>NW_026712695.1:0-2960925 GCF_030625045.1 Achroia grisella
ATTCTACTTCATATGACGTAAATATTAAAAATAACAGAATTACTTAACGTCTACCACCATCAACACCATCATCGATGCGTTTATCTTCTTATGTATATGTTACTTGTATTGTACTGTATGATACTGGACAAACTACGAAATGTTTTCTTGGCCTTGTTAATATACAAGATGATCTCATTCTCTAGATTTCAGATACTTCTATGTACAGTAGTATACTAAGTGTATATAGCTTATGTAATTTGAGCTTTATTGTTTGTCGCCTTTGAACTACAATTTGATGGGTGAATTATACTATGGCCATGAGATAATAAGTCAAAACCGTATCATAGTTTATTAATACAAATAGTACTAATGCGGAAGCAAGTCAATATGTGTGCACAATGTTATGGTATGTAGTTTCTTTTATTATATGATAATGAAATGGTATGGTAGTGATGATTTAAATCATCAGTGATGTGATGTGAATGATGGTAATGGTATTCCATTGGAAGATGATGGGATGAACATAACTTTACGCCACGAAGAATCTAATCTGACAGCCCTTCGTGTTGAATTCACTCTGAATTAACGACTGTAGTTTCTAGAGAAGATCGCGTGGAAGGTCAATCTAAATTGATAACAAGATCTAAGGCATGTGGCTATTTTTTTAATTTATTTATGAAAAAGCTCCGGATAATAATTTCAGGCTTTTGTTTTGTATATGTTAGATATAGCAATAGCAAAATATACTGTATTTAATTTCATCGTATATCAAAAGGTTACCTACTGCCCAATAGTAATAATTGCTTTATACACTAACTTTCATACCACAAAACCCGTTTACATATGTAATTCCAAAATTATTTAAATTCACTTATTTCTTTGTTTCATAAAATTATCAAAGGAAAGAATATGGTGCTTGTTTTTATTAAACAGCCCTCTGCAATGTGAATATGCATCACAGACGACAAAAAGCACAATGCATTACGCATTAAGCATACAGCAAATGCAACTAGTGCAAATACGCAAGCACTAATTCAGAGCAGATAGTAACTATTATTGCTTATGAACAAACACAATCCCATTTGGAGGGCACGGTCTTAATATATTGTACACTATTATTGTCTATGGATATATATCAAATATATTGGATTAAAGCTACATTAAGCTATTGATCCATTGGTGATAGGATTATAAAGTTTTACAATATCGTATAGAGCTTTGGGATAATGTAGTTTATCGTGATTTTTATTATTATATTCTCATATTTTAAAATATATTTTATATAACATAAATAAACATTCTAATATTGATATTGTTTCTTTATTATAATTTAAACATTCTATATTAATCTATATACATTGTTTACTATGGGAAAATATGTTGCTGGATGGCTGATGTCACAATTGGTAAAATAAAAATAGCAAATATAAATTTCTTTCAATCACTAGCAAACTCAGGCAGCTGGAATATCAATATATAAGATAACGTGTCGCCTTATATCCAATCAGACATACTATAATTCAACAATAATAAATTGAAATTAAAAAACAAACGTACGGCCCAGATGAGAAACTGATTCCGGAAAGTAGAGTCTAATTTATATTATATTACATTACATCCCTGCACAACTACCACCATTTAGTCCCAAGCTAAACAAAGCAAATAATGTTTATATTGCAAATGAACTCCATAAATCGTTCTCAGACTGCATTCACTATCTATACTAAGTGGTTTGGTATTTTCATAATAAATCAAAGTTATTAATGCATTTGTGAAGTTCAACTAATGCATCTGTAACTATAATTTGTCTTTCCTGCTTTATCAGTACGCTTACATATTCGAATTGCTGATTTATTACGTATTTGAAGTAATTTAAAAACTTGGTTTTTTTTTAATATATATATATATTTAAAAAAAATTCAGAATTCTTTATTTAGGTAACACAATTTTACAACTACATTTTACAGTTGTTGAAGACTTCTTTTAAGCATAAAGATGGAGGCGGGATATATATATAGACATATATATATCCAAAGATTTAGCTATGATAGTGATGGTGGTGCTAATAGCAAATGTCATCTTCGAAACAAATTAAGCCCACCAAAGCCGGTCGGCTTACATCCTGCCTTGTTAGATTCTAATATGTTCCACGAAATGCGATCAAATGGAGTACACCGTTACCATAACAGTCGAATAATGGTTCTGACTTCAAAAGAGTAATTGTATTTATACGAACACCAATAATATACACATTATCAATATGGTATATGATACCACCGTCTCTATCCATAACCTCTTTTTTTTAATTAGCAATTTTATACTTCAGCATTGTATTTGAATTTTATGTATTATATATTAACTTTAGTGCCTAGCAAATTTAGTTGTCAGTGACGTTTGCAGTGCGCATCATATTTGCTGATCCTCTGGTCAACATCGAGAAGCAAATAGAAAACAACTATCAAATAGAAAACAGCAAATATAACCTCATGGACATGTATGTATATTACTTCCGTAACTTTTGCTGCTGTAGTCTCTGGAGCCTGTGTACACGAGCCTTAATATGCCATTAAATACACACAGTATATGTAAATAGGCGCCAACTAGGTCGTAATGTGTTTAATGAGTGGAACGAATGAGCTCTGGGTTTTCCCACCATTTCATAGCATTGGCAGTGACAGTTTCAGCCATATAGGAGATTTTGTGATTCACCCGTAAGTAGAAACTGTTATGGGATGACGTCAAACCATAAAGCAATAAGTATAGGAAATTATACTTACGAATATTCTAAAAGTAACAATTAACCTCGTAAAACTTCTCGACTATTCTGTAGCATCAATAGACTACTTAAGCATTAATATAATAGTGAAGTATAATGATTATTTTATTTATATGGGAGTTTCATAGTAATTCCTATGTGGCAGAGCTTGCGTAGTATAATGAAAATATTACGTAAATATTTTTATGCGAAATAACTTTCGCATATGACAGTAAATATAAATAAATTTATTTAGCATATATGTAAGTACGCATTACTTAGTCGTATTGTTGAAAATCGGATTACGACAGAACGTTCCCATTTTCTCTTGTTTAATACAATATTTATACTAGATAGATTATCTATAAGGGCTAAACAAAAAAATAAGCTGAGTTTATACTCGTGACTATAAAGTCCAATATTCTACTTTATAACCATGATAAAATACAATAATAACCGTACTCAAGCAAACGGCCACCCGTAAACATAACAAAGTTTTAGGTTTTGATAACCACCACAGGAATATAGTGTCAGTGTGACTATAACCGTTTTATCTTTAGTGTGACCTCACCTTTGGGAATAATATCAGCTATTCGCACTAAAAGTAAAATTCGTTCCAATCCAATGTCGTGGATTAAATGTACCTACCTACCCTCGCATTATTTCTAAAAAATTAATAAATAACATAAAATGTATGTAGTTTTATAATTAAAAAACACTATTCCATTACATTCATATTCTTGGAAATGGAAAAGATGTACTGAAAAAATATAATATAATAATATGCAGAGAGCACGCATATTAAAAATATTTTTTATAGCTTGCTATTTTAATTTCTTTACTCGTTTATAAACAAATAATTACAAGTTATATTTCACTATGGTTCATAATCTTTAATATTAAGAAAACTTATGTTAAACACAATATTTTTACTAAAATTTGAATGAAATCTTGTCAACTTTTGGTGAAAATATTGTATAATCTGCTTCCTAATAATGTAAAGCCTGTGTAAAAGGAAATACTTCTTTTAAATCATTGCCGCGTGAGTAAACTTGAATAAGGATTACTCCGACCATTGTAGGTTCTAGCGCTATTGTCTATTATTGTAATCTAGTACATTACTAAAGGTTGGCCAGGAAGTGACATTTTGGGCCCTTTTCGCATCGTTCAGTGACACTTAAATACCGTCCCTGTTTTACTTTAATAGCCTGTAAAGCGACCTCGTTAAGTGTAAAACTAACTCACCTTTGGAAAATTTGCTGACAATTCGCCGCTTCTACTTGTCAGCCATTATTAATTGCAATGGTATTTTTATTAATGGTTTTGACCTAAATATGCTAAAGTCGTTCCTTAATTGTAATGAAAACTAGAAAGGTCCTATCTGTCAATATTGGATTTATCGGAAATGGCATGCTAACCTAAATCTCTAAGACGGAAGGAGATTGTTAGTAATGACGACTAGTCTCATTGCTAGCTGTATATATCACAAATTATACAGTTTTATCTTTCAAATTGTGGTCAAGGTTACTGCTAAGGATTTTTATGGAGATTATGAAGTTATTAAAAAAAGGATAAAATTACTGGTTACAATCGGTATCGCCCTTATAATTTATTAGAAATCTGCTCACAACTCGTCCATTCCGTTCCCAGGCTGCTCGTATAATGCCATTTTGTGCTAGTCACCCTTCATAGACCGCCATCTTGTGCTCTCGAAAAACCGGAAGTGATGACAAGTTCAAATCTAAACATTTGCCATGAGACTGGTCGTATACTTCATGGCTATCTTAATGTCACAAAATTGATTGGCTTGTTGATAAAGTAAAATAAATGGGTAATACTCGTAAATAGATACATAAATATCAGAGATACTACTCTACCTTTCCACATCCTATCTCTATGTTTTGTAATATATTTACCACTTGTATAACCACACATATATCACCACTGAAACACTACAGTCCATTATACAAGCAGTAAATTACAGAACAAGTTACTATAACGTCCACAGTAACCATATAAAATGACTATACAGCTAGCAGAATTAGGCGTCAAACGTAACCATTTACAATTAAGTTCCCTACGTAAGCTTACGCTTCAACGTTGAAGGTAATGCTTACATAACCAGAATAATCCCAACTGCTCAAGTAATATATTAATTTATCTCTGTCATCTGTAAGACATTCCCCAGGGATCCTATTAGGATATAACGTCAAGATGTTCTCCATTTCAGCTTGTTATAACTTAACGCTAAGGTCCTCCTGTGACCTCTTTACACGTAAATTTAATACTTGAATATTAAGATAGGCCCAAAATGTCACTGTATTGGTTAGCGATAATAAATATATATTAAAATTGAAATAATAAATCTACCGAAGTTATCTATAGGGACTACAGTATTTGGTTTTTCAGGAAGACTATATTAAGGTCTCTAAAGGGTTGGCAAAGTGCAGGTTCCCTTGGTGTATAGGTTATGGTAACCATTTACCATCAGATGAGCTATATGCTTCTTTTTCAGCATAATAAAAAATTAGACAAACACAATCCGTCATTTCGTAGTAGTTTACTATCCGATTTAACAACGATGGCTGTAACAGTACAGTGACGGAAAACCCAGAAGGAAAACTAAAGTAATCCTAGGGACTGCGGTAGACCTTGCCCTCTACCACGCTGTATTCAAAAATACCCAGCAAAACGTGGGCATGTGAAGTGTATTCATCACGACGTCAGGAGTAAATAATGCTGTAGAAGGCACTAGCTATTGTTAGATACTCGAATTACTATAGCCACTTCATGGAGGCCCCAATATTTTTTTCTGGTAGCACAAACAAAAAATATTACATTATGTTTTGCCTATATAGTGTTATATCAATCAAACGTCTTCCATTATATTATAAACTAATTATAATATTGACAGTTTGACAGCTATTGAGAGGTTTTACAGCGGTAAAATATATAAGGAAACATTGTGCTATAATTAAATTATGATACATAAACTACAGTAAATTTTCAATTATGACATATACCATAATAAAGTATGATTAATAACATATAACCAACGCAGTGAAAATATATTTTTCTATACCTGAATGAAAACTATCTCCTCGTTTTTCATAAAAAATAACAATGTTCAAAAAGTTTAATTAGAAAGAAACTTACAGTTAAAATTTTCTTCAAGGAAACTGTTTTCTTTAATTTAACTCATATTGTCTATCTGTTAAGGTACATTTTAGCCAAGCGAGCGAAAGCGTAAACTTACCTGGGGTTTTTTATAATTAATGCAATATGCAACCGTGGTAATTTATTATAAAACCAGTAGCACTCAGTCCATTAAAGTATTAACGTGTAGTACATACATGGATTTAGTAGAAACAGACAAAATGTTAAAAAAATATCAAATCCAACTTAACATATGGTTGATACGTCTTTTCCTTCAGACATATATATATTATCTCAATACTTTTTGACACAGAAGGTCTTACGTTTCATATTTTGGAAAAAAAAATAGTTATATTTATTTTAATACACAGAGCGTCATCTAGTTTCAAGCTAGGTAGAGTTATGGGTACTATTATTGTTTAGGATCTTTAACAAAGTCCTCCAAATGTGGTATATATATAGTACTAAAATTTATTATATTTAAAAATAATCATGAACATAATCACAATCATGTTATAGTAAACATTCATTGGTAAAGTCCTATACGTGTATTATAACTCGTCGCTACCGAGGGAACCAATAGAACAAACATCTAGTTTCAAACAACTGAAATTAATATGAGGTGCTTCGTATTCATATGTCCGCTATTACATATTTAATAATCCCTTTATTCCCTTTAAACATTCCTTGTTCCGTTCGTATCACAGTCAAAAATCTATTGCGTAGCCTTTTCAGAAGCTCATGAATGTTTCATGGCAGCTCTCCTATTTCCATATTGCTGCGGAACGAGCAGAACACAGTGGAGATAGTACAAAGTGAGAAAACGACACGAAAAAAATATAAAGCAATTGCCGAATATTGCACAAAGGCACTTTAAGAGAAATTTTGGTCGCTACGACCTTTTTAGAACGATTTCTCCAACGTTAATATTCGTCGTTTTATGAACACTTGGATTTGTTTAATGATTCTGAAGTGATTAATGTTTTGAATAAAAAATAGTCAATCAAGAGTATACCAATGTATACATCAAATTAGTTTTTATAAATTTACTACAATATACTCCTTAAGACAAAATCTATAAATCTACCTAAACCAATCGTGTTTACCTAAATCGTGTAAATGTTAATTTCTTTAGAATACACTTTTTTTATGGTTTTGATAACTATAATTATAAATTCTAACACTAAGAGCAAACGCAAAGGAACTTAAATACATTTACATACCTGCCGGTAACTTAACCTCGTTAAATACCATACCCCAGATGATGCTGTGAAACTCTCAAATTAAGTTACCAAGTTGTACGTATGGTATGGTATGGTATGGTATGTTAGACTCCATTCTCCGCAATTAGCCTCACATTCGGGCCGTTGTGCGTGTAGAGCCAGACTACTAACGTAGCCAGCCAAGCTCCTCCCAAAAGCGCAGAAGACTCCTGGTGTCTTCGCAGGCTTCACGGAGCGACCTCACCGTTCCGAGGATTTGTTTTCGTTGTTCGGCCACTGCCGTGCACTCCAGGATTACGTGAGCCGCCGTTTCTTCAGCTTCAAAGCAGCCCCGACAGAGGGGGCTGTCTGTAGCATCAATTTTGTATAAGTGTTTGTTTAAGGAACAATGGCCCGTTATTGTCCCTATCATTATTTTGAGGTTTTGTCTATCTAGATTAAGTAGACGTGTTGTTAACCGATGGTTCGTTTTTGGAATTGCCACTTTAGATTGTTTGCAATCAGTGGTTAGGTTCCATCTTTGGTTTTGTATTTCGGTGGATCTCTGGCGAATCCAGGTGCGAAATTGCGAGAATGGTATTGGCATGAGCGGGAGGGGGCCTGCAACCACCATACCGGATCCTACTCTCGCTAGTTCGTCCGCGGCGTCATTGCCATATGATCCGCTGTGCCCCTTTATCCACTGGATAATTACTCCGTTATGCGTTGCAATTTTTTCCAGGGCGATGTGGCACTCGATTATTAGTTTGTTGTTGGATTTTCTGTTCTGTAGTGCTTTAAGCACGGCTGCACTGTCCGATATGAATTTAATGCTGAAATTGTTGACCCCTAACCTGTATACAGCTTTTGCTGCCTCGGTCAGGGCAACACATTCGCACTGAAAGATCGAACTGTGTTTGCCGAGCGGTATAGATATGTTCATGTTGAGGTCAAGGGAATGTGCCCCAGCTCCTGAACCGTTCTGTGTTTTGGAGCCATCTGTGTAGATGCGTAGTTCATTTACTGCAGATTGGTCCCTTTCCTCCTCCTTCAATTGTATTTGGTATTTCCTGTTAAACGAGTGGTATGCTTGAGTTCTGTCACACGGAGCGGCAATCAAAGGTTCATATTCGATTGCTTGGTTCAGGATGGTTGTGTGAGAACTGGAATGGTTTTTGCCCCATAGACCAAGATGGTATAATCTTGTGGCAGCTATAGCTGCTTCTTGCTGTATGTATAGGTCAAGGGGTGTAATGTTAAGGGCTATTTCCATTGCCATTGTTGGGGTTGTTTTCATACATCCAGTAACTGAGGAGCATGCAAGTCTTTGGAAAGATCTTAGTTTGTTGACTGTGGTCGTAAGTTTCGACCTTGTCCACCAAACCAAGGCCCCATACACCAGCATTGGTCTTATTACTGATGTGTATAGCCAGAGAGTTATTTTCGGGGAGACACCCCATTTATTACCAAGCATTTTCCTGCATTGATAGAATGCAATTGTGCTTTTGTTAATTTTGTGATCAAGGTGTTTATTCCAGAGAAGTTTGCTGTCTAGTATGACTCCCAAGTACTTGACCTCCTCCTTAAGTTTAAGCTCTGTATTAAAGAGTTTCGGTAAATTGAAAGTACCTGGAGCTCTTTTGTTGGTGAACATGATGAGTTCTGTTTTAGAAGGATTCACGGAGAGTTCATGGTTTTCGCACCATCTCTCTATTGTTCTGAAGGCTTCTCTCATGCGATCGCATAAGGTTCCCTCAAAATTTCCTGATATAAGTACAGCAATGTCGTCTGCGTAACCTACCGTGTAGAGGTCGTTGTCGTTGAGCTCCTCAATGAGTTCATTAACAACTAAGTTCCACAGGAGTGGCGACAGGACCCCTCCTTGTGGACATCCTCTACTTACGATCCCACGTGTGGTAGTGTTTACGGTGAACTGGATTGCACGGTTTTTCAGCATGTTGTTTATCCATTCTATGAGAGTTGTTGGTACTCCATGTATGGTAAGAGCGCGACTGATACTGGTAAAGTTCGTTTTATCAAAGGCCCCTTCGATGTCTATGAAGGCACCTAAGGTAGGCTGCTTTGAGTTTAGCGAGTTACCAATGCGACTTACGACGCTGTGGAGTGCTGATTCCGTTGATTTGCCTTCACTGTAGGCGTGTTGGTTGGTGTGCAGTGGTTTGTTTATACATATCAGGTCTCTGATCTCTTTGTCGCAAAGCCTCTCCATTGTTTTTAGTAAAAACGATGTGAGACTAATTGGTCGAAAGGACTTGGCCTGTGTGTAGTCACCTCTGCCAGGTTTCGGAATGAAAATTACTTTCACTTCACGCCATTTCAAAGGTATGTATCGGTGAGCTAGGCATGCCCGGAAAAGTTGAACCAAGTGTTCAGCTATTATGTCACCGCTCCATTTCAGGAGAGCCGGAAAAATACCGTCTAGTCCTGCAGCTTTGAAAGGTAGAAATGTGTTGATTGCCCATGTAAGTCTTTCTCTGTTTATTACTCTGCTTGCTATCTCCCAGTCCGAGCTGCTGGTTGTCCTACTTTCCTGGGAATTCCATGAGTGGTCATTGTCCGCAAGGAATCCTGGGAAGTGAGTTGACAGTAGTAGTTCGCAGGTTTCTGTGTCATTTGTTGTGTAGCTATTATCCGATTTTTTAAGACAGCCTATTGTGTGTTCTTTCTCTTTGGAAAGGCAGGCCTTCACTTTGACTGCTTGGTTGTTATTGTCTATGTTGGTACAGAATCGCCTCCAACACTCTTGTCGTCTGTGGCGAATTAGTTTTTTATATTGTTTCCTTTTAGTTGTGTATTTGTCCCAGTCACCTTGTGATCTACTGTTCATAGCTGCGTTGAACAGTTTCCTCAGCTTCCGTCGATGTTTCTCTAGTTCGAAACACCACCAGTGTTGCCTACCTTTGTTTTTGGGTGTGGTAAGAGGGCAAGACCGTTCGTAGCTAGAGGTAAGTATGGACGTAATGTTGTTCGCATAGTTGTCTAGTTCCGTTCTGTCATGGTTGTCAGGTAGGCAGAGTTGTTCCCCTACGTAAGCACTAACTAATCCTATGAATTTGGATTTGTCCGTGTTCCGGGGTATCCGTCTCGGCTGGGGTTTTGGTAGTGATATGTCAATAGTAAAACGGATCCATCTGTGATCGGAGCATGAAAGCTCGCTGGACACATGCCAATCACGAATGGACCCCGAGATGCCTGTTGATGTTAGTGTTAGGTCTATTATGGTTTGTGATCGGGCATTTATGAACGTTGGTTCCGAGCCCTTGTTTTGTAGAGTGAGATTATTACTAAGAATAAAAAGAGCTAATTCCTCACCTCTGTTGTTCGTCTTACTGTTGCCCCACAGCGTGTGGGGCGCGTTGGAGTCAGTGCCGACGACCAGCTCCAGCTTCTCCCTCTCCCAGTACTCCCCCCGATGGCAGAGCTGTGGTGGTGGTATCTCCCCGTCGCTCGGCATGTACGCTGAGGCGAGGACGATGTCGGGGAGGTGTGCTGCACTGGTAATTCTTACTGGTGTTAAATCCCTTGAACAGAATTCGTTGATTAGTGTTGTTTGTACATGGTTGGGTAAGAATACGCATGTTCTTGGTTTACTTACGGAGGTATCCAGTATCACTTTTCCTCCGCTATTTCCGAGACCACAAATTTTGTTCTTCCTGATCCACGGCTCTTGGATCAGGGCTATGGTCTCTGCGTTGTTCTCCAGCACTCTGCGAAGAGAAGCCGTCGCAGTTTGGCTGTGCTGGAGGTTGCACTGCAGGATCTTAGTCTTCCCGTAGTGGGGAGGAGTAGAGGACGCTATCGCTAGCTTCGCTCTCTCCCCCTCCGCCGGAAAGCACTCTTCATCCAGGATGAAATCCGAGAAGGTGGATCCTGCACTTCCATCGCAGTCGGAGTTACTACTCGTTCTGCCGCAGTTACGGGAGCCACTGTCGACGTTGTCGGTTTAGGATCCGTTTGCTGCTCAGCAACTTTCGTAACTTCCGACTGTTTAATATTTGGTTTTGTTTGATGGGAACCATCTTTGTCCATGAAGCGAACGTAGATGTTTCCCATCATGTAGTAAATCCTTCTTTCCTGGGCCCTTAACACGTCGACATCAGTCTCAGGAATACGGAAGAACAGACAAGTCCCTGGTGGGTCTGTCCTGATCCTCTCGTGTGTCAGGGTCCAGGAGTTCATGTTCAGGTTACTGTTCTGTCCCGAAAGAAGTTCCCGCAGTTCTGTGGTGTCCCCGGTTTCCCCTGGAACGAAGAGCAGGCACGGCACCTTCTTCGGGATGGCCGATTGTGGTCGAACGACTAGGCTCGAGTCTTCCACTGGAGAGGCCATGGTTTGGACGGTCTGTTCTAGCCAGGCTCTGGTGAAGTCATCCTCGCACCAGGTTTTGAGGACGCCATCCGCAAAATGAGCCTTGCCTCGGAATTTCAGGTCCTTTCTGGTTTTGGCTGGGAGTGTCAGGTTGGCTCTTATTTGTTGCCTGAGCCTCACCTCAATCTGCTTCCTGAGATCCTCAGCTTGGTCTTGTGTTAGGTCAGAGTAGGGTTCCACCATGACCGCAACACAGAGTTCGTTGGCCAGGTAGGTGGCAGCCGCTTCTGCGTATGTCATAGAACCCCTACCCGTCGCACCAGCGGTTCTGGGTTTTTTACCTTCCCCGGTTGGTGTGACGGTGTCTTCTGGACGTGTACGCTTTTGCGGTCTTGCCTCGTTTTTTGGGTCGTTGGTCCTGGGTTTCTTACGGCCTCGCGGTTTCATGCTGCGCTTTTGTGTGCCAGCAGCCAGAACGGCCCTCGTCCCAGTTGCAGGTGCACTGGGTCCACTCGTTGACGCCTCCCCGTTAGGTTTGGTCGTCGCTGGGCAGGACCCGAGTTGATGCCTCGCAGCATCTACCGCTTCTGCGCGTTGTGCCGCTGCCTTGGCTCTGGCTTTCATGCGCCGCTTCTTGGAGGCCGATTTGGGTTTTATTAAGGTGTTCCCTGGTTGTTTCGGCTTTGATGGTGATTGGATCGCGTCTTTCAGTGACGTCAAGTCCATAGCCTGGTTGTCCGATTCGGTCCCTGATGCCGCTGAAACAGACATCTCCTCCGATTCCACCTTGAACAGTGCCGCCAGGTTCACCTCGGATGGCTCACTCGTTGACGCAGCCTTATTAGGCGCATCGTGGAGTGAACCCTTCTTTGGTTCCCCTGGTGCGGCGACTATCTTCGGCAGAGAAGTTGGAGCTGCCTTTCTTGGCGCATCTTTGGTCGACGCTACTGGTACTTTACGGAACGCAGCCTGGGTTGGCGCATTCCGCTCAGTCACCTTTTTCGGCGTGTCCCCTGACGCTGCCTCTTCCAGCGCATCTTTGGATGATGTGGTTGGTACTCCACGGGACGCAGCCTTGGTTGGCGCATACCGATCGGTAGCCTTCCTCATCATCTCCTGCGACGCAGCCTTGCACGGCGCATCCTTGGATGACGTGGATGGTACGTCACTGGACGCAGCCTGGGGTAGCGCATCCTGTTCGGTACCCTTCCTCGTCGGTTCTTCGGACGCAGCTTTGCTCGGCGCATCTCCGGTAGAGTGTCCAGGTGCATCAAATGACGCGACCTTGATTATTGGTCGTTTTGGCGCATCTTGCGACGCAGCCTTCGATGGTCGTTGCTTTGGCGCATTCGTAGACGCAGCCTGTTGCTTCTTGTTTTTTGGTTTTATTGCCTCTAGATCCATGAGTTGGTTTTTTATATACTTCACCTCAGGAGCTCTCCACCCTCCACGGAGCCCTCACTTCGGGGACGTCATTCGTTCCACGAATGATCGCCAGAGCTACTCCCTTGGTATAGGTCCAGCAGGCTGAGAAGTGGACGAGTCCGCACGCAGCGAAGCACAGCGAGGACACCTACCTCACGAGACGATGAGGCAGGCTAGCCCCAAAGCACCGCGCCACGCCGACTGTCACCCCCCAGCTCGCCGAGCCTCGCTTGACTGCCCGCTTATGGGGAATCACAGCCGGTTGATCGTGGTTAGCTACTCCACGACCGCCCGTTTGAGAGGAAATCCAGACCGAAGAGGTGTGTTGTGAGCAGCATACAACTACAGCCGGTACCCTGCTGCACTCAACCGCCAGGACTCCTTCATCCCTCCGTACGGGTCACCGCGCACGGCACAAACACGCGGGAGGTCATTACTATCCACCTTCAGTTTTTTGCTCGATGATGGACACGCAAGGACATGACCTCTTCATCCCTGCATTTATCGCCCGGTAGTTTCGGTTACGTCTATTTCATAGGGAACTAGACCAATAACAGGGCGGCAACCTCGTGAAGGATATCTACCGAACTTGCCTTAAGGATCTACACGACTTGCGCTCTCCCTTAAGACCGCGCCTCCCTACCGCCTCTGAAGGAGGTGGTAGAGTAGGCCTGTGTCCATATCTCAACTTTTTAATGAGATATGACTGCAGGCCTGCCTATACATCAAATTAGTTTTTATAAATTTACTACAATATACTCCTTAAGACAAAATCTATAAATCTACCTAAACCAATCGTGTTTACCTAAATCGTGTAAATGTTAATTTCTTTAGAATACACTTTTTTTATGGTTTTGATAACTATAATTATAAATTCTAACACTAAGAGCAAACGCAAAGGAACTTAAATACATTTACATACCTGCCGGTAACTTAACCTCGTTAAATACCATACCCCAGATGATGCTGTGAAACTCTCAAATTAAGTTACCAAGTTGTACGACCATAATATTACTTTTTCATAATAGCTACTTGACTGAAAATGGTAAACAAGCCAGCGACCCATCAGTGCATGCAAATTGATAAACGAATTTTATACATATATCGGGCGTACTTAAAAACAGCTGTATAGAATAGAATAGAATATAAAATCATTTGTTCAAATAAACTTAATTTAAGCACTTTTGAATAGTCATTTTTTTTAATCTACCGCTCATTCGGAATGCTGTCTCATCACAAGAAGAACAAGCAAGAAACTTGTGTGTTGCTCTTTTAAATAATTTATTCTTACTTACAATTTAAGTTTAAGTGTGTGAATACAAACCACCGATTAGCACTAATTCAATTAAATACTCAAAAAGAAAAAAATATTGAATACATAACCAACTGGTTAAACAATTAATAAGAGGAAATCAGTCATAGTGATTAGAGCAGACCAGTCCCTACAAGCAGCACCCGTTCACGAGTATGACGGATGAGCCAGCCATCACTGCGCTCGACCATATTTTAGGGAGCCCAATGACCCGGCCCACCACGCCGCCACAAGTCTGGACATTTTAGTGAGCATGACTACTCAAAACACCAGACCACGTCATAGCTACTCACAATTGCCATCTGATGTTTATAGTATTCACATTTCACATAAGAATGCATGCGGCAATTAATACAAAACCCGCTACGCTTTCATATTTCTAAAATAATTGAATCAAGAAAGCAATGAGATAAACAAATTATAACGTTGTATGCTAATAAACTAATTATTTACTTGATATGTTGTCTTCTATGAATTCGTCTATCCTGTAATAGGCTTTCTTACATAAAAATTGTTTAATATAAGATTTGAATTGCCTCTCTGTCAGATTTAGTGCAGATTCTGGCAGTTTATTATAAAATCTTACGCAATTACCATAGAATGAATTACTGACTTTGTGCAGGCGGCATTTAGGTAAAATTAGCTTATTTTTATTGCGTAAGTTTCTATTTGTACAGTCTTTAAGTTTTCTAAAACTGTCTAAATTCTTCCGTGTATACATGATATTCTCATAAATGTATTGTGAAGTAACGGTGAGGATATTTGAATCTTTAAAACACTGACGTAATGACTCTCTTGAACCCATACCATAAATAGAACGTATGGCTCTCTTTTGTAAAATAAATATAGTATTTATATCGGCTGCTTTACCCCATAGTAGTATACCATATGACATAATGCTATGGAAATAACTAAAGTATACAAGTTTAGCCGTCGCCACGTCTGTTAATTGCCTAATTCTTCTAATTGCATATGCAGCTGAACTGAGTCTATTGGCCAATTTTGAAATATGGGGCCCCCATTGTAATTTCGAGTCCACTGTTGTACCTAAAAAAACTGTATCATTAACAAAATTTACTATTTCGTCATTAAGCAATAACTGTGTATTTATTGGTCTTACATTAGGAAGTGTAAATTTTATACACTTTGTTTTGCTGGAATTTAATAATAGGTTATTACATGTAAACCAATTTAATATAGCAGACATAGCACAATTTACATCGTCTAATTGATTAGTTTGACGTCCAATTTTAAACACTAACGAAGTAATGTAGTATGTTTTATACGAATTAGTATGGGTAGTGAATTGTAGTATACAGTTTAACGCGTTCATTGTACGAGATCGTGTAGAAAATAGAAGTATTTGTTAATTGGACGGTCAAACTGATTGATTGATTAACTGTCCCGAAACTTCTGGGTCTAAAAACATGGAATAGACTTATTTTGGGAACATAACCTAAGTGCTGTCCCTTGTTGTCATTAAGTGTTTAATGTTTATTTTCAACTACATCAATAAATTTATCTACAATGCATTAGCCCAGTGTGAATAATTAATAATAATAACATGTATTATATCTGAATGTAAACTATATGTTCGCCTAGCTGTAAAAATGTTTGCTTCGTGCCAGCAGTTAACCCCACAATAAATAAATTCATTATTATTGTGCCAATTCAAATCATCAATAATAAAATGCGAAGACTGATAGAGTAAGGATTTTAAAGGTTTCGAAAGTCATATTACTCTTAATATCCTCAGCAAGCGTGAATAAATCTCGTCATCCATATAAAAATCTGTATTGTCTACCAAAGGATTATGCAGATCAATATATAAAGTATTTCTGATGTTCACGGTAAAAATCGTATGTCTCAGCGGATCTACAATGTGGCAGCATTCGTTTTCTCTTCTCGTATACGCAATCTCGCCCTCGGCACCACCAAGGAATTCAATAATATTGTCCAATAAAGAATGCCTTCCTATAACTTCTAAGTAAATGCCAAAAAAGATTGAACGACCTTCGCTGAAAAATCTCTATATTCAATAGTTACGTAACTATAATGACTAGCGTAAACTATAATAGTTTGAACATTATTCAGCTTATATTGTCAAAGACTAGATATTATTGTACATATGTGTGTATTGTTTAAGTGTAATCAAAATATTACATTTTATGCAGTCTCCACATAAAATTAAATGTGCCATATTTCATACGTACATTTTTATCAAAAACTCTTGTATTTTTGATATAAATGTGTACATGTATAAGATTTTCGCGTTAATATTTTGATTTAAGACTACATTTAAAACAAATCGTTATCATAACAGCCCTTTACCGTTGTAAAGAACTTCTTATATAATAATGATGGAGAGTTTAGGTTACTGTTGCCATGCTGGCCAGAATTGGAAAGAAAAGTAGTAAGAATGAAATAAAAGTAGCGAAAGAACAGGACTATTGTCTTATTTTCACTACTTTTATTTGTATTACATTCTATCCTGAGAATAAAGAATTAGAGAGATAATGTATAGTGAAACCGTGTATTCTTACTTTATCAACGCACGGTGTAACAAAGAGTAAACAACAGAAATTTGATATAATATATAATAATATAATCTGCCAAGTTGCACGTGTTTCTTCCTCATTCCTGAAGATAACATTAGCAGTCATCTCACAAAAACGAAACGTGGGAAAACGGGTTTCAATAAATACATTCCCGACAAGGTTACACCCAATGTGTAAATTCTTATGAAATTTTCCGAAGGAAAAACATAGGTAGCTCTTTTGTTCGTATCTGAAATAAAGAGATTCATAAGAGTAAACAGCTATGTTTGTCACACAATACGGCTATGTTGATGATACCCATATTATCCTGTTTACTGTATTAGGTACCAGTTAGCGTTTAGTAGTGTTTTGTATCTAATTGGCAATTCTGTAAAATATTTTTAGTCTAATAATAGTTATAAGAATACTTCCTGCTCATTCTTCATATAATGTATTATTTCTCATATTCTTCATGTTATACCTAATACTCTTTAAAACAAATGTTCTTTTATATTTTTGTGTTGAAATATGTGTGAAGACTAAATTTTTACACTTGGCGAAATTAGCAAATGGACTACCAGCATGGTTAGATAATTAATATATATATATACGTATACTGGATGTTATATTCTACTTTGTTTCTATATCTGCAATTCGATTAGCCCAAGAGTTTCTACAGAACCAATATCGCGACAGGACATTTGTTTTCACATAATTTCTAATCTGTCCTCGACAGCGATTTCCATTTATATATTTACATCATATATATACGTAAAAAATCCTCAAATAGTTATAATTACTTACATAATTAAACGACATACAGCACTGTATGTTTTATATATTACCTATATACTAGCTGTACCCGCGTACGTGCGTACGTAGTGACCTTGACCAAATAATGAAAAAAATATTTAATGACCTAACCCAATAAACGCCAAATGAAAAAGTTTCATCGTTTCATCTTCAAAAATAACGACACTTCCATACATAATTCTTTCAACCCTTTTATCGCCTTCAAAAGTAGCCTATGTCCTTTCTGAGAGTCTAGACTAACTGTGTAGCAAATTTCATTTAAATCGATTCAGTAGTTTTAGCCTGTAAGTGAGACTGGCAGACAGTAAGTTGACACTTCCTTCTACTTTAATATTCGGTTTTCCTTCCAGGCCTAGATGAAATCATTTTGCTACAACATATGTTATACTTACTACCATACCTTGGTACATTACAAATTTTCGTATTAAATCTACAGTAATTTAATACGAAAATTTAACTCTATAAATTATTGTAATTCATAAATCCGTACAAATCCCGGATACACCCAACAGACATTTTAATTCGTATAGGACATTTTAGTCATTTATGCACGTTAGTTTTTTATTATCATTGACCCTACCCTACCATCCAGTTTCGGATATATCTGTCACATCCGGCTGGTGACCCTATTCCCAGCCGGGGTTGAAAACGGAGGCTCCCATACGTTCTAGTTAATCGTTTTTGGTTCTTTTTTCAGAATAAAGTTGTATCTGGAAAAGTTCAAACCTACCGTAATAAATAATTGTGTGTAGTGAAAATAATAGTTACAGAGTTACATATTATTTATAACCTTTTTTTCGTGTATTACATGAATAGGGTCAACTGTGATGACATTCTAATGCAAAATATGTTTATATATGTACCACCTGTTTCGAAAAGCAATCCATATGTAATGATTTGACATAAATTAATTACATCATTCATTAAAACGAGACTGTAATTAATATATATAGATGTATTTTTAAAAGCGTAATTCGATAAAAATTATTTAAATTTCATTATACTTAAATTTAAAGAGGGCCATTCGCTCCATTTATAGCATGGGTTCCAGGGAGTCTTTGCGAGAGTGCTTTAAGGAATCAAATATCCTCACCGTTGCTTCTCAATATATTTATGAAAATATCATGTATGCCAGGAAGAATATAGACAGTTTCAAAAGAGTTAGTGATTGCACTAATAAAAGCTTACGTAACAATAACAAACTGATTTTACCTAAATGTCGTTTGGCTAAAGTTAGTAATTCGTTTTATGGCAATTGCGTAAGGTTTTACAATAAAATACCAGAGTCTGTTATAAATCTGCCAGAAAAAAGATTTAAATGTCAAAAAAAACACTTCCTTTGCAAAAAAGCTTACTATAAAATTGAAGAATTCGTTAACGATAATAATGTTTTTGTAGAAAAACTTTAAATACATAGCACTGACAATATTATCTGATTACACTAATAATGAGTGCGTAGCGATTTCTATGTTGATTATCGCATGCCTCTTACTTGTTACACTGTAATTATTTATATAAAAAAAAACATCTATTAAAAAGAGCAACACACAAGTTTCTTGCTCATTCTTCTTGTGATGAATCTGCATTCCGAATGAGTGGTAGAATCAAAATATGACTATTCAAAAGTGCTTGTAATGAGTTTATTTGAATAAAGATTATTTCTATTCTATTCTATTCTATTCTATTAAATAGTTTTTGATTTACGTAACAATATATATACATGTAGTGTTGATGACTCGTAAATAAAATAAGAAGTGGACTGTAATTTATTATATTTAATACGAGGAGTTATAATATTACAAGGAACATTAGCTAATTAATAAGGTACGCGTGCGGTGACGTCGTAGGCGCAAGGCAAAGTGAAAGTTGTCCCGGCCTAGCGGCTGTCAATGGCTCATCTTCGATAGCGCTCGAACATGTAGATAAAAAAATAATATTTCACAAAAATTCGAACATACATATATCAGGTAAACTTTACTTACTTTTTATATTGGATTTATCTTTCAGCTTACGGTAATCTCATATGATTTAATGCATATAAGTCGTAGCTTATGCGAAATCGAATAGTCGTATGTATTACATAATACAGAGTGACGACGGGACTTTCTTACATGTGTAAAGGATTATTGAATAGAATGCATTACATTTACCTTTCCTAAAAGAAATGAAGTTAACATAGCGAATATTTGTTGGCATATCTATTCATAATCTGTTATATTTTGTTCAATTCATTTAATGTAATGTTTAGTAAATAAGTTTTTTTTTCCTTTTTGGTGTATAAAATAACTGCATTAGCTATCAATTTATTTGAACATTTTCACACTTTATTATTATCAGTATCATTCAACTGCGACGAAAAACTGAGACTCTTAATTAACTTATTAAATGAGATTTTGTTCCATTACTATTTTTTATCGATAGAGATACTTATTTTATTTCTTTACTTATATATTTTTTCATTGCATCACATATATTAACTTATACCTACTCTTTTTTACTGGTTTTTATGCATTTTTTTTTGTTATACCAAAAGCCACAATGCAGAAATTTTGTCGGAATCTGTTTCACAAAAAAATACAACATCATTTGAATTTTATGCAATCCGCGGCGTTTCAGTTGCCCTCTAGAATAAAATATTTCATTTGAAAAAGTTACAAGACGAGAAATAATGTAAATCTGAAGCTCCAATGGCTATGAGAGTATTCTTCTTGTTAATGAACCAAACCAAATATAAAAACAATATTAATATTTTATATATATCGTATTCATATAATATTTGGGTTTACAGAGTTAAAATTGTATGTTTCTCACGTAAGTAATTCCGGCTGTACCTATACAGATTGTTTATGATGATAACAGGTTCCGTTATCGTAATTTTAATTGTTAAAAATATTACTGCCAAAAGATGACAGTAATATTTTAAAATTTATAACAATTTTAATTATATTAATAAAAAAAATCACCTATCACTGAGATAATGACAATTCACAAACTGTAAAAAGGTGTATACCTTTTTTACATTTCATCAAAAAAGAACACTGTTTTCAATGTTTTCATTCATTTTCGTGCATTTTCTAGTGAAAGGTTTATGTGTACTTATATTATTGAGCTATCACCTTTATTACCTGAGCATTAACAATAACAGTAAAAGGTTGGCCCGCGCATTGTAAAAACCAAATAAAATTGTACTAACATAGCGTAGCCGAATTGGGTCGATGCCAATAAAAGGAATAAGTTTTACTTCGTGTAATAATGTTTTAAATAATTGTAACAAGTAGGGATTCGCTATATCATCAAAGAGTATCAGTAAAAAGGTAGGCACAAAATAATTATTAACTTCCTTTATATTTTGATTTTCACTCTTATACCGATAAATGTGGGACATGATTACGTACCCCTGAGGACTGCAATTGTCACTATTGTATCTCTCCAAACAGCGGCAGCCGTCAAACTCCTAGAAAAATCTATACGAAGTTCCCTTATATTTCTTACAAAACGACACTCAACGTGATGTTCTACGTGTCTCGTGGTTTGTATTGCTGCACATTTCTGTTTTATCTTTATGGTTTTATGTATGTGCTGATGATAATAAAATAAATCAGTTGTCTATCTATTCATTTACGCACTATCCAATAAGACTCGTAGGATCATAGATACATGGTGGAAGAGTTTGGGATTATTTTCTTTAATAGCCAAACGCAGAAGTAACATAATATGTATTACAATTATTTGAATTTATTTTGAATGTGATATTATATGGATATACTATTTTCTGAAACTTCTTTAATAAAACTTAGGTATTTACATAGCATACCTGAATATTCGTTGGCGGAAACTTCTCGTTAGTACCTTAGTTTGTGTACTTTTCATTTTTGTATTAACAAGGACTAAATATTCTTCTCTAAATAAAGTAATGCTGATTCTTATTTATGGAAACTAAATAAGTATCTAGTAAATTTCGACTGACTTAAAATTATTATTAATATACTGTTATATTTTTATAGGTATGAAAATATACAGTATCTGATTTAGTTAATGGCATTATATATCGCATAATCTACATAATTCATTACATGTTTCACATCTCGCAGTCGGTGAATGGGGTCGGTCGTGGAACAATGGACAGTGACCTCGCCACCAATGTCGGTACGGCAATAAATTTGTTAGCATCCTTTTTTGAGATTTGGTAATAAGATCTTTATAGCCCTACAGGGTCGAACATAAAGGGAAAACAAGCCACAAGCCCCAATATGATAATAACTTTTCACAAAGAACACAGTAATAGAAATTATGAGAATTATTTTTGGTCCTTATATACTAAAACCGCAGATAACTAAGTAATAGTTACTACTGAAACTACAACCGTTATGTACCGCGGTTTATAATATAACAGTACAAGATTAATTATATTGCTACAAATGACGATACATTATTTGTGAGTTATTTTTGACAATCTTTTATTACCAAAATAGTCTATTTAGTAGTTCTCGCAATCCCTACTGAACTTATAATAAAATTATTACTTTATACCATTTTTTAACTACTTTTTAAATAGACCAATATTGTCCATTTATAAAGACTGTATTACTCTGCTTCCAAGCTTAGTACTGGGACGACAAAGGCTTGTTGCTGTCTGGGTGACGACTGTAAGAATGCTTACTTCATAGTAATCATTCTTGTCGAAACAGAGACAGTGCCCATGCACTGTCTCTGTTTCCACTGATTAGTATCATTGTAAAAATATACTTCTCTATAATAAAATACTTATTTTACGATTGTATTAATATCAGTGTTATATCAACTTAACATTACATGATATGATAATAAGTATCTTCGTTTATCAATAACTATTGACTATTTTAGTTGCGAATATGTATTGAAAATTAAGGAATTCCAGTAGCATTCTTTCATTTTATAATATACAGAAAATGCACAATAAAACATTTTCTACAAGTTGGCTAGCTACATAAAATTAGATTGGAATCTTATAACAATAAAGTTCGTTTCATTCAGTGTTAAAATGCATTTTAAATGAATTTCTATAGACTATAAAACTATATTATACATCCAGCTAGAGTTGGCAGATTTTTAGTGGTTTCCAATAAATGAATCAACTTATTCTCTCTACAACTTATGTTTGTCTCGGAAAATCTTACTCGATAAAACAAAGATGCAAACAAATGCTATAATAACAAAACTCATAACGGCGGAGTCACGTCAGAAATGTAAATTTTATAGCACAAATTAAGTATGAAATAGAAATTATTACAACCGAGCGACCATTTAAGACCTTAATTAAAGTAATTAATATTCGTACAGATACGTAATAAGTACATTGATGTGTATATATATACATATTCCAAGTGCAGTTTGTTACGGTAGAATTATTTTACACACTGTTGTAAAACGAAGAAGAATAGTAACAATCGAATAGATAAGTTGAGATTAAAAGCTTGATAACTCTGAATTAGAAATAGCGAGGTCGACAGAAACATGATTTTGGTATACATCCTCCGGTCAAGAGAAGCACAAAGGCTTATTGAATTGATAACGATCTAGATTCGGAATGATTGTTGTTCGCAATTTACTTTTAATTATTCACGTAGATCGTTTTATTCATTATTAAATGCAGGAGGATCTCAATGTAGAAAATTTACAATAAATATTGGAAACATTTTTGACTTTATTGTTATTTCACAAATGTCAGAGAAGCTAGTAAGCTTCTGTCATATTCATGTGTGACGATCACTTACCATCAAGTATGATGGTAAGTGATCGTCACACATGAATAGCACCATACACATAATATATTCACAACTTAGTTAAATGTTTGTACATGTACGTATATACATAGGTATATATATATATAAACTTTTGTTTGGGTTTCAGAATAATGTGACCGGCCTGCAAAATTTTGCCTCGTCGGTTAATATTCGTAACGAATTTACAATAGACCGGTACCTAATGAATAATTCCTTGCGAGGATCACGAAAAACAAGAACTTTGTTAATTGACGTAGCTATGCTCAACAGGTATTCCGTAGATTTACGTTTAACTAGCAGTAAATCATGCGCCTGGTGAATTAAGAGAACATGATTGTATTTCGTTTAAAATATAGGTCATCTCTGCACTAAATCAAATCTTACGTCATATGGTACACAGTCATCGCATTTAGATTAATTTTATTTATATCTGTTCAACATATTATTATATTCAAATCTTAATAATATTAGAAAGTTTGTGAGTATGGATGGATGTTTGTTAGTTTTTCTTTTAGTAAAAACTACTTAACGGATTTTGATAGAAATTTTACAGTAATATAGCTTATGCATCAGAATAACACATAGGCTATATTTTTTATTGAAATTTACGCGTATGAAACCGCAGGCACACCTTGTATATTTATACGTTTATAAAATTTGTACAAAACAATTATATCTAATTACATATAACTTAGCTTTACTTGAATTATCGATACATAGAACTACGAGTAACTCGTGAGGTTGTATCTATACATTTTATTAAATCTATATTACAACGAGGAATAAACAAAAACCTACCTTTAGTTCAGTTATCTAAATACTTCCCAGTGACAATAAATCTAAAACGTCATTATTTTGTTTACGTAACCTCAAAGTACTATTAAAACATATCAGCATACACGTATTTCATTCACCTATTAAATACATCAATATTTAATAGGTAAATGAAAGTTGTTAATATACTTATATGGAAACAAGAACCCTAAAATATATAAACGAATGCTTATAGAATTTCAATAAGTTCCTTACCTTGAGATTATTGTCAGTTTTCCCTACATCCTACACATTACTATAAGTACGTACGTGGAGGATGTATCTCTACACTTATACGGACGTGGTCAAAATATTTTAGCTGTAGTCATAACCTTAAGTTGGTAGTAATTATTTATTCAAATAAAATATACACTTTGAAAATACCGCTGAGGTAATCCTTTGTCCTGTGTCAAGATTGTACAAAGAATTACATTCTATTGATTGTAAACATTGTACAAACAAGGTAACAAACAAGGCAAATAAAAGCATTTTAATATATTAACGACAAATATTTAAAACTCCAGATAGTGCGGCTAAGGCAATTTGCTCACTGGTGAAGTGATGTAGTTATTAGTTTTAGGGTGCAAAGGGACTAGCATGTACTTTTAGTTTGTACAATAGTCCCTAAATATCGAACAAATGCACCTTAAAATATTAAACCGCCTATGATGAAGTAAAATATCATGAGATAATTTACTTTTGGGCTACTATATGAATAGTAGCCCAAATTGACTCTATAACATGGTACATTTACGTACTTTCACCTCCTTTCTATGTCTCTTTTAGCTAAAATTTAATTCTATGTAGATCCAATATTAAATTATCTACGATTATTTTTATTGAAATCTTTCATTCATTAAAATGAAATCGCCATAAGAACAATGAAAAAGGAACTGAACGCTAATAAAGGAAATGGAAAGACTCGACAACCGCAACGTGGAGGCCTGACGTTATTGCTTCAGATTGAAATAAAATCACTTTGGCTTCCTTAATTCCAATAAAAACTTTATTGGAAACCTTTGTTAGGTATGATAAAATACCATAAACGACACTTTTGCTTTAATTGTAAATATATTAATCATTTATTATGATTTTCTGAGGTATACCTACTTCGTAAAGTCATCTGCCCGGGTAAGCTATTATTTTATACGCGAAGTTTTAGAGCTGGTGTATCTCGATACTATTTTAATAAAAAATAGAAATGAAAATAACTATAATAGCGATATAAGTGACTAGATAAGTTTTCAGCATTCAATTAGACCTAAACCAAGAATCCCCTCATAAATTTGACAACCATAATGAAGAACTGAAGTAAGCCCAAGTAATTATTTAATTGTTAGGGCGACCTAAATCAAATTTGTTTAGCAAAGGCTACTAAGGTAAACAAACCTAAATTAAAATGAGACTATTCCATATATTTCAGACTACACAAATATTATTCTGTCATAGAATTTGATATATCAATTTGGGCTAAAACACAAATTTAAAGTTAATAAGTATACGTAGTCTGGAATAAACACAAGAGTAGTTACATATATTTTGATGCAATAAATCTTATTGAATTTAATTTACACATCCCTGTACATTTTGGGCTGGAATTGCGTTATTTGTTAATTATAGGAATCGATTTCTGTTTATTCGCAAGAGTAACACTATAATGAGTAAAAGGGATTTCATCAAATAAATCATTGGTGCGAAAAAAGCAATTAAACTTTTACTTGTCCGATTTATTTTTAAGGATTCAACAGGATTGTAGTCTAATAGAATTTGTTATATAACTACGATTGCTATTCATAGAAGTCGTTTAACTTTTTTAACAACACATCGCCATCCAGTCTCAATCTATCAGAGCTTATATTACGTGTACTAGATGACTGACAGAAATTCTTAAATATATTTTTTGTAAGTACTTAATATAAATAGAAAACACTTAGAACAAACATACTCGTGAATACAAATGTTTTTGCTTTGCGAGGAATCGAACCCGCGAACATCGGAAGTTACATAATGTCATACCGGCTATAATTTCGGATGGGATAGTCAGAGTATATTCAAATTCAAATTCAAAATATCTTTATTCATGTAGGTCTATTACAGACTCTTTTGATATGTCAAATCTACCGTCAGTTCGGAATGATATCGAGATGAGAAGAACTGACAAGAAACTCAGCTCGTCTTTTTTTCAAATAATAGTGGAACATGTTTATAATAAATATAGTTTTTAAAATTAAAATTTGGGAGAATAGAGTGCCCACCAGCATATGCTATCGCAAAGAACAAAAAATTTAATCAGTGTTCACAACCTGAACAGACCAGTCCCCACAAGTAGCACCCGTTCACGAGTATGACGTATGAGCCAGCCATCATTGTACTCAACCATATTTGAGGGAGCACATCGACCCGGCCCACCACGCCGCCACAAGTTTGAACTTTATAGCGAGCATGACTGTTTCAGGTTACTCCACTACGTCAATTATATTATTTACAGCATAGGCTGTACCGATCACAGTTTTCACCCATTACAATATTAAATTTACATTATTTAATTTACAATATGTCATTACAAAATTTATAATAAGTTTCTTTAATGTTATTACATTATCCATGTCAATGGGAAAAATTATATGCCTCATAACAAAAGTTAAAATTGTAATTAAGTCCACACATTGTAGTCATTTAAGTAGTCGTTTATGTATTTTTATTCCTTGTATTATAAGTCTGTAAGTGACTATTTTTTGGAAATAAATTTAAGTTTTTGCGTACGTACATAATATTTTCATATATATATTGACAGGGAACAGTAAGGATACCTGTTTCTATAAAGCGTTCTTTAAGAGATTCGCGACACGGTAAATTATATATTGAACGAATTGCTCTTTTTTGTAATATAAAAATTGATTCTACATCAGCCGCTCTTCCCCACAATATAATACCATACGACATTATACTATGGAAGTAACTAAAATACACTAGTTTCGCTGTTGCAGTATCAGTCAACTGTCTAATTTTTCTGATAGCAAAAGCAGCCGAGCTTAGTCTTTTGGCTAGTGTGAATATATGTGGACCCCACTGCAATTTATTATCTATTACAATACCAAGAAACGAAGTCTCATCAACAAAGTCCAAAACATGATGATTCAGACTAACAGTTGTCGTTACTTGTTTTACATTTGGTAAAGAGAATTTAACACATTTTGTTTTCATTGAATTAAGCGCTAGATTATTTGATGTAAACCAGTATAGAACATCCTCAAGAGCAATATTTATATTATTAAAATCCTTTGTATTTCTTTTCACTTTGAAAATAAGTGATGTGTCATCAGCAAACAATACTATGTCAAGTATGTTTTGAAACTGGTATGGTAAGTCGTTTATGTAAACAAGAAAAAGAAATGGGCCAAGTATAGAACCCTGGGGTACACCCATTTTTATAAATGACCCCTTGGACTTGCTTCCTTTAATGTCTACCACTTGAATTCTATCGAGCAAATATGATCCAATGAGTTCTGAGGACTTTTCTCTAATTCCATAATGTTCTAGTTTGCGTAATAATATCCTATGGTCAACGCAATCAAACGCTTTAGAGAGATCACAGAAGACACCAATGGCATCCTGTGAATCTTCCCAGGCACCGAAAATACTTTGTATTAAGTTAATGCCTGCATCAGTAGTAGACCGTCCACTCATAAATCCGAATTGCTGTTTATGAAATAAATCATGTGTATTAAAATGAGCTAACATTTGTGTAAGTAGTATCTTTTCAAAAATCTTACTAAATACTGGTAAAATTGAGATAGGTCTAAAATTTGATATATTGTCTTTGTCACCAGATTTAAATAGCATTATTATTTTACTCACTTTCATTAGATCTGGAAAAATACCTTGATCAATGCTCATATTAAATATTTCAGTCAAATGTGAAGCAACTTCACTTATTACAGTTTTCATTACTCTAACTGTCATACCCCAGATATCCTCAGTTCCTTTTAGATTGAGAGCGTTGAACGTTTTTATTACACAGGAGCAACTGATATGATGAAAAGTAAAGTCATGAACGCAAGGATTTATGGTATTTTTTAATAATGTTTCAGCTAAACTAGGTGATGAGTTTAAATTTTCCGTAGCTTTGAGAGGTATTGTTGAAAAGAAATTATCAAAAGTTTGAGCAACTAGTTCTTTATTATCAATAATAACGCCATTTTCTGCTTTTAACTCATATTCTGACTGGCGCGACTTAATGTTACCTGTTTCTGTATTTATTATATTCCAGGTAGTTTTTACTTTATTTTTAGAAAACTTAATTTTATTCTTTAAATGAAGTGCCTTGGCGGCCTTATATACTTTTTTGAATAACTTTGAATAATTTTTGACATATTCATCGAATATAGGATCACGCAAATAGGATCTAATATCATATAATTGATACATATTTTCCCTACTTATATTGATACCTAATGTAGACCATTCAGCGTACTTAGAATTACTGACTTTAAGTTTCTTTACTGTAATTCTCATATCATCATCATCATCTCAATAATGTAATTCAGTCTTTTTATCAAAATGATTTTTTATTATATTGAAAAAACGATTATATGTTATATTTGGATCAATATTATCAAATATCAAAAACGGTAAACTTCCCTTTAATCTGTTTTTAAAATTCTGTAATTTAAATGCTGTTGTTGGTCTGCAGAATTTATACATAATCTCGTTTTTTTCATTACATGCGAATGTTGCTATTTGTCCACAATGGTCTGACGGCAATCTATTTATAATCGATTTATTTAAAATACTAAAATTACAATATATATTATCAATACATGTTGCCGTAGTAGATGTAATCCTAGTAGGTTCAAAGAAAATATGATCAAGATCAAAACTTTTAAAAAGGTTTCTAATTTTATTACTCATAGGATTATCAACAAGAAGATCAATATTGAAATCCCCACATACCAAAATAAATTTGTTACTTTTGAAAGCTAACTTCAGTACATCTTCCATGGTGGACTCAAATTTTTCATAGTCTGAGTTAGGAGGCCTATACACACATATAATTATGTGTTTCTCTAATTCTGCACATGATAATTCTATAATGCATTCATTTGAAAGTGCTACAATATCTTTACGTTCTTTCCCTTTAATGTTATTTTTTAATAAAATAATTGAACCCCCTCTAATTGAAATTTGCCGTGTAAAAGTACTCAATATTTCATAATTTGGTAACTGAAATAACAAGTTGGACTGTTTTAACCAATGCTCTGTGAGGCATACAATGTCAATATTAAATTTACTTATAAATAATTCTATCTCTAATTCTTTGCCAAGAAAGCCTTGAATATTTTGATGTAATAAATTTAGTTGTGATGGCTTTTTCTTTGTCTGTAACTTAAGTTTAAAGATTCTTGCACAGAAACATTAGTAAAACTACTAAAAACTGTGCAGTCAGGATAAGTACCCGTTATACTACTTATAACAGGATTGTGTATATTATGAGCTAACAAAGTAGCTATATGTCTTTTATCAAAATGTGACAAATACAAAGTATTTTTAGTCAATGTAAATTTTTTTACAAATTTATTTATATCAAAACAATGAATATTGCTATTATAACAGCTCATGTTATATATAAGAGTGTTAAGTCTAAAAATATTATTATTTCTATTCTTGGATAATGACTTTGAATATGGTAATGTACATATAATAAATTTTTTAATTCTCATATTCGAGACAGAATTAAATAAGAATATCAAGTCATTTTTAGTGATACTTAAACTATTCTCAATGAATAACACAAGAGTTGTGTATTTAGTATAACTGTTTTGGTTATTCACCATTCTATTGACTATATAATTAAATGGGGCATTTGGCATACAATTATTTTGGATGAACATATCCACTCAAACAGGTATGCATAAGTGATCCTAGATTTATTCCCATACTATCTGAATATATTACTGTGTTACTCATATATGTGTGGTTACTACTAACAATACTGGGTAGCACATTAGTTTGTTCTGGATTGATGATGGATGTCGATGTGGGTGAAGAGCTGTGCTGTGCTAGGTGGTCTGATGTTTCACATTCACTTTTAGAGTTAAATTCAAGCAATTCCTTCATCACAACATTATGCTTTGAAATTTGAAATTGAGCTTGTGAGTACTTGTCACTAATGGCATCCAATGATGCTTCCAGTTCTTTTATATGCAACAATAATCTTGTAGTATTCGTATCAAATTGTAGTTTATGGGTCCAGAACTCATTTTCATAATATTCTAATTGTTTTTCAAAATTTAATTCTTTTTCTTTTAATATTTTTGAGAAGGTTATCCGATTAATTTTAAAAGATTTTCTTAATTTTTTAATTTGTTTGTTTAGTTTTCTATACTTCTTACTATTTCTGTGATTAACTATAGGGTAATATAGTTGCTTGTGTTGTATAAAAGGCTTCTGTGTATTAGAGATGGAGTGGATAGTAGATATAGATAGGTTACAATTGTCCATGGAACTTTTTCCATTGAATTGTATGTCCACAAAACGCACTTAGTATGTCCACAATTCAATGGAAAAAGTTGAATCCAACGTGGTGGTGACGAGTCTACCTTCATTATGCAGATTCATTTTTCGTTTATTATCTGAATTGCTTTTACTAGAGAGTCAGTCAAATATATAAATTAACACACAAATTTTTACAATACAAAAAGTAACAGCCAGATTTGAACTCGCTATCTTTAAGTAAGTCGGGGTAGTAATTAACTCAGGAAGCAAGTTAAATACGATCAAATTATATGAAATCTTAAATATTTATCAAAAATATTAAAATAACATTGCCCAAATCTCTGAAATAATTTTCCATTACAATCAATGCAGTCCATCAAATTGTTTCAGCTGTAATACTGTTAAATTTAACAATCATTTCAAGTGACATGAGCAAAGGAAGCAATTGGTCAACTTGTAGCCAATAATGGTACAATACCTCTCTATTACTGGGTGAAGTGGTAGCACAAAGCAACAATATATGTCAGTGCACGTCAGTAACGAAAATACGTCTTATTCCAGCCACGGCACGTAATTGGTTTCTGGGATCGCCGACCGACCCGCTAGTTATTGGCAGGTCCATCCTGCCAGCGCTTGATTTGATTTACTGATGTTTTCTTAGTTTTTCCTCATTCTTTTAATAGAGGTCATTAAACATTTTATATAATTGTAATGGTTAATGAAAGGGCTAGTTATAGTGTAGTATAGATTTTTTATTAATATGCTAATTAGAATTATTACATGATATTTAATATAATAAATAATGATTATTACAAAAATATAATTAAGTAAAGTTTGTAATATACGTTTCTATGAGAACATAGAAATCGGAAAAAAGAAAAGTGACATAGTAATTTATATAAGTTATAATTCTCTTGAGTCGATTTAACTTAAATTCAAAGGAGTAATAATATTTTTACAAATAACTAAATCTTGCCAAATATGTCGCTTATCATCTTACACAGGACCAGCTAATTGTACAAACAACCATTCAGAATACTCAAAGTGATTTACATAAATTTGCATCACTATAACGGAAAGCCAACTGGTTGCTATCTTTAACTTAGCTAAATCCTTAACTTTGTTAATTATTGCTACTTTGTTTAACTTCATCACTATATTAGCATTATGTCGAACCAATTAGGTACATAAAGATTTTCATTAGAATTTATTTAGTATTTTTTAATAATATAGGATATGTAAAATATTAGAAATATAGTAGTGATCGTTCGGTCAATTGAAATTTGTGGTTCAAAGATCTTGAAGAATCCTATGTCGAAAAAGAATTTTTAAACTGAATCGGATTTGAGTATATTTAATTTTTTATTGAGCAGATTTCTCAATATAGAATCTATGTAAGTTCTTAGTTAACTAGTTCAATGTTATGATAGTATGGAATATTAAAAAACAGAGAATACTTAGTTTACACATGTAAGTACAAATTTGTATATTAATGTTGAAATGCGAATTCTAATCTTATAATTAACTAGCTGTCCCGGCAAACGTTGTTTTGCCTTAAAATAAAAAATAAAAATTTAGGGGTGGACTACCCCTAACATTTAGGGGGATGAAAAATAGATGTTGGCCGATTCTCAGACCTACTCAATACGCTCACAAAATTTCATGAGAATCGGTCAAGCCGTTTCGGAGGAGTATGGGAACGAAAACTGTGACACGAGAATTTTATATATAAGATAAATCTTAATGCGTAAGTTATGGGTTTATATATGGACGCCAATCTCCAGAATTTAGACCTATTTGGAAATATCTTAGTTATAACGTTATGGTCAGTTGGCTATATATTTTTATTGAGAATATACTAGAGTTTACTTAAACTATAGTCCAACAATAATAAAAATATATCTCCTAGTTATGCGAGACAAATTGTGTTTCGACCCACAGGTGAGGTCAATATGCGCCGGTAGACTATAACAAGAATTATTTATTGTTTTATTTCAACATCTCTTTCACCATGCCCGGAACGAATTGCCAGTGATTTATTATTTTATCAGCGAATGTAATCTATAACTACTCACACGTTACGCTCAGTATTCTGTTACTACTAGGCGTATTTGTTTTCTCTCCTTCCATTATTTTATAATAATAAAAAATGTTCTTTTTTTCATTTATAATATACTAGATGTACCTGCGACTTCGTCCGCGTATTATAGTGACATTTCATTTTACCCCCTTAATATTTTTACAAATTTTGAATGACATATTTATTTTTAGTTAATCAACAGCTTAAAATATCAAAAGTTTAAGAGTGACGACACTTCCATACAACCTTTCATCTACTATTTCAAAGGATTAGATAAACAAATTATGCCTAACATTTTTTACCCACAACATAATTTTTAATCTACCTAAATAAATTACCTTTCTAGTAATAATTAGTGACGTGGTGCTACATTAAGCAGATACAGCACCTAATAATAACAAGAACTAAATAGACATACTTCCCAATTTATAATACTAAAGCATATAGAAAGTTAAAATAGAAAAGAAAAAATATTGTTAGTCCCAGTACGATGTATCGAAATCCTGTAATATTTTATAGGTTTTCTTGTTATCTATCTGTTGCGAGGTATTACGTTCACAAACCAGGCGATAAAAGTTTCATAAAGAAAGTGAGATTGTACTCATAAAATATTTTTATGGTACTATATGTTAAGTTTGATACAGCCTGTATACTACATCGTTACAGTCTATTCACTATACTATAATGTATAATAATATATAAAGAACTTTCTAGATCACTGTGGAAGGTTCTAATTAACATCATGCTACAGCCATAACGGAGTAACTTGAAAAAGAAATTGATTGATTGAAAATTTCAAGCCTTTATCTTAATTTAACTTCACATTTAGCTTTAAAGTTTACTACATTGATATCATACTTATTAAATAAATTTTTATTTATTTTGCATAAAAACTGAATAAGGTAACCTACTTTCAAACAATAATTGTTACATACAAAGCAAAGTAATAATAACGAACAATAATACTAACATTACCAATCGTTTTCGCAATGATCTTCAACATATAATCCACGAGCATATAATGACCACAATAATTGCAGCTTATTACTGGATCACAGAAGATAGAACGCAATCACATGGCTTTTACGACACCATAGTCACGAATGAACTCAATTGTAGACTTAGCTATTGTAATTCACAAGAAGTAGAACATTAAAACGAGTCCTAAGGAGTCATATGTCACAGCACCATTAGTCACAAATGAAGCAAACCAATATTATGCATTTACTAAAAAATATGTCATCCAGACCAAGAAAATTAAGTTAAACCAATATTTTTTCCTCGTTTTAAAATCATAGCTTCTACAAAATGAGTTTCATAAAATTTAAATAAAGTTCAATCCAATTAGCTTTGTACAAATTTGGTCTACAACGTTGTTGTAGTATGAACGCTTTAAACTACTAATTAGCTCATAGAAAACACTAATCGTGTACTGTTCACAGAGCCATTTTTAAAGTGAAATCCATCAATATTCAAAAGAATCAGACTTTTTCTGTCTTTTGTCATATTAATGATCAAATGCAAAAAATGGCCATAGTTTTTATCACATTATACTCTTTTTTTGAAGTCACTTATAAAGAGCCGTGTCTTTTATTTTACTAATTAAACCAAAACTAATGAGTGACTGTCTCACTTTTAACTGCAATTAATATACATACTTTTTTTCGTATAGTGGATAAACAATGATTGCTCGTAAGTGTACTTGGAGACCATAATTAATATTTCAAAGAAACAGTTAAAAACTGAAGAAAATAATTTGAACTCTCTAAATTTCAAATAGTTGCAGTTAGAAGACTTGAACATATATTTAGTGTAAAGTACAGATAATATGGAGGAATAAAGAAAAAAATGCTTTTTGTCTGTACCTGGACAATTTCAATATGAAGTTTTTTTACTAGCTACTACCTATATTAATTTACTCAGATGATTTTAATGCTCCAAATATTCTCTCTATTAAACCCTCAGATAAAAATATTCTACTATATGATACATGTTATGGCGATAAATAAAATCGCACCATGACGGCCCTATTTCTTTTCATAACGTTAAAAATCAGTATTGAACTAAATCACTGAACCAACGTTAAGATTTTCAAATCATATTAAAGCTTTAAGTCATTAGCCGCATCCTCAAACGAGCAGCAGTCAACCGCGTCAAAGGATATATAGCGAAAGTTCCATGAAGTTGTATCTAATAAATAACTTTAGCCAATTTATTAACAGAATGTGAACTCCAGAAATGCATGAGTTACGAGCACATGCTTATTTATCCATAGCTCGTTAGCCTCAATTCAATTCTGTAATAAGATGACGTCATAGCATGTACTCAAACATTAAATTTATTTATATAATAGTGTTCACTAGGTTTTGACGGCCTTAGTGGTATGCTAAACCACTAGTTTACATACCGCCATACTTCCGACGGTCGCGAGTTCGATTCCTCATGCATTTACAAAATGCTCTCAAAATACCTTATGCATTTGTGCATTTACAAAGATATGTCTATAATAATAATAATCTCAAAACAATTCACACAGCGCCATCTAGACCCAAGTTAAGCTAGCTAAAGCTTGTGTTATGGGTACTAGACAACTGATACAAATACATATATAATTTTTTTTTTCCTAAATACATACATATTATACATAGAAAATACCCAGACCTATACAAACAATCATACTCATAAATACAAATATTCGAACCGTGTGAGGGATCGAACCCGCGACCATCAGAAGTAAAGCCTATGTCTATGTATTTATATCAATTCGAGCGACTAATTTCGCAATTCATTTTTAAAATCTAGCGCCTATATTTTAATTTTATGATAGTTGCTGTCTTTCTACATCACTAATTTTATAAGCATAACAAATCTCGTGATGATTAATTCAGACATTTCGGAGTCAAAAGTTAAGAAAATAAACGTATATTATTTTCATGTATATAAATAAAGTTTCATGACGATTCGTTGACTCGTTAAAACGGCAAAAGGTAACGAAATAAATATTTCCTGATTCACTTTCTTATGCTACTAACGATGTAAATGTGAAAGTCTTTTAAACATTGCTTAATTGGATATTTCTTAGTCAATTAAGCTCAAACTGATCATATTCTAGTGAACTTTTTAACTTAACTATTTTTGTATTAATATCATCGCTCTTCCTTTTTTAGAATTTTCCTTAGAATGCTGTAAAAATCAGCCAGAGAAAAACCAAAATAAATACAAGAAAAATGAAAATTTGAGATATCAACAAATGTCAAGCTTCCTGCCCAATGTGATAAAAGTAATCCTCATGCAGAGATATCCATATGCATACTCAATAGTCTGTTTATTTTCTCGCGACTAAACGGCTGAAAGGCGGTACATAAAATTTTACGTGAAAATACATTTTATCACGACGTCATGCCTAAACTATCTTTTTTCTTACATTATAATCCGGTGTCAGTCTATAATTAGTGACTATGTCCAGCAGTGGGATATAAATGATGTTCTTACTTATGATGATATAAAAGTTTAATGCGTAGTTAACTCATCGCCGCCACTACAGGCACGGACTTGTAATGTGTTATCGATCTACTCGTAGCAGAGCTACTTTCAGAGAGGTTATGTAAAAAAACATCCTGCTGCTTACGTACAACATAATAGAAAAGTAACCTTATATAGCCTTTATGATAGCTGTTACTATATAGATAGAGGCAATCGTCAATATTATATCCTCTATAGACTCCATAAACGTCACATATATATAGTTTATATATACATTCGCATGTACATATAAACTATAACTACTATAAAACGCATAGACATTAGATTTCTTATAAATTTCATTTCTGAAAATGCTTTCTGTAATTAAAGTACGCCAAATACGCGATAATAATTCTATACTACATTGATAAATTGCTAAAGTGATAATGTGTTGTAATAGAATAAAATTTTATTTATACCAGTAGTAGCACTAATTTATAGGTTATGGTACTGACGATTAAGTTATTTCTGCAAGAGTGTTATACTTGAATGAAGTATAACACTGTGTGAAGTGAATATGGTGGTAAGAAGAATTTGCCTACGTGGTAATAGAATGATCTTTTTAAAGAGAGAGGCTTATACCCGGTAGTGTATATAATAATGACGTAGTAGTATATAATAATGACGATGAAGTAATTTCTGCAAGATATACTTGATTGAAGTTTCTAAATATTTTCGTAAGAAAAGTTTCACTACGTTTACTTGGAGAAAATATATTTTTTCGTAAGCTTATGGTATATTTTTTTTAACTAGAATGACAAACAAGTTTACCGCCTACCTGATGACAAATGACAATAATATTATACGTGAACAGAACTAGGATGCTGCTAGAAATTATACCTGATGGCAATAACAAGCATATATGAACAGTAATGTTCATTGCTTGTTAAAACTTATTTCTAGTATATTTCACTGAACTTTTTAAACGTTCGTATATGTATTTAGTTACCTACATGTGCTTCGTTTTACGCTGATAAAGTTCCATAAATGAATAGCCAGGATTCATTCACATGAACACAAAACCGCTATAAAAAATCGAATATCCACTAAATTTAAATTCATACAAGCGTGAAACGAGACGTGGCACGCACATTTTTTATAGTCGGCCATACTTTCACGTCTACTTTTTCATTTAACAACTTTTCCTTACAACCGACGCCATGCCCGACGTGTGTAGGAAATATTATCCCACATAAGCCCAGATTTCAATCTAACATATACAATAACCTAATAAAATATATTTACGCCTTCTTTACACCACAAAAGTGTGGCACACGCCATGCAAAATAGCAACGGGTTAATATCTATACTGCATGCAAGTACATTCTTTGCTAATGCTACAATTTCCGGCAAAATATTACTGTATGAAATCAAATTAGCCATTATTACAATTTATGTCTGTTTGTAACATTAACACGAGAAAATTGCATAATAAATTTGAAAAAAAGCAGTACTGTGTACCTACCTCTTATTAAACAAACAATATGTGTTTTTTTACTGAGTTTAACTGAGTTCATCACGAGATATGTTATTGATTCAACATAGGCAATTACATACCCAAAACTCTATAAACACGACTTATCGAAAGACGTAATAAGGATAAGTAATAATCAGTCCATGGGAAAACATTTATAATGGACGCACATGGGCACTCCCGTAGAAAAAGAACTCTGTGTATTTGTCAATATGGAGTAAGTATGTAGCAATTCAAGTGCTTACTCAGAATATTACGCCACATCATTTATTTAGTAAAAATTATTTAGCAAAATAATTTTAACATGGAATATCAGGAATTGAACAACATCATAAGTAGATGTTTCGATGACTATTATAGACAAAACAAATTGCAGAAAGAAAATCCTTTTTGTACGTGTTTGCCACTAATGGGGCAAAAAAATTGTTTCTTATATAATATTTCATTATTTTTTAGTTTACACTAAACTCGTAGTTAGGTATATAATATTTACGCATACTTAATCTAAAATTGTAGACTGTAAAAATACGAGTATTAAACCCTTATCATATACTATATACTTACACAACTTGCTACTAAAATTTATGCTTCGCGAACCTTCCGTATGAAATTGGTAGAAAATAACTTGTGCGCCATTGTCAAGATTACAGGCCCTTTGCTTAACCACGCTGAAAACACTCATAATTTGTCATATCCGTTTCCCTCGCAATTCCCTCGTTTTCTATTATATTAGAGGCGAAAATCTAGTAGTGGATTTCTACGTGACGCGTTCACGGTTAGTTACTTCGCCATCTGTTACTGAACCCCTAATTGTGTATGTATACCACATATGTGCTTACGTGTCTATATTTTAATCAGAGTTGTAGTATATGTACCGGAACAGTTAGGGTTGCCATATCCCAGATTTGCATTATTTATATTATTAGGTTTCTTTAAAAATCTATTACAATATTCTCAATTATCACACGATTTTCAATCACGGTGTCATCATCATCATCATCATCATCATCATCGCAGCCCGGAAGACGTCTACTGCTGGACATAGGCCTCTCCCAAAGATCTCCTCGACGATGGTGTGGAGGTGTCAATAGTAATTACATTTTTATATATAACCTTGGGTTCAATGAATTAGAACAAAAATTATGAAGTTGAATGGATAACCTTCTATTTGAAATCGGTAAAAAATCTCAACATCATTTTTGCTTGTTACAACTCAATCAAACCCGAAACGTCAAGGTTGGGTACCTTACCTAGCTTAGCTACCTTAGCTAGCCTACCTAAGGCGTCCGTAATATAAGATTATATTACGAATATACTTTGTTTTGAAACAAAAACTATGCAAAGTGTTTAAATTCATTCTTCCTAACAGTAAACTTTTATTTATTCTATAATTTCAAAATACACCAAAATTTTTGAGTAATTATATAAACAATAACATTTCCCAAGCTAATATAAATGTTATCGAGGTCTATAAGCAACTCCATCCTAGTAACAAATCTGCAATGAGATTTTTTCCCAGAGCGTCAGTATGACGTTGTACATTTTTACGTAACACTAACGATTGGACTATGCGATTACACTAGCTCGACGCTCACAGCTAATAAGGCGGACTTTTTCGAACTGTAATAGGCTATTAAGATCGACACGATACCTTTGTGTACAGCAAAATGGATCGCAGAAATACCAAAAGTCAACAAGAAATGTAACACTAAGAATATTTTTTAATGTCAGTCAACGCAACAGTAGGATTTACTAATAAAATCAAATGTTTATTTCTATGAAAGTGGTACAGGACCTTAAGTATAATTTAATAATATAAGAAATAATTTTATAGTGTTTATACTTTTTAGTAAATATATATTTTTTAAATATATTTCATTAAAGGTACTTTTTAACTTCTTTTCACGAGTATATTTATTTGTTAATTAGCTGACCGGGCAAACATTGTTTTACCATATAAATTGAAGTACTAACATCGACATAAAAATAGGGGTTGGTGGTAGAAGGGTTAAAATGTAGGAGTGTATGTTTGATAATAGATGTAATAGATAATAAGAAAGAGATTTTTAAGTATAAGATAAAGAATGAAATAGATTTATTAGACTAATGTAATACATGTTAATTAATTGAATTAATTTCAACCACAAGAGATATTGGTTATAATCTGAATAACATACGTGAATATAATCTATAGCGCGAATGCCATAACAGACCATAATGCCATAAAAACCACAGTCATCAAATATACTGGATATACACTTGTACATTTTCAATTAAGGTTCCGACCCTTCAAGGTGAGGGTATTATTCATTACTCAAAGTCACTAATATTCCTGAAATGCGATATCTAAGTAATTTTGTGCGGAGTAATGTAACCTCACCAAATATGCAACGAATTGTAACTGACTTGTAAAGATTACATTGTCGGAAATCACATAGTGGGGTACAAGTATGTTTTCGATTATGTTTATTAATTAATGACAATAATATTTCAGGAAACTTCACACAGAGACATATCTAGTCCCAAACTTACCTGAGTTTAGGTATTGTTGCTGACGTACTGGCCATATACTTTTATACTTCATATATTGTATTTTTCTAAAGAATTTTATTATATTATTTTGTATACAGAACTTTAATATCAAATAAACATTGTGACAGACAACAACAGGTATATTAACCAATTTGGTACTAAACAACTGATAGAAATACTTATATATTTTTTTTAATATATTTTACTAAATATATTTAGATAATAACCAGTAATAATATAACAACAGTCATACACTTGAATACAAATGATTGTGTCGTGGAAGAATACAACCTGCAACCATCAGAAGACGATGTGTCAAACCGTTAGACCACCAGGGCTATTGATTATAAGTACTTTATATGCATTACATTCTACAAATGATTCATTTTCTACGTGTAACAATAGTGGGGAAAATACAAAGACTATTTATATTAGAAAGTCATAAGAATCAATAAGAGGAAAACTCAAAACATAACTGCATGGTTGTAGTACACATATGGAGAAACCCATACAAATGAACTCGTAGTTGTAACTCTATAGTTCAATACGGTACCACCTTTTCTAAATATGTAAATACTATCTATCAAGTGGTCATAAAGGAATGCTTAAAGCAATAAAAAAAAAGGTTATCTATGCTCAAAAAAGAGGGCTTATCATTATTACTCTAGACGTATTCTATTTCATTTCCAAAATATCTACAAACTTGAGAATGACGAAATAGGGACAGACGATATGAAAGACAAGCTAAACGTGTATATACATTTTAGACATTCTACTTAATCTATATATAGATCACTATGTATATGAGTTATATATATATATATCACTATATATATATATAACTTAAAGGTTACTCACATAGTGATCTATCAACGCACAGCCAAACCACTGGACAGATCGGGCTGAAATTTGGCATGCAGGTAGATGTTATGACGTAGGCATCCGCTAAGAAAGGATTTTGATTAATTCTACCCCCAAGGGGATAAAATAAGGGGTGAAAGTTTCTATGAAACTTTGTCAATTTTAAACCGATCGGGCTGAGACTTTGCATGTATAAAGCTACTATGATGTAGGCATAGTAGCTTTATGCATAAGAAAGGATTTTGATAAATTCCACCCCCAAGGGATTAAATTAACGCGAGCGAAGCCGCGGGCAAAAGCTAGTTAATGATAAGTTAGAAATGGTAAATACTTCAGCATGTCGACTATGGTGACAGGTCTTATTTACTTTAAAAGCTGCTTTTAGAAGAAGAGTACATCTGCAAAATTCACATTCTCAAAAGAAAATTCATTATTCTTTTCCATTTTTTTTTGTTTTCGTTTCCTTTGTATTTTCTCTTGAATTAAAAAATAAGCTCGTTTATCGTTATGAAATTTATTTCATTCTCACAAGAATGAAATCGTTAGTATCACGATTTGCTGTTACAATTTAGTTACTTAGGTATTCTGTGCCGGCAGTAAATTGAGTTTCTCAAGGGTATTGTTTGAGTCGTTACTGAATTACGCTGCTTATAAATAAGGGGGGAGAGATATATTGACCTAAGCATTTATTCCTATTCTTTTCACTACTAAATTAATTTCCTTGCACATTGAGGAAGATTTAAGTATGAACAGGAAATATAAACATAATTATAATGTTTAAATTAATCAAAAATTTACCTAATATACATATTATTATTTTTACTTGATTTTGTATGTTATTATAGGCATCCAATTATCATCTTCATACTGATGCTAAGGATTGCGTCAAGGATTATGAGGTAGGAGAAAACCGTATGTTAAAGACATTTTACTCTATCTTAACACAATAATCTCTCGCTTCATTAACTTGTCTCATATACACGAACCAGTTTCAGAGACTCTTGAATATGAAATCACATTAGCATATTCATACTACCGGCACCAAAAGATAGTGTTTCGTGCCTCGTCTCATTTCAGTGCCTAACAAATAATTCAAAGACTTTTCTGGTTACGGTTAAAAATTGTGACAATGTCATCCCGCGGGGTTATAAATCTATTTCTAAACTATAGTCGTTGTAACAGATTTTGACTAAGGTAGACTGTAGAGCTATATGCGGATATCTCTGTCTCGACATTTTCTCTTATTATATTCCACTAGTTCCCGCAACTTGCGTTGTATGCAGTGTTGGTGAAAATTCCGGTTTCGGTTTCTTGAAAATTTAGTCCTAAATAAGCAGAGTTACCACAGACATTTTGACGCAAATTATATAACTATATGATGTCCCTTGAGTTGATCATGTAGAAATGGCAATGGAGTTACGAGGAGTACGTAAAGAACTGACGGTCTTCCTGATGGAAAGCACATCAGGAAGACCGTCAGTTGTTTACGTACCTTTCCAATTTTATAAAAAAGTTTATGTAACCGTATAAAAAATTTTAACTGTATTTGTTGACTGGTTACGCCAAACGCGATGCGTACCTGGTTTGTTGATGTGCATTGACACCCCCTCCCGGCTAATTCAATAGTCAGTGATGTCATAGCTTTCGCCGCGCGCGCACGTCGCACTCATATCGCACGCATGTCTTAATAGTTGTAATCAACCTGAGTGACTTCCTGAGATTCCCGTAACCGTGTGGGCCCACTGAAGAACAAGCACATTGAAGTAAGGGTAAGTCATTCATATTTGACCAGCCAGTTTCCTATACAACAATATAGTCCATCGAAGAAGGCTAGATCATAGCCACCGCCGCACCATTTATTGGCCTTCCGTCGCCGGATCACAATAGGAATCGCAATTTATTTATTTAAAATTTGTTTTAATTTTTTCCTATTGTGAAAGTCGAGTGAATGACTCGCATGTAATATTGAACCTTATTGCGCATGTAATAGGATCTATTCAAATTGCATACCACGGTTGCACAAATATAACGATACATTGGTATTTTCGTTAATAAATAAGTTTATATTTATGTCGCTTATGAATTGTTCATAACTCGCAGCTCAATTCTTCAATTTCGCTTTATATCTGTTTGCGTTGTTTCGTTCATTTAATTTCACATTCACCCGCATTATATCGATATTGTTCGATCGATCGAAGCTTCTAGAAATATTATAGTTGTCGTTATACTATTTGACGAAACAATATTACCTGTCGAATATTATGTATGATGATTGTAGTGTTTGAATGTTAAGATTGTTAGTGTTGGTTACCGTAGTCTTTACACAAGAAAGTGAGCAGGGAAAGCACACTATTTAATCTGAATAATTATTGATAAGCAGCGATTTTATTTCTGTTCGTAATAGATATTTTATTTCCTTGCAGTACTCGCCGTATAATACGCTGGTTATTGTAAATTGTTTGAGTATTCGTTCGCATAGCTGTTTTATACAATACATGTCGGTTAAAGATCGTGCCCTACGTACCTATGATTAAGTTATACGTGGTGTATCGACACAGTGACTAACAACAACGCTTTAGAATACTCCCGCGTAAAATAATAGTTGTGAACATAGTTATTTTATATCTTTTTAGTTATAGTTATAGATATATTATCTGATTTTCTATGACATCACTCACTTCGATTTCGCTTTATGTATAGTTTATATTTCGCTCGCATATTTTTTTTGTAGATGTATGGTCGATACCTACATTCCGTATTGTCGCACTTATGTACCTACATACTACCGCTTATGAGTAGGTATATATAAATTTATTTGTCACGCGCTTTAGTGTTTAAAACGTTATTGTGATTTACTTCTCGCACCGCATATTTAAAATATTGCTTTTATGCATTATTTTATTTTTCTCGCATATAGGTATATATAGATAATAGTTGTACCTATTTTTCGCATTATTAATTAGTAGTTTTATAGCATAGTAAGCATATATTTTTTATGTATGCTAGTTTATATCGCGCATCATTTCTCGCATTTGTGTACTTATTTTCGCTACAAGTACATCTGTCTGTCTTGTAGGTATTTAGTACATTAAATACCTATTATACGTTATTATTGTTTATCGCTCGCACTTTTACGGTAGTACAGGTATAGTTGTACGTTATTACCGCACATAGTTTTATATATCGCATTTATTGGTTTTCCTTTGTTATTTTTTAAGAAGTATATATATATAAATAATAATAATGGCTAACACAAACGCAAAATTAAAAATGTATGAAGCAAAACGTGCACAATATTTTTCGCAACTTCAGTCTATTTATGAATTATCTTCGAAAACTAAAATGGAGAAACATCGTAATGTTTTTATTGCAAAAGTTAGCCTGATCGATCAAATGCGCACAGAGTATGTTAAAATTGTCGATGAAATTATTCTCCTTAATTTGGAACTAAACCCTGATTATGTAGTTAATTATCAATCTCTCACCGCTTTTGACGAAATGTTTTATTCTATAAAGATGATGGCGGTCTCGTTACAACCTCAATCTTCGCGAACTCCAGCTCCCGCTTGTCAGTCTGCTTTACCAGACAACAAACAGGGATCAGTAAGGATCCCCCAAATTGTGTTACCAGTCTTCTCAGGTGATATTTTAGAATTTCCTTTCTTTTACGAAACATTCAAACAGGTTATTCATGACAATGAATCCTTTTCGGACTCAGAACGTTTTCATTATCTTATGAGTCACCTGTCAGGAAAGGCTAGAAATCTGTGTGCTGGCTTAGTACCAGCAGCCGAAAATTATCCTATATTGTGGCAAGCTTTAATCGATAAGTATCAAGATAAACGCTCTCTTGCAACGTCATATTTAGATAAATTATTTTCTTTAAAATCAATTAACGGTCCTTCGGCAATAAACTTAGAAAAATTTATTGATACTTTCTCGTCGACTATCGCAGCATTAAAGCAACTTAAAATTGAAAAGCTGGATGATTTTATATTTATTTATATGGGATTAAAGACATTAGATCAGGCTACCGCGCAGTCGTATGAGTCATCAATTAGAGGAGAAGATGACATACCGCAGTTTGAAAATTTTATAAAATTTATACGTCAACACGTAAAAATATTACAACGCACGTGTAACCGCACCGCCGGCGCCGCTGCCGCTACCAAGTTGGACGGTCCCGCCGCCGCGTCCGCCAGTGGTCGTGCACAGTCGCATCAACGATCGATCGCTCGATCGCCACGTACATTTTTAGGTACTAATCCTACGCAACGCATTTATTGTTCCTTATGTAAAGGTGATTCACATTCTCAATTATATAAATGCAAACAATTTTCAACTTTCACAATTAATGATCGATTTAATTATATTAAAACTAACCGTATGTGTACTAGATGTCTAAGTAGTCAACATAACTCTTTCAGTTGTCAATCAACTTCCGCCTGTCGAAATTGTAACAATCCGAGACATCATACGTTGCTTTGTTTTAAAATTAATAATTCCGCACCTACGCAAGTATCTCAGGGTACGAAAAACGCACAGACATCTTCTACGCACGGTCGCCAATCACCACCATCTTCTTCGTCGCAATTGCCTCCGCTTGCGCACACACAACCCACACAACAGACACGATTAGAACCAACTCCCGTTCCTATTGGAACCACCACTGGTGGAGACAAGGAGTCGTTATGCACGCTTTCATCGTCCATTCATGAGCAGCCGTATGTGACTGAAGTACTTGCTACTGCCAAGGTATTTGCTACTGCTCGTAATGGGAGTGATGTTGTCATTCGCTGCTTATTGGACCCCGGGTCACAAAAGCATTATATTACTTCTAAGTGTTGTTTAAAATTGGGTTTAACCATGCAGCCGGACGCACATACCACCGTTAAGGGTATAGGTGGCGCCACTGAACCAGTTAAGGGTGCAGTTGATCTCTCTTTCCGATCGAGATTTAATCATGAGCAATATTATAATATTCGCGCTTTAGTTTTGAATAAAATAACAGGTAACTTACCAACATGTCAAATTGATGTTGGCGCGCTCAGTTACTTAACTAATATTCCGCTCGCAGATGATACGTGGGGAACACCATCAGAAATTGACCTTTTGATTGGTGTCAATCTATTCGCGACCCTTTTGTCTGGAGGTAAAATTATAAATTCACCTGGTACTCCAAACGCGTTGGAGACTGTTCTCGGTTATCTTATTTTAGGTGAAGCTCCCACCTTAACTTCTACGTCTTCTTCATTCTCGTTCTGTTCCACCACTTCGTGCGAGGTTTCAGTATTAATTCGCAAATTTTGGGAGATTGAAGAAGTAGATCGCAAACCAATAACAAGTATAGACGATAAATACTGTGAAGATTTTTATACCACAACGACCACTCGTAACGAATCAGGTCACTACGAAGTCGCTTTACCATTTAAGTATAGTTCTAAGTCTTTAGGGAACTCTTTCGATATCGCTAAACGCAGATTTTATCATTTGGAACGTAAATTCGCATCGCAACCGCAACTGAAATACCTTTATGATGAGGTAATTCACGAATATATAGAAAAACAATATATTTCTCCCGTAGACGTAATTGAAAATAACAGCCCTAGTTATTTTATACCGCATCACGCAGTCTTACGTGAGGACAAAGTGTCCACGAAAATAAGGCCGGTACTAGACGCAAGCGCGAAGTCTAGTACTGGATTTTCGCTTAATGATATTCTACATACAGGTCCTTCCTTACAACAGGATTTATTTATTATTCTCTTGAATATGAGATTGTTCGCAGTCGCCATCTCAGCTGATGTGCGACAAATGTATTTACGAATAAAAGTTCGCCCGCAAGATCGTTGTTTTCAACGTATTGTATATAGATTTAGTCCTAATAAACCGCTCCAAGTCTTTGAATTTAATAAAGTTGCATTTGGCTTACGTTGCAGCCCGTACTTAGCGTTACGTACTGTAGCTCAGTTAGCTTCCGATGAAGGAAATAAAAACCCTATCGCACTGGTTACCATTGAAGATTCTATGGAACCTTATTTATATTCGCTCGCTCGCAAATTTTCGTCATGGATGAAATTACTTCGTGTAATTTGTTATATTTATAAGTTCGCTAACATTCTTCCACGCGGCGTCATATCCAGTTCCGATTTGGATTTCGCCGAACGTATAATTATTCGCGCTGTGCAGGGGTTTCATTTTAAAAACGATATTAGCAAGTTAAATAATAAAAAACCTTGTACCGCATCAATAATTAAATTAAATCCATTTTTATCAGACAATCTCTTAAGAGTTGGTGGTCGTCTGACTCATTCTGATGAAGATTTCGATTATAAACACCCTATATTACTTCCGGGCAGAGATCATATAGTTCAATTAATTGTAACACACTTTCATCGTAAAAACCTGCATACAGGCCCAGAATTGTTAATGTCAATACTACGTACTAAATATTGGATTCTCGCAGCTCGACGTATGATTCGCACGATCGTAGCTAATTGTAATATTTGTTTCCGCAATAAACCGCGTCCTACATTCCCACCGATGGGTGATCTGCCTGCACTAAGGGTGAAGGAAGTTCCTAAAGCCTTTGTCCATTGTGGCTGTGATTTCGCAGGTCCGTTTTTTGTAACCCCTTATCGCGGTCGTGGTATAACCACTCGCAAAGCATACGTTTGCTTATTCACGTGCTTAACCACTCGGGCTGTTCATATTGAGCTCGCAAGTGAATTGAGTACAGTTTGTTTTCTCGCCGCGTTAAAACGTTTTCTCGCTCGCCGCGGTCCTATTCAATGCATGTATACGGATCATGGTACTAATTTTATAGGGGCACGATCCTACCTACGTGAACTTTATTTGTTTTTATCGCAAGAATGTAGATCTGTTTGGGATAAGGAATTAGCTAACAATGGAATTAAATGGATCCTTATCCCTCCTAACGCACCGCATTTTGGAGGATGCTGGGAAAGTAATATAAAATGTGTCAAAAGCCATCTAAGTAAAGTCATTGGGCTACAAATTTTAACCTTTGAAGAACTTACGACTGTTCTTACACAAATAGAATCGCTATTAAACTCTCGCCCATTGACCGTCTTAAGTTCAGATCCGTCGGACCTGGAAGCATTGACACCTGCTCATTTTCTTAACACTATACCGCTAAAACACTTCCCAGCACATGACGTAAGTGACGCTATTCCTCATCTTTTGAAACGACACGAGCTTTTAGACCAACTCGTTCAATCGTTTTGGAAGAGGTGGCATCGTGAATATTTGCATACGTTGCAATTGAGACGCAAATGGAACACGCCGGCCTTTCCTATCCAGGAAGGCACGATAGTAGTTGTTATGCAGGAGAATTTAACTCCATTACATTGGCCTCTTGGTCTTATAACACGAGTTTATAAGGGTAAGGATGGCATTATTCGCGTTGCCTCAGTCAAAACAAAGGCTGGTATTTTTCAAAGGCCAGTGGTAAAATTATGTCCATTGCCTTTGCAATAATATGTATTCTATAAGATAGGTAGTACGCATTTATAATAGGTTAATAAGTTAAGTTAAAATCCTTTGCATTTTTCTTATTTAGTAAATTCCGCATTTGATATTTTTTGTATTTTTTCTTTCTTGTTTTTTGTATTTGTCGCATTCGCAATAAGGTTCAATTGTGTAGTTCCTTTATTTTTTTTTTCTTTTGTTAATTTTACTTTGACATTATGTCAAGGCGGGGGGCATGGTTACGCCAAACGCGATGCGTACCTGGTTTGTTGATGTGCATTGACACCCCTCCCGGCTAATTCAATAGTCAGTGATGTCATAGCTTTCGCCGCGCGCGCACGTCGCACTCATATCGCACGCATGTCTTAATAGTTGTAATCAACCTGAGTGAGTTCCTGAGATTCCCGTAACCGTGTGGGCCCACTGAAGAACAAGCACATTGAAGTAAGGGTAAGTCATTCATATTTGACCAGCCAGTTTCCTATACAACAATATAGTCCATCGAAGAAGGCTAGATCATAGCCACCGCCGCACCAGTTGACTGTTAACTGAACTGAAACAAACGGCATACACATAGTCGCAAATCCAACAATTTTAATCTGTTTTAAACGTAAATTGTCTGTAACAGGGTAACATATTCAGAGCCGCTTTTACAGCATTCCATAGTACCAAACTTTATCTGACGTATTTCACAAATAAATAAAAATGTTTTCCGCCATGTTTGAAGATAGCAAAGTGGAAATACTCCTACTAGTGTAAACGTGTATTTGCATTAATGTAGTTTGTCGCATAAATCTGCAAGCAGCACTATGCCTACATACATTTTGTGTAATTATAACTTCAGATAATATTACAACGGAATTACTAATGGTATGTCAGTTACATCAAAGACCCTCAGACCTTTGTTGTACAAGTAGAGACCTTACGTTTATTTCTACTGAAATTCATTTTAATTGTTTCATAAAACAAAAGTTAATGAAATCATACTCGTAATATATAAATAAAGTGCGTGTATCTGTTTGTTACTTATTCATGCAAAATGCCAAATGGATTTAAAAGAAATTTGACTGAAAGATAAATTGTATATAATGTAAACGAAGATTAGAGACCCTATGGTCATGGCTCCATTTCTAATAATCTGCTCCCCAACAGCCTACCATGGTTAGGTGTATGAATGTATATTGTAGATATGAGTCAATATGCAAAACTCAGTGAGTCAGAACGGTCTGTGGGAGTGGACGACAGATCACGGGCCTCGTGAATATTCATAGCTGCAGTGTACGTATAATGAGAACCATGTAGTACAGTCGGCTTTATAAATAAGAATATGAGGCGACACAGTAGTCTACAATGTACAATATTATCATCATCTTAATTTATATATATTATATTTCCCTTTTTTATGGGAATAATTTTAAACACGCGTGGTTTGACCAAGCGTGGATTACTTTAAAAGATGCGTGAGGATGATGTATGTGGTAACGAAAAAAATTTTCATACAATACGCCATGTTTTGAATGACGACTTTTTGTAAAAGAACTAACTAAGCTTAATGTCATAACGACATAACTTATATTAAAGACATAAGAAAGAAATTAGTGAAGTTTTCAGCTTAGTTGGCAATGTAATATTATTTGAAATTAAAACATCCTCAACGAATCAGGTTGCGTTATTAGGATTTACAGTTATAAACAATTTCTAATTTTATTTTGACTAGTAAAATAAGCAAGTATAGCCCGGAAAATCCAAGCTAATTTAAAAAAAATCTTAATACTGCACGAGTAATATTGGAATATACTTTTCAGATAAAGATGTCATTACATTTGAATATCTTATCAATAAGCATAAAAGAAAAAGACTGTGATAATCGTGACCCATTCCATTACATTAGAGACAATAACAAATCATCCTAATTCTCTTTAGCTGATCTCTCAGTACAAGTAAGCCAATGCATGTTAATAATACTGAACGTATAAATATGTAATGATATACGTTTATTAAATTTGATCAAAACCGAAAATCAATACAGGGAGCTCATTAATATTATATAAATAAACTTTATTATGATGTTTTTATATACAAAGCAGCGATGATGATTCTGATGCTAATGCAGGCAGTGACTCGCCACGCAATGAGACAGATATAACTGTATTTGAATATTTCTTCGATGAGCATAAAACAGAAATAGACCATTACAAAAACAGTATAATCGATTACAATGACGATTTAATCGGTTAAAATACTTTAGATTACATTCACAGCCCCTTCGATTCCATTATAGAAAATGGCAAATGAACGTCTATCTCCTTCAGTGGAATCACACAGTATATCCGGGTAAGCCGATAGCTAGCCATTAACGCTAGACTTAAAAGTGGATGCAATATTTTCAGAGCTAACGAAGCTATTAACTAAAACAAGAATATTAGTGTCGGCTCAAATTACTACCACTCGAGTTGGTATTCTCGGGAACCATGCCAACTCGATTTCAAACAAGAGTTTAGTGTCCAAAGATATTACTCTTTCTTTTTACTGAACCTATGTGTGCGAACCATGCAAGTATAATCAGCTAAAAAGTAAATGCTGACGTTTTACATAACTTTATTCAAATAGTGCATAAACCAGTTAGTTTATCTTAATAGAAATTATCATGAATTTTACGCACAATTTAGTTCTGCATGACACACAAGCTGACGCCCCACTTGCTGATAACTAGTAATCTTCGCATACATAATATGATCTACACCAAAAACACCACGTCATCATATTAAGCCAGTAGTGGTCCTCATGCATTGACATTCCAGATGAGCTTATAACTATCCACACAAAGTACTTTAGAAAAAGTCCCCTTCGATAAATTGTTTATCACAATCGTGTTATTACTTATTACATGGAAAATCAACAGCAGAATAGATACTGATGTCCAATTTAAAATGATAATAAAAACAACAAAATTTGACGGTAGAATACGACTTTGTGATTCTTATCAAGAGCCGCCTCTTAATTCGTTAAGATTAAAGCGGCAACAGTAGCTGTCGCGGCAGTAAAGTTTGCTCGTAAATCTGGCATCATGGCTCGGTCTTAGCGCGTAATGAAAAATATAAAATAGGGATCAGTAAACCAATTATGAAACCGACAATGCCGGTATAACATCTATAAAAATATTATTATTTTACTCATTTATTATGCGCCATTACGCGCTGGGTCTTGTTTCTTTCGGTTGTCAATTTTGTTTATAAATCTTGTACGAGAGGTCAAAAGGATAGATACTTAATAAATCAGTGTCACAGATTGTGTACTATCATCTATAACCATAGACACTTAGAATTATTATATCTAACCAAAATATTGGTGGAGTAAAGTACATGGTATTGCCTACTTTTATAGCTCCTGAAATTAATTATTATCTTTCAAGTCAAAGTTTGGTGATAAAATATCAAACAGTGTACGATGTAACCTGATGACAGCTAACGAAAAGTGTTTCTCTTCCAACAATATCCTTTAAATTGCTTTCGAAGAAATCTACAAGGGTGCAATAACTTTATTAAATCGGTAAGCCTTCGAAGGAATCTTGGGAGAATGGTAATTAATTTTCATTAAGGGTTTGCGACGGGTTACTTTTAGCGTCTCGCCAAATTCAACAAGAAATTTATTGGCGATTGCAGAATTGTAAAAGTACAGTTCTATTTTTCAAGGACACAAGAAGATTCTTTATATTGTAATAAAGTAATGGTAACAGTGTATTTGTGGTAATATATATAATGAATGTAAGAATGTAAGAAATATATGGTTGTGTAGAATATGCGAAAGTGCTGATCTCGAAACCATTTTAGAAAGTCGGTACATGACGATGGCTTAGTATTTAGACATGTGTCCAACAGTATATAATGGATAGGAAGTTTAAAGTCATGAAAATGATTACAGCTTTATTGTCAATGAAATTATTTCGATAATATCTACTTACAAAGTTTCGTGTTCTTCCAGCTTGATAAACATCAAAATATGCCAATATTTTTAAGTAATTTCAAAGAACGAAAACAAATTTAAGAAAGATTTTAAGCACCGTAAATTGTTTTTAGTAAACTTTTTGTAATTAATGTTGGACCCAGGAAGTAAATTAACGTCCATTTTATTGATTACTTTTAAAGCATTGTTCGATATTTGAATAGATTTTAACTTATTGAAGCTACTAAGCTATTCCTGCTGCTTTGTTTATATGGTCGGGTAAAAATTCCCCTCTTTCCTCCATCTCATCTTAAACATTATGTAGATCTATGCAAAATTTTATGGTCACGATAATAAGAATTAAGTTAGAATTTACATATACTCTTTACGTTATTTTTATTTATTGTGACATATAATTTTTTGAAATTCTCAGAATAATTTACATCACATGTTAACCAGTAAACTTAATACAAGTTAGAAGCAAAGTTAGTACAAATTCTTTTAATAGCGATAAGATGCAACGAAAAAGTATTTATAACAATTAAATTTTAGTCGTCACAAAATATTTATCTCGACTTAATGAGATTTTTGTTCACATTAGTAAAGTACGACTCAAGTTTATTCTTATGTACCGTCTGAACTCATGCCGAAATTTTGTTCCTACCTGAGGCTATGAAATTTTCCATTTCTTGACTTGTTTGTGCAAATACTACAGACAGCTGCACCAAAGAAACATTTTAAATTCTATTTCCTAGAGTTGTACACAAGAATTAATTTCAAAGGTTTGTCACAGCCACCTTGTGAATTTGACAGCTTACAAATTATATTTAGTTTCTGCTTCTGTTGGTAAAATAGATACTAACCCTTGAATAAGTACAATGTATGTATAATACCTACTTGAATTTACGTTGTTATTAAATGTCTCTCGTAATTTAGCCGATTACGTATTTAACATTCGCATATCCTATGTAACCGGCTAAATTACGAGAGACATTAATTGAAAAAATTAACATTATAATTTAGATAAATAAAAGATAAAACCAATCTCTTGCGCATTTATTTAAGGTACTTAAGCATAGATAGTCTCTTTTTATATGGTATACTCTGTTATTATAAATTGAAAAACGAATTAATTAGGTACTATCAATGCTGCACTAACGACATAACCCGTTAGTTTTCAACATATAGCGTAATGTATTTTTATTTTGTATTATCTTATCTGTGCTAATACTTAAACGAAATAACAACTTATCCAATTTGCTAGCATTTGCTTAAACATCTAGCACCTAAACTGAACTAAAGGCCGTGATGAAACTTTTCCAATCCAATCCAGCACGCACTTCTCACCAAGCGAGCTTTTCACCAAGCCGTTCTTCTGAATCCGTTTTCTAGTTGTCTCAATACGAACATGAACACGCTAACTTTTACATTTAAACTTTGTTGTAGCTCTTAGAAAGAATACGGCAACCCTTTATACAACTCTATTAGTAGTTCTACAAGTCTTTCGTGACAAGTATCGACGATTACTAAATAGATTATAAAATTTCATAGACAATTTCATACGAGTTCCAAATTTCGATATTTTTCAAAATTTCTATATTCTTTGATTAGTAAATATATATTGTAACAAATCTGATTTTGAATACGTCCATGTAATATTCTTAATTCCAGAACTAGTTTTATACTCATAGCATATATTTTCAGAAAATATACCGGCTCAGAGGAAATATAACTCTACTACTAATTATAGGTACGTCTAAATATACTACTTTATCGGTCAAAGAAAACGTACTCGTACTCGTATTCGTAAAATTATACTGCGTACGACGTGTATACGTGCGTATTTTACTGTGTTTTTTAATTTAAAGTATTATATTTTAAAAATAACTGGATCAAAGTTCTCGCTAAAACTATAAATACGAAGAACTTCATTATTGAACTTTAAGAACTTTATGCTATCGGTTAAATATATATTTCAACTTCGTATTTTTCCAATAATATTAATATATTCTTAAAAGAGTAACAAACATACCTAACCTACTATGTTCAGAAACTTTCGCATTTTTTTATATTAGTAAGCTTAGATTAAGTAAATTTATTTCCAATCAAATATTTGATTTAATTTATTGCGAACCATTTATTGCATGTAAACCACGTATTCAATAATGAACTCATTCGGAGTGATCTGAATGAATACACAAGTTGTGCTTCCACTTTTCACACAATAATTTATGAATCCTTTATGCGGCAACTAGGTGCAGAATATAGATTATTCAAAATATAATTTAATATATTTATGGCTGACTATAATGTAATTCTAGTATGAATATGGTTCTTTTTAGATTTCTGATATATCAGGTTACATACCTTTATTTTTCTTTAGCTTGCTCCATTAATCGAAATATTATTCTCAAAATTTAAATAAGTTACAAACGGTATACGAAATGATAATTTTTGTATTTTTATGAATAAGAGTTTATATGTTTGAGCTTTATATTTAGCTAAGTATTAGATTAAATACAGGATGTATTTAGTCTTTGTGGAATAATTCAATGCTTTAAAATTTGAAACGACATTGAATGCTCCAGCTAAGGAAACATACTCTAACGTTATCGATTTGGAAACTATTAGAGTTACTGAAATATGGCATAATGGCATTGTGACAAGCGGATTCGGACACAAAGTTGCACCATAAAGGTTCCTAGAACTGGATGCCGATGCTAGAATTACTGATATTGCACTGTCACATAACGCATGGACAAAGTACTATACGTAGGAGAGTTATAATTTTTGGATTGTTGCTTAATATGCCGTAATGCTTTTATTCAAATGTTGAAACTTCGGATTTGAAGAAAAATGCCCTAAAAAAGAAAATTCACAGTCTATACAGAACGTAGTGATATTATTCATACTTTTTTATATTTGTCACCCTGATATTCATTTTATCATCACTCAAAATTTAAAAGGACAATCACCAATCTGTTACAATTTTGCCCATTTGATACGGAACTCGAAAAAGCGTTTTAAATAAAAGTAGCATGAATCACATTGAAGCCAAAGCAATATCTCCTCACGTCTGAACGCCTGTCAAACTTTTTCAATTCCAAGTACGAAGCTTGAGACATAATAGTAATGGCATCCACCATTACTCTACTTGATGTGAGACACCCGTCGACGAGTCACCAACTTAATGCCTCATCACGCTGACATCAGGATTGAATAATTAAAAAGCTCTGGGAATTTGAATCAATGTCTAAAGATATTCTATGTCATTCGCATTTATAAAAATATATAACATATATACAAAAAGGATAAAAAAATGTAACATGTATAGTATACTAACAAAATAAATCGAACACGAATCAAATAGTCGTTCTTGAGTTTTAACGAGACTAACAAACATAGTTTAATGTATTTAAGATAATTCAAATTCTCTCTTTACATACTCTTTTCAGAACTGAATCTGAAGCTTGATTTTTGTAACATAAATTACAATAAATTTTACAGAAAATCTATTATTTTCTCTTTTAATATTAATATAAAGACAACTGTATGTTTTAACAACCTTCAGAGGACTTTTTTTTCCTATTACTTTCTTGAACTTTTGATTTGTTTGAAAAAGTGATAGAAAAAAAATTGTTTTTGTTTCGAATTGTCGGCAATAGAAGTAATTTTCTATTAGCGAAACACTTCAGAAGTTTGATACTGCTATATTTATCGGTACTGTTTGGAATTCTCGCGAACAAACTCCCGTTGTCCCATCTGTGGCATTTATCAGCCGAGAGTTTATTCATCGTCCATTTATTCGCTCGGCTTTTGGTCGGCTCAGGCAGCTCAAGTTGCCCGCTGAGTGCACAAGCGTGTTGGAAACTCAGAGTCTGTCCCAACTTTGTTTCCACTAGATCGCACAATACTTGAGGACTTCACTTAAAATATCTGATCAACTGGAAAATAATTTTTGGCTTTGTGATCATCTGCTCACGATTATTTCAATTGAATTCTTGAAGAAATAATGTAGTAATACGTTGTTCAATATGGATTTCTTATTTCCTACGTTTTTAGGGAAAATATCATATTTCTTTCCTCTTTACATTCTATACAATTTAAATTTAATAAATCACATTTGATATAAATTACAAGATATATTAATTTGTGCATTTTGTACTTGTAAAAGTGGAAACATATAGTTTTAAAGTTTTATTCTCCTTAAATTTTATTCCCGGAAAAAATGTGCGGCCCGCTCTCCTTTACGGAGAAATCCCTAAAGGAGAGAAATAGCAATAACAATACTTGTTGCATGAACTCTGCTAATATTCAACCTTGCAATTTTTTCTATGATGTTTTTGTTGTTATTCTGCCGAGTTTGATGTATAATACAACACACTGCCTCACCTTCTATCAGTAGTCGAACTCCTCACAATAAAATACTTTGCATTTATGAGTATTGAGTATGTCTAATTGTATTGGTCTTGGTGTTTATGTGAGTATATTTAAATATGTCCCTCACTTGTCTAGCTGTATTTAGTTTGTGGAGTTTTAGAACTAGATGATTTTGATGATATGTCTGTTTCTATTTTCTTTATTTCTAGTACTACAAATAACATCAAAACGTATTTAGTTTACGGCAATATTTAATGTGCAGTGTTTAATAATTCACGAACTAGACTACAACTATAAAATTCCGCTCTAGAAGGTCAACCCTCATTATCTGTGACGGCAATGTCGGTATTATAGTTTATTTACATAAATCACACCGTTAGTTTATAAACCTACATAAATATTTACACATATTTTGAACTGTTATTTTTCTTTGTTACAGCTAGTACGAACTTAGTGGGCAAATTCACGCAGAGCGTCCGTCGGATAGTTCAAGATGTCAAAGACGAGGGCACTTCTAGTGAGTATAATTCCATTTATCCATTCTTCGACACTTTTTTCTTAGATTAACACAAATACCTAGAATTGCCCTTAAAATGTCATTAAAATTTCTGTGTCCAAATAGTATCTGATTCTCCCAATGTCACCCGTATCCAATAGCGACGACGGGGCGTATATGTATAATAACTGTGACGTACTGTTATGCCCGAGCCCAGTACAAAGAAAATGCTGAGCCTGAATAATTCCCGATTTACATCGTTATATAAAAACAGTTTAGACAGTTAGTCAAATCAGTCCGCGTCGATAACTCATTGCACTTGCACCTACATAGTTTGGGATAAGTTTGTTAATATAATAACTTGTGAAACCACATTTTCGAAATAAACTATCTGAAATCAAGTGACTTTTGTGTTGTGTTTTAAAAAGGTTTTTTTTTAAAAAACCAAACGGGGTCAGCCGCCTAACATTGGTGTCAGAAGTGGGATGCTGTGAAAAGATCTCAGGCAGAGATTCACAGCATCAATCGGACTGATACCCCGTAACGAATTTGGCCGACTGTTAGTCTCCACCCCTCGTGTGTGAGCCAGCGCCCCGCAACCACGTCACCTGGGTCGACAGTAAGCCTCAGATCATAAAATCTGAGCCTGCACCCCAACGCTTCAGAAGTTCAGCATTACACCCTGTCTACCAAAACCTGGGACCACATCGATCACCGGCTGCCAGGTCCATTGCAACATCGTGTTCGTGTACCCAGAGCCATACAACACCACGTGTGACGGACTCCACGTGTCACCAGATCAGAAGATATGATAATCATCATAACCCTCCTGTAAGTGCTTTGTGATACTACTATTTCTATATCAGTGAAGTGCCAGTTTAGTGATAATCACGTAATTCAAACCGAACATTACTATTATTAATACTAGATTCTATATAACTGAAACATTTATCTAATATAACCTTATAAAATGACCACTAAATCGGAGGCCAGTGAGAAAGCAGAGAGGGTGACACTGAGCGTATTAACGAAATTCATAAAGGCCTACAGCGGCGATCGTGAGTCCCTCCCTGCTTTCCTCACAAATTGTGAGAGTGCAATTTCTTTAGCTGCCCCTGAGCAACAGAATATATTATGCAAGTATATAATATCACAATTAGAAAGCAAAGCCCAAACGGCTTGTAGTCTTAAGACATTTAAAAACTGGTTAGAATTGAAAGATTTCTTAAGGGTCACGTTCGGCGAGAAAAAGCACTCCACACATTTACTAATCGAACTCCAGGGTTGTAAACAATTACCATCTGAGACTGTAACTCAGTACTCTCTCCGAATCGAAGCCTGTTTAACAAAAATTCAATCGGACATATACTATTCCTGTACTAACAACGACGAGTTACCTGGTAGAGTGGCTGCTATGGAAGAATTAACTTTAAATACATTTATGCTAGGTCTTAATCCTAACTTTAGTTACATTGTGCGGTGTAGGAATCCCAAAACTCTAGGTAAGGCGATTATGCAAGCTACGGAGGAAGAAAAATTATATAATTTAACAAGAGCATCCAACAAAACGCCTAAATATTGCTCTCATTGTAAAAAACAAGGTCATGTAGTTTCAGAGTGCTATTTCAAAAATAGGGATACCAGGATATCCCCATCTTACAAAACTCATCACGTTAATAATTCAAAGATCTATAATTTACATAAACCCATTTCATGTGCATATTGTAAACATATAGGCCACAGCATTAATGAATGTCGCAAGAGACAGTACAATATGCAGCGTCGCCAGAATGAAGGCCAAACGCAACGCGATACGGATTCCCAGGCAGGTGTCAGGCACTATCCCGGAACCGCGCGTGGGAATGTGTCCGGTAACACAAATGCAGTTAATTATTGCGAAATCGATAACGAAAATATTTCAAGTGAAAATTTAAACTAAAATGGACTTCGGTTCCGTGCCGATCGAATTCCTATCATAGGCATCAAGGGCACTACTAAATCTTATACTATATCTCAAAAACCACTGAATCTTAATACTAAATCTTTTACTACATCTCAAAAACCACTGAATCTTACAAATACTAAATCTTTTACTACATCTCAAAAACCACTGAATCTTACAAATACTAAATCTTTTACTACATCTCAAAAACCACTGAATCTTACAAATACTAAATCTTTTACTACATCTCAAAAACCACTGAATCTTACAAATACTAAATCTTTTACTACACCTCAAAAACTACCGAATCTTATCAATACTAAATTTTTTTCTACACCTCGAAACCCACTGAATTTTATAAATACTAAATCTTTTACTAAAACCCAAAACTCACAGAATCTTATGAACGCTGAACCTTATACGAAATCTCATTACAAATCTGAAAAACCACTGAATCCTACGAATTCTAAACTTTGTAAAAATTCATATACTACGCGTCGCTCTGAATCTTATTCTAATCCCCAAATATCATCGAATCGTACACGAACCTACGCTGAAATCTGTGCCAATTCACACTCATTAAAATTACCAATACCTCTGACTAATACATCTTACACAAAGCCTTCTACCATATCTGAATCCTATTTAAATAAAGAAAGTACCAAATCTTGCACTGACCTCACCAATAAAAGTAAAACTCAAAATCTAATAAATAAAAAACATATTACTATTTCTGAGATTACAAGGCCACAAAACTTAACTAATATAGACTCGCTTAAACAAATTTGTAATACTAAATCTCACGAATATTCCGATGAAACTAAACCAATACCCATGTACGAAATAATTATTAATAAAATAACCTTGCCTCATACTTATTTACAATCAACTTACTCTGATAAACCTTTATGTTTCCTCATCGACACCGGTGCGAGTGTCAGTATTATCAAACAATCAAGCCTAAATAAGCAACCTGAACTTTCACGCGAAATTATAAAATTAAAAGGTATAAATTACACTGAATCCTATTGTAAAACTCTAGGCACATTTCAAATGGATTTTATTTTAACCGATTCCCTTAGTATTACCTACAAATTACATGTAATAAAAAATGATATAAACCTGGAATATGACGGTATTATCGGCAGTGATTTTTTAGGATATTACAAGGTCAATATTGATTACTATTCTAACTCTATGTGTTTACGAGAACAAATACTACCTATTAATTTCAAACAACCAAGCTATATTATACCGGCGCGAAGCGAAGCCGTGATTGAATGCACTGTATCAAATGACTCATCACAGTTACCAAATCTACGTGAAGCTCTCGTACTAGACCATACTATTTCGGAAGGTGTCTATGTTTCTAATTGTATAGTAACACTTAAACTTAACAATCGCGTAAATGTCTCCATTTTAAATACCACTGAATCTGACATCCAAATAAAAAACTACTCTGTTTCCCTTACTCCATTAGACGAAACTCTATCTAAACCTCTAGAGTCATCTACAAATATCTACAACATACAGACATCTGACATCACCTACTCTGATAGGATAGATAAAGTACTAAGTCAGATTAGACACACTCATTTAAATTCCGAAGAAAAGGATATTTTACTCGATTGCTGCGCACAATACGCAGACATATTTTACCTCGATGGAGATAAGCTAACCGCAACTAATGCCTTAAAACATTCCATTAATACTGGGAATGCTCCCCCTATTCATGTTAAAGCTTACCGCTTCCCCGAATGCCACAAGGACGAGGTAGAAACTCAAATAAAAAAAATGTTAGAACAAAATATCATTAAACCATCGGTTTCCCCTTGGAATGCCCCTGTCTGGGTTGTCCCAAAAAAGATAGATGCCTCTGGAAAACGTAAATGGCGAATTGTAATCGATTACAGACGTCTAAATGACGTCACTGTCAATGAAATATATCCAATTCCTCTTATAACTGACATATTAGATCAACTTGGTCATTCTAAATATTTTACAACGCTAGATCTCGCGAGTGGATTTCATCAGATATTTTTAAATCCTGAAGATGCCGAAAAAACAGGTTTCACAGTAACCACTAACAAAACGTCCGGACATTTTGAATTTAACCGAATGCCCTTCGGGTTGAAAAACGCACCCAGTACCTTCCAACGGCTTATGAATACCGTCCTTTCTGGCCTTCAAGGTCTACACTGTTATATCTATTTAGACGACTGTATCTTATATAGTTTTGACCTCGAGTCACATATACAAAAATTAAAGTTAGTCTTCGACAGATTCCGTCAATTTAATTTGAAATTACAGCCCGATAAATGCGAGTTTTTACGCCGCGAAGTTTCATATTTGGGTCACATCATCACCGATAAAGGTGTCTCTCCGAATCCTGATAAAGTCAAGGCTGTTACTACTTATCCAACCCCTAAAAATCCTAAGGAGATTAAATCATTCCTTGGCCTAGTCGGTTATTACCGACGTTTTATAGAAAATTTCTCGAAAATTACTAAACCTCTTACTCTATTATTGAAAAAAGATGTCGAATTTCACTGGACTACAGAACAAGAACAAGCTTTCAATCTATTAAAAGAAAAACTCACTTCCGCACCTTTGCTCCAGTATCCTAATTTTAATGAGCCATTCATATTGACGACTGATGCATCCAACTATGCCGTAGGAGCGGTTCTATCCCAAGGGATCGTAGGTCAGGATAAACCCATTGCTTACGCTTCCCGTACTTTAAACAAAGCGGAAGGAAACTACTCCACCACGGAGAAAGAACTTCTTGCCATTATATTCGGTGTGAAGACATTCCGCCCCTATCTATATGGACACAAGTTCAAGGTCATTACAGACCATCGACCACTAGTGTGGTTATTTAATGTTAAAGACCCTGGCAGTAGACTAATTCGCTGGCATCTCAAATTAGAAGAATACGATTACGAAATTATATATAAACAAGGCCGCCTAAATTCCAATGCCGATGCACTGTCTCGAATTCCTATGCACGCGCTGAATTCTGCAAATAAATTACACAAAGATACTTACGAAAAATATTTTAAACTACAATTTACAAATTCTATTTCCAATAATACTGAAATCGAAGAACACTCCGAAAGTCTACATTCTTCTAAACTTAATTTAATTGCATGTCCCACATCTCTAGATTTTGATAATTCGATGCCATACTGTCGACAAATATTGTCTCAAATAGAGAACAGCGCTGACGTGTTAGCAGCTGAACGCGAAGTTCACACGGTGCACTCGATTAAATATAATAATAAAACGTACTATTTCTTATATACAAAAGTTCATCATTATCAGGAAACTCCTTATCGCATTATTTATAATTTATTAATGAAACTTAGAGACGAAATTTTATCCGAAAATATCGGTGCCACTGAACTTGCTATATCAGATTTCACTGAACCTTTTTCTAAACTATCTTATACTAAAATCTATAATATAATTGCATTCGTGTTTCATAATACCAACTTAAAAATACATATATATAAAAACACGCTCATATACCCATCTCCGCCCGAAATCTCAAAAATCCTCCAAGAGAATCATGGTACTCCTATTGCTGGGCACCCCGGCATTAAAAGAATGCTAAATCGTATAAAAAACAAATATTACTGGAAATCAATGCGATCTGACATAGAACAATTTGTAAAATCTTGCCAAGTCTGTCAACTAAATAAGCCTTTGAGATGCAGTAATAAGGCTCCAATGGAAATAACATCCACTAGTACTAAACCCTTCGAGAGACTCGCCCTCGATATAGTAGGAACTCTTTCCGAATCCGGTATCCAAAAATTTAAATACATACTAACTTTACAAGACGACTTAACTAAATTCTCTAGTGCTTATCCTATGATTACCTCCACCACAGAAGAAATTGCTGGTAACCTTGTACATTTTATGTCCCTCTTCGGATTTCCCAAAACTATTTTAACCGATCAAGGCACTCCCTTTACATCTGAACTATTCAAACAAGTGACCAATATTTGTAAAATAAAATCTATATTTTCCACTCCGTATCATCCCCAAACAAATGGTGCCCTTGAACGTAGCTATGCTACACTGAAAGAATACTTAAAGTCTTTCGTTAACGAAAACCAAAATGATTGGCACTGCTATTTATTCACAGCTATACTAGCTTATAATACCACTCCCCATACAACGACTCAATTTACACCATTCGAACTACTCTACGGACACAAACCTTCAATACCAAGTTCGTTATACGAAACCAACGATAATAATACATATCAGGAGTATATAAGAGCTCTCCAATATCGCATGAAACTATCTCGAAAAAAGGCTATAGAATATATAGAGGGAAGTAAACTATCTTCGATAAATTATTATGACAGATCATCCCGAATTACTAATTATAAAATCGGAGATATGGTATACCTAAAACACCATCATCGCCTACGCAAGGCCCTATCACCAATATGGAAGGGCCCTTACAAAATAATTAAACTAAACGGCAGTCACAACGTGACATTATCAGTAGGACGTAGATACATAAAGTACCATGTAAATGAAATCAAACCGGCTCATCCTTAAAGTAACAAATTCTTCTTTATTATTTCAGGCTGTGGCCTCCAATTTGCCACACAGAAGCGGTAATAAACCCAATCATTCATAGTCCAGGAATATACTTCGATGCACAGAATCCAGTTTATTTTTATAATGACTATTGGAAAATAATAACCCACGTAGACATAGTATCCATTCAACCTCGTCTAAAATCATTAACTAAATATGTAGACGACACATTTAATATGTGTATACGAGCACAGCTCTTTAAACCTTAAATCGTAGATTGTAACGATATACTGAACCCCGTCAAAGTTTTATTGAGATCAAATGCTATTAAATTTCAATCCTTATCGCATATTATATCTACTAATTCATCAATCAGAATAAACAAGCGGTCACTCGAGTTCGGCGGCGAAATTCTTAAATTCTTTTTCGGTACTCTGGATGCTGACGATGCTAGAAAGTATGATGCCGCGATCTCAACATGTCAACAAGACGAGACGCAAATACTCAATCTCATGAAAGATAACATACACGTTGTCCAATCGTCAATAAATGCTTTCAATTCATCTATATATAAACTCAATGATAACGAAGAAAAGCTAAATCATCAAATAAATTTAATGAACAGCATGTTCTCAAATTACTCTAATTATAATAATGCACTCGAAAACATATTTAGATTGAATAGCTACATTAATATAATCGAAAGCTCTCTATTAACATTATCAAATATCCTTGATTCTATCCTTAATTCTATTCTATTTTCTAAAATTAATATTCTACATCCTTCTGTAATAAGTCCTATGAACTTATTAACAGAATTGGAAAAACACTCCGGTTCCATAAATAAAAAATTAGATTTCCCAATAACTCTTAACATAAATAATATTCACACAATAATCGACATATCTAAACTAACTTCTTATTATTATAACAACAAAATCATCTTCATTATACAAATTCCTCTTATCTCTCCGATTAAGTACAATGTTTATAAATGCATCCCATTACCAACTCCGCACGATGTGAACCGACCGTCAACATTTGCTTTAATTCACCCTACCAAATCATATTTAGCCGTAACGGATGATAGACTGAGTTACAGTTCTTTCGATGACATAAATAATTGTAATAACGTAAATAATCTATATTTCATATGTCCTTACCTATCTACATTTTCTACAATATATAATCCAATTTGTGAAACTCGACTACTTACTGATGTAAACTTAAAATTGCCTACAGATTGTAATTATAAATTAATATATGGACACATAGATATATGGCAAAATATTAATAATAACAGGTGGATCTATGTCCAGTCGGAACCTACCAAATTATCAATAAAATGTGATAACGAAATTAAAGATACTCAGTTGTCCGGTACAGGTGTACTCACCTTACCAGCCAATTGTGTCGCCTTTTGTAAAACTATTCAATTAACGCCTAGTTCCACGAATCTAATCTCTATTCAAAGTCAATTAGATATAAATTTCGACATTACATTAGACGATTGTTGTAAAAGAGACATATTCAATGACTCCGTGCATCTATTATCACCGATCTCTTTAACTAATATTAATTTAGAATCTCTTCGTCATGCCTCACATAAATTAGATAACTTAGAAAAGGAAATCAATAAAATACAAGCTCAACCTCACATAATTAAATATGGCTCTTATTACTCAACCTTTACATATATTTTAATTGTAACAATGTTTTTCTCCTGTATTTATAAATTATTTCATTTTCATAAAAATAAAAGAAATCAACAACGTGCATCAGATAATTGTTGCATACAAATATTTAATCATTGTTGTACTCAAACTATTGATTCTAAATCAAATCAAAGCATAGAATTGAATGAAATGTCAAACGACCAAATATCTATAAGGTCTGCACCAGATTATCAGAGCTATCAAAGAGGTATCCTCACTACACGCAAGGCAGCCTCTAGCAGAAATATTCTTAACAATTAAGTTTAATATATTTTAAGTTCAATACTGAATTAATTTTAGATATGTAATGTTTAAAGAATTTTATAATTAAATATTAGTTTGTATTTTTTTAATACTTGTTCTAGAATACTACCTATAAGAATTGACTCTGTCTATAGTTTTAATAACCATTATTTTGTATAACTCATTTTAACATTCTTTATTGTTTTGTAATTTCGTTATTATAACATTATCCTTATTGATGACTTACTTTATAATTAATGATTATCCATATTTTGTAAAACAAATTTATCCCATTTCATCTTTAACTTCGATCATCTCAAGAGATGACCTTCGTCTTAAGGAGGGAGGTGTTATGCCCGAGCCCAGTACAAAGAAAATGCTGAGCCTGAATAATTCCCGATTTACATCGTTATATAAAAACAGTTTAGACTTAGTCAAGTCAGTCCGCGTCGATAACTCATTTCACTTGCACCTACACAGCTTGGGATAAGTTTGTTAATATAATAACTTGTGAAACCAGATTTTCGAAATAAACTATCTGAAATCAAGTGACTTTTGTGTTGTGTTTTAAAAAGGTTTTTTTTTAAAAAACCAAACGGGGTCAGCCGCCTAACAGTACATAAAAAATGTAATCTCACTACTAAGCTAGTATATATAATATATTTTTTATATAATCATTACAACTCATTGGTATCCCACTGCTGGAGACGTATTCGAAGATATGATATATGTATGATGTATTCTTAGTTATAGACCTCCGAAATGACAACGCAATAGAGGTACTACGGGCATCACGTGACGACGTCACACGATCCGTGGCGCTCCGTAGCGATAATTGCCACTTACCACTAAGTACCTACCGTCAGCTTATTTGCCATTCTAGTTACGTTAAAAAGGGTATTTTATTATCATTATACATATTAAAGAAGCGGCTAACACGTAAAAAACAAACGTTTAATTTTGCCGACAATACCAGTTAGGTCGTTTTTATATATAAATTTTGTATTTATGCATGTATGGATAATATTAAAGAATTACAAGTGAAAAAGAAATCGAATGAAGTTGAGACGGTTCACTATTTGGAGCATTATCGGTACAGTATCCGTTTACTGGGCTATAAACGCTCTCTTTATCAGAGATATCACATCACGCACGTTGTCGACCCTGAAGAAATCTTATTACGCCCTTTTGAAGAACCATGCCTCTGGGGAAAACCTCGGCATGGAGCTCATTTCACAACCTGAGCGTTCGCTAGAGGAAACTCCCTTGAAATCGCACTGTACGTGATAATTTACGTTGTCACATTAGTTTGTTGGTGAAAACTTTTCAAAGAAAACTAAAAGAAATACCATTATGTACCAATTTGTGACAGAATGAGGTTCTGGATACTATAGTATTGGAGCGAGAGTTGTGAATATTATTTTACATTCTGCTATTACTGTTATTGTTTGTTTAGTTGAAATAAGTTTGTTTAATTGATGGGACACCACAATGTTTGGATATGAGGAATACCAAGGACGTTACTTGGCGATAGGATATCATGAGTGAACATCGTTGATGATAGCCGATGATTGGTAATTTCCATTAGCTAGTTTGCTCTTCCTGATACTTATTGAAATATTATTACCAGGCGGGCAGACAAAGGAAGAGGTGATCGAAACGAATGAGAGGCTTCGGGCGGTACGAGTAAGACTCGATGAGAACTATGACACGGCGAAGAAGGCACTCGTAACCTTGATGGCGCGGTACAGCGAATCGAAATCCCAGAGGAATGTGTTCACCAGATATCCTATGCTGAAGGCCATGATTAAGGTAAAGACAACTATTTTTTATTTACAGATCTACTGTACATTTTTTTGAGTTTTAAGTGATATGAATAAACTGTTGGAAGCAAACTGCTGAAAACATTCCTAAAACTTAGTAGAGCTATTAAGACGTCTACGGATAACAATTGTACAAAGTTACTTTCACAATTATATTGTCATATCATCTGATCTGTGATATTGTTAAGGTATTTGTACGAGTATAGTTGTAAGGTGGAAATAATACCTACCACCGCACCGTTCTAAAGATATTACATAGTCACGAGATATATTAGGCCGGAGTAATGTCTAGTTAGCATTGTTACTAATTTAGAGTATATTAAGGTTCAGGGAATCAGGTTGACCACTCCACAATGGTTGGTTAGGTTAATCAGCTTAGGGTTAGGATTAGGATAAGTGACCGGATTTCCACCTCTTATCGTTCCTCTTCAGGATATATTAGGTATATTGAAAGGTATATTTTTTATTTACTTCTTATTTCATTCTTGGATATTTTGACCATAGTGATACATTATACGTGATTGATAACTAAAATCTACGAGCAATCTAAGTTCACCCTTCAAGTTGAAATTTAGGTAAATAATTGAATTCCAGAGTACATGATTTAGAATACATGATAAAATTATGGAACTATTGCTATACCAAATACATTATATATGTCAAATTAAATTTAGTAGTCACAAAGCGTGTCATGTTGTATTGTAGGTTTCATGAATACCTAAGTAATGGCAAAGGCGAGCGAATGTTCCAGAACCTAGTTAAATTATCCTCTGTTTGCCACGGGCTTCGCAGTAATTACATTGCGAAATTAAGCACAGCCCATAATAGCTATTTTCAAGAAGCGTCGCTTGTAGATAAAGTTAGTTAATCTTTGGTAGGCATAGTATTTATTAATTAAATATACAAAGATAATTAATTCCTCTTTACATAGATATAAAACATATAATACAAAGTCGCCGACATTGTCTAAACGCTTAAATCTTTTAAATTATATACCTAACTAATTTTAATTCGTCAATAGGATACTAGATAGATAGATCTCAGAGAAGACAAGTACCTACCACGCAGTTCACAATGTATTTAGCTATGTCTATAGGCGAAACCTTTTCATCGATTAGGTATATATCATATAATATCAGTTTAATAAAAATAATCTAACAAGCTTGTAATATTGTATAAAGGTTTTTTTATATAACGTAAGTAATCATATTGTTTGTCAATTATTTTAGATATATTTATTACCTAAACAATAAAAAATCTTATTTACTCCCATACTAACGAGAACCGACAAAAAGTTCCAGTCTAATCTAACTAGTTTTCTTCTGGACAGCTATAATTGTGTGAAAACATTCTAACTTAGTTAACAATCTCGCGAGGTGCGTACGTGCTCGACGATTCTCGTCCTTATTGTAAACGAGTCACGTAAACGACCCTCCCTATTCAGCACTCTGCTGAATTTCTGGCCTGTCATTATATCTGTTGTGCTTTGAATGAAAAAGTAAAATATAAAAAAAACAGTTTGATTGCTTTCAAGAATTTTTAAAAAGGATTTTAAAAGGATTCAGTTCGGAATTAGCCCATTAAGAAGTTATTCTTTTCAAATTAGATATTTAACTCTATCAATATGGTACAACACAATACTAACAAATTATATTGCTCTCGTTTACGAAAACCTTTTTCCTGTATCGTTTATGATGCTTTCCTTAACTCCTCCTGTGAGCAGTTTAGGCGAATATTCTTCGCAGACCGTTATTTATTTCATATTTTTATTATCACGGAATTATTAATATTTCCTTATTTAAATAAAATTAAAATTGACCAATACTACAATTAAACGTTAATAACACGTTAAACATTATAAATAAAATGTTCTGCATTAAATAATAATCTCAGGACAATTTACACAGTGCCATCTAGACCCAAGTTAAGCTAGATAAAGCTTGTGTTATGGGTACTAGATAACTGATACAAATACACAGATATATTATCTTTAATAAATACATAGAACACATCCAAACCGATACAAACAATCATACTCATGAATATAAAAGTTTGTGCAATGTGAGGAATCGAGGCCGCGACCAAGTAAGGCGGTGTGCTAAACCGCTAGACCACCGAGGTCGCCAAGCTATGAATCAACCTGTAAATAAAATTAAACGTAACATAATTTTTTAATTAAATCTATTATAAGATCTAATTAAAATAATATAATTACTATCAAGCACATTTTGAGCTTATATTTGCGTACCTTTTATACAAATTAATTCACAGAATATATTATATCTGAATAGCATATAGGACTTTAATGCTGTCAAAACGTTTTGTGTTTCGTTTCGCATGCCGGTTTACTTATTAATAAATAACTTTTCCACTCTCGTTGTAAATAACCAAACGGTTTTCGGGGTTGAATATTATTTACAGCGTCCGCTGAAACCCGGTCACGTCTGCTTATTGTGTCGTGTGGTGTTGCCAAGCGGAAAGGTTTCTCCGTGTGTAGGGTTGCCAATATTCAAGATCCACTTTCAGGAGAAGACAACTGTAATTATGAAAAATAAAGATATATAGAACATAATTATAGAAATATATAAAATGTTGAAACACCTATACCTATATAATTGTATATAGATATAAAATTATGTTCAGACTAATTATGTTTATTACTGCCTCTGCTTCTTAAAGGTATTTAACAATATATAATAATTTCAAAAAATATATTTTTTACATATATATACACTTTGATATTGACATCCTTAACGCGTACGCGATATAACGATTTTTTTCACAAGTTGGTTTATATTATCATATCTAAGATTTCATACGGATCCCTAATGTTTTTGAAAATATTAAATTAATATTAATTTAAAGTCATCATAGATCATGTAGAAGTATTCCTATCCTTCCTCTTTATAATATTAGTAAGGATCACCTGTATTAATGGAGTCGGTTGAAAAGCGGAAGCCATTTTTATCTTTTCGACAATAAAACTCTGTGTTGGCTCTGTTATTGAAATAAGTGTAAATATAAAAATACGAGTAAATAATTATATAATAACTCGAAAACTATTACTTGATAAATTATAGTTTATATAAAAAAACGGATACACAATACAGCAATTTTTCACAAACACGCTAAATAGTAACACAACAACATTGTGTCATTTTATATATTTTTTCTATATCTCGATTCTTCTTCTAACTTGAAGTTGGTTCTGTAAAATTTAAAATGTGTTTTACCGTCCTATAAAAAAAAATGCTGAATCGTTCGCAACATAGTGCTTCACGTAACGAAATTTCACATAATGTAATTAAACATGTTGCATTTCGATCTCCGAAATAATGTCAAATGTCAGCCAACCATTACCGCACACGTCCTCGGATGGATGATCAAAGCTCACCAGTAATTGTAAATCGATAGATACAATCGGCACGACTAGTGCTGTCTCACGACTCGATCAATCACCTTTTACTCAATCATTTACGAGTCTTCACGACATTGGCAACAGAACGTGAAACCAAATCGTAAATCCGATAAATAGGAGTCTTTGTATTCATCATAAAAACATATTTTTAAACTACTTACCAATATTACAACTACACATGAAGCATATTATACGCAACCCAATATATTTTACAACTCATATTATTAAGCTAATAAATGGGAAGTGAGTGGACTGCATAATAAAATAGGTTTTTATCTAATAAATAGCTATTCATCCCAATATTTCTCAGTTATCATTAGGCATATGTTCACCAAGATTCTAGGTTAATATAGGCTAGGACAGATTCTAAAACAACGTACCGTCAAAGAATGAAAGAATTTTAGAAATACGTACACATTGGTTAATGCAATGAACTGAATGAATAGTAAGTGTTAAAGGTTTAAATAGATAATAAGTGTGAAACAATAGTGTTTGCATTCAACGCCAATAGATGGCGCTGTAACAAAATTGAAACGCGCTAATGTTTCGTTTTATTGATTTCTCATATGTTATTTGTAATATTTTTTGTAGCTGTACCTGTATTTGAAACCGACCAATAAACCTTATATACACGAGTAGTGTTTTGGTTTATAGTACCCTTAGGACCTTGTGGTTTTAACATGGTTCAATGATATGAAATGAACTCATGGATTATTAACTAAAGGTAGGTACTGTAGAATTACTGTAATACTCGTATACACAGAAATTAAACAAATATAAATCCGTGCTAATTAATTCGACGTAGTATAACTAATTAGCATTGAGTAAGTACACCGACAATGTGACAAATTGCAAATCCCTAGAAAGCATTGTGCAAGTAATCCAACTGATCTTTTAATCAAGATTAACATACCCCCAAGGAGGAACTCATAAATATGCAATTTATTCAAAGAAAGCCACTTAGTTTCTTATACATACAACCCATTAGTGTAGAGGCATGCAAAGTAAATGTATTACAGTTTTTCAAAGATCTGGGGAGGGATAAGATTATTAGTAGTTGGGACTACCTTGTCAGGTTGATCGCTGATATGATAAAGAGAAAGTCATGTCAATTAGCCCATTATACGAATTCGCTACGATGGGCTAATAATAAAGCAAATTGACCTGACTTCATCCCTATCACGTTAGCGGCCGACCTGATATGGTACAATGCCAGTATCTTCTGTGGGCACCATATATCATATCATAAACATCCATTAAAAAAATGTCAGCGTACAAATTTTTATTAGGAATTTTATAGGCTTATATATTAATTTTAGATTATTTTTCTATAATAATTTTCATTTATATATTCCTTACAATATGTTCTACCAAAAACCGACTACTAATAAGAGTAAAAATTTATTAATAGACATTTTCTATTAGTCTGTGTAGAATTTTACGTAACCCCACTGACCTTTTTGGTCGTATTCTTGAAATTAACAACAATTGTCGTATTATATTAAAAATTATTTATTTTATTTTTGATAAAAATAAATATCTAGTATTACCTTGAATAAAAAAAAGTCAGCGTGTGTATTTTATATATTTCTTATTATCGATTAGAGCAAAACACATTATTTAAAAAAACTATTAAAGGGAAACACTTAACGAATTTTCATATGTTAGTTACAGGATTTGATTCGGGTTTTTACAAAACTTTGCATACGCATTACACGTTAATAAAATATTATTTAGGCGAAGTCGGGCCGATCCGCTTCTTAACCTTACTAATATTATAAGGCAGAAGTTTGTGAGTGTGGATGGACAGATGGATATTAATGAAACTTTACAATATTATACCTTATACATCAGAAGAGAACACATAGACCATAAATTTCACCTGACTGAAACCACCAGCACAGCTAGTCATAAAATAAATTGACTCGACTCTATTTATTACATAAATTTAATAAAACTCAATAAAACTGTTACTACCTCACAAAATAAAGAAAGAAACAGACAAAATCGTAAAAAAGCGCTCACAGTTGTTCATTTTGTTTGCCTAACCCCTTGAAGATTGTCGGAAAAACTTCCTTCTATAGAATTATACGTTGCTGGATGCTAATATTGTCTCAAGTGTATCTTAAATTAAAACCGAAAAAAAAGCGTTATAAAAGTATATTTGTGCACAAAAAAATAATTACAGTCTCTTTTGTTCTCATAGCAAGGTTTCTGTCCTGTTCTGTTATTATCATAAACAAATTTCCTATACAATACGCTAAAAACGACAGAAAAACCTGTATAACCATGCTCTAAACAAATAATACACTTCATTTTTGCACCCAGAGCTCGTTTCCGCAAGCAATTATCGACGTATAACAGTATAGAAACAAATTTATTTTTAAGGCTTATGTTCATGTAGAATTCGGTTCACGTATTCCTATAACTTCGTATAATTTCAAATCAAATTAAAAATCTTTACTAAAATTAAAATTAATTATTCAAGTAGGACATTTTAGCCGCTTATGAATGTCAAGTTTTTTGTATCAATATTATTTGTGTATGTGTTTTGTACCCTATTTGAAATAATAAAAGCCAATGTAACCTGTTTATTTAATAAATGTGAGAAAAAAAAGGTAATTAATATTGTCTAAAAATATTACAACAGTTTCCTATCTCATTTGTTTATAAAACTATAAGCATGTTTACATATACAGCTTCACTTTTGTTCAATTAACAATTGAAATAAAACTCAATTATACATTTCACTGCTAGACCAGTTAGATAAATACAAAACAAGAAGATATATACTACAATTGAATTTCAAATATTATTCTATAAGAAGCATTTCTCTTTTAAAAATAAAGACTTTCGTGTAACTAATGTCATTTGCTTAACCAAAGAATTTTATTGTTATTTTATTAAGACAAGCAGTCGGCGCGAAGAAGGTCTTTATCTACTGGAACTGGCTGTAGTCCAGGAAAACTTATCCACTTTAAGTCATGAATGAATGCAAGCCGTTCCGTGGTAGTCGAGGTTCAGTTGAACTGACTGTGTAAGATTAGTCCCCGACTACTACTTAATTTGAAAAGCACAATGCTCTCCGTATTTTTTTTGTTTTTAATGTTTTTTAATGTAATTTAATTTATGTTTACTTTTTAATGTATTTTAATTTAATTCTATGTTTTATGTGTTGTTGTATTTGTCTTTTTGTGCTAGTGCCAATATTATACTAGTAAATATAACTAGACAGATATTTATACACAGTCCTCGCTTTGTTAATTCCGCTGGGTGATTTTCCCACCCGTTTTTGCCACGGGTCGACTGAAAATTCTACTGAAACATACATTCATTGAACTGTAATATTGTTTATATGAAGTAGATGTTACAGGCTAGATGGGGACTACATTATAATGTGTATAAATTTATATTTTGTAGTGGTAAACAAATAAAAAAGGTTTATGTTCTAATTTCAATGTCATATCCACAATCATCTTTTCGTCACAAATACTTGAACTAAGTTACTGAATCTACTAAGTAGCTACTGTTTCTGTTTGAAGTCTTGATAATATCAGTGGTTCTGTACCTACCTTATGCAAGGGTTACCTCTTTCCATCAATGGACGGTTATTTTGTAGCGATAGTACGAAAATAAAACATTTGTAAAGCCTGTCCTGGGTTAGATAGATACATAAAAACGCTAACTGCAATGATTTATAAATTCCTCTTGGCTTCCTGTGTGTCTTTTATGAGTTCAAAAAATATAAAAGAGTTCCATTATGAGTTACGTAAAATACAGTTTTCCTGCGAAAGTTAGTGACGATATAAACGCCGACTAATAGGCGGCGTTGAGGACAAAGGAACAGTTTCCAACTCAGTTCGATCATAATAACAACAAGCCTTGTTACAAATGTTACCAGTTTGAGTAGAGCTGGCTTTAAACTTTACCTGTTACCGGCTCGTTTGTGATAAAAATGAGCGATTTTCCCAGATTCTACTGTCCTAGGATATAGTTACTTAGAACTCACTATACCTATAAAGTTGCTTTGTTCCGATCCATTTAATTAATTATTATAATTTTGAGTATATATAACAATTTTGAGTTTAGTATCAGTATGTTTATCAGTTATGAATTTAAAGTTTAAATAAACTCAGTGGAAGGAACTTCATTTCATATTTGTTTATAAAACTGGTGGATTAATAAAATTAAGGGATTTGAAAACTCTGTATGGAATTGATTATAACTGACAAATGATACATTAACCTGATCCGGACCCGACCTGATCGACTTGACAGGTGACCAAACCTTGTTTAATATATTTAATAAAAAAAACTGTTGTTGCTGACGTACTGGCCATATACTTTTATACTTCATATATTGTATTTTTCTAAAGAAATTTATTATATATTTTTTGTATACAGAACTTTAATATCAAATAAACATTGTGACAGACAACAACATCTGGTGTCAGAAGCTGAAAAATTATAAAAATCTTCGCCTACACAAAATAATTTAATATTATTATCGATATATTAGTGCAAAACTGTGTTGTATTTTATTTTCACTACGTAAGTACTAGTCCTATTTCATAAAATGTTAACTCGGAGCATGACAAAGCGAACCTCCGCAAAAAGTGCACCTTCTGATCGCTCATCAACAAGCGCCGTGCAAGCAGAGAGGCTAGCAATAGAAGCAGATCATGCACGTCGCGTTGCCGAAGCCGAACGTAGATCCTTAGCTGCCGAACGCGAGGCACAACAGCGAGCGCTTGCCGCAGAACGCGCTGCTTCTGAAGCAGAAATGCGTGCCCAGATAGCAGCACTAAATAGTCGTTCTAGCCGCCGTAGCTCCAGGAACTCAGTAGAGAACTGGCTGGACGCTAACTTCACTACGACATCCAAGAACTGCGCATCAGCCCCGAGAGAAGATATAGCAACAAACTGCGCGCCGGAGACTGAGAACCCAGCCAGCCCACCTGCCATTCCTGCTGCATGCGATGCAGTACCTGCAGGGCCTGCAGTGCCGATGCCCATGGAGGGCCCTCACGGCGCTGCCTTCAAGGCCGTGCCACAGGAGCAGGCGGCCCATAGTGGGCACTTCTCGGCGCACCCCATTGTGACGGACCCGTACATACCACAAAACAACACCATAGGCACACATACGCATAATTGTATCACAAATAAAAGCATAGTAAACCACCACACTCTACACCTCGCTCGAGCAGTCGCTGACGTCGCTATAAAAGCGGCCCAATCAACCAAGGTAAGTGCACCGCTCCCACTCTTCGATGGTCGCGCGACGGATTGGCTTATATTTAAAAAGTCATACGATGAGTCCAGCCCGGCGCTAACACCAACGGAGAACTTGGCGAGGCTCAATGCTAGTCTCCGTGGGGCCGCGCGCGATCACGTAGCTATACTGCTAGCGGCCACGCGCGACCCTCGTGAGGTCATTCATGCTCTTGAGGTATTCTTTGCTAGACCCGAATTCATAATACTTTCAGAGATCTCGGCAATGCGAGCTCTCCCAAAAATAAGTAATAATGAGAGCATGAAGGAACTCAATCTTTTTGCTTGCAAAGTACGCAGATGCACGGAAGTCGTGCGACTGCTCAACCGACCAGAGTATTTAGCGTCACCCGATTTGGCCAACGAGATCTTAACAAAATTTACGCCATTACTCAGGATCCGTTGGGCAGACTATGCAGCAAGCAAAGAGACTCTGGGCAAGTTTCGACTCGAACTACTGTCCGAATTTCTTATGCTCGAGGCGGAATTACGTGTTCGGTATGGAACCTATTCTGAACAAGTAAAGCCCGAACCGCCCAAACGTCAATGTCATCCACTGACGTTATGTCATAGTACCATAGACAAAGTTGCTATTTGTCCTTATTGCTCAAAGTCTCACGACATTGAGACGTGCAAAGAGTTTAGTTTAGCTACAGTAGAAGATCGATGGAAGTGGGTCATTGCTAACAAAGTCTGTTACAAATGCCTCCAAAGCAATCCCCATTTCTTTCGCCGCTGTACGCTTAAGCATTGTCAGGTGAAAGGGTGTAAGAGTAGATTAAGCCATAACTCCCTACTCCACAGAACCACCTCACCAACAAAGACTCGAAACGACACGAGTCCATCGAGTGACGATACAGCGCCGAGTTCGTCGGCAACCGTCACCCACAGTCGATCGCTCCCTACGTCCCAGCGTCCACTACTGAAGGTAGTTCCCGTCACAGTAGCCGGCCCTAAAGGTACTTTCGATACTTTTGCCTTGCTAGATGATGGCTCTACAGCCACCCTATTAGACTCGTCAGTAGCGTCCGCCATAGGTGCAAAGGGACGAAGAAGCCATATTAAGATCGATGGTATAGGAGGTATGTCAACTGAGTCCGATATATCCCTAGTCGACATCACAATCAAGGGACGTTATAGTACGGAGTGGCATTCTTTAGAAAATGTTCGTTCTATTCCTAACCTGAACCTTGGTCCACAACATATTGATCGCGAGTTTGTTAAAGGTTTACATTATTTATCTGATTTGGTCGATTTTATATGTTATGAACATGCTAAACCGATGCTTTTAATTGGTATCGACAACTGGAACCTCACCCTGCCCACAGAGATCCGCCAGAGCTCTAAGTCTCAGCCTGTAGCCGGTCTCACCCCTCTTGGTTGGGTCCTTTTCGGTTTCAGCTCGAGTAAAACCAAACCAATCGAGTTTGTAAACCATACCATTTCCACAACTGTGAATCCGTCAAACAGCTATGCATCGTTAGAAAATCTCATAAAAGAACATTACAAACTAGATTCTATAGGCATTGTAGCTAAAGATTATCGCATCCCTACTGAGCAAAGGGCGTTAGATTTACTAGAGTCCACCACTACTCGTCTTCCTTCAGGGCGATTTGAAACAGGTCTCCTATGGCGAGACAACTTAAAAGATGTGCCCAATAATTATAAACTTGCCTTGTCCCGCTTTAAAAGCCTAGAACGAAAACTCATAGGTGATAAGTCGCTTGCAGAATCATATAGGCAACAGATAAATGCCAACATTGTCAAGGGTTACGCAGAAATATGCATAGAACCTGCAGACCCCTCCAAAATCACTTGGTATCTGCCACATTTCGGCGTCGTACACCCACAAAAAAAGAAACTTAGGGTTGTACACGACGCAGCAGCCACTTTTGAAGGTGTTAGCCTCAATTCTATGCTTTTAGCAGGTCCCGATTTACTGCAACCTCTGTTAGCAATCCTGATGCGTTTTCGTGAAGGCCGCATCGCTCTCAACGGCGATATTCGGGAAATGTTTCCCCAAATTAAAATCCGGAAGGAGGACAGAGACGCTCAACGTTTCCTGTGGCGTAATGAACCATCCCAACCGATTTTGGAATACAGGATGTCGTCGATGATTTTCGGTGCGGTCTCCAGTCCGTGCACAGCTCTCTACCTGAAAAATAAAAACGCATTAGATTATAAAAAAGAATTTCCGATGGTCGCAGATGCCGTAGTTAACAACCACTACATGGACGATTACCTGGGTAGCGTCGACTCTGCAGATGAAGCAGCTCGTCTCGTAGCTGATATCGTAGAAGTCCACTCTCGCGCAGGTTTCGAGATGAGAAATTGGGTTTCTAATTCTAAAGAAGCTCTTACCTTGATTCCTCGAGATCTATGTGCCACAAACATCTTAGAGGTAAATCTCGCAAACAATGCTCCAAACCATAAAATTCTCGGAGTGTCTTGGAACATCGTTGATGACTCTCTAGGCCTTTTGCGAAGTTTACCCCCTATCCATGAGTCTTCTAAGTGGACTAAGCGCCATGTCCTATCATTACTAATGCAAGTATATGACCCTCTAGGCTTGTTGGCTCCTATTGTCATAAGAGGTCGAATTCTTTTTCAACAAACCTGGAGGCTCGGTATCAACTGGGACGATCACTTACCATCCGAAATTCTATTAAAATGGAAACATTGGTTTGAGCACTTATCAAATCTCCGCCAAACTTCTATTCCACGCTGCTACACAACATGTGAGTGGACGGAAAAACAACTCCATGTCTTTGCTGATGCTAGCGAATACGCATACTCCTGTGTAGCGTATTGGCGTTTCATAACGCCCAACGATTGCAAAATAAGCCTTATTGGTGGAAAAGCGAGGTTAGCTCCTCTAAAGCCAGCCTCCATACCTAGATTAGAGCTCCAGGCAGCTCTGATCGCTGCTCGTTTTTGTAAATATTTAATAGAGGCTCATAAACATAAGCCTGTCAAAATTTTCCTTTGGTCAGATTCTTTGACAGTTCTCAAATGGCTTCGTAGTGATGCTCGCAATTTTAAAGTATTCGTTTCACATCGGGTTGGAGAAATTTTAAAACTCACAGACATTTCTTGTTGGAAATATGTTCCAACTCATCTGAATGTTGCTGACGACGCTACGAGGCCACAATCAAAATTCGAAATTTCACGATGGTTCTCCGGGCCACCCTTTCTATTACTCGGTCAAAATGAATGGCCTGAGGAACCTTCCACAAATGTGCGACTAGGCCCCGAAGAAATGAAATGTGATCGAGAGCTAGTTGCACTAACAACAGATAATTCTCCGGAACTATCCCCAGTAGTAGCTAATCACTGTCGTTTCAGTAATTGGTTACGTCTAGTTCGCGCTACAGCTACTGTTGCTCTCGCTGCTAGGTTTTTTATACATTTATTGTTTCGTAAGATAGGGAATAGGGTTGACGAAGCCCCTTCTCGACGGCTACAAGCCTCAGATCTAGTCGCATCAGAACTCCGCTTACTCTTGCGTTCCCAACTAGACTCCTTTGGAGAAGAACGTCGCCTTATTAAAGCCGAAAAGCCCTTACCTTCTAGAAGTCGTTTGAGACGGCTAACTGTCACCTTGGACGATTCCCAAATATTAAAATTAGCAGGGAGGACAAGAGCCTGTGCGGGTTCAATCACTACAAGCAACCCCATTGTGCTCGACGGCAAGCATCCCATCGTAAAACTTCTAATAAAACACCATCACAACAGAGCAGCACATGCGAACACAGAATTAATTGTCAACGAATTACGACAGAACTATTTCATCTTCGGTATACGTCCAGCCGTAAAGAAAGCCGCCAACGAATGCATGATGTGTCGCCTTCGTAAAAAGAACTCACCGACCCCACCGTTCGGTGATCTACCTGCAGAACGGATGGCTCATAGCGTACGCCCATTTTCCTTTGTTGGGCTAGATTATTTCGGGCCAGTTACTGTATCCATTGGCCGACGAACCGAAAAACGCTATGTGGCACTCTTCACTTGCCTGACAGTACGAGCCATCCACCTAGAAATTGTTGGCAGTTTATCCTCGGATGCGGCAATCATGGCTCTACGTCGCTTTATATCAAGGCGTGGATGCCCAATTAAAATTTACTCAGACAACGGGACAGCCTTCGTCGGAGCAAATAATATACTGAAGCAACTCTACCATGACGACGTAGTCAATGATGCTGCCAATAAAAGGATCCAGTGGCACTTCATTCCACCTGGGGCACCCTTTATGGGCGGATGTTGGGAGAGGCTGGTCCGAAGCGTAAAGACAGCTCTCTCCACAACACTAAAAGAAAAATCCCCACGAGAAGAGGTTCTACACACACTCCTCCTAGAAGCCGAAGCCTTAATAAATTCAAGGCCACTCACCCACGTCTCCGTAGACCCTAATGACGAAGAAAGTATAACGCCATTTCACTTTCTAATTGGTTTCTCCTCTCCCCACCAATCATTCAGAGAGATGGATGAACGCGACCTTTTCCGATGAGTAAATTGGAAAAGGGGCCTTCGTCTCGCTGACCAGTTTTGGGCTAGATGGTTGACGGAATACCTCCCCACGCTGATTCCGAAACGACCAGGAGAAAAGCCAGATTTTAAAGTCGTAGACCCGGTTCTCATTGCCGACGGCAACCTCCCGCGCGGTTCATGGCCACGGGGCCGTATCTTAAAAACATTCCTCGGTCCCGACAAAACGATCCGTGTGGCAGAGGTCGCCACCAAAGGAGGTATCCTCAAGCGCCCAGCCCGAAAGTTGGTTCCTCTACTAGACCGCCAGCATGTCAGCTCAAACTAAACCGGTGCTCACACCGCGGGGCGCCATGTTGCTGACGTACTGGCCATATACTTTTATACTTCATATATTGTATTTTTCTAAAGAAATTTATTATATATTTTTTGTATACAGAACTTTAATATCAAATAAACATTGTGACAGACAACAACAACTGTAATATATAGTATGTAATGTATATAGAGTTGTCTTCAATTCCTTACAAAATACTTCAATAGTTAGAACAGGTATCTACTTTAGTCATATCTTATACCCTACCTTTCCTCTGCATTTTAAATAATTTATTATTTTATATAAAATTCACATATTACCTCATCACACAGTTTTCCATCACAGATCACTGAATTTTCCAGGATGTGATTCGCCTCGAAACCCAGTACTGGTCGCTGGTTGAGATTCCACGACAAGAGAAGGCGGAGACAGTTCCAGCATTTGTGCTCCGTGCATGCGCCATCATGGAGAAGACACAAAAGTCTGGAGAAGGTGTGAAGACATCTTCAAAGCTGGCGGAAGAGGCGGCAGATAGAAGGGAGCGGATAGAGAGATTAAATGGTAATGTATTATTTTTATTACAACGTGAGCTGTAAGCTAGTAATTACAAAGATACGATATTTGCAAGAATTTATATTTCATTTTTCTTTTTAACATACTTGCTCGTAACCGCGACTTAATGTATTTTTTAAAGATAGATAAACAATCATCATAAATGCGTTATGATAACAAATAGGTGAACAGGCAGTTATACTTCTGAATGCAAGTATTTATAAAATTAAAGATTTAATTAAACTAAACTTATAAACTATTATAGATAGGGAATCGTATTTTATTTCACATCTTCTATTCTTTAGATTTCATTATGATTTCTTTTTAAGTTGTAACGGACCCTTTGTTTCATTCTCTGGTGTGGACGCAGATCTGTGTTTTAAATAAAGATTCGCAGAAATCAAAAAACCGCATGGTATTTCCAACGGGAAACGATTTCGAAATCAATTAAAGTGTCTTCTTGAATCCAAATTAAATATTGTGGGAGCCCATGAGCTCCCTTCTAAGTATGAATTAAGCACGAATAATAAAACGAATTGAGACGCAAACCGTGCCGTCGGGGGATTGGACTGGAAACTGAGCTAGGGTTGGGTAAATGTAGTTTACATTCAATATTGGTATTAGTTCTACGGCTTTGCCGATATACCCAGCAGTCTACAGACTTTTATAGCAAGTCTATTATATATTACTATTGTTATATTGGCATTTGATTTTAAAATAGAAAATAAAATAGATAGAATAATGCTTATACGATAAGGTAGCTTTTTGTCCCTTATTATTCATCACAGTAATGTTCTTTGTAATTGTTATATGGTGCTATAAAGACTTTATAAATAAATAGAATTCTTTTATTAATAAATTATAAATTTTATCTGTAATGGTCAGAAAAAGTATAATCTCAATTTGATTAATTTACTGCGTGTGATTACAGTATTTTGTTACGTTTGATAATGGAGTTAATTTTGTTTCATATTATGCTAGTTATCTCTTTTTTCATCCCAAATTAAAATATTAATTTTTATTATTATTATATTACACCATTTTATTTGGAAACAGCTCTTCGAAATTCTTCTCGGTAGAAACTAAATTCCAAATTAATCAGAATTCACCTGTTATATGTAGTAGTAGTAGGTTTAATTTTAATCCTGTAAGAGCAAAGATACTTTAATTTGATTATATGAACTATATGTACTTACATCTTTCAGTTAAAAGAATTTGGTTTAATATTTAAATAATATAATTATATATCTTTTATATTAGATAATAAAGGTAACCCTGGTTGATGTGCCACATTTATTGACGTTAAGCGTCACGTATACGTGAAACTTTGCGGGTGACTTGTACTTTGAAATCTTGTACAAATTTTTATCTCAATATTATGGATGGAATACTTGGCCTTGCTTCTTTATTGCCTTTGTTTCAAATATTAAATGATTAATTAAATTAAAATATTTTACTTATTTATTAAAGTATAGACAAGTACTGACTAATAGTATATATTTAATATAGATACTAAATAATATATGTACCTATATATAAATGATTATGATAATATGATATAATAATAATATGATAATCAAGCAAATTAAAATATCCAGATATGACAACATCTCAAATAGAAGCCGAGAATACGCAAATGACAAATGATTTATACCGACTTCTGAAAAAATATACTGGATTGCGGAATCTCATCAGGGAACTCAAGGTACAGTGAATATTAGCCTATTTATTTAATTATATCCTTTTATCGTATAAAAGTTTAGCAGGTATATAATGTTCCAAATCTATAATTGGCATTAACTTTATATTAGATGCATATTGTTATAAATACATTTCGGATGCCTATCTTATTATATCTGTGATGATTACCTATATCCAGTTTTATTATTAAGAATATAAATTACTAATTAACTTGATTGAAATTAATATATGCTCCAAATTTATATTAAGTGATGTATATATAATTATATACATCACTTAATATAAATTCTGATTACTCTCTAAATTTTGTGTATGATCTGATTTGAAAGGTTCCTTAGGTGAATCGTATATAACTCAAAATTGAAATTTAAGAAATAAAAAGCTCTTTCTTAACAACTACTATTATACGTAAATTATAGTAACGTGATATTTATTATACTAATGTAGAATTAAATGGCTAATAATAAATTTCTTTCCTAATATTATAAAACTATTCTTCTTACTTCGAACAATCTTCACGATAAATCTCAATTAGGGCAAAGGTAAAGAAATCGCAATAGGCAGACAAAGTTCCTTTCGCCACAATAAAAAAAGTAGTCCGAATAAATAGTTTATTATTTCTTTTTTTTTTTTTTGTAGTATAAAATATCAGTGTATTCGACTAAATACTATAAATTCTAAATAAGTTTGATCTACAGGTAAATTGCTCATATTCAAAATATCATTCTTGTCTGTAGAGCATAAGTTGTTGGCATTTGTTTGAGAATCTAACATATAAATTTGGTTTTATTTTTTCCTGACATTTTAATATTGAAATGTTAATATCCGGCATTTAAAAAGTCAACTATGTTCTTCTTTAACTAACACGTGTACATACCAAAATTAGATATTACACTATAAAAAGAAACAAATTTCTATTATGTTTCAGTCAGAGTACGTCAGCTCGAAAATATACCCGATGTTTCCTCGGTACACTATGCTGAAAGATATGATCAAGGACATCATGCATGATCCCGATTACATGGAAGTCTGCCATGAGGTTGACCCATAGCGCGGGGTGCGCAAATAAATGAGGCACTCCTTCACCGACCGCCAGAGGTCGAGTCGTCGCTAGCAGGATGAGGCAATCACGGAAGCAAGAGCAAGAAAAGTTGTCACCGTCTACCACTTAAATTGCAATGTTTGAATACAATTTCTAATTACTGACAGTAGAAGAAAATTGACCGGGATGTTATGACGGGAAAATAGCTATCCAATACACTTAAATTCTGTGGTGATTTATTTTTTATAAATACTTCTTAACCTCTTGACGTAATCGCCATATCAATTTGTAGGTACCTTTTTTGTGGTACTCCTTTATATTAAATTAAAACGTTTAAGTAATGGAAGTGGAAATACTTTTAACAGTTGCTGTTATTTCTTTCCTAAATTCTACCTGATGCTACTTATTAATTTGATTAGTTTTTAAACATGATCTCTATTTATAAAGAGTTTTCACTTAGCTAAGTAACATTTTGTAACTTTGTAGTAAAGTTCTCAGAACGAAAATAATGGGGAGAAGTAATACGAAGTTTATTGTAAACATTTGTCATTCTTTTCAATATCTTCCCCACAGTGAAAATGTTCAATGGCTAGATCAATAAACGTTTTAGTCAATTGAGTGAACTACTGTCAGTTTTCGGAACAATTCTTGTAATTGCATGGTGTGTGTTCACAGACGGATGTTTAGTGTCAGCTAGCGGCGGGTAGTGTGACGAGTACTCGTTTATTTTGCGCTACTTTGTTCATTGGACTTGTTTAAGTGTAAGTTTAGATTCGGGTTTAGTGTTCACTAAGTACTCGTCCTTCAACACCTAGTATCACTTTGTTTCACATTCGTTTTTTCTAGAGTTCTACGTTACTTTTGTGATATAGAATTTATGTTTGTAATTGTAATTTTATTTATATATAGTAGAATTATTCTCCTATTTACACTAGGTGGCATCAAATTTGTTAAAAGAATTGATTAAATCAATCAATAAGTGTACCTATCTATTTGTCATAAAATATATTTATAATCTTTGATATCAAGGTAAGATAAGTGTAAAGGTTATTTTTAAGAGTTATGTTATACACATATGCTGCTTTTCATTTCAATATTGCGACACAAAATTTTTTAAACTGAATTGACATTAAAATTTACTTCCCCATTTTCAATCTTCGAGATTATCGATGCCACCTTGTATATTATTATGCTTAATGTGTGTGCTTTGTAAACATATATAAACTTAAAACATAATCACTATTAACCGATCTAAGTAGTCGTATTTCTCATAATATCCGTTCTTATACTCTTGGCATATCGATACTACATATGAAATTTCTATCCTTATACCTATCATACTTCAGCTTTAGACTGTATTTACCTATATTGTAAACGTGTGTAGTTATTATGAATTGAATGTATGTGCATACGGATAAAATTGCCATTGTATGTGTTCAACATTGAAATAGTAACTGATATATAAAATTAGTATATAATAATACCAGTGTTATTGAAAAATGTATAAATAAATGATGAGATCTGTATATTTGAAAAGATGTTTTTTATGGTATGTAAAATTAATAACTGTTTTTTTTTATCTTAACAACATACTATTACAATATATATATATATAACCTGGTTAACTGTATATTTATTATATAAGTACATATCTGTAATTAATTATGACATGTATTTTTTTTTATTATATAAGTATTTTTATAATATAATATATCACCTATGAACTGAAAATTGTTATATATTGTAACTATATATATGAATACCAAAACTTCTTATAATACGGTATTTTTTTTATGTCAACGATGACTAATATGCCATATTATTGACATTATTTTATTAATAGAAAAAATTAATAATGTATAGTATAATTTTTTTCAAAAGTTATAGTTTATAAAATTAGTATTTATGTATTTCCGTAAGTAAGTAGGTATATGATTAACTTTCTCTGAATATTCCAAATTTCGTATAAGTATGTATTTATAACAACTGTGATTGTGGATACAATTAATTTTATAATTATTTACAATTCGACTATTAATAAATATCTTACTTAATTTTTTATTTAATCAAAATTATTCACATATCTCATACAAAAAGAAAACAATTTTATAATATATAAAAGATAATAAAGATATTTGTCTTAAAAATGTTAAAGCCAAATCTTGTAAATAAGTAGATAATAAAAAATAATAACGTTAGTGTTTAAATTAAATTAATATTATATTGTAACGCTTTATGCAATATTTGTATGTATAATAAAAACATGAAAGCAAATAGTGAGGCCAATACAGTAGAATAGAAAAAGTACAATAATATAATAAATACTTTGTTCATATTATAATGGATTCTTTTATTATATAAAATTGTATTATAAATTAAATACACGTGATTCTGTAACGATAACTTTACTTTGTTATCCCCCAGAGTTCTGTAGAATATTAACAGACAGATTTATATTGCCTTTTGATTTAGTTATACGTTGTGCCCTATTCATTTTTATAGTCTTGTCGTATTAATATTGTAAATTTAAAAAATATGTAGTTAAAATGTTGGTGACGTTTTACCACAGCTAAGATAATATATTTATTATGGAGTATTTCTAAATATCGCTATATACATGGTTTACAACACATCAAGTATCTATCTTTGAATATATATAATAATGGTTAATAATTTAATAATACTAGTAATCCTACTGACATAAAATTGATAGTACTTAAATGTAACTCGAGACTGAATTATGCATTTCGATGATCGAATAACACCAGCGTAAAGTTCAATGGGAACATTACTTCCATTACTTCAATATAATCCATCGTGACATTAAAAAAAATAAATGCTAAAGAAATAGAACACACGGCTTTGTATTACAACTGACATTCAGATAATTATTTCCTGATTTAAATTTAGAATAGGTCAACATGGCGTTCTGATTAAAGATTCAATGTCGAAATTCAATTTCATTTAAGGACGAAATATAAAAATGTCACAGAATGTCAGTAGTACTATTATGAATATATCTTTATATAGGTATTATAGTAAATATAGCTTTACTGTTATCGTGTAATAAATGATACTGCCATTGGAGTAAGATGGTTAGTAAATAAGTTGTAAATTAATATTAACTATATTATAATGTGAAATATAATCAAAAGTGGCTTGAAAGTTCTAGTCGTTATATATGTGCACATGTATATTGCGCTTAATAACTAAATATTGATCTTTATAACTGCTCAAAACAAATCTATGCTTATTTTTATCTACCCAGCCTACTCTGTATCAGTCTACCTATCATAATATACTGAAATATTCATGAATATAATTCGACTGTGTATATAATTGAGATAACTTAGTTATTTTCATCTTCGAGTTTAATAATTTATAACTTCATAAGTATACAATCAAATTTAACCTACAGCGTTTTAAGACTAGGTAAATCCTCATGCCATGGTTACATATTTAAATATTACTATCTGATGCATCCTGGTTGGATATAGAATTAAATTTTAATCTCAATTTCATCTTTAAAATATCGATTAAAAATATTACATACTATATAGTCAATAAAATAGTATGTAACTTTAAATATAATATTAAACACCAAATAGTTAACGTAAATACGAGTACACATATTTGAAAACTGAAGGTTATATAATGAAGATTTTTTTCCATTATTAATTATGTTACTATAAATATATATCTCTTTTAAAATGTAAAACTATAGTAATATATATAAATATTCTATGCTATGCACTTTTTAATCCCAATATTCATAATAGAAAATCGTTCTCTGTCCCTTTGCTATTAGGTATGTCTTGTTTTTACAATTACTACATATATAAATACTACATACACATGTAGTAATATTTATTCTATGCTATTAGAAAGGAACATATACCTTATATAACAACCTATTTATCTAGATTTATATTTTAAGGTTCCTGTCCATGTATATTTATAATATGATTATCATAGATACTGAAACTATTCGTATAAACTTACATGTTAATATCATGTCGCTTGCCGTAGTTATACATGTTATTAGTGTATGTGTAATTGTTTTAGGTACTCTATTGTTTATATTGCCAAAAAAAAATTTGTAAAAAATATACTATGCACCATAAAATGAGATTTACTTTGATGCCAAAGTTGATTAGGTATTAAATATTAACCGGATTCAGAACAACAAATAATCAATAGGTGACACTAGGTACCTAATTCAAAATATTTCACAGTATTGTATTTTTTAATTTATATTAATGAATACTCAATATTATTAATTGTGTCCCTTGTCTGTGAAAAATCATATATAGCAAGCTCTACTTAGTATATATGGTGCGGTCTTATTATCTAAATCAATCGTTATTTTCTCTTGAAGTTCTCATATTTTACCTTTAAACGACTTCCGAACCTAAACTCAAATGTAATATCGAAACAATGATGGGGAGTGCCCTAGATCGTCTCTTGTATAGGCAAATCAAAAGGGCCAATTATTGTGTAGTAGGCTTTGTTCTCTTGTGTAGCGACATCGAAGTTGATTTCACGTCAATGTGCCCGCCATCAGATTTACCCCGACCACTGCTTCAATATTTCCCTGATTTTTGGTTCGTGTGTAGATCGTTTTATATGCGATTATTTGCGTCTAGAATAGGATGTTTGTAACCAATGGTGTAATGTAGCAATAATTTTTTTGCCAGCCTTGAAATTGTATAGGGGCAACATATTTTGTAGTGTCTGCATGTGTAGTGTTTTCTTTGTCCTATGCTATTGTGGTAGTTAACTAAAGAAATAACCAAATATACTAATATATACTCCATGTCTATGTACTTGGAACAACTTTTAACATAATCCTTAACGGATTATGAAAGAGGTCTCATAGTAACTCTACTAATCGATATTTAAATTAGATAATTAATACACATTTTTAGAAATGTATGTTGCCAATAAATATAAAATTGAATGCAAGGCATTGTGTTAGACGTGTATGTTACCTTATAGGAATTATTGGAGCGATGTCGCGGATGTTTAAACGCTTTGTTACATGAAATGTAATACAATATTTTTTGGGCTACACGGGATTGTTTCATTTTATGCGTCAACATATTATTATAAACATCGATCATTGTTAAGAATTGTAGACCAGTTTCTTCAAGTAGCTCATCTCGAGCTAATTGTCACTTGTCCTCAGTACAAGTAACCTTACAATTATTGTATATGTTAGATTTAGTTGATCATCGTTTCCTTTTCCTTATCCTATATCATTTGGGGTCGATATAATATCTCAAATCCATATTACTTAAATAATTATTCTGGCTTTAATTTTACGCAGTTACAAGTTGCAGGGATTGGCATATGACAGTAGCCGCACCAGTTCGGTAGACCGAGGGTGCCCTCAGCCTCCCGAAAAGATATCAAATAACCTTATGTCCTTATTCGAACTCTAGATTTATAGAAAAAAAATACCTCAGATTAATATATATGTAGTAGATCTTATAATATTATTAATTTTTAATTGCACAAATGTGAACTTGCAGAGTAAACTTTTGTTTTAAAAGAACGACAGTGGAATTTATTATTAGTCTCTCTCTTCTAAACTTCATTTATAAGATAAGTGATTCAATAAAAATTAAAGTTCTCTCTCCAGCAAAACAGTTTTTCTTAATTTTATAGTTACTTACTGGTCACTTTGAGAAACATTTCCTGAGGCGACATCTATTATCAAAATGACTAAATATGTGCTCTAATTCTATTCACAATGCTGCGACGTGTGCTTTTTAAATAGTTGTTATATTCATGTGTCAAGATTCCTACTAGATGGCGCCATACAGTATTTTTTGATAGAGGATTTAGTGTTTCCATCATAACATTTTTACTATAAATAAGGAAAATTAGTAAATTGATAGTATTTTTTTATACATTTTGATGTCACCTGGTATAAATATAATGTCAAGAAAAAAAAATCTAATTTATTAATATCATAATTAGGTAGAATTCTATTAAAATAAGCAAGCAAAAGTTGTTCTAGATATACGTACATGACGGTAAAACATATTACTACAACAATCGAAAGCTCAGTAAAATACTTCTAACTAAGTAGGTATATACTTCAATGTTTTTGAATACAAATTTCAGTAATCCAATTGAATGTCTAATCATATTTTAAGAAAGTTTAATATGACAGAGCTATTTATTTTATATTACTTAATTTTTCATACAAACAACAAAAAATATATGGGCATACAATTTACTTTGGAAGATAAATACGCCATTTGAGATAGTCATTCCGAAAATTAATGACAAGGCAGCTAGCAAATTAAAAGTAGTTACATATACGGTACTAGTGGTAATAGTTTAAATAGTAGTAATATAAGTAACTATTGCTAAAAAAAATATATTGACTTTGATAGATACTTTGTTCATAAAGGTTAAATTACTATGGGGAAGGTGTATTTGAGAATACTGCAACACTGACGCTCGTAAACGTAAACTCATTCATTCGGCCGGGGATTGCGGTTGCTGTTTGACTTATGTAGAGATTCACTCGTAATGGCGGGAATTCGTCTTTATGAAAAGTTTCTTTCAAACTTTTTAACTTAAATACAGTCAATTATAATTTATTTAATACAAAAAAATATATGAAAAACTGCATAACAATCAAAACAAAACGCCATGTGAAAGTTCACCGGTCAGGATGTCGGTTAATTCAAAGTGGCGGTTACCTGACGTTTTTTGTGTTGATGTGTTGAATGAATGTTGGAATTACGTTTATAATTCGCGTCTCAGGGATGAGTGAATAAGTGAAGCGAAGTGTTTCGGGACGTATCAAGATGCCTTTCGTGCATCGTGTCGTGGAGCCTAAGTATTTGTCGCGTACGAGTCTGAGAGATGAAGACGGGAAGCCGAAGGTTAACGATGAAGAGTTGCAAGCTGTGACGAACTGCACCCTCAGCAATGCATTACGGCAACTCGCGTCGCTCGTGCTCTTGGCCGAGGATATATTCAGCGAGTTGACTTCGCAACTTGAGGGCATCACAGAGAGATCAAAAGTGGCGCAAACGAAAATCGGAAAAATAAATGAAATAGTCGAAAACTATGATCCCAAGAAAGTTCCAGTCCGTAAGTATTAATGTTATATCTTATTGTAAATTTAAACTATACCTAGTTACCACGTGTTAGTCAAGGACCTTATAAGCTCAACGTTTCATTAAAAATTTAAATTTCGTTCACATAACCTTCTTGACGTCATTGGCTAGCAAATTTCTTGATGACCTTGATGCGCAGGTAAGATTAATAAAATAAGCATCGTCTGATATAATAAATATGTCGAAATCGCACACCGTGCATTTGATTTCATTTAATTGACTTCGACTTCACAACACGATAAAGGTTTTTATTTATTTATTGATTATCTGCACAAAAACAAAAGTACCACATTGTCAGTCCGAAGCAAGTAAAACATACTGTCATGCCATAACCACTTAGGTCAAATGTCATAATTGCTATTTATTTTGTCACAATCAATTGTTGTTGTCAATTCTTTGGTTTCCATAACAATAATAGTCAAACATCGTCCAATGTAAAAGTTCTAGACCAGACGGTAAAGTATAAAAGTATCCCATTGTAATCGTCATTATATCAACAGAAATTACCTACTTAATCTTGGATTTATCTAGATTTATTCTATTAGGACTAAGTTTATATATATCATTTAATTTTTGCGATATAAGCTTACCACCTAACTAACATTAATAATATTTTGGAGCCGTCTATATAGTTTGCTGCCAGATTTTGTGAATTTATTATTATTACTTATGCGTCAATTAATTTGATTCAGTGTGTAATATAACGGAACCTATAATTTACCTTTATACAATAAACGTCTAAATGTTTTTATCAATAATTCGACTCTTTATGGGTATCTAGTTTTAATATTAACAATGTTGCCGGTCCTCATAGTGGCGCCAAATTCTTTACACTATGTTGTAATTTACACTTTAATAACTTTAGAATTAGAGGTGTAATACACATTATTTCTTTGTTTAGTTCGCTTATGTGTTTCAACACATGACAAAGCTAAAAGCTTTTTTAATAACTCATTTGTATTAACAAATGTTGGACCATTGTTCCTTTTGGTCGAAAATTCAATTTTAGTTTTAAATTTTAGGTCTTGTTCTATTCTGGATCTCGCTCGGTTTTCTGCATTGTTCGCTTAAATGCGATCTTTTAAAGATTTCTCAGCTCTGATGTAGTTATGTACCACGTACTTGATAAGGTATATTTTTATATCCAACTAGTATCTAAAGATAATGTACGTAGTACAAGATTGCACGTATCTATCAAAGATGTTGAATGTACTTGTAGACAACATATACCAAGGCAGCTCTGCTTCGATTAAATTAATGCTCATTGAATAAAACGGCCGTTCCGAAACCTCATTACCTCGTACTCCTTGAATATACCGCCTATACAAAAACGTTTCAACTTGATGCATTACTGAGCGCTATCTAAAAACCTGTTTGGGCGTTCGAACGGGCCCGAGATGGGAAAAAACTCCCAGATTCCAATGCGGACCATAAAAACATCCCGAGATAATTTCAAACTCATCCAAAGCTGTATGCTCGTTGCCCGCCGATACCGACCGTTTAATGCCTACTTATTGAAAATTGAAAAGTTAATTGTGTACTGCATTAATCTATAAAATTAGGTACGTTATGATTATATCTACCAATAGTGATGAACATCTTTAGAATATTCTGATCTGCTCTTGAGATTAGACCTATCTACGTGAATTGTATACCAACTTATCTACTTATTCTTTGATTCGCGTCTGTCTTTCTTTATTCCATTCTATTTCTAAACAGTCGCTCACAGTTGGCGTTGACACTTGATATAAGTGCATTGGCCATGGCGTGAATACAAAGAGAAAATAACTTACTAACCTATGGAACATTTAAACAAACAGACCTCGACAGTAACTGAGAACGGCGTCGTTGGTTTGTAAATACCGCAATTCATTTGACAACCTTTCACCTGGACGATAAGCATTAAGTGTTGTCGCAGTCTCATCCGACGTTTTAGAGAATCATTTTTTCTTTTTACAAACATTCTCTATTTATAAAAGACTAGTGTGTGCTCTACGTACAGAATAGTAAATAAAATATTGTTTATTTCCAATATCCTTGTTTTTTATTAAACATGCTTGAAATTTATCGTCTGTCATAGGTATTTGATCAAGTAAAGCAGTATAATTATATATTTTGGAGCCCTGGCCACATTTGCGCAAATGCTACCGAGTTCGTTACCCGATAATGTTATCAGTTTTCGTCAGAAGTAGGCAACGGGTTCATGTCGTAAGAATTAATTAGGCACTTGCGAAATTTATTTGCCAATCAATGCCGAAATATCCTTTAGGTATAGTAAAACTATATTTTATTGAATAATTATATGTGAAAATATAATTATTCAATAAAAATGCATTTAGTATAACTCCTTGAATAAGAAACACCTCAATCCTCTCAAAAAGCAACATTATTAGTAAAATTGTTTGTAATTTTATTAAAAATGGTCCTTTTTGTCTTATTAAGCAGAAGTTTTTTAGATGCCATTTTGGATATTCCCACCTTAATATTTACTCCCACGATTCTAATACTTTTATTGATCTTAAGTATATTTATGCTTGGAATACTGGTATATATACGGGAATTTGAATATTTTTTTTTCTCTAAATTTACGGAATAGTTTTAAAACATTAAGGTTAAGTTATTTCAACTTTTCTAAATTGCAGAACAACAAGTCTGTCTGTCTGCTTAACCTGCATAATAAATAGCACACATACAGTAATTTGTCTGTGTGTGAACTTTATTTAATTTTTATCTAAACAATCTTAATCCCAAGAATGGTCATAGACAACGGAAGCATAAATTCGAATGACATTAAAGTTATTTTCCAAAAACAAAATCACCTTATAAACGTCTTTCGTGTTATCCATATAATTAAATAGGTAAGTCGACAGGTCATAAACTGACTCTAGATTACTTGTAAAGTAGACATTTTATTACAATACTTTCATATTACATAGTCATAAAGGTTTAGTCGCCTGTACTTAATGCATCCAAGTCTATAAAACCAAATTAATGTTCTGATATAGCTAATACGTTTTGTAGAAAATTGATAGTGTAGGATGTAACCCTGGTACCATAAATCAATGTTCTTCTGTATTATTCGAATTAAGTATCGTACCTAGTTCCCGTTGCCCGCATCTCATATGAGATGACATTGAACTAGTTAACTAACCAACAGTACTCGTAGTTACTTATAATTTCAAGTAGGTATGTCACAAATTGTAGGTACTTAATGTTGATTTTATTAAATAATTTAGTAAGTATATCAGTAGGTATATTTTAATAAATTCTGGATAGATTAATGTCCGATTCATTAATAAATAAATAATATATATCTGTAACTAAAGAATTAATTTTAGCTAATTTTATTTCAAATTAGATTAAAATATGCAGTAACCATTGTTACAGTTATCAAATATCAGAAAAATCTTAGCCAACAACGTTACGCAATATTTGACATGTTAAAGATTTACAACATTTAGAGACTTATTTTATTTTAATGTCTAAATTATTAATACACAATGATAAAACAGGACGACAAACTTAATACTGACCATTAGATTATAAATTACCGGTATGACTTACGGATAATAATGACTCTGATGTTGAGGAAATAAGATTTTATCTCCCAGATGGGAATTACACATAGTTTGCACTGTAATAACAGTGTTACTAATTCATTGATGTAAAATAAAGTTCATTTCGACTGCTTGGAACATGTCTCATGTGTCAATCTTAATAAGTATCTCGAAAATACATTGCGTGTTCAACAAGCCGTCATAGACGGACATGCCAAATTGGGATGGCTACAAATGACAGTCGTTAAAACAACCGTCGAAAATTTTATAGTGCTTCATTTTTATGACACTACAATGTAACACGCAGATGAACAAAAAGCTTCACAAATAAAAATACAGATAATTTCGAACATTAAACTATAGAATTACTTACTGAACGATACTGTAAAGCAAACTCATATGTTACTTAAAATACATTATAATTTTTGACATATTAAAATATTTTTATTATTTAATTAATAGACACGCCGAAACTGTTGAAAAGGCCAAGTTGAATTTTGTCATATTAAAAATTTTAAGCCCTAGCCCTACAATTATTACACTAAGTCTCAATCAGTGACCACATCCATAAAAAAGATTTTTCCTACACATAGGTATAATATTTCAATCATAGACTTTCAAACAGTTCGTAGATAATCAATAGAAGAAAATTTTGGAATTATGTCTTTCCAAATTCTTCCAATAAATTAATGAGCGGAGTGGGAAAACAGTAAATTTCATAAACATACCATGTTTCTGAAACTCACGTAGTAAAATATTTAATGAGTCAGTAAAGCTTTAAAAATTCAGTTGACTCCTACTTATACATTCATACCAGCACTTTATTATTATCGATATTAATATGAATTGTATTTATTATTTATTTTTATAAATATTGTGTGTTGTATGTACTTTTTAGTTTTACAGTACGTTTGTAATAACAAACCATCTATGTAGCCTATGAATATTTTTCTAGAACCATTTGTTTTATTTTTGTATCTACTTGATTTTTTATTTTTGATTACTAATAGAAATGTAATTATATTTTTAACAAATTCATTATAAAATTTTAACAATAATAATATATAAGATATTGTTTAAATGGATTAAATTGTTTAAGATTTAAATCATTATATATTCTTATAAACATTTTAAATATGTAATAACTTAAGTATGTTTTGCAGACAGTCAGCCCTCGTATTCATAATCTGGGGGCATTGGTGTCGCCTTTCATCCCCGATAGCCTTTCCTCGCAGCGGTATTATTTTGCAGGCTATTCGATAACTGCAGTCGAACCGCATTAAGCAAGTCTTCGTCGGTAATCCGAACCCCAGCTTAAATCTAACGGCTTTGTACCTAATACTTTATGCCTGAATAAGTTAGGAAAAATAATACGCGCTGTGATATAAAACTGGTTTAGAGCCTGTTTGAACTGACACGCCTTACAATAAACATCCTGAATAGTTTTGATCATGTACTTACTTTGTTATATACTCATATTTATATATATGTAGTAATGTAATACATATTACTATATAATACAAGCCGTTTCCCGTAACGTAGTGTGTTTTTTTAGATAAAATAATGCAAATGTGCGTCCTATGATACAATATATCCTCACACTAAAAATTCATTAATAATCGAGAAAATGTAACAAACAGAAAAACTAACTTTTTAATATACAATATTAGTATGAATTATCTTATCTCTGGATTCAAGTAGATTCATAAGCTACTCTACTCTGCCTGTTGTTATTTTTTAAAGCCACTTGACAACGCTAGTTGCGTTAAGAATGTACTATTGCACTTCACAAAAACAGAAGAGGAGACAAAAACAACACTTGAAGTTTACCCCTCTCGTCCGTTTCATTGTGGGAATGGGAATATTTATTTAAACCAACAGGGAAGCGTTTTTTGTCGAACGTTTCTAAGAAGTCTTCCAGGTAGCCCGTACTTTTGTACGGTTGCTGCTTTTGTATTCTCGAAATCCATTATAGTTGTAAATTAATAATTACTGCTTATTATTTAGGCAATTCTTGTGGGTATTTAAATTACGTAAACCAAGTCAAAACGATATTCCTATTTTTTATTCTTTTATATTTACTAGGTGTATTTATTCTGACAATAAGCATCTATTACACCATCGCACGGAGTCATTTCTATGAAATTTATCATAAGAATTTACTGCCTAATGGTATTTGACTTGAACTAAAACTTTAAAATGTAAAACAACGCTTTGAGATGTCATGAATCTCGGCTAGGCAGTTAATTTATAGTTCAGGAGTGTAGAACAATAGGTCTATTTTAATACTGATTCCTGTTGGCTATGCAGTACAGCTGTGACAATGACCTTTAAAAACCCACGCTAATTATATACACAGAATACACACGTCTTCACTAGTCCTGTTGTTGTCTTCTAACACGTAATCTTTATTTGTAATCCTTGTACATTTTGTTTAGTAATGGTATTTTAGTTGACAGTATTTCTTTTATATATTTATTATGTGCGACAAATGTTTATAAACATTCAGACCAATAAAAGCTTGCAAATCACTTTCTAATTGGTCAATACAAGCTTCACGGCAGATATATTAATAACTAATTATATTAGGATAGTGTAAAAACTATATCCATTACTTATACGCCAAAATAAATTATTATTTACAGAGAGATGAGTAGATTGAAAAGCAAACGATCACATTACCGTGCAGCGGTGCTTATGATGCAATAAGTCACCCGATTCGCCGGCAATAAATTTCTCCTACCCCTCCTCCTGTTACCGGCATATGCTGCAATCAGTAATCTACTTATCGCAATATTCTTAACAATTGTTATGATGATGTAAACTCCGCTAGCTGCAGGCGCGATAAACTAGGTACCCGATTAAACATTTCCTGTTTGAACGCACTTCTTTCAACAATCTCTTGCATTGAGGTTAAGTGTAGTACGTGAAACCATAAATACCGTTACTGCAAACTTTCGAGTAACGAATTTCATGTTTACAATGTAGATTATTAAATGGAGAGATGCCGCTTTATATGCGTGTGTTAAATTCTTTCCCTTTGAAGGGATTCACATAAATTTGTTGTAACCACAGCAACAAATTTGTGTGAATCCCCTCTCTCTCTTTCTTCCCCTTCGATGTGTACTATCGACGAGGATCTGATGTATTCACAAGATTTAGTTCATTCAAAGTTAATGCCATATCCAATTAATGTTTCAATCATTCCGTTCATTTTATCAAAGTTAACATAATTATGATCTAACACAATTATAATTAAATTATTATTGTAGGCGATTTGCAACAACATTAATTGTACTACACTGTGTCGATTGTCATAAGAAACATTTCTAACTGGCAATAGTTAATATAATTGCACATACGAATTTGCACAATTCACCTTGCGAAATTGTATTGCGTTCTCACGGTATACTGTATAGTGTATGGTTGGTTCATATACAGAAATTGTTCATAAATGTCCTTGAAGCAGCATTAATGTGGTACTGGTGCGAATATTTGATTTTTTAGTGACATTGTACAGTGTAGCCGAATATCGTATTCGCCATGCGGTTGACTACCTGCGGTAATGTCCAGGCTGTCCACTTAGAGATTGATCTTTCATGGCAACTTTATTAACAATGGCGGCATTAGTTCGCAGTACTAATAACTTGCACGAAAGAGACTTTAACTACTAACATACTACAATGTATATGCTAGAGTAATATGCTTCTGCACATAAGCAGATTCTTTTAATATTTTGTTAAATTAACTATATTTTTTTAGTAAGTATTTATATTTAAATGATTAAAGAATAGCGATCATTTATACTTGTCGTACTTTTGTTGCATGTGATTTGATTTACACACTCGTTAATATTAGAAGAAGCTCCGTAAAACATGGGGTGTCTCGGCAGCTGATCGGAAGTCCTGCCCTTTGTTCCCACTCTCAACCACACGTTTAGGAAGGAAGGAAGTAGGGGATTTCTAGCACCAAAGTTTACTGTTTCTTTTATTTGTTAATCTACTATTTTATACTAATCCATAATATAATATTCCATTGGTGATGCGCAGTCACCGACAATATTATCTAATCATTAGTTTTTTTTTGTCGGTTTGGTCACGAATATTGTATTGCGCTCCATTGTCTCCTTTCGAAATATTCGTATTTTTATCCTGACAAAGCAGGGAAAGTACCATTATTCTGAATATTTTGGACACAATGGTCCGCGCAACGAGTCGACGTGAGCGCAGCGTGTGATCCCAATCGATTGTTCGAGATATATGTACTATACTCAAAGGTGGTTATTCAAAAATTCAGCTTTTGTCTGCAACAATACTAATATAAAGTGCGTACACACCTAGACGATTTTTACCTTTCAAAATTTATTAGCAACTTCCTGTCACTCCTAATTTCATGTGTTTCCGTTAGATAATGTTTTGCTAAGAAATATTTAGGGTGCTACAATTAATCAGTGAATTATTATTATTAGTATATCGTGTGCACCATATTTCTTTGCCTTGAAAGGATTGATATTTATTTTAATATCATTATGATTTATCAAGACAGCAATGATAATAATTATCCGTACTAATATTATAATTACAAAAGTATGTCTGTCTGTGTGTTTATTTGTTACATTTTTAAAGCTAAATGGCTGAAATGATCTTAATGAAATTTAACATTAAGGCAGCCGATGTTGTCTTATATCTCAAAAAGTAATCTTAGGTATAGGTTTCAACCCTTTCGATTTGAGCAGGCGAAGTCGCTGGTAACAGTTATTATTATATATATTAATAATCAAATGGATGCCATTGTCAATTTAATTGCTGTACCAACATAACTTTGCATAACATGTAGCACGTGTCACGATTGCTCCGAGCAAACTGTTCTTAGCACTTTAGTTTTGTGGCTTCTGCAAATAGAGTTTATAGCTCACAACCAACTTGGTTATACGGAAGCACTTGGTTAGTTCGTTGAAACCGACAAAGCTGAATTAATTGCCGGAATACGTAACATTCAAGAACTTAGTATTGATTTCTTTTGATAAATCACATACTTTCATTTCATTTATATGGTAGCACTAGATACCCATACTTGATTGTAGCTTGCTAATTATAATTAGTCCTAGTATAAATGACTGACAATAATGGAAAAAAATATGATCTTACAAATAGTACGCACAAAATAATAATAAAAATAAAAGATGAATAGAAATTAAAGCGACAGGAGCGAATTGGGATTATCTCACACTAATAGCATCTAACATTATCACAACCTTTATCTTTGTTACATAACAACGATTTTAAAACAAAAGGAAACCATACAATACAAACATATCATATGGACCGAAGTATCAACATAAAGCATTGCATCTAAAACGAAACTCAGCAGAACAGAAAAATGGACAAAAAGAAAATATTAATACAAAAGGTAGGTAATTACTTTTATTATGTGAAATAATTTTTTTATCGGAGACAACGATCCTCTTCAATTCTTAATAATTTGACAGAGCACGTGAACAGTAATTCTCTGAGCATTTCTATGAGATTCTCAATAATTTGACTCGAACTTGTAATCGAGGGGATCTTCGCAATTTGCAAAAGTAAAAAGGTTAGTAACTGAAAATAACAAATGTCGATAACTTTGCTATCATAATAATTTTTTTACTACATTCCGTTAAATATTAATTGAACTGGATATTGTTTTATTTGCTTATTGTTCTATTAATGACACCTAAGTTCATATAGTCGATATTAATAATTGTATGAGTTGAATAATATGATGTGAACAGAGAACAATATTGATGATCTCAAATTCAAACATAATATTTTGATATGAACATATGTGAACTAATTAAGTAATATAATTAATTTCCAATTAATTTAATTAGGTTACTAACATAATATGGATTATGAATATCCGAATCAAATAAATAAATAAGTAGCTTTTATTTGTAAAATACAAGGTAGGCAAGAAATGGGATACTTTAGGTATCCCATTTCTATAAACTATTACTATAAAGTTTCATCCAAATCCGTTCAGTAGTTTTACGTGAAAGAGTAACAAACATCCATACTTACAAACTTTCGCGTTTATAATATTATTAACATTAAGATTTTATCTACTATCTAGACTTATCTATTACTATATGAGCCACATATAATTAAAAAATCAGTTTCCTTGAGTTCGGAACAAAAACAATAATATTTACACAGTACCTACTACTACTACTAACAAATGGAACATGTGCATTAAATCTGATGTAATTGAAACTGTTTGTGTTAATGTTCCATTACGAAGCGAACAGATGACATTATTATTCGTGGGAATCGATATAATCTTACAAGGAAACAGGCAAGAGAATATTTTATCGTCGATCTTCGTATCATTTGAATCTAGCCAGCTATTGCTTGTTCTATGGTGTGTGTTTTAACGGTTAAGTTTATATTGTAGTATTGTTTAAATGTTAAATAGTTTCTATTCTAGAATCTAGTTAGATTATATCCTCAATATATATAGTTTTAAAAAAGTTAAAACATTTTGTTGCCAAAACAGAAGACAATACCATAAACTTTACAAAAGGTTTCTTCGGAAATAATAGTATCCTGTAATGTTTCAGAAGCAACCTTGTAATAGAATTTTAATTAGTATGATGTAATTTATTTTGTATTTATATTATATCTTGTTACCTACTATATATCTAGCTATTTCTACATACAATATTACAAGATCCATTCTGTGATCATCGTTTCGCAAACTCTCGCTTCGTGAACGTCGTGTACACCATGATACCATATATCTCCATAAATTAACAAGGTGCGCAGGTGACACCTGCTATGAATTACTTCCTATCTTTTCCCTATACAATTGCACACGCAAAATATAATATAAAAATAACTTTGTTTTTGATGTCTCATAATAAATGACAAATTTATATATTACAGCTTCATAAGATTCTGACGACAAGTCTACTTTATATGAAGTTTATATTATTTCTTTTATTTTCATTATTTACTCATTTCAAACACGCATTCCTTTTTATATATAAACTACCTAACTTCACCACATTTTTTTATTGTATAAAATTCTTGTTCAGTTGTTTATTGACGACAACAACAACTTATAAAACTGTGAAAAGTTATATATCTTGAAATAATCTTATTTGACTATGTAACCAAAAACTTAGTAAACCCGTGAAAGGAAAATTTAATTTCAATATAAAATATTCTGCCAACGCTCTGGCAATAAACATTTTGACAATACACACCGCAACACCACGTAGCAACCGGAATTCCGCTTCGCGGATTCTGATGCCAACCGACAGAATTTCACTATACATATTCCCATATATTAAGGCAGCCTACATCATGGCCGTAATCCAAACTGACTAAACAATTCATTTCAATAAAAATTCAATCTCCTTAATTGATTAATGATTATATCAGATGTGAAACGTAATATGAAAAACAGCCAATCTATTCTTTGTTATTCGACAATCTTGGGTCGTATAATTTTAATCTCGATAGGTAGGCCAGGTAAGCCACAAATATCCATCAGAGTAGACCTGTCGACACCGTTGGAACTCATTAGCTATGCCATAGAACTATGTCCGCAACTCACGTACCACATATCAGTAAGGTAGGCGAATGGATAAAGCTAATATGGGCAAAACAAGCATCTCATCCATATTGCAGACTCTCGTTCGGTCAGTTCATTTATATTTCAAACGGATTCTTAGCAACTTTGTGCTAACACGATATCCTTTTACTTATAATATATTTTGTTATAGATTTTCTATAACTGTCAATTATTTTAAATTATCTGCAAATAAGTAGGTACCGCAGCGTCGCCCGTGTCGAATTCTATAGGTATACCATATCGTATATCATTATGTCATGTCTTGCAACATTCAGTTTGACACATTTTCGTCTCGTGATAACGCACAAATTAAATTATAAACCAAAATAAAGTTACAGTATACTTATTGACAAATAATGTGTAGAAATGGCTTTTGTATATCGACACACTAACATTTTAAGAGGCATGTGAATAGAAAAAAATCAGTTTCATCGCCAGTACAAGAAAACAAACTAGCTCGTTCACAAGCCTTCAATATATTTCTATACCAGCACAATAGAGTACTTGTAAACTTAACAAGACACGATCATCAAATTGAAATTTCCGATCGGACTGTCTGCAGTCTACGTTTTATTATTCTCCGTGACTTGACTGTTTCTGTATCCAAAATACGGAGTATGTTTTCCACTATCCATAGGGACTTTACGGCATTTATTTTTTAAAGTTATGACATCTTAAACCGTAATTCTATCTCCTCTAATATCTGTGCTATAACAATAATATTACTAATTAAATAAAATTTCTATACCTAGTCTGAAATAATATATAAACATTTGATAGGCATGTACAAATAAATATTAGGTGGTAATATTGTAAACATTGTTTGCCACTTCAATAAAATTAAATTTCACCAAAATAATACCCATTATTTGTGTATTATTATTTATAAACTGGTAATAATACTAATACTAAAAATCAGAACTTCATACAGTCATAATTTATGCACTAAAATTCCCAATTGGTGTCGTGTATAATATACATTATGGAATGACAATGGCCGTCTGTATATGCAACACTCTCGGCGTTGCATGTAATCCAAAACCCGACAATAACCACAGACATGAACGCTATTTCAATAAAAACAAAAGCCATGGCATGACTTTGAGTGATTATGGTTTAAAATATTAACAACTGACAATGCCATCGCTACATGCATGCAATGCAGTTGTACCCGTGGGTGGGAGAATGTACTAAATGGTTACTCATTCTAACTTGTATTAGTGTCGCTAAGTAGTTATTCTTTGCAAGGTTGCATTTGGTTTTACGGTATCACAGTACAATCTACATAGTACCTATATAGTAATATAGTTTGTTATTGGTTTGAATGCGCTTATCTAAATAACTACTGGATTGAATTGAGAAATTCTTTTGGAGATGGAGAATCCAATTATTGAAAAATAAGTGTAATATCATATCATGTATTAATCCTATATGTTGTATAGCTTTTTTCATATGCTAACAATTCCTTTACCTAATACATTATATACTCCATGCTTCTCACGCATAGGAGTGGAATATTCAATTGTTTGTGGACTGTTTAAGTCAGTGTTGAGGAATCTTATTCTAACGCAGGCGAAGTTGCTTGCCAGAAATATAAACATAGTATGAATAGCATCTCAAGAAAAATATAGTCGCGTTCATTAAAATGCAACAGTTTATTACTTTACCTCAATAACATTATATTAGGGTAGGTAGATATTTTAAAAAGAAAATCTCTTCGTTTAGGAATAGAGTTACAAATATAAAATCAGAAATTATGGATACGTACAATAGGGCGCATGAGCATTACAGTAACGACAATTGCTGGGCCGCCATGACACATCAACATAAAGCTTGTTTTCGTAATGATGAAGATTAATCTATTTCAGTATTCATTATATCCAGAAAATGCCGCACGAGACCTGTTAATATCGCAATTTGATATTTTCCTGCTTTTTAGAGTTTAATTGTACCAGTATAGTCCATAATCTATCACGTATTTGTATTTTTTAAATTTGAATATACAGTACTGGGTACTCTGGCAGCATTGCCCTCTAGAATGGCAACGCATGAGGTTTTTTTTTATAGAAGAATATGGACTAGTGCACACACCTACATACCCAGGCGGGCCCCAATGAAGAATGATAGTATGTCTATGGAATTCAACAAGAATTAACCACGATGGTTTCCAAGCGGGACCGCCCTGTTCAGCCTTGTCCCCATTGCTAATTCCTTTACCTAATGAATGATAGGTACCACGGGAGCCTATTGTTCATTCAGTCCACACAAACATATAAATATACTCAAGGTTAAAATATTTATTTTAACCCTGACTATAGTTAAGTGCATTAAAAGTCAACGGCCAACAAATGAGCGACTATAAAATTGTGTTAACACTAAAAATTTGCATACACAAAGTAGTTACATAGTGCCGCGTAAAGTGAAGGTACTTACGTCGATATTTACTTAGGTACGCTTCATTAATTTGTTATGTCAGTGTTTTGCAACGGGCTCATGTAACAGATGATTTATTTGGTGGCGTGGACGTCGTGCAAGCCAGCTCGACTACCGCGGTGAACGAACCCTGTCACTGCGCAACTGTCCTATACAGGTTTCGGCAGTGGCAGACGTTTGTGTACGATGCGAATATTGACCGTTTTTGGATGTGAAACTCACAACCAGTCCATTCACGAAACTATGCTGTGCTTTTGTGCCCATAACAGGGGCAGACAGTTTTGTAATCGTACCAATCATAATATAAATTTAAGAAGTTAACAATTGTACCGTAATTATTATTAGATTTATAATTAGTCCATTAATGCTAAACATAGGATTATAAACAACAAAACCAAGTAGCTTAAGTTATTAATATACGAACGTCATATCTTATTTACAATAGTTTTTCGATTTATGGAATTGTGAACTATCATATTATAAGTATATCTACTAGTCAATCCTACGAATTGTCTTACTAGTCCTTAAAAAATATATTTCTGTATAATTCTAGATTATCTACCTTCGGCTTTGCTGCTAAAATTGTGACTGCATAGGTACTACCTAGTTGCATCCGTAATAAATATTGTGAAGTATATATTTGTTTTAATATACTAAACTCATTCACAGACAAAACTCACAAGAAATCATATGACCATGAACTCTAACGCTCCGAATCGTGTACCAAAAATAGATAAAGGAAAACGTAGTGACTAGTATTGTTTGTATAAACCATAATTTATTTATTGTCTTGTTCATACAGTGGTATAAGACGTTCAAAATCTTATCTTACCTCGTCCTATAAGTTGATAGGTAAACATTTGAAATACACTGATTTATACCGTTAATCCCTTAACTGCTAGCAGCTGTCGGGTAACAATCGGCGCAGCTTACCAACCAAATTATTAAAAGCCATAAAACGGGTCTGATGGAAGGGTGAGCACCCCATTGTCGACTTACGTGTCTAAACTTGCAGTGACGCTTTATTTTTACAAACAGGCGACGTGATCGATTTTTGACCGCGTCTATCATTCATTATGCACACAGGTAACGCAATAAATGCAACTCTATTTAAACAGTTCCACCATTACACGCCGCGTTGCTATAAAAAAATCTAATAATGAATTACTTAATCGTTAGCCTACATCTTAATTATCTGTTTCTGCACTAAAAAACACACATACGTTACCTTGAGAACGCTAAAGACGGCGATTGTTTTTATTTATGATACTGTCTTTCTAAAAGTTTGTAAGTTCATTTGGCATTGTGTCAGATATTTTATTTATTTAGTAAACGGGTATGATTCTTACAAAATTATAGTGTGCATATTGCTCCCGGATGTTTTGCGACGTCTATTCATGCCGGATGTATAAAATAGATCATTATCTTAATCTATGTCTATTCACTGCATGATACAGGATACCCCGATACAAATACCACCCTACGCTCCACTTTTTACAGTCCGGGTTTTGCAATGTTACCGTTACTATTCGTTAGGAATCATTCTGTTCTTATGTCTTTACACTGGGCAGACGAAAATCTTTTTGAAAACATGACAAACTTAGTGACTTTAATTTTAAAAGGCTTTTTATATGAGACTTTATAGGATTATAAAACCTATATATACTTCCCTACGCAATAAAGGTACTGTGATGATGACTGCAAGTATACGTGATATATAATAATGACAGTCGTGGTTCGTCGCTATGAGTGCGAACTCATACGAAGTACAAAGATGAACGGACTTGAGGATTTGTCAATTTCGTGGTAATAAAGTTAAATAATTACAGTTTAAGAACATTTTCAAAACGTTCTCGGTTGCCTAAATACAAAACGTTGTATAATGTTATATAAATTGTCCTTATTATTAAAATTAATACATCCATCCATATACCAATTTATACATCCACATAAAATCGTATAAGTTTCTTTATCAGCCACTAATATGAATATAATATTGCATTAGAACTAAGTGTCAGTTTGAGCTACGGCTGACATAAGAAATGGTGTAATGGCGTCCCCAGTTGCAATTACCGCCACTGAGTGCGAGCGTTTGCATTGTGCTGCGACCGTTATTCGCCCACCTGCGACAACTGCAACCCATAATACATTGCCCACTGAACCGAGAGCGACGCGCGACCAACACGTGAGCAAAGGGTTAAATTGTACGTTTGCATAATAGTAGAAATGCTTGAACCATTGTTTAAGATATTTATTAACTAGCTATGACCGTGACTTCGTCTGCGTGGAATAGTGACCTTGACCAAATATAGACAAAAAACGTTTAAGCCAAAGAAAACTTTCATCGTTCTAGCTTCAAAAATGAATTCCCATAGAAAATTTCATCCCCCATTTTATTTTACCCCTCAAGCGTAAAATTTTTACAAACATTAAATGTCATATTTATTTATATTTAATCAAAAGTTTAAAAATAACTTTCAAGCTTCCAGCTTTAAAAACTACAATACTTCGATACAACCTTTCATATCCCCTTTTAACCCTTACAACCCTTTTTTGCATTAAAAAGTAGCCTATGTCCTTTCTATAGATCAGACTATCTATGTACAAAATGTTATTTAAATCGGTTCAGTAGTTTTGGAATGCTAGACAGACAAACAGACAGACGGAGTTACTTTCGCATTAGTAAGGACTTTATATTAGTAAGGATGTAATAATTATTCCATTTGTGACATTAAATGTGCAGTGATAACCAAATTACTTGAATGACAGAGGTCTATCTATGAAACAAATCAATGGTCTGTATTGTGCAGTATGCACTGACGATTATTTTCATAAGATTTACTACTCCGATATCTCTTAAGATTGTGGTAAACTTCAAGTACAATCACTTACATAGAATACGGTGGAACATCTAGTCACTGAACTGTGAATGAGAATAGGTTGCAATTGCAATGCGTATGTTAATTAATTTACATTTTAATGATTGTGGAAGCACGCATCGCCTAGTACAAAACTAACTTTATACATTGCGCAACCGACCTGTTTTTCTTGTTCTTATCTGACCGATGGAAATATATGACTTTAACAACAGTTTCAGTGGTCTTAATCTTACTTACCTACTTCGTTTCTTATGGTCGCGGGTTCAATTTGTCGTGCAGTACAAATATTTGTATTCATGAATATGATTGTTGGTGTCGGTCTGGGCATTTTCTATGTAAATTATGTATTTTAAAAAATAAACGAATCTGAGAACTACTTAATAGTTTTATCAGTTCAGAAAAAGTTAATTTGGTTTACTGTAAGTAAATATTGTCTCAATAAATGGTTGCATAACATAATTAATTAAACATATTTAGAACGCGCCAATGCATCAATCGTTTATCGTAAGTCAAACAGTGAGATAGATAAGCTATATCGATGTACCGATTTGTTACCACTGATCGAATTACAACACCGACATTAGATACTGTGACACCTCCACGCCACCACCCGCGTGGTTGTGTCTGTTTACATTCGAACATTATCATTTTGTAGTCTCCGTTTGCATTTGACCTACTTTGAAGTATATAATAGATGACAATTAAAATTGATCTGCAAGCACATTGCGTGCTATATTGAAATTCCATTCGGAATCATTATGCGACCAATTTTATATCGTTTGATTGCAAATTAAGTACATATTTGTTTATAAATTCTAATACTAAAGTAATTTTTAATATTTCGCCACTAAAAGCGTTCCTAAATCTTTTAAAATAACAGTTTTTTTTATTATTATGTTGCAATTATATTAAGGATTAAAGTACGATGGGACCTACTTATTAAATAAACTAAAATATTATTATATCACTGTTGCTGAACCAATCTTATAATAATATAATTTCATTATAATTAGTATCATATATTAGAATATATCATAGCCAGTTAAACTGTGTATTTAAAACTTGTCATTTCCTTCTTCATGGAAAGAGAAACAACTTGTCTATTTTTTATTTAATGTATAAATACAGGTAGTACCTAGTATTATTTAGGTGACCAACTAAATCACATATTTCATTTGATGAACCGCACTAAAAAGAAATGCTCAAACTGAATGCAATTATTTTGCAGATTTAATGCAAGCTAAATAAAGCAATATGTAGTTGGCTTCGGGACCCTAAAAGTGACACAAAATGAAGTTTTTCCTCGGAATTGCTGTAGTGTTATGACTTATGGGGAAATGATATTTGCTCATCCTTCCATCTGGATCAAAATATATTATATTATATACAGGATACGCTATTTCATATTCTTATCAAGTTGACGATTTAGGCATAAACATTTTTATGATGAATATTTGTTACCTCATAAGCGCGCCGACCAAAATATATTTATCTGCTTTCCTATTTCATTAACGGATTACTTTACTTAATTTCTCCTGGGAGAAAACTAGTATAAGCTTATGACATATATTTATTTACTACAGTACCGACAAAAGCGATATAAAAATAAATTGATTCCACCTCTCTATAAACAAATAAAAATAATTACTGTTTTATTTAAAATTTAATTTAATTATGCGGTATTCATAGTTCATTATTTCGAATAATCAACTATCCAATAAGAAGAAATATGGCAGTCTTAAACTAATTAAAACAATCCAATCAGATTTATTCGAGTGGATTCCTTTCTAAATTACAGATGACGGACACTCTGTAATATACTGTATGAAATCTCGTTACGGCACAATTTTGAATGACGTCTTAATTGCTTACAAGTCATTCCATTTGGTACTCTCTCTTATTATGATTGAGTATTAAGGATTATAACAAACAAAAGTAATTATCTGCAAATGATGAATCGTTAAACCTTTTTTCTCGTATCCAATAAACATTATCTATACAAATACTCATGTTTATGTATTAACAAATGTGAAACCTAACTTAATCTACATATATTTCACCGTAATGTAATGCATGATATTTATGTTAAGAAATAATTACAGACTAGTATTTGTAATGTGAGGTTGTATTATAAATATATACTTATTTTTTATTCTTTTATTATTTATTGTTAACCGTTTTTACTAGTTCATATATCTAGTCATATTTTTATTTAATAAACGCTGTCCATCTTTTCTATGAATTATTTGGGGGTAATTCGAGATAGAGAACACACTAGTTACAACAATTCCGAAAAACATTGCCCACCATAATTCTCTAATCGGGTGGAAATTATTAAATTAATTTAAACTAATAATAACAAAAGTTGTATTAGTGAACTGTGTCGGCCGTAATAGACAAAGTTTAGAAATATTCCGGGAATATTATTGAGGATGACATGGCGCTAAGCCAAAGCCGACTTATTGTGATGTAAATAAGGTTTGATCACATACAATGGAACGTGGGAGTTGGGGGAGTGGGCAGGACAGGCCCTCAACTCGAATATAAACAACCGTTCCGTATCTTGGTGTGGCACGCGTGGATACTCTTTTTGTCCAAACACTTCGTAAAAGGTGCAATATTTTGGTAATTTATTGCACAAAGTATAGTAAGATCGTGATAATAAAACTTTCTGTTCATCCGAGATGTTCTCCACTTCTGCACGTTTCTTCTGTAGTTACTTACAGAGGGTTTTGTGTAAATCTCTAAATAGTACAATAATAAAGACGTTTCACGTATGTCAACCCCGTGGCTTGTTCTAAATCATACAATTACTTTTGATATGTATTTCACTGTATATTAAGTACAACAATATGAACAATTTATTACAAGTTTCAATATGAGAGTCAATTTAAAAAATCATACGCAGTTGATTTTTTTTATCGACTCTCATATTGAAACCTCTCCAATGTGGGAAACATTGGAAATGTTTCGGTTTACTGATAGTCGCTGGTTCGCTTCTCGCAGAAACCAAATTTATATTCACTATTATGTTTCTTTGTATATACAAAAAAACTGTTTAAGTAAATATATCAGTACTTTAGTATTCGTAGTATGAGTACTGCTTAGTTTTGACAAGATGACGCCATGAGAATTATCCTTTATTATTATTATAAAATGTCGACAACTAAAACTACAACATATAAAAATAAATTATAACAAAATGCAGCATCATGTATGATCAACCTAATCCTTGTACTGACTGTGCAGGCATCTCTAGCAACTTACACGTGGGTGTAAGGTTTCGAGCATTCAGTCACACAGCCAGTGAAAGCAAACATTCAACGTTCCACATAATGCATGTGTAGGGAATGACACTTGACACCTTGGCCTTCCAGCTGCACTCCAAATGTCCATCTCGTAATCAGTGTCAGTTAGAAAAACATGTTGACCGCTTGAAATGGCATGGCGTGATTATAAAGTTGTTTTGTTTTTAAGCCACTTCAAAATCGAGTAGATTGTCTATATTTTTACAGAAACATCGTGCGATATGACAGCCTCGGTGGTCTAACGGTTTAGCACACTGCACTGCTAAGTACGATGATCGCGGGGTCGATTCCTCGCTCAGTGCAAATATTTATATTTATGAATTTGATTGTTTGTTTTGTTCTGTGGCGTTTCCTGTATAATATATTAAGTATGTATTTAGTGTATTTACAAAAATTTATATATACACATATATTTAAGTATTTTGTAAATAACTTCTAACACCACCAGCCATTCTTACGTTAAACTTTGATACATAAACTGACAGTTAGCGCATTGTTACAATTTTACTATTTTATTGACCGTAGAGAAAAATAAACAAAGACGTAAAAATAAAATTACTATACATATACTAGATATTAGAATGTGTAAAGTGATTGCTAGAGGCAGTAATTTGATAATGGGTATGTCCAGTACAGTGTCTACATGGATTCTTAATGCTGTCCTTTCTATCAAGAACATCAATCATTGTCCGGTGCATGCAATATTGCCTTGTATTATGTTAAGGGTGCATAACGTATTAACGTAAGCAATTTGTGTAAATATTTCACTGAATAAAATTGCCCGTTTTTAGAAGAAACTAAGTAATGGTAACGCCTACTGCATTTGGACTATATGCAATTAAACCCACGCAGCTATTATAAATCTACAAGAAAAGTTATTTAAGAAATTAATATTATATTTATGCAATGACATTAAATTGATCAAGTATAAATACATACATTTGTTTAGAACAGTCTGTTTAACATCACTGCACAAGAATATCAATTACCTGAAATTTACTCAACAATGCATAACATGACATTACCGAGTTCAATAACCGGCAAGTCGTCGCTATGATTGACAAATTGACCCCGTACGGACACAATTTGTGTTTTACAATGCAAGACATCCATTTACTTAAAACTATTACATAAAGTAGGTGAATGGATAGAGACTGTGCATCTTATCAGAAACGCTTGACTGTTTAAACACGTCGCTTGATAAGATTGCAGCAATAGGTTCTTTATTGTAGATAATGTTAACACTAATTCGATGCACGGTATTTGTTCAGGCATTTTCGTAAGAGATGATAAAGTTTTACGTAATTATTTCTATTTTCTAGCACATGTCCTACATGAATAATTTATTTTTTATTTCATTTAATATAATATTATAGGTAATCGTAAAAAAGAATAGTGTGTTCTATTTCAGTTCTTAAAAACTTAAATAAATTATTATAACATTTTACATATTATATAGGATGCCCTTATGGATTGTAGAAGGCCATTAGACTAGTTTTTGTCTCGATATATCATAGTCACACAGAGGAATTGTCAGCAGATGGTAGTTTACATCTATAATAGGTAAATATCCTATCTGGAAGTCCGGGATATACATTAGAGATAATTATTACAACCTCATTTCATAGGTAAACTATGAGTATCCTTACTAAACTATTTGCTTTCAAATTACAACATTTATTTAGCGATAGCAAACTCCATTCAGTATTCAGATAGTAAAATTCCATCCATAATACTTTTTTTTAAATAAAAAGCAAATTTTTTCGATATAAAAAATGTAAATGTAAATTCCTAATAGTAATATCATAATATTACATAGTAATATTAACAGAGTAAATTGGATCGTTTAGTCCATTTTTCCCCTACAAACTGACACAAAAAATATGTAGTTGCAATAATAATTCTCCATATCTGTTATTTAGTCATCCATCGACGTTATTTTCATTTATTATAAAAAATATAATATAAATATGTATGCACGGGATGTATTTTAACTTAGTATCTTAGTAGACAGTAGTGAGATTAGTAAGATACAAGTAATACTATCACAAACAGGCAGACATGTAGATACAGCTGTAACAGCCCTCTTATTAACATCTGGGTTAATTAAATCATTCCAACACTTATCTTAATCCAAGACTAAATGTTACTGTAATTGCTTTGACGTGGAATTGTGTATACCATAATAATTAGTGAATTAAAAAATCATAATATGAATATTAATTGTAATTCCAATGTATTATTGAATAAAAATTCATGATGATGAAGTATTTTACATGTATCCAATCAACTCGAAAGAAGATATTTTAATTGGAGCGCTAATTAATGCCGGCGATGTCAATAAAAAAATATAGTCTATTTTAATGATGCCATTTTATATGTAGTTAAGTTTTACAGTGCATCGTGTAATTAAAATGTATGCATTGCATATTGTTACTTATTGGCATCATTATTTATCTGTTAGTTTATCGCAAAATAATCAATATTTACTCCTTCAAAAAAAACCTACACTAAAACAATTTATTGTGAGAAACATTGTGCATAGTCAACTTAGTTAGGACAATTCTCATGTTCTTTTGTTGATGTTTGTTTACTTTGCATTAAACCTTAGATTTCCTTAATAATAATACACAATATATTTAATTATTATCCATATTAGTATTAATGTGTATGGTTAGAATTTTAGCAATTCCAGAATTAACTAAGAAAACACACGTTACAATTCTTGTATATTTGTCGGTATGTGCAGTTGTGCACCGTAATCTACAACTGCTACATCTGCTTAACAAATTCTTTTGTTTGAAAAATAATGACTAGTTTTATTGTTCAACCTGGATCAAGTCAAGACAGCCCATTAGTTATTTGGATTTCGTTGTTTCACGCACGGTATTATCAAATTACGAGTGCAACAGATTGAAGTGCGCTCTTCATCACCACTCAAAGTAAGGTTTGATATCATTAATGAAAGCATGTTACGTTAGCGTTGCGAGATGAATGGTCTGCTTTAATGTATTGTACACTTAAATTAATACTTACAAATACGTGTGAAGTAACACGTTCCATCTAATACGCCATATTAATTTGTCCATTCCATGTTTGATAACGAGATGAAATTTCCAAAAGCATCATCAGAATTCGTACAAAATCTATAAAGATAAAAAAAAAAAATTTGAGAATAGAAGAGAGGAGTATTTTTTAAAACGATTGAAAAAAGTTACAGACTATAATTATATTGTTGTTAACGAGTCAAATAACAAGTCAGTATGGCAGTACCTTAAAAATTCTTTAACGCCATTACAGTGTATTACAGCACTTAATCACCCTGCCATCTCGCCTCGGTGTTCAACAAGTTCAGTCTCTCATTTTATGTCGTTTAATACTTTGTAGTACAATGATATAGCAGTGATAAAGATGGAGTCTTTGAATATTTTAGTTGTACAGCTATTATTTATACTTGCCCTCTTTTTTATACAGTTGTAATTAATAACAAACAGCACGCTGGGTTTAAGCCGCGAATACAAGAGGCATGTCCATCGTGTAATCCCTATACCACTTTAGCTTTAGTTCTTATTGAGCCTAAATATTACGAAGGAGTAACGTGTGTCTTTTCATTCCGTGGGAAATATACATAGGAAATAGCAAGCTATTCCACCTTCGCCCGGGTTGAATAAATATAAATGTTCTATGTTCCATAGGCAATTTTGTACTTGTGTTCACTTTAAAAATTTTTTTTTGTTAGTATATTCTCATTAAATTAGTATTGAGTGATTTATTTCTTTAAATGAATATAACTTTTAAATAATAAAACACTTTAACGACATCCATCGTTTTAAGTAATTAATGTCGTATTTAAAGATTAATTAGGTATACAAATTTCCGGTAATTTATTTTTATGTCGGATGTTATACGAGTGTAAGATATACCAGTATGTGAGATAGAGATTTACAGTTAAGCGCGTAGGCGATCTATGAGGTCACACTTATGCATTGACTATAGCTGTCTTCAGGACTCCTACGCAATCAGCTTTGTGGTGTTTTACATATGGACTCCATAATGACTATTGCGCAACACGTATAACTTGTAGAGCAGGCATTCAAGTTATTAAATAAAACAAATATTTGTAAAAAAAAAATTTTTAACAATATTTTATTACGTAGATCTATACTTAAGCCTACCTACTACCTTTAATATGCTTATATACAATCAGAACGGAATTCACGTTCTGCAATAAACACATGCATATAATGCAACTTGCAAAATATATTTTACACATTTACGACTAGTGATTGCAAAATTTTAACAAGACATTACCTGAATTACTCTATTGCGTTTGTAGAAGATGCTCATCAGATAGATCGTATGTTGTCTAAATGAAAAGTCAAGAGTGTCCGGAACCACCCGGTTTTCTGATTGCATACGGAGTATGAGACCTGGCTTGAGTAAATAAGTAGATTGTATAAATACCTTTTTTTATTTCATGCAAATAATCATTCCAAATACCCTAAGACCTATATAAATCCAACCTAATGTAGGTTGAACAAGTCCTCTGAACTGAACTTCTGGTTTTTTAATTAATTAATACAAATAGTTGTCATTCAATCATTTTCATACTTGTCAGTAAATATAATATATAGCAAGTATGACTTTTAGAGTGGGAACAACAAAAGTCTCGCTTCCTTTTGCTTTGCAATGCATTAGTATATAGTTTTTCAGAGCATTTGCTTATTTAAAGATTTAAATAACATCTTACTTTAAGGCAGAATGTTGAAACCTTTGTTTCACATATTCTACATTTCTATAAACAGAATACCGAAAAATATTCCTGTACCTTTATGTAAAAACAAATTTGTAGTGTGCGCGTGGCACCCCAAGTGAAACGAAAATAGTTTACACGTTAAAGTAATCAAACTTCATGACATTACACGTGCAAGGTGTGAACTGAGGTAAAGCAAGGTCTCCCCGCATTCGTTATCTTATTTTTAGTTTAAAAACTATAAACTTTAAACAATAAATACATCTTTACTTTCTAATGAGTTGTACTGAACAAAAATAGCGTGGGGATGATCATTATCATCATGTTTTGTGTTACTCGATGCTACCCAAATTCAAAAGGTGAATGAAGGTTTTGTAAATAACGCTATGTAAACATTTGTACTTTGTGTAAACAACGGTTTGTCGTTCTTCAAAGTTTCTGGTTTTCAAATTTCCGTTAGGGTCCGATATAAATTCAACCAACATTAACAAAGCCTCCTAATTTTTCTAATTAAATTCAAATAGTTGTAATAAACAACATTCATAATTGTCAGTAAATATTTATAGATAGCAAGAATGAATTACTAAGTAAGACTTTTATAGTAGGAACAAGAAAACCCTTGTTTTCTTTTGCTTCCCAGTGCATTAGTTTATAGTTTATCAGAGCATTTGATCATTTAGTGATTATGCGATAACTACAACAACCCATATAGACTGTTTACTACAAAATACTTAAATACATCAAGTGTTTCCCATTGTGTATTATGGTGGATTTCTAACTACAGTTCCTTTTATAAAAAAATGCGCTTATTGGGCATTGCTATAGAATAATTATATTAGATTATTCTAAAATCAAAAGTATAACTGGTGGTTTTAAATGGAATAGTACAAAATATCTGAAAATAGTTTAGATACACTTAAGTCACAATAACTACGTAACATCGATTTTGCTTTAGTCTATAATTATATTTTGCATGCAACATTATTTTATTTATAGGCTATTTAGTTGCCATTTGAATAATAATATTTAATACCTTATTATTTTAAAAATAATAATTCCTTGTCCTCAATCCTTTCGCCTCATTACATCCAATACGTCTATAGTTATTATATTTACTTCCTCAATAACAAACGAGAATATTTCAATTTCGAACAAAAGTACTGCTTTTGATTTATTGGAAACAATCTGAGTATACGCCTACACAATTCCAGATACAAGTATAACCGGTATGAGGTATAAGCAACCATGATGGCTGCTTGGCTGTCGAATTTTTATTCCGTAGCCTCTCAAGCTCGTTTCGGATATAGAAACCAGATACGGCGGCGCTATTGAGGATTTCAAGCGTGGAGTTAGAGCAACTGGAAATGTTATCCCACCTAATTATTGGAGTACAGTTCCTAGACTCAAATAAACCTTAATTTTTGTATTCTTTAGAATTTGAGAATCATCATCATCTACTTCTTTCTTATTCCATTTATTTGGGGTCGGCGTAATATGTTTTTCGCTTCCATTCATCCCTGTTCGCAGACATCGCGTTATTTACTTCCTTTCTTACCATATCATCTTTCACACAGTCCATCCATCTCTTTTTCGGCCTTCCTCTGCCCTTATAACCATCCATATTCATATGTAACACCTTTCTTAAAATATTATCCTCGTTCCTACGCATTACATGTCGCATGATAGACGATTACTCTTCAACCTCTCTAACACCGGTGCCACTTTCATACTTCCTCTAATGTATTTATTCTTTATCTTATCCATTCTTGTCACACCACACATCCACCTCAACATTCTCATTTCAGTTGCATGCAGTCGTCTTTCATCCGTCGCCTTTACGGGCCAGCACTCTGCTCCATACAAGACTGCAGGCCGGATCATTTGAGAATATGATACTTTATTTAGAATATTTATTGTTTATTCATATTAGTTACTTAGTAAAGATACAATGGTATTATTATATTCATTTTTTGTGTACAATAAATAAAAAAAATGAATTTGAAAAATGTGCAATATTATTCACAGAAAGTGCAATTGAACAGATTCCGATAAGCGAGTATAGTTGACTTGAATAGCTATAAACGAAGAAAACCGTTGGTAATACAGAACATTTTGAAACTGTTAGACGTGCTAAAAATTTAATACTATGAAATTACAATACGGCATGGCAATTTTAGTAACTGTATGTCTGTGAGTCAGAGCGTTAGAGCAACAGACGCGGCCGGCGCCCGCGGCCCTCACAACAAAACAAACAACGGCCGATCCTATCACTCAGGCGAACTTGAACCTATTGCATTCCATATAAGACTAACTACTATTGTTATTGCTTAATATGTTGTCTTAACACGTAATCCTACCAAATATGAACACTTTCATTTTTAAGTGACTCAAATATGGAGCTTCACTTTGTATGGCATAGGGGCATGGGGCTTTTAAAATCTTTTTCTCTTTTATGTAACTAGAATATTAAACATACCGACGGCCCACCTCATGGTAAATGGTAACCGGTATATACAAGAAAAAGACCATAGACATGACGCCGATAAAATTATTTACTATTACTACTTCATTAATAAAGTAATATTTCTTGTTCACGAATATGTGACGTGATGTCGACATGTAAAGTCCGTGGTAGTCTTCATAATTATGATGTTATTCCAAAGGAATAGGATATCATTCCTCTTCCCTTAGTTTTACTATCATTTCTACTCTTCAACTGACAGTGAACTAAGAAATAGTTGAAATAAAATACTATATACAATTTTGTACAAAATTTATGTAGATAATATTACTATACGTACTCACATATAATTTTATTTCTAAATTATTGACAATTTTAAATAACATTGAAATACGTATATGTTTTATTATATTCAATATTACTTTTTATCCATAATATGTAACGTTAGCGACGTATTTCTATTGATATTAGGCTTCTTAAAAACTACTGACATGGTAGTATAAAGATACTAGATGTCGCCGTCGCTGTAATGTGAAACGCAAGCTTTTACATAACTATACAGAAGAAAAGTGATACGCCTTCAAAAGGTTTCAGATCCTTCTAGACATACTAGATATACATTTACATTTGTGTTTTTTGTCAAAGAGAGCCACCTCGTTTATACTTTTATGACATCGTGACCAGCTACTGACTTGTTTGAAATAACAAAACTAAAATACTTATTTAGATCGGTGTCTCGACTTTAAATACTGGTGTGGTGATTGTGTTGTCTTTAAAATATGAAATAATTGACCTGTACATGTGAAATGAATATTGAACTTATAAAAACGCGTAAAATTTCATAACACTGTTGACATTTTGTAACGTTTCAATGGATGTGAGTAGGTAATTTTCATATAAATGTTAAATTCTAATTATTGTTCTTTGGCAATCTAATAAAAATAACAGCATCCGTATACATTGTATAATCTATGCCCATATATGACTTCAAATCACGCCCTATGGCATTAATACATTAAATAACAGGGTGTTTGTTTGCATACCCAATCCCAACAATATAAGTTGCAAGCTTAAACTGCCAGCTAACACATTAGTATGTATTATGTAGGAAGTCAAAATGACAAGTGACTTGCGTCCCAATACAAACAGCAAAGCATGAGGATAAAGCTATCCCTTCTTGATGTCTTTGAGGTTAATAATAGGAAACAATACACCCGTCCGACTTATGTAACTTTTCCGCGCCTCTTTTGTTTGCTAACAAAGTCATAATAATGAATTATTAGTATGGAGAAGTTGAGATAAATCGTTCTCTTAGCGGTTGTTTAAGTTAATTTATTTGTTATTCTGTAACGAAATGACGCGTTTTATGTGTTTTTAGCGTAAATTGATCACTTCTGCGGGATGTTTATACCGCAGGGACTCACTGAAGGATTATTCCTATTGTTTGTAATCTGAAACATCAGGAGAGAGTCGTAGTATTATATTTAATTATATTAGGTATAAAGTGCAAATATATTTTCGTATGTGACGGTTCTTTAAACTGAAGGAACATTTTTGCACACATTTGTTAGCACAGATGAAATCGATCCTACTGGGGCTCGCTTATTTATTTATTTAAGATATGAAGAGATGATGGTTAGATATTTGTATACGTATCATCAAAACGTAGTAAGAATAAAATTACGGCTATCGTGTATTATGTACTATAGGATAATATTACCCAAAATATGTATGACTAACTGCCTAACTAACTGACTAACCCGCGCAACTTCTTCTACGTTTAATTTCCCAACTTTCTGCAATATATTTCATTGCAACTCCGCTCCTATAGGCCTTAGCGACAAATGGACTATGTAACACAAAAATAATTTTTCAATTCGAATCAGTGGTTCCTGAGATTAGTGCGCAAACAAACTCTTCAGCTTTAATATTAGTATAGATTAATTTGCAAATATAAAATATCACTAAGTGTAATGATTCTGCTAATATTTAAAGAATTTTTATGTTATGTACGGTTTGAACCAGCGGAGCGTGTCCCTAAATATAAAATAACTGGCGGGAGTAACTACCCGGAAAATAAACATGCCTCCCTTAAGATTCGAGGGTGCACAAGGATAGGAGATTCAATGCTAGAGGCGGAATTATACCTGGGATCTGCTTTATTGAATTCAAGTTATGATTAGGAAACTTCATGTCGCATTTCGCGAGAAAATCTCCTTTACCGTTCACCTAAATAACCTGTAGTTTCTATTGGATGCTTCGATTTCTGCATTATATGATATTAAAATATGTTAATAATATGTGAATAATATTAATGTATATTTAACAACACAGATGTATAATATATTAATGTAATTAAGCATGTACGGAATAATCTGTATCTGTATAAAACCACTCAATTGCATGCCAATTTAAACAGCAATTTACTTACACATATGGTACGTAATTCTTTGCCCTCATATCAACAGAGACCCCTATTTTACGGCTGCCATAAAATACAGCGCAACTGTTAGCAAAAAGCTGAGCAAACCGCATTGTTCTTTTCTTTCCTTTTTCAAACTCGGCTTGAGTGCTAATTAGTAATTTCGTTTCTAACATGGTAAATTTCTAAATTTTAGATTTAAAAACTTGCAATTTTTATTTAGCGTAAGAAGAAAAACTTCTTCTAGAGTTAGAAAATTCTTAATTTCAATTCGATATAAATATTTTAAACTAACGAACTAAAAATAACATCCAGGTAATTTAGACGAGTACCAAATATATCCGCAAAAAAAATATAAAAAAATAACATATCAACAATAGGCTGAGATGAATGACCATGTGGCTGCCAAGATACGCGGGGTGCATTTTTATTGTTCGTATTATATAAATATAGCAGATGATAGGTGATCGCATGTTATTGTATAACGAATATAATACATGTAACAAACGCGTCGGTATCTTTTGTCACATGTCGCATTTTACACAGCTGTTGTACAGTAACTACCAGTGTCCACGTGCCATGACTTCAAACTATCGTAATCGAAACTTCAAGTTAATTGAAGCTGCTAGATAATAAAATTAATTATGTCAAAACATTTATCTCATTACGAAACATTAGATAAACATTCATTAAAACACATCATTTTTGGGTCTGACTTAATTAATTAATTAATACTTTGTTGTATAAATTAAGGCATGGAAGTGTGGTTTTAAGTTTTAGAATCAAAATTAATGCATTTGTAATGTGCGACTGGGGGACCATGGCGGCTGTTACGGTCAGTTAGTGTCCGGGCCCAAAAAATTATCATTCAATGACTTCACTTAGCGTCCGTGCTTACCTCACAGTTTCCGTTATGACGGGTTTGTAACGAGATCGTGTCGTAAATGGACGGTTATTATTTTTTTCCTCTTCCGTCGTTATTGCCCATAAAAGGCGTACATTTAAAGTCATCATGTTAATTTTGCTGCAGCAAAATGAAACTGCGGTTGCAATTAAGCTTGTCTTTTATTTTGGTGACAATTGCTTTGAACACGTGCCGCTTGCGGTGGCTCTTATAAAAGAAAAATTGTTTCCAGCGAGTACAGTGCCTAATGATAATGTGCGTTGAGATTAATCTCCCCCGTTTTAAAATGTAACGACGCGAACACATCATTGTAATCGCAGTATAATGAGTTTAATGTAATTTAATACACGGGGCGGTGCATTAATAGTCATGCGTGTTATCGTACTTATCATTTTTGTAATAGAAGCTATAACGTGATATACTCCAGATGTTCTACCTCGCCTATGCTAAACACAACACACACACACACACAATGTTTGTTTATATTTTTATAAAGGCATAACAAAATCCTAACTTGCAACAGAAACAATTTAAAAAGTTATATTTGTTACAATTGGATTCCGTCCGTTTCTTTTCTCAATAAGACATTTATTGATTTCGTATTATTTATTCTTGTCATTTTGTATTTTATGTGTTTCTTATAATTTTGTTTGATATTCACTGAATTTTCGTTATGTATATAATATTAATTCAGACAGCACAAACAAACTTCACACTTATTCTTTATTACTTTTCGTAATTATTATTAAAATATGTATGATACATTGTTTTAATACACATAATATATTATAATAATCATGGAACAAGTGTATACATCCGAACATCTCAATTAAAAATCAATGTCAAGATCAATTTGGATTGCTTTACAAATTTGCAAACATCTGCCCCCAATATGTATGAGAACATCTGGTGAACATTGTGTGAGCGGGCCTTTAGCTTCGTGACCTAATAGTGTGTGGGCCATTATTATCTATCAGCGGCCCTCACATTTAATTAGGGCCTATTCACTTATCGTTGCATTCCAATTTCTATCGGTTTATATTTTCACGCTCGGTTGCGCAAGCGACGACTACAACACAATACTCAATTGATGGATTGTTAGAATTGAGTTCGTTAATACCACTCATTGCTATCTTAATCTTTGAAAAAGTATTCAACTAAACCGAACTCATAAACTTTGATTCTTATATATACCTACTTATACATGTATCGTAAAATTCAAATTTGTTCTTTCATGCCATTTAACTTACGACAAAAACGAATAGCCAATAATTTACTTTGGATACAAGTTTACCGTCCATGGATTTTTAACCTCCACCAATCGTAAATCATATGAAGTATGCTCGCATGGCTTCACAATCGAATTTGTGAGTATTTTTCAATTATCCGTTATTGACCACAATAGCCGATCTTATTGGCCTTTTCACTGTCGTAAACAATTTGTATCGCGTTCGAATATTAACGTTTTTTCGAGAATGTGCCCAATGCCAAAGGAATAGGATATATTCTACTTATTCAATAAATTGTCGAATTCGAACTGAAAGCCCCCTTTCCTTAGAGTGGGGTCGCCCTACTTGAGTATTTCGATTGTGCCGCCTGCATACAGAGGTAGCTTATACTACCACAAAAACAATAAAAATGTCATATATTAACAAGGAACATTTTTATAAAATACTTGCATTCTATTTCATCTCTTATTTCGTACTAAAATTAATACCTACTATTATTGACTTTTTATTTTTCTTCCAACACCAACATAGTAAAAACTAACTCATGAAGAGATTCTACTCGTATTCATAGTTTCTAATGTATTGATTGCAGCATTCACAGACATTTATCTTTTTAATTATAGTTATTGATATCAAGCAAGAGGGTAGAGTCTTATCTTACAACCCATAAACTCGTGGGGTCTGTACTAATCTGTCTGATATGTTAGTGTGTACATAACAACATTAGAATAGTAATATTTCAAAAATAAATATTGTAACAGAATATTTTTCTCTTTTCAGGTAAGTAACCTATCATCTTAATCGTCGTGTTGGATGATGTACAAAGGTATTGGAAGCATATCGTCCTGGAATTAGTCTGGTTTCTTTAACGTCTTCATAAAACCTTATTCGTTATTTCTTAGATCGAATAAGCTACAATTACGTGTAACACTTTTGCATTTATAACACCACAATTTTACAGTATGAACTCAGTAGTCAGAAGAACTTTATGTAGTCCATTCGAATATACAGGCTCTCGAAACGACTACATAAACTTATCCACTTTGCACCATATCTATGAAGTTATATTACCTGACTTTTCTAGTCCTTTAAAAATCTTGTTACATGATCCTTGGGGAAAAGTTGTTAGTACTTTCTAACCATGAGTCAAGTCGACAACATTACGAATTTGTTGGGTTTAATTAAAATCCATCCACTGGCCCTTCATTTGTACAGATGGGACTCGACGACCGTATTACGAAACAAATTGCTCTCAGCCGCTTCTCACTGGCCATTTAGTAACGATATTCTTCCGAAATTACTATTTATGTAGCTATGGTGCTTTTTATTAACATTACTCTGTATCCACCACGGATTAGTCCTTTAATACAAGTCTCCTATATTCTTCCTTCCTGTGGTCTTTTTTCTTATTAAATATAATTATATAAGCCACCTAAATTATATAACACATAAAGTATTTTAAGTTATATATTGTACCCTTATACACGAGCACTCGTTCATACTCGTTCAACACTTTGGCAGTTATCCGAAGATGTTATTCAATAAAACATTGTGCGCTATCTTCTGAAGCGATTCTGAACACTTCACATTTTCTCTGTTTTATCACAAAATTGGCCGGTCAGAGCAATCCATGTAAACAGTGCTGTGATCTTATCTTAAAACCACATCGATGTTGGTCACGAATGGCGGCATGACTATAAAGACTCGAAAATGACGCGAGTTCTTATTTTGAATTAGGCTCCAAGAAAACAAAAATACATTTTTCTCGTTTATTATCATATAGTTCTATTGAGATGCAAGAACACAACTATGATTATTAACAATATACGTAAACGAATTGCACAGACACGTTAGATAATCATATATACCTAATATAGCTACAAATATTACTCGATGGTTAGAATAGAACTTTTTAGAGAAAAAAAAGGTCAACCAACGTCAAATATCAATTTTAATTTAAAATGTTTTTAGGGTATTGTTCGTTCTGACCTCGACTTTGCTTTATACTCTCTTAATTCTTTTGTACCTACCCGATCACGTCCGCTGCTCTTTAATCAATCTAGTTTAATTTTAAGACTTCGGAAAGTAAATCACAATAGCTAAATGGTTACCGGTACATTACAATGAATTAAATACTCTGATGTAGGTCTCATTTATAGTTCTTATTAACATGAAAGCCGACTTCATACATATGACTTCATACATACATATGTAATGCTTGAAGTTATACAGACGAGATCTAAACGTAAGTCCTTGTAAAAGCCAGGCCTAACTGTGGCTCAGCTCGATAAACAACACATTTGGTTGCCAAAATACGTCTGCTGTTCGGACATCTACCGTTCATTACCAGCCATAAAGATGTAAGAAATTACCATGTGCCATTATTAGAATAACTTCCTTGAATGTATTCCACGTTAATGGAGGCCATACAGTATCTAATTTATTAGGCATATAAACAAAAAGAAAACTCTTACTATAAATACATAAATCGCATTTATGAAATTATTATGACGTAATTCGTCAGCTTATTTATTGCTCTGGGTCACATAGGCGTGGTATGACAAATTCCTGTAAGTTTCAATGTTGTAAAATTAGTTAATGTAAAAACATAATTTATCTAACCACTATAAGTTGATTAAAATTATAATTGACAATTCGGGGAAAACCAAAATTTTTGAAAATGGTTTTAATATCGTCTTGTAATTAATTCGCATTAAAAATAGCCAATGGAACTAATATTAGATAAACTGGCATGACGTCACAGTTTTGATTGTTCCTGCCGGTCTGCTTATGTCTAACATAGCTTTTCCGGGTCACAAAGTGCCCTTTACACGGGATATAGTCGAGCCGGATAGACTTGAATCCCCAATACCACTTACAATTTCCTCTTTTGATGACACCATGAATGTGTTGCCTTGGTAACCCCTGTTGAACTTGGCCAATATTTTACTTAATTAAGACCGGATTCTTATTCAGTTAAATCAATTAGTAGTTGTTGCTTTGAAATAATAGAGTTAATTTGTTTTTATTGAGTAATTTACTGTACTACACACACATCTCGCTACAAGGATACAATACCGAATCCCGTAGATTCGGTCTTGCCTGTTTATACAGTGCCTATCCCATAGAAATTTCACATTAGCATTGTCAAACATTATTTATAAATAGTTCATGTTATATAACGTGATTGTTTGTTAATGAAACAGTGTGTTAATTATATTAAATAGATTGTTTGTTATAGCTATTAATATTATTTGTATATAAATTATTTGTATATTAAAAATATTTTTTGAAGATTATTGACTTATGCAGTATCATGAGTTTCACTAATCTAATCCAGTGTATGGATATTGTAGATATCTAGTGGGGATTATGCGGAACCCGTTAAATTACAATTGTCACGGTCCAGGGTCTAATTATACACATTATAGTCAATAGCAGACGTCATAGAAAAGGATTTTCCTTTTAGGGTCTTGCATGGAATTAATGAACGACCCCCGTCATGATAAAATACTTCGCTTTCCCGTCATTAATACAGGCATACCGTCATTTAGATAAATTTTCCCTCTTTAGTATAAATAGCTGTGTCTTATCTATTTCTTTGTGGTGATACCAGTGAACAATTATCGTATTTATAGAAATAAATTATGTAGTCATTATTAACCAATTCATAAAATATTATCATTCTACGATCAAAACAAAATATTGTCATCTCAGGTTGTGAAATAATTTCCCAATGGACAGATCTCAATGTTGTATGATACAATGTAGCTTTTCACTATAATATACTAAATGCTTATAGGATAGACCTACAAGCTAAGGCAGTCAGTAAACCATAAATCCATAAATCTCCGCTTTGTTTCGTCGCGTCCTTAGGACAAAGAGAAGCTGCTTACATATTTCATTGGCTGCTATTCTGAAATACTCGTATATCCACTAACGTACAATATAATACTGTGATATTTTGTCGCTAAGAAAAGTAGTCTAAAGTAGTAAATCCAAATATTAAAAACATAGATGAGGACACAAATTTTGTAAAATAATTTTCAACAAAATTTATTCATGAGAAAATATCTGGAAGGATTTCAATGAAATTTCATAATTTAATTTTAGACTATGGATCAATCTATTTTAAAAATACTTTGCTATATACTTCTACTTTGAAGCTACGTAAAATCTTGTAGATATTTTTAATTGCATTATCATATTTACAAAGTATTCGCTGCTTAATATTATTGAAATTAGTTGTGTAAAGGAGATTTTGTAAAATGTTATCGTCATGAATTGTTTCTGTCTCACCTATTTCTTGCAATTTCTGTTTTAATTAAGACAAGACTTAAATTACGAGTACGAAACAGCAATAAATGAGGGGTATCACATGACAGCGTATTTTGTAACGGTCTTGGTGTTATGTATTATAGACGACCATTACCATTTTCAGTTAGATGGGTCTTCAGATAATTTGCTATACTGTATAAAAAATCTATTACCACACCGACAAAGTCAGTGGTACGATTAAATATCAATTTAATTGTAATTAAACACGAGTATTTACACGTTGACAGCGACAGTGATTTGCGATAATCTGTTGTTAGCCCCGAGGTAAAGACGCCCCATCGAGGCTTGGCAATTCTTGAAGCCGCTCACCGCCGTGACATTTTAAACAATAGAACCATAACTTAGCTAAGTGAAAAGCTAGCGTTGACAAGGGTAACGTCCTGAAGCTATTTACGTATACCATATCTAGCGTACACTGAATCAAACAATAACTTTCATGTAAGGTCTACACTAATATGGTTAATTCTGTTACGGGTCATATTAAAGGTAAATACAGATCTGTAAATATTTGCGTATACGTCTGTGCCCAATTTCATATATAATATTTTATTCAGTGGATTGTGTGAAACTTAAAGAGCAACTTGAACTTTAATATTGCAAATCCACAGCACGTAAATTATATTTTATAAACCAACAATGATTACGTTAGGTTATGAAACTCCGTCCATAATGTCCTATTTTCAACCTCGTATCACTTGATTTTAATATAACATAAAAAAAACTTAAATAATCCATTGTGAATATGAAATGCAATAGGAATAAAATAAACAGAAAAATGTACTTATTGGATCGTATTCTCATAACATATTAAAAAACGTGCTAGAACGTCCATATGCTAAAATTTCAGTGCAAATAATATATGTATTTGCTGGCAGGAGTCACGTACGCTTTGGTTCTACATACAAACACGGACATGTTTATTTTGTTAATATAAATAACACGTTATTAAATTTCATGTTCCATTTAAGGATACAAACGAGTAAAAGGAAAACGTAACATTTTTTTCCATTTTCAGAGGTTACGTTACTTACTGTGTATTTGACTGCAAATGAAATAAGCAAATAAGAATCAATTTTGCGTCGATGACAGTTCAAATTTATTTCGACAAATAGATCATTAATTTCAAACACTAGCAAATTACACATTAATATTGTTTGAACATTCTACTTAATAGGATTTATATATAGATAAAAAAATATTATTAGAAGAGTGGATAGGATTCACTGTCATCAAGCCTTGGGTTACGTTTACTTTAATAATATTTATTATTTGTCTATTCTTGTTTACTATTTATCTCACGTGACATCAGACGCCTTATAAACCTCAGTCTATATACATACATATCTAAATGTCTATACTCAGTTTCAGTCCATTTTAATAACTAGTCACGTGAATAGTTAATAATTAAGGTTGTTTTTACTCACATAATTACAAGATAATTGCTCTAAACATTTTTATAGCATAACTATAAATTATTATAGTTTATTTTTTAATTATATATTATTTGTGTCATATTACCAAATCAAATACCTACAATTCAATTGCACCGCAAATTTCAGAGAAATAAATTACCCGTTATCTTCTCAGAAACAGAACAGCTTGTAAAAAAGGAAATAGTAAAAAATACAAGGAAACAATATCAAGAAACACCAATTCTAAGTAAGAACAAAGTATTTAACAAATTAATTGATGATATTTGTTTACTATGACAAAACAAGGGATACTGAAATTGCGACCTACATTACATAATTCACTGTTTACAAATTGTTCAATGCCCTTAAATGCAATATGTATATTATACATATGATTTATCACATAGTGCGTATATGTGATATGTATAATACTAAAACAATTCGATCGAACACTATTGATGTTTAACGAATTATTTATTCAATAATTTGGCTTGTATATGATTTAATCTCATCGTTATACCAGTACACTTGCTATGTACTTGTAATAAGGATACTGTAGTTTAATCTATCAACATCGGAATAATAATGAAGTATAATGATCTCCAGAGGTATAGATACCACAGACGTCGACCTTGGATGGTCAAATGTTGGTCCGACAGCCTTGTCATACAGTTGCTATGGTTTTTAGTCACGCTATTCAAGTTGAAGGTACACTTCAGTTCAGCATATATAATATAATATATTATATGCATATTATAAAAACTTAAATAAACTACAACAATAATATATAAGTATTTGAGTACACAAAAATGCCAATTTTCTTACTTACACTTGTTGTAGTGTATCTACTTTCCAAACAAGTAGTAGAAAAAAAAATACTATTTAATAGTGTTTCTTTTATACTTCATTACATCCAAATGTCACGTAAAATTTGAGTAACTACTGCAATACAGTAAATAGTAAATTACATGGTTTCGTAATAAATTTTGAATTCGAATTCCCAAAATTACCTTGATCATATATTTTTTTGTCTTTGCAGTTATATTAAATTTATAAGCTCCTATTATATCTCACTGCTGAAGAAGACCTTACCTCACAAGATATCTCTGTGCTAAGCCAATATCCAAATGCCTAATAATACGCAAAAAAATATTAACTTCCGTGAGTAGGTACTTACTGCTGTAGAGTTGAACAACAATATTTTTTTAGGCACAGGGCTTTTTGCACAGTCACGTATTAAATTTTTTTTAGACCAATACAATATGGTACAAAATGAAATCAACTATTTAAATCTCATTATTCTGGTTTTGTTTCTAATTATACACACCGATCACAAACCAGTCATTATAGGCTCATTTGGTAAAACGTTATTAACAACCGCTATCTTCCAATTTTCGATAGATTATTCAAAGGAAAACGCATCGAGTACTGTTTAAGTCCATGATTTCATTACTCTAAGCGAGGAAATTAAGCGTATCCAATTTCTTTGCACGTAATCTTCTCGCAGCTCATAAAAGTAAATTAGCCAATATTCTAACCGGCTTAAAAGCTCTTCAAGTAAAAGCGCAACACCCCGGGAACGTATTATGTACTACAAATAATATTAACAAAATAAGACCAAGTAAATGAGGTACGCACCTGGACTTATCTACACCTGCCGGCTTGTCTTCACCGTTTAAGAAATGACTTAAGCGACTGAAATAACGTTATTTTGCCCCCGTGTTTGAATGTTCGACTCAAAAATATTTGACCCGTATATACATACTAACAACCGCCTGACAGTTAGAAGAAAGGATATAAAGAAAAAGAATCCTCTTTATATTCTCCAAAGACACAGACTTAAAATAGCAATACTGACGCAGACTTCTCAAATTATCCAGTAATTTATATTTGATATGTTCAAGATGTAGAAGAACATAATATATTTTTTAACTTTAGATATATGACATAACGTAAACAAAACCTTGAGATCTTGAGATGTTATTATTTAAACCGGCGTTGCAGAATCGTCGCACTCAATTCATACCTAGCACTCCCACGCGTTTGACTCACGTTCTCACAGACAGCTAGCAGACAAATAAATATTTATTATATAACATGTTCTAAATATTCTGAACACACAGTTTATAATGTAAATACATATATATTTGATATGTAATTAATGGAGGATTTTTTACTTAAGCCGCTAAAAAAACTCGTTGTTTATGAGTATACTTTTACTTTTATTATTGATTGCCTTTAGCTTCTCGTATTTTAATATCAAGCGTAATAAAGATCAAAGCTGTAAAACTTAATGTACCTTTCCTTTAATTGTAGCAAATATTTAACGGCCTAAATAAACCAAAGTCGTGAATACGACATCAAGATTACTATACGGAGGGGTGTTCAGAAAGTAGTCCTTTCTCCAAATGTTGAAGCATTAAAATCATGACTTTAAACAAAGTAAAAGATTGTTTAGCATTGTCAGAATATATTCGGCCCAGATGCGAAGATTGCCTTCAATTCGTAGCACTGGGTTGTCCCACTTACTAAATGCCTTTAATTTCCTGCAATAACAATTATCTCCTTGACTTTTGACCGCTTTGTGTATTAACAGTGCACTTGCACAACTTCCTGCTTCATTTCTAGTAGAAGATTACTACATACAGACACACGCTGTGATAATAACTACAATTACTTATAAAACAACGTAATCATTCAAACTGTCTACAATCTCTCAGTGTATAAATTGATTTAAATAAATGTTTGAGTTTTATCATATAATGTGTCCATGACGTATAATCATTTTATTGTCACAAATTGGGAAAACTACTAATGTGGTTGGTAGGTTAATTTATTAAAGTATAGTTTTATTAATCCTGACAATACAATAACATAGTGGCAGAAATAAATTTAGTGTTGTTGCTTATATCTTGTATTGTTTATGTCTAGTGGCCATTTTAGATAAAATCACGAGTTATACACCTGAACCGACAAGCATTGTGTCCTAAAGCCGTCCGTCACCGTCATTGGTTACACATGCATGCACTGGTCTGGAACTACCGGTTTATATTTGCAGTTGAGAACACACTGCATGTCTTTATAATGCGCCCATAGTACTGGGCCTGTAGATAATCGAGCACATAACTTGGTCAAGCCAAGACACAAGTTTGACGTATGAGTAATATTCTCAAACAGACAGATGCAATGTCGAGTGCAGCCTCTAGGAATGGAACCCCGCTGGGAAATAAATCTTAGAGAACTACTTTAAATAGGTGCATGTTAACTCAAAAGAGTATATATATACGACTGTACAAAGAAGTACCTACATTTGATAAACCAGATAGAATACTCATTTAGTTTAATTTCATTTCTATGGCTCGGATGTTAATCTCGCGGTGTTGTCTTCAATGCAATGTATTTTCTACCAAAAAACCTTTGCAATGTTTACTATCAATTAGTATATTAGGTAATAGAGAATGTAGGAATACCTTCGAAACTAAAAATACCTGCAGTCATATTAATATTATAATTGCAAAAATATGTTACAAACATACTTTATTCTTTAAACATTGCTATGTTGACCACTTATTAGATTAGATACTTTAAATTGACTTTATGCAGAAGCCTTGCCTTCCATAATTACTAAAATAATAATATTTTTATCATTGTATAATTTTAAGTAGTATAAATAGTTTTAAAATATAAACGTGTTGGCAATTAGCTATAAGTTTATATTGTGTTAATTAAATAAATAAATAAATAAATCCCACGTCAATAGAGCTAAGCCACAAAGATACTCAGTGGAATAAATATTAAGACAGTTACTATAATAATAATGTAACGTCAAACTTAATAGAGTTTTAAATATCTTTACAAATTTCAGATATTTCAACGAGTATTATTATTATTAGACAATCACGCTTAACCATGAAATTTGTAGAAATTTAGTGAAGGTTAAGCCGTGAAACAGCTTGTTAATTAAATACAATTATCTGTTTCTAAACAAACACTTCCGATGACAACCTAAAATATCACCAAATACTATTCCTCTAACGAGCAAACAACATCACAAAATTCATTACTGCGCCCATCAGTTTAAAAGGCATGACGATAGGATCTAACAGCTTTCGAAATGAGCTCTGCCAAGCTCTCGTTAATTCAATCACGACTACAAATTAACTGCATGGTCGACCGGGTACCATGTTGCATAGGTATATCTCAGTAATAAAACAGAGATAGGTAATGACCTGTGCTTGCATGACCCACGTCTAAATGACTATTATATAGCTGCGTTATGAAGTACGTAAAATCTATGTAAATCGATTTGTTTGTGGCATGCTGCGATACGAATTGGTACAGATAATTTTAATTAATTATTTACGTATTTTACTGACACAAGAAACATTTTATCCATTATATTTCCTCACCTTTGATTTCATGATGGTCAAGTTATTGTAACGATGGCTATCCTTTTTTAATCAAATATATCACCATCATGTTTTTATATCAGTTCATGTTAATTTATTATTTTCTGTATCTAGTGCATAAAGAGTATAAACAAAGCATCAGTTTGAATTGCCATTCCTAATAATGTAATAAAAAAAACATTGTTTTAACCGAAAATTGGTTATACCTGAAAAAAAAAATCGATAACCTTTCCATTTTCGTCGCAGCGTTTCGCAACGCACCAGGAACAAAAGCCTTTCATATCAACAGCTCTTGACATGGAAAGGCTTTTTTGCCGTTCCCGATAAGAAACTGTTAGAGGACGATATAAGCTAAGGATTGACTGCTAGTGCCCTCGAGAAACTTTGTTCCTTAAAAGCTCTCTTTTGACTCCGTTATTTTATAGCATGTTGCAAGATTTTATATTTAGTTGGAACGTTAGTTACCGTATTTGTAATATAAAACGGTATCTATAAAATTAAATTATTCACACGGTATTCAAATAAGATTTCTGTAGGTAAGTAGAGAGCTTCGCATGATAGTTATTGTACTGGTGATTAATGATGAGCCGACTTACATCGGCAAGTTTGAATAATAAAAGTAAGTAGAATACATAATGATTATATTTCTGCCAGATAGGGTTTATTCAATTATTTGTGTAACCAAATTCAAGAGTTACCTTAAGTTAAATAAATAGGCCATTTGTGTAGAAATTTACTACTGAACTCACTCTACTTTTAACTATATCAATGTTATTTTATGCAATAAATGTTAAAATCTATTTTATATTTGTCACGATTTGTCACTTTATTTTAAATACGGACGGATATGAATATCGATCTAAATATGTTTTCTACATTTAATCTCCTGACATATGAATTGATGAAGAAATACAAATGTTAATCTAAAATAATAGTTCCTAATGATGACATGAAATGTCTTGTTTTCCTCGAGGAGTGTTTAAAATGTAAATAGCGGCAATCCTAACGCGTAAGTCGGATAATAAGTCGTGATTTGCATACATTTTGCAATGCAAACGTAGAAGGAAATTTATCTCATTATTCTTTATAAAATTTCCGTAACAGTTACGTGAGTACTCCCCCTTTATTTTTTCTTAAACGATTATTGAAAAAAAAAATCTTTGCTCTATCGGAACCATAAAGATCGAATGTCATATTAAACGCGCCTACTTTTCACTTATAATGTATACCTTCAGATACAAATATCATAGACAGTCAAGCAGTATAATTAAGCGTTAGCTGACACAAATACAGCGGCGGACCACACAGGCAACGCCCGGTGCCTGAAGCCAGTCGTGAACCATAAGTCTGCCGAGCGACCGCCCGAGCCACAATAAAGACCTTCCACTTGCAATCTCGCTATGAAGCTATAAAGTGATTTTATTTGTTTCTAAACTTTATACTACTCCATTCCCACAGAATTGTTTGTTGTTTCTGAGATTTTGAATGCAGTAAAATGTTATTGACGCGCGAAACAAAATACATTTCTCTGTGAAGAGACAATAAATTTAAAGTTTTATAAGTGCAGAATATTCAATAGCATTTAAATCGGAAAATGTGAAAATCGTTACTTTCATAATAAAACAAAACTACAAATAATGTATTTTTCTTGGATAGTTATTTTGAATATTGAAATTGTTTGCTATTTTTATTTTATAACAAGATTTTGTGTTATATATTATCATTTCGTTGTAAACCTGTAACTTCGTATCAACTATTCGTATTAGCTCATGACTTTTAGTACGTCCAATAATTCCTCAAGTTACTGTATTATATTGCGGCAATCATTCCAACCACATATAAAATTGTTATTCCTATCTGTTTTATTACTCTACATAAAACACATCAGTTTGTTTGTCAACCAATGTTAACGATTAGGTTCCAACTACTACATTCCTTTTTGCATTGAAAGTAAATTATTTAAATTAGCATTGCATATTTCTAACAGGCTATCTAACGAGTTAGTTGTCAAGGTGCACTGTCCGTATCAGTCCTAATCAACCTTCTGTATTCATGATATCCCGCAGCTGTATAAAATAATACATATCCTTGCTTAATAATAACTAATATGTACAAAGAAAATGTTTGATTTTAATGTATATTAGTTTATAATAGATAAACTCAAACAATACTTAAGTTATTTTGACAAATCGTAGAAAAGTTACTCATTTTACAGATAAGAAATTTATGAATAATATTGCGTAAATTATTATATTATTCTTACTCATTTCTTTATTTAGTTTTTTTTAACTATCCCCTCATAATATTATATATGAGTTCAAACTTATCGAAACTACGATTTGTGTGATTTGTGTTTGCATTTGAATTGAGAAATAATTAATATATTAATTGGATAGAAAGAAGAAGAAAGAACAAATCCATCCGTGGTGTAGTATAAAGAAGGATAGATACGAAGCCCGTTATAAAAACATTATATGACTCAATTGCTACAACAAAAAAAACAAAATGAACGTTTACTTTTTGTTTATTTGTTGTTGTTAGCAAGAGACTGGAGTAGTAGCAGATTAAAAAAGTGTCTAATCTTTTATTACATTAATTTGTTTATTTTAGGCAGTTAGAGTATGCAATATAAAATCTAATTTTATTGCTTACTAATATATTTGATACTGTTAATTCGTTATAGTAGGGATAATTTACTGTATGAAATGATCGATTAGTACTTGGGTGTATACATTTAAGTGTCATAAATCGAAGCTAAAAGCAATAAATGTCCAAACATTATTTTGTTGCGGGCTACTTAATTTGTTATTACGTTCAGTAATTATAAATGATGACTGTAAGAACCTCATAGTATATAATAACTCTTTTATTATGTGGTAATAAATAAACATAAGCTTCAAATCAATATTTCCATGTAATAACAAACAAATGAAAGTCTGGTTTCATTGCACCTTAGTGCGAATAAACGCGAAGCCAATGTTTTATCTTATCATAACGATGTCGCAGTAAAATTTTAATGAGCTGGAGCCCAGTCTTTAGCTGTTTAGTCCCGCTAATCGAACCAAAGTTTACAGTTACTTTGTGGATACAAAATACAAAGAATAACTCATGATACTGTTTTTTTGATATCTCAATTCGATTATATGTTTTATTACATGCCTCTTGTTTTCTTGGTAACATTAAAATGACTTTTTAATGCATAAATTATTTGACCTCTTTTAAAGCAGTTTTTCTATACAGCGTTTCCTTTTCTATCCCTAATACTTGTTACGTGTACCCCGAATAGGACAATTGCTTAAGTAAGTTTGTATTAACCATATTTCCATATATATATTAATTAATGATAAATGATTAAATCACGTTTTAACGATTATTTAATAGCGAACTAAAATAAGCAGATTATTTTTGTTCGCTTACATTGTCAAAATATTTCATTGTAGTGCTCATTTCTATTCATGAATTGTTACCATAGCTGGCTTTCAGATCGCTGTACCATATACTGCAAAGTCTATATAAACAGAGACATTGTATTACAACAAAACAAATACAGTTCACAGATGACCGCATGTGAAATAGTATGGTACTTTCGATGCTTTCATTGTACGGAAATGTGATTTCACTTAATTGCTAAACCCACACCGATTATATATAACACAGTATAACTATAGACATTTCCATCAGTCCATGAACTTCTATTGCCCACAGTCAATGAACTTCTATAATCGTACTATTATAAGTACGAACCATGATGCTATTAAACGTCTTTCATGTGGATTGGTAAGCTTAGTACCACGGTAATGTGGTTTCGGTGGTATTCCCGCTGTAGGTATCAATAAAGTATTTATGACGTTTAAACAATTCTATTTTGGCTGTGTACTTGGCAATTGGTGTAATCTCGAGTCAAGTTGAATCGGCTACCAATGGATTTATAGATCTGAAATTAGTCGCACCCAACTGTATCTACAGCTGTTTTACGCTTCTACAAGTACTGCTTATTGTTTAGTGTTTTCTTATGTGTCTTAAGTATATTATTATGTTATTTAATGTACTGTTGCCATAGCGGTTAATATACGATTTTTGTGAATAAATCGAATCCACGTGTAAATTTAACATCGTTCTTAAAATGTCTATGTACAGTTAGTAATTCAGCAGTTTAATCTGTCAGTTTCTTAAAATGAACTATTAAATTTGTTAAGATATTGATTATTACATATTGAATCGCAAAACCATGTATTGAATCGGTCCAACTCAACTCTAGAGATCCACCCAAAAATCTACTACGACAATTTTAGAGCATAACCCAATAGGGTAAAGAACAATATTTCCCCAATCTGAACTAAGATGTTATGATCGTGTGTTAGGTGAGAACACACAAACTAAACCCCACAATTGGGATTCAATGGATTGAAAGTTAAAATCCATGGGCAATTGATAAAAATGGATTTTCAAGAATTATTAATATTGAACGAATTGGGAGTTTAATCATAATGGATTTTTTTTTGGTTATTTTAATCTTAGATATGATGTGTAAACTGACCGATCCTTAAGTTTATTAACTATTTATAAATAATTAGAACAAACGCATACATTTCTTAAAACTGGCCCAAAGTCAAACATGTCAAGCCCTGGGCAAAACATACTAAAACTAGTAGACTAAACCATCTCAAACTAGTATTCTAATAACCAGCCCATTGAGGCGCCTAGGACTGTTAACTTTAATATTGTGAATCCTGTTACATTCCACTTATCACTTGGGAGCGCCGTTTTCTACAGAAATATATCGAGCTTCATTCCCAAGTCCCGATTTGGCGAAACGACTTCTGTTACAACCTCGTTGCTGGCTGATTTATTGAAACAGTATACCTGGAAATACTATATACTAATGTAAATGCACCGTTAGTTCAATAAACTGTAAGAAATAAGTAAACTGATATGAAATAAGAACACAATCATAATAAAAAAATGTTGCGTGTATTACAAAAGAAATAATTGAAATTGCACCTTAGTTCTCAGGACTGGTAACACTTGACACCTTACCACGAGTGTCAGAATTTATTTTATCATAATAAAGTCATTGTTTATGTTGTCGTTACGCAACAGCTTCTAATCGTCATTTGCTTATATTGATAGTGTCATTTTAGTTTTACTAACCGTGTAAAGTTGAACAGTGAAAATCTGTAGTAATATTTAGTAAACAATTAAAAAAAGTGAGTTCTTTCTCAGTTGACTAATAAAAATAAGTTTGTTAATTATAAATTCTTAATTAGTCATATGCTTTCACCAGTCTCGTTAATTATACCTTGTCTGTCCACTGGGATTTTCATGAAATTGGATAATGTGACACGTTAGACTGCCGACCACATGTTTTCATTTTTGTAATATTTCTTCCTAAAGACGTGTAAACATAAATTAAAAGGTGTTTAGGTGGTTATCTCTGAAAGCTGAATTTGCATGCCAAAAATTAACATGTTTAACAAAAAAAGTTATTTCTTACGCTACAAGAAAAATGACTGAATGAATGACCCATAAATATCTGCTACATTTGCACTTTAAAGCAGGTTTAAAACCGTATATAATAAAAGAGAACGGATATAAATGGGAAGCTCTATAGAATCGGTATCAGACCGTAACAAAAATGGGTTAACAACCTTGATTTGTGTGTACACTGAGCTGACTGACTTCAAACCAATATTGCACAAAATTAGACTACAAGAAACCACATATCCCAGATTGTCTATTTTAGAATGCGATTATAACAGGACACAGAAGTACCATAATAACTAATAATAAGAATATTAGCTATCTACCAAACTGCTATAATGTTAGAATTGGATCAATATCTTTTGAAATCGATCGATTTATTTTTTTACCAATTTTTAATGCATTTAATACAAGTAATAAATAAAATATCAATATATACATAAAACATAACATTCGTTCAGAATTCAAAATCTGAAGTCTAAAAAATATAAAATGTTTCTGATATCTAATAATGGTATTTATTAGATATAAATTAGACTTCAATAGATCTATGGGAAGTTTTTTCGGCAGAAAAGCTCTTTGGGAATTTAATAGTTAGTGGGTATATCTTAATAAGTATATCATTATGGTTGTTTATTTCAATTACAGAGTTATACTCATTATTAAAGAAAGTTCTAAAGTCAGTTTCTTAATTACAAATCAGTCTATTAGGATTTTATAATACGAGACATCTAAGAAAGTCATGAAAGGTGTTTCAAGCATACTTTTCTTTTGTTTAACATAAGAATCTAAACGAATTAACAACTCTAAAATAAAACTATCAAAGATTCTTAAGGAAAACACAAATATAATTATAAACATAATTATGTAACTGAAACTAAAAAAATATTACAATGTTTATTAACTATTTAGTTATTCAAAATGACACCTCCGAGTATATATTTATTTAACCAATACCACAGATAACATAATATTACATACAGATACCCCATCCCATACAAGAAAATGGTTCCTTCCTAACTCGGGCTATTCTTCGGGCTATTTTATTTCGCCACCGTAACCGCTAGATGTCGCTAGATCTCAAGCAGTTCGGATTACTAGTGGGTGCTTAGTAACAAAGCATGAAAATAGATGGCAGTCAATTCAGCTACATGACATCTGTTATATGCAAAGATATGTATATAATAGATATGTAGGTTACTGTATCGTGTACCTCATTAGGGACGATTCAAGATTCAATGTAAATGTGTAGGTATAATATCGTTAGCCGACACTCTGCAGATATGGCTTATGTGTCAATGTATATACCTATTATGTTATGGTTTATTTTACATTCCATGCCTATTTTTTTGATATGTTGTAACGCGTTCGGCTATCGTATAGCCTGATTTTGATACGTTTATATTACGTATCAAAATGGCTTATTGTTTACGTTTTTTTATTTCAATCGTTATATGTATGAGACTGATTTTAGCTACAGTTAATTTACTGGTATATACCACATGTATTCTACGATGTACCCCTCTTTTACCTAAAAAATTCCGCTATATCTTATATTGTTGGATCGTCATAAAAATAATTAAAATAAGTTGTAAGACTATTGCGCTGCGTGCGGTATTCAACGACCAACTGCCGCCGGCCACCCGTTGCCCAACCGCTACCGGGGTATCCGTTGCTTAGCAACGAGCCAACAGCGCGAGGCTACCGGCGGGTGCGCCGCTATATATATATATCTACTTAGAGGTAGTGTATTACAATATATAAATTTTGTATCACAGTGTTAGTTGCCATATTTCTCCCATGATGAAAATTGATATGTATACTTGCCAGGTCTGAGGTAGGGTTTTATCTATTTTTTATATTTAAGTCATAGGGGTGGCCTACCCCGAAAAAATATTTTTTTGTATTATGGACAATTTTTTTTTTATTTATAATGTTACATTGAAAATATATACACGCCTAAATTTTCACCCGTCTTTCACCAACCCCTATTTTTAATAGCGATATTCTTAAAAATATTATAAATGCTAAAGTAACTCAGTCTGTCTATTTGTCTCGCTTTCACGCCAAACATTCTGAATTACTCGTATATCTTTCAATATCTTTAGCGGTATAAACCAGGTTATGTACTACTACTAGTATTGTTAGTGAGGGATAAAGTTGATGAACAAAAGTAAAACAATATTCGTATTAAAAATATATTCATCTAATATTTTTGGCATTATTTTTAAGTTTCTTCCAAATACAAGGCAGGTCTGACATGGGGTGTTATGTACCTACATTAAAAGATACTTTTTGAAATGTATGAAATGTATGTACCTACTTTAAAAGATAATTTTTGACATGTATGAAATGTATGAAAGAAATGTATGTACCTACATTAAAATATAATTTTTGAAATGTATGAAAGTAATGTATGTACCTACATTAAAATATAATTTTTGAAATGTATGAAAGTAATGTATGTACCTACATTAAAAGATAATTTTTGACATGTATGAAATGTATGTACCTACATTAAAAGATAATTTTTGACATGTATGAAATGTATGAAAGAAATGTATGTACCTACATTAAAAGATAATTTTTGACATGTATGAAATGTATGAAAGAAATGTATGTACCTACATTAAAATATAATTTTTGAAATGTATGAAAGTAATGTATGTACCTACATTAGAAGATAATTTTTGACATTTATGAAATGTATGTCCCTACATTAAAATATAATTTTTGAAATGTATGAGATGTATGAAAAAAATGTATGTACCTACATAAAAAGTTCATTTTTGAAATGTATGAAATGTATGAAAGAAATGTATGTACCTACATTAAAAGATAATTTTTGACATGTATGAAATGTATGAAAGAAATGTATGTACCTACATTAAAAGATAATTTTTGACATGTATGAAATGTATGAAAGAAATGTATGTACCTACATTAAAATATAATTTTTGAAATGTATGAAAGTAATGTATGTACCTACATTAAAATATAATTTTTGAAATGTTGCATACATTTACATTAATAATAATTTCTGTATTAAGTAAATAAATAAATAAATAAATAAATAAATAAATAACAATACACGTTAAACATCATACCACAGAGTCATACGCAAGTTAAAAACAAACTGCTATGATATTAATGAGAAAGGAAAATCAACTTTATGGTATTCGAATTAGGATCGATTTCTCTCTTTTTTTAAATACTAATTTAATCTTACCAGTTGCCAGTATTCGAAGACAACTACGATTCGTACTCGATATTTTAAATTATTATGTAATCGATTTTTCAGTACAAATGCAAATAACCAACGACACTAATAATGTACTACTATATTCCGTTCTTTGAAACGGAACACTGATATAATACAAAATAATGAAAATTTACTGTTCACCACGACTCATTAAAAGCATCATCGAATAATGCGTAAATAAAAATTGTTATCGATTATTAAAAAAAATCGATAATACATGTATTTATTTATAATATGACAACACTTCATACATAAGTATTATTGGAAATATTATTACTTGCTTGTTCGGCTATTTTTAATTTACTTAAAAAATTTTTATATGTTTAATTTACAATAATAATATATTAAGTGCTTATTATTGGAAAATATAAAAAAGACATTTAATTAGGCTCGATACAAATGAGACAATGCCATCTATGAAAGCATTTTGAAAACATTGAGCCCCATATTAGCACTGATTAAAGTGTAATTAAGTACTGGAAAATAACAAAATGAGTAAATATATGAAAATTACTTTTCTAAACGCATTATTTCATTTTAACATGTATATATAACTTTTTAAAAATTGATTAAACATTTTTGAAAACACAATTTTTTAAAAAAAACTATGAAGAATTAAAAAAATCGATACAATCACGCCATTTATGCAACTTTTAGTTAATAAAATGGCTACTTCCTATATATTTATTTAACCAATACAAACAGTCACTTTCTTTTGGAAATTATAAACATAGGATGATAATATTGTTTCACGAGTTGTCTTAGAACCTAAACATTGGAGTTAACAAAACCGCGGAACACGATAAAAAATAAAGTACAGAATACATGAAGGCTGGCTGTTTGAACTAGCGTCAAACAAAGTCCAGTGTCGGCACTTCAAAGCGTGTTTGAACAACTGATGCTGCTAATGCAATGCTATGTTCGCGGTTCATCGTTACTCCGCCGATTTACTGCCGACCTACGTGCAAAGACGCGGAAATCAAGTAAATGATAGTCTTATTTGAACAATCACTACTGTTCTAGAAACGTGCAGCGTAAATTTACATTCTATTTTAAGGGAAGCTAATCATCGTTTAAATACTAGATGAAAATTCATATATCTTTGTTAAATAATTAGGTACATAAAAAAACATGAAAAAACTCATCATAAGTTACTAGTTATAGTTTCTACATTAATAAGTATTCGCGTGTTTGTGACGACACGATAATAAGAACAAATTTAGTTCATTTCTAACAGTAAATTAAATTTGTGCCTAATCCTTATTACATATTTCACATTTTTTCCTTTATTGGGATACAATATAAGACAATGTTATAGGGACAGCGTCGTTAATAGTCATTTGTTAATATCAAATTCCTCTGGAAGTTACAGTAATGTTACGAACCTTAATTTACATTGTACATACGTCTTTATAATTATATTTGATAAGCAACCAAAAACCCTTAAAATTGTTAACTGTAATAAATGTTTTTACTTCGATATCTTAATCTTTCACATAAACAAGTAAATTACTATTTTAGATACGTACATAAGTAGGTACATAGTAGATAAATGTTCATTAATTTGTTACTTATGTGTTATTACATGGTCTTTTACACAATTAACGTGAATGTTAATAATAAAAGTAATTTAAAAACCAGATATTTAGATCTAAATAATAATAGCTAACTTCTATAATACATTTAATAAATATTCTTATATTTTGTTCTTAAAAATGTATACAATTTTACTTAATACTTAACTAATTATGCATATAAGATATATTGTAACAAGTTTCTCCATTTGCATCAAAATATATTCCTTGGAGGAAGCTCTTTGCTTTTACGATATAAAGCACGAAAGAGGCAAGAAATAATCATGAAACAACGAACAAACAGCGATGCGGTTCATTTATGTTATGGCTATCTACACTTGGCTGCATTCTTTAATTTCTATCGTCCAGAAGCAATTATGGGCGTATTTGATTACTTCAATACCACATAATCCACAGCATCTACTGTAAACAAATAGTAAATTAGTAAATATACCCTTAATTTTTTTAAATTACATTTACACCATAGTTTTCTACAATAATATAAATGTAGGGAGAGGCAATTAAGCGCTACACTACAGAACTAAAATTGCTATACCAAATGAATGCAGTTAGAATCTAGGTATATATATATTTATATATATATATATATATGCTTTTATCAGAGTGTCAACATTGAGACATAATAATTGTAGGTACATCCGCAATAAATACTTTTGTTGCTCGTGTACCTTACTAAGGTGTGGTATGTTCTCCAAACTCTGCAGTTTGGATTGCAATATTAAGCACTCAGCAAATAACCACAACCTTTTAGTACTTAAGTACACAAAATACAGATAAGAGTTTGTCATTTGTCAATAGAATTTCCATATCGCTTAACAAAATCATAAAAAGGCCCTTACAGTACCCAAGATTATTCAAGAAGATTTAAGATTGCATTAGACTAAAAATGTATAGCATTTATTTCAGCTTACTAATATTTCAAACGCGTAAGGTTGTTTGCGTAGATTAAAGATTTTATATTAAACAGACTCGAATTTTGGTATATACAGAGAAATCAGTTCCTAAACTTGTTAGTTTAAGATTTTCTGCATGGAGTAAATATAAAGGATCCAAACAGAACATATGCGAGTATTTTTTAAGATAAAGTATGACGTCCGCTTAATAAAATCTATCTTATAGACAGACACATTTATAAAATTAATAGAGATTAACGTCATCACAATTGTGGTTTCATTAACTATGTATATAAAAACTAATTGTTCTTGTAAGGTTATTTATCGTAGAGTTTTGTGAATTTTAATTTACACGGGTTCATATTAATAGAAGTTTTATAAACACATTTTTCTCATAATCTAAATATGTTTATATAATATTATAATAATCATAAAGGAATAATAATTCTTTAGTTTACAAAACTTTACAACGATCTATCCAAAGTTAGTCAATGTTATCCTCTAAACATCTCCGCCCACTTATCTTTATGCTCAATTCCGATTAAACTTATAGCCAATAAGCATGATTTATGTGTGTACTTCCAAACTTCTCAGGTCTCTTGAGATACCCGTCGATCTAGTTTGATTTAAATGTCATCCTGGAATATTTCATTACCTTCAGAAGGGTTGACTCAATGAAACTCTGACCAGTTTATTTTGCACGCGATTTGATCTTTTATTAGTATTACCTACTTGGAAATTCAGAATTCTAAGCTGTTATAAATTACGTTGTTCTTCGATTCTACATATTATAACGCAAAAGAGAGTTTGTATTATTATTACACTTTTAACGCCTATTTACTACATTTAGCCTTTTAGCGTAAAGTATTATATAAATACATCGCGGTTACACGAACTTTGTCGCGAGTTTTACTGTAAAGCTGGTTTTATGTAATTCCAATTAATTGAAAATAAACGTGGTTGTGTACCTTACTCGATCACGGAGTTACTAATAGCGTTCTGGTCATAGATAGAGGCAACTATTAATTTGACGTATAGACTTCCTAGAAAACGAGAGGTTATTGACTCACCGCACCTCGTGGGATGTTGGTGGCTGGCCCGCAGCATACAGTCGGTTGCAGTGTAGCGTACCGTAGTTCCGGATACACAAAGAGATATGAAACATTATAATTACCTTCCAAAATTCTCTATTTAAAGCAATACTTTTTTATTTTGAACAAACTCACATCTTATTAAAACAAAATTCTTTTGTAGTTTAATGTAGTACTAAATTGCTTAAATATAAACTTTGCTAATTAAGCGGAAACAAAAAATGCAAAAGTCAAATAGCATTCGAAATCTTTTGCAGATAATCTATTTTCTATTTTTCACACTTACTGACATTATACATAAGAATAATCTATATATATTGATTTTAGTTAGTCTAAATATGTATTTCATATTTGTATATATTATTTTCATTCTATCGCAACTATTAACAACAAAGCGATGTTTATTCTTTGATGACATGAATGCTCAAGAATCAGGACGCGCCATTCAATACCACACCACAAAAGCCATGTAAATGGAACAAAGATATAAAACTTTATTTGTGCTTTCATGGAAGTAATAATAGCTATATAAGGGAATCTGAATGCTGCAAAATGCATTCAGAATTGTTTGAGCTAAATCTGATATATACATACCAGCTAAATAACATTATGTACAATTTCGTAGTTGGTAATATCATGTTTTTGTTATTTTATACAGATTATTAATAATTTATATTATATGGTATAATTTTTCACATCAGATCAATCCTTAAAAATCATTATTACAGTCAAGAAATCCAATAAACTATAGAGTAATTCAAAAGAAAATTAGTTCGGTTCGCAAATTACTACTATGAATAATAAGATATTATGAGTTTAAACTCCGCCTGAGTATTGTGCCTCTGCGGGCCTCTTAAAATTTATAACTTAAGCGTTAACGAGACGCAGATATTATCGCCCCACCAGCTCCTGACCAGTAAAATGCCAATAATAATAATCCTTTAAATGCTGGCCGCTTCTGTTATGATTACTTGTTATATTAACAATCAACAGAGCTTAACGAACTATATTAATTAATTGACAGAACTCACAATCTTTAGCTGACTAGTAAAGATATATTTACGACAAATGAAGCGGACTTGAATGTTTTTAGTGATAAAATTTAATATTATGATCGACGTATAGATGCTTAGAGATCCAAAATCCTCTGTCCATCTAATTTACAAAAGAAATGCAGATTTCTTTGAATAACCCTAATATTTACCCAAAAATAGTATTGGCACAGTCTTATTGTATACACGTGTATTTATACAACACCCATAAATTGGTTTCCATTTATCTTAATTTTATGCATTAAGTAATAAAGTTTCTTAGATATTATCAAGAAAAAATTTTAAAGTGCAATATTTGCAATATCGATTCATATAAAAGTTAATGATATTGTTGAAACCTTATTAGATCAAGCGACTGCTACCCTAAAGACCGACATCGAAAGCCGTTATAATTGAATAAATATGTTTTTTAATCACATTACTAATGTAAAGTTTAATAAAGAAATGTAGCGTTCATCCAAAAACCATGAAAGAGTAGCTTCTTTCCTTTTATATTAAAAGTGTGCTAAAAAGAATATACAATTTCCTAATTTACGCAAAACACGACGATCCTTTATAATACCTGTTTTACTTATTTCTTCGTAATTTGTGTTCGGCTAATGTTGTGCCATAGTCATTAGAGCGCGAAGGCCCAGTCTCGCGCCTCTCAACGCATAATTATAATTCATTGCCCTAGTCGTTGTTTATATACATTGTTATATCGATGTAAAATAATAATGCAATAAATCTTAATTCGTACAACGTTGGAAGCGAGTCTGGCCGCGAGATTTTTGAGAAAATGTCGAGTTTAATGGCTTGTAGGTAATAGAATGTGTAAGTGCATAAGTAAAATCCATTTCACGGGTACTAAGCACCCGCAACGTTGTAAAAAAGCTTTGGTCCATGAAAGGCAGGGAGCCCGTAAACTGAGCCCGAGTGTCATTCGAGACTACTACGGCTTGCCATATACACAAGCACACATATTGGCATATAAATCAATTTTATCCGTTCTTGTGGATACCGCAACGAATCACATTACATGCGGTCACTGACATCTTCCTGTGTTGCATAAAATTTGTCAGTGGTACAATTATGTTACTGGTGGCAATTTATGTTACTAAATATTACGTTATGTTATTTTTTATTTTACAGAGAAAGTGATAATAATTGTATCTATTTATATTTACACTCTTGTCTAGACCAATTGTCTAGCGCCTTTTAAATCCCCAAATTTAGCACATTTGGTACTAAAAAAAGTATGAGTAATATCTTGTAATCCTGCTGCGGACTTGGGATGAGGTCGCGTTGATGAGGCGATTTGTCGAGCAGCGCTCGTATAAAAACCACAAACTTTCTGAATAAATTGCTCTGGGATCCTCTTTTGTTTTGCACAATTTATAGCTATGACTGTCAAGTTTATGCGCGCTGCACAATATAGTGAATCCTCAAAAGTAATGTTAGTGAATCCACTTGTACAATTCTAATAAAACGCGTTTGCTATGTTCAAGGTGCAATACTGCAAGTAACAGTAAGGGTAACATCCTCAGAGATATTTGAGTAAAAACAATGTCGTGCCAGTCGATAGGCTCCTTATGGCTTGCCTATCTAGGAAGTCCAGTTTACAGAGGTGATTAGTTTTTTCTCCCCGTCGCGTCGACGGAGAGAGAAGCCGCGATATTACCGGTTACTTTGCTTCCTAGCATGATCCTTAAGCGGTCTTATACATCACTTAATGCGTGTAATTTCCTCTGTAAACCTTTTTATCGAACATTGTTGGCATAAGGCGGCGAAATGTACCATAGCTTATCGTTAAAGCAATTCGTATTACAGGGCAATGCTCTTTAATATTTTATTTGTATTGATATTTATCTCTGTCGTGACATAACTGCTGTATAATTATAATTACATAGGTTCCCTATTTACACATATATTCTCTCATTTCTTGATGAAGTTCAAATACCTTAGATCATAATTTATGAATTATGATATAACTATTTAAATATCGTTCTGTCGATCTTTCAATCTTCTCATTCATCAACTCACCAGTTCTCACGCATGCCAGATCACACGATAAGGTACATGAAGAAAAGCGAAAGCTTAGTATAGAATAAATGGTGTTCTTAAAAGCTATTTGCCAACCATATTTGAGTTAAAGACACAGGTGTCCATAACTCCATACTTGTTTTTACGCTACCGGGGAGACAGAGTTAGGTATGAAAAAAAATTAAAAGTAGAACGTATCCTTTACTTCGTGAAAGCAGGTTGATTTTAATTAATTCCGAGAGACAACACGCTTCTATTGTTTTTACAAAAATACTCGGTACCAGAGTGCATTTTATGATTAAATGAATTATGAAAATAAAATTACAATTCTTAGACCTTAGATTATCTTAATGCTTTCAAGACTTTACATAAGTTTTAATTCAAGTAACTGCTAGCATAGTTAAATGAGACAAAGACGATGTTAATGAATCATCAGAAAAAAAATTTTTGGAAAAGACCATAAAAAGCTTAAAACAGTATGAGGACTGAAAGGTTTAACCTAAACATTCCATGCTTCATATTTGATTTTTTAATATTAAACATATTCTGCAATTCATTATTACCAATTTTAATACTGTCCAGAGTTATTTGATTCAATATATATCTATTGGCAACATTCTATTTATAGGGTTAACTTTATAAAATATTGGCATTATATAATGCTTCAGCATTAGATTATTTCCGACGTTATGCCTTTATATTTGTCGAATGTTCAGATAAATTAAATGGGACGAAATGTTCTCCGTGATATTAAATTTATAATTTTATAGCTACAGCGATTTTATTGCAAGCAGCCCTAGTTCTGTTCATCCAGAATTCAGGAGTTCGGCGTCAGCTGGTCCTGTGATTTATTCTTGTAGCGTACGTTTACTCCCCAGTGGTGTTTTACGAAAAAAAAAATTACAAACGTTTTACAATGATTGCGTCGTGATTGAAAATTTCAGTACCTCTGCTGCCCTTACACAAAGCTAAATTAATATGTAGATATTAATTGCATGAAAATTTAAAACAATATATACTATCAAAGTATACTAAACATTTATTTTTATTTCATTAACTATGTACTACCTAATTCCAAATCAATTAGTCTAATATCATACCGTTCTATTTGATTCTGTTATTTAATTATTATAATATGTAATTTATTATATTATGTTATAAAGTATATTATCGTTTCTATATTAATCTGCTTATAGGGATAAAGTTGCTCTAATTAATCGTGATGAATTTGACGTAACCACATTGAATTAATGTGAAAAGAATTATTTCTATCTCGTAACTTCTAGTACTTAAAACTTCCAACACATTTCCAGTAAGCGCGAAGTAGACATTATCATTGAGGAATCTAAACCAATTCGCACTGGCGGTAATTGGCCTATTTCACGCCTTACTGGTCGTTGCAATTGATTGTGTACAAAACTAGCAGAGTACCTGGATCTATCTTGACTGTAAAGGAGAAATAAACACTTCTAATTTTTCCTGCCCACAGAAAATTATTTTTAAACAAATTGTTTACTACGGATCTCTATGATCTATTTATTTTAATTTCTTGTCTGTAGTCTGCAGTTTTTAACAGTTACAGGTATAAGTCACGCTTATACCCAATTCTAGATACTAGTCTCTGTACTATTATAAAGACAATTTACTTTTGTATAAATGTATGCAACGAATAAACTCAAAAATTGTTTAACCATTTAAAAAAAATGTCACTTATCGCAAACTACATTATCTGTGAACAATATAGGCTATATTCGAACACACTTACTGCATACAACTAGTTCATAAATATTAGTACGGTCATGTTCTTGAGTAAATATATCATATTATTATTAGATTCGTATAAATATTCGATACGAATAACCAAATCATCAAATTTAAAACACGATCAGTCAGAGGCCTGGAGGGTAATGCGCTCGCTGAAGGCCGCAGGCGGTGCCTAGTTGCTTACTGCACAATAAATCCTTAAAACCAACTAGTCCAACTGACAAGCAGTAGTACAATCTTGCACTAACGTATATTATGTTCAGTGAGTTTAGCAACTATACTCCTAAACAAGACCTGCACCTCTGTTTAAAATTTAAAACATTATTCGCTACCGGGTCTCAAAGACTTATTACTTCCATATGCTGTACATATTTAATATTCATCATAAGACAAATATCTGATTTTATACTTTGATAATAAAGTATAAAATAAAATATTTGTCGTACTTTCTACTGTCCTAAATAAAACCTCCACATTTGAACATTAAAACCTAGCATTACCTCTTCGTTTTTCTTTTAGAGTTAATATATGTTCGCTTCATTAATGTACCCAGATTTTCAAGACTTAACTTCGTGATTAGACTGCACACAATTTTATATTCACAATAAGGCTAATTCTTCCATATTACGAACAGACTTCCGGCACTTTTGCTTTATATCGAAACATTGACATACATGTGGACATAGATAACACAAGTACCTCACATTGAGTTTATAATATAAAATCAAATCGTCTAAACACTAGTCTAAATCTTTCCGTAATCAAAAATTTACACTCAGATTAAGTGCAGTTTCCACATCTACTTAATTTCACATCTGAGGTCGCAACAGAAATACACTTAATACTTATTTATTGCTCTCACACTTCGCATCCAATGATTAAAACATTTATCAAATATCGGCTATCTGCCTGAGGTGCATTACACGGACAGCAACAATTTACCTCAGCTACTATTTATAATGGGGAAAGCACCGACACTAATTAATGCCTTGGGCACAATAATACGTGACTTTTCCGTAAACTCTGCTACTTTTAAAGTTATATATCGGGGTAGAATTTACTGAACAACACCGAGAACAATTTCTAACAACAGTAGATATTTTGTACTGTGTAATAAATACCTATGTACCAATAATAGTATGGCCGTACTCTTTTTTTGTAATCGTTTATAGAAATTCCTTGCGTCTAACAAAGTTAAAAAATATCCCATGTATAAAAATAGCTTATTACTAAATAGATTATAGGAAAGTATGTTTACATGCGTTGCCGAAAATTAGAAATTTCCGAATCATTACCTCTGCCAAGTTTCACCGGTAGCACGAAAAATGTTGCTGAGACGTGCCCCATCTGATATTCCAGCAGCTACGTACTTGGGCGAGCCTGAATTGTGATATCTACGTGACTTGCTTAAGAACATTATGTCAATAATGCTGTCATATTCAAAACCTCGACTATTATAAATTGATAAGTACCATGAGTTTTTAAAAACAAATCTAGATCACGAAGCTTATGTATACTATTTATGTATAGGTCTATATAAAGGGAGAATTTAGACTTCATATACATAGGTATTATAGTATATATAATTGATTATTAAAAATAAAAAACATTACACTTAAGTATATACAAATATAAACTACATTATTGCCCTCAGATTGTTCCCATAAGTTACACCTTTTAGAGCACCAATAAACTGAAACTGAATCTTTTTATCCGCCAATATTGTGGTTTCTCTTTTAGGTGTAAAGCTACCGGCTTTATAAATTCTACTTCAGTATCCCATTACATTTTAGTGCTATGGGTTCGATACCAGGAGGACCCTACGACGCATTCGGGAGAAACAGTTGGGTCCAATTTAATGTCTACAGATGTGTCGATTCTACTATCCAGTAAATCGTCCCAACAGTAAAAGTGTCACCTTTATAGGTACCTTGTAATTTGTATTGTTTAACAAACATTCAAATTAATTATACATTTGAAAATTACTTCTTTCTTAAACATCGTAAAAGCATTCAGTGTTCATATCACAATTTACAAATTAAGTATGAATTACACAGAAAACAAAGATATTATTTAATTAGTTAAGAAACATTTTACTCGTTTTTAATAGATTAATTTTTCAGTTACAAACCAAACTAAAAAAATTATAAAATAGGTAGGTAACATTAATTAAATTAAAATTTAATAATATCAATATTAGAAATTGCAAATGTGTGCCTTTTCACTGCTGAAAGATCCATATCATGAGAAAATAACATATCATGTAACTCAAAAGTAACAATAGATAATAGTATTATATTTATGATCTAAATTATGCGACAAATGAGACAAAAGAAAAATGAATTTTCTCTAAACACATTTTCCAATAACGCTTCCGCGATGTGAGTTTTGATCTTAAACTAAAAGGTCCGCCATTGTGATCCAAAATATACATTTGAGACTGTGATAACTCTCATATGTCACCAACCATACTCATATTCATCTAGAACCCAAACGACCCTTTCCTCCCTCCTAATAACGTGTTACAATATGCGGTCAACTTTTTGGTGCATGAACTTGGTAATATATTATCATATTTTTTTCCAACTTATAATAAAGGAAAAAGGTAAAAATTTAACTTTGAAAACAAAGTTATCTATTGTACTTACGTATTTACGATGATTTAGAGGCAAAGTTTAATGTATAAACACTTCATATGTTTTAATTAGAAAACTTTCTAAGTAAATCAACATTTTGTCAGTTTTATAGCACTTTAATCTAATTAACCGCATGCACCAATTACAGTGTGTATTTTCTCCTTTAATCTTGAAAGGAATTAAGATTAGATTTCAATTTGTTACAGAATATAGTCTTTCTGTATACTTGGGTCCAAATTTACACCAAAGGTTTATATACAGTTTATTAGTGACGCGTCAGTTCTGGTCAATTAAGACAAGAAAGCATCTTAATTATGCGAAGAAGATGTTTGCCCAAAGCCCCGTATCGTACAGGACTCGTAACTACTGTTACCATATCTAATGTCTAAATATTGGAACTTGTTTCATTATAAGTCACACATTTTTTTTATGAAAATTGTGTCGCTGTGTTTCAATTAGAGTATCATAACATGGCAGTGAATATGTAAACTCGTAGTAATTTCGGGGACTTACTTAGTAATTATTTCCAATGACAATATAAATAGAAGTTTCGATGTTAATCAGTTTTATAACAATAGAAGACTTGTATAATTGACTAAAGTAGATAAAATTTAAAAGTATTACAATATAAATGCAAGAGTTTACGTTAAAACACGAATTGATGAAGTATAAAACTAACGATGACTAGGGAGACATCATTATTTTATTTTACTGAGCGAGAGCACTCAGTTAAACTAGACGAAATCAACCTTAATAGAAAAAAATTATGACGATCTATAACGTGATAATTTTTAATAAATTATCAAAGTGGAACATCCTTTGAAAGTACATATCTAAGCCACACTACTAATCGTAACAGTCCTATTTTCTTGAATGTATCTTGAGTAGCAAAACATGTTCATTAATCTACAACCCTGCCTCGTTCCTCGTCCTTTCCAGACCTCTAAACACTTTTCTTATACTACACTTTGACCCATAATGTATAAATTTATGCAATGTCCTTATTTGCAAAGGAAGCGTCTCGGAATACAGCAGATATCAGCAATTCATGAAGCACATCCCCTGTTTATTCCATTCCTGCTAAAGAGATATCTGTTTATTTGGTACATAGCATTATTTATCGCTGTCTCAAAGTTGAACAACAACACCTTTGCAACGTCATGAAAAGCTTCTGACACTTTACTATAATGAATTCAATATTCAAGTGCTTTTGATATACTAAATTATCTTCTATAAAACTTTAAACAAAGTAGGCAACTCTCTCAGAGTTAAAGATTAATTACTTTATTACATCGTAATTTCAATATTACAGTTACTTAACTCTATAGCATATATGAGCCACTTGTGATTAATGTCTAAATATTTAATGCATTATTGAACTATAATAAATAAATGCGCAACACCAAATTATTAACAACTGAATTTGGTAACTGATAGAATAATTATACATTATTAATGTTAAAATTACGATTTGTGTGATTTTTAATGTAAAAGTACGCTTGAATGATTCAGACGTTATATCTAAATCTATGGACAATATTAGTTTATATAACACAAGATCTTTAGTCAGTAAAGGACTGTAAATCAAAATATATATCATATAACATCTTATACACGAGTGAAGAAAATATTTTATTGACCATTAAAATACGCTGTAATATTTCTTATCAGATTACAGTATGTGATAATTCGTATTGCCTTTAATAGTAAATAAGTCTGAACTGTCTGACGTGCAGCACTGACTTCACTATTGACTACTAAGAAAGATTTACAATGAGACAAATGAGTTGAGAATACTTGGGGCTGTCTGCGTTTGTAGTGATTCCCAGACGAGACCAAAATATACTTACATTGCTTGCGAATGACTCATGTTTGGTGCTTTATTTGTTATGGTAGAATATTTGTTTGTTCAAATAGTAGATATAGCTTATTTGTACGTATAACATATAACCTAATGTGGAATTGTAAGCAATTCAGTAAAGTATTTAGTATTTTTACCACGTACCTAATCTTACAACGAAGCAAATATTTTATAAAATGTCTTATTGGATTTACATCCACTACTTAACTAGTCACATGTACATAGCCATAAGGCCGAACCAAAGCAATACTTAGTTTCTTGATTTGCTTGACATTCATAACGCGACATGCGTCTAAAAATGTCTATTACACTATTGAGATAAGGTCAGGCAAGGGGAAATAAAGTTAGTTTGGAATAGAATAAATGACGTTATGGAATACCTACTTAACTATTTCCAAATAGTTGTTCATAAAATGTTCTACATTTTATGTACAAATATGATCATGGAGTTACCAAATATGGAAGACATTATTCATAATGACAAACGTGTACGTGTGGCATTAAAATATGCCGATAACAAATTGCATACGCATGATTTCGCTCAGCCAAGTAATTTGATCTTTTAGGCATAGCAGGCTTTAATGCTATAAAAAAAATAGAATACCTTTGGAGCAAGAAAATGTAATAGCTACTCAAGAAACCAAATAACGGTGTTATTATAGTTTCATATTATCTATTGATATGATTCGTAAACAGCTTTAACAAAATGTTAATTTGTATTCAATGAATATAATTATGTACAAATGCTACAATTGAAAAATTTACATTGTACCTATTATTATAAATTGTACAATATCACATACACTAATAACTGCAGTACAAAATAAAAACTTGACATCGATTTTAGTTATTGAAGAAAGAATAAAATATTTTTTAATGAAATCAAATGATTGATTACATTTTCCACATTGCACGATATTACAGTAAGCGGAGTAATTGATTCTTTGTATAAAAATAAATTTACCTAAAAGTACACCTAAACAAGGTGGATATTATTCCGCTCAGGTCCTTTAGTTACGATGCTCTAAAAATGCGTGACCGTTATTAGGCAAGTACCGTAAAGACATCTCTCCCCAATAAATCCTTCTTATTTCCGAAGTTATAGATGAAGTAACCTCGTTTGGCGGAAACTCAAGTCTTTTCAGGATTAGTTAGTTCAGTTCTTACTCGATAAATTGTTACGGCCGATTGCGTGCGAATTACTTATCCTCTTTGAGTTCATTGGCTTTCAATCCGAAAATACCCTATAACATCATATGTTCCAGATTCACGTCAAAGACAATTCTTTTAGTACTTCATTTTTGCGAAAAAAGTTTCCGTGTTCTGTTTGTGAAATAGGTTTAAAACGGGTACCTTGAGAATATTCGCCGATAAACTAAATATACATGTAACTCTTCTGCAGTTGTTTTTAAAAATCGATTATATAATTTTTACTTTCTATTATAACCGTAAGTAATGGCAATTCCCAGAAATATTAAATTCTTTCTTCCATGTAAGTATTAATTATAATGAAATCGTAAAATATCTTCAATTACTTCAAGAACAAAGCCTTTGAAGGGTTGCCGCCGTATCTCGTGCGTTATTACAGTAATAGCAAGAGAAACCAGTTTCACGCAAGCAGATTTCTTATACACATTGATAATGAATTACTCTTGCAAAACCTTCTCAAAGTCATGATCTCGCAAGACCTTGTCTTGAGGATGCTTCCACTTCTACGTCATATCTAGTATTCGCACGACACTTAACTAAACCAATTTCTTAGGCTGCGTAGTGACAGGGAATCTAACATTAGTTACATTACATGAACATTATCCCAAGCTATAGTGTTAGTAATGTAGTTCTTCTAATGGCTGTAATTTTCTGTATAAAAGGTAATGATCCCATGACTATTTCTGTCACACTTTCTGTAACACACACTTCCTAACAAACATCGCTACTTCCTGAATGTAAATAAAGGTCAAAATGTAATAATAATAATAATAATATCTCTGTACAATTCACACAGCGCCATCTAGTCCCAAGCTAAACAGAGCTTGTCTTATGGGTTAGTACCCAACAACTGATACAAATACATAAATATGTTTTTTTTTTAATACATACATAAAATACATAGAAAACACCCAGACCGATACAAACAATCATACTCGTGAATACGAATCATACACGGTACAAACCGTGCAATCGAACCCGCGACCATCGGAAGGAAGGCGGTGCGCTAAACCACTGATGTCGTCAATAATTATTTTTTTATTTGGTTTCGTAACTATATACTATCCATAGTAAGAAATATTAAACTGCTAAATTATATTATTTCTTGAAAAATTGAGTTAATTACAAACTTATCTTATCATCCAAGACTCCAGTTAACGTCTGTATGTATTATTATAAACCACTTGACTTATATGACTTTTTCTCCTGCCCTTACTTTAGTATTTATGATAAGCTACATTTATAACTTTCCTGTATTATGTTGTCACCGTGTGTGGTAGTCATAAATAAAATCATATTTTATACATATTATTCCACGACATAATATATTTACTGTTTTTGTTTGAAATTTATGAAGAAAAGAATATCCAAGGCGAAAAGTGCATGTACCGAGAAATATTGGGGAGAGGCAGAATTGTTCTATCACGATCAAATAAATACTGTAGTATCTGAAGGGGGAATCAAGATACCGGATCCTACGTATAGTTATGTTGTATGAGACTAATGAAAGTGGATGAAGCAAAAGGTTTTTGTAAAGTTACATCAGTACAGCTTTCAGTCTCCTTTCTCTTATTCTTTAAAAAACATGGCGTGACGATAGCTAGATACATTTTAGACAATACTTAAATTATTGACTAACGCTTTCGATAACAATATAATGTATTTCAGATTTATTTGATTTGTCTGATATGAACAAAAAAGGCCACTGCATTATTATTCTAATAAATAAAAAAACTTGAACCATGCATTAAATTGTTACTTACAGTTACAGCAAAAAGTACAACGAGACATCTTAATAAAATAAAACTGTAATAAAATAAAATTGTTAACGATTACGGCTGATAACGATAAAGAACTGCAAATGTTTAATCCGTTGACACGGACAATTTCATTCGAATTCGAGCGGTTGTAAATACTTTGGTACATGTACCACAGGTACATGTGGCACAGGTATATTCGCCACCCACGGCGTTCCCTGCGCGTGCGCAATTCCCGCAGGGAGCCAAGGCCAACTCACAATGGGGTCCACTTGTGCAATTCTTATTGCGATCCGATACTATTCAATCTCACTATCCGTTTTATATGGAACTAGTTTCCTGAGGACAGTGCCTTCGATACACAGAGGGATTCGTCTACCTATGTGATGTGAAAGTGTATGAAATTAAATATTTGCTACATTTTGGGGTAACAGTACCAAATAACCATATTGAGATGAAATTTTACACACATACTGACTATAACATGTCTGTATGTAGGATACTACAGACTATTTACATAGTATACTAAATTACTAGTAGAGATAAGAAGCGTATATATTATATACATATAAAAATAATATCTGTTGCTGATAATTTTTATATTTATAATTATTTATCCAGACTAGACCAGACCAAATTTGGACTGTCTGTCCAAAATTGTCTGTCGTATTTTCAGTTTATTGCAATACAATGATCAGAATACTTGTTTTATTTATTACAGTATTCAACTTACGCCCTCTATGTAAATATCGAAGTAACTCTGTCTACTTGCTTTTTGCGGTTATATGAATGAACCATCACTTTTGATTAAATTTAATAGTGTTAAGTAACCACCTGCAGTCCCACCTTACTTATTGAGATTTTTAAGACTCCCTAAAAAAGATATTTGAATGCAAGGAAGCACATAAACCTGTCTAAATTATGGAAGAACTTTTGCATTTCGTGTCTCGTAATTGTTATTTTATACACATATTATAATAGACACGTTTATAAATATGACAATTCTTAAGAACGTATCGTAGTTGTATATTTGACAGCCTCGGTGGTCTAGTGGTTTAGCACTCCGCTTTACCCGATGGTCGTGGGTTCGATTCCTCGCACGGTACAAACATTTGTATTCATGAGTATGATTGTTTGTATCGGTCTGGGTGTTTTCTATGTATAATATGTATTTATTTAAAAAAAAATTGTATCCATGTATTTATATTAGTTGTCTAGTACCCATAACACAAGCTCTGCTTAGCTTGGGACTAGATGGCGCTGTGTGAATTGTAATTTGAGATATTATTATTATAATTCTAGATAGATAAGTGACCTTAGTATTTGTATAAATAATAACGTATATAAATATATACAATGGATATATGACTAATAATTTATATGAATAATGAAATATATTTAATGTTTAAGAAAGACTACCATCAATGTTTTATGAAATGTGTATTTTGCACACGATTCTAGATGAATTCACCACAGTTGGCAATTTATGCTTAAGGCGAATCAAGAGTGCACCGGAATGCGCCAAGCTGCCATCGCTGACCGCATGTAAAATGCATCAAAATAAATGTCCTCTCTACATGCAAACGCAAATAAATTTAATAGCTTATACAGAAAGCATAGAGGTACTTTCTGGCGAAATATGGAGAGACGGAAGTTCAGTAATGGACGCTGAATAACTCCTATGATGACAGTGAACTGTGCAGACAATAAAATTGAGTTTATTCTGAATAACATATATTAACTCCTCTTGAGAATGCAATAGACTGACTTTTTTCAGAATTACAATTTCTTTTATATAAAAATAAAACAAATTGTAATTCTGCAAAAAGTGCTTTTTATATGCTTATTTTTTTCATTAACGACTAGATAGCAAGTCGTTGAGTCTACTAGAACAGCAACTAAACAAATGAAGCTCGATGGCTATTGCACATAAAAATAAAGACAAGATAATAAATAGATGTGGCGGCGCGGGTGAAATAAATATTGTTTGATTTTGATTTAAGTGGACTGTATCTAAATAATCTGACGGGTACGTGGATTGACACGATACACTGTTAGGTTGGTGATTGAGAACTGCTTGTGAGGATGGAACACAAAGAAAGACAGTTCTGGTAAGGAAGGAGGCACAGTACCTTTGAATTGTAGGTTGCAGTGCGGCGGCTATCGGTGTCTCCAGGTCCCAGCTACTTGTTTCACAACAATGGCACAAACACAATGGTCTTAAACACACTAGAGCGATGCGGTGGATTAAAATATATATATATATTTAACAGTGACGCGCGAGCGCGATATGTCACTTTCGATATATTAAAACAAAATGTGCGGGAATAGGAGAGGATATATATATATTAACGTTTCGTACCACGCTAAATTATTTATTTGAACAAACTATTACTAATAATAATTATACAATGATAAACAAAAATGTAATGTTATATGGCGCAACCAAGATGGGTCTCTCATTTTAATAGTGTTGACTATTGCTATAGGTTTGACGTATTATAACAATTATATTTAACAAATTAATATATATATATATATTACCTATATTATAATCAATCATCCTTTTACGTATATTTAAATGAAACACATTATTTTTTCATTTATCTTGAATCCATTATTTCTCTTATTGCACCTCTAATCATCATTTCTTTTTAGTTTTTATTTTATTCTGGAACCATTCGCTTGATAATTGAGTAACGTCTTCGTCTCTAATTATAGCCTGTCAAATTAGTCAGTATCTGTACTTAAATACCTAGTATTACTTGCAGGTTTCATATTACATGCGCGTTCCTTATTTTGTTTACTCGTTATCCGCCCGCGTAATTTGACGCGGGCGTCTAGATATTATTTATTGTTGAGGTTTCTTGAATAAGTTCATGCAATTGAACTCATATAAAACAAAGGACATAAAATTGGATTAATTTGTACTCCCCTTAAGAGATAACATTTTATGTGGCCCTAACCTTATCACAGGTAAGCACAAGATTTATTGCGCGTTCGCTATGTGTCAGAGTTCATGTATCCAAATGCCGAGCGCAATGTTTTCGGAATGTTAAGCCCAGTGATACTTTATGGTAGGTGGTAAATGATGCTTTTATTTTATTTACAACTACTATATTAGTAGCTAATATATGCTTAACTGAAAATAAATCGTTTACATGTTTTTTTTACTATAAATTTACAAATGTTTTAAGTTATATTTAATTAATTTTCTGAGCCCGCGAATTCATAGCCATGGTATTCGGAATAATCTAAAACTTTGTTATTTGTAAACTGATTGGAAGAAAAGAAAAGTAAAATTTAAAATGAAACTTACCATAATATGTTATCGAAAACTTTACCTAGATCGATTAAACCACTTCTAAGATTAATGCGCACAAATGCTAAGACAAACAGACACTGAAACGGACACAGACACAAGGAATAAATTAGTAAGATTACGCACAAAGTCACATTTTCTATCAGGAAATGTAAACACAAATCAAAATACATTATTACATACATAGTGAAATACATGATATTGCATTTAGTGTTATGATTAACAGACTTCATTCATTGGTATTATATTACACTACAATGCTTTGTAGTCAAACAATACTTCTTAATACTCGTAAATAGCGGCTATTATTTTCCGCATTGAATAATTAGATACTGAAATAGGTTCGGTCACGACACGTTGCGTTGCGATCGCCCGGACCGAACATCTATAAATCACTATTCTGTACCTGTATTATCTATTATATCATCGGTTCTATAATCGACATAATTCGTTACAAACAGTTTAATTGGTCACGTTTTATAAACCTCACAAAGTCCAATTATTTTTCTTCAGAAACTTTTTACACAGTCCATTCAGTTTTATAAATACGGTTGGAAAGATTGTCTCTCTGTCTCTCTGTTTGTTTGTTACTCTCTCACTAAATGTTAACAAATCTTATTGAAATTTAACAATAAGGTTAATTCAGATTTACTCAAAACATCCAAGTTTGTGCAGACGAAGTCTCGTATGACGGCTAGTATTATAAAGCTTAAAGTTTGTATGTTTGTCTGTTTATTGCCTTCTCACTACTTAATGGCTAACGACGACAAATTTTAATGAAATTTGGCGTGAATGTATCTTATTCACGAGGTAGAACATACGCGATGTCTTATCACAAAAAAGTCGTGAATTTGCAGGTAATAGCTATTACAATATAAAATAATAAAGAAAACAGTAAAAAATACGGTCTGTTAGAAATGACAAATGCAAATAAAGTGGCCGAATATTAAGTGATAACCGTCATTTAAGATTATGTTTTTAATGTTAGATATTGCTAAAATCTAAAAGAACGTTATGCTTCTTATATCTTAAATGAATTTATTCTGCTCTATAATACAGAATGCATTAGTAATGAAAATGTTGATAAGCAATTTAAAATGTTACGCGCTATGTTTATGTAATATCAAAAGTCCCGTTAATGACTTAATTTGGTCAATATTAATGTCAAGTATGTGTAGTAAGTACTTACTGCAAATACTGTGACTTGACTATTCAAGTATTATACTATTATAATCACACGTTTATTATTTTTATATCCAATTTTAATTTAGAATGTCTAGATTTCTGTTATACATGTACTAGGTACTTAACAACAATTGAAATATTAATATAATAATAATAATAATCTCAGGACAATTCACACAGCGCCATCTAGACCCAAGTTAAGCTAGCTAAAGCTTGTGTTATGGGTACTAGATAACTGATACAAATACATAGATATTTTTTTTCCTAATACATACATAATATACATAGAAAACACCCAGACCGACACAAACAATCATACTCATGAATACAATGTTTGTGTCGTGCGAGGAATCGAACCCGTGACCATCGGACGTAAAGCGGTGTGCTAGACCGCTAGACCACTGAGGTCGTCATAATATCCTATAAAATGGACTGACCATATTAAACTTACCAACAATAAAGTCAGATATCACACTCTTTAATTAGACTGCACTAACAAAAATGCAAATTTGAAAAATTGCACTTTGACGTAAACCGTATTGAAGTCTAATTCAGTAATAAACGTAATCAAATCTGGAATAATCTCAGTAAGAATACTAATAAATATGTTTTTAAATATTTAGCTAACAAATAATTTTGTGATTCTTATATTTAGGAATGTAGGTATATCTGAATATGTTTACTTAGTTATTTGTTTTTGTTCCAGCGGAGGGGAGCCTGTCCGACTTTGCGGTACGCAAAGTCCACTACACGGCGAGCAATCCCCTCAAAAAGGGCTTGTTCACGCCCGCCACAAGGTAAATTCCTACACTAATCAAATTAGCAGAAGGAAGGAATGTTTTACACACACATATACACAGAAGACTGAGATAGGAGGAACATAAAAGTATTAATATAAAATGTAAACAGCACTTTAAATTTCAATGTATCTACTATATCCAATATCTACCGTTAAGATATACTTACAAATTTATATTCTATTAATTTACCAAATAAATACAATAGATATAGTAATTATACAATATAATTATATAACTTAAAATCGGGTAATTTAAGTTTTTTAGAACTTAACATGTTTAACAGTAGAAAACTGCTTCACGTATCACTTTTTGTTGATTTATTCATTGCAACTCCGCTCCTATTAGGCCTAGCGTAATGTTATATAGCCTTCCTCGATTAATGAACTAGCCAACACTAAAAGAATTTTCAAAATCTTTATAGTAGAACCAGATATTCTATATATATCCCTGCAACCTCACAAATTTTACCTTTTTATAATATTGGTAGGTATAGAATTTTGGGGTGAAAGGGGATTGTTATGTGGACTATTTAGAGACAAAGAATTACTTTTGAGTAATTTGAGCCTTAATTTACAAAATCGGATGAATCATACAAAAATAAGAATAGTGCCGAAAATATATATATTTTTAAACACGTTTCATTTTTTTTATTCATTTTTATTTTAGGCCAGCAAGTTTGCGTCATCTGTATGAGAAAGCAACCACAGACAGACTATCCGTCTCCATTCTCGATCAACTCAGGCGGGATACCCAATACTCACCATATCTGCTATGCACGCCGGTGCTTAGTTCCAAGCGGCGTCGTATTTATCACAAGGTTGACGTTGATATTGAAACTCACATTGTAAGTATTATAGTGTAAGCATATATTATAATGGATCTCGTCGTAATTTTGAAATAATCTCTTGATGTTATTTATAATCCCATCAAAAGACAGAATGTAAAAAATGCGTATCCAGTCTTAATATTTTATATATACCTTGACTTTATGTTGAGTTTCAGAAGAATGATGAGATAAGACAGTGAAATTGCTGTTTAAACTTATCAATGGTCTGGAATGGCAACGCACATAACGTTACGTCGTAATGCCAGCCTTGTATACATACATATATAAAATATAATTCTTCTGTTATTTTTTTTGCCATTTGCGTATAATAAATTGCTAATTAAATAAACAAAATATTTCGGCACTTCGGATCTGAAACAATGTATTCAAAATCTCAAACAAATCAAATTTTTTCTATTATATTTGTTTACATCGTGCATATTTTCTTTTCAATCAAGAATTGAGTATAAAAATCCTCATGCCATATATATTACAGATACAGATATTATTATTTATCATCTAAAACTCAAATATGGTACTTTCAGCCAACGGTAGTAGAACATCTAAGGAAATGGACATCAAAAGAAGCAATTGGGGACGTGACAGCTTTACCAGATGCCTCCATGAGGATAGCCAACAGTGTAACGTTGACACCAGATGAGTTATCCGAGTGCGGTTCTGGAGATGATGAACCAATAGACCACAGGCTACCCAGCCCTGATGAGCAGCTGAGAATCATTGCCTCCAAGTAAGTCACTTGAAATATATAACCGTATTATAATAAGTGGTGGTTCAATTATGATGCAGTAAGGAGAAAAGATTTTTAGTAATAGTGGTTTTTGAAGATAGAATGGTACACTCCCGTTTAGTAAAGGTTTACCATTGCTAGGTTGAGCGTGAAGTTAGCCCATCATTGCAAATTACGACGAATTAACACAATGGTTTCAAATGGTTTCATCGGTGACCACATATCATATGCTAAGATCGACAATGACGTGAAATTGCAGGTAACCATTTATCTAGGATCATAATCGTTAGATATCACCAGATAGAGTGCTAAATTTTTGAGTAAGGAGGAAATATTTTTAGATAAGTAACTTAATGATGCTATGTATTATCATTATTTTGTCATCATATTACATGACCGTAATAAAGAAAGTCCGGCGACGGCACGTGACGGCTTACAAGGCCTTATATACATAGATTACTCTCAATAAACATCAAGGAACAGCTGTAAGGAATGTCGCCTAAAATACTTACGGTTGGTTAAATAAGAATATTTGTATAGCATAATATAAGGTAAAAAAATATCAATTATATTACGACTACTATTACAAAATGTAGCTATGTTCTAAAATTACATTCCATTGTACGTACGGTAAATCCAATATAATAGTTATTGGATTATACGCTTCCAATATAATATAATACTTTATTTGTTATATACAGTAAAGAAAAGACATAAATAATTTATTTACAATGAGGCAATAATTAATTAATTGCTGATGACAATATTTTCAACAGAAGAGGTAGATAATATGCTAAAAGGAGAAAAGAAGTTAATATCTAACATAGTAATGAAGGAAAAGAATATTATCTAATTATATTTAAACTGTATAGACTTACATGAACTACATATAAAACTACTTGCATCAATATTAAAGTAAATATAAATTAAATGTTTGACTATAAGAAAGAAATTCAAATATTGAGAAGTCTTTTACTAACATATAATATCGAATGACGCAAAAAGTGTGAAATCAAAAAACAATAGGTATATGTACATAATTTAGTTTTTTATTAATTATCTTTCGCTGTTCATACTTTTCAAAATTTTTTAACCTCCCGATGTCTATCTATTTGTATGGTAACTCCTGAACGAAATGATTTTAATTCTGTTTTTTTTTTGGAAGGTAGCGTTATTGAGATGATTATTAGCTACTAGCAATTTATATTTACAATTAATTATACAAAAATTTTAAGCAAACCCTACAGGGTTTGTTTAAAATTTTTATCTTTGTATATTTACAAAGATAAAAATTTTATTATGCAATGTATGTTAATATTAAGCAACATAATGCCGCTATTGATTTTATTTTAGAAATTTACTTATTATAAATATGTATGTATTACAGATTTCCTCCAGAAGTTGTTGCGATCGACACATCGGGTAAATTTTTCGACAGAATGTGTACTTCGCGTAAATCACTTCACATAGAGGTCACTGGAGAGACGGACACCGTGAAACGAAGAACCCGCACTAGAAAACCTCGGGGTAAAAGACGAAACACCATTTCGGGCACTGATCAGAAAGAGCTTAGAGAGGCTATAGCTGGGTAAGCTTCTAGTTTGCACTGTACACTCACACATTCAGATTACATTATCTATCTCTAATAATCTAATGTCCTATAGTTTTGACTATAGTCAATAATGTTGTATTTCATTCATATGTAAATAGATAATGTAATCTCCAAAGCGATTTAATCAATGTTCAGCACTGTTCTGTGTGGACAGCTTTAAGAATTCCATTAAAATCTCTAGCACATCTCTTAACAACTTATTGATAATATCTTGTGCTTCTGTGAATACATTATTTTAACATTGACTGTCGTTGTCATTTGGTTATTAAAAATCAACAAAAACCAATTATTTGTGCACTTAAACACTAATAGTGCCACTTGTTCATTAGCTTCATGATTAATTAATTCTTTGGACAAATCCACTGTTACAAGACTAAGCGGAATTGTTTAAAGTTCTTTTAAACATAGAAATGCCTTTAGCGTGTGACTAATGCTTTGCTTGGTTTGTTCTATCTTAGCGATACATCAAATGCTGCGGCTACTGAAGAGATCGAGGATAGCACTGTTATCAGATCGAAGTCCAGTGATTTACTCAAGAAGAGCCCGATAGATCCAGTTACTAAAAAAGGACATTTCAATTCTCTAAAGCAGTGGGGTAAAAATAGATTAAAAATGATAGGTAGATCACCGAGTGCTAGTAGAGATAGTTTTAAGGATAATTTTAAAATTGAAAAAAGCAAGGAATCTAAATCTCCAACAAGACAAGAAGAAAGTGAAAAACATGAAACTGTTACTTTGCGTAAAAAGCGACCTGGAGATGAGGATCGAAGAACGCATCAAAGATGTGCCTCATATTCGTCATCTGAAAAGAGTATTGGTATCCCAGCTAGTGTACCGACAACAGCTACAATTAATAGCAATGTTAAATTGCGAGGGACATCTGTACAAAGAAGGCTAAAGCGATCAGGAATTGGCAAAGAAGAACCTCACTCTTCGAGTGGCAACTGGTCAGCTAGTTCAGAATCAGGCAGAACAAGTATAGGTTCTGAAATAACTACAACAACAGTGCCTCCAAAAAGCACAACTTCAGCAGCAACTTCAATAAATTCTTTGAACTTACATCATGGTCCCCCTAGCTCTATCATAAGCCGCCGACGATTTATGAACACATCTGGCTCAGGAAGTGTTACCAGTGAAGGCACGCTCACTCCAGATATCATTCACGACTTGCATGAAGATTTAGAAACAAGTTCAGAGTTCTCGTGTGATACAGAAGGATATTATACCTCGTTTCATATGGATTCTGGTTTAAAAACATTAAAAGAAGAAGAAGTATGTCCTAGTACCCCGATGCATACTAGCAATGCACTCTCTAATTCATCTAACAGTCATACATTAACAGCAGAAAATGAATATGAATTATTTGGAAAGGGTTCCACAAGTACAACTACAAGCTCTGCAGGTACTGTTTGCACTGCATTAATGGCAGCTGGAAGTGATCGCTCCCTTGTAATCGGTCCAACGGTGCCAGAACGTAAAAGTTCGCTATCAAAAATGATCCGAAGTAGAAGTAATAATATTCACAGTGCCAATGCTAGTTTAGATAGAAGTATGAATTCAACGTTTTCTAAATCACATTTCAACAGTTTGAAATATACGTCTGTTCAGTCATATCCAGATACAAAACTACACAATTACTCATCACCTGAAATCAATGAAGTGTCTAATCCAACTATTACTATAACTAGAAATGTTGGCAACCATAGAGAGATAACTGCAGTTGCAGAAGTTCATACAGAAACAGAATTAGAAAGTGCCAAAAAAAGTACAGGTACAAGTTCTCCGGACTCTGGTCATAATACTTCTAGTTCACCTATAGAAGATTCCGTTTCAAGCGCACATGGAAAAAATAGTCTTTCAGAACAAGATTACTCTGAATCATCAGATTTAGAAGGAACTGATAGAATAGAAAGGATACGATACAAAACTACAATTAATAGCTCGAGAATTCCATCACTCTGTGTAATAACACCTACAAATTCAGATGATGAAAGCGAAGGTAGCAGCAAAGATACAGAAACAAACAAAAAACAAGAAAATAACGAGTTAAACTCTACTTTTAAACGAATTTCTAGTAGACCTAAATTAGACTTGCCTTATGAAGAAAAATCTAAGGAAACAAAAAGCTCAAGTGAAGCAACAAAAACAAATAAAGTTCATACACAAATTAACCTAAAATCGTCATTACAACCATTAAATAATTTAATGTGTAAATTGAAAGGTGTTCTTCCTCATAAACTATCTAATAAAAAATCCCCCACTGCAAAAGAACCAAGTGTCAATGAGAATATTTATGACGCCGGTGACTATGTTACCATAGCAGATGTCAAAAATAATAATCAAAAAATGAGCCTTAATAGAAGTACATACGGTACTAACGACACTGTTAGGAAAAATTTACAAGCAGTCCTATCAGGACGACCGGAGACTGAATATGTGTCTCTAAACGAACTGCCAAATTACTTAAGTAGCAGTAAAGATTACCTGGAAAATACTTTAGAAGAAAGACCATCTCCAGTGATGGAAGAGATACAAAGAAAGGGTGCCAAAGTAACGTTGGATTCTCAAGGGCAAGTAATTTATTCATCAGATACGTTAAAAAGACGTAAAGGAGCACATACAACATTTGAACCAGGACCATTTGTTCAAGAGCTTTGTCCAACTACAACGACAATTCAACGGGAAACTGCTGATGTAGTAAATGTTACTGACGAGACTGACTTTCCTTATGAACCTCCACTGCCTTCTAGCAAACCTACATCGCCACAGCTAGGAAAAATGATAATTAAAGCACCTATAAATCCCAATGGTCCTATGACTACAGAATTTATTCCGTTGCCACCCCCTAAACCTAGTACAATCATAACAGCGACACCACTTACCGAAACTACAGCTAGGATAGACCAGCCATGTGGTAAAAATGAACGTGATTTACCACGAATTGTAGAAGCTATAACCAGAACGGGAGCATATGTAAATATTCACGATGCAGAGGGTGTCAGCTTGTCACCGACGAAAGACGATTTAGCAGGTAAGAACCTAATACCCTCAAAAATTATCACAAGAAGTCTTTTAATTCGATCACATAATATGGACCAATCTCTCGAAACAAATTCAGACATAACTCCATTTGTACCAAATTTTCAGACGCCTATCATGTTACAAAATAGATGTCAACATACCACGTCCTTTAACAAATCGGGTAATAAAGTTGCTGAAGTTTTAAAAATGTTCACAAATAAAATATATAAAGAAACTAATGATGAAATTAAAAATGATCAGGACTGTCACAATGACTCAGTTCATAAATCTCTTAATAATAAAGTAAAGCGTAGCGATAGTTACAAATTAGCAAATTCACCATTAATGCCAATAAAGAAGTTACTTAAACTTGAGACTTTTAGTAGTAATGCTAAAAAAGTTAATTCTTTAGAAATGATCCAGGCAGAGATTACAGCTGATTTATTACGAGAACAAATAAATTATCCTCCCACAGTTTCTCCTAAGTTAAATCACAAAAATCTTATCAAACCGGTAGAGAAATGCGAATGTATGAACAATAATGATTCTCTTATGAGCGAAAAATTCGAGGCAGAATTATCTGCCTTAACGTTAAGTCCTTTTGTTACACCATTGCAAACCAGACGTTCTGTTACCTTTATTCCACGCAGAACAGACACGTCTCGTGATATGTTGACGGCTATTTTAGATTCTGATCCTGACGATGATATCACTTTTGAATCGCCACCTTCTTGTCCTTTTACTCCTAGTAAGGTCATTATACCCTTCGATGGTTCTATGCATAAAGCACGAATATTATCAATTTCCGAGTCTGATTACGGTACTGAAATATGGTAATATAATAGATTCTAATTACAATTTCAAATCAATTACATTACTTGATTATAAACAAATGTAATGTTACATCTGTACCCAGTATAAATTACTTATAAAGCTAATCCTTATTTTAATTTGTATGTTCTGTTTAGATTTGAAAGGGATTTTAATCCGTCCAATAACAAAAAGTACCTAACTTCGTCTTCCTTTATACGCTTCTGTGATAAATACTTTTGTTTTAATTAAAATAGCATTTTTAATGACATCTAAAATAAAAATATTAGATTGTGATTCTATTACTATTTTATTTAGTATTTTATATGAATTATATTTTTTAAGTAATTATAAATGTTTCATTGTTTGTAAGACTACGAATGCATGGTGGCTTTCTCACCGCAGCTGTATGCACAGCTTACGAGTGGTTCACATTCTTCGTTTGTAAGTGCATGGTGTGTTATTCGTTTGTTTACGTGTTTTGTAAATAATATTACCTATTACACTATTATTGTAAATTAACGCACTTTTCATTTAATTTCACTCCTTCAGTTCTCATCCTCACTTCACTCATTATGCACATTGCACTTGGCGCCAAATCTTTAGAAAAAAAGTTCTGTTCTTCGACATAGTATCGTATTAGCATTTTCATCATTTTTAATAGTACAATATAAGTCTAGAACAGAATTTATTTTCTTACAGCAAATAAAACAAACAACGTTTCACAAAAAGAAAATTGTAAATAAATCTCACATTTTACATAGGAGGAATATAATCTGCAAATTAAACTAATAAAATTTTAATACGACTAATTTTTTTAATAATTATTATATAATAGGTACCTACTGTTCAAATAAAACCTAATGAGGTATGAAGTAATTATGTTCTAAAGTCAATGGTGTAAAGTTCTGTTTATTGCACAAATCTTACTTGGCTTTGCACAGTGCAGGAGATCGCTTCGATATGTCGCGACTTCGTCTTTGATAATGTCAAGTTCTTCAAAGGTAAAGTTTTGTGTTGCTTTTTAAGCATGATACGAGGTTGCGGTTATGTAGAGGATTTAATAATTGGTATATCGACTTTTTAAACTGATGATTTACGTCGATCTGTAATGATACCTATTTATAAGTAATTTACAAACTGATTTTCATTTTGAAAATGCATTGCATGGGGTCTAGAATTGAATTGTGACTAACAAACTATATACCTAATTAATATATTTAAGTAGGTAATTACAATAATTATATTATTTAAGTTTGCATACGGTTTTATATACAAATACTAACTAATAGGATACCAAACTAACAATTAAATATACTCCGATTATAAATTAATTATCAAATTTTAAAGAGAATAAAATGCCATGCACTTCCGTTATACCTAATGCACTTGTAGTTGCACACTGCTATTATATGCGTATTATGTTTAGGTATTTTAAGTACATTAGAATTCATAGCTTATTCGAGTCAAGTAAGTAATATGTTTTTGCTTTTGTGATGAATTTCTTTTTTTCGTACCCATATAGTCTCTGTTATAATGTATGCCAATAATATAATTTAGGTACATACACAATTATTATAGTTTGATATATCTTATAATATATATTATATAATTTTGGGATTGGTGCCATATTTGTATGAATTTTCGTAAGGTAGGTATAATTGGTAGTTTTATAATTTTACAAGAGTACGTTTTAATGTTCTTTTATAAACATCTCGGAATATGACTTTATTTGTAATTATACTTACCTTACAAAATTTTATATATTTAGTATGTACAATATATAATTGATAAAATTATTTACAATGTGATACGCATTGTAAATTATACTCCTCAATTATAAAGTTTCTTAAATGATAAACGAACTTATAAAGATAAGTAATACCATCAAAAAATATACGTATCCACGTTTTAAAATTTTGTATTACAGCCCGACATCATTATCCAATGTAAACGATACTTGCTCATATTTGTATAAATAAAATATAGTGTACGGGTAGTAAATGAAGTAAACATATTTTTTATAATTATTTTTAAAAATAGTTGTTTAATAGAAAATTCACATTATATTTTCAGACTATCGACATTCCTGTGCTGACAAGCCCTACAAACAGCAAAATATATCTCAAGACAAAGTTCCTGCAATCAACCTGACTGCACTCATCCCAAACCAACACCGATATAATACGGCTCATTTACGTGGAAGGCACGGTGTCGTCAATTATGATAACAATCAACCGAATCCGGCTAAACACCAACCAAAATTCTGGACACTTCCTAATAGAAGTCTCTTAGAATTAAATGCTCCGCAACCAAGGACACCAGAACAGAGAAAATCAGTATTTAATAATCCTATAAAGCCTGATAATAGAACTGTACCGCTGGAACAGATCGGGATATCGCATGCCCTCAGCGGGAACAATGATTCTATCAGAATTTCACCTATCGATCCTCGAACATCAGGCCCTTTTAAATCTTCCACACCATCCAATAAGGAAAATGTAATCGACCTCGGTGCCAAATTACTATCTCCAGTTAAATCTACGATGACAAATGAAGAACTTTATGCTGTCATACACAAAAGCAAGAAGAAACTTAATATAAAAGATTCTGTGGAAAGATCCGAATCACCAGCTTTATCTACAGTAAGTTTATCACCGGTAAATTCAGAAACATCTTTGTATAGTAAAGGAACTCAACGTCATCCAGAGACAGGCTATTTGGGAGATCCGCGAACTAGAATGAGTTGGTCACCATCTGACAAGCTACCACTATATTCAGGTTCTGGTATTCAAAAACAGGAAACAACATCATGCGCCGACAGATTTGGTCCAGTACAACAAACATCAAGGCTTGATTTTAAAAAATTACTTTTACAACACAGTGTGAAACTAAATACTATGCATCCTCAGAACAAGACAAACAAATTGTCAGCAGTTGAACAACTCAAACTATCAAAAGAAAAAGCTCAAATACCATTAACTCCAAATACAAACAGAACTCACATTAATATACTTGATTTAAGTGGTTCACCAAAAACTTACACTCACAGGAAAATCATAAAACCTAACCCCCAACCTGCATCACCTGGTAGAACAGGTGCATTAATTAAAGAACATAAAAATACGCCCAAAATTTTGCTTTCTCCTAAATCACAATGGCGATTTGCAAGCCCCCGTTCTGACGTATTATCTTCACCAATACCTGAAGCAAATAATGAAGACGAAAATTCGAATAGCTCTGGTGAGAGACATGATATATCTCCAAATAACCCACCGTGTAAAACAGTTCCTATTGTTACGAATCAACACTTCGGAGCGCGGCGAAATCTTATACCAATTAATGAAAACAACTTTGAATCCGAAAACGATTTGTCAGAATCTATTGATCATGGAATTTTTCCACTTAACACTGATTTTGCAAAATCTCACAGTTTATCGAGATCTGAAATAATGCAAGCAAAGCGTGCCGAGTTCTTTAACACGTCTCCTGAATCGTCACCTCCGAAATTTACATCGTTTAAGATCGCGACGGCTGGTCCGTCTACTCGAAGTAAGTCCTCTCCGGAAAGAGGCAAGATTTCACCAACGACATTGGAAACAGCATTATGATAATTTGTAAATTATCCTGCATTAAAGCGGTGCTCATTTTCCTTTTGTGTGTAAATAATGCGACGACGTTAAAAGAAGCTTTAATCTAGTCTCTTCTAGCTTGAAGTGCCGTTTTTGAGGGCACATATGCATTTTAATAGCTGCCAGTGTTATACTACTTAAATTACTGAGATTAAGGACATTCAGCTCAAATATTCATTTAAGCTCTGATGGGGCCAATTTTTATTTTATGTAGTACTGTACAACTGTTTGAATATAGTGAATAAGTATTTATTGAGTATGTACTATGTAAGTAGTGTTTTGAACTTTTTCAAAGTTTTTAAGTTATTCGGAATACAATTTTAATTAAATGTGTTAAATAATATTCCATTTTTTATTTTACCTTTACCTGCCCGATGATTATGAAATACTTAGCGTGCAAACCCTAGCGCAGCAGTGGCTATGATAGACTTGTTATGTTTATTAATGTCACCACATCTAGTCAGTTGGCTATATTACATAATGTATAAAGCAAGAGCCGCCCACTTAGCAAATTACATTATTTTAAAGAACAATTCACATTAGCGGAGATTATATTGTGGGTACTATGACATAAATACCTAACATACATTTTTTTTAATTCAAAGACCCGAGACCGATACAATCATTCGCACGAATAAAAATATTTTCATCTTGCGAGGAATCGAACACGCGACCATCGATTGGACAAAATTAGCATTCTGTACTCCTGTATAAAGTATAAATGAGCGAAATTACATACCCTTCCGTGCGTAGAAACGGGCATAAAGTTTTTGTTTAACGTATTAATGTATATACTCATAGATATTAAATGAAGTTTTTTTTCTTTTATCCTTACTTAATTCCGTCATGTCATAAATCTAGAATGTTTAGGGAACATTATTAGTCATACCATATAGATATTACTTACATAGTAATACAGAATAGTGATGTTAGTAATGGAAATACTAACCAGACTACTAGCAATGTACCATGTGTTTTTATGGATGGAATGGTGTAGGTACTGCCTACATTAGTGATTTACACCGGGCGGAGACACAAGTGGAGGATGAGATGAGCATGATGTCAGTTAGCTCATCTTAGCGAATTGCTAGCTATTGGATTGTTAGTCCACATTACTAACAATCCTCTTTCCCTCCAATGTACTTCAATATACCATGTTGTCAACCTCCACCAGGTCCCTTCTAGAAGCCATCATGATTCCGGTGAAGTTGTAGACTAGATACAGTCAACAGCATTACAACAGATCGAAAACAAACAGTGAAATATCCATGATAGGCTGTCCTGACATGAAGATTATCTTTTTATCTATCTATCTATCACTGGTGGAGCACCAGTGGTAACCGTTAGCGCCGACGAGTGCACCGATCCATTGTCACCAGCGTAAATTATATAATACCTAAATATCTATTCAGTCCTATAATACTTTAAAAACTTTTTGAAGTCAGAATGTCAAACAGATTTCTACTGGCACTTCTTACGTGAATGTTACCAAATGACATCTGCATATATAAATATTGATATGACCAATTGATACCCGTATTATTTATATTTACAGCACGGAATGCGTAGCAAACGTAATGATTAAAATTTACTATTTAACATTGAAGCTGAATCATGAAGTGTAATTCGAACGATAGCAGAGATACTTCAATGAGCACCTCAAGTTGCTCCGTCAAACTTAAAATCATGGCTTTGGTCGTAAACACTGCCGATATAATCAACGAAAGGACGACACCAACCCTCGGAATTTCTCACGCCATTATATCACCTGTGGCTTTATTTACGAGCTTCTTGTTCCTTGGTATCATATTAATTGGCAATCTGAGACATCAGCGAACTTCTTGTTTCCTTGAATCATACGCATTAATAGTATGTTCTGTACTGCACTCATCTCTGTCAATATCTGTATTCAGGGAACTTAAGAGCGTATCTGTCACTACAGGACATGCTGCTCTCGTTTTAAATGGTGTGCTTCCAATGATTATGATACTATTAATGCTTGCTGATCTCGTCATGATAATGTTCTCAAGTCGTGATGATATAGCACCAGCGCTACCTGCAACATCGAGACCAGCATCCCATTTGGAAATACCTGCATCTTAAATTGTATAGACAGATTTATGTTAGTGTGATACAGTAATGTATATCAACACTTATATAGTTACTTCATCATAGTGGGAATCTGTAATTATGTGTAAAAAATTGTTTTCTACAAATTATAAAATATATTTATTTACAAAAAAATTAATCAATTATCAATCAATCAATGTTAAAAAAATGCTTTCTTATATTCTATGTTTTGGTTACATCATCATTGGGTCCAGGACTCGGCTGTGAGTCCTGTATGGCCACTTCATCTTCTATGTTTTATTGTTATTATTTTAGTGAATGACAATATCATTATGTATCTGCCTGCCTGAACTAAAAATTTAGGCAGAGGCACCAGTAAAAGATGACAGGAAAAGGATAAAGTTAGGTTCAGTTGTTTCCCATAGGAAACTGTATGGAGGTTGACATAAAGGGTACAATTGTAAGCAATTGACCCACTATAAATGCTACAATATCAATTATAAAACCAATCTACCATAATATTACTAAATGAATCTTGTTGCCCCAATAAATAAAATTATTATTAAAAAGTATTGTGCGAGGAACACAAATTAGAAAAGGTAACATTAATAAGGAAATTCAGAGAAAAAGAAATAAAAAATACTTAGATTAAAATTTATTGTAGGTCTTATATACATGTCACATTACAAAAACATACTGAACATAGTAAATAATAATCTAATTATCATGAGTAGTAAATATAAATTATTTTAACTGAACAAAACACTACTTTGATATCTGCAAACAGCCTTAACTTTAGCTTGTTCACATGTAAGGGCTGTGTGTAATATTAATATAATTAGTCTTTCTGACAGGGCTTATGACTACCACATGTAGGATGACTGTTGTGAATATATATATTGTTATTTATTTCTATGCTGATAGGATGAACTTGATAGTCTAAGTTATATGTACTTCTATTTTTTATATCAAATACTTCCTATGCTTCAGGACTTGTCACACATGCCTATAACTTGAGTTATATAGCTGTATAATGTACAACATATATAAAACACACCTCATTAGAAAACTCACTTATTTCATATTGAAGAATAAGTGTTGAGGAAACAAGATTGAGATATTGCTCCACTAAACTTATTTTTATATCATTGTTTTTAATGATTTTAAATAATACATAAAATAAAGATAGCTACTTTATGAGTAATGTGACAATTTATATGCAAAAATACATGACATTATTTAGAAACTTAATATTAAATTTACTATCACTATTTGTTCATAGGAGGTCCATTCATTAATGGTGGTCGCATTTGTCCCATTGGACCCATAGGGCCCATTGGTCCCATTAGAGGTCCCATCATAGGGGGTCTCATCCCCATCATAGGTGGCATTGGTCCATGAGGACCCATCATCATAGGTGGCGCCATTGGTCCTCCTGGTCCCATCGTTGGAGGAGGCAACATACCCGGAGGTCCACCTGGGGTCGGTACCGGTGGTCTGGGGCCGCCAGGCCCCATCACTGATGGATCCCAAGGTGGAGGTATAGTAGCTCCTTTATTACCAAATGGATTCTGAGCAATTTTTCCAGCTTTGAACGCGGCTGTAGTAGCATCAATGAGATGCTGAGCTTGTTCCTCCATCCATTTTTGATAGTAAAACTTCACATTGTCTTTATGTTTTCTTCCTGTGCAGTGAGTTTTTCTCACGCTTGGTGAATCGTGAGTTAAATATGTATCACAATAATCACAGTAATATTTGGGCATAATTGTAGGTTATGAGTAAGTTTTATTTTGCAACCAAACAATATGTATTAATAATTGCTCACAAATTACGTACTAAAATTATTGACTTACGCAAAGAATTCATAAATTTATATATTGTTTGAATTTGATATATTAGAATAAAATTTATTTCAGACACAATAATGCTATTTATTTTTTCCTAGTCAGACAAAATTGAAAGCACAAACGTTACACATCAAACGACACAGAATAATCTAGATCTTGAATGAAAGAGTACAAAGATCGGAAAAGAGCACCACTTTCTGTACTGTCAGTCAGCGTCAACCATTGCACAGAGCCAAAGACGGTATTCTGAGTTATTGATCTCTGGTTTTGGACCACAGTATGTATGAACCATAGTGTCTCCTATCTACTTATCTGTGGCAACTTCTGACGTCTGTTCTATTTAGTTAGTGGTTGTCTCTGAGTAGCTCATATGGTTTCATGTGGTGTGGCGTGTAATTAAATTTCAATTTATTACTGAGCCATTTAATTATAACTTATATGTATTAAAATTAGTTTAGATTTATGTTTAAAATTTACTTAAGTCTATAATTATTTTTTATATTTGTCAAAATGCCTGATATGAAGTATATATTGGTCACTGGCGGAGTTATAAGCGGCGTTGGGAAAGGCGTGATTGCTAGTTCATTTGGCACGATTTTAAAGAGTTGTGGTATCGATGTGACTTCAATAAAAATTGATCCATATATAAATATTGACGCCGGTACATTCTCGCCATACGAACATGGTAAGATTAAATTTATTATTCATTCATTATTATTCTGTACAATCGACTTGGTTATTTTTCGGGTGGCGTGATGCAGTCTATTTTTATTTTCTAGGTGAAGTTTACGTGTTAGACGACGGAGGCGAAGTCGACCTTGATCTTGGCAACTATGAGCGATTTTTGGACATTACTTTACATAGAGATAATAATATTACAACAGGCAAAATATACCAGCAGGTTATAGAAAGAGAGAGGCGTGGGGATTATCTTGGCAAAACAGTGCAAGGCAAGTATAAATATTATTAAATAATTATTCTAAAATTTACAAGAGGTCAGGTCATGAATTTTACTCTTTTTTAAAGTTCCGTACCTGAAGACAAATAAATGAACTTTTAAAACATTATCATCATTGCAGACAAAGTGGCCTACACATCGTTTTAATTTAGAATTCCCTCTCATAAAGGACTAACTAACTAACTCATAGTAAAATATGTGATTTATTTAGTAACATAGAATTTCACTATATATACTGTACTTGTCTGTAATCATATAAGTAAACTCTTACAATTTATTAAAAGTTAAATAATAACACCGAATGATAGTTTTATATGTTTTACAAGTTCTGTAATATTCAACCAGTTAATGATACAAAAAGTTCACTAACTTACATTGTGAATAATAAATCAGATAGTGCAAAGTGAAAGTTTACTTTATAGACTTTCTAACTCTAGTCTATTTAAATATTGAATGGTATTAAAATTGTTTCATTTATTCTTTGTATATTTTTTTACTAGAACTAGGTCAATAAAATAGTGATCAACATTTTTCAAAGAACAAGAGGCAAAATAAAACCTCTTTGCAAACCTAGCTTTTTAAGTTAACAACCATAAAGAATAAAAACTGTATTATTAACTTAAGCTTAGAAAAGTTGCCTATATATGATGTAGTCAACCAATACCTGATCTTTTGCTACTTATGAACAGATTATGCAGATATACCTTAATTACAATGTTTTACTCACATTTTGTATAAAAGAAATATTGTCCAAAATTTTAACAGATTTAACTGTTAAATTTATTATTTATACTATTTTTTAATTATTTATTTATTCATTTATTTCAGGCAACTAGGCCCATATTATAAATACCTTATAGACTAACATACATATAATATAATATTTAAAAACTTATACAATAATATTGTCTGTGTGATCACGGCACTGAAGACGGCAATCTGCCACGGTAGCGCCGATACACCACACCTTTCGGCCAGTAGTCCTCTTTCATGAAGGTGGGCAGGAAGTCAGTGGGGACCAGGGCCACAAACGCTTTGAAATTCGCGTTGTGACTCGACTTCAGCTGCTTTACCCTCAATGTCAGGTTACTCTTGGTACGAATATAATCGACAATGTCCTGCTCCTTAGTGGCGTAATGTAGACGGGACAGGTACATTGTCGTGGTCGGTGTAGCAGCATGCAGCAGAAAGTTGGGCCCAGTAAGTGCAGTGCCACAATGATTCCTATTGACCTTGTTTGTGCGCCTCTTCTTTTGTACCACGACGAAGCCATCATCGTCGCGGTTACCAGTGGCAGCACACATAGGGTCAATATTCAGTGCCGTTTTTGGCACACGCCGGTGTACTGAAGCAGTCGGTTTGCTAGCGACGACGGCGGCAAAATCTCGACGCTGTGGTTGCACCGAGGATTTTGTTAGCGCTGCTTCCACATGCAGCAGTATCGGCGCTCGCGAGCTGCGGGCGGGGAGCACGGGGGGCGCGGCGGCCGGCGGTGACACCACATCTGGTGACGTCAGTGTCGACGCCGAAACCGCTGACTCCGCCGTGAACGCATCGCGGCATGCCCCACGGCGCGTGTTGATGTTCCTGACCTAGTTTCTTTTCGCGAGTCGCGCAAACTGTCCACTTCCTTGCGCAACTCACTAATTATGTGCTCTGACGCATTGAAACATAGCGTCACATCTGCCAAACTCTTTTTTAAGGACACGATATCCTTGAGTAAGCTAGTAACATCGACGTGATCAAATGTGACTGGAGGAAGTTTGTTTAAATCCTTCGCCACAAAAGTTGTCACGTCGTCTGGATCGGTCTCCTTCAGCAGCGTTATAATATCCTGTAAGCTTTTTTGTGTCCCGTCACGTCTACACCATCTGATCAGTCTTATTTAGGGACTCGAAGAGCAGAGCCTTCGCTCTCGCGATGTCGTCTTGGCTGAAGTTGGACACACAGATCTGGACTGCACTTACTTCGTCCATTACGTCCAGCTTCTGCTGCAGGAACGCAAGGAGTTCGTTGGCCACAAGTTTGTCACACATGGCTGGAACTTCGACTAGCACTGCTTATGCCGCGCTCAGCAATTACGATATTAAATAAAATAATTATAATACGTGCACATCGGATCGCGCTTACACTGAAACTACTATGTATGTATACTATGTTATAGAGTACAAATCAGCAATTGTATTCAATGTAACTTGCCACGATTTAACTAGAAATTAATTGTATAATTACTTTAAGTATTTACTTTTTTTAAATATTCTTAAATTTGTTCATAAGACTTTTAAAAGTATTTTCTCTTGCAGTTATTCCTCACATAACAGATGCTATACAAGAGTGGGTGCAACGAGTAGCTCATATCCCTGTGACACCAGAAAACACTCCACCACGTGTGTGCATAGTGGAACTTGGTGGCACTATTGGTGATATAGAAGGGATGTCATTTGTTGAAGCATTCAGACAGTTCCAATTTAGGGTTAAGAAAGAAAATTTTTGCTGTGCACATGTATCATTAGTACCAACGGTTAGTAAATATATATGTAAACATTTAAAAAAAAATAATACTACCAATGTAATTGTCTATTACACACAGGGATAATTTACTAGGTACATCACTTATTAAATGTTAATAAATTATTTTCATCAACCACAGATTTAATGTTGTATAAAAATGTTATAAAATTAGGTTTGGAGCTATTTTCTGAATATACTTCTGTAATTTACAAGTTTTATTAATTAAGTAATGATACAATGGCCCAATAATAAAATCTTCCTAAATTTGTAGCCAAAATCTACTGGGGAGGCCAAAACCAAGCCAACACAATCGTCAGTGCGCGAGTTACGAGGCTTAGGCTTGTCGCCGGATTTAATACTATGTCGATCTGAGAAACCTATCAACCACACAGTCAAGGAGAAGATATCTAACTTCTGTCACGTGGGTCCTGAACAGGTAGGTTGTTAATTATATTAGTAGGTATAGTTGTATATTTTTTTATTGTGCATTTAAAAAATTGTCAAAAGTCATGATGAAATGAAAATCTCTTTATTCTAGTTATGGTGATATTTAATTTTTATTACCCTTGCTATCATAGGAGCAATATATACATAATCTGATATTTTAATTGTAATTATGTGTACTTGACATACTATTTATCAATATTAAATGAATACGTTATTCAATATAGAAGTATAATCTAATTTATATATATGTAAGTAAATAAATTGTAATTCAATTTTGAAAAATAATAAATTTTTCATTCAGGACTCAATCAATCAGTGACCACTATTTGTTATCCAGTTTTGGACATGCATTATTACAAGTATGGACAATATGCAAGCCAAAAGCATACATGAATCATTATAACTGATACTTAATAACCATATAGTTACAAGCTAATGATAATTAACTCAATTACTATACAAATAGAACAATATTTCCTGTTGTATTAAATTACAATATAATTTATTGTTATAATATGTAATAAAAATGTAAATTTAATTCCCAGGTAATCTGTATACATGATTTGAGTTCAGTGTATCATGTTCCTTTACTAATGGAGAATCAAGGTGTTGTACAGTACCTGAATGAGAGGCTACAGTTGAATATATCTATGCCACGTCCTGGAAGGTTAGTCACTATTCAGAACTTTTATAAAATAATAATATGACTATGTAAGTTCTTAATATTTCACGTTGTAATCTGAAAAGTCTGATTTATATTTCGACAAATTAAAAATGTCATTGCTGATATTTATAAATGTCAACATCTGCCTTTTTATCACCTTTTCACGAGAAAACGCCTGATTTAATTAAATATAACAAAGGAATATTTATTATAATAAAGCTAATCTGGAAAGTGGCGTAATTGGATGAATGTTTGTACAGACAAAGTCGCAAAGTAGAGCTAGTGTTATTATATATTAATTATGTGCATTATGCATTCTGTTCGCGTGTTTCTTATTGGAAATTACTTACAAATTGTGTAACTAATTGAATGAATAAATAAGTAATTGTTCAATTATCTATCGCTCATGCAATATACTAGTGGGTATCTGAGGAGAGATAATATAATCTAATTCGAACGATACAAAGTTTATTCATTTTCATTCAGTAACGCGTACGGCATTCATGACCATGAAGTAAATAGTGGGCTTCTGTCATAATCATATGGCTATGAAACGCAATAATAAGTATACATAAGTATACTTACTAAGTTAACAAATTATTCCTTTCTACACACAAACCAAATAGTTCTATAAATTGTATTTTATATAGTCACATGTAAACAACATGTGCCCACACGAACATACCCACAAATAAATCCCAACTGTTATCATCATGTAACAATGTATCTGAATGCGACTAGAAATTGTACTAATTCATTCCCCTCCGATCGATCCACCATCAATTCGGAACAAACCAAACGGAATCGAAATTAGGACGCCCTGAGTCGAAGTTCGAATCCCCAACGGTGCCCTCAGACTAAAGTCTTAACCGCCAGGCAGGAGTTGGCCTATAGCCGGTCCATAAGTCCTTCCGCGAGTTTGGAAAGCCAACTGCGCCCAACAACCTAAAAAACAAAACTTATTTTGATGAAAACATTGCATAATTAAACAAAGTAGGTACAGTTATAATTGAGAATTGTTCTTTTGGCCGTGGTTGGTTCAAAATTAATAATATTCATAATTATTTAATTTTATATCTATTACTGCATACAGATTCATGCAAAAATGGAGAAATCTCGCAAAGCGAGTCGATAATTTACGCAAAGAAGTTAACATAGCATTAGTAGGAAAGTACACTAAACTTGAAGACAGCTATGCCAGTGTCACTAAGGCACTGCAACACGCGTGTATCGCCTCAGGCTGTAAGCTCAATCTCACATACATTGAGGCTGTAAATTTAGAGAAACAGATGAAAATTGATGATCCAGTTAGTTACCATAAAGCATGGCAGGATCTCTGCAAGAGCGAGTAAGTCTTTATTATTCATTATCATCATCATCTTTACCTAAAGTGTATCTAGAATTTCCACTAAATGATAGCTCTGATTATACGGTTATTTGTTTATAGAGCTACATAATATGTGGACATATATTACTATTCTAATAACAATGAAATATATTATGTTATCTAAAAAGTTGTTTTTATATTTGAAGTTATTAATTTCAAATATAAAAACAACATGATCGTTTGTGAAGGTTTTCATTTATATATATTTTTTACTTAGTTGTTACGTAAACAAATTTACACTAAATGTAATTAATGACGAACAAAAGATCTGAGCGAAACCTTAGAATAAAGTATTTAGTTATATGATTATTTAAAATCTACATTGCAGTGGTGTCATAGTCCCAGGTGGTTTTGGTCAAAGAGGAATGGAGGGTAAAATCGAAGCATGCGAATGGTGCCGTGAAACACAGAAACCAATGCTCGGCATTTGTCTCGGTTTACAAGCTGCAGTAGTGGAGTTTGCTAGGAACGTTTTGGGGCTGAAGGGCGCTAACAGCACCGAAGTTAATCCACAGTGTAATGACAAATTGGTGATAGATATGCCTGAACATCATACAGGAAAATTAGGTGGTACCATGCGCCTGGGGAAAAGGAAAACATACTTAGAACAAAGTGTTATTAGTAAGTAATCTGCTGTTTGCATAACATTATTTTAGTTTATATACAAATACATAATACAATTATGTGTATATTTACAACAATACATGTATATTTTTTTATGTTATTTTGCGGAAGTGTATTTCATTCCTTTATGGATTATATACATATTTTTAATTCCGCTGCCATTAGCGTTGTGCGAGAAAACAAATATTTAGTACCGAAACCTCACCACTGCTACTGATAGCGTTATAACCATTTCTCTTAGTGATGAAATTCCGATAGTTATTAGTATGGGATCTACACCCATATAACGACATGTATTTCAACAGACTGTTGACTGGTCATACTCTGGTCGTCAACATGCCTACTGTTGACGACCAGAGTATGACCAAGCTATATTCTGCTATAATTTTACTATCAAATCTCACCCTCCTCTACCACTAATAACTGTTTATCTTTTACATTTAGCTCGACTATATAATAAAGATGTGATAGAAGAACGACACAGACATCGCTATGAAGTAAATCCCGAGTACATAGAGAGTCTCGAAGCGGCTGGTCTTCGGTTTGTTGGTAAAGACGAAACCAAGACACGCATGGAAGTGGCGGTGGTGGATTCTCACCCTTATTACGTTGCTGTACAGTTCCATCCTGAATACTTGTCAAGGCCACTGTCACCAAGCCCGCCATTCTTAGGGTTAGTATAGTTTTTTTTAATAGAGTGGTACCAAACTAGCCTAACAGGCCTCTATCAACACGTAATTTCACTAAATCCGATAGCGAAGTTACTAATGGTTCTCCAAGACCATCATTGCATTTTTCCGTACACTGCCTGAGAATACTTTTCCATTAATTGAACATCAAGTTTACATTTCTGAATACTTAATACTTAGAATGTTAACACATGGAACTAACTATTATTCTTTCACATTTTAATCACATTAGTTGCCATTTGTGTTGTGGAAGTTAATTAGTAGTACTTAAGTTAATTAGTGTGTTTACATATTGTTGTCTCTATTTCATCTGTACAACAATTATTATTAAACTAATTGCAGCCTTTTGAGCGGCATTAAATAACAAACATCAAAATAGTTCTATCTCTTTATAGTATCTTAGATGCTCATTAAAAATGTCTAGTACAGGCTCATGTAAAGGAGAAAAGAAAAGAAATTTAAAACTCTAAACATTTACTTATTTATTTTCACAGATTAATATTAGCGTCACTTGGAAAACTAAAGAGTTACTTATCCAGAGGCTGCCGGTTCAGTCCTCGGAATCAGTCAGATGTTAGTTCAGGTAAGGAAGTATCTAGTAGATTTTTCTTACTATAAATAGAGATAATGTTGTTTTCGAAATTTATTTTGAAGATAATCACACTCAATATAGTTTGTGAGTTCGGTTTTTTTTTACCCTACCTCTCTGTTTATCACATTGCCTTTTTAGGAATGATTAAATATAAGTAGAGCCATCAGCAATTTATTTAACAGAAAAATAAGTAAATATTTATATTTACAATATTTTCAGATGAAGAAGACATTTTAAGTTTGATTGAAGACAACAAATCAGTTATTGAAAATGGCAAACCAACGAATGGTACGCATGAATAAGAAGTGATTAGATTATGGGTAATACATTTTTAGTTACAAGTAGAATTTGTATATTTTTTTTATTTTGATGGAGTAAGTCACGTATTATATTTAGAAATAAATGTGACGCTATTTCGTGTAAATTGTACCTTCATGGATGAATTTTATGGCCAATATTTAACTCTCATTATGGCCATAAAAATATAGTTATAGCTTCCCTCTTTGAATATGTAAGAAATTTATATTAATATTGGTCATAAAATATTTAACATTATTATTCATTTATAAATCAAACACATAACGACCTTATTTTAAAAATTAGAGTGATCTTTTCTTTTATTTGCGCAATTTTTTCAATGTGAAAAAACATTAATAATTCATAGAGCTTACGTTTATATATGTATAATGAATATTATTTAATAGTGCTCATTAATATTCCCTTAAGAATAAGTTTGCGTTTAAATTATTATCTAGTTCACTCTATAGTATCGCTCTATGAAGTTAAAACTCTCATTACTCTGTAGTTATGATATTTGTTACCTCTCTAATTGTATCACTTTTTATGTCATTCGGATGTATTTTTTATTCTACTTAATTTTTAATTGCATGATATTAAAGCACCTTCTTATTGTTGTCTAATTATTGTTGTAGGATTAATAAAACAATTCTTTTTTTTTACAGTATATTACTGTTAAAAATACCTATAAACAAAATGGTAGTATTTAAACAGTTACATTTAATAGACAACAACATACAACTTTTTGGTTGTTACAATTATATTCCTATGTTATAATCGACAGTAGAATATATCCTTTTGCATGTATTTCTATATTTCATGGTCATTGAATGAAGTCGCAGACACAAAACAGAATTAGATTGATTTGTAATTTTTTTGTTTAAATTAATGTTATTAGATATACAGCGCTTTCTAGTCTGGAAATAACTAAATGTACTTTGAGATCTAAACACATATTTTAAAAAAAGACAAACAATGAAATTGTCAATAGGCATAACTAAAATAATTGAAATTATCACATAGTCATATTATACACAGGTTAGATATTACAGTTTTAGTTGATATTAGCTAGTCAGTACAGTTTTGCATAATACCAATTGTATGTTCTTATTTCTATACATTTATATATAAGTACAGTCGGCAACAAATTATCTTCATTTGTGTGTTTTGCTATAATTGAATAGATTGAGTTTTGCTACTGACTGTAAAAATGTAATATCTATCTCAAAAGCATAAGTATTTTTTTCTAGTTAAGACATGTAAAATTTTGTTTTTATATAATGAAATACTACTACTACACATACCTTGCTCAAAAATGTTGGAGTACATGATATATTGTTAAAATAAAATCTATTCTTGTAAAAATAACTTTAATATTAATAAGAATCATTGCCCCACGTATAATACAAAAAGAAGTTATATTTTTTAATTTATGTATATAGTGAATGAAAATCGAGATAACAGTATAATTAAGTAATTGCGTATAAATGGATTATTTTATAGACTGCTGAGATAGTGGCGTCTTGTCTGTACAAAATGCAGAAAATGCTCGAATTTAGCTGAATCTTATGAAATAAAACTTATATATACGGCATGTTTTCCCTAATCAGCCAGATAGGCAGGGTTACACCCTTTACCCCGCCTTTCGAAATAATTACCGCAATCTCAAGCTTTAATATGGTCTATATTGAGAAATTATTTTTAAACCATATGAGATGCATTAACTCAGGTATTCATTCTTTAAGACACAGACCTACCCATAACCCACCTTACCCAGAACCCATCTCATTACCTATTTCTACCCGTACGCTATCGTAGGTTTAAGCTATACAGTATATATTTAAAACAACAATCGCATACTTTAAGATTAGTAAATTGTAGATATTAGTTGTTTGTCTAAGTAAAATATTAATATTTTTTAATGACTACATTTAAGTAAAGTTGTTGCTACCTATTTTAGCAAAATAGAAATATTATTTCATCGTTATACTCAATTGACTGTAAACTGCAGGGTAACTTTTGATTCGATTTTGAAATGGTCCATTCAAACAATAATGTTTTACTTATATTTATATATAAAGACTATAGAACATTAATAATGAATCGGTAAAAAAACTTCTAATATGTTATTTTGTTAATTCTTCTAATTGTTAATTAAAAAAAACGAATGTAAGATGTCTAATCGATGTCATTTCGATTCTTTGCGTCAAAAGTAACCCAGTAGGTCAAATAAATAAACAATGTATGTCCATTAGAATGTAATATACGACTGTTAATACAATGCCAGAATTAATTAGTATCTTTGCAATCTTGAGTTCATAAAAAATCCCGTGTAAAATGTTGTTTCGGAACCCTCGAAGTAAGAGTACAACTGGCATTTTACCTTTTTTTTTTTTTTAGTTATGGCCGATATAAATAAATTAGCCATATGAACACTACGCTGATTGATGTGCTTGTGCGTGTATTTTATTGTTCATGTTGTTTTCTTTTTAATTAAGTGTAAATGTCATTTTACTGCATTATATTAAAAGACGTGGTAAACACACATCACTATTAGATTAAATACATCCAGTTTGTTTGTTTTACTCGAAACATATGCAGTGCACTAAGAAATATAAAATAACAAAATAATATTTACATATTTATTTACTCATAATATACTTATTTAGTTATGTCCCTCTCTGTCTTTTCAATGCACCCTTATATTAATTTTAATGTAGACATTTCTCAAATATTTGAAGATCTAAGTCGACTAATTTTTTTATTGACGCTGAATCATTTCAGAAACTCATTATAATCTCCATATAATAATTTATTGATTGATTCATAAATTTTTCTTGAGATGCATTTGAATTTAGATATTCTTTAAGTAATTGGTATCTTTTTCATACTTAAATACTGATAATAAATTTTACTGTTGTACATTTACACAAATGTTTGTCTCATGTAATCATCTATATATCTACACTTGCATTGCTTTTTGGGCGATAGTTAAGTGTATATATACATAATGAATATTCTGCAATAAATTATAGTATTACAAATAATTTAGGCAGAGGCCATTTTAGAATCACATAGTATAACTACTTATAACTTCATTTCATGATTCTGAACATGGTGCCTACCACTCTATACTTTAACAACATAGTACAATTTTCTTCTTCGATTGTATTAAAATTTCACATTATAGTGATGTTATTGTAATAAAAAAGGTGATGTTATGGCTGTTGTAATTACTTTATAAAGAATATATTTTTATTGGAAAAAAATTGTAAATTATAATGAATAGTGCATGGTAAGGTAGTAATTGGTATATGAATTAAAATAACGGAAAAGTGTATATTACTGACAGCATTATAGATATAAACCCAAAAGTTTGCTAACTTTTTTAACAATTCAATTTACAATATTAGTGCAAAATTGTTTACTATGACATAAACATTGAGCGTGCATTCCATTCACACTTAACAATGCAGTTACAATTTTAGATAATATTAACTTTAGATATTGTTTAAATACGAAAAAATATAAAGTTATTCTTGGCTGTCTGTTTTATTTCAATAAATGTACGTCCTCTTACGCTCCAACGTATAATCCTTTTATTAACTTGTAATAAATTATTTGCATATATTATAATCGCATAGAAGTCTGACCGTTTGGAACAGTCAAGTCATATACCTAAAAAGTTTTTTTAAATATTTGCAGCTTGAAATTAACTTCTATATGCCTCTATTTAACTGCCTTAGACTAATCTTTAGCGCGCCTAACAGAAAATGACAAAGAATTTCGAAAAAAAAAATCCTATTTAATAATCGATGCGCCGTCTCCTAGTATTTTACTACCCCACCCTATATGTGAGTTTAAACCTATTTGACGCAAATTTGAAAAATAATAAAAACCTTTGGTATTAAATTATATTTCTTACTGACTTTCCAGTGAAGGGAACTCTGACAACAAAACCAAAAGTTGTTTCGAGATACGGCGGTAGTCGCTTCAGCCACGTTGTAGTGTTTTTTTTTTTTGTATGTGATAATGGAATGGTGCATCCGCCTGCGCTAACGGTTTACGCTGGCGGGGCACCAGTGGAGGGTGATAATATGAGCATGAGGTCAGGTCAGTTAGCCCATCGTGACAAATTCACCAGGAATTTAACACGATGGTTTCCAGGGGGAACCGCGTGGAGGTCAACCTGACATGGTACATTGCTAGTAATGGGTTCATTAGTCCACATTACTAACAATCCCATTTCCCCCCGCCACGTTGTAGTCATGTTGTTCAAATATACCGAACAAAATATTGACATCAAGTGTTGCTTTCGATATGACGTCGACCAGCGACAATGTTGGGGGGACAACAGTTGGAGTATTCAGAGAATACCCCAACTGTGATAATAATATAGGACAATCTGCTGCAAATTCGTTTATAGGAATTCGGTTCCAAATCGGTAGATGTGTATTTACCCTGGAAGTGTACAAGATTCACAGCTATTCTTCTTCTTCTTCTTTTAGTTTAAATGGCTTCCACCAAATGAGGTCGGTGATTTTGCCAACGTCGTGGTTTGGAAGACACAGTGGTGTGGTTTACAGTTTTCTTGACTGTGTTCGTAGAAAGGACAAAATCGAACAAAATATTGTGACATTGACAGATTGCCTAGAATGTTGCCAAGAATTAAACTTTACCATTTAAAGCAGGTAATAAATATCCTGTTTCATAAAATCCACTTTTTAACATTACTTTGTTAAAAGTTAGCGTTTAACTATTACGAAAAGAAATTATTAAAGAACTGTACATTATAATAAAGTCCTGTTTGAAATATTTTTTTAAATTAAAGGCGAAGATGCGGTTTTGTACTCCTTTAGTTCACCACCTATTGATGTTGATCAAATGATAACAATAATAAATAATCGATTTATACGGACGAAGTACTTAATTGTAAATAGAATTATTCATCGATTCCTTTGGAGTGATTATTCTCGGCTTCCTATAGTCTATATGTTGGCCAATTTTAAACAATATATTTATTAAAAATTAGGCCAATTCCTGCACACGTTTTTACGTGAAGCGATAACACAATAACAGACAAACAGATCTATATATGTATATGACACTTTTAAAACGAAACTTATCAATTTCGACTACAAATACATAAAATCTGTTAAAATTGACAATGAAATTGTGTTTCTATCAGAATCGAAAGAAAAGTATTATTACGAATTCGTGGAAAACGGAAGCTAATTTTACGACAAAGCTTACCTTGAATCCTTGATTGAATTACCTACCAAAAACTACAATAATTACAGAGGAGGTAATTTTAACATATCAGGTGTTAACACTGTTATTTGAGATTCCAATACTGTTCACCTAAAAAACTCTCGAAAATATATTCTGTTTTTCATAAGAGTTTAACTATTATATTAATGTTTTCATAAAAAAATTGTTGTTTTAAAGTACGGTCTAGATTATTATTTTTTAATAACTTACGCAACCATGTGTTTTCACCGCGGACCATGACATGAATCCTATGTAGTATATTGTAATTTAAATTTATTTGTGAACAAGTGCCGTCGCGATGGTGTTCGAATCGATTGTAGTGGACGTGTTGAACAGGTTTCTTGGAGACTACGTGGAGAACCTGAACAGATCTCAGCTCAAATTAGGGATATGGGGAGGTAAGTAACCCGGCATGATGTCATACCTACACTACGGTAGATCGAATTATCTTTTGTATATGACTATAAATATAAATATTTGACACTGTTTCTCTTTCAGGTGATGTCGTCTTGGAAAATTTGATATTAAAACAGAATGCATTGGAAGAACTCAATATACCTGTCCAGACAGTTTATGGTCATTTGGGTGAGTGTTTATAAGGAATAATTTTTAATTTTTTTTTTTATAAATATCATAATATATAGTACACATTCTCAATAAATTATATATTTTTAATCAATTACATATTGATATTGTTAATAACAATGGGTCACAAAATGTAAATATAATCATATCAAGATGGGATAATGACATCCTTAAATCTTTATTAATCCCTTTTCTCAGTTTTACCCCCACCTAGCACTAAAAGCTTAATAAATGTGATGGAGAAATGTCTCCAAATAAACTAATTGCTAGAATTGGTCTAATTTCATATGGTTTTATCTAGAAACCATCGTAGTTAAGTTCTGCTGTATTTGCCACAATGGTCTAACTGTTCTGTGTTGACTCCTCCTATCATATTTCACTGAATTATCCATCACACCAACATATATCAAAGTCAATAGTAATTTATTCACATATGATCTATCGGCCGCTATGCTCGTTTAATTATTATAATTCCAGTTGCTACTTCTGTTGAAAAGAATTAGCAATATAGTCAATTGATACATTTATTATTTGAACTCAGTTTCAATCTTTAAATGTTCCATATTATTTAAGCAGTGTATATATCTAACATGTTTACGACATAAAATCCCTAGAGGGAACAACAAATGCTGTACAAGGTTGTCTTCCAAATAATAGCTTACAGGTTTAATAAATTAAGTATTACATAACAATTTTTTTTAATTCAATAGTAAGTAGAACCAAAATATGTGTCATATTATAAATTTAATGGCCATTCCTATAAAAGACCTATTAATTTTATCTAAACTGAATGTGGGGACTGCAAGTTTGTATTTGCATTTATTGTTAAAGTTATTATATGTTATACTATTAGCATTAGAGTCATATAAACATCATCCAATAAAAAAGTCACCAATTTTTAATATCTGTTTTTTTTTGTATTACATATATATTTTTGTTCTATTATCAGTAGTTTCGATTTTTATATGGTAGAAATAATGTGATAGACATTATTTCTACCATATAAAAATCGAAAGTTACCGAAACACTAGTAAGTGGTAGTATGCTATTGAGGGTGGAATGGTATAAGTAGTTTAGTTAAGCGGTATATTTAGTTAGTGGTAAATTACAACTTATTTATTTCTGTGTAAACAATTTATAACATACTTTAATTTACTAAGATTTAAAATGATTACACATAAATCAATATTTATTTTGTCTATATCTAAAGATTTGATGAATTAAATATATGCTACTTATAAAATTTCCACTTGCATGTTTATTTTAGTATTATATAATAGCTATCAAAATGCTATAAACAAGCTCACCTGTGTCATGTGTTATAAATATAAATAAATTACTCATTGCACTGGAAGGGAAGAGAACAATAGGATTACTATTTTAGGGTTAAGGTAGTATATTAATTTGTATGCATAGTCTGACATTTATATATGGTTGTAACACTTATGGCTGTAGAATTCGTTTGTACATGGAACTGTACCTAAGCTTTGGATAATAGAAATAAATTTTTAATTACTTGTAATTTTATAATGTCAATGAGAATATTTGTCTAAACTTTTCCTACAGCTGCCATACAAATGATATTTAAATATTTATATTTGAATTACTGAGTATTATCAGATCAAAAATATATAAATTGTTATATTTTTTTAACTGCTAAGAGATGGACATACTATAATATTCCATTCTACATTTGCGATAGTTGCTGTGGATGATTTGTTTAAAATTAAACACTGATATATCTGTATATACACCTCTATCAAACCTACTGATCCAAATTTAAATATATCTAAAATTATTTCTAATCAATCACTTTAGTATTTTAATACACGAACTGATGAACAAAGTCACCCTTAAAAGTTCTGTTTCAATACTGAAACTCTAAAACTATTTAATAATGAATAATTTCGAAGGAGTAACGAAACGGATTCTTCATATGCATCTTGAATATAATAGCATCAAAAATAATCAATTTTTGGCATGCCAACCAGTCTCAATGATGCAAGGTTATATCAGTACTCCACTTAGCATATATTCGGTATAGACAGTAGCGTATAATTGTGACACCGTAATAAAGTTCAGAGCGGTGACATCATGCCCTCAAATCAGACTCTTTGATTGTGTTAGTGAGTCAGACGGGATCCGAAGGTCATCATTTGACCTCCGCTTACATTACCTATCACTGAATGCCTAAAAAATATCTTTCTGCCCAATAACAATTTGTATGTTAAACATGTATATTTGTGTTCTATTATATATTAGCTGGTTTATATGTTTCACGAAATTTTAAAATTTGTTCTCGGGTTGGTCCCGTAAATTTTATTTCGGATTGGATGTTAATTTATTGTTTGTATCCTAATGATCTATGACCGTTATGACCATGGAATTTTAAAAATAACTATTTTAACTTCGTTTACAAAAATTGTAATTGATGTCGTCTTGAGAAAATTGGAATTGATGTATAGCTAACATTGTAGAAAGTCTTCTGGAAAAAACTATAATTTCCTACTATAAACCTACTTAAATTTGTTATCTCGCCATACGATAAAGTAAATATTACACCGCATAAAACACGAGTATACGAGGCAATAATTCTAGATCTGGATGGATCTATTTGAGTGTGTAGTAAAGACGGGGACCCATTAGCTCTGTTTGTTAATATACATAATTTACTTGAGCCAACACTATTGGCTACTTGAATCAAGTGTGATGGTATGATCGGTATCTAATTCCATCAATAAATACGTAGATACTTATTAAATTAGTAAAACGCTTGCGTGACATATTTTATATGAGTAAACATGATTTCTTACTTTATTCAAGTGTTTTACATATTTATTATTATTATTAATTTATTAGTTATTTGCTTCAAGGCAACTTAATATTATTTATATAATAACAAGTAGTACAATTAAGTACACATCTAATAATTTTAATATATTTACATACATATTATTATTGTAAAGTATTAAATTATTATATATACTCATACCTATCTACTATCATGTTAATTATTTAGAACTGCTATTGTCTTATGTACAAAATGGCATAATTTTTTTGTTTTATTTTTCGTTGGTACACATTATTGTTTTTATTTTCCCCCGTCAACGAGTTTATTTCTTTAATCGCATGAGATCTAATCTTATTACATGCCTATTTTTATATTGAGCGCCATTTTCGTGATACTGTAGAATGTTACCTTCTACAGTATAACGAAAATATAGTAATTTTAGCAATGCATATACATATCTATAAACTATTAGGTACAGTCTAAATTTGGCTTTTATTATCAATATTTAACACATGCTATAATAAAAACCGTGTATGCTATATAGGTAGCACGTATATATAGTTACGTTGTATAGACGTTTTATGAGTAGGTACATTAATAATACAGTAATCTATATTTATGTAGACTGTAAAGTACGTATTGTAATCGATATAATTGTTCTCCAGAATTATTCAACTGTCTACGCCATTCGTAACTGTTTTCTCCATACGGTAAAAGAATATGTCACCACTCACTTAAATCTCCAGGTTGTACAAATGAGTATAGTACAAAGGGAAAAACACAAATCGGTGCAAATAGGATATCGAATTAGACTCTATTAGAATATCTTTTAAGAGGAGAGAGTTCCGATTGCAACAATGGGGCAGGTTGTCCTTTCCTTAGTGCGCTGTAGAAACCACTAAATTTATTTTGTTTGTTTATACAGGTAAACTAGTACTTAAGATACCATGGAAAAATCTATACGGTGCGTCTGTAGAAGCAACTGTGGACCGTCTGTTTCTTATTGTGAATCCTACCGCTGAAGTCAAGTATGACCCAGAGAAGGAAGAGAAAATGGCACTGGCCTCAAAGCAGGCCGAACTTGTGAGGGTTGAGGAAGCTAAGAAAAAAGAAGCAGAGAAGGGTATGTTATTTATTATTTAATCCCGCGTTTATCATATTTTGAATTTAATTTACATAAATTCCACGCGTTGTCATTCCAGAGGACTAAGGTATCATACCTCCTATCCCGTAAATTAATTCTTTAATCATAGCTCTACAACCAAAACATATCTTACGAAACAAGCTGCTGAGACTGAAATAGGTGAGACTAAGATACCGACGCAGACGAGTTTTGAAAGTCCACCTCTGGTAAACTTACGAGATAGACTAATAAGAAAGAATTTAAAGCTGTCGGTAGCAGCAGTTGTATATTATATTCATAGATTTGGGAAATGGAGGATGCAAATTATTAGGAAAGTTGTAAGGATAGGTACTGGCCTTTTCTTCTCTGTCTATCGCATCCCTTACATGGTAGATTTAGTATTATAGTGAGACGTATTTGAATATCTAACATATGGTTTTGTTGAAATTTTAGGAATAAATAAATAATAACTGTTTTGTATATCTAACCACTTATGAGGAAGTATGTAAATACCTAACTGTCGGTAGTAATGTAACGGAAGTATTCAGTTGATTAATTATTAGTTACGCGCTAATCTATTAATTTACTGATTATAGATTCAGAGTAGAACATGCTTAATTGTTCCACAGCCACATTACTTTTTGATCGGTTTTGTACTATGTACGCTATGGAAGCTACTGTTATTTTGTCTAAGACAAATTTCTGCCTCATTCTGTTTGTGTTTTAGTAATTATCTCTATCTAATCAGTAATCTTTATAGACGTTAGACAAATGACTGATAAGCGATTATTTAATCAATGTGTTGTTCATCATGATTTTAATGAAGCAATCTACTTAATTAATGCACCAATTAATTATTTAAGGTTTAAGCTAATGTAAAAAGTACTTAATTGGGAGTCATTAGTCCTTTCATATAGAGTAGACTACGTCGCGTCGGTAACATCAAGTCCTGCCCAAAAGTATACAACCTCCTGCTTATCTTATCACAGGTTTCAAAGAAAGACCACAAAAGCAATCCACGATTTTTATAGAGTACCTATGGCTAACCGTGATCGTCTGCCTTTTCGGTTCGTGGTCTCGGTGACCCCGAAAATTATTTGGGACGTAAGAGTGTCCTATATGTGGGTTTGTCCTTTATTTACAATACGATAGTTTTTCATATTTGTAAAAAAAAAACAATTATCTATAAATGACAAGGTTTTTATTCCCATTAGCAACACAAGCATTTCGTCTCAAAATTTAGTTTTTTTATGAATCAGTCCTATAACAATAAATAAATGTGCTGATGGCAAAATATCTCGTTATAGGTTAAGATAAAAATGTTCACATTGGGTCTGCTACGCAGGATATTCACAAACAATAACCTGACACGGGTATATCACTCTAGTATTATATGGACGAGCTAATTCCTTAGGGTCAAAGATAACCTTTCTCATTGTGTTATCTGAGCTACTTCTTTATTTATAGCAGTTGGAATAAGCGACAGTAGCCCGTATTATAATGCAATCGCTTGTTTCTGCGACTCGGTATTGTAATATATTTAACAATGGTATTATCAGTACCTTATATGTTACGTGAGACACTCATAACATGCAAACTACAGTCTGTCTCACGGGTTGCGTGTTTAAGACTATTTAGTATGAATCCGATTATTTCGCCCACTATTTTGTTGTGTTGTTAAAAATAATAGTTTGTTTAAGTATGTATTTATAAACTCTTTATTGCACCAATAGAATTAATACATAAGAATTTTACAGAAAAGTGATATGGAAGTACAAATATTTATTTCTTCATATTATTGGGAGATTACCTAGATACTATTGAAACTCTGTTGATTTTTTGTATCGTAGAATTTGCCTTGTGTGGATCAATAAAGAAATCTTGAAAATAATGCTATTTATGTTCCACTTTCTTTAAACCACTAATATTAGATTTGTTGTAATAAACTAAGTCCAGAATTATGATTAAATCTTATGATCATAATCCTTAATCAACAGCAGCCTTAGCTGCTATAAGGTTTCTTAAAATCGTATCTATCTATAATTGGGCTAATGTATCGGCGCTGGCGTGACCACCGAATCAAATTCAATGTATTACTATTACAATATTAATTCATATGTATGTAAGGTATAGTATTTATAATATGGGCCTAGTAGCCTGAAATAATTAAATAAAATAATAGTGTTACTTGTTACCACAGGAAAAGACAGATAAATCAGTATTCTCGCGAACCATTCCCTCAGTTGTTATGTTATCTATTATTATTTACATTTCGCAGATCAAAATAAACTTGATGAGACATTCGTGGAGAAGTTGGTAACACAGATAATCAAGAATGTACAATTAAAAATAACAGATATACATATACGATACGAGGATAGCATAACTAATCCAAAGGCACCGTTCTCCTTTGGTATAACACTGCACAATCTGTCCGTCCACACAACAGATGAAAATTGGAAGCAAGCGGTTATTCAAGAAGCTGTGACAAAAATTTTTAAGGTATAATAATTATTGACATCTTTATTTACTTATGTAAGAACACACTGTACATATTACAAACAGTACAAGCATTTTTATGTTGTTATCAATGTGACGCTTGACTCACAATAACTTATACTACAGTATGCGTATATAATGTACTTAATTAATAAGCCATAGAATAATATTTAAGTAGCCTGTTTGAAAACGGATTATAGGATAACAGATTATATTTATTTTACTAAACATTTGTATTCTGAAATTAATCAAACTATTGTTAATATTTAGAAAAATTATCAAAATGCAAACCACCTTCTGTTTAAAGTGGACTTACATAATATTTAAATTATTTTGTTTAGCATATATAATGAATCTCGACAATAAAAAAAATCCTATAATACCATTACATAGTCATATTTATAATCATTCCTACATATCTCCATACCAAGGTATTTTGCCACTTATGATCATCTTAAATTTTTATTGCCATTACAATGCTCAAGTCCTACAAAAGAACTTAGGGCAGTTGCAAATAAATGTATCGATAATGAATCGACATAACTTAATTACAGATCTTGAACTTGGAGGGTTTAGCTATATATTGGAATCCTGCAACAGAATTATACTCAAAATGTCCCACGCAAGAGATCAAGACCAGACTAGAGAAAGAGATAGCAACAAAATCGTCTCAACCGTCATTCTACAAATATGGTAAGATATCACATATGTAGTGTAGAATGTTTACAAATACAACTGATAGTTTATAAAGAATACAGTGTTCAAACAAACAAGAAACTCTCCAGCTTGTGTCAGTTTATATTATCAGGGTCCAAGCTGTCTGTATTGAAAATCAATACCGCTTCATAATGCTTTCAATCCTCATACAAATAGAACGGAGGTCTCACGCGGACTAGCGGATAAACATAATTGCTTTATGGAAGTGTCCTTAGCATATCTACAATTTGCAGTGTGTTTTATTGCTACGGTGAAGTCCCAGTATATTTGTTACCATTTGTACTGACTTTCTGATTAATGACTGATGATAAAGTTTACATGCTCTTGAAGAATAAGGGTGTCTGAAAATGTCTAAACATATTATTAAATTTAAAATAAAGAGGTTAGAGTCTTTGCAATCTTTAAAACCCTGGGTTTCATCTTACTAATATGATAAATGTGGAAGTTTATGAGTATAGATGAATGTTTGTTACTGTTTCACGCAAAAACTACTAAATGAATTTTAATAAAACTTTATAGCTTATACATCATAATAACACATAGTTTATATATTTCACGCGAATGAAACCGCAGGCTCACCTAGTATAAGATATAAATTTAATTGTGTTATACAAATTGAGCTGTCATTTTAATAATCAAATTGCACATTACTCTTATGTTTATTAACTTATGTTTATTTTCAGCTTTGGGTCCAATCAATGCTACAGCAAAACTAAAATTAAATCCAAAACCAGAGGGTGATACACCTAAATTTAGTATACCTAAGGTGATATTAACACTTCATATGGAACAACTGTCAGTTAGTCTCAATAAAGCGCAGTACAGGGACATGATGCTGCTTGCAGATTCAATGGATAGGATGAGCAAAGGCACACCTTATAGGTTTGTGAAACTACTTGTAAATTGAACAAATTAATTGACCATATTAAATGTAACTGTATTATAAAGTACTTGTGTAGCCCATTGGAAGTCAAGTGATAATGGCCAGACGGGAAACCATAAAGTACGACCTGAGAATGTATGTTCGTTTAATTAAAGTGGGTCAAATTTATTTGGTTTTTGTTATTTGCTGTACTAATGAGGTGTAAATCATCATACATTATGACTACATACTCAAAGTATTGCTATACCTTGAATCTAAACTGTACGTAGATACTTGTTTAAATAAATTGACATTGTTAAGACTGATGACAAAATCAATGCACATAAAATGGCTTAAAAAAGCATGCAATCCTGTGCATGCTTTTTTCAATAATGTATTGTGGTCGGTTTTACTTAAAATTTAGTATTTTTATTTTTTGACAAATCACACAGCGCCATCTAGTCCCGTTAAGCAAAGTTTGTGTTATGGGTACTGATATAAATACGTACAAATATATTGTAATTACTTACATAATATACATAGAAAACACCCAGACCAATACCAACAAGTCATGAATAGAAATGTTTGTACCTTGCGAAGAATCGAACCCGCGACTATCAGAAGTCAGAGGTTGTCAATTTTTATAATTATTTACTACTAGCTGACCTGCGCAACCTCGTCTGCATTTCATTTCCCCACCTTTTGCAATATTTTTCATTGCAGCTGCGTTCCTACTGGTCGTGCATAATGTTGTATAGTTTAAAGCCTTCCTCGACAAATGGACTATCCAACACCAATATAATTTTTCAAATCGAACCAGTAATAATATTAGTATAGATTAAAGTATTTGCCTCTTTATGTTTGATACGTGGGGAGACTAAGTTGTATTAGTTGTTGTTCCGGGCAGACTATAGAGCAACCTAACATACAGTGCATTTATTTTCGGTAGGTTTTAGTACTTTCTTCATCTATCAAATACCTTTTACAGAAAATACCGCCCTGATCTGAAACTATACAAAGGCCACTACAAACAATGGTGGCATTTCGCTTACCAATGTGTACTAGAAGAGGAAGTGCGCAGGCGCCGAAGAAATTGGGACTGGACACACATGTTGGGTCATAGAAATTTGTGCAAAAATTACGCATCTGCGTACCAATCCAAGTTGAGCAATAAAGGAAAAGTCGGTGCTGATCAGCAATGCATATTGGATGAGGCTGAGAAGAAATTGGATTTATTTAACCTCGTTGTCATTAGACAGAAAATTGAAATGGAGGTATGTTTGTTTTCAATTTAGGTGTATAATATAGAAGTATTACCAGCAATTTTCTGCCCTCATCCAATTCACATAGGTTTTATTTTTCTTCATGATTTTCGAGCAATGTCTTGATTTAATCGGCGATTCTGATATGGGATTTATTAAAATTTCAATTTCATTTTATAATAATATTTTCTCGTTTCTCCGTGGTAATCCAAGAAATGTAAACAGGTAGATAAATTCTAACAGGTATATAAATATGGATGGTATAATATACATTATCTTTTAGATTTTTACAATTTTATGAGGCATAGTGTTAATTTACTTAATTATTATATTATGTAACAACGTTAACAATGCATATTGTGTATTTATATATGGTTTTCTCTTATAAATAGGTTGAAAGGCTTGGAAAGCTGGAGGCGGAGGCAAAGAAATCTCGTGGCTGGTTTGGCGGCTGGTGGTCTGGTGGCGGATCGAAAGATGACGAGCATGCCGAGGGAACAGCTATAAGTAAGTACTTTAAATGACATTTGTATATACCACAGTTTCAGTAATATTAGTTCCAGAGCAGCTAATGTTAGTATAATTCTGATACCTATGCAAAAATCCAACGAAACACATTTATTTGTTTGACTCTGTTATTTAGTGATAAACGAGATTATAAATATATCATATTAAAACGTATTGTTTAATCAATATGTATCAATTGACAATGGCGATGTCCTAAAATGGCTAATTTTGTCACTGTTAATCAAACACAGGAATGAAAGATTCTCCGAAGAAGGTTGTTGTAATAGCTAACGATATAGCAAATTCAGTCGAGATATACTACTATACAACTACTAACAGTATCCTGACGACCAAATTTTTAATCTGCTTCAATTTAGTAGGAGAATCTTAATTTTATTTGCCCAAGTTTATAATTAAGATAATAATTTTATTCTTTTTTGTTATAAAATGCGAAACAATTTCATGACAAATTATTTCTTTTGGTCTGGATATTTTATGCAGATATTAGCGCTATCTAGTATAATTTTAAGCAGACCTTGTACTCTGGGTTTGGTTTATTTTAAACTAAATGTTTTTCCTTAAGATATTTTTATAACGAGTATAATTAATCTGTATTTGTGTTACAGTGAAACAATTCGAAAAAGCTATGACACCGGACGAGAAGGACAAGCTCTTCCGTGCCATAGACTACCAGGAGAACACCGCACCCCTCCATTTGCCAGTGGAGTATGTAGCCGTAGTGGGACATTTCCGTCTCGACCGGCTTCAGGTGGCTGTAAACGATGACGTAGAAGTTCTCAAAGCTTGTGTGGACAATGTCGAAGTTGATTTGCAGCAACGGCCTAGTGCTAATGCACTGAGGTATGACTATATGTATCGATATTCAATCCAATGAATATATAATGATATTCAATCCCATGTGGTAGGGCTTATGTCCAATGTGAGCTTACGTCGTTGCTTGTTGAAGTAAGTCATCGGTGCTTGTTTCACGGGAGAGAGTCAAAAACATAATTGACACATTAATTAATTTAGTACTTCTTTGTCTGCGTAAACTTCCTATAAAGGGTTACAAAGTTTTTGCTTTCCTTGTACTATTCTTTAGTGTACGACAAAGTAAACAAGGCTTGTACTAGGGTTACTAAAGAACTACTATAGTTAATAATATTATTGTGAATACTTAAAAATATAAGAGTAATCGTGTATCAAATATTTGATACATGATTACTCTTATATTTTTTAAACATATGTTTAGAAACAGTATATTTATAGTGTCAGTGATAATAAAATAAATATATATATATATTATAATTTCAGAGTGGACGTACAAATGCAGGCGTTTAGCGTGACCGGAGTGCAACAGGATGAATTTATTCCACAGCTTGTAACATCCAAAGAAGTTACGAAAGACGTTAATCTCTTAAATGTCGTTTTTGAAACAAAACCTCTAGGTAAGGAAAAAATATATTACAAATATCTGTGTAAATTAATACTAGCCGTACTGCTATTTGTGTCACGATATTGTAATAGGGAAGAGTATTGCTTATCCTAAAATACAGGATTTTTCATATTTAGGGGGCAGGATGTCACCTTATATTTTAAGGATATAGTGTATCATATTTGTACTATAAATTAATGAATAAAATAAAAAGTTGATATTTTTTATATGTTATGTTTTTAGTGTCGTGTATGATACGCTTTATTGTCGTATTATTTTTAAATGGATGTGTTGTATTGGCCTAATAGCCGCAAACTCATCTCATATGTCATATCTCAGTGCTATAGAACCGAGAAATAGCCCAAACCAAAATCTAAATGTTTGGAAGTTATTTCATAACACTTGTCATTGTATATTGTCTATTACAGACGGCACTTGCGACCAAAGAGTAAAAGTGTCGGCGCGTCCTCTACAAATAGTGTATGATGCACAAACGGTCATCGAGATCGTCAACGTATTTAAACCGCCAAGCGAATCTACAGCTTTAACTACGTAAGTTACTATGTAATAGGAGGCATACTTTATGTTAGATCATTTCATAGATAATTTATTGATTTTTCTAAGCAGGATATTTAGTAAACGATATTCGCGTATTTTTTATTTACATTAGATATTTATAAGTAAGACAGATATAAAAATAATAGTACACAATTATATGAAAACAGTCTATCCATCCATTTTTATAATATTTAATAGCCTTTTTTGTATAATAATGTATCTAATATTTTTTATTGCTATTCATATTTCAGTTTACAAGCGGCTGCTGAAAATAAATTGTCGGATTTGAAAGAGAAATCGGCGTTAGGAATGCAATATGCTGTACATCATCACACGTTTATAGATTTGGATATTGATATTGCTGCATCTTATATCATTGTACCGCAAACAGGAATGTATAAAGGGTAAGTGTTCAATGTTGTGATTTAAATGTTACGAGTATAATAATTGTTCAAGATATTGAGGTTTCTTATGGAATGACCGTGTGTACAAGACAAATTATATAGTCAAAATTAATTAGTATAGGTATATATATATATATACTTATACTAATTAATATATAGTATAAGTATATATATATAGTATATAAGTCACAATTAATTAGTATAAGTTTTCTGTAAGCTTTATATAACTGGCTCTCTATCTCTATACGTAATTTATACGTATATTATGGTGTTCAGAGGTGAACCATGTGTGGCGGTAAAGTTGGGTGCTATCAGTGTGAAATCATCCGGACGGGGACAGCAGCTCGATGTACACCGGTTGCATCGTGAAGGGTTCTCCGACGAGGACATACTGCGGGAGATAGCACACCACAGCTACGACAAGATGGCGCTACAGCTCACAGAGATGCAGGTACTTTTGACGTGCTAAATATGTTTATACTTTGTCAAATAAACGGTAAAATAAAAGTGGTTGATTCAGGCCTCTTTATCTACTATCGTCCCCGAGGAAAACCTTCTAGTTACACGATTATTATGTGCTATACATATGTTGTAACGTTCGTTGTATTATATTTACTATTAGTATATTTATAAATTTAGTATATTTATAAATTTGATATGTAATTTATTTTCGTAATTGTTAATTAGGTTGTCATAGCCACAGCAAACGAGGACTGGCAATCCGCAATAGCTTCAAATGAAGCGACTCCACTGCATTTACTTCAGCCAACCAACTTAGTTATACAAATTCACAAATGCTTGATTACCGACGATCCACGTCTACCCAAGATAAAGATCCGAGGAGAACTTGAGAAAATTGCTATTAGTGCATCGGAAGACAGGTTTGCTGATATTCTTTTAGCATAACGACTTACATACCTAATTGCGCGACGCAAATGACGGTAAAATACATAGTCAATGAACACATAGTTCATTGACTATGTATTTTGTGTCGCTTTAGAGGTCAATTACATAGCCTGATTATGATAATACTTTTATCAATTACACAATTTAATTGTTTAAAAAAATCCAATAATCTATTGGATAATAACGACTGCTATATTGAAATAGCTTTGTGATTTATACACACACAAAATAAATATTTTATTAATCGCATAAATGCCTATTTATGCGATTAAGAGACATACTTAGTCTAGACTAATTAATGACCGAGACAAATCAAATAATATTATAATGTTGGTAACATGATGATGAGAGTTGTCTCTCTAGGTTTTATTTTTTATATGGTGGATAGTCAACTTCTTAGTCGTATCAGTTTCTACGATATATACATTTTTTATACATGTTATATTTTCAGATTATTGACATTATGTGAAATATTAGTAAGCATGCCTCTCCCTAAGTCAGAAGAAGCGACGCAACTAAAGGTACTATGCTTTATTTTTATTATTCCTCTATTTGTATGTGATTGGTCATCTATTTTATGTTACTTTTTATTTCTCGCGTCAAGATATTTTGCTACAAATGTGCGTATATGATGACGGGTCGCGTTATTCAAGCCCGAATAAAGATCGAAGAAGGAGGTAGTGGGGTAAAAATTAGCAAAAATAACAACTTCACTATTAATTTGTATATATGTAGTAGCACAAAAAATAGATAATTACTGTACTAAGTAACTAATATTTCAAATTTGACCGTAAATAAACGTAGTTTTATGTATAGTATTTTTTGTGGAGAAGTGTAAATTTAATTAAACTAGTAAACACAGCTACATATTTACAAAGCTTTAAACTGTTAGATATTTTCACGCTGTACCAATATCATAACAAAATGTTATACAAATAAAAAAGTAATTATAGAAATTTCATATGTATTTTACCAATTTCTAATTATATCTGTTTTCATGTGTAATTGGATCATTGTAATTACAGTTCTTTGTATCTTAAAAGGAAATATTCTTACATTGTTTATATAGAAATCATCTTCAACGACATCCGCATAATCAGACTGATTTTTAGTTTAGAAAAGAAAAAAATATAATGATAGTGATGTTCTAGCTATTTTAATAACGTATGTTGGTGTCAGCTTCTTTTTCTATTTTTGTATGTAATTGGAATGGAATAATGATGGTGACGCCTCTTTTGATGGTAAGAGGTAATCGTCGTCACCTATACACATGAACCGCACTACTGACAACATGTTACGCCGCTTATCTGTTGCCAGTCCAGAGGACTGAGACATTATGTCTCTTATACCCTAGTTCCAATGTCTTTCATGACTGATTCAATTATTAAAATATTTGGTCTTTTCAATTGTGCTTACTAGTGTATTGTAATTTTAGCCCAGTGAATCGAAAAGTTCCAGTCTGTCGCTGCTGAAGTACTTAGACCCTGTCGAGAAACAAAAAAGAGATACAGCGCGTTCTAACCAAAGGAAGACTGAGGAGCATACAGTTCAGTTGACTGAAGTTGAAGCGTTCTTTATTATGAAAGGTATATATAGGCTAGACCTTAAATTTTTATATAAATACATAAATAGTAATATTAATATAATTCGATAATGTTTCTATTTTTTGTTTATTTGTTTATTATCACTTCACGACTACACAGCTAAACGATATTAATGAAAATTGACATGAATAGAGATTCAATCACAAGAACGAATATAGGTTATTGTTTACTTTAAAAAGCTAACAAAGTTGCTGGCATTACCTAATATTATATAGTTTTCTGGTATTTATGTTGCATTTATACAAGTATGTTTTAATTTACTCTGGTATAATTTCTAAAGAATAGGTACGTAAGCGACATTGAATTAACAGATATATATATATAATTTGTTCATTACATTATTGCATGTTGCATATTTCATGTTTAATTAGTTTATGTTATAATTGCTATGCTATGCTGAATTTATAACTTAATAAAAATTTTATTTATCATTTTCAAGTAATGCAAACAAAACAAAGACTCATTTTCTTAATTAATCTAGTGTCATCAGTTTTTTTATTATATATATTATTATTAGTGTTACAGCCGCTATAATATGTTATAAGGTACTGTTAACCATTATTTCCACAGAACTGGTGCTTAGTGTCAACCGTAAGAGTGTTGAAACGGCCAAAGAATATGAAAAGTTCCTAGTATTCTCTCTCTATCTTTTGGAACTGAAGACAACACAAAAAACCTTCACATTGGAGGCGGCTGTCCGTCTTGGGGCCGTGCATATGCAACACCACAGACTTGAACAAAAAGTTATAAATATGGTTGAAACACCTGGAGAGGAGGAATTCGTTGAGAAGAATACAAATCAGTATTTGTTTGCGGTCACATATAGTAATGTATGTGTTTTAATATTTATTTTAATTTTATTATATTCATTTATAAACTCAAAAAAGAGCACCGGATACAGAAAAATATTAATTAATGGAAAATATACAATAACTAGTACAAAAGACAGTCATAGGTAAAATGTACATACTTTAGTACATTTTGAAATAGTAATTATACTATGTAGATTCCTGCATAGACTTTAATAATACACATATCCATGGTAAATTTTAAGGGAGGAAGGAGAAGTAGAACTTTTACTCATATCTTGTTGAAGAATCTCGACCTAGACATTCCAAAGGTATCAATTGCATTTCTCATTTATGAAAACTGATAAACCCGTGAATACTTACCGTATGTAAACTGAAAGCACCGAGAGAATTCCTTCTATGATGGTTTAAGTTAGTAACTTTTACATTTTCATCACGCTCGCAAAAGAACTAGATAAATTTGCTCTATGAAATAAAACTGAATTTTTAGTGTACATTTTAATTACAGGTTGACAAAAAGTGTCCAGAATTTAGAAGTCACTATGGATCAGTGGAACAGATGATAGAATTAGATTTCACTACATTGAGGCTTCTTCTTCATTTAGAGGGTCTGCAGGAAATTCTAGTCATTGTAAATGAGTACCAGGTACTACATACGTTTAATATATACTTTAGTTGATCGCAATAAAGTACATTTTATTGAATTCTTTTTAATTTACAGACTCGATTACAAACTATTCAAAGTACAGTAGACAGAACCGCAAATGCAGGTCCATTGGAAACAATTGTCGAAGATGAAGAATATTCTGCTGCTAAATCAAAAGGTATTAATTTTAATCATATCTATTTATGACATATTTATAGTGCCCGTTTTATATTTTTTAAATGTAATAGTTTATAGTTTATTTATCATTGATATATTATGTGTTAATGCACTAGAGCACATGTTATAAATAAACATTAATCACGAAGCAGTGAAGCATCTTCAATGAAATCGATATAAGAAGATATAAGAATAGATTATCAATCGCGGTCGTCTCCGCCAATATACTATCAGAATTACATAACTTTAATGTCATTCACCAATGCATTTATCTATTTCTGTATAATTTTCAGCCAATATTGTAAAACCATCACGTCGTAAGCAAGTGGAAAGCATACAACTGAAAGTGAACGTTAAGATTGGATCCATTGAAATTGGATTTTCTACTGACCGGCGCCCACTATCCACTGTTATTTTAGAGGGAGCAACTGCTGGGCTTGTATTGAAAAGTTCTTATACCCAAGTAGATTGTGCTATAGCGTCGCTTAAAGTAGAAGATCTTAACCCTGTAACTATACACAAACAGGTAAGTGAAATTTAATAATTTTAATGTGTCTTCCAGAACCTATTAACTGACGAATATCATTTAATATATAAAATTCTCGTGTTATAGGTTTCGTTTTCCTCCGAAACGGCTTCACCGATTATGATGAAATTTTATATGTATATTCAGTCTCTGAGAATAGATTTATAACTAATTTTTATACCCTAAGTGTTAAGGGTGACCCCAAAAATTTTGTTTTATTATGATTTACATTGAAAAATGCATACAATCCTAATTTTTCACCATTTATCAACCCCATTTTTTAATACCGATTTTAACTTATAAGTAAACTTTGAGTACACATTTATACAATAAACCATATGATGTTGGCTTTATGCTAGTTTTCAGAATGTCTATTTTAAATTAATATTTCTAATTTTGATGTAAATAATTTTCGAGCGGCTGCAGCACCTGTGACTCTACAGATTAAAAGCGTCGATATAGGATCTACCTTAATATTTGAATACACACCTAGACTAGGCATGCGATCCTATTACGTTTTTGTGACAGGAGAGTCTATGTCTTTAATTTAAGCTCATTGGTCTCATCAACTATGGGTTTCATTTTAACAGATACTGAAAGTATTAGGCGGCGATGTGATGAACGTTCGTATAGTGATGTACAACTTGGAACAGCACCCGTCTGTAAGTGACGTCAACATGTCAATAGACGCGCAAATTAACTGTCTGCGTATCATATTCCTCAACTGGTACGTCACGTCCATGCTGGTACGTATTCATTACAATTTTTGTATTGTTTTTTAGGGCTTAGAAGTTTTCAATGTTATTGTGTGCAATAAAATTTAATAAATAAATTCAATTTACAGGAATTTTTAAATAACTTCCAATCGGCACAACAAGCTATCATCGAAGCGTCATCACAGGCTGCAGATGCAGCTCGAGCGAATGTAGCAAACGCTTACCAAAACTCCACTAAAGTGTTGCTCAAAGTCCGTCTTGACGCACCCATTATTGTGGTCCCTGAGAACTCGACTAGTCTTAATGCTATGCTGGTAGATTTAGGTCGTATGAACTTAAACAACAAGTTCATTGATCTACCTGTTGCTGTAAGTACTACACCTCAATCAATTGTCTATTTATTAATTTATATATGTATACGTAAATATAACAAAAAAATTGCTCAAAATAAACAAGTTATTGTAATAAAATAGCACATATATTTTTTAAATTTATTTAGATAATTATAGTTCATTGCCTCATATCTTTTTCTACTTTCATAATTCATCATTGATATATGATGATGCCGGAAATTTAATTTCTCTTATTAAGTAATGTAAATCCTTAAGCTATTTTAATTCATCAATAACTTTCGTTATTACAAAATAACAGGATGTATCCAATAAAGTAACTGTTGACGAGCTGACCCTAGACTTGGAAGATATGAAAGTATCATGCGTGCAGCTGAAAGATGATAAGGACATCAGTCAAGAGCGTAAACTGCTTCGCCCCACGAGTTTCAAACTGTTGGTCAAACGCAGCCTCTCATCCTGGTATGAAAGCCTGCCAGATTTGGACGTTTCCGGACGTATGAGGACTATAGCTGTACGTAAGAAAATTGAATTAGTTCTACTGTTTAATATTTTCTTTCGTATTTCATCTTAATACCTGTATTATATTTATTTTTTTAGATTACCGTAGGACACAGTGATTACAAAAGTATTATGAAAATACTCAACCAAAATCTTCAAGAGGGTCAAGATAAGGTAGAAGAAGTCAAACCTCAACCTGGTGTATCTAAAGTGACGTCAAAGGCTGTTAAAAGTCAAACGAGCAGAGTTCAGACTAAATCAACAGTAGCCGTTATTACACCCAAGGAAGCGAAGCAACCAAGAACTACGATAAAATTCGCATTCACTATGGACAGTTTTGTTATAGATCTTATGAATACTGTTAGTGTAAGTATAAATACAAAATCTTTATTAAATTGACGTATCCTGAATCTATATTATTTGACAATCCAGGGTTCCTTTTTTACCAATTGGTATATCCACTTTGTATTCATTAACATAGTCCACTATGCAAGAATATTAGATATTTCAAAATATTTGAGAACTTTTATTTTAAAATATATCATACAAAATGTAAATATTTAGTATATTGTATGCTCCATTATAGTCCGAAGACACGATGTTCGTAAAAGACGTGGATCTGGCGCGGTTTTGTCTGGCTTTATTATCTGTCAAGGGTCGAATGTTCTCTGACAATTCTATGCACACATCAGTACTGCTCGTAGACTGCACCTTAGACGATACGAGACCGGGCCGTGGTGCAAAGATAACAAGGTAATAAAATAAACATATATCATAGAAAGTGTTTAAGCAAGAAATAGAACTATACTGTAATAATAAATACGTTCTGCAATTTTCCATGGTATATTTTTCCATCTTATGTGGTATGGATATCGGAATGCTAAAAACTATTAATGGAATAAAAATTAATCTCTTAATGAATATTCCAGATGCATATGCAACACCATAAATCAATATGCAGTCCATATTGATTTATCAATCAATAAATAATAATAATAATAAATCTGGACAATTCACACTGCGTCATCTAGTCCCAAGTTAAACAGAGCTTGCGTTAAAAAAAGATATATTTCTTTTGTAAATAAATATATAATATACATGGAAAGCACCCAGACCAATACAAACAACCATACTCATGAATACAAATCTTTTTACCGTGTTAGGAATCCAACCCGCGACCTTCGGTAGTAAAGTGGTTTGCTAAACCGCTAGACCACTGATTGCCGTCAAACTGATAGTCCAGTAAATAGGATAGATTAGATACGTGAATAATAATATTCAGGGAAATAAATACTATAATAATATACGGGAAAAAATTAAAAAAAGGGTTGAAAAAAGCCCTTTTTCAAAATAAGTCGATAACGGTAAGATATATGAAAACTTGTTTTAAATAAGAGTTGTAGAAAAAAAATCTACACAAAACAGGTGCTCTTCATTTTTTTATTATCTGCTGTTGTTTGTATATTTAAAAAAAAATCGTTAGATATCTGGAGAGGCGACGTGATAGGGGTGACACGAACACAACTCAACAGGCTGACGACAGTGTACTCATGGAGGCCAACGACAAGATACGTAGCATGATTGATATAACGTATACCATGAAGAATTCCGACATCTTTGGTGAGTTTCAATTTACCTAATCTATACTAACATCCATAAAAAATGCTTAATTAAGAATTACGAGTATGCACTTTTTTAATATATTACTATGTTTTTTTACTTTGTTAATTCACCATTTCATAATCAATTTATAGTTGACATGCGGATATTTAGCTTCAACCTTATCCTGGCTATGGATTTCCTCAACAAGATAGCTGAGTTCATGACCACGGGTCTAGCAGAGGACACATCGTCTATCAAACCAAAGGAGGACGTGAAATTATTAAAATCCACGGATAAATCTGTTGATAGTCTCCTTGTAAGTATTTTTTATTATCAAACTAAGAATACTTAATTTATTTTAAATGATTAGGTTACTCCGCATCTGATTATGACCATTTAATTTTGTTGGTTACATATGGTTACATAGTATACATTTTTTTTAGTGTTTTATTGACATGCTAATTTGGAACCACTTATGTATTATAAATATTGTCATTGTTAAGCAATAACAAAGTATTGTTTTATTGCCAAGGTATTAGCCACTGTTGTTTAAATAGTAAATAAGAGTAAAAACTGGCTTATACCGTATGTTGCGTTGTAAATGTGTAGATTGAAATAATTAGTTAAATTATTATTTATTATTATAAATTATTTTGTAATTACATAGAAAAAGAAACCGTCAGCAGCAACAACCCCGTCGACGGTGGAACAACCTCAGAATATGTCAATGATGACGGTTAACATCAAGATTGAACAACCTGACATTATCCTGGTAGAGTCACTTGAACAGAAGACATGTGACGCACTAGTGTTAAACGTACGTTTGGTTCATCTATTTATTTACACAATAAAACACATGAAACATACACAAGACACAATGAAACGAATATTGTCATAGAAAAAAAAAAATAGGAACAAAACCAAAATTTCTATATTCTAATCTGTTTGTGTTTTGTTTCGATTTTACTTAAAAAGGGGTGGATGAATTTGGATTAATTTCACAGAATATGTTGTTAAATATAAGTCAACATGTAGTGTAAAGAAAGCTACACCCTATGGTGAGGTGAGGTGAACTATTTATTTGTAGTAGTCGTCTACTAATAAATGGTCGTATTGACATATATGTAATATATAGGTCGGATAATTAATTTAAATTATAAGTTTGAACATTATTAAGGTTCTATTGTATGTGTATTGAACGACTAGCTTCGTATAGATAACTCCGATAACAGCACAGAAACAAACATGCATGTTAGCATTGTGAACTTCTTGTCTATTTGAACTATAAGTGTGCGAAATTTCACACTCCTCCGTTCGCGTCATTTTAGTAAAAATTGTTACAATGGTTTACAAAGTTAAAAGCTTCACGTATTACTATTTTACTTATTTTTCTTACAATAATAGATGGAAGCCAGATTTAAATTGCGCAAGACCTCGGAGCGCATGGTGGCAGATGGCGGCATATCCGGGCTGCAGATGGTAGTTCGTACACTGGGCCGTGGGGGACCCAGCGGTCCCGCACCGCGATATTTGCTGTCACCGGCTACACTTTCGCTGGCGCTCTCCCAGCCACCTGCAAGCGGGATGCATATAGACTTAGCCATTTCCGATATCAAAATCACTGTCTCGCCAGGTAACTGTAATATTAGTGAGATTTTGTCAGTTGTCTAGTACCCGTAATACAAGCTCTGTTTAATTTGGTACTAGATAGCGCTTTGAATTGTACTAAGATATTATTATATGTCTTTTGTTTTCTTTAGATATGATTGCCCTTTTGAATCGAGTGATGGCGACAATGACCAGCCGTGAAGAAGATAACACTGAAGAAGATCTCAAACCGATATTCTATAATAATCTATGGACCATACAGCCGTTCAAACCAAATTCATATTGGTTTTTAAAAGCAGGCATGTTGATTGTTGCTTATCCATTCCTATTTTCGTACTTTAAAATATATGGTTATAGTTGTTTATATTTACCCAACCTAAATGTAACGTAAAGAAATAGGTTGAAATATAAGAATAATATTTTCAATATTTAATTTAACTCATGCAATTAATTATCTATGTATGATATATAACCTTAATATTTGTTTGTTTTACTTTTAATTGTTTGATTGAGCAAAAATATTCATAGTTATTCTATAGTATACGACCAAGATGTAATACTGATTTGACATCTATAAAAATTGTTGAAATTAAATGAAATGTATTTATTTGCTTGAAATATGTAATAAAATTTAAGATTAATAAAATAGTGTATATTTTAATATATAAAATTAACGTGTTAATTATTTACAATATAGAAGAAGCTGAAGAAGCTGTTAGTCTGGATGTATCTAACACTAATATAACTCCCCCGCCGCCGACGGGCGAGATCTGCCTGCTGTCCAGTCCATCCATTACAGTTTCACTCGAGATGGACATTGGCAACGAGACGATACCTGTATTGGTAATGCAAGCTTCACTCACTGGACAAGTTAAAGACTGGAGTTCTGATGTAAGTCATAATTATTATTTTTTTAGTTTATATTGTATTCCATTCGGTTTGAAGTGACAATATAATAACAGTCTTCATCAATATATTGCACTCTAAAATAATAAACGTAAATAGTAAATTAGTTTTTTGGCCGACCTGTACATTATGCACTTTATTATTGAATGAGCTATAAGTGTTATATGTGCCATTTATCTTATTCTTCCAACTGAACCACCGTCAAACTGCTTGCTCCATTGCAAGCAGTTTGTCTGTAAAATAAATAAGTGTAGCAGGCTTTGAATAATGTAGGGAAATTTTTAAAAATCTTACAACATGTATATTTATTTCTAACATCGTTAATTTGTAAATGTGTATCGTTACTCAACTATGTTTTAACAGATGTAACTATTCAAAGAACATATATAGATAGTCATAGATGAACTTACATGACATGGTTTGTATATGATGTTTCACTTACAAAGCCATAGAATATTGAGTGAGTATTAAAATCGAATAAAAACCTATTAGCATCGTCCCATTATTTTGGATCGGCGCAGTATGTCCTTTTCTTACACTGATCCCTATCAGCCGTCATATCTGAGCTTAATCTACTTTTATACGTATTATTATCGCAAAAATTGAATTAATTGTATGTTTTTGTGGAATCTTGGGTAGTTCTACATGGAGTCGACATGGGCCATGCAAATGTCTTATTACAACATTGGACGTGCTGTATGGGAGCCGCTAATTGAACCCGTCGAGGTGCTGAAAGACTATCAGTACAAACACGTGCCATGGGAACTTAAAATGGAGGTCAGTCATATTGTTTAAAGTATCATTTTAAAACAGCATGAAAGGTGATTAAAAACTCAATTATTTTTCTTATGTATAGCTCCATTAATTTACTAGGTAACCTGCATTAGGAGATTCTCTTAAAACATCATTCTAGTCTGCAGATATTAAAAATAATAAAAAAACTTCTCGTCGCATTATTAGTATTATCAATTTGAAAATTTACTGGGCCATTTTATACTATTAAATGTAACGGATTATTGCCTATCTATTTCTGCAGCACATAAAATCACTACAGATTATGAAACTTTTTTTTTTGTACTATTTATAAATAATCAATTAAAATCACAAACATATTGTATTACACAATAGGCGTAGACTTTAAAATTCTAATTCAATATTGAAATCTGTAAAAGTTTAAAATAACATATCAATATTACCAATAGAAAGTCAATTTCATTCTGAACAGGAAATCGTATTCTAAGAGTTATTGGTATGGTAAATTAATTATTGTTAACAGAAATAAATTATTATTTTACCAGTTCTTGGACAGGTAGTAACTTAAATCAATTTGCAGGTGGTAATGCGACCTCAAGAAAATCACCTCTCAATAGATACGTCAGACGAAGCGGCCAATTTGCAAGCAGTCGCACAAAGGCAGGCTAACAAAACTATCACGATATCAAGCAGTGAACCGCTTGAGATCACTATCACCAGAAGTGGTATGGAGGTGAGAATTTATATTTTGTTTTCTATAATGGTTACTAAAATTATTAGTTTGGTTAAATAAAAGAATAAAATCTAAAATATTTTAGTAAACAAACAAAATGTTTGTATATATACATAATTTGATTAATTATTATTAACAAGTAAATTTTAATTAAATTGTAATTTGGTACGTTTAAAAGTAATGAAATTGTTTATTAATAATTGTTCAGTTGAGGGTAGACGTATATATTCGAGCATATTGTTAATATATTGTCGCTACTTATAGTTATAATAGAAAGTCAATAAGATAGAGGCGTCGCATTGCTGACGTCTCCATCTTACTAGTAGTCTATGTCATTATTTTTAAATATAATCCTGTGTCGGTTCTCCTTCATATATATTTTGTTTTTAAAAAGGTTGTTTAATTACATAACATATTGAGCGTTATTCTATATAATAATTTCTTATTCCAATCCCCATTTTCTGTATCTCTTTCTGGATAAAGATACAAAAATAACGATCATTGAATAAGAACTGAAAGAACAACAGGTTAACTCGTATACTAAACTAAGGAAACAATAAAATAGTGTTGTTTACCCTAACAAAGGTTATTTAATTGCATAATTGATTTATTTCAGATGCTCACACAACTTGGAAATTCATTTGCAGCTGCCGTAGCAGATACTGACAATACATTATTGTCGAAATTGAAGACAGACGATGTAAGTTTAATTATTGCGATTCTTTAAAAAATATTTTTTTACTACATTTATTGAAGAAATTAATGTTAAATGCTATTATTGTACCTAGACTACCACAAAGCAATATTATGGTGCCCCATATGTACTCCACAACTGCACCGGCCTGACGGCAAAGTTGATGCTCCAGGATAACAATGACTTCTCTGTTTTCCACACTGATGAGCATGTCTCCTCTGATTACAGGTAAGACCAATACAATTGTTTAAAAAAATGTAATATATATAGATTATTATCGTACTGTACGGGGGAGATAAATCTATACCTTATGGACATTAAAAATTTGAAAATGAGTTTCGTTTGTTTGTTCCGAACTTCTGCTTACTCAAGTGCCGTTGAAGTTTGTTATATATGTAGTATTTAAGTTTGATTAGTTTGATTTGAGAGTTTGAAAATTATAATGGGTACTTTACATTCACGTTGTTAAATTTTTGTACGTTTTACTGTCTACGCTTAGATGCACGTGTCGACTATTGATAAATTTTCCCTACGGTGCTCCTAGAAACAGCTAGACACGGTAACGCAGTATCTAGGCTGGCTAATTCTCTCACCACAAAGAAGACAAAGACGAAGATCATTCTAGCTTCCACCTGAATGGATGGATATTTTAATATAATTTAATTTCACGTACGCAGAGAGGTGGTATTGGAACCAGGCGCGTGTGTTCCTCTACAGCTGCAGCATGGTGGCCTTAATATGGTCAAGCTTAACGAACCACCACCGTCACTCAAGCTTACTGTTAAGGTAATACCATCCTCCCTGCCATCTTTATCTTACATCCACAATGTACTTATATTCATCTGGATATAAACAGTGTCTTTTATGGACTTACATGTAATAAATATATTTTTCATAGTGATTGTAGAAGGATCACTAAGGTGGATTAATAGTGCAGCTTGACATGAATGACCTTTAAAATTGTTCCTCCAACTTAATACATTTACAAATCTTCCTATTAAATTATTGTAATTCACCCATGCATTCATTGGAATGTTTATGATGCTATAGATTATTATTATTAATCATAATTATCTACAGGTAATTACATACATACAAACAGCAGAGCAAAGAGTCACCAATACCTACATAAATACGAGGAATAGTCAACAGAGACCGAAAATAACATTTATTTTTTACTGAATATGCGTTTATTTGTACAGGTAGTTGAATTGGATGACGAAGTGCAAATTCCAGTCGAGCGTGCCGATAAGCGTTATTTTACACTAGGTCGCCGGCATACTAGCTCTACTATAGAACGAAACGTACCGTCTGTCGCTGCTATTGAGCCTCGGGGGCTAATATCGGATGTTGTTATGCAAGATGCAGCCTTGCACATCTATTTACGAAGTGTTGTACAGGTTTGTTCCTTTATTTTTAACTACTACTAACTTTTTTGTTTGTATACCGATTTAAATAAAACTAATGTAAAATTTAACACAGTACATTACTGAACCGTATCCACATCGTTAAAACGTTTTTAAGATAACCGCACTTAAAGGCATATATAGAAATAGATAAACTTCTAAAAATCACTGTATGGCTTCTATTGTGTTGAGAAAATCTTTCAATAATAGTTTTCTCATATAACTTTTATATATAGACATCAATAATTTAGATTTTTATTATATGTATATGTTTTTTTCTGGTCATTCTTATGTTTTTTTATTATTATGCAGGTGACCAATACATTGTCTGTAAACGTGTCTGTGTACTACATGACACTGAGTGGCAATGAAGTCAGTTTGCTCGGGGAAGTGAAACCGGGCGGTATACTCCGCCTGCCATTACAGGCTGTGCATACGCCTACTGCTGAAATATTCTTCTCCGTTGAAGGTAACATTTATAAAATAATGGTAACCAACCGTTGTTTTAATGTAAATAAAAACATATGTTTAGTTATGGTTGATTTATTAATATTTGAATAAAAAATAACTATATTTAGTATATAGAAATATATGAATGACTCGGAGTGGTGCAAGTTATTTTGTAATATTTTGTTAATTTTCAGGTTTTACAGTATCCGTAATGCCTTTCATATGGCGTGAATTGCAGCAGGAAGTTAAGATCGCTAAATTATTACAATGCGATTCGAAAGACAAAAATAGCGGCGAAAAGTTCTATCTCAAGGTACTCGAAATTTTATTTAATATTTTTTATTTACGTCTTATTTTAATGTTATTATTAAATTAATTGTTGACTGTTCAGCAATTTATTTAATCTCGACGTAGTCTCACACATACTAATGACAGCCGAATTAAATAAATTATTTATAATCCAATATTAGGACTATTTATCAATAATAGGTTTTAGGGGGTGGTTCTCTAGGCAATTTATTATTCTATGAATCGGTATTAAAACCTTGTTTACATAAAAAATAATTTCCTTTTAGTCCATCCATTTAATAAACCTCCCAGTTTGGTTATGGAGAATATAATTAACTATCATTCTTCGACAGTAACTTATTTAAGCCGGTACATTGTAATTGGTGTGTATCATGTTTTTTTTTATTGTTTACAGGCACTTGGAACGATGGAACAAGTATTCTACGAACACTCCAATAGGCATACTTTCGCTTCTTCGTGCTATGACATCATTCTCAAACCTGCGGTGAAGCTTCAGAACTGTTTGCCAGTCGATATAGTGGTTTCGCAATTGGGGCTAAAACGCACGCAGACTTTTAAGCCTGGAGAGATGTTCCATTTATCCCACCTCTCGCCTAATAAAGCGACTGTTGTTATTATGGTAAGTTATTAGTACATTGGAGTTGTAAATATTAATGAATACAGCGAAGTAGCTATAAGTAGGACAGCATGGAGATAATATTTCTGAAAACTCGATTATTTTTGTGCAGGATTCTGGGCATTTTACATGAATGTTTTTACGAGAATATGTATTTAAGTATTACTATCGTTGTCTTGTACCCGTAATACAAACTGCTTAGCGTTACAATATTATTATTAAACTTCTCTTACAGATCGAGAACTACTTAGACAAATGCTGGGTGTGCACCAAGAATCTGCCAGAGGCAGAGAGTGAACTATCGGTTTGGTCCTTCGAGTCCCACGACAGTCCGGCGGTGATGACCCTCGAACTGGGCATGCATAGTGTGGACACTGATGGCACTCAAGTGCTGTCACTCTATTGCCCCTTCTGGATGCTCAACAAGACCGGATTCACGCTCTGCTACCGGGTCAGTATTATTTCTACCTATTCTCTCACTTACCTACATAACTCATAGATTTAATTTATCATCTGTGTGTGTGAGAGAATATGAATATTTATACATGAAAGTTCACCAAAGAAGATAACTCGGAATAACGCGTTTTCAGTTATCTATATACATTGTGTCTATCAACTGCTATCCAGATGAAGACTTATTTTATGTACAGTGTACATCTGTTATATAATTTATTGTATAGGATATTTCTACAGTGTATACCGATATATACAGTACCTAAGAGTTAGGAAGATGTAGCAAATATAGTAGATATCCAACATATTTTTGCACTCACTATTTATAGTATGGGAAAATATAAGTTTATTATCTCATATAGATAAAGATTATATTTTACACAATGAATATTTCATAGATCAATTTCTATATAGTATCTTTCTTGTCGTAATTAACTAATTGTGCTTCCAAAAGTATTTTGATTCCATTTGTATATGATATTTGTAAACTAAATATTTCAACACAATTGGCCATAAACATGAAATTATTACAGAAATCAAAGAAACCAGAAAAAGACTCCAGCACTCCCAACAAGGTATCTTTGAGATGATTAGCAGATTGTAAATTTTTAGATACTTCTATTTTTTTTTTATTAATTTAAAGCTGCTTTTTTAACAGGCTTCATCTCAAAGCGATAGTTTGATTTTGGTTTCAATTAACTGTATGTATTGAAAGTATTGATATTTATAGCATGCGCAGTAGGGTCACCACATAATCCTAGTACATATTATAGTAAAGTTTTCCTTCTATGTAATTTAATATAATCGTAACTTAAAAGCTGAATGAGTGTTAATATTAATTTTATTTTATTGCGTTACGTGCATAGGTTGAGTTATTTTTAAATTTCGCTTCAGCAATATCTGGCATGTATGTGTGAGCATTCGTAAATTAATGATTAAAATCTTTCATCTTTTCTAGTAAATAATCGTATACTTAATATTACTACTTTACGTAAATTTATCTTCTTTATATAGTTTGTAGCATAAATATATAATATAGGTTTAACAACATAACCACATTATTTGTAAAAACTTCAATAAACACATTTTACATAAAGGTATATTACTATAATAGACAGTTAATTAGATGTTTAGTGTCTATATGACCCCTCATAAATTATAAATCATCTAAGGTATGCTATCATGCGTATATGTAAATTGCAGATAAAACTTTCGCGTTGCAGTAAATTTATAAGACGTCACACGTCATGTTTACCGGTGAGTGCAAACCACAGACTATCTATGTCTGTGGTGCAAACGGTATTTATTGTGGTGGTATCGCACAAGGGCTATAGGGCTTCTAGATTTATAGTTACTGTTACGTTACGCGCAATACTTTGTCTAATTCATGTCCTGATTCAATTGAAAGTCCCAGAAAACTTATTTTGATCTATGGAAGTAATGTACAAAAATGAAATTCACAATGTTTGAAATGCTTTTTACGGAGAAGGATACATAAAACAAGTGTCACCAAATACTTCTAATTCATTGCAATGGAATTTTTGTTGTTGTTACATTGTTACTAACCTTATGTTATTATATGGTCGATTAGTTTACTGTAGTAATATTACATTCATGCAATTATTATTATATCTAATATGAAAATTTTGTGTAAATATTCTTAAAATCTGTAATATTAAAATGGGAATAGGCAATTAAAATGATTAATTGGTTGCGTGTTCCCTAATCCAATTAATAATAATAGATGATTTATCCCATCTTTTTAATAGGCAGACTGTAGTATATAGCATACTAACCAGTGTGACTTATTTGACTAATAAAAATAATATATTTATTCTTTTAATAATCAAAACGTTATTACTACATACAAAGGGTTTTAACTTTAAAATGTATGTTTGCAATATTTATTGTTGTTACCAGGTGTCCGAGGATATGCATACATTATATACAAATGAATTTAGTTTAATAACACAATTCATATATTTACACTTTATAATGCCTAAATTGGGAAATGTGACGAATATGGGAATGTGCATTTTATGTTTTAGTTAGAATGAGTTAATTTATTGTTAATGTGTTGGGGGGATTGTGCGAGGTGTTGATTATGGATTATAATGACCCTACTGTTTTATTTTCATTTAGATTTTTTTAATTAATGTACATATTTGTATTAGATTTTCTAACTTTATTGCATGTCAACCATCCCACATTGCACGATTTAATAATTCTTTATCTTTATTGTGCGTCATGGTAGTCATAGGATAATAATGTACAATTATTTTTGATATCGAGTTGTTTATTAACCTGTATTGTAATATATAATTTACACTCTGTATATATGTTGGTTATTTAAGATTGCATTGTTAAATAAAATTTTATTTAAAATCACCTTATTCTTTAGAAATGATAATTTATCCTATATATTTCAACTTGTAAGGAGGCGCACAGAATGTCGGACATAACTATTGTCTAGTACAGGTTTAGTTCAATCGCTATTAAACTAATGAAGTTATTGTAAATAGTTATAAATAAAAATAGATCTTTCTATATGTCTATTCGTGCTTCTAGTGAAAATGTTTATAATGAAAATCTTTTTAATGAAATGCTTATTACATAAATACTGCATTAATATTCTTTATATATTTTTTCTGTTATGTTATAAAATATATGGATGTTTATTCCTTTGGTTTCTACTTCAAATACTTGGGAGTCACTACTTCACATTGCACTGGCTGGGGCTAAATCATTTTGAAAATCTCACTAAACGAAGACAATCACAGTGATAAGTAAGAAAATTTTATATTATGGAATTTGTACTAAAATAAATTTGATTTCAGAACGCAGATGAAACTGGCAACGTGATATTCCATCCTAAAGATTACAAGGAGCCAATATTATTCTCTTTCCGTGCAAAGAACTTTTTCGGCAAAAAAAAGGCTGCAATCCGTGTCGAGTTTGGAGAATGGTCCGAAAAATTCTCTTTGGATGTTCCAGGAAGTTCCGGTGTGATTTTATGTAAACACGAGGGCAGAACTTATCAGGTACTAAGATTGAAATCATTTAGTGAACTTTTCCAATTCTACTAGCGGTGCGTATTGACTTTATCCCAGTTGATTACCATATAATTAAATTAAAATAATAAAGTAAGTAATTATAGAAACAGTAGTTCTGTTAGCCTCCGTGGTCTAGCGGTTTAGAACAGCGCCTTGCTTCTGATGGGGTTTGATTCCTCGCACCGTACAAGGTAATGCACAATTCAAATGTTGTTCATGAATATGATTGTTTGTATCGGTCTGAGATATTTCTATTTCTATTAAGTATGTAATAACAAAAAAATGTATCTATGTATTTATATCAGACGTCTAGTACTCATAACACAAGCTCTGTTTAGCTTGGGATTTCATAGCGCTGTGTGAATTGTTTTAAGATGTTATAGTAAAATTAAACAGTAATAATGAATTGATATCATGATGTAATGTTATAAATTTTCATTCAGGTGGCGGTCACGAATCAATTAACGTTCAATAGTTTAACGAAAATGGTGATATTTACTCCATACTTTCTCATCATCAACGAAGCACCTTTCGCAATACAGTACCAAGAACTACATAGATCTGGCGATCCCTGGCAAGAGGTATGTTATATATACGTAATGCAGAGATGTTTTATTGTTTAAGGATATAGTTAGTTATAGTAGATAAAAGTAATATTATTAATATTGATTCATTATAAGCCTAAGTTTTATACTAATACAAAGATACAATGCTTTGCTAGTGCATTGTCGTATATTTTTAAAAATATTTAGAAAATATAATATGAATTCATTTTTACATAGTGTAAAACATAGTCGCCACTGCTATCTGTTCGTTTATATCTTTTAAATTACTCATCGGATTTATAGCAGTTTACAGCAATAGATAGAGTGATTCAAGAGGAAGGTTTGAATATATAATAATGCGTGTTATAGTATAGACTGAAACAAGAAATTCAAAGATTTGTAAGGCAACGAACGATTTGTAAGATTCGAAGCCGGGACAGGTTTTAATAAAATAAATGTTGGGTCTCGATGGTTATGATAAATACATGATGCATTTTTCCATCTTGTATATTTCATTGGACCGATATAATTTCGTTTTATTTTTAATTAGGTCGAGCAAAATTCAAGTTCGCCGCTGTGGCCGGTGATAGAAAAGGAGGACAAGTTGCTTCGGTTGAGAGTGGCCGGTTCCACGGAAATTGCTTCACCTTTTTTGTTTACGGAGCAACATAGCGTCTGTCTGAAGCTCAACAATGAGGTTTTTTTTTTTAATATATGTTACTGTTTACCAAATATTTACTATATTTTTACTTCAATATGAAAAATTAAATGGATTCGCAGTCTACACAGAAAGCCAATTGGCTTTCTGAACGCAGTCTACACAGTAGACTGCGTTCTACAGTTTTGATTCAATACCCGGAGCCTTGTCGTCTTGCTTCCTAGCGTTAGAATATGTCCCCATACCGTGAATCTTAAGTAAGCAGAAATATGTGTAAGCAGTCCTTAATGATATCTATTTTATGCTGATTGTGACCTGGCCACAAACCCCCTGAAACCCGCGTTGTGACTCGACTCCAGATGCGTCACCCTCAATGTCAGTTTACTCCTGGTCCATATGTAAGGGACGATGTCCTAATCGTTGGTGACGTAGTGTAGGGACATTGCTGTGGTCGGTGTAGCAGCTTTGTGTGCCTCTTCTTCTATACCATGACGAAGCCACGGTACTGGTACCGTGACGATGGCGTCGAACATTTGCTAACACTAGTTAGTAAATGCCATTGGTATATGCCATATATTTAACAGCATTGTCTAGTACTGAGGTACACAATGTACGTATTGTAGTACGGAGGTTTGCAAGTGGAGGTGCAGCTGACAGAGGGCGGTACATACGTGACAGTGCGGCAGTACCGCGACGGGCACGCGCCTGCGTTGCTGGTCAACTACACCGATCACCAAATCACGCTCTACGAGAAGGAGAACGTCAACATCAGGTATGTGTAGAGGTGTAGACTTTATACAAAGACATCGGATTGGTACTTGTATAAAATACATGAAACAGCCGCCAATCAGCTTGCATTGTTAAATGTATTTGGAGTGAAGGATAAGGTAAGGCAGTGTCATAGGATATGCAAGCATGTGATCCTAGTCCCACAGGAATGTAATACAATTTGATGCTGTTCATGTATATAGGTCATGGTTATCAAATACTATCAGAAAGCCTAACATAAAAAATATAACAGCTCATTCGCATATTAAAGTACTTCAAATGTGACTGAATGGGCCAAAATGTTAGGTGGACCAGTTTATCGGATTTTTAAAATATGGTTGAACACAATAATAGCTGGCACATTTGTTAATTCTTTAAGACAATTATTATTCGCTATAATAATTATTGAGATAAGTATGCAATACGGGTCTAATTTAAAAATTAAGGTCTTTATTTATTAGACCACAATTATTAAATTGGACGTATTAAAGTAATAGTATATGTATAATTCTTTAATTTTGCAGGCCTCTACCGTCTATGAACAAGATGTTATATACATGGGACAACCCTGCCGGTCCACGAACGATTATATTCGAAGGTCATAAGAAAAAGGAAATAGAAAATGATCTTAGAAAAGATGGAATCGGAGAATTCTTGTAAGTGCTTCTTCTGGATATTGTTATACATAATTTCTGCGCATATCACAGTTGTGAAGGTAAATGTCATATTTAGCATTTTTATTTTCTATCAAAATCACATTTATTTTATTAAATAAAATAAAGTAGGTTTTTTATGGATTGATGAATGTAGAAGAACCGAAAGAGATCTTTTTGACTAGCTGTCTTTTGAGTTTTTTTATTTGATTACACTTTGGAACAGGATTAACGAGACCACCAAAATATGGTGGGTATCATTCTTGGACGGACTGCAGCGAGTTATCCTGTTTACGGAGAACGCCATGCTAGCAAGCGGCGCACACACCATCGGGGAGGCCGAGCTCGTCGATACAGAGATCGTGCTGTCCATGCAGGGCATGGGACTCTCCCTTGTCAACGATCCAGAACTGCTAGAGATCCTCTACATCAGTATATCCAAGTATGAATTATGACTCAGTTTAGTGCATTCGTTTTCTTCATAGTTTTCAGATATATAAATAATTGTTATTAATTTGCATTTTAGTTCCGGTATCATATGGGAACAATGTAAAGTTGGCGGTCGTCGATACAAAAAAATGGAGGGTCCAAAATTGATACAGCTCGAAGAGGCATATCAACGATATTTAACGGAGAAAATGATCAGCGAAAACCCAGTATCGCCACGAGTAACTTTGGAAGATAAACTAGAGGTAAGTTTTATAAATAATTGTTTTGATTTCTTTTGATCATTCAACTGAGTCTAATACCCTTAATTTCGACTTAGTACTATATTTTTATGGGCTTTCAACTGCCACATTTTCTGTCATATGTATAGATTATATAGGTGACATTTATAAAAGTGTTAGTGTATGTGTCCCAAAATGTCGAGTATTTACGTAAACTGTTATAATGACTACTTTCAAACTTAAAAAACTGGACGGTAGGTTGTAAAAATAAAGTAAATTATAGTTTGTACAAAATTGTTTACGTTCCTTGCTTACCAAATACATGCTGCTTTGTACTATGTTTCGGTGGGCAATGGCAGTGAAAATGCAGGCTTACAGCATGACACCTTAGTACTCCAAAATTACAACAATGAGATATCATATGATGAAGTTAGTGTATGTAGGCGTCGGTTCCCGCACACCATCAGGTGGAGCATCTGTATAAAAAATTGCAAATAGTGGAGTTATGGCATATAAATTCGTACACGTATTAGAATATAACGCCCGAATGTCTCATGAGCTGCTTTATATATCGAAAACCGGTGAAATTTATCCAATTTACAAAGTGTATTGAACAAAAGTGATCGATTTGTGATGAAGGTGGACTTCGAAGAGATGCGTATACTGAAGCCGTCGCCGCGGCTGGTGCGTCGCACGCTGCAGCCCGGGCTGTGGGCGTCGTGCGGGCTCACGGCGCACTCGCGGCGGCTGCACGCGCGGCTGCACCGCCTGCAGCTCGACCAGCAGCTGCCGCTGCCCACGTTCCCCGTAGTGCTGGCGCCGGTGCCCCCGCCGCGGTCCATCGCCAACGTCGACACCGCTGGTATGTTGTTAATAAGTAATTCTGGACGCACATCTATCTGATGCCTACACATAAACAGAGCAGAGCCAAGTGTATTAAGTATGTATTTAAAAAAATTGTATATCTGTCAGTTATAGCTTGCCCCCACCTCGCTCTAGCGCCAACGTTGACCCCAATGTTTTTAGTTAATAGATGAATAGTTCTTTATATAAATCTATTGGATATATATTTTAAATAAATCAGAACTACTTACCAGATACTAAAGAAAGCAAATTATTGTGCGGGGATAAACATTTTAGTTACAAGATAGTCGTAGAGTAAGTATAATATAAGTAATTATAGATAATTTTTTTAATATTTTTTTTTTATAATTTGTAATTGTATGTTGTCTAATGGAGATGTCAAGAATCTTTGAAACATCCATGAGGCATGGTGTGAGTGAGGCAATAATTGTGTGTAAGGACAGAAGTTTGTCCTGTTCTCTCTATATAACCTGTAAGGGAATTGGTGTCAAGATTGATAAGCGAAATATATTGGCGGTATTCATCATATAACGTGATACATTTTAACGGTGTTTAGCTAACCTATTATTAACCTATTTTATTGTCTTTAGGGCCAAAACCATTTATAGAAGTGTCAATAGTGGAACGTATAATGGAACACAGTAAAGTGCGGCAGTACAAGTATTACAAACTGCTCATCCAAGAGTTCCACGTGAAGGTGGATATGGGACTCATTAACGCGCTCATGGGCATGTTCCCGCAGCGACTGCTCACCGAACAGGAAGCTGTGAGCCTTAATTTGTTTACTTTTAAATATTTAAGAAATTGCCTTTGACAATAGTTACCATATTTAAGAAAGACGTAGTGTAAATACTAGAAATGGCGTGTCAAATAATAATAGTGTCAGACTAGTAGTGAGCAACCTTTTCAATCAACGGGCCTATTATTTCTTTTGGCATGCCGCTAAAATTTAATAAGCATAATTTCAATAATTATAATAAACCTGGACAAACTACACAGCGGCATCTAGTCTCAAACTTTTGATTGAATTCTGTTAGTTTTTGTAAGGATTATTTATGAAAGCTATTAATTCTGTTGTTTCAGCTTGATGCTTTCCAATTGGATCTCGAAAAAGCAGGTCAAGCATTGGAAGCACTAGCAGCAATGGGCGTTGCATCAGGTCAAAAGAATTTCTACGACAATTTACATTTGTCGCCACTTAAGGTCTGTTTGTTGTTTTTTATTTTAGTCTTATCTGTTATTTGATATCTTCGACATCTGTACTTACTTTGATAAGTACTATAAAATCTAAAGACGTAATTAGTTGTTACTACTACTCAATGTCGAACACATTTTTTTAAAATGTCGTTTACTTTGTTTTTGACTAATGTCGAGAAAATAAATTCAATGAAACTCGTAAGTAAAGTCATATGCGAATTTTGTTGAATTTATTATTTCACAATTTTAGATGTTTTGTTGACGCTGTGTTAAGACTGGAGAATATCTTTTTTAGTTATTTGTATGATTTATTTCTTTTTGCTTGGAGACAATTAACACTTTCTACCAGAAGAATATTATTAAATATGTTTATATACCATTATTGTCTGTATTTATAATAATTACCGTATCTTAGAGTGCATCAATATATTTTGATACATTTTTAATAATGGTATTTACATTATTAGGTGCACGTTTCTTTCTCACTCGGAGGAGCAACTCAACTTCCCACGTTCGTCGGTACAGTGTTGCAAAGTATCGGTGTGACGTTAACGGATATGAACGATGTTGTGTTCAAGTAAGTTTGAATTGTTTACTTATAGAAACTGTTTCGATGTCATGTTTAACCGACTGCCGACTAATGTGGATTTACATTTCCATAGCGTTTTTGTATTAGATATGTGATTTCTGCTATCTATTAAAATTACACCTATATAATACCATAATTTTTTTGTCTCAGTAGTAAATACTATAAAAGTTCTGTATCTGTAAAATTATTTTATTACCTTCATGAAATTTAATGCCAACATTACGATTATGTACTGCAATACGGGGACAGAAAAATAATATTTATACCACTACATACTTACTACGCCGGCTAAACTGTTTGGAGGGTCGAATTTCGGTTTCCGTCCTTTGCACTAATGCGACTTGGTTTCTTGCCCTTTTAGATTTTTACGATGTTTCTGCAATGTAATGGTCTTGTGAATTATTACAATATGACAGAGTACATACTGTATCGCACGGTGATAAATTACTCGATTTCAATTTATTATCAATTAAAATATTTTTTCAGATTGTCATATTATGAGAGAAACTACGAGTTTTTATCACAGAAAGAGTTGATCGGCCAAGTCCAAAGTCATTATACGGGACAAGCTCTTAAACAATTATACGTCCTAGTGCTAGGATTGGACGTGATTGGTAACCCTTATGGTCTGGTAGTTGGATTGAAGAAGGGAGTTGAGGATTTGTTCTACGAGCCCTTCCAAGTAAGCAAATTATAAATATGTACTTATTGTTTGTTTTATATTATTTGAGGGTATTTTGATTTTATCATACGATATATTATTTACTAATATTTTTGAAACCGTATTAATATTCTGGAGTTCGATAAAAAGTACTTGCGTTCATAAACTTCATTTATAAGAATCCTTGTGTGCAGAATGTAGAATATATGCAGCATGTAGTGAGAATATGCATAGAAAAAAATATTATACTTCAATTTTTTTTCATTATGTACTGAAAATCTGAAATATAACATATATAATAATTTGCGTTTATGTTGTAATGTTTTCAAACTCTTGTATCACTTTTTTTTTATACTACCACTATAGCAAACGAGCATACGGCCCATCTCATGGTAAACGGTTACCATTGCCTATGTATGCCTATACACCAGATGTGTCACGTGCGTGTTGGTAATCCTGAAGCAACTTTATGTACTCATCTCGAGAAAACCTCAGGTCCACAATCTGAGTGTACGCGGGACGAAGCTCTGATACCGCATTCTCAGAGTCCACTTAGGTTCGAGCATGTAAGCATGAATTCCCTGTCGATGCCTGTCGATGGCGATTACATGTCCGTCTAAAACTGATATTTATGTCCATCCATTGCAGTTTTTGACATGTAATCGATATATCATCCGTACATGACCGCTAACGGTTAGTTGTAATGCGTGCAGGGGGCGATCCAGGGCCCGGGCGAGTTCGCGGAGGGCCTGTTCCTGGGCGTGCGGTCGCTGGTGGGGCACACGGTGGGCGGCGCGGCCGGCGCAGTCTCGCGCATCACCGGCGCCATGGGACACGGACTCGCAGCTCTCTCGCTCGACAAGGTCACATGCCTTATACTTATAAAGAGTTAGTCGGAAAGAATAAGAATATAAAAGTACCCATGGTAACGTAGACTTTCCTTGAAATTTTTTTTTCGAGAAAATGGGTTCATATTTAGTAACAGGTTAGATAGCCCTATCATAATATGAAATAAAATAAAACCAAATAAAAAAAAATATTTTTATTCATGTAGGACATTTTAGCCTCTTATGAACATCAATTTTTTTGTATTAATATTTTTCCCTACCATCCTTAAATAATAGTGTTTTTGAATGAAAATCGGAGGCGTGCTTTTATTGATTACGGCTTTTTTTTATTGATAATCAAAGATGCTTTACTGATTTTTTGTAATATATAATACATGTTTATTTTTGTATGAAAGAAAGAATAAAAGTGATCAATTAGTTATTAGTAATATGTTGCAGTGTTAGCGGCTTAGTATACCCTATTCGACTAACCCTGTATATATAGATTATCTAAACATGCGACGTTTTAATATCATATTAACTTATATTATTCTTATAGGATTACCAAAGGCGAAGGCGTGACAACATAAACAAACCACCGGCAAACTTACAAGAAGGTCTTGCTCGCAGCGGGAAAGGTCTTGTTATGGTACGTTAAGAAGTTTCCTTTGATACAATACAAACTGAATGAATTCAGTTATTAATTTTATTTTTAAATGTTAATAATATTGTTATGATTTTCTAATATTTTTTTATGTAAATTTCATTAGCTTGTTTTACTGCGAACAAATTTACGGCTTAGCTCCATAGTTGGATGAAACCCTTTGGAGTCATCCTAACAGTATTTCTGTATATAAAATATAAATAAATAATCAATTCTTGTACACTTTTGAAAATTAAATTTAAATATTTGATGATTGATTTATTTTACCATTAAATAAATGTGATGAAACCAAACAGGGGGTCGTGGACGGAGTGACCGGGGTATTCACGAAACCGATAGAGGGCGCTCGTGATCAGGGCGTGGAAGGGTTTTTCAAGGGGCTCGGGAAGGGCGCGGTGGGGCTTGTAGCTCGCCCTACAGCTGGTGTAGTAGACTTCGCCTCTGGGTCACTCGATGCCGTTAAGAGGTGACGTTTAAACTGTAGCATGCATGACTTGCTTGGGTGTGGGTATACTATAATTTTTTTTATATGGATGATTATCGCTTTAATATAAAATGTGAATCGCGCTTTGTTGGAAGTTAATTGCACTTTAGTTTGCTTCTTATTTATTTTTGTGGTTTAACGTATACTGAAACGATTTGTGTGATGTGCCCAGCGTTCTTTATTTATTTCAGTACTTCATTTTCAGATCTTAATGTTAATTAATATATAATAAATTTACTCTTTAAATTATTAATATATTTCTATGTTCTACTATCTCTAATACATTTACATAAATATGAATACGAAGAAGGCTTGTTCCAATAAAAAAACCATCTAAAATAATAAATTACTTTTGTGTGAAATTTATATACATATCAAACTTTGATTGATCTATTCATATAGCAAAATCCTTGCATGTTTGTAGTATACTTAGCTTTAACCACTTATTAATTTAATAACAGTTAAATATTACGGTTACGAAAATATAGATCATCAAGTTATTAAATCTACGTAGGTGACCTGACGTATATTAGTTTTAGTCGGTTGTCCTTAGGGTGTAGTGGATGGTGTCCGTGGTGTGGTTATTCGCCCTTTGCAAGGCGCTCATGAAGGCGGTGCAGGGGGTTTCGTTAAGGGGTTGGGCCAAGGTGCGCTAGGACTTCTTGTGCGACCGGTAGGTGGAGTCGTTGACTTCACTTCTGGACTACTTGCCTCTGTTAGAAGGTTCCAGATGTTGCTCTCGTTTCTATAGTTGACTATGTGTAGATCAAGTGTAAAACGAAGTAATTGCATACATGTATATTATCATATTAAAAATAAAATAAAATTTATTTTATAGTCTAGAATTAGTGTAGTATTTTAACCATTCTTGTACTTTAAGAGTAGGTGGTGTTTGTTAAGAAAACGAGGTTATAATATAGAACCAAGGAATTTTAAACTACATAAAAAGTATATAATGTAGTAACTATATTAACCAATATAGTCGAATAACTAAAGAATACTGTCGGTATATATTATTAGGAAGTTTATACAAATAAAATTTTAGGAGCAGGAAAATAATTTGCTTTTCTGTTTTTGAAAATAGTAAGAACTATATATTTCCTTAATGGGTTTATATTATTTTGTCTAATTCCGCTACCAATAGCATACAATATGTATGTATTGCTTTATATACGCTAATGTCATATATAATTGCATAGTACTAAACTTACTTATTAAATATATTTTGGTTAATTTGTATTTATTTTTATTATAATAACAGTTGTATTGCTTTCATTACAGTTTGGTTTATTTTGCTTAATATAATTAAAAAGTATATAAACTTATCATAAATTGATCTTTGATGCTTTATTGGCAAATATTTAACTGACGATATTGTAATATATGTCTCGTGTATTGTATAACAGGGCAGCAGATCTGTCTGAGGAAGTAACGAAACGTCGCGCAGCGCGTTACCTTCCAGCCGATTCAGGTGTAAGACCGTACTCGAGACTGCAGGCTGAAGGATATAAAATGTTATTTGAACTTGAAAAGGTTTGTGTTACATCAGTTTTTGTAAAAACACGTAGAATTAAGATAGTAGATTGATATCGATTTCGACAGTACAATACTATATATAGCGTAGAGTTCTGTAGTTGTGTGTAGTAAGTCTGAGCACACATATTGAACATTCGATATAAAAATGTATTTAAAAAACATATATTCTTTCAATATATGCAAAACTCGGATATAAGAAATATTTTATATGACTTAGGAAACGTAAAAGTTTAAGGATATCTAATAGAAAGTAGTAATCGTTGTCTAAAACATGAACCGACAGCAAGTGTCACAAAATACAGTAACATTCATGATATCTCTCGTATTATTTCACCTGAATATAAAGCTATTAATACTCCATAGAGAAGCTATTTAGTGAAATTATATATAAAGTAGTGTTTCAATATTTAATTCAAATGAATTTGAATGATAGAGTAGGCATTGTAAATTCTTAAAATGCATAAATACTGTTAGTATGTCATAATTGTTATTACTGAACAGGGTAAATTCGTGAGCACGGACACTTATGAGGCGCACGTGTGGGTGATACCTGCAAAAGAAGTAGTTATGTGTACTGATAAACGACTGCTTTACTTGGAGAAGAATAATGTATTCGGCGGGTGGCAGGTTTGTTCAATTTGTATTAATATTTTTTCGAAAATTCTTGAACGGTATATTTAATTGGTTATGTCGACATATCCAACTATGTGCACGAACTAAATGCATGCATTATATATGGATGCAAGTGTGTACTCGTATTAACATGTATGATACATGACTGCTGCTTCACTTCTATATAGAAAATTTAGAGTGTATATTGATTCAGTAGGTAGAGTATTTCGAGAATGACATAAAACTAATAAAATATTTGTATAAATTTACTCGAGATTTAGTATTTTTAGATTACAGTCCGGCAAATAGCAAAGATGTATGTTGTGTTTAAAAGTATATATTTTTTAACAGATCGTGTGGTCATACCTTTGGTCGGAGATTCCCGAAGTGCCAACAGCTGTCAATAAAGGTGTCTACATACCTACTGCCAAAAAGAAGGTGCTAGGAATGTTCCCGAGTTCCGGTTCGGGAAAAGTCATATTCCTATACGACGAACAGCAAAAGAAATATTTACTGGCACAGTGCGAACGGCTAATGCGTTCGGGGCGTTGACATGATCACGTAGAAAGAATATCCCCCACGGAATGGCTGGGAGAGTTCTTTCTACTTATATTCGATTATCGCACCGCGTTGCTTACACTCGCGTATCACTTTAACATGCACCACTTAAGCCCGAAAGGCTTCCGCTGACAATTATAGCTGATAGCATGCTTTAAAGTAGACGATCTATTAATTTTGTGTTGTTTTTTTTTAACGTGTGCTTGTGTTTTGATGTATTTCTTGAACCACATTTGTTTATCGAATATGGCTGTATGTATGGTTTTTGTTACTCTAAATATATAAGATTGATTCTAATCTCGTAGACATGTGAGTCAGTATGTATTGTCAACTTTGAAGGAAATGAGAATAATAAAAATCTATAAATATACGGACTATGTAGGTATTATTGTACCGTATTTTTTGTATGGAACTTGACACTGTATGTCAAATGTTTACGATATTATTTAGTTGGATAATTTTATAATGTTATACATTGATATACTTGATGTAGTTATACTTGAGATTTAAACTATTAGTTCGAATCATATTCATCTTTTAAATAATTTAATAACAATGTGCATTTAAGAAACACAATTTTCAGTCTTCCGGTACAGTTATCTATTTTATGTGATTATGGATTACTTATATGAATATGGCAGTGTGTCATTGTTCACTTAATTTACAAAGAATTGCCTTATAAATGAAATATATTATTTCTAAGTTATTGTTATTCTGAAATTATTCGAACATGGCAGAATCACACTGTATCCTATGTTCAAATATGAATATTTGTGTCATGAATGATGTACTTATAAGTTGTTCGATTACTTTATGCTAAAATTGTTTCTTTTTCTTGAAACTGGTTTAAATTATCAGAAATTTAATTCAGAAAGATATAAAAGTTTTTTTCTAAACCTAAGAGTACAAAGATATTAATGATAACGTTTTTATGTTGTTGTTACTGTTACATTTAAATATGAACATATAGAGAGAATTACTTGTCACAGCTGAGGCGTTCCAATAACAGTGCCTTATGGTCAATGTATAGAAATATTGTTGTCTGTTTTTTCTTTTATGTTTGATGTTGAATGTTCAATATTTTAATGCATCATCGAGTTATCAGTTTGCATATTTAAATATAATATGTTAAGATAAATGCTATTTGCCTATTAAGAGACTGCCACAAAATCCTCAGATTCGAGTTGTAAAATTTTATTCACTTTTTATTACTCTTTATTTTGATAAAGCATTTATGTTTTTGTGTTGTATTACGCGTACTTTCTACTTGTTGCTTCATGCGCACTTTACTAATTGTTTTATTTTTTCTCTTATTGTCCAAGCTTCTGTACAAGTATATTGTAATAAAGTTAAGAAATATATTAATTGCTGTAGTTTTATTTAATAATGTAAAAACAGAAACCAGTTTAGTGTATAATCTGGTTTCTGTTTTTATAAACGAGAAAGTTCTTAATTGAAATGGTATACGTATTTACATCCTTGTTGGTATACATTACATCCTTGTTGGCATACAAGGATTTAAATACTTTTTTTTAATAATACATCCTATGTATCATGACTTACGGTGCCAATACGTGGATACGTACGATACGGACAGACAGACAAATACGGACCAAAATTCGTAAGTCGATCAACAAGCTATTGATAAAGCTATGCTTGGAATTACTCTAAGAGATGAAAACCGAAACAAAGTTATTCATGAAAGAATTAAGGCCATACGTAGATCATATGATGGTCTAGCCATTGCCACATCATCTTACAAATTCTGTCGTGGAACAGATAGTGCCTGCAGTAGACTTGTTCTAGAGTAGAGACCGTGAATCGGCATACGAAGCGTCATGATGATACAATATAAGATATATAGTAACGACTAACAGTCATTACTGTATATCCCAGCTGAAATGATATAATGCGACATATTTATCAGAATGTCAACCAAAATTAGTAAAATAAAGTAACTAATTAATGTAAACTAAATTTGAATAAACATACCTACTTGTATCTGTGACCTAAATCGGAATACGCTTTTTTAAATGAACAAGTTAAACTATGTCTACTATATTGAGAACATAACGTATGGTAAAAAAAAAAATTTAATGGATTATTACGGAATGCTGCATAGGCCAGTGTTATACTAGCGGGATAGCAGTGGAGGACGATAAAATGAACATCGTGATAAATTGACCTGGAATTTATCACGATGATTTCCAGGAGAAATCGCGTGGAACTTAACCTGACATGATATATTATTGCTTATTGCCAGTAGCAATGAGGTCATAAGTCCACATTACTAAGAATACCCTTTTCCTCCCACCTAGTTACGGGTTTTTTTACGATGATATGGGGTAGTCGGTATCGTCGTTAACTGTCGATGTAGTGGTGAACAAAACACTTGATTGATATATATATAAGTAGATTTGAAACCAACGTGGCAGAGGGCAAGCCTCCCAACGTATCTTGAATCTTTCCTGGAGAGTTATTCGAAATATAAATACACAAAAATTTCTTGGTTTCACCAGAATTTAAGTATTTTACCCAGTATCTTTTGGATGTATGTTGAAATTGCATGTAATTTGATTGTGTGAAATTTAATTCTTAAATACACAATTTATATAGGTAAGTACCTATCTAAGTCGTATTGAAAACTGTCTCTTCTTGAAATGTATTAAGACATACCTACCTCGAAATAGAGTTCTAAATTTCTGTTATGATTTTTTTACCTAATTCGTAAGGAAAACAATTAACCAAAATTTTTGAATTAGGTAAGTACTTACCTGATGGTGAGTCAATAAAATACAACGTGAATGTAGAAATTTATTTGAAGTCAGTCCAATTTTAATTAAAGTATTAATACTCTAGCAATTCTTTCGAAGTTCATTTGTTTCTTTTTATTTACTGCCAGGGCCATAGTAGCGGGTCAACCCGCTACTATGATGTCTACTATTCTTATCTAAGTACTTTATTGCAGTGTTCTATAGCAAAATGACCTACACACGACAAACTTAATCAACAATATCGAATGCCCCTGAGTGCTTCCTAGACCACGTCTTGAGTAGTGAAATCATGGCCGATTTCTCATAGCGTTCCCGCCGCCGATTTTCCCTTCACCACATGTTCAATATTGTCCTAGATTTTGTGTCGTGTATCTACAGCTCTTTTTATATTGCTCTTTTAATACTCTTAGGTATACGATAAATTCTAATGATCTTGATGTGATTTAACCATTTACCGCCAATAAGAGTCTTCTATAACTGTTAAAAAGAAGACATTTTCAATTTTCCGTTTGTACAGACAAACACAAAATTTTCTAGTATAAGAATGAATAATTTCATAGAGTAATATAAAATCCTTTTCTACTTCCATCACCATTTATTATTTTCGACCATTGCTATATTAATCATTAGTTAATCATTAGATAAGTATATTTGTGAATCTAGGGACTATAATAAACATATTTCTATTTTACATCTCTATTGTCAGTGGGCGTTTCTATAATAATTCAAATAACACGAAATTCAGAAAATGTCTATGTTATAAATAGGAATTTGGAGATGGGTATTACCTATTCATCAAAGATATTATTGGGGACTCTATTTAATAGCAATGATTAATATGTAAAATTTAAACATAAACCCGCTCCTTATAGACGTGTTACAATCAAATGACGTTATAAAGTGTTTTATATTCAAACAATAAAACTGGTGTTATGACGACTTACGTCTTTGAATGTAATGACATCTTCATTTACCTACGCACGTTAAAATTTAAGAATCGTTAACTTAATAATCCCATAAATTGAATCTGTAGCCATATATCTATATTAGCTGTACGGCGTTTACCTACTAAAACTAATTAGTGTGCATTTATATAGATACCTAGTTTTGCCAAAGTTGTCTACGTAGGTACACCTTTGTTCAAAGTTTCACTTATTTCAGTCACCAAACAGGCTTGCTTTGTAAGATGTGTTTCTTTTAAAGAGTGAGATGAGGAAGCGAAATTACAGGGCACGGAGCCATGTCACTTATTCCTCCGAAACGGCAATGCGTGAGATTGGTGAGATAGGGGCGTAGATAATGTGTTGTTCGTGGTACATTAATGTATTGAGGCAAAGGGATGGTTACCACTTACCATTAGATGGGTCGTCGTTTGTTTCCCATCTTCCCAAGTTACACAAAAAAAAAAGTTATGTGCTTATTAATTTTCTATGAATACCACATTGACCATTTACCACCTACTACTAGCAAGTAGCACTGACAGCATCCTCCTTTATTACCAATCGCTCTATAATTGTCTTTGTTTAATATTGTTTACTATCAAAATGATAGTCGATGCAATTTTGGAAGATTTATGAAATAGATATCTTTTATTGTAGAATACAACAAATATATTTTTATCAAACTCAACCGACAACTACATTTATTAGGTCGGTTATATCTATTATTTAATTAATAATAATATACACATTTATATAGACATAATACAGACAGAAATGTTTGATTTGTTTAGGTTTGTTACATTTCATTTAACGTAACTAAGAATAAAGAAATAGATGGACAAATTTCTGTTATTATTGTTCTTTGTCTGAGTAAAAACACTGTGAGTTGGTTATACCAACTGACCTAGATTTTACTTTAGTTATAAGTACTTTCCTGTTTCGTAATATTCATATGATATTTGCATAAAGAAGCTAACACCCTGACACGAAGTTTGTAAATGCAAGCTAAACATTAGAATCTACGAGCAAACTGCAGTTGCATACACGTTACTGTTGTATTGGAAAATAGTTGACTGGCTCTGAAAGTAGTTTCAAATCAGGTTAATCCAACGTGTATCCTACTATGGGACTGTTACAATCGAATTATTCAGTGATAGTACGAATAGAAGGGTCAGTATTGGCTGCCATTTGTTTAATGAAGAAACAAAATTTATTGAAAGTTTGTTTGGGACCACAATTATAGGGTAGAAGTATCAATCTTCCATAAAACTTTAGAAGCACGGGTATATCTAGAGAGGAAGGACAGTTAGGGGCGGGCACTTGCCCGTTCTTGAAAATATTATGCGTGTCAATATTTAATAGATAGGTACTATACTTTGGAACTATTCGAATTTTCATAATTTTGACAATTGCAATGTGTTTTTGTTGTATAAATTGACCATCTATTGTCAAATAATAGTTCATTTTAAAATTATCACAAATAAAAAAAAAAAGGAAAAAATCTTAGGCACAAGCATCTAATGAAATGCAAAAAATATTTTAAGCTGTGTTTATGTAAAATTATTTACGTAATAAATACATACTAATACTGGACATTGCAGATATTTGCTCAACAGGTGGCATTAGTATAAAATTAATTTGTTGCTACAAAGTAGATTACTTTTTTTTCATATTTGCATATTATGTTTGTACTTACTTCTTTATTTATTGTTGTCGGTTACCAATAATGTAAAATAGACTTATATATATAATGTATAGGTATGTGTCAATAGATTCAAAGGATGGACGAGAGAGCACATTACAAGGACGTATTCTATTGTTAAAAAAAAAGAAGTCGCGGTCTAAAGTTAGAATTAATTAATCAAAGAGAAGAGTTCATTCACGCTCTCCATATATGTAGCGCTATACAAAAAAGGCCAATTGGATATTTTTACGTTATACAGAATGAGCCATGTCGTTCCCTGCTATACCAAAATTAAAAACTTAAATAAAAAGGTACATCGCTGTACTATGTTGATACTTATGTATGTATATGTATTTCATACCCCGTGCCGCCTCGTTTCAGGTCAAGCTATTAGCCTAAATTAACGCAAAACCATCCACTATAAGAACATTGTTGATTATCCCAAGGGTATGTAACAAAAATGCTAAAATTAATTTGAACGTATAATGGCTAAAGGTAGTCGGCACGATATTCTCTTAAAATATTCAATAATAAGCTACAAAATTGTTCGAAATCAACAAGCACTTTTAGTATTTTAATTATATGATGCTTAGTTTAATTTATTTATGGAAGTGAACAACAGAATATTCCGAGCTAATGTAATGAATATGAATTGATTATCCACTCGTGTAGTGTATTTGTAAATAAATATGATTGTGAATTGTACCTTTAATGTTTGCACTATTTAATTCTATAACCATTTCATTTCCATTCATAAATTAGTAGATAAACGAATTATGGAAAACTTAATAATTAGACACAAAACGTACAACACGCTACGTTATACGCTAAGTAAATACAGCTAGGTATTATTATTTTATATAGCTTATTATATATTCGATCGCTAATTATTATGTTAAAAATTATCTTGTATATATTATAGACAATATTATGAGTGTTAGAGATGGAATGTTAGAGATTAGTCATTATTATTTTTTAAATTTATTCAAAAGTGCTTAAATTAAGTTTATTTGAATAAATGATTTTCTATTCTATTCTATTCTATTCTATTAAATTTTTTTTATAGCTGTAACCCTCACGCTGCACATGTGACATGTCAGCCAAACCGGCCTATGTTACTAGCTGTTAAAATTAATAATATTAGTTTAAGAATCGATATCAGTGGAACTTGATTTCTGGTACTAAACGGGCTACACATGCTAGTATAATCAGGCATAATATTGGAACAATTGTGGAACATCCTGATCCTAGATTGTCTCCTGAAATTAGGACTAATTTCTTGAGTGTGCTCGCCGAGTAGTTATACCCTCATAATTACTGCTCCGACATTGCCCCTGATTTTAGGGTCGTGTGTAGGACGTTTCAAGATTTGAAAATAATAACTATAATAATAGTAGTATATAATAACAGTACCTAAGTAGGGACTATCTATATAATTAATTACTAGTTTAACTTTTACTAATTGTAAGACAAGTAATAATTTTATTTGCTTTGTTTTTGCCAAGGATGTCAGCTGCACATAGTACACAATATTAAGATATTCAAGAACATTATTATATTATATATCTCAACATTTAAAGAAGCCAACTTCTATATATTTATGGTCCTTCAAGCTGGATTTGTATCTGTAATGGTTCGAGTATTCATCTAAAATTCTGTGACATTCACTATGAATTATAGATAGGTCAGGACCTATCTATAACTCAAAGGCAATGACAACAGAATAAAATATATCTAAATATACACAATTAGTCGATTCATTCTAACTAGTCTGGCTTTTATATAGTGTCAAAGAGTATCATATTGCACATAGCATAGGTAAATATTCAGCTGAACAGAAACCGTGGTAGTGTAATTAAGCAAATTAATTTGTTGAAGAAGTTTTGCAATTGTTTCGTATTTTTATATTCTTCTATTTTCTATTTCATAAAAGTCGGATATTAGATATACTTCTCGGGACTGTAGATGCAAGAATGTGAAAATGTGAGTACGTGCAAAATTATAACGCAGTTTCAAACATTTCGTCCGTTTGGTCTAGAGCAAAATATAATATTTACTTAGGTATTATTTTCACAGTTAATTTACTTTTCTACCAAAGAGACGTTTCCTTTGGTCGAAGAAGATGTTTGCACAGAAATTTACTTAATGTAATTAAAATCATTGTTTTAATTAAGAGATTCTGTCCATATTGGAAGAGAAGCTGGAAAAATTAATGTAATTAAACGGAATATTATATTAAAGGTTAAGACTGTTAAATAAGAACTATTTAATTAAAAGGGAGGTACTTCCAAGCGTAATGGGGTTACAGTACCGGAATCATTTTTATGGTATGAGAGAAAAGTTTATTTTAGTAAAAATTTAATTTTTTTTATTTAAATTCTTCAACACACGTACAATAAAATAGTTTGTTAATTTATCAATGTTATAATGCCTCAGAATTCTTGTTACTAAATTGATTAGATTAATTACTTTTTTATTTGACAATGGGTGGCTTGCAATGAGGTCTCATAGGTATTTGAAATAATTAAAATAGATTCAGTGGTTTGGTACATATTAAATGGAAATATTACAACAATACAATTGATTACGTCACGCCAATAATTCCGAGGAAACTCTTCGTCCGTTTTTCATTCTAGTTTTCATATTATCATCATATGACGTAACATGAGATATAAAACCTAAGGTAGGCATCGGAACTCTTTAATAAAATATAACGAAATATATATATATAAACATAACTGATCACTGTCTGACAAGGAGACTTTTTAGAATTTTGGTCTATTGGTCTGTGCGTTTAAACGGGCCTATCTCAGAAACGAAAACAAAAAGCTATTCTGGTACGAAGTCGCAGGCTCAAGTAGTAATACCTATAATTATACAATATTAAGCCAAATATTTTTTATTTGTTGTATCCTTAATAAACAAAAATAAAATAATTTTTCTATAAGTACAATACAGACAAGAAGATTGTACTGTGGACACGACGCATCTTTGAAATTACCCAACAAATTTGCGAAATAGATGCTAAAGTGAACGAGATATTGCTCTGTATCCATGTGGCACCTACTCATATAAATATGACGTTTTCCCAGCGTCACGCCTGCACAATTCGTATTTGTATACCACTGTATGTTATGAGACCTTACTACGAGTTATAACTTAAATAAATTCTGAATATTGCCTTGTATGTACCAAAGAATTTAGTTACTTTTATATATTTGTTTAATTAGTTTACTTTAGAATAGACAATACATTTTCATATGGGTATATTGCATTTGGAAATAATGTAACATCTTAATATATGTTACATTATAATATGTAGGCGTGAAGTTGCAATTTAGAGCTCTCTAGTAACTCTGTTGGCTTAAATATTCAACGCTTTTGAAGCGCGTTGAAAAACAGAATTTTCTTAAACATCAAAGAATTCGTCAAACTGATTATTCATAGCTTCGGACAGACATCGTGTACTGATTGTAAATACCTATACTTAAATTTAATAACAAGATGTTTAACTTTATATGCATATCGATTGTAAAAGGAGCTGTAAATAAAGATTATTACAAAATATTTGCGGAAAATATCAATTAAATCTTTCAGGTCCATAATTTTTTTAATCTGATAGAGAGCGCCTTATTATTTCGACTAATTAATATAAACAAAAAATCGTATGTTGCACCTACGTTGTACTATTTAGAATTATATTAAGACTCATTAAGAATGTTTTTAATAAAAATCCGGCACCCTACCATTTGTTAATGTCTCCGCATAACGTCGCCCGTGTAGCCCAATATAAAATAAATAAGTTGGGAATATTAGACTATGGGCAAGATTAGGATACAAGTCAAATACTGCCCAACAATTCTAAGTACTAACTACGACTGTGGAGGTACAAATATGTAAAGTCATCATATAACATTATATTTAACGCTATAGTAGTGGTGGTTACCCCTTACGCTACAGTGTGATTGATAAGTATAATAAATAAAATTAATATGAGTTTTTGCGAAATGTATATTTTTCGAGAATGCTTAGTCATGCCCGTGGGATGAGGATGGGATGGTGCAGTGCCGTCCGGGTATAAATGACCCGGTGACATTTGGCGGCATTTGTGACGCGTCCGTAAACACTCATAATACGAAACGGCTTTCATACATGTGCCTATTTACATTTACCATTATCCCATTTTGTGTATATATGGAATAATGTGTTCAAATAAATTTAACTTAGATAGTGCCGAACCCAAATGAATGGGATAAGGAAAAAGGAGATGATAAGTGACTGGTGTTGACTAAGCCCCAAATGCTATCCATTGTAAACAAATTATCCAAATCATTTTAGAATTGGCGTAGATATGCTATAACATTTTAATAAATGGACTTTCATTGAAGTCTCGCTTGGTTATAGCGTGATGTTCTATAATGAAATATATATTTTATAGGTATAAAAAATATAATGAAAATGTGTGATTCTACAATAAAAGAATTTTCTAAAACTTATCACTAGTACCGGAAATTACCCTGACACATTCAAACTGACTTTACCTCTTTATAACAATAATAATAACCCTATATAAATCACACAGAAAAAGCTCCATTTCCAAAGCTACGCAGAACGTGTGTAATAGGTACTACACGATTAATAGAACAACATTAAATAAATACAATTTTTAAAAATACGTAGGCACATAATATACATAGCAACACCCAGACAATACAAATGTTGAGTCATACGAGGAATCGAATCCGCGTAGTTAGTCGATATGCTAAACTGCTAAAGCTATGCCGTCCATATTAAAATAGATAGTAACCCTCATTTTTGAAATCGGTTGAAAATGGAAGAGCTTTTATTAAGTAGCCAACCTGTCAGTAGCTAGGAGGCGAGGTGTCACGTGTCTATCGAATTAAGTTATGTGCTAATAGGTACGGAGATCGGTATTGGTACCCGGTAGCACGTCGGGGGCAGACCGAGCAGACTTCGCTTCACTGCGCTTATCCTATTAATAGGAAATAGCAGTCATCTTATACGTTTCCATCGATCGAACAGTGTACCTTGAAAGATAACTTATTTGTACTAACAATGACTAAACATATTAATAAATTAAGATATTACATATTAATTTCGTATATTTGATTAAATTATACTCGCTAATGAAGACTCATATATATCTACTTAGGTAATTATAAGATGCTGATTAATGGAGGTTAATTTAATTTGTATTATCGATTTTATTTATATGGAATGCCTTAATTCATGAGTACCTCAAAGTAATAAAATATATCTATTAATGTTCTTGATATATTAGGTTAGAGCATTACATTAAGATTTTAGGCTACCATGCCGCGATGTTTATGGGACATTTATAACGTAATGATATATTTCCAAAAGTCGGAATAAATCTAACTTACCTCCCATGTCTTCGGAAATGCGAGAGAAGAAAGATTTTCCATAACATCGACTGGTTATTACTTTTATATTACTTTTTAGAAGTACTAAAAGAGTAATGGAATTGATATGAGGCATTAGGTATAATATTAGCAAATATTATTTAGGTTGCAAAGGGTTGAATAGATTTTATGATCTGATATGTGACGCAACTGTAGATTCATTATCATCCATTAAAATCTATTTATAAGATATATATTATATGTTGAGTTTCATTTGTAATTTCCGGTTCTCATAATACTTTGAACACAATAATTCATTAAAAAGCGTATAAATTCATTAAATTGACGTTTACACTAAGTTATTATATTAAATAAAATCAGAGAAGCAAAGAGCTTTTAAATATTTCGTTGACATCGTTAAGTCAGTCTTTGAACGTCTTACTAAAGTACGAGGGAATCTGAAAGTTTTTAATGATTTTTTTGAGGAGTTGAGAAGATGAGATGAGATGACAGTAGTAGAAAGGTGAGTTAATATTGTGTGAATAAATTTTTTTGGAATAAATGTGCTAAAAGTAGTTACTTCAAATGCTATAATTAATTACAAGACTTATTTTGTATACTATTATTTTTTATTTATGATTTAGTTCGTAAACTTCTATGATCTAATACCTATTATTACATCCTAGAATGACGACCTCGGTGGTCTAGCAGTTTAGCACACCGTTTTACGTCCGATGATCGCGGGTTCCATTCCTCGCATAGCAAGCTTTAGCTAGCTTAACTTAGGTCTAGATGGCGCTGTGTGAATTATCCTGAGATTATTATTCCAATTTAGTTTTGGTTCTGTAGACTTTCTCGCGGATGGTTATTATTAAATAAATTATATTAAGTCGACAGGTGTCGCATTTTTAGTGGTCAAATAATAATACTTAGGTAGAACTTTAAAGCAGGATTTCAGTTGTGGGTACTAGACAATTTATATAAAAACCTAAATCTTTTTTATTTTTTTGTTAAAACATACACAATTTAAGTATATAGGAAACACCCAGATTAATACAAACAATCATAGTCACGAACACATTTTTTTGTGTTGTGCAAGTAAGCTACCACGACCACGATCACGACCATATGAACTAAGGCGGTGTACAAATCAGCTAGATCAATAAAGCAGTCAAAGTTCATGATATTTACCTACTTTAGTCTAAATTCACCATAGGGAACCATTATGTAGAGAGCCAAAAGAGAGGTCTTTATGGCATACAATTAGGAATAGAAGCCATGTACAAACCATGTAATAAAGAAATATAATATAAACTAATTTATGTAGTGGTACATAAAAAATGGGAACAAACAATTATTTTCATATAAGACTAAAAATAATATTTCATTCAAGAAGATTAAATTGTGTAAATAAATTGTAATATAACAAACTCTTTTCTTCTTGTCTTGCCATTAAATTTTTCCTCTGCAATAGCAATTTCTTAAATGCCCTGTTTTGTTGCAATTTACATATTTCATTCAAAATACTTTAAATTGTAATATAAAGAAATATTCTACATTTGCATACTAAATACTTTCATTGAGTACCTACAAGAAAAGTTTAAAGAAGTTCTGATGAGATGTACCTGCTATATTATTTTTCAATTGCATGAGTGGAATTCAATGATCTGTTAAGAAAGATAAAATAAGGAAACGTGTGAATTCTTCATGCAAATACCCGCCTTATTACAATGTTGGGAGACTGAAAATAGATTACTTTTAAGAACATTGCAGAATCGCTTTCAATATTCGCTTAAAAGGAAGTATAGGTACATTATCTATAAAACGTTCGACATTCTAATTTTATCAATTGTTGTTTAAAAGATATTGAAAGATTTCAATATCCTTTCGAGGTTATATAACCGTATTATATTAGCTGGTAAGTAGTACCGTACGAAAATGACGAGAATGAATTACAATTGCAGTATACATCCACCCAACTACTTATAATAATCGAAGATACCTTTGTTTTCATATCCGGCGTAATTTCAAAGCGTATATCCATTGAAATAGCTTAACACAATACTTTATAAAATAATGACACAAATATTGAGAAAAAAAAAGAAAAAAGTATAAACTATTTTATTTTTTTTATAACTTATTTCCGTGGTTTATATTTTTAGTTTTTGATAATGGCTATAAATATTTTGTACTTACTACTTACTCATAATACCATTTAAACTTGTGAGAACCTAGGCAGGATCTAGCTATTACCATAGATAATACAATATTACCTACATACTATTATCAAGCGGAGTAATAAAAATAGATGAAAGTAAATTAAGATGTCAATTTAAACTTAACACAAGGTAAACAGATGCAAATATTTTTTTCATCGCAGTAAACAGCTGTGATATCCGAGTACAGACTCTTGCCCACATAAATTGAATTTTAATTACATTTTATATAAATATTTGCGCGATTGTTCAAGCTCTTTTACGAGTGATTGATTAGGGTTCGATGAAGTGTGTACGTACGACATCGTTTTGCGTAGAAATTAACAGCTACCGTTAAATTTAAAAATACAACATTACTAGCTGTAACCCACGGCTTTTTTTTGTTTATAATATAATAATCTACGTCAAATTTAATTAACATCCGCTCAGCCGTTTCATTATGAAAAAATAGGTAATCGGATAAATACTTTTGCCTTTCTATTATTACTATTTATTCATGGTGTACCCGCCTGGAGGGTGATAACATGACCATGGGGTCAGGTCAGTTAGTTCATAGTCACAAATTTACTAGTTACGTATCACGATGGTTTCCAGGGAAAATCGCGTGGAAGTCAATCTGATATGGTACATTGTTAGTAATAGGTGACCCAATTTTGAACCACTCCCTTCCCCTCTCTATTATAAGTATTGATTTGTAATATTACTACAACATGTAAACGTCCCAATAGTGGGCTTCAATCACCGCTCATAAAAGGAGACTCAGTTTATTTTTACCACGGGGACTGCGAGTGTTAAAAATGAGTTCTTATTGTTTTATATATTTTCAGTTAGGAATGCCAAAGTAGATACCGACTTGATCTTAACAACATCATGGACTTAAGTTAATCATGTAATGCCCATGGTAACGTCATGCGTTGCCATTCTAAAGGTCTAAGATATCATCCCTCCGTACCCTTTAATTTCATGCCATATTTATACTTGAACAGGAACACACTTTACAAAGCAAGTTGCGTGGCAGCATTTAGTAGTAGTATTATAGTATGTACGCACGCTCATAACTTTGTACAAAACATATACCGATTAACCTTCTCATTGTCTTAATTATTTACGGATTTTTTTTTCTCCTAGTCACTATGTCTGAAATCCTGGGCATGAAAAAAAGTTAATATATTAGAATATGACATGTTATATACAATTCCAAAAGTATTTAACATTTTACTTGACATTATTATTTTTTAATTTCCAAATGGTTCGATTATTGGCTAAAGCAATGTACAAATTGGATAAAGTTATTCTTGATTCTAAAAATAGAATAATATTTAGTTTTAGTATAATATAATTTCATAACTTCAATATTAGTTCTATTTTTTCTCTAGGGAGAGCTAGTTTTTTTGCCCTGTTTAATAGAAGATCGGTTTCATATTTATGATGAAATAACACAACGATTCTTTACTCATGATAAATTGATGGTATAGATAAATGTTATGTTCACAATTTTTTTAACTTTATATTATTGTTACATATTCTATATCTGTTGTCCATTATATTATATTACTAAGTAAATCATAAAAATGAAATGAATTTCCTATATACGCAAGTATAACACATGCTGGGTTTGGAAATGATATTTTTGTCAAAGCGGTAGATATTACACTACAATTACAATAGGTAAAGCGAAACCTCCATTGGGAATTAATGTTTTTATTGAAAAGAAATTCCATTCCATATTTCTTCCCTTTATTGGTATGAAATGCTTATTATTTTATTTGCTTTGTAAAAAAATAATAAGATGAGTTCTGTGAGACAATTTTTTTGTTATGTTAAATATTGAATTCTCGATATTAATTTTATCTTTGTTATTTTGAATTGTTATTATTGCCTATCAAAGGGCGGCATTGTACGACGTTGCCTGCAGGAATGGATAGGTACATCTGATTTATCCATTTTAGCTTTTAAGGGCAGTGAGGCACGGCAGTGAAACTATTGATAACAATAACACTTTTATTCTCATAACATATCATTTAATAATAATAACGCTAAAATTCACAGAGCGTCATTTAGTCCCAAGTTATGCAGAGATTGTGTTATGAGTACTAGTCAACTGATATAATTATTAATACACATTTTTATATAAATACAATGCCTGGAAACACCCAGAACGCTACAAATATTCATACACATGAATACAATTGTATGCATCATTTGAGGAGTCGAACTTGCAACCATGGGATGTGAACCGCTAGACCACCGAGGTCGTCAAATAAGTAAAAACAATGTCGCTCATGTCTACAGGAGGTGATCAGCACCTTCCATTACGTACAGCATCAGCTTATGAGCCACTCCAATATAGTTGTATAATCCTAAGATATACAGAAATGCCTAACTATTTCTTAGTAGTCGAGAAGAAGTTATAAATAAAATATATATTGTAATTTATGAAAGGTAGATAATTTCGACGCATACAGCTCGATTGGATACCACATGAGTCCTTAAAAATGTTCAATAAGAGTGTGTACGTAAACTTTCTAAAGTCTAAAGTTGGTACTGAAAAAAATTTGAAGTTTTTTGTAAAGTTGTGTCAAGTTACGCGGAGGTTGTAGCGCGGCCCGCGTCCCGCCCCGGAGGCGGTGGGCGGAGCGGTCTCCTATATAAGCTTTTGCATGCCTGAAACTTTGTTATTGAAAGAGATCATATCGGTCAAGTGACACGAGAGGCATTCACTAGTGACGCATTCGCACCGCGCCCGCTTGTCAGGTAAGTTAGATAAAAGTTTTGTTATTCGCATAAAACGTTTTGTTCCTCAATTATCTAATAGTCATCACATTTCACACAATTGAGGGGACAAATAAACAAAAAAATCGTTAGTTAATTTTAACTATTTTATACTTTTTTAGTAGATGAAATTACAAAAATTTTACATACAAGTAGTAAAATTTATTTTCGAAAAAAAAATATTTATTATTAGATAGATATATTATGAATGATGTAATAAGAAATATATAATCTACAGTAATGGCTGATATTATTTATATATTTTCCACTCACTCCACGAAAAAGTATATTTTAAGAAATCAAACTTTCGTAGGTACGAAACCGCATAAATTCTATTAAACTTTGCTCATATTTCATCTACATTTTTCATATATATCTATGGGTAACTGTACATTGCAGATAAAGTACTCGTAATAAAATATTCTACAATTAGGTATGAAATGACATTAAAAATTACAAAAATTCTATCTTGGTGCAGAAAGTATCATTTCGCACAAGAAAGTTTGAAAAAAATTTATAATCACATAATTGTAATATCCTGTGTCATGTTAAGAAGATCTAAAATATTATTTAAAAAAGAAATATTTACCTAAATTAAAATATCATTTATGAAAAATCATACTATTATATATTTTTTTAAATAATATTTATAAATATGTTTTTGTTAAGACAGTCTTTTGTTTTATATAATCCCAAAAACAATTGTGGTATAATTTTTCAAACAGAAATCTCGCGGTCATCTTCATGTAACAATAAGATTTTAAAATTTTAGTTACAAGGATATGGGTGATATACTTGTTGATATACATATTGGGTGACATAGGGGTTTTAATTTAGATTTTGAAACAATGCAACAAATATCTGAAATTTGAATTGTTAATATATTAATAATAGATAGATAGATAGATAGAATATACTTTATTTGCAACGTACAGTAAAGAAGAAGCACAAACAATATAACAAAAGACACATGTATCGTTACAATAAGGCGGTATAATTTCGCGTAAATATATGATTTCGCGTACACCTTTGTGAGGCCCGAAAAGCTTCCGTATTCTTAATACGGGACAATTCATCAGGTATAAAGTACATACGAAAACAGCCATAAAAGTTCTAACAAATCGAACACCTTACTAATAAGCAAAACAACTTGTACTAACATATTAAGGAAGGTTTAGGATTTTTTTCTATCTGACTGGAATGACAAACGAGCTGACGGCCCACCAAATGGAAAGAAGTAACCGTCGCCCTATAATTGAGATTACAGATTTACTATCCTATATGTATTTAATAAAATGTGTATTATATAATTTATTTATTAATTTGAACTAGCGTTATGTTACCAAAAAAATAAAATAAAATTGAAGTGTCTGTTTGTAATTTCAAATTAACAGGGTTTCACTAAATGTATATAAAAATAAATCGGTTCTTATTTAAAAAAAAAATTGTCAGTCTGTCTGTTTATTCTTGCTAATCACTAAATCGGCTGGACCGATTTTGACGGGACTTTCACTCGCAGATAGCTAATGTTATAAGAGGCTACTTTTATTTCAGCCAATCTATTTTATTTTAATAAAAAGTTTAATTCCACGCAGAGGAAGTCGTCGTTAACAACTAATAATATAAAAGAGTATTTATTTTGCGTTTTTATGGCTTAATAATATATCATAGAATCAAATTAAATTAATGGTGATGAAATTTATTACATTTGGGATGAAATAAGAAGCACTACTATAAAAAGACTACTTTTTATCATTGTCTATGATAGTCGCCGGTAGAAAGTTATGTTTCATATCATTAGAATGGCAACTAATTTACGGCTCACCAGACGGTAAGCGGTAACCGTCGCCTATATACATACATGAACAGTACTACTGTCAACTCATCATACAATTCATGCGTTCCCATTCTAGAGCTTGGGTAGTTAAATTCCTGGAATTTAACTACCCAATATCACCCAACAATCGAAACGCAGGCTACATAGGAAGCTGCTTAGCGGTTAAAAAAATGAGACTGAGGTACCAGACGTACTTTTTACAGTTTACCTCTGAGATTGCCAATTTGTAACTGGCAATTTACCAGGATAATATTTGTTCTTAGTATTCTGTATTAAATTATTAAGCGATATTTAAGCATTTTTATAACAATTAACAAATTAGAGGTAGTTATGAATATAATTATAATCCATTTTAGGGGTAAATAACAATTAATCCCTAGTTTAAAATTCTAAAGTATAGAGTTACTTTGAGCTCAACTTTCTATCATTAAACTTAACAATATTGTTTTACAACTTTTTGTTAAACTTGATATTGTTCACACAAATAAGGGTTCGAACTTTTATTATACCAGAGAGTCTAAAATATTGATACAATAAAAGTTTTTCATCATTTATTTTAACCACCACAGCATTTTAACCACAGAATACGTCATAAAAAAACTATTCAATATTTAATGGAGTTATTTGTATCATTCCTATATATAAATAGTATTTATGTTAACTATTTGTTATGTTGAAATGATAAAATGAACGAACACAACAAATTTTAAACTTAGGTGTTTGTTATTTCCAAGTTGAATCCAAAATTAACGTTTATTAGTTTTTTAATAACAAATACGTATAAGATAATAATAGCATACTAAAGCCGTTACTTTCTAGTCTCAAAAAATACTGCGAATCTATCTGTGATACTGCGAATACTTCTATACTTCGAAACTATAAAATGTACTTTCCGAACAAAAAAATAAATACGAGTGTATTTGTAAATATAAACTTTAATGAAAATACATAATTTGAACAGAATAATTAAGAAATCATTAAAGCCTCTATTGACAGTATAAAATCATTATTATGACAGATTCACATAAATACAAACTTTAGGATTATATCGTTCAAAGCCATCTCCCGTTTCGTTGGGATTATTCAAAAACCTTCTCTCAATGAATGTCTAATACGTACTTAAAACAATATAAATTTGTATCTTGGTGCATAATTGCAAGTAAGTTTGAATTGAATATGGCAGCTTGAGCTTAATTTGCAAACACTAGTGACTTAACTAGTTTCATTTTATCTGTACACATTGTTATAAATGCCAAAATAACTGTTTATTAATTTATTACACTTTCACGAGTTAACCACTTTTAGCCACGTACATATAACTGTAAGTTTAAATACTTTTATATATTATTTCTACTATATATTTTACACCCGAATAGATAAGAGCACAAATCAAAAGAGAAATAACCTGTAACAAGTAGCTTACTTGTTACAGGTTATTTCTCTATTATGTATGTTATTTCTATATTTATGTTATTTCTAGTAGGCGAAAAGTGGGTAACCACACTTTACACAAAGTCGTCCACGATTCGTGTGAAGTTATCAAATTTGAATAATAAGTCCTTGTGATACTGTATTGATGTTCAAAATATAAATTCATAAGTCTGAAGTACATCTAAAATTCGCATGGTTATATAGTAAATCGATCACGTTGATCACTTTTGCCGGTATACGGGGACGAAAATATGTTTACATATTTCAGAATATTTTTCTCTGACAAGAAAATATGGTAACCCACACCGATATTCATCGGAACTTTTTCTATGTATATTTGCAATGTTTCAATTGCTATATTTTTAAATATTACGGAATATTAATACATATAAATACTTAGTTTTCATATAATACATGCAAGAATAAGTATATATATATATAGTATTACACAGTCATTCAAAGGTTGGACTGGAATAAATCCCTCTTTTGGGATGAGACTGCCATTGTACTGCTTAATTTCTTAAGATCTCTGTATCCTATTATCCTAACTTTTTATATCTTACAATAAAGTAGTACAAACAGACAAACAGAATAATTAATTACTTAGGACATCCGAAATAAAGGAACTGCTTTTTCCTAATTACAGTTTACATAGCCATTGTAATATTCATAAATTTATGGATAAACATACACATATATTCATTCTCGTCGTCTCTTCAGCTTTCTAAATAATAAATATACTGTGGCTTTCTGTCCGCACTATGTTTAATTATACACTAACATTAATTATATGCTTTTACATGTAACCTGTTTTAAAATATAAACAAAAATCATATTAGCACTGCACGCTAGGACTTTATTTGTCTTGTCTGGGTACATAATAAAAAACTAACCTGCAAATTGATTTGTTATTTAAGTAATGTAGAGGAGCTATACATCCACATATTTCAGGTATATATTTAACTAGCTTTTGCCCGCGGCTTCGCTCGCGTTAATTTATCCCCTTAGGGGTGGATTTTGAAATCCTTTCTTACGGGATGCCTACGTCATAGTAGCTTTACGCATGCAAAGTCTCAGCCCGATCGGTTTAAAATTGACAAAGTTTCATATAAACTTTCATACCCTATTTTACCCCTTTGGGGGTAGAATTCATCAAAATCTTTTCTTAGCGGATGCTTATGTCATAACATCTACCTGCATGCCAAATTTCAGTCTGATCCGTGCAGTGGTTTGAGCTGTGCGTTGATAGATCACTACGTCAGTCACCTATGAGTTATATATATTTAGATTAACTATAATGAGATATACGTATGTGACATATTAGTTTAAAACAAGCGGAACTTCAAGTAAGTGACATAGCAGTTCAAAGTAAATTTACATCTAAGCTAAGTACTTAAGATTTGGACATCCTTAATAGCTTTTTATTTTTATGATCCCGTAATCAGACACAATCATGATTAATAAATGAATTAAATCTAATATCTTGATAATAAAAAACTATACAGTAATGCGTATGAAGTATTTTTATGTTATTTATCTTTCAATTTGCGAGTTAATGACATGTACGTTTTAAGCAACAAAGAAATATCCAAGCAGATTTGAATGATTATGACCCAGGTATTATACACATTACAAATATAGAAGCTTATTACCTAATTTGGCAGAAATTAAGTACATAGGTCCTAAATTAACATAATTTTCTTCAATTAAGGAAGTCCACCCATATGATGTCATGGCTAGAAGCCAAAACATATTATTTCTTGGAACTATTACTGTCCACACGATGAGAAAACATTACACCAACGTACCGTGGTTCTATTTAATTTCCTACGCAAGTCACGATCGCTCAGGTACCTAAATAAATATGAAGCACTTACTAATAGTCACTAAACGATGTTATCGCCATCAACTATCGACATATCAAGATTACAGCCCTACATCCTTGAGGGCGTGATTTGTTTTTAATAATGTTCTATAACTTAAGAATTAGGTGAAAACCTGGAAATACCTGAAAACAGCTTTGAGTTTAGATGAAACTAGAATATATTCACATTCACGCAGCACCATCTAGAACCAAGCTAAGCAAAGCTTGTATTATGGATACTAGACCACTGATATAAATACTGAAGTTTTTGTTTTATATGATATAGAGGAAAACATTTTTAATTCATGTCAATATTTTATATTGACTACGTAACAGTATTCCGTTATGTAGAAGCAAAATGGACGCATTATCTGGACGGTTGGCGGCACTTCGAAAGTAAGCAAAGGTGTGTGCATCTCTAGGCAGCGTCGTATCTAGTTACGGACCATTATGGCACTGGCTAAAGAGACCAATCATTATAGCTTTTTACATTCAATATCAATATCTTGGTAAAATGCCATAATATCAGCAGGCTGACTCCTATCGCAATCGAATCAAAATGAAATGGAAATCACATCAAATATATCTACATGTTATTCGATGACATTTCCCCTTTATGGTACTATCGAAGGTTTATACGTATTTACATTTATATATTTTCCGTATTAGTCTACACCACAAAAAATACGGAAATATAAATTGATTTCCATTGTAATACATATTAATATATATGCGTGGTCGTCATTCAATTTGAAAGTGACGAGAGATGATACAAATGTTAGAATGTAGAAAATAACAATTATAAATAATAAAATTTAAAATAAGAAATTAAATTAAAATAGGCTATAATAATGTTCAAATTAGTTATTTTCTAGACATCTTTTTCTAATCCAATAATTCAGATTTTTATCAAACGGGCAGTCGGATAGATGTGAATTATTATCTATTAATGTAGCTTACAGTAAGAACAAAAGAGACCGCAACCCCTAAAACTATATTAAGATAGACATGGTTACTTATTATAAATTGAAATGTCATTTATAATAACTGTCTCTGTGCGTAGGTTTTGTAACAAGTCCAGTATATTAACATATAACTATGGATAGTTTTAGTATATCAAAGATCTATGCTATCTTATCTACCTACATATTTAACTGACAATGTTCATGGAGAACCTACTTCACTTGACATCGACGTCGACTGTCGTAATGTAACCCGTGCCAATAGTGAAATGATCTGTGAATATCTCCCACTCCTACGTATATAGGTACTGTTGTCATACATACTGTTCTGAAACATATATTAGTGATATAACAAACAGGAATGTTACTGCCCGTCAGCCATTTTCAACAATATTAGTAAAATATTAGTTTTACTTATATGTATATACGTGATAAGCGAAAAAGCATGAAATAAGGGATGAAAGTTGGTGCAAATGAAGTCGTAGTTAAACTATAGATACTTAGCTACAAAGTTAACATATACTTAATTACATATCTATCAGTTATATTGAACAAATAAAAAAAATCCTGTAGTATATTACCCAGATTATAATTTAAAAACGAAATCTTGAGACATAGGTAAAGCGCTTTATGACGATATCTGTAGTTGATGTTAGCTAATTTAATGAATATTGGTAGTTTGTATTATTATTTAATTTTAATTGATATATTTAACTTACTAAAGTGTGAGTATAAGAGTTTCAATAAAAAATGAAAATAAAGTACTGTCCTATTATTTATTACTAATTGTGACGTAAAAAAAATTGTAGAGTCTATAACTGTAGTACAAATAATTAAGCCATTGAGTATTCTTAGCACACTGAAAATATAACAATAAAACTAATTAGATAGTTTTTATTCTAAACCCGATTTCGAATATAATAATTACTTACCTTCCATGAAGTAATCCGCATAAGTAAGGTAGTTTAAAAATATCTATCGAAAGGCACCTTGCCCACCGCAAACAGTAAACTCAGGAAATTAAACGTAGTTTAGAAGCTATATAATTAAGTAGGTACTCCACTAAAAAGCCTTAAAGGATGCCTCTAATGTAGCTAATTTCTCGTAAACAAATTAAAGCAGCATTATTAAAGTACCAGAGACTTTCCTGGACAGTTTAAACTTGTGACACAGCACTTGAGTAAGTTCCTGTAATAATTTCCTGTAATATGAACTTTGACATTTTAATAATTAGAGTTAATCTACTAGATTAATTTAAGGTTCATATTATATTTTTTAATTCCATTAAGTACTTCAAGGAAGAAGACTTGAACTAATGGGACGAGGTATCTATCCCCTTATGTAGGCCATAATAACTTCTTAGAGATAATAAAATGTATTCATAGGTAGGTACTTCTTGTGTCTGTCACCTTTCCTTTTCATCTTTAGGATAAGGAATAGAAGAGGTGACCATAAGCAAACATAGTAATAGAGTACGTAAAAGTTTGGAAATCGAAATTAGAATGAAATCCAATCTCTACCAAGTCCCATGGCCAACAGTATACTAGTAGTAAGTTAATATCTTTCTCTAATGAAGTTACAAATATCAAATCATTTATAAGTATTGAACTTCTCAATATTCGAAACGTTTTGTCTAACTATAACACTGTAAGAAATCATTTTCGGATGTAAATGATTTCTTACTTATTGTTATAGTTATATAGCATCCGATAGTCGAGTGTCCATCACTTGAAATTTTCATTCGAATCTCAGATGGTTTAATTAATTTTATATATTACACATAGATATTATATTTATAACTATTAATTTCATATATTCTATCATGTCATATTATATAAGAAATGTAATATATAGCATAAGTTTTTATCGCGAATACAAATTAGGCGATTATCAAAAGGGTCACAAGGCATCCAATTTTTCCATTGAAAAGAAAAATACGAGTATCTTGAATATATGCAATAATGACACCCACTGCGGTATTGTTCGATTTATCGGTAAAAACTCACACAGGAGCATATTACCATACTGGAAAGACGCCATCATGATATAGTTTTCGTAACGCTTTTTGTATATATAAAATATCTAACAAATCTTTTTTTGGTGTGACTGACATTTGCATATTTATTTATAACTTATTTCTATTATATATTATAAAAATAATATCATTCTAATAAAGATAGTATGTACTTATAATGAAAAGCTTTACTTAATGTATATGTAAAGAATAACAATTGAGTTTCGAGCCCGTTTCACTGAAATACAAAAAAAACTTAACAATATAGTTAAATAATAGTCTTTTTGTGCCGTCATTTGTTATTTTGTGAGTCAGTTACTGGTATTTTTTCGAAATATCATAATAAATAGTTCTTCGCCATGGGGTCGGGTCTTTTTCAGTAATAACCCACGGCAACCCTGAGATCCTGCATACTACAACCACATTTCAATCTCACCAACCAATTGGTGGATTTTAATTAATATTAATGGGATATCTCTCTATAGTTTTTTTTTTATTTCAGTGTCATAAAAATAATATTTATAAAATAAGTGTAGTGTACAAGGAACACAATGCGGGTTTAGTAACTTTGTTACCCAAATGCTATAATTATTATTGCGACAAAAAATGTAAAGCCAATAATTGTATACAATTTGTTTTTATCTAATCCCTTCATATTTATCTCCATGAAAATATATGGTACAGAAGATATTAGGCATTAATTGTGACATAACTCACGCGCTGGAGGGATTTTCAGGCTATTATAATATGAATATAATATATGCATGTCTGTTGGGTTGCGGCTGAAATCTATGGCAGTTAGTCAAAATGTCGGCTACTGGAATTATTACGGATTGGATATTGTGCTATCATTCACATCATTGTATTAGTGTAATTGTTCAAGTAATTGCTGCATCATGAGTATTTATAATATATAAATTTAAATTTCGTTAGGATAGCCTTATTATAGTGGAAACAATTACATAGGTGAAAACAGTATACGTTAGTCGTTGAGTCATACTATTATACATCTGAACTACTGAGTTCAACTATGTTTTGAAATTGTCCTTTTTTTAATATGTGTTTGACACATATTAAAACAGAAAAAATCGGAATTGCTTTGTTTTTCCTGTTATTCTAAACTGAAGTAACTAGCCGAACTGGATAGCATTGAATAATATATTGACATCCATAAGTTACAGATGTCCTAAATGCAGAAATTATTATGACTATCACTGCGTTTTTAGCATTCGTGGTTAGAGTCACGTACCATCGTTGTGCTAATGGGTCCATAGCTGAGTTTAGGTTCTTGTCCAATTATAAGTAACATAGAACTAAAGGTTACAATGCCTTTTCTTATATATTATCGGAATAAAGAAAACACATTAAAATTTATTTGGTTACCAATAATATAAAATAATATCGATTTACCTACACTTGAATAAAAGCATGCTTAAACATATATTTTTTTATTATTTAATTACTTTCAATGTTATAATACGTTGTGTTACGTCATAATTTAATGAATATTATCTATTGTTTTAGAAATGTCGTGCTTACTTAATACATAAATTATTATAGTGATGCATTTGATATATTTATTTTTACGTATATATACGTGGAAAACAAAAAGATACTTTAACGTATTTCAGCAACGGAGATATAAATATGGAAATCAGTATGTCACACTTCAATGGGAAATCGATGACGGTCTGCGGAATCGAATTTATCATAGTAGGTACCTACTTTTGTGGTTATTCATGTAATAATACGTATAACACATTCTCCAATGCTGACTGTACGAGTCTTATTAAGTTTCCTGCTAAGTGCCTACTTATAGAGGAAATTACCTACATTAAACAGTGGAAATATATATCATGAAACGTATGTTTAATTTACTTCTAACGGAGCTTTATGTGTACTTATAAAATTAATGGATATTTTGAACGGGAAAATGCGAACACTTTACATCCTTACGTTTATTTTTATTGGGATTAAAGTCAACAAAGTTTAAATCCAGATAAGTACATTTAACTAAATCTGCTTGGCTTAGCCGCGAGAGAATGCTTCGATACTTTAACAATACATATAAAATGAATTAATAGATAAATTAAAATGCATAAATGTTAAATGTGAAGTACATTGTCGTTCTTTTTTTGTATAAGTTTCTATAAAAAATATTTTTTAATCTTGTTTGGTATATATATAAAAAGTACAAACAACATAAAAAATACATTCTCACATTACTCGTATTGATAACTTCTACTCTGCGTTTTTGTTGTATAATAATTTATGCAATATATACATAATAATAAAATATCGAACTAAATATAAAATTACATAAATATAAGTAATATATGATAATTTCTACTTACGAGTACGAAAATAAACGATTCCATAACGAAATAATATGTCTAACCTTTAAAAGAATCTATCTTAAATATCTACTATGAGAATGAGTAACATAATTCATTTTCTTAAATATAAAAGGAATCTCCTTTATATATCACTTCTTAATTTTGTTCTATATTTAAATATTATTTGTAGGTCTCTGATATACAAAAATTGAAATATTCAGTATTCTATAATGAAATTATTTTAATGTTTCCGTTTCTTTAATCACATCAATCTATTTTTATAATCCAATTTCACAGGAACTATTTGATTTTACTTTGATTGTTATAATTTCTCTCGTGACAATAGAATTTTCTAAAAAGTTGTAATGCGCTTGCAACCTGTAGAGACGTGGTTGTGTTAGTACTGAGTCTCATTTAGGTTATGTCTAAGTTAATCTAGTAAATCTCTGCGTTTAATTTTATATATGCATTTACAATTTTATTAAAACTTATCTTGCTTTTAATATTATGAGTTCTAATAAAACCTTCAAAATTTATAAAGTATTAATCAGCACGTTCATATATTTACAGTAGGCACTTGCTGAGGAGTCATATACCTACTAATATATACTGGTATATTGTAACATACCCTATATAGGTACATACTCTAACTATACAGTATAGTAATAATGTATTTTAGCTAATAATAACAATTCGCTAACGTTGTCTTGCAACGTAACAAGAGAAATAGCCAATAATTACGCTATAATGCCGCGAGAACAATCCTAATGACATGTAGCTTGTTATTAATGCTTGTCCAACTAGTAAGTACTAATATTTTAATATATGTATATATTTTTGTATAGCAAATCGTATATATACACGATTTGCCATATATATATATATATATTTTCAGACCATTTTTTTATTACTTAGAATGAGAAACGAGCTGATAGCGTCGCCATGATACTCAACATTGAAGAGATTCTTTTCTTTGATCCTTAGTGACGAAGATGCCGGAAGTTTCCGTCTCTTTTATCTCATGAGTATGTTAGTGATAGATTCATTGTCAATTGTCGATAGATTCTATATAACAAATAAAAAATATACTCGTCCTGATGGAATGTAACTTATCCCTACATTTCGCTGGGCATATTTAAATGTAACGTTGCAGAAGGGGAGGTTAGTAATTCATAGATTCGTTTACCATTTACCTTTTTTTAAGCTTGTAACAAGCTGTAGAAGCAGATGCTATTATATAACTTATAAGAATTTAAGAGCATTATTAAACGTGTAGAAAACACGTGGACGTGACATGGTAAAAGTTCAAGCCAAATTTCGAAAGTTATTGATGGTTTATAGCTACCATATTTATTTTATGATGTTATTCAGTTGTATACACATTTTCTTATATTTATATCTACAGGAATATCCACACACACATGCAAAATAACATTTACTTTCCTCAATTGGGTAAATGTATACAATGGCGCTCCTCATAAGCTGATGGCATTATTTCACTGTATCTAATGGCTTAGTCATTGAACAAAGAAATCCACAATTTTTAGGATTACATATAAGTGCTTTCAAATATATCTTTTAGAAAAATATTTTCCTGAGTAGAATTCAAATAGATTAAACAAAGAGGCCCTTGGTTGCCTGTGGCATATCACACGAAACACTGCTACTTTTAAATACTTAAGAATATGCACACTAATAATACCAAGCCCGGTACTGAAAATTAAAATGGAAAACTTCCACCTCAATAGCCTATACTAAAGGTTTATAGATATTTATTTGTAAAAAATAAAATATTCTAGAAATATCCGTACTTATTACTTAGCTAAAAGAGCACCACGCAAGTTTCTTGCTCGTTCTTCTTATGATGAAACGTTTTCTGAATAAACTTGGTTAAATTTAAGTTTATTTGAATAATTGTTTATATTTTATTCTATTATTATACTTTAAACAAAGCAAAGTATTCTGCCACTTCGTTAAATTAAGAATATAGTTAGAATTAAAAAACATTGATTAGATTATATTTATTGGTATAAATCTATGATGCTTATAGGAGTAAACTGTAAATATGTAGGTAATAATAATACTCAACGGCTGTTTGAAGGAAATATTTTAAATTACCACAATATTGTAGTTCTACCTAAGACATTGAGAAATAGGATTATTTTCCAATTTCAACGGATTACGTTGCTTACAATTGTTTTATACAGAAAATTATTTATTGTGTTGTTGCCAAAAATATTTACAACACAATAATGGAAGTGGCTGGCTCTTGTAATGAATAAAGTAAATATACCTACTCTCGACTGTAAATTCAGTTACTTAAAAACATAACTGAGTTAGATATAATGTTGTCGGTTTTTGCCTTGATGAATGGTACAATTAACATGTCCACACATTGCTGTGTATTTAGAAATCATGTTTTATGTATGCGTATCATAATGGCTTGAAAACAAGTTTAGGGGTTCCGTTACTGAATTATATTTTTAATTAGTCAATTACAAAATGTAATTATATTTTAAGTGTTTAAAATATATCTCATTAAGTTTTTATTAGATTATGTAACTGAGCATCAATGAATAAAATTTAATTTGAGTTTTATAACAGTAATTGCAAACTCAGCTGTAAAATTTAATTTAAATTAATTTACAAAAAGGCCGTCATATTATTACTGTATCAGCTTAGGTCTGCAGACTATTATTGAAGCAAATGTTTAATCTCTCTGAGAGAACGTTGGAACAGAGGTAGTTAGTAAGTTCACAAAGTTTGAATTTATCGAAGAGGTCAGTAGACGGGATAATTCTCTGTATCCAGGTAACGTAAAACTTATTGTCGCAGAAGATAAGTCTGTATGTTGCTAATTTGTAATACAACTAACTACGCATCATGATCCCTAGCTGCTGAAGTTAAAGTTAACTTTGATTAAATGAATACAATACGCGAAACTAATTTCCACGTGTGTAGGTTACGTTGATCCTTCGTCATATTGTGAGTATGGAACATTTTGAGCATTAAGTATTTTAATATTTATTACTAAATATGAAATAGTATGGCATTGTTTTCATACATTCTTAAAAAAACAATCGATCGTTTCTCAAAAACTAGTATGTTTTAACAAATTAATATTGCACTGTTTTTATACTTATATCTATAATTTATGTATTATGGGCATGTACACTATAATGATAAAAAAGTGTTGTTACTCTATAACTCCGAATCTCCAATATAAAAAGGCTTAAACATTATGAGCATCATTATCATTTTAGCCTGTATCCATCCAATGTTGAATATACTTTACTCCCAGTGGCTTCCATCATCTGCGATCTTTCAACTTCAGCTTCCATCCACTCCATCTTTCTTTTCGTGATGTCTTCGGTCCACCTTACAGGTGGGCGTCTCACACTGCGTCAGCCCGTACGCGGCCTCCTCTCCATAACTTTTCTTCACTAACGGCGTCCTGCCGTTATTCTAATTTCAATCTGATCTAATCTGTTTTTGTGCTGTGAAACATAATCAAGACCTCGAGAAAAAATCTAGAAAAATGTTATTTCATTGACCATGCAGATCATTTCATAAACTAACTTCATGGTCAATGAAACAACTGTTCATCAACTAAAGCGTAGAAAATTTGCTTTTGTGTTGTGTTTACACCAACATCGACATTTGCCAACGACTCTGACTATCCCATCTGCGATAATAGTCATCACTATAAAAATAGCTACGAAATAGTATGTCTTTGGATGACAATTAGTTTCAAAAGTACACAGTCAGGTATTGCCCAAAAAAGTATGACAGAACTTACTTGTATTTCTTACTAGATGTCCAATAATACGGGTAGTTCCTTGTTTGTTTTGAAAATATCCTCTGGACCCCAGAACATGATGATGATACAGAAAATCAGCGGAGCACCCAAAAAGTACTTAATTGACTTGAACCTCATGCTTCTACATAGTACTTTTCCTAACAATAGATTTATCACTCTAACTTAATTCACTCAGGTACTTACTGAAGTGTATGATTTAAACTGAAACTTTGAATCAAGACGAAGTGCCTATCTCAATTCTGTCGAAAAGAGATTGAAAATTCGATCTATATTAAATAATATTTTTATAAAATCGATGTATAAATAACTATGACGTATTGTAGTGTACGTTAACAGTATATGTCATATAAATGCTACTACGCTTACAATATTAACTTAACCAACTACGGTGAAGCACAAAGGATGATTTTTATATTTTTTTGCAATATGTATATATATATAAACTACTTATTGGATTTTGGCAAATAAGGTATCGTTAGAAGAATTTTGATCGTCCCTTGATTATGTGCTTGACTTGATATTAAATTGGACATAGCTCTCTCTAGTGTACAGAAAGTTAAGAACTACAATAAAATCATGGCTCATATGTGAACAAAACATATTTTCTCTATAAACCAGTCCAAAATAAAATTAATAATTCTAATTAAAAATATGTTAAAAAAATTAAACCCGTTACTGGAGCGTCATATCCTAAAAAGTAGGAAACACAGAATATTACATTTACCATTGTAAGAACATGTTGTTATTAGTACTGGTGGCATACTCATTTGTATTTCTGTTATTTGTACGTAATAAGCTAATTACTGAAAACCTGATTTATTTTTTATCTGAAAAGGGTTTTTAGTATGAGTGCTTACAAATTAATCAATAGAGGTCATCTTATTACACATAAGCGTAAATTACGTAGACTTTACATTACACGTTTAACATTTTTCAAACAGACAGCTATATATAGCCTGTTTAGCATTGTACGTGATTGTATCAAATTAGGTACCAAATGAGTGGAAGAGCTAGCGATATGGAACAGCCGAATGTGTTAACCGTCACGATAGTATTATTATAGACGAGAGACGGAAGCGATGGGATTGGTTTTTGTTCGATTAAATCAGTGACGGTACGCTATTTCAAAATGTCGTTTATAGTAGTAGACATATTTCTACCGATTCCTCTTAGGTGACTAAAGTAGGATACACGATGGTAGGCTATAAGAATTAGTCAGTAAACAAAGTAATACAAAAAGCACACAATGAACTTCTCTGTTCTGTGGTAAAAAGAGCATATAATTTTTTTTAATGCATTATTATAATGTATTATCATTTAAATAGTTTATGTATTGTGTCTTTCTATAAGACACAATATTTATTCTGAATTTATAGTATTAATGTGTAAGTTACTAGTATTTCTCTATACGTAAATAAATATGTGAAGATATCATTTAATTGTTTGATATAAAAATCCTACAGTATTTAATCGACATTTAAATAATTGTAAGTACTGAATAGACCCCCAAAATGCAGCGATATCGCTCTATCGATCTAATCTAATTACGAATATTCAATCATTCAAAACGAAAGACTGTGCCACAATCAATTATCTGATTTAACAACACGTGCATATCTGTTATATGTATATAGAAATAAAAATATTGAACGTATATCAAGCACTTTAACAAATTATAAGTCGTCGTTGCAGTCAAAAGCTGTCAATTAAACATGTTCCATTTAAAATAAAACAATTAAATAAGTTCTCCATTTTTGTACATATAAAGTGAGTAGACAGTAATACAAACTCATCTGACCCGGTGGCCGAAACTAGAACTAACGTAAAAACCGTGGGACATTATATTTAGCGGCAACATTATAGCGATGCTGTGACCGGGTCAGATGACTTTGTGGAATAGTACCTATTTTTGTTATACCACTTTAGATTTTAAAATTTAAAGTTCAAATAAAGCACCTACTACTATAAATTCTTTATTTTTATATAATTGGGAACTTTTGAGGCGATAGAATATGATATAATAAATCGTTAATTATTTACAATAATTTCAAATAAGCCTGTAAATAGTTAGTATAACATATTTAAGAAGTTTTACTTATTTGCGCGAAATGAAATTTTACAAGAGTGGTAATAAAAACCTCAAGTGGAATATTTAGTAGTACCTGATTTAAATATTCTTTTATTCATTCAAAAACCTTGCGTTTACACCTTATAAAAATATAATTTTACTTGAATATATACTTGGTAAGTACACAGGATTTTTTATAAAACTATTTTATTTCATTTTTCTTAACTGTCAATTAACAATCAATATATATGTTTAAATCTGTTTGTTACCCTTACATCACATTTGTGGAGAAAGGATAACAAACAGATAATAATAATAATAAAATTAAATAAACAGATGGACAGTTAGATACACTTTTCATTTTATAATATTAATATGGGTATAAAAGTATAGGTATAAATAGTAATGTGGTTTGTAACAATTTCGAAAAGATTTAAACTATTAACAGTACCATTCAATCAACATCTATGGCAAAGGTATTCCCTAGTGGTTTTCATTTATGAAATGTATTTATTGTTACCTTTACAGTCTGGCAAGTAAGTTTTTACTGCAGACCGCGTTGTAGTTTATCAATAACAGCTTTCCTGTATTTTTTACAGTTTATGTAAAATTTTCCGAGTTTTGTATATGTATATTTTAATATAGTAAACATACATGGTACTGTGAATTAATGCACCTTGAAACAGTAATAAAACTTCCAACATTTATACAGTAGTTCCAAAGCATTCCACGTTACAAATTCCGCTCACTCTGTTTGAAATTCTTATCCTAATTACAAAAAATATATGTTTCATGAAACAGCCTTCATGATATCATTAATTTCATTTACTTATCTGAATCTTCTGAAATTCCAAATTTTGCGGCACAATGACGGAGACAACTATTAACAGGTTATTTGAATAAAAATATATTATATTCTCATAAGTAGTAAAATATTCGGTTAAATGAAATAAAAATTTACCTTGATTTTTTACTTAAGTATTTCTATTTTTTTACTTGGCTGTTTTTTTAGTATTCTTTATATTAGACATCACGCAAAGAAGTAGTAGGTAGGTAAGCAAGTATATAGAAGTTAATATCTATAGGGATAACTATATTCATGGTTGAGGTAACTGAAACACTGACAATGTTTTTTTTCTATTAAAATGGTAATGTGGGATATATATACCTAGACCCAAACTTATGCTTAAATCATGATTCAATAATATGTTTTAGAAGTTGCTGTTATAAATATATAAATATTGAAGATGCCAACCTTTTTCAAATTAACAACGTCGCTGTCGAATCAGTTGGTACGCATGTCTATCATATTCATCATTTTGGTTTAAACTATGCATTTTCTTCCTTATAGGTAGTCTTAAGAAATGGTATACACTGGATGATATGTGGTAGTGAACACATGCTATGGAGAAATATATTTAATATAGTTAATCGGATCTTAACACTGATAATTTTATAGTAAGCAAGGTATTTACCTCTCTCGAAGTTTTAACTAAGTTGCACTAACCATGGTTACAAACTGACTTGTCACAGTCGCAACAGTAAGGGATTATGCGTCGAGAGTGGTAAATACAAAACCTTATTTACCATAACATCATTTTGAAATTCGATTCCATTCATTAGGACAGGGTGTTATGCCTTCATAAACTATAATTTAGCATTGAAAAGTGAGACCTTCGAACTGGAATTACCATATATACATATATTTAGTGACATTTCTAGAATTCTTTATATGAGTTTGAACTTACTACTTTGAATACGTTATTTGCATCGATTTTAAAGAATCTGATATTCATACTTCGAGAGACAGTTCTAGGATAAAATGAAATTTCTTAGAGAGAATTTAATTTGAGACCGAACGTCATTTAAATGGAGCTCGTTACTTGTAAATTGAATGAAATTCATCATGAGGTCATTACGTATTAATAAATCAACATGTTCTTTACAAATATATAAAAGCAACATATTGTAACGACTGTTTGCCTAGATGGGGTCGTCAGAGGCATTCTCCATTGTGTTGTAGTGTTGAACGCAACACTTTACATACCTATATTTTGTTAGGTATATTTAAACGCTATGGCGATTCTACTATCGTCTCTCAGATTTATTTTTAGTTTGATATCGGTGTGTGAGTCTTAAATATGAAATTAAACTAAACAAGTGACCTGGTCACACTTCGTTTTTTGTTTATATTTAGCATTATAATATTATAAATGTACGTAAAAATAACTTAAAAACTTGTTCCATAAAGGGTCTCTAGAACCGTTTATTCGGAGACCGTATAGGTCATCGTTTCTTAATTATTTTTATGTCGTGACCCACGATACATCTTAATATTTAGTTTTATAACACTACACTATTTTTTTTAATAAACGATTCTTTTGTACCTGTACGTATTTTGTTTATTAATTTTCAACAAACTGTGGCTTCCTGTAAAAACAAACTCGGCCCCCCTAAGGGTCGTGCCCCTCGCTTGAGAAGCGATGGTTTAGATGAATAAATTTATATAATGGCTTTTTGATAACACTTTTACATTAGATATACAGTTTACCTTAAAGTGATCCACGTAAATTATAAAAAAAACGTATAACATTTCAAGGATTATATTTCTTATTTTTCATTTCTTATGATTACTTTCATTTTTCAATTATGAAGCAATAATTTTAACATATTTTTTAGTCATTTAAAGGAAAATCATCAAAAACAGAGTACTCGAAAAAAAGTTATACTTCTCCTCATCCGCAGTCATTCATAGCGATCGATAGATATGGCATACGTGTTTTTGTCATTGATGGCGGGCTTATAACACCTGTAAGTAATCCGTCTAAAAGTAAACCATAATTATTGATCGTTTATAAAGGATAGCGGCGAATTATGTATATTTCTAAACAACATGTACTCCCGCATATTATGATTACTGTATATATATATATATATATATCTTATAATGGTTTCAATTATACTCAGTCATCTGCGTTAACTCTAAAGGGTGTAAAGAGTTGTCTTGTCTCCGACAATAAAGGCAGTTTATGACCGAATTATACTATGTCCCTGTCTGGACGATTGTAAAATTATTTTAGTATTTCATTGACGCGTTACGGGTCATATGCACCCGGATATGCACTTAAAAACCTTTTACCCAAACGATGCTATTTTATTTCACGTGCATAAACACCTCCAAGCGCCTATAATGCATTTTTAGTTAAAGCAAGCGAGCTCTAATTCATTAAAAAAGAGTTAAGAACACGTACGCCGTTCAACAAGCTTCTGCTATGATTTCAGGTTCATATATGAATGAAATAATTTTGCATTATATATACCTCTACCTTTTTCATATGCAAAGTTAAAAGTTATGTATCTACACAACATTTTAACTTTGCATATGAAAAAGTAAGGCGAATGCTAAAGTATCGAGTCGATATACAAAGTTATTTTGTGCATTCATTCATTATTACAGAAACAATCTTGTTTCCAGGCGCTTCTTACGTCTCGGTTAAGGAGAGAAAGTGCCAAGACTCAACAAAATTATTCTCAAAAGTTGGCAAACTAAATTACAGCGCTCCACATTTTTCTCAGATTTTATCTTATTTATACTCTTAGCTGTTTGTAACTTGTTTCTTTAATTTATTGGTTTATCCACAAAAAGTCGACTGCGAATAAAATACATCAAAAAATCTCCAAATTATTTAATGGTAAATGTAATGGTATTAATACTTATATTTCTCTTCGACTACATAGTTCGATACATTTCATCTTAATTGCTAAATGTACAATAATATTATAATTGTATTGTGAAATAAAATACAGACAAAATATTATTAAAGATACAATCTTCTTGTTAGATATAGGTTTATACCTATAACTTACAAATTTTGATAATATCTGCTAAATTACTATTTTTTACTTACAAGAATCTCAAGTTTACATTAAAATTAATAAATCACATTAATATATTTTTAACTAGCTACTCGCCCCGGCTTCGCCCGGGCTTACATGTATTATACATATAAACCTTGAATCACTGTATCTATTTAAAAAACCCGCTTCAAAATCCGTTGCGTAGTTTTAAAGATTAAAAGCATACATAGGGACGGACCGACACCGACAGCATTTTTACTATTATTACTATTGTTTTATACTATGTAATGATTGATATAACTGTTTCATAAAATTAATATCAACAAATGTAATTAAAATAGTTTTACACATAATATACTAAGTACAAGATAGAACTTTTACATTGTAAAGATAGTCGCTACTTGAACTTTGATTTCATTTGCTGTCTACAAAGCTTCCAACTGAAGGGGCCCTGCATTCAACTGGTATTAACTGAAAGGATGATGACGATTGTCCGGGCGAGTCAACAAAGAGTTTATTATATTCTGAAATGCCACTTGAATTTAGCATTATTATCAAAATAGTCGGACAATAAAAGAGGTTTGTTTATAGAAACTTTTATATTTTAGTACATTAATTATAGTTAGATTATTACACTTTAATACAGTGTATTTGTAGTTCTTAACCATAATATTATGCAGAAACCGGAACTAATGTTATGGTTGTAAGCAGAATATACGATATATTCTACTGTATATTTCACGTATAGCATGCTCGAGCGTGTCTGTTGATTTTTAATTTACCACGTTACTACTATGTTATTCAGTAACCGTAACATAGTGCATGCATAGATATAAGATAATATGTGCAGGTAATACTTCATATTTTGATGCATTTGTAAACCATCATCAAGTTAGTTTAAATGTTAATATAATTAGAGATAACTTTTACCTAATACTAACAAAAATATATCCCATTAATACATTCTTGAATTGGAACAGTGAATGTTTTATAACTTACCTCTGTTTTGAGGCTTTCACATATACACAGATAATAATATACACAGATTATAATACTGTAATATTTATTTATGAACTGATAATAAATTATAGTGTAATTGGGATTATTTTCTTCGCATCCTGTTAACGAAATAACACATTTTAATCGAATTCTGTAATTTGAGTTATATTTGATTTAATAAATTTAGATATTTTAAGGTATTATAACACTAAATAATTGTCACACATATTATTAGACATTAACTGACTCATGGTGTCCGAAGTAAGTTCAAAAAGTCGAAAAATAACAAATTTTACATTCATATATTTCTATGTAAGTATTATATTGATAATGATAAATTCCTCTCTGTTTTATTATATATAATATGTCAAATGATATGAAATGTAGAAACCCACTTATACATAAATATACATACTACTTGTAAAAAATTAAAAAAAATCTACTATACATATCTAGATAAGACGAGATTAGATCTGTGTAGCGTGTATAGTCATTGATTGTCATTACGTAGTGAGCTGTGTTCGATTTGCGGTCTCCCACAAATGTATTCCAGTGGCTGCGGTCGCTGTCATACCTGTCTACTACATGTCATTCTGGTCAGTGTGCTCGTGTCATGTTGACAGTGAAAGGGCTTTTCTGTTCTCTTTAAGTCTTTGTTATATTTTGTCGTTTGGTGCACAAAGGCAGAATAAGTAGGTATGTATGTGTGCACCATTTGAGATAAAAACCTATTTAATATATTATTATTATTTATATATACACGACGGCCTCGGTGGTGCCACGGTTTAGCACACCGCTTTACTTCCGATGGTCTTAGATTCGATTCCTCGTACGACACATTGTTGTAGGATATTTTCTATGTATAATATGTATATATTTATAAAGAAAAAAATATCTATACATTTGTATCAGTTAGCTAGTAACCATAACACAAGCTTTAGGTAGGTACTGGGGTCTAGATGACGTTATGTGAATTGTCCTGAAATTATTATTGTTATGCATCTCATTTATGTAAACTTTTTTTACTTTTCTATCATTTATTGTTAGTATATATTATATGTGATAAAACTGGAACTGGTGGAAAAATAACAAGAACTTTTTAAAATATATGGTTATAATAAAATACATATATATAATGTAAACAAAGAGATTAAATCTTCAACATTCATTTTGTAGAATAATAAAAAAAATACTAGAATATAAATAATATCACACTGCGTCTTTTTGGAAATGCTTATATCTAGACAAATAATTTAAAGAAGGAAGGAATAACTTTTATTTCATTGTGATACAGGAACTTAATAAAATACTAACGTATTTTAAAACATCTTGTCATCTATTACAGGTACCTACAGTTATATGTAATATATGCTGTTTTTATTTAAATTAAAACAGAGATTCTAAGCAGGGACGGGACAGTAAAATAAAATATACTCAATAAATAGATACTTATTTAAAGTATCCATACAGAAAATTTCAATATCTACATATTCTGACTCTATTTGTTAATAGTAGTTCAATACAATTAAACAACATTTTAAATAGTTTCATATATTTCGTAATATTTATTTACATTAAAATACAAAAATGTCAATAGTTAAATAAAAATATGACAGCATAAATAACATTTTAGATTAGTTCTCTAAACTGAAATGTACTTTTTACAGAAAAAGGTATTTCTAATTTCTGAAAGGATTTAGTAAAAAGAAATAAACAGACGTTGGGCACAGATTACGTAATGTTTTCCGTAGGATTTGTCTGTACAGTTTATATTAAAGAATCTACGAGCTACGAGTGTACTACGCCTACGTATAGGAAATTGCTGCTTCTGACGTAGTATATATGTATATACTATTCTATAACCTATCCATTTTATTAACTGACTAAAAAAATGAAGTATAACTTAGAAACTTAACGTAGAACCGAGTTTAACTATATTCTTTTGTGTATATTAAGAAATATCTTAACTATATGGCGAAAATAAAAATATGTGTTGATTATGAATAATATAAACTGAAATATCCTGTCTGAGGTAATAAATTATCATCAGACAGGATACAACACAATATAGTAATTTTAACTTTCGAAGTATGTGATTTTGACCATCAACAGACAATAGTATTAATTAGGTTCCAAATACTTGGAAATTGGGAACAATTGTGAAATTTCTGAATTGTGTATTTATATATAAATGCTTTGACCGATATAAATAGCTACACCTTTGAATACAAATATTTCTATTGGGCGAGGATCGAATCTGCAATCATGATGATGAAAGTATCAACAAGTAGGTAAATTTGACGTAATTTATTGGTTTTTACTTACGCATCTCTTGTTTTATTATTAAGATCCATTGACGTGCTTTTGAGGAAATTTCGAGGACTATCGACAGTTGGGCGACTTCAAATTGATATCGACGGTCAAAATTGTTTCAATTTAGTTCTTTGGAATTAATCCTGGGCGCCGTGACCGCGTTTATTAGAGGATTAATGAAGTGAAGCACTCTGTTTATTTTATTAATTGCATTTCCCATGTTGTTTATTTGAATTATTGCCTCCAGTGATGTTGGTACTATTGACTACATTTTCAAATACATTTGAGTAATGATTTGTGTTTTGTATATTATGTAAATTTAAGGTAATTATTTTTCTTTCAATTTTATGATATCGTAATGAGTGATATTATAATGTTATTAGAACAACAACAAAAGAAATTAACAAAACGGTAAAGATAGATCTTTAAAGTATATAATATTAAATTGAGTAGATCAATTTATATTTGCATAGTTAATTTCATGCATAACTAATAATAATATCATGTAACAAAAAAAACATTACGTATTTAAGAAAGATAAATTATTTATTGTTTTAGAATTTGCAATTAACTCCTAGTAGAGTTGTGACACAGAAACTAGAAAGCAAACAATAACAAAATGCGCAGAGGACGGCCGTAGTCGTCTCATTAGTGACAATGAATATTATATAATCTAGGGCTTCCGAAGCACCAGTGTAATGATTATTTATAGATGTAACTGCGTAATTAAGAAAAGGTATTCTAGTTTACGAATATTATTACGATAAGAAAAATAATTGTTTTATAAATATTGATATTCAATTATGTCAAAATCAAATTAAATTCCAGTTACATATATTATTATTAATATTTTAAATAGAAAACTAACACACTTCAAATTTAGTAGAAATAAAGTTTTTTATTACATAAAAAAAATTATATGCACAATGCAAAAAACAAATACAAAATGTCATCTACATAGATATAATTCTTAACATTAAAATAACATTTTTTTATACTACGATAGTGGTAAACAAGCACAAGCCCACCTTATGGTAAACGGTTACCGTAGCCTATGGACCGTGCAGACTGTTGTCAATCCTTAAATATACCCTTCTTAAAAACCCCATATCGTAGTCTTGCGAGAAAATATCGTCAGGTAGTTTATTCCACAATCGCTTCTAATAATAGTAGAAAGCTAGTCGTAGTCATTATTTTAAATATGAATTAAGGAGGTACCTACCCTCTAGCGTAAATTTACTCAGTATAATAAAAAAATAATATTGTCCATACCGGTACCTATACAAAATATTTACAAATTGATCATTACTCATTTTGATTCATAACGCCATGGCATGGTGACACGATTATTTATTTTTTGTTTATCAATCACCACGTCTCATGGGGCAGTGTCATGCAATGCTATATGAGCATTGCATTACATTTCTATTTGCCCCATGTGTCTCTGGTATATGACGTGATATATTAAAGTGAATATTCCTTGCAATTATTAATGCACAGATTACACAATGATACTTTATGTGAGACCTGAAAATTTTAATTTTCCCTCATATACAGTTATATACAGGACGTTAAATATTACATATAATTATAAGAACTAAAGAGATAAAAATCTACCGTTAAATTTGTTTATTATCGCGCAATCTCGCTATATATATCATATGCTGATTCTCATTGGTGTTATATAAATCTTAAGAACTACAATGGTTTTTTTACAATGTGGTGGCAATCAAGCATACGGCTCATCTAATAGTAAATAGTTACCTTAGCGACCAAGAATGTTACGTGCACGTTGCCGATCCCTTAAGAAACCTTTATCACGGATACATGCAAATGCTAACTTAAACTTAAAAACCTAGATATAATGTACACCTGAAATTTATTTTTGTCGGTAGTCAAGAAAAACATATTTTTATATTGCCATTTACAATTTGTATTTACAGTAACGTATGTATGTAGGTATATGCAAATATACAGGTGGGTTTTATTTGATTCTACCTAACAAGTGATTCATGTGATACGAACAGAATACACTGTTTCTGTTACAAAGGGGAAAAATACGGTTAATTTTATCACACTCAGCACGTGATCCGAATGACAATTAAGTTAAGTATGCAAATCAATCTCTCTGATGCATTATGTGATGTACATACATCCATACAGATTATCTTTTATTTTTATAATATATTGCAAAAGGCTGTGTAATCAGAGGCTCCTCGTTATTCAGTTGTATTGAATTGTTTATTAATATGTCACTCCATAAACCAATTCATATGGAGTAAAACTACGTATTTTAAATATTATTGATTTATATTCATAAGTTTTTGTACCGATAAAGTAATTATTAACCAACGCAGGTTTTGAAAGGTTATATAAAAACTTGTTACCTATAATATATAAAATACCTAACTGTAATAATGTATATTTCTACACCCTGCGATTTTTAGAAATTTTGCCACGTGCAACCAAATTGTGGAATCACTTTCCAACAATTGTATTTCCGAACAGATACGATATTGAAAGCTTCAAGAAAAGAGCTAATTTCTTCTTGAAAGCCCAGCAACGCAATTGCAATTTCTCTGGTGTTGTGGGTACTCATCGGCGACGGTAATCACTTATCATCAGGTGAGCCGCAAGTTCATTTGTCCCCTATACTATAAAATAATATAATTTCCATATATTTTAGATTAATGTACACATCCTTTCTTAAATATGATTACTACATCTTTTGGAGCAATAATGGTGATTTTTCTGATAGTGACAAAATAATCTACTTCACCCAGTCTCACCTATTTCACCCGTCTATCTGCTTTCTTTATGACCAGTGTTTCGGTTCTAAGATGCAAGCGAAATTATAGAATAAGATCCACATCTTAGTCCTCTGGAATGACAACGCATGAGTCGCATGATAACTTGATGTTCATGTATATAGAATACGGTTACTAGCAGGTAGACGACAGAGACACGACTTTATAAAACTTGTATAGACAAATTTTATAAAGTTGCCAGCTTGTTAGCTATTCCAAAAACATAAAAAAACATCTACAAGCTTTTTCTATATGTTTCTGTATGTGTTTACAATTAATTGTTAAAACCATTTCGTCACCGAGACCAAATGAGTGATCAAAAGGCTGTTACTTCCTCGCCCCTTCCGGAGAAGCCTCTTGTTACGGCTCATGAATAAAGTCCCTTATTCAAAGGGAAAATTTCATCTTTTTATCACTTCAGTACCCACTGCTCTTCTCAATAAATACGGTTCACGGGTTTTGAGTATTACATACATATTTGTAATTCTTTTTGATGTATATATGTATGTTTTATTATGCAAAGCATCCATTATTTGATTATCCAATTATATAAAATAAAAATGAGGAAATAACATATATGATTATATTTTGAATTTTTATTCAAATAGAATAAAGTACGTAGTCGGTACCCAAACAAAATAAAACAATCGAAATATGACGCAATAATGTTTTTCCATAAAATAACAGTACAATGAAGATCTCTGAAACAAACGATTATAATTTTGTTAATATAAACACACAAGTAAACTGATGTAAACTAATAATAAATGTATAACGAAAGAAAATCAGTCAACATATACATTATTTAATATCTGAAACTTCGTATTGACACGTTATAGTTCACGATTGTGTAACAAATTGACTGTTATCTATTGAATTCTCAAGAAAACAATTTGTTACAATGAAGTTCTATAATTACACACTCGAGTTAACTATACACTCTTACTTATAATGTAATATATATAACCAAATTATATTAATTTTGGTTTAAACTATTTATCTCATCTAAAATTCCATATGTTGTTAGACAGCTGTCCGCTAAGTTACGGATCACGTGTTAGGTTTTTAATACGTCGAGATTTCACTAGAAATTCTGATATTCATCTTACAGAAGTTATAGCGCATACAGCCACGTGGTAGTTACTAGGAGGAAAACCACAGTATTGCCTGAACTGGAAATACTGTGACTTTCCATTATTTATCTCTTGAAATTTCCGAATAGAAATTACACTGATTCTTACAACAGTGCTAAAAAAATTAAAATGGCCTACAATAAAAGTCATGCATACATTTTCATTCAAACTACCTATTTATCAAAAATAGAAATTATTATTAATGTGTTGCCTTCACTTTTTTTTTGTCAAAGCAAAACATGAAAATAGAAATAATTTTTATTTAAATCAACTTAATATAAATACTTTTAAATAGTCATTTTATCATACGGCCATTCTTTCAGAACGTAGATTTCACAAGAAGAATGAACAACTTGCGTGTTACTTTTTAAACAAATGTTGTTCAGCATTAGCAAAGTTTGAAAATTTACATAAGTAAATAAATAGTAACTTGAGAGTAAAAATAAATTATCAACAGGTCAATACTGTGTTCAACAAATATTTTCTGTTCATATATGTGTGTATTTAAATAAAACCCTTTCACAGCGAGTGAATAAATTGTAAGTATTATATATGTTGGGTGAGTGTGAAAAATTACATGTTTTTATCCTCAGTAATATTTTTTTTACCGTGATAAATCACTCAGAATATTTCTCTTAATACATATTTTTATGTATACATATCTTAAAATACCATACTCTAACAAAATATATTAATTCATGCATGAACGAACACATAAATGATAATAGTTCGTTATATTAGGTTGTGGGATAAAAGCACATGTTTTAGTAACATCGAAATTCACAAATTGAAGGCAATGTTGTTCTACCAGATTAGGTTAAAATTAAATTAAGATTAGTCACGTTTGATTTACCCAAATTAGTGGACAACCCTTTGGGACTCATATTCATTTGGAACTTATGAATATTTTAGTTGCGATAGATGTGAAATAATGTTTGAAAATAAACCGTGACATTGAAAAATTGCTTTAAATATTTAATAACAAGGTTTCACTATCTTCCTTTTAAGATACTATTACATGATTATTAATATAAATTTAAATAGAAATTTAAACCCGTATACGTTATATATGTAATTACTTTTATATTTTTACTGATATATAAACAGTTAATATTTTAATGTTTTTAAATTTTTTATTAAAATTATAATCTACACATCTTGTTATATGTAATTTGAAGCTACTGTACAGGTGCAGTAGAAAAGCATTACAACCCACTTCAGAATAGATCAACCTTCTCCATTAACAAAACTTGAATCAAAATGATGCTTCTTAAACATGCTTTATCACTAGGCTGTGAAGGAATATTTTATAATAGTCCACAATCAAAACTTCGTTCCAAACACTAACCGACAATTTTAGTTACCCGGAAATTTAGGTGTGTTATAACATAAATTACATTAGAAGCAGTTCTAGGTAGAAGTTGGACGATAAATGGAAGATTGGATGGATGTATGTGGTCGTATAAATTCGTGTTTTACTAGATTCAACGCGTCGGTGAGGTTTATGACTTCAGCCTAAAGTTTTGTACATACAACTAGATAAAGATACAAAAATCTAAATGCCAAATCATTTTCAGAAGTATTTTTTATATACTTGAAATACTTAGCTCACTATCTGACTGTTGGTAAGAGATAACTATTTTCTATATACATGAAAAGCAAAAGGAACACGTCATAATAGGACATAATTGGATATGACTACGATCTCATCCCTCAGTATCCTATAATTTCGCTGCCTTATTTACAAAACAAGCAGCTTAGCTAAAATAGGTGAAACAGAGTTACCTACTCATATGTGTTCTAGACTATTGATAATACCTAGATTTTTTTTGTAACTACGTACATAATATAAAAATAAAACATTCAGATTCAGACCAATATAAAATATCATACTACAAATGTTTGTACCATTCGTGGAATCGAATCCATATCTTCGGAACAAAAGTGGTCTGCTTTACCGTTAGACTACCTAGACCGTAAAGACATGGTTGGTCATGGATACTATATTTATTTCATGATATCGTTATGTAGCTTAAAGTGCTTCGAAGTCGAATCTAAGATGAAGTTATTCATTAAAATCACCCGGAAAATAAATGTAAAATTAGAAAAAAATCACGCCATCAATCAAAATAAAACGTAGTAAGTTTCCGTAGTTTTTACTAATTATACATATAAATAATGACTGTGTCAAATTTAACAGTTAATAAACGTAAAAAGTACTTTTTTCGTCCTTAAGCTAAAATTTTGGCGAGGTAACCTGTTGTCTGAGGTTTAGACAACTCACTTATTCTTTTAGTAGCGAAAAATATTCCCATTTCTACGATATTCCAGTACAAATATCTGTAATTGATACATTTACCTTACACTGAGTATGTGGCTTAATGAGTATAATATGGTTTCAAATTTCGCAATTATTATCGATAGCCCTTACATACCGTAGATACATATAGTGTGCAAGGCCCTTTTGTTAATTACATCTGAAACTCGAAACCTTCTACTTATTAAAAACTACGTGTCTTCAGTCACTATCTCAAATATAAAAGAGATTATTTGATTCCTATATTAATTTTACTTGAAGTTATCGGATTTATCCTCTAAAACATTTTAAGAGAGAGTACGGAATATACCTAGCGTATTTTTTTCATAGACGATATAGATCTACGTCTATGTAAATTCAGAAAACATGATTATTATTTCGTTTCGAATTTACTATATTATTAAAGATCTCTCTCGTGTTCATCTACGTTATAATTTTCGTATAGTATGTAGAATTCTAATAACATTATGTAAAAGTGGATAGTGAGTGTGGTAGTGATATGGGTGTATGTGCATGTGGTGGATAATGATGTTTCAATAGATGTGAACTAGACAGAAAGTACGAAAACGAAAGAGCATAATATATAAGTATATTTATAAAATCGTTTGTATTAACTTACTATCAACGCACGCTAAAATCACTTAGCCTAGTAGTGATTAGAAACTTGTAAAATAGGTTTTTTTACAGTGCGAACATCCGATAAAAATCTTTTTTTTTAATTTAATTTAAATCGACGATACGAGCATCAGTTAGTTCACGCATGTTTCTATTAAATGCAGCAATATAAATTAGCTAACACTGATCTCTTTCAGACTTAGCATGTTTTTGTTTTGACTGTCCTAATAAAATTAAGTAGATATATTAAAATTACCATTGAAAGCTATAAAGTTCCAAGTTTCTGAACGGCGCTATGCATCTCTCCGCTGGATTATAATATTCGCCTTCGAACGCTCACGCAATGATAACTTTCGTTTGTTGTTCATGTACTTCGCCGTACTTATTAGAAGCCAGTTTCCTATATAAAGTAAATTGAATCAAGCAATTGAGGCGTGAATATTACCTACTAGCGTTCCCTTCAACTCTGTCTGGGTTGATTATTATATTATACGAGAAGAGAAAATATGTATTTGTGGATGTGCGTTACCGCTGTATTTTTTCCATATATCAATGACAGGTAACAATGGAAGGCGGAATATTTTTAATACTATACCTATTGTTTTATGTGTGAATTGCAATGTTTTCGTGAATTATAAAATGGGATATCTAGGATCAATTAGTTTACTATCAATTTATGCAACATTTAAAAACTAATTTATCAATATAAAGTATTATATTACAGTACTAATAAAAATCATATATTACACAAGCAAGTTTAACCCGTGATTTTCTCCGAGACAATTAACTTATTATGCTAATAACTAGTAATTTTAATTTATAACTTATAGGTATAAAACGATAACTTACGGTAAGATATTCTGCTATATCGTCTTTATGTATAAAATATAATTACAAGCTATACTTACTACAATATTTTGTCATCAATCAAATCATCATACAAAAACAAATTTTGTATCGTAATTAATATAAATAAAGCTGAACTAAGTATAAGCATTTTAAATATTATTATCATGCGACCTGATAATTTAATCGACCTATCAAAACAGCATTATAGTATTATTTTAGGCCTGGGTAAGGAAGGAGTTGTTATCAATAATTAGATTTTAATAACGTCACGCCAAACTAATATTATGTTTAATTTTTATATAAACTGTCACTTACATTAAGGTTTACCAGAGGTACATTTTGTATAAAGTCGACCGCGTATATGCCGCTTGTTTTGCATATTTCAGCCATCAAACAGCTTGCTTAGTACGCTGTGTTTCAGTTAACGAGTGGAATTACAGGATATGAGGAAATGACATCTTAGTCCCACTGACAGCAACACACGAGTAGTAGAGTAGTGCTGTTGATGTATAATGTATATAGCGATAGATCTTACTTTGGTGGACCTTTTAAACATTTAATTTAATACGAATATATGAATATAAAATATAAGTAGATATCTGCAGATTGTATTAGTAAAATTTAATAAAGATTTGTTTTTGTTACAGATAGTCCGCTGCATAAATATAAAGGTATGTGTTTCATGTGGATTATTATTTTCGGCGAGTGTTACGTGCCAGAGGCCCATTATGCAGTAACTTTTGGGTGTGGTACGATCACATTATCGTATTCAAACGAAATTAAATCAATGTCCTTCCCACTCTCGACTAAGCAGAAAAAGGTCAAATTAGTGACGTAGTTAATAACTCTCCAAGCGGTAGATAATCAGTTGATGGAATTTTGTACTTTATAAATTAAGGCTTTCAATATGTATTTATGAAAATATTTATAAACAGACTGTACACTGTAGACATTTCCCAGCCGTTAATTTACAGTATGGCCTATGTACAACCTTTTTATTCATACTCCTCCAGTAATTTAAACAATTGTGTTATGAATATCTAATTTTTTTTACAAATACTCCTAATTATATAATTACTAGCAAAACTTGAAATTAAATAATAAATTTATGATGATAATAACCTGCAATGCATTCAATCATACAATACTTTTAAATAGCTGTATCTGCCATTGTTGTGTACATATTTCAATTTATTTATTTAACTTTATTATATATTGCAGATGTATAACTGTAAAGTTTAAAAAAAGCAGTTTTTGTGTTAACAAACATTAATCTCTCCAAAAAATACGTATATATATATATATATATATATACATATGAATATTATATATATATATTACACAAACTTTTAAAATATCAAAGACCTCTAAATCGAGAATAAACGATTAAAAATAATTAACAAAACGTTCTAGACACATATATGTGGAGTTTAATCACCCTTGACTCCAGATGTGTATTACAACAAGATTGTGAGATTTAACAACAAAAAATACCTTTTGGCTAAAATATTAAATATTAAAACGTTCTATATATCTGGAGTATAGCCTTGTATTCGTGTGAGATGTGGATATTAAATCAAAAGGAAAGAGACAAACTGGAAGCTTCTGAAATGTGGTGTTGGAGAAAGATGGAAAGAATTAGCTGTAAGGATAAAGTAAAAAACAAAGAAGTACCTAATACACAGGGTAAAAGAAAAAAGGCAGATATTGAACACAATAGAAAATAGACGAGGAAAGATGTTGCGACACTTGATACGGCACGATGATTTCATAAAAAATATTATTAAGGGGGAAATAGAAGGAAAGAGGGGGAAAGAAAGACCAAGGCATAGCTACATGAAACAAATTGAGGACAAAATGGGAGTCGTGTCGTATCAAGAATTAAAGAGCATGATGGAAGATCGCGGAAAGTGGCAAGAGCTCCACCGACAAGAGCGTAGGTCTTAAATTATGAATGAGTGAAATATATAATATGTATAACATTTTCTTAAAGTAAATATTATTATATTTAAATGTAGATACTTCTAATTAAGACTGACAAATAATATCACAGAGCTGCTTGTAGGCTTTTACTAAAACCTCTCATTTCTAACAAAGATGCTATAAGACTTCATTTCCAAATAAATCCGATTAAATTCTGCGCGGAACATAATGTAACATAAATACAACTATGAAGGAAAAGAATGAATTGTCACGAGTTCTATAAATAAAATTCTTGTCCTTATGCCATTTAAATACTTACTTAAGAAACAGACATAAAACTCTGCCTTCTTGCCTCGGTTAAGCTTTAAATGTTCAGAGAATTCGTTTATTTTCTTTTTGCTACTCTAAGATATTTTGTTATTTCTCTTAAAACACTGCATTTAAATACAAATTACTCAAACTAGAGAGGTTTTTATTAATCCTGTGTATGCAAATGTGGGACTTAACACGCCCGCAAATCATTTTCTCTAAGAAATGTGAAAAAGCGAATAAAGTTTCAAAATAAAACTTTGCTGGGTTAGCTGGTTAAAAGTCTGGTAGTCGTATTTCAACATTCTTTATTAAGAATTGAATAGGAATGATCGAGTTGTGTAGCGAAATATATGAGAAAACTTTTGTTTGATCGTGAAATAGCTTCGATTTATATACGAACGCCCAGAGTTAACATTTCTATGGAATGGAATTTGTCCAGTAAACACTAGAAAAGTTTTCAATGCATCTGACTTTGCAGCGAGCAAGTCACAAAATTTGCCAATTTATTTATTTTGGCATAACAACACACTTTATCTTAATACGATTGGCTGTCGTATTAGGATCCAGTCGAATAAGATTATTTTCGAATCTACAAACAGTTACTTTAGAGTATCTAAAATAAGTTTTGAATTATCGTTTTCTGGTAAAGTATTAGCCCGCAGAACGAAGCACGATTACAATTAGAAATAAAATGTAACATACATAGAATTTAAGTGAAAATATTTTAGTTAAAAATAAAATATAACACTTTCATTATAAATTATGCGTATCACATAAAACTTTTCAGTCATATAAAACTCAGATTCAATTAGTGGTGTACCAGTGAGGTATTCAAGCCGGTGATTCCATTGATTGGCCGTAGATGTAGACGCACCAATTTGGTACAACGACGCCATTTTACGACCACGTGCGTTTTATTGTCGCAGTCATTATGCTTATTCCAAGCTTTACACCTCCATCCCATTTCCATGATACTGTATAGAAATTCCGATTTTCTTCTTAGCTTGATTGTAATGGATATGTGTATTCTGTTTTCAAAGTATTTTAGCATATCAAATCATTAAATTTCTCATGATACAAGAAAACGCCATGAGCGTTTTCTTTACGTTTGTTTGTGTCGCAAATTATTATTGAACTTTGAATACGAATAGAAAACGAAATATTTTACGTAAGTATCTTTGCACTGATAGTGTAACCAACCTCTTCGATCGTAGTATATAAGTATACTGGTAGGTATGACTATCCATAAGCAGAGACATTCTGTATATTGAAAGTAAATATAATAAAAGTAAAATTAAGTGTGTGTGAAAAATGATTGACAATTTGAAACTAAATTTTTCTAATCGATATATTGAAAGTCATAAGTTTACAATTTTCAAGTTAATGTACTTAACATATGATTTTCCTGTAGATTCGCGCAGTTTCAAATATTATATTTACAATTAATAATACCAATGTGTATTAAATATGTTTTTACTGTCATAAAGGTTCTCGAACCAATTCATTATTTCCGTTGCATATGTACATTAAACAAATTAATTTGAATGTCCTTTTCACTGACATTACCTATATATAGAAAAAAAAAATCCGCGACATTTATTATTTTATTCCAAAATGTTCGGAAACAAAAAACTATAAACTTTTGTTATTCCGTATACCATGCGTACTTACGAAATCGTGAGCATAGCTAACATTTATGTAAAGTTTTAATATTCCAAAGAGCTGCTATATAATAATTGAGATAATTAATAATTTGAGCAAATTTGTTTAGGGCGAAAAGAAACGGGTACTTAGCAAGGTTAGAGGGAACTTTTGATAACGTTATTCTCTTCTTAAATATTATATTTCCTGTGTTACATCTTATCATTAAAGCGGCTTAATAAAAAATACTGAGGAGAAAGAGAGGCTTCCATTCATTTTCAAGCCTTTGAAAGATTAAACTAATTTCCCTACTCTATTTGCAGTAGCTATTTGATTATAATTTCAGAGCAACAAATAAATTATTTTAGGGAATTTTTGAACGTCACTACGCAATTATTTTTATAGAAACAAAAGTTAATGAAATTAGATGTCTGCTTTAGTTAATTAAATTATGTCTAGTTGATTGTCTTTTTTATATTACCCTCTTAAAATATATTTGTTGAAGTGACAACAAAACTGATAGGAAAAAGATTTTAAATTACTTTTTATTTAAATAAATTAGATTGTCTTTCATATTTATTTTTATTTAGTTAGAAATTTTTAAAAGTAATCGCATCTTGAATTACAATTAAATAGAATTTGTGCAGCATTTGTTCATAGAAGTGTTATAGGTATGAGATAGGAGTAGAATATTTACCTATACATGTACATACTGTTTATACATCTATCTTTTTATTCTCCATAAAAGAAACCGATATACTTAAGCTTTTTTAACTATTAATAGTTTTGATTTAGTTTAAACTACAGATAAAAAATATTCTAAATCTTTGTTTTTTTTGTTTACTACACATTATACATAATTATTTCGAATATCAGTCTACTAATAAGTACCTCTTATGTAGACTGCTACACATAAATAACATTTCACAGGCTTGATTGCTTGAGCATTGACATCTTGTAATATAATATTATTTTCATTTATAATTGTCGAATAGTACATATGCATATGTAAATTTTAACATATCAAGAGGGTTGAGTAAGAGGTAGCGTTGTCCTACAACATTTAAACCGTCACGTTTTGCCGTGAACGACATCGAAAATTACATTAACTGAACCCTCATTTCGTTCGTACCACTACCCTAAATCGCCCAATTGGAACAGTTGCAAATTTGCATCAAGCTTTTTGGTATGACTATCATTGATAAGCCGCTCAAAATTTTATATTGCATTATTAATAACTTAACGGGCACCATTTTCCTTGGCGTTCGAAAAAATCTTCGTTAATGTATAGATAGACAGGTATGTTTCTAGTAACTTTCTCTCGGTGTCTCAATCTCTATATCCTTTATAGATATTGAGAAACCTTTACTGACCTATTTAGACAAGATTCTGTACTAAATAGAAAAATATAGTAAATAGATCAGATGTCATAATACTTATTTATCTAACTTTAGAGTGTTTTAATAAGTTGGATATCAATTAAATTATACCATTATATAGGGCCTCATCTACAAAATGAAACAAGAAATTGGATGAACAGAGATTTAGTAATACTAGTAGGCGCTCAACTATCAAAATTCGACCATAATTAATTTAACATTCAGTAAGACTACAGATAAATAATATTAAAGACAAACCATATTAATGTATTCTCAATTTGACCACACATTTGACAAAATTATATACCATATAAAACTGAAATTACAATAATAATATAATTTAAATATAAACCAATTCAATTACTTTAAACAGGCGAGTCGTATGCTTATCTGCAGTAACCTTAATTATAATCTGTTGTTTAAGACCGTCACCGTTGTGTTCATACGGCGGCGACACTTAATCACAAATTTCACACTTAATGTCAGAGCAACATAATAAACAATGTTTCCCGGCTATTAATTTATATAACAATCTAGTATATCCTCATTATTCTAAAGGGCATACACATCAACTATGAGTTGCTGTAATTTGGTTAGGAAAATTTAATCCAAGAGGCGCCAGGCCGCAGATTGCGGTCTTTGAAAGCAGCCGAGGTGTGGAAAATCTAGCTTACAAATGTGCCAATGGGATTTTAAGCGTCCTAGTTTATCATTTAAAATTAAACCTTTGTTTAATCCACGCTCAATGTTGAAGTTATAAATTGAGTAACTCTAAATTAATATTTAGTTGCTATTCTCAGTTGATTGATAATAGTCGGGTTATTATATATTGCTGGGAAAACGAGATAATTCCAACCGTGCATTTTCATTGTTTATTAATAATAATATTTACTAGAAATTGTTATATATATCTATATGTATAAATATTTTGAGCATATAATATTTATTATGTATACGAATACTCTAACTAAAATGAGTTTGAGTCTGTACCTAAACTATTATTTTAATGAATAATAGTTTAAATAATAGTTTGATTCATATTGTTAAACAATATATAATACAAAGTCTATAATATCATCATTTATTATTATAGGTACTTTTTTGATGTTTTTTAAATGATTCCACCTGTTTACCAAAGTAGACAGAATGTAATATTAATGTTTGTTTTTTCTGATCATGTAATTTATTAACATAATCAGAAAAAACAACCAATAAAAGTTCTGTTACTTATTTCATTTGAATATGATAATGTGATCAACGCATGTGATATTTTTTTCACATTTTATGAGTAACAAGCGAGCACATATATTTAGAACAATTGTCCACAAAACTATTAATAATATTCAAAATGTATTTTAACAAAGTTGTAAATAAAAACTATTATTTTTTGTTTCCTTATATTGATTTTAACTAAATATTTAGTTTTATAATTCGAGATATTACAAAACAATAGCTAAAAACCTACATTACTATATGCAATACTCTAAGGGATAGAATCTAAAAAATTGAAACTATACTATTTTAGACCTTTATATAATATCTTAATTGCAAATAAAAAGAAAACAAAATAGAATTCTATCCTACATACAAAATTACTAATAATATATATATATTATTAGTTTTGTTATCTATCCACAAAATATATGTATATTTTAGTTATGATAAAAAAATATATATATGGATACACCATGTGTTTGCATCTCTCACTATATATATTATTAGTTTTGTTATCTATCCACAAAATATATGTATATTTTAGTTATGATTTGTTTTTACCTAAAAAAATCATTAATCTTCTAATGGATACACCATGTGTTTGCATCTCTCACCAGTTTGAATTCAGGCACAATTTCTAGTTTAGCGATATGCTCCATAAGTTTTTTGCACTTTTTACAATTTCCCTTATGAAAGAGCTTCGTTATACTGTGTTTTCCGGAAAAACGTGATTGGAATCGTAGATATCCTCGTATTTATGTTTACCCTCTTGTTTGCTATACCATAATGTACAATACTCTTACAAAATATCGAAAATATAAGTTCAATATCAATATAGATTATTTAGATGTACCTACCAATTACACAAATACTCAATTGTTTTAATCACATTAAAATGTAGGATTTTTTTATAGTTACACATGCAATACTACAACTATCTCTTTGTAAATTTCTGATTGAACCAAGTAGGCATACCCACTATACAAATTAAGTTTTAAGAATAGTTCATAATTTAATCAATACAAAAGCATGGTAACTTCGTGATTCACTGGTACGGCTCCATGTACTGTCAATATTGTACCCAGTACTTTGTTCTAGTAGATATAAAATCGATATTATTCTTTTGAATAAATACTATGAAAATAAAGTACCTATATATAAAGAACGAGATACACAATTTTATGTTACAGTTGTACATATAGTACTTAGTGATTAGTCATTATAGAAATGTAAAACTATAACCCAAGTTGCGTGTGACCTAGAGACAAAATAATTTTATACTCATGTAGACAAATTATTGACCTAATACATAATGTACGAGACTTGATCCGTAGAAAATAGTTCACAACATTACAGACTACATGCAAAGTTTCAGATTCAATTTCTAAGTTAATTTTCATCCAAACTAATTCAATATAAATAAATAGGTACATAACATCATATCTAATAAAAATTACCTAAATAAAATGTATAATTAGAAACTACTAGATTTAACCAGCGTAAGATATGTATGTTAGGTTACGATACCGTTTTCCATCAGAGTAGCGATCAGTATGTTTATTATTCCTATTACAATAACTACATAATTACGAATTTAAGAACTTTTAAATTTATAAAATTATTTAACATTAATATGGGATCAAGAATGTTGAACACAAAATTTATTGCTTAAGTAGCTAAATCTACTCAACAATTTTTTAAGCTAATATTTCGTACAAATTGTCCATAAATACAAGTAGCAATTTGTTTTACCAGTAACAAGTCAAGTTCCAATAACCAATTATTAGTGGGACATGCCGGAATAAGTCAACTAGGAACCAATTAAAGTTAAGAGTTGAGCGGAGTACCACGATGTCGATGGCCAACAATACACCACTGAGACGTTTGTTTCAAAACAGGAGAACAATTCCCTGCCTCATGCCCTGTATCCCTACAGCACTATTATAGAATGACAATTCGACGTTCAAATTGTAAAAGTCAATCCTGATACAAGAAATAGAATGACAGAATGAACAAGCGTAAGCTCTGTTCGAGTTATTATTTGCCTTAGCATTGTATTTTTTTAATCAACCATTCACAAATTAATTACTTTATTACTGAATTTAACTTTTTAGTGTACACTGAGTGAATACCGAAATATTATTCTAGACTAAGTGGTCATTATATTAATAGTTGTATCTTTTGTTATATACTTTTGTAAGAAATAATTTAAAGATACAATACAAATATTGCAGAGTTAATATATGGTTCCCATTTATAATATAACTTTATCAAGTAATATTCTTTACCATTTCTACACCGAAAGGAAATGATTTTTAAATGTCCTGCAATTCAGACTGCGCGCTTTCTATATATATGGTTTCGGAGTAATTTACAATTTATTTTAATTGCTATGTGCAGGTATATGTTATGTAATACCTTATATTTATATGTAATATGTAGTTAATCTAAATGAGAAAAATTAATTAAATCTTTATATTAAAGCTGGAGTGTCGCGTATGTATGTCTGTAATAATTTATACTTAATAACCATATTGATGATAATTCCTGTACACATATTTAGATATTAAATATGAAAGATAGATTTATATACACATAGATTTATGATACATTTAGATATGAAATAAAACAATGCATGTCTTGAGAATTAAAATATTATAGCTTAGGTGTATTGGGATTATCTATTACTAAGTTAAATGGTTCTATTACGCAATGATTGTATTGAATTATTATTAGAGATTTTATATAATAATAATATTTAATAGTCTGCTAATAAGCAATAATACGAACAAATCTAAAAATCACACTCAGCACAGTCTATACGTACGCTACAGCTGCAAAATTTTAATCGGACAATGAGAGAATGTTCTTATTATAGATGAAGAGTTCACGGGGAGAGGTCAGCCGTGGTGTTTCGGGTCTATAGATCGGAATTATTTTTTGCTCTCGTTAATTGCCCGTGTCTCTACACAAAATTATATATATTTAACCTTTACGTACTTAGCAACCAATAATAATATAAAAAAAACAAAATAAACAATGAAAGGCAAAAATTATAACCTATAATAAGAAAATGTTAATATACCATTAATATCAATAACGTCGAAACGAGAAACAGGAGTTTAATACTTTAAAACTTCTTACTGCCCACATGTAGAGATACTTCGGTCTATTATTAATTTAATAGATTAAATAAAAATTTCAACACTAGTAATGTAATGCCCAGTTATCTGAGTGAGTAAGAGTAAAAAGTATAGGGTATGTGATGTACGTTATGTACACGTATTTAAAAATTCAGATAGGTACGATATATCTAGGCTGCTAACACTTAAGTTAATAGTAGTTTTTGTTAAATAATCTTTTGCCCTTTACTAAACTTTTCCTTGTAAATAATGTACGCAAAGCATAATGGCTTCACGAAATATGGTGGCTTTTAAGGGTAGGCGAACCATCTTCATATAATGAGAATAACTTAAGAGAAAGTATAGTGTTCTACAAATTATCTGATCCATGTTAATAACGAATCATAATTATCATATTCATTATTAGGCAACTTGCTCTCAGTTGAACATTGGTATTACGTACACTTTGATACTCTTTACGTTTACTATGACAGGATTAATCGTGAAGAGTCTGTCGAATTATTCAAATAGATGGCAGTTGCAACATTCCATCAGAATATATATTACAAATTGCAACAAACGGTGTTTTTCACAAATTCCAGATCTAGACTTTTATCTATACCATACTGGATTTTCATACCTACGAAAATCCAGTTTAGTAATATTTAGTATTTTTTAACGTAATTGTTAGTAATAATTGTTGTATTTTTATAATATTCCTAAACTGAGGGGAACATTAAGCTTGTTTTAGATTATTTTGGTATATGTACTTCTTTATAAGAACAACTCGGAAATTTTTCCTATTCCTTCTTGTAATGAATTAACGTTCCGAATGAGTGGTAGAATAAATAAACTAAACTACTACTAACTAAAACTTTATATAAAGTTTATTTAAATATAGATTATTATATCGATCTATTACCTACAAATTTATCTACAAGCGCGGAAAGCTCTAGCTTTTACCCAGTACTGCAACACTTCAAGTTAAAAAATTGATCCATTTGGTAAATGATCGCGAAACATATATAGTGTTAAGCATAGTGCACATTGGTGCCGCACCGCCCAACCTGGAGTTCCAATTAGCCGCACCACAGATCAAAGAAGGGCCATGAATTAACCCCTACGAGCCAGCCATTACCTATACCTGAACGTTAAAATCGAAACGGTGTCTCACGAAATTGTATGTTACAGCAGTTTCATTTCTATAAATAGACACTTCCTATAATACAATTGATTTATATAGTATATTTTATATAGTTTTTTTATAATATACTCTACTCAAAACAATTTATTTGTAAATATAAAACTCTCTCACCATTGTATTATTAAATGTCAACAGTGTAGTGACCGTAACAATTCAAATGTACACATTACGTATTTTCAGCTAGAATTGACCTATGTGATTTGTTTTATATTACACGTTGTATTTACTCTGTAATTAATTATGTTTGTTTATAGTATGTTTAGAATATTTCATTATACCTACCACAAATATAGTAGATAAAAATAGATGACGAAAATAACTTTATATGAAAATTTTTATATGCTACTGCCATTCCTTTGATGAAAACTATTTATTGAAAGCAAACCCCCTTCTAAGCTAAAATACCATCTGTAATGTTCCTTTTTCAATCAATCCTTTAACCTTTTAGATGAAACAGGATATAAGTATTATGTAAGAATTTCATATCGAAAAATAGACTCTTATTAAGGAAATTTCTGGACAAAAAAGTAAATAATAAAATAAAACTACGAGTATACTCGTACGTGATATGATACCGAGATGATTATATTTATACATATCATCGTAGATAAGCAATGGTAATATACGTAGTACTAGATCCCCATTTTTACTTCTTTCCCGTGGGAATATAGAAAAAATATTGTACATAAGTAATGTCTGTGGGAAATTATGTTTCACTAGCAATTTCAGCTGTGCAGTTAGACAATTTCGCTTTTTATATTTGGTATACGAATAAGTAAAGCTGTAAACCATACTATAGTAATTAATAGGTTTGATGGACCTTTAGATTCCCGTATTTGAATGAATTAAAAGATAATACATATAATATGATGGGGTTACTTTGTGTTGTGTAAGCTGTAAAATAAATGGATCTTGGACACGCCGTTTTAATTAATATGATCCATATCCGTATGATTTATTCACTTGTTTGTATATTACTAATTTTGTTACAACTGTCAGCGGATTCTTGTCAGACAAAGATATACGTACTTTACTCCTTGTTAAGAGCCCGCATTTTACATTTATTCTAGAGCTAGAGATACTTCATATTAAGAATGTAATAAAGTTTGAATACATTAAGACATTGTATCCATGAATTAATTCCAGTTATTGTTGCAATAATGGAATTTGAAATAAACACGAACTCGGGAATTTCTGTTGGAAAGTTTTATGACAAGTTTGTACTGTATTATAAACTTTCGTATTGTGTACCTGATAAAATTAAACTTTATGCTATATTCATAAGATTTATTAAGATTAAGAGTATTATGTCCACGTAATAAAATTGTATGCAATAACGATGTAGGTAGTAATAAATACGAAGTACGAATTCTTCAGTATTTGTTCGATCTCTATTCAAATATCTTCCTTTCCCTCCACACAAACGCGAAGGCAACACTTTCAATCGAAATTTTGGGGCAAATATTCCGTTCGTATATTCGTAATTAATTATAATTTCAATGTCTTGTACATTTTATTTAAATTTTTTGTACTGTCTTGGATTGTTCATTGGAATGAGCTAAAGATATATTATTTTTTGGGAAAATGTAATTTATTATGTAATTATAAAAGACATATTGTTAATGAAAATATAACTAATGTAAAACGTTGATCATGTTGCCTTATCCAATTCACATCGATAACTTGTAACATCTCAAAGTTGTTTGAATATTAAAATAACATACTATCAAAAATATCTATAAATAATACTTAGAGAACATGGAACTGTGTCCTTGAAAATTTCACAAGCCGTAGGTTTTGCATAAAAAGATTTTGATAGCTGATATTTTGGGAACATTTATTTATTCGATACTTTATTAGTCCTATACTGAAATATTTATATATACATCTGTTATGTAATTAGAATGATAAACAAGCTATCGGCTCACAAAAGTGATACTTATTGTCTACGTACCTGAGCTGTTGTCATTACAATAAACACTGTAACGCCTTTAGACCTAATATGTTATTACCGAGGACTAAGTACCCGTATGCCTCCGGACCCCATAATTTCTATTATGAATATAGGGATGCGTATTTTCCAAAGAATGAGTTAGGATACGAAGCCTGAGAAAGGTAAATTAAAAGGGGTTCATCGAACTTTACACATCAAACAAGTGAAGCTTAAAATATGATTAAAATTAATTACGTACAACCGATGGCAATATTTTCAACCGACTGCTGAAAAGAGAATATATATTTGATGGTTATTTTGTATATGTTTGTACTATTTGATATATTGTTTTTTACATGTATTTCAAGTTACCTACGATTATAATCATTTGTTTGGCACTTTTAAATAAGTTACAATTACAATGTGAAATATGTTCTGGAGGAAAGCTGCGTAAATTGCTAAATTATTATTGCTATTAACTATTATTAACATTTGGTGCAGAAAGTTTTGCTACTACGTATAATAATGCAATTAGATCAATTTTCGAGTTCGAATATTCTAGTATATATTTATGCCTCCATAATGCAGATATAAACATCACTATTTTTGATACGTGGCCTATTTTCTAGATCAGAGCGGTTTTCAGTTAACAGTATAAATAGTTTACAATTACAACTAATATGCAAACTAATTTTAAAAATAACTCAATACATTTTGTTAGGTCAAGCAGCTAAACTTTTCCAGAAAACATACAAAAGCATTCCCTTGAATGCTTTTGATTTTGTAGGTTAAAAAAGCATGAAACAGCAAAAATTAAACCAAAGTTTCAACGCCTCTTGTATTTGGTGACAATAGAGAATGACGTTTACACGCCAAAAATAACTTGAGCTACATAATTTATCTAACAAAATTATCAAGGTTCCTTTACAATAAAATAGTTGAGTAAAACTCTTTCAAATTTACATAATAAAATAACATAATAGTTTACGTCCTATTTATACACTAAAAAATTTCGAATGTTATAACAGATATTTAATGGTTTTTGTACACCGTACAAAAATTTGAATACACATCAAGTTGTATCTGGTGCAAACAAATAAGAGTTTCAAATTTCTCTACATCTGATGTTTCAGGCATCCATAGGCAACCGTCATTTATGGTCAGATTAGTCGTATGGTTGATTTTCACCGTCATAGTTTATAATAAATCTATTAGGTTAATATCTCTTTAAGTCACAAATTAATTGACTACTACTAACAATACTACCAATATCAAAAATCTTTCTATGAAAGTATTACAAATTTAAGCCATTTAGACTATAGGTAGACTTCTTACATTCTTATGGGCAATAATTCGAATACATATCTTGGTATTATTGAAATATATTATATTCCATTCTTTGATAGATTTTTTCTGAGTTATATTCTTCTAAAGAAATTAAATAAGTCTACTTTTCCATTAATGAATTACTATTTAAAAAATATTAAAGTACTTAGATATTACAGCGATTTTTATCAGCACATAAAGGAAGGATGACATTAATGAATGAGACTCGCATTTGGAATTATATTTTTTTCATAATGTCATAGAAATGGAAGTCAGAAGAAGTTATTTTATTAAAGCGTCAGGATCCATTAGAGATACTGTGAAAAGATGTCGGGATAAAGTAGTGATTGATGACGTGACGATACGATGGTTGACCTCAACCGTGATAACGAAAATTATAAAACTCTGGCGATGACCAGAATGTCCTAGTTTTGTTTTTACGTTGTGGATATACGGTGATTTGCAAGTATTGACATATGCTGTGATATCTATATTATTTTCTGCCCCTCGGCTGTCCTTGCTACAGTTACGTATTTTCATGAACTACAATAGTTTTCAGAGGGGTGCCGCATGGAGATATATTGCTAACTATTGAAACGATAGTCATGATTCCTATTGAATGGAATGTGTTCCTGAGAACTCTCTTAAGTCAACAGTGCCCTGATTGCCTATTGACGATCACACAAATAATTTATGGTTATTAGTACCATTGCGGTCTGTTTCGGAAAATATGAAGTCTAGGTTTGTGAGGTAAATACCAAATAATAAACCATTCTTCGAATATAGTAATGACTTATTAATTTGCATAATTGATGACAGAAATTAGTCATCAAATAATTTATTCAGTCCAAAAAAATATTTTTTGTAATTATATTTTTATGCGTAATAACAACTACGGAAATTTCAAATTGCTCTAGTGAAGTACCTCAAAATAAAATTTCAGTTTTCCTTTTATTATATATTTTCTTGGAGATAATATTTTGTTCTCAAATGTTAACTTTACAAAATGTAATAAGCAAATGGATAAATTATCACAAATTTTCTGTTCACTGGAACTAAGTACATGGCCTCTAGACAGTTGGACTTGGAGTTCAATTTCGTTATCGTCAATTAAAAGTTGGACAACATTTAGATATTGCAATTGAGAAATGTATATTTAAAGCGGTCCCAGTTGACTTTTGATAGTGATCTGGCTCACTTTGACTAATGTCACCATTAATAGGTAGTTAGTTACTTAAGTTAAAATTAAAATATATCATGGGCGGAAATTTGCTAATAATGAAAATGGAACAACATCTCAAGTGGAACTTTTAATAAGTAAAACAAGTAAGCAATTTGTAGTATTTAATTTTAGTTATAATTATGATCAGTATCGTTTTTTGTTATTCTGTACATTGTTATTTAATAATAATAATAAGTATTGTAAACGTAAGTGTGGAGAAAACCAGCAAAAGCTGACAAAAAATAAAGAATAATAATAATAATCATTTATTCAGCATAAAAAAGAGTACAGAGTAAAAAAGAAAACTTAAATACTAATAATCGTTTATGCTGAAAAGGCCTCCACTCAGCTGGTGCCGCAGCGTGTCACTACAGCGCTGATTTTCAGTGGAGCCACTTGAAAAAAAAGAAATAGCATTCGTGATGAATTTAAATATCTAAAATGAAGAATCAGTTAAATGGATGAATTATAAGTATGTGTGATAAATAGAAGAAAAATATATAAGGATAAAAAAGTGTTGATAGAAAGACCTTTTTGTAATATAATATAGCTTGAATATATTTATTTATTTATATGACTACTGTATTTATTTGCCACGTTTAAGATTTTTGTACTTTAAGTAAATATTTTTTAAAATGATGTTTAAAAGACGAAACTGACTGAATGAATTTACATTTCGTTTCGCGTTAAGCCTGGTCGTATTTCTAACGCCAATAAGTTCACTTTGTATTAGAGGGCAAATCACATGGTATGAAAACATAATACTTCCTTGTATCTTCGTCCTTAGGAACAGAAACAACTTGGTTGCGATGGATGTCACAAATTGGCGGTTTCTGTTCGTGTAAGCGAATGTTACTATTTTAATTGACTTAAATAATAAAATAGTCTTACCAGTAGAAACATAGACTTACATAATATTATGTTAGAATTTACGTAGTTAGTTAAAAGAAGACAGCTAAGTACAAGTACTATCCATTTCTACTGTACATGTAACTAATCACTAACCATCAAGGTAGATTCCTTAACAAGTGTGTTTCATATAGTCCGTTTAGTTTCTTCTGATGCATTGTTTTGCATACAATTATTAAACATGAGTGAACATTTCGTTTCACATTTTAATTATTCAATAAATGTACTACATGTCTACTTGGGATACTTAGATTTCTACAATTACAGTCGAACTTTAATATTTATTTAATAAACATTAGACTTTGTTTGGATAGGATATTATTAATATTGATTTATTGTGTAAACAAAAATTTGATGTAATTAAAGGGTTTTACGGATGTTTACAAATATTTAAGAAAGTCAATATTTAAAACATATATACCACTGGATACAAAAGTTTCAAAACCCATAATAGATTTAACAAACACATAAACCCATAATATCAGCATTTAAATATTGTTTCCTTTCGCCGGAAACTTGAAAACAACAACTGATATGAATGATAATTCTTTGTGAGAAACTCTGAAACCCAAATATTATGAACGTAAAATAATGTACATAGACTAAAAGTAAAATAAACGTATGATATCATATATTTCCATAAAAAAGCACTACCTTCATATATGCAGATATCTTGTAATACATAAATAAAAGATTATATACTACGATTAAAAAAAAATCTATATGAATTTGTCAAGATAGGCCAAGATTTCATATCAATCCTTCACTGACCATCTGCCAGCGTGGCATTGTAATAATTTTATCATTACCATCATCAGAAATACCAAAAAAATTTTATCAGTATGAGGTCTCACACAATTTTTAGTGAGCAATAAAAAATGTAAATCCAACGTGGACCACATATCATCTTTTTATTCTTTAGGGAAATCACACGAATTGTACCAATCCTTCATCGCATTACAGAGATTATTCGTCGGTAAATACATGTAGTAGTAGTAAAAATAGTCAGTATGCACTGATTATTCAGTAGTAGTGTTTATAAATAAGAAAATATCAGCAAAAACAAACGTCTATCTACGTCCCCACGTGTAGGTCTATAATAAATGTTGGTCCTCCCATTTTGTAGGAAATATTCAAACATTACGTTGACAATCATTATATTTATTGATTCAGCTGAGACGTGTAAATATCTGTTATGGTATGTCATTGCATTCATGGTTAACGACGTTTTATTTGTGAAGATTCACGATGAAACTTTATCTGCATGACGCGACGTTCCACAGTAGAAACGAAGTTTATTCTTCTACCTCTTTTTAGATATAAAAGTTATAGAATCGAAGTGACGATGGAGCAATATTAAAATGTACTTTCTAAGATTGTATTATTATTAGTTATGAATTAATACTAAGGATAGATCCTTATTATAAAATAAGTTAGTATTTTCTTAGTTTTCATTTGAACGCAAGTATTAATTGAAACCGCATTTCAATAAGTATTCGATATGCAATGGAAATTGTACGTGCTCGCAGGCATTAAAAAAAAACAAAATAGCACAGTTTTACGGTACATAGGAATTAAACTTAAACCACAACATACAAAAATAATTCTTTGACTTCTCTACTATCGAAGTTCATCATTATAAAAATATGAAGAAAGTCTATAAGTATACAGTAGTATTAAGTTATTCGGTTAGTTAAAAATTCGATCAAGAGAGTGCCGCATAAGTTTTAGTAGAATTCCGTGATGTATTGACGTCTCCGTAAATTCAATACCATATCGTAAGAAATGGGATATTTGAATTTGTATGAAAAAGATAGGTATTCGTGTCGAAAGTGGAGAAATGTTTGGGGCCAACGCTAGTGTAATGCATACAGTACTTGTATATATAATAAATACGCGTTATCATTTTTTTTTATTGTTTTCCGTTATTAAGCTATAACGAAAATTTAATTTTAGATTCCCTCAAAATGTGAGGGATGGAAAGGCAGATAACTTAGCAGACGTCTTGCTGCTACTAGTATTTGAATAGTTTTCATTGATTTAAGAATTATCGAAAGCGGTTTAGTATAGGATATCAAATGTTTTATTTTTGTAACGAAAAAAAGTAACAGTTTTATAACAAATTAGATACGTCCAAATCTAATTTGTTAATAAATATTTTGTAATAATAATTAACTTAATTAGAAAATTACTATGTTGATAAGATATATCTGTTATTATATATCCGCCCATATTTAAATAGTCCTGACTAACGTTTTTTAGCAATTTTTATTTTATTGAAATAGTTAAAGTATTTACATATAACTATAAATTCCGTACATTCTATTTAATATGAATACAAAAACAGTAGATTACAATGTCCTACAAATTACAATTCCATTGAGTAATAGCTGCAAAATTAATAAACGTTTTCTTCAATTACGCCAACACATAACATATTATATGTATCTAAAAACGCTGCTTTGTATATTATAATAAGGTTTGGTTTGTATAATCCACTACCGTCAACGCGAGAAGCCTTATTAAACTTGACGGACAACACAAAGCAAATCCCATTGTAATTCATGTAAAAAGGCGTTTTTCGACCGCTTTTCCTGTCGAAATATCCAAAAACCCCTTCTTACTGAATGTCTAAGGTAATTTACCCGCCTTCTTAGTTTCGTAGGTTAAGTGGTTTTCAAGATTTTGTGATTAGTCAGACCAATGAATAGCGGTAGCTTTTATTTTAGCGTAGGTAGTCAATTTATATACCATTTGTGTAATCTTTATGAAATACCTAATATATCTTTAAAGATTCACGTTAAAGTTAGCAAAGAGGCGAGGTTACAGACCCATGTGACGTGACATTGTCACTCGTCTGATGATAAGCGTGATTGATGACGTCACAATTGCCGTGTGTCACGCTGCGTATCGCACGGCTACCTACTGCACATTAACCTACTTGTTGAACGTACGAGCTACGAATCTACGACGCTACGAAATATGTAGAGTCAGCGGTGATGATATTATAAATAAAACAAATATAATAACTCAGAAACGAACAATTTCTTTTTACGAATTTTGAAGGAGTTTTGACGGTAATATTCATATTTAATTATAACATACCTACATATGTGTAATTAAACATGCCCAATTTCTAAATATAAATCACAATAAAGAAAGGGAATTTTTCAAGGTCAGCATTTTCAAGTCTTTTCAGCAACAATTTATTTGTGTAGGCTTTGTAAATGGCAATTTCCATATCTATTTTTGTGAAGGCCGATAGCAAATATTTGTTTAAATGAAATCACTCTAGTTGCTCCACGCAAAACATCATAATATAAATAAAACTGTACATGTTAATTACGTTTGTATGTTCTGATACAACACAACAACTTAAAAGTCGTTTATAGTCATAGTTTTGGAATGGAATAGAAAATGAATTATATTTTATCTTAATCAATTAATATATCCCTGTCATGAACTCCACCGTGGTTAGAAACTAGTTGTTAAATAATAAACATGACCTGTCTAAAACTGGTTATAAAATTTTTTTACGCAAATGAAATAGTAATTTGAGATTAATTTAGATATTTAAAAATATATGGCCCATATTTTTTCAAAAAGATACAATAGAATTAGTAATATCTTGCAATGCTAGTTGCATTGCAAGATATTACTAATGCTACTATTTTTTTATTAATTTTACTATTTTTTTAAATAACTCAATAAATCTCAAATTCACAAATTTAATAAAGTTAGTGTATCTTACTAATATTATAAACACAAAAGTTTGTGAGTATAGTTAGATATTTGTTACTCTTTCACTATTCAATGGATTTTGAGAAAGCTTATTTTCATGGATAAGATAATAATACATATTATTATTATTATTACAGTATTATAGCTTATACATCAGAATAATAGATAGGCTATAAATTTACCTATGTACATTTTACTACTAAACGGCGAAACAAATCTTAACATGAAAATATATTGTATTATAAAGACGAAAGTAATCTATCTTTTATTTAAAAAAAAAAAATAGGTACTAGCAGGGGTTTAGATATAGGACGAAATATTTTGTTCAGACGGGTAATAGCTAATTTTTCATATTTGTACTTACTTACGTAGTGTGCCTATTACAACTGATAATTCTTTTCTTACAGCCATGTCTCGGAGTTGTGCGATCGTGTTGGCCCTCTGTGGATTCGCCGCAATCACAACATTACCTGTCTCCAAAGCGCAAGGCTTGTCTTCTCAATATGACAGTGAGTATAAATAAATTAGTTTGTGAAATATTTATAGATCGTATTAAGTTTTTTTAAAATCCAATATCACTACTGAAAAATTCATTGAAACCTCTATTGAAAATTTTAAGTTAAAGCTTCAGCTTCTAGTCATAAGGTTGATCCTTGATAGATTAGTCAAACAAAACTGTGACCAGTTTTTTTGTGTTATTGAAAAGACAAATAACTCGCCATTTCAATAACGTAGTAAATGGTAACCATCGCCTATATACACATAATACTATAAACATCACTTATATATATTCTGCAATTTTACTGCCTTTCATCCTTCAACCAAGCCAGCTTACAAAGCAAGCAGATTGTCGACTAAAATAGGTGAGACTAGTCAGGTACTCAAGGAAACGCTTTCTGCATAATCTATCTCGGGAAAAACGGTATATAGTCTCTTTATAAACAATATTTAAGAATGCATTTGAATGGTACTTGTTTATAGAGTCTAAACATAAAGAAAATTAAGTATAAAATTTATGGGCACTAGTATCTATACAACGTATTTATTTTTTAATAGGTATGATCAATATATATTGTCACTATAAATATTATACATGTATAAGTCTAGAGTAAAAATAAATAAGATAGATAAAAGAATTGGTCTATGCCTATGGGAATCATATAAAACTTTATCACTTAATAACTTTTATCCTGTCTTTCTATAATTGTTTATTACAAATGAATAAAGTAAAATAATACTATACCAATCCATTTTAGCAACTATGTAAACAACGAGAGAGAACTAATTTCACAAAGCGATCTAGAACATATGAGCTTATTTCATTTAGAATTGTTTGCGAGTGCTAAAAGTTTTATGTGTTCAATTCACACATAAAGTGAATTGCAATGATGAGAGTAAGGGAAGTAGTAAAAATTTCATCTCTTGAATATTATAAAAAAATGACGCTGTCCAACGCGATTTACACTCGAAGTTGGCTAAATTTTATATGCACATATTGACTACAGCAGTAATAATATTGGAAAAGATGTTATTTGTTTACTCAAATGCATGCAAAAATTCATAAAGTGTGCATAACATAGTGTACAAGTCAGGTAGTCATAAGAGTAATAACACCTTAGTCCTTCGCAATGGCAACGTATGAGTTGTACCCCGTGCGTCTCGTAGTGATATGATGGATGTGGTGCTGTTCATGAGAGAGTTGCCACTTACCATGAGGAAAGCTGTCAGCATGTTTGCCATGCGAGTTATATAAAAGAAAAAATATCAGCAATAAACATGATAAAATATCAGCAATTAACATTATTTCAAGCGTTAGTTTCAGTACAGTACAGCAATAGCAATTCTAATTCTATATCTTTGTACATTTGTATTTTTACTTTATAAGGGGTAGTGTAGTGGTACAATTAAAGTATTTTATTATTTGTAGCAGTGCTTTTCTTTACAACAAAAATAAGATACAATAATAACAGTCTAATTAATGGAATCACCGGCATCATAGAGCACAATGTGATGCTTTTTACTTTTTTTATAATTACTTACTGTATAAAGAAATCTCCTAAAGGTACGAATATATGTTGGGATCGAATCCAGAGTTAAGAAAATACTATATCATCATATAGCATATTGATAACATCAATTTACTTCTTTTTACGAGATAGTTTTTTATGCATCATAAGGCTTACCACCAATAAAATGGAAAATATCAGAAAAAGGTAAGATCATAGTCAGCAAAAGCAGCAAAGTATCATTTCTAGAGTTCGTGAGTACTATGTATTATATATAATTTTACGATATTTTATAAAGAAATATACATATATTTTTTTGGTTAGATAATAACATTCTATCCATATATAATTCATTTCTATATTAAGATAGGTACTACATAAACATAAATAACAAAAATAGCTAAGGCGTCCATGTTACATTGTTGATATAATAAATTATTGTACTTCAAACCTGTTAGTTTGCTTGGGACGGACTTGGGACTTTGCCTTGCAAATAATACAGTTTCTTAGAATATACACTCGTATACAAAACTCAAAGGTTAAAGTATTTACCAACTGGTTGAGTCCCGCTATATCCTTAAAACTTAGTTTTTCAGTTAACATACAATATATTTAGTATATCCACAATCAAGATTTAAATTTATATTTATAACTCTGCATTCGGTAGTGAATATATAGGAACATTTTTTATTATACAATAAAGATCATCCAAAGTATAACTATAATATAATGTATAACTTTTATTATCTATTTGATGTTAACAACGTCGACAACGACGCAATGCTTTAAATTAAATCTCTTTTAAATAAAAATAAATAAATTACTATCCACTTAATGCACCGTTGATCATTTTGTCTATCGCTATTTAAATTAGCGTGTGTACAGTTGTAGGTACCTAAATTATATTGATACGAAACTGCTACTGACGGAAAGACTGCACAATCATAAAAGTCTATCTTCGTTGTCTTACAATTTTATGGCCATAATATGTTTCGAAATTTTATACCCATACAAAACATAATTATTTTCGGTCATAACCATTTTTTATCCTTTCTAACAGTATACTCACAACGCCAGTTACTCGTAATCTTTCAATTCATATAACCTACCATAGCTTATACTGTTAACTGTTACAGTTCTTTCAGTAAGAAATTTACTTTTTTTATTTTTTGGCATTGTCAACCACAGACCATCGATCGCTATTTCTCTAATGACTCATACCTTGCTATTCCATAGGGAAAGAGGATATCATGCTTCTTATCCTATAATTGCACGCCTTTTTTTCATCCTACAACTGAAATATAGCTAATAAAGCTGCTTACTGCTGGACAGCAGAAATAGGTGACCACGGTGACTGAGGTATCCACGCATATGGCATTTTACAATGTGTACGTTAACGATAATAATGTTTTTTAGAAAAATTTTTTAAGACAATAAGATTGTGCTTACCAGAAAATTATTATTTTTGCGGTAAAATAATTTACTATCAACTATATAAGAATATATAATATTAATATATCCTAATAGTATTGATGAATAATGATTTTATGATTATTCATGATTCTGAAATATAACACTGTACTTTTAATTAATCGTACTTTACAGTTTTAATGTCCAAGTATCGTTAATATTCTAAGACGTACCAACAAGTAACACGAATCATGTTTATTAATGACGACGAGAATCTTGGCCAAAGGCAGAAAGTAACAAGTTTTGTATTGGCATTTAATGCGGTGGCAACTTTTCTGATTGAGCAGTAGGTTATATATAACGTTATATATATAACCTATATATAGTACCATAAATTTCATGAAATCAGACCATATTTTATTCGGCGTCCTTGTTGTGTGGATACACGGCGTTTTACGAATGTCATTTTTATCCGGTAAAGGTTTTTCCTGTAAGGAAAATTATCCAAAATTTACGTATAGGATGTCTTCTTTTTTCAACCATGAGTGTACAATTGTTAGATATACCTACGGGTTATGTTATTTGATATTATGAATGACCAATTTATGTTGTAATCCATAGTAATGTGCATATTATAACATGATTATATAATAGATAAACTGCAATTTTTATGTATATTTTATTATTAGTATATTATATTATATATAGAATGTTTAATTTATTAGTAGAAATAATACTTATTTCTACTAATAAATTAAACATTCTATTGAGTTAAAAGCATAATCAACCTTACATTGGTTGGTTTAAAACATAAAAATGCCAACATTGCTTTTAAACCAACTAATGTCACTAATTTTAAAGCGTGAAAAGATATTTTAAACATTCAGGAACTGCATTTTAGTGTAATTTTGAAATTGATGATTCCAATTCCAATTACATTATGAGTAACAAACATTTGACAACATAAGACTTCATCAAACAGCGGGATTATTACAGTTGTTACTACAAGTTACGGTATGTTAAGCTTTTAATAACGTAATCTCTAGTGCAAACACTACGCGCTTAAATCCAAACTACGGAATGGCGTCACGTAACACATTAATGTGTATTTTGTGAATGACGGAAAGACCTGAGAACTGTTTTATCAACTTTAGATCGATTTTCATTAATATTACGTTTTAAATTAATAAAATATAAATAAATACCTTACTTCTTTTCTGTGAAAATTGGCATAAAAATTTATGTAAGTAATAATAGTCATCTATAGATATTAACGATATCACAAACATCACAGAATATGAGGAAGGTTCTGTGGAAGAAGAGACCATGCCTTTTTTTGACAAATCCTTTAAGAATTTGATCCGAGATAGGTTTGTACCAAATCGAGAGGTAGATTTGGTTGTTTAAAAACGATGTATAAACAAAATTTTAATAGTAAGTGATATCTTCATTGAAAATGATGTTACAAACTTTATACACATCATGTTGTGTTTTATTTACTATTTATTGAATTGGACTGTAGGACAAAGTAGAGGAACTGAATTAATTTGGATTAGCAGTAACATATACGTATGTCCCAACAAAAACAGAATCCTAAATCCTAAAAAATATTTATATAATATAGACTTATAATCCCATCAGTCTTGAATTGTAGTGTAAGATAAAACAAAAGTTTATATGTATAGTGGTTATATATTTTAACGGAGTGATGCTTAAAATTTGCCAGACCGTATTGTTTACCTCCTTATTAATCGCTCCTCAGAGTTTTGTCTCTTTTATCTACCGTTACAAGATAAATAAAACAAACCCATTCAACAAGATTCTTATACAAAAGACGAATCTGTATATATTTTTATCACTGGACGTAATGATTACTAACAAATAGAACATACTTTTTCATTGTCCACCATACAAAGACGTTTCAAGTTAGTTATAGTGTGATCTATGATCGGAGTTCTACTTCCTATTAGAAGAGCCTGAAACGAGGATATATACTAATATAGTCCAAAGTATCCGCCTACTGAAAAGAATTGGAGGTAACGGAGACTAAATTAAGCATTAAGGATTACGACTAAATAGTCAGTAGTCAGATTATGTTATTCTTTAACACTATGAGGTTAATAGATATAAAGGAAAATAAGAGGCTATGAAACCTTCTTATTTTCCTTTATATCTATAAACCTCATAGGGTTAAAGATTTCAATTTATATATATTTTCAGATACAGAATCCTAAGGTTTATGCTACTGAAATTGGAGTATCTGACATAGCTAGTTAAGTAATATTACTTTCATATTTTATTCTACGCTTCAATTGTTGAAGAAATTGACTTAATTTAGGCTGAATCGTTAATAAATAGTGGTTCCATAATAAAATGAAACAATTTCGTTCATTTAATAGATCAAGTTGTCTCAGAATAATGGTTTGATTTGCATAGTCCATTGTGTGTAAAAGACGATTAACGACCGTAGAAAGGAGGCTTTTTCAGTTTATATTATTACCAGTTGCCGCTAACGAATTTATATACCTAGGCAGTGTCCCTTCCTTGTCGTCATGATTGATAAATAAGAATGATAAATATTATTATTATATATTATTATAATGAATACACATTAAAGTAGAGGTAAAGGATTTTAACATCCTATTATTTACATAATTATAATTATATTTATAAGATATACGTAGGTATACAAGAAAGGAAACAGCCGAAATATCGGGAACTCAATAAATATAAATAAAACATGGTAATATTCAATGATTTTTCCTAATACATAATACGTATAAATGATGACCGAATCAAATTTAAAACAATATATATACGTAAGTCTGTTCGTCGGTGACTTTAATTATTATGGGAATATTTTTCAAACTTGTTATTTTGTTCAGCTGACTACATATAAAAATATTATTATTTAATTGAAATTTTTATTTAATTTTGATTTAGAACAGTGGTAAAAGTCTTAAACGATATTTTGATATTTGACATAGTCTGGACATGTAATACGAATAATTTAGTTTCTTTATTTCTGCCATAAAAATATTTACGTCGTAATACTGCAACACTAAAACTATGAAGTTTTAAGTTGTAAAAGGTTCAAGAAGGCTAATATTGAATAGTTTTGAATATATTCAAATAAATATAAACATTCTAAATATGTAAATTTGTTACGAATATAAAGTAGCTCGTAATTTTTTATTATTAGAACTCACGACGAGTTAGTACTAATAGTAACAACGAAACGACGACTAATAACGAAAATTTGCGAAGTTACATTGCACCTATTTCGTACTTAAAATAAATAAATCAGTCCTCAATTAGACCTGAGATAATCTAGAATATAACCTAACCTAAAAGATGTTTTTATACTGGTAGGTTCGTTATTAAATGATATTTAAAAAGCCTGTACAGATTTGTGTAAGAGTTAGGTAATGTGTAACTAAGGTACAAATTTGATTGTAAGTAGTATTCGGACATATGAACGCTTGTTATTTACATCCTTTAATTATTTATTTTTTATTTATGTCAGGCATTATACGAGTATATTCCGGCAACCGTCCAATTACTATTGTCCGGAATTAATACAAACACCATTGTTAATATATCGATATTTGTATTGCGCCGAACTGTAATATTTCTTTAATGAAAAACGTGACTATATAAAAGTTACAATGAAGACTGACTAGACAATAGAATCGAATATTGACTGACAGAACAATGTGGCGAAAATAGTGGCCCACTCAAATATGTAACTAAAAAAGTAAAAATGGTAACTATTAATACTTAATACGTTATAATATATAGCTTGATATTAAGTTTTTCATATTAGATGAAATTAATGCCTCGTTAAATATATTGGACTTAAAAGCATACAACGCTTTATTCTTTTTAATTTTTAATATAAGTTCATATTAATATTTTTTGTATTATACATATTCATTAAAGGTTACTTTAATGCATATGTATAATACATAGATAAAAATACAAAGAACAGATATATTAAAAACTAGTGATCTATGTCTGTAATTTATTTGGCACAAATAACTGAGTACATACTTCCTTATTTTTTATAACAACGTCAAATCTACTATGTCGAAAAAAAAACGTTAAATATAATTGCCTGCCAGCTATATCTTATCGTTTAAACTGTTTGTTATATTTGAATAACAAATACGTATAAAACTAATAACAATGGCTCCTAAACCAATGAATCCATTATATGTTTTTTATGAGTGAATGATAGTTTTAAAAAGTTGGTTCATAGCTACAATTTATTGGAGTTTTCTTAACTCGAGAGGTCTTGAAAAAGATAGGTCTTTCGTTTTAGGAACTATTATATTACAAGTAGATCCATATATACGCAGAGACATCAAACTTATAACACCTCTGTTTTTACGGCGGGGTTAAAAACTGATACTTGATCTGTATAGTTGGTTTTCTCTATTACTACAATGTCCGAACGATGTTCATTCGGACAGACATCAGAAATTGGTATTGACAGGAGAAAACAAACTAAAAGAATGTGTATGGCTAAAATAATTATTTTATTCGTCGGATTACTTATAACAAAAAAAAAGTAAAGAATGGAAACTCAAAGGAGGTTGACATTTTTTGAGGTTTGCCATGCCTTTAAAAATATAAATACAAAAAGAGACAAACATTTGCTCAGATTACAAACTTATCTAATATTATTTTTAAAATTTATCTGGTACAAATTCAAATTAAAATAAACTCATTAAATGTATACTGTTAGTTAAAACACTACTCTTATGGCACACTCAAAAATATAATCAAATAGAATGGATATCTCTTTTTTACTTAAAGTCGTTTCAATAGGAAACTGTATGCGGTGCTAATAGAAAGGAATACTATCATGTAAATTAACACATTGGGTAATGTACGAATTTAAAATAATATCCAGTTGTATTTAGTGGTTATATCATTGCAGTCGATAAATCTACGTGTTTAATCAATTATGTATGTATAGTTCACTGACTAGCCAAACTTCACAACTGGATAAGGATTCTCAAGAAATAGATATAACTAACTAAAGTTTAGTTTGTGAAATAATGTCAGAAAAATATTGTAGAATTTTTAAAACCGATATTGAAGACGTCATTGTGATTGAATTTTTAATGTCATTGGAACGAAGAAAGGTCTCATAAGAAAGGAAGGTAAAATTGAATGACGTTACGTCATATAATACGTACTCTATCTCACCTTTATTGAGCTCTTTATTGTTAGAGAAACTTCACAAAATTCATGTTATAGGGCTTACACTTGATAATAGTAGTTGGAAATGGTATAGACATCATAATATATATTTATGTATTAGATTACATCATCAAATATCGGCTTGCAATAGATTAGTTTATAATTTAAGGAAATAAAGTATTCAAATAATATATTTATACAATAAATCGCGACTCTCTCTCTACTTAAAAAAGGCATTTAATTTTTTATTAATGTATTCTAATGCCGTTAATAAAGTAACAAAAAAACAATATTATCGCCCCAGTCTCCATGACATGAGCAATTATTTGTCCAATATTCGTTTCCATTAATTGCCAATATGGTAACTGTTGGTACCGCAAAATGGCAAAATTTCTTTAAAAATTAAAAAAAAACAAGTGTTAAAGTATAAAAGTTTGAATAAAAACAATTATATTTATGAACAGTGATCGAAAGTGGGTGTTGACCAGTATTTGTTATAAAATAGTTACGTCATTAGACGGAGACGTCTTTGTGTACGTAAACGTCGCAATGATGTCAGGAACAGTCATGTTACGGGTGGCTGCTCATTGGTCCTCGATATCCTCGCTCACCGTATAATCCTACTACTCTATTATGATCATTTAATTTTTTATCCCGTCGCGTCTTCATATAGCGAACAGAAAAATATTAGAGCGTAAGAATAAAATAATAATCAAAATAATGTCACAATGATTATATTTTTATAAACAAAATATTTGATAAAATGTTGAAAACTGAAATATTTGTTTAAACAAATCCATAAAATAAGCATTGCCTGATCAGTTGTTCCATTTGCTATATTACATACATGTACACAACTCTCATTTTCTTAATTTCAGTACGAAGGCGATGAGAACAGCTACTTGAATATACTTTTATTGGTATCATTACATAGGCTTTAAGGATGGATAAAATGTTATAATAATATAATTTTCCTGTCCAATAAATATTAGGGCAATTCTTAAAATGCCAAGTCTACGGAAACTTACAATAGATAAATACCTCTTTTGAAATTAATTTTAGGAAAGGTTGTGGATAATGGAATTTTTCACTACAGAACTATTATAGGCCTTAACCAAATTTCAACATTTCTATAGGATTTCAAAGATAGGTAAACACGATAAAAATAGTAAGGAATACCTTCAGAGTAGTCGTGAAAGGAGTCTTATCCTGAACGTTGGCGTAGGACATGCTATGTAGATGAAATAAATGCTTACCACACAATTTAAAAATGTCTGTTCCATTTTAGTATAGTTAATGTAAAATGTAATAAACAATATTATAATATGATCGTGTTATTATAAGAAAGATAAATAATGATATCCTAACGGTTTACTAATTCGCTTTAGAGACTAAAAAGGTCATCAGTGAAAATTTGGTGACTAATAATGTGATAAAAAAAATTAGAGACAATAAGAAAATTTATTTTGAAGATGATGAAGCCAAGACGTCCAATCAGACGACTTTTATAAAGTCTTTCTCGGTTAACGTTGATATTTTAGTCACCACTTTCATTTTTTATGGGTTTCCACAAGGTAGAAATAGAAATAGAAATAGAAATAATCTTTATTCAAATAAACTCATTACAAGCACTTTTGAATAGTCATATTTTATTCGTCGCGTCTTCATCGGAATGCAGATTCATCACAAGAAGAATGAGCAAGAAACTTGTGTGTTGCTCTTTTTAATAGATGTTTTTTTTTTATATAAATAATTACAGTATAAAATAATGACAATCAACATAGAAATCGATTATATTATTTGTAATCAGATAATATTGTCAGTGCTATGTATTTAAAATTTTTCTACAAAAACATTATTATCGTTAACGAATTCTTCAATTTTATAATAAGCTTTTTGCAAAGATTTTTTGTTTTATTTGACATTTAAATCTTTTTTCTAGATTTATAACAGACTCTGGTATTTTTTGTAATTTCCTTACGAAGGCGATAAAACGAATTACTAACTTTGAATACGACATTTAGGTAAAATCAGTTTGTTATTGTTACGTAAGGTTTTATTAGTGCAATCACTAACTCTTTTGAAACTGTCTATATTCTTCCTGGCATACATGATATTTTCATAAATATATTGAGAAGCAACGGTGAGGATATTTGATTCTTAAAACTCTGCAAAGACTCCCGGAACCCATGCTATAAATGGAGCGAATGGCCCTCTTTTGTAAAATAAATATTGTATTTATAAGCTGCTTTTGTAACAAAATACCATACGACATAATGCTATGGAAATAGCTAAAGAACTATTATAGCCGTTGCCACGTCTGTTAATTGTCTAATTCTTTTACCGCATAAGCGGCAGAACTAAGTTGACTCGCTAATTTAGTAATATGAAACCCCATGCAAAAATAATGTGATACCTAGAAATAATATCATCCACAAAATTAATAGGTTTATTGAACGTGATTTTTGAATCTACCGGCCTTACATTGGGGAGAGTAAATTTGATACATTTAGTTTTATTTGCATTTAGTAACATATTATTAGCCGTAAACCATACCACACAATATAAGAAAAATGTCTGTCGTCCAAATCATCAATATGTCGATTGACTTGAATACTAATGAAGTAATAAACTATGTCATATCTTTTCTACCATATAAGGAAGATCATTTATTAAAAATAAGAAAGGACCTAAAATAGATGAGGAACACCCATTTTAATACTAACTTTACACCATTTATTTCGACAACTTGCTTTCTATTATTTAGAGGATTTCATCATGCGTTGTGCTTCATATCTAATAAATGTTCAAGTTTGAGCAATAATGTTTCAAAAATAATTTGAAAGACAAAAATAAATTTATTGAAGATGATAAAGAATCAAATATATATTTAATCACCGGCATCGAGTTGATTTATGAAACCAAATTGTCGACTGTTTCTAAAGTGTTTCAGCATTTGATTGATATTTTTTCAAACACTTTACTCAATATTTTTTAAGGCCTATAATTACCTACCACAGTTTTTTCTCCTGACTTAAAGAGTGGAGTTAGGTAAGTAGTAGAAGCCGTCTGCGTAGGTCCTTCAGTCTATTGTCTTCAGCCACCAAGCTGCTTGCTTTGCAAGTTGTGAAGGTTGAAGGATGCGGTATTGCCTAGCTCACCTGGTAAGTCAGTAAAATTACAGGATAAGACAGTCCTCTGGAATGCCAACTCTAGAAAGGTATCACGGTTACATGATGTCCGTATTCCTGTCTATGTATAAAGGCAATGGTTTTCACTTACCCGTAGGTGGGGGAACATTTATTTGCCATTCCAATTACATAAAAAAATTAATTTTATATATTTTTTTACAGCGTCAGCAGCAGCAGCAGAGAGTCAAAGTGGTTGGGATGCTCTTGGCGGTCTATATGCTTTGCTGGCACAGCATGACGCCCTGGGAGGACACGCATTAGCCCGCAAGTCCGTGCGGTCACCCTCTCGACGACTCCGGTTTGGTCGGCGATCGGACCCCGATATGCCACCACAGGCACCCGTTAGTAGATCTTTATCTTATCTCATTTTATTACATAATCTTCTTTAAGAACATAGTATACTAGTACCTTACTACCCGTCTAAAATTCCAAAGCTCGTCAGTTCAAAACTGAGCAATACTTTGTAAAAACTTTGTGTCAATTTATATTTCTAATTAATTTAATTCTCTGATGAACACTACCTGAACTAATAATTGTACAGTAATACTTTATATAGTTCCAAACAACTTCTGAATTATAATGCTGATATTATAGAGGAATTATAAAAATAGAAACAAGTTATTTAAAATTTGTTTGGAAAAAGATGCAATTTTTTTACAATTACATAATGGTAAATAAGCTAATAGTCTATTGAATAGAAAATTATTAGTTCCACTTACAGACCTCTCTCATGCTTTGTTATATCTGAGAGTATCCATACCACCTAACCGTAACCTTACTACCATATCTAAAATAAAGCAAGCAGCTTGACTGCAGAAATAGATAAGACAGGATTTACTCAAAGGACTTAGTAAATCTCCGCCTGAAAAAAAATGCTTATAAATGCAATCCAAAACGAAAAAGACTTGTCAACATCACACATTGTCATCGTAATGAGATTTATCCTTTTTTTATAAACATAATCATATACGGCGGAGATAACAAATTCATCTCGACGTAATTTCGCTCGTTTATAAACGAATGACAGTAAATTCAGGTCGCTGATGATTACCTGTCACTAAAATGTAGCGGGATAAATGATTGCATGGAAATAATAACATTAAAATAATAGATTATTAACTTAACACTTATTTATTTATACTATTCTAGTCTTAATATATTTATTCAAAAGCCAACATATATAACTTGCGTGATGCATTGTTTATTTTTTATTGATTTCTAATAATTTGTCGCAGTTTTCTAATGGAACGTGGAATGAAAACTAAAAAGAAATATGCATAAAATATATATATCTGAAATTGTCTTATAAAATAATAAGACATTTTCAGAAAGTAAAAAACTACATATGTATTTTAACATCGCGCATTTAACAGGTCTGTTGTTCTATTATGACATCTATCGTACTAGTTAATGTTAAATATTTTTTATGTTATAAAACACGCTTATACCAATATATCTTAATGCTTTTCAATGTACACTGCCCGTATTCTAAAAAAACAAGCCGATATTAAAGGAGCGAAATTGAATTCCCTCCTTATATGGGAAGACATTGTATGCAATTATACCTAAAACAAAAATATTCATCAAAATCGTTTCAGAAGGAAATTATTATTTTATTTTAGGTTTATTAGGCGTTAATATTTTTTATGAATACGATGTTGTTTCTATGAGTAAGTTGTACTCTAAAGTCTAAACTTCATAATGAGCATTTGTAAGGTGTACACTGTAATATGCATTAAAAGTTTTTACTCTGTGTAATGTAATACTCTATGCTGAAGCTAACGTTACCGGGGGCGATTGTAAAGATTTACATGGTATGGTCTGTTGTTTTAGCTTGACGAGATGGACGAGTTGTTGTCTCTGCGCGACGTGCGCACTCCCGTCCGTCTTCGCTTCGGCCGCCGTTCTGACGAACGCGCTGTACCCCACATCTTCCCGCAAGAGGTAATCTTTATTTTTTTATTCCTTTTTCTATAAATTATTTCCTCTTGTTACAAAGTTATATGATGATACAAAGCTGAGAGCATTGTAGTCTAACGGTTTACTACACGGACTTAAATAGGAAGGTTATCAGTTCAAATCTTGCCGTCATCAATAAACTTTGACTGTCCTTTTGTATGACTGACAGACTAACTTGTGATTAAAAACCAATAACAAAGCAAACATTAATCTGAGAGCTGCCACAGGGCGAACCTACTACAGGTTCGCCCTGTGGCACGTTGTATTCAATGAGGAAGTTGAGGTCACATGACCTCGCCAGTGGACAATAACTCTTAACTATCGTAACAGTATATAAATATTAAGTAAATATTTTTCAGCAATAAAGGTAAACTTCTTCGGATCTAACAATTTAAAGAGGAAATACTTGATTTGTTGTTTGTAATTCATAAACGTAAACTGAACAATTTGATCGATTTCAAAAACGATTTTTGACCTATAGAAATCTATATTGTTTACAAGAAACAATATTAAAATATAAAAAACAGGAAAAACCATCACGATAATTGCATCTGTACAAAGTAGGGAGTAAACAGAAGATATAGGTATAGGTATTTACTATGTAAATTTTTTACATAATTTGCCGACTTTATATATAAGTAGACACCTAACTTACAAAAGGACATAAATCAATACCCCATCAATAATAATTTATTGAGAACTTGAAATTTGCAACGAGCTACGTTAGCTACGCTCTATAACTTTAGAAATAAACTTTTAATAACATGTGATCGATCACTAGCACTTTAACGTTCATTTTTTTATAGTGCTCATATGCAGATTGACATACGATGCTCGCTTTGTGATTTGTGAATATTATATCTAAAGTACTAAATTTATCATAAAAATATGGGTATTTTCTCCATCACATACTAACTAACAATATATCAACTATATTGTATGTGATTATTAATATGTCATAATATAATCTAATTACCTATACAAAAAAAACAGTATTTTCAAGAAGTATATTAAAATTTCCTACAAAATATTTCTACTAATCCCTTATAAATTAATAAAATAATTTTCAGTCATCTAAGCTTTCAGATTTTACAAACAATGTCAAGTTAAAAGGGTTTAAAATTTATATACAAACTACATATGCCGAGAAATTGTTTTTATATTTTTAGCCTAGGTTTATTCGCCTATAGCTATAACCTATTTGTGTTCCATTGAATAATCGAATTGGGAATATACAAGAAAAATAGAAATAATATTAGATTAAATGTATTCCAGCCAAGTAGGTACCTTAGATTTAAATATAAGCCTCTAATAATGATACAGTAAGAATATTTTACATGTCATGTACAAAATAAAATATAATAGATAACGTTCCTGAAAATTCGTAAGAAGAATAAAATTCTGAAGGCCTCCCTCGTATTCACATAGGTGACATTCGTTACCCACTTTTCTAGGAACAGGAAATTCTCGAACCACGGACAACCCAGGTATAAACTTGTCCCATGTTTGATTAAGTAATAATAAATAGATTCTAATCGGGATAAAACGGGATTTAAAACATTGAATAAGAAAATTAAAAGTTAACTATTATTTTTTTATAATATTAACATTAAATATGTGTACTTAGATATTTCCCCCAATGCTCCTCAATGTTGCACTTGAAAAATGACGTAAAATTGATAGAGTTTTAAGGTTTAATCATTATTTCTGTTGCAATCTGTATAAATCCACAGTAACTACAGGATTCTATTGTAGGCGGTCTTATAATTGCGATCGATTAACGATTGGTTGCTCGTAAAATCCTCGACATGGCGTAAACTCATGTAATGAATATATGACCGCAGCAAACTCACAATGTGTTTACGAGGATTATACAACTTTATGACAAATGTTCCAATTTTGTAACTCAATCAGATAATATGGGTTTGTAACCATCCTCAGTTTATCTTAAGATCATAAACTACTGGGCATAGTTTCTGTTACGCCAATAACTACGTAAAGTTAACAGTTTGTGTGACAACCGATTGGTTCATTTCTATAAAGTAAAAATATTAAAGCCTAACTACTTTTAATTGCCTCTAGAAATTTGAATCTTTCTACGCTTTTCACAGAGTATATTTCAACAGATATAGGTTAGGTTAATACTTTGTATAGAAATTTAAAAGGCAGATACTAATGGCTCACCTAATGATAAATGGTAACCGTGGTCTATATACATGAACACTACGGACATCACGTTATCGTGTAACCCCCGTTGAATGGAATACTCATGTGTTACACTTCTGGGGGACTAATAAGTCATGCCACTGCCTAATCTTACACGTCAACAGTTTAAGATACTATCGGATGAAATCGGCAAGACTGAGGTTCCTACACAGACGGCTATTTACATAGCCTACCTCCGTTATTAATTGTATCATCCATATACTCAAATGGTCACTTGTCTGAGCGACTCAGGCACTCATAAAATATCAGATACTTGTTAGCTATCTAGTCAAATATTACTATGATTAACGGCTAGTTAGTTACTGAACTCTAACAACAATATTTAACTATTGCGTATCTCGATCAGAGTTTACATTAGCATAGATATTATGACTTATCTATGCTATTATTATGTTAAAGATAAAAAATATTTTAGCGGCCTCACTAAGGTGGATAAAATTGTAATCTGTACTATCTCCAATCCATACCAATATCATAAATATAAGCTACTCTATCTGTTTGTCTGTTTTGTTATGTTTTAATGAATAAACCACTAATTTCGATAATATTATTGAAAATTTTAGTAAATTGCTTATAATTTCTTTCACTATATAGAAAATCATATTAAATATTGTTTAAGTTCACACAAATCAGTTAATTAATCACATTAATGACTATAATAGAAACTTCGAGAACAACCATGATAGAACAAATGCAATACCAAATACGGTATATCAAAAACATGACAAAATCGACGCGAAATAAAAATCCACCATTTCTTTTTGAAGTCAGTTTAAAATATAGGGTTATAATTTTTCCGCCCTAATAAATCTAATCCAGTATCCAAATCCCCTGTTTGTCGGAATGATAAGTGAGTGACTTTCATCTTCGGTGCCCGAATTCACGTCCCTAATACAAATATTTGTACAGGAGAGCAAATATTTATTTCAAATCTGACCGTAGTAATCCAAACCTGGCCATCCGTCAGGCTAAGATAATAAATTATGCATTAAAATTACCAATTTCTGATTTGTGTATTTTGACATTACGACTAATTTATTGCTATGCGCGGTATCTTTGCAGAGTAAGAGATTTTGTGATAAGTTCTCATTCATTAATAAATGCTTACTGATGAAATGTAGGTGTGCGGTTTTATAATATTATTAAATTACATATTTTAGAAGATAATTTATAAAATGTAAGGCATCTAAAAAATTATAGCATGATTTTAAAAGAAATAATTATATCAAAGTTTCGAATACTAAACCACTAAATACCTACTAGACATATTAAACTTTGCATGTTTCAATTTTTTATTATTTATTTCTTAAACTCTGTTGTTATAACAACACTGTTAATATAAAAATGAAAATAACAAACACAAACATTATAACAATATTAGTAAGTACTGCTACAACTCAAGACTTTTACTTCATATGGGTGTTTATCGAAACAAAATTAATGTATAAAAAAATACACAATATAAAATAATTGTATTTTCATAATAGAAAATAATACCCTCTCAAATATCTACAAGTTTGATAATATTTCTCTTATGTTAAATATATCAAAATATTAGATGTTCATATGCTATGCTATTTATATAATCAACGTCGACCCTTCGGGTCAAACTTTGTTCAAATGCTTCGACTGTTTCAAAATATAAAGGAAACTGGGACTAATTTAGTTGCTCTATTGTTATTTCTATTATTCATAATTGATGTTTATATTAATAATTTAAGTTTTTAATATTATTCAACAATTTACTCGTATACTACGACTTCCCACGAATCAAGAAATACAAATAACATTGAAATGGCATAACTTATATTCGGTTATCTGGTCACTCATTCCACGAATCGTGCTTTTATTCCATGCCTTAAAATTGCAAAACGTGTTTGCTTTCGAACAATTTGGTTATGTCGAATATCTGCAATTATGTAGACGAGAATGCTTTTAAGTACACTATAAGAAATGAATTTAGTCGTTTTTTCTTATTATAGTTATATGTATATTTAAGTGAAATGTGTACCGACCTCTCTGGTATTTTAAACCATAACGTGTAGCTATCTGCAAGCTGCAAGATCTATATAGAAATACATTTTTAAGACCTGTGGCCCACCAGAGCTTTGCTCGGAAGCTCTTAAGTTTATGTGTTTTGTATTCCATAGTAAAATATATTATATTGTATATATATAAACACCTCTTTGGGCACTTTGTTGATCACGCCACAACCTAAACACTTGCTGATTCCACCTTTTGCACTGAATAACTTGACCTCTATCGCGTATATCTCAGGCGGTATGGCAACGTCGCATTCTATTTTGCGATGCGGCCATATATATTCGTCGATAGTACGATATACTCGACACTTTTTTTACTAATAATTCGTGACTGAATGGCTCCGAACGGCTAAATTTTTGGTATACACAAAGACTTTTTGGCTCTGAATATATTCCAAAAATCAATTAATTATGTTGATCACTTTATATACTCGTCCTTACTGCGATACTTATTTTCATCCGAATATATATAGATACCGTAACGGTCTATCAATTATGACTTTATTAATTTACTAATGTAGATATTTTATATTCGCAATGCTCCATACATGCAAGCTCCAGCAACGGTGGAGGCAGGGTCCCCCCTGCACCGTACACCGCACCCCGCGCACACAAACAAATTAGATATTTTTTGAATACACAAAGACTTTTTGGCTCTGTATATATATTTCAAAAATCAATTAATTGTGTTGATCACTTTATATACTGGTCCTTATTGCGATACTTATTTTAATCCGAATATATATAGATACCGTAACGGTCTATCAATTATGAATTTACTAATCTAGATATTTTATATTCGCAATGCTCCATACATGCAAGCTCCAGCAACGGTGGAGGCAGGGGGAGCACCGTACACCGCACCCCGCGCACACAAACAAATTAGAATAAATTAAATTCATAAGATTATTTATATATTTCGACTGCCTCGGTGGTCACACCGCTTTACATCCGATGGTCGCGGGTTCGATTTCTCGCACGGTGCAAACAATTGTACTCATCGGTCATCGATTGTTTTCATCGGTCTGGGTGTTTTATATGTATTTACAAAATAAAAATATCTATTTATATCAGTTCAGTATCAGTCTGTGTTAATTGTCCAGGGCTATTTATTATATTTTTATAAACGGTTATCTTTTTCCATCGCACCGCTCGCTATCAACAGTGAATTCATAGAAATGTCACTCTAAAAACAAAAATAGTTTTGTGTTTTGTATTTCAAATACTAAATGCAAAATAGGTATTTTCAAAATACTTTTTCAAAATAAAGTACCTTTTGAATTTTTGTCCAAACCTCAGACATTTTATTTGTTTTAGATATATCAATCATTACATAGTGTAGTATAAAACAAAGTCGCTTTCGCATCTAACAGTAGATAAATAAAGAAAGAAGACTTTTTGGCTCTGATACCGTAACGGCCTATCAATTATGAATTTATTATACCTAATCTAGATATTTTATATTCGCAATGCTACGTACATTGTAATATCCGCCTCCATTCATTGTAACGGTGGAGGGACTAAATAGTTGAATAAAACTGAATAAGCAGTTGCTCCACTCTATAGGTACTGCGTCGTCGTCGTATGCTGTTCATTTTTTCACTCGTTTTGGCGCCAAGAGAGGGTCACATAGTCGTGGTCAAGTTAAGAACTTATAATTTAATTTTGATAACAATAGATACAAGTAAAAAGTAGGTATTATATTAATGTACGAAAGTACTGTACTTAAAAATAATTATTCTTTATTGTACATTTGAAAAACTTAACACTTAAGGACTTGTACATATACACGTACATACTGCCATTTTCTCTTAAAGACATCCAGAGAAGCACTATTTATTAAATACGCGGGGTGCACCGACCTTTGACCTTATAACAGCTGATTCGCGCGTAACGAATTACATTGCTACTTTTTGGTATTTTATAGTGGATATATCACTATAAAATATTATTATTTCTTTAGATTATGACATAATAACACAGTTTACATGATTTTAAGGGAAACATACGATAAAAAAAAATCCCGTAAAATGTAAAAGATAAAAAATGGTTATTTTTGGTTATCCTTAAGAGATAGACATATACCATCACGGACTTTTTTGTTGACCTTATTTTGATACATCTCAAAGCACTAGACAATACGCATTTTCATTAAACAGTAAATGTATTTTTTTTATTTCTTTAACTTTAATGCACAAAAAAATTTGTACATGTGGCGGACTTAATATTTTGCCGCGTTATTTACCAGGCAACCATGAGTGGTGCAGCGAAAGATTATTGGCGGTGCACTAATATAAATAAGAAATGTCAAAAACAGATTTATAAAGATAATAAAGATAAGCAAAATATAAATTTATATAAAAAAAATAAATGTATAAATAAATACATAATGATCCGATAATCAAATTATAAGTACAGTCTCAAATTGAAAGTAATAAAAACAGAAAATATAGAGACAACTATAGGGATATAATAGAAAGATGTGAAAAAAGGAGGACAGTAAAAAAGTTACAAATTTAAATAATGTTCCCGCAATTTCTGTTTAAATGAATTTATTACATTATTATATATATTAGGCATACGACTAGCCTTATGACTGTTACTTTTTTTTAATCTATACATCTATACCTGTAAATAAAATTGGAGTGTCTGTTTGTAATATTGAAATAACCGTTTTTTACTACTTGCATATGAATATAAATACGGTACATACACCAAAATAACATATTTTACCAGTTTTGTCTGTCTGTCTGTCTGTTTGTTCCGGCTAATCTCTGAAATAGCTGGACCGATTTTGACGGGACTTTTTTTGGCAAGTAGCTAATGTAATAAGGAGTAACTTACGCTACTGTTATTTTAGAAAAATAAAATAAAATTTCACGCGGACAAAGTCGCTGGGGCCAGCTAATCTATAGATATACCGAGATGATTAAGTTACTATTATGTTGTTGACAAAATTTTACTGTAATGTTACTATTACATTATCCTACACAATTTGTATTATTTTGGATGAATAAATAAATAAATAAATCATATTAGGCATACGACTAGCCTTATGACTGTTACTTTTTTTAAATCTATACATATAAATTAAATTGGAGTGTCTGTTTGTAATATTGAAATAACCGATTTTTACTACATGCATATGAATATATATAAGGTACATATACCAAATTAACAATTTTTATAATTTTTGTCTGTCTGTCTGTCGGTCTGTTTGTTCCGGCTAATATCTGAAATGGCTGGACCGATTTTGACGGTACTTTTTTTGGCAGGTAGCTGATTTATAAGGAGTAACTTAGCCTACTTTTATTTTAGAAAAATAAAGTTAAATTCCACGCGGACGAAGTCGCGGGAACAGCTTGTTTTTAATAAAAACGGTTTATTCGATAGAAAAAACATCTTTTTTGTGGTACTTGAGAATGTTGAAGCCTGTTGTTCTTAATATTGAAATAATAGTTTTTGTCTACGAGCATATGAATATAAATACGGTACATATACTAAAATTTATTTTTATACAATTTTTGTCTGTCTGTTTGTTCCGGCTAATCTCTGAAATAGCTGGACCGATTTTGATGGGACCTTTTTTGACAGGTAGCTGATGTAATAAGGAGTAACTTAGGCTACTTTTATTTTAGAAAAATAAAGTTAAAAACCACGCGGACGAAGTCGCGGGAATAGCTAGTGTATAATATATTAGAGATACCTACGTGTTTTTTTTATTGATGAGTAGCTGTACACGGGATTTAGTTCGTGTGGAATTTAAATTTATTTTTCTAAAATAAAAGTAGCCTAAGTTACTCCTTATTACATCAGCTACCTGTCAAAAAAGGTCCCATCAAAATCGGTCCAGCCATTTCAGAGATTAGCCGGAACAAACAGACAGACAGACAGACAAAAATTGTATAAAAATAAATTTTAGTACATGTACCGTATTTATATTCATATGCTCATAGTCAAAAACTATTATTTAAGAAGTTACATTCCACGCGAACGAAGTCGCGTGTACAGCTAGTTGTCGGTAGTCTAGCGATTTAGCTAGCACACCGCTTTGATTCCTGCTTGGTGGTCGAGGGTTCGATTCCTCGCACGCTGCAAACATTTGTATTCATGAGTATGATTGTTTGTAACGGTCTGGGTGTTGTCTATGTATAGATAATATATATTCATTTACGAAAAAAATCTTTGTATTTGTATCAGTTGTCTGGTACCCATAACACAATGTTCAGCTAGCTTAACTTGGGTCTAGATGAAGCTGTGTGAATTGTGCTGAGATTACTATTATTACTATAATAAATCTTTTCAAATCAGCCGATGTTTATTTTTGCCATAATACGTGCTGTTACCATGTGATAATATTACGTACTTCTGTTTGATAATGTGATAATATTACGTACTTATTACTGTTTTAAATGTGATGCGTTCATTATTTATATTTCCTTTGAATTAAAGACAAGTGTATATATATATATATACGCGCACTTTTTTGCACATTTATGTTGATCCAGCCACGACCCGTAGATACATTTGCTGACTCCACTGTCTCTCTCTTTCTACCACTATAACGGTATCGTGGCGGAACGGCAACATGTTGCCGTTCCGCGTTCCCGCGTGTTCCCTAGATAAAGTATTCGTCGATAGTACCTGTACTCGATATATATGTTTTCAACAATTTCCTGCATTAGTGACTCCGTATCAGCAAAATTTTTTAAATGCACAAAAACTTTTTGGCTCTGAATATATTTATAATAAACTGCCAGAATCTGCACTAAATCTGACAGAGAGGCAATTCAAATCTTATATTAAACAATTTTTATGTAAGAAAGCCTATTACAGGATAGACGAATTCATAGAAGACAACATATCAAGTAAATAATTAGTTTATTAGCATACAACGTTATAATTTGTTTATCTCATTGCTTTCTTGATTCAATTATTTTAGAAATATGAAAGCGTAGCGGGTTTTGTATTAATTGCCGCATGCATTCTTATGTGAAATGTGAATACTATAAACATCAGATGGCAATTGTGAGTAGCTATGACGTGGTCTGGTGTTTTGAGTAGTCATGCTCACTAAAATGTCCAGACTTGTGGCGGCGTGGTGGGCCGGGTCATTGGGCTCCCTAAAATATGGTCGAGCGCAGTGATGGCTGCCTCATCCGTCATACTCGTGAACGGGTGCTGCTTGTAGGGACTGGTCTGCTCTAATCACTATGACTGATTTCCTCTTATTAATTGTTTAACCAGTTGGTTATGTATTCAATATTTTTTTCTTTTTGAGTATTTAATTGAATTAGTGCTAATCGGTGGTTTGTATTCACACACTTAAACTTAAATTGTAAGTAAGAATAAATTATTTAAAAGAGCAACACACAAGTTTCTTGCTTGTTCTTCTTGTGATGAAACAGCATTCCGAATGAGCGGTAGATTAAAAAAAAAAATGTTATGACTATTCAAAAGTGCTTCAATATAAGTTTATTTGAATAAAGGATTTTCTTTCTATTCTATTCTATTTAAAAAATCATTTACTTGTGTGTTGATGAATTTATATACTAGTACATGAAGTACCTAAAATACTTGTTTTGATTCGAATAGGTAGCGATATTATGAATTTATTATACGTAATCTAAAGATTTTGACGAAATAAGAGTAATTAGTTATCTGTTAACCTTGACTTCATACTGGCACCAGTATTATCAGATGATGAACATACTCTTCGAAAACTTACAGCAGAAATATCGTGTTTGGACTCATTAGATTGGTCTCGATGAATAGAGTTTAAAAAACTTAAAATAAATGGTAAATTAGAAATAACGTATAAAAACACTCTACGCAAAATTCAACCACTTTAAAACTTAATAATAATTATTAACTGTGTAACTTATATATATACTAGTTTTTTCACCATAACAAACAACACCAATATGGCCTAGTTAGTAGTGTACCTGTGTACCAATTTACCACACAGATACTCTGAGTTCCAATCCTACACTTTTTTTTTATTATTTATTTTTTTGGTTTTTTTTTTAATTTAATATTTTAATAATTAATTTAATTTATACGATTATTAATTTATAATAAAAACGTAGTTAAGTATTAAATTAATTTTACTAGTTAGGAGTGTACCTGTGTACCAACTTACCACACAGACACCCCGGGTTCGATTCCCACCATTGACTATTGTTATTTACTTCTTTTTGTTTTTTTTTAATTTAATATTTTAATAATTAAATTAATTTATACGATTATTAATTTATAATAAAAACGTAGTTAAGTATTAAATTAATTTTACTAGTTAGGAGTGTACCTGTGTACCAACTTACCACACAGACACCCCGGGTTCGATTCCCACCATTGACTTTTTTTTGTTTTTTTTTAAAGTAATATTTAAAAATAACTATTTTAATAATTAAATGAATTTAATCGATAAAAATAAGTTGTTAAATATTAAATAAATTTTAAGTGACATTAACTATTATAGCATGCACAAACAATATTTTGTAATAATAAAGAAAATACATTTGAAATGTTGTTGTGTTAATTATTTATAAGATCTTACTATAATTGTTAGCTGCTTTACAATTTAGAAAGTATAATAGTTAATGTAAATTAAAATTTATTTAATACTTGACAACTTTTTGTTCGATTAAATTCATTTAATTATTAAAATAGTTAATTTAAAATATAAAATAAAGTCAAAACAAAAAAAATAATAAAAAAAATTCTATGGCGGGAATCGAACCTTGAGCGACCGTTTGGTAAGTTGATTTGAAATTCAAAGGCTTATTTCTTCGAAATTACTGGCCATTTTGAAATAATACTTAGGGTTCGCATACCCTTATCGGATACTACACGGAGTTTCGTCAAAATAAAATATCTAGGTTAGGTATAATAAATTCATAATTAATAGACCGTTACGGTATCTGTATATATTCGGATCAAAACAAGTACTATGAAATAAGAACGAGTATATAAATTGATTAACAAAAGTAATTGATTTTTGAAATATGTTCAGAGCCAAAAAGTCTTCTTTCTTTATTTATGTACTTGTTAGATGCGACAGCGACTTTGTTTTATACTATACTATACTATGTAATGATTGATATACCTAAAATAAATAAAATATCTGAGGTTTGGACAAAAACTCAAAAAGTAATTTTTTTTTGTAAAGGTATTTTGAAAATACTTATTTTGCTTTTAGTGTTATAGTACTTTAACTGTTATATTTTAAGTAACAATGTTTAATTATAATTAATACCACTGCACCAACACTCCGATCGTGCAAAAAATTTAGCTGTTTCATTATTTTTTAGTTCAATTAGTAGTCTACCTAAATCCTAATGGGGAGGAGAGTTATGACCCCCCATGACTCCCAAGACCTCCATGACGCTACCCCCTGGATCCGCCGTTACGTCTTCTCTTCATTCGCTCAGTAACGTTGTTACAAAAGAAAAGATTCCCGTCCAAAAAATAACAAGTATTGAGGTTTGATCTGGAGTCACGTTACTCCAGACTGATTTCTATAAATATTTAGATTAGATAGACTATTATTCTTGAAATACTAGCTAGACATTATTAAGTTACTGTAGCCATAATGTAGTAGCCCAAACGTGCCAATGAGGAAGCCCTTGGCAAATGCTGCACCCTGATTGGCCCGTTTGAATTGGATCAAGAAGTGGTCGTATGCCAAAAAGGTGGATTTGTATAAAATCGTGTATAAATCGCTTAATTATTATTATTACTCGTCGTGACAGTTGTGGCTCAAAACGGAGCAACATTTACATATGGTCATGTCATGGTCATCTGGCATTAGATCAACAAAAGGCCTCCGGATCAACAAGTGAAAAAGGATATATATATATATATTTATATATATATATATATATATAATATAATATATTTTACTATGGAATAATGTACCACTTAAACAGTGCAAAATATTCTCACATTGGTGCAATAGTTGTGAAACTTGCACTCTTTGTAAGAAAATCCGCTCTGTCTTTATAGTATTAGTAGATGTTATATTGATTTTATAACAAAATTATTAGACAGACACTACTGTTGTCTAACTAAGAGTATCCTATTCTCATAGATTTTATAATGACATAATATAGTACCGCATCGATACTGTGTCCAATACAAAACAAGGATTTTCTTATATACTCTTATGTTCTCAGGAACAAGACCGCGACGTCCGTGCTCCATCAATGCGCCTGAGATTCGGCCGCCGATCAGACAACAACATGTTCTTAATGCCCTATGAAGTATGTAAACACTTGTAATATATCCTGTAATAATTTTATCGTATGAACATAATTTAGGCATTTATTAATTTCATTTATTGTTATATATACTTGCACAAATGCCACTTACTAAGATTAATACCGTATACTTTTTTTTATGGACGATAATCAAATGGTGCACCCGCCTGCGCTAGCGGTTTATGCTGGCGGAGTACTAGTAGGGGATAAGATGATGTCGATGGGAAGCATGCAGTTGGGTCAGTTAGCCCATCGTGAAAAATTCACCAGGAATTTATCGTAGTTTCTAGGTGGAAGCGCGTGGAGGTCAGACTTACATGGTACATTGGTAACAAAGAGGTTATCAGTTATATATTTCCACATATATTTCCCTTTCTCTCCAATACCTTATACTATGTACCACGCATCCTTTAGCTCAAGGATGCGGTATTATTATGGCATTTGTTATGTTATATAATAAAAAATATAATTGAAACAGGTGTAAGAATCATGTTTTCAATTCACAGGCATGAAAATTTGTTTATTTTTGTGGTACCTACGATATAATTATAAAGGACAATCCTACCGATATCTCTCGGGTCATAATAATTTCATTGATATCAAGTTTATTTTTATTTTGTAAAGTCACTTCGTATTTATAAGTTTTGTGATATTGGTTATTTCCATTATACTGATCGAGTTCAATATGACAAGAAATGAAAGGACAAACCTACCGATGTCTCTCGGGTCATAATAATTTCATTGATGTCTAGTTTATTTTTATTTTGTAAAGCCACTTCGTATTTATAAGTTACTAGATATTTCATATTATTTTCAAATACTATTGTACTAATGTTTTATACCGACCAAAATCGTCATATGTAACTTTAAATATAGATTAGTATTATCATATAAAAATGTTCGTTTGACAAAGAAATATTTTTTTCAGCCGGCTGTGCCCAAGGAAGTTAAAGCTAACGGGTCAGTTGAGGACGACAGACAGCAGTATTAAACAACTTCGCCGAACATATCCACACGTACCTATAAATTAATATTATCCGCTCCCTTAAATAAATTTCAACACCTATTAATAAGTACAACGTATTGCATTTTACGTGTCAAATAAAAATTTAAATATTATATAAAATTTTAAATGTTATTTCAAGTAAGTAAGCTATATGTACATATATAATAATCAGATAGTATTTATTGTATGTGATTAAAAAATGTTATTCATGGTTTCTATTCGGTCGCTAGATATGTTAATCACCTCTCACTTGTAACTCTTCTTCCTTTATCTGTTTGATCCTTAAAATTAAACTGTGATCAATTGATAACTTGTTAAATTTTACCCTCCTCTTATCTGGTTTTAATCAGAGTATTTTATATTATAAGTACCAATGATATTCTAGTCAATATTATAATTAAGACTGTTTCATATTATGTTGATCTCTTACTCATAATATCTTTTAAATTAAGGTATCACAGCGAAGAGTTGTACATTTTATGAGCTGGGCAAATGTAAAACTACTTCGCTTCGTTACTTCTAAGTTTAAAGTGATTGCTATTTATGAAAACAGTATTTGAAATGTTGTAATTCAATGTAAATCATGGCGTAACGTTTATTTAACACTAAGTGTAGTGAAACTATGTTTAATTTTGTATAGATATTATATAGAGCAAAAAATTAATGAGTTGAAATATAAAACATTGAGAATGGATTGATGGTCTTTCATTTTATATGTTTGTACATTTAAGGAACCTACCCTTAATTTCATCGTGTTTAGATTAAATCTATTAAAAAAAAACTAAATGATGAATACGAAGAAAGGAGGAATCTTTTTGTATATAAAAAAAACATATTTTACAATGCTACCCGAATTTCACACAAAAAAGCAGGCTCGATGGAAAGTGTTTTACATTCAACAGTAAATATTAGCTGAACTATTTATATCACATATATTATGATGCAGTCATGGATTACCGTTCCTAAAGACTCATTAATACATTAAAATTTTTATTGCTACTCCACTATTTCAAATTACTTCATAGATTTATGCTTAGAACCATCCCATAATTACTCATGAATCTATGTTACCTGGTATTATGATGAATGGAAAATAAAATTAATATATATATATATATATAGGTATAATTCATTATATATATATGATGAATTATACCACAGCAGCCATAATTAATCATATAACCCATCTGATGATAATTTCGAAGTGTCAATGTAAAAGAATACAAATTCATCATTTAAATACAATTACTACTTATAGTTCCAAGTGGATATTTATTACTTAGACGTCCAATACAGTCTAATACAATGCAACGTTCCCAAATGTAACGAATTATATGGAAGTAGATTGAATTAAATTTACAGTTCAGATATCTATTTATACTTAACTCAAATTGAACAACGTAAGTATGTAGAAGAAGATTAACTAACACAATTTAATATTCTTGTCGATAATTACATAACACTGTTAACTTTATGAATAATAATTCCTTAAATCATATACCAAACGAAATAGTACGTCAATAGTCTTAGAGAAGTGGAAGCGAAATTCCCTTTAGATATGTCGACAAAGATGGAATGCGGGAAGGGTTCGACGAAATGTAATTACAATTAACTAGGAATCCCTTAGCTCATCGACGCGAAAATGATGGACGTGCGTAGGGAGTTTACAAGATTTTCTAACACTTAGTTATGTTCTTTAAGACATCAAAAGTTTAAATTATTATTATTACTATATACAACTAGCTGTACCCGCAACTTCGTCCGTGTAAAATAGTGGTTTGACCAAATAATGAGCAAAATATTGAGTAATCTAACCCAATCAAACAAAATCAAACCCAAAAAAGTTTCATCGCCCTAGCTTCAAAAATGAAAATTTCTATACAATTCAATCAACAGCCTAAAATAAAAAATCTGTTTCAAACTTCTAGCTTTAAAAATGACAATAATTCCACACAACCTTCTCCCCATTCACCCCTTACAACCCTTTTTATATTTATATTTTTTGAACAGTTATTTAAATCAGTTCAGTAGTTTTGGCATGTAATTGAAACAGACAGACAGACAGAGTAACTTTTACATTAATAATATCAGTACGGTAGTTATTAAACTAACACAAAAAAGCGAATGAAAAAAGTCTCATAGTTCTAGCTTCAACATGACGAATTTCCATAAATACTTTTATTTGCTATTTTATTTTACCCCTTGAACGGTAATGTTTTTACAAATTTTAAATGTCGTCTTTATTTATATTTAATAAACAGTCTAAAAATTTCTTTAACTTCTTCTGAAAATTGGTGGTCCAGTTAGCCAATAACATAATAAATTTTTGTTAAATCAATAGATGTGATTTTCGAAATTGCAAACTGTCACTCTACTTGCGCGAACCATATCTCTGACTCTTCTGGCCAGAGCAAGCGTTTATATATTTAAATTTATAAGGAGACAACGGATTGACAATAATCAGTTCCGCGCGCAACGTCGCATGCGCGCTGCTTATAAAATGACGTATATGTACAACACTATATGTATACAACCGCATAAAGATAACCTTGTATTTCCATTTTCAACCCTTTTTTCGCATTAAAAAGTAGTCTATGTTCTTCCTCGGAGTCTAGACTATCTGCGTACCAAATTTCATTTAAATCTGTTCAGTAGTTTTGACGTGAAAGCGAGACTTTACTTTCGCATTTATAATATTAGTAAGGATAAGGATATATATTTACGTGAACTAATAATTTACCTTAAATATAACAATTGAAATCAGTTGGGTGAAATTAATATGGGGATTTAATTCTTATCAATTGGAAAGAATCATCAAATGACTTAATGAATTAACACAGAATTGAAAAGGTATCATGTAAATTTCTCACAAAATATTAAATTTTTATTACATTACTAATATCATCACACTTATTTGACATTTATTATTATATTTCCCCTAATTTACGGAATATCTATTCTATATATCTGTAAGGTTGCATCAAAATCCGTTCAGACGTTTTTGCGTGAAAAAATAAAACATCCATCTATCCATTCTCACAAACTTTACACGATCTATAGTATATGATAAGACGGCGACGATTTAAGAAACATAGAAATAAAATGTAATTAATCTATCTTTCTGTTTATACTCAAGAAAATCTCCTGTTTTATATAAATTCTTTGAAACAAAATTATGCACAAAAACATTTATTTTTCTATATCTGTCCTTACCTTATTTGTCATACGCTCTAAATGTTATTGACTAATAAATATTGGAAAATACACAATTCATGTGATATTCAATGCATTTAAATATGCCGTCTTCAGTAGATGGGGTAAGGTGATTCACTGTAACGAGACTTAGATAATCGAACCATTTTCTACCTTATACGGTTGATATAAAGTTTTGTATTAAATACTATTTTAAAAAATGTTCGATAATTTCAGCATCTAAGGTTAATAAGAGTTTATTGTACTTAAATATCTACTGTATAATGTATATTTATTGCCGCCTCACGGCGCCATAGGCAGCTCATGATGTAAAGAAATTATTTCTAGAAATTAATTCTATTCTTGGAACTCAACGTGAGTTTATATTATAGTTTGGGGTTCTGATTGTCCGGTTCTAATTCATGGAGCTATCTAATAAGTTTAAAAGTAAGTAATAACGTCTAATGTGCTGTTTTTTTAATGGTGTTTCTTTTAAATACAACTTAAGAAGCTACCCTCGCAGTATCATGCTTGATTTTGTCGTTACGAATTTTACAAATACTATGCAAGATTAAGTATTGAAATTAATCGTCAAAGAGTATTTGCACAGGGAATTCTAAAATGTATTGATAAATACAACATATATCATTATTATTCTACTTGTAGCAATGAAAATACCTACTAATAATAATCTGTGTAATTAGGTCTACTGATACCTATAGTCAGTAACCAGAGTTTCCGTTTCGATAATAAATAACAAATTTTTTATGACTTCGAAATTACCGCAACAGTTAAAATTAAGGCTGAAACTATGTTAGAAACATTATAAGAAAATAATTGTCACTTCTTGTACATACACTGTTTTTCATACTTTACTTCTTGCTCTATTATAATATACTTTGTGGATACTAAAAATCTAGTAAGTGTTAAGAGTATTACAACAACTAACTTACTATTATTATTAAGTTGATAGTCGTATCTAGTCTATCTTCTTATATTTATATTCAGAGACATTTTAATGAGAAAGCGTCAATTGCGTATGCAGCCACAGCAGGTCTTGTCTGAATATTAGCCTCAAGAAAACCGGTTGTCATACTGTCAACAGCAAGACTGGAGATAATTCTATAAGCATAATCACAGGTTGTATAATACCTACTGCTTACTTTGCCATAATAATATGTATAAGGCAAATATTTCCGAGTTAACATAACCTTTACTTAGTAATAAAGAATTAATCTGAAAAATCTAGGTGATCGGTAGTAAATAAATCAAAAGAAAGATTTTGCCCTGAAGTGATATTGTTATTAATGACTTTTGTATTATATACTATTATTTACTAGCAGAAGATATTTGACTTGAATAATTCCTACCTACATATACATATCTGTATATTCTTTATTTTTTTTTAATTTAATCATAAATTCGTGACATATATTCAATTATATATTAAATTTTACAAAAACACACCGGTTGGTTTAAAAAAGTTGATAATCAACTACTCATCATTTTATAGATATATATAATATATTCTTTGTAGTTAACCAGCTACTACGAAATTTAAGACCAGCGTAGATATATGTTTTGCATGTATAAAAATATTATATATCGACTAAAATTAGATCTCATTGTGATAATTTTGCCAGCAGTTTAAATTACTAGTCTTTTTATGTTCTTGTTAGTAAGTTATTAATAATAAACAACTATGACAAAACATATTTATCTTGCCAAATTTAACATGAATACCATACGTGAACTTTTTGGCACGAAATATGAATTTAAATAGAAACAAAGAAAATAGTCGCCTCATATATTAATTACCCTATCTTATTGTTTGTGTATGGTATGTGTCTACCTAATTAAATAAAATTGTATTAGGAGAAATATGTTTTTGTTTTTATTTGACTTACATATTCTTATTTGTACTTGAAATACAAGAATACTACAACGGTAAATAACATTTTTTTACACAAGTTGTTATTATCATAAATTACGCACACTTTCAAATAAGGCACATCTGCAGATTTTGGATAATTTCGTATGTACATTTTATGTACACAAAAAAAAGAACCGTAGAAACGAAATTCCTTCATGTGGTTTAAGGTTACAAGGAAATAGAGATGTCTTATTAGAGATAATCCCTGCACTGAGTTTCAGCGAGAGACACTTAACTATTTTTAACCGACTTCATAGAAAATAAAGAAAGAGGTTGTTCTACGTTCAATCACCGTTTTATTTTATATGTTCGATTATCCTCAATTACAGACATCAGTCATTATTCAAAATAATTGTTTCGTTTAGATTTGAGTATACACTTTCAAAAAATATTCCGAGATTTCTACTATATCACCAAGCCATGATCAAATAAAGTGTTCTTAGAGTTATTGATGTAAATCCTCAAATATTATAGACATATTATTCGCTCGTTCGACGGCCTCGGTGGTTTAGTGGTTCCATGTTGTTGTATGTTTTCCATGTATATTATGTATGTATTACTATAATATGTATTTAAGTAATTCTATTAGTTGTTTAATATTCATAACACAAGCTCTGCTTAACTTGCTACTAGATGGCGCATGGGTTGTAAAAATATTATCAGTATATACGTTCTCTTGTATCGTGGCTTTTTTACATTTATATTACAGACGCTTGAAGTAATATAAAAAGTACTACTTATATTAATGATAATACTTAATTACTTAAGAATTCGTGAGTTGTTACTATTCTAGCTATTAGTTTTTCTGCTAGAATAGCAAACACACTGAAAACCATTCAATGGAAAATAGCAACGTTTGCTTATGTATATAGACAGTGTCATAAACACGTCGTCCCGTGACGTTTAGCATACCCTTCAAGTTTTAATATTCGGTAAGGTTAAGATATACCTCTGTACCTTGTAATTTCACTATTATATCTCATCCTTCAAATAGAAACACGACTTATAAAACAATCTGCCCAACCGCAGAAGGGCGCCAAGACCTTAAAAAAAAGGATTGGACTTTCACCACTAGAGTATCACTCACAATGAGTAGCACTGTCGAGTGCATAATACAATTATCCTTGAAACAGATTCGGATATATGGTGTCATGACGTTAGTCATACTAAATCAAAATAGAACTATGCACCTGTCACTGCTTGTGTCACTGGTTTCACCAACATATTAGCCAGTAGTTTTTATTACCATTCCTCACAATGATTTATGGAAAACATACGAAATAAATCAAATGTTGGAGTAGATAATTAAAAATTAAAGCTATACACATGTTTTATTTTGCTTAAGTATTTGTCTAGTTGAAACTATCTACGTTAATTTCATTTTGTTCACAAATTGATAGATTTCAATCGTAATTAAAATAACATAGTATTAATTCGGAACTGAACCTCATCCATAATATAAATATAGGTCTAGATATCTTAATTGTTTAAAAAATGCATCTGAGACCTACATCTCCTAAAATCCCTTTTGTAATCTACGATTTTTTTATTATTCTTTATTGAAACCAAAGAATATAATATTTTACAAAGCAGGGTAGTGTAAAGATAATTACTGAATAAAACATATAAAACAATCATAAACATGTCCATTTATTCAGATCTTGTCAAACTATGCCTTTAGAAAATTAGTTCTTTTCAACAGATAAAGAAAATAGTGGTATTACAGTACCTACTAATTTCAAAATAATAACGTTCATCTTCTCCACAACGGCAATAGTGTATATTAAATCTAACCTACCACTTGGAACTACAGTTATGAAGATAGGTATGTATAGGTAATTATATTTACTAAAAAAGACACTTGACGTTGACAAATGTGAAACAGAGTTCAATAGCCTTGTCCAAACGAAGTGTATTGTAAGAAACGGGAAAACGTTCTTAGATTTTATCAATTTTTAAATCATCACGCTGAAAATAGTTCAAACTATATAAAAATCTGGTAAGTATATTCCGCGATAGAAGGTATGGTTCATTCGCAGTCTGGAAGTCGTAGGTTGCAGAGATCAGTTTGTCGAAGTCTGTCAAGTCCCGTTTCTAGCTTATAGTGATACACGGACAAGTTCAAGGGCAGTTTAAAAAATATTTGTTATTCTTAGGTAAGGTGTTGTTGTATCTTGTTTAAACATGTGTACTTCTGTAGTTTTTATCATATTGATAACAGAATACGTTCTGTTTAGTATTATATATAAAGTAAATGAATTTAAATCGAATTGTTAAGTATTTTTCATACGACTCTGAGTTCCATAAGGGACGAAGAGCTCTATGTATGTATATATTCAAGATGTGTCAATGTACATATATATATTAACTATATTAAGATTCGAAATATAAAATACAACTAATGAACATTTTTAATTATTAACAAAAAAATATTTTTTAATGTGTAACGTCCATTAAAATTGAGAAATACGATAGCCTATAACGTGGTAAAAATAACTCTACTGGAGCTAACGCTTGTATAATTTATAATCGCTTTTTTAAAGTTATATTGATGTAATTTCTTTCATTTTTCTAAAATGTAACATTTAAGAAGCAAATGTTTTATTTACATTTTGGGTCTTATTATGATGCAAGGCCAACCACACATTTCCATTTTAGTAAACTTCTACATACTGTTTTCATTCCATTTAAAGAAAATATAGCAAATATATATTGTAACGATTATTTTATGAGATGTACACGTTTAAGGTGTTTTGAACACTTCAGTGATGTTAAGGAAACAAAATAAACTTTTCCCTACTGTTCCATGTGGAGTTTCTATTTTGTATAACAACAGTGTTTCACCTTTGATCGCAGTAAACACCTGTCTGACAGTAACTGAATATCATGATTACTGAAAGCTTACAGGTGAGGCGTGTACATAGACGCGACCGCAGGTTGCGTGGGCGGGCGGAGTCGCACGCTCAGTAAGAGGCAGGCAAGCAAGCCGCTCGCACGAATTGACGCCGCACAAGGTACAAATACTAAAAACAAGCGCAAACGCATCATGCTAACATAGTATTAACGCTTACAAACATACACGTTTTTCGCCACTAATTACCTGGCGGCCTCGACATCACTAACTTCATGAACAAGGTGTCGTACGAAAATAATTCGCCATGACTTCATGAGCCTGAAATAACTCACATGTTTCAGTTAATAACGCTGCGCCGGCGGCCGATATGCATGCGTATGAATTTCTGTATGGCTCCATTATAGAATTTTGTTTGATGTTTTCCAACGCTATTCACAATGGCTCTTTGTTTAATGTTTTGCAACACTTCTGTGGTAGAAGTTGTACTGCCATACATATAGATAGATTAACTCAAAATTGTTGTAATGATACATAAATATGATTTACGGGATATTACATAATTAGTTTAGCTTTTTAAAAATGACAATAAGTGTCAGTTGAATAGTTATTGCATATATAAATTTTTGCATATATAGAGAGTTTTACGTAAATAAAGAGCAATTTCTTTATAGTTGAACGTCAGCCTTGTACATTATTTAATATAATTACAAATGTAGCTGTGTAGTGATACTTCTTTAATTACTTTTCTAAGCATGTTGCAAACTTTGCAAATATCTCCTTGCCGCGTTCTAGAAACCTACAGGTGTTAACATATAGTTGCAAATTTATGCATTAAGCATGACACAGTTTAAAAATAGCTTTAAAAGTTATTCGTGTACACCGCATAGCGGAGATTACAGTATGTATACTATTATTCCCAACCTTGATGACGGTATTGTTAACCTTGTTTCTCTAAAAACAACTTCATCGACCTTACTACAGCTCCAAACATAATTTTTATTGCTTGTCTGGCTGGACTGAAAAATATTTCGAATACTTACACACATATTTTAAATCAAAATCGTAATATGGAGGTACTACTTTCGTTTTTAACTCTCATATAGACTCATATGTGTTATACTCATATGTACTCATGAGTAAAATTTTAGACTTCAATAGTGATAATGTCATTCATTATAACAAATAATTAAAAAATAAAGCAATTTAAAATAGAAAAAATAATTCAAACGACCTAACGATACCAAACTATATAACGCAAATAGTTTTGTTTCACAAAACGTAACAAGGAACATTTAGAAACAATCCTATTTATCAGAAATACATATTAATTCTGTAAATAAGTGCGCAAATATTTGTTACGTGTGCGGGCAAGTCTGACGCAAAAATAGACTATATCTCTCATCGTCTACGTTATGTATCACATCGTTTTGAGAAGCATGGACGATAACGAACTGTTTTTTAACGCCCACATGAGTTTCATAAATTGGCCAAGTATTGTGTGAAATGCACCTACACAGATAAATAAGTGCACTTTATTCTCTGTGAACTTGAATGAAATGAAAGTATCCAATAATTGAGATGAGACTACGGTAAAAATAAATTTGTATGTTTTAATTGAATTTATTTTAATGTTAAAATTTTATTTCTAGTCGTAAGTTCTTCTGTAATTTGACAAGTAAGAACATAAATCTACCTACTATGTTTAGCTTAAGTGTCACTTAGATCCGTAATAAGGGAAATATGAAAAGAATGAAGTACCTAAGAATAATACACTACATCGTTTGGTGTTAGGTTGAATAGGATTTAATTATATTCTAATAAAACAGACTTTCCTTGTGTAGTCATGACGACATAATATTCTTGTCTTTCCTCTTTGTTTATATAGATATTGTTTTTTATTTTTTAAACTTTTAAACTAAGATCCTGATTATGAGCTATTTTTGTCATTTACTTTCGTCATATGTTCAAAATAACATGAACTGTCACGACATTAATATTAGTATTACTTATTTTTCTGAAAATCTATTATGTTAAACAGAAATGCTTAACATACCTGAAATGGAAGGTAAATTTCAGGGATATTACTATCAACTCTTTAAACACAGCTGAAGCAATCGGTTTATCTACAGTTGATTTAGGAATAACCATCCACTTTTTTATGATAATCATGCACACGCTTGGTACAAAGTCATAGTATGGCCATCTAATGAGGGTGCCAAATAAGCTTGGTATATTGAGCCACATTTTCCACCAATATCACTGGCGACGTATTTAAACTAAAATTGCATCTAACAACTAATTTATAGAACAAACAGAAAGCTTTGTGTGGTAAAAACAGAGAAAAAAAATTGTTTAAAATATACAAGTATATATATACATATATATTATACTAAGTAACCCGCGCAACTTCGTCTGTGTCACATTTTCCCATTTTTACAACTTTTTATAATATTTTCTATGAATTTAATTCACTCTGTATAAAATAACAGGCGCAAAGTATTATTAGATATTTTATAGATATCTCGGAGGTCACTTAGATAAGCCGTAAGAATTTTGTATAATCACTAAATAGTTGGTTTTAGTATTTATCTGGTTTGCTTATGTAGTTGGTATGTCACAAAAATTGAGAGATGTTGTTTACGCATTAGTGAAACGGTTTCACGTCAACTAATTCTGGAGTCGCGGTGTCCGACATCTTCCGTGTACATTTCGCAATTATTCTTCAGACCACGTCTCATAACACAATATATAAATAAAACGTATCGTCTTTGGGAATATTACAACAAATAGCTAATAAATATATAGAATTTAATAAATGTAAAATGGGCATTATTTGTAAATTGGAATAATATATAATAAAGTTAATTTCAATTCATATTCATTATTTTAAATTTGCGTTATTATTAAAAGATTGTTTTTCAATTAAAAAATATTACGCTTCAGTTTTCATATAATTTTATTGCTATATTTTTTATATACTCTATATTTTTGTTTGGAATTCATATAGGTGCACTGAAATCATAAAATATATGAATTAAATACAATAATATATTGGATACAAGTGACAGCTATTTTATTAAGGAGCCGTCTTTACTAAGAAAAATGGTTTAAATATTTTTTTAATAACCTTTTATTATTATTAGTCAGTATTTCAATTATGTTGCATTCATATTAATACACACTCATAAAATAAAATGTTAAATACAATACACTAAAAATAAATAATTCTCTTCCACGACGTTACAGTAATTTCTGAGTTATCTAATAATTGTTTTCTGAAGTATCGGAAATACTTAATGTTTATCTATAAACTATTCTATCATAATTTTGGTAACGAAAAACTAAGCGACATGATAAAAACTAATATATATAGTAAAACTAACTTTTACACGCAAGTTCAATCAATGAAAATCACTTCAATTAAGGTCAAGCGACCATGCTTCTTAATTACCCAAAAAAAAACGAACTATCACATTTTCGCATGTAAATTAAGATTAAGAAGACGTTACGATTTCTACTTAGTATGGCCTTTTAAGCACATGAGACTAGACGACGAATAGGCTAACATAGCCTATTCGTCGTCTAGTCTCATATCGAAAACTTATTTGCACAAAGCTACCTGTCTCTCGCACATTATTCGGAGAAAATATGATAGTCGTGTAAGCTTTTGCCGGCGCTAATAAAAACGCAATAAGACGTGTAGCTCCATTTCAATGCGCGGGCATGAATCTTCTGACAGTAATAAAATTATCTCACGAGGGGTATAAAATTTGTCATCCTAATTTCTTTGGGTATGTCTATAACTACACTTTTACTTCTGTTAGTGTTACTTTTAAGTCATGATATAGTAAATGTTATCAAATTTAATTTTAAAATCTTCGTCATATGAACTTGTTTTATATAGATTGTTAATGTATATATTTATAATATTCTAATAACCTGACATATATAATGAATTTTATGAGAGTAAAGTAACAATCGAGTAATTTTTAGTTTATATCTTCATTTCAGCGCTGAACGAACGACTTCAAAATGGCCACCGGCCCGAGGATAGTGCACAAGCAGTTTAACTCGCCTATCGGGCTCTACTCGCAGCAGAATATAAAGGAAACCCTCAACAAACATATGCAGAACCTCGACAATGGCACTGTCGGGTGAGTAACGTTTTGTATGCATAATTTAGGTGATACCAACTTATATGCTTATAATATAATCACAACTTTTCCTTATTTATGAACATTTTACCCACATTGTAGTATCGCGTATTCAGTGGAACAAGATAGGTATCATTATACATTCTGCTGTGTAACTATAAAGCCAAAATAGAGGTATTGACTATAGCAATTACCATAATATATTATAATAATTTGTGCTGATTAATAATAAATGAAACGACAAGAGGAATTAAGTACAAATAAAAAATAATCGAGAAGATACTGAATATGTGTGATTAATTTTCTATTTTAATACAAAAAATGATATTTCCTCATATCCATTAAACATTAATTTTCTGCAACAAATTAATGAAACTGAAATACTTCAGATTTTTTGGGTTATAAACTTAAGAGTTAGCCAATATCGTATCTTTGTTGAAAATTCTAAAATTGAATCTTTCTGTTACCAAAATTACTTCATAAATTTGACTAGCTTCCAAATTACAAGTTTCTTCCTCTCGCAGTTTCAAAATATCCACCGTTAAAGTTTTTTAATTTCGTCACTGCTTCTACAATCATCAAAAATCAAAGGTACTTCTTGCTGATCCACAAAGTTCAAACTTTGCAATTAGTAGTACTAAGCCTTCTCCATAAAATGAATATAATAATAAAAACTTAAATAAAGTAAAGAAATATATCTAACTTGTGAAGGAATTTTTAACAGTATACCACAAATAATATAGTCTTATCTGTGGTTAAACTAACTTCGCAGAATATTATATTCATTGAAATCAATTTATATGCGATTTCAACGCGTTTTGTTTTATTTCTCTATAGTTCGTAAAAGAAAATGCAACTATTATAAATATAGAGTTCTATAAGTGTAATAATGTATATTTTATCTCCGTAAGTATATTTAGATCAACAGAGCATAAAGCGATAGGTGCCAATAAACGTATCTCGTGACTCAGTCAGTCATTCCATACAGATCAATATGAATCAGCAGGCATGATTTTTGAGGAGATCGAATCGAGAATCAGAATCTCCTCAAAGACTCCTATGATATGTCGAGCTGCCATCAGTTCGGAATGCTTTCGAGATGAGAAGAACTGACAAGAAACTCACCTCCTAATCAAAGTCGTTTTGAATAAATAACTAATCATTGATGGTAATTCTCTAGTTATGATATTATCAATTGTTTTTGTCACAAAAAAAGTTTAGTTTTGGTTTGAATTGTTTGACCAAATTCAGATATACCATTTGACATTTGTACTTAATTTTTACTTCACTGCGTCAAAAGTAGATCTGCTCATCAAAAATGTTTTATACAATTTTAAATATTTTTATAATTCTTTTTATTTGAAAGCACATGACGTTGGTTCTTGTATATTGCAAAAAATATTATATGAAAGATTGACGAAATAGATATAAAGAGAAAAATACTTGCATTCTTCCTGTAGAGAGAGGCTTGGACTGACTTGATCTTGGATCGTGTAGGAGCAGCCAAGAATCTCCGAAAGCATGGTGTAATCGCGAGGCAAAATATGAAAGTTAATTAAAGAGTTGTCTGCAAATAGAGATCTCTTGCATTTTCAAAGGTAGACAATAAGATTGTCATAAAGAAATTAATTCAAAATTGTAGTAGTACATGGATGATAAAATATTGCCATGAATGGCGTGGACAATAAAGTAAATATGCTGTAGAGTAATAAGCACAAACAGTAATCTAGTAAGTGCATCATACTCGTAGTGATTAATTTTATACTGGCGTGTTAAGGGACATAATAGTAAATATATACACAAATAAATTATATCAGGATTAATACACTAATGCAATGGAATCTACGGTATAGAGGTAATAGACTATCATATTAGAAAAAACGTTTATAATTATAATATATATATTTTAACATAGAAAAATTACAAGGTACAACCATATCACAGTATGAAAAAAGGCACAGATAGAAAAGATATACATACCTATATTTTTCTAATTCGGCTGCGTTCCATTACACAACACTTTAACGTGGCGATAACTATCTGTTTGTGTGTCAATGTTGTAAATAAAATTAATTATAATTATTAATTATATTTTATTTAATTAAATAAATATATTACACAGAACATGTTAAATATACGTTAACATACAGAAAGAAAAGAAACTAGAGAACAATAACTGATTTTATAAAAGTTTACATTACGTCACATATAATTTTATTAATTTATTTATTTATTTATTAGCATACAAAACAGATTACAGTCAATATAATAATATAATAGGAGCGTGTAGTTCGGTACAGAACTGGATTGTAATCCAACACTATGTATGCCTAAGAGCTAAATTATATAGACGCATTCAATATACGCTAGATAATTAGATAATGTTATATAATAAAAAGTAAACTAAATAGAAAACGATATTTAGACGCATTCAATATACGCTAGATAATTAGATAAAGTTATATAATAAAAAGTAAACTAAATAGAAAACGATATATAAATATGCGTAATGCAATAAATTATCATGTTAACAGAATTTTATTTATATTAAAGAAAAGAAAATTGGTATACCTAATGTTAAATATAATTTGTCAGTTTACGGTGGAAATTTAATTGTCTCCGGAACTGGACCAGCGTTGAATGGAAAATATCTATATTTCTATTCGAGACAAGAATTTCATTGTATTGGCGACACATTCGAACTATTGGATTATAATAAGAAGTATTATTTGAGTAAACCTGAAGATAGAAGGTGTTATAATTACGGTTGCGTGATCTAAATCTCGTATTAAAGTTTAATAGAGAAAGAAGAGTGGACGAGTCCAACTGATGATGAATAATTTTATGTAACAAGGTTAGGTCATTATTTTGTCGTCTTATATATAAAGGGTCCAGATTAAAGTATTTCAGACGTTCACTGTATGCAAGTTTACGACCTAAGCCGCATCTATAGCTAAGTATTTAAATAACGTCTTTGAATACTTTCAATTCGGTTGCTATGTAGTCTATACCAGATAGCCGAGTTATATTCTAAAATACTACGTACGAGTGAGTTATAGATATAATTAAGCTTCTACTCTGCCGAAAGTTTTTAGTTGATCTTGTAATGAACCCAAGAAGACGGTAGCTACGGTCAACAATATTATCATAGTGGTCTCGAAATGTTAGTTTGTCATCAAAAAGCACGCCCAGATCTTTTGCGACACGATTACGTTCAAGAATTTTATCCCTAAGGATATAGTCAAATTCGAGTTTATTTGTTTTTTTAGTAAAAGTTATAACGAAACATTTACCCACATTGAGCTGCATGAAATTACGATCACACCAATCGGAAAGTGAATTTAAATCCGATTGCAATCTCTGAGCGTCAGTACTATTGTCCACCGTAGAAAATATCTTAAGGTCATCTGCATAAAGTAGACAAGGACAGGATAGGACATCGATTAGGTCATTTATGATATAATTAATTAATTATTCAAATACTATAGGTAGATGACGTCTTGTAGACGCTATCTTTATTGTTGTCGTTTGATTACCAAAATAGGTGACATTCTACATACAAATGTACAAGAAGTTGCTCACACCAGAAATAAATACTATTATAAAAGCAGAGAGCAGATTTTGTTATGAGGAAAATACAATACAGGCCAACTCTAAAATCGGTGTTAAAATAAGAAATTGTGTTACGTAAATAGTCAAATTAATCAATGACTTCTCTAGAGCTCAGGGATGTTAACCGAAATACTTCACATAAATGAGATCCAAAATTAGATTGTCAGATGTAATCGCCATCAATTTTATCAATGAACCTGCTGTAACTAACATCGCGGATCTATATCTGGTTTGAAGGTAATTTGTCATGTTGTACGTGTTATATACACTATATACGCTATAGCTAAAATATATTCTCCTAAAAATATAATGAATATTCAATAAATTCTAAAAATATTTTCTTTTCCATGCATATTTTTTTATTACTTTTAATATGTTTATTACTTACTTAATTTGTATTGCATACATATTTAATATAAGCGCAGATCGATGTGCGACCTAAATTTAATGTTAAAGTATTTTATGCCCGGTATGGAAACTAATTGGCTGATGATAATAAAAAATCATTCTCTCCTAATTTATTCAATAAAATTTACTATTAGTGGTAATAGATAGTATTTTCTTCAATGAAATGCATCCCAAGATAAATACTGAGCCGTTTTTGAATGCCGTTGACCGATCAATTATGGAGCAGACACGGATCGCACTGAGGGGCACTGACATTTACGTGGATGAAATTTAGCATGGCGCCAACACCGGCTGCATTCCACACGAATGCGAACCACCAAAGTAACGTTTAAATTCCATATTCAAATAATTATACTCCGCATATCTATCTGGTACATATGGGTTTCGTCTTCGCGCAAAAGAAATAAACTCATGTAGTATGTATACGTTAAAAGATATCAGATGTACTTATGTTACTTATGAATAGAGTAAACTCTCTTTAGTAATTAAAAAACTTTAATTACAAATAAAAGACGGCAATCGATTTACTGTTAAGATCTTTAAAGTATTTGCAGTAAAATATTATAGATAGGTATATACGGAACAATAACTGCATCTTTTGTTTAAAAAATTTACCCACATCCCCATTGCCTTGTATATGTATGGTAAGTAGGTATATTTATCAAATCGTAGTAAGCGTGTATGTATTTATTAAAATTAATTACGACCGTATAAAAGAAACGGCGTATAATCGATTATAACAAAAGTAAACACTTGTATAAATATAACCATATATGTTAAAACAAAAATTCCTATACCTACATTGAAAAACGCGCGAAAAATCTACGCGTGGCTAAGAAACTGCAGAGTTGCTACAATAGTCGTTGGTATTAATACGAATTTTTCCTGAAGTAACCCATGGATTAGTGATTTATACGGTTCATTCGTCCCTACGGGTGGCTTCGTCAGCTGTCGAGTAAGCAGGGCCCTGTGACGTATGTGTGAACTTTTTAATAAAAATACTCGTAATTTTCTTATTTGTTATTGTGGACTCTGAGGTATTTTATTGGCCACATAGAAAACTATTTGTTCTATAATATATAGGTACGTAAAATTAAGAAAACACGATTTTTCGACGTTTTATTTATTATTATATTATCATAGTTTACCCGTGATCATGGTGGTTAAATGTAATACTGCTGAAATATCGAGAATTCCATAATAATAAGTAAGATCCCGAGATTATCTTAATTTTATGTATAAATAATGGCTATGTTAAATTTAAAAAAGTATATATGTGTAGAACCAAATATAACGCTTGTATCAACAATATATATATTCATTAATCTGCATAAATGATTTTATTATAACAAAATAATTTTTGTGTGAATCTGTACAAACTTTTCTTCTTAAGAATCTTTACAGGTCGTTACATAGGTTCAAATTTGGTTCAATTCTCATGAGGCCTATTCTTATAAAAGGTAGCTATTCTTATATAAGGTATTTTATGCTCTATATATTAACACAATTTTATATTATATTAATGTATCGATTTATTGTTTCCCTTATTCGAGAGAACTATAAGTACCGCATAAACCATCCAACAACGAAAGTGAAGTATAAGCATACTATTAATATGCATTTATATAACATCTATGTATGTTATCCTATAAAATAGGTGCTTGAAGTCTATATAAAATTATTAAATAGTATTATTATCTGCACTTTCGTTGTTGAATGGTTCATGTCGTAGCTGCTAGCAAAGACATAACTCTACCATCTAAGTACTGAACAAACATTCACCTCAGAGGCGCATGGTAAAATCAAAGCTTAAGGCCCTACCTTTATATAAAAAAAAAGCTTGACGTACGTACGTATAGTGATATGTTTTTAATTGAAGCAGTTATAGCCGAACACGATGATAAATAGTAATAAAAAATTCTGTAGTGCCTATGCGGGAAAACAGTCTTATATGGATAAATAATGTTAACTAAAAAAAAGAATGTAGAGTAATTATAGTACTATAATACAATGAATAGGAAATACTCAATAAAAAATTAATATAGTACCTGTAAATATGTTTAAATTAAGTCCAGTTATTATCTGTGTTCATTATGATAGACTGGTTTTTTCTAATGACTATGTGCTGTATAAAATATTGAATGTTAGGGGGAAGTGGGGCAGATTGGGACACATTGATACACGTGTATTATTTCGTAAACGATTAAATGTATTCGATAGTGACAACTCTGAAACACGTCTTTAAACTTCTGAAACCGTTGTGATTACGCTAACAGCCAGTCAACCGGTGGCTTTTAGCAGGAGAGAAAATGTTTCGAGCGCGGGTAACTAAAAAAATACGTGAGATTTAAAAGTGTTTTTACGATCTGCTGAGCCATCTTGTGATGATCAATGTATCCCAAAGGTAAAGGGCATCAAATATTAAGGACTTTGCACGTGTTTTACAATAATTAACTTAGTATCTTTAGTGAAACCTGCTTTTTATAAAAATTATTTTTGGGGAAGTTTGATACAGGAAAGTACGGGGCACAATGATACGTATCAATGTTCCCCGTGACTTCAATAAAGTGTTAATTTTGTAAAAAAATTGTATTGTATTTTCAGAAAATGGTGCGAACATATAAACCAAATACTGAAAGACGTAGTACAGGTGAAGACTCGATCAAGTGGGCCGTATCTAAAGTTATTTCAACGAGATTATCCATACGGAAAGCAGATGACAAATATCTAACTGGAACTCTACAAAATCGTGTTGAAAAGTTTAGTTTTAGAATTTATGTTAACCTATTAGATTATTATATTTATTTTTTAATAAACGAGTCAAGTATAATTTGTTTTTTGTTTAGCGATCCTGTTTTGAATAATGGTGATATTCTGAAGTATTAGTTTTGTTAAGAAACAAGTGTTTTTTTTTTTGTTAAAATGTAAAACTGATTGTAAATTAATTATTTCACAATAAATGTATTATTTTACATGAAAGTGTTATTATTTAAACCAGATTCATACAATTTCCACTCTGTATCAAAGTGCCTCAATGCGTGTATCAAAGTGCCCCGTAGGTGGGGCAGAATGATGCAAAACTGTTTTTTTACTGAAATCAATATATCGTTATATCTAATATAATTAAGCGGGTATTTCGTACCAAAACATAAACCTGAATTGTTGACCAATGCACACGGCAAAAAAAAAGTTGAAATGTGATGTTTTAGTATATTAAAAAAGGCTTTGAATTTTTGTGCATCAATCTGCCCCATAGTAAGTGAAAAACCGATGGTGCATACCCACACAACATTGTTGTATGCCCACGGTTACCGCCCAACACAACATTGAATAACACATTTCCGTGTCTAAATAAGCAACTAAGTATAAATAACACGTGACCATAGTCCGTATAAATATGAGTGCGTACAACCGAATATTTTTGTGTAAAAAAATGTACTATTATTTTCCAACAAAAAACAATATTTAATGATCTAACAATATTTGAAATTCTTACATAACATATCCCTTATAACCTTGGATATTGGATAAATAACTAGGAACACATTGCTATGAATAAATTAGGTATAAAATGTAGGTATTATGCAATATATACACGACAAAATAGTCAAAAAGATTACTTATAATTATAAAATTGGTGTTTCATGTTATTATTATTGACATTATGATAACAATAATTGACCTTTCGCTGATGAAAATGAAAAATAAACAGTTAAACAAATGAGGAAGAAGGAGCGCACGTGTCCGCCAGTCGCGACGCAGCGCACCGGCGTACAACACTGCGCATGTGTTGCATTTCGCGGTTTCTATTTTCAAAATCTAACATTTTCTAACCTATCGTCTGTATTTAAATTTAGATATTTTTTCTATCTGTGACAAAACATTTTTTTTACTATTTCTATTTGCTGATTCAAATAGATCAATAATAATTATTGATCACGATTACATTGCATTAAAATAAACACAAATACTGAGAAGATATTCAGATTCAAGGCAACGTTTTAGCATAAAAGCTATACTACAGTCGTCTCTTTAAATGTACAAGTATTAAAAAAAAGTGAATTGTATAGATTACATATATACCCTGTTGTCGTAAGAAGTCTTTTTTATCTGTGTTTACATGATGTCTACTGCCGTAGAGATTAATAGGTAAGATTTGTAATAATATTAATAATAGCTAAAAAATAAGTTCCGATTATATGTAATTGATAAAGACCGGCTATTAATAATTGTATTACCTAAGGGAAATTAAAGGCTCAATAAATTATTATATTCTCCTTAAAATTATTAGCAAATAAAATATAAAATTGTTTAGATATTAGCTCGTTTGTTGGGTTTGTCCAATGTACATCCAATAAACGTATGCCGTCCAATGTACATCCAATATACTACAAACTAAAACAAATATGTCAATATATCAAAATTTATTGAAAGATCGATATAAGGCTATGTAGCTTGAAAATATATTAATATGTGTATATAAGTGATGGTATTTAATTTCGGGAATATGTTTAAAGGCATGTACCTTTTGTATGTGTCTATTAAATATGAAAACTGAAATGGCAAATGACCTAAAGTCATCCTGATGCCATGTAGGTAGTAACACCGGAGGACTAACATGTCTATCATGACTCGTATCCTGTAATTTTACTGTCTTATCTCACCATTCAACCAAAACACAGATTAAAAAGCAACATGGCGACGGAAATAGATGAGACTGAGGTAAATAACTTTTTACAAACCTCGGTACATTAAATTGATAATTGTATGTTAGCAAATATATCTATTACTGTCTGTCTAATACTTACCCGTACTTAAGTAACACTGACACCTAATCTTGCCAATAAAGGTATATCGAGGTGAGCGTATACCCATAAAAGGCAGCAAAATATTGATGAAAGGTACATGAGCAGAATAGCGCCTCCTATAATGTTACGTTACTCGGCCTACATACATATGTATATATTGTATATTTTTAGTAATAACCTAGAACAATTCACACAACTCTAGTCTAAGTTAAGCAGAGCTTGTGTTATGATTACTAGACATCTGATAGAAATAAATACTTTTTTGTACATCTAACTATGTATGTACATAGAAAACACCCAGACCGATACAACATAAGCAATCATGCTCATGAATACAAGTGTTTGTAATATTGTATCGTGCGAGGAATCGCACCCGCGATCTTCGGAAGTTAGACGGTGTGCTAAACCGCTAGATCGGAGTTTGATTATGTAATTTGAATTGTTTCGAATTTGTGAACCGTACTTTATTCATTGTGTTTGAAAATCTCAAATAGTTCATGTTATACTATTAAGTTTTGAACTGATCCTTTTATTTATAAAAAACGTGGTTAAGACATATATTACTAACCGGCCATGAACAGAACCTGCCTTCGTATGGTGTTGTCATAATAATAAAAACGATACAAACGAGTTAACAAGAGATGACATGGCAAAACTTTTAATTTGTGATGGATGCAGTAAAAATATATAAACTCTACGTAAGAAATAAATCTTTAAAGTTATAAAAAAATACGTTTTCATATTGTTTTTAGAGTGTATAAAGACTTGGTATATAGAAAATCTTTTATTTATACAGATAGATACAAATATAACAAATAAAAAAAGGGTTGTCGTGGTTTACTTTTAACAAAAGGCTTAATATATTTTTTAAATTAATTCATGACAGCAATGGAAAGTAAAAGTTAATAATTAAGCAAAAACTTTCAATTCCTTGGCCGCATTCAGTATCTCGCCACACATAAAGCCAGATTAAAAAAATAAGTTCGCTTGCAATGGCTGAGATGTAGGTATACAGAATACAGTACTACATTGCTCTACATTCATCTATTTACACAACATTGTTAGTCCAAGAAGTCCTTTGTTCTGTGTATTTATAAAACAATGACATACTCATGTCTATGCAATTACTAAAATGAAAGACTACAACAGACTCTGACAATATACCTAATAAATATAATGAATACTTAACAACTGCGAAATTGTTGTCAACTCGCAAAAAGAAAGTATATACCAATTTTTTGTATTTTTTAAGTTGATAATTGTATTTTAATATTCTTTTTAGTATTTTTCATAAGTAATTATAAACATATGAACTCGTTCGTGGCTTTAAGAAAATGGTACCACAATATTATCGTATGATAATATTACATAATGGTACTAACCATAGCTTATGACTTGCGTACTACAAAATAAACTAAACTAAACTGATGACTCCAATCAATATGCCATTTAGAATAAATATTTTTAGCAGTCTTATTTGTGACCAAAGTGACAATAATAAGTAATTTAAAAAACAAAATTACTATAATGTGTTATCAACATTCATAGATATTTGTTAGAACCATATTATCATTTAAAGTAATGCCTACCTTCTTGTGTATTGAATGAAGTAATAATTTCATTCATGAATTCGCTATGTGACTATGTGAGGGAGATATTAAGTAAAATAATGTTAACCAAATATTGCTACTCCTACATACTCGTACCTGATGTTATATGTCATCAACATATTTATGAAAAAGATTAATATGTAGCAAATTCTAAACTCATTGCTTGGACAACCAAGAAAATATTTTTCTTTTATCTCTTAGTGAGCCGCCCACAATTCGTATGCGTTGATTTTTTTTTCATTAAAATAAACTCCCATATAGTAATATGGGGCTTTAATTAAGTAGTAACTAAAGTTTCTAATAAATTAAAGAATTTTTAAAATGATTATATTTTTTGAAAATATTAATTTATAATATCAGTTTTGGCTAAACGGTACTTTTGGTAAAAAGTTGAGAAAATATGAATGTAAATGTTTCTTACTGGCATGAATTTTTACTATTCTGGGAAATGAAATGGTAAAGGCAGGAGTTCAAAGTAATTATAAATAATTATAAAGTTAATTCAATACATGTCTCGATACCTCTGACTTTAGAAAAAAACGTATCAAATGAATAAATAAAATCTGCAAGTAAACAATCAGATCTCACACACCACTCTCTTACTAGAAGCGTATTTCTTTCCCACGGATTTTCTGTCTTAAGCGAATGTAGTTATCGTTTTTATATGAGTTTTTGAACGTCTTTAGAAATTCATTTAGTAAGAATAGAGAAAGCTAGGGAAAGTAGGTGATAATACTAATTCGAACAGATTTAAGAACTGATCCAGTTGAATTCATATGAGTTAAATATCAAGATTATCACGGTTGAATGGTAAATATGCCAACTGTACGAAAAACCTCTTACAGGTACTTGATTTTCGACCTTGATTCGAGAATATCAACGCAAAATTATTCGAGAATTCGACCAACTAAAATTTATGAATAAATTTTTCATGTCGTGCATCGATATATGTACAAGATTGACGAGTCAAATAGTGTGCAGGTTATTTTTGTTTTCTACTTTTTCGTGCGAGGCAAAATGATTTAGGATTGGAAATCCTACTGAAAAAATATATGGATAAACAGAATAAGAGCAAACAAAGAGTGAATAGTATGATTCCCCTAATATATATTAAACATAGTAAAAATATACTACAATGAACCTTACTTTGTTTGAATTAAATTGTATTAGGTATCTGTTGAATTACGAATCCTTATAAAGTAATATATAAAATAGAGTGTAGACTGTAATATTAGGAAAGAAAATAATGAATGGAAAAAGAAGCAGAAATACGATTTCGACCTGGAAGGACGTCTTCCACTCTCCGAACACCCCAAAGTAAACAATGTAACACCAAACTTACGAGTACTCATCTTTGCTCAGGAACGTCCCGATGTGTAGTACAGTTTAGTGGCCACGTGCTCAAGAGTGTATATTTTTTATAAAAACAATTATATTGTAATAATTTGACCAATAATTTTCTGGTTATATATAGTTAATAATAATACGGAGCGTCCTTTTTATTCCAGTTCTTATTTTATTTTAGAAATTTAAGTGGCCACGTGTTTTTATTTGTGGCCTTTTTATTTCCAGTAAGGCGGTAATAAAAACCTGCTTAGACTAAGGAGGTTCAGAATACGGAACGTTATCTAAGATAATATACTTAATTATGTCATCAAAATCTGATAGTAATATCACAGATAAAATAATATTACATAATATCTATGACTTGATTTATTATCTCATAGCATATTTTTTAGTTTATATAAAAAGAAATGTTGAATGGAATATTCTCCATGTGCAGAGGAAAATGGAATATAATGTTGAGCTCGTCATCATCAAACTGAAGTCTGTGGGAATTTTTTGCGCGCCTTACAAGAGTACTGAAAAGTTCCTTGTCGGGTCCAATAAAAACATATAATCAACCCTTCATCCTTTACACTTTTGGCGTGCTCAGATGGTCTCAAACCGAACTCGAAGCCCTGGATCGGAAAGTCCGCACAACTATGACCCTCCATAGAATGAAATCGTCAGTCACCCGAAATCGTCAGTCATGAGGCTGTACATCCCGCGGAAGGCTGGTGGTCGAGGCTTGTTAAGCGTTAAGACCATGCACAACCGCGAGATTGACAGCCTCAGGACATATTTTCTGGAGAAAAGAGACGAGGGTTTGCATAGAGAGGTCATAGAATGTGACAAAGGATTCACCCCTCTTTCTCTGGCTAAAGAGGACTGGCGAAAACCCGAAGTCCTGGGTACCTCTCAGCGGGAGGCCGTATGGAAAGAGAAGGAGTTGCACGGAAGCTTCTTCAAAGCCCTTCACGGGCCGTACGTCAACACGAAGACCTCCGTGCACTGGCTACAGTTCGGTGATCTCTTCGGAGAGACCGAGGGTTTTGTCTGTGCAATACAGGATCAGATGGTTAAGACGAACAATTACCGAAAGTACATTCTGAAGGATGGCACTGAGGACATCTGTCGGGCATGTCGCCATCCCGGAGAGTCACTCAGACATGTGCTTTCGGGTTGTTCAGCTCTTGCCAACACTGAGTACTTGCACAGACACAACCAGGTAGCCAAAATACTCCATCAAGAACTAGCTCTGAAGTACGGCCTTGCGAATGAGAGGTTGCCGTACTATAAGTACGAGCCCCAGCCGGTCCTCGAAAGCGACAGTGTCAAGCTCTACCGGGACCGATCCATCATCACGGACAGGACCGTGAGGATATCGTGGTGATGGATCGGGCATTTTCACGTTTTTGGTGGACATCACAATGCCGCATGACGAGAACCTCGTTAAAGCCGAAACTGAGAAAAAGAGAAAATATTTCGACCTGGCTCACGAGGTGACCGAAATGTGGGGGATGATGTCCACCGAAATCATTCCAATCGTTATGTCGGTGAACGGTCTTATCCCAACCAGTCTGGAACAACATCTCAGACGGTTGGGATTCCGGGGCGGCTCACTCCCGGGAAAGATGCAGAAAGCGGTGCTGTTAGATTCTGCCCGCATTGTACGCCGGTTTCTCTCCCTGGGGCCCTGAACCCCGGCCGACTGTGTTTCTGCCGGGGGTATGTTGCCATCTCCTCTCCTTAAGAGGGGAGATGAGATTATTTGGAAAAAAAAAAATAATCTTTATTTAATTCAGAAGGATCGTTACAATATTATTTATACAATAGGTACAACACGTATTATTACCAGTTAGATCGATATCTGAAACTATCTAGATATTCTACCTATAGATGTAAATTATACCCACTTAATGAGTTACCCTTAAAGATTCCGAAACATATTTAAAATTTTCTTTTTATGTTTTATTAGTTTGTTATTAATAAATTTTATAATTATAACTTATATGTACTTATATATTTCTAGCATGTAACAACGTAATAAACTAATATTAATTATAATACTAACAATAAGGTACCTACTTATCCTTGAATTAATTAATCGTAAAATGTGTTAATAAAAAAATTATTCACTCTTAGTCTAGGCTAGGCTTTATATATTGATGATTTCTAAAATAATATATATATTGATTTAGTAGGCATTAGTATTAGTAGTAGGTTACTAATGCAAAAACCAATAATAAAATCAACATAATTGAGAATTAAAACAAATAGAAACGATATATTATGAGACACTTGTTGTAAAAATAAAAATATACAGTCACTCGGCGCTCAGAACACACATATAAGAAAAGCTGAACCCTAAAACAAAAATAACCGGTTGGTCATACATTTACACAGCCAAGATATGAATCATGGTATAATTAATGGTCTAGAATGTATGCACGTACTGCAGACAAATCAGCAATGCGTGAAATTGCATATAGGATGTCTAATAGCATGACAACTTAATTAAAGTAATTACTACTTCTGTATCTATCGTACACTTAATTTTTACTTTTCTTTAACAATGATGTAGTAAAAGTGGCTGCTTCCTCAGCTTGGTCTGAGATAAGAGATAGCCTATGTTTATCCGAATATATTGTCAAGACAAATTTATTAAGATTTATTCAGCCGTTTACTGAAAAGTGAACAACAGACAGTCGTCTGACTGTCTGTTGTAATATTTTTCTGTATATCTATGTGTCTACATAGATATACAGAAAAATATTACCTTATATCAATATAAATATGCAAATGCTATCAAATAATAACTAGAAAATAATTTATAACGCTCATAGCACCATTAAATTACAAAGTGAGTACAATTTTTGTAAATACCGAAATTGACGTATTTAGAAAAGTACGTAGACCAGTTATATAAATTAAGACAAATATTTGCATTGTGTGGGAATAGAAACAACGAGCATCGGACGTATAAGGCAGCGTACTAAACCTATAGACCCATGTCAATAATTCAAAAGTATATCTACATACGGGTTTATCGTAACTGCGAGTTGTACATACTAATATGTAGATACCTACATTGAGTGTTCGAATAAATATTTTATCCGAATGATTATTTAAATCGCCTCCACATTGTATTTACATTGCCTTTGTGTTGTCACTTATGGTCGTGTCATAGGTTAAATCGAACTTTCTAATGTTATTTAACAATAGAATCACAAACGTTCCAATGGCATACCACATGCCTTTATCGATAAAATCGATACAGGAAACAAATATTTCATTTACTACATTTCCAACCTTGATTGTTACATAAAATGCAAAATTTAATATAACTTTAAGTTGGTTTAAGAACTGTCAAACAATCTTAATTGTATAAAGGGATGTAGTGATTATCATTTTTTTTCCGACTACTCTAATGCTGTTGGCCGCAGTTGGCCTTTACAGCTTTATCGGACGACAGGGGGCGAGTGCAGATGGCACTCCAAACCTGCGGAGAAATTATGGCTGAAGGTCAACTTTATTCTAAGGGCATCACTAGGAGTTCGAACCTCGGCTCAGACTGTCGTAATTTCGATCTCCGTTTGAATTTTGAATTTATTGTCACAGCATCGACTTCAGCAACCCGGCCACGGACAAGCCGGCTAACCTCGCCAACTCGGCAGTTCTGCGCATGTTAGAGGAAGAAGAACGCAATCGCAGAGGATATCCCAGTAAGTTACTATTCCACATTTTTTAAAATTTTTAAACGAAGACGATATTTTTTTTAAATAAAACAAAATAAATATTTGATTGTGTAATACATCATATTATCTTACCTGTAATTCTACCTACCTATTAATGCGTGATATTAAACAACACTTTATACTACCTTAATTTACCAATAATCACATTGTTATTCTTAAATTAATTAATTTAAATAATTTAATACTACCTATTAATGTGTGAAGTTATAGTAAATTTAATATTGTATAATATAATTTGACAATCCTATAGTATATCAAAGTAAAGTGGTAGTGCGTATAAATGACAGGCGGAGGCTTTGGTTCTTCAGCATTATTATAAACTGCTTACTAACGCCACTAAAATATTGCACTGCTTCGCCAGAGTTAGACCCAAGTCAAGTGCAGGCGATATTGGACACCTTGGTTCATGCTGACCACCGATTTGACAGCTACTGGCCGCCTGACCATTCGAAGATGAGATCAGCTCGCAGTTGGGACGGCCAGCTCAACGCAACAGGCAATGTTTATTCAGAGTTATTGAAGGCCACTAAAGGTACCAGCGAAGCCTGGTAGAGAATATTAGAGCGCTTTATGTGTACTGTTGTCATTCGTAACATGCTCATGAACATAATTATTAGCAAAATAACAATGTACGTATCGCAGATTACGCAAATCGAAACACTAAAAGGGCGTTTTTATTCAAGTGAATATTTCAAACATAAAAATAGGCTGTATCGACATTTACATACATATAATATTTAATATATTTGTACAAGCTACGCACGTTTTTGTCACTTTATCTCTATATCTTTCGAAGGTCCCTGAGTTATATCTTGAAACTCAGTGAAAAGATCTCTTCTATTGACTAAAGTAGATCCCTCAAAGGGACGAGTGGACAACGCGTCCGGAACTTAGAATATAGATAGTTCGTGTCTTCAAACATGGGTTTGACATTTTATCACAGTAAAGCTTAACTCTAGTCAATCTATTAGAGCCTTTATTTGTCTTACATTGCACTTGTAATTAACGTTGTTGGCTGTACTTATAACATTTAATCTGTAGTAGTAACCGAAACATTTAGATGAGTTATTTGCTGTTCTTCGATATAGATAAAAAATAGTAGATACCTATATTAAATAATGATACCTCTGGTTTCTCAGGGGTTTCTAAGCTACGGTAATCTTACGTTAATAAATGAGCTGTAAGGATGTTTGTCCCCATAGTGTTTAAAAAACTATATTACTATTAAGTACAAATATAATAATTTTTCATCAACAAACCAATGTTAATGAATATTCACAACCGTATTGGTGCTACCTGTATATATTACGCCGGCCAGTCAGTTTGGTATATACAGGGTTTGATTTCGAGTACTCTTTCTATATATTTATGCTTGTTTCTCTCCATTACCTCTTACAAAATTCGTAGACTAAAAGGAGTCACGACAAATTACATACTACGTCGCCACTCGAATAGGTTAATGAATGAATATGTTTATTTTTGCTTAGGGTTTAATGGCCGATGTTTTAAATTTGTTCGGGAAAAGTCTTGCCTGATCTTTCCTTAGTCGAAGCAAGATCCCGCCCACCGATGACAGAGATTGTTCATTAGTGGAAAGAATTTGGCAAGAACTGGAACTTGTCTTACAAAATGTGCCTGTATCTTGTATTGTTATACGTAGTTCACCACCGACACCGAAGGAATACAAACGAACGACATGCCTGAAACTGTGTTTGTTGGTAATGTGTTCGTTAAATCATTTGTGCTAATTAATGTGATTAACGCAACGTGCGCATTAAAATAGAACTTTATTAAAATTACTCAAGTCTGCTATTACAAAAACCATTCGTAAGATTAATGTTAGATAGGTAAATTACCTGAATTCAATAGAAAAAGATATTTTTTTTTGTTGGTGATTGTTTTCATGTAATAACAATCAATTAATATTTTACTACATAGGTTACCATAATAAGATGATACTAGCATACTATGGCGTAAAAGTGTATTGATAGAATTTTATTTCGATTATATTTTTCTTACACTATTACGACGACGTAGGTAGTAGGACGTGCTTTGTTCTCCAGTTGTACTATTAATAATATTCTATCTGATTATACTATCTTATATATGATATAAACATTATACAAATATAATAATTGTATATCTAATTTCTGAATCGAATCGCAGTAAATAAGGTACTTGAATGTTGGTTCTTGAGAATATACAAGTGGGTACTCGTATAATTTATTAATTGATATAATGTTGTAACATTTAATTACTGATTTACATAATTTTATATTAGTAGGGACTTGAAATCAAATAATATTCATACAAAGTCATTTCTACTTATGCCGAAATGCAGGTAAGTGGAGGGTTTAATTACATTTATGAGCAATCATTACATATCACTATGTAATTATGTGAAAATTCATTCAAAACATTTTTTTTATTTTGCATAAAACAAAACTTCCAGTGAAGTCTGTTGGCATACTAATTCATGTCGGTACCTCTACATATATTTACCTACATACTTTCAATCGACTGGTAAAAGGTAGAGGTAGAGATGGTAAAGGTAGATTAATCAATTCTATAAATTTTTTAGTGTTACATTATATTATATCTATCAGAAATTGCAATTGCACACATAGATTGTTGTTGTTGGTTCCATAAATATGTCTCACGGTTTTTTGTAGAAAATAAGTTTTGACCTTCTCTTTTGAATTACTCTTGTGAATTTTACGCCACTTAGAAAACAAATTGGCTGAAAGTAGCTTACAATTTTTATTGCATTTTCACTTGATTCCGGCCTTGATCTGTAGGTGTCTCTCAAAAATAACAAAAACGGTTCACGTTTGACGTAACCTGGAACTATTTCTGATGAGTCCGCAGCCGACGCTCGTTTACACGCTGTGAATCAATGATTAAAATTAGACTCGTCGAAAAGATGCAAATGACAAATGAGTGTATTTTGATATTTTTACTCATATTTTCCTTTTTTTTTCTTAAAGTAAAAGCATTCAGAAGATGTCATTTGTTACTGTTGCTTTTGACATTGAAGTCATGGTACAGAAATTTCATGAGTCATCAGCAAGTATGGGTAATTAACAATATTTTTTAATTAAATTACAAATATTTTTTTCTTAGTTTTGCTTGCCTCGCTGTTGTTGTACAAGCAATGAAAGACGCAACCACAGAAATAAATTGTAACTAATTAAAGTGCTATGTCCTATAATATATTTATATGTATTTGTGATTTGCAATTTATGTAGGTATGTCAAAAGCCTATGTGATATAATGAGATTGTGTGGCGAATACCATGGGTAATCCCAGCGTGACTACAAAACTATGCGTGAAAGATGTGGTTATAATATTATAATCAAAACCCTTGATATTTGCCCTCGTGTGCCAAGTTTTATTATTACCTGGTTTTGAAAATACACCTACTCTAGGTAGAGTTTGGTAACAGATCATGTAGCTACTTGAATTATTTTTAATAGGTTCTTGGTACGATTTATTTTTTTATATTATCGAACTATTGTACCCACAATGTGTTTAAGATCCATGGTCTATTTTTTCTACTAAGCGTATTATTATATATAATTTGATAGGTATGTGTATTTTTATTGAAAGTACAATATTTCGATAATAATAAAAAATAAATTGTACTAAGTACCTATTAAAAAACATTTCAAGTAGCTACAGCTACAAACTCAACAGAATTTCATCTAGGTAGTTGTATTGTTCTATAATATTAATTTTTACTTATCATATTTTTTGTGTTCTTCATTTGATTCTCAATAATTTACTATTGTGAAGCGATATTTATTTTCCTTTACCGAACCTAAGGTCTTCTTCCATTAAATTATTTACGTAAATTGCTTTCCGATCTTACTTTGATACGAATTTCAATTTACTGTTCATATCTTGAATTCTTATTCGTTTCATTTTTAGAGCATCATGGCCTAGTGGATGTGAGCCCCATTTGTATGGAAAGAACTTGAGACCTGAGTTCACATTATTATATTAATAATATCCCTAACATTACGATTTATCCTACCAGCTATTAATAATGGATACTAGGTATTTAGGCTAGACATCACCTCATAGCATTGACAGGTGACAAGGCAAATTCAACTGGAACCCACTTCGTGTGAGGTGTGATAATCTCTCCCGATCTTTCAACGTGCAGAATAATTTGCTAGAGAGAGACGGGCTGTGGTGTCCTAAAAATGTGGGATCTCCAAATATAATATGCGGTAGATATTTGTGCACCTACACACCTGGCCAGCAAGCCAAGTAGTCAAACGTTGTCCTGTCCGGCAGTCGGTTGGCGGGGCTTGATCATCGTCCAAATTAATCGTCTTGTTCGTGAGTCTCAATTTATTTTCATACTCTGTTTATATCCATTTAAAATAAGTAATTAAGATTGCGTTCTAAATACGTGACATGACAATATGGTCGTAGACTAGATCAGTGATTTTCAACTTTGTGAGGAGAACTAAGAAATGCCATTATTTCTAAATGCTAGTCAACCTACGCTTATTTATACGAAAGTAAGTTTATTTGACATTTACAAATTTTGAAGTTACAAAACAATTCGCAAGAAAAATCGATGGCTCATTTTAGAATAATCAACAAATATATGTACTTGCCTACTTATCATGAAATGTTTTGACATGATAACGAAAGTTTATGTTAACTTGAATATAACTGTGGCCCGTGTGCTCAATGTCTCTTTTATTAATTTATAATTAGTCCTGTAATGAATTAAGATTCATTCAACGTGGGAGTACATATATCTACGCTTGACTGATAACTGAAGTATCCAATACTTATATAGCTAATTAAATTTGTTACCTACTTACATTATTAAATTATTAATGTCTAATAAACTCTGATGAAATAAATTTTAGTGATTAATATGGGCATCACAGATTATACCTATGTCTTTACATTTATATAAGTCACTTCTATGAAAGTGTTTTATATATATATATATCATACTTACTAGGATACTCAGCTATACAGGGATAATTGTTATCGTATTGTCACTCGTAATGTTTAATTATAACATGAATGAAACGTCTGAATGCGCCGAAATATTTATATTATTATAAGGATAAGAAATTAAATATTAAATATTCGTAAGGTTAATTTGAGAGAGAAGGTTATCAGAATGCCCATATTATTGTTACCCCCTAAAAGTTTTCGATAATAATTTTACAGAAGATACTCTAAGTATTTATTTTTGCTATATAATCTATGACATTGAAGTCGAATACTTCATCGCCTTCAATGTCATATATAATTTGTTAGTTGTTTACAATAATTTGAATATATTTGTAACTTTGTTGCCAGCATATAACTATTTCAAATATACGTTGACAACAGTCCGCAATCCGAAATTATTACTTATGAGGTCGACTATACCTATTTACACAGGAGTTACAAATGAACAAAATTTTAATTGCATACCTTGCTTTCTGAAATCAACTATAACTAGAGTCTAGATGTAACATACATAAGTCCTGACGAGGCATTACGCCTTGTTCGCTTATTATAGCTGTATTAATAGTAAAATGCTATTCTTTACAACTATTTCGTAATTTGCTAATAGTAGTGAATATCTATAAAAATAACTCTGCTCTTCATAATAATATGTACCTACAACTAAAAACAACAAGGCATGGCAAACAAACAGATGCTCCACCTAGTGGTAAGTGGTAACCATCGTCAATATACGTGAAGAACGCCACCGACATCATGTCATCATCATCATTCTGGAGGACTAAGATGTTATGAGTGTATTCATTACATGAATATAATGCATGGATGAATCTAAGATGTCATGGTTGTTTCTTCTCGTGCTTCTTGTAATGAGACTGCACTCCGAATAAGAGTAAAAATATGACTATTCAAAAGTGCTTATATTAAGTTAATTTGAATAAAGATTTTTATGATTCTGCATCCAGATTTTTATCTAGATTTTTACTGCCGAAACAGTTGACACAAAAAAGGTGTTTCAGTATTTAGGTGTGTGTTCTCTATCCGCAAGTGCTTACTTAGACGAAGTTAACCACTCAGACGACTTTTTACTAAATCTAACTCTAGTAAAACTGTATTAAAATTTGAATATTTTGCCATATGTCTGACGTACATTTTCTTAGATTGTCTCATAAATATATGTAGGTATGTATTCACACATTATGTTGACACTTATACATATCATTTTTGTCACAATACCACGAGTATATACATATATCAAGTATTTATAGAATAAATTTACATAGATAATAAGTGCCTAGTATAAAGATCAATATTTTAATATAACAATGACGACCTCAATAGTACACCGCCTTACTTGCGATGGTCGCGGGTTCTCACACGGTACAAACATTTGTATTTGATTACGATTGCAGGTATCGTGTGTTTACAAGACTGTTTAAAATGATGTCTATTGTTTATAATGTATATATATATTTATTAAAAATAAAAATGCATTTAAGTGACCACGGCTAGTGCAACCTAGTCGAAACGTCGAGAGAGGTAAATACCTTTTTATCAGGTATTTAATTTACTCACAGTACAAAATACGCTATTAAGCAAATCTTGTATTATACAATGGATAATCTAAGTACTACTACCTATGGACCTAGATATATACCTAGATAGCACTGTGTGAATAGTCGTGAGCTTTTATTATTATCATGAGTCAACATAACATAGATACTTTTATGAGATATTTAAACCATATTTTTTCAATTTGTTAGTGGCAACTGTTGGTCAAAACCGATGACTGAAACTATTTATAAGTATAAAATTAAATTACAGTTAAAAAATAGTTTTAAATTCTTGACATAAGAATATACCTATAGCTAATACTGTGATTGCAATTTATTAACAATCTAGTGACCTACTTACGTGCGTACAATAACGCTTCATATTACAGACAATAGAATAGCTAAATTTATAATATACAATAATATACATATTAACGAAATTATAAAATTAAATAATATACGTACTAACATGTTTTATATTTCACAACTCTATAATAATAGGTAACAATAGCAGTGTCGTAAATTAAGGTTATTAGCAACGGAGGAATATTTTTCTCCAATGTCCTGGCGTTTGTCCAGCGACTTCAGCCCGAGCAATTTTAAAACGAAATATAGGTACTTGTATCATATAAGTGCTTTATATCAACGATAAGAAAACATATAGATACCTAGTCTGATTCTATCTTCAAAAAACGTAAAATTTGGCAGGCATACTATAAATTATAGATACATTCTACTTTATAAACAGCTTTGCTGTAATATGAGAGTTACAGTTACAATTTATATTATTTATTACTTCTAGAAGAATATTGACTTAAATATAAAGCACATACTATGTATAAAATAAGAGGTAGTTTACATGTTACGGGAATTAACTACTTACAATTATTATAGAATTTTGTACGTAATTAGCTGCATAATGTGAACTGAAATTATCTTTGTTACAGGCCAGAAGAAAGTAGTGTGGCCACCAGTGCCCGAAACGAACGGCTATCATCAGCCGCAACAGGTAAATACAAAAAACATTACTTTTAAAAAATATGAAAGTTATAAGTAGACACTCGCAGTGTATATAAAACTGGTAAATGCACATTACATTGCTGCACATAGCAAGCGCTTAAAGATGGCGGAAAAGCACAATAATTGCATGCAATATGCTATAAAATATTACATTCTGTATCTATTATATATAAGCTATATTATGAACCCCAACAGCAGAGTCCTGCGTACAACAACGCGCCGCAATCACCCTCCGTGCAACAACAGCCCCAATACCAGCAACAACCCCAATACCAACAACAACCACAATACCAGCAACAACCTCAATACCAGCAACAACCCCAATACCAGCAACAACCCCAATACCAGCAACAGCCACAATATTCCCCACCACAACCTCAACCACAATACCAAAGCCAATACCAATCTCAACCCCAGAATCAATACCAGTCTCCACAGTCTCAGTACCAACCTCAATCTCAGCCGGCGTATTGTGAGGGTAAACGCCAAGCCGCCACAGGGCTCAGTAAACTAATCCCAGTCGGACCGGGTGTCACCGCATCCCCAGTGTCCCCTCCCTATCGCCAAGGGCCGCAGTCGCCAGGTGCCGCGCAAACCTACCGCCAGCCAAGCAGCCGCTGGACCCCCGCACCAGCCCCTCTTTCTCCTCAGGTACAGGTCTTCATCGACTCGATATTGCAACGTCATCGTCGCCGATGGTCTTTGTGTTCATGTTTGTGTAATTTAATGCGTCATAGCGGTTATTATACTATCTTACAATATATCTATATATGATTCATAATATTTGAGAATAATTTAAAAGTAACTTGAAATATATTTACTAATTTTATAGATAGACATATGATTGTATGTAATGATTATGTAATAACCGTTTAAATAATATAGATGCAAATACAAACATACTCGTACTAATAATCACCGCACGCTGTCGCTGTTTGTAGGTATCTACGTAGAAAAACTGAAATCTATAGCACTGCTCTTATTAACAATAGCTAAGTCTATCATGCTGTATCCTCTATCGCTATTAATTTCATAACATAATGACTCAACGAGTAAAGTGAATTATTCATAATTACATTTGTTTTTTATTATTGTAACATTTCTGTGTCTAATTGTTTTCTTTGTTGTTACATTAAAATCGTGTATGTACTCAAATAAAATTATCTCGGCAGACGCAAGGATCGCAGCCGAACTATCAGCAACAATACTCGCCCCAGCCTCAGTATTCACCGCAGCCGCAATATTCACCACAACCGCAGTCCCAGTATTCGCCGCAGCAATATTCCGAACCTGCTTATCAGCCACCACAGAAGGTCTACGAGCCTCCACCATCGACGATCACTCTTCGCCAGCAAACCCCAATTCATCAACAACCACCGCCCGTGTTTGCTAGTCAACCAGCTGCGGCTTCATTCAAAGGTATACCGTTAACTTATTAGAAGAGAGTAGGACGCACTCCCAGACTATCTTTCACTACTTTTAAATCTTTAGACTGCGACTTTGTTCTTTTTTTTTAGATAAATGATTGGTTAGATCCGTCTTTGTGATATCTATCTTCACATTCAATTTCATTAAGTTCCGTCCAGCTATTTCATTCAAACAGGCGTACTGCAAATACGTATACAGTCTATATACAGTTTATTAAACATTAGGTATATGAAGACGATGAATATAATAATTCGATTCATGTCGTAATAAACATGAGCCTATAAAGCAAAGACAAGGATATTGGTTGGTACAAAACAATGTTTAGACTTAGCTGTTTTAAACCCGCAATATTAACTGTTATAAAATACTTTTATCTACCAACTAGCTGCCGTCGGGTCGTACATACACAAAGTATACTGTACGCCAAGATTGCAGGTGTATTGTTTTTAAAACTGCTTTTTTATAAGCATTTCGCAATATGACCTTACAAAAGTGGCTCGCGACACATAAAAGCTTTCATAACGCAGGTGGCAAGTCGTTCAAATTCTTTATAGACTACGGAAGAAACTTGAAAGCTTTTTACAAGGAACACACGTAATTGATATGTGTAAAACTACTATCGTATCTATATAAGTTTACCTAGATTTTTGCACATTAGGCATTTTTTCTCCATAACCCAAGTAAATGTAGAGTTATAAACCTTACCTTCCTATCTTCATAAACGTGCAGAGTAGGTTTACCTATGTTTATTAATTTAACAACTTTAGAATGTACCTGTGTATCTTGTCTTTTTATATTAGTGTGATCTTGACCAAACCTCGACGATTTCGATGGTTCTTTTGCATTCCAATGTGTTATATTCATTTATGTAAAATAAAACAGGAGGTGTAAACATGCGGGGTGATCAAAAATGGCCACCGCAGTCGGTGAAAGAAGCGGTCGCTGCTGAAAATGAGGCTAGAAGGCTACTAGCCAAAGGTCCCGCCTGCAGACCGCGCAAGGTAAATATGCTGCAATTTCATTTACTACATAGCATTCAATTAATCGCACATACTCCACATAACATTAAAGATTTTTTTTAAACTCCAATTGTTTTTGCAACGGTCGTTGAAACGAATATAAAATATCAATATTACCTATATTATTGAAATATGGGTAACAAAAATTCCAATTGCACAAATTAGTACCTATATATTTTCTTTGAGAAAATAATCGTAGCAAAAAATTTCATATCTGAAAACGGGTCACCATAAAACAAGTTATGTTACCTTATTACTATTATATCAGACTGGCTAGCAACTTTGGTTTTATTTCGAAGTTACTTTCTCCAGCAGCCGTGTGGTGCTGTGTGTTCCTATCCCTCTCTTACGACATACCTACTAGGGACAAAAAGGAGTGGATTGTTTACTATTATTACCTTTATTAGTACCTATAATGTGACACGGTGAACAACAAAGTATAAGAAAACAATCCTATAGCTCTTTTTTAAGTTTAAATTATAATCTAAAAGTCCTGAAAAATGTATTTCTATATATTCGTTTTCAACTCTAGTGGCGACACCTATATCGTAATTCAAATCTGATAACTTTGTAATACTGCATGCTGTACATAAATATAATTTTGTGATTTACATACTTGCCTCCTGCCCTTGTATATATATAATAATACCTGATTTTGAACCTTATAAAAAAGTTATTTAACATTTTATATCCATAAGCTTTTTATAATTTTAATTACAGTAATTGCATTTTATTCTTTAATAAAAATATATTTTAATGTATATTTAATTTTAACTCGAACTAAATTTATACGTACATATATTATAAATTATACAAAAATATGTACAGAATTATAGCGTGACATAATTCTCGCTATTAAAAACTCCAATGAGATCACAAGGAAAGAATGAACAAGGGAGACTATTATATTAAAATTTATGGAGTAAGCGAAAATTTGAACGCAACCATTATCTGTTTTAGCTGCGTCAATACTCGCTTGCTGATTTAATTGCCATGAACGAGGTCTAAGCGTCGTTCGACCTCAGTACCTACTGTACTGTACATAGCTGGACTTTAATACCTAAGTTGTAAGTGTCGCCGGAGCGTGTGACTATTGTTTGGACAGCCTCTTCTATTAACAGACTACGGCACGTGTTGGAGGAGATCCACTATAGTTTAGTCACGTCCACCTAACTCGCGTATAGTTTAGGCTTCGCTATACTATTCTTGTGTGATAAGCAACTGTATTCATGTTGTATCAGTAATAAATTTTAAGACACATTAAAATAAGTCTTTGCAATTCGTTGTAGTCACAAATATCTTTTAATAATTTCTATATCAGATATTTTTTAAGGATAGATGGAATGTTGCAATGTATCTGCGTGAAAGCGAATAAATAAACATTATTATTAAAATTAAAGCCTACTGAGTAACTAAACATAGTTACTCACTAGAAGGTTTATTAATTGTTCAAAAAGTTCTTATAATTCGACATCATCGAATAATGCGTAATTTAAGACTATTATTAATCGTTGGCCATCCAAAACATCAGGCTCACTTCCAATACAAACTTTCCGGGACGTGTTTGTTGTTAATCGTTTAAAGTGTGGGTGGAGACTAAAATAATAGATACAAAGTGACTCAAAACATGAAATGCAAAGACGTTTAGTATGCTGCCCTAGTTTACATTACGTTTATCTCTCACTCAGCTACAGCAGAGAAAATAAACGAAGGTAACTAGATGTAATAGCAATACATCATTTTCCTTTATGAGTTGAAGCTTTCGATTCTCTAATCTTTATAGTACTTTTGTAAATTATGTAATAACAAATTGTAAAAAAATTTAAGCACATTTACTGTACTGATTAGTGAATAGTCAGCTAAGTTGCCTATCGACGTACATCAAATCATTTAATCGACTAAAATATATACTCGAAGACATCCATATCTTTCTATCTACAAAGCTTTGCGATGTAGAAAGTCTGCATGAATGTAAAACAAAAACGTTTTGTAATATCCAAAAACTAAAATTATATGCAAATTGAAAGGCGTACGAGATAATGAATCTTATGTTACAGGTAAATAAGGATTACTCAACCTTCTTCGCTCAACACGCCCTCAACAACAACTACCCTGGTTACCGGGCGCCTCCTGGCACACAACATTATGAAGACCTTACCGGTCGATCTTCTTACTAACATAGAAAATTAGCATTATGTCACCCTCGTAAAAAATATTCACCATGATGTCCTAATACTCAATGATGTTACATAATTCTTGAATTCATATTTTCATTATGTTACCTTTACAAGAGTCAGTACCAATATGCCTAACAACTGAGACAAAGATATTGAAGTAGTGATTTTGTAACAGGACAATCATATGTCGCTGATGTTAAAAATAGTACAATAAATTATGGTTAAAACTTAAGTTATTTAAATTTTTTACAAATATAGGTCAGCAACAAGCGAGCAAAATTACATGATATGTACATGTATTTTAATATCTACACAAATTTCCTAACCAATTATAAATGAAAAAGAAATAAATAACTCTACAAAATGTATAATTGGTTACAAAGACATAATTTAAAAATTAATCTGACTAAAACAAATATGATGACATTTAATTCAATTTGCTACAATGAACATTAACTATTTAGGACATAAAATACTTAACATTGATATTTTTGGGTATTTATATTGACGATAAATTAAAATGGAAGTATCAAATCGAAAAAATTTGTAAAGACTTAAATCGATTTTCATTTGCTCTATATGTAAGTGCTTACCATGCGTACGTCTCATCAACTTTGAGATACGGTATAATTTTTGGGGTAACGCTACGGGTAAGGATCTAGTATTTAAAGCACAAAAAAAATGTGTATGTGTAATTTAAAAAATACTGATAGTTGTGTTCCATATTTTAAAAAATACAAACTTACGGCTCCATCCCTTTACATTTATGAGGTGTCTATTTTTATTAAGACGAACCTTGAACTTTTTAATAACATCAAAGGAATACGTAATAATGATAAATTGTGTAATTTTCCGGCTAAAACTGCTATGTCGTGTAATAGTATTTTAGGAATGGGACCTAGAATATATAATAATCTTCCAAGGGCATTAAAATCTATTGGTAGTATCCATCAATTTAAAACTGCTCTTAGAAATATACTGATTGGTAAAACTTACTACACGGTTGGTGATTTCTGACTGTTACATTACGTAAAGACAATTGATTAATGACTATCGGTATGATGATAGTACAGTAATTTTATTTCCTTAAACATTAATTGTACCTACAATTTGAAATTTTGCACACCTCTTACGAGGTTAATGTACGGATCTCAACAACATATTTATAACACCTTATTGTTTACCTACATTTGGCAAATAAAGTATTATTATTATTATTATTATTATTATTATTATTATTAGTTTCAATCCAACTGCTAAGCTGATGAAATTCTTGTACAAACTTATTATATCACTAATTACTGACTCTTAAATGGCTAAAGTTGACAGAAGCCTCATTACGACTTTCTTCTTCCGTATCATTGTCATTAAAACCATTACTCGATTGATCTTGAATACCAGTATAGGGTAGTTCTTCAAATTTAAGTACTTGTATTGGCTTTAGGTATTAAAGTCTTGTTTGCATGTACGAAATTGGATTATGATCCGATATTTAATATTAAGTATAATTTATTGTTAACCACTATTTAGGATGTAAGAATTAAATAATAAAAAAATAAAAAAAATAGTAATAAATTTGTGTGAAAATTACTTTAAATACGATCTATGATATTTCACATTTGCTATATTTCTCTATTTGATATTTTCTTTTATATAACACTTTAAAAAAAAACGATGTAAATGTGCGGCTTTATACATTGCGAACGTATGCGGTATTGCGTATAATTATTATACCTAAACAGCTTTTCTAATCCCAACTGTAAATAAATTGTTTAAAGAAGCATAAAAATTTATATAAGGTAATTAAAATATATAAGGGCTTGACAAACATAACAGTAATAATCAGCAATATTATTATTAATACGGTTCAATATCTTTATTGCAATAAAATCGGCCATGCTTAAAAATAACTAGTCATGAAGAGATTACAGAAATTATTTTGTATATAAAATGTTGAAATGGGTTTCATTTTGGTATTATGTGATTATATATACTTTAATAAAATAAATTTTATAAATACCACACCATTCGTTTTATTTGTTACGAAACAATAACATAACTTGTTTTTATTATTTATATGATAATTAAATGTCTTTAAGATATATTGATTATACAATTATATTAGTGTCTCTGAAGTAATAAGGCCATCCTTTAATTACGTCACACGTCAAGGAGAAAAGGGGTTGTCATTGTGCAACAAAGACCCTCCCTCGTCCTATTTTTTTTTTATTAATGTTATTTGTTTCTCTATTGTGTTTATTATCTATTTTTTTATTATGATATTAACTACTTCAGCCGCGATTTGATACGGCTAAAGTTTTAAATATTTAATGTGTTCCTCTGGAGGGGATACTAAATACATATATATTTATTTGGTGACGTCACAAATCCGAATTCAATATATCTAAGTAAAATACCAAAATTTAATAGTTCAAATTTCAAAACCTGTGTCGTCACACTAAGGAGAGGAGAGGCACACAAATGTGACAACGATGGGGGAGGGATAAAAAAAATCATGCAATACATGTGACCTAACTTATGGATGACCTCTTCAGTTCTAAACAAGTGATAGTAATTAACAAGAAAACGCAAATTTTATATAAAAAATATATTAATGTCATACAATACATATACGTGCAGCAGCCTTACAGCTGGCGGTGCACTCAAAATAATTTAGGAAACGACAACAGTGACCTAGCATAGCTACAAACCGTTTTTTATCATAATACACAGAAACAAGTATTTTATGGGACTAGCTCCCTTACATCTACGTATTCATCGTTATACACTTATACATACAAATATCACAATTAAGTAATAATTTTCAAGTGATATTTTAACAAATGCCTAAAATGAGAACCGATAGGCAAACAAATTCTATAATATTAAACCCGATTCAACACAAAGTAAATCTACGTGACACAATTTAATACCACTTTATATATTGAACTGATAGTCACAAATTTTACAGTTGACATAAAACATAATTATATTAATTTGTTATAACCGTTTAAAATTAATAATATACTAGTTCTTTAGAAAAGGGCAAGATTAGGTCGGTACTAAATCACTTAATAACATTATCATTATGCTTATTTCCAGTAAACGAAATCACAACGCCGTTATTTTAAATTAACTAAGCGAATAATAAAACAATTTGAAACTTAACAATGATGAAATCTTTAACAGTTTCACATTAAAGAAAACATATTAACAACATAAGTAATTTATCAGATGAAATAACACGCTAGCCAAAATTTCTATTTAGGTTTCAAACAATACTAACTTTATTCAAATTTAACTTTAAAAAGTCACGGTCACCATTTCATGGCCCATTATTACATTTAGGTCATTGAAAACACTGTGAAGAATCGGGCCGTTAAAATCAGTTTCGACTATAAAAAGCATACATTATTACTCATAATAACGGTTAATATCACAAAGTATTAATATTATATACAAAATTATGTGTACGTAGCCTGTCGAGATTTTCTACAAACACACACAATTCCATCAGTGTGTGAGGATAATAAAACAATCAGTTTAATGTTACATATTATAAAATTTTCTCAAATAAATGGATAAGGCACTAACAGAATTCGTTAATGCAACACAGAAGAAATTTTAACAAGGTTGATATGCCTATTAGTGTACCATATAATTAAAGATACCCAAGTAATATCAGTGAATTAATGACTACTAATGATTGTTACTGAATTTAGTATGTACATAAAAATATTTCAATCAGTTTAAAGAAAATAGAGAGATCAGTAATAGGTGCTAAGAAATCATGTTTCCTTTATTCACTTCCATTTAGCTTATTTTCCATTGTAGCCATAAAGTTAATAGGTACTAGGAATTAAATTAATGTTCAGTCCTAATATAATTGAACAAGGTACTAAGTCGGTCAAACAATAGAAAAAACTGAGAGAAAATATTGTTATCACTATCTAATGGTTATTATAACAAAATTATATTACAAATAAATATTATAAGTTATTTTTTGTATAGTGTGGACTAATATAATTTTTGTTCCTCGTAACCAACAAATACGAGATTATTACCAAAGATTCGTAATACAACAATATAATAATAAGCCAATGCGTATAGTCTATACGTGTTAATCCACTTGTTATTTAATAACCCGTTACAGAAACACACCAAATATTGACAAAGTGCAATGTTATATTTCTTTAAAAATTATCATAAGTATTAGTAAATCTATTTCATCAAGTAATCAGTATTTTATGTTACTATTAGCATTTCAAAATATACAAATAATTAAATATTGAATATTTGCTAATAATCACCATTACACAAAACAATATATGATTAAGATATATATTAAAGCCAATATTCATTACAAATTTAAACAATATCCAATACATTTTTATTTTTCTTTCAAAGAAAATAAGGAATCTATTAAATAGACTGATATTTGCAGTTATATCAATGCCAATTACCAACACATCGTTTAATACTTATTTAAATGTATAAAAATTGGTGTACTAAATATTGTAATACACATAGCGCCAAACAATGAATATAAATTACAAAAGAGTTAAATTGCGTTTACTTGAGAATATACGATTTAAAATATATTCAGATAAATTTACCTACCAATGGCTTAAATAAGAGTAAAATTAGCAATTATTAGGTTATATCACAATTATTTAGAATCACACATTATTGTTATCAATTTATACTAAATTCTAAAAAATGAGCTTCAGAGATGAACAAAACCAGTGCGCAAAAAGTCAGTCCGTCACTTAGAATGGTTTCAGTCTTTGTATTGGGCGGATATACGTCCAAAATGCAAGTGGATTGTATAGACAGTCGAAATACTTCCATAATTTGTTTTGATAACACGATACGTGATTCAGACTAGTGAGAAACCCTGTGTTTGCTGTATAGCTTGTAATAAATAATATTTGAGCCTTTCTTTTGTTTTGTACCTGGGCAAATCTAATAAATTGAAGCATGTGTGGGCTACAGGAAAGTACCTGTCGTCTGCTACAGGTTGGATTCTTATCTGAAAAAAAAATCGATGTAACCAAGTCACAATAAAATTTTAAAGCGTTATAATTTAAAAAATACATTTAATTAAATTCGATACAATAAAGATTTTTATTTGTACAAAAGTATGTTCCACGTTCATATTATTAAAGGCCTGAGTGGTCTAGTAGTTCGATCGTTTTCGGTCAAGTTCCATTGTTCACTTAACACAAACATTTGTATTTTGTATTGAGTATGACTGTTCATGTTAAATTGGGTGTTATCTATGGATATTAGTACATAAGTAGTATTAGGTATGTACAAAAAAATATCTAAGCATTTCTATCAGTTATCTAGTTACAATAACAAATGCTCTTGTTAGCTTGGGATTAGATGGCGCTGTGACGCTGTTTTGTCCATTTTGTCGTTATTGTATACGGCGCTAAGCTGTTATACTTGTTTGCTATAATAACCTTACCACTCGCGAATACTTGATAGATAAACCGAGACAGTTCATTCTATTAACAATATTGCTTAAGCCTATAGGCGATGTTTACAATTTTAAATTTATCTGGTTAACGGCTAGTTTGCAATGTATAGAAGTATCTAGTAACACTTAAATAGTTAATCATCCAACTCACTTTGATATCACGCATCCCCTGTATAGGAACGCGGTCACTGCCAGTTAGAAACAATAGGAACTTTTTCTTGTCTTCAATCGCCAGCTCATGGAACACCTCCCAAAACCATCTGGTGCCATAAAGCAGTTGAGAAATTTATAATTTTAGTATTACAAAATCAATTTATGAAATGTTTGTAAAAAAGTGAGTATTTTTAGACACCTAATGGCCCCAAATTATTCAAATTCTGCATGTAATAATTACACTTGATATGAGTAACAAAATCAACTATCAACCAGCACTTCTGGTCTCATAGAGTGCTTATTAAATTAATTTAATCACTAACCACCAGAAAGAAGTCCGTTAGAAAGTAGAAACTTACTTAATTTGCTGGTCGTTAGAAAAATATCCGTTTTTGTATTCGCAGTTACTTTCAAACAGATCCCAGTCGTATTCTTCATTGCCAATTACTACCGACATAAGTTCGTGAGATCTGAACAATTTTATTATACTGCCACCACATACCTGGAATACAATAGCAGTTTGTTATCGAATATATTGTCCATTGAAAGCATAATGTTTCATGTACTGTTTCTCTATATATACTAATTACCGAAATACACTATGTAAGTCGTCTGAAAGGCGAAATTTTTATTTTTAGTTCCCGATATTTCGGTCTATAATTACGTACTTTTATACCGAATTCTTTACTTTGTTATGAATAATGTGTATATGCGTTCCACATTCGCACTATATGTACCTATATCTATTTCATGATCAAATCAAATGTAAATATCTTCATTCATGGAGGTCCATTACAGACACTTTCTAATGTCAGTTCCAAAAGTAGCACACTCTTTTCAAAGGTATCAATAATAATGCACAATTATAAAGGTATTTGAAATGAGAAAACAATTATTAAAATAAGTAATTATTACCTTCTGGAAACCTAGATAAAAGGCTTTGAATTGATTAAGTACAGATTTATTGAGCAGGAAGTCCACATATAACTCCACATATTCCTCTTTATTCTCGTGTGTGACCGGTATGTTTTCACCGTCTTCTTTCAGAGGGTGTATTTGGATTTGGCCGAACACTTCGGTGTTCACAGCGAAGCATAAGCTGAATACCTACAAATAGATACAAAATAAACATAAGTACACATTCTAAATAAGCTTCATAAGAGATAATAATACAATATAGAAATAAAAGTTGAGCATGAGCAAATGAGCAGCCAAAAATCTAAGATTTTGAATAGTTAGAATAGTTTTCTTCCTGTAATATCAAAGTAGACAAAAGCATCCTAATTAGGAGATAGTTTACATAACGTATGCATATAAAGTTATAACCTCAGTTCTGCAACTTTTTGTTTCCTTCACCAATTACAATAAAACAACCCTTAAACTGTACTTACTACAACTACATTAGTGAAAAGCTCACCCCATATAGATTTAGCCGTTTCTGACGCGCTCAAACGCACAAAGAGAGAAAAAATCTAATCCTCAACGTTTTAAATAATATTAATACTATGCTACACCGCGAAACAACCCAAGCATCATGGATATAAAGATCTTTATATACGAATAAAAATATTGTATATACGAACCTCCTCAACATCATTATCAGGATAATCCAATAAGCTCTTCAGACTGTTAGCGAGTGTTGGATACAAGTCTGTTAAGTCATCTAACATGGTGGACTCTTTCAATATTTTTTTATATAGCACCAGCGGAAATGGCACGTAAATTATTATCGAATTGTATATAGCTAGGCCGTATATTGAACCTAGTAAAAAAATGTAATATATAAAAAACATTATAATATATATCCCTACACACATATTGTCCACGACAAGAAGGCAATGTAATACATGATATAAGCAATAACAAATACAAAATATAAAGTTGGAATGAAATTTATTAATTAGGGCTATCAATGGTGCCACCATTGATATTGTTGTATCATGTCAGGTTGCTCTTCACGCCGTATCCTCTGAAAACCATCGTGGTAAACTCCTGGTAAGTTTGTCCCAATAGGCTAACTGACCTGACTTCATTCTCATTTTATCTTCCACCGATGCACCGCCAGCGTATACTGTTAGCGCAAGCGGGAGCATCATTCCATCACAATTTATTACAAAAATACAAGCCTAAGTTGCGGATAGAGCTAGAAATACATAAAATACATTCTCACCAATTAATTGATACATGGCATCATCCTCAAACGGATTATTGGAGAACCAAATCATATTAGTCTCCTCAGACTGCTTGAACATTCCATATACGGGGTTGAATATCTCCTTTAGTAACAACTGAAAGAATTCCTTCTTAACACCACCGGCGTCCTCAGCTTCCTCACCGTGGAATGATATCTGAAACAAAGATAGGACTCAAAACTTCTGCAGCAATTGATAACCTAGACAGTCATAGCTGTTTGTATATTTTTGTCTTAAATAAACACATACATACACATGTACGTATTTTAAATAAAAAATATATTTAAAAATGCCCATCACTTGCCTAATAAGCTCTGCTTAGTTTAGGGCTAATTGTCCATATACTATTTGTTTAGGTTAAAAAAGAACAAGATTTCTTTTTTGATCCTTAAATTAAAGAAAATTGAGCCTTAATTGACTATGTATGACATAGTTAACATTCATAGTTACGATATTTTTCAGACAAATAGGTACAACTGGTTTTCTTTGTTTCTATTGAAGTTATTACGATAGATGTGATGGAGAAATATGGTGTATAATATATATATATATATATATATATATTAAGTTGTATAACATATAATATATATATATATAATATATATATATATATATATATATATATATATATATATATATATATATATATATATATATATTGTTGTATAACACTAATACCATTGCTCGCTGTTGCGACACTGCCGTGTAATGTTCTCATAATAATATAAGGCTTCTTAATGAGTTAAATTAGTCAAGTAAATCCCAAAAACATAAACCGCGAGCGTATATTATTTATAAATATGTATATATAAATGACTAAAGACGATTATTATTCTTATGAATAATGTCTAATATAACAATTACATTGTCTATTATACATATACATATGTATTTTAAGTAGAAAAACTCATCTGAATATCACATAAATATTAGAGTGCTATTGGCTTTTCAGCAAAGCAAATTTCGCGACATTTAATTCAACGACAACTTATTTACATTCGCTTCGTTCATTCGCATTCAGACTCAATATTCGAACTATCATTTTATATAATGCCATTGTAAAAATCTCACACACGGACTTACTAAAAAAAATTACAATTATTGTTTTGGATTCTTTTATATTGAGGAAGTGCCTTTTATCTATTACACATATCTTCTATATGTAGACAGTGATAAGTTACATTGTTATTATATGTATATATTTATTTTAACATACGGCTAAAATCGCTGATTTCGAATTCAATATTTCAGATAAAATAAAAAAAAATCAAAATTAATATTACACTTACTCTAAGAGGTTTCTTGAGCTGTGAAGTTTCGTGGCTTGAAATTTGTAATATAGTGTCTCGGACTATATGTTCTCTTGACACTGTAAGGTACAGAAACTGGTCCCTTGAGTGATAATCGTATGTACGGTCGAATATTAGCCGAGTAAACATCTCAGAAGCCGCTCTATGTACGGCCGTCTGCATTTGCAGCTGTTGATCAACCCTCAACAGCAACGACTTGCACTGAACGTCATATAGAAACGGGTAGTGACACATATGAGGTTCGAATGACTGTAAAAATAATGTTAATTTTTATATAACTTTTCATAGTCTCACAGACATAGTAATACACTGCGAAAGACTTTTTATTATATGAAAATAGTCTCACATATTTGTTTATAATCAATGTAATGGACTCCATACTTACATTTTTACTTGCATGCCAATGCATATAATCTCTTGCGATATCCACGTAATTACAAAGGTCTTCTATGTAGAAAGCCTCCGCAGCTATTTTAGGTTTCTTTGGATTGGTGAAATTAATTGCATTTAAAAACGACAGTGCGTCTAATATTTGAACAATGCTGTGTTTAAACATTAACTTCTGAAAAATGCATGTTAGGTAAGTTCATATATAAACAGTTATTAACACAGTAGACAAAATTGTTTTTAAATGGCATGTGGTAGACGGGAATTACTAACAAAAATAAAAATTGTTTAATCAAATATCACATACAATATAAAATTTAGATAAATATATATAATGACCAATTTATTTGCATCAACTACATGAATATGAATTATGCAATGTTAAATAGTTACATTTCATCACTATGATCAGTCAACAACTCAAAGGAAAATTTTACCATTTTATCAATAAAAGAAATTGCTGAGGTACTAGGGTGCGATGCTAATATATGTATATCAATAATAACAATCGTTTCTAATATCGGTCTGGGTGTTTTCTATCTATTTACAAAAAAAAATGTATCTAAACGTTCTATCGGTTATTTAGTACCCATCACATAGGCTTTGATTAATTTGGGACTAGATGGCGCTGTGTGTATTGTTTATAGATGTTATATTACGTTTTAATTTTGCATAAGACACATGTGAATTTAGTAATACTACTTCAATTTATTAATTTACCTTGTTGAGTCGCACAGATGGTTGTATGAGCTCGTAAGTGATAACACTTATGAATATGTCAACAAGCATTTCAAAGTACTCAGTAGACTGCTCTTCCCACCACTGTTGTACTATCTTCTGTGGTACTGCCGACAAATTGTTAAACGCTTCTGCGAATGGACCCTATAACATAATATCCGGGTGAAACTATATTTACACGATATTTTAAAAAAACAATTATTCAAATTTAACCTGAATCCAGAAGGTTCGCCTAACCTTTAAGCTCATACTCTCAATGTACTTTGCACTTGTGCGCTGTCAGCATTATTTTCATAACGCGACGATTCAGTCATTACCAAAATTACAGTTTTTACTTAGCATATCATTTTAACATTAATTACCATATACGAAGAAAGTTTATGTTTTACTGTATAACAAAACATACAGACCTATTTAAATGACATTATCCGATCTATCACGTCGCCACAATACAATTTATATCAGTGTTTGTAACTAAGTTTGTAATTACAGAATTAATAGATTAGACCTATAAACTGATGAAGATGTTCAGTACCTGAATAATAGTACAATACATTTTTTTCTTCATTTGTTTCATCACTCAGAACATACAATGTATCAGTAATATTGTTAGGGAACAGTACTAATTTCAAATATGATGGATTACACTTTTTTATTTCCACCTATGTGCCTAATACAATCAATTATTTTAAATTAAAAACAATAATTACCTGCAATTCAGGATGTCGCCGTGGATTCCTCATCTCGTGGTATAGAGGGATTATGAGAAACATTCTGAGTGCTTCCACATCTGGTGGGGATGTCGCCATTTTCTTTATTATATTCTCTGTGAGCTGGTTGAATACCTGAAATATTATTCAGGACAATACGCAAAATTGTAATAATTGCAGTTTATTAGATGTAACAATAATTTCCATATAGTGGGTAAGTTAACAAACTTCTAGAAATTTTTATTCAATCCTACTGTTTTATATTATTGTACACTATTTATAAGCCGGACCGCTCATACCAAACTGGCTTATCAATTGGCGCATATGCTATTACGCCCCGCCCACTTTAGAAAAGCACTTATCGAATATTTCGCCACGACTTTTAATAAAACTGCCAAGCGTGAGACAACACAAAATTTTTAAAAAAATACAATATTAAAGAAACGAGATAAAATATATCAACATACCAATTCCTTTATGGAAGTGTTTTCGAATCTGCTAATTGTTGTGAAGGCTTGTTCCACGACGTTTAAATCAACGCCAGGAACTTTCTTGTTGCATCCGAAGTGCGCATTGTTGGGCAGCAGAAACGAGCCGTTCAGGCAGGCCAACGAACCGAACACTGTCTCCAAGTAGGCCATCAAATCCTAATAACACGATATAAAGCTTGTCTTTACTAGTGACAATTTATTTTTATCTAATTAGATAGGCAAACAAGCTGATAGCTGCTAAACGTCGCCTGTGTACATGAATAGCATTATGAACATTATGTGACGCCTGTGATAGAAAATATGCATTGCCATTCCGAACGACAAAGACGTTATACCCCTCAGTCTATGATTTAATTGCTTTATGACCTTCATTCGAAACACCGCTTACAAAGTAAACTGCTTGGTGGCTGAAATATGTAGGCAGAGGTATCTACGCAGTCTACTACTCTTACATATAAATATGATTCTAATTATTTTGTTCTGGGTGTTTTGGTTAATAATTAATAACCCAAGACAGGATTATCTTATCCTGGTTCTCGATGGCGGTGAGTATCCATCACCGCCGCCCATAAGTAAAGGGTAGTGCTAAACCACCAAGGCCATCAAATCTCTCGGACATCGCCACAGTTTCTGTTTTCAGGGCGAGATAAAGCAATGAAATTACTGCGTACGTAGACGTAACACGTTAGACCTAAAAAATAATAATGCCTGTACTTCACGTAGGCACTAGCATAAGTTACTTATAGTTGTCTATCTAATTGAAAGATTTACATCCGGTTACCCGAGAGTTGTGTTCCCCGAAGTCATTGGGGCAAGGGGGTTCTCCCCGAGGCCCCAACGTTCACCCCCCTCTGGGTGTGCGGATGAGCCGTGTCTATCAGGTAGTCTCCCAGTTTTGATGAAGTTATGATGACAAATATACAACTCTGATGTGATGTAACCAAGAATAGATTTAACATAGAGTTACATATTTCTCATTAGTAGCTAAGGAACTGTACTAATTTGAAATGTGAATTTTGTTTGCTAACGTTGTTTCATTCTATTATTGCCCATAAAAATTCAAAAATAAATATAAATACTCACTTGGTTGACAACTTCGTCGTCTTTTATAGCTTCGCAAACATGAAGTTTTGATAGATTCAGCGTGAGGATTGGTTGCAATTCTGAATTGTCGCAATTTGTGACGAGGAAACTGTGGTCACCACCCGCGAACACTTTCATGGGACCACTGAATACCTCTGGAGAGAACTGCAACGAAATAATTAATATTTTGCATTATAACTAAAGATAACATCGTGCAAATAAATTTTAAAGATTCAATATAAGCTTTTATTGAAAATGAACCTTGGTTAAATATGTACATTTTTTATGTAAAATGTCTTGCTATTAGAATTCTAGCCCAGTGTAGCAATATATTTACGTCGTATTGATTTATTTGTCAAATAACAAAAATGTTACTCAACAGGTAGTGTAATGATAAGGAAACTATATACTTACAATACATAAAACTTTACCTAACTGTGGTTTTGTGTATATAATAATTATGATCACTCAAAACTAAAAATGGTAATATCCTTATTCGTGGTTTGGCAATGTTAATATTTTACGTAAGTATTTAGCTCAAACACATATAAAGAAAACCTATGTATAATTGTCTTACAAAATTTCAGAAGAGAAATATACGTTTCTATCTTGAAAATTTAGATATTTTTAATCTATAATTACGTAATGTAAACTAGCACATAATAGGACTACTACACATAACATAGATGTAATAATATCACAACCAACAGACAATGTAAAACAAGCAAAATAAACGACTGTTAGGAGAACAGATTCAAACTTAATGTGAAACAACATAATTAAGCAGGCGAACATGACCACAAACGCAAGAAAGATTAGGCCTACTACATGCATAAATATGTATCACATTCAGGACATCAGTATACGAAGATTCAATCGTTCTGATATATAACGAGAGAATTGTTTTTTTTTATTAATAAAAGAATAACGTAATTACGCAAATTCTATAAAGTTAGTTTATAAAATCAAGTACAAACTTGCAATTACCGTATATTTTGTGTTTACTTTGCCATATAAATCTTGTACAAATTCCATATAGTTATATATACCCTATCATATGCATGATAATATATTATTTGAGACCTTGCTAAATGTTATGGATAATAGATTGATACATTCTATTTATTTTAATTTTTTCATGTTCATTATACATATTTATATTGTTAACCGGATCTTATCACGAATAATTTTCAGGCAAATAAGGTATTATTTACCTCTCTCATCGTTTCGACTAGACGTGGTTACGGGCTGACTGGAGTACCAGCAGATTTTTGTACAACCGTCAATAGATCGCCACGGCTAGCGCAAGCTAGTCGAAAATTCGAGTAAAGTAAAATACCTTTATTAACCATAAACTTATTCGGGTTAAGACCCGGTAAATAATTTAAATATATTAGCGGTCCAGTTATATTAGCGGGTAATATTTTCAATCTAATAAATAAATGAGTTGATTGGAAACTTTAATTTATGAACTAGTTTCTATTATGTGAGAATTTTGTAAGTAGTCCAATAAAGTGGCTATGTACCTAAGTACATGATATAAATATTGTATGTTGAACAAGGACTCAACATTTCGTTTTGAAGCACCCGCACCGCTGTGCCGAACATATGTCGTAGACACCTCCACCTTCTGTTTCTTCTTCGGCTAAAGAAGGATAGTTCACTATTAATTATTGTTTATCTTGTATAATACCTGCGGTATGTAAACAATTGCTTTATTATTATTATTTAGATACAAACATAACTGTAGCTAAAATCATCTTTAATAATAATAATAATAGGCGAGGACAATTTATTAAGCAGTACTGGTACAATGGCTACTAATAAACTGATGGACATAATATTTCGCCACTACAAATGTATGTACCGTGTAAGAATTTGAACCGCGACCTGGCGGTGTGCTTAACCGCAAGAGTACCAAAACTATAATAAACTATAAATAATGCTAACATCGAAAGCTACCATGAATACTTAAAGCACTATTGAATAAATAGCATAAATAATAATTAAGAAAGAAATGTGAAGGTAATTAATATACACACACAGCTACTACAGGCTCAATTAAATGATATTCACCTTGCTTTGGCCCGGATTGTCAGTCTGTATAAAAGCAATGTATAGGTTAGTAAATTGAAAACTTTTCAAAAGAATAGGTTATTATGATTGTATATTATACGACTTTTTCAAAATTGTGGTTGTCAAGGGAGAATACCGTCTTTCACAAAGCCACTTATAATTCATAAATTCAAATGTTAAATCGTTTGAACAGAGTGGAACATATGAATTTTAAATTTATGATAAATGAAATAAAGTGCAGTAACATATATTTGTTTATATTGGTTTTCTTGAAAGATGGTGCATAAAATTTATGTCACAATTGGCATTCAGTGTTAGGATTCTGATCCAAAAAGAAATACAAATATTTGTATATTGTGTTGTAATGTAGGACCAACAAATAATTGTCTTATTCTTTTACCCCCATCCCCCCGAATAAAGGATTGCCACAAAGAAAAGCTACATATATATATAAAGAAAAAATAAAACACTTGCAAACAGGTGAACACAAAAGTACTAACGGGCGAATCGTCACTGGGCACGAAGGATACAGGCGTGGGTACGAGAGCAGAGACTTGCCGGCAGCCGAGTTGGCCCCGCGCGCCGTAACCGCAGGCCAGGATTCGTTCTCCGACGCGGCACAACAGGTGGCGCCGCCCGCATACCACTTGTGTCACGGTGCTGCCCATCAATTCCATGACCTGACAACAACCACGTCGTTAGGATGAGGACAGAATATGTTTAATAAAGGACTCGCTCGACCATAACGATTAATTTCTGGTGAATTCTCCAACATGTATTCTGAAATCATGTTCATCCTATCATCCTCCACTGGTGCCTCACAATAACTAATAATTGTAACCAACTAAACATGCGGCCCCCCTCCTGTTCACCATCTTAATGATGATACCTTCACAACTTGAAGTAAGTAACTTGAAATTACGGTTATTTCATTGTACACTAGTACACGGCCAAAGTTTATGATTAATGCTATCGAGATCACCAATCATTACAAAACGGCATACAAAAATTGACTGAATAAATATTAGTAGATTAATCGGGCAGGATTCATAAACGCATCGCGCTAAACAATCAGCCTATGTGTGTAGTTATATAACGGAAAGTATACTATTACAGGCGAAAGTCAATGACACTTTTTTAAAATAAACATGAAACATGACGAAGGGGACATTTATTACTATCGACAGCAGTTTCTAGTAGCAGTATGATTACACAATTTCTAATTAAACTTAGCTACACATTTGATTTATTAATAACGTAACATTTTTTCTCTTTAATGTAATCATTGATTATTATCGGTCATATATGTAATGACTAATAATGAAAACCGCATTCTGATATTAGCGTATACGAAAAAAAATGTGTTGTTCTCACTAACATAAATTCAACACATACATTGCTTTTTTTTTTTTCAGAAATATTCAATGTCGTGAGCGCTATTTCGGTTTTATTACATATGTTTGATGCATTAAGCGTCTCTGATATAAAAAATCTTATTGATTGGAATTTTTTTAACATTTTAGTTTAAATCAACATTTCGTATGGATACATAAACAAGATTTACATAATGGATACCTATGACTTTAATTCTAATACAGTAGAGGAGCAATTTTCATAGAAGACATGAAATAATTAGCATTTTACTATTTATACGAGTATATTGGTATAGCATTATTCTATATTTACTATCACTAAGTGAATAAAATTTTAAATCAGAAAATACTACAATGAATTTTAATTTCATGTGGCGCATATTATTATGATGTCACTAATTATATATGTACAGCGTCATTTAATCGATATTATACCTAATTTTAATCTACATTTTAGATTTCCGTATGAACGATCCAATTATCATATATCATAACTTTCAATTTGATAAATAATAGTTAGATATTAATTATATTATTTTAATTGTCAATATGTTCTAACATTATGAAATGTAAATTATAAGCATAAAATAAATATACATGTCACGTGTATATAGTTATCTGTAACGAAAAATAGGAATCAGGAACATAAAGTATTATGTAAACTTTTAATATTTATCTTAATTCAAACATTTGCTTATAAAAATTTATACCTGTTTTGGTACTAATTCATCTCTTGCTGTTCCATGACCTGTCTGTCCATGGTCCCCACTACCACATGTGAAAACACCACCATCCAATGTAAGAAAAACTGTAAAGTCTTCGCCACAGGCAATATGACATACCTAAAATATTTTTTTTATTATATGACATTGTCATAACTATATTGCATCCAGAGGAGAGCAAATGAAAGAAATGACGTGACAGGCAGGTACAAATATTTATGATAATGTATACTATCAAAAGCAATTTCTGTAGCTATTGATTAAATCTATATGTATATATACAGGTATAATATTTAAAACATAATATAATTCCTAATGCTTGGTCTAAAAATTATGTATTGTATCTTAGTTTCTGGGGTCAAGAAACTTGGTATTCCATTAATAGAATTAAGAAATAAAGAATGTTATTTTTTATTATACTTCTGTGTAAGTATGATTATGGTACCAATTTGTTGAATAATATTGGAGATTCTTATTCATTCATATAATTTTACAAGAAATCATATTAGTAGCCATTCCTACAATCTTAAAAGAATAATCCATCTTTAAAAGTATTATGACTCTTGTGACAACATAATACAGATACATACTTTAACATTCCTTAATGTCTTCAGATGTGTTGGATAACATCTATTTTCTGTATTCTGTAACCCTAATTGCCCGTGTGAATTTTTCCCCCAGCCAAAAACAGCACCGGACCTGTTAAATTTTAACCAAAATTATATAACATAAATAGAACTGAATATCCGAATGTAATTAATGTATGGCCCTTTTTCAATTATATTACAATATCATGGCATGTATGAACCGCCTGAATATCGAAATAACATAATAATATGTTGATATCAACAACCATGTGAGAAATAACACTAATTATAAAGTTGTTTCCTGACTATGGTTACATTTATAGATAATACAGTAACAACATCAACAGTTTAATATTTTTATTATTATACATTATAAATGCAGTACCTACACTAAAGATACTGTAGCTTACGATGTGCAAGTAGACCTGATGTGATGATCGGATTTTATTGCCTCAAATAAAAACAATTCGAACCAAATTGTTTTTGTTTGAGACCTAATAAAATTAAACTAAATATAAGCTAAAAGGGTAGTTTAAGGACCACTTTAAAATTTACTTAAATAACATGTACACATGTATGTATATGTATTTTGTAAATAAACATAAAACAGATCAGGTTGTTGATCAAATTGTATAAAAGAATCGTAGAAGGTATCATAGATATAGAAATTAAGGAACTTATCAATAATATATAAAAGTTAAAATAAGCCTTGTTTATTTTTCAATGGGAATTCGAACAATTACTTAGTTGTTGGTATCTTAATGTCACAGTTCAATTTCTGAACACAGCATTAGAATCAAGTAGTATTGGGTTATAAAAAAGCAATAAAACTTACTTAGATAACACAAATGTGTGATTACTGCCACATGCTATCAATGCAATGGGCACACCAAGCAGTGATGTAATTTGTCGTGGTTTCATTTCCTTGCTTGTAAAAATGCCTAACCCACATTGTCCATAAGAATTTGCTCCCCATGAATAGAGATCGCCACCTAAACATTAACGATTACATGTGATTTTCAACTAATTTGAAAAATATACTTAACTGTATATTTTGTGTTACCTTAGACCTTTTTTTGATGGGAACCAATATATTTTTTTAATTTATTTGTAGACTGGTACTTCTTGTGTGGTCCCATATTAATTAGGTCAAGATATTAGCAGTGGTTTTTTAGTTATGAGGCTATTTTTTTTTTAGATGAATGTACAAACTATTATTGCTTACTAAAAATAAACACTAATTTAAACTGCCTGAAATACATTACTTTAGGAGTAAATAATGCTGTATAAGTTGTCCAGGCATATTTGTTTTGTTAATTAATACTAAAATTTGCAATAACTTGCAACAACACTGTTAAATATTCAATACTCACTATTTGTTAAAGCTATGGAATGGAATGAACCACATGCAACTTGAACCACATTTTTTGTTGCAAGCTCTTTTATGATGCAAGGAACATTGTGTGACTGTGCATCAGTTTGGACCACGCCAAGTTGTCCCATGCCATTACAGCCCCAGCTGTAGGGGATTCCCCACTCGTTGAGTGCTAGAGAGTGTTGAATCCCACAAGCTACTGATAAAATTTTATGCTCCTTCAGTTTCTCTACAAGACCTGAAATATTATTGACAATTACTAGATTTCCCATTTCTCAGTGCAAGATAGTGCATTCTCAAATGCAATTAATTATTCATTAAATTTAAGCTGGAATTTACACAGTCTTAAATTTATTCAATATTATTTTTTTTTAATTATAAAGAATAAAAATTTGCTCACAAGGTGTTCTATTCTCGTTAGAATAGAATAAAGTCTGTCGTCCTAGCTGACCAACCTCATTACTTCCACATGAATACAATCGACCCTGTTTTGTGAGGTATAAGGCAAAGAACTCTCCTGCGGCTATACACCTGATGTGGTGACTTTCTTTCCATTTTGATAGTGTAGGTTTAATAACCTGTGAATCAATTGTAAGTTTAAGAATTATATCCTTGTTGTGGTCTATCACAATTATTTATTAGACACTAAATCATTAAGTATACAAAAACTTCATTTAAAGTTGGGGAAAATCCCTCTAAATGACCAGTATGGCTAGCTTTTTATTGAAATTCAAACCTTAACTTCATATCATATAAGATTTATTTTATGAAGATGATTGTGATATCCCACTCATAGATCTATGCTTAAGGCAGAATGCTGAACTTTTATGATTACAAATTATTATTAAAATTTGTTGATTAATATTATAATAAAAGTTCCTGGGTTTTTTTAATTGTTCATTAAAAAAATAAACACACAACACTAAGTAATTCTTTTGTTAATTGTTAAGTTTTTTTTTTAAATAATAAATGTAGTAATAATTTGATACTTATTTTATTTTCAAATTCCTTTCACATTTTTAAGAATGCAATCTCCTTACAGATTGAAATTCGTTTCTTTTTCTTAGCTGGGATATAAATCTGATATATATAAAAAAACAGATTTATTACAAAAATCTTTTTTCGAACATTGACAAAATTATAGAATAGAATAGAATAGAAAATCATTTATTCAAATAAACTTACATTGAAGCACTTTTGAATAGTCATCACATTTTATTTAATCTACCGCTCATTCAGAAAGCTGTCTCGTCACAAGAAGAATGAGCGAGAAAATTGTGTGTTGCTCTTTTAAATAATTTTATTTTTACTTTACAATTTAAGTTTAAGTGTGTGAATACAAACTACCGATTAGCACTAATTACATTAAATAATCATATATAATAACATGCTCAATAGAAAATACAATGAACTATAAAACTATATAGCCAGTATGTCAGCAACAATCCTACTTGATGACAATCAAATAACAGCAATAATTAATAGATATGGGTCAAAATACATATCATTTGATAATGAATCACAATGAATAAACATTTATTTTTGTGAGGTATAGTCAAGTAACAAATAAATAAAACTTAATCCTATCATATTAGACAAATGAAATTTTTATAAAATAATAAACATACAAAATTTATAATAAGAATTAAGTGGAGAAAGAGGCAACATTAACTCAAAAGGTAAACAGCTATATTGTGGCAGCAAAGGTCTCTATAGTATGTACTTGTTTTTATATTATTTTATAAAAAAAAAAGGTTTTAATATAAATAAGAACACTATACTTAATTTATTATGTAAAAAAAGAAACATGCAAGATTGTAAAATATAAATATTTAGAACCACATTATGTGCATAAAAGAATACACTATATAGCTATGTTGGTATAATTTACTATTGTAACAACAAGACTGTCCAACTTTAATAGTATTTTATAGAATAAAATGAGTAAATTTTGTAAGTCCTGCTAATAAAAATTAGACTGGGAAAAATTCGTTAATTCCGAAATTCGTTTTCAAAATTTAATTAATTAAAATATGTACTCTATATTTCAGAGTTATTTTGTGAAGGGCGGTTCGCCTATATTCGGTTCGCTTATATTTATATTTAGGTTTAAATTTGATAAAAAAAAACATTTTTAACGAATTAATAGTAATTGTAGATAAAAAATAAGGAACAATAGAAATACTACAAATTGTCTAATTATACAAAAAATAAAATATAACACAAGAAGGGAGTTGTACGAATGTACCTATAAATTGCATTCTTACCAAATCGTTGTCTTCAGAATCATCCAAGCATAATTCGTGATGGGTTGCATTACCCCAACAAAACATTATTTATAACACTGATCTATGACTTTCAATTTCAAATTAAAGAAAAAACTGGTAATTTGGTACCATAAGAAAATAGAACTGTATAAATAATAGCAATAATAATTTTAGATTGCAAACATCATTATGAAAAGAATAAAATAGGGGTATATCTAGAAAAATCTATTGATAATATTTTATAATAAGTTCTCCAACAATGTCAATCTGTCATATTCCGGTCAGAGATTGTCCTGTTGACAGCTGTCATTATCGCTACATCGAAACCCTGGAAAACAACAAAATAATAAAACTAGCCCTATGGTGTAGGTTTTCACAATGTACTATCAAAAATACCTAATGCTTAATAAAATCTCTAAATTACTGTGTATAAACAGTTACATAACAAAATTAAAAATTATTTTGAATTAATTTAAATTCACCGCCTTTTTAAATTTTATTAAGTACCAGAAGCAAAGTAAAGAAAATAAAGATTTGAAAGTAGCGACTATTCATAATATACATCATGGAGATCCACTCGCCTCAAGGACTGGATGAGCGGATACGCCCGTAACTTACCGGTTAAAAACCCCATGCATCTTAGTCACATAGTGGTAATCCTCCTCAATGTGGAGAGAGGGCGGCAAAATCTTACTATTGCGCCCCTAATTCGGTTTGTTTTATATAGACATCAGTATAGAGAGACTGCCCTCCAAAGAGAGCATCGCCCCTGTGAGCCTCTGTCACTATAAAAGAGTAATCATGGCAAACGCGGGTCAGTTCTTAATGCCCTGGAGATATAACCCAATTGGGAAAATACTAACGCTATTTGCCATTAGGTAACAATTTCTCTTCCAAAAACAATTATTACCCTGTAGCCCGGAGTACACCCGTTCTAAATATTTTTGAAAAACCATTCTATGCGAAAATATCCACTAGGTCAAGTGAAAGGACATGCTTTGCCATAGTGGGAACCATGTTTTATGCCTACTTAGTACCTGTCTACTCTATAATTTTGTATATTCTTTGAGAATGGTTTCTAGTACTCTATGGATATCCAAAGCCCAATAAATTACTAAAAAGAAATAAACTCTATGGATAGGGAAAGCGCGGGAACTTTCAAAGCGACTACACGTATTTTTTCGCGCTAGTTTTGCAAAATTATATTTTATTGAGTTTTTTTTTAGTCAAAACCAGTAAAGATGACGAAGAGGAGTGGGAAGAAGCGAAAAAAGAAAGAGGAAATATCGGATGATACATCCGATGATATTAATTTTCTAGGGTCTGACTCGGAATCGGCACCTGAGGATGTGGATAAGTATAAGGCATTTCAAATACCAGATTATGTTCGGTACTATCCTGAGGATGGTGGAAACTTTGAATACATTGTATTTATGGAGAGTACAGATAGTAATAAGCCAATCGGTGATAGGGATATGATGTCCTTAGCTACTAATTTGAAAAAATATAATAAAGGAGTTAAGCAATTATTAAGGATGAATAAATTTAAGATCGGCGTCATTTTTGAACGCCCCGGTTTAGCTAATGCAGCCTTAGTTAATAAAAAATTTCTAGACGGATTTAAATTAAAGGCAAGTATACCAGCTTCAGCCACGGAAGTAACTGGAGTAGTTCAGCATGTTCCTACGCATCTATCGAACGAACAAATATACTCTAATATAACCAGCTCAAAAAATATTGTTTGTGTACGCAGATTCATGAGGCGTATTAAAGGTGATGATAACACCTTTACAATGCAGCCAACTAAAACCGTCTCCATCACATTTTCCTGTCCTGTACTTCCTGACACCGTCGACCTGAATAGTTGGCGCTTTGTGGTGAGGCCTTATATACCTCCTGTAAAGCAGTGTCTTAAATGTTTAAGGTATGGTCACATCGCTAAGTTTTGTAAGAACGCTGAAAGATGCTCAGTATGCGGAAATAATCATAATTTCAGAAACTGTTCGGCAAATATTAACGAAGCTAAATGTTGTCACTGCAATGGTAATCATATAGCCATTTCATCACAGTGTCCTATTAAGAAAAAGAAAATAGAGGAGAATAAAAATAAAGTACAAAGTTATGCTGATATTGTTAGAGAGAAATCATTTCCTCAATTAGGCAGTACCAAAACTTCACCTTCGGCACAATTTATATCCCTACTTAATTCTGACCAAATTTTAAATACCCTATTAGAATCAATTGTTAAAATTATAACATTGAATAGAACCAATGACAAAACAATATGTACAGAAAATATAAAACAAGTTCTCCTAGAGACATTACAGAATAAAAAAAACCCAGATTAATCTTTCTTTCTTTAATTTTTTATTTCTTTATGGACCATATAGTAATAGTCCAGTGGAATGCACAAAGTTTAGTAAGTAATCAACAAATCTTTACACATTTTCTATTGGAGAACAATATTCATATTGCTCTGATATCAGAAACCTGGCTAAAAGCCTACTATAAATTAAATATTAAAGGTTTTAACATTGTTAGATTAGACTCAGGCAATGACCATAATGGCGTTGCAATTTTAGTTCATAAAAGTATAGAATTCAGTAAAATTGATACATATAGTGATGATTCCTTACAGAATATTGCGGTACGATTAAAATATAAAAACACAGAAATGTCAGTTGTTAGTTTTTATAGCCCAAATAATTGTAGTCCACGTTTTAACAAAAATAAATTCAGTAATCTTCTTAATAGTATTCCAGAACCCATGTTGGTTGCTGGTGATTTTAATGCTCATCACACAGCATGGGGTTGCTCGTCTATTAATGCTCGTGGTCGTGACATTCTTGAATGTATTGATGGTAACAACTTGGTCATCTTAAATGATGGTACACCGACTACAGTAGGATCACACAGATGGCAGAGTAATGCACTTGACCTTACTATTGCATCCCCTTGCTTATCTCTTGCTTCAAATTGGATGGTACATAATGATCCCTTAGGTAGCTACCATTTACCTGTAATAACAAAAATAGTAATTAATAACAATTGCACTAGATTACCAGAATCCTCAGATTATCCCAAATTTCATAATTACAATCTTATAGATTGGACCATGTATAAGAAGACCACAGATAGTTTGTTACAAGATTTTACACTTTACACTTATAGTAATTCACCCCTGCAGTGTTATACTAAATTAATTGATATTTTCAATTTAGCTCTAGACAAAAGTTATATATCAAAATCAAAACCCATAAACTCTACAACTGATATTCCTTTTAAAAATAAAAGGATTCCATTACCTTGGTGGAATGGAAAATGTACACTTGCAGTAGATAACTCTAAACAGGCATATGTTAATTTTAAAAACAACCCATCAGAGGCAAATTATATTACATTTAAAAGGTTACAAGCCAAAAAAAGTTAATACTTAAAAGAGAACAATCAATTAGCTGGAATAATTTTTGTGAAAATTTTAATCGCACCACACCCATTTCGAAAATTTGGAATACCGTTAAAAAATTCAATAAAACTTATGTATATAGTCAGATTTCAAATAAAAATAACTGGATTTCAGATTTTCTTAAGAAATATACTCCTGACACTGTCGAGACCCAATTTAAATCAAACATTAATGAAAATAGTAACAAATTAAATTATTTAAATAAACCCTTCACTTTTTCTGAATTCAATGCAGCCATATCTACCCGAAGAGATACAGCATTTGGTCTCGATGGCATACCATATAAATTATTAAAAAACCTCTCTTATACCTCTAAAAATATTGTTCTATGTATTTATAATGCACTGTGGAAAGAGTCAGTTATTCCTTCCGATTGGAAAAAAGATTGTATTATTCCAATTTTAAAACCAAACAAAAATGCAAATGAAATAGATTCCTATAGACCCATAACCCTGACCTCCTGCATGGGAAAAATATTTGAGCAATTATTAAAACAAAGATTAGAATTCTACATAGAGAGTAATTGTTTATTACCAGCAAACCAGTTTGGTTTTCGTAGAGGTAAATCTGCCTCTGAGAGTGTTACTCATCTCCATATTGATATATTTAAAGCACTTAAATGCAATGAAGTTTTGATTGGGGTATTCTTTGATATTATCGGTGCATTCAATAATGTCAATCATCACATTCTTACTCTGGAACTTGTTTCTATTGGTATACCTGGAAAAATTATAAACTGGGTCTATAACTTTTTAAATGGTAGAGAAGTTTTTGTTAAAGTTAACAAGCAGTTAATAGGACCTCGTCTTTCTTATAAAGGTGTGTGTCAAGGTGGAATACTTAGTCCACTACTCTTTATCCTCTACATACACAAACTTAATTTAATTTTAGGACCACATGTCAGGAATCTTCAATTTGCAGATGACCTTGTTATATACTTTTCAGGCCCAGACATTAATAAAGTAACAGAAAAAATAAGTAACTCATTGTTAAGATTAACAGATTACTTTAAATACCTCAATTTAGATGTAAGCCCTGACAAATCTAAAGTAGTAATATTTTCTAAAACTAATAAATCCTACAAAAACATTAAAATATTATATAATAATTCACAACTACCTATTACTGCTGAAGTTAGATTTTTAGGTGTTATTTTTTGTAGCAATTTGTCATGGAACAAATATGTTGATTATTTACTAGGTAAAGCTTCCAAAGCATTTAATATTATCAAAGCTCTATATAAATGTGATCCTAAGATCCTTTTAATGCTGTACAAATCCTTGGTTCGCAGCCACTTTGAATATGGCTATCTATGTTTTGGTTCTGACCAAAACAAGCTTCATAAACTTGAAGTACTTCAGAATAATAATTTAAGATACATAACTGGTGCAATGAAAACAACCCCTATAAATTCCTTACAAGTAGAGTGCTGTATACCACCATTAAACCTGAGATTCTGGTACTTAAAACAAAGATTCATCTTAAAATTATTATCCTTTTCTGAAGACCCACTCTTACAAAAGCTCAAACATATTACTTCTTTATTTCCCCTTTCTAATTCTAAAACAGTTCCCTATATACTTCATGATTTCTCTGACTCAATCAATATTGATCAGCAATACAAAATTCACAAAAGCAATAGATTTTGGAATTGTTACTATGGACCATTTGAAAGTAAATTTCCAAATATTAATATTGTAATTGACTCTGAGTTAAGGACCAAACAAGAAGTTTATAACAAGTTGTCTACATTTTCAACTCATCAATCCATATTTACAGACGGTTCTAAAAACGAATCGAGAACATCCTTTGCTCTATACTTACCAAGTATCAGAACTGGTCATGGAACTAGAATACATAAAGAATTTAGTATTTTTTCAGCAGAATCTTTGGCTATTTTAAATGCACTTTGTTATATAAAAGATGATAGGGGCAATTGCAAAAAATGGTTAATTGTCACAGACAGTATGAGTGTTTTAACTGCTCTTCAAAGTAACAAACTACATTATAAAACCAATTATATCATAGATAGCATTAAGCAATTATTATATGAGCTTTCATTGGAGTGTTATGATATTATTTTATTATGGACACCATCACATATTGGTGTTTTTGGCAATGAAAACGCAGATTTCCTGGCAAGAACTATCACCAACAATGACATTGGCGTTGTCAAGGATGTTGCCATACCTTATTCCGACATTCTTTCTATAGTTTACAAGAGTTTTCGTCAAAAATGGGTTGAACAGTGGCAACTTTCGCTAAAGACCAAGGGTAATTGGTTTTACTCTATTAACAAAAATATTAATTCCTCACCCTGGTTCACTAAATCTAGAATTTATAAAAATCGGAAATTTTACACACTCCTTATACGACTTCGTTTTGGTCACGCTAGATTCAATAGTCATTTGTGCCGAATGAAAATAATTGATTCAAATGCATGTCAAGAGTGCAATAACAGCAGTCAGACCCTAAATCACATATTTTTCGAATGTTCCGCTTATAATATTCAACGCTTGGTCTTTATTGATAATTTACTGAACATTTACAAGAAACCGGAAAAAATCCCGCGCGACATCCAAGACATGCTAACTAATTTTGAAACATATATACCTATATATTTATACGTTACCTCGATATCGATAAAACTTTAAATAATTGATACAAGGATATGGACTACGGATAAGACTTAAATTTTGAACACGAATGAAAACAAAAAATAAACATACATAAGAATTGGCCTTTGGCCTCATCACTTGTTCAAATATGAAGAAGTTTAAAAGTAGACTAGGCTGTACGGTCTAAGGATCTTTGCCTGTTCCATCACTGAAAAGGAGATGGACGAATATGGGAAAAAAAAAAAAAACTCTATGGATAGACGGGACGTTCTTCGTTCGGTCGGCCATATTTGTTATTGTGCTCAATGGAGATTTATTTATATAATTTTTGCTTAGTTTCAGACAATAGTTTGTGATGTATCTTAATTTTAATAATTATTTTCCTAAAAGTTTTTTCCTAATTACATAAAATCTCCCAGAAACAAAGTTATGCTAATTTACTAACCGAGGTGACCCCCTGTGGTAATTCGCTGAACTTATTCAGCGGATTTTATTGTGGAAATATTTTGGTAAATTAAGCTAAAGTGGCGGGGGCTTCAAATAATAATGGTAAAGGGGGTCGCCAAGCTGCCCCAGTCGACGTGGGGTCTCCCTTGCTCGACTGGGAAGAGGGAGATCATTTCAGCTTTGAGGACTCTGAACGTTTTGAAGAAGACTCTTTGTGTAGTTGGAGCTCCGAACCTGAGAGTTTGTGTAACAACTGGCGAGGATGGAGGCGGCCAAATCTTCAGATGTCTTTTGCACCACGAATTAATAAGAAAACCGTTCAAGGTAATTGACTCAGCTGATCCTTTGTTTCGAATTACGATATGACTAATCACATAGTTTAATAGGTTTGCATCAACTGAAGTTATAAATATGCCTAATTTATTTCATAATTTGATGACATAACAGCTCTACCTTCATATTTTCATTGATAGCATTGATGTGACATTCTATAGATAGTGTTATATGATAGGTACATTGTGTTCATAGTGTTGTAGTACAAAGAACAGGTGCTGTAAAGTCATTTACCTTTGTAGTGACCCAAGCAGTTAATAATACCCTATGTTTAAAATCCCTTCCCTTTTCTGATGTGACTTGCTTTGTCTATGTTGAGTTGTTTCACTTTGTATATTGAAATTTTCATATGACATATATGAGATGTGTAAATTGTAAATTGTATTTTACTTTCACAACTTTCACTTGTTACAAATTGAAAATGATTCTCTAATGAGAAAATGGTCCAATTTCCCTACTACAATAATAGGTGTATGGTTTTTATAGACATTTATATTTATTACACATATAACAATTTTATTATTTATAAATTACATTAATTTTCTGAATTTGATTTAAATGTTTTAAATCTTTTTGATGCAAAATTTTTATCTAATAATAAATTACATATGAAAATTAAATCCCATATATACAAATAAAAGTATTTTTAGTTAAGATAATTTTTAGAATGTTGTGTTGCAATATTAGAAATGGACATAATGTTCAATAAAATAATTGTCATGAAACCCATATATGTGGATGGCTTTGCTAATGCCAGACTCATCATTTGAGTACTAATATATTGTTCATGTCATATTTTTGTCTTCTTTTATAGGTTATTTAATTTGGCATTGACAGTTATGAATTCAGAAAAAAGGCCATGAATATGAATAAGAAATTATTCTGTCACATGAGATAAAAATACCTCAACCATATGTATTTTTAGTCCTTGTAACCTATGGTTAGAAAGTAGTTTTAGTTAAGAATGTTCATGAAAATAACATAATCATTCTTTTGGATGTATATGTTATTGAAACTGGGAATCTGATTGACTAAAACCATATAAAATTTGTTTTGTAATTATTTTTTCTTAAGTTTGCCAAAATATTTTAATATAAGTAATATTGCATGTCTCTCAAAGATGCCTGAAGATACTGAAAATCTCATACCAAAGTTATCAATGACCTAAATATTATTATTAAATAGATAATAATATTTAGGTCATTTATACAAATATAGTGCTTCTATTGCAATATTAAGTAATTAATTCTCTAGAAATAAATAAAAATAAAGTGTGTGTAATTTCAAATTAACAACTTTTCACTAAATGTCTATGATAGTATGATACTTGCATCAAAAATATAGTTAAATGTTTTTTGTGTCTGTCTGTTTCAGCTAGTCTTTGAACTGTTTCAGACTGAACCATTTCTGATCAGACTTTTACTAGTAAATAGCTTATTTTGTAAGGACTTACTTAGGCTTTTATTTTAGAAATTCTATATATATATATATATATATATATATATTATATATATTATATATATATATATATATATAGAATTTCTAAAATAAAAGCCTAATAAAAATGTTGAATTCAACCAAAGATGCGGATGACAGCTAGTTGAATAATATAATTGAATATATTGATTTGGTGTCTATACAATTTTAATTCTGCGCATATTTAATAAAGGTTTTTACCTGAAAGAAGCAAATAAATGTTACAATTTTTTGGAATAAATCTGTTAGGAAACAAGTTTGGTATCAATTTAAAAATATATTCATAATATGTATATCAGTAAAGTATGAAAATATAGATAAGTACATGAAATATATTCCATGCTCCATTCAATCTATAATTGAGGGACATGAACAGATAATAATAAAAATTTGATACTATCTGCACTGATTTATATTAGTAACACACAGTAATATAGAGTTTACTGGCCACTATATAACTGTAGGTTCACTTTACCTGTAAGCTACATTTCTAAAAATAAATAAAAAATCTAATCAATGTACAGTTTTAGAATTCTTATAAACAATACACTATTTAAAGATTATTAGAATCATCATCATCAAAATGTTGTAGAAACTGAATGTTTCTGTACAGATTGAGATTGATAAATTATGTAACTATATACATAATCAAACTAAACCTTTTCAGATAAAACTGTGTCCACCCTAAGTGAGTTAGCAGCAAAATGTGTAGCTTGTCATATACCATTCGAGCTTGTGGAACATGTATATCCACCGGTACCAGAGCAACTACAATTACAAATTGCATTTTGGAGTTTCCCTGACAGTGAAGATGACATTAGGCTGTATTCTTGCTTGGCAAACGGCTCAGCTGATGAGTTCCAGAGAGGAGAACATCTCTTCAGGGACAGGGCTGTTAAAGATGTACTGCAAATTGGTAAGTTTATGTATCAGGATCATATGGAAAATGCTGAAGGAGGCTTATGTGTCTAAGGGACAAGTTGACTCAGAGACTGATGTGCAGAATTACTAATAACATATACATGACTAATATTTATTGTCTCTATTTAAAATGTTATGTAAATACTTCTATTAGATTGTGTAATTAATGAAGGCTTTGAATCAGTCAATTTGTAAGAAAAGTCCTAAGTGAATAATGAGCAAAATGAGGAAACAGCCTTTATAACTTTAGCAAATACTATGGACTCGTAATTTAGTTTCAATTATATTATTTATAAGATAAAATGTAATATGTAATGTGATAAAGTTAGTATATATTCCTATCTAGGTATAATTTTATATGCTGAACAGTCATAATAACATTAATATTTGTTTTCATGGTTTTATTTAAAATCATTAACTTTCTAGGCTTCCACTTGTCGGCGACAGTTATACTTTCCATGCCTCGTACCCAGTTTAATGTAGCAGTAACATTTGACAGACAAAGGATTTCATCATGTAATTGCACATGTTCATCTATGGCACACTGGTGTTCCCATATTGTGTCAGTTTGCCTCTACAGAATACACCTGGTAAGTAATAATTTGCAGATACTCTGAAACATTGATATGTTTTGTTATATCTCTCCCTTATATTTTTTCCTGATATTATTATTGTAGTTCACTTTTCTTCACATAAATTGTATAACAGGGGTATTATTTTAAGTGATGTAATTAAATTGTTAACGTTAGTATTTAAAGCTTTGATCGCCCAGGTTGTCTGTAAGAGATCGCGTTAAGCAATAAGGCCATTTTTGTTTAGCATATTTATATTAAGGATTTTTTTGTAAATATTTCACAATAATGAGTTATATTATTGCTATTAACCTAAGAAATATGACAAGATTGCACTATAACAATTATTTATAGTTACTTGTATTTAATTATGTTTAATGACTAATGTTATGAATACAGTGAAACTTTATGATTCATAATAAGGTAACATTATTACCTTTGAGTTGTATTGTATGCTGAAATAATGTTGCGAGGTATAATAGATAAACAAACACTCGAAAATCGAGGCAGTTGATAAAATAGTTATATCAACATTACAGGAAAAATGTAATCTTTGTTCTACTAGCACAGCTTATAAAAAAATCACAAGAACCTAAACAAAAACAAATTTTGTTATTGTGGTAACATTTTATAGCCATATTAGATCTAACAATAATCAAGGAATTAGTATGTTAATGTCTAGTATAAGTTTTTTGTAGGTATGCACTTAATAAAATATCTGAATAAATTATCCTAATACGATATTAATAATTATCATATAAAGGAAATAAAACATTCCACTCTATAACTCCATCAACTGAATATTAATACTAGTATTAATTTTATTTTTCCCTAAAATAATTAATAAATAGAAAAAACCTTCACTTCTGAAAAATCAGTATGATGGGGTTACCCACACATTAAGTAATATTTTTATTTTTAGCCAACACAAGTATGTTTGAGAGCACCCGTATCAGAATCTCTTCAACGGTTACGAAGAGACCAGTTACAGAAATTCGCGCAATATCTCATATCGGAACTGCCGCGGCAAGTGTTACCAACAGCCCAGCGGATACTGGACGAACTATTGTCTGCTCAACCAAATCCCATAAATACGACATGTGGCGCTCCAGACCCGACCGCGGGCGCCTCGGCCTACGAGTACACCTCATGGTTCCTTGATGAGAAAACTTTGCACAACAATATTAATAAGATCTTAGTAAAGTTTTGTGTTCCAGCACCTATAGTGTTTAGGTGGGTATTGTATTGTAATCTATTTAAATGATTAATAGAACTAGAACTTGTTCTGACCCCAGCATATATGAAGGTCATTTTGTTTGCATAGTACCATTGGATTGAAATAGTTGTTGGTTTATGATTGCAATTATATTTGACGTCGTATAACCCGTATGTTAAGAATTAAGAAGATTAAATAAATTCATTGAGGTAGTTATTTAGGTACCTACGTAGATAAAAATGTAAAGCCTAAAAATGTTATCCTCATTTTATATTACGTACAAAACTTCAAAAGAAATACGCTTAGCGTGAACAAATTTCTTTTCTATTAAAGTGTTAGAAGTCTTTCTTTTTTGCGGCGAACTGATATGAAGTAGTTAATGAAAATTGAATATCCGTGAATCGTAGAATTTGTAATTCAGACAGACGTGACCATGTATATGTATATTTTCTACAACTATTTTAGTGACGTAAATTATTTGAGCACAAGCGCTCCACCGGCAGCGGCTGAGTGGTCATCGCTATTACGGCCTTTGCGTGGCAGAGAGCCAGAAGGCATGTGGAACCTACTATCTATCGTCAGAGAGATGTTCAAACGCAATGACAGAAACGCTATACCACTTCTAGAAATCATTACTGAAGAAGTTATGGCGTGCGAACAGGTAAACAAATTAATGAGTAAAAGCTCCTAATAGTATCCTTAAGAATTAAAGTGAAAAATAAAATAAAATAAATTAAGATCTTCATACAGACTGCGTGGTCGCGTTATCAATTTTGTATGAAAAGTTAAAAAATATTTTCAGGTTTCCATTTTTTTGGTGACAGTAGTTTGATGTCATGAGTATACTACTTAGCTTTCGGCTTTACAACTAACCCCATACATAGGTCCGCCCATCGTTACCTCTGTGTTTTACTTTTGTAATCCCCTCTATTATATTAAGTTCTGTAACTCCTTTTTCACATTTTTTTTTTGTGGACTATAATGGAATTATGCTCCCACCTGTACTAACGGTTTACGATGACGAGACACCAGTGGAGGATGATAAAATGAGCATGAAGATAGGCCAGTTAGCCCATCATGGTAAATGGGCTAACTGGCCTATCTTCATGCTCATTTTATCATCCTCCAGTTTCCAGGGAGGACTGTGTGGTACTTTGCTAGCAATGGGTTTATTAGTCCGCATTACTAATTTAATTTAAGGTGTATGTATACGCTCCCTTGGAACTCAGGTATATGACCCATTTCGTCGAGAATCTGGGAGTTTCTAATAATCCAGTTAGAAAGAATAAAAGTGTAGATTTATTTAAAATATTAGGTCTTTTATACAATTTTACACTTGTCATGCGTACAAGCGTTATATAAGAATTTTACGAAGGACAGTTACAAGATCTAAAGGTGTAGAAAGTACTTGTATGCTCGTACACTGACAATCCCTTTACCATCTATTTAACAGATTATAGTGTGGTGGTACAGCACCAAGGCAGCGTTAGTGGCGTGGGGCGGCGGCACGGGGGGCGGCAAGCACGGCGGCGGCGGGGGGAACTCTGCGGCTCAGCACGCTTGTTCCTCGCTGTGTGACGAGGTATGTGGCAAATATACATCACTTATACCACAGTCATAAATAGAAGTATTGTTATTTGTATTCCTTAGAATGTCATTTGAGACAGTAGACACAAAAAGACACAAAGTTTAAAAGTGTCTTAATAGTCATTTTTAAACTTTCGAGTTTAATATACATTATTTATATTATTAACCGGGTCTTAACTTGTTATTACTCTTATTTGCCATAAAATTTGTTCGTGTTACGACCCCGTTAATAATATTAATAATATCTGAATAGTCGTTTTCGACATGTCTGTTGATTACAAACGTAACAATAACTATGTTCAACATAATTGCACTTTTAACAATAAATAATTTTGTATAATAAAAATTTAGGTCTTAATTCCGATTTTAATGTTTTGAATTAAATAATTTTTATATTAATTAGTCATAAAGTATCTGAAAATATTTAGTGTTTGATTAAGTTGCAACTGATACAACATGGATAACAATGTTTATTTTTGTATTGCTTAAACCATAATTTAGTGTGGGGTACTGTGAAATATTAACTTCAATTTCAATTAATTATGTAAATTTATATTATTTTATCAGGTGGTTGTGTTATGGCGCCTTGCTGCATTGAATCCGGCTTTAGCGCCTCATGAACGCGATACACTCCATGAACAATTTGCTCAATGGCATAGTAAAGTCCTTGATAAGGTAAGAACTACTTGTGGGTACTAGATGACAGTTATTGATGGCATTTGTTGGTGATTTTGGTAGTGTTTATTTTTTATTATATAAACGGCATGACAATCAAACTGTTCACCTACTAACACATCACCCAAGTGGGAAACGTCGCGAATAACATGAATTGCATCACGGATATCACGTCAATAGGTGATGTTTATATTTATTGGTTAGAGTATAATGTCATGATTTATGCTATAAGAAATATGTTTAATCGGAGGAACATTAGGTTAGATTTTATCCAAAAAGGTTATGGAATTACCATTGTACACCAATTTGTTAACATTCGTGAAACTGAACTGATAACTTAAAATATGTACCACTTGAGTTTCGCGTCAGTTTTTCTTAGTTGAAGTAGTCAGTTGAATTTGATAAAGAATGTTCTATATGAAAATTATTTTCAATTGCCTACGTCTGCGTGTGTTCTGACTATACTATGTATGCCTTTACAAAAGAAAGCATCGTAAGTATTTATATTAGTTGTTTAGTACTAAAAACACAAGCTCTGTTTAGCTTGGGTTTGATGGCTCCGAGTGAATTGTCTTGGGTTATTATTATAGAAAGAAAGATAGATTATATTCAGATAAAATAGCTTAAAGAGATCATTTTTATAACTTTTAAAATTACAATGCTATTTCTACTTCTTTTAATGCGATTTGTATTATACAGAGAGACAATTGATTGCATAGATAATAATCAGTTTCCATATATAATTCTCATAAACAATAAACTTTATACTAAATACACTGTAACAAATACAAGTATTTTAAATAACTTTAATGTCATTAATATAATGAAGTTTCAAATTAAACTGTTAACTATATGACTTAGTTTTTGTATCATCAATAACAGAACTTGTTTCTTTATTAGGTGGCAAAGAATCGTAACAACCATACTATTACCACCACTACGTCGTCATCACATCCACGACATACCCGCTCGCACTCCCATCCACCATACATCAATGGTATTAGCGAGAACGAAGTATTCCCCGGATTCCATCCTGCAATGGAAGCATGTTTCCTGGAATGGGATGACTACCAGATACCAGGAGTGACATATACTAAGGATTTGAACCCGTTATATCACAGTCCTTTTACTATATTCAGACACGCTGATAAGCAGAATGACAGCGTTCATCAAGTTAGTATAACTTTTTTATTTAATAGGTTCTGAAGTGATTTAAACATAAAAGCATTTTTATTGCATTTGGTTGTTTTCATTTATTTTTTTTACTATGCAGTACCAAGATGTAAAAATAGAAAACATAAAAGTCTTCTGCTTTACTTATGACATGTAAAGCATAAGACTTTTATGTTTTCTGGTTGTGTTGTTTTAAGGTTTAAGGTTAAAGTTTTAAGGTTTTCTATTTTTTACTATTGCTATTTGCTATACTTGTACATGACCTTGCTGTTTCTATGAACCTTTAGAAAGTATTTGTATATTGTTAATTTTCTTTAAAAAATTATACAATTTACAGACGGAGAATAAATATTGTATTTAATAAACAAATTGTAACAGTAAAATAATAATAATATATTTTTCTAGGTTAATTCATCTAAAGCCGTTCTGAACAATGAGATGTCTCTGAGCTATAGACTGACAAACCCTGATCCATCAATGCAGGGTCATTGCACATTAGTACATAGAAATCGCATTAATGTGAACCTAGCGATACCCGGGCCCTCGGGTCAAGTGAGTACTTAATAAATATTTTTGGATATTATCTCATTGTTTCGATTAGTAAAAAAATAAAGATGTGTTGATATAAAAAGGTGGATAATTATTCATAATAACCAACAAATACAACAAAATAATTGAACAAAAGGGAAAGTGCGCCTTTCCCTTTTGTTCAATTATTTTGTAATACTCCACACTTTAAACGAGAATTTCATATTTCTTTTCAGGCGTGCGGTTCTGGGGAAGGTTCGAGTGAACCAGCACGAGATGCTGGTCCAAGTGATGGAAATCACTCTAGCGTGTCATCTGAAGGTGAGTTTTCGATAATGGTATGATTGGGGTCGACGTTAACCCGTCCCCTAATTTACACTCGCTTGTTTACATTCAACGCATACATGGAGAACTTATTCTGATATACAAGAAACAATAACTGTTGCAACTTTAAAAAAACATGTTTTTTTTAGGTTTCTGTGAGAACGAAGAGGAAATCCTTCAACAAAGTGGTGGTGATACTGATTCACAAGAATCGAGTTCGCCGCCCGTGTCGTCCGATGACGCTCAACGTCGGGTATCGAATGACGACTCTGTGTCAGATGACGACTGCAATTTGTACTTCTACGACACTGCAGCTGCTCGCCGCGCTGTATCAGGAGAAGGCAGTTCTGGGACAGCCGTTGTGAGTGTTCAGCATGAGATAGTATGGTGTGGGATATCTGAAACATTTTTTAATTTACAGGACTGGTATGAAAAAGTAATATTAGTAGCAAACCAAATGAATTTTAGATGTTTCGAGGTGCGTTCACCACGAATTCGACTGTTGATAATTGCTGCCTTTACACGTACGCTCATTCACACGGGAATCGGCTTACATGCAGGAACGAATGTAAATGTAGACAAAGAGGAAAAAGCTTGCGCATTTCCGCGTTTTTCAATCGCGTTCTATCGCCTAATATATAATGATAATTGCCTGGAGCAAAGACATAATTATATCTAGTGTTATTGATAATTCATAAATCTTAACGTGTTTTTAGAAAATAAAATCTGTATTATAAAAAATACATTTAAAAAAAAAGTGAAATGACTCGAAACTGTCGTGAATACAAACGCAAGCCCACACGATCGTGCGCGCTGGCTTTCCCGTACTAAATCCTTCAATGCTGCTCGCGCGTGAAGAAATCTGTCGTGTAAAAGCATCGTATGTCTGTTATGAGTCGTGGAGGTGTGTAATAACTTGTTCGGTGCAGGCGTCGGGCTCGAGCGCCGGGTCGAGCGGTGCGAGCGGCTCGCTGGGCTGGGAGTGCGGCTGGGAGGTGTCGTTCGCGCGCGCCGAGGGGCTGCAGGCGCACGGACACGCGCGCGAAGCCTGCGCACTCGGTACGTATACTCATCCCCTCCGAACTGTCCTTCGTCCATTATAAATCCAAATACGAATAAGTTCTTCATAAGTTCTTTCGTGGGTTTGGAGTACCATCTGCATTCGTCCGGTGAAGCTGTAAACCGTATCCAGTTCTTACATTTTACTATTGTGATTTAGTATATAAGATAAATATTGTAATGTAAATTTTGTCAGTTCACCTTTATATATTAATATGATTATATATCGTTTTAACCGATAACATCATATTATCTTGCAACAGATAACAAATTTTAAATATAGTTACTACTGAATTGAAAAACCTACATTTTCTTTGAGTCATTTAAAATATGTAGTTCACATAGTAACTTTTTTTATGACTAAAAATAAGTTAAGGGTTGGTTAGGTCATGATTACGAGGAATGGGTGGGTATAACATCGAGGGGGATGTACTGTGGTGCAGGTGCGCGGCTGGCGCGCGAGCTGCTGGCGCGGCCGCCGGCGCTGGGCGCGGGCGCGTGCGGCGCGGGCCACGACCCGCGCAAGCCGCGCCGCCGCCACGCGCCCTCGCCGCGACTGTGCGCCGCCTCGCACCGCCTCTCCTGCCTCGCCTCCGCCACGCTCGCCAAGTGCGCCTTCCTGTGCACGGTCAGTACTTGTCTCTCTCTCGCACACACATGCGTGATATTTGCGGTGATATGTACAGCGCGACACACTCCCGTACACACACATGCACAAATGCTTATTAAAAATGAGATCATATACACTACACTAAGTAGCACACGTAAGAATACAAAGCATTTTGAATTTTCTGTGAAAATACAGTAAAAAATATCAACGTACAAATTATGGATAGCGAGGGATACGCACAACGCTGTATTGTATATAAGTGTTTTTATTTGTATATTACAATATTATAGGTAATTCATACTAGCTGACACGATAAATATAGTTTTATCTAAATCCTTGAAAAATGTTGAAATTTACTTGTCGGAAAAAACTATTCTTCTATCGTTTTAAAATATAACACCAACTGAGTTAAACTGCATAAAAATTGGTTACATAGTTATTCTAAATAAATATTTTTAATAAATTTTTATCTACATAGGGAAATTATATCTCGAATATTAAACAGGAATACTAATTACAAAATAAATTTACTCAGGTGCTTGCGGAATTCAGCGAACATCATGAATTAGCGTTTCGAGTAGGCTTATTTGCTCTCGAGATGGCCAGACCACCCGCCAGTACGAAGGCTTTAGAAGTGAAGTTGAACAATCAAGAAACTGAACTGGTCGCTTTATTGAAGAAACTGCCGACAGGACCCGAGCAGCTCGCTTTAGCTCGCGAAAAAGCTGAACAACTTCGTGACGGCACACTAAGGCAAGTGTAAAATAAATAGCTCTTCCTACTTTTCTAATTTAAAGATATGAGTTATAAACCTGATTTGAACCTTGTTATATATAGCCTATGTCAGGGACTACTTTTGGGATGGTAGGAGACTCCAAGCTTGTTTGTGATTTTGATTAGATAAAAAAGAATCAAGTGAGAAATAAATTAATTGACAGCCTAGGTGTAGTTGCGGTTTAGGACACCGTTTTACTCTCGATGATCGTAGGTTCGATTTCTCGTCCAGTATAACTATTTGTATGATTTGACTGATATTATGTATGTATTTACAAAAAAGATTTGAGTTTTATAGTTCCGAGTAATAGTTAAGAAGTTAATTCTCTGAAACCGAAAACAGTAATTAAGTTCAAATATTATTATTTATTTTTTACTTTGAGTCCGTACTGATAAATTCATTTATTTATAGGAATCGTGGTCCAGCGTTATTGCCTATTGCATTAGCGAGCTTCTTATTCGATGTACTTGTGTTATCAGTACCGGAAAAAGAAATTAAACAGCAGGTGAGTTCTATGTTTTTATATATAAAATTTAATGATTATTAGTTTTTTATATTTCCAGTATACACTATGTTGTATTTATTGTATTTTTAGTCAAGAGTACCCTCCGATGAAACATTGGGTTTCGAAGCAGCCGTAGCGGCTTTAGGTTTGAAGGCGAATGTGTCTGAAGCGGAACATCCGTTGTTGTGTGAGGGGACCAGGCGCCAACGCGGAGAGTTAGCGTTAACACTGCTCTCTTGCTACAAAGATGAACCTGTTAAGTTGGCCAGGATAATGAATAAGGTATGTTGCAATTATTAGCATTACACCTCAATTTATAAGAAATATTTTTAACTTCATCGCGTGACGTCCCCAGTACCCTTCTTGTGTTGTCATTTAGGAGGATTCCATAATATTATGTTCATTTAAAAAATGTATTGTTGCAGTTGTTGGACCGCGATATACACCAATTGACTAAGGGGCCTATGGTGAGCATGTACTACACCACCAACCCGCGACTCTCTGCATACCGGCCCGATGCTCCGATACCCTCTATCTACCCTCCGCAACCGTCACATCCGCAGCATCTGCAGCACTCGCAGCTGCCGCAGCTTCCGCAGCATCCGCAGCATCCGCCGCATCCGCCACATCCGCCACATCCGCCACATCCGCCGCATCCACAGCATCCGCAGCTGCCTCCGCTGCCGGTGCACCAGCCGCACTCGTCGCACCCACAACACCCGGCGCACGCGCAGCCGTGCCTACCTCCACAGGTTAGTAACTATTAATATAAATATTTTATATTTGTAATTTTACAAGCTAATGATAATTTGTTATGCTGGCAGTATTAGAAATAAAAATAAACACTTTACATAATGATTGAAATTATGTGGAAGATATGTATGTGATGCAATCTAGACAAGTAGGAATAATATATTGTACAATGTTATAAGGTGTGTGATAAACCTTTTTGAATTTGACTGACCACTTGATGGCGCTATAAAAGTATATAGCTGAGATGCCCGGTCTAGTGGATATTAAGGAGTGGTGATGGTAATAAAAATTTAACAATATATAAGAACAGTAATGTCTAGTAGAAGCAGTAGCGTTATCTTCATAACATTGGCGTAAATATGTGGTATATACATACGATATATATGATGCCGTACAAATGTTAAATTCACTTAGTTTGACTTCCACGATAATGGATAATCCATTCGATGGATATTACTGTATTCTGATGTTATAAATAAACTGTATCTTAGGTTAAGTTTATCGATAAATAAAGTTATTGTTTTATGTCTGATGTAGCAACCGCAGTGTTCCCTGGTAACGGATCTAGAGCGGCTGGTGGTAGCTGAAGGCAGTAGTGGTTCTCCGCCGTCGCATCCACACCAGTCGCATCAGCAGCATCCATCACACTCACAACATCCGCCGCACCCCCAACATCCACAGCATTCGCAGCACACGCAGCACACGCAGCTCGCGAGACCAAAAGACTCCAGGTTCGAGAGAGATAGCGATAATTTTTTTACTTGAACATTTACAGTATATGTATGTAGATCTTACAAGTGCTTAGGTATAAATGTTCGCCTCATATTCAAGAGGCATGTAAATTACAGTTCTTAATGACTTCCAAATTAATCAACCGAAGTTTAAATTATTAAATGTTATGTCAATTCTCGCAAAGAATAACAGCTTTCTTTTCCAAGCTATTGGTGTAATTCTATATTATACCTATTTAATGGCGTCTCTTGAATTACATGCGGCATTTTATTATATATTTGTATGGTGCTGACATGGGAGTTAATTTTATGCAAGTTTGTTCTATACGATGGCATTCTTAGTTTAGTTGGGTCCCATTTTGTAAATTTGCTATTGTCCTATGATTTTTCAGGAACATACCTGTTTCATATACGTACAGGGTTGATTATGTCATAATGCTTTTTTTATATTCTGTTCAAGGAAATAGGCTGATAGTGGAATAATCTGATGTGATTGATTAGCGATTATCGCAAGTGGTGTATGTACAGAATATGATTACTTATTTTTCTATTTGTGCGATTATGACGATTTCCTTTATATTGAAATCCGTAGGTTTGTTGTATCGTTAAAAGTTATAAATGTATAAAAAATATACCCTAATGCATTTACTACATTTAGATGTATTTATTTTATTCGTTTGTTACATAAAGTATGGAATTTGTGTGTTACAGATATAAAGGGAAACGTGTTTACCCGTCCGTACCGAATCAACCATCGGAAGCCTCGGCGCATTTTATGTTTGAACTTGCGAAGTCAGTGCTTTTTAAAGCAGGTGGTTCATCTAGTACCAGTCTGTTCACTCAAACATCTTGTGCTAGAGAACATCATGGTCCTCACAGGTAATAAAAACACTATTTATTATGTTTTAAATAGTATTTCACATACTTTATATTAGCTATACTCGCGACCTCATTTAACATTTTTGACCCTCATCCAAGTCTGGAAAGCCGTTTCTGAGCTTAGCGCGCAAATCTAACAATCATTGTTTTCTGTTCTATTACATTGCTAAATCTCCGCTATAATAGTTTTTCTCATATATCTTCCATGCACAGATAATAATTAATTAAATCTTTATTACATGTATACAATTATACATATCTTTCTATCTGTATATTCACTTAATTCGTTCTGATAAAACATACATACCTATACTAGTTTTTATGTTAGGTTAATGCTGATGGAATTGCAATATTTATTACGTATATAACCTTTTCTTTGTTTTTCAGAGGTTTACACATGGCCGCATTTCAGCTCGGTCTATACGCATTGGGTCTACATAATTGCGTTAGTGCAAATTGGTTAAGTCGCACATACTCGTCACATGTCAGTTGGATCACAGGTGAGTTATATTCTTAATGGATTGCACCCATAAGTATGACTACCTAGAAATAAATGGTAATATGCATTGTTACAGGACAAGCGATGGATATAGGTGCCCCTGCAATTCTATTCCTTATAGACGCGTGGGAAGGACATTTAACGCCACCGGAAGCGGCTGGTATTGCTGATAAGGTAAATATATTATTAATATTTTTAAGCGCTTGTTCATTCTTTTCAAGCATTCTCTTGTTATATGGATTCTATAAATTCGAGTCCTGCAGGAGACGCCGCAAAGCACTATTTACATCGTCATAATTATTAGTCATTCTATTAACTTTAAAAATCAATGAAGTATCGTCTGCAAATAATACTATGTGCGTATCATTATTTTTTTTACGAAAGTAGCCTATTTACATTCATAATTATTAGTCATTCGTCGCCGCAGCGTTGCTAACCTTCACTTTCTGTATTCTATCAGATAGATAAGATTTTATTAAATTTAAAGCATTGTCTTTGACGCCATAAAAAGCAATTGTACAGTCATTGAAACTTTATAAATCATAAACGTATCTTCGAAAAATAAAATCTGTGTAATGAACAAAATTTTAAAAACAAGTGAAATGATACGAAACGTGTATTTTGTGAATGAGTGAACACAAAAAATAGTAAAATACATTTTGCATGCGCTAAATCGCGCTCGTACTCGATCGCGCTTGAATGAATCTTGAAAGAATTTGAAGGTCGTCGTGTAAAGGCTGCGCCTCATCGTCGTCGTCAGTTCACTGCTGGACATAGGCCTCTCCCGAGCTACGCCACTGGGCACGATCTTCAGCCCTTCTCTTAAATACCCGAAACACAAAAACATGAGATACATTTAGAGCCGTGTTGTAGAGTGAGCCCGTGTGTTGGTTCGCAGGCGTCGTCGGGACGCGACGTGGCGACGGTGCGCGCGGCGGCGGAGCTGGCGCTGTCGGTGTTGCCGCACGCGCACGCGCTCAACTACAACGAGATACAGCGCGCCGTGCTACAGTGCAAGGAGCAGAGCGACGCCATGCTCGAGCGCGCCTGCCTCACCGTCGAGGCCGCGGCCAAAGGTAACTGACCGACTACAACTGCAACGAGATAAGACTCGAATGTGGTTCGACATACGTAGTAAACACGAATTCTTAAATTCGTGTTCCAATCTTTAAATGTGATCGTTGTGATCAAAAAGTAGAGATAATATATGCGTGGTCGCCTACAGGTGGCGGCGTGTACCCCGAGGTGCTGTACACTGTGGCGCGGTACTGGCACGAGCTGTACATGCGGCAGGCGAGCGAAGAGGAGCCGCTCGACGAGCCGCACTACCGCGCCCCGCAGCCGCACCCGCTCGCGCTGCCCGTGCCCTACCCCATACCCTACCCGTTCACATACCACCCCTACCCGCCGCACATATATCAACTACAGGTACGACGCAATTTTAGTTGACTGAAGTTGTTAAGTTTTTATTTAAATATTTCAACTTAAAAACGTGAAAGTGTTTAGTTGTACTAAATAATTAAAAGAGCAGTAAATCAAGTTTCTTGCTCGTTCTCAATGTAAGTTTATTTGAATAAATGTAGATAATGACACGCTCCCATAAGAACAATTGGTATAAACTCCGGTGGTCTATTGAGGTATTTGTACCCTGATGATAATCATCTCACCACTGTTGTGATGTTATGAGGTGCCGCTATTTAATCAATTTGTTTTCGGTAGTATCTAGGTATTGAGTATACAAGTGTACTACATTGGCAAGTTTATATGCGCGAACGTTTAACGTTAACTAATAAACACAAATAAACTCGTATCGACTCGAAGTCGTAATGCGGACTGGCTTAAATCTAATTTTATTATGTGGAGATGCAAACTAATGAAAGGGTGGCGAGTGTTGACAGAAATATACCAAGTGTAGGCACATATGAAGTCCGGTCGTTTACGTGTGCAGTACGGGGGAGCGCCGGCGCCGCACCCGGGGCAGTACGCGCTGCCGCCGTACTTCGTGCGCGGGCTGGTGGCGCCCGCGCCGCACGCCGCGCTCCCGCAGCACCCCCAGCACCCCCAGCACATCGCGCACCCGCCCGCCCTACCACACAACGTAAACATTACACATTACACATTGTATCTATATTACAAATACTGGATGGTTTTTCTTGCCGATAAATACCACAATGTTTCCGTTATATAAAATAGAAGCACTATTGTTCTCTGAAAATGTCAGAATCGATTATATTGTATGTACATACAAACTGTTTTTATGATCACTGGTGTCATATTTTTCAGTTAATTGTCAAGAAATATTGTAGTTTTTTACTTATATATCATATTTTTCTGCACGGTAAAAATAATCATCCGGTATACATATAGCTTCAGCGACGTGGGAAAGACATATATCTTTATGTCTTATAATTTTAGTGGGCAAGATATAGGTAGTTTGATCGATTCCGCCTGATTTATGCTGGCGAATTACTAATGCACAATATAGAAATGACAACAAAATATTGTCAATTATCGTGCCGAATTGAATGACTTCCAGGGGAATCGTGTGGAGGTCGACCTACATTGCTAGCAATGGGGCCAATATTACTTACTAACACAAGATTATAACGTAAAACAGGTAAGGGTTTTTCAGCTAGTTCTTATACTGGGATCTTATAATCATTGCATAGAATACCGATAACTATGAACAACACGCTATTGCTATTTCAGTGTATGGAGTGGCAATAATCGCTATATAATGGTGTTTAAGTTTTCATTCACTAATTTTATTTTTTCAGAGATTACATAGCCGAACTTATATAGTCATCTGTGACTTCAAAACGATCACTTCCCTTCCAATATAAACGATGGTTTTGCACAGCACCCGGCGCCGATTCCGCCTCCGATGCCGGCGGGCCACAACAGCGTGGCCAACGTGAGCCTGCCGCCGGGCGTGGGCAGCGTGAACCCCGCGAGCGTGGGCACCGTGAGCGTGGGCAGCGTGAGCGTGGGCAGCGTGAGCGTCGCCAACGTGAGCGTCGGCGGCGTGGGCCCCGCGGCCGCGCCCGCGCCCGGCCCGCCGCCGCTGCCGCAGGCGCAGCTGCGCCGCCTGCTGGCCGCCTACAGGGTCGGCATGCTGGCGCTAGAGACGCAGGCCCGCCGCGTGCACGACGACCGCCCGCAGAACAAGTTCGGCAGGTGAGACTGCTCCTTTATTTTGTCACATAATTGTATCACCATAATACGAGACGATCTAAAATTGTCGCAGTTTATAAAGGCTATACATATAAATATTACAGAAAATGTTTCCAACTAGCACAGTTTTTGATATATTTTTACAGAGAAAGATACTTTCTTACTTATTTACTCTCGATGTGTGTATTTTATTTGATACTAAGTATATCCGGATATTTACTTGATGTTGGTGACGTTCTTATTCACAACTATAAAACCATTAAAGATTATCAGCTATAACCGAGCAGAGAACGTTTCAGAAACCCGCCGTACGGCGAGCACGTGAAGTGGCTGCTGCGCATCTCTAAGCACCTGGGCGCGCAATACCTGCACCAGTTCTGCGTGTGCGCGGTGAACTCTGTGGTGTCTCCGTTCGTGCTGTACGAGCTGTGCGTGGAGTCTGCGCACTGGCTGGCGCGCGGCGGCCCGCACCACCTCGTCATGCAACACCTGCGCGGCACGCTCGCGCCGCTCGTTCAGAAGTGCCAGCAGATGTTAGTTTCCTACCTTACCACCCTACCACCCACATCACACAGCAGAGTATTCCTAGAGAAAAAATTACCTATGCAAAAGTTTTACCGAAGCGGACAAGTCATGGGCAGGGTATTTGAAGGCTGAAATTACAACATATTGAACCATGACACCTTATGATGTGCTATCATGTGTATAATTTTCTATCAAGTGGGTTATAAGCTTGGCAATTACTGGGAGTGCTTTAATTTGCACTCAATTTATTAAAGTGCTCATCGCACCACAATTTTCTTGTCCTACATGCTATCATATTATTACATTCACACACTTATAGTACTTATGATATACTTATTATTACTTATATACATGCTGTATCATATTTTAACATTCACACACTTATAGTACTTATGACACTCCCCACATTTTCTTCACTATTACTATTCATAGCTTGATAGCTTCAGCAGTAATTAAGTGAGATGCTATCCTTTGTATTATATATCTATAGGTACATCCAGTGCATTCATCAAAAGCTGTATCATTTGACATCAGTGGAGTACGAAGAATTCGTGAGCATCGTCCTATCTGCGCGTACAGCCTTTCAATTAACACCAGAAGGGAACACACAGTTTAAAGAATGGCTCGCGTCTCTGCGCAGGTTAGTTAACCCATACTTATTGATTAGTCGTAATACTAAAATCTAACCAAAAGGGTGTAAATAATATTCAGATCTATTCAATCCAGTTTTCTATAATTGACAACAAAATATTTGCTTCAAAGTTGTTGTTTTCTTCCTTTCATTTAGCTCAAATTTAAGTTCTTACATCCGGCTATAAGGATCCATGTTTAATTTCTAGTATTTTAGCATAATAATGTGCGCGTGATTTGGTATTGAAAATAACATGTTGTTTAATGTTGTAAATTTAATATACTGCAAAATAATCTTCACTTAATTTAGCTACAAGGCGCTGTATTTGACGCTAAACTAGTGTCTCGTAGTGGACACAATGGTATTTGTTAATAACAAAGTCTGATGCACAGTTTAACAATACATTTAATTTCGCCTTTTGGTTTTTACAAACAATAAATTTAGAATAGCAACTAGCCGTGGAACAATTAGAATCAGTAAAAAAAGTACATAATAATATCGAGTAACACGAAGGTATACAAACAATAAAAATTATAACGCCTGTTCAACGCAATTAGCAAAAATTACGGCTACAATGTTGGCTTTAACAACTAGAATTAGAATTAATGTAGGTTACTATCAATACACATGTGGTGAGTATGGTGTTAGCTCATACGCTTCGTACATACCCAGTGGTCGATAGCAAGAATAATTTTCAGGTCAAAATCATGCAAGAAAGATCTGTGGACACAACTGAACGCGGCTCTACAGACGAACGGCAAATGACGTCGGCAGCCGATAGTTTGTATGGTGCGGTGCTCCGCGCGCAAACTGTCACACTACAGGCGTTGGCCGCGATACCGGCTCCTATACCAACTACACACTCTCTAACTATATTATAAATTGTGTTATTTGTAATCTTGGTGTCTGTGTGTAACCCAAGCGTTAGACATCTCTTCAAAAGCGCGAATATGAAGACCCTTGAAAACCTTAACCTTAAATTAGACCTTTTAGCGAAAACAAAGACGCAACCTGTGTGTGTAGCATTGACGTATTCATTAGATATTTGAGCGCCTTATAATGCGAACAACTAATACGGCACATTGCAAAGTGCAAATGTTTGTTCTTATAACTTCACTGTAGTATTTGCAAATTTGAGGCTATGTCTAACGCAGGCTTAAGGATGTAGTAAATAATATTTATCTATTTTATTGATGCTATATAAAGGATGTTATTTTATTAATATACACAATGTTAACCATGCTAGCTGGAAGCTCAGCAGAGGTATTCAATTAGATTATAGAAATATGAATGTTGAATATCAATTTATTAATAAGATATAACATTTTATATATTGTAGAAACATTCATTTATCTACTACATCCTTACATGTGAAACAGAGGTGGATCCGGTCGGCCAGAGCCGTCTTATTTCTTGACAGTACATTTCTGTCACAAATATGTAGCAGTTTTAGCATCTATCTCTTGTGTACTTTAATCATACGATCTGATTATAAGAACGCATTAGAGAAAATACGGGTTATGATTTATAAGAATTTAATGTGAAGATGGCGCCGTGCATACGGTGCATACGATATATAAGAATATATATTGACACTTTTATTACAAATATCACAACGGATTCGCTTATTAGAAACGAAGGAAGTACCTCTATTAGTAATAATTTATCTCGATTAGAGGGTAATCGATCTCAATAAAAACAGACGAACATAATAACAATCATTGAAAAATGTTGCTAACTCCTAAATGTGCGTGAGGTATAATCTTGTAAGATTGTGTTTTGACATACGAGTACCTATTATAGAAAGTGTACCAATGCGGAGTTGTTAGGACGTTGGCAAACACCCATCCATCATCGAAAACTAGATCTCAAGTTGTAAATATTGTATTTGTAATTCATCCATTTCACTTTACGAACCATTCACTTCCTTTTTATCACTAACACGGAGAGGATCTAAGCTCATATTGAAGGTTGTGCTTTAAATAGTCTGAGATTTGGTTGTAATCAGAGTTCTATTGTAAGACAGTTAAAGACTATCGCTGCTTGATTAATAAAGGAGTTTAGCAACATTTCACTAATTTGGTACGGTATGACATCTCGACTTAGTTGTATGACTTTTTTCTTATTTATTCTTTATATAAGTATCTTATTGTGTATTTGCACAAAATCTTAGTTTTTCGTCCGCTTTATGACTCGACTGTACTATTGGCTAGTCAGTTTGTGAATTCGTCAGATACCAGTGGGGCTTCGGATAAGCTCGTTTAGTTTTCTTATAGTATTAAGGAGTTAGTTTGAATTTTGAAACTTTTTTTTGTTATTGTCGCAGTTATTATTACGTTGTTGGTATTATTAAAATTCACGAGTACTGATTTTATATTTCTACAGTATACATGAATAGCGGTGACAGTTTACTTAATTCCAAATATATGCACCGTGGACAATGTGTGTTATAACGCATGTAAAATCTTTTAAACGAAGTATATTTTTAAATTTCGATCGAATAAATTATATACTTCTTCAAAATTAAAAAATAAAAAGGAAACAAAATTTCACCAGATATCAACAATGGACATACTAGTCACTCCCAAACTGTCTTGTTGCCACTGGTTTTCTTATTTTGGCATGACTTTGACTATTGTAACCATTGGATCTACTCTTTCTTAGTTCTTTTAAATGTTTTATTATACATAAAACATAAGGCACATTTGTCCACTAAGTATATATTTTACGTATATCTTTTAATTAAACCAGTGTCTAATTAGCGAATTGTTTTAAAGATCTCTTGTCATGTGTTAATGAGTAAGTGTCTAGAAAATATTGACTTCGCTCATAGTTTATTTAGCCTTTCATTTAGTATAATTTTTTTTATTGATTTCTTTTCTGCATTAGAGCAAAATGTCGTTTATATTTACGGAGAGTGTATTGTGCGTATTTTAAAGTTTTTGGGTATATTACGCTAACGTATTAAGCTTAATGTTTGGAATGTAATGATTACGTAATATGGTTATATTAATGAGAAAAAAAATATGTAAACCGACAACTATATTGATAAAAGTATATTTTAGGAGTTATTTGATAATTTATTATATATTCACTCTCATGTCGTATCGATAAAGTTGTCGCGTTACAATTAATTGCAACTTTGGACATGACACACTTTATTATCTAAAATTGAATATTGACTTTTCAAAATTATAACAATAGTCCATATTATTGAGTATTGGCTTAAGATGTTTCAAGTGACCTAAATAGTGTCATTAGACTACAGAATATTAGACAGAATGTAGGCGATGACCGTCGATATACTATTTTTGATATTCTCTTGTCGAAATTTGCAGTTTCACGAATATTTATGTAGTACGTCTTGCGGATATAAATGTAGACGTGCGTTTGATTAACTATAGTGACTTTATTTACACGTTTATATAATATTATTATATTGTAATGCAAAGTAGCATCTTGAGAGCCTTCGGATATAAATATATAATATAATAGATTATAATCTGCGAACGCTGGCAACAAATACAAGCGCCCCGTAATTTGAATTCCATTACTAGTTATATAAGTATTAGTCATCTTTGGAATATGGTGACGACACTGAGACGAAGTGAATTTGAATACTGCTGTATTATGATTGATCGCAGGTCTTTCTATCTACTACATTAAAGTGCAATTTGTGTATCATATTTGAAACAAATTAATATTAACTTGAATGGCGACATAATTTGCTATTTTACCCAATATATTTGCTGAAGATCATTCCATTGTCAGATAGACTTATTTACATTATCTATATATAATAGTAACTTTGTGTCCCAGTGTACTATATATTGGAATATGTTAAGGATGTCTGTAAAATAAAATACAAATTAAATAAGATCTTCCAACCATGAAGCAATATTAAAATATCATTTTATAAAAGTAATTAATAAAGAACGTAAGCTATCTAATCGATATCGTAATAGCGTTTTATACAATATACAACATATTTGTATTAAATACATGGAGAGTTTATAAGTATTATATGCGTCGTGTTATTGTAACGCATCGTATTTTTATTCAGTATAAATAATTAACTATATACAAATTAGAGGTATTACATATTACAATTCCTGCAGTGTATGTGCAATGGAGGTATTGATATGAGTTGTTGCATATAAAACATCAAATTGCTCAAACTAAGTACGGTATGTTGTGTATAAAGTGATATACACCGCGGGATCTTATCGTGCCTATTTTATATGTCGTTGGAGCAAGTAAAACGCACCCGCTCGTGCCTTTACAGCAAATTGCAGTTATAGGTTTGCGTATCCTATTAAAATATGAATAAGTAAACAATCAATGTGAATTTGACCACATTTAAATCATATATGATCTACAAATCCATCAACGAATTGTTGTTATGAGTATTATAACGTTTTCCTGCCTTTAGGATTGCGATCATCTGAATATATGTATTAGGTAGAAAAAGTTATTATTATTTTTGCAATGTTTTGAAGACTGCATTGATTAAAAAAACAAAAATGGATCAACAATTATCTGATTATTTTTATTTGGTGACATATGATAATTGGTCGTGATAATAGTACAACATGTAATAATATCCATTAAAGTCCCACTCCTTGGCTTGCATCTCTTCCGAAGAATACAGAGTCAACACATCTTCCGTCGCTTTAGTTTCATGGATGTATGAGCTTAATTGAATTACGCTATATATAGAGACGCTGAAGTTTTGTCAGTACTCACTATTATGAAATGGTGATCATCAGTCAGGTAATAGCATCCTTGAGCTTAGTCTGTTAAAGTCTGTTTCATGGTTTTGCTAGAAATTTTGTGCAATATTGCTCAAACTGAGCATTGTTTAAACTATATATGCGACATATATTTATGTAAATAAGAAGTTTATTTACTATTTCGTTTCAATTAATATTGAGTGCCAAAATCAATGCTATGCCAAAAATACAGATTGAATATCATGATGTCACTAAAGTTAAAATAATATACAATTATGAAATTGAAGGTGATCGCGACCCAACAGATTACATACGGCATCTACAGTGTGTCGTTCGTGTCCTAGGTGTGTATAGGTCACCTCTCTTAGTGTAATTTTCCCTAGGCATTAGAATAGGCAAGATGTTCAATGTTTATCCTAAAATAGTATATAAATCTGACATTGGAATGAGGCATTTGTTGCCAGACGGGCGTCTAGTAGTTTTAGTTTAATATCTTTATAAAATAGATGTTTATGTGCATTCATTAAAGTGTGAATGTTTTCGGCATTCAGTAGATAGTAAATTTTTAGAATGCTAGTTAGTATAAATTGACGTTCGTGCAGTTTGGATGAAAGCTAACTTATTTCGACCCTCACTTGAGTGTGTTGATCTAGTATGATATGGTTTAATAGTATTCCTCTTTAGAGTATTTACAAGAATTTGAAGGTCTATTATTATTTAGCACAACAGTTTTGCTGTAACCAACTCGTTAATAATGCACTTTGAGTTCAACGTTATCGCCGCAAAGAAATTGAAAATAAGATAAGGTTTCTGTTTTGCATCACATAAAATTATGGTTTGACGGTACAAATAGAAACGGGTTTTATAAGTGGATAAAACAATAAGAAAATGGACTCCTTACAAGTTGACATAAATAATATATTGAATAGTCAAATTAGAGCGATGTGTAATGTTACCATGACTAAAATGATCGTCACATGTTTTGGAATACTTATTATATTTTGAATTTTTTCTTTAGTTTATGTGCGGCGAACGAGCAAACCATATAGTAAACATTAATTCATTATTAAGAGTGCATCATTCGTCGAAAAATCTTTAAAGTTAAGTACATCGCACTCAGAGATTATATTTAAGAGAGTGCATCGTTTTCTATTAATATAAGTTTCTTAATGACTTGCCGTCCATGATTATTTTGCATATCTGCATCTACATACATAATACATATTTGTGTTTGCAGCGTTTCCTATTTAGATGTCTAAAATTACTTGCATACATATTTACATTTAGATATTGCAGTACATACATCTTCTGCTTCTGCTCGTTGGGCATTATTAACAATTTCTGGTATAGTTTTGTCAGAGAGCATAACACTTCTCCATATAACGAAAGAGTGCTTTGACATTTGTCGGAAAAAACTATTTTTACACTTTAAAGCGTATTTAATAATATTAAAAAGAAGTAAATATATCGTTAGTTTCGTAAATATAGAATGTTAGTACGGAGCATATTTTAATTAGTCTTTTAATGCATGTTCATAGTTGTAATTTGCCTGTATTCGGCAAGTTTATGGGCCGTCTAATGAGTGTTGTGGTATTTTGATTTGCATATTATTATCGACATCACATATCCGTTTGTAATTTATTTTTAAAACTGTACCTATGTATGGACATGCTATCTGTTCAAGAGAGATACTTTATATATTATATAACAATAACGGCGAAATGAGGTGTACCTTAACACGATGTGGATTGGACATACTGGTGATTGATGTATACAACAAAGTCAAGTGTTGCAATATCTCGGTTCATGGTAAGATTTTACAGACGGCGTAGAGCCACGAGTGCCTATATCGAATAGTACATACATATATCCCTGTACTTTAGATGTGACGAAATTATTTGTATGTCTGTTCCACACTTGTTTAAATATTATTTTAATATTATATATATATATATATATATAATATTAAAATAATATAATATTAATATATATATATATATATATATAACACGGTGATAAGAATATATATCTTGAATGAAATGATTTAATAGAATGTTTATTGAAATGGTAAAATATTGTACTTAAATTGACACTCATACATCTTGTAGTAATAAGTACTTGTAATTTTAGTTGTAATTTGCAAACACAAGTTCTTGCGCGTCAAGTCGATGTTGACTCGATTGACATGAGCCGTTTAAAATTTGTATATTTTTGTCCTGTAATACTCAAGGAAATGCTGAATACTACGTCACATCACAGTCTGTTAGTTATCAAGATTTACAGTATAGCAAATCTATTTAGTTCTAATTGATGCATAATTGTTTTATACATCTGAATTTTGTAGTTTAATTACACTTTGTAAGTGTGGTGTCTCCGCCTATTAAAGTATGTAACCATTGCAGTGTTGAAATGGCTACTTATTAGTGTACGTAATAAAAATAGAATGGTAATTTTATTGTTCTAATAATAGCATACATATTGTCTCATTTGCAGAAGGTACAGTGAAGAATTACTGTTTGATATCGTATATAATTTTTTTAATATGTAATATATTAAAAAAATTATGTACGATATTCCTCCAAATTTTTTTTCCAACAGTTGCATTATATTTTTTTAAATAAACTATTAAATACACAAACAGTTTTATCTACGCGCCATTGTTATTGGTGTACGCTGTCCACTAACTTCACATTGCAGGATGTAAGACTGAAAGAAATCTGAAATAGTCGAATGTGAAGTCCTATTTAGAAATCAGGGTGTCTGAAAACAACACAGTTATTATATCGGATCGACTTTCACGTAAATATGTATGTCTTAAAATTGTTTCATGACATCCTGCATTAATATAGAAGTGCCCATACATTATAATAATATTTATTGATATATAGCACTAGACATTTTGCTCCGTTTTCGCAAATGGTTGTAATTATAAAATATAGATAATATAAATTAGTAAATTGATAGACTGTTTTGCACGATTTCTGGTTTCATGGTGTCGATCCTAACATGTAGCTCCTCCCATGCAAACAAATATTGTTATAAAACACTTTGTGATGACAAGTTTCAGGTTCGCATGTCAATCAATACCGTAAGCTGCATACGATATTTTTATCTATTTGCAATATACCCATATATGTATAAGATTGTATGTTTCCATTCGAACTCAACATATTTTGACCTCTAGAACATTTTTAATATTAATTTTACGATTACACATATAAGTCTTTTGGCAACATATTTGAAGTAACATTATTTAATTATTCAATATACTTATTCTATATTTAAACGAGTGTTTTATTAAAAAAATACCATACAATAGGTTTTTAAACTTAGTGTAGGTCGTAAAGCTGTATAAATTTCTTGTTATCTATACATATAAATAAAATTGGAGTGTCTGTTTGTAATATTGAAATAACCGTTTTTTACTACATGCATATGAATATGAATACGGCACATTAACCAAAATAACATATTTTACTATTTTTGTCTGTGTGTCTGTTTGATCCAGTTAATCTCTGAAATAGCTGGACCTATTTTGACGGGATTTTCTTTGGCAGGTAGCTGATGTAATAATGAGTAACATTCTTTTATTTTAGAAAAAAACTTATTTTCGAAAATTGAAGTTAAATTCCTCGCGGACGAAGTCGCGGGTACAGCTAGTGTGAAATATATTTGATAAGAACAATGGACTTAATATAAACGTAGTGTCATAAATAATCATTTCATTTAAGTGTATTTTTGGGAGTGTAAGTATTAGTAAAGCATAGGTACGATGGTGTATAAAATAAATAAATTAAAACTGCTATGGATTTACCGCCGCCCGCCTTTAATCTAACCCCCATTTTTAGATTAAAGGCGGATGACCTTCAATAATAATAATCTATTTATCTAATATTTATTTGTAGCCATATAACTAGGCGCTAATGCAGAGATACTGATTAGATAATGTAGTAAATAGGACAACTACTTAATTATCACCGACGCTTCATCCAAATTATTAACTAAGTCTTGTAAAATACTATAAAAATATGCAACAACAACAACAAAATGCAACATGGTTGAATTACGGTAACAAATTGTAAAACAAGGCGTCTATAAATGTAATTGTCTATTGGTACAAATAACACAAGTGTAAATTGCAGAGGCCATTATACAGAAAATAGACCCGCATATCATATCACACCGCATATCAGTTATAAACAAACAGAAACTTCCTTAATTATTTTTACATTACTAGCAGTGAATAAACAAGATAGTGTCCCTCCTGACAGAAAGTGGTCACCGTTCAAAGATATTGAACTTTGGCCCTAGTGATTTACGTCCCGTAGACAGATATAGCAAACATTACCATGATGCTCACTTATCCTTAACTACTAGTATAATTTATTATGAGAAATGTAAAAACACCGGAAGCACTTCATCGATATAATCAATTATTTTATTCTTTAAAAGGTACATTATTATAAAATGACTATATATACTTTGTAAATATACACAAAACTCACAACGTGGGCACATGGGCAGCCAGGTGAATCCGAGGAGGGCCACTTGTAAAATACAAAGTAATATACTTGTTAGTGATGTGGCTAATGGAAAAGTCTGGGATTAGTTTCACGGCCTTCGAAGTTGATCATACATTTCCACTTCTACATTAGCATCATATAAGAAAACAAGAGTCCTCCTCTAATTTTTATTCAACGTAAAGCAAAACTTAAGAATTCGTGAATATTGTATTCATTCTCCTGGATTAATACTATATAAACAGTCCAAGTCAGTGTAGAGGGTTGGTAGTAATATTAATGACATCACGGTTTTTTCATGAAAAACCGTTATGCGAGGATAACCGACTTGACTTCATACTCATTTTTTCTTTCATTGGTGCACAATCATCGTACACAGTATAGCGTAGTGGGATGTACCATTCCTTCATCACAAAAAAACCGATGCTAGTGTTACAATGCTGGGTATTAGCCCAAGAGCCCACGACTGCCAGACATACGTCATTTCAATAAACGTGAAAGTTCTTGTATGTGTGTCCCCAACACAGGTAAGAACGATCCCCAAATATGAAACCTGGATCGTGGTTCCTTTGGCAGGTACCAGGTAACAAAGGTGTAAAAAAAATCATACCAAATTCGTTATTTTAAGAAACTCCATATTTTCATATATTGTTCGTAGCACTATTATAACTTGCGCTGCTCATTGCCAGACACGTAGTGTGGTTCCAACCCCGCCGGACCCCCTAAACTATACTATTTTAGAAATAAACTTACGTCATTTTAATAAAGCTGAAATTTATATATATTATTGAGAGTTCTCTCAAACTGAGTTTCCTAAATTGCCAGACAGTTTTCTTGGTTCCTTATCCTACCAGACTCATTGAAACCGTATATTGGGTATTGTATACAATTTCTTATCAAATTCGTTATTTTAAGATGCTCCATTTTATCACATATTGCTCGTAACAGTATTATAACTTGCTCTGCTCATTGCCAGACCCTTAGTGTGGTTCCAACCCCCGCCGGACCCCCTAAACTATACTATTTTATAAATAAACTTACGTCATTTTAATAAAGCTGAAATTTATATATATTATTGAGAGTTCTCTCAAACTGAGTTTCCTAAATTGCCAGACAGTTTTCTTGGTTCCTTATCCTACCAGACTCATTGAAACCGTATATTGGGTAACAACGGTGTATACAATTTCATGTCAAATTCGTTATTTTAAGATGCTCCATTTTTTCACGTATTGCTCGTAACAGTATTATAACTTGCTCTGCTCATTGCCAGACCCTTAGTGTGTAAAAATGGAGCATCTTAAAATAACGAATTTGATATGAAATTGTATACACCGTTGTTACCCAATATACGGTTTCAATGAGTCTGGTATGATAAGGAACCAAGAAAACTGTCTGGCAATTTAGGAAACTCAGTTTGAGAGAACTCTCAATAATATATATAAATTTCAGCTTTATTAAAATGACGTAAGTTTATTTATAAAATAGTATAGTTTCGGGGGGTTCGGCGGGGGGTTGGAACCACACTAAGGGTCTGGCAATGAGCAGAGCAAGTTATAATACTGTTACGAGCAATATGTGAAAAAATGGAGCATCTTAAAATAACGAATTTGATATGAAATTGTATACACCGTTGTTACCCAATATACGGTTTCAATGAGTCTAGTATGATAAGGAACCAAGAAAACTGTCTGGCAATTTAGGAAACTCAGTTTGAGAGAACTCTCAATAATATATATAAATTTCAGCTTTATTAAAATGACGTAAGTTTATTTCTAAAATAGTATAGTTTAGGGGGGTCCGGCGGGGGGTTGGAACCACACTACGTGTCTGGCAATGAGCAGCGCAAGTTATAACAATGCTGCGAACAATATGTGAAAAAATGGAGCATCTTAAAATAACGAATTTGACATGAAATTGTATACACCGTTGTTACCCAATATACGGTTTCAATGATTCTGGTGGAATAAGGAACCAAGAAAACTGTCTGGCAATTTAGGAAACTCAGTTTGAGAGAACTCTCAATAATATATATAAATTTCAGCTTTATTAAAATGACGTAAGTTTATTTCTAAAATAGTATAGTTTAGGGGGGTCCGGCGGGGGGTTGGGACCACACTACGTGTCTGGCAATGAGCAGCGCAAGTTATAATAATGCTACGAACATCATACGAAAATATGGAGTTTCTTAAAATAACGAATTTGATATGAATTTTTTTACACCTTTGTTACCTGGTACCTGCCAAAGGAACCACGATCCAGGTTTCATGTTTGGGGATCGTTCTTTCCTGTGTTGGGGACACACATACAAGAACTTTCACGTTTACTAAAATGACGTATGTCTGGCAGTCGTGGGCTCTTGCTCTATATGAGTATCTCTTTATAAGAATAAAGTCATTGTAAAATGAAGTCCCTTTTCCGTATCTAGTATCGGGTTTTTTAGATATGGAGTATGCAGAACAGAGACCAGATATGCCAAGCTCCTTTCAGAGGCCATAACAGCTTGTTAATCTATTATCTATTATCACACTGGCAGGGTTGTTTCATGTGTGTGCTAATAGATACATTGTGTTCCTCAGTGAATACTTCTAATTATGTTAAATGTCTTTATATATTTTTAAACTCTTGTACAATTTTAACTATTGTTCTCTATGTCCTAGTCGTTCAAATCCAAATTCAGCCGAACTATATATTTAATTATATCGATGGGTTAAGATACGTAATTTACATGTGTCAATATCATTGTAGTAAATTATTATTGTCACAAATACAATAGGTACATCTAAAACAAATTGTGTGACTAAAAGATAATTTCGTAAAAAATGGTCTCGGTATTGCGCTCTTATGGGATAAATCGTGTAAGAGATGGCAACCTCTGTCGCTCAACAATTAATTAAAATGATATAAAGATTTAATAAAAGTCCAGTTATTTGCACTGGCAGCTGTACTACTATGGATGTTGTTGTAAATCAACAATGTAATCAAAATGTATTATCTATAATTAAAGTACGTACTTATTATTGAAACGTATATAAGTACTATTTCATTACTAGGCTGCAGACGATAATGTTCGGCAAAGTGGCCCGCATGTATCTCACGATACTAAAGCGTGACTTGCACGCGAGTCAATCGAATCATCATTAGTAAACCTCGCCGCTACTTATGCTGAAATCATAAACACTTTACATACAAATAAAACTAGATTACTAAAGATTGCTCAACTCATTTATGATTAACTGAAAAATATGATAAATTACTATCTATCTATCGACAGACGGGTTCGATTTCTGGTATGGGAGAAACATTTATATTCATGGGTTTGTATCTGTCTGGGTATTTTCTATGTATATGACTTTCCTCCCCAGTTACTTAAAAAAACATGACATAAACTGTATTATCGTAAATCGATAATAATGATTGTTGCTCAATAACAATTAAGATAGATATTTATTTTTAGTATATTATACGTAATGATTGATCATAATAATGTATATTATGATCAATCATTACGTATTACCCAGATATATTTATCGAGTTCACGTTGCTACCTACATTCACAGAATTAGCTTCTGTTCTGATATTTTACTGACCTACATGCATTAAATTATATTACTTAGATAGGTACATATGTAATTTTATCAACTACATAGACAAACATGTAAGAAGTAGCTTTATAGATAACTGGCTGACCTGGCAAATATTGTTTTGTCCAATCCTTATTATACGGAATAAAATAGAAGAGAATAGAAAATCGTTTATTCAAATAAACTTACATTGAAGCCCTTTTGAATAGTCATAACATTTTTTTTAATATACCGCTGAATCGGAATGCTGTCTCATCACAAGAAGAACATGCAAGAAACTTGTGTGTTGCTCTTTTAAATAATTATTTCTTACTTACAATTTAAGTTTAAGTGTGTGAATACAAACCACCACTTCAATGAAACCACTAATTCAATGAAATAATAAAGGGTCGGTAATTGCGACGAAAACTAGCTTATTTGTTAAATTAGTACAAATATGTATAAAATGATACCTACATGTAGACATACCAGCAACTTTCAGAGTTAAAGGGTCTACCTCGACTATGTTGCAGGAAATCGTTGATTTGGATTATCATACAGTCTATTGAACAATTATTCGTGATTTAACAAATTCTGAAATGATGAATGATGACTTATTGCAACAATATTACATTAACATTTTTTAAGACGTAAATATAAGTTGAAGTGAGAAGTGCTCACTTGTAATAAAAGACAATATATACGCGACCGCGACGTATTTGTAGCGGCTGCTCGGTAAAATCTGTATTGATCACAATAATGATAGTTCACCATTTTCTGTGGGAAGGAAGCCATTCTAAAGATGGGATTGGTATATTATTTATAGTATAGGAGATAAACCAGCATGCGGCGCACCTGATTGGTAAGTGGTTACCGCCGCCCATGAGCACTCGCAACATCTGGGGAATTGTAAGTGCGCTACTGGCCGGCGTTGTAGAAGTAATAAGCTCTTTTTTGAAGGTTTCAACATCCTATCGGATCGTACCGGTTCCTACCAGTTCCGGAAGGTGATTACAAAATATAGTTGTGCGTGGCAAAACGTTTCTGGAAAACGCACTGTGGAGAAATGACATTCATCCAGATGATCAGGGTAATATTTTAGTTTCTGGTGATATAGTAATTCCTCAGAACTCTCTCCTTGATGTATATGGTAGAAAATAAACAGAGATGCAAGGTCTCTCCATAAAGACAATGGATCGAGTCTGTCACAAAGACGTTGATTACTAATGATTCTGGCGGCTCGGTTTTGAATGCGGTCAAATGGAATTGATAAGATTCTATAGTTAGATCGAGATTAAAAGAGATTTCCTCTAGAGTGATTTCGCCAAGAACTACCAGGGAAATGTTCCAAAAGGAATGAAGAGGAAGAAGTAGAACCCATTAAATTAAAAATTAATATTATATTCATGTATAATTAATACAAAACAATTATATACCTACATGACATCAATTTTAAGGATTAAACCATATTCTAAAATATGTACTAATAGTACAGTCCGTTTTAGAGTTGGACATTCGGAATCCAAACGTAATGAAGTTTTAAAATGCAACAGGTGTGTTGGTAGATACAATGAATGTAGTGAATTCTACATGGGTTGCACGAGTAAGATACTGAGAGACAATAACACTTTCTTCGTAAGAAAGTCGTAATGATTAAATTTCGTTGTAGGTACTACCTACTAAATCTAAATACTTGATAACGAAGGCGAATATCGTCATCAGTGGCGTTGACATTATGAACCTGTGCGGTCGTGACCCTCTCGGAATCTAGTTTCAAGAGGTTTTTGTTTATTTTAAAATATTGAGAAATATTTAATACCAATTAAAAAATAAATACATAACCCCAGATAACGTAATGTAAAATAAAAATAAAAATAGGGCGGTAGGTTATGTCTTTATTTGATACGGGCACAACAGGCATTGTGATTTGTCGCTCTATGACTCTTGTATTTACCCTTCAAGTTATGACACATCTGTGTACTATTGTATAATTATTATGAAAGGATTGTTAAGAGTTTGATATTCATAGCCACTATGCACATATTATCTACAGGTACCTACTTTCGATTGCTATGCGTAATATTCGTGGTAAATATTATACGTAATTATTATTTACGTAATTATTATATTAATAATAACAATTTGAGCTGCTGCATAATGCATTACAATTTCATAATCACAGAACAGAGTGCGATTTTTATTAGGTATTTCTAAAAAGATATTGACTTACTTAAAAAATACATTGCCTGTATATTATTAAAATATTTTTTTTTATTAAAGCCGTGATTAGAAATATGAGGATGACTTAAAAGTAACTAATGTGAATTTAATTAAATAAATGTTTCTTTAGCCCCAGTATCTATAGTAGGCATATTTACTATCTGTATGAAAGTAAATAAGTATATCTTTTATACAAGTTTATTGATCTTTAATAAACAAAATGAAATGATAGGTAGGTACACATGGCGAATTTGTTTTTGTTTAATATCAGCAAACAAACCTGTGACATTAACAATACAAAAGTGATAATTTCTAGCGGCGTTATTTATAGATGTTTATAGATGGAAAATTCTGTAGGCAGGATTACCGAACAAATATATGTGTTTGTTTGCATAAGTGTTATTTCACGTTTGACTATTACTTGACGCTATCATTTTGCGTATAAACAAAGATGGTCTATTTATAAAACATATGAGTACTGGCAGCAAATAGGTTAATTACATTGCAATTTTACCAATTTTTTTGTTATTTTATTGTTTGCAGATAGTTATATATAAACTGAAACGAGTAGGTGCGAGTGAAATATGACTTATCAACATGACTGACAGAGGAGCGCGGAGGTAGTTTGGAATTTATGCTCATGTGGGTAGAAAGTCGCCCCACGTTAACTTGCGAAATATGGGGTTGTATGGATAACAAGTATCCTGAAACTTTATTTTGCAACAAGTGAATTCAAATTTTGGTTTACATTTTAATTTCAAGTTGTCGAACGTTTACTGCTGAATTACCTGTACCTAATCCGTCGATGTAACTTCAAATTAACACAGAAAAATATGTTTGCCGATTTATATTTTTGACTGACTATCCCATTAAGGATAGCAGTCGTAATGGTAAGTATGTATGTATGTATTTTAATTTTGGTTGAAAATGACATGTGTCTTCAATTATGAATAGATCTGGTTTTTGTAAAGTTCTCAGAAACCGAAAATACGAAAGGATTGATAAAGTCTATAACTTATATTACCTATTATTTATTAACATTTTACTATTTGTCTTCATTGGTATAAATATTTGTTGACCATACTTGCGATGTGAGTCAAATTTACGATTTAAATAGGGTTCGCTGACTGTTTTACTGATAATAGTTCTTTAATACTTAATTTGATATTGCATCAGGCGGTAACTAATATTTTTTATTACATACATTAATTAAATTAAAGTTAATATTTGTATATACAATAAATTAGTCAAAACATCATAGTCCTCTGGAATAAGTGCGTATATTATAGTTGCATACGTACTCCCTTCTACGTACATACGTACTTGTATTTTTGTTCCCTATAATTGAAAGATATGACATACGGCATATCGTACAGTGCCGTCCGCAGTCAGCTGGTACGCCCGCCCATGCCCTAAGAAGTTTATCAACATATATTAAATGCGTTAACGAGCGGTACCAGTACATCCGCTTATACTAACGGCAGATGGTAGTCGGGAAGGTATCATTAAAGGATGATAGAATGAGAATGAGGGTTAGTTAGGCCATCGCTGCAAATTGACCAGGCATCAAAAGGCTTCCAAAAAACAGTCAAGGGTAGATATGACTGTTTTTTGGATTGGTAATAATGACCTTGATCTGATGGAATACTTGGTTACCAATTCCTACAAGTCATCCCTTACTTACTACCTACTCACCTATTAAACCCAGATATTTTTACCCGAAGTTATCCAAAGAGAGATGGTCCTTCTATAAAAAACCCTACTACCTAACATGACCGTAATCAATGATATATATAATTAACTAACAAACACACTTTGTTATCTAATAGGGATATACTTAAGTTTAAGTAGATACAATTAGTAGGTATTACCTAAGTACTCAGATATAATTAGATAAATGAGTAGTTCTCGTTATTTAAAAAGCTATCTTTAACGGTAATAGCTATTAACTACAAATTAATGCTTAGAATGAATTAAAATAAAGAATTTCCGTGAATAGAATACCAGAATACATATTCAAATGAAATTATTGTGAATTGTTAAGAGTTTCTTTGTGATTAAAGTTTTTTATATATATGTATATGTATAACCACAACAGTTATATAATATTCTTGTTATTTGAAATACTTTATTAAACTTTTACACCTAATTTACAATAAAAATGAGTTATGGTTTATTATATAAAAAATAATCACATCTATCTGTCTAGCTATAGATACATATGTACATCTAAGAAATTCTGAAAATACATAACCTATTATTTTTAGCAATACTGTTTTTTCCAAGCTTGCGTTATCGATAAGACCGCTATCTGTAACTTCTTCTTCCTTTAACCTACTGTTATATTTTGCTATGTATCTATTTTTAATGTTGGTGCAATAAATCATTATAAATAAAGGAAAATAACATCTTAGATAATAACGACTAAATATCTGTTTTATGTAATGACCAAAAAATGACAGGCTGGACCTGGACCTGGACAGACAGGATCTTTATCTTTATCGTACCGAATCTGAAAATACGACTATAATTCAAGAATATACGGACAGACGTTCCTATAGACGACATTTTAGATTAGGTATTCCTTTAATTAATAATATATATGATAACCGTAACGTATGTACCTATAGTAAAATATGATCCAAGACCTAATTTTATCTAACGTTTACCTACGTTTGCGTATATTCCATTTCGCTGTGGTAGTTGTAAAATGATGATAATATTAGACGTGAACATAAGTTTACGTTATAAACAATGTACGTGTCTTTACTTAAGTTATTATCACTTATGCAAATATATATTTATGTATATGCATGTTTACTTACCTACCCACGTTGATTAAATAATGTCTATAGTTACAAACTATCACTATATTAAAATTAAAACTATGAAAGTAGTTAGGGTTAGATTCTAATTTAGAATAGAAATCGGTGATAATTTTCAGATATATTAAGTTTATTATATTACAATTTATTATATAGAAAAATCGAATAGATTTCATCTGATAATTACATTTATGGTCGTAATGGAGTGGTATTTATGTAAAATACAGTTTACCTGATATTGCTTATATCAAATACTTTACGTACAGTAAACATAGACATATTTAACTAAAATAAAGAATATAAATATGTAGACGACATAAAAATAATCCAGCCCAAGTATTAATCCAAACAGAAAACAAATTCACAGAAAGTAAAATTCTTATTTCATTCAATCAAGAACTAAAGTGGAAAAGCCACTATGCAAACTTTCATTACATTGTTATAAATGTTTGAAAAACGGCCACATTTTTTAATACAACATTTCAGATTGTAATTCAGCTGTATTACCTACCCTTAATGACCATGCGTGTGCCGTGTGCCCCATAGCATGCTGTCACCGGCCGCGTGGTCGCTGACATGCCGTGATGCGTGCTTATCAGCTCCGATAACACTATTACGGATGCTTTTGTTTTTATTGGAGTTGCGGAGGGCGCGCCTCTGCCCGCCTCTATAAAATAGACTAACTGCCAACGTAATGCAGCATTCTTTGCTCGTTCTTTGGTCGTGACGCGTCACGTCACACGCTTCCTTTCAGCGTAACACGCCCCCAACATCATCCATTCATATTATAGTATTCTATTTATAAATTGGTAAGTATCTGTTTATAGTTATAGTGAATTATTTGTGTGTAAATTTAGTTATGTATTTTAATTTATTGCTTTCAGACAATTAATCAAATAAAATGGCTTATCTACAATCATTGCCCAAATCTGAAACTATAAGGCTCCGGGAGAAACACGTTGGGTGAGTATATGTTATGATTTAGGTTTTTAATTTTTCTAATTAGGTATTCCAGCGATTTCTTTCTCGATATCCATGATTAAACTATTTTTTAAATATTTATATCCCCGGACAGCGATTCGTGTTCTTGCTAAAATGTCCTATTGGTATTACTTTAATAACATTGTTATTGACATTTTATGGTATTTCACACTATATAAATTACAATTTTAATCAAGTTAAAACTTAGTAAATGAGATTAATTAATTGAAACTATAATTAAAGTAGGTTTATAAATTAAATTCCGAGAGTTATTTTTTAAGTCTTCTATTATCTAGTTTTGAATTAGCTACCGTCAAATTTCATTATAATCAGTCCAATCACTTTTGTGAGATACTAACACAACCGGAAAAATACACAAAGGGGGAAAAATTTGCAGTAAACTATCATTTTTGGTTTAATATACCATGTGCTATGTAGTATTAGTTTTTAATATAATACGTGTAAAGTATATATACATGTATCTAAACTTATAAATAAGTTTACAATTTATCTTTCGGCTTCAGGTGGGTCAATTGGTTCAGTAGTTTATCAATGAAAACAACAAGCAAAAATTATTGTGTATTATTTACTTTTTTTATATTGACATTTTGGTCTGTCTGTCTGTTTGTTCCAGCTACTCTCTGTAATGGCTGAACCGATTTTAACGGGATACTTTTGGCAGGTAGCTGATATAATAAGGAGTAACTTAGGCTAATTTTATTTTAGAAAAATAAGTTAATTCCACGCGGGCAAAGTCGCGGAAACGCTAGTTATTAATACAATTAAGCGGATCGCATATGTTTATATTTATTATCCACTTTAAAAGAGATCAGCCCTGGAAATGCAACCTGAAATGATGTTGATGATGATAATTATAATAATATTATTAAAATGTCTATTTTGCCTACTTTTAGAGCGGCGTGCCAATTATTCTTCCGATCATCACCCCTGAAAATTGTGCGTGGTGTCGCTCAGTTTATGTACGATGAAACAGGCGAGCGATATCTGGATTGCATCAATAATGTAGCTCATGGTATGTGTAGATAATTTCCATATATATTATACATCGAATACATAGAATACACCCAGACAAATACAAATAATCATACCCATAAAACATTGACGTTTGAACAGTGCGGGGAATCGAATCTGCGATCATCAGAACTAAACTATAAACATAAAAATGGTTCAGAGTTTGTGGGGATAGCCCGTTTGTAAAATATTAAATATTATCACGCATAAAGCACTTTTTCTAACAAGTAGGTACTTTCCTGCTTTTTATCACAATAAATTACAATGATACTACATACATACTAAAATTATAAATATGGAAAAGCAAGTCTTCCTGTTTTTTTCCTTTCAGCCGTATAGTCGTACCATACGGCTGAACGAATTCAAATGAAATTTGTTGTAAAGCTAATCTACCATGTATCACGAGGACAGACATAAGTTATCTTTTACCTAAAATAATCAGACGAAGTCGCGGTTAACAGCTAGCATTATCAATATATTGTTTTTGCGACAAGGGATAGAATGTTTACATATACCTTTGAAATGAGATAATTAAGAACATTCAGTGAATGGCCGACGAAAACTTTTACGTGATCACTAAAAAGGTTTAGAAATTGGAATAACTAATATAATATTATTTATAATGTCCCTTTTAAATGTTTAATAAATTGCTCACAATTTATGGCAATTTTTTAAATATATATGCACCGCCAACAATTATTCTTCGGAGTACCTATGGTTGACTGGTAGAAAATACCGCATGGTGTTAAGTATGCTAAATGTGCAATTACGTATTGTTTCTTGTCGCTATCATTTTATTCGATGATCTATGATCCTATACATGTATGATTTAATTACACTTTAAATGTAAAGGGTACTGTAATTGGCTAGACAAGTTGTTCTATTAATTGCATGAATGTACCTACATGCTGACACGAAACCTTTACGTGCATCATTATCTTCAAGACGTCCAATGTCCGTGTCCTACTTACGTTTAAATGTAAACTAAGCGTTTTATTCTTGGACTTACATACATAATACATTTTTTTAATGGATGCTAATGGAATGGTGCATCCGCTTTCACTAACAACGGGCCACCAGTAGTGGGTGATAAGATGAACATGAGGTTAGGTCAGTGAGCCCAACATGGCAAATTCATTAAGAATTTATCACGATGATTTCCAGGGGAACCGTGTGGAGATCATCCTGACATGGTGCATTGCTAGTAATGGCTTTATCAGTCCACATTACTAGCAGTCCCCTTCCTCCATATATAATATATTGTGGTTAGACTTTATCTATATCTAAATTCCATGTGAAAAATAGATTAATGTTTTTCTTATATCATTAATTTAAAAATTGTTACAACAGATGTTAATTAAATATAACTATATAACTGGCATTATTCGAAGTAGAATTTTTGTACATTATTCAATATTCTCGTTAACTTTTCATTGATGATTCTTTTTCACATTTCTATAATACTCTTATACAAAATTCGGCATGACTGAAGCAAGTTTTTCTTCTATATCTTGTTTTGCGAACATTTGAATTATATTTGTTGTTTATTTGTCCATAGTTGGCCATTGTCATCCACACGTTGTCGAAGCTGGCAGAAACCAAATGTCTCTTATATCAACAAACAATCGTTATCTACATGATGAACTGGTTATCCTCGCTGAGAGACTGGTGCAGACATTCCCTGACCCACTGTCTGTTTGTTTTTTTGTCAACTCTGGATCAGAGGCAAACGACTTAGCGCTGAGATTGGCAAGGATTTATACTAAGAACAAAGATATTGTAACGTTGGACCAGTAAGTATTTATTGATTTTATTGCATTATTTAATAAGATCGGTTTTGGGGATTTCGGTTGTAACTGTATGAGAGAGAGATAGCTGAAAGATGAAAGCGTTGGCCAAAAAATTAATACTTTTTGTGTTATATTTGTAAATTAGTGTATTTAGGAATGTTTTTAGAAAGGACGGCTCGTGAAGGGAAATGTCAATCGCTCGGAAATCGTATTTTCAGTTAATTTTAATTGAATAAGTTGTTTCAGCAAATAACAAATTTAAGTTTTGATTTACATTTTCATTCCAAGAACCTGTCTGTAAAAATAATAAGAAAGATGAGTTTACATACAAATGTCATTACAACAAATTTGATATTAATAAAAATGAGTACAATGTTCAATGTAATTATTCTTGACAATATGTTTCCTCCTAATGATGTATGTACTGTACACCCATCTTGTCAATAGTAAACATTTCATTATGTGTCTTAATTTGAGTGGATGTAGATAAGGAACCATGTTAATAACCTCGGAAAAGCTTAAAATTTAGGAATATTTTTAACTTCTTAAATAAGGAGAGACCCGTGCTTAACATTAGTACGTATGGATTGTTATGATTGTGAATGTATTATAATGTGTTAATATTTGTCTACACATTTTTTTCACTCTCTTGCTGTAGGTAGAAAGTTATAAATTATGAATCAGTCCGCGTAATGCAATGTTAATACTTTAAAAAATCTATTTGTTCTGATATTCGGGCATACACGTGTGTTGATATGGTAGATCTTATCTGCGTCCAATTAAGTATAAAAGTAGATAGAAAATAATGAGTTTACCAAACAGAACCCCAAATTTAGAATTTCTCAGCATAATTGTTATGTTGAAATCTTTTTCTCAATATATTTAAAACGTTCCTCAATACATAAGACATATACTTCATAGTAAAATTTCGTGAGCCAACAATTATTGTGTGAAATTACAATGAGTGCGTTTCTTCCGTCGTTACTTCGAGGATCTCGAAGTGTTTTTAGGGTGCTACTAGCGCCTGTTTGTTACAGCGCTTATCATGGTCACCTTACGTCTATGATCGATGTCTCTCCATACAAACTGAACCTACCCGGAGGCCCCGAGAAGCCAGAGTGGGTTCATGTGGTAAGTTAGTCACGTATTCGATGTCCGCACGTGGGTCCGCACCTTAACTTGGTCCCATTATATTCATAGGAATAAAAGAACGTATAATTTAATATTGGCAACACAGATTTGTCAAATTTTATTTCTATTAAATAATAGTTACATTCAATATACATACATATATGTGAACATAAATCACATTTTCCCTTTAAAACGTGCGTATAAATTTTTTAATCATTCAATGGTAAAAATCCTACAGATTTTTAATTGTTATAGTATTAACTGTTTTATCGTCCATTAGGCATGCGACATAGTATGGTAGGTATAGAATTAATTTATTATTTCTATAATCACTGGAGATACAAATCGTATAAAAATATAGCGAAATATTTAAACTTTGAATTATAACTAAAATACAATAAATGTAAATAGATTAAAAATCAAATATATTTTCTTTTAATTTTAAGGGATTGAATAGTCAATTAATTTTATTTAAATTCTCACAGGCCCCTGTTCCTGATGTATACAGAGGAAAATACATATACCCAAATGACTCTCAGTCAGAAGAGGAGTTAGGTGAAATGTATGCGGATGAAGTTGGCAAGATATGCAAAGATATTGTCAAGAAAAATGGTGGCGTTTGTGCCTTCATAGCAGAGAGTTTACAGAGCTGCGGTGGACAAATCATACCTCCCGAAGGATACTTGAAACGAGTATATGAGTAAGTATATCTATTTTTTTATTTGTATATATATTACATTTGGTTCATTTTTTCCAAATTTACACTATTTTGTTGTCTGATTTTTTATACAATTAATCTAATAAATACATGCCTAAAAATCTCGAATCATAGTGTTTGTAGGTCAAAGAAAGTGTGCCGTGTCAGCTAGTAATAAACAGGATACAATAATGAATTCAAATAGTTATAAACACAATTCCATACTTTTGAGGCTCACCTAAATATAATTATAGTAAATTTCTTTAGTAAATCTGTGTTCCTAGACTTACTTGAATGACATTATTTACGTAGATATCACAATTATCAAACTTTAAAATACGCAGTATTGTAGATTGTAGTAATAATGTCACGAAACTTAATTAAGAAGATAATATACCTATCACTTTGCGAGTTTATAATAACATCATCAGCCAGACGGAAAAGTTTATTATCTGCCAAATACACATAAACAACCTAACTAGTTTCAACTGGTAAAAACTTTCATCTATTTACGGTAGAATCATTGATAACATTGTTTAATAATATAATGTATATTTTGCCCATTTATAGATGTTATTTGTTATCAGATTCTGTTTTATAATTATGCAAATTTACCTACGTACCCAATATCAATAAAGACTTACACTTATTACTTCATTTGTATTATATATCTCAGTTATCAATTGAGTGATATGGGTTAGTCGAGATTGTACATTGTAACCTCTTTTATATAATTAAAGCGGCAAACAAGCTGACTGAAACATAATGACTACATACATGAACAGCATCTACAAATATCAGGTCATCATGTCACGTTCGTAATATTCGTGCGTTGCAAATCTCGAGGACTAAGATGTCATGCCTCTTATCCTGTTATTTTATTGCCTCACTTCTTCCGAAGCACAGCTTACAAAGCAAGCTACGACGCGACGGTTAAATAGATAAACAGAGGTTATAGATTTAGAGTAGGTTTTATTTTATGACTTAGCAGCTGTTTCTCCCAGCAGAACCATTAGAGAAATTACATTAAGAGGGTGGTCTAGAACGACAGTCTCTATTTCCTATTTATTTTCAGCCATCCTTGCTATACTTTTACAAGATATCTTCCACAAAATTGCGTTTACGGATTTCAATGATTCTCTTTGCTCGTGTCGACAGTGTTTTTTATGGAACAATATACGAGTTGTTATATTGAATACCATCTAATTGTTTCTGTATTTAGATGTGTAATAAAAACACTAATCAAAGCCATAAATAACTATATTTGGTAGAAAACTAAAATGATAATAACGAGTAGGTGATAAATATACCTTATTTAAAATATTTATGTTAGAGTTTTATTTGAACTTCGTAAGCATTTAGTTATTGATTAGTTGGTCACTGATAATTACTGACTAGTGTGTTTTTCTTAGTAAGTACCTATAATTAATATACGTATGTACATTATAGTTTTATTTACAGCTTAAGTAGTTATATAAATTCTAACCATTCTTGTGCACTAACGTATTATGCCTGTTTATCCCGTGATTTCTCTATCATACCTCACATTTCTCCTATTTTTATTATTATATAGAAACATGAAATGCCTAATGTAAGGTAATATTTTAAGAATTTTAATTAAAGCAAATAATGTATTGATTTCTAGACAAGTTCGAGAGGCATCAGGCATATGTATTGCTGACGAAGTCCAAGTGGGCTTCGGTCGTGTTGGCACTCACATGTGGGCATTCGAGACTCAAGATGTGGTACCCGACATCGTGACCGTAGGGAAACCAATGGGCAATGGTCACCCGGTGGCTGCAGTCATCACAACACCAGAAATTGCCAAGAGTTTTGCTGACACCGGCGTAGAATACTTCAATACGGTAAGTTTCCATAATTGTTTGCAAATTCAATTAACATAAAACCGTAAATTCTTGAAACAAATAGAACGTGACTTTGTTAGAAGGGGCTGTGTTAAATAGTAGCTACTGTTGTGTATAGAAATGGGACAAATGAAGTTATACGACTTTGTGTTGATAAATCAAATCTTGAAAGTAATTGTATCTACGTAATAAACATGTTTATCACTATAAATTCAAATAGACAAGGGTTTTTGTGGTCAACATAATACTCAAACTTAACACATTATAATGTGTATATTCTATTTCAATGGGTTAAGTTTAATCATAGTTAATTAGTTTATCAAGCAACTTAAACCATAATATGGTTCTTAATAATTTAATTAAGATATAGCTGCTATATTTACTTTGACATAAAAACATAATTTTATGTAACATGTAATGTGATGCAAACACAAATTAAGGCGTTTAAATATAGTTCTAATATTATAACATTAAAAATAATTTTCAGTACGGAGGTAATCCGGTTTCGTGCGCCATCGCGAATGCAGTTCTCGATGTCATAGAAGAAGAGCGCCTTCTAGAACGTGCAACCCGTGTTGGCAGCTACTTGCTAGCTCGCTGCAATGATCTCAAGTTAAAGCATAGGCTTATTGGCGATGTGCGGGGTAGGGGACTATTTGTGGGAGTGGAGCTAGTTACAGATAGAGAGGCCAGAACACCAGCTACAGCAGAAGCGAAGCATATTATTAACAGGTATGTTAAGAGGCTTGAGAAAAAGCAAAGCAAACATTTAAATCTCCTTGAAAACAGAGATTGAAAAGATGAAACAGAATTATACAATACATAAGAATGATAAGAACTAAATATAATATTATTGTATTAAATTATTGTGCAACATATATTTTATCATAATCATATGATTTTTATAATATCAAGTAGGTATGGTGTAACTGGTAGGATGCGAGAAGGTCTTCCGGATTAGTTTGTTTTAGTATCAATAATTTCCATAGAATGTTTGTCAGTTAAATTTAAATTAACAAAATTTTGGCGTCGAAATATTTGGTCGCACATAAATTAGCTAGCTATCTAGGTCAAATAGATAAAAAAAAATATGAAGGGTAAGAGTTATTACCTTGTAGTATTTATATATATAATATATACGTATACCGTAAGTACCTATACTAAATCATATATGTTCTGTTAGAATGCGAGAAGAAAAGATCCTGATTAGTCGCGACGGACCTGACAGTAATGTGCTCAAGTTTAAACCACCAATGGTATTCAGTACTCAAGATGCTGACCGCCTGGTTGATACGTTAGACAGAGTGCTGGCTGAGCTGGATGGTAATAGAATCCCAGTCACAAATCTTAAACTTGAGGTGAGTGAATATTCGGTTTCGTAAATCCATCTGTCTTACATAAGGTGTGTTTAGATTAGCAGAACAAAGCATAGTCAGAGTCAGAACAGTTTTAGTCTTCTTTAATTTTAATGAACGTATATTATAAGATGCAAATTTATATTATAAAACCGACTAAAGAATAATTTTTATCATAATGATTCGTAGATTTTCTGCTATTATTTATATTTTATGTAAGAATAATTATTAATTTGTTATTATAATCTGTTTCAGGTGTTGGTTACGCCTATAACCGAAGATATGTCACGAAGTGATGCAATCGCAAATAAAAATATACAGAGCATTAAAAGTTCATGACTTTCTCACTATTAATTAGAAGTCCAATAAGTATTATCAACAATAACATTGTAAATATAGATATAGGTATTTTTGTAAATATTTCACTAAACAACTTTATTTTAAGATTAGTAATAAGTACATATTCTTACATTAAATTGTAATTACACCATTGTGTATAAGTAATAATTCAAATCTCGTAGTAATTGATATTTGAATGTAATAAAGTTTTAAATTTTATTATAGAACAAACTATGATATGACAACAATTCGATGATTAGTAATTTTATGAAATAAATAAAATCATAATCCTATAATATAACGTGAGGAGTATTTCGTCACTTTAGCTGTTAGTAAAATGTTGGCTACGTTGATGCCGAGACTTTCGTTAGTCTAAATATAGACACTACAGATGGGAAGGAACGCTGTAGGTTACTTTATTGGTAGAACAGCGGCTTGATTACGTAATGCAAATACTGTAATTTTCATGCGAAACAAATTGAAATTGACTGTTTTGTAATTAGTATGAATCATTTGACAGCTGCAGTTATAAAATGAATTGTTTTTTTTATTTGAGTAAACGTAAAATTGTATTTTTATGTTATGAATGATAATTGTTAATTAACCTGCTGACCTACATTTTTTTCTCTATTTTGTATTATAATATCATTATCATATACAATATACATTGTGACTATCCTCATGTGCAATTAATAAAACGAATGTTCCTTTTAAAGACCATTATTTATTTTTGTTAATAACAACGGTTTTTATTACTGAAGTAAAAGTTTAAATTACAATTACCAATAACACAAGTTGAAAGTAGTTATGAAGGAGTAATTAACCAAGAGATGAAGTCATTGCCACTCAATTATATCTACCTATACTATAAGGGACTTGATGTAAGTCAGATATGACAGTTTAATTAAAACACTACTACTGTGTCTTCAAAGTATTTACCACAAGTCCAAGTTTTATATCTAATTCCCTTATGACATTATAAACTACGTTTAAGTCTATACCTAAATAATGTAAAAAAGTACTTACACTAGATAGTAATCTGCTTTAATCAAATCTATTATTTTTATTACGTTGTACTTAATAATCCTACTATGCTATTTATGTCTAAGGTGAAAGGCTTTCGTATCTTGTAACTTCACTGCTTCATGTCATCATCCAGAACACAGGTTGGCTCTAAAGAGATATTTTATAATTAGGTATAGTTTAAAAAAATACAAAGCTGCTGTTTTTAAGGCTCCCCCAAAAAACTTTTAGGAATCGGTGGTTTCACTTTGTTCAATTTGTTCAATTGGGTCTTTTTATATTCAGCAGATTCAGGACAATGGGAACATTTGCGATAGTTAGCAGTGTGTGCTCCATCACAATTCACACATTTTGGCGGCTGTTTGTTTCGATCTCTTGTACACTTACTGGACATATGGTCTCCGGCGCATTTTACGCACTTGACTAGTCCATGACAATAACGCTGAGAGTGACCCCACTTTTGGCAACGATGACACTGCTTTGCTTTTGAAAATGGAGGCTCCAATGTCACCTCATGCTCTGAAACCTTTTTCAATTTCAACAACTTTTGCCCTTCAATATTGTAGGGTACGACCGCTAACACTAACATAGGGAAATGCTTTTTCGTATTCTTCAGTACCTTGGTGTGCATTTTGTGAACTCTTAGGACAGGAACAGATTCAGACTTCAAGGCTTCTTTCAGTTTATTTAAGTCGGTATCTTCAGGAAGGCCTCTTATGACCACTCTCATTTTCTTCTTTTCCGGATGGCCAAATGTGTGGTAGGGCAGTTCATTAGTTTCTATGTAATGTATGAGCAATTTATGGTCATCAAAGGAACCACATAATAATTTAGTGAAATTGCATCCGTACATTGGATGGTAAAGCCTAACTCCTAACTTTATTATGTTTTGAGCATGTTTAGAAAAATTAACACCACTATGCAAGAATATTGCGGGCACATTATTGATTCTAGGTTTCGGCCATCTACTTAGAAGCACTTTATTTATTTCAGTATCAAAAACAAGGGTATAAGGCTCTGTTTCTTTACTTGTGGTTGGTAGTGGAAGTTGTGGTCTCCCGGCAATTGGTGACGTAATGTGGCACTTTTTCACAGCCCCAGTAAGTTTCTCCACTTTCTTTTTTTGACGTTTCGGTGGCATTTTAACTGAAAACAATGAATTAAAAATGAAAACGTTACGTGATATATTTTATTTCTTTTTGTTACAATATTATACTAATCTATGATTTTTGCATAGATATCCCGCCAAAATAGCTGTCAAACGTAGAACATTAGGTATTGTAAATTATGTATTGCCTATTGTTTATTCGTACCTATTGTAATTAATCCACAATATATAATTAGTTATTACATCAGTATTAATATTGATATCAATATTATTTGAATATTAAAATTAAAGTCACCCTTGTCGTATTAATATTAATACACAAATGATTCACAACACTTATAAAATAAATAACATTTTTCAATAGTAATTAATTCACGAGTGAAGTCCCACCAAAATAGCTGTCAAACGCAAAACATTATTGTAAATTATTTATTCGTCTAATATGTACCTATTGTAATGAATCCACAATATATATAATTAGTTAGTACATTAGGATTAATATTGATATAAATATTAATAAGACAAAATTACAGTTACCCTTGTCTTACTAATATTAATACACGAATCACTTACAACTTATAAAAAAAATAACATTTTACAATAGTAATAAATTCACTTCATTCGTACCTAGTATTGATACCACTACTAGCAGGAATACTTAACACGATGAATGTAAGCATCTACTGGATGCGAGTGTGGTCACTATTTGAGACAATAATAGCAATAGAACTTTTTGATTGGCGGTAGAAGTAATATAGTTTAGTAGGGTAGATGGATTACGTATTATGTATTTTAGTTAACTAATATTTATATTTAACGAAAGAAATTACGTTCTTTTATATGTATGATTATAAACGTGTATAACTTATATGAATAATATCAAGATTTTTCAACATCCGATAATTACTTAAAACTGTTTGATCAAGAGATTTTAATTTTTACTTTATATCATAACAGTACTGACTTTTCAATGGGCTTCGATTCTACATGGAATGAGTTGGTTTAGTTAGCTGGGTGGTTCTACATGAAACTGAAATGATTTTATTTATAGAATCGTCGTTAATCGGGTTAAAATTAGTGAGTGTCAACACGGGAGTAAACTGTATAGGATGTAAAAATATTCATTTAAATTTGTTTATTTTGTCGAAAATACTAATAAAATTCGCGTAAAATTTTGATAGTTTAATACCCAGATTGTTCAATACCCAAACTGAGAACCTTTAGGTATTTGGATACCTATTGAAAAAGGCTTATATTACGTTTGGGAAATATTTTGAAAGGCGAACCATCTCAAAATATTTACGGAAAGGTCTAATAAATAATACTACATCATACATCACATTATAGTATGTATGTAATCTGTATGTATGTAAAAGAAAAGTGTAACATTCTGTTACTTAAGAAAAAGATAAGAACATGCTTGGTTTTGTATCGTAGGAGGTACACTTGCTCAAAAGGTATACGATACTAACATCGCGTCGCGTCGCCAGCTACGTTATATGATGGATACAAAAAATCCACAACGAAGTTTTGATGCCAGATTTAACAATAGATCTACTCCCGTTCCTATATTATGTCCGACACAATTGCACAATACACTTTTTTATTCTTATGGAATCACGTTGGCGTGTTTCTTTTAACTTTTTTTTACAAGATCTCAAAACATAGGTGCGCAGCCGGTCGCAGCACGTGCGCAAACTTGCCACCAGCCGTTACATCAATCTTATCTACCTTTGTGTCTTAAGTAACTTCTTCATATATTGCACCAATACGAATTTGCGCTTTATACTTTCATAGTATAGTTGAAATTCGTTTGGCAAGTTACGGCGTTTGGGATTTTTTGGTTAATGGTATTTTTGACGTGGTACCCTCAGCTGTAGACAATGAAGGTATTCACTGTCTGGACAATGCGAGGAGGTCCCCGTTTTGCACCGATTAGCCGGATTTATTTAACGGTCTCGATCTCAAGGAAGACGTTGCAGACACCGCGACATTTAAGATTGGGGAATAGTAGATAGATATATAACGGCCAACGGGTAACGGTTATAAAAAGACGAGTACTTTTGTGTAATGATAACGGTTATTTGTATTAGGTGATTTTTAAGATTTGATATTGCAGCTTCTTTTGTATTAATTTAGATTAGAGAAAAGTGAGGATATATTAATGTTAAAAATAAATATAGGCTATCGATAAAATTAGTTAATAATAGAAATACTTAGATGAATATGAATGCCTACAAGAGAAAGTAATTAATAATTACTAATTACATAATCTGCTTTTTAAATTTAGTCATCATAAGTATAGACCTATTTGATATCTAATGTTAAATTATTATTATATCTTATATTGTCAAGTCAACGTACATTATAATTGTTTGTTCGTCTGTAATTACAGGACACTGTAATTATATTTGACGTAGGCAGTTAGGTATATTGAAACACACGATATTTACTTAAACCTAAATATGTAGGATACCGTACATTATTAGCGTACTCAAGCTCATATAATGTAAACCACTTTATACATGGATTTGATTTTAGGACGTGTCAAGGGAAATGGTGTGGTGACATCGGTATAGAACAAAACACGCGTGACGTCACACACGGGAGAGCGTGCCAAACGCAAGGCAAACCACTTTCGTTAATCGTTTCCTAACATAAATGACTCCTCTATCACTTTATTATTCATGTCTATTCCTAAATTGAGGGCGTTAAAACTAAGTCACTACAGTTAAGGTTTCACTTAATTGAATCTCTTTGGTAACGAAACGAGCTACAGTAACATAACAATGTAATATAGCTATGTACTATGTAGCTAGTATATGTAATAATATATACATATATCTGATAGAAGCCAGACTTGGAACTGTTATTATTTGTTTATGTCATTCTTTTTATTAATTTTATTTTACTTTTTATCATTCAGTTGCGTGCAACATAAATGTAATATTGCTGTTATTGCCAAATAATAAACTATCATCATCGTCGATCATATGATAGCTAGATATAACTATGAGATTTAGGTACTGAAAATTTTATGAACTCGTACAATTTTAGGCACTAAAATAACAATTCATAAGTTAATGAATAATTTATGTAACAGTAGTATTGGAAGTAATGACATCAATGTATTGGTGTGTTATTCATTAAAATTCTAATATTGTGAGAGATTTAAGTGATTAAACAGTGGTACGAACCGATATAATGATTTGTAGTTCGCCATTAGTGATCATAGAGTTGTACAATCGTGTGAAAATACTGTATATGCGGGTGGCACGTGCCATGCGGTCTTCTATTATATGGGTCCCATACACAGGCACACTTATATAATTCCCATCCACATCCATTTATGATATTTTAGTCTATGTACCATATCATAAAAATACAGATAAACATAAGTATATATTCTAAGTTGTCGAAGTGTAATCAATATTCGAAGTATGGTAATTTTTTACTACGCTAATACCATATAGTTTTTTTTTATACCACGTAAGTGGCAAACATGCATACGGCCCATCTGATGGTAATCTGTTATCATGGCCTATGGAGAATAAATGAGTATTCATCGGAGCTAATACTCCAATTTAAAAAAATATTTCATTAACTAAAAAGATCGTTTTTCTAGACAACGATCTAACATATGTTATGTATTATTTATATTTGAACTCTGGCAAAGTTTGTATGAGATTCTAGAGATATGTATGTAATTAAACAATTTGCCTGGCTACACACAACAATTAGCAATGCTGACAATACTTTGTATATATTTAGTTTATATTCACATATTTGGAGTAGGTATAAGTCAGTCTCTGGTGTGTAGTTCACATCGCCTGACAGACAGCTAGCGACTGCTCCGAGTCTCGGCTGACATATTGCTCTAAACGTTTACGATCCCCAACATTTATATTCCGATCCCGAACTCTCGATCGCAGATAATGCTTTTACAATAACGACCCCAAGATGACGACGAATTCGATTTCAATACGGGTGCCATCTTTTTACATTCCTATTTATTATGATAATTGTATATTGTCGATTCCTAAGTTTGAATTTTAAATATATGTAAAGCAATCGAAGATCACTTAAAGATTACTAACAATGGGAAATTAAATATGTAACGGTTGACCTTTGGATGCATTGGAATCAGGAATTAATTCCTTTTTTATGAGCAAAGCCTAAAAAATATGGATTTCTATTTTATAGTGTACTTTTTTCGAGTTTATTTAATGATTATAAATATTCTATAAAATATGCCAGATAGTTAAAGAAGTTTGTCAAATCTACTGGATTATTTTGTTTTAAACAGGTTTTCTGTTATAAAAAGGAATACGTAAGATACGTATTCGTTTTTATAACAAAAGAAAACAGTAGCTGTTTTGTTTTAAACTTTGTCTTCTTTTTTATCTTTCTCTGTCTGTTTATATAACAAATCTCTAAGGTCAAGTAATGTAAAACTTCAATACTTATTAATACAGTAAATGAATATGATATAATGCCGAAAGTTATAACGCAATCTCATTTTATCACACTAAACAATTAGTTTCTACACGTATATGTATTGAGTCTCCAGGTGGTTAATAAAACCAAACTGCAAGTTCACGTTGCGCATCTTGCTACTTTTCCCACGGTATATGGCTCTTCCTGTTGTAGCTGTTTTTTGCAAATAAAGGATGGCAAGATAGTAACAATATATTTACATATCATTCTGACTACCTGTATTAAGTGATGTTGCCCGGGTTATAGTGTTAATCTAGAATATTGTATTCGTTATTGTGCGTGAAAGAGTAACAAATATCATAATTTATGAACTTTCACCTTTATGATATTACTGGCAGCTGGATTAGGTATATAAAGGGATTACCCTATGTGTACGAAGTCGATATGCTATTACTCAGATCGGCTACGTACAGTGGTACCGTATAAACTATATATCTAAATCTAACTATATTATACAGATGAAATATTTGATTTTTTTGTTTATAATGGATAAGAACTCAAAAAACGTGTAATATATTTTAAAAACATTTATCATCTATGGAAAGCTACATTTAGAGAATGTGGCATAACCTTACATGCTCTTTATAGTAACCCTTCATAGAAAATATAATTGCTTACACACAACTACATCATCAACATCATCATCATCATCATATCATCATCATCATCACACATTACATATAAAGAGTTAAAAATAATTATAATAAAGACAAAAAGTAACGCGACGAAATTATTAAGAATTACTATTTCAGAATTAAAATAATATTTACTCTTCGACTGAAATTGAACTGATGAGTTTCGGGTGTAAAATCTAGAATCTGTCGAACCCTACATAGAGATTAATTTAATATTGGGATGTCAAACAACAAACTATAATATAGACTATATAAAGTACCTACGTAGGAATGATTTAGACAATATTATTTTGTTTATATAGGCAATATTTATTATTTTAAATTCTTGAAGGTTATTTTAGGTTCACCTTGCTTTATATTTTGAGGTGGAACATACGTAGATAATAAACATACACATTTCAGGCGAAAACTGATTTAACTTTTGTTTCATATAGTAATTCTAAAAGAATACAACAAAGGCTTTAAAGGTAAGTATTTTAATTTATATGACTACGTACCTTATTATTATAACAAGGTAACTAACTATGTACATACACGTACATACAAAAAATATTATTAGATACTAAGATCATAGCATACAGTACATGAGTATTAATATATATAAACTGAGTAATATTCATATCTAATTTATATTTTAGGGAATTTATTGTTGGTTTCAGTTTATATTATTTGTTATTATGTATTAATATTTTTAGTGAGTTTATTTTTTAAGATTCTTATGTATAGACAAAAGAAAACAGGTACTGACTTGTTTATATTTTGTAGTAGTAACGAGTATTCTTACATACCCGTCTTATTTTATCGTCTAGCGGTTTAACTCATTGCATCACCCACCGATGGTCGCCGGTTCTATTTTCACACAGCACTAATTTGTATGCATGGGTAGGATATTAGTCTGGGTCTATTTTATCTGTGTCGTTTAACTATTTAAAAGAAATAGTATAATTGTCACCACCCATAGCTTATTGTTTAGTTTGGGTTAAGTATAAGTATTAATTTATCCATTAATAAATATCAATTTATCAAGTTTATAAATGCTACAGAATAATACAGATATTGTGGTAGTACAGTAACCAATAGTTGCGTGATTTAACGAAATTCAGTAGGGTTTTGTGTAACATAAATGCTATGTATAGTACCGGTCTAGGGGAATATATCAGAGGAAATAGTACGTCTCAATATGCAATAAAATCGGGAAACGTATGCGACCTCAGATCCGGGAGGATTTTTCGAGAGCACACCTGAACTAGATTACTGTATCCATGCTATAAAAAACCTACGTTCAATCGGGTACCAATGTAGGGGCGAATTTGAAAAGGACCCTCAGGTTATTGCTTGCCTTCGGTAGTATATCAAACGGTGGAACCGATGCGCGTTTCGTTCTCATTTGCATAAACAGTTTCGCACAGAACCCTTGAGAACTGGAACTGCGATGTTTTATACGTGTTGATAACATTTTGACACAATTCTATGTGTACAAGTTTCAGTTCCCTAGATACATGTACGTATAAAAAGTATAATGATTAAACGAAATTCAACGTTAGCATTCGTTAAAAGTTTAATAATATGCTATATAATTTAAGTTACCGTATGTAGCCTGTTTTGCTTCTATACTGTTAGATGGGTCATATAACAAATTACAAGGAAGATGTTTAGATAAATATATAAGTTAAATTATAAAGCGAGTTTAGTTTAGTAGTTAATTATCATTATAAAATATGGTACGATATTTTAGGTAAAAATTTATTGTTACTATTTGAATATGTACGAACAAAACAATTGTAATTACTTTTTGTTCCTTGAACTCTTATATGTATATGAACAATAAAACAAAAATTCCATGTCTATTACAATAATAGACCACATAGTAGAGTTTGGGTTTAGTTTCGTGTGACGTGTTTTGGTGTTGTGACCTTGTTTTACTCGCTTAATATTGGAAGCTTAAAGCTTAACTATACCTTACCGTAGTACTTACGTTCTTTGCAATGTTTCCGTTGTTGGCACGACCTGAATCCGCTTTTGTCCCATATGAAAAGAACTGGGGCCAGAAAGGGAATGTACGCGTGAATAATTGAGGAGCGGCGCTCCGGCGGAGCTCTGAGAAATCTTAACAGAATTCATAGGAAAGCGGTCGAGAGTTGCACGTGCGGACCCCTCGAAACACCTATAATATAGTGGGGGAATTTATTATTATCCAATACAATAGCTTCATACCGTCATTTTCTGTGATTTTATGTATAAGTACATATAAGATCATGGAATTATTTTCTGGATGTAGGTAACTATTTATATTACGCCATTAATAATTATAATTCTATATAACAGGTTGCCTGGCATTTGGAAAGCAATATTTGTTTTTATAGACACCAATAAACAGAATAGAAAACACTGTGAACTTTTTCAGATACCTCAGGCTCTAATATCCTTCGTGAGGACTAAAGTATAGTCTAGGACTAGTATTCTCGTAATTTCTAGTCATATAATTCATACTTACTCTTCAAGTCTCTCGGAACAAAGCAATTGAGTTATAGGTATTCGATGGCACAGCTGCTTAGAAGCAGATAAAAACACATAGTTAGCAAAGTCGTGCGGATATTCTAGCAGGGTCAACTGAAATTATTTATTTATAATGAAAAAAATCTAATAAAATGATGATGTAATATGTATATAACGGTAACAATAGAATGAACTGCAAATTTGGTGAAAATAATTTAAGTGTAGATATTTTTAATGATAGATTTCAAATTAGGATTATATAGTTTAAAAAACATACAATTTTTTTTCATAGATATTTTTAATGATAGATTTCAAATTAGGATTATATAGTTTAAAAAACATACAATTTTTTTTTCATAAATATTTTAAACTGCTTTTAAAGTTAAAAATTTTAAATGCAGTTTAATTTATTTCTTTCTAAGCATTACAGAATATTTTCTTAAAGTTTGTTGGCATTAAAAACTATGTCAGTTACCATTTATAAGTAAGTTATTCCTTCATTGTTCTCTTTTCTCATAATATTCAAAATATACTATACTAGTAAATATATACATTATACATGTATGTATATATTTACTAGTAGATATAGTATATTTCGTAGATAATTACAGGTAAATGAATTGAATGATTGATGTTTATTACCCTCTCATTAATAGGATAGGTATTATCAATAAATCCGCTTGTCCATCATATTTGGTACTAATGTAAGCAAGTGTTATGTAATATTAACAGCTATTCGAAATGCTACTCAATTATTGAACAATCTTGATTACAGTACGGTCTGCTATTGCTTCGAATGTACCTATTATTAATTGTTAAGTGCTCAATGTATTTCAAGCTGATCGAATGTTTTAACTGTATTATTTACCTTCTCGTGTAAGAATATTTAGTAATTTCAATAATTATTTCATGTAATTGGCACATTACCATTCCCATTTATGTATTTCAAAAAGGGGGTTTCAATTTAATTGAATTATTTTATGCGAAATGATATATGCATAATAATCGATTATACTATATCAACACATTTTGTATATTATGTACCTATATTAAAATTCTTACGATTTTTTTTAATTTTGGTAAGAAAGTACTGAACTTCTTTCTACTGTATCTGTGTCCGTATATAAGAAAGGTGTTTCAATTCGCACAAGTCAATTACTATTTTAAATCATCACAAGAAATAAGCACGATAAATGATTGTTATATTGTGGCCACAATATAACAATAATTTATTGTGCCCCGTATAAATGCAATGATTTTTTGAACATGACTAAACTGAACAAGTACATGACTGAACCATAAATTCAGGGGATGTTAGCGATTTCCCTCACCATACAAGTATGAATATTATAACACATACATAATAGAACCTGTGACAAAGGAAATGCTAATGACAACAATGTTGTCGTGGTATTTGCCACCTAATTGGACTCTTTTGTTAGATATGTTGGAAGTTCCTTAATTGATTTCTCCTCAAAAGCTACTCGTATGTAGCTACTAGCTATGTAGGTATATTCTGTTCATAGAATATAAATTGTATTCCTTACTTAAAGTCGTGTAATATCGGCATTGTGTAAATTTTCAATTACTTAATTGAAAAGTCTTTTCATGATTGTAGCTAGATGATGTAATGTAATATAATTCTAAATTAAATATCATGGAAAATATTACTTTATTGTACTTGTACTTATGTTGGTAAAAGAATAACTCATTATCTTCTTACTTGTTATTTAAATTCTTATTAAATTTCTAATTTTCTAATTTATTTCAGATAAGTAATATACTATAGTATAGTATTAATATAAAAAGATTTAATAACAAACTCAGTTTGGTTTTGTTAACTAACATAAATCATTTTGTTTAATTTCCAATAGTTTGTTATGCTACGTTCGTGGAACTGCCAGACAGACGGCTAATGAAACGTGCACGCTATTGTCTATGAAAATTGTCTTTAGACACGGCAAATAAAAATGGGAATTAAAACCGTTACTTAAACGCAGTAGGTAGGTTTAGTTAAAATCCTGAAGTTTAGGTTCGTCTTTGTATTGATGTTTTCTATATGTGATAGATTTTCTGTTTTATTTTAATCGTTTGTACAGAAACAGCGCAACTGTAACACTTTCTGTAACTGTATCGCTTTGCTTGATTATGGTTATCAATATATTTTTTAATAGACCACAAAATAAAGGTCGAAAAGGTGTGTATTTTATTTAATACTGTTACGGAAGGACTATATTAAGGCTGGTTAAAAAGAGACATAAGGTTCCTAGGTGAGGTAAAATAAGTGTAATCTAATCTAATGTTAGCTCGCTAGCAAAAATATAAAGACAATCAATATGGCAAAAAAAACAAACGGTATATAAAAACAGACCGTCACGATATAAAATTCAAATATATATAAAAAACATAAAAACTATCAAAAAGGTTACCATCGGCAACAAATACTGTTACAATACAATATTCCTATTTATTTAATCAATTATAATTATTAAATAAATAGGAATATTGTATTAATATATTAATTTATTTATTTCAATAGATATTATTCTTTATTTTAAATGGCTGCCAGTAATTTTTATCGGTGATTTTCACCACTGGTTTGTTTTCAACACAGCTGGATTTTGTACCTATAGTTTTATTAAAAATTTTCAATAAATTGTAATTAAATTCCTTTAAGTTTTAACATTGGTATATTATAATTTAATAAAGATAGCAAATCAATCGATCATTAACAAAGGAATGTACTATTATCTTATCTGTGGTAAGGGTTTCATTAATATAAAGAGAGCATCAGTTAGAGCACCAATATATATTATAATTTTAAATTTCTTCTGATTTGCGCGTATTTTTCGGTGTCTAGTACTAAAGTATGATAGGTTATACAAGTTTTGTTTAGCTTACGGCCACGGTTTTGTGAAATGAAATTGTTACATATATTATTTTTATTTGCAGTGATTATGCCAATGAGAAATTATTTAATCTCCAAATTAAATACACATTTAAATATGATAACATAAAATTTATCAAAATCATTAAAAATTTACATGTCAATAAATTTCATTAAAAAGTAACATGTAAGCTACATTCTATGTCAACCTTTTGAGGTAATGTAAATGTACACATTATACGAAATATAGTCAAATTTCCCTTTGGGACAAGTATTCGTATATATCTTCGTCAACCCGAGCAACTTATTCATGCAGGCAAATAATTTGTTTGTACATAGCAACGTCCCAGTGGATATACAGACACGCCTGTCTCTACATAATAGCTGTAGGTAAATGTGAGGAAATCCTTGGATGAACTGGCCTTTTGTGTGCGAACGAACAATCACTGGCAGTCTTGCTTTCTCTGGTACGCATAGGAAATTGCGTTTCGACTCAATATCAATATGACTTGGAAAATATTTAATAGCTACCTTTAAGAAAATAATATTATTTATTTGTCTATAATTCTAGGAAAAAGTCCGTTATATTTTTAATATGACCAATGTTACAGATTTGGATGAAACGATTACAATACAGATAGATCATATATTCAAATGTATAAAAAATATAAATTTTATAGATTATTAAAAATCAATATCATTTAAATAAATAATATTGATTCAAATAAAGCAATTGCACGCAAAGCCACATCTATTATAATTACTATTTCTTAACTTATTTAGTTACGAAAACGAAAAATTAATTTAAACCTTTTCTGACGTTGCTTTTACTTTTAGATAATCATATGGAATATCCAAAATAAACAAAATGTGATTATTTTCTGTAATGTAATGTAAATACAGAATTATTTTCACAAATTGATATGTGTCTTTCAGTTGTACTTTTACTACCACAATTATTGTATAGTAATTGTGGTAGTAAAATTATATTTCCTCTATCATCTTTAGTATGCTGTCCAAATGATTACTTGTTCAAATACAAAATATCTGCTTTTCAATGTGGTGATAAAATCAAAATTCTAGAACCAGAAACTTACGCGCATATGTGATTCAAAAATTAATCCCAGTGGAAATATACGGAATAGATAGGGAGCAAATGGCCGCTCCGGCCTCGCGCCGATTGGTTTGGGTTTCCTAGACGCAGTACACCAACACAATGAAAATATAGAATGATTTTTCGGCGAGAAACAAAGAACGTTTTGTTCCGATTTGCTTGCGACTCTACGCCACGAATGTGGAACAACAAAAAATCTTGGAGCAGTCTTTATTGATTGGTTTTGTAATCTTGTTAGTCAAGTCATTACTATTGTTGGGTTAACCAATGTAAATGTAATTATTGGTCATCGATATTTATCTAACAACCACATTAATTAATACTTTTACGAATTACTCATTCGAAGCATTTAATTTAAAAGCTTATACTCCATTTACGTAAACAAAATGACGTAATTAATCCTTATTTAATGTCCGTGTCAATATATAAAGATATGCTTATGTAATATTATATGTATACTGTAAATTCGTAAAATTTTGGACTTCATTATAAAGTGCATTACGGTCTTAAAGAAAACATGGAAGATACAAGTCTAATGTGTATAATGTGTATCTCTCTCGTTTACATTGCTAAAACAGAAAAGTTACTTACACATGTAACATTTATACTGCGTAATTATGTACGATATCACACGTGTACAGCATAAAATAAATATAAACAGAGGTCTAATATGCTTTTTACAGACGACGGAAAGATGGCGCCTTCGATGCTGAATATACGTACGAAGGTGAAGACAGTAATTAAACTCTTGGGTGTTCGTTAAAATGGAATTTTGTTTTCCAATTATATTCAAATGTTATCCCCTTTTCCCGACATGCTTACTGTTACGCAGTTTTAAATTAGACGAAAAAGTTATGTTAATGTTAATATAAAGTGTTTATAGTATATTCTACACTAATTAAAGTATGTTTTACTAGGTGTAGAAAAAACTATCGTTTAATACGGTGGTTAACCTACTTCCGGTCTGTTCTTATAGGAACAGAAAAGACGGGGTAATATGTGGTTACCATTGCTGCACCGAATATAAATATAAGCAACCCTTTTTTTTGCTTTATAAATTAAAGACCTCATTATTTTAAGCAGCGCACGTTCTTCAGTAGCTCTGAAAAGATCTTTTGTTCGGTAACAAACACTCGGTAAGTCAATCGACGGAGCTTTGTGAACCTCGCAAATTAATGACTCGCGAGAGCCAGCGTATTTACGAGTATATGAGTAGTATTGGATTTTCATTTTGTTGACGCCCATGTTTTTTATATAGTATAACTTTCATTATATATTTATATAGATATATAATTACAAAAAATACTTTCTATTTATAGCTTTTCCGCCGTGTTCTTCAGATTAAATGAAGGTAAAAGCAGGAACGCAAAAACCTACTTTTGTATACCTAGAATTATATTGCTTTTTTAAACCCATGCTGATAAGTAATTAGACGCTATGTGATGCACTAATACTAGTGTGTACCAGCGTGCTATATATGGCGCATAAGAAAATTGTGTTTATATATGTGTGAAATCCAGGGAGTTCATTAAGGGAACAATATAACTAGTATTAAAATTGTTTTTGCATATGGACAATTATTATTATTACAATGCGTTCGAAATAACGGTACATAGCGTGTGAAATTTAGGAACCCTCGTGTAAAATAAAATCACACGATTATCACATTTAATTCAACTTCACTTACGATTGCGCAAGTTCCCACCGGGTGAGATTTCTCCCCTAAACGACTACAGGTAAATACTGATAGAAAGCAAGACGTTCGAGGGGTTAAAATCAATGCGAACAAAGAAAAGGGTCTCATTGTGTGCGCATACGCAAGGAGTCCACGTGCGTAATAGCTCCCACGGTCGAGCGGGGAGGATTTTTGGGAGCCATACCTATATAAGGGCGCTCAAACTATCGATAGATCACTTCCAAATCTAAAGAGCTACAGTAAACAACGCCGGGGCCCGACCGTTAGTCGGGACCCCGGGCCGTGATATATTAAATAATTTAAGTTCAAAAGTTAAATAATACTTCTAGCCAACTGAAGTTATTAGTGAGGAATCTTATCATATAAGAGTAACAGTTAGATTCAGCAATCCATCAGTTGTTGGAGTTCTTATTGGCGACATCTTCAGTTCATCTGGTAAGTTTTTTTGTTACTATTAAATCATTGTTTTTTTTATATTTTTCGATGACTATATTTTAGATAAGTCATAAGATTGGTCTAAAAAATTTATGTCATAATTGAAGTTAATATATAATGACAAATATATTGTTTGCTTAATTTTGCTTGCTTAATGTATCTGTATCAAATTTAAAAACATATATCTCAGGGTTCAATATTATACAGTTACATATTACTAGTCAAATATGCAAAATGAATGACTAAATTTAGATATCTTTTGGAATGTTTGTTTCTTATACTAATGTAATATTTGTTTTTGTTACAGATGTATACATGTAAATATGAAAAAAACCGATAGAGAAAAAAGTTAAGTACAAATTAATACTGCTAGTGATTATCACCGGAGTTCTGCTACAAAAGTAACTATCCTGTGAAAACTTAGGACTATGAGGACATCAAAAATAATCATAGCTGCGAAAGGAGAAAAATATCCAGGTGATCTAAACTTTCCCAAAGATAGTTTAAGGTATTAGATTTTCATTTAAGTTCATAGGTGTAGAACGTAGATATTAAAGTAATAATAGTGTTCGATTTTGTAATTGAAACTCATGCGACTAATAATGTAATTTACAATAGGAAGTACCATTATTTGAAGTTAAGAGCTGTTTGGTTCAAATCTGCACAACTTTGGATAATGAGTGCCTTAATGACAACTGTTTGTTAAAATGTTTTTAGTTACCAGTAGTGTTCTTGTTTTCAATGTTACGTTATTTGTTTTGGCATCTTGTTACTGTTTTTAATTTGTTATAACTAAACCCAAAAAATGATAAATATCTCGGTATGCATAAAATTTACAAACAATTTTGCTGTTCAGTTTGTAAATATTTTTAACGTTATATTTAAATTAATGTTACAGTGCATTAAGTTTTCACTATCCTTTTATATATTGATTAAGTTTTGCAAATTAACCGTTAACCTACAGTGTTCAGTTAAGTTTGTCAGTTTATTTGTTATCACCTTTTCAAGAGAAAAAAAAAATCAGTTAAGTTTATTCATCTATCATTCAAACATCATCTAACTAATGTCAAGTTACGTTTTGTTTTGTATTTAAGTGTTGTTGATTTTTTGTTTTGAAAATTGAACTCCAGCTGGCCTGGTAATTCAGTTGTATGCTCTTTTATGAAGTTTTGTGTTTTAATTGATTACAAATCCGTGTTATTCTTGATTTAATTGTTTTGAATAGTTGATTTTTTGTTTTGTTACTTTCATTACTATAAACAGCTCTGTAACACTACTTCTAAATATTTGTTTTAGCTAAAACCATTCAGATAGTCTCCGTTATGTCATTTCAGAGCCAACTAAAGGAAATTGTTGTTTTATGTTTGATGATTTGTTGAATTGGCCGTTAAAAATAGTTGAATTTTTGTTTTGTTTTTGAATACTAAGAAACTACATTTATCAACCACGAACACCTTCTGAAACTATACTTTCAATAAAATATATAGGTACCTTCAGAACATAATTCTTTACCTGTATTTTTCTTAAAACTTCATTATAATTAATTTACGTTCCCTTAGATTTCACTGAATATTTGTCGATTGTGTTGTTAATCTCGAAACACGATGTGCCTTAGCTTAAAGTGCCTGATTTATTTTCATAATATCTTTGTGCCAAATGTCTTCTGTTAGGGTTTTTATTGAAAAACCTTATCAGGATTCAGTATTTTTTTCGTATATCATAATTCAATTTACGGGTTTGTAATATTTACTATGTTACCTTTAAAAAATGATAAACAATAACTTTATTATCATCCTATACTTTACATATATATTAAGCTGACTTACATGATATTACGATAAAAATGTTTTTGTTATTGTTATTCAAGCCTAATAATTATTTTGTCCCTTTTATTATTCTGATTATCACTCTATTTATTTAAATATGTTACATTTTAATATTAATATTATCATAATTTAAGCTTAAATACTTTGCATGTAAGGTCCACTGATATAACTGACACTGGTTATGTATAATGAACTGGTAAACGTCATTAGTTGTCAATCATTATATTATTCGATAATTATAAATTTTGTAAAGTTAATGATATTTCTATTGTTTGAATATTCAATTCGGAATAAAATTGTCATCATGTTAAAACAATATTATTGTTAATTATATACAGAATACCGAAATGTACAAACAATATGACTATAGGGACAAAATAGTAATTATGCGTCAACTCATTATGTTGCTTCAACGTTAATAGTAAGGCTGTTTGTTATTGTTGCGTAGTTTTAAGCGTTGAATTGTTGTTAAGTTTTGTGATATTGTTGTTATTAATTCATATGGCTGTGTTTGTTAATTTTATGTTAAGTTTTCGTTTAAACCTTTTGATTGTTCATTGTTTTCCGTCATTAAGGCCACTAACAAACCCCGTAAAATACAATGCTGTAATAAACTTTTTAATATTTAGATTAAGTATTTTTTTGTAATTGATAGGATAAAACTGAAGCTTTGTATAAAATTAACAAATAGGTTAAGATAATTTATTAGGGATGTCTGATAGTTGTGTATGTGTGACAGTGTGTAATAAAAAATACACTAACATTATTGTTTTTCTTTCTTAAGTATTGATGCTTACACATAACCTAAAATATTGATCATATATATTTTTTTGTTGAATAATAAAAATGTTGGGTCATACTAAATATAAATAAATAACTCTGAACAATGAACACAGCACCATCTAGTCCCAAGGTAACCAGAGCTAGTGTTATGGGTACTAGACAACTGATATAAATACTTAGATATTATATTATTTTTGTAAATACATACATAATACATAACAATCATACTCATAAATATAGCAAAATAAAGCATATGCTAAACCGCTAGACCACCGAGGTCGTCAAAACATAACACGATATAGGTAAGTATAAAACATGCATAGGTTTAAAACCAATTTATTTTTTATTAAACTTGTTACACTAGATAGTAGGTACAGACAGGAAAAATAACGTATAACTTAAATGTGACAATAACTAATTAGATACGCTAACTTGTTTCATTCAGGTCATTTTTGTCAGGTCTGTAAGCAATAGGTAGCAAGCAATGTAATCTACCTATTCTTATTTACCACAATGTTTAGTTATAATATACAGTTATCAAATAAATAAAGAAATCGGGACAATTTTATTTAAATACAAATATATATTTGTACATAGTAAACTATCCGAATCAATACAATCAGGTTCATGAATACAAATGTTTGTATTCTAAAAAATGAAACGACAATCTTCGTTTCCGACAATCGAAAATTGTCGTTTCATTTTTGACAAAATCACGAAAATTCTATGTACTGTAAAACTTAAATTGTATGTACGGTACTACTAGCGCTGTAGGTATGATGAATAGGTTTGATAACCAGAAAATCGAAATGATGTTTTTAGAAATTCTGTCCTCTCTCTTTTTAAATATGAAATCTTAGCTTTCATATTCAGAACCGAATATAAAAAAATGTTTGCTTCTTTTTATTTTTTTTAACAACATGTTTATTTTAAGTATATTTTGCTATGGTTTTAATTTAATATAATTTTTCCTTCAGTTTCTGGACATTTTTTAATAAGTTTATATAAATTAGTGGTTACAAAACAATGCACGTTTCATGCTACAGACTCCACGGGAAAATACCTACACATACAGATGTAGGTAGTGTAATGAAGATAGTTTTCGGAACGGAAAACAAGAAGTTCCCCTGATGCAATCTTCTCGCTTAGCCTCATCTTAATTGCTTAACTTTAGCTGGAACCTCTTCCTGTCGCTTGATTCGTTTAACTTCGCGCATACTTCACGGAAAATTAGATCTATTTTCTATACCTACGATACTTTTTAAATATCCTCATCATTTCAATTCATTATTCTTCAATCATGACTTTGCTTACGAGCCCACATACTTTATTAGTTTGGTTTTAACCGACTGCATTTGTAAACGTGATATTTTATTATATCGGTTACCTTATTCTCGCCATCTATGGCTACATCGACCTCAGCACTTACATCCATACAAATGTGTGGGCATTACACATAACTGTAGCTGATTGGTGAATTGTAGATACTTATATACATAATAATGTCAGTAAGAATAAAAAATTTTAAAAAGTATTGTAAAATTTAAATTACTAAAAAAGTAAATAGTATCTCAGTCTTTTTAGTTACTAAGTCTTTTTATAATATACTTCATATTATAAAAAGATCTTCAACGATTACATTCAATCTCTTTGTTAACATCCATCAAGAGATGACATCTGTATAACATTTCATTAATTGATTTTATTGGTTAGAAATAAATGACTGTTATTAAGGATTTGACGTGATAAGACTATATTATAAACGATATTTCTTGTTTTTATATAGTTTAATTCCTATTATCTGACTTTTTAATATCTGTTATATTCTAGAACTCCATAAGTAGGTAACATATTAACCGAAAGTAAGCAACTTAAAGTTAACTAGCGCTGCAAGGATCATTCCTTTCTTGAAATGTGATAATCCCTTAAGTTAAAACTTGCAAATTCCTGGAGCAATAATAATAAAGTATATAATGTACTTCTATCATGGTATGGTATGGTATACATGAAATATATAATATGTACTGTTTCGTAATAAACACGACAAATATATAGGCTTATGGTTAAAATTGAAACATGTTTTCCTTTTTTCACCACTTTTATTACAATGAAGACATTCATTAGTATATTTTTGTTTGTAGTTTGTAGTTTCTAATATAACAGGTTTTAAACATACAAAACCAGATCAAATATTACAAACAATAATCGTGACAAGCATATAACTATATAATGTATAAAGATTTTTATTGAACTTTTTAATATTTTGTTTTGAGTTAATCCTAAAGACATAAGGTATTCAAGATTATTAATTAAGGCATATATATTTAGAAATATTCATTATCATTTATTTGAAAAATACTATTATCTATACCTAGCAAGAGATACATAAGTAAATGACTATGGAAGGTGAAATAAAATCCTATTCATGTCTTCAAACAATAATAACGATTAATACTTATACTTCATTATTATTAGTGTGCCGTATATAAATCTTATGTCTTGAGAATTGCTTAAATGACTTATGAAAATAATAGTATAGTAGGTAGCAGTTGATAATATATAAAATTTTATTTACTAAATTCTGATTTACTATAGAATGCAATATAAATTATGGTGAAATGTTCGGACAAAATATCTTGAGGTCAAAATAGCGTAAGGCTTTTAATGGAAGTTCTCAATCAAAGGAAGCTTATTTACATTTTATAATTGGTTGGATAGCAGATAGAAGAAAAATTGGAATCAAACACGAAAGAAATAATATCAAATATGTACAGTAAGAAAAAAATAATTCTGAACAACAACAAGTTCTGCGTACTTAAAGGAGTTAAAATTAATTTATACACATGAAGTCCACCTTTGCGTACTTCGTCATATTTAATATTTATTTCAATTACATATATAAGTTTACTACTGTATTTCAGAACCCAATAAAGAATACATATAAAAGACCCACACATGAAACTCTTACGAGATTCTACTCTAAATGTACTAATTTACCATTTTGATACCAAGGCTATTTCTACATAATCTCTTGCTTAACATATTGTCGTTTTTAATTTAGTTATATCAATGCTTATTGTTTTCTTACCTGACATCGAAGGTCAGGAGTTCAAATCTGGCCGACATTAAAATACTTCGTCAATTTATATTTTCATTAGGCAGAATCATCTTGCCACGTCCGTCGTTTTGAAAAATATGCAACGAAATATGTATAGGGTTGCGAATACATCCAGTGGTTAAGTATAGACTGATAGTAATAAAAATATATTATTACAATATATTCTTTTATATTAGAAATTTTCCCTCGATTGTTATCAGTTTGATGAGCTCATGAAATCGCTGGATTTACGACGACGTGTTAATTTTGTGTGACTGGTGCTTTTCAATATCACAAGCCGCATCTGCTATTATACAATAAAATTCACATGTAACAAACTGAATGTAAAGTAAAGATAAATCAATATTGTGTTAGCTTACAATAGTATTTTTACATTCAAAACTTTAGTACTTTAAAAGTTATAGTGTAATAAAAGCAAAAGTTATATAAATAGTACTCAAAGAGTATTGTATCGAGAATGTAGCGTATTGGCTACTTGCGAATATGAAACTTTTATAAAAATCTTCGTATTCTTATTTGGTAAACTATTATAAATTTCTGTCGGCAAAAGTTTGTAGATATTATAGTTAAGAATAGTACATATAAAGTTAGTATAGGAAACGTAGTACATACTTACTATTCAGTATTTGAAACTCGCGATGTCTGTAACAAGATTGGCTTTAAAATTCAGTAGAATTTTATTTCTATGACGATGCAGATAGATAGCAGTTAGGCAATATTAGACAGGAGATATAAACTGTAGTATATATTGAGGTAGCTGCCAGATTACCAGAGGTAGTCCGCAAAAAGTCGTCTGCGTAAGTACCTTAGTCTCACCTATTTCAGCCACAAAGTGACTAGCTTTGTAAGCTGTTTCCCTTGTAGGGTCAGATAAGGTAGTGAATTTACAAGATATAAGGCGTTATATTTTATACTTCTGAAATGGCAACGTCTGAGCAGTCTTATGAATGTTAGTGACAACGATATCCGTAGGTCTGTTCATACATATGTATATGTAATCGTTATCACTTACCATTATTTGGTCAATTTTCATTGTTTACCATTCTTATTACGCAAATATAGGTACCATTTTAAAAGTGTTTGGTGATACTGATAAGGAATATGACTATTTGGTTCTAAAATAGATAGCAGATTATAGATACAAAATAATCAGATCAATAAAAGCGTAAAAAAAATTGTAAACGTAAAATGTAAATAATACCTACATGACTTGACATATTATTATACAATATATGCTCACATTATAATGCCATGTCACTAAGTACATGCATTTTTATTACAACATTTATGTTGGTTATTATATATTATAACAGAATATTATAATACTTGTATTGTCGTATTTAACATATCAAACGTGGTATTATCTATTTTTAATAATTTACATCTATACGAAGTAAGGCTCCAATTCGGCAAGGTAGGTTCTTATTTAAAACTCACATAAATTGGTGACTCTGATTTAAGAGATAGTTTCTACAGTCTACAGGATACCTCAGCATATAGATCATAACCAAAGAAGTTTAAAAAAAAACACTTTTCCTCCGCTGTGAAATAACTCTCAACTTTTTTTCAATTTTTTTAAATTTTGGTAATGAGTATTTACATGTCAACACGTATGTTATGAACGTAGATGAAGTTATGTAGCCAAGTTCGTGTTCTTTATGGCGGCTGAGATATGTCCCATGACGAGGTTTGTCGTGTAGTTCGAGCACTGTTTAAAAGGCAGAAACTTTTCCGGGCAAGGTTGAGCTTCGAGTATTGCGCTATTTCTTTGTTGGCTCTGAGACGACGATGCAGTTCGTCCACCATCCAAGGGAATTCAATAACTTGAAGTGAAGCATGCTAGCGGAGGCGTGCACTTTTATTTGCTTTAGTCAGTCTTCGACATGGCTTAGGTTTACCTGATCATTATAGTATTTTGTACCTACTTCTTGAATTATTCTTCCGAAAAGATATACTTTTACTTTATCATTTAATTATGTACTGTAATACTCATCTTGAACTTATATAAATGACAAGATTTGAAATTTTCGAAAAGATTATATTTTCGATGTATTATTTTTTTAACTAATTTTAAACCGGAGACTAATGTAGATATTTTTTGGTTCTATTTATTTGAAACTAGCTACCCACCCCGAGTTCGTACGGGTGTACATGTATTACACATATAAACTTTACTCTTAAATCATTCTTAAAAGAAACCGCTTCAAAATCCGTTGCATACTTTTAAAGATTTAAGCATGCATAGGGACAGACAGCGACAGCGACTTTGTTTTATACTATGTAATTATTATAATTATTTACCAGTTATTTAGTAACATTTGTTATTACTAGAATTTAAAGCTGATGGCCTACTTGATGTCAAGTCGTAACTCGTACATTGCGTGCATATATTGTTTCATACTCTGTAATATTGATAAAATATTAATAAGAAGATTTCTTATTCCTTACCTAGTAATTTAATACAAAAATTTAAACAAGTGATTATCCGTCTAAATGTAAACAGTATTTCAATTTTTAGTAATACCTATATGTAAAAAAACCATTACTTAATTACTACTCAAAGTAGCTTATTTTTAACGCCAAATACACCCATACTTATATGATAAATATGTCTGTTTTCTATTTTTTAATGATAAAACGGCTGAACGTTTGTGCGAGTACTGAGAAAATATGATGTATATTATTCGTATAGCCATATATCTTAATAAACCTGATTAAGTCGCGAGTAGCAAATACTATTGTAAGCATATTTGTTAAAAATAACAAATTTAATTAATGTTGTTGTTTGTTGAAATAACCTATTCTGGTCTGTAAAAAATAAAAGTAAACGTCAACGTAACATTGACGCAGAATGAATAGATCGTCAGTAGGTAACAAATTTATGGTATAAAATTTCAGTTTAATAGTTTACTATAATGTCAGCATGAGTCGCATGCAAGATACCGTTACATCACCATCATATTTCTGGAGCTGCCTAACCCTCGACGATGACTGTCCATTTATTTCCACTGTCGATCCGAAGTTATATTACTTTGGAATAGGTTTACTTGGAATCTACACTACAGTTTTGGTAATGATTCTTGCTGACTTAAAGTTTTATTGGTCCCTAGATACCTTTCAACGTCAAATAGATTATTATATAAATATAGTGAGGAAGAAAGTGCGGAGAGTTCAAATGGACCAGCGAAGACTGATGTCAACGCAAGAAAGAACAGAAAAACATTTAAAGAAAACTGAACGATTTAAAAATATAGTAACAATATTACGAGGTGCGATAGCTGTTGATGATCCTAATAGCCTTTCTAAACTTACTACTCCAGGAGATGTTGTTGCCAGCACATCACGATGTGATACCTGGAGTGACAATCCCAGTAATATAGAATATTAGTCAGAAAATTGATATACAGCTGTGTATACTCATAGCTTAATAGTTTCTGTGTTATAAGGTTCACCTACGTATATGTTTAATATTGGCTAAAAGAATAGAAATATGGGTAGTTTATTTATCGGTAAACATGATTATATTTTCAATATCAGACGAAGTGTTTTCTTTTGCCTCTGTTCCTATTATTTTCTCGAGCAGATATTGGGAGCGGATGGGCCACTGTTTGCTAAAGCGACGCGAATACCTTTATATTTTATCCTTTACACTCCGTCGGACATAAAATACAGTTCAAGAGACAATTACTATTATCCTCGTGAATACTTGTCATGAACATAGCATTTCTGATTCACAAAATTTTTAATAAATGAATTGGGGTGCATTGTGTAATTCAAGAATTATATAATTAATTTGTTATGTGATTAATTTGTGTTCATAACTTATAATCAGCTAAATAAGGCTTAGTTTAAAGTGTCTAAGTATTTCAATAAAATTTCTCTACAACTCTGAGATGTCAGTGAATTGTTTCCTGATTATTTTTTCGTAGAATGAAATCTACAAAAAAATAACGAGTGAAATTTACATGCTATTTTTTCAAAATTAATATTACTTCGACTAGCACTCTTACAAGGCGCCTTTTCATGCTCTGAGACTGAGACTCTTTTTATACTCCAATTTATATTTATGTATGTTTATTTTTTTTTATGTATTTATATTTTGTTGTTATTTATGTCTCTATTAAAATTATTATTAGATTTACTCTTACTTCTTGTACTATATGTATATATATATTGTTTTTCGATGCGTATTTTTTTATTGTACCCTTTTTTTAAGACATAGGTATCTGTTAATAATTTGTACAATAAAGAATTACATGCAAACAAATTTTTACGGAAAATAAAAATATTTTATTCAATTACATTAATTGTATATGTAGCATATAATATTTGTTCTCTGTTATCAATATGTCTTAGTAATGTGCCAGGCATGCCAGAAATAAATCACGGCGATATATTGTTATCAATACAGATAATCTATAATGTAACCATGATAATTTGTTTTTACTTGTAGTTGCGAATTGCTCTTATCCAGATGATTACATAACTGCTATGCTGACTCATTAATGTTTGCTGAATCAGACGACAAGATTGTGATGATTGGATGCAATAATTATATGTATTTATATATACGATACATACCAAATATATGAATGTTAGCAACAAGTGCCGGCTTCAGACGGGTATAATGTAGATATTATACATATAAACCGTCCTCTTCTTCTTTTTGTGAAGTGTTACATTCACTAGCCACTAAAATTGTATTATACAATTATAAGAAAATTACTTACAGTATACTTTATATGTAATATTATTTTCATGTGTGTACGAGAATCAATGCTAAAGAAATAAAACTAAATACATGTATATTTTATAATTTTCACAAAAATCATAACAGCTAACACATATAATTACTTTAACATCAGACAATAATCGCAAACACGGTGATGATCCTTATAATAGTAAATAAAATTTAAAATTTAAGTATTGTATCTATATTGGATTAATTTTTACAAATCTTTCAGACACTTCCCATAATTTGCGAGCTAAATTCCTGTCCTGGGCCATTTTAGAAGTAGATTTCTGTCGGCAATCACTATAATAGTAACCGCTAACGCCTTCAACTTCAGGGGATACAGCCAAGTAAATTGTTGTTTGTGCACCTTCCCATCTAGTTTTTGTAAGTGTTTTGAGTAAAGGAGTTAATAGAGTTAAACATTTCAACACTGGAATATGGTTTTTCGCTTCAAGTGCGATATCAGTGTCTACTGCGCCTGGATGCAACGAGTTAACAGTAACTCCGGTGCCTTTTAAACGTTCAGATAATTCCACTGTCATTAGTATATTACACAATTTTGTATTACCATAGGCTATTCTGCTATTGTATGGTACCTTTTCCATATTCAAGTCATTCACATCCAATTTAGAAAACTGATGTCCTAACGATGAAACGTTGATAATTCGACTAGCACCAGTACTCTTTAACAATGGAAGCAGTATTGAAGTTAAAAGAAACGGTCCTAAATGATTGGATTGCATGTCAAGCAGAAGACCATCTTCAGTTTTTATATATTTACTACCAATCATACCGGCATTATTAATGAGGATATTGAGTTGCTTTTCATTTTTAAGAATATCATCTGCGAATCTCCTTACGGAGCTCAAGGATGCTAAGTCCAGTTGACGGAAGTGTACGTCTTCATTTCCAGTTTCCGCGATGATATCATTCTTAGCTGCCAGTCCACGTTGTTCATTTCGGCAAGCTAAAATGACTCGAGCCCCTCTGTAGGCCATATCCTTCGCAGTTTCGTATCCAATTCCCGTATTGGCTCCTGTTATGATGACGACTTTACCGATAAGATGTTTACTACATTTATTGATACCCAATGTCAATTTTGTGTACAGTATAGCAGATAACACTAACACAAAAAATAATAAAACAATAATTAAAAACATCGCAAGCGGGCTATGTGGATGTTGACCTGAATAATACTGACCGTTTAAACGTGATTTTTATATAAAATATTGATAAGATATTTATATGATAATGTGAGATTTTTTATAGATTAATTACAATAAATTCAACTTTTTGCAGCATCAGTATGACTAAGCCGGTATGTATATTTATTACTTCCTACTTTATTATGACTACAGTATAAATAACTTTGCATTCTGATGGTGCAAAAACTCCAAATAAAATTTATTTAACCTAGCAATATAATGTAGATACAGAAAATCATGCAATGTCATAGTGATTGACTGGAACTCTGCGTGCAAGCTGACTTGCATCCTTCTAGTTTTATTAGTCATTGTTATAATTACTACATATACGTGTATCACATAAATTAACAAATGAAGCATTTTAGTAGTGTTACTTACATTTTCACACATAATGTTTTACATTCATATGTCATAGTGTGGGAGCCATATATCTGCTTTAAGCTAATTTATGAGTAGGAACAGATTTTTATTTAATTATGTTGACAATCATTGTAATAGTAGTCGTTAACACCGTGTACCTCAGGGGACACTGCTGAGTAAATTGTCGTCTGTACACTAACACATTTACCATCATTATCCATCCTAATCTAAAATTAGAGATTTGAATCAAATTAATTATATTTTTATATTCTGTATTTATTACGTCTGAGTGTAATGAGTTAACTCTTAATGTTCATTCATCTATTGAGATAATTATGTTCATTACACACTTTTGGTAGTATATACTATTCCTCCATTGTATGATTGATTTTCTATGTATAACATATTTTTATCGAGTTTAAATTAATTGTTTCCAGAATTTATATATATTTATATTTTATAGATTTCAATGGAAGTGGCCACATCGATTTTTTTCATAAACCATCGTAAAACAATAGATGAATATTTTATACTTTTACAAAAAGATCTATAATAGTATCCATAGAATAGAGTAAACATTATGTCTCTTGGCAATTAAAAGTTTCAACCAATCATCATGTAGGCATATACTTTTATCTATGTATTTTGATACACTATTGATTGTCAATTATTATTGTGATTACTAACTATTATCAGAACATCCTTGTGACGTAACGCAGATTTAAGCACAGTCAAAAATGAAGGTGATATATTACATATGATATAATAGATGATATATTTGTGTCAATGTTGTTTTATCGTATGGTAGTAATGTAACCGCGATGAAATTGTTTGCGCAATTGGTTTTATGAATTTTTATGCATTTCATTACGTAACTACTATTCTAATTATTGTATTCTATTATTATGATATAAAATTGTACATATCTATGTTACGTTTATAAATTACTAAAAAGAATCATAGCAAAAATGTAATTAGATGAATTTTCAAATGAACAACCCACTTAATAACGGACCTATTAGCACGCAATAGGTATGCAGTATTGTAAATATGTATTGAAAATCTATTTTTAAACTTTCGTGTTTTTATTAAACGGGTACGGTTAGTATTAAACGGGTTTGAACACAAATAATTCTATGGTAAATAAAGGTACGTAAATATATTTACTGATCCCTCAGCTCATGACCACAGCTAGTGCAACCTAGTCGAAACGTCGAGAGCTAAATAAATACATTCATTTAATTTAATATAATTTTAAACGTATTATCTTTAACTTAATTTTCTGTAGAATAATTATATATTTTATACAATAAGACTTTAGACATTACCAAAACACCTTTTGATATTTTCACTGTCATTACGAAATATCATTATTTTTTTAATATTGCAATAAAAATCACAATGGTAAGCTTTAAAATATAATTTATATAATAATATATAGTAAACCTATATTAAAAGTATAACCTATATATCATTAATTTTTACTAATCTTTCTGACACTTCCCACAATTTACGAGCAAGATTCTTATCTTGAGCCAACTTAGAAGTAGATATTTGACGGCAATCACTATAATAATTACCGCTAACACCTTCAACTTCGGGGGACACAGCCAAGTAAATCGTTGTTTGTGCACCTTCCCATCTAGTTTTAGTATAAGGTGTTAATAAATTAAATATTCTCATCAATAAACTTTGGTTGTTTGCTACAATTGCCATGTTAGTGTCGACTACGCCTGGATGCAAAGAGTTCGCAGTAACTGCGGTGCCTTTTAAGCGGTTAGATAATTCCACTGTCATTAGTATATTGCACAATTTTGTATTACCATACGATATTCTGCTATTGTATGGTGCCTTTTCCATGTTCAAGTCATTCACATCCAAATTAGAAAATTGATATCCTAAAGATGAAACGTTAATAATTCGACTAGCACCGGAAGTCTTTAATAATGGAAGCAATAAAGAAGTCAAGAGGAAGGGCCCCAAATGATTGGATTGCATGTCAAGTAGAAGACCATCTTCAGTTTTTCTGTATTTACTACCAATTATACCAGCATTATTAATGAGTATATTAAGTTGCTTCTCATTTTTAAGAATGTTATCAGCAAACCTCCTCACAGAGCTCAAGGATGCCAAATCCAGTTGAAGGTATTGGATGTTTGGATTAGCGGTTTCTGCGATGATATCTTTCTGAGCTGCCAGGCCGAGTTGTTCATTTCGGCAAGCTAAAATGACTCGAGCCCCTCTGTAGGCCAAATCCTTAGCAGTTTCATATCCAATTCCAGTATTGGCTCCTGTTATAATAACTACTTTACCGATAAGATGTTTACTACATTTATTGATACCCAATGTCAATTTTGTGTACAGTATAGCAGATAACACTAACACAAAAAATAATAAAACAATAATTAAAAACATTGTAAGCGGGCTATGTGGGTGTTGGTCTGAATAATACTGAACACTTTTAAAGCGTATCACACTCGTACGAAATGTACATATATAAAGCATTGATAAGATATTTATATTGAGATTTTTATGAATTTATTACAACAGTTTGAACTTTTTGCACTATCATCAGTGTGATTAAGGTAAGTATGTATATTGTTGTTTCACTCTGATGGTGCAAAAGGTCCTAAATTGTAATTGAATTAGATAGAAATTATAGAATGCCATAATTCATTCGATACTCGGTATGTCTCGGTAAGTCAAAGTTTGATTCTTTGTAGGTTTATTTATCATTGATATAATTAGGTATTTTATAAACAGAAGAAAGATTGAATTGGAAACAAGAGAACTAACAAGTGAAGTAAAATAAAAATCTTTTAATAGTATTATACGAAAAATTAATTTATTTTCACAAGTTTTTCAGACACTTCCCATAGTCTGCGAGCCAGATTTCTATCTTGAGCTAACTTAGAAGTAGACTTCTGTTGACAATCACTGTAATAGTATCCGCTAACACCTTGCACCTCAGGGGACACCGCCAAGTAAATACTCGTCTGTGCACCTTCCCATTTGGTTTTAAAATATGGTTTGAATAATAAACTTAATAATTTCATCAATATTTTTTCTCTATTTGGTATAATATCAGTATCAATTACGCCTGGGTGTAATGAGTTCGCTGTTACGTCATGTCCCTTCAACTGTTGTGATAATTCAGCCGTCATTAAAACATTACATAACTTTGAGTTGGCATATGCTGCTCCTCCACTATATGGTTGTTTTTCCATATTTAAATCATTGACATCGAGTTTACCATACTTGTGAGCTATCGATGAAACGTTGACAATTCGACTCGAGCCTGTTTTCTTTAACAATGGAAGCAGTAGATTTGTTAACAGGAAGGGTCCTAAATGGTTGGATTGTAGATCAAGAAGATGACCATCAACAGTTTTAGTGCATTTAGTGGCATATATTCCCGCATTATTTATAAGCACATCAAGTCGTTTTTCATTTTTAAGAATATCTTCAGCGAAATTTCTTACGGAACTCAGAGATGCCAAGTCCAGTTGACGGTAATGGATATCTTGATTGCCGGTATCTGCAATGATGTTGTTCTGAGCTGTCAGGCCGCGTTGTTCATTTCTGCAAGCTAAAATAACTCGAGCGCCTCTGTGGGCCAAATCTTTCGCGGTCTCATATCCAATCCCTGAATTAGCACCTGTTATGATAACCACTTTACCAACAAGGTGTTTACTGCATTTACAGACACCCAATGTTAATTTTACATAAAGTAAACTAATTAACAAAAATACAGAAATAATTAAACCGGCACATAATAATATTGAAAACATTATTATTGACCACTAGTCTAGGCAGTCGCTTGTATATAAGAATGTTAGTAATCTTTTCGGGGTTTAGTTAATAATGAAATTATAGATAAGATAATAACTCCTTAAGCTTTAATTAGATAGTAACAGCAAAACACAATAATATCATATAAGTCAGCGCTGTTTTAAGAATATTTTGTATTTTCAGTTTACAATTGGACACATCTTTATAGACACAAAAAGACAAAAGAAAGTGTCAATCAGTTTAGTTGGATTGTAATTAAAAACAGAGTTATAAAAAAGTGATTACACGAACTGAGAACTTTCCATGGATAACAAAGAACCTATGCTGTTATTAATTATTAATAATTCTTTGATCATTATTACATTTATTTTGAGAGTATAATTGAATATATTTTTTTATATTCGCGATCTGTTTCAGGAAAGTGAGTTTTCTTTTCAAAGAAATCACAGGTATGGCGAGTGTTAACATAAATCACTACATAGTATAAAACAAAGTCCCTGTCTGTCTATGTATGCTTAAGTCTGTAAAACTGCGCAACGGATTTTGATGCGGTTTTTTTTAAAAGATAGAGTAATTCAAGAAAAGATGTGAAAGTGATTCATGTATAATACATATACACCCGGGCAAAGCCGGGGCTAGTAGCTAGTAATATACTATAATAGCACTATAGTAATTATTTTGTCAGTTAAATGTTTTAAGTGAAATATGAACGATAATTTTAAGGTAACAACGAAATTTACAGAAGCCTATGCTACCAATAAATGAATTCTGGACATGGTTGAACTTATCCTCGTTCATGATGATTGATTTTATGAATTATTAAACCTATTATTCCTTAGTTGATGAAAACACGAGGTATGGAGGTACCTTAATCCTCCGGAACGGTAACATAGGAGTGTCCACGAGCGTCACACGAGGTGGACCATCATTTTACAACTTGCCAGAAGAGCATAAAGCTAATTTTAAGGAAGAACTATATAAGTGGTTGGTAAACAAGTACTAATGAATATCTTTTAGAAAAAAGAAGGAAGTGATGTATAATATGAGTCAAGAAACATGACTAAGTAAAATGTACAGTACGGTACAGTATAAGATGTACAGTAATTCTTTGTTTATGCATGTGCTTGTCCATATTAAATATAATATGTATATAATTCAATTGAATCATTCCATACAATTATCTTTATTTAATTGACTTGTAGTAAGGATAATATAAAAAAAATATAATTTGGCAACTAGGATTTGATAGATGGAGTCGAGTCTACATTAGTTAGATAATAACTATTCAGTTCCAAAAAAAGCTAACCGCATTTGGTTCTCACTGCCTACCCCATGGGGGATCTACAATGAAGATTTAAGATAGATAGATAATAGTTTTTATTTGTATATTAGTATATAATAATAAAAAAACCTGAGTTGTAAATTTAGGCCTTAGGAATAAAGTTTAATTGTAGTTTTTAAAACTATTTCTTATTGTTCGCCAGATTTGTATCAGATACATATAGATAATATATATAAGTTAAATCTCTGAAGACGAGACAACAAAACAAGTATTTGCGTTGATGTCACCAATTTACATTATCTTGCATTTCAAATTTGTTTTTTTTTATTTATTTTGCATAATACACATCTTAATTCTAAGGTAAAGTAAAACCTACATTATTTAGGTACATATAATACAAATCAGAATTTATTTCCAATGCAATGTATTCATAATATTAAGGACATTTAGAGATATTAATTTAAAATGTATGTACATATGTAAGCATATTTATATGTTAAAATTTATAAAATATATCGTTCAAATGTTAATAAATCCTTTTTAATAATTCGATTTTATTTTAAAAGCAGATTTTATTGTCGTGACTTACAAATAAGTATAATGTCTTCTATGAACCTGTAGGTAAAACTTGTGCTATTTCCTTACAATAAAATTTATTTATAAATATATAATATGTGATATAGCGAAAAATATGCACCTCAAGGTTAAAAAAACTTAATTTTAATTTTGAAATAATCCTATTTTTAAGTTACTGCATATTACATATATCAAATAACGTATGTTAATATCCTATATGTTATAAATTATTAGGGCAACAAACAACACTCCTTATTTCTCATCTTGTTCTCTATTGTTTCTCATCTTATTTGTAGTTCTCTAGTATCCCTAGATCCTTTTCCTATTAAATTAATATAATAAAGAAGAGCATGGAGAGGGGATTTTGTAATGAGGAAAGTATATCCCGGGACTATTGCACTGATTTGAGAAATTATTTCACTCTTTGAATGGTTTTATTATTCAAAAGCGGTATGTATATACAAAACTCAAAGTTAAGAGCACCCGAGTGAAGTGCGGGAGTACATAAGCAGGTAATTATAAACTAAGGTATTTACATAAGTTAAATAGACTGGTATGTCGATTATATCACAATATATTGAAATAATTATGTGCATAATTACCATTTATAGAAAAAAATCTCATTAAACAACACAATTTATTCCAATTTAACTATTTTTTGTGATATGTTCCATAATTTATTAGCAACCTGTGCATAATGGGCTTCGTAATATGCAGAGGTGTTTTTCTGTCGACAGTCGCTATAGTAGTACCCGCTAACGTCTTCTACTTTAGGGCAGACAGCCAAGTAAATTGTTGTTTGTGCACCTTCCCAAGCCGACTTATATACAATAGGTTTCATTAATGTCCTAATCAAATTTAACCATGGAATGGTTGTTATAATATCAGTGTCTATTAACCCTGGATGCAAAGAATTCGCAGTAACTCCTGTGTTTTTTAATTGTTGAGCCAGTTCCACAGTCATTAGGACATTGCAAAGTTTTGATGTTGCGTAAACTTTGTTTACGTCATATGTTTCTTTAGTTGCATTCTCAAAGTTCAAATTGTTTATATCCAGTGAACAGGTGACATGTAAAAGCGATGATACGTTTATAATGCGACTAGGAGCTGACGTCTTGAGAAGAGGAATTAATAAATTGGTTAAAAGAAAGTGCCCAAAATAATTGACTTGCATCAAAAGATTTAAACCGTCTTCTGTTTTCTTAAATTCCGATCCATAAATACCAGCGTTATTCACAAGTATATCAAGACGCTTCTCAGTTTTGAGTATTTTCTCCGCAAAATTTCTTACTGACTTCAAAGAAGCAAGGTCTAGATTTAGGTAGTGTACATCTTCGTTGCCAGTTTCCAATATAATCTTATCCCGCGCTGTGACACCGCGTTGATCATTTCGGCAGGCTAAAATAACTCGAGCACCTCTCTCCGCCAAATTTTTTGCCGTTTCATAACCAATACCCGCATTTCCACCCGTCACTATAACCACTTTGCCAACTAAATGCTTACTGCATTTACAAATGCCTAATGTTAGCTTATTATACAATAAAATAAGAAATGCGAATGTAATAGTAAATAAAATTGAAGATAATAATATGAACAACATTGTGTCGTTACTATAACGCATCACACACCATACTAGTGACGTAAATTCCTCTACAATAATTTTTGTAATAGTTTGTAGTGTAGTGTATGTAGTGGGTCGGGTTACATAAAATGTACATAATGTGCCTATATTGCCTACCAACATATGCACAACGGTTAGTGAGTTGGTTAAACTCTTTAAATTATTATTGTGTACGGACGTACTACGGACTATTACGGAAAGTGAAAACTGTTTACTTTGTTTTGGTACTATCATCTAGACAAATAGACTTTCATATTTGGCGTAGCTTTGTCGTAAAATTACAAATAAGTCGTTATTTTTTTACTAAAATGGTTATACAATGTTGTTACAATGATTTAGTCTATTTTTTTCAGACGCAAGCCTGTGGTAGGTGTTGTGATACAATATATATTGACGACAAATTTCGTAAAGATTCATCTATGCGTTTAGTTCTAAAAGGTTAAAAATAGACAGACAGACACAGTTTCGAATTGCAAATATTAGTATGGATATGAAGTGTATGTAAGTTCTACCGAAAATAGCACTCAATAATTGAGTATGTCGAAGAGTATCTGAATAAAATCGTAGAATATACGTAGAAAATAAACTTCCCTTAAAATAAAATGTAAGTTAGTTTTTGAAAATATACTTACACCAAACATTTTGGGAACTTATAAGCATCCTTCCACAGATACACTTTCAAAATCAGATTGATAAACATATTTTACATTACATATATGTACTTATTGCAGGTTTTATTATTTATGGAATACTAGCAGTGCCGGCTGTTTCACTCGCGTGAAATTTATTACTTATGTGTAATGTAATATCTAAGCTATATTACTGTAAAGTTTTAGTAAAATCTCTTTTGTAGTTTTGGTGAAAGAGTTTCAAGCATCCATCCATCTATCTAACTATCCATACTCGCAAAGTGATTTATAATATTAGTAGGATAATTATAAAAGTTATCTCAAAAATGGCACTAACGATTTAGAAAAAAAAATTACTTTTTAATGAAAAACACATTAAAAAGTAATTTTTTTAAGTTTATCTTTTCTGAAAAAAGCACATTTATAATAAAGAAAAAACAAAATGATATGTGTATGTATCACAAGATTTCTTCGCATATAGGTACAGTAATTGTAACCTAATATTCATATTTTATTGAAATTTGTTATAGTTTATACTTTCGCTTATAATAACACACACAGTCAACGAAACTCGGCATTTTACAATATTATCTATATGTATAAATTCATATAAAGCTAGATTTTCTTCCTTATTGACCTCAAGTTCCCTGAGGGAATTTCTCCAAGTAAAAAAAAAGGGGCTAGACAAGTCGCAGATAAATATCTATTGAAAACAAATTAATGAATCTAGTTGGTTCGTGAAAGGGCAAGTCACTCTCTTGGTAATATTCATATTAGCCTTTATATTATTATTAAATATACCATTTTATATAAGGCATCTTTAGAAAGCCAGACCATTCTTAGCCGGACTTTGGCAAATAGTATTTTATTAATTCCTAAGTTTTTAGTACGTTCAAAGAAAATAAAACATGATATTTCAATAAAATAAATTATTATATATACTACACAATTTATTCCAATTTAACTAGTTTTAGTGATATTTTCCACAGTTCATTAGCAAGATCTTTATTTTGAGCTTGCAAGGAGGTATTTTTCTGACGACAATCGCTATAGTAATACCCGCTAACGTCCTCTACTTCAGGAGACACGGCCAGGTAAATTGTTGTTTGCGCACCTTCCCAAACTGTCTTGAACATAATAGGTTTTATCAACGGTCTAATAAAATTCAACCATGGAATAGTTGATATTATGTCAGTGTCTACTAGTCCCGGATTCAAAGCATTCACAGTAACTTTTGTTCCTTTTAATAATCGAGCCAGCTCTGTGGTCATTAGAACATTGCACAGTTTTGACGTTCCATAAACTTTGCTTACATCATACGTTTTTGTAGTTTCATTCTCAAAATTCAAATTATTTATATTAAGTTTTACAGTGGTGTGTGATAATGACGATACGTTAATAATGCGGCTCGGAGCAGACGCTTTTAAAAGGGGAAGTAATAGATTGGTTAAGAGAAAATGTCCAAAATAGTTAACCTGCATCCCCAGATTTAAACCGTCTTCTGTTTTCACATTTTCTGATCCATAAATGCCGGCGTTGTTGACAAGTATATCAAGGCGTTTCTCGGTTTTGAGTATTTTCTCAGCAAAATATCTTACTGATTTCAAAGAAGCAAGGTCTAGGTTCAAATAATGGACGTCTTGGTTGCCGGTGTCCGAGATAATTTTATCCCGCGCTGTGTTTCCGCGTTCATCATTCCGGCAAGCTAAAATAACTCGGGCGCCTCTCTCCGCTAAATTCTTTGCCGTTTCATAACCAACTCCCGTATTTCCACCCGTCACTATAACCACTTTACCAACTAAATGCTTACTGCATTTACAAATGCCCAATGTTAGCTTATTGAATATGAAAACAAAGAAGAGTAATATTATATTAAATAAAATAAAGGATGATAACATGGTACTGGTACACACAAACGGGCACACTGGAAAAACAACGCTTATCAAGTGACAGTGGCATTAGTAGATCGTAATCTTGAAACATAGCTATACTGCGGCTATTCATAGACAAGATAGAAGTACATAATTGTATCTAAACGGAATGACCAACAAACCATCATAATTATTTTTAATAATTTTGTTAATTTGTGTATAGAGAAATAAAAAAAAACCTTAACAAATATGTACTAATACAATATTTATTAAATTAAACAAAATGTAATTGCATCAAATTGGCAACACTTTTTTTAGGGATTGGAATCTTTGACTTCCTTCAAATAATTTCAATTTTAATCATATAAGTGATAATACTCTATGGTTGTATGTATTGCTACGTATATGAATGCCTCTATGATGGGTAGTCGTTTGAACAGTTATAATGCGATTAGATTACGAATATGTAGAAGGTAAAAGATACGGGTGTGTCACCTATCTATATGATATGAACACAACAGCTGGTAAGCTGTTGTGTTCATATCTCCAACAATATATATTGTCTGGCCACAAGTTTAGGATGATACAATAATGATAAATTTAGGTAATTTATGACAGATTAACCATGGTTTCCATCGAGGTTCGTGTAGACGTCTACGTCACAATACATTGCTAGTAATGATGCCATTGCTAAAACCTATACTAACATACTACAATAGTCTTCCTCTATCTTAGAACATATTTATACAACATGGAAAATAGAGAAGAAATTTTTACTTGTATTGAACTATCAAAAAACAACGGGAGGTTTGGCTTGCAAAATCATCACATATACAGTAGTTATTACATTTAGATGTTGTTGCTTTTTTAGTGTTTCAAGCTTCATTCATTAGATTGCATATAATGTAAAATATTATCGCTAAATGAAATAGAATACAGAATAATATTGATGTATTGAATTATTTTAGCTTTCTTATATTTTTAGATTGGACTAATTAGGTATATAGTATTTAAGATGGTTAAAACCTCGCTTTTAATATATTTTATTATTTAATAGTAAAGGAATATCCATAGAAAAGGTAATATGAATTGTAGCTATAATCTTGGTACCCACATAATATTCATAAATTGACATCACTTCTTTTTTAGTTTACTAACACGCAGTTTAGCATTATTGCTATATTTTTTTATGAGGCGTTAAATACATTAAGTCTCTGAGTTATTGTGGTAAGTACGTATTTTCGTAAATAAAAAAGTACTGTCTTACATCAATTAATATGCAATAATCAGGTATACGGAATTTGTATTTAATTCAATCCTATTTATTTATAATATTATGTATAAGTAGCACGAAAAAAATAAAAATTAACATCTGCATCTAACAAATTGTATAATTACCAAATATATACCTACCTTTTTCAGTATCTCTTAATATATATATACTATATACCTAAACTGTACTATTTACATAGCGCCTAATATAATATTGTAATACCAAAAATTAAAAAATGTTACGCAGTACTAATTAAATGTATTTTTTATTTGCCTGTATTAGATTGATGACAATTTTATATTACGTAAGAACGTAATTACTTTTGGACTTCAAAGTTCAACAGAAAAGGATTTGTTAGGGCCATAAAATACGGTGCCCTCGTTCACAGTTTACCAGCTGCTCACAACTCGATTTTGTCTAACGGCTAATTAGGTAAGTACCAACAGCTTAATTAATATTATAGGCTTTTATATTTCGCTAAGTAATTCATCATCCTTGAAGGAGTTTTATACTATCTGCCGCCCTTTAAAATAACGATAATCAAATATTTTGAAAATGAATGCCTGTCCATTAATTTTCCTTGCTTTTTTATGTCTGACTGTTGGCAGCTTATTGCCCTATTTATTAATTTTATATTATCTAGTTTATTTTGAATATCACGATAGCACCCCTTGTAAGGAGGTGCTCATATACGGGCAGTAACATGCCTTATCGAGTTAGTATATTGAAACACCATAGTGTCTGAATTATTTTTAATTTCAGGTTGATATTGGCGCGTTCACCATGCTAACGAAGATCAAGTGAAGTTGTATAGTGGTCTTTCGATCTTAGAGCTCAGTAGATAGGTATTGTAATGTATGCATAATTAGGATCTGCCCTATCTGAAAAGATTTATTTAATCATTTTCCATTTATTCACTATCATTGTCATCTATAGCAGTGCATTGCTGATGAATCTGTTCCTCTGATGTTTGCGGATAGACTTAATTAAACAATCGTAATCAGTTTTTTCACAGTGAGGTATTCTATTAAATACCGTGAATGTTAGCAAATTACTTACGTATTAATTATTTGTATGCCTGACGTTCAATCATTACGCGCGCTGTATTATTTATAGTAATTTAATATCTATGTATATCTATAGTACAGCAAAAGACGTCAGTACTAGGAATAAAAATATCTTTTATTATTAGTGACGTCGGATATGATATAACAATAAGAACACGATAATTGTATTTATTGATACATACAATCTAAAAATTTTGTGCCTACAATACGTAGGCACAAAATTTTTAGAAGAAATGAAACATTGTTTTTATTGTATGAACAAAATATTTTTTATGTAATTGTTTCGACTCTAGCACCCCCGGTCGCCCCTCCGATCGGCCCCCTGTCCTAATCAATGGTGAATTGATATTACGATGGCCTGAGCTAAGGTTACAAGCCCCTAGCGGTGTCATCGTACTGAAGTATCGAGTTCAGTGATGATAGCACCGACACCTACCGCTAACAGAATTACAAACCTTCGAAAAATACGTCTTATTATTGTATACAAAATATTCCAATAATACAATCTAAGGATATCACTGAATTATAACAAAATAAATTTGCAACATTGGTAATTATTATTTATTCTTATACTACTTTTTTATTCTATTTAATAATTATTGTTAACTTTATAGATGATTGGTATCATAACAGATTGACTTCTACGTAGTTACCCTGAATTAGCCAGAATGGAGTACGAATTACTTAATTTTATTTTCCTTTTTAACTGTCAGCATGTGCTTGTGGGATTGTAATTTCATCATAACATGTTCAGAGAGAATTTCTGCGGAAATTGTATAGGGGCACAGACAAATCCCCTGGCAATTGCTAGTTGAATAAAACTCCAGTCGCCCACACGAGCTCTTAAAACCATAATTTTGTTGGGCAAAGTTGAGGTGGTCTTTAATATGACACCGTTCGCCAAGCACTCGGGGTAATGAGATCGTTTGATGTGATGTGATGCGACAAATTGCGAAGCAATACAAGGCAAGGCCTTCATGCCTTAGTCGGGATGACAGGATACGTATAACTGTGAACTAGGTTAATACAGTTTCATCTTCAAAGGAAACTTGACACATTCCTAATTGCTTATTCTTATAATTATAATTGTGGCTCCAATTATTGTGCCAATTTTCATAATAATTATTTTACAGCGTATGCCTGGAAAAATATAATGATTCAATAGAAAATGTATATGAAAGGCGAGGTCTTTATTTGGATTGTATTATTTGTGTACAAATAGATAATATCTATACTGTTTGATACCTAGGTTTGCCATTTGAGAGCAGATTTAAAGGTCTATTTATTTAAATAATAAACTTTATATGTAGTTAAAAGAGTAAGATGCAAAATATATTGAAATATGATGGAATACGACTTAATTGACTTTTATCGAAATATAACACTTTACATTGATTACGTAGGTAGGTAGGTACCGTAAATGATTAGTCTTACTTTGTAATATGTTGTGTTGTCCAATACGTATCAGTGATGTCAAGGGTTAACTTGTGATAAATTTATTGTTAAAATTATTTATTGACAATAATTTAAAATAATAATTTCCGTAGGTATCCATATGACCTTCATATGAAACAATAATGGATTGATGCTATCAGACGTTGGAATTGGCTTCCACGAGATACGCTAAAATAATAATATTTTACGTTCTATTAATTTCTCTGTGACCTATCTTATCTGGGATTATTGCTGTGACAGTAATAAATTTTTACAACGATAATCAACAATGATATAGGACAATAAAAATAAATTATTCCTTCTATGAATACCTAATGCAGCTGTGGAGTACCAATATTAAATAGGAAAATAAGTTTTCTAACAAATTTCATACCATCACTGTTAATATTATTATTATGTTGTATTAATTGATATATAATAATAGTAGGGGGAGGTATTAGAAGGATTTATAATAATTTTTGGCAGTAGAGGGACCTACTGACCCTATTGCTTGTGGTATACCTTGTCATATTTACGCCCCCCCCCCTCCCGGAAACCATCGTGATTAATTCCTGGTGAATTCATCACAATAGGCTAATTAATCTGACTTCATATCATCGTATCATTACTATCGTCCTCTATTATATACATAAAGTCGTTATCGCGGGCGGGTGCAAAGTTCATTCATCCATTATAAAAAAATGCAATAATTATTCACTATTCTCTATGAAATTACATATTACTTGGCTGTTTAATATATTTAATATATTTCGTTATTGTTCTCTCCTTTAACTACTTCTACCTAAATACTGCTAACATTACGTATATGAGCATATTATAATCGTATGTGACGTATACAATATCTAACTTTAGTTACATAATATACACATCAACCTGTTAATGAACAAACTATCATGAATTTTCGGATTCTGTATAATTAGTTTGGTCTCTCTGAAACTAAATAATTTATAGTTATTTAGCATACATTTTTACAGCTGCGATATCATACCTATGCCCGAGGAGTATGGAGTATAACAATTTACCAAAAATCTGTAAATAAACAGTATTTTAAGATAATTACAATATTGTTTAATTGTTTCCAATATCTCAAATAGTTAACACTGTATTATATATATTCGTAAAATCGACAAACATAGAATAAACTTATATATTTAATTAGTTTGCATCTTTTGTTAATTTGAATGAAAATGACGTATTGTTAAATATAGTATGTATAAAATTAGTTTAAATGTGTAGACTATTTTTAATAATAAAGATAAGATATTTAAAAGTAAACAAAACAGGCTCAGAAAATATCAATAACTCGACAGAGGTCCAATATAATGCTTTTTAGACTAATGCTCATACCATGTATGTTTATGAAATGGAAATCTGAATTGAGGTTTCAAAATCAAAATTAATAATTCCAAGTTCGGATATGAATGAGGCATCCTCTGTCTAATTCTACCTATGTTGTATCCCTCTGAATATATCCAATGTCAAATTACCAGTGACTCACTGACTGACATTTGTCTAATGGAATGGGAAACCATTATGTTTAGTGAACTAAGTTGTGGAACAGTTCTAGAGTAGAGATGGTACGACTCTTTTAGAACACGTCTATTGAAAACAAATACTTACGATCTATTATTTGACTATGTTCCGATATATTGAGATAAAATTGTGTGTGTGAATTGTGGATTTTATTTATCTGTATTTCTATTCAACCAGCCTCTTTAACCAGAAGCATGTTTCTGTTGATTTTTATTTGATTAAAGAAGAATCTTTGATCTTCTTTATAAACTTTCATGTTTTAATATCACAAAAGAAAATTATGAATATACTGTAGAAAATTTGATTCTTACTAAAAAAAACATCGGAATAGTTATAATAGTTGTACTATTTAAAATAATTTTGCTATTTATTTTACAAGTACATAAAATTCCATTAGACTTTATAATGTACTTGTAAAAAGAATATACAGCAGAGTAGTTTTAAGCCTTGTGAGTTTATCTCTAACAGATATACTTTGTGAAAATGATATGTAAATACGCTTTTAATTTTCACAGTTAATGTAAAAAACGTTTACCTATTCTGGACACCGATTTTAGACTAGTGCTTTGGAAAATTGTTTTATGCAAAAAATCGTTTCCGGTTTTTGACCTTACGTGCATGTATGTTGGTTTTATCTCTACGGACGCGATTGAAATAAATAAACAATAATGAACATGCTGTTGGGGAAATGAGTTTTTTATTTTCGGTCTTTAATAAACAAATCTCAAATATGTAAATGAGAAAAATGTAAAAATGTGTAAATATACCAAATAAATCTAAAATGCATCGTAGAATACTTGTTACCAAAACTAATATAGTTGAATATACTTTCTCTCACGTTACTAATGCTTTGAAGCATCTACGGGATAAAAATAAGTGTACCTACCATTTTTAAGATTACAGTAGTAATAAGCGTTGTAATTTTATAATAAATTCAAGGTGATATCACTATATCACTGAACAAAATTCAATGGCGTGTTACGCAATCTGTCACCTAACGAGACGTCGCCGGCGGCCGCGGCGTCTACGCACGTTTGGCACCAGCAACTAGTACAGCTATTATATTACTACTAAACGAACGTAACATCGTTGAGGACATTAAAAAATGTAAAGATATCGGTCTTTCGCTATTTTATCTATAAAGTACACATGCTACGGGAATTGATACGGCTTATCATACCCCGTATTATCTGTAACTTCTTTACAATATTTTATAAAATATATTCAAAACATACAAACGTGTACAGCTGATATTGTGTGTATATACTCGTAAATCTACAGATGTCGGTCGTAATGATTCTGTGGTCGTTGATTTCAATTACTGTGCTAATTGTTGTGAGCGTGAAAGTATATCAGAAATTAACATGTGGAATTTGTCGGTCGAGCGCACACATGGTCGGGAAAGTGGTTATAGTGACTGGCGCTAATAGTGGGTTAGGATTCGAAACAGCGAAAGACCTAGCGAACCGCGGCGCACGGGTAATTATGGCTTGCCGGAGCGTTAATCGTGCTGCTGCAGCTAAGGAGCTCATCATCAAAGAAACGGGAAATAAGGACGTCCATGTACAGCAGTTGGACTTAAAGTCTCTTCGGTCCATTCGTGACTTTTGTGAACATATAAAGAAAACGGAGAGCCGTCTCGATGTACTTATTAACAATGCTGGTGCTGGAGGTCTCGGAAATTGCACAACTGAAGATGGCTTACATATAGGAATGCAAGTTAATTACTTTGCACAGTTTTTATTGACATGTCAGCTGGTGCCCTTATTAAAAAAATCAGCACCCAGTCGCATTGTTAGCGTTTCATCTGTCATACACAAGTACGGTGAAGTGGACTTCGATAATTTGAACATGGAAAAATATTGGAGTGATTATCAAGTCTATGCTAATAGCAAATTATTTATAAATCTGATGACATTGGAATTAAGTGAGAGATTAAAAGGCACCGGTGTGACCGCGAATGCTTTGCATCCTGGAGTAGCTGCAACGAATCTATTTAGAAACATTCCAAATACGTTTATTCGTCAATTAGTTGAAAGTATATTAGGATTTATGTTCCAAACGCCATGGGAAGCATCTCAGACGTCTATTTACTTAGCTGTATCTCCAGAAGTGGCTGAAGTGAGCGGAAAGTATTTTAGTGACTGTCGTCAAAAAGAGGCTTCTAAACTATCACAAAATTACGAACTTGCAAAAAAACTATGGATAGAATCAGAGAAATTAGTAAAGTATTCGTTTCCCGAAAATTAGATCAATTTTGTAGATCATGGTTGTGGTGGTCAAACACGCGGTTTAACAAGGTAGAGTCACTTCGCATATGATACCCCAAATTGTGAATAGAATTAAGCGTTATATTTTTATAAACATCTGTTCCTTTATAAAGTAATTATAAATGCCAATCAATGCAAATTTTCTGTTATTATAAACTTTTCACAATTATGTCTTGTTTTTTTTAGAAATCTAGTTATTTTTAGAGTAATAGCAACGGTAAGTGATTCGGTACAACAAATCGCTTTCAACTGTGAATTGTATTAAAGCCAATAAAAAAATCACGTGTATAATATGTTCCTCTTTGATTACTATTCTATATATAACTTATTAAAATTTTATATTTTATTCATCCATCTCAGATAATCTCATTAATACAGTATTTTTCTATAGATAAATATTCCAACAATAGAGCACAGTAGCTATAGCAAGACAAATAGTCTTGCTACAGCTACTGTGCTCTATTGTTGGAATATATATAGAAAAACCTATATATATAGAAATTAAACTATTTCAGGGGAGTGATTATTGATAAATTAGTGTATTATTATTTACAAATATAATATATTACATATATATTATATTGGTAAATAATATATATACACGCTATAAATTACACGCGGTCTTCCCTTGAAATTATCGTGGTTAATTCCTGAATTGACACACGATGGACTGACTCACATAACATTATCCTGCGCTGATACGCAACTAGCGTATACCGTTAGTGTAGATGAGTACACCATATCATATTGATTCATAAAAAAATTGCATTTACTCCCAGTGAAATACGAATGCGGTACTTAATAAAATAATTTAAATAAAATACGATTAATATACGATCTTTTTTTCTGAATTCAATTTAAAAACTTTTAATGTATAATAGTATAGTATATGGTAATCATCATGTCTATTACAATAATCTTCAAATTTGATTATAAATGGTTAAAGTTTTCACTTATCTGACATAAAATTACATTAAGCAATGCATTGCGTCTTGTCACACGACATTCCTCAGTTTAATTTATATAACGTAGATAGTTTTTAGTTCCATATAATATTTAACAAATTGCTCGCTTCATTGAATGTTATGTACATAGTTTCTAATGTTAAGAACATGTCACTTACATACATTTGTTTAAATCTTATAAGAAATTTAAAAAATCTTGAATCTTAAATCACTTTGAGAAGTACCTCTATTTTGTAGTCAGATGACAATATCATGATTGATTAGTACATAGTAAAAGTACTGGATCAATATAATAACGTGAAAATTTTACATGAAAATGTCCATAAGAAAGCAAAGAAATAAGTTCCTGCTTCAGCAAATTTAAATAATCTCTTTTGGTTATATGTATTTTATTGTGAATTGTAATGTAGGTATTTATTAAGAAATATATTTCTGCGTAGAAATATATTATACAATTTTATAAAATGTCCTCTCTGTTATAAAGTAGATGGCTAACGTAGTCGTCTTCTCATATCTTTTCCTTTATAGTTTATTTTAAGCCAAAATGATTAAATATTTCTCAGATATTTAATGAGTTCTATATTAGTAAAAATAAATTATGATAAAATTTATCCTCTGTTAAAAATCTACAACTCAGCGATTTTAATATTAACTTACGTAGTAGTAATGTACAAAAGTACGGAGCAACAATTTTTGAAACGGTTTTTTTTAATAGATATTGTGATTGAAGAGGAAGGTTTATATATAAAATACATGTACACCATGTAGACGAGTAGCTAGTTAATTATAAATTGCTTGTGGATAGGACCAAACCTAGACCACATAGAATATTTTTAATTATAACAGCATAAAATAAAAAATAATTACACATATTATAAAAAATAAAACTATAGTATCTTGATGGCCTAGCGTTTCGCATTACTTTATGACGATCGCATACGGGATCCCCTTACAGTAAAAACATACACATGTTAATGTATATAAATTAATGTTCAGGAATACAATTAATTAGTCTTAATTTGCATGTGTATGTAATTTTTCTTAAAAATGCCTATCAGTTGTCTAGTATCCATATTATAAACTCTACTTCGTTTGGAACTTGATAGTGTCATGAAAGTGTTATTTGTTTACTATAGGAGTATTTTAATATTAATATTTCATCGTTATTTTGCATAAACAAGCTTAGAGTGTTTACTAAACCTGTAGATAACCACATAGTGACACAGCATAGTTACAAAGTTTCATATAATTGATCACGTATATGAAATTATGTTGTCAAATGATTAGATTGCTTATTCTTGTACCATTATATTAAACGTTTATCAGTATTATCGATTACGTAGACAGTGTTTCAGCAGCTATTAAAAGGAATTAGAATAAAGTAATAAATATGGTACCTACAAGTATAATTATTTATATATACGACATATAGTACGTATTATAAATTCTTAGACCAAAAAAGTGGGTGGGCTGTGTAAAAGATGATATGTAGGTTGGACTGTATGTAAGCACAACTACCCGAATGAGAGGCCAATTGCGGAAAATGGAGTCCAACCTACACATGTATATATGTATGTAATCTCGCATTGTGCATATCATCTTTTACACAGCCCACCCACTTTTTTGGTCTAAGAAGTTATAATACGTACTATACGTCGTATATACACGCTGTCTCATGCGGTACGGTAATTCATTAATACTTTAATCAATAAATTATAATAAAATTGTTTCACCACATCTCTCCGCATTAAACTAACACATCTAGATATTTACATGATAACAGAAATGTATAGTTCGTATTTTTTTTCACAAGTGCGTTAATGTAGGTATTTTAGTATAGAGATTCAGTTCCAAATGGGGACGAACTAGTTAGTTAACAATTATTTACATTGTAGTAATTATTGATAATTAATTAATTTATTAATATGACTAAGCTGTTAATTAGTAGTGTTAATGAGATAATCCCTCAGCTATGTATAGATAAGTAGACATGTACGGTTTACATGAATTTATCGCATACGGTAACTGGCGTTAAATTGAAATACCTAATTCCGCGCGATGGTTGGCCGGGATTGTGGTTGTTTTATTTACACATAAATCTCGTCCGTGGTACATCTGATTTACAGAACTGCTCTTTGTGCTCACCTCAGTGTTTGCAGGGATTTGCGGTGACATACATATAGCGTTTTTGTTGATCGCTCACGATCCGACGTGTGGAAAAAATCATATATTACACTTTATACCTGTAACGTTATACCGGCGATGGAGTTTTGTAATATTTGCTTGGACAACTATAAAAAAAAGATAAACATAATAAGTTTTGGTAAATTACGATTACGTTACGATGGGCTAATAAACTTAACTTAAGCAACCGTTCATCCTCCACTAGTGTATCGCCAGTCTATACCGTGTGCGCAGTGCACGCGAGCATATCTTTATAATCCACTAAAAGACATTATTTCAACAACAAGATTTTGCACGTTGTATGATAACCATCTGGTAAATGATTCGATGATTACAAACATCTCGTAACTTGATGAAATTGTTTTAGTGGGCTCATATTGTCAATACCATTTTTTCCATTCTACTGATTTGTTGTCTATATCTAAATCATCCTACAGAATGTCGTATATACGAATTTCTGGAGACTGGATTTTACTATAATAGAGAAAAAAGTGTCAATAACACGAAATGCCGACAGTGTTCAGTTCAATCTAATCTAGATTGAACTGAACTGAAAAACTGTGCAAGACATTTTTTTGTGCATTTTTAAATTACGTCTTTGATTTACATATATAATGGAAATATATGTGATAGTATCTATCGATATTATAATTTGAATTTAATATTGTACGATTACTTACATTCTTATCGTATACATATACCTATAACAAACTTTAAATGGAACCAGGGCCTTTAGATAGTCGCATTTTTTAAAATTAAATTATAATTTATGCAATACTTTTCATTCAGTTTAATACATATGTACTATATATCATATATAATTCGCATTGTTTTAAAGTAAACGATTTAAATTCAGATTAATATGATGAAAAAAATTTTTAGGTTCGTATATACCTATATAATTTTGAATATTTTTGATATTGCTAATTGTATGATCTGTAGGAATTACACCGAAAATAGGCATTTCCAATAACAGCCTGAAATTCATTGTTATATTAATTCTTTCAATATTTTGAGAGGATTATAAATATAGAAAAAATGTTAACATGAATTGTAACTAAGTAAACAAATGGGCAGATTTAATAATCAGAAAATTTCATAACCCACTACGGGTTAAATAATTTCATGCTAGAAGATAATACATATACATAAATACTCGTACTTATATCAACATTATGTTACATGAGGATAACATAAATATTGCTTAAATAGGATATGTAATGTAAAATTAACTTGTAATAATTAGTACAATTTTATGATAGAACAAAATAAAATAAAAAAGTTGGACGTAAATGGGTATAAGATAAAGAGAATATCTAATGGGAAAATATAACGTTTGAGTTAGGGAGATGGCGTGCAAGTGGTGGTGATTAGCAGTAAGCAGATTTAGAAGCTGGAAAATAGGCAGTTGTCGGGGAAGTGCGGACAATATTAATGGGGGCAATAAGTCAGGGCGGCCAGAGTATTTTTCTCTCGGCTACGGAAGGACGGGAGGCACCACTAATTAACAAGATTAGCATATTCTCCCAAAATGCCTTTTTCCCGCCAAATATATCTCTCTATATGGAAATGGATTTTTCTTCAATTTACGTGTCGACCACATCGTGACACCTATTTATTTTACCCCTTTTTTAAAAAGGTGATTTCGTGTATTCCAACTGCGTTAGTTTTGTATATAGAACTATAATATATAGTCTATGTTATTCTGGACAATGAACCTTTGATATCCTAATGATATCGGTAAGTAGATCCTCTCGAAATGCAATTATCTCTCTTTCTCTCCTTATAACATTAGCACACATATAGGTTATAAACCGTTTTCAGTATTTAAGCGAAAACATGTATCGTTACTTAGGTGTATGTCTAACAGGACGTACACCGCTAGCCAGTGCCAAACTCTGTTATCGATGATTGTGTAATAACTGTACGAAGATTCACGAAAAGCTATGTGGTCCACAGAATGTTGCAGCCGTTAGCTAATACATAGTCTGACTTCGAAGTTAGATTATACTTGGTAAATATTTTAGCTAATTCAAATAATAATAATAATAATATAATATAATCTCAGAACAATTCACACAGCACCATCTATGTACTAGATAACTGATACAAATACATAGATATTTTTTTTTTAAATACACTTAATATACATCACCCAGACCGACACAAACAATACTCATGAATACAAATGTTTGTGCCGTGCGAGATCGAACCCGCGACCATCGGACGTAAAGCGGTGTGTTAGACAAAAGGTACGAGGTCGTACATCAAAGATCACTATGCAGAAAAGAGACCCAAAAAGGTACAAGACTACATCATCATAAGCTCAAGTCACCTCATCTGTTCTTATAAAAGGGTTTTACCACGTAGGGAAGACTGTTGCATTATATTTTCTTCTACTTACCATTCTTTGTACTTACCATAGTTTTTCTGATCCATTAATTTATTACGGTGATCGTATAGAGCTAGTAAATGAGTCTCCATATTATATTGTCTATTTAATAACATATATGTCTTAAAATGTTAAACGGTCGTATATATTTAAATATGACTTTGTACAAACTCATTTTTTTGGTTCACTATATGTGAAGTTTTCTGTCATTTTGTGTTTCTTCGTAGAATTTTATATTAAGATTTCTATATAACTGTCAATACGCTAGTGTTCTATTCACTTTACATTTAGAACGAACAAGTTATCCAAAATAGTCTTCCAACGCATAGGTGGATGATATAGCTAGATAGCAAACTCTAACAAATCCGATACCCGATTAGGTAGGCATGCCCGCTTCACACGTTTTACAGACAGCAGTAACCACTGTAACTTAGTTTGCTCGGTACTGTTAACAATGTTATACTCATGACTTGATTCTCTAGGACCAATGAAGGTGTTTTTGTCTAATATATTCTAGATAATCATGAAATGCAATTTATAATATCAATTTTTTAATTGAGTCTCTCATTTATTGGACGCGTTACTCTCAGGAAGACCTCTATGCGTACTCTCTTTGTAACCACGATAATTAATTCCTGGTGATTTCGCCACGATGGAGTAAGTAATGGAATTTTCTTATCATCTTTTTATTCTTCATTTTCTCTTACCGATGCCGGTTATACCATATTCTTCATTCGTTCATATCATACTCTTAATCTTATAAACGCCAAAGTTTATGAGAATGTACGTTTGTTATTCTTTCACGCAAAAACCTTTGAACGGATTTTGATGAAAATTTACAGTAATATAGCTTCTGTATCAGACTAACATAGGCTATTTTATGGATTTTTAATGTGGATGAAATCGCGGGCTCAGCTAGTTATTTTTTGTTATACTACGATGGTAGCATTCAAGCATACGGCCCATCTGATGGTAAATGGTTACCGTAGCCTATGAGCGCCTGAAACACCAGGGGTATCACTTGCGCGTTACCGACCCTTAAGAAACCCTAATATACCCTTGAAAAATCCCATGCTGTAGTCTCGTGCGAAAACCTCGGCAGGAACTTCATTCCACAATCTAAGTGTACGCGGGAGGAAACTCCTCTGAAACCGCACTGTTCGGGACCACTTATGGGGTTCGGTTCCAGCGTGTGGGGATGAATTCCCTGTCGATGGCGAGCGGTGCGGTGGTAAAAGGTGGCTGTCGGCATCATGTCGAATTCCTCAGAACACAGTCCATTGTATAATCGGTAGAACACACAAAGCGAGGCGAAGTCTCGCCTCAAGCTAAGTGGCGCTAGAGAGACTGGGATCATCGACAATTCTCATAGCACGTCTCTGAACTGAGTCAAAAGTACCGAACTGGTATCGAGGTGCTCCCGCCCAAAGATGAGAGCAGTACTCCATGAGCGGCCGAACCTGTTACTTATATAAGAGAAGTCTCTGGTCCGCAGTGAAGTACCGCCTCGTCTCGCCTCAATAGAGAGCACACCGAGCTTCTTGGACGCCAGCTTTACCTTTTCTTCCAGGTGACTGTGGAACTCAACAGTACTAGAGATGTCGACACCGAGAATCCCAATACTCTTAGAGATGGTAACGGACGTGTTCTGGAATTGAGGAGCCATAGCAAAAGGGGTTTTCTTAGCGGTGAACGCGCAGGCTTGTGTCTTAGTAGGATTGAATTGAACTAAATTCAGTCCCCCCAATCGGAGACTCTGGTAAGAGTACTCTCAATTTCAGACACAAGCTATTCGCGTTTTGCTTTCACAACGGAAAGAGGGATATTAGCACGGCCCGTGTAATATGCGTCCCCGGTACTGTCATCCGCATAGCAATAAAGGTTATGTAACTGTGGTTAACAGATCATTGATATGCATCAAAAACAGTGTTGGGGAGAGAACAGAGCCTTGCGGGACGCCAGCGTTAATGTCCATGTTATCGGAGCAATTACCGTCTACCACGGTTTTGATGTATCTGCCAGACAAAAAACTAGCGACCCATTTGCATAATCCCTCTGGTATTCCGTATGAGGGCAATTTCGATAGAAGACCTTGATGCCAAACCCGATCGAATGCCTTCGCTATGTCAAGGCCGACTGCCAACGCCTCACCTTTACTCTCTATGGCAAGAGCCCAGCGGTGTGTGAGATACGCTAAAAGATCACCAGTTGAGCGATTATGGCGAAAACCATATTGACGATCGCTCAATAGATCGTGATCCTCTAGGTATCCAAGGAGCTGTGTATTAATTACATGCATATCGCTATCGTATCTCTACTCTCCAAGGTGATGACCTTGGAGAGTAGAGATACGATAGCGATAGGCCTGTAGTTCGATGGGTTTGCTCTGTCACCCTTTTTTGGCACAGGGTGCACAAGGGTGGTCTTCCATGATTGCGGAAATTGCCCAGAGGAGTATGAAAACGCGAAGAGGCGCGTGAGTACGGGACACAACTCAGGAGTACACTTCTTTAACACCAATGCCGGTATGCCGTCTGGCCCATTCGACTTGACATCAAGAGACAGTAACTCTCGCCGGACTCTCCGTTGCGTTACGGATATTTCCGGCATAGAGCTACCACACCATGGGATGGTAATAAGTATGGTATCCCCAGCGTCTAGAGTCAAATTTGAGGCAAAAAGCGCACAACAAATCGGCCTTCTCTTTTGCACTGAGTGCCAAGTCATCAATCATTATTGGCTCTAGCAATTGCCCTCTTTCTAAACCTAGACGCAGCATTTAAATTCCGCCTCGCATCAGATACGCCAATATCATTATTAGAACGAGCCGTGGTCCAAGCCTGAAAAGCAGTTTGTTTAGCCTGTCTCGCTTGTCTGCAAGACTTATTAAACCACGGTCGCTTTTTCGCTCCTGAAGCAACAAGAAAGTTTGGAATAAAGTATTTCATACCCGCAAGTATGACTTCAGTGACGGCGGCTGTACAGGTATCAACGTCTTCTGATGCAAAGCAGTACTGCTTCCATGGGTACGATGCGTAGAATTCTCGCAATCTATCCCAATCTGCTGACTTGTAATGCCACATGCGACATTGACACGGAGGTCGGGATGCGGCAGGACTTGTGCACGGTACCTGGGATCGGATAAGACAGTGATCTGAAGAACCAAGTTGTGCCTCCACGGTCACTGAATATCCGTCCGGATGTGTAGCCAGCAGAAGGTCAAGTAGGGAGCTCTATGGGTCTCAATATCTGGATTCTTATATTCTCGTTGGAGAAAGCACCAGTTGAGAGAATCCATATGTCAGAGCAAACTCGTGAGCAGTTCTCCCCGCGTGGTCGGTGAGCCGAGAACGGAGCCACTCGGTGTGATGGGCATTGAAGTCTCCAGGAATAACTAACCTCGCGGAGGGATGCTGTTCAAGAACTTTATCAGACGTCAATTGAAGGTGCTCAAAGAGTCGGGTCGTATCCTCGTCACCGCTATGAGACCTGTACAAGCACGCATAGATGCCGGTGTAGTCACCCTGATCTACACGTACCCATAGAACAGACAGGTCTTTGTCTTCTAGACCAAGAAGGCGGCGATAGCAGATATCCCCCGGGACATACAAACATACCCCGGCACGACGTACAAATTTGTGCTCGAGTTTATACCCGAGGTATAGTAGGTATGAAGTATCAGCCGGAGAGGATATCTGGGTCTCCGTAAGGAATAAAAGGGTCGGCTTGGCGGTCTCAAGGTGTTGGTGGACCGCATTGATGTTTTCGTGAAGTCCCCTGATGTTAAAGAAATCCATATTGAAAGTGGATTGGGGTGCCGCTGATGTACCAAACTTCCTTCTTTTGCTTCTGGTCATTTTTTTGGGTGTTTTTGTTAAAGGTTTAAAGGGGAACGGTTGCGCTGGTATTAGAAAGGACAAAAAGGTGCGTCAACACACCCCAGCATTGCACAGGTTGAGCGATTTGGTGGCACGGCGGCCGGAAGGGCCCCGGTTCCCCCACTAGTGTAGCAGCCACCAGGGTCCACTCCGGTTTTCTCCTTCGGCACGACTACTACACCAGGGATTATGCGCAGGCGGTGGCTCAGCCTCACAGGGCGGAGATTACGTAATCCCTGGGTTCGGGAACCCAACAATCTGCGGGCGGCCAGCGGTTAGCCGTTTCACCGGGTCTCCCTGAATGCCGCGCCACCATGTCGTGCCTATGCAATCCCGCGGCACTGTTGAACACACAGGTCCTCTAATACCAGCACAACCAATCCCTATGGGGCTCTGGTCACCTTACTCACCACAGGAACACAGTGCTGTTGTGTAGTGCAAGTACAGCACTGTTTGGCTGTGGTATTATGCTTGGTGGAGGTACTACGCCAGTTCGGGCCGCCCCAAGTCGAGCGAATGTGTCGAGAAAATGTGTCAAAATACATCTTGCTATGCCCTCCCTTCAAAATAATTATGAAAAGTTATGAATACATACAAGTCAGTTTGAACGCAACTTTTTAAATTGTTTATGATTGCCATTACAATGAAAATTTTTATGCTAAAAATATATTTGTAATACTTTTATGTTTATATTGTCTTGATATATCTTGATAAACACTTCGATTACCCACACTTTTGTTATAGAGTGTCTTATGTCTTTTTTTGTCACAATGTAATGTTAGTTGTCATGGTTGTGATATGGGTTGCTGTAGATAGATCTTGTATTTCAACAAAGCTACTTCAAAGTGGACTAAATTCTATGCTATTAAGTATAATTACTAGGTAGTTATGTTTCCGGACATTCGAAGGCTAAATTTAGTTGTACAATATATACAAGAAACATAATATTTCAATATTTCATTTAAATGGCATTGACAACGAATCTGGGGTACAATAGATATGTAAGAGCCACTTTTCAATAAGAGTCGGACGACTCGTGCTGACATTCAATAATTACAGTTGATACTATTAATTATTAGTGAAAATTTCATACCAAATTCTCACTTCTATTAATGTAAAATTGGATAAACAAAATAATATGTATTCATATCAGATGTTCTTTTTTATTATGGCGACCATTGCTTGATCAGATTTATTTACATATAAATGCAATGGTGAAAATAAATGTACAAAATTTATTTATGTTCTTTTGTCGTTGAAAATAAAATGTAAGGTTTCCTGTAATTAGTTTTATGAGTAATGAAATTCAATTAGCTGATCCATTTTGTTCGTATGGTGCATCTTGCAAATAGAAATGTTATTAATAAAGCAAAAAATAGTTATACATATGTTTACTTTATTAGGGAGATTTTATTATTAATATTACTATTACCTGTGATTACTTAAGTGTTCCTCTAAAATAAAAATAACTATAGTAGTATTCGAAATATTTAGACCGAAATGGTTTTAAGTAGTACTTTATATTGTAAATGCATTCTGTCAAATACATAGAATAGTGCAGCAAGTGTATTCAACACAGGAATTGTAAATATAGAGATACGTCAAAGGACTGAAAACGTTGACAGTATACAATTTGTCGCAACTCGCGTTTATTTCAACATACTTACATATAGTTTTCGATAATATAGAAAACTATATGTATGTTGTAGTTTAGAATATTAGCCAAATATGCTAAAAATGCATATAGTGATATTAATTATATGAATATTGTGAATATAGATTTATACTGTAATGATAATGTTTTTATAGTATAACCACAGATAATATAATATGTATAACGACTTGACTCGATGTGTATATGTAAAATTGTCATTTTTTTACGAAGACTATGAGTGAAATAATCTGGTATGCAGATATGCCATTTTATCCTTCAAGAACGTATGAAGGACACTACGGATGTCACATAACAGCGTGATTTCGTTACCAACAGCTGCCACTTTCAGGTGGGCCGTTAAAAATTTGACAGCATACAGCAACTCTATCTAGCAATTGGCAACTGTCGCAACTAAAGATAGATCATAGGAATAGTAGAACTAGGCTTCGCTTATTGATATACATAATAAATACACCGGAGAATAAACAGAGTACAGTTATAACTTCGAATAACGTATCCCATCACGTCTTGTACTGAGTCACAGTTGTACATGCTTTCTTGAAAACGTGACTTTTCGCATTTATTTCTAAATTGTCACAATCCACTATGTATACCTATGACGTTATCAATACGGTACAGAGTGAATATGCAACGGTAGCCGTTGATAAAGTTATACCTTGCGTATAAAAGTGCATCTCGTTAAAACAATACATGTCGACAACTGTAACGAAACGGAACAACGGTAATACCCACTTTAGCCAGAGCTACTGATATTTCAGTTCTTTGAAAGCAGAAATTGTTTTCTGAAAACATAATATTATAATAATTTCCATTTGTTTATTAACACTGTGTTAGTACATTCTTAAATAAATTAAAGAACAAAATATATGGTCATATCTAATTTGTATAGATAGTTGCTTGATATAAAGAAATCAATAAAAAAATAATTGATTATTGGAAAGCGATAATGTGGTAATGTGATAATAAATGTGAAGCTTATGGTGAATATGTAACTATTGTAGCACAAGTACCTAAGAGTAAATCAGTGACTGAATAATATCGGAATGACTTGGTAAATAATTACCATAATACATATGCATAGTAGTAATAATATAATTAAAATTAAAATTAATTTCTAATAATTGTAATAATATTTTCTAAAATACAATTCTTATAAATGTAAATAAATATTAGGTGACTTTAAAATTATATAAGCGCATATTACGTTAGATATAGTTATCTAATTTCGGGACCAATTCAGATCTAGCCAATTGAAAACAGTTATTTCTACAGATATTACCGCAAATAGAATGCGCAATTTCAATAATTTTGCGTGCATTCTTTTAAGTGCTTTTCCATTGACTTAAAAAATTATGTTCTCAATGTGATTGTTATTTCATACAGATTTTGTTGTTTTTTTTTGTAACAAATAAAGTTTATCTGCGTTAGTTTTACTCTAATTTCACATCAATTGAACTTAGTTTATTTTTAAATGTATGTTATATTCTTCCTACAAATATAAATTTGGTTTGCAAATGAACAACGCCTGTAGAAAATAGAATATCAAAAAAAGTATACAATTGACCATAATATTATGATATTACAGGCGTTATCTTTGACTCTGTTTGTAATTGCTATAGATAACTACATTAAATTAAATAATAAATAATATATTTTTTTTTGCTTTACAATAAAAGATTTGATATTTTTTATTTTAAACACAAACTTGAAGATTTAAAATGAATCATACATGATAGTACATATTTGCTACGGGCTCCGCGTTGGCGGCGCCGTCAATGGAACATACGTAAATGGCAGTGTAGGGACTGTACCTTACCAATAACCAATTTTTAGCAGCAAACAATTCAATTACATAAATTGATAATAATAGGCTGCTTATATAACAGAAAAATACACAAAAATACATTCTTTATTTTGTGAATGCTTGATATTTTAAGGGTGTTACACGAAGAAACGATTACCTTTGTAATCACGATTTCCGTGGTGTTGTTCATTTACTCGTATATTCCACCCCGTTTTCCCATTCAATTGTATGAAAAAGAAGGTACTATATTTCTTTTAACTAATGCTACTTATTACCATTACTACTTATACAATTCCATATCTGCTAGTATCCCTGTTGCAGTAACTCTATATCCATGTTTGTTTCCTTAATTGACTGAGAGTCATTCCCGGGAGAATCAAAATTCATTAACGCTAAGTAACGTACCTATTAATTTATGTGTTTCTAGTGCCGTAGGTTGTGTTTTATATTTGTTCATTTTAATGGCGTGTTTTTTAAATTTTGTTGTGAAAATTATTGATACTAGCGGCGAAATATAGAGATTGATATATTTTGAGGATATTTGATATGATATTTTATACTCAACATTTATTTTCGACTAGACATTATTATAGGTGACTGACAAATTTTTCATTATTTTTTAATATAGGTTATGATTTTTTGTTTTACTTTTAACTTTTTTTCGTTATTACGTACATAAGTATGAAATGTGTTTATTTAAAGAATGTAACACAACACGTATCTGCGTGATTAATGCTGTATAATACCTATATTAAATGTGATAGTATGCGTACGAGGTGCTTGTAAAATATGTTTGACAAATGACGTCATTACATTCGGCTCGTTGGGCTTCTGTAGGGTTCGGGAGCGCGGGGTCGCACAACAAACTCATACCCATTGATGAGAGCCATTTGAGTACATCGTGAAGAGAGTAGTTGAAAATATTTCCTTGTTACAACACATACTAGGTTTTATTTGAATTCCATGGACTGACTACGTAGGTGTCTATATAGTTTTTATTTATCTAGACGAATTCTGTAAGTAGTATAAAATGATTACACAAATATAAAGGGCAGTTTTAATATTAATTATTTGTGTTGAACTAAGAGTGCAAGGTTAGTTTTCTATATATATTATATACAAACACCTACACATACATAATTGTACTTATATTTAAAATTAATATACTAAATAATAAAATTTGGTTTTATTTATGTCTTTCATTATTTATGACTTAATAAAAATGTATATATTTCATTTAAATATAAAATCACAGTCCTCATATATTAACTTGTAAGTTTTAAATATACAAAGAGAAATAAATTATTTTTTATCTATATATATATCGGAAGATTAATGAGGTCTTTATTGTTGTATGTTTTATATCTTTAATGTTCAATTATCTAAGGGCTTACAACCATACATGCACCTTGAGACACAAATAACGACTCTATAGTCACAAAATTATATTTGAAATTTGCTATTGTTGCGAGAAGATATTATCCCGCTATGGTAGCTTCATATGAAGCTTAAAGGTAAATTGGATGACGACCACAACTGCTGAGCCACGCCTACCATATCAGATTTACAAAACGGATTTTGTCGTCAGCATATTCCCAAGTTTAGTATCCACTTAACTATTGAGAAGCGCTTATTCGAAGTGGATTTTGGGTATTGAGCATACGTTTATCTAATTAAGCGTAGAACACCGGATGTATATATTAAATTATAGTTAATTATTAAATAAATATCTCTTTATTTATGTATCACAGATACTTCTGATAGATCAAGTCACATCGGATTAGAAAACACATTACAAGTGGTCCAATATCAATAATTCACCTAATAGAAGTCGACCTACACGCGGTTCTGCGTGGAGAACTATCGTAGTCCATTTCTGGTAAGCAATAAGAGGATCAATTGAAACCATTGTGGCACTGCACCGACTGGGCCGTTTCTTAATTATGTTAGTCCATAATGTATATATAATATAGGACATTATTTTTATATAATAAACACGAGGTGCCTGAATTATATATATATGTGGTAGTATGTAGATAAATCAGAATAAATAATTACTAAACTTTATGGGCCATGATGTAGTGAGAATACAAGTACTATGTACCGCCATTTCTTATTCAATATTCAATGTTGTTGAGTTTTATTTCATACAATTCCTACGACGGAGGAATTCTGAATATAAAAGTGCACTAGTTCTGTTATTGACAGTTGTCTGCAATAAGATATTAAAGCCTATTTTATATTATTTCATTAACTATATAGAAATTATAACATTACTTGATTAAAATTTCATCGAGGTTAATATAATTGCATGTAATATATTATATATTAAATAGTATATATAAATAGTTTATAATGATACAGTTTGTTCTCCTCAACTCTTATATAATTTATCCAGAAGAAATATTATATATTATAATAAAAAATCAACATTAAATTAAAAAAATACAATCCATAAATAGAATCGAAATAAAAAAACTCCATAGAAGTTGTAATGTCAAAATAGTTAGATATTCAAATAGCTTCTCAGTGGATCCAAATAAATATGCTTGTTACCACGATACGCTATATTAGAGTCAGGCAAACAGAATCAAATCCAAACTTACTCTCAGTTTAGTAGTGGCAAATTAGTATCCTCGTAATATTCGTGAAGTGGCTTAATAAATCCTAAAGCTAACAACTTTACGTGAAATGAATTGCTCTGTATTTTGACGGCGTTCACCCATTAATTTAAATAATTAAAATATGCTGTTATGGCCAGTGTAGCTACTTATAATTTTAATAGCAGTAATTTCTAATTTCACGGTGTCCTTATCTTAACATTACCTACATTGAATAACTAGTATCTGGAGCAATATTTTAATTTTCACCTTTTGTCAATGTTAACTTTACTATTGACTGTATCCGTGATCGGGATATAGATTAAAATTTACGTATTATCCATCAGACCGATTACACGTAGTAAATTAATGTAACTTTCGATATTTCTATTTTTATGATGCCTAATTAAGAAATTGAAAAAATAAACCCGTCCCGTAAGACAGGAAAGAAAGTTTTTACTTGGAAGTAGGGTAATTTTTAAAGAAGACGTCATGACAATTTAGTGATTTGAAATATTAAATTGTTTAAATTAGATTTTTCTTAATCCATTTATTAGTAGATTAAGTAAGTTTCTATACCACAGCCTCAATGTATTAGCTGAGAAATTTATTTAGTAGATATTTATTATACAAATTTAAATGAATAAACATAGTAATAAGTATTAATTAAGTTTGAATATTGATGAATTTCATTCTCAATTCAATATATTTTGAAAACTTACGTTGTGTTTATTTCATTATGTATTTTATATAGATGGTAGTATAAAATTATAAAAACATTTATCTACTGTTATTAGCACATATTGCAATTATTCCTGATTACATACTATTTACCAGTGACAACCATTGACTTACATTTCCATTATTATTTAAAACTGCAACAGTTTAGTTCCCATGAAGCTTTTCATTAGAATTAGAATTGTCGCACATTCATCGATCAGGGCGTGTATGCCTATACATATTTAATTTCAGCCTACTTTTTTGTGCAAGCGGTTCGTGTGACCCTATAACTGTGGTACCTCGGCACGCAACACCAGTAGCGACCGGTACTGGAATTTTTTCGCTGTTTGGTAGGTGAACGACTATTTCATAATAAATCCTCACTTCAAATAAATGCGACCGCTCCGATACAAGTGTACAGGTCTATTGTGCTTATGGAATTAAAAATATCTGGCTATCGTATCTTTTTAATTTAGTGCAGGTATTCTGTGTTTAAACGATATCTATGTGTGATATAGTGAATAAGTTTAAGCATTGAACAAAGAAATTTATTCTTAAAATAGTAAATTTAAAAATACAATACAATATATATATATATTATACTTTTGTGATGGGACATGGTAACCTGTATAATTTTTATATTCATTTCACTTTTTACCATCAGTTGAAACAATTTTTCCTGCTCATCTTCATCACACCTATACGCGGTTCTAAATATATCAATCATATTATACCACTCTAATTGTCTACTCTGTATTCTCTAATAGGTATTTTTGTTTGATAATAATAATATGCCAAAAAAGTTATGTAAATATTAAATAGATATTAGCTAGAAATTTGAAGTAAATTTCTAGGTAATATCTATTTCTTCACTATTTCATTTAATATTGTTAGACCAAAAAGTTGTTGAATTTTTGTTATATTATTAATACATTAAGTATGTTCAAATTGTAGGAAAGTACTGTAAGCGAAACTGAGATAACAGTTTCAGAACTCGAGTTCTTCGGTACATTCATTGTTTCCGAACTGTCTACCTAATAATTTAATCTCTTTTACAGTCTTTGCAACAAGTTTGCTATAGTATCTTGTTGATCTTTTCTTATACAAGATTTTCGTTAATTTATTTTCAGTACTTTTGCAGCAGTCTACGAAATTGAAAGTTCGTATTTTGAGAAACTAGGTGTTTATTTCATTTTCAATACTTTTACAAAAGTACGCTTCATACAGTTGAATGAATTCTCTATTTGTACTTACATACTTGTGCTTAAACGCAATAATATAAGACTTTATTACAAATAACAATAATATATGTTAACAATAACGCTATAATTATTGCGGTAGACTTAGTACCACTATGCAAATTATTTATCTGTAGGTATATATCTAACGTAAGAGGTTTAGAATTTTCATACAAACTTACACATCCAGTTTTACATTCTGACACGGATAGAATTTCGAATATCCATTCTTCTGCTTACCTTTGAGGTAAAAGGATATTGCAGCGCAAATTCCGTGCTACTATTTTATTTATTACTTCCGGTTTTGCCATGTTTGTACCGACGAATCTTTCAGAACGTTTTTGTTTGTGTTGATACTACATAGTTATTGAAATAAATGTGTTAAATATTTAAAATTATTTTTAATTTAATAGTAATAGTTATAAAATTTGATGATTTAACTTGGAACTTTACAACCTATTTAGTAACTTTTTATAACAAGTATTAATGTCAAAGCAACAAGGCATCTATTCTGTAATATACGAAGTTTAGTACGTGCAAAATACTCACAGGAAATATGCCTCAAATACAATAAATGCCCTTACGTGAGTTGAATTTAAACACACATTTTATAAATTAACATTTTGCGTATGAAGCCAAGTGAAACCAAACTCATTAATATGTCACCGTTTGCTTTTACACGTAATATGAACGTGTGAGTTCGTTAAAAAACTAGTGACCCCAAAGGAAAATAGAAAATTCAATTTACATATTACAAGAGCTGGCTGACTGGACACCTCATTATCCCATATAATGGTCCTCGTTGGGTTGCACTCCCACAAGACTTAATTACCCCTAATCTGGCATTCTGTGAATCTAACAGAAACCTCGCTGTGTAATTACGGTTCACAGTTCTGTGGCTAATGGACTCGTTTATTTATCTGTTAATTACGTATAATCCTCGTGTCAAAATCTATTTTGCCTGCTGGCATCAAACACGATAAATTTCATTAAAAAGAACCTTTACCAGAGGGAGCCGGACACGATATACATCCGTAGCTGTTATAAGATATATGTATATTATAATGGTTATAAGATACTTTTTATAGGAATATTAAAGTGAGTAAAACAGTTTTTAACTGTAGCATTTTTACTGAAAGGAAATATGTGGCAAGAGTTCACACTTCGATAAGAATACCATTTCAAATTTTGCATAACGCTTTCATTAAGTTTCTCGTCACTAAATATGATTGTCTTGGGCAGCCGCGGTGTGAGTTTTATTTTGTGTTCTCCTTCATTTGCATCGCTGTGGTATGTGCTGCATAGTCACCCCTAGTGGTTAAGTTCTTCTTGTCGTAAACCTGGCGATGGAAAGGACTAGTCAGAAATCATAAGGACACTTTTTTATTCTTAAGCAAGATTTTCAAGTACATCAATCCGCGAATAAAGTTTTGTAGATATCGAAATAAAGCTTCGAAATAAAGCTAAACAATACTTGTGATGCAATTTTCCAAACATATTACATATTTATTCACCGACGGAACCCCAAAACGAAGTAATCAGAAAACACGTATAGAGAACACGTTCGGCGACGCCATTCGTTTTTTCGCTAGCAGTGCAAAGTTGTACAGAATTAAAGCGTGAAAGCTTCATAAACCCGAGCCAGTCTCATTTAAAAGTCGTGTGTAAACGTTATGATATCGCCGAGGCCTGCTTACGTGCACTCGTCGCACTTTGCCTGCCCCTTAATTGGAGGGGTTGGCGTTGTTGAACACGCGACTGGTGTACACGCGCAAACAAAAACCAGCCCTTATATACTTATAGGCACAGGCGAATATCGTCTTGCTTTTAAATAACGTCAACTAAATGAGGTTAGCTATTTTGTGGTAAAATAGTTCATAAAGAGGTACCTGACAGTAGCCTACAACAGTGACGTATAATATTATTGTTATTATGCTAATATACATCAACTAGGTAAACTATTGCATGAATGTTGATTATAAATGTTAATATTATGCAATATGGTACTAATCTGCTAATAACCAAATAAGTATTATGATAATTAATCATAAATTTAAGAATATTATTATTTTGTTTCACAAATAATAAAAACGACTATAATTGTTCCAAAATTAATTTTAGTATAGGACAAATTTGTGCTTCGATCGATATATATCGGGTAATACGCGCAGAAAGATATAATGTTGAATTTCTTATCTTTCTATTGACAGTCCTTTGAAAATCGGCCAAAAGTCGGATAACCGTATAAACACGTACGGATTTGCCGATAACCCGAACGTACCCTGAATACGGGGAGCATTCGCGAATTTATTTTATACAATGTGGGCAACAATTATGCATACCGTCCGCCTGTTGGTAAGGGGCTATTTAATAGTACAAATAGCACAAATCTGACAGTACGCGCGTTCAGATGTGCACGTATTATTTTAATTAAATATATACGGATTAATCGGCGCGGCGCAAGCCCATGTGTGATAAACTTGTGGTTAACGAGCTCCTCGCGTTCCTGCAGCAAAAACTGGACGTAATGGATGAAATTAGTGCAGTACAGATATGTACGTCCAACTTCAGCCAAGACGACATCGCGCGAATTTATGAGTCTCTCAACAAGAGCGAACAGATTTCGCAGACGCGACGGCACTATAAAAGTCTAGAAGATATGTGCGCTGCTGAAGGTGACCGATCCTGATTACTTTTGTGGCGAAGGATATTAACAAGCTTCCTCCCGTCACTTTCGACCACGTCGACCTGTGCTCAAGGACATCGTCTCCTTGAAAAAGAGCCTGGCCGATGTGACGCTACGATTAAACGTGTCCGAGGGAACCATTATTGAGTTGCGCAAGGAAGTAGATACGTGATTCACGAAAATTTTACGTCATCTGATGCTAGAAATGTAAACACGCGTCGTGGAGCATGCCTCGATGAGTCCGCCGCGACTATCGAGTCAGCGTTTTCACCTACGACCGATGCGGTGACGCCGAAGCCGACGTCGTTCCTCGTCCTGCGCCCCCTGCCCGCACACCGCGAGCGCCCGCACCGCTGCAAGTGGAGCACCACAAAGTCCGCGGTGCTATCAAAGCGCCAAGATTTTGCACCGTCGCCGCTAAAAAACCAACTGCTCAGCGGAATGAGCCTAAAGTGACTCTGAAAATTACCCTTCAAGTCTGCTGACCGTGATGATGATGGTTTTGTCACGGTACAAAAGAAGAGGCGCACAAAGAGGGTCAATCGAAACCATTGTGGCACAGCCTGACATACTTCTTGTTACGTGCCGCAACACCGACCACGGCAATGTACCTATCCCGCCTCTACGCTACCAGAGGACATTGTTGAAAAAAGCAACCTGACATTGAGGGTTAGTTGGAATCGAGCCACATGACTCAAAGCGTTCGTGGCCCTCAATATGCTGCCCACCTTCATGAAGGAGGACTACTATGTCTATCGGCGCTACCGTGGCAGATTGCCGTCGTCAGTGCCGTGACCATAGAGACAATTTTATTTTTCATATTTTATTATTATTTCTTACCTTATAGACTAACATGTCTATAAGGTATTTATAATATGGGCCATGTAGCCTGAATTAAATATATAAATAAAATAAATAAAATAATACCGAAGGATTTTTACGTATTGCTGTCTCGACCTGTGACGCAAGGAATGAGGAACTTGAGATACAGTCTTAAATCATTTTGATCACTGTCCTACTTCAACGGAATAAGTATGAAAGTAAACTGTTTGCCCATAGAAATAGGTGAGACTCTCTGAGACAGAGAGTTAAAAGACACCCGAATTATTATTGCGGATGACTATTTCTCAGGTAAAGTATGTCAAGGTGAGACCGTCGAGATAGGAAGGTGCCAATTTTTACGTTTCCATTCCATTCCATATATACTATACAGTCAACGGTTTATTTATCTTTTTTAATATAAATCTACAAACGACCCCACTTCAAAATCGTCGAAATTAATAAATATTCGAGTCAATACTACACTTGGTCTTTAAATATGAGACAAGGTCTAGTACGTTGCTGTCAACGTACTAGTCAGTAGTCTCCTATACAAGTGATTATGTGGTTGGTTCCACAAGTGATCGATCTCCTCTCTAGTGAACTAGACAAGGATAAGGATAATATTAATTTTACATTGTCGTAAAATATGTGATCAGTAAGAATATTACAAAGTGATAGAACGGGGTATTTTATGAGAAAAGTAAAATTGGACCTACACCGATTTGAGAAATTCTTTCAATGTTTCAAAAGAAAATAGTGAAGGATAGAAAACTTACAAAATTAAACGCTGGTTATAAAAGATAGTAATAATTACCTATCGTCTGGTGAAGCTGTAAAGGCCAGCTATGGCCAACAGCATTAGAGTAGTTCGAAACTAAATATAAATATGAATATTAAGTTGATGTTTTGTTATGTATAATAGTATTCATCATTCATCCCCAAATAAGTCTATAATAAAAATTAATACATATGTAGGAATATTTTAATAGCACATAAAAGATGTTTTATATCTTCTTTTCTTTTTTTTACTTTATTAACCAATGAAGAAACGTGTATTTAAATTAAATACAGGGGAAAGTCATAAAATACCTCGTTCGATCAATTCTCAATTTGAATTCGTCAATTCTACGGACAAGTATCGACTTGTCCATAGAATTGACGAATTCAAATTGAGAATTGATCGAACGAGGTATTTTATAATATCCTTTCAATTTCTTGAGTGGTAAACTTTCAAAGTCATTACAAATTACAAAGACGTTAATATAATGTCGAATCGTAATAAGTTTAATATAATTTCCACAAATATAATTTAGCGTAATTAAATTCTAGTATTATACTTCGTCGTTACTTCACATAGATTTGGGTCGTGTTACACTATTTTTATACAGGAACTACTCTCTCGAACATAGTATTGGTTACTCGAGCTACATGACCTACATTTCAATCATCCATTCCTGATTTTACAGTTCCTGTTATTTCAGTTTTTCTGTGGATCTCCTCATTTTGATTTTTATCGTGTAATCTGAGTAAGATTTATACTACTTTTTATGACAATAGGTATAATATTTTTTAGGTATAATAAGTAGTTGGCCTAGTTTAATCTAGGGCGGTTATACACAATGGATTTAGTCACAGAAATGGAATTACGCGAGCTTTAAGTGACGGGAATTACATTAAATGCGTTTTGAGTGCGCGGTAAAAAAGAACAATTTCTCGTGGGGCCCACCTAGCGTACGTGATAAATCCAATTTGTCATTCATATTGGAAAATTGGGAAATGTTTATACCAACCAAATTGGCTCTTTGTTCGGTATCGTTGTATGTATTGGCATTTTTATTATAACAGCCAATTTTTATTGTACAATGGAACGATTAAATATCTGAGGTTCAAAAGAATGGAATGTAACTACTTGCTCATATACAAAAAGAGCAATTTTTATCTTTTATTACGTGTAATAAAATAGTGACGATGCAAAAACTATATCCGTTTGTTTGTTAGTATATTAATATTTCATATAAAAATTACGAGATATTCATATAATATTTTGTTAATATGGCTTAGGAACATAGGCTAAAGATACTCGATAAATTACTAATGGGCGAATAATTCATTTTGTGAATATTCTTAACACACCACCTGCAATGTTATTAGTTAATAAACTAATAGCGTTGTATACATACTTTCATTATTGTTGTGATTTGATTATCATAATCAAGATCGAAGTGTACACGAAGACGAGGGCAACAGTAGTTTATATGTAAAATTGATGGGTATTTCCATAACAACTTATGTGATTTGGGTGATAATTAGCAATTTCATTCGTTTAATTGTAAAGTTTATTTATGTCAAGAAAATCCCTATATCAAATTCTGAAACTTGAATAGTTTTTAAAACTATGCAATAAAACATACGTAATAACCATGGTATACTACTTTTACCCAGAAAATTCGATAGCACTTACAAAAGTTTAATAAGAAATTCTCCGGTTCAAACACGTCGATTGTCTGGTGCTTTATAGAGACCATTTCGTCCAACTTAGCAAAAATAATAATTTTCTTTAAGGAAAAATTCCACAAAGGACTTGTAGCTTATTTCTATAACTCGACATTCTATTACAGGAAATAATTAGAAAAACACATGTTTTTTTTTACAATTAGTTAACAATGTTAACTATGACTAACCGTTTAATGATATCTAAATAAATAAGAAGTGGAATTATAGTATATACGTATATATATTTTATATTCATTGCTAAATATTAATTAGGTATATATTAGCGAACGTAGTTGCGTGCACAGTTGATATAACGTAAAGTTTTGGAAAGAACACGAAAAACTTTATATAGTCCAACAATATAATTAAATTTCCTTTGACCTGAATCCAAAGAAAACTCAACAAAAAAGTATGTTTTACTTTTATCTTCCTCAATAAGTCGGTAAAAGAGTTTGAATAAAAATCTTTAAATTATAAAACCATACAGATTATCGGCTGTTAAAGGGGTTCGGGCTTCCCGAATTTAAGGACCTCAAAGATTTTTCTCTTTCTTGTATTGTTGCCTAATTGTCACTTTGTTATTCAATTTGGAGGGTCGCCAATGAACCTCCTACTAAATAATACACACAAATCGGACGGCAGGCTTTTATCTATACTACCATCAACTAATAACAGTATTTATATAGATAAAATATTCTCTTTGTGACTTCATGCCCATTGTTATGGTTCATGTTTGTTTTTTTGATCGTGGTAATCCTTACCAATATTATAGATGAGGAAGCGACTTTGTTTATTTACTTATATGTTATTACTTGTTTCTTGCTACATCTTTATACATTAGATTTTTAAATTTCCACTCAAATACTCGTCCAAAAATTTAGCATATCATTCGGTTAATAATAATGTGGATCAACTAAAATATGGGAAATTGATTTCAATACATTAACTCCAGAATCTATTTTAATTTTTTTTGGGTTAATATAATTTATTATTGAGTGTGCGATATAGAAGAATTTATCATATTATTAAATTTATTCCCAATATTTCAGTAGTGTTGCAACCCCATTGTTCATGTGTAACTATATACAGAGTCTGCATATATCACGAGTAAACTGAAGAGGAGCCAGTAGATGGTAAATTATGGACAGGCATAATGCTCTACTTTCACACGTCCTTATTTGTTTTTATTACCTAATATAGCTCGATACTCATCTCGACTCACTAAATTCATGTAGTATCTCGTACATTTTTTTTAAGATATGATTAATTTATATAATTATTAACTAATTATATCATTTACATAACTTAATTGTACAACAACAACCTAAAATTAAAAAGCTTAAAAAATATAAATAAATAAAAAATATAATAAATGTAATACAATAACTAAAATATATTATTAAAAGGGGTCCCTTTGGGCAAAGTTCCGAAGATACTGGCAGCGTTCCCTCTTTGAATAGCTAGATTAATTCTTTGTCCAAGGTAGCTGCCAGCTCTTCGGTCTTCTGTGATGTCGACTAACCTTTTCCTTATTTCTTTGAATCTCGTACATGTATTTGTAAGTTATAATGCAGTGCTGTTATTTGTTTAATCAACCCAATGTTTGGTTTCTAAATATTCGACCCATAACCTTCTGATTGAAATTTTTACTTTGCGTTTTGATGGCCTGTTTTGTCATTGTTATAATATGCCAGGTTGGTGTAGTTCGAGCTAGTTAGATCCTTATCCTAACTTATAAATATAAAACGTAAGATTTAGTTCTTCGTTTATGTTCGTATAAGTAATAATCGTATAGTTTAATAAAAAAAAACATCAAAAACATCTCTAGTCATTTTTGCAATTAAGTATCTATTGTGACTATGATTTAATCGTTCACCGTATTGAATTTCCTTAAATTGCATCTAAGTGTTATAAATATATGGGGGCATCAGATTAGACAATTAACTTAATCCGGACCGGAACTAAATGGAACCGGAGTCACCGGATGGCACTAGCTGGCGGCCTCACCCGGATTAGGTACGTTATCAACTTGCGTACCCTTGGACGGAGATATATCGTAATATTCAGGCTATGTGATGATCATGTTTTACATTGAATAAGTATAGGTCGTACAAAAGTTTGTGACTTTGGTACAGGTACTATTATATTTTTATTACATCATTTAAAAGGAAAATAAGTTACAGTCCACCGGATTTGATGCGTTAATTCTCGCCTGGCCTATAAACAAGCAACCACCATCAAAAAATGACAGTATACTGAAAAGTCTGGTGTTAATAGTTTATTATTTTTTATATACATTTTAATTTTAACGCAACAAAATACGGTTTCTCTTTTTAATAATATTATAGATTATGATTTTGTTGAAATTAAATACACATTCTTAAATTTTCTTCTACTTTATTAGGTATTTGAAAATATAACTAATATAGTAAACTAATATCAGGTCCGTTATTAGTACCAATTTATGAAACATTAATCATTAACATAAATGATTATGTACTATAATGATGAAACGAATACATTTAAGAAACAGTTTGTATATGATAGCGAGATGTCACGCATGTCGTGGTTTTATCGCTTCAGATTTTGATCACAGATTTGAATTCATGTATTGCCATCGTATCCGTTAGGCAGGAGTTCGTCTTCAGCTTCTTTTTCCGCGAGTATGGCCGCTGAAGCTGCAAAGATCAACTACGGCTAACAGCATGAGAAATATCGAAATAAATTTGCTATCTCGACTTGTGTCGCATATTTTTTAAGACATACACTGATTTGTTGTTATACTGTTGCGTGATTGCGTGCTATTTTCCATGTACAAAACTGCGTTAGGGTGGAATGACAAGTTACCTTATGTGCGTGTATGATACATTTGGACAAAATTAAATGCTAACATTATTGATTACAGGTATTAGGTATACAAGTTTGTAGGAAGGTAGGAAATTTTATTCTAGTACACAAATTAATTATACATTTTCAGGATTTGAACTCGTATCGAAATTGCATATTGAAAGAACTCATATAGAGATTCTAGAGGTTATAACGTTTTAGATTGCGTGTTTTATTATGTAATCAAATATATTAGCCTTATCATAGATAAGAAAATGTATTACGTAGATTAATATTGTATTATTGTATTCATTTATATATTTATTCAAAACTGTAATACTGCTTAACTGTAACGTATTAACTGAAAGAAATGGAGGTATTCTCTTAAGTAGAGTTAAAAATGCACCCACTCTTTTTCTTCAACAGTGGAACAAAAATAAACCATCATTTTCCTGTGCTCATCGATTGATTCTATCTATCTATCTAAGCATGTATCTACTTACATAAAAAAATATGTTACGTTTAAGGAAAACCATGAAATGCTACATTTTGTACGTATTCAACGAAGGATACATCTATTTTTTTACAGAATTTCGAGGCATGACATCTTAATACTCCAGTATATATAAAATGAAATGGCAATTTGGCTGATGTTTTGTTGCTGTTTCAGTCGTATAAAAATCTCTTCATGTCACAGGAATGACAATAAGGAAACGACCCACCTGATCTTGTGTTAACCGACGCCATATCTATGTACTAATACTACGGACATCATAAACTGTAGTTTAGGGTGTATAGAAATAATGATGGAACGAATGCATTGCTATTTTATCTATAAAAAAAAATGTATTTTATTTATAATTTGTACTTTATATTGCTTGTCGTTTGTGTTAATTTGTTGTGTAGATTTTATAGATTTCATACATTGTGAAATATTAGACGACTTAAAAATAATCTTAATGTAATTGCAAGAAATGGAGTTTCCAATTAAGTAAAAGCAATTTGGTTCAAGTGATAAATCAACACAGAGTCTATTGGATGTGACGATGAAATGAATTGTTTCCTTAAATAGACATCCAAGAAGTATAAACAGTGATTCATTTATTTTATTATTTACTCATATTTTAGATTATCATTTAGTAGAATTTGAGTGTTTCATTTTAATTCGTTACTAAACGATGCATAATCCTGGGATAAATATGTATTGTTTGTTATTAAATGATAATGATTATTTAATTTAAATATACATTTATATTATTAGAACATATTATTTTTCGTAGTTTCTATAAAAATACATAAAGGCCCCATCTTTATATTTCGATCTGAAAGGTCTATATAGGGATTTGCAGTACGTGACCAGACATCGAATTTCAAATGTTTAGGAAATAACTAAAGATCGCTATGACAAAATCAACAGTATTTACGTACATAGGATTGCGTGCTATATAAGTAAATACATTTTTACAATTAGAATGGGAGGCAAGCTGATCGTTACCATGATGACTGATAGTAACCGGTAATCATCGGTTGCCTATATACATGAACAGCACTACGGATTTTTTTTATAACCTAGGGAACAAACAAGATGCGGCTAACCTGATGGTAAGTGATTACCGCCGCCCATGAGCACCAACAATACCAGGGGAATTGCAAGTATGTTGTCGGCCTTTTAAAATGGAATAAGCTCTTTTCTTGAAGGTTTCAATATCGTATTGGTTCGGAAATACCATTGATGGAAAGTGATTCCACAATGTGGTTGTGCGTGGAAAAAAGTTTCTAGAAAACCGCACTGTTGAAGACCGCCATTCATCCAGATGATCAGGATTTTAACTATCACGTAGTCATGTACCACCGTTTCGAAGAACTAGGATGTCATGCCTCTTATTCTGTTTATTTGACTGGTATATCTTTTACTCTTCAAATGAAACACAACTTACAAAGTAAGTTGTACAGCGTTTGAAATAGGTAAACAAAGGTAATCACGCTTTTTATTTTTTAAAGTTTTATGTTTCATTTGAATTTCTTATTCTGAAAAAAAGATGTCTCTTATAATGGAAGATTGTAAAGATAACCTGTTATTGGTTTCGTATCAATTAAACTATTTAGCTACTTAACAGGCATTTATAAAAAAAGAAAGACTTTATTAACTGAAATTTGTCCAAATAATTCGAATTTCTCGTCACTCAATAAAAACTTTGGAGGCAGTCGCTCGGGAGCAATTAAATAAAACAAGTTTACGAAATCAATTAGTTGCAATGTTGGCTTTTACACAAGTTGTTATTGAGTTTCGTAACTTGTAATATGTCCCGTATTAGCTTTTTGTTACCATTCTGTAGGAAACCAATGCTCATAGTAAAGTTGTGTTTTTCAATTCTTTCTTTAAATAACAGGCAATATAATGTATAAAATTATACTATTAAGTTACTAGCACATTTTTAAAAATTAATAAATTTGTATATTTACTACATGAAACAAATAGGATCACTACATCAATTACATTATAGTTTTTATTTGATAATTAATACATTAAGCAAGTAAGAAAATTAATACATTGTTCATTCATAACATGTTCAGCTAGCTAGCTGTACCTGCGACTTCGTCCGCTTGGAATTTAACATTATCTTTCTAAAGTAAAAGTAATCAAAGTTACTCTTTATTACATCAGTTATAAAGAGTAACTTTGGTTACTTTTACTATACAAAAGTTTCGTCAAAATCGGTCCAGCCATTTCAGAGATTAGCCGGAACAAACAGACAGACACAAGGAAATTGAAAAGAATGTTATTTTGGTGTATGTACCGTATTTATATTCATATGCATGTAGTAATAAATAGTTATTTCAATATTATAAACAGACACTCCAATTTTATTATATTGTATTTTAATTTAATTATTCTGATTTGTTAGAAAATTACATTAAGCACATTGGAATTATATGATGAAAAGTGTATTCCACTTTGAGTGCAACATGTGACAAAGGAATAACCCATTTTCCATGGTGTGGGATAGTAATGCATGTGTATTAAGTAGATCCATAATTTATTTTGAAATGTCTGAATAATAAATAAAAGATAGAAGAAGGAAAGAAGAATAAAAGATAGAATATAAGAAGATCTTCAAATTTAGTTGTAAATACTGCAGATAATTTACATTATTATTGCTTTATTAAACGAATTAGTTTTCTGTTAGAACTATCTCGGCTACTACGCCTAACTAATTACGCGACACAGATATTACTTGATCTGCGCTCGAAAGAACAACAGCCTACACTGAAACAACTTACTAACTTAATGAACAACTTTGTAAACAAGCGAACAACATGGAAACTAATTGATTTTGTAAAAGTCATTGCTTCATTACATTATCTATTCTTGGTTGTTTATGAACTTTGACTTTATTGAATATCTCATTAAATAAAATACTAATTTGTTTGTGTAAAATTAATTTGAACATATTCTCTTGTTAGCATAAACATATTTACCATAATACTAAATCACGTCTATACTTTACCCGTGCCCACAATATCAGGTTCAGTAACCTCGACGACGTGCTGACGATGCCGTTGTTCGTTTTCGTGCTTCTAAAGAAGATGGGGACCAATGGAATCTTAATACAGGATAAGAGACAGGACATCTTAGTCATATGTAATGGAAACGCATAAGTATTATTATACATGATAACATGTTGTTCATGTATGTATTCTATATGTACCTATGTATAGGCGACGGTTACCGCTTACCATCAGGTACAACGTCAACATGTTTGCCATTGGCGGATGAACCAAATATATAGAGGCTCTAAGTCTCGTCAAATGCAGTGGCATTGGATGAGGTTTGCCACCATACCAATTGATATTGTTTAATAATTAATTTAATAGACGCGATAAGTGTAAAAAAAATGAAAAATACATTTATATTCATTCACAACGTTTATATACTTATACGTGATTTACAACGTTTATACGTTATATGTGGATGATTATTAATAATTTTAATATATTATTATTTATAAAAGAAAACACTGTTAAAGAAATTTTATTTTTTAATATAATACTTTCATAGTGTTTAAAAAGCGTACACTTTACACTTAACTGAAATCATTCAAAGAACAATGGGTATAGATTTACTTTTTATTATGTAGTTCGATACAGTTATAAAAAAATCAACATTAATATTGACTCTTTAAGCTACTTTTATTGAGACGTTTAATATAATCAAATCGGATGCATTATCTGAAACGTGTTTCATGTCATCCATTTGAGGGGAGTGTGTGAAGAGATTCAGAGCTGAACCGAATCGCGATTCCCTCAGTTATTTGCATCTGAAAGAGCGTCAAATACCTACTCGAGTATGAGGATAAGGACAAGGATAAAGTAATAAATTGTCTACATTTCATCCGCCTTCAATAAGCGAACAATGCCCAGCAATGAGAATTTCGTTTTCGTCTACGCTTTAAAAATAAATAACAAAAGGCTATATTCTTGGCACTCGAAAATTTAAATAGCGAAGATAAAATATCGCGTCACCTTTATATCTGCATGTGCTTTATTGTTATGATGTTTCGCAATAAATATCAATGGTGATATGAATGGTATTATTTATGATGTTTCAGGATATTATTTTATAGTTACGGTATATAACTGCCAGTTTTTTATATAGCAGGTCCGATTTTGTTCACGATTGGCTGGGTCAAATAATCTGGTAGATATTGGGCGTTATTTGCACATAGGTACTTCCTTACGTCCAATTCCCATCCAATTTCAGTTCAGTTTATGGTAATACTATCTGGTAGTACCTAATATTATGTTACTTTGTTTCAGCACGATAACTAAGAAGATCATCTCCATTACATTTAGAAAAAAATATTCTTTAATTTATTATTAAAAGCTGGCGAAATGTTAACCAAACAAAATAAAATAAGCATTCTAATGTATTCAAAATGGCATAATGGAGGACCCCGTTTGACCTAGATGACACCGCTTAAGTCCCACTTTTAGGCAACCCCGTTCATTTCAAGGTAAAATTAAAAATAGTTGTGATTACAATTTCCGAAGACAGATTTTTATTTTCACGTTCACTTATATCTCAGTAAAATATTAAGAAAAAGAGCAACTATGTAATATTATGCAAAATTATTCGTATAATTATGCAAATGTAGGGCAGTCTGATGGTCGTGACCGCAATTGACATTCAAGTGGGTCCTTACTAACCTGCTACACTAACACCAAATCTGATACGCTTTCCATTCTAAGCAAACATATAATGAATCCACTTTAATATTATATAACCAGTAGTATATTAAGTAGCTTTAATATAAACTAAAAGGGTCATTGTCATCGTACAAACGAAAGTGTTAGAAAAAAATTTTGCTCTGTTAAAAGTCTTAAGGAATATTAGCGATAAAAAAAATATATATATAATATTTTTACAAAATAAGCACTATTTAAACATGGGTTACAATAAAGTAAAGAAATTCATTATTTTAAAAAAGGATTAATTAAATATTAGATTACTAATATAAGATACGGCCACTTTAATGCTGAACGTTATTATGCCATTTGGGATTGCATATTAAATCTTTAGTGTGATAATAGTACTTACTATTAATACTTTTTGGTGTATATTATTTCTGAGGTTGGTTATGTAAGAGCTCAGACAATATTTTGTAGTATACCTACGATAATAATAATAATATAGGTACCTATGATATAATGTATACCTCCGTAAACCCGAGATTAACTACCCACTTTTTTTGGCAATCGAGTCAAATAACCGAGTTTTATTTTACAATTCACGAACATAACATAACACACACTATTATTAAAACACTATTTTGATCCTTTACCCCATATAAATAGGCACAGAGTTCCGCTCAGACCTTTCACAAATAATAGTTTATGCCCGATCAAGTGTTCCAGAATATTTTTTGCAGGAATAGCCTTTCAGGAGGGCATATTAATTTTTCGATTGAATAACCGGCTCGTTGGCTTCGTGAAATTCGACTTTTAATTCTCTATTGTCGGCTGTGCGAGGCTCGTAATAGAATCAAGAAGCCGGGTCACGTCGCAGACCCCAAACGGCTGACTGTGGAAGATAAACTTTACCTTCATTGTCAATTTCCTTGAGTCTTGAGGGCACTCTGCACGCCCGGAAACAATGAAAGAAAAGTACTTTCAACGAGTTTCTGTTGACTTTTTAAATGGTGCGTTAGAACTAAGTCTATTAAGATCCTCCTATTTTCCCTATTTATTGATTCCGTTATATAATAGAGAATCTAAAACAAAATATAAAAAAAAATTGTAATCATTACGACAATATTTACTCATTTAATTCTACATTTTAATTAAATTAATAATTCTGAATATGTCACATGATGTCATCTAGTCCTAAACTAATAAGGGCTAATATTAAGCAAAAAATAATTTTGTACATAATTAACTGCCAATAGTAAAATACTTCACTATTATATTTTTACAAATATGTCCCTATTATGTATAATAAGAATTATCATCAATTATCACTACAAATAATTGAAGCCATCGTAAAGTGTCGCAGTATATTAATCCGGTGTACTACCAATATCATCAACAATTACATAAAACATAGCAAAATACTGCCACGACTATTATCCCATACGGGGTAGTCAGAGGCAATTGTGAGTTATCGACGTAGTAAAAGTAACATTTGGTAACACATACATTTCTCTGGGTATATTTGAATCTGACCTGACAGAGGTGAGCCTACTGATGTATGAGTTTCATGTACCAAAGAGTCAGTCAGAAATATATATGTTTTTGGTTTTGGCCAGTTTTGAAAGCACAATATCTTAGGAGTACATACGTCACGGTATTAAACCGTTTTCAACCATTCAAATTCAAAAATCATTTATTCATGTAGGACATTTTAGCTGCTTATGAACGTCAAATTTTTACATTCTAACTTTATTTTTTTCCCTACCGTCCAGTTCGTTATATAGATCCAATTGAGAAAAACTGGCAAGAAACTCAATTTTCAACCATTCAAATTCAAATTCAAATTCAAAAATCATTTAAGGACATTTTAGCTGCTTATGAACGTCAAATTTTTACATTATATTTTTATTTTTTTTACCGTCCAGTTCGTTATATAGATCCAATTTTTTTACTTTTTTTTTTAAGCCAGTTTATTTACAATGTATATTTATATAGGTGTCTATGTCTAACATTAAATGAAAATTCAGTGCATGAACAACTATTGCCATGCACACTCGTCATTCAAGTAATCGTTTAGTGAGTAATAGGCTTTGCTCAGTAAATATGATTTAACAGATGTTTTGAATTTATTTAAGGGTAATTTCTACATATCCTTTGGTATTTTATTGTAAATTTTTATACCTATTCCCATAAAAGACCTATTAACTTTTTCTAAACGATACTTGGGGACAGCAAGTTTGTCTTTAAATCTAGTATTAATAGTATGAATATTGCTGTTTTTTGGAAAACATTTATATGTATATCAATTGTAATAATAACCGTGGACAATTCATACAGCACCATCTAGTCCCACGGTAAGCAGAGCTTATGTGGGTATTAGATAACTGATATAACTACTTATATATTTTTTGTAAATACATACATAATATACATAGAAAATACCCAGACTGATAAAAATGTGTGTACCGTGCGAGAAATCGAACCCTCGACAATCAGAAGAAAAGCAGTGTCCTATACCGCTAGATCACCGAGGTCGTCGAAATATATATTGATGCTTAAGTGTTATTAATAAAGTAAACATTTGTGTCAATTGAGTAATATTAATAGCTCTAGGGATTCCGCTGTAATATCAAATTTGCATCATTTACCTGTAAATATATTTATATGTATACACAACTAGTTTTACTATTTTAATATGATGTTGTTAATATGTGAGTTACTTCAAAGATGGTCATGGGTAGTCGTTTCAACTTTGGGGTCGGTTATCACTATTAATGGAGCTTTGAATTCGTTAAAGCTAGTAGTTTTAATCCCTAGAGTAAGAGTCTGTATAAACTAACGGGTTGGGCCCGTAATTTTCCAGGCCTCTTAGTTTGCAAAATACCTCTAAAGGTGCGTCGTAATTATTATGTCTGTTTAGTTATTTTTTATAATTATTAAAAATGACTCTCGTTGTTGCAGTAACTGAAAATCATCTAGAAATATATGTGCATTGAGAAATTTCAGCGTATGACATTTTTCATAGATCATACCTATGTAGGCTTCTAAAAGCCACAGAATGTATATATGAAATGTGGATTGATTCTGAAAAACTTTACTCTTCGTACATCGTCATTTCTTAGAGCTGAAGTGAAAATTACTACACATGAGATGGAGATATGGAGTACAGGTAAGTAATACGGTCTATAATATAATAGCTTATGTCGATTCTGTAATATAGAGTCATATATTACATTATCTTCCTTATTCTATAGTGTAAACAATGAGGTAACCCAAATATATTTCTTTATATGATCTACTTGATTATGACATAGAATAAAAAAAAACTTTCAATGTTAAACCAATATGCTTACCATTATTCTTTTAAATCGATCGAGGAAACCATAACCATTGGTGCAATATTAAAACCAATTTTATGGTAAGTAACAAAAACCTATAATAATAGGTAGCTACGTATCTTCTTTCTATTGAACTCTGATCTTTGGCATTAAATTGGTTTTACGAACTTCGACAGTTACCGGGCCTGATTTGCTTGATATTAAAAGCCGGAGAAATAGGCACCTATAAGTTTGCTTATTTTTGGAAAATATGTAGCTAATAATAAATTTTTTGGTGTTATAATTTACGCTCTCAAAGGAAATTATGAACAACTTCCTGTTTTAAATATAACATTCTTGATGTTATTTTTATAATACAAATATAATTTGTGTAGTAATAATGTTAACGAATAACATTTTAAATCTATAAATAAATAGCTAACTGTTGATGATGCCTATTTAATTTAAACCTATTTAATTTTAAAATTTATTGGAATGCAACTTTATATATATGTATATATTATATAACCATTTACATAATCAACATTAAATTACTATAACCAGAAGAATATGTTTTTTAGATTTAAAATAGAGCGTATTTTCATCCGCTTACATTTAATATTAGGCTATCTCTGCCTATTTTATTAATGGTCGTGATCGAGATTGATCTTAGAGCACTTTTTTATTACGTTTTTACGAGAATTTTTCTTTCCTTTTTTTTTATAATTATTTACTTTTGGAACTTGTATCTTGTACACTTTTTTTCTTTGGTTAATATTAATCTATGTATATGTTTAAAATAATTATGCTTACAATATATTAGTACCAGGAATATCGTCTAAATACACAGACTAGATTTTGTGGTGCTATTTGGATCCTTGTCTCCCCCTCTAAGAAAACTAAATAATAATTCAATAATTATTGTAAAGTCTTATAGTTTAGTTTAAAAATGCAAAATTTAGACATTTACTAGGAGTGTGGAAATTTTAGCAACATTTCACATACCGTATAGCTAACCATGTACAAACAAAATAAAGTAGTCCAATTTACGATTCCAAATGGGCCCCTTTGTCTAACACATTCAAGTGTATGGTAAACAGAAACCAGCATGAGAACAATAGATCACTCTCAAGCAATCGCACAGGTTACATATTAGGCCCATGTGTCTGCGTTGTCGACCGCGACAAAAACCACTCGCACCACGTTACGTTAAACTTAGAATTGATTTTCACAGTCTTTTTGAGATAGGTCTGTTTTTAACGCCAGTATAGCAAACATGTGCGCCGGGCGACATATTGCTTTTTTCATTCCTTTTCTATATCCCTCCCTGTCGTGTTTTCGCTTTGGTAGACGTCGATATTGGGGCTTTTTTTCATGTAGAATGACGAATACCAAGCGTGACTGTAAATCTAATAAACGACGGAAAGGAATGGCTATGAATATTTTGTAGGTATTAACCGCTAATAGCCTGTGAAAACATTTAATAATATTCAAATATATTCCATGTTATTATACCACAAAGAATAATGTAAATTATATTAAATAAATATTAAAAAAGAAAATCAGAGTAACGACGTTACAATGGGCCGATTTACATTCTTAATCAAAAGATCGGATAGAGGAAATACGATAAATCACTGAATGGCGGGGCTTATTGACAGCCAACGTTACATTTGGAAGGAGAACTCTAGAAATCAATTTCCGTGCTGAGTTTAAAGTCCGATATTGAGCCGCGCCCCGACCCCATCTCTGCCGCCCTCCAGCTACTCGACCTTCGGACAACCTGAAAATTAGATTTTAGCTGCCGATAACATATGCCTTGGCCAATGGATTTTCTTCAATTGAAGAATAAATCTGGTATACATATAAATATATTTGAACTATAAGTCCTTGCTGTCGATATATAATAAAGTAAAATTCTAAATTGTATCAGTAAGTAGTGCCTATTAAGATATAGAGAAAGTAGCATCAGATAAAAAAATAGCTGTTATATTGTTTACCTTTGTGGTTTTATTTTTTTTTATTAAAAATTGCGTTGCTTGTATAAAATAACAAAAAATAAATTTTCATTCTAACCACCGAAATATCGGCACAAGGAAAATGGTATTTTATAATGATACGGAGTAATAACAAATCTTATCTAAAAAGTTATAACGCAATATTTATTACACGTACTTGTCCTCAAGTAAATCAGATAACAAATTCACTTAGGCGACATAAAAATGATGTACTACTGTGGTGCCACAAGGCGGCACGACGCGACGGCACAGGAGGCGGGGTGCCACGCGCCAAGCTTAGCGCCCGTGTTAAGTGTCGCCCATAAACAAGGGGCCCTCAACACGTCACTTGCTACAAATGGACTCTTTATGTCCCTGTCAAATAGAAATTCGCTTGATTTCTTTCACGACGCTATTTGTCTTTGTAATACGCAGTTCCTTAATCACTTGCTCCATAATACAATGGCCGATTTCGCGGCTTTCAAGTTAGAGACTAATTTATATAAGTATCGGTCAAGTTTTCTATAACGAGTAGTTAAGTTTATGAAAATGGTTATGTTTCGTAAATGGTTCGTAGTAGTTAACTTGTGTGCTGAATATTGTTAGTGATTAACTAAATGACATTCATGGATTTAAATGTTAATATGTTTTTAAAAAATCACACACAGGAGCGTATTTTTTATGACACGAAGTCGCAATTCCCATCCCTTTGATAAATATTACTCAAATAATTCTGTAATAATTTAATTCTGTAAAACTGAAAAACTCCTGTTTACTTTTCAGTTTTAAAATTATGCATTTCCATACAAATATGTAAATTAAATTGTTCTTTTCAAGCCAGATAAAAAGTTTTTAAAATTCGAACAAATACAGACAAAAACAAAATGCATAATGGACAAATGTTTGTTCGTAAAATGCTAGTGTAGTGCATGATAAAAATCCGTCGCAGTTTGTTACAGTTTTGGCGCGTATAGTAGCAACATGTCAAGAAGTGCTGACAATGGACGCTCTCGTGCTGCGTTATTTTCTCCTTACTCATTGCTCACGTAGTTTTTTACTGTCTGTAGATATAACAGTTTGTGATTCAACACTCCTTTTCCGTTTGCATTGTTTGTAATCGAAACACTGAAACTTTTACATAGACTTCCTACCTTCCGTAATATAAACCGCATTAATAATATAAACGTGAAAATATGTTTGTTTATTTGTCTGGATGTTATCTTTTCACAATTTACCAACAGAATAGATCTTAATGAATTTAGACGTGAATATAGATTGTATCACGAGGATGGAGTTATATAAATTCACATTGCTTAATGGTTTGTTAAAATCCATTCAGATTTATATGAATTCGAATACAGTTGACAAGATTTATTGGAAACGTTTCTAACTTCAACTGCTATAGGAAATTGGGTCAATTCATAAATATAAAAATATTATATAAGTGGTAATTCAGTTATCGTTTAAAGCAAAATAGCTCCATAAAACTCGTTTTAATACTTTATTTGAGCTTAAACTTCCGTGCCGTTTAAATTATTTGTCCGGGGAGACTGAAGCTGGTCCAAATTTAATTATAAACAAAATTTTCAGTCACGTTTCTAAACTCGTTATGATTTTTCTTCATCGTAAAACATTTTTTATGAAATATTCAAAGAATATTGTCAATAAAATAAAAGAATAACTTGTTTAAAATTATCTGAATTAGAAACAGTATTTTGTCAAGTGTAATACAGAACTCGGTATTAATTTTACTATGTACACTTCTATAGGATATAATCAAAGTAATTTCATTCCTCCAAACATCCAATTGTTTCACGCATTCAATTCAAGATCTTTCAAGATTCATGATCTTCATCATGCCAATAGTCCCATTAACATTGTTTGGGTGAGAAGTTATATGGGTATTGTAGGCAACGAAGCTGCAGATGCGGCCGCTGGAGAGGCCAGTCGCCTACATAAAGTTCCTGATTACCGTAAGTTTCCACTGTCTTATGCTAAAACCTTAAATAAGAAAAACAGTCTACTTACATGGGAAAAGAGGTATATATGTCTGCTGAGCAAGGCTCACACACCAGGAAGCTCCTCCCCCATCTCAACAATATAAGAGACCTCTTCTCCAGAACAGAACGCTCCTTTCATCTCAGTCAAGTTTTCACTGGACACGGATACATCAAGAGTTATCGCATGCGCTTTCACATCACCGACAATTCACACTGCCCATCTGATGGAGACAGTGAGCAAACGTTTGAACATCTCTTCTGTAATTGTCCTATTTTTGGAACAGCCCGTTACGACCATGAACAAGTGTGCCGAATGCATAAAGTTGACTCCCCTTACAAGTTGACCAGTATCATTACGAAGCCGGAAACTTTGGCTTCTTATGATGCACTTGCTAAAACAATAGTGAATAATTTAAAAAAGATAAATAATATATAAGTCTATAAATTCGTAAATACATAAAATATATTATATATAAAGATATAAAAATAACATATATCTATTTCATATATGTAAATATGTATATGTGTGTCATCTATATAAATATATAATAAACATCTAGTGAAACACAACTAGCCCTACGAAAAGTTCTGCTGTATCAAATCGCAAGCGGAAGTCAATATGTTAATAAGAAATAATGTCATGTAGGCGTACCAATAGGTATTGCTTGCCCTACGACATCGATGGTGGATAATACCCCTAAGTACCTTCAACTGAAACTGAAAAACTGAAAAACTTATATAGATTCAAAACACTTAAAGATTACTATTTTACCTAAATGCCGTCTACACAAAGTTAGTAATTCATTCTATGGTAATTGCGTAAGATTTTACAATAAACTGCCAGAATCTACGCAAAATCTGACAGAGAGGCAATTCAAAATTTATATTAAACAAATGCTATGTAAAAAGCCTATAGGATAGATGAATTCATAGATGACAGCAATATCTAGCAAGAATAATTTTTTTAGCGGACAACGTTATAATTTATTTTTCATACTGCTTTCTTGAAATATGATAGCGCAGTGGCTTTTGTAGTGATTGCCACATGCAGGATGCATACTATGGAAAGTGCGAATACTGTAACTAGCATATAATAAATTTAAATAAGTAGCTATGACGAAATCGAGTGGAATGAGTAGTCATGCTCACTAAAATGTCCAGACATGTGCGGCGTGGTGGGCCGGGCCATTGGGCTCCCTAAAATATGGTCGAGCGCAGTGGTGGCTGGCTCATCCGTCATACTCGTGAACGAGTGCTGCTTGTAGGGACTGGTCTGCTCTTATCACATAACTGATTTAATCTTATTGTGTTTTTATATTTGAGCCTAAATGAATTAGTGCTGGTTGGTAGTTTGTATTCACACGTATCGACTTGTAAAATGTGAACTTACAAGGATTGTTTAAAAGAGCAACACAAAAGTTTCTTGTGATGAGACAGCTTTCCGAATAAGCGGTAGATTAAAAAAAAAGGGTTGACTGTTCAAAAGTGCTTAACTTAAGTTTATTTGAATAAATGATTTTCTATTCTATTATATTCTACTGACATACTAAATATACCATACAAGTATGATGGTACATCATAATTAATACTTAATACGTTAATAAGTTTTGATAAAAACATAATAAATCTATTAAAAATTACATAACACAGCATTCATTATTTTTGTTACATTACGTGAGAACCTTCCATTTGAGGCACCCGTTATTTAATTAGCATTTCTTAGCTACCATCACTTTATATAATTAGTAGCAATATTCCAAGACTTTGCCCGCGTAAATTAAAAATAAAAAGTATCCCATACATTAATTTATATGTAAGTCATTTCATATGTATCTTCATTGATAAAGTAGTGATAATCTACGTAGGATTGTTACCCGTAGATACACATAAAAACTTCACATCATGATGTAATATCTATTTCCCTGTCCCTTCGTTCTCATTCTGAGTACTATATTATATTGTAATAATGTGCCTTTTGTATATAATGTGACCTATAACATTCTTCCTATAACTTTTAAACGGTGACAGAGTTTTTTTACTCGCTGCACTTGTTTCGAAATTTACTAATGCGGATTTATTAATAGTACCTTAAAATGATTATTTATTTATTATTATAATCTATTAAATACGACCGAGTATCTAACAATTCGTATGTATAAAAAACATATCATGTAATAGTAGGATCTACGTATATTAACGTTTATATTTTATTACAATATCATCCACAAGCCCAATTTGAGTTGTACCCATTCATTTGAACATTGCATGTTTGTGTTTGTTACAGGAAACCTTTATCCCTCAGGACTTGAGATCAAAGCATTACGCAACGAAACTCAAAAGAAAACTAAAATAAAAATGTTTAATATGATTATGACTAAGAAGTCAGCATGTTATAATTTATAATGAGGATTACGCCGGGGGGTTGGGAAATACTCATTCGGAGAAATGCGTTGTATTGTATTTGTAACTATGTAATTAAATATATAAACAGTACATATTAGATGGTATTATTATACAACATATGAACATGTAACTGAATTAACAAATTAGATATTTTGATAACTGTGATTTAGAAAATATATCTCTTATTTTCTAAGATATGAAAAAGGAATATAATCATGTTATTTGATAATAATAACATTTATATGTTAGTTAGATAACATGTAGATTTATAAATAGCAATTTACACTTACTATCTGGGTAGCATTTCACTTGATTGCCATTCCAATTATATAAACCCAAACGAATGGCCGGATGTTACGAAAAAAAAAACGTAATAACGTAAGCATATTAAACGTAGAATTTTTAATATTTGTATCCGATATTATAACTTTAGAGCGATTATGGTGATTCTGTTACCTGTTATTAATTTTTGATACAGTAGCCGCGGGAGTCACTAACTACTTTACTAATTTGAAAACAGATACTATGAAATTTAAAGGTTTAGTTTCAGGCTTGTAATTTACTTAAATCGTATTGAAAATATTTTTTACACACTTACAGTGTGTAAAAATATATTATATATTATATGTAGAACTTAATTTTTATATTGAAAATCTTAAATGATGAAGGACTATATATATAAACTCAATTATAATTATAATATGACGACCTCGGCGGTCTAGTGGTTTACCACACCGCTTTACGTCCGATGGTCGCGGGTTCGATTCCTGGCACTGCTCAAACATTTGTATTCATAAGTATGATTGTTTGTATCGGTCTGGGTGCTTTCTCATGTATAATATGTACGATACGAAAAAAACGATTTACGAAAAAATATATCTATATATTTGTATCAGTTGTCTAGTACCCATAATACAAGCTTTAGCTAGCTTATCTTGGGACTAGATGGCGCTGTGTGAATTGTCCTGAGATTATTATTATTATTATTACTGAAAAGAGGATACCACATATACAGGCACAGATATAAGATAGATATGTGTCTTTCTTTTTTTAAATATATGTGAAATTTATATCTAATATCGGCAAATATAATGTTATGTTTTGCACCATCAGCTTCGCCGAGCAAAAGGATCTATTAGCATTTGCATAAATGTGGATGTTCCACGTTTCACCATATGCTGGGTGTTCCCATATGGCCGGGTATGTAAGGCTTGTATCCTACATAAATTAGTTTCCATTATGGATATGAGCCTTGTTTGCAGTATTACATAAAGCAAGCTTAAAGGAATTAATTGTATAAATAGTAAAACCTATATGCAATCCTTTTAACAATATGAGAAGATAATACGAGAGATTTACTTGAAATTTTCAATCTACTTTCAAAAGGTAATTTTTTACTATATTTCTGTTACTTGCATCGTTATTAAGTTCAACAGTTAAGCATTGATAAAACTGAATAAATTTTGGAACTTTTTTATAGTCAATAGGATTTTTATATATTGATTATTTTTAACATATCTTTGTCCTATTATTTGGAGACAGTGTAGTCTGTATTCTTCTTCTAAAACTATTACTAATAGCCTTTATATTTTTATTATGCTACTATAATTGATCACAATAAGCATCTATGTATAATTAAAGCATTATTCATTATAATAATGCCTACACAAATGAAAGTTCAATGTGTATTGTACGCTTTATCCTATGGTAGACAACAAAATGATTAGGTACAATTTTTTGTTGTCTGACATTTGTCAGAAGTGAACAAAAAACATCAAACTCAAAGGATATGTATTGAAACATATTTTCAAAAAGTTTCTCGTTTTTTCATTGCGAAGCGGAACAAGAATGCCATTTAGACTAACAAGTAAAAGTATTAATCACGAACGAAAAAGATATCGGAACAAAAATGGGTACTTTATCAAAGAAATCACGTAGCAATGTTACATAAAAAGTGGTTTCCAAAGCGAAATGTAACCGCTTAACTTTTAAAACGTATACGTGATTCAATTTAGAAGTTGTATCTCCAGACGCGGTGAGCCCGAAAACTGTCGCTAAAACCTATTCAACTTTCCTTCCATATTTTAAAAATGGTTTTGGTTACATGCTACTTGAAGTTGAATGCCTTATATAAAATTTTTAAATTGTAGCCGTATTTACGTGTCGGAGAAATGTTACGTGACTGCATGTATTGACCTAGCATAAATGTAGGTTAGTCCAGAGGAAATATGGAAATATTATTATTCAGCAACTCAGGCTAGATTTTAAGTGTACACTACAACATATTCCAATATTGAATAGTACGAGTATCAAGCTAAAAAATACTGGATTTACTGCCTTTGCTTGGTCTATTTCTGTTGTGAAATAGTACGAGTATATCAGTGACGTTCAGGTGACTTTTCGGTATGTTTTCCACTTCTGGCATTTCGTAGGTAGAAGAAAAATGATATAATTATATTATAATATGTTTTTGTTATCCAAATTTAGGTGCTTATGTAAAGTATTGTACAATAGAATCGTATTCTCATCCTCGTATCTAGTATGTTTTTTTAATGTTGCGAAAATAGCAATGTAAGAGAATTGTATCTCTTATGTATATGAATGGATTTATATAATTGCGGTTCCTGGGATTGACAGCAGGAAGTATAGGGACAGTTATGTCAGTAAACCAATGTAGCCAGCCATGCAAGGACATCTCCGATCGCAATGATCAGTTAATATACTCGTAGTTCAACAACGAGAATTGCTAATTTGCAATGCTACTAGTAAACCATTGGTTTAATACTGCTTATATAAATATATAAGTAGTATATTATATAAATTATATATTACTCCTTTTAGTATATATTTTATTATTATTTGGTTATTTACTTTTACTCAGTTGAAAGGAGAAAATAAACGGGTTTAAAAAATCTAAATGAATATATAAAAAAGACATGTTAATATCCTAATAAAATGAAGTAAACGATATACAGAATATTAGGGGTGCAAAATTTATTAAATTTAGGATCCAATAAGGTTCGTGATGTTTAAAAAAAAGTAACCTTTAAACCATTATTTTCTTGCCAGCTTTAATACCCTTCATTACGTAATGAATTTAATCGTTCGGCTCAATAGAATACCCTCGGCGCTTTTATTAAATGGTAGTATATTGCCAGTTAAAGCTTTATAAACTAATTTAATAAGCCATTAAAGCTATCTGGACCAGGGGTAGCCATGGTGATTTATAGCAATATGAGAACATTAAAAACGCATTACGAAAACATGACTTTGGGCGGAAAATTTAACAGCGTTTATATACAGCCTGCAACGGATGTTTTATTTTACAGTAAATCTGCAAAAACGGCTTAGTAATAAATTTCTCGGTATTTCTTATTCTGTTTATTCAAGAGTTTTGGATGCGAGATGTTAGCAAAACGGAGGTCGTAATGTATCAATATTTCTATATTTTTAATTCGTTATATCCATATTTTGAGAAAAGTGGTTAAACTTTACGAAATAAACTTAATTAACATTCGTGCTATATGGCTATAATCAAATTGCAATTAATTTTCATTGAAATTTATAGTATCGTAAATTATTAAATATACCGTTCCTACATAATCATTAAACTTTAAACTATTTGGAATATAAGCCTTGTAACATCAGTAGTTGTCAAATTAAGGTGGTGGTATTTGCTGACATTCGACCTGATGCCTGAAGTGGTAACAGTCGACTATTTACATGAACTTCTTCTCATCTCCATATCATTCCGAACTGACGGTAGATTTGACATATCATAAGAGTCTGTAATAGACCTACATGAATAAAGATATTTTGAATTTGAATTTGAAATTTGAACAATAGTTATGTGATACCCATGCGTTGTCTTTTCGTAAGACAAAAGTATCATATTTCATTACGCTGTAATTTTACTGCCGTATTCCACCTTTCAAAACCAACCTAACTCACAAAGCAAGTTGCTTGGCGGCTGAAATTGGTGAGACCACATGTGCCCACGTCGACGACTTTGTGCAAAATCTACGTCGGCAATGTTGATGTTATCGACAGTACTTGTTTGTTCTTCAACACTTCCCTTAAAGCGACTACTTTGGTTTAAGACGCATACTTGTACCTACTTAGTCACTATAATACTTATGACAAATAGGTAACTGATTTGTAACTAGTTTAATTAATAATGTTCGTAAACTAAACAAGGGATTTAACGTGTATACACCAGGTAATTGCAACTGTGTACTGACTGGATTTATTGTTTGCAAGAATATTTACCTTTCTGAAATTAATTTACAATTTTTATTTCATATCCACAAACTGGTGTTGAATCAGCTGAACTAGTAAATAAATATATGTAATGTTATATACTAATTTCCAATTAAAGTTATTAACTTTCTTTATTTTATACTAATATGTCGTCAACAATATTGGTAAAATTCAGCAAAGTAAATTCATATGAAAATCAGTTCTCTGAAGGTCCATTTATTTTTATTCTATTTTATTCTTTAATGTACAAAAAACTTGTACAAAGGCGAGCTTAATGCTATATGGCATTCTCCACCAGCTAACCTTTAGGTATACAGAAAGCGTTGTTTTATTAATTTTTTATATATAATTATAGCTACTGCTATTATATATATAGCTACTGAATATGAAGCAAATTTACTAGTATAGGGGTTGTTGGTTGCATTTAAGAAGTAGCATCTTGCTTCGTTAAGATTAAAAAGAGCACCTGCTAATTAAGTTGTGTAGCACAGCTATGTCAGCTACACAAAAAGAAATGTAGGTAACAATCTACCCTGTATATACGTACCTATAGGAAGATACCTGATCACGACCCAATTTGGTAAAATGTAGCCTGGGGAAATCCTATTTTCTACAATTTGTAGTTACTTCTTTGAAATTTCATGAAATGTATTTATAAGGGTGTTTTTCTTTTGAAAAATAGAATTAGATTACAAAATGAATGCTCATAACGATATATTGTAATGAAATACAATTTTAACCTGAACCTGTAATACACATTTTTATTTGTATTATGTATACATTTATTATTTAACAAATGATCATCGTCGTTTGCTTCTAACCATTGCTGAACAAAAGCCTTTTACAATATCATCTACCGTATACTCGTATACGTTATTCTTTTTCATAATATTAGATGATATAAGCAGACGGATACTAGCGACTATATATTATTTTTGGATTCTTCTTATTAGGAAGTTTATCCTTCTGTAAATCATCATGTTGAGTAGATAGATTTAATAAATAAAATAACTGAAATGAAAAGGACATTTTAACATTTTTTTTTAATCTTTATAGTTCCTGTGTGGAGTTTGCATAAGTAATTCATTATGCTTGTTTTTCACCTTTTTCCTGGACAGAAGGGATATTAAACTGTACGGCATATTACGGAAATAGTTCAATAAGGCAATTTAATTAGTTTGCAAGAGATTGAAGAGACTATCTCGATTGTTATACAAACTTATACATAGGTACGTAGTGTTGCAAACATATAGTTCTAAATGTTAGTATGTTAAATGTTATTTAGTGTACGACAAATACCGATAAGCTTAAAAATACCTCAAACTTACTAAAATTACTAATCATAATTATATGTAAAGTGATCACATTTATAATAATTTTACTATAACGTATTCTCACACGAACAAATGACCCGATGTACTGCTAAAACAACAGCAACAATAATATGGTACAGTAGTATTATAACAACAATATATAGATATAAATATTTTTTACAATAGTATGGAATATTTATAAAAGATTTCCTGTAATATTGTATATACATTTTTTTTAATATCTAATACTAATTTTCATATTGTACATAATATTCTTACAGATCAGTTCATGTGGCCTTGAAAATGTGCTAAACTTCTTTCTCGACCTACTCGTACATAGAATTTTATTGACTACCGTCTAAAAAGTCAAGGTAATCCGCGATACCTCTCACGAACTTGATCCGTTTAAAGTCGGTTTTCTTAGAGGATTTGTACATGTTTAGCTGAAAACAAGGCTAGAGTGGTATTTTTTTTTGTTACGCGTTATATATTTATCAGGTAACCAAACATACCGGAGAACTAAACAAGCTACTTTACAAATAATGAATATTAAGCAATTATAAAGTTACATTCATACTTCATATAATTTTTACATATGTAAGTAATATTTAATTCTTTTGAAAATAGAGAACTTCATTATATAATCAAGTCTCATTAACCTGTAATATATTATACTAAGTGAGCGTTATGGGATTCTTGAACCCATACCTAGAAAGCCAATTTCTGTCTGTATAACAATTTTTCTAAGTAATAAGAGTAAAAATACTTTTTTTATATAACAGATTAGTTACTGTGAACGTTATTTAATTTTAGTTCGCTAAAGATAAAATGCGGCCGTTACAATTCGTTATGGTTTTATGTTTTACATTGATTTTATTTTCTTTGTTTTCTATGTATTGTAAAATTGTGTATAACATTTTCTAATATTTTTAACATTGCAACTAATGTATAGTTTTCGATATATCGATATACCACTGTTAAAAATAATATACTCTAAATACCGTAAAAAAATTAAAATAGTAGTGTAATATCGATCTAATACCTCCACTCATATAGGTCATGAAAAGCTCAAACGAGTAGTTACTTTCCATCCTACGGTACAAAGATTTTTATGGGCTGCATCTGATAAATTCTTTTTTTGTCTTGCTGGTCACAGAATTTGCTGTAGATATATACAGCATATACAACTATTTTGATTAATAAAATCTATTATTAGATGATACCTTTATGAGCCTATGCACTTGTATTTATTATAGTTATAGATTTCTATTTTAAGATAAACGCACATGAGGACACAAGGTTGTCAACAAACAGTGTTACCACTAATATGTTTTAAATGAAATGAAGTTTATATGTCTATTTAGCAACTAGATAAAACAATCAGAGCAAAGCCTTTAGATTTTATAATGAATTATTGAGAAAAATAATATATCTAATTTTGAGATAAGAAGAATATCACATTACTGTCATGTTTTTTGGTGTTAAAATCTCAAAGTTATTCATACACGTTTAGGTATGTTTAAAAATTCTTTGAAGGTACAATATTATTGTGCAAATAGTTCTATTTGTTTTATTTGACGTAATATACAAATTTTTATTTAAACTAAATTAATAATAAATAATAACTAGAAATAGATTCATAGTAGTATTTATGAATATAAATTTTCTATTAGAACTTAGTTTAATTTGACAGTCAAATAGATTTACATATATTGAAAAAAGTACAAAACTGTATAGTTGACAACCCTATTATATGATTTCGAAGTTGTAAAAGTGTTGTTGTATATATGTTCTTCTACAAGGCGAAAATTACACTGTTAAGCAGCTGCAGTTTTTGAGAGAAAATCCTGCTGACAAAAAACGGCATCTGATGTGATATAGATATTACTTTATGAGACTTAATTATTCATATAATAAAAAATATACAATTTTGTCTATTTAGACGTATAGAAACATTTATTGATGACAATGATAAGACAATAGATTGTGGTAACGCAGTTGACAAATCCATTACAAGAGCATTTGATTTAGCATGGGGATTTGTTGTTCCCGAAGGAATCTTGGGACATTTATTAGGTAAAACCACGATCGATCAAAGTCTTTCTGCTTCATTAATCTTGCTCATCAGCCAACGCGACGGTATATTTTCTACAAGATATTCCCATTTTCCTTATTTCGTTAATGTAAAAATATTTTGTTAACAATGAATCCTGACTACTTACTAGTACTAGGGTATCGCATGATGCCGCGATGGTCTAAAATCGAATGCATGTCGAAACCAAACACGCGATGACGATATATAACTCTGGTGTTAGAACGTTGTTATTTTCTATATTAAAGGTAATTCATTCAATTTCTTAATTATAGTTACTTTTATACATTTTAAATTTACGCGACCATTTTTTGACTACTCCGGCGGTTTAAAGGTTGGTAAGTACAATTCCTAATCATTTATCATGGCCGTTAGTTTGGTCGCCGCAATTATATATATGCTTATTTAAAAACGTGGCTGTATATATTGGTCTTTGGTGATTTAGTTGTACTCGTATGTGTATTAGCCTCTATGTATTCTGTGTGAACAAGCTAATCAATAGTTTGGAACTGGATAAGTGACGTGTGATATGGATACATATTAATCAGAATGTTTATATCATCTCGGGATTCGCCTTCTAAATCAATTTAAGTTTTCATCTCTAGTAGAATTTGATGGAAATAAACTTTGTAGTAAACAATGTGTAATCTACATTCGACAGAATGTTTATCAAAAACTAATATAAATGTTTTGTTATGAACGATTTTCTTGTAATAAAGAATATATGAAACAAAAAAGTTATATTTCACATAATGATTCACTCAGAAACTAACGCTTACTATCGCCAGAACCAAAATGATTGGTTATAAAAGGACGACAAGACGTGGCGACAATCAGTCTCTTTTCATAAACGGCAGCGATCGGAATACGGAAATAGCGATAGAGGAAAAAATAAACATCGAACAGTAGGCTGCGAAGAAATACGGGCTATTGAGGGATCTTATTAGTGTCTCGGGTTGTTAACCTTGGATTTTCGACATCGATTGTCTAACTCACAACAAAGGCGCATTTACACTTGGGTACTCGTTTGTTATTAAAATATATTAATACATAACGGATTATTTGAGTAATTTGAGATAAAAGATAGTCCGTTCTTGTCATCATCTTTTTATTCACTATGGGTAAATAAGTTTTATACAATAATATGCAACCCATTTAATGGCAAACAGTTACTGTAGCCGATAGGCGCCTGAAAAACTAGGGCACATGCATATTACCGGCTCTTGAAAAACTTATGCTCTCTCTAGAGTAAATTATAGTAGATTTTCTAAGGGTGCACGAGATGAAGCTTCTTTGACCGGACTGTCTAAACCACTTAGGTTCCAGGGTGTGAGGATGGATTCCCAGTCGATGACGAACGGTCAACTTCCGTACTTCTTTTATTAAGACCCGTTCAGCTGTATATTCGTGAACATATATATGTGTGTCATAGTGTATGTCTATCTGTTTGTTACCCTATATATATGATATATGTACATATATCATATATATATATATATATATAATATAAGTATGAATGAATGTGTAGAATGGTAGGGTTTATTCAACTTATATATACTTATATATGTGTGATGATACATAAATTTCAATTATAATAGTGGTTTAACACATGCCTTACATTCGATGGTCATGGCTTCGTTTGGATTTTCACATTGATTAATTAAGGTCCAGCATACAACTAAAATGACGGAAACTGTAGTTCATCACCCGCAACAATGGTTTTGAATATGTTGCTTTCATAATTTTCATTATTATATTGGAGCGTCGAGATTTCAAAGGATATCTAACTAATATTGGTTACCCTCTGTATGTTATTTGCCCTTTATTACGCTCTTCAAAGGTCCTACTAATCTTATCTAACGTCTAAGGTCGGGTACGTTTGGGACAATCCAATCTCATGGGATCTTTTGTGCTTGCATTCACTCGAAAACTATATATTTACATAACTTAAAATATTGCCAAAGGCTTCTGATCTACTGATATTTGAACTGTATAAACTTTGGTTTACCATATTTGGATTTATAGCACGTTACTATTTTACTATAGTAACGTGCGATAATACTACTACAAAGGTAGAATACTAATATGAATTTTCTTTATGTTGATACTGTGTATTGTTTTTAATTCATTAATCCTTCAAATCAAAGAAATAATGATAAACATCGACTTTCACTGTCATCATATAGAGATTATTTCTTTTTAAATACCTATCAACTGGACGAATAATAAAAACAAATACAGCAATATAAAAAATATGTGCTGAAATATCTTATTTTGAAATTGAGTTTGAATTCGCTGCGTAGTACTATAATTCAACATTTCTATTTTCAGTATAATCATAAACGTATATTGATCTACATTTAAATAATCAATCACTGATATAATTTGTCATCCTTAAAAAATAACAACATTGCAGCAACAAAATTAAAAAAATAACAAAATTCAAATCCTACAAAATGTTGCAGTTACAGTGACTATGTAAATCAAAGGTGTCGGCGTGCACCGTCAATCAGACTAATTACTATGCGGTCCACCCTTCAATTTATGGCTGTCGAGAAGCGTTTACTAACTATGGTAATTGATCTGTACGCTCAGTTGAATTAATAAACGCTTTTGATTGCGACTAAAAACATGGCATATGTGACAAATTACGTTTGAGATTGTTATATACAAAGGAGTGTAACGGCATAAGAAAAAATTCCATTCGTACTCCCGTAGAACCCCGTATCAGTGGAACAGTTAACTTAATCTACAACAAATAAAACTTTACTGTTAGTTTATTATATTGTGTGATTACAAAAAAAATTGGGGTATATAAATAATGTTATTAAACGTAACTAAATATTGTTATAACGAAACGTTGGATATTGTGGAAGTTTGTTATGGCAGTAAAGGAACATTAAATCTAGTCCTTTACGAAAAAAAATAATTTAATAATAAATATGTATATATTGAATGTATACCATGAATTAATTATAATAATTAATTTTAATTTTGTTATTATACATTTATAGGTTTCTTTAGTTAGGTGTTAATGTTTAATATAAAAATGGTTACAATAATACTTATAACTGTGGGTCAGTATATAGGTTATTGTTAAATTTATTTTGACGACCTAAGAATAATAATATGATGTATATGTAGTGTAAACATACGAACCAAGACATAGTTAATGTACTTCTTAATATACAAGAAGAAATAACTAGCAGTTTCATACATAAATATACTAAACATACCTTTGTGATGTTACGTCTTGATTAATTTACCAAGAAAGAATCCTACAGTTTGTAACATCAAACAAAAATGTAGTAATTAGATACAAAAGACTATCACAAAGTAAAACTAATTACATACAAGAGAGATAGAAGATAGGGCACAAACAAGCATCACTCGGTATATAAGTTTGGGAAAAATATGTCTATATTTATTTCTTATTTAATTAAGTATTCCAAGACTGAGAACGTTCGCCCTTCAAAAAAATAATGTTTAATATTGTGTAATTTTTATAGAGCTCTATATAATCAATTACATATTTGTTTGTCTATCCAGTACTATACTATATTCTTTAAGATTCATCTACCAGCGCAAAGTCATAAGTCATAACTATAATTTGCACGAAATTTCTCTGTATTTTGATTCTAAAATTAACTAATCCGATTCTAGAAATTATCAATATCTATTGATATAACAGGATGAGTGGTGGCGGTAGTTAGTTTTATAATAACAAATTATGAAAGTAAACCCCGCACAGATTTGGAAACTATTTTTAAGGGGTACACATATAGGTATTTACGTTAATACACATATAGGTACTTAAAATAATCATAACAGTACAGCGGCTGGGTGAAGCTGGGACGATCACTAGTTAATATTGACGTGCACTATCTCGAGTAATATACATATGCATAGAATATAAGGGTGTGTTTCCTATGGGAACTGAATGTAACAGTTTCAGTGCGAGATTATGTGAAGCTCTTGGTTGAACTCTACTTACGTACAGAGAAATACACATGTGCCTAGAGCTTTAGTTATCAGAAATGGCAATGCTTCATGCCGTGGGCGGAACAGTATTTATGTGAGATCGATTTCATATTTATAGGGGACGGTTACCACTTTCAATCAGTTAGAATATTATTAGATACATTGTTTGTTATTCTCAGTAGATTTAGGTATTAATAAAATTTAAAATTTTCTTATACAACCTGAATTCAAAATTAAAGCCCAGCTACAATGTATAATTTACATTTATACAATAAATGCAAAAAATATTCTAATAAAATATTTTAATTTAAATTTATTTGAAGATTATGTCCGCGTTGAATTCAGATACATATACTAGGCGAAATGTGAAGATATATGACGTTTCACTAGGACATTGGTATTTGACAGCCTGTGATCTCGACCTGGGCTTATCCTATGTTGGGTAATTCTTAAGTTATGAATTCATATTATGATATTACTTCAACTAATATAATAAAATAAGTCAGTAAATAATATAGGTGAAGTAGCAAAAATGCTGTCCTATAATATAAATATATGTTTTAGTTTCAGTTACATTTCCTTACCAATCAGTATTAATTTGCTTCATTCTGCTATCATTAGGGAGCTCTTGTGACACGTGTTTCGCTTTCAAACAAGGTATCAGCAAGCAGTAAATCGATTGAAGCTTCGATATCAGACGTAAGCATTTGGCATCCCAATTACGAATTAAGTACTTAGTAGCTGCCAGCTGCTGAGACTTAGACTTGTTCTAATTCTAATTTCATCGTAACATTATATAAAGTCTATATATATATATATATATATATATATATATATATATATATATATATATATATATATATATATATATATATATATATAAATATATATATATATATATAGACTTTGATATTTATATCAAATAAGTGAGGTCGATGTGTATAAAAGGTATACTAAGAAACCAAGAATCAGACAGAATAATCAGGAAAGTAAAAAACTTTTTCATGAAGAATGAAAGGGAAATAAAGAATGAAATTCTTATAATAAATTAATCAAACAGTTTGTATGAAGTTTATAATAATCATTTTCAATTTTTAATTTCAACTTTTGCAGAAATGTTGTTTCATTAATACTATACCTCTGTACTCAATTAACCATATAATTAAAAAATTGATCAAAATGTTCTGACGTTTATAAGAGAGAACATTTGGTTTGATGTATAAAAACTTAATTAAAAATATCTTCTAGTTACGCCGCCTTGTTCCAATTAGTTTACTAATGGGGACAAAGGGGTTTCACTTCGGATAGCCAGGTGTCTAATTAAGTAAAAAAAAAACAGATGGTGCATGGTTCAGGAAAGATGAATAAAGTAATTATGGACTAACCAATTACTGCATAATGTTTTCATTTATTTCTTTAAAAATGGAAACTCTTTGGAAGAGCGTGAACCACATTAAAACGATTTTATTAAATTAAATTAATATTTTATTCTTTATTAGTCTATAGAAGGTATAATTTATTTTACTTTTTCGTGAACTTAAGTTCTAAATGGACTGAACTTTTAAGGCCTACATGGTAGTGCAGTAAGCATAGCTATTCTTAATTAGGTGTAGCTAGTGGAAATAACTGATTGTACTTAAAGCAGTGAATAGTGTGTCTATTTTGTTGAGAAATTATAGATTAATGATATGGATGATGTTTTTATTTTGCAATAGAGTAGGGTTTAATAATGAGTCACCTGTTCATCATTGTGGAATCAACTTTTAGCAGCGGTAATTACAAACCGATATCATAATTGAACAAGTAAAGAGGATATTCCTTTCTAAAAGGCCAGTTCACCTGCAATTCCCATTGTGATGTTAATATAACTTATATTACTTGCTGATAATGTACCGTTCTATGTGTAAAAGGATTTTAATTTTTGAGTTTATCCTTTAAGAACATATATACAAAAAAATATATAATATCTTAATAGCATATACTAGTGTTAGATTCAACACCTAAAATGATGCTAACAAAATAGAAACGCTTCAAAAAATTTAATCACAGTCTTGGGTATGAAGGGCAATAAAGAGAGGAATTTAATTTAATATTTTATTCGAGTAATTTAATTGATTGCTCGCGGTCTCTCGGTAATACGGTCGTCAAAGAACGCAGCACCCCGAAGATATTTGAAATATGCCGCATATTGAAATCGTTCGGCCATCATATCCGACGAAAATGACCTGCAAAGACGCCCGATCCCCTATTATTATGTGGAAATATTTCTAAGGAAATTTGTAGGTGTGGATACTTACCCGCCATTATATTTTATTTCATGTTACGTACATGGGAAGCCATTTAGATTTAAAGCACTTCCTCTTTGTTATGCTTTTTTTCTTCCATAATACTCGTATCCTAAACCATTTTCTGTTATTTAGTGGCATACTCTCGTAAATAGCATATGTATCGGTATAGGTATACGGTTTTGATACATGTAATTATCACTTGTCGTTAGTTTTCTCTTTTATATTATTAGGGACTACTAATTTATGAATGTCAACATAAAGGCTTTAGACATTATTTAAGACTATCAAGCCTAATCAATCTTGTGTTAACGATTCGTACTTTGAATATATTTTTACTGATGGTCACTATTCTACATATATTATTAAAACACTCTTACACCGCATCTTCAATATTTGACTTGGTTCGCAACTAATCAGTAAATCAAAATATCATAAGTTAGCATTAATAATATACTAAAAGCTGTAATCTTACAGTTTGTGTAAAGAAAAATCTAAATTATACAGTAATTAAATTTAGAAAAGTATGTATAGTAAGTATTCTTTCGAGGTAGACTTTGTAGTTATAGTAATTGAAGAGAGAGATAAGGCAGTGAAATTACAGGGTACGAAGTCATGACATCTTCATCTTTCGGAATGGCAAGTCGTGTTTTGAATTCATGAACTACAAACTTCATATGATAATGCTCCATCAGTGGTATCGTTCATGTATAGGCAGATACAGACATATATACAGATATTTCTTACCATCAGGTGAGCTATCAGCTTTTTTGTCATTCACATTTCACACATAGAAAACGTGTAAATAGAAAAAAGTTATTATTTTTGCCATAATGTGATAAATGAGTTATCTTTAAAATATTTCAGAATAGCAGGATTACTATGTGGCTTTATTATTTAAGTCTTGCAGTTTCAGTAACAGTGAGCAAAGTGACCAGTGCGTTTAAGTTTCAAGTGGTTCAGTTAGTTCTAGAATGGTTTTAGTAAACAAACATGCAAGTCTACGTTTGTGATGCTGGCGGCCATCGTATCTTGCAGATGTTGAACTGTTTCAACAAAGAACACAAACATCTAGATATAACTATACATAAGTATACTATTATGTTGTCAGCTTTGTTAGAGATGAAGGATAATCTATATTCGTCCTTCGTGATACAATCTATTTTTTTATCAAATTTTATAAAGATCTATTCATTTAGTCATTTAGCCTACTCATCCATTTTAGCCTTAAAAAGACATACATATACTTTATATTTATAATATTAGCATGTTTATTGTATTTCATGTAGGAGAGTATGATGAGGTAGTAGGTATAACTTTTAGAATACGAAATGAATAATATTCATTCGGTTCTAATTATAATCGTTGCGTAAAGACCTTTTAATTCTTAGTTTATAATTGTAATATAAACATCATTTCTGTATTGTTCGTATTTTTGTTCTCATAATAATACCTAGAGTAAGCTATAATGCTACATACATATTTTATATCTGTGTCTAATCTATGGTAAGTTAATGCAGGTACTGACTTGATGGCAATAACAGGTCTTCTGGAGTGACAGAATGTAACTGTTCATATTAGGAAAGGTGATCACATAATTTGAAAAGTTACTGAATATATATTAATATTTGGAACATGATATTGCTTCTATATTCAAATGCGGAATAATCTGCTGCTGATGGACGAGTTGTTTATGGATTGTTTTATATAATAATAGTTACACATTTTTATTAGGTAACTGGAATGTTTAAATAAGCTCATGGTCCACCAAATGGAATGAGGTAAGTACCAAGGACCTAATGGAAAGTGAGATCTACTAAAAAAACCATCATCACTAAGCACCATAGACATTACAGAACATATTGAAATGCCAATAACAACTCGCATGTGTTGCCATTCCTGGAGATTAAGACATTATAACTTCGGAATCTTATCTTACCCGTCAAACAGATGCAGACTAAGTTGCTATCCACAGAAATTGCTAAAATAGGCACCCACTCAGAGGACTTTCTCCTCTTGAATACAATTCAAGCACAAACAGATATCATATAACACTAGTAGACGTTTTATTAATTTTATTCCTTCAAAGTCTGATTGTTCTAGAATAAAAATGAATAAAATAAAACAAAAATACATAGATGTATTTTTGGTATCTGTCATTTTTTTTAAATCTATCGGTATGTGTAACTAGGTGACCTGCGCAACTTCGATAGCGCCAATATTTTTCTTTGTAGCTCCGCTTCTATTGTTCGTAGCATGATGTTATAGAACTTACAATTTCTCGATAGATGGTCTATACTACTAACTATACTAAAATAATTTTCAAAATCACATCAGCAGTAACGAATATTACATAGAACAATTAAAGAGACAAACTTCGCATTTTTATAATATTGATATACACTAAAAAATATTAATATTTATAGTAAAGTAATACATTTATTGATCATTTCCAGTGGCCGCACGTTTATGTAAAGTGGTCTGCACCAACTATGTCTGGCACAGTAAAATACTGTTTACATTTCTGCTTTGTTGTTTACTTGCTGGCTCCCCTAGACCAAATCACTAACATATAACTATATAAAACTTAGTCAAGATGTCTGATATTTGACTTGGATATACAAATTGGTTTTTTGTCAGTGTTTTCAAGAATAAAGGTCATTAGATAAAAACATATAGAAATGTCAGTTGCATAACATAAGTATTGACTCGATATCATACGTAATTTGTTTCGTAGTAACCATACTAAACTATATATAAACTATAATTTTACAGTTAAAAATATCTAAGGAAATCAGAATGTAGGTAAACGCTTTTATTCATTTCGGAATATTTCTAACGTCCCCAACAGCTTTTACAGGGTTCTTTACGACCAATAAAATGGTTATAATAACTTTCCTATGGCAGTATTCCTTATGTTTTCGAGAATTTACAATGGGGATCCCACGGTCAAATTGATAGCCCCTAAGGGTAGCTAGTAGATACAACGATACAACTTTGGTTGCATTTACTCAATAGGAACTCGTGTACTAAACATATTTTATTCACGAGTACAGTCAAACTATTTCATTAAACAACAATATTAGTTACCAGTTAGTTGCGGCTTACTATAGATTCGTGGAATTTGGTCTAAAACAATAATAGGGATCAATGAAATGTGGAGTTAGTTACAAGCTACTGAACAATACCAATTTCAAAACCCTATCTAATAAATGCTTGTTTGTATTACAAAAATTCGCAGAAGTCATGAACAAGGGCTAAAATAGTTTTTATAATATAATAATACATATACATTATTACGGTTGGCAACGGCAGTGAAATAGGGTAATATAAATAAAATTACTTACCAAACTTACAGTGATGTATTTAGTGGTAGCGTATATGACACAATGTAGCAAAACAATATAATAAAAAATATATGTCAAAAATTGTATATAAAAAATATATGGTTTAAAAATAGAAATATCTATAAAAAGAGGTCTGTCGCCAACATGGCACGCCCCGGTGCAGAGCACCAATCTACAGTGGCGACTGTGCGCAGTTTTCTTGGGTGCCCTGCTCTAGGAGTAAGGGCAACACTTTGCGCACTGGTCTTTTCAAGATCCCCATGCTTCCCCGGATCTCCACCACCCTGACCACTCCGTCAGGACCGGTGAATATCTTAGAAATACGGCCTTTGGGCCAGGTTCCTCGCGGAAGATTTGGATCCGCCACCAGAACTGGATCTCCCACTTTGAATTCGGCTTGCGTCGATCCGGCCTTTCGTGATTCATGAAGCCATCTGGCCCAAAACAGCTCCGCTAACCGCAGTACCTTCCTGTGGTCTAAGCGACGGCAAAGGTCTGCATCGGTGCGGGGACGGACCAACTCGGTTGATGGTGTGCCCAATAAAAAATGGAAGGGTGTGAGGGCCTGTAGTGTCTCCGGCTCTACTGGTACGTGTGTCAGCGGACGAGAATTGACTACTGCTTCCGCTTCCAGAAGTAGGGTACTCAATACTTCCTCTCTTGGAGCTTGTTCTTTCAGGGTTACGGAAAGCGCAGACTTTATTGATCGCACTAAGCGTTCCCACGCACCTCCCATTGATGGTGCCGCTGGACAAATGAAGACCCACTCTATTTTATGGTTGGCTGCGAAGTCGAAGACGTCTGTGAGTTGGTTGGCTGCACCGACAAAAGCCGTGCCGTTATCTGAGATGATTCTCGCTGGACATCCTCTACGGGCAATAAATCTTCTTAGGGCCATGATAGCTGCATCTGCAGAAAGGCTTCCTGCGATCTCCAAATGAACGGCTCTGATAGTAAGGCATGTGAATAGAGCTACCCAGCGTTTTTCTCGTCTGCGCCCAACGGCAACTTCGACTGGGCCGAAGTAATCAAGACCGCAGAAGGAAAACGCGCGCTGATGATGGGATAACCTATCTTCAGGAAGATCACCAAATTGAGGCGTAGATGAGAGAAGCTTTCTAATCCTAGAGAAACTGCATTGTTTGGCAACAGACCTGACACTTGGGCGTAAAGCTATTATATAAAATTTGCCGCGCAGGAAGTTAACGACGGTCTCGATATTACCATGACCAAATTTCCGATGATAGTGATCGAGAAGGAGTTTTACAATTGGATGTCGACCGTCTAAAACAATAGGGTTAATGTCCTGCGCGGGAGCATCTAATACAGCACGAATTCTTCCATTTAAACGGATTAAACCGTCTTCTCCCAACATCAACACAAGACCTCTAAGCCTCCCTTGATTAGTTGGGGGAAGACCCGCGGTAAGACTCAAGAATTCGTGTTTAAATGATTCCAATTGAGTATATAAAAATAGGTGCCTCTCGGCCTCCAAGATTTCTGCGGCCGAAAGAGGTTTCAAAACTTTGAAGGAGACCTTGGAGGCAGCACTCTTTAATTTTGAATTTGGAGGTTTTTTCAAAAGCGACCGAAATATTTTAGCACAATGATGTGCACGAGCGGTTGCTCTAACCAACCGAACCCAACGACCGAAATGATCGTGATTCGCTACGATCGGAGATGGCATTTCCGGATGTTCGGTTAGCAAAAATGTTAACGCGTGTTCGGGTTTTAGTTCCTCTATTACTAGTGGAGTAATGACCGCAGGCTCGCGAGGCCATTCTTTTGGTGGAGACAAAAGAAAATCTGGGCCAGTATACCATCGAGAAGAAGAGGAAAGAGAGTATAGACCGCGTGTAGCATCATCTGCTACATTTAAGGCCGATGGAACATAACGCCAATTGGCAACATTTGTAGTCTCTAATATTTCTCCTACACGGTGAGCAACAAACGGCTTAAACGTGCGGGCATCGCTACGCAACCACTTTAAAACCGTTAGGGAATCCGTCCAAAAGAAAACTCTAGAAGCAACAAGACGGTGTGCCTCCAGGATGTAAGTTGCGAATCGAGAAGCCATGAGAGCCGCCTGTAACTCGAGCCGTGGGATAGACACAGGCTTTAAAGGCGCGCTTTTCCACCTATAAGAGCCAAATGAACAGATTGGTCCTGGTGGACAAAACGCCAAAACGCCACACAAGCGTAAGCGGATTCACTTGAGTCGGCTAGGACGTGGAGCTGGCATTCCGCAGCAAATCTGGTTCGGTAACAGCGTGGTATTTTAATTTTGGCCGAGACTTCTGCTATACCCGCGAACCAAGTCTGCCACTTTGCCTTAGCAGAGGCAGGCAACTCCTCGTCCCAGTCAATACCCATTCTCCATGTTTCCTGAAATAAGATGCGACCGGCGATGGTTAGTGGCATCAAAATCCAAGAGGATCGTAAACCTTCATGAGTTGGGACAAGACTCTTTTTGTCACACTGGTTTGTGGACTTTCTAAAATTAAGAGTATCTTCCTTGATGTTCCAGGCCACCCCTAAAATTCTAACTTGCGAAGGAGATGTCGGTAGAAAAATGGCGGTGCACGGACTGGACGAAGATCATGGAAGACATTCTATATTCTGCTATAGGTAGAGAAGGATCGTCTCGCCAGAGAAAACGTTGTGCATCTCTATCTTGTGCCCTAATTTTTGTTTGCGGGAACATTTCACGAATGTCTCCGTTGAGAGCTACCTCACCTTCCCTAAAACGCATGAGAATTCCTAATAAGGGTTGTAAGAGGTCAGGGCCAGGGAGTAGCAGAGAATTTAGGCTAACTCCTGAACATTTAGCCGCGGCATCATGAACGAGCCTCAGCTTTTTCTTTTGGGGGTGATATACTCCAAAATGAGGCAAATACCATAAATTACCTAAAGGAGGTATATTAGTACAAAGCTCTGCGTAATCTTTCTCTATCATCCCATTTATATACTGTTTATAAGCTTCGGCATAATTTTGATCCTTTTTAAACTTTCTTTCTAAACTATGAAATCTGGATAAAGCTAATTTATAACTGTTTGGAATTGAGATGATATCAGGTCGCCAGAGCAAACCAGTCTCAAACCTACCTGAAGGAAGACGTTGGGTGGTTTCATTTAAAATAGCCAAAGCTCGCTTATCGTTTATGCTGTGGAAGTCCTTTTTTGTAATGCCAATCGAATCGAGATGATAATTTTCTTTTATTAAAGATTCTAAATCGGAAATCATAGCTTATGATGGATAAACTCCGCGGATTTACCCGGAAGCCTACCGAACGTTGTCCATCCTAGAACGGTTTGGACAGCCACAGGTTGGTTACGAGAACCGCATCGGATGCCATGCGGTAATGACAAATGCCAATTGTCAATACCAATTATTAAGAGAGGCTTGGCTTCCTCGTAAGACAGTACTTTCACCAAATCCTGAAGATGAGAGAACTTTGCAACATCTACAGTATGAATTGTTTGGCATGCTACACCCAAATTAGGTATTGAGCGAACTCGTTCTAAATTAAAGGTTTCGACAGAGTGCTTGCCTTTGATGTTAATATCAATGTTGGTTACTACAGAATCTTTCGCCAAGCCGCCCACACAATTAACTTGAATAGTGCCTTTCGGCCCTTGTGCACCGATTGTGTCGGCTACTATTTGGTCAATCAGAGTAACTGTAGACCCGTCATCCAATAAAGCGTAAATATCCATCTCACCCTTTGGTCCAGTTACAGTTACCGGCAGCACTTTAAGAAGTGAGCGCGAAAGAGAGGGCGTCTCGCACGGTACCACACTGCTGCCGTGAGCGTGCGCCACAATTACTGGTGCGACTTCACTCTCCGAACTTACTTCACGTTCGCCAGTTGTTGTCGAACTGTAATGAACAAAATTTGTTAACTGTTTGTGAAGTAACTCATGATGGTAATATCCACCTTTGCAATTTATTACCCTGCAGTTACCTTTGCAAGTCCTATAATAATGTTTGCCCCGCTTGAGACATCTTTGACAAACTTTATTATTTTTAACCCAATCCCATCTATCATTAACAGAAATATTTTTAAATAAATCACAATTTGAGACTTCATGACCATTCTTTTGACAGTATAAATAATAAGCAATAGAGTAAGAATTTGAGGACCTACTATTAATAACCGCGGCCGTAGATGCAGTAACTTTGCATTTTGACAACTTACGAGCTATGGAGTTTGAGGCGGTGGCATAACATATGTCACTCGGACTTTCGTCTGAGCTGACATTAGTCGTGACATGCGTGCGAGCCTTTTCTATGGGCTTAGGGCGCGAAATGTCATCGACAATGCCAAACATCAAATGAACTAGAGATTGATGTGTGAGAAACGCGGAAAGCAATTCTAATTTATATTGGAACCCGGTATCGGCATTTATGAATGCATTATCAACCCATTTCTCACGTATCAGTGGAGTTAATTTAAGTAGCACACTATGCAACAACTCTTACTCCACATAACCCAACATCTTTATGGTGTGGACACAGTTGCGTACCACACAAGCTAACTGGTGGAGTTCCTTGCCACTGTCAGATGCTGACAGCTTGGACATGGCCTTAACTTCTAATACTAAGTGACGGATCAGAAGCTCAGGTTAACCAAACTGCTCCTGCAGAGCCTCCATGATTTCCTCTGGGTTTTGCGACAAGGCCAGGAGGGAAATGACAGCATCACGAGCGGCTCCTCGGAGTGCATTATTTAATCGACCTATATTTTCCGTCGCCGAAAACATATTTTTGGAATTTAGATATGAACTTCTAAATTTTAACCAATGAGTGGGTGACGTGCCGGAAAATATAGGCAAGCTAACTACCGTACCTGGGTTAATTTTTTCACTGCTACAACGGGCGAGGTCACTTATGACTTCAGCCAACTTCAGGAAGTCACTGGGTTGGTTTTGTGAAGTGGTAGGTACATGTGAGCGGTCATTTTTATTTTGGTTACAAATAAATTCGTTTTGTGTACCTAACTGTGTGTGTCTGTGTACAAGGATTATGAACGTGAGATTTATTTTAAGGATTATTGCATTCCAAGCCGCCCGGCTTGGAATGCAACGCGCCGGCTTCATTTGTAGCTCCCAGTGTCGCAGTAGTGCCTGGCTGAGGCACACCGTAGCTGTAGTTTTGGGTGGAGGTTACGCCGTGGGCACTTGATGCTGCCACTGCGTACGTACGGGCGCAGAAGGAAGCGCGTGCTCGCGCGTCGCAAATAATATATTTGCAACGCCTGGCGAGGCAGCGCGCTTGCGGCCGCATCGTAATGATGCTTCCGGTACTTCCAATGACGGTTGGACAGATGCGATGTGGGGCGCGTGCTCGCGCGCCGCGGCACCGGCACTGATGCCAGTGACACAGACGCCAGGCGAGACCACACGCTCGCAGTCTGTGGCCAGCATTGGGCAGGAAACACTAGGCACTTGTGGCGCAGGTGTGTGCTGGGACGGCATAATCTGTCTCTCAGACAAAGATGCATTAGTATGAGATACCCAATTTTCTACTCTAGAGCTTCTAAACGACTGTGAGTGCAAGCTGGCAGCTTCATCAATAGCCGCTAATTCAGCCTCTAATTCTAAGTTAGCTACCATACGGTCCCGATCGGCGGCGGCTCGCTCCCGCTCGGCGGCGGCGCGATCTCGGTCGGCCTCGAGCTCGGCTAAGCGACGTACATGTAGTGCTTTTGCCGCAAGACGTTGAGCTCGGAGTGAGGTCGATGAATGATGGGAGCCGCGATGTGAACCGTGGGGATTAATGACACGTGAAGCGCTAGCGGATACCTCTGAAGGAGGGATATCTAGATCCGTTTGGGCGCTTTATGCCGCTGCCATACCTCTTGTCAACACCATTTGTTGAAATATTCGGAAGTAAATTATATAAATTTTTGTTGTATATAAAATATTTAATATTAGCTGGTAATTACACCGGTAGAAGGACTAATATTACGGTTGGCAACGGCAGTGAAATAGGGTAATATAAATAAAATTACTTACCAAACTTATAGTGATCTATTTAGTGGTAGCGTATATGTAACAATGTAGCAAAACAATATAATAAAAAATATATGTCAAAAATTGTATATAAAAAATATATGGTTCAAAAATAGAAATATCTATAAAAAGAGGTCTGTCGCCAACATACATACTAATATTTTAATTGACTGATAAACTTCATATATGTATAAATCTATTGATCGTGGCTAAATCTAGTCAAGATATGCGTTGGAATTATGAAATATATAACTGGCCGCTAATAATGCGGCCAGTTATATATTTCTTTTAAAAAAAGAAGAAAAAAGAGCGCTTATTCTATGTGCTCGCCGTCTTTTGTTAACATTAATAAAATATCATTACACATTTTTGTGCTTCCGATTAGAAAAGCAACAAATAATATAATTTTAATAGTACAGTTTTGGAAAATTACTCTTAGACGAAGATTGGAGATTTAGAGAAGACTGTTATGCAAACTACTTTGTTTCGTTTTATTCTGTTTCCGTTTTCCTGCTACCCGGACGTCTTCTGCATGAATCCAATGTACACATCGTTCTTTAACAGTGCTCTGAATTTGATTGCAGATCAGTGGGTATCGTTATTGTATGACTGTGGAAGGATGCCCTGTAGGTCCGGTTAAATTCCCGCATGTAGTGGCTTTTTACTCGCCGCTTCATCAGTACTCTTCAATATTATATAATACTAATAAAATCTCAGGATAATTCACAAAGCCTCGGTAGTTTAGTGGTTTAGCACACCGCTTTATTATGAGATGGTAGTAGGTTCGATTCCCCGCACGGTACAAACATTTGTATTCATGAGTATGATTGTTTGTATCGGTCTGGGTATTTTCTATGTATAATATGTATTTATTTAAAAAATGTATCCATGTATTTATATCTGTTGTCTAGTACCCATAACATAAGTTCTGCTTAGCTTGGAACTATATGTCGCTGTGTGCATTGAATTATGTATCGACTCTTACAATGATCGGAATATTTTAATTTTATTATGTACATGTATTATTCACATATTTACAGAAGTGTAGTAAGTATTTATTACTAAAATATCATCCATTATATTATTTCTACAATAATATTATAAGCATAAGTACAAACTCTTTAGTTTAGTAACTGGCGGTGTGTGAATTAACTTTATTTATTTATCTTGCTGTAAGTTTAATACAGTTAATGACTAATTTATATATTTTTTTTATTATAATATTTTTTATAAAATCAATGGCGAGGAACTGTCTTATTTTTTTATTTAACTGTAATTTCAGAAGTATACAATATTGAAAAGCATAAATTCTGTGATATACATAAATTAATGTCATCTCATATAAATTTAAGCAGTAGGCCTTATGCACTGAAATGTGGACTATTGACACAAAGAAAAAAAGCGACGGTCGCTGTTTACTCAACAATTTGGGGTTCGGGTGCTTTCGGGTGGCACATCAAAGCATTTTAGAAATTCAAACTCGATCTCACGCCTTGGGTTTGCGCCTTTGTTTTTGTACTTTGTTTATATATATTATTTTTCTTTCTTTGTTATTTATAAATTGTTTTAGCTTATAATATAACGAGGATGTAGCAAGTATGGTTTTCAATAATACATACTTTTCAAGAACGTTTTATTCAGGACTCAAAGGTAATTGGTTTTGTGTATCTATTAGTGATTTTTTTTAACAAATTAATTCTGCTCTAATCTCCTTTGATGGAAATAAAATTAACAAATCAAATTAATCTGTAAGATTTTTATGGATTATATAGTCTGAAAAATATATAGGGATTCTAATACTCGTATGTTCAAAAAATGAGCGTGTCAAGTGATGTTTTGACAACAAAATCTGTTGACTTAGTTACTGTTGAAAATTATAGTATCTCGAATCATTCAAGATGCTCGTAGAGGTAGACACTATTGACGATAATAAACAATGACATCATGAATTTCTATAGTAGCTAAAATTATAAAACGAAATTTAGGTACGCGAATTATTCTTTTTATTTGTAACAAAATCATCACTACGTTAAATACAAATAAATTGAAAGGTTCTGTCGTGGAGCGTAGTAGTTGTTATGTCGATAATCACCGAGGAACGATTTTTAGATACTCCTTCGAAATTGGAACAAACGAATCTGCGGGCGATAGCTAGAACTGACACAGTTCTCGTCTAATGGAGTTGGATGTAGAGCCAAAGGCGGTACTAGTTTTCAGTTTTCATTCTAACCATCTGTTCTGGTCTGTTTTAGCGGAATCAAACCGTGAATATAAAGTTTAGATATTTATTACTTACTGCAAAGAACAAATGATACATGTGGAACGTTTTAACAAAATTAAGTATTTACCCTAGCTCTACTTTAAAGCTGACAGCTAATTACAAAATATTAATATCAGTATACAATATATACGTGTATATATACTGTAATTGTGTTTTGAAGCGGACAGCTAACTATTGTATAAAGTGAAAAAATCAAAAGCAAAGTTTAGGACTATACTTAATTAATTTATTATTTTTCAACTACATCGTTCATTAAGATCGTCATTCGCTTTAAATTACATATTACAGTTATTACTATAAGTCGATATCAGTTGAAGTCGCAGTTATGATTATAATCCGGTTGTGAGTTTAATAGATCGATATTATTTGCAACTTTAAGATATCATTAAATTATTCAAGTGAATTACATGTTCTATATACAAATTCCTGACGTAGCGTGCAAAGTGGAGGTACAGAATACAGATTTATTTGCCGAATAGCAGTATGCTGTACTGTACAGAGATTTACGTCCAAGATTTAGCACTTCCACTTGTATCGAAACGTTAAAACATTTGTTACTAACTCCAAATCTACAAGCACTTTGTTTGAAAGGCACACGTCTGTGAGATTTCTTACTTTCGCTTCGCCTGTGAAAATATGTACTCGAACCGGGTTCTCCCCAGTTGGAGCTTTTCCACTTTTAATTAAGTCTTATTTTTGTTGTGACTCGCCTTCTTAATCTTGCCAGTCGTGACCGTCACACTAAGTAGGCAGTTGTAAAAATAAGAGACTGTTCTACTAATACGTAACGATATTTTTATTACAATGCAACAAAGAATACTTTTTTTATTCTATTTTATCAAGGACTATATTTTATTTTATTCTTGAATCCATATTTTACTTTTAATTTATTTATTCTTTATTGCACTATAAAGATTGTAGAAGAGGTGAGCTTAATGCCATATGACATTCTCTAAGATTAGATTGGGGAGATCTAGAAGGCGTTGTAGGACAGTGATGGTGAAAATATTGGTATAATTAACCGGGTTTCTTCTTCATTTTATATTTATAGCTACGTCGATTAGTGACTATAAGATTTCTATTTACTAATTAGAATTCAGGTGTTACAGTAATTGTTTTTTGTATTAATATCCCTTAGTAGATTTATCTTTAGAATAGCAAATGCATTCCATTATTCACATTCCTTCGTAACATTTTCACAACAACTTACCGGTCTACACAGTGTGATAACTTACAAGTAGAAAATGATCTATGAAAAATTTGAAATATATATAAATGATAAAAATATCTAAAATAATAGATGAAATTAACTGTAACGTTCAATACTACCTCACTTTTTGCTGCATCGAATTTTAAAATATATCTACTAACAGGAACGATTGGAAAACAAAAGCGCCGGGTAATTTTTCATTTTTATCATAGCCCCGAACGAGGTAAGCTGCGAGCAAAGCTGCTTTGAGGTATTTTCACAAAGCTAGAAGCGTGGAGGCGGAACGGCACTCGTATCGTTTCACTGAATGCGCCAAAACGCATAAAATGTTTTATAATCTCTGCTACCAGATACATAGATATATTTCTAAACCGAGTTGTTTGAGACCTGTTATCTGCAGTAGCACTTATTCATATGTCCAAAACCTAACATTGTATATTTCTTTCATATAAATTATTAAATCCTTCAATTTTAAAAGTAAGTAATAAGCTGATGATCTTCCTCAAGGTTCTAAGGTCCTTCCTAAGTCTATCTGTTCAAAAAACTCATGACAATCGGGTGAGCGGTATACGTAATTTAAAATGTATACCTATATACTAATCTGTATGTGTGTATACCACAGTATTTATATAGAGAGAATTTGACCTATAAATAGCATATGTGTATATTGACTTATTTAATTATATATAAATGTCTTTGTATTAATTGATTAAATGAAGTTGTTTGGGGATCTGTTGCACAGTTCTAGTAGTTAAGTGTCTATATGATTTTATCCTTTAATATAGAAAGGTAATAAAGTTATGGAAAATTAAAAAAATATTATCAATTAAAATACAGTATTATCCTTGATTTGTTTAATAATCGAAAAAGGTTTAGAAAGTTAATAATGTAAGTGTAGAAATTAACATATCTATCACAGTTATTTTGTAGGTTCAATAAAAGTATTTGCAAATGTATAATTTAAACAATTAAACGAGAAGTTCGTAAAATGATAAAACCGTTTTCATTAACAGGCGCGCGTCGTCAAGAATCGACTCCAAAATACCAGCCTTGTAAAACATAATTAAATTGGTTGATCCGGCAAAGCTGTAATATATTGCGATTATAATAATAGAGCTTTATATGTACTATACATCTATAATATTATATTATATTCATAAGTGAAGTGAAGATATGTACCCCTTTTTAGAAAAATTATGCGGATGGACTATGAATTTTAGCACAGTAAAATTATATACGAAAAAGTAGTGCAGAAAGCAAGAAATTATGCATATACACAAATATATACTTTTTTGTTTGTATAGGTATAGACAATAGAACTTTGATATAGCTGAAATTTAAATAAAATAGGATCGAATTTAGATCACTGTTCGACCATTAGATTTCTAAATTGTAAAGTAAAATATGAAAGAAAAAAGCAAAATTATTTTTTTGTATCGTTTTTTACATACAGGGTAAGCTTAGTACTATCGACGACTAGCTCTAGCATTTAACATTAAAATAACAGCTTTTCCCTCAGTAGTAGGATGAAAAATAAAGGAAAAGACATTGGACGTTGCATATATTTACATCGAAATATATTCTTGATAATACTTTTAAAGTTGGAGAGCTACTGTCAATAGAATTAACTTAAAGAAAAATTTTCGATGTAGCATTAATTCTGTGGGAGAAGAGATGCGGAAATACAAGTAGTATGTCTCTATTTTATAAAAGAAAACTTTATGTGGTAAAGGCTTTTATGGCAATAAAATGTTAAACAGACCTTTACGTTTATGTGACTCGGCTATTCTATTATTTAAAGGACACGATGCCAGCAAATTCGAAATCTGGCAGGTCTCCAAATTGAATTAAACGTGAGAGCTTGGTCCAGCCCACCAACGAACTTTGATCGTATAGCAGTGTGTCGCCGTTTCCTTCGCCTGCCATTTAACCGTTCGCTGTAAAGAAAATTAAATGACATAATGTTACCAATGGGATGTTTTTATTGTGTGATAGTTTGACGGCTATTTTGATAGGAAGCTATATATATATTAAGTAAAAAGAAGTTTGATATAAATGTTTTACCGAATAATTATATCTACACTACTTTTTATTGTTCTTGAAATTTAGAGATCAAAGTCATGGAACAACTAAGAATTTATATAATGCCTCGCATTTGACTTAAGACTAGCTATTTTTTATTTGTCTATTTCAAGCTTCTAGGTCCACGTTGGTGGGGACCCGGGCCACACACGTCTTGAAACTCGCGTTGTGACTCGACTCCAGCTGCGTCACCCTTAATGTCAGGTTACTCCTGGTCCGTATATAGTCGACAATGTTCTGCTTTATGTAAATATCTAAATCAGTTTTTCCCCTGAACTTAGAATTTCTGAAAAATACTCTTTCAACCTTTGTCCTAAAAGTATATGTTTTAGCTAAACGACTACACCATAGTCGTTAGGTTACTTATCGATAGGTAGAGATAATTTAGATACATATGACTTCTACGACTGTTATTCCAGATGGGCTATTAGAGGTATTATTAGTCGTCGATGTTATGATTAACGTAATCTGCACATTTTCATCGACATATTTATTGCATATTTATTGATTACTTAAAAAATGTATGAATAAATATTCTTTAGATTCAAATTTTATTAAATACTTATTGCCGAGTACTAATTTGTCGCTAACTTGTTACCATATATAACCTATTATAATAATACTAACAATACTTTCTTACTACAATAATACAGAAATAATAAATAAAACATTATATTTGGTTATATTTAATGTTCTACAAATCCCCTGGATTAATTCCAAACCGACGTGAGGATTTCCTGTATCAATAACCTTATCCCAGAGTAAATTACCTGTAAGTCTTTTCTTTAATTAAACTATTTACATTAGACTAGCGGTTTCCATCAGATTTGGATAATAATACATATACGAATATTACAAAATACTTATTTTACATCTATCGATGTAAATAAATATTTTTTTGTGATGTTCTACAAAACGAAAGGTTTTTCTTTAAAACCTCATTCTTATTATACATATTGGTTAAATGGTATGTCTTGTTTTAATACTTATTCTGTATTTTATGTCTATATATAATCTACACGTCACTAATTTAATAAAAAACCATGGTATTGAATTTTATTTTAAATCAAATTACCAATGTAAAAATATATGTATTAACCATATTGTATCTATAGTTTATAGTTTATCTATGGCCAAATAGTGAACATAACTTACTATTTTTGCGATATTCTTATACGATATTTCGTTTATTCTGAAACAAATTGAAACTACTAAGATTTGCGCTGTAACAATTTTATATAAAATTGTTACAGCGCAGATCACATGCCTCCAAAACAGACTTAGTTTGAGCCGATATTTATTTATTTTTTAATATCAAAATGGAATGATTCTGGAATAAAATATTATATAATTATAGTATATAAGTAGCTAGTATATAATTATATTAATTATATACTATCTGTACATAAAATATAGGATCCGTAGATATATGCAGACAATCGCGGTTCTGCTCAACATTTTGATAAAGATGAAAAATTGTTTTCTCCGGCTTAGAGGGCTTCTTTGGACGATTAATCTTTCCGCAAACCTATTGTTGATCTCGGCGGGAAAACTTTTGTGGCCGAACTTGAGCAGAGATCAAAAGGTTGTGATTCTGCAGATGGTTATTATTTTTAAAAGTTCTAGGATTTGCCACAGATCCTGCATAAAATTCCTTTTCATTGCCCTTCGGTATGAAATATGAACGTCGACAATCATAGGATTTCAGGGTTGGATGTATGAAGTAATACCATCGATAGGTACTTACACAATCTACTATCTGTTGCCAAAATTCCACGAATCAACTGTTAAGACATAAAAGGTAACAAAAAGACAGACAGACTAAATTTCAAATAACTTTATATATATAAATAAAATGATAACTTTTATATTGTTGCAATGGACAAATAAGTTGATTTAAATAAGGTAGAATTGAGTGAAATAGGTTGAAGTAAATTTCATTCTAAGTACATATAAGTTGAAGCTATATAATAGAAACCTTTTTAGGGAGTATAAATGTTTCAATTTATCCGACATTATGCATAATATTACTAACATGAAACGAGTTCATTAGCCGTCGCAGCTGCGCGCGATATTTCACTGCTCTACAATTTCCGTCCTGACGTTTTGCTGCATATGAAATTTAAAAAAAACTTGGTTTATATCCGAAAGTATTCGTTCTGAATAGGTTCCACATTCACAGTTTCCCGTTACCGTGATAAAAATAATGCTGGTATATTTTTTTTAATGTATGAGTACATTCACAGTTCACAGGCTGGAAATGATAAGTGATTAAACTGCACAAGATATTTAAAATATGCTGTTATTGAATGCGTTGCTGCATTAAAAACTTATCCATATAAGTTATTAATGCATAAGCTCCATTAATTTCTATAAATTAACGTAGCTTATTCTGAAACCCAGACCAACAGTTCTTAATCAAAGTTTTAAATCACAGTTTTAAAACTATTAGTAACTATTAGTATTTATTAGAAACTATTAGTAAATATTGCTGTATATATGAAATATTAAATTTATTATATGATCATATTTGTGTATGTATTGCTTGATGTAAAAGAATTTTTAAAATCAGGAACGGAGATTATCCAAAACAAACTTAGAAACGTACAAACTTTACCTTTTTATATTATATTAGTAGTATAGATTGTTTATTTATGATACTCATACGAAATAACAAATTATAGCAATGTTGTCCAAAACTTTAAACATATTAAATATATATATTTCACATAAGTATATTAATATAACGAAAATAATCCTGAGATTGTTGGAACAAAAAAGATGTAAAATCTGAAATGCTTGCAGAAAACGAACAATTGTACAAATGAAGGGAAGATTAATGTCATGTGACCGCTATATATTTGTGTACGGACGTTTTAGCAAGATTCGCACATTGAAATTTATTTATTGGTTCATATAAATGACACACGTTTACGTGTATCATTGGATCTTGGATTTATTGCAAGCGATATGAAGTATTGTGGAGAATTATAACATTTTTAATATTCCTGGAGAAGCTCACAAAATACATAGTCCAAACGGATTTATTGTTACTTGGAATTCATAATGGTTTTTTAATTATAGTTCATTGTTGAAGCCAAATGACAGTAAAAGCCACGACTAGTTTATAATAATACTTTTCAAACTTGTACTTGTACTTGTAACGATTGTAATGATTATAAAATTATTGTTTCTATTTTCTAATATTCTTCATGAATAGTATATAGTTGTAATACAATATTAGGGGCTGTTCAAGTATTAGGTAAGCAGATTTATCACATTTTTACCCCCAATGTCAGCAAAAGTTGCAAAAATGACGTAAACATTTCTAAATTAATGTATTGTTTTTTTATAAAGATGTGAGGGTTGCCATTCGTGTTTAATTACGACCGATGACGTAATCATCATACTTCCCCACCCCCATGTCATCCAAAATAAGCAAAGAAAAGAGCCCCTGCCCCTATAGTGCTTACGTAATATTATACATTTTTAATATACAAATTGAAATGACTAAAACTATGTGTTATAAAGATGTGGCACTTTAATCGGCTTATAAAGTTTAAGTAATTACAATATTATACAAATACCTTGTCATATAATCATAATAAGTATCATTTAAATTATTATTTTAACTTAAAGGATAATCAAAGGGGTGTAGTTTCTATGTAGTATGGGTGCTAAAAAATTTCTTAAGTTACAAAGCGTCTAAATGTGTCCTTAGAAGAAGCGACTATGACGTCGCTTTTTGTTTTTGGAAATAAGAATATTGTGGTGTGTATACATAAAGTTTTTTCATTATATGTCCCGCTGAAAGTAAGTTAGACAAGTATGTTATATAAAAAATACTTTTACTTGATTTTACATCGCTACAATAAATCAGTGAACTGGTTTTCATTATTCTAAGCCCATTGTGTTAGGTTATTAATTATTACTCACAAAGTGGCCTCCAACGCCTCGCGCAGTCCTTGGCAAACTTTTGAGTGCTTGATAGGTACTTTCTTGGACAAAGTTTTCTATTTTGAAAGTCACATTGAAATATTATTACACATCAAATGTATTATCAGCTATAGGAGACATTATACGTACTATTTTCGATAACGAAACTGGTACATTAATTTTCACCGAAATGTGGTCCATTAGAAAAAAATTCGCATATGAAATATTCTTTATAATAAATCAATGTATTTATATGGAGGCGAAATCGCGGGCGCTCTTATCGTTAAAGTTGAAAAATTTCATGGCTAAGAAAAGAAAATCAGCTCAAAGAGGCCATCTGTCATGGCGCGATCCGCAGTCAACGGAAGTTATATGTCTGAGGTACAAAATAATATGATACTCAACCCTTGCGAAATATCGCCTAGGATTCTTTTATTCGATACTTCGGTATGAGATATTCTCATTGTGGCTCTCTATTGTATTACAGTATTATCTTATTTACGATAACTTTACAATTTCGTGTTATAATTTGCGGTTATGGGCAGATTTTATTTTTAAAATTGTATTGCTCGTGCTCTATGTATGTTATGCATATATGTTTGTAATATATTAATAATACGTTACGAATCGAAAGCATTATATAATCCCAGACTAAACCTCAAGAACTAATCAAATGAATGAAAGTAAATTAGGATGTGTGTGACACATACCGAGCATGCCATAACAAGAATCCAACAAATATACTACTAAACGTCCAAGTATGGTGACAGATTATAGTTCAGAAAGCACAATAAAACAATATCTTATAGGATGTAAGTATTTCATCATACATACAGACCATATATATTCCTCTATTTGAAACTAAGCGTGTAATACTGTAAAAGTAACTAAGTGTGGATATTTTCTTCTCCATTCTCTTCTCTATTTTTAATGTCTACCATACGATGGACCTAGTACCTGCACAGTGAATTAAGTAAGAAAAGTTAAGAAGTTCAACTCAAATTAAATCAATCAATGCAATTGAAGCATCTATCTACCAAACATGGTATATGTTTGGTAGATAGCAGACCCCGCCCGTTGACTATATAATTAGTAGACAGAAGCTATTTCAGTACATAATTAGATAATATTAACTATACTATATATAGACTCTGAATTATGTTATTGCATCAATGAATTTTACTTAATTGCAATATAAACACTGAGCGAAATTGAAAGTACTTTATAATTATTGAAATCAATAAGTTCTGTCATTAAAGAAAATTTTAACGACGGTGACATGTCTGGTTATTAGTAGGGATGTTGTAATATTCAGTTTAGAAATAGATTGTTTTTAACAGAATAATAATGGAGTAAATAGAATGTGTTTTTTTTATTATATTGATTTCATAATAATCGATTATTTTCGTGACATGTAGCCGTTTTTGTTCTTGTCATTATATAAGCCATTTGGATGACAATAAAAACGGATTTTAAAAATATGTACTAAAATATTATTAATAAATAAGTTATCAACCGTTTTTTTATTATAAAAATAAAATAACAGAGCCGTGTTTTTATAGAATAAGTTTTTATATCCCCAGCTAGAGGTGTCTGCTAGTATTTAAACGAACGAAACTGTTATGTTTGGCAAATATTTTTTATTGCAAAAGCCATTAGTCAAACGTGTACGTTCACTCTGAAATGAGATTTCATAATTAACGTAAGCCGTCGGACCGTCAAGTGCATGTGAAAATTTAACGAGAGCCGCGAGAGGGCGCCGCCGCCGTGTAGACCTATCTAAAACGCCCCCTGCCACGTTGCTATGTGTTTGACGTGGAAAGCACTTGTAAAATACGCAGTTTAACGTTATAATTATCTGCGTAGGTTTTAAAATATGTTTAGAAACACGATTTCCTTTTACTCTTTAGTGGGTCTACGTTACTTACATTATTAAAAATCGTAAAATAGAATAGAGAACGACCAAGGAATATGAATTTCTCAAGGACTACATATAGAATTTATTAAAATGTCGAACAGCGCTCTATTAAAGTTATCAGTTCTATTCTACCTTATCAATCCTATTTTTTACAACTGATATAGATAAAAATAAATGTAAACAGAATTATGTATTAAAGTAATCTAAGGACATATCTACAATAATACTAATATGATAAACTTCGTCTACATCACATTTTCCCTATTCATGCAACATTTCTCATAGTAAAAAGAAAATAGACAACTCGTGCCTATTTTTTTTCCTAAGTCTCATTTACTTTTGTATCAAATTAATCAAAATTCTACGGTATAGTAATATGGTACCGTAAAGGCGTAACATACAAATAAAGTTGCTTTGAGAGATCCATATTGTATTATACGAGTATAATGTATGTAACTTGAAACTAAGGATTTTTGGTGATGATCCCACTAATAGGTATATAAACGGCAAAGTATCTATTGATAGATGTATATAATGATTGGTGGTAATGCAAAAATAATTACTGCTATAAACTATGTTAAACGATTTTTTTAGTTCATGTAGTATTTGAGATTTCTAATCGAGTGATCAAGCTTCATAGAGCTAGTTGTGGGAAAAACATGGCGTGGCGAAATGTATGTCTGCTACCTTTAAGGTCTGTCCTTACGGTTTGTTGTTGTCATTGAAAATACAACTTTTAATGGGAATTGTAGGCATTTTGTATACACTAATTCTTATGTTTTGACCATTTTACTCAGTAATTTTATAAATTTTAATCTATATGATATTCTGATGTATTGAGCTTTAGTATTTTAACGTTTTATCCATTTAGTAGTAATTGCTTGGAAGAGTAACAATCAAATTTCCATCTACTCGTATGTACAATCGCCCCAATGTGTAATTTTGGGAGTGTAAGGCTTTATTCAACCACAAGCCTTATTTGTATCTAGTATCTTGTTTATATAAATATCTAGCTAGAATTAATTATGTTTTGGAAACCTTTGAGTTTTGTTCCGATCACTTGACAACTAGGAAAATAGATATTGCCCTTGTTGGAACGGATTGTTTCTCAACCTCGTAACTTTAACTTTCTATTTATACAAATTACTTAGTGTAAAGGACAAAATTAGAAAGAATTTTGTCTTTAAAATACCAAAAAAAAGAGGAAGTGCTATATTTAAGACATACATTTGCATCATATACTATATTCGTGTAACTAACAGTTTTTGCAGCGCGCAAATGAATGGATCGCAGAGGGGTTTTTTTTTCCACTTACATAACATTTGTAATTATATTTCGCTCAATTTATAATACATAAATATCTTTTTTAATTATAGCCCATATATTATTCTGATGTGTAAGCTATATTATTGTAAAGTCTATTTGTAACCTTTTTACGACTAAACGTCTCAATGGGTGTTGATTAAAAATGTGAAGATTCATTGTATGACTAAGACGACTATATTTATCTAAAAAAGACAGATGAAGTCTCGGGCAACAACTAGATCTCTATATACTCGCAAATAGTTATTTCTAACGTTTATTTCTAACAGAGAAATGTAAGAAATTATTTATTATTTCTATATTATTATTATCAGGAAATAAAGACACCCTATTTTTCTTTAGGTAAAAAGATAAAAGGAAACGAATTTTAACATTAAATAATTTAAAGTATTTAGACATTTTAAAGAAGTTTAACATAAAGTTGCTGTTATATTTAAAATAAAAATAAGGAAACGAAGGCAGGTTTTCTTTAGCAAAAAATAAATGAGGGGCCATAAGTCGACCGCAATTGCCTGCATTTCTCAACAGATGCTATGCTACCGCTAATTAACCAGCTTGGCGTAAATTTTGGTAAAAAATCCTTAGCTTGACTTTAGCGGCTACAAAATGTTTATTTTCATAATTTTTATTTGAATAAATGTACATTAACTAAGAGATACAGACTTTTTCAAATTCAGAGCACAAATAAATTATTTGTTATTGCTTTATTATATTTTTTATAAGCAGGATTTTAAAATTATTATTATAAATATAGTTAATTACACTTAATAATATTCATATGAAAATGAAAGAATGCAGATAGTGAACAAAACCTATACTTATCATAAAACTTAGAAGTTATCACGATTAGAATGTATGTTTATTTATTTTTAACTATGTAAATTTATTTTTATTTATTTATTTAAACTTTATTGCATTGTACAATAGGTGGGCTTAATGCTATTAGCATTAAGCCCACCTATTGTACAATGCAATAAAGTTTAAATAATTCTCTATCAGCCAACCTTAGGGAGTGCAGAGATACTCGAAGGAGTTTTAGTAAATAAAATGAAAATGTATTAAATAGATATATATATTATAAATAATGAATGAAATGTATATCTGAAAAATAGAGTTTTATGTCACTTCTAGTCTCTGAAGAGACAAATGTGTTAGCCCGAATCAATGAAATTGAATGAACAAGATGTACTTGTATATCTTTATTACTTTGTTCTCTTTGTCTGTACCACAACATAAAAATAGTCATAGTAAAAATATTATTTAGAAAAAAATATAGTTAGATTTATTAAATTATTTAGATTCCTCAAATAATCTGTTTTGATCCAAAATTAATTTGTCTGAAATCAAAATTATTTATTAACTACTGTCTTGGCGCTCAAAAATGCGTAGCACATATTTATTACTTTAAAAATAAACGCGTTTCATGTTACTGTAATATTTTCATGGAACATTTTTGTGACAAATTGGGGGATCCTTACAATTAGTGCCATCGCTGAGTCTTTCAAAGAAGTGTCGTATTCAACTAGACTAATGAATGTCATAAATTTGCACGGAGAGCTCTTCAAACAATTTATGGACCGATCACGTAGAGTATGCCTTTTTATATAAAAGCTGCATAATGATTTTGAAATATACTGAATGGCGTTTCTATGAAACGAACAAAGTTTAATATTTATTATTAACTTAGTATAACTAATAATACATATATTTACTGGATACAATAAACAACATACTATAATATATTGACTATAGCTAGCGGGAACTTTTGTATTATCCCGTTACATAATTTGTTTCATGTATAAACGAATATTCCGCGAATTATTGACCTCCCTTAAAACTAAGTCAGCGGTATGTATAAATTTTTTCACCACCACTAGAACTGCTACACTAGGTACTGGAAATTTTTAACGATGTATATTTTGAATGTTCGAATTTCCAACAATTTCCGTAACATATTCTTTTACATGAATTTTAATAAATATCTATAGGTAAGATTATTACAGTCATAATCGGACTGATGACTAATTTGATTGCAGCCCATGTTATACCGCGACGAAACCACAACAAACAAAAGATGACGTTTAATTTGTCCCTATTCATATTCATGGGTAGGGCACGTAAAATACGCGAGGGACCGTTAAATAATTTTATAATTACTTCATATTAGCCGGGTGGGCGCGCGGTCTCAACATCACATTTTGTTTATGCCTCGAATTACAAGCCTATCAAGCGATGAATGTCTAATACAAACCACATTGTCGGTGCCAAAGTACACAAATTAATATTCTGCCTCTATATCACAGTACCACACCTGCCATGTTGATTCAGACCGCATTATCTGCTAACGTACGATGTACTACAACGATGCATTAGCGCATTATGGAGTTATACCTAACACGACTTGGTCATTACGTTTGGGAATGAATGTAAACTATAAGTACTAGGTGTAAAGATATAGTCTGTGGTCTATTATACTTTATAATCAAAGTAGTAAATATACATGCATATTAGTAGCTGCCTATGGAATAAAGTTCAATTAGTTTATTATCTGACAATAAGTGACTGCTGCATCTGTTCGAATTTTATATTCCCATATATTACAGGTAGGGTAACCCTTCAGCTATGCCTATCGATAGAAGGAATTATATTAGATATCCATCCCTACATATATGAATATTATACGTTTACTAAATTATACTACATTGCCTAAAGCAAATATTACATATAGAAATATATCAATTTAAGTACACTCACAACGAAGTTTGTCTCCGGAACTAATACAAAATTTCGTATACCCATGTACTAAGTAAAATTATGGGGTAAACAGAACTCAGAAAAAATATTAGTGGGAATAGTAAGAAAATAACATCTAAAGTCTTCATGCTTTGAGCCCTTTCTTATTGTTTGCAATTTTTTATCAGTCTGTTCTTAAATCTTGCTACGGATCATATATCTTTACTAATAATTATTGCATACGAATTTAATAACATAAACTTCCAATGAATTATTATATTTCTACAATTTGTAACACTGCCGTTGATCATATAATGGAGAATAAAAAGACAGTCTAACGCAAGTAACAAATTAATTCATGGGTAAATCGAGAGTCGCAGAAGACCAGGTGGGCTTTGCATTAGATGATGAAAACTCTAGAAGACACATTGGGTCACTTTTCAGAATGGCTATGGATGTACAGATAAAGAAGTTATACTGAGCGGATTTGAATAAACTTTCATAAACCAATATGTTCATTAATGATTTCTTAAATATTTTATCAAACCTAATACATGCAAGAGACCGTTTCTTTTACGTACCTACCTACGTTTTCTATTACGTTATTAATCTCATTTATACTGAAGATTATGTGCTAAAATTCCTTAAAACATTTCCAAAATATCGTTTCATTTAAACTGTGAGTTCATCCTGCTAACTAGAGGCAACTAAATGTATTAAGACTCTCATGTTCAATTACTCTCTGGTTCAGTTATTTAACGTCAACTAGTCGTAGTATAATCGGTGTTAGAAGTATCTGTATCTACATCTTTATCACGGCGCATGAAGGTTTACGTTCACAATCAGGTTTATTTTTATGACTGTATTAAAGTAGTGGGAGGCATATTTTAAACCATAACGATGTGATAAACGCAACTATTTTTTTTATTTTTGAGTATTAGTTCCATTGAGCATAATATCAGTTACTTTTATAAAACTCACTGATTAAATAACTAATAATAATACTGAACTTTTCACTGGTGTTCGTTATATTCATGGCAATTTTTCTATTGCCGCCATTCCTTTGGGAATGTTATTCACTTAAAATCACGTTAATAAATATTATAGATGGATTTCAGATTATTACATCCAGTTTCTTCAATTATTTGTAAATACAGATAATATTAATATCTAAACTGCAACAAGAAGCTTAATTAATATAAACGATAGTTATTAATGTAATACAGTGCAATGAGAGTTTGAAGCGCAATGTTGGTTAAACATAAACTTGTATCTTCAAAGAGATAAGTAAAGACCTCGAAGCTGTATGTAAACGTTTAGAATATCTCAAAGCATTATTTATTCGCCGTTTAGTCTTCCTCTCATGGATTTATACTTGATTTCAGAGCCTATATCATTTTATAGGCATGATTTTTTAACTTTTATTACGTGTAATATAACGTGTTATAAACCTCCTAATAATAAAAAGATTAAAATCATGAAACCGCCAATTAAATTTTTTGCAATATATTATTAGTACCTATAATTGTAATAATATATATACTTTTATCTAACGCCTGTAACGTCGTCGCGAATTTACATAACTTGCTAAATAAATATTAGTAAGTTTTTGATTTTTTATTTCTTAGGTCTTATATTCTTACATGGCATAGTCTAGAGGTTCAGCACACGCAGTTCTTAGTAACGATGGTTGCGATTTTGATTCCTTCCGTGATCTAAATAGTTATAATCATAATATTTGTAGTTATATAAAAATAGCTACTGCAATATAAACTCGGTTAAAAGAATTTTTCCATTCAGCATAAACTTAACATGCAGAGCTGGCCATAAAAACATGGCGTGCCTGAATGGATGGACCCTACGATATGTTGATAGTCTTTAAAAACGCAACACTTAGTTTTAAGTTGGGTCTAGTTATTCAATAGTTTTGTAAATTTTAACCTGTATGATTTTCTGATATATTATTGCGTGATAGAGTAAAAAGAAATATTTTATATTAATTTCACTCTACGTACTACTTCTATACGTAAGTACAATGGTCCCATTTAATTTAAGCATATTTTTGGGAGTGTAGGCTTTATTTAAGCATCGGCCTTATTTGTATAAAGTACCTTATTTTTATCAATATCTTGCAAGAATTGATTATATTTCCAAGACCTCACAGTTTAGTTACGACCACGTTTCAAATGGCAAAACGATAATAATAATATTGTTATCTGAATGGATTTCTCATCCTCGTAACATTCAAACTATTTATCTAAATTACTTAGTGTAAAGGACAAATTTCATCTACATCAAATACTAAAACAGATAAAAGTACTTATTATGATAGGTTTAGTTAAGTACAGTATTTTATACATTATTATTATTACAGTATCCAAATTGAATATGTTTAGTTTAGTTCACCATTTTTTATATTCTATAAGAGCTTTCCCATAGGAGATATATAAATATATATATATGCTGTCGCGAACTTTTTCGTAGATATATTTAAGAGATACATGTGCACCGCATATTATTTTACGTGTAACTTTTATGGTTTTTGTAGGGCGCGTCAGAATAGCTCGCAAATGGATTTTTTTTGCGGCCGTAGGGGAGCGGGGGCACACATACAATTTTTAGATAAATGTTAATATGACAAAAGCTATGAAACAAATTATACATTAGATTACTTGCAAAGTTAGTATGTCTATTTAGCTATTAAAATATGACTGAAAAATTATTAAAGTGTATGTAATTTTTTCATGATGAGAAATTTAACTAAACAAGTCGATTGTAACATCTTACCCCCCAAAGCTAGTTGTTACATCATCGGGGCACGTTGTTACGGTAGATAAATAAACACAATCATTAATTATACATATTTTTTTATTATTATTTTAAAAGATTATAATCAATAGACATCATTTTAAACAGTCTTGTAACATTTAAAACCAGGAAACCAGTCCTACCCAGCCATATTATTTTTATACCAATGGGGGAATATTTTTTAAATCGAGTTTTATAGAAATAGAAATAATCTTTATTCAAATAAACTCATTACAAGCACTTTTGAATAGTCATATTTTGATTCTACCACTCATTCGGAATGCAGATTCATCACAAGAAGAATGAGCAACAAACTTGTGTGTTGCTCTTTTTAATAGATGTTTTTTATATAAATAATTACAGTATAACACGCACTCATTATTAGTGTAATTAGATAATATTGTCAGTGTTATGGATTTGAAGTTTTTCTATAAAAACATTATTATCGTTAATGAATTCTTCAATTTTATAGTAAGCTTAAGCGTAGTTGTTACATGTAACAACTTTGTAACTACTTGCCCCATGATACGTTTTTTAATATAAATTGAAGTCATCATTAATGTATATCAATATCAAAATAAAATAATATTGCAAATTCAAGGTAGATATGTAATGAACGTTCAAGGTTAAAAATTTTGAGGAAATAAAAGATATAGACATCAGGAATCAAAAATTTCGTAAAAGATTTTTTTACTTACTTGGTTGAAATCGAGACACATGCACACAAAGCTCCTTGGCGCTTGGCGGGTCATTGATAGTTTTTATCTAGTGCACGACGTTATAAGAACACAAATGAGTCAAATTATATCCATCAAAGAGTTTAAAATCCCGGTAAAAACGTGTGTAACTTCCTACCCCTGTAACAACGTGCCCCCCGCTCCCCTACTTGATATTTATCATTGTATTTCACATAATATCTTTTTAAATTGTATTATAGCTAATGTATTAAATTGATATAAGCTGTGTAAGCTATATTACTGTAAAGTTTAATCAAATCTGTTTAGTAGATTTTGAGTGAAAGAGTCACAAAGCAGCATAAGCAGAATATAAACTTTCGGGTTTATAATAAATATCTGTAACAAAATCGTTTATCGCAGATATTCTTTATATCGTATTTGGTTAAAACAGGTATAAATCTATTCAACGGCAACTGAGCTGAGATCTTGCTAGCATTAAGATATTCCTCCATACCTGAGCAAGTCTACCTACTTTAAAATTTATTCCTATTCTTAGTCTAAGCCGAGTGAGGGTTTCTTCCGAGAGTTTAATAAAAACTAAGTTTGTTATAACTACGGCACGAGCTGGATAGTGCAAAACTGCTCGGTGAATCTTTGAAGTTTTAGCTAGCCTCAACACAGGACTGAAATTTAAAAAAAGACAACCGTTGTAATTATATCGTATTTGTTTATCATCTATAAACTCTGTTCTTTCATTTTAATTTTTATGTACCTAATTCTTTAATTAAATGTGTTATATTAAAAAGAAATTTCTTATGTTCTTCCTTGTGATTAATACCCGTTTAGTCGTTCAGTCTTGATTTACTCGTCAAATAGAATGAGAAACGTACATTTTTGTATTTAAAATGAATTAAATAAACTGTATATATGCCTATCTATCAAGATGAAGTAATATGAGTTTCAATCTACATAGATACATTTATGTGGTGAAGAATAGAACCTTACAAGAGGTTCTTTATTCAATAACTGAATCCGTTTTATAAGTGCAGACAAGATCTGGAACGTCTCGTGATCGATTCAATGTAGATACAGTTCACAGGAAATATCTTGAACATAATCATATATTTACAAAGAAAGCGCAATAAACAATTTTGTATGTACCTACAATTATTACTGCGAAGGTTACGTGGTATCAAATTTTGTATAAGTAATCCGATGGATATATAGAGGTCTTCCTTTTGTTTACTCACAATACTATAATGATTAATATGACAATACTATACTATCCCTAAAATAGACGATAAGCAAACAGATACTACAAATTACAGATCTGCATTTGCTATGTCCTAATGAAAGGCAGAGAACGACGTGTCGTTACAACAGTACATTGTTTGAGTTCTACCCTTGATATAATATTAAGTCTATAGTGATTATAAATGCTATTGTCTTAGTAATAAAGTTCATAACATTTCGTTATTAAATATTTTATACATAGAAAGGTAGATGAAATACTTATTTGTTGTTTTGTATACTTATTTGTGGTTAATAAGATTCCCACGGCTGGATTTATAAATATCATCTAGAGATTGAAATGAAACAACACGGCTTGCTTGTTTTGGGTAAAGACTGGTTTATTTAAACACAATTTCTTTATACGGTTACGATCATAAAACAATATTATTAAAAGCATGATGTTTTCCGTCAGTTGCCTACGGCCTTTAAATGGCGTAGTTTGGCATATTGCCAGTTTTTTGCAGTTGCCATCCCTTTTGAAATATTGGGGTTTTCTACTGCGATACAATATTGACAATCTCAGTAATGTTAGAATAATATCATCATGTATTTATTTCGCATTATGGTGGTACTACGATATGTTTTACTATAATACTATTCCCGTAAATGTCACGTTATAAAATAAACTTTATTTTAATGCAATCTGAATAAAATATGGGGATTCGCGTTGACGTTTATTGTTGTTTTCTGAGAAGTATTCTTATTCTGAAAGGGTCTCGAAGGATAGATTTCACTTCGTCAACACAAGAATAGCCTGCATAAGTTCGTGAAATACATACATGGAAACTGAATATTACATGTAGGTGAGTGTGCGCCTTTCCGGTAATATCTTTCACGTAACGAAATATCATATTACTTTGAATTGTATTTGGGCTGCAGTAATTTGTATGTAGGTATAACATTTTCATGAATGAATATTGTAAGCTATTACAATATTATGTTATCTGTGCTATTACATAAAGTTTCCAGAAAATTATATATATAAATACATTCCTCTTTTATCTTTTTAACCAGTACCGATAATTAGAAGTAGTGCATAATTTTTAACCGACTATCATTCTGTAGAAATATGGCGCAATATATTTCTTAAAACAGAAGAGACATCTAAAATTAAGTTTGTTTGTTATGGAGGTTATTAGCATATCGGTCCCATATAAATTCTTTATAAAAAAAAACTGATAGCCAATATTGTTTACTGTATATACCTATAATTGTATATTGTACACTTTATAAAATTAGTAATGGTGCTTCTTTGTTTAGAGTTATTTTACATGAACCTACAATAGCAAAGGTCGTTAATTTCTTCACAATGTTTTCGTTTAATCTAACTGTACAAGGGAATGTAATCAACAAGTGCTTGAAAACACTCACCAAACGAGCCAAGTAATTTCCGCGCACTTACCAGAAGGGTTGTAAAACTAATGGCGCAGTAGTGTAAATAAAAATAGTTTATATGTAAAAATATTAAGTTTCTACTTCAAGAATGAAAAATAAAAGATTAATAATAATAATATACAAAATGTACTCAGATAACTCAGCAAATTCCATCCAGTCCCAAATTATCAACACTTAAGTACTTTTTTAAATACGTACTTAATTTTATACAATTACGCAGTGGGCGAACTATTAGATAGTTATTCCTAATTAATTTGCGATTTTTATAGAAGTTTAAGAATTTTTATGTAGAAATTAATATATATAACAAATCAATATCTTTTTAAGGTTTAAAGTTGATATTAATTAGGGATATTAAGTAAGAGTAAATACACTAAGATAAACCTAGTCCAAGATTACTTGAACACTTTCGTATATCATTTAATTATTTATTTTATAATAGACAGCCAGTTTTTTTTATAGTCCAGACGTATTATTCGAGTTATGCGTAGTTAAACTACGGTTTGAAATTATTACACTGCATTAAAGCATTTATCAAACATCTACAAAGGCGCAATGTGCTTACTATTGAGACTGTACGCAGCTAAGCGCAGCAGTGTAGCAATTAGTCCTCGGCGTCAGTTGGTAAATATTAACACTGATAATTGTACGCCGAACGTCAGCTGCCGATGTTCGTTACAGTGCCCACTTGCAACCTGAATACAAATGAATCCATTATCTGAAAGTGCGGAGATAGCAGATCGACAACAATATCACGTACGGTCATGTATGCTGAAGTACTAATGGGTTTTTCCAAATGTAAGGCTTTTTCGGCCGTCTCTCAGCAGATATTAATTTTCTTATCTTGGCTCGTAATCTTTCGATGACAACTCAAGAATCGCAATTGGACCCTTTTTGCTACAATCTCAATTGTTATTACTGTATTGATTGTCTATGATATAATAATGTATTTATCAATAGGTAGTTTTGTTACTTATTTCATGGTTGGTATTTATGTAAAAGAGTTTTTACAGTAAGGACTAGCAATTTAAAAGTTCTACCTACTTACACTAAAATTGATTTCTTGTTTATTAACCTTATAACTATGATGTGAACACATAGTGGTGTTTATGTTTTTTATTTATAAAATTGAAATGGCAAACATAACGATGCTGTTCATATATATAACAGCATCATGTAATCATGTTATCCACGTAGTATCACTAGTATATTGCCATTTCGGAAGCCTAATATGTAATGCCAGTTATCCTATCGTATTCATATATTTTCACTGCCTAATCTGTACCCTACTGCCACAACACAGCGTTAAAAATAAACTGCTTGGTGGTTGAAATAGGTGAGAATGAGGTACCCCCGCAGACGACTTTGTACACAGCCAACCTCGGTAAAAGGTCTTATAATACATGATATTAAGTCTGTAAAGAAATTTTTGCAGGCAAAATCACTGGACCTATGTGACCCATACAGTAACAATGGTATATACAAAATTGTCCATCCGTTATCTTTTTTGTAAGTATAGGTTTGGTTCAAGATATTTCTCGCGAACATTATCGACGAGTACGTCGATAAAAATTTATTTATTTTAAAATGCTGAGCATTTGTTTAGGTTGTAAACTTAGTAACTTAAAAATATATTCAAATCATAATTATATTTTATAGAAAGCTACAGCGTTCCACAGGATAATATTTACCACAAAAATTCGTATCGGAGCAAGAGATTAATGGGATAGTGCGACAGAAGTTATGGACTTTCCTAGTAGCTGTTTATTGTTTAATTTGCGAACAATCTCAGTTGTATGTTTATCATACATCAGTTTATTTTCATCAATCATGATGTATATATAATAGAGTCTTTAAATCTTTTAATACAAATACACAACATGCTGGAGGTTTTTCCTTATGTGATACGACAATTCATTGTATATTTTTTTCCACTTTATTTTTTTGTAAATATATATTTTTATTATACATTTAAAATTTTTTAAAAGATTTTGAGCGAGGCCTTTGATCAGCAGTGGATGTCTTCTGGGTAAAATGATGATTATATGTATACATGTCAAAAATTAACTAATTATACTATGTTTAAAAATTAAATGTGTTACTTATTTCAGATTACTTTGTTTGACAAAAAAAAAATGTATATCATAATACATTACACACATAACTCTTTCGTAGAAATTTCTTTGATAGAATTTTTAAACGTACCATTTGACGAATTGTAACAGTTGTTATCTTAATCCTTATTAACAAAGCGTTTGTGATTAAAACGAGTTTATTTAACAAGTTCGACAACGGCTCCGTATAATCGGCCCACCACGTCCGGGCTGCTGAGGGTAAACGGTTATTTATTTTGAAAGCGGGATTTATTTGCGGAAATGGGTCTGACCCACATTACTCAAGGGAGATTTTGCTGAATAGGATTGTAAAGTATGCTGTTCGGATTCAGATAACTTATTGTGTTTTGAGGCACTTTCTCTCTTTGTCCGCCGTTATCTTTTTGGCCACTCGATAGGTCTAACCAATTCTCTTATTGCCTATATACATAGATAGGCCGAAAATTTATATTTCGTTAAGATTAATATTATTATATTTTATTGCATTGCTATTGATAGTGGTTATGAAAGTAAACAAATTTTCTTATAATATAAAGCGGAAAATTGAAAAAACGTGAACACATTAGTAGTATAATAGTAATTTAAATTTTATTTTATTACTTCTTTTTTGTTTTTTGGTGTAATGGTGTAAGTGGCACAGTACCTAGTTCTACCTAGCTGTTCCCTTTATGACTATCGCCGTATTTACCAACTATGTTCTTACTATAACTGTAATGAATAAACTACATTATCCTATTCAAAATTTTCTCTACCCCTACCCTATCTATGTACATGTTTTCATAAATACAGACTCTTAACAAGACTGAAAACCGAACCAAAATTTAAATAAACACGAAAACTTTACAACGTATTAATTAGACCTCAAAAGGATCCTTAAAACTAACCCTTTACATTAACTAAAGTAGGTAATACGAGAAGCCTCAGGAGGCTTCTAAAACAGGTCAAGTAGTTCATAACGCGCAGTTTACACGCGACGTATACCTAGTTTTGTTTTAAATATAAACACGTTTCTGCAGCGGAAATGCCTAACAAAAAGAAAGTAACGTAATGTTTCTTTAATTAAAAAATACTTAAATCGTGATATAATTATGGAATTTCAAACGAATAAAAACTACAGTTACAAACTCATTCCAGTACTAGAAAATATCACATAATCAAAAGATAATAATGTAATTAGGAAAGTCTTTATTTTGGTTTTGGTTCAAACCTAGTATGTCGAAAACGCAGGAGTATGGCGTAAGGAGTTTGTGCCTAATAATAGACTTAGTGACAGGTATCTACTGATTTCAGAGAAAAGATTTGAGAGGTTCCTAATAATTTAATTGTTATTTTTTATATATATTGCGGCATGTATAATTTGCCTTTACTTATGGTCAGTATTACTCAAGGAGATTACGTCTTCACTACATTTTTTTCGCGGGGAACACGACTATTGTATATATTAGTATACTCATAAGAAGTATTTAATTTCAGTTTCTCTACACTTACAGTAAGAATATGCATATGTTTGTTCCTATATTTACTTCAATATTTAAAACTCGTCGTCATTATCGATCAGAAGAACATGCCTGAATATAGTCAATACTCGCAGGGAGAAAAGTATACATATAAATGAATGTAAGATATAAGATTCATATGTTTCTATAGACAGAATTATAAAAATATTTCGGAAAACTAAACTGTGATACTAAATACTAGTGACACTGAAATATAAGTTTAGTTGCGAGCTTGGAGAAAACAAAGTCGTATATGAAATATTCATAGGGGCTTAATTCGCTCACTAAAATGAAATCCAATGGGATTACTTGACATGTCTCCGTGCCGCGATGCTGCACACAGACAGAAATACAGGATTTAATATAAACCACTTTGAACTACATTATTCAAAATGTCAAAAAATATCCTACGTAATAAAATAGGATCTGCAAATGAGTTTCCTATTCACCTGAAAGTGAGTCTTCGCAACAGCCACAATATTTTGCAAAATTGCCCGCAAAGTTTCATATCTGCTACAAATTTCTTTTTGAATGCTCTGTACTGCAAAGCGATTGCTCTATAGACTGGAACTATAATACACAAAATAATAAAAAGTTAAGGAACTTTACTACAGTTTTTCTAGAGAGATATCCATTCTATAAGTATAGCTGTCTGTCTGTTTGTTATATTTCACAATTTCACGGCTAAGCTGTTTTTAATGACTTTTGACATGAATATCATGTAAAGCCTACGTGATGGCTTTAGAGAATATTTCAGCGCTAAAGTTTATAACTGTAATCTCTTTTTTTCGTAATTTTTTATTCCTTTATTTTACTCTAATCTATAGATGGGAACAGTTATAAATAGAACATATAACTAGTATATACCTTCGCAATGGATGTAGGTAGCTAAGATGGCACTATGTTATCCAAGCGAGTCGCACAAATCTTTAGCACCTAGTACTTTTATAATGGTCTCAGGACAATTAATTTGCTGGCCCCTTATTTATAGTGTGTCGTCGCTTGGGTTAGTTTACGATTGCACTCGAATGATATATAAAGTTTACCTACACATACTTAGCAACTCTTACGATTGTGTTTTGTTTCTGTTATTTTATTATAAATATGTAATGTTTTTAATGGAACAGTTAATTGTATCATATTCTATACACATACATATATATATATATATATACATAGATATATCTTTCTTATGAATACACATTTTTAGGCGAGTTATTTAAATGCTTTTGCTTATTTTATGACGATCTGAGAGTACCTTCTTAGGTAACATTGGTGTTAATATGTGGTTCCTTGCAAATGATGTCTATAGCATGCATATACTTACGGATTCATCCAAGCGTGTGAATACCGCAGAATTTTTGGCCTCCCACCAGATAATTACAAAGAATTTCCTTTATCGCAGTTCTTCTGCGACAAAATCTCGACGGCTATTTATCACTTACCAGAGCCACTGGGCGTAAAAGCGACCCTCCTATGTAATTAACGTACTCAAAGAGATACAGAGTGTTCCTACCAATTTCAACATAATGTCTGTAATGAAAATTGTAATGACATTTCGGTATTGTTTTTTATTTTATAGACTTTATGAGTCCCCAATATAATGATTTTATTATACGTCGTGGCTTTGATAACATGAAGTCGTATTTTATTATGTGTGAAATTTAAAGGGTCTTATACAAAGCCTACACTTACTTATTAATTAGTTTCTTTTGTATATTCCTTTCTGATCAAAGAGCCTTTTCCTATACATTTCTGTTCGATATTAATAGGGTTATTACTTTTGTGATAACAATTTTCGGTATGAATAAAATAATCTCATCATAGAAGTTACTATTACTAGTACGAATTATAACATGGCTTTTTTTTAAAAAGATATCATTTACTCCCTTACTCGTCACATATTACTTATTTTTTATTTTATAATAAAAAATAAGACACAATGATTCAAGTAGACTTAATGTACGGTTTATGATGTAACTATTAACTATGTTTATAACAATATAAGAGAAATTTTGCTATAATCTGAATATTTTGTTTTGTATTCTGTATCTGTATTATTATTACAACATATGTACAGTGAGTTTACAATTATATGTATGTCGCTGCTAAATTAAACAACCACTTTTTACTATGATAAATATTATTTCGCGTCAAAGACAGATTAAATAAAAAATACTTAACAGCCCTATTATGAATATATAACGTAAAATTAATAGTCGCTATGTTAGAATTTACACAAACACATAAATTGTAAGATATATACGCGACAAAATCGCGTGACTTCTTCAAATCCTTTTGTAGAACAAAATCTCAAATTATAGACTCTTCGGAAACTCATATCTCACGAAATAAGACTGACATTTTCTCAACGACACCTCATTTGAGGGGATCTGAAAAAACAATTCTTTCCACCTAAACGTTTGATGTATAGGGTGGTCATACTGGCTATATATCAAACGTTTGAATCCACCACAAGAACATTAATCTGTTATATTCTTAGAACTGTGTGTGAGGGTCACCATTCAAACGTTGGCAATCGCCAGATTTTATTAGCAACTAGCAGGATCCTGCAATGCTTAACAGCTATATACCCATTAGTTATATACCTTTCTTCCTATTGATAAAATGTTTTTTCTTATCAATTATTTTATTAATTTATCAAAAAGCAAACACACATAAAAAAGTATAATCCTGTGCTTTTTGTAATATTAGTGTAGACAAACAATATTTAGGTACAATATTTATATATTGTATTGGTATTGTACAGTGGTAATGTTGCTTTATGGATAGACTAATACAATTATGTATAATGAAATGAGTACATACGAGCAAATCTATCCACATACTAAGCGTTGCGATCAAATCTTGTACAATAGCAGAAACGTGTCTCAGTATTAAAAATATACACAATAATGTTAATTTATTTATATGCTAGAAAAATGTAAATTTTTGTCTGTCTGATTTTTACAAGTGCCTTTTCCCGACTAAACATCAGAACGGAACTTAATTAAATTTAATGTGAATATAGATTGTATCACGAGAATGGACTTAGGCTTCCTTTTATCCCAAAACAGCAAAAGAATTTACGGATAATAGCTAGTAATAAAACGAAGTCTATAGCCACTAATATTAAATTAATTTACAAAACTATTAAAATGTTCCCAGTAATTCTTAGAACATCCATTTGTTTAATGTTATTTTACAATATGCGCTCGATATTGTTTGAATTTCAGAAATGGACTTGAAGTTATACCAGAAAGTTTCCTAACGAAGGGAACTTATGTCACTCGGTCTTTGATTGTAGTTTCAGTTTACGGTTGTTAAACTATTGTTAACAATTTACTAAAGAGGGAGGGTGCAAAGACGCTTGTTTAATAGTCACTGAATTCGTTACTTTGTCTACTAACATAATTATTACCCAATCAATGTATTGATTACATAATAATTCTGTTAGATTGTCGATATTGGTGTATTAGTTTGTGTTATTGATATAATAATTTGTATTGTACTAATTTAGTACCGTGATAATAATTGTTAATTAAATATTAAACTTTCAAATTAATAACGTGTTTAGGCCGCGATACAACATACTTCAATTGCAATATTAAGGATAACTTAAAACCTACTACAAACAAGAAGCAGCTTTCAATTTAAGAAAATGATGTAGGTAATAGTCGATAATATAAAATAAATAATTTCAGTCAAACGAAAAACTCCATATTTATTAGAATCAGTTCCATTATTATTTACTTACATATTTCTTTAGCAATATTACGTATTTACTTTAATGCCTTTATACATTTTGAGCAACATAAATGTTATAAATATTCATATTATAGTAAATATGTTTGAATATTGATATGAACTTTCAAAACCATTAAAGGAAATCTACCAATCCAAGAGGCTTAAATCTACTCATGTTGAAGCCCTGACTTTCTTGGACAGAAAGTTAAGTAAACTTTAGTTTTTACTTAGACAAGAGCTTATGCATATAAGATTTTTGGGATTACTTTATATTTATTAATATATAGTACTCTTTATAGATTATATCACTGTATACAGATTTTAAATATAGGTTATTGGTAAACCTATATAGAAGGTATAACTACTTCCACCTTTGCATGAATAAATTTCACTTCATTTTTTAATGTAGTCGGTAAGATCATTACACGCGTGTGTAAGGTAGACCTGGGCAAGATTACTCGTTGAATATTTCATGTGAGTTGTTAGTAGAAACAAGTGACTTTTGATGTAAATTGCTGTTTTTTTGACACAATACTGTAGATACAGTATTGTGTCAAAAAAACAGCAATTTATGAATCATACATAGATATGTATGATTCATAAATTGATCTAAAACATCGTGAAATTGCTGAGCTAGAAAGCTGAGCTGAAAAAAATATGAACCATCAGCGACTATATATAATATAAAATATCTTCACATTTCACTATAAAACCACTCATTTAATTTAATTTTCTTAATACTACTTGAGATGTACTTCAAAGACTTTGTTTTCCTCGATAGCTCTTGATAATCGAGATACTGTTCAAAAGAAAGTTTTAAGTACACAAAAATGCTTCGGTGAACTTTTATTAACTCATTTTCTACTTTCCGAGAAGAGAGCTTGACTGAAAAAGTGTACGATCCGTTTGTTATTGCTATTATTACTACGGAAACATTATTGCGTTATCATTGTATCTTTATTCTAATTTATGAACTTCATATTATGAGTTATGGACATAAAAGTTATTAAAAATGTATCATTTCTTTCGATCCAGACGTTAGTTACAAAGATAAGGCATTACGTACGTTCTCATAGTGGTGACATGACTCACAAGAAGTAGAATACAATATTTAACAATAGCCTTCTATCATTTTATACACAAGATAATGATATTTTATTATTAACACGTTGAATATGTTAACTTATCAGTTGAGCCACAAATATGTAATTCTCAAATGGGGTAATCTTACCAAGAACAATCTTATAAAGACAGTGTTTATCTAATTCATCCATCGAAACACTAATAGCGTCGAGGGCTACTGGTTTACTACCCCGACTTTTAACCATAATGTAGTGAGTTCTATTTGGCCTTATATAATAACTTTGTGTGTGAATTTACATCCCAGTAAAGGATAGACCGAAAACAAAATAAGAAAATATCCAAGATATAGAGCGATAAGCTCATCTCTTGCCACGTTGAAGTCAAATACCCTGTAGGTTGTGTCATGTTCTCCATAACATCGATAATTAACAATGACCATCCAACTTAACCATCTAAGGTAATAGTAGTCATAATATGGTGAATACGTATTACAAATAATATCGCATTAAAATGTTAAGAATACTAAAAATATTCTTCAGTAACACAGAGGATCTAAAATATTTTATGTAAATACTTTAATAATTATAAAAGACAGACCACATAAAAACGAATAACACGTTTATTTTAAGCTTATTTTTGTTTATATTTTGAAATAACGTATATCTTACTTTTTCCCACTATTAGAGACTGTTTAGTGATCAATCGGAGATATATAATTTTATTGAAGGTATTCAATATTCAATTTGTCTTCATATTTCTTCAAAAATGATTATGATTATTGCACTACATCATAAAGTATTGATAACTACACGTAAAGCTTGCATAAGAGTACGAAACCTCTAAACCAGCAAGTCTACACCAAACCAATAGTAGTTGAACAGCTAGTGACAGCAAGCGACCCTTTGGTCTAATTCATATCCTAAAATGTTGTTTGTTGATATATATTATTGCTTGTTATTGCGTTATTTGTAATAGATTAAAATAGCAGCCTAAAATCAATTACGACAACTGATTTAATTCAAACAATGTAAAGGAATAAAACAACAAATAACTATGGCAACAAGTTTTTATTTAATAATTGTTTTCTATGTAACTAAAATAAGTATAGTAAATCTTTAAAATTCTATATATATTATAAATAACTACATATATACTACTTACTACTCTAATTCTATTCACAAGCGAACAGTCGTACATTTAAGCATCTATTAACATGTTGGTAGATAATAAATTCAACATATTTAAACATTAGTACGTAATTTAGAATTTTATGTTTTCCTTATAATTAATATTTTATCTAAACATTCGATTCTAGCAGAATATAATAAATACTTACAGTATTTTTATACTACTTTAGTCTATGACTATTTCAATTGATCTAACGAATGTTTACGACTTTTGGTCATTCCTAGCAAAATATTATCAGTAGATGCCGTAGTAGAATTTTGAACTATATCATCTTTACTTTGCATCGAATGGTAATCATTCATCTCCGACCACGTTGGGTCTGATTTCGCAATTCTCTTCCTTTCTTTAATTTTAGTATACAGCAGTACCGATACCATAATAAAAAATACGACAAAACCTAAAGAACAACCAACTATTAAACCCATTCTACGGTTAAGTATTTGAGATATATTGAAAGGTTTCGATGTTTTTTGTTTTTTCGTCGTTTGCTCGTGGAACGTGCTAAAGGAGATACATTCGCTGGAAGGAGACTGTGTTAGTATAGCAGCAGCAATATCTTGGGTTATTCTCGCAGTTACATTTAAATCGATTTCCGTAGTTTTATTAAATTCGAATTCTTGGTCATCAACGCCAATAATAGGATCATCATATAAAGTAATAACACAGACTACATAATTTACGTTTGGTTCCAAATCAGTGATGCGAGTTGACACTTCGTTCATATCTAAAAATTTTGACTTCACCTGAAAATTGTTTTATATTATTAGTATAACAAGATGGATATAAATTTAATGAACTATTATAAATATTATAAAATATAAAAATACCACTTACATCAGAATGAACATCTTCACCATAATATAAAATTTGTAAGGCTTTGATTGCTGTTCGGTTCCTAATAAACCATGAAACAGATACAGAGCTGTCCTTGTGTTTGTCAACGGATAACTGTGAAATTATGGGTACGTCACATTTTTCTTTTGGGTAGTCATCGTTTAGACATGTTACTGTTTTCGAGTTTATTATTTTAGGATGATCCTGAATCCATAACCAGGTATTATCTTTTTGACAATTACATATCATAATGTTATCTGAAAGAATATGGATATATATTTTAAGCCATCATTTCTGAAATAATAAAACACAATTAACAAATAATATTCCACTTGCCTTTTATATATATCTCCTGGACATGATTTTCTATGGAAGTAAGTAGTTCTAAAGGAATTGTTTGAAGTTTATTATGTTCTAAATCAATTTTAATTACCTTGTTCAAGTTTCTAAAAGCTGTAACTGATATATATTTGATATTGTTGTAACTCAAATGCAAAACTGTAAGTTCCTTCAAGTTTATTAAATCTTCATTAAGAATGTTTTGTAACTTGTTGTGGGAAAGATCTAAAAGTTTTAAATTGCTCAACTCTTCAGCAAAAGATTCCATTGACTCAATGTTGTTATTAGATAAACATAATGTTCTTAATTTCGTTAATCCACGAAAATTACTGGTTTTGAGTTGTGAAATTCTATTATAACTCAAATCCAAATTTTCTAGAAAAGATAATTTCGAAAAAGGACTTATTGGCAAACGTCTTATTTTATTAAATTTCAGATATAGGTGTTGTAAGCTAGTGAAAAATTCAAATGTGATGTCCTCAATATTTGACATATTGGTAGCACAAATGTGTAGTTCATAGAAATTTGCCAGAAGCGTATTATTATCTACTCTACGTGCTGTACTCCAAGAGACTGCTGGATTCTTACTGATATCTATATTTATTAGGGAAGTTCCCATTTTCTTGTAAGATAATAAAAAATCAAAATTTATTATATCATTGTAAGAAATATTCAAATTTTGAATATTTGGAAATATTTCAAATATAATTGAAGGTATATTTTTAAGTCTATTGTAACTGACATCAAATGACATTAAGTCGGTAAATTCCATTTTCTTAGTTGCTGTTATGGATTTTATTTCATTTTTTCTCAATATTAAATATTTCAGTTTAGTCAGTTTATCAAAACCACTAAGTTCAACTCTTGGTAATAAATTATCAGCTATATCTAATGTTTCAATCTGTGTCAGGTTGTGAAAAGTATTATATGGCACGTAATCTAAAAAATTGTTACTTATATTAAATTCCGAAACAGAGTTTTGTGTATCGAATAATTTGAGGGGAACAGAACTTATAATATTTTGTGCTAGATTCAGTCTCAAGAGATTTTTGTTATTTTTGAACGTGCCTTCCATAATATGTTCTATATTACAATGTTCCATGTATAAAATTTCTAAAAGTGGAAGTTGATAAAATGATTGTAAAGGTAAATAGTCAAGGACATTGAAAGATATATATAAATACTTTAACCCTGGTATGTTTATAGATAGGAGATCACTTGATTTTATCGAATTATTTTTAATGGAAAGTATTTTTAGGTTATTTAGTCCTTGAAAAGTGTCATTTTCAATTAACTGAATCTCACAATTATCTAAATATAATGAGCTCAATGGCAAACCTATTTGAAAAATATTTTTCTGAAGAATTTTAAGAGGATTAAATGACAAATTCAAGCTTCTTAACTTTTTTAAAGTGTCGAAGGCCATATCCGAAACAAAGTTAACTGTATTGTGCGAAATATCTAGGTCTTCTAGTTCACTTAAACCGAAAAAAGTATAATTTGTAATATTGCGTATATAGTTAAATTGTAAATTTAAAAACCTCGCTGAATTTAAATGCTGAAAAGAAAAATCTTCTACTATTGAAAACTCATTGTTATTTAATTCAAGTCGAGTAATATGGCTTAAATTACGAAATGTATTTCGAGTTAAAAATTTTAAATGATTATTTTTTAAACTTAAGTAAGTCATTTTGTCTTGAGAATGAAACATAAAATTGCTCAATAACGTTAACGAATTTGAATCTAGATGAAGCGTGAGTAAGTTTGAATGTATTTTTGGCAAAACGTCATTAAAATCTAAAAGATTATTGTGGTGAAGACTGAGAAATTTTAAATTCGCCATTTTTATAAATGCCCCTGCTTCAATAAAATTTATTTCATTATGACTCAAGTATATTTCTTCCACTTTTAAGGAATTTGCAAAGTGATATTTCGATATAAATTTCAATTTATTATTATTCAATCTAATTTCATTAATATTTATTAGAGATTGAAAAGTATTATTATTTATTTCTACAAAATTATTATTGTCTAACCTTAATTTCACTACATTATTATTGTTTATAAAAATATTTTGTGGCACTTGATTTAGGTAGTTAAAGTCTAATCGCAGTTTTCCTAGGCTCATCAAATTACTAAAGCTCTCACTATTTATATTGCTTATACAATTTTTATCTAAATTTATTGCACTAATTTTATTAGAATTAAGAAAAGAATCGATTGGCACATCCAGAATGTTGTTGTGACTTAAATATATTTCATTAAGAGATGGTAGATTACAGAATAATCCATTTATGTGATGCAAATGATTGTGGCTCAAATCTATAAATACTAAATTTTTATTGTTTTGAAAAAGGTTGGGGTTTAATATTTTTATTCTATTATGGCTTAAATCTAAAGATTTCAAGCTAATTAAGGAGTGAAAAGCTCGATAGTGTATGTTGTTTATAAAGTTAAAATGAAATGATAACGTAATGAGGGACGGACAAAATTTTAGGCAGTCTTCTGAAATAAATTCAAAATTATTGGAATTGAGGTCAAGGTACTCTAAAGATATTAAGTCAGAATTGTCTACAATAGGAAACGATGACATTTCATTCCATGCTAATCTCAATGACCGCAAATGTCTTAATTTCGAAAGAGAGCCTATCGGAAACGTAGTTAGATTGTTTTCACTCAAATCAATTTCAGAGAGGGAGAGTTCTAAACTAGAAAAAGCAGAACCGGATATATCACGTATCACATTTCCTTTTATGTTCAATTTCATTAACGGAAGACCGTAAAAGCTGTAACTCGGTATATCCTCAATGTAATTAGAAGTTAGGTCTATTGACATCAATTTAAGCATGCCGGCGAACGATTTTTGTGGTATATATCTAATTTTGCTCGATACAATGCTCAAAGTTTGAAGGCACTTTCTCAATGGCATAAAAGTGTCATCACCAATTTCCCTTATGCTTGTTCTTGACATATGAATATGTTTTATGCAAACGCCTTGAGGTATGAAATGGGATCCTAAAGATTCTTCGTTGTCGTCGAGGTCGAATACAGATAATGAATGTATATCTGATACACGTTTAAGAGCATTTTTGACATCTTTTAAAATCGTATCTTGGCAATCAAGAAATAATCCTGCAAAAAATATTTTCTCTATAGAACATTATATTATTTTATTTAGCTGTGTGCTTTAATATAAAAAAGCCTTACCGTCTTCAAATGTATAACACGAACATTTATTGCTTCTTATTAAGTCAGGGCACCCCAGGGTATTTTGAGCTCGCAAAATGGTGGGTAGAACCAGTAATAATGAAATAATTTGCAAAACGTCGCCATCATTTTTCCCTGTCCCGAAGCATAAAATCTTTTTCATAGTTACATTATACTTAATGTTTTTAACATTCTATTCACGCTTGTTTTTCGACCTGAAACAGAAAAATAATGCTATTGTTTTGAATGCTACTTGTATAGGACAATGTCTAATCTTGTTAAAATTTTATGTGTTATATACCTACCTATTGAAAACAATGTATATTTAGCTTCTATAAAAATTGCATTTAAAATTATTATTATATTATAAAATAATTCAGTCTTAAATGAATTTGTATTTTTAATTATGGTATTCATCGAGAAATAAAATAAACAAAAATTTAAATTAATAAAATTACACCGTAATGTGATAATGATCAGACTACAGTTTACAGTGGATGATTCAGTTTCATCGTCATTAATTAAAAAAGATATATGGATATCTATCAGTTATGGAAGTGTGAATAACCCTAGTATCCGGTTGGATATCCACTATGTTAGTGTGGTACCTGTGTAGTGGCGTGCCTTGAAAAAGGCTTATGTTCAGCAGAACTGTAGTAGGCGGATAATATTTTTAAGTTCATATACGACAAGGAAATTATGATGAGCATAAGATACGAAGTGATGGACTATGGGACTATCAAAGATAAAGATAAATCAGAGATTAGAAAGATACATTAGATGGAGGACGACTTCAAAAATGTTGCCGAGTATGGTATGAGTGAAGATGACTATATCATACTATAATTATTCAGCAATATATCAGGCCATGCAAATGGGTTATGTGGATTATTTAGAATCTCTTTTCTACCTACTCAAAATTCATTATTTTTTGATAAATCAAGAAATAGAAGAGTAAGATACAAGATATGTAAGATAAAAAATATGAAAGTTCAAATTTCACATCAATTCGATTTCATCCTTGAGTAGATCTCTTACAGGTAAATTATTTACCTAGATGTTACGGAAGAATACTTTGCGTGTTTTGTAACTGTATAAAATTTTATAGAAGCACTTATTATCAACATTTAGTATACGTGATAATAATTCGCTGAAATATTAAACGAGAGAAGTACCTGCGTTAAAGTTAGTAGATAGTACATATAACGTTAATTTCAGTCACAAAACACATTTACTCTTCTAACTAAATTCCCAACAAAAGTTGTTATAATGAAATATTTATACACTCACCTAGATTTTCGTTTGCGCTGACATACGCGCTAGCTAATTACAAATCACATTTATTCTCATACGCTTAGGGTCCATTTTGGCGTTTCAGCGCCGGGGCGCAGGCCGAGACCGGAGTGCGCCTGTCCTTGCCGCACTAAAGGTCCACCACGCGTGAAACAAGCTGGATTTCAATAACGTATAAGTTTTTAACTCTTTTAATGTGGTTTAATGCGTATTGCCGCGCAACGTAGAACGCTTGAGGTCATTAGAAAGCTCCACAGAAGACTGCCGCGGCGGCGCGCGCTCTGTAGCCGGCAGGTCACCGCTGTTGTTGCGGCACCCCCGACCCACTATTATTATACTTTTATGACGAATCGGATTTTGCTACACGAACACCCGGCTTTGTACTCATGTAAACGTGTATGAGCTTATCTAACGTCGTTCACCGAATTTTCTGTGTCCATCGGTTTTTGGCATCACGTTTTTGTATTTTGTTAACTTGCTCGTTTTTATTACCTGTGGAAGGATCGCTGAGAGGCAATGGAGGATTACGTTGCTATAAATAAATTATTTGTGACCTCTAAAGTAGGTATCTATTATTGAGGCATTTGATAAAATATTCATATCATTGTCTCACTTGTAACTTGTTTGATTTGAACTTTATGTGCTGTAGATAGGTTATTGTTTTTACGGGTTATTAATATGTTTAACAATAGATGATTTTATTCAGTATTATAACATTTTAGAGATATTTAGTCAGTTGTTAAAACAAATTATTATAATTTCAATAGATACACACATATGTCTTGGTGGTCGTTTATCTGCATATCACAGCAACACTAATTTAGAACCTTTCCAGATCAGCTTCGACGTATCTATACTTTATTACTATTAGAAACAATTTTATTATTACTACTAAGTTTTATTAAATGGAAATAAATTAGAAGTATTATGATATGATAGTATGAAAGTAATATGAAAATCATCTTACAAAAAAATTCAAATATATTCCACGATATTCACAGTACAAACCTATTTAAACCGTAACGTAAACGTTTTATTCGATCATAAAAGTTGTAGACTCGATGAAACCTTGAAGTTACAGTAGGTTCTTTCAGTAGGTATGATGTAGTAGGCTTCAAACAAATGGCCGTAGAATATCAATTTACCTCGATCAGTAGTCCGTCTCGATACAATAAGACTTTCTAGTATCCTCATGTTGTCCACCACAAATCGGTAGACATTCAGGAACTATTTGGAAAAGCACAAAATACGGTATACCAATATTTAGAAGCTTTGAAAACTACATATATGTAGATTTTTCATCATTATAGCCACGCAAATATATAAAATTGAAAAAAAATATAAAAGGGCATGTAGTTTATTAGTCGAGATGCTGTGAAAGCAAGCAACTCAGATATACATACAAAATACTCGTAATTGTGCATTCAACAGCCTACGCGATTTTTACAGAATATGTTAAATACAAAATCAAATTTACTTTATTTTAATATACCTAGTGTGAAAAATTAAAAGAAAATTGTTGTTACAATGCTATTCGTTAACTCTATGCTGAACATGTAAATAAGCAAAATTTTGCTATATTTAAGTAAGTAGGAAATAATTAGAACAATACTTTTTAACTATTTTATGTCATAGTACCTAAAATAGTTAAAAGGTATTAGTATTATTATTACTAGGATGGATTCCATTTTTACCCTTAACAAGTAATTTAATATAATAACCTTGAATTACTGTTGATATTAATTTGTACCTACTCAGTGCGACATTCCACCCACGCTTTCAACTCCCAATATCTAGGTCACAGAAATCGCGGTTGTTGTCCATTCTCACGAAAAAAAGACAATATTAATAAATGTTATTTAAGTAGATATAAATAATACTAGAAATATCTTTTAAATATTAGATACAACACTAACAACCCGAAATATAGCAATAATAGTTTCGTAAAAAAGTTAATAATGATAATATTATTTAAATTAATAAAATAAAAATATTATATTATAAATCAATACTTTGATAAGAATTATTGGAAACATAATATATTACTAGAAATAAAAGGTTTTAAAATAGTTATTAATTCTTTTGTACCTTTTCATTTGTTTCAATATTTTTCTTCGCATTAGTATTTTCGTATGGCTACAAATATCGATAATAGAAAACGGGTTGAATGTTGTTTTGACAGATTTCCTAAACCTGCTTGATATTTGTATGAAATAAATTTTCTTCGATCACGTCAAATAAGATTATGTGTAAGAAATATGTCATGTGTCAGTTTTCAATTCCGCTGCTATTATTATGAAAGAAATATCTTGAAAACCCGAGGTAGAGTTTAGTTTTTTTGCGTCTAGTACATTTTATTTTTTTCAATAATATCTACGACAAGACTATATACGTTCTACTACGTTCGTACTAATATTAAGTTATTTATTTAATAATTAAAGATAAATAAAGCCTAAAGCAATAGCAAATAATAATTAGTGATATAAATCAACAGATACGAAAAATTAGTTGACCAGAAGTTAAGCTTTGATTACCTCGACTGGGAGACATGTTTGAGTTGTTTTTCAAATACTTGGTCCAAGTACGGGACAAATAAAATCCGCTTCGTGCCTCGGAAAGCATGTTAAGCCGGTTGTTAACACTCGACCTCGATGACATTCGTACAAGAAGCTTATGTGAGGGTTTGATCAGACAAGGTTTGCGAAAGTGCGGTTTCAAACGTTCAATAAACATTGTAAAATACTGCCCGAAACCTACCAATTAGTTAGTGAATTTCTATACGGTTACTTCTATTCTATACAATTACATTACTACGAACTACTAAATGCATTACTACAAGCTAAATAACGTATAGAAACATAAAATAATAGAGACGCCATTGTGTAGTTTAATTGATAAATTAAATGCGTACCTAACTCTGCATTCGGCAGCCCTAAAATATTTTGAACCTTGTTGGAAGGTTCGATCTTTTTAACCTGATTTATGATATTTATTTTAAATAATGAATATCATAAATCAGGCAATCATAATTTACGCATATATAAAAGAACCGCCACTCGTAGCCTACCAATTAGATAGTGAATTTCTATACAATTACTTCGATTCTATACAATTACAACGTAACCACAAACTACTAAAAATCCCTGCGATGTATTAACAGACTACTAAATGTTACAAAGTAAGTATAAAATAAAAAAAAATATAGAACTAAAAATAAATCCACTAAATTAATCGAATGTAGAAGTAGAAGTAAATTATTCTTAGTAAATGTTTTGTTTTAGATTGAAAGTCTGATGAATTGATTAATATTCATATTTTAATATTTACCCTAGGGTCCTACTAACTATGGGGTCTTTTTACCGAAGTATAATTTCTAAATATAGAAAAATATTTTATTCACTGTAAAAAATACAATATCAAATAAAATGTACTGTCTGTCTGTAGTACTGTCAACTATCTTCTCTATTCCAGACGCTAAAAAGATTGTTTATCGATATGTATTTTATATGAAGGTTGAGATAAACGAGTGAAATTAAGATATGATCTCTTAGTCCTACGGAATGGCAACATGATGATATAATATGGTAACGTAATATCCTTAGTTCATGTAAATAGACCACCGAGTATATAATATGTAGTTACTGAGTACATTCAGAAATAGAAATAGAAATAATCTTTATTCAAATAAAATTAATATTAGCACTTTTGAAGTCACATTTTTTTTATTCTATCACTCATTCAGGTCGGTTGTCAGTTTGTCATCGTAATAACATAAAAAATCACCTCTACTAGACGTGGTTGTATTACATCCAAATAACCAATAATAAAAGGTGTATTGTGGTTTTTATTTCAGTACCACTAAAATTCGAAATAGTTTGTTAAATAGGAGTCTGTAATACGATAATACCGTATGTGGAAAATTGTACATTAGCTATTTGTTCTTACTTAAACAACTGGATAGAATAAAATTATAGAATAGAAAAATAATAAACAACTGTAGAATCCGAAAATCACTTTATATTCTAATATACATAGAGGAGTAATCAAATAATACGAGTCTAGTTATTATCGTTTAACTAACAGTTTAGTTTATCTACAGAAAAACAAATAGATAAATAAACAAATAGGTTCTGATATGGCATTTGACACTAACTTAACAATTTAGTTTATAATTTTAAATGTATGAACGTGAAATATCCGGTACAAATTAAATAATAAAGCTCGTGAACGGAGATCCGCCCCGTGGACCGATGAAAATTTAACGAATGAACGCCACAAAAGGAAATTGCAACCGCCGACAGTACGTGTGAACCCTTTACCTATTTCGAATGAAATCCGCCTCAGGATTAAAAAAACGTAACAGCACAAGGTTATGAGGCGGCCAGAAAAATATTTATTTTCAAATAAGAAGTAAATAATAATTTGGCTTCCGTAGAACATGTTGGTTTCCTTTCAAAGGAATGAAAAGGGGGGACTGAAACTTTATTACGGGTTAAATAGGCGCGGGATCTGTACGCCCTTCCGCGGCACGTGACACAACAAATAAAAGCCCACTTAATTCACAAATCCAACTGGCAAATTTATGCTGCGCAGTATCTCTTTAATGCCGAGCCCGTGACAACGCGTACATATCAACGTCCCTCACTCTGAACGAACGATAAGTCGTTTGAATCAACAATCGATACCCCTCTGTTATGGTTGTGATGTAGATGACTGTCGAGTTTGGTTCACAGATCTATGTGTTTATTGTACCTTCCCCATAAAATGATGATAGTATTATAAATCTTTTTATTTAACTTTCGGTTCTTGGGAGACTAGCAATGTCTCTTTTTTTACAAATTTTGGTATCAAATATCTTCCTTTATAATGTAATATGGAATGTATCTGTAGTGGAGGGTAATGCATTGCTATAAACTAAATAACCTATAGATACAAGAAATAATAAGGAAGCCATTGTTTAGTTTATTTGATATTTTTTTGAATGCATACATAACTTTGCATTCGGCAATACTAAAATATATTGACCCTGTTGGATCAAGCTGTTGGAAGGTTAGATTTTTAACCTGATATATATTTTAACATAGCTTTATTGCCCATCATTTATGCATAAGTATAAAAGCCAATTACTTTTTGTTTGTGTATGACCTACTGTTGAAAAACACAGTATATCCATATAAGTAGGTATTGGTAGAAATATGCTTTAAACAAAGTTTTCTAGCATTGTTATAGTAGCGAGTCAGTATGCCCTACTTGATCTAGACTATTCAGAATAGTAAGGAAACGAATGCTAAATTTATTGCTACCTGCAGCACTTTCAAGCAGCTAAATCAATCTATAGACTAGCTATTTTCTCGTTTTGTATTTGAGATATCCGTGTTTATATTACGTTAGTATTCCAGAATGAGATCACGTTCAGATACTAACAATAAGTATTGGTATTACTCTTTTCTACAGTATAATACTTTTACTTTAATTTTTATTTTGTTAAAAGCGTTATATTTTAATGGTTTACTACCCGTCATTAGACTGAAACGTTGTGAGTTACAATCTCACCCAAGAAATACTTTGTGTTCTTTATATTTCAGAGTAACTCTCTGAGGTGGAAACAAACAAACGAAAATTAATCGGAGAAATTTATTTATTTACATGCTCTCGGTGAGTAGGTATTACAGTATAATACCAATGCACTCATCAAGGATTAAACTGACGCAATACATAGATTAATAGTAATAATAATTATAATAACAATAGCTATATATAGAAAACAACAACTACAGAAATTACAATAACAATAATAATTTAGACAAGAATAATACCTATTCTAATATTGTGACTCCACAAAACTTGTTACGGTAAAAATGACGGTGGCCCCCATATCATGACGTGTTATTCGTGGTACTAAAGTTACATTTAAGCTTTACGTGTATTCAATTACATAGAATTAATAAAACTAAAATACAATATATTAATAATAATAAAAATATATAGTAATTATTTGCTATTACCAATTATAGAGTCGTTACAACAATAGATAAGCTAAACAAGTCAAGAAATTAAGACAGATTACATTGGATTAGAAACTGATTGCTCATTATAATAGTGGTTGAACAACGGAAGCAGTTGATAAATTTGATCACTACTTATCAGTAAACTTGTAAATTGTTTCCGTCTGAGATATAGGCAGGTCCCTTTTAAGGGTATTTCAGCACGCACAATGCAAAACACACAAGTCCTAAACCTAAATTAAATGCTATAAATCCATTTCTACGTATGTAAAGTCAAACATTACACTTACCCGACGTAAATTCAATAAATATTTGCTCCAACCAGTATTAGTAGGGGAACATTGATTGAATTAAAATGTATACAATTCATTGTGAACATATTTCAGTACACACTAATACATACCAGCTGCGGATATAGAGATAATAGATTTGGCTGCGGAAATTTCACGATTATTTTATATATATATCATATTTAGATAATAAGCTTTGTATAAAGAAGCCTACATGCGTACCTCTGTATTTCAGTCACCCATCTTGCTTTGCAAGTGTGTTACAGTTCAATAATGAGATGTGTCAGTCAAATTACAAGGTATGGAGTAGGTTAGCTTCGTAAATATATTACAAAATCTAGTACACTATTGTATGACCGAAGGTTAAAATCTGGTATTTGTTCAAGAATCATGCGGAGACATGATTAATATTCCTGATAAGGAGATATGACGTAGTTCTCCGTAATGGTAACACAAGTACCACGGGTATTGTATGAAAAATTTTGAAACTCTTATGTTAGTGCGGCTCTGTTATCCTCGAGAACTATAAGCACAAAAAAAAACAATATACTATTTCTTAATGATCCTTTAACTCATTTGAATTATATGAATCTATGAGAATAAGATACAAAATATAATTGACTGCAATGGTTGTTACTGTCATATATAAATAGTGCAGATTTCATCTTTTTGTTTCTTTGCTTGCGTCTTCGAAACAACGCAATCAATTATAATACGGCATCATTTCAAAAAAGATCTAATGGATATTTTATACGTAAACATACAGTTATAAGACTTCCGTCACAGATACAATACTGACGTACAGAACTGAGCAGAGCTTGCTAGTTAATAGTGATCTCCAATTATATATAACATTAGCAGCTAATATATTCGCAATAAAAAATACTTTGTCATTCCTATTATGCGCTACATTTAATAATATTAGTATTAATATCTAAATTACGTAATCATTGAAGCAAAACATTTTGTACCTCTGTGGTTAGAGCTTTGTTCCTATCGAATATTGTTTGCAAAATGGCAACAAAATCGAAATATCCCACAACAAACAATATCAGTGACATGTCAAATCATAATGTTTTACCGCATGAAATATTTCCAGCTTATTGTTGAATGATAGTATATATACAATTCACGTGAAACAATATAAAAAATATTTTTACATAGATACATGTCGACTGAGGTTTAAGTAAGAATAAGATCGTGGGTTATCAACGGGACTAAAATCGATTACTTCAGTATCGTAGCCTATTATCTATTTCATATAACAACGTATTATTCATCTCTTTAAAATTTATAATGTTATATATATAAATGTTAAGTTTAATACAATTTATGCCCAGGTAACGTCAGACTTGTAAATGCCTTTTGTTAATAGATAAGGCATACATTTTTTTATTAATAGATGTAACAATTATTGAAATAGTATTTATTGTTCTATTTTATTCTTAAGTTTAAAACCTGTGTTAGAATGAACGTTAAAATGGCTTATAAATATTAAGCTTGGAACCCGATAAAATAACTTGTTCAGGCAAAGTCCCCTAAATTTATGTAGATTAGATACCCTTTATAAATAAGGATTAGCTTTTAATGGGAGTATGCTTATGCTTATTCTTACTTTATCAGTTTAAGTAACACATATTCTTTTAAAAAGTTGTTTATTGCAAAGCCGTAATAGCTTACGTAATTATCGATTCAATAGTTAAATGGAAAATTATTATAATCAAGTACAAGATATTTGTATTAATTAAATACAACATTAACGTTCTTAAAAATTGCTGATGACCAGGTAATAACCATTACACGATCGAGTGCAAATCAGTTTCGGAACGGTTTAATTTAACGACACTATAATATTAAAAATGAAATTACAGCGCGTATTAGAAAGCTAGGCAGACGGTAGCCAGTGATTGCTTCATGTTCCCAGTCTGGTCACGTCAGAGGTGTAATTTTACAAAAAGGGTGATTGTAAAGTACTCGTGGATTTAACCCGTGTAGTGGCCGACGCGCTGCTCGCGAAGGCGAAGGAGCTACTAAATGAGTTAACTTTTCCCATTTATACTCACATTATTCCTATTAACTTCGTCGCCACTCTAGAATATGTACCCACTTTTGAGTGCTCTTGCTAATTACAGGTACTTTCATTAACGAGTTATATCGCAACGTCTAATCTCATCTTGAGAACTTGTTTAAGTGAGCGGAGCGAAGAAATAGATCATCTGAGCTATTCGTTACACGAATCAATTTTCATAATAATAGCTCTATCCTTATAATTTTAATATGAATATTTATTGAAGCTCAATTGGTATTAATTTATAATTATGATTGTTGTATTATAATGATTTTATCTCGCCATTTTATTTATACTTTATTCTATGATAGCGATTCGCAGATTATTATTATCACTCTTTATATATAAAATTTATGAAATAAAATTAGATAAATGGACAGAAGTAGTAATTTTCCACGAGACTCTTCCCTTCTTGCTCATAATGCTCTTGATACATTTCTATAATTAAAAAGATGAGACGCCGTAGCTTTCAGTCTACTTTATAAATTAATTAGATCCTATATAATGATATAGGACTTAACCGAACAAATAAGCATAAATATCATTGTATTGGTGCTTATTTGTTCGGTTAAGTCTGGATATAATGATTCAAAAGAACAATGCAGGAATGGATTACTCAGATATTGATATTTATATTACACATCAGGTGTAAAATAAATATCATTATCTGAGTACAAATAAGACTAACCGAACAAATAAGCATCAATACATTGGTATTTATGCTTATTTGTTCGGTTAAGTCTAGATATAATGATTCAAAAGAATAATACAGGAATGGAATACTCAGATATTGATATTTATATTACACATCAAAGTAGACCTGCTGATCAAAAGTAATATATGTGACTTATAAACAAGATAGCACCATACTGCAATATCCAAAGTATCATTCATGCGTTGACAATTCTTTCGACGAAATCGTTATCCGTACCTAATAACATCTAATCTTGTCTTACTTTCAAACGGGAATACGGATTACCACCTCAAAAGTTGTTATATTAATTGTGCTATCAGTTAGATTGATAAAAAAGTTATTTACGCTAAAGAGTGTGTTTTTAATATAAATAACTTCAGTCTACAAAATATAAAACAATACAGATAAAATACAATACTGGTACAAAAACATCGTTACGAGTAACATAGTGTGTGTGCATAGCCCCTGCGCAAAATGGTAGCACCTCGGTGTATTGTTTGCAGCATACAAGCAGAAAACCACTGATTTTCAGGCACTGCCCAGAGACATACACGAGGAGGTAGGTAACAAGACAGCCGTATCTAATCTAGTTACCTTATGTGTTGTTGGAAAGTTATATTTTGTAAAACTAAATATAGGGTATCTACAGTCTAATATTGCTTCTTTATTATCCCACATATAAATAAAGGTTCTAAAAGGACCTTCGGAATGCCAATCAAATTATCGAAGGCTCAAGATAGTGAAATCAACGCCGTTTCGGATTCGATAGACCTTCACATATACTTATAGTATATAACCTGCTATTGCGATGTAGGTACCCTACCCTCTGAAATTATTTGAGAAAATTATACAGCGAAACATGTCATAGGTATATTTTGATATTGAAGATACCATGCCTGAATACATAATACCGTGGATTTTATATTTTTATTTTTTATCTTCTATGTGATCATTTATTTAGGTACATAGCAATAAACAGACTTTACCAGTATTTTTTATTTAAAGTTATGAATTTATATAAAAGTAAATATCCCTCGGCATCTTGTTGTTATACTTAACGCTCTTTCCGATATTAATTTAAGACTTACCTTTATTTAAACGTCCCTGCTTTGGAATAGTAAGTTTATGTTTATATTAAGTATTACGGTTAACTTTACAATATTTAATATAAATATAAATTTATTATTCCAAAAACTTATTGTACAGTATTTAGAGTATGTAGGAGGGAACTGGCTTTCGTAGAACAGGTTCACCTATATCGAAAGCCACAGCTAACCATATTGAATTGTAATGAATAAAGATTATTATTATCATTATAAGTATATATTAAAACAAAAATATACCAATATTTTTGTAAAATAATATATTGATAACAGACGTAGACTGTACAGTCTACAGTCTGACTGTACGTAGACTGTAGATTCATCTAGCGTATACTAGCGTAACCTATTTCATCTGCTAAGCAAGATGTGCTTAGACTATAGGGCGCGATAAAGCAGATAAGAGGCATGACGTCTCAGTCCTCTGAAATAGCAACGCATGAGTGATCTCACGGATATCATTCCATAATATAATGTCCATAGTGTACTTCATGTATATAAGCGACGATTACTGGTAATAAATACTTATAGTCAGCATGTTTGCCATTCAAATTACGTAAAAAATGTTGTTTTAATTATGTTTCACTCATTTTGTTCGTTCATATCTTCACACAAATTAATTGTTACACTGCTTGTATAGCTTTGCCTTATCTTCTAATTTTTATATAGTAATATTCTAAAATAATTGCACACTTATTATTCACTAGGCTATTATCACAGCTTTGTGTACGTGGAAGCCGTTATCTCGCGTTTTCATGCAGAAAATCACAGGAAATCCTTAGCGGAATACTTACTTAATATAAGCTTAAGAAAAACTTCAATTTCTACCTTCGAGGCTTTAGATACGTTAGTTGTTTCTGCTTATAACTTTATTTCTTTCTACTCAGGAGTTATACAACATGTTCAAATGTATTGGTCTTTAAATTTATATTTAATATCTAATATAGCAGCAAGCATGTCCTCGCGATAATATCTATCTTTATTTTAAATTTAATTAAGATTCATTCAGCCGTTTATTCGGGAAAATTTATCAGGGATATGCACTTTAAAATTTTAACGTGAAAGTAGGAATAGTATACATATTATGGATGCACATAGGTATATTTGTTTGATAAGATGATTGTCGAAATTGACTTATTCATTTGTAATTTTCAAGTACGCAGTAAGCAACAGCAATTACAAATCACTCATATGCAAAGCACGTAGGCCTTTTAATCTGGTTCAACAATGGTTACTTGGACGTGGTAGCGAGCAGAACTAGTATTAATATATACGTAAATAACTTAATATTATGTTATCACTTACATGATTATTATATACATTTTTTTGTCCTTTTATACGTTATCTGTTACTTGTCTGTTTGTTTGTTTTAGCAGGCAAACATAGCTAGATAGGGATCGTCCGTTATAAAAGATATTGTCTTTCCTTATATTGTTTACTTTATAGATGTTATTCCTTCCTTAGCTGCAGGAGAATACAAAACTGATTAAAAGATTTGTGACAGTCTTTAAGATCTAGAGCTATGGTTATTATTTTTATATTAAATTTCTACCCGATATTATGTTTACAGACAGATTTATAAACAGCTGTACATTCGAATTGTATATAAAAATACAACACAGGAATATACTTGACTTGGTTTTAAATGTTTAGTTATTAGGTGAGATACGTATTTCACTAATATTATGAAGTTAAAAGTTTATGAGGTTGCATGGTTGGATGGATGTATGTTACTCTTCCACGCAAAAACTATGGATTTTTATTCAACATTATAGCTTATGTGTACATCTGAATACCACATAGGCTAAGATATTATGTAAATTGGGTGAATTATGTCAGGTAAATATGATGCACACTAAGTTGTGCCAGATGCCGAACAGCTAGTCTGTAATATAATTCATACTCATATTTCATATTTAAATTGTATAACATAATAGTAATGCTTGTAAATAAAATAAAATATAATTAAAAAAATATATGTATAAGTATATTATTGTATATACATATACTTAAATATTATTTAATATATAATAATAATATATAATAATAATCTTAGACAATTCACACAGCGCCATCTATCTAAAACATTAATAACAACAAATACATAGATATTTTTTTTTTTATTTTAAAATGATATTCACTAGACAAATCTTGAAAATAATAGTATTAGAAATCTATCTAAAACATTAATAACAACTTTTTATTTTAAAATGATATTCACAACAAATCTTGAAAATAAGGTCCCATTTAAGATCACATAAGAAACGATGAGTAGAACAAAATATATATTTTTACTTTTAGTGCTAAAAGTAAAAATATACAGTAGAAGAGTATATAATCATTCATTTTTACGAAGCGTGTGGTGTGATTGTTAAGAATAAGATCTAATATATAAATATTCAAACAAATTCAAGATTGCACAGAATCAACATGTTGATGAAGTCTTGAATACGCGAAATGGGTCACACGGAGGAGGTAAAATAAACAGCTGTGAGGGTGCTGAGTTCGAGGAAAATAAAAAATTTAAAGGAAAATGCGCGAACGTGTCATCGTATGAGGTAGATCTGCTTGTATAGCACCAACATATGCTACATTAATGAATAACTGAGTCCTCTTCTCGTACCTATGTAAAGGCTGCTTTTTTATAACAAATATGATTTATAGAGCTTAGAGTTAAATTTATTTAAGTGTAGTCCATAGGCTATGGTAACAGTTCATCATCAGATGAGCCGTATGCTTGTCTGCCATTATCGTGCTATAAAAACTTAAGTAACTACAAAAGTAGTTTCCTAACTGTAAACAAAAAATTAACACTAACGTAAGTTTCATATATAATATGTGTATTTACACGTATTAGATATATCTATTTAGACAATTGAATAATTATTATGTCCTGAATCATCTACCTAATAAGGAAGAAAAGAAAAATGTTTATTACATATAATTTTAAAATATATTACCCAAATTTAAAAAGATGAAATAAAATGTATAGAATTTATAATTTAATTTAATATAGGCAGGAATAGAAAAGTACATTTATTATTCTAGAGTAACATAGACTAGCCAATATATAAATTATATCTACATGTATATTAGAAATCACAAAGTTACAAGCTCTTTTCCGTAGCCTCAGCTCCGGGCGGGCCAATAGTTAATTTTGGGAGGAATAAATAATGGAATCTAGTATTTTTTATCCATTTCATAAACACTATCATGAATATCAACAAAATACACAATAATTTGTAATACATAATTACTTTTAATTATTATGTTTACTTCACAGGTATTTCTAATGTATTCCCATTCCTAACAGCTAAAGCGTTGTATACTTCCCCGTACTCAGTAATTTCATTGCCGTATCTCACCCCTGAAATTGAAATATAGCCTGCAAGATGCCTGGTGGTAGAAATAGACGTGACAGTGGTATGCAGGTACCTTTGTACGGTATCCCTCTGTTTAATAATGTATAATAGTAGAGGATACGTTATAAGAATTGTGTATTCTCATCTGATATTTGATAATGGCAATATTTTTATGTTACTTAATGTGTATATTTGTAAATTATAATTGGTTGCTTGGCTGAAAAGTGGAAAAAATGTATATTTTTTAAGGATCATTATTATTATTATTATATAATGCTACGTCAAATAAGCTGACGGTCCACTTGACGGTACATAAGTGGTAATTAATACTATAGATCCCGGAAGACTAAGCTCACACGATAAGTTGAACAGTACGTAATGAAATTGTATGTAATAAATAGTATCATGAGATTGGAAGAAGGTTATCTTTCATTTAAAAAAAAGCAAATGAAATATTAATACAGATCGAGTTTCAATACGAATAATTGTATGGGTACCTCTTTCGACTACTTTTTAGTAGCCATGGTCAACATCTGATTGGAGTACAGTAATGTCAAGGTAGTAGGTGCCAGCAGTTTTTTCAATTACCGTCCCTATTGTCCAATGAAAGATCGCAACACACAGCACTCACCATAGCCATACTCCTATTATCTAACTACTAAACTTTGTTTAAAAACTTTTTTATCACTATTTTTATACTATCTGTGTCCGCAGTTTCACCCACCTGAAATTTATAGGTTATCTGTTATTCTTATATATAAGCTATATTATTGTAAAGTTTTATTAACATTCATTCAGTAGTTTTTCCGTGAAAGAGCAGCAAACATCTGTCCATCCATCTATCCATCCATTCTCACAAACTTTCGCATTTATAATATTTGTAAGGTTTCATGCAAATAACAATTTTTATCCATACGTCCCGTACCATTCCTGCATAATTGTGGCCAACACTAGAGAGAAGTTGCCTGTGCAACTCATTCCAATGACTAGGTCCAGCATTAAGTAGATTATAGTTGTCGAAATTTGATAGTTGCTACTCGCGCTTTGACTTTTTGCGCTGTAGATTTTATTTGGGTTATATAAGAGTTGAGTTAAGTATAATGAGTACTGAACACGAATTTTTTTTTAAAATAACCCTAACAAGACGAAATTCTGAGTAGCAGATAGTACATTATAAAATCGATACTTCCTAACATCTAAGAGATGGGTTAAAAGAGATGTCCTAAATTGATTATACTTGCCTGTAGTTCTCGTTCTGTATTGGGAAGTAGCCAAGTCATAATTCAAGTAGTAGGAGTCTAAGCCAATTTTAAAAGTGGACATTGAACAAATATTATTTTGAGAACAGGCAATATTATTAAAAATAGTTCACTCCGTTTTAGTTTTACCTAGAGTTAAAGAATGAATTAGTAAATTATTAATATTAACATGGATAGTAATGATATACTTTATAAATTAAAATTGATAATACTAAACCAGTGTAAATAACAATTGTGTAGACAAACCCAAAGTATGTGCAGTATAGAATTTAAATTCTCTTAATAAGTAACTTATTTATAAGTTTCTTTTCAAGGTACTTTATCTTATTAAAAATACTCAATTTATATATTATTAACATAGTTAAATACGAATAATATTATCGTAAATACAGGTCTGTAATAACGTATTTACCTCTCTTGACGTTTCGAATAGGTTGCACTAGCTGTGGTCAGAGTCTGACTCGTCGGTCCTCTCAGTATATTTCCCATAAAATTATTTATGTTAAAACCCGCTTAACTATATTATATAGTTAATGTAATGTGGACTAAACCCGATAATTTATATGTATATAATTGTGTTTTGAATATTTATAATATGCGTGTCACGTTAAGAAATTGTAAATTAATTTTATTTGGCAATAAAATGTAGTAATGCTTATTATCTATAACATTTTCTACTATTGTATGAACATTATATAATTCAATAATTGAAAGAGTTTGCTTCTTTTTTATTACAACAGTTTATTTATTAAACTTACGATAAACGACGTCTTTACCTAAGACCAACATATTTTGAAATAACCTTTACAGTTTGTTTTTCTTTTCATAAACAATTTTCAATTTTAAAGCACAGTATAGATATTTTTAAATTCCTGTCTGAAATCCAGTCTGCTTTAGGTCCATATGTCTCATGAATAATTCAGTCAGAGCCGCGGCTTGTCCCGCCTGGTGACATATAGGTACGTTTTGTAGGTAACCCGAATAGACATATGAGTACTACGAATATGTTACTACCTACTACCACAATATATCTTTTCTCTAATAGTATAAAGTACACTGTACTGCACTGTATACCTCTGTCTATCTTTTTCTACTATTCTAAACCACGCAAACAATTTTGATATGGTTTTCACTATCATTTCTACTTTGTTCCGCAAGGTATGTATTATATATATACATATATATATAGTTATTTAGAAATGCATAGTTATTTAATATTCATCAGATTTACTTTATACCTATACATACGAAGTAAGGACATGTAAAACAGGAATAAATATAATATAGTCAGTATGACGAATGTATAAAAAAGTGCCCTTTATAGGATAACAATCGCGAAGATATATTCACGGCTGTTAACGTAATTGGGACATAGTATAGTTGATATATCTATATTTCATTGGGTATATTTGATTTTAACGTATTAGAAGTGAAGCCTACCATCGTCTCCCTCATTAATTTGAATTATTATCAGTTTTCAGTATCGAAGAGACAGTCAGAAATATAAATTGAAACACATATTTTTTTGGTGTAATTTAAACGTTAGTTAGCTATTTGAAGGTCGTTAGACCTTAGTCTATTCTTATCGTTAGGTCTGATTAGAGTTGTAAACTACTAGGTCTCAGTGTATCTGAGATCAGAGATAATGTATTGACCATAATAGACATATTACCTATAAGTCGAGTCATACAAACTTAATGCAAATTATTATTTGAATATATTTATACGAAATAATTTCTTTGTTATAGAATTTTTTTAAATAATTATTTATTTACTTATCCAATAACAAAAGAATTATTTTTAATTTGTATATTTCTCCAAGTAATAACTAAATTTTTCCTAACTAATAAAATATGACTATTCAAAAACATTAAGAATTAATCTTTAATGTTCTGTTTATTTAATTTTATTTATTGAAGTCTATTATTACATATAGAATATGGCATTTCTATCTGTTGGTTGCTAATATTGTTTACATTTATTTTCTTATGAAGTTAATAACTAATGAAAGGACAAAAGAAAAGTCGTCAGACGTGACTGAAGCGAGGAACTGGCCGGCCGGAATACAACACTTCCTCCACTTTTTAGTGGACTTGTATTTATTTTACTTTACGGAAAAGCTGTTTAAGCCGAGACAGAGTCGGATAAATTAAACATGGTCTCGTTTTTGTGTTTGCGTTGCGCTTTTTCTTCTTTTTCATTATATTTTCAAATACAAACCAAGGTTAATCTATACATGGGTTAAACGGGTCCTGGAATTTAAGTGTCATTGCAACCAGCTTTAGCGTATGTTTATTGTCATATTATTAAACATTATAGTATATTCTTTTTTTAATGAGGGGATTATTTTATTTTTCGTTTTGGATGGGTATAATTTCACTATAACATACTTAATTAACACTTTCCAGTTGCACGTTCCACGTTTAAATATTAGATTGTAGAACTAACATTTGATACAACTTAATTTACTTGAGAGAAAGCTAAAAATCTCTATTCTTTAGAATTAAAAACAATACTGAACTATACCTAAAAGAGTTTTGTTAACCTTTTGACGTCTTTTAATTAAAGCAGAATTTTGAATATAACAAACCCATGACTCATCTGTCATAACAAAATTTCACTTACTAAATCAGTAAGAGTGATAAACTAACTTTCGGCTCATATTATTACAATACTTAGTAGAGAAATGCCGACTTGTCAACGTCTAAGTACAAAGTAACTTTTTAGTATAGCATTATATAATTGTTTAGAGAGAAATAGAATATTATGACAGCTTCATAGTTTACGACCGTTGGAATCACCGCCTGCTGGAACGGACTAGTAAGTTAGAAGTAGATAGATACTTATGAATTTAGACACTTGCTGACCAAAGACCAATTCAAGGGAAGGCGAAGGGTAAAGTTGATCCCTTTACTTGGAGGGTTCATGTCGGGTTCAATATTTAATCGCTCTCCGAACACTGTCTTGTATTTTTTATGACCACCTTGAGACGGTTCTTGACCGTAACCATTTACGGACACGTAATATTTGAGAATAAGTGGAATTCCTTAACTGTGATTTCTATACCGTGTCTATTTACTAATTTATTTATATTAATAAAACTGAATAAAATAGTAAATTGTATACTACATGTGTTAACACACATCCTAATTAGACGGATAAATAGTTTTACGACCGCGAATATTTCGAGTGACTGAATGTACATGTTCAATTCAGTTCATTCAAATATTTTTATAATTTATTATGATTATTATCTTCAAAGAAAACTACAACAAATGATAACTAAATAAAAATGTAGTTATCTATTGTTTAATCATATAATATGAGAATAATTAAAGTCAGTGCATTTTGGATGTTTGCTACACTTTAACACTATTAGACGTATTGTAAATAAAATATACACATTACAGATAATATTACATCTAGCAGTAGCATATTTCTTCAACATGCATTTAGAAAATCATGGCATCAGGTGCAATTTAGTTATAAATAGAATATGTTTATCCCGTCGTATACACATTACATATAGGTCCCTTCATAACACAATATCGTTTATCTTAGGAGTATTATTATGAAGAGTGTGTTGTACAAGTTTCGGCATCTATTGATTAATGGTCTATTCACACGCAACAATTTGGGCAGGTGCTAGTCTGCTGTCAGTTAAATGATAATCTACAACGTTAGCATCATCTCCCGTATGTAATGCTCCTCCTAACTCCTGCAAGTTTTTATCTAATGTACTGCGATCGGTCGCAGCTGGCTTTTACGTAGAAAGTGCAGATGATTCTCGAAACTCACTAAGGTTTAGCAGTGACTTTTGTTAAATGAAGTTGATGTTGTAAAATTGAAAATTAAAATATTTTTCAGCAGACGAACAGAAAAACATTTTATTTTTCAATTTGTATTATTACTAGTACGAACTATTATCGCGCGGCAAACCGTTGCCTAGTTACGACAAACAGCCTGTCATTTACTTTCTTTTCTATATATTCATTGTAAATATTTTAATTATAAATATGTACATAACAACAATCTGAACTCATCAACTTTGGTTATTAAACACAAATAATAGCGGAGCTAAACTCTTAACTTTGGTTATTTACATGAAGATAATACATTGATTACAATTAAAAAATATTTTATGAATAAATAAAGAAAATGACATTCTATCCTTCACCCGTCTTTTAGTCAGTTATTTTTTACTATCGCGTTAGATATGACAATACCATGGAGAAATAATAATGAAGATATGTTTGAATATACCCATATTATATGGAAGTGACTGATTTGTCATTGAGATACATATATTGGTGGATAAGCCATGTCCGGGGTTTATGATTCGAATATATTAATTTAAAATGACATTTAAAATGTGTATTATGAACTACAAATAGGCAATTTAAACGTTTCTCTATAATTACATTAGTTATCAAATATGAATAGTCATTTGAAATATGATAATAACAGGGATTATAGTATCAATTTTATTACCCTTAATTGATCTGGTTATTGATATCCATTACCCGTATTCTAGAAATAAAAGCGCAATTTATTACAAAATTTGTATAACATATACAATAAATCATCCTTTAAAACCACCACTGAATAAAGTATACATTTCCCGTTTAAAATATAACCGAATTATTTGTTTTTATTGGTAGCGGAAATAAAAAAAGCTTAAAATTACCGCAATATATTTTCATTTAAGGAAAAATAATAGACGAAATATTCAATCGAGACATGCTGTGTATGTACATTTTTTTTATTATCCTGACATATTACTGTGATCGATTAATGGAGTGTGAGATAGGGCGGTGCGATACATTAAGCCCTTCAGCTTGATATCATCAATACCAGTAATATGTTCTGCACCCTCGCTGTGGCGTTTTAGGGCTGAAATTTATCTGTGCTAATAAATTACGGGTCTACAACCTTGGTTAAATAAACACGATGTTCGCACCAAATTTTTCATCCCGATTCGCTTTGTTGATGCGATCTAATGTATTTATAACTAAATACAGCCAATAATATAATTAAGGAGTTACTTTGTAGCAAACAACCAACGTTTGCCTAGACTACTCGGATGAGTAAGTTACGAAGATAATATAAAATAAAAACAATACTTTATTCATTCGTCATCGACTCCTAAAAGATATTTATAGATTGGATAAATATGATTTTAGGGTTATAAACATATTTATGCACATTTTTAAACTTTGTCCGATGCACTGCTAAAGACTAATAGGCGTGGAATTACCCATTAACATTATAATAAGTGATATCTGTATAAATTGACCAGTACAATAGAAAACTACGAGTAGAAAGAGATATTACAACATATGTACATATTTACATTGCTTATAAAATATATTTTATGGTATTCATACAGTATTCACAAGCCTTTTACGAAACAGAACGGCAATTTACGCGAACGTACAAGCTACGTTTATTCTTGTATGAAGGAAATTACACGAAGCAACCTCATTTGAAGGCATTTTAAGCTCCCTTGAAACGTATATTACAGAGCTGGCCGTTTGGTATGACAAATTTCCTTTTACTACCTTGTTTTGGTATAGATTCTAATTCTGGTACATTAGGGGGCGTTGTTTGTTGAGCCTATTTAGATCCCCATAGAAATATGGTAATGTTCTCACTGAGTATACTTGTTCGTTTCTATTTAATGTGGAAACCTGTTTAATAGTGGGTAATCTCAGCATGTAATCCTATTAAATTCTCATCCCGTATCAAAAATATTGAGGTGCTTTATTCTATTGTATACTTCGCACTTACGATCACGGTTATGTATGAAACGGAAAATTACGCTGAAGTTCCTCTCTGCGATCCTCATTGCTATGATATAATATTATACACACTAATTGAGATATTAAACTCGACATATCTAACTGTTTGAGTAACAATATATATCGTAGATCAAATAAAGGATTGGAATAAAAATTACATAAGCTATATTTAAATATGGATAATGAATAGACGAAATATAAAATAATGGTTAGAAAGAATATCTACATTATTAGACAATTGATTAAACATAATATCATATAAAATTTCTATTAGTTACTATTTTCTTTTATTTATTTCTACGAATCCTTCATTACTAACACAATCAAAAGATACCTTTAACAATCCTAAGTAAACACAAGTTGTGCTATATTAGTATCCAAATGTAATCATAATAAAAATTTGGGATGAAAACTTTCATTTATTCGTATGAAGTGGGCCGGATAAACTGTGTACAAAGCGACCCTTTTAAGGGAAAGTAAAGCATGCGAAAATGTAATTAAGAACAGTGGGTTAATTTCGCTTTTACGTGCCTATACGAATTAGCGGAGTTATAGCGCAGGTATTAGGGGATCTTTCGGAGACTCCGTGTCTAATGGACCATCTAAAACTGAATACAAAAGGATATGAACTAAATGCCATGTAATGATAACTAAAACAGACTGGCTGCCTAGATATTCCAACGCAATGGACTCTATAGAAGTGAGAACCTTTATTAAAATTTAATGCATGTAACCACGGCGGCGCTGACGTCAAAAGGATAATTATATTTTATAATTAACATTTCATAATATAAGGCAGATTAATACGTAGTTATTGCTTATAGTTCCTATACCCGCGGCAATGTTGTTACTCCGCGCACGGCGTGACAGACTGTTACTTGGCTATTTTTCTATGAAACCTTATATAAATATTTTGTGATGTGTGATGTGAAGTGTTATGATGTTTTTTTTTTTAAATAGAGCGTTATTAAAAATATAAGTGGACAAATTTAATCAATTGAGAATACGTATCCGCAAAGTTCTCATGTAACGACAGGCTTACGAATTAAGCACTGTTATATGTAGGGTGTTTGCGTTTAATTGTTGTCGGGCAACCCACAATCTGGTCAGCAAGTTACCGTGAAAGTTTCGACGCCGGCAAAATATCGCTGTTTGCCGTTGTGGGGAGGCTACGTGAGCCGATTGAGAATGTAAGCGCAATTAATGACACGTGACTCAAGAAGTGGTGCTCAATTAGATATTTAAATCATAATTTAATCTATACTGTCAAGAAGAGAACCAATCCTTAAATGTTTAGTATATTTTAGTAAAAAGTGTTAAATATAAAAATAGACTTGAATCAATTTATATATGATAATCGATTATTGCAATTAAATATAACAATAATACATCACATATAAAATAGAAAATTAAAATTAAATTTCGCATAAATAGGATGATTGTAGATTGAATTACATGAATAATTAATTTTGCAGTTATGTGATACTTACTACCTACTAAATTTATTTAATTATTTGGAAACCATTCAATTTTCCGTATAATTATAAGGTATCTAATATCGTAATGTAACAAGGGATTAATTAAAATTATAATGAATATTTGCAATGAGTATACCTTATGTTATTAGTGTCACTATTATCAGTACACAGTTAGTACAACAAACATTATATACACAAAAACAATTGTGACAAAATACCCATACCTTAACAGTACTAAAATCTATAAATAGCAGAAAAAAACAGTAAATCCTTACAGATTTGCACTAAGACATTTTGACTAAAACAGTAGTTATTGCAAATATAATGATCAAAATCTTAAATATTTTATGAATATGTTAGGTATGTAAAAAAATAGTACCAAAATCCTCATTATTTTGGCATTTGGTACGAAAAGATAAATTATTGATGATATTATATACAAACTGCTTATAAGTTTTAAAATAACCATCAATATTACTGGTGTGATACCTATTATATTAGTAATCAGCGTATTTATCTAGATGTATTATTAAATTAAAACTTAATGCAATAAATATAAGACTACAAAATTCAGTTCAGCTCTTTGACATAAATGTAACTAAAAGTAACCTTTTGTTTATGCCTCTTGTTTTTGCGAATTTCAGTTTATTGTGTTTGTTTGTGTGTATATTGTGTAGTAGTGCAACATACCAACATTTTAATATTAATGACTTTTGCCTAACCAATTTTTCTACCGCTACAAGAGATAATACTAGTGACATTAATAAGTCATACATAAATTAGTATCACATATAAGACCGTTAACTAAATCTATTTGGACACAGTATATAAACTAACAGTAGTAGTTTTCTACTACACCACATTTGGTCGATTATGCCTACAAATTAAATTCACTGTGGTTTATACAGAGACATCATAACTGGGATAATATATATATACAATTATATAATATATAATTGTATTGGTATATTTATTTAATTAATCAGTCACTAATCTCCAGATTATTAATGCTTAATACTAATTAATTTAGTACATTACTAATTTCAGAATTCAACGATGTCATATTATTTATCCATCATGTAACTCATATGCCATCAGTCTAAAAGGCTGAATTATATATTCGAATGTTGCTAAAATTCTTTAAGTAGATAATTTCTCCTCGATATATAGAAAATAAATCTCGATAAATGCAGAGCTATATTGTAAAATCAAAATGCACCTAATTATAATTTTACATGCAAGCATGTGTAGAGGTTAACGAAATAGGAAACCGTCTGATTGGAACCATTTTCAGTTCCATGGCTTGTACCAAAAGTAGGGTAGTTTTTTTACCGAGAATTCGATTTAACGAGTTCCAATTTTCGGGGAATTCATTTCCGTGCGGTGAATAACGAAAAATTCCCACCCGTATCTCGGTCAATTAAGTATTTTGTATCTTATCAGTTTTGAATGAAATTTCATTCGGTAATGCTACTATTATCAAGTCAGAAGTGTATTTTATCCAATACGAAGAAACTCTACGTATATAAAATAACTATATTAACATTAGAAATTATATAAAATACTTACAATATTTTTTCTCGTTAATTTTAGAACTTCATTTTATGATTCATGATGATCATTTTTGAATTTGGTTCAAAGATTTAATAGTCTCCAAAATTATATTGTTATGATTATTATACAAATAATCATAACAATATAATTTTGGAGACTAAAAATAAGTTGAGCAATAATGTAATATATCTATTTACATAATATATATATGCGTGTATATTTTTACGAGAAATAAAATTTACCACTGTTTCCATTGTATTCTTACTATATATGTATTTGCCCACATTTGAAAACAACACAATGCGTCTACCACAAAATTGTCATTGAAATAATAAGTAACAAAACATAACATGGGTTTTCTAATCTAAAACATTTTGCACTTCTAAATTTTATTTATTCATTTATACTTTAACATTTGCAAAAAATGGTATTACGGACACAAAGATCATCATAACTTAAGTCTAAATAATGACAGTGTTCTTCTCGTAAACAAATAGCAATAAGCCTTGATTGTATTATGCCTATAACATTTTTGAGCACGTAAACTCATCTCTTTTATGGTCTACCCCAAAAATGCTAATAGCCTCACTGCTTATACTGGGACAATAATTATGCTAAAAATGTGTCACTATGAAAATAATTCCACTCCGGGTATAATTTTGTCATGTGTCTGTTGATATTCTTTCCAGCAACTAAGTCATGTTTGCATTAAGAACCATCATGCACCGGATTTTTTTTTTAATTATTCGTATCGACCTTAAATATTTATACTGCGGTCTTAGATAGTTAAACTCGCAGTACTCTCTGAAATATATTACAAATGTCATAAAAATTTTTGAGTTAAATTTTTACATACTTTTACTGTAAATATGTTTATTTTATTTATTTATGTACATAATTCTGCTAAAGTGAACTCTTTCCAAGATAAAATTTAATATTCCAGCGGTATGACTACATACAACTATATGTACATATATTTATTTATGCATATATCAATTTCCATTATAATATAATATTTTAGTCAGCCTTATCACACTCTTTTAAAGAAGAGCTTAGTCTGAAACATTTTCAATCCACCATATTATCTAAAATGGATTACATAGACATTTGCATATCATTTTTCTATACAAGAGAGTTTCTCAATCTTTACAACCACTTTCGTACCGTTTCGTAGACCTACCTATCTGTTTTACTATCTGTCGTAAAATGAAGCAGTTTTATTGTAGTTGTAATTTGTGTGATATAATTTTTAAATTGAAAGTCAACTACAGCCAAGTACAATTGGTTTTTATTTAAGTCATTATTCGAATCTTTAAAATTAATTGATATTAATTATTATATAAAATCATGTTGTATATTAAAATATAAAAATGAATGGTAAAAGAATTCCTGTGCATTATTTATTAAAGATATTGAATACATAATTACAGGCTAAAGTTTATTATTGCCCACTAAAACTTACAAATTCAATTACAATATTTCAATGGTTACTAAGAACATAATTACGATAGACAGATATAGACATATTTTGTAGATATAGATATATATAAAGATATATTGTGAATATCCATTCACTTCTTAGATAACTTTTAATTTTAAATCGATAGAAAAAAGTTTAAAATCAGAGTAATATTAAACTTTTTTTCTTCTCTTTGAAACTAGGAGTAGGATTCGACAGTTTTCGAGATATAGAATACGTAATTTAATCCTCCCTGAAGCACTGTTCATTTGTTAGATGCACCATTAGCGAATTAGTAGGATTTAGACTAGCTTATCTTTGTCCCGGTTTAGTGATTAGATCGTTAATATTATATGATAGTAACAATTAGCGGGGGATTATTGCGGATGGACACAACTCAGTTCTCAACATCTATTACTTACTAAATTTTTCCTACAATAAATTCCTTTCCAACTATTCATTACAGACATTCTTTATATAATTGGAATGGCTAACAAGCTTATGACCAACCTGGTGGTAACTGTCACCTATATATGGTACTTGAGTGCTGTTTACTGCGCGGCTTTACTAACCTGTTAATGTCGATATCGATGCGAAATTGATATCTAACATTTGTTCCTTTGAAAACATCTATTTAATACATGTATAAATAATGAAGAAAAGATTGATCCAAAACTTCAACTTTCTAGCCTTAGTATTGTAAAATATACTCTGTGTTTCAAATAAAACCTTAGAAGTCAATTTACCCGTATGTAGAAATTTTGTCCCCATTATTTATTATAATTATCATTTCGAAATATCATCTCGGTTTTTTGTTATCAACACTACATCGTGTTGATAATTATATGTTATTGAAAGCTACGGAAATATGTTAGTATTACTATTTAAAGTGGTTATGTATCATTAATTTGAATTACATAGACAATGAACAATTAAAAGTAAACATGAAATAATTACTCATTACATTTATCGCACTTATTATTCAGCATATTTAGGTATTTAGGTTTATTTTGCAAGGTTAATTGTTGCCGCTTGTTAGGAATACCTATCCAGTCGTGATATGAAATAAAGTGGCATATTTAATACGCCAAGTTGCGCATTAAAATGTAAGCCGTGATTTTACACTAGCACGTTGGTGCAAGATACACTTTCCTTATAAAAATATTCTCAGCAAAAGGCAGGGAGGTTTCTTTATTCACGGTTCGCGCACCTGCCGTCTCTGAGCTGCAATGAAAATTTGTCGTCTTCTTGCCAAATTTGAACTTATTCTTCACAAAGCGACGTCTTAGTTTTCCCTCTTTTCTGACTCTCATATTTTCACGACAACATTATATTTAAAGAAACATAATTTTGTAAAGGTCGTATAAATAAGACAAAATGAATAAAAGATATGTAATAATTTGAATTGTTATAAATATAATAAAACGATTCGAGGATATTACAAAAATTACTATATTCGTTTCTTTAATATGCCATAGTTCTATATTATTATGAGTAATTTAAGAATATATTAGTTAAATTTTATATGCTTAAAATAAGATTGAATGTTATGTATGAATATTGTAGTGTATTTAAAAAGCTTACAACAAATATATTTCATATCTTTCATATAAAGTATTTTAGAAAGGCATCTCCATGACTAACATGCGGGTCACGTAATAGTTAGGACATGAGGTTATACTGTAACTGTAACAAATCGAGACCGAAATACCAACTATAAATTATTTTCGATCATATAAATGGTAAGTACATACCGGATCACAAATCAAGAGACTTGTAAAAAAGAAATTTGGCTTTATTGCGGCATGAACACGACAAAGGCGGTGACGGTACTGCGTTATTCATGAATCCTGCCCACACCTTCGCCTACATCTGGACTCAACGCTGAATTTGTCCATTTTCACACCAAATTTTTGAATAGTTGCTCCGCAATTTTCTACAACTTTAATACTCATACTTAGTGAGACTATCTCAAACTTTACTAGTTATCACAAGTTTTATTTAAAAGGTTCTTTTATTATCAGTGTCTTCATTTGAAAGTCATAAATTGTATTTTCAAGTTGTAAAATAAAGTTGTTAAATATTTATTATTTGAAACAGTAGAATTATTTGAGATATAATATAGTATATATTATTCAACCTTAACAATTATACTTCAAACCATTTACATTGTATTTTAAATAAATGTTTTACTAAAAAAGTAGATACAAAAGTAGATATCTATCCAAATAATAATTGTAATATTATTTTATAAATGTTATTTTAACAATTTTGTCTATTTTTTTTGTAATGGAGTTTTAGGGTACAATGGGACTGGCACGTACTTAGATTGTACAAAAATCCCTAAATTTAAAAAGAAATAAAAAAATATATTTTTAAATAATAACCTTATTCTATTCTAATTTACTTACAAGGTAGAAATTACGAGAAATGTCCTGGCAGCACATTCGAAACAAAGAGCCAAACATGAAATTTCCCATTTCAATTCAATGGACGCGATGTTTTCCGTGATTGTTTGGAAAGCAATTTTCGTACACGACACAAGTTATACTTACAAAATTTTTCTGTGTGTATTGTTTTAAAAAGATTATATACTAACTATGTTATGTTGAAATGAAGTAAATCTTGATCACGTAGCTGTAATAATAAAGTATGCGCCAAGAATCTCGATCTAATGAGAACCCGTACTAATTGGAATGCTCGTTTCATAGCTGTCTACTGATTGAGGATTAAAATTTAATTTAATATTTGAATGTATTTTAAATGAACATATATATATCCGAGTGCACGTTATAAAGTTATATATATATATATATATATATCGTACTTGGTTATTGTTGTCGTATTATAGAGACGCCTATACTTAATTGCATATACTATTATGTAGTTGCAATTAATAACTGTGTTTCACCTATTGTATTCGTGAAGTTTGCTATGTAAGCTGTGTTTGTTTGAAGAGGTATTTCAATGGCATTACAGCTTGGTTTAACTGATATCGTGATTGAAACATAAGAGGTACATCACGGCTATTACATACCATTAAAGGCTGACGTTATGTCTGTGGTACAGTTCCTGCATAATAGACAAGACGGTTGCCATTTACCGTCAGGTGGGATTGTTTGCTTTTGTTGTTTGAAGGTCCAAAGAAAATTGTTGCAATAAATATGAAAAAGTAAAATACATTGAAAGAAATATTGTATCTTCTAGATGGTAATGAAAATAAATTACCTACTTAGTAAGAAAATTCTGTACAAATAATGTTTTGTGGTTAATATACAATGATGTTATTCCATGGAAAAAACCAACGCAACATGATAAATAACAGCGTTACCGACTTGATAATATATACAAATGGTTTATTCCGTAATTCCCGGTAAGTTATTCGTAATAAAAAACTGCGAGAAATATTCACAAGTAAAGCGTTATTTTGTTTGGACGACTAAGTAACTGGCATTATTCATTTGTAAGGGGAACATCTAGGGACGACACGATTTAGCGTCTAATCGGTTGAGCCAATCTGCTGCTTTAATATCTTGTCTCCTCTTCGCACATACAAACATTGAAGTAGAAGTCCGATTGTGTGAATGTCAGATTTATCTTCAGGCCCCTTGAGTAGTATCAACCTAAAGGTAATAATATGGACCTGATGGAGTAATAACCACGCAGTTCTTTCTGGAAGCATCGTGGTGAATTCGCGACGATATCGTAATTATTCAAAAAAATCGGCTAGCTTGACCCATCTTACTTTTTGTTATAAAAATAGTCAAGAATTAATAATTAGCCCAATCAACCAGATACTAAATGGTGTAATGTCTATAGCAATTACTAATGTAAAATTGTACATCAGTGTGTATTGTTTTAAAATTAAGTTAAGTATGTATATTAAAAACTTTTGACAAAAAATGTTGCTCTAAAAATCTATCGATAAAACACATAATCGCCTGCGAAGCGATACGCCAGCAACATCAATCACTTGCGACGCCTATGGATTAACTAAACCGTGTCGTCATGCTGAAACAAATTTACATAAATAAGCTCATCTGTATTCAGCATGCTACTGTAGAGGAGACCATGCAACAACATGTGCTATTCAACTTGCAAACCTCTATTATTAATTATTGTGGACAACTGACGCTAGGGAACCATTCCAGCAACTCTCCGACAATCCGTCCATTGTTTCAACATAGTTTAATATAAGTTGAAAAGCACAGAGTTCTGAGTTTGTTTATTTTGATCATTTTAATTTGCATAATAAAATAGATGTTACATAACATATTAAAATGAAACAATAGCAGTTTACTCATAATGACTGGCGTTGCTAAGATCACGTAATCGAAACTGCATAATACACTGTTATTCCTGAAAGTGCCCGTTTGTACTTATATTGATAATAGGTGGCTAAAAGTATATACTTATTGTAAGCAGTTTTTTAAAAAAATAGAATTAAAAAAATATGAAAGTATTGTAGTTCTATTTTTACAAGATCTGGAAATTTGAGACTTATATGTTATTCATTTTGTATTTATTGACCAACCCCTTTTAGTATTGTAATTTGACATTATTTAAAAAACATATAACTTCTCCCCATTACGGAATTATTGATGTAGGTATATAAAATAAAATTTACTGGGAAATTTTAACTCTATTCAAAACATTCAGTTATATTACATATAAAAGTGTAAACATACACTGAAATTATTTTATATTGTACACGAGAAAACTTACTGTTAAGCGGCTTTGTGCATTTTTAAATAGGCAATTTGTAGGAAAGCTTTGGAATCATTCGCGGGAACCAGACGGGAAAGTTTTCCCGTGAGTTGAATTTGCTAATGCCAAAATGTTTTAATGTCTCACTATAAGTGAGCAATCGCGTAAGGGTACTTCATAATAATACTGCTTAACAACACAGTTAACCCCGAAGGCTGCTATTAAACAAGTTGGCCGTAGATTTAAATTTTGAGCTCGTAAATTAACCCTTCATCCTTCTAAAATAGCAAAGGGATTGGGACCTAATGGTCTATTTGTGAAACGTAATGGGCCGACCAGGCCGAGCGTATTAGACAATTTGGACATACTCCGACTTCACTCTATTCATAAAGAGGCTTTATACAAGATCTTTATAACGGGAGGGTTGTGGAATTCTTAGGTTATTTAGTTTCTATTTAAAGATTTTTAATAAAATAGTGTGCGTTATTTTAATTAAATATAAAACAAATATTAGTCAAAGCCATGCCTCAGTTATACTTCTTACGATTAATCTTAAGGTTTGGTATGCCAGTAACGTTTTAATATTCAAATAAAACTTTATATATATTTTAAAAATATTGCGATTAGTATTGTAGTTTATTACAACTTGAATAGTGTTGTCAAAATATATATTTTCATAACTGTCAATTTTTCCATATACTGCTTAATAGTACCTCTCCATTGTTTCTTGTTACTTTTCTTATGTGTTTGTACTATGTTATGTTCTTTAATATATGTTAAACATTTTTCACAATAATAACCAACTCATAATAATGAAATATAATTATTAAAAACAGTCTTATGCACCTTAAAATAAAATATACATTACCCTTCAGAACTCAGTAATTATATTGTTCACACACATTTCCCATAACATGAAAAGAGCCGACGAACCCCTGGACATTTAAGTGGCACCTTTGTCCTGTAATAATTGAAATTCAGTGATTCTACTACGTCGGTGGTCTAAAAGATATTCCAAGTTATAGTGTGTCGGGAAGTGTTTCCCCTTCTAGACCGTGTAACAGAATTAACACAACTCAGTAGATGTATTAATTAGAAAAAAATATGTTATGTTTAGTATCCAAGTAAAAAATTCACTTACTTGTACATTAATGCAGTAGTAGTTATATTTATATATAAATATGTGAAGCAAAAACTTTGTACCATCTTTTTATGAATTCTGTTTAAGAAATTTCGCACACTTATAGTTTATATAGAGAAGGAGAGTAGAATGCTAATAATAATATATTATTATTAATTAATTTTGCATTACCTTCATGCATGACTATGTGACAAAATATTTTCAAATTAAAATAAAATTATTTAATTTCGAGTTTGTTGTTAAGTAAGTCCAGATATTCCAGATAAATACAAGAATATATTATACTATTCAGAATATATGCATTAAATTTCTAAATATTTAAAAAATAAGAATATAAAATGACATACCACCTATTAGATTGCAAATAAAAATCGTTCGCCATTTACAATGGAAACTTTTGCTGATTTTTAACAGCCCTTCAAATTGTATAAGAATGAATTTTCTAACTTATAAGGATTAAAGTTACAAGGGTCTTTCATTAACAAACTTGAATTGCGTTAGGGAAGAAATATGAGAGAACTTCGATCATTGAACTGGGGACGCTTGAACGCCTTTATACTGAATTTATACAAAAAAGCTGAGTGCCACGAATGTTATAGCATATACCTACATGACATTACGAAAGAACATAATTTGCTGTGAGAATGTTACATCTAAATATACGGATACATTTTACGTGCGTTTTACTTGAGATGGGAACATGTTGAAATAGGTACACTTTTTCTTGTCGAGGATTTGTTTATAATATGTAATATCTAATAGGAATTCAAGAAGGTATAAGTACCATTTATCCATTTGGTTGTCATGTTCCACTCGCTTAGCATAACTTTATTTTGTGATTTCACAAATGTTCTGTTTCAGAAATATGAAATAGATCTAAGAAGATTAGAGTAATTGAAAACTTTGTATATCAAACAAGTTGCAGATTTTAATACTTGAATTAAATTAATTACTTACATAAATAAGGTATTAATTAGTTAATTAATTCCGTATAAATGTAAAATTCTTTAGTACCGTACGTATTTTACTCCGTCTTTTTTTTTTTTAATCTATTTTGACACTTTTCTATACATGTAAATAAAATTGGTAACCAATAAGTTACAAATAGCTATAATTAACTGACAATCCGCGTATAACAAAACACGGGCCGCATTCGTTATTAAAATTATTAATTTCTTTAAAAAGAATTTAATATACTCGTACTTCCATATTATGATGATATTCAGTCTCGCTTCACTAGAAACAAAATAATTTTTATATTAATCTATCGAATATTTTTGTCATTTGTAAGCAATTGTTTGCATAGCTCCATTTTGAAAATATATATCCAAGGCCATCTCAATGAAAACAAAACAATTTTTAGTGAAACTTTGAAGACCTCTGTAGTTTGAAGCTTTACAGGTTGTTACATGGATTATTTCTACAGATACACTCGTAACATAATTTTTACATGACGTCGAGTTAACAATCATGTACAGACTAATTTAGTTAGTAGACTTAGTAAATTTAAGTAGTAGTAAGTTTTATTTACACCAACAGTACATTATTTATAATATAAAAATTATTAAAATATTGGCGAATTGTTTATGATATAAATTGTTTTGTATACCGTCAATTATTGTAGACCGAAGAACATAAATATTATATTATATATATATATATATATATACATACATATGTATACAAAAATGATAACACTATTTACTAAATATACTGTTTAGTAACGTTTTAAAAAAGTTTCAGTTAACTATGTATAAGGCGTGACAAGGTACATCATCATTACTTAAAAAGATCCTCAACAACAATCTGCAAATCGACTACAAGTGTTATGTTAAAATAAATCAAATTAAAAATATTCTTAGTAGGTATCTGAAGTATCCTAATCGAGTGTAGGAGGCGGGCTAAATGACGTAAAGTTAGATTACTGGCTTAACTAAATATTCACTAGGCAGTCGTAGCTTCAGGGTTGCTACACTTTTAAAATCCAACGAAGGACTCAAAAATATCGCATATTATCTCTGTAACCTCGTACACAACAGTATACTGAGCGCTTTTCGTAGGCGGGAATTTCGTTCAGTTTCGGACGATTTTAGAAATATAAAGGTCAAAAATCTCGTACCTCTACAAAGATTCTCGAATAGTTGGCATCCCTGTGAGGCTCCGTCTTGCGAGATTTTTTCTTCTGAAGATTAACAAAACTTTACGGCTTTTAATCAAGTTTGTCTAATTTGAGGACATTCAATTTGTAGCTGTTGATAAAACTCAGGGCCTCATTTTTGCGAAAGTGCTAATCACTATTCTACGGAGGTAACCAAGGTCGTCAATTTACTTGAACAAAAGAAAAAGAAAAGCTACTGAGGTAAATTAAATTATGCCACCGTTCGTTTTAAGTTACCTATAGTTTTCTACTTCTAAGTCAATTTTACTTATTCCAGCCAGCTTGAATACGACAAGTGTCTTTTCAAACACAAATTTATAAGCAGCCGATAATTTAAAACTTCATATCATCAATATAGAGCCCTGATTCCTAAATATAAATGAACGATTCCGTTTGCAGTATGCAAATTATACAATTGAATTTAGAATTTGTCACATTTCAATTTCTGGTATTAAAACATGACATTTTTACTATTAAAATGTGAACTGTGACAAGGGTTGAGGGAGTCATTACTTGTTGTGACATAAATTGTGGATTGGCCCTTATATGGCGTGATCATAAATTTAATTAATAATAGCTAAAGCCCCTAATTTGTAACACTATGTTTGCTATAGTTTTTATATAGAATAGTGATAACAGAAAGGACAAACATATGACAATACTAACTTAGAATTTAAACTGGTCAAAATAGAACTAACACATAGGTCATAAGTACATTCTCTAATATCAATAATTTTGTTGTTAAATTAATAGAAAATACCAGAAGAGACAAACGGAACAGAAAACTTATATAGAAATCTTAAAAAAAAACTGAAACCTAGATCATAAGCACCTTGAGAAATTTTTTGTAATGGCAAAATTTTTGTCTAATAAACGATAAATATCAAGTGTTGAAATCAAAGTTTAAGTAGCTAACAAAATACATAAATAAACATGTAAAATACTTAAAATTAAACATACTCTCTTTGACAACGTTGTTAGTTATAGGTATACAAAATAAGCGATTTTCATTTAACCTTTTGAAGCGGTTTTAAGTTACAGTACAAAATTGAATTTTAGCCCGTTAATTACTTTACAAGTGAAAAAAAACATTGTTAGAATTAATTAAAGGAAGGCTGTGAAGGTTGAATGAAGTGTTTAATCAAAGGCCCCGATAAATACCAATTAATTTTATTTTCTCCGTTTAATTTGTTTAATTAAACATTCTTAAGATCCCTCAGGTTATCTGGAGTATCGGTATACAATTACATGTCGAAAAAATGGTGAAGCAATTACATTATTTGTACCTTATTGATAGATTTATCTATTTGTAATTTTACAATGCTTTAATGTATTAAGTAAAGGCAGATAAATTCAGTTAGGTAGTAAATTAATGATCTTCTTTAATTGAAAAATTGTAGCTTGTTCTTAGTGATAAAATTACCATTATTATTTTGATCCAGTGTTACTTATATAATAATAATAATCTCTTTATTGTGCATATAGAATAAATACAATAGGAAAAACAGTACCTAGAAAATTAATAACAAAAATTGATCTTACCGATATAAGCATTTTTTATAGACAATAATTATAAAATTTGAACAATGAAATTATAACTACTTACTGCAAATTTGTGTAAAGGTTTTGCCTGTCAAAGCTTAGATCTTTTATTTTATGTACGTAATGTAACTGTACACAATATTTTGAGAATCCATATTTTGATGTATAGTTTATAGTAACATAAAAAGGTATGTAAATATTATTACAGTTGTATTGGTATAAGTACAGATCGGTTATTAGATAGACAAGTAGGTAGTAAAAGTGCGCAGTGCGGTGAATTTGGTAATATTGATTTGATACTATGCTAAAATATATCCGTTATTTTAATATAGCAGCCAATGAATAATAACCTTTTTTACTTCCAAGTATAAATAATTGCGTTCCATTTACAATTTAATTTAAATAAGAATAAAAAGGAATCAGAAGATGGAGGATGAAAAAGTCGCCTTTAGCAATGCCATACGTTCCGCAGTCGATACGCACGACTGTCTTTTCGTTTCTTTAATTTATTTCGTCGATAAAACCACTCGGCTTTTTAATAAACACGCATGGATTACTTTTACTTTCGCCTTTGCGAGATCCTGAATAAATGAAGGCCGTCCCACACCGTTCCTTTACTGCCTTTGTGCGTCCATACTTTCTGGCATGCGTAATGGGATACCCTGCCAAAAAGGCGAGCATCTTTTGTGCTAAATAAAAATCAGTACAATAGTCGTAGGGCCGCCGATCTGCACCAGAAGGACAATACTGTCTTCTACTTAACAAAGACCTTTATATTATATACTACGAGTGTCTATAGAAATACAGAGGATGCCACGTTAGATTAAAAGTATGTTGAACAACATAGCATGTCAAGCGATTCCACTGTAACGGCCACTTTGAGTTACTGGAAGGCCTGTAATGGCGTTTATACACTGCTTTCACAATCTTTTTTTTTATAACACAGGGCACAAACGGCCATGCTGCTCACCTGATGGCAAGTGATTACCGCCGCTCATGAGTACCCGCAACACCATGGGAAATGCAAGTACGTTGTCGGCCTTTTAAAAAGGAATAAGCTCTTTTCTTGAAGGTTTTAATATCGTATCGGTTCGGAAATACCATTGCTGGAAGGTGATTCTACAACGTAGTTGTGATATCACAATCTGAATTATCTTTCTTAAAACTTTGTCATTACAAAGTTTCACGTATTTCTGCAACAAAGCATTCAAGCGGTTTTGTGAAAAACGATCAACGCCCACCAGAATGTAATATGTTCTTATGAACATTTCAAAAACAACAATATTAATTGAATAATTAATTATTTCCACAAATTAATGAATATGTTTTTATATCTATGAAAAGGTTTTACGTACCTATTATTGCAGATGACTGTACCTGGTTGATTGAAATGGGTACGACTAACTAGCTCAAGTTTGATATGCACGTATAAACCGACAGTGACACGTCGCTAATAGAGATCCTATGTTTGAATAAACCCCTGACAATCGAAACCCTTACACTACTGATCGAATCCTTAGACCCTTTTAGTTAGTACAAAAAGTGCAATTAATACATATGATCATCCTAACTAATATTTCAACCGAACTAATATAATAGAGCCTACCATTGTATAATACAATATTATGTATAAAAGTATATTTTAAATATTTTATTATGCACAACCTTTTTGTAACACAAATTTGGGACCAATATCAGAGTAAACCCTAAAGATTATAAAATATATGTCATATTCATAGTTTGCACTAAGATATAACTGAAACGCATAAATTGAATTCCAAATCCAATTTCAGAACTTATTAGAATAGAATAGAAAATCATTTATTCAAATAAACTTAATTTAAGCACTTTTGAATAGTCATAAGAATTTGTTTTTAATCTACCACTCGTTCGGAAAGCTGTCTCATCACAAGAAGAACGAGCAAGAAACTTGTGTGTTGCTCTTTTAAATAATCCTTGTAAGTTTACATTTACAAGTCGAAACGTGTGAATACAAACTACCAACTAGCACTAATTTTTTGGGTCAAATATAAATATACAATTACAATTACAATTAAATTTATAAAACATTTTAAAAAATCCCGAATGACTATAATATTTATTCCAAAAATATATAAGAAACTTCCTTTAAAGAATATTTGATTAATTATGTCTTTGATGAATGCAGTTAATTCTCTCTTACCTACTAATTACATTATGAATACATAATATATACTTCATATACATTTAAAAGATAACATAAATTTCCTTTTCATTACTAGGTCAGAAAATAACATTTTTATGATGACCGTAGATAACAATCTTTATACCATCAAGCCGAGTATATTCATAAAAATTGAAATTATGTAAAGTTAACGTTATCATAATGTTATGTAAAATTAACATGTAAAAGCCACAAAAAATGTAGGATAACCTTTTAGGGATGCAGAAAGTAAGATAAGGTAAATAACGTTCTTGTTTATTTATTTTCACATTTATTTGCTAGTATTGCCAGGAGTTACAAACAAGCTCACGGCCCACTTGATATTGAAAATAGTAATCTGAAAACTGCAACATACAATGTGTTTGTTCATATCAGATTCTCAGAAAATACGTCTATTAGGATATCTACCCAAAGTAGACTTATCACTTGATGTCACAGTTCTCTTGTGTCTGAAAAGATATGCATTGGCGCAAGAAAGTAATATAGAGAGTCCTCTTTTTGTTTCAATTGATTATTTTATTTTATGAATGATAATGTTTGCAATGGTCGGTGTATAATCTAGGTTAATAGTTTACACTGCAGAATTCATAGTTATTCTAATGACTGAATTTAACGGAGGAGAGTAGTAATAGAGACTACTGAAACTATTGTTAACAATGTACAATGTTAGATAGACTTCTATCCAGCCTCGACTGGAAAACTTCATAGTTAATTCTTGGTAAATTCACGGGCTAAGTTACATCATGTTTATCTTATCCTCCACATTCTATATTTACCAATACAATAAAAATACTATATAATGTCAAATATATTTTTCCTATCACCAATAATTGTGTCATTTAAAAAGTAATAAAAAAAAAAAATTGCATTCAGCGAAAAATTAAAAATCATGAATTCGTTTCCATAATTCATTTCGCTTCTTTTGTTTAATTATGAGGACATGAAATATTAATAACGCAATTAAAATTTTAAATGCAAACGTATCATACGTATTTACATATGATTTAGAAAATAAATGTATAGTATAAATACTCCTACATATAGAACACCGTAAATCTGATGAGAATTTATTAGAGTCACCCAAAATTACTGTTGGCCGCATTAGATGTAAATGACTAACACGTACAAGTTATCTCGGCCTGCAAATTCACTTTGGCCAGGCTATAAAAATGATACATCGGTGTACTTTGGGTCCGAAACGCCTAGGGGTTTAGGCAAGTACGGCACCCACGGAATGCGGCTCCCATAAACATAATCGCTCTCATCAGCTGTTGCCTATATTGATGGAGGGGACATACCTACGTTTTTACGGTGTCCCATTTACGAGCTGAGATAGAATGTGCTTGCGTATAGGTACGTTTTTATTAAACAAATATATTGGAATATACGGTGTCTACTAAACTTAAGAATAACGTAGGATTTATTTCAAATAATCAATCGTCTTCAAACTACACGTTCCTGTGTAACTTTTAAATTATTGCTGTATATTTATTATACGCTATATCGATTATTTTGTACCAGCAAATTATTATTTATTAATGAGTACTGTACCGTTTTAGTTTATTTAAATTTTTCAACTACTACCAAAAGAAGGGTATTTGTAACTTTTTTTATACATTTGAATGGTAAACAAGCTTAAGGTGTGCCTGATGGTTAGTGGTACACGACCACTAACCATCAGGCACCCATGTACATGAACGGTACTGTAGGCATATAGTTATCATGTTATGCATGTGGTTTATGCTTTGCCATTCAAGATGACTAATATATTATGCCTGTTATTCTGTATTTCACTGCCTTGTCTAACCCTTCAAACGAAACATCTCACAAAGAATACTACTTGACATCTGAAATAGATAAACGTAAAGATACTAATGCCGTAGACTTTTTACAAAGTCTACCTAAAAGGCAACATTTATCTTTGCTAAAACTAGAATAGTTTTTATGATTAGTTTGGTTTATATAGTATTTATGTGTGTGCCCTAATGAAGAGTTACTTTGTTCTTTGTGGAATAAAATATTTTGATTATTTTACTCCTAGATGCATAATATTTACACGGCCAAATAATATTCAGACATAAATAGATAATAATGAAATTATTCAAAAATAACTTACTATAGAAATAAAACTTCTTAAACGAAAACGTAATGAATTACTATTAATTTGGAGTACTGCCATTCATCTTTATTATAATTTACACACATTACATATCCTTATTGCAAATGGAAAGCATTTGATTAATATACAACAGACGTCTTATGTAGGCAAATGGGTACATAATACTTAGAAATTAAATACTTCCTGGTTTACTTTTTTAAATGTAAAATACTACTATCTAACTAAATTAATCTGAGATGTGCTCTACATCATGTTAGAATATTATGATATATACTCAGAGGTAATGTGGACATGTAAAATGCTCCTTTCATCACAAAGTCAGCTCTACTATGATGGTAAAAAGCCTCTGGAACTACGTGTATTCATGAATACATATTTATTATAAATCCAAAATTGAAACACATATTTTATACTTCTTTCTTGCGAACGGTAACCATATTTCGAGCTTCAATAAATAATGTTATGCGAGAATACACTATGCTGTTGAATTTAGCTTTTATTTTTGTTTCGGTATATACACGAGTATTATCTTTTATTCTACCCAATAAGAAGAAGTATTAACGGAAAACTGCTAGCGATGCCGGTCGGTAACTGCGGTTTACTCGGTACAAACTTTCCTATGTTCTCCACTATTTTTCTTAGATAAAAAAATCACAGTAAAGTCTCACAGAAATTGAGCTTCTCGTACCTACAACATATTATCCCTATAAATTCACCTGACATCCACAATATTTCAGTCGTTTTCACCGTCCTGACCTCTTTTAATAAATCCTGTAGGTATATATTTGGACGTGAATTGAATGACTGTAGTCTATTTCGAATAGTATTGGACAAGCTTGTTTTATTATGAAAGTAGCTGTACCGGCGATTTAGTTAGTGTGTGCTAGTTAATAAAATTATTCTTTAAAATTGGTTTAGATGCTACATTTTACGTAATCTATTACGAAAATGTAGCATCTTAACCAACCTCCTGCCACATCGACTTAATTAAACGACCTAACAAGAAATGGCTATAAAAAAACAACCTCTTACATAAAGAGACTTACTTATAAATAAACAAATAACAATAAGGTACAAACTTCTATTTCGTAATGTAATGTACGTATAAATGTATTTTTCAAGTTAAGTGTACTATTTCGACTTACTTTTATAATATAATATGTATAGTAAATTGTACAAATTTATAACCTCATTTTTCAAGATAACTTGAATATGGTATGAAACAATAATATAGACAGATATATTAGATACATCAATATTTTGTTACACGAGTGAAATTATTTTATCTCTTTATGACAAGTAATTGAAATAGATCTTTATATTAATATCCATTTGAGTCAATATCAGAAGCTCATGAGTAATGGAATAGGAGTATCGTGATGGATTGCGTATCCCCGAGGCTTGAATGTCACTGTGTCAATGGACGATCGCCGCTAGTTTATCTTAATATATATAATTCTTCTGTACAGACTCCTCTTAAATAGATGGACCAATGTGAAAAACGTTTTCTGTGAAAATTCATACGGGCATTTGGATTGTTTTTAAAATAAAATTGGACCTGTTAGGTAGCGTTGCTAGGGGTACGTCACCAGATTTTATGAGCAATTGACAATGTTACATAATTTTGAGTGGTAATTTTTATTTTATAAACAAGACTATTATATATTGATGAATTTCATAAAGAAATGACAATTAACTAGGATGTAAGATGTGTGCTGACTTAATACTTTACAAAATTGACTGAGTGGGTGCTCTTCGACTAACCTAATTCTGCTGTTAAGCAGCTTTCGAAGCTGTACTGCAGTATGCAAGGTAGTGCCCATATATGAAGACAGTGAAATTGCATACAAGGACCTAAATAATAATTATTATAATAACACTGGACAATTAATACACAGTCATCTAGTTCTAAACTGAGCAGAGCCTGTGTTAAGAATGACAACCAATACATAATATATGTATATAAAAACACACTGACTAATATAAACAATAATACTCATGAATACAAATGTTTGTAACGAGCGAGTAATCTAACCGCAAACATCGGAAGTAAGGCAATATGATAAACTGTTAAACTGTTTTACAACCGAAGCCGTCTAACATATGGCAAACTATAAGAAGCTTGATAATCATGAGTGTGAACTTTGAATAAACAATAGCATGGAAATATTTTGTTTTTATATTACAAGTAATATATTTATTATGTGACTGTTCATATCGGACAGCAAAAATTTATGTGAGCGTATATATATGATTTCACGTAAAGTTATCGTGTCATATCGTTATCATTTTATAAATTGATCGCTATTGAAGCTGGCTTTTCATTTAACTCACCGCAGCTCTGCGCAGTTCAATCCTGATACAATAATGTAGGTACTTTACATGAGAAACTCTATTGTTAACGTACTCCATTCATGAGTCTATATAGATGCAACAAGACTTGAACGAATACGGAAATCTGAGAATGATTGCAAATAACCTATAAGGAAACTGTGTTAACTTTATGTATTCCCTAATGGTATTCGGTGGTAATAATTTCGTCACCTACTCTGCACCCCGCGTTAAAGTCGCTGGTTCAGGGCGTTTACAAATATACCTATGCCTATTATCTAATCACTTTTGTGTACACGAAAAAATAAAAAAAATATAAAATTGTCACTATACTCACTCCAAATACACAAAAAAATCCGCCAATTTGCACCAAGTTTTTAATATAACCGCCGTTCGTTCCCGCGATCGAATCTGTCACTAGTGTTGCGCGCCGCGTCCGCCAGAGGGCAGGATTTTTTCATATCCCCAACATTAAGATTATAGAGACGTATATATACATGTATAGTGTAGGTGTGTTGAATTTGAAGGTGTAGTGCCGTGAAAAATGTCAATAATTGCAGGTAAATTACACAGAAACTATGTCCAAAAACACTTTTCAGAAATTGCACACAAATGCGCTATTCTAGGATATGTGGGTTACTAACTATTTATTTAATATTTTTATAAAGGATACAGAAAAATTAAAGTATGTACCCATGTTCTAACATCATATTTATTACTACTTTAATAATTTTCTACTCTTGGCTACTTTATTTCTACTCTTCCATATAAATTAATAACTGATTAATTTATATGGAAAAACACCTGGTGGTTTACCTGGTCAGATAGTTTACTATAAAATTATATATTCGTATTAAGACTTGATTGACTGTATTAATATGAATCCCAAAAAAGCGGACTGGCAACTAATTTCTATTAAATTAGAATTACATAAACATAATTTTGAACATTACAATTACAATAAAATAATCTTAATCAATCTTACAGAATCTTTGCATTTATCACGACATACCACAGGGTTTATTTATTGTAAATTAGTTAATAAAACTTCTATGTCTATAAAATTAATTATACAACTGTATGTAAATTATTTTTACAGTAATAAAGTGGAGTGAAATTTTAGTATCTAAGATAGATAATAGAGATATTAATTAAAACATTATTAATGTTTTACACATTGCGTTCAACTGTCCCGCTGATCAGAGTTAATAAGATGATGCAATTTAGTAATAAGTATTAAGATATAAAGATATGACATACAAGACACATCTCATGACATCTTCTGAGGTCAACAGCGAGTAGGTACATTCTAAATATTGATGGTAGAAGTTATGAAAGATAAAGTAGAGAAAGTAGAACGATGATGATAATACCTACATAAATTCCAGAGGGAATAGACAAACGTTTTGTTAAAAAACTACCAAAAATAATTCACATGCCATACTTATATACTTGTTTCGAGTACAACATGTTAGGTAAACTATTTACTTTGTTATCGGTTTTTCCATCATCGATCAGTCAGAATAAGATGTAAATTACACACACACAAGATCTTTTTTTTTGATTTGAACTTACGATATCTAAGGTCTATAAGTCAGAGTTGTAAACAAGTAAGCCATGACAAAATGTAGACATGACTGATTTATAACTGAAATCTCTATGTATGTAGATAATAGATAGGTATTTAGAAGCATATCTTTTATAAAAACATTAGATAGGAGATTATGCAGCGAAAGAAACAAAGGCGGGGACGACTGAAGTGACGTGAGTACATAGGTCAATCCGTGCCGCCCGCCAAGCGCGATGATTAATCGTCGCGGGGAGCTTGCAGAAAATAACTATTTCTCATCTTTTCAAAAGGCTGTCCGAGCGAAACTGCCACAGGCAGCCGTGTTACGTACAGCTAAGTGCTTACACATCGATTTGCCCAATGCTGATTCTATTACTTATATTAGCTGAACCCTTGGGAATGCATATATGTTACAGTGACCTTTAGTTGATGACTGAAAGATATATTATTTATGGAGCGGAAGATGAAGATATTCTATTTTTGTTCTAATAATAGGCAATATTAATAGAATATGTCAAAGGTTAACAGGTTGAAATCGCTTTAATGATAAGACTGCCCGTTGTTTTCTCAGTGGAATCTATTACTCGTAACATTTATTTATGTGGAAATGCTTTGAAGAAAATAATAAAGAGTATCTATTTACTTATCGCAGAATAAATTCCCCAATCTAAATCACTTTGTATAAATTTTAAAAAATCTGATTCCCATCGACTCCTGGATTCGTCTTCTTTATGCTGAAAAATACTTCACAAGTGATCAATCTGAGAATTTTTCTATCAGATTTTGATTTTCATGACTATTTAGATTATATCCGTATCATTACACATATCATTCTCAATATGGTTAATATTTTACCAATATTTGACTCGGAATACGTTAATTATAACATGATAAATAACATTTATTCAGTTTTGTTATTTTTAACGGCATGATCTATTTTGGTATTTTATTATGAATCTACTTCAATTAACTCGCGACGTTAATAATATTACCTATTTTTTTTTACAATAATAAATACTAATTGCCAAGAAAATACGTCGCAAGAAAATAAGGATTAAACATTAAAGAAGGCATTAAGTACGTAATGTTAAAATTCTGAAAATAAATTGGATGGAAGACCTTGAATTTTAATTTGACGAAGGGATAAGATAAACTAATTACGCTATTTGTCTTAATTTAAAATAGGAATTGGGTTACTTTAAAAATAAGAAAAAATAAGCTTTAGGGTTGTCGAACATTGCAAAAAGTTCTTAAAAATGTAAACAGTAAAATACTGATAGAACGAACGAGTTGACTCTCGATTTTCTTTTTTTAATTATCGAATTACAAAACGACCCGTAATACATTGCCAATCTATAAAACTAAGGTGTCATCGAAATACTGTGATTTTATTATTATTAAAAAAAAGTTACTAGTTAGTAGCGGCAGAAGTAGGTGAGACTGGTTGTCTGACAACGGGAGAGGGGGCTGCTAATAATGGAGAATAGTGGTCCTATTGCCAGCTTAGAACCATGTCAGTATGACCATTATGGCAAATTCCTGCTAAATTGTGATAACTGAAAATGTGATACTTCATACTCATCTTGTTATCTTCTACTGCTGTCCCGTCAGCGAATAGTGTTAGCGCACTCGGGTGAATCCTTATTAGCCACTACAAAAAATGCGAATGGGTCTGGATACTTTTCTATTCAGTGTATACATAATTTTAAAAAAGTATATAAGTTCTAGTATGTCTATTTTAAGACTACACACAAGTTCTTCAGTAAGTTATTCTGAGTAATTAAAAAAAAATATGTTTAAAAAATAGACGCAATTTTTTAATAAAGTCGTTAGTCTAATACTGGCATTGTAAAAAAATATTTGAATTAATTATGATTTAATTGTAAACAAATACATGCATATCATATAACATACTGAACCATTAAAAAGATACGAAACATATATCAAGTGAATATAATACAAATCCGAAGGACTTTCTCTTAATCAAGCTATAAAGTCTACCATAAATGTCGTAATTCCAACTCAACGGCGCGGATAAATAATACAACGAAGCATCTTATTTGTACTACCATCATAAATTGGTATTACTTGCCAAAAGCCATGTAATTACGATGCACTTATGTTGTTTATTACAATTTCATATTATTTCAAGAAAATATTTAGTATATTTGACATTTAAAGAAATTAATAGTAGGTACAGGTTTATTAACTTACTTTCTTTAAAAGAGATAAAAAATTTATTTATAAAAATCTCAAGACATTATTGATTAAAAAATGTTATTATACAATTTTAGAATATAAAAATGACATATTGAATTAAATATTATACAATTTTAGTAATTAAATATATACAATCTCAAATTATTAATTATTATTACTATTTTTTTATTATTATTATATATTATAAAAAAAAAAAATTCGTCCTCCTCTCCTCTCTTCCGCTTGCTGTGCCCAACAGGGTCCATAATTAACCTACCTTGAAATGTACCTGTCTATCTATTTACTGTAAAATTATGGAATGCAAAGCTTACGTAAATAAATAAAAAATAAATAAATAAAACAACATTCATCAGTCCATAACGTAATAAACGATTACTCCAAACAGTAGACTTTTAATGTAACCATTTTAATTACCTTCATTATTATGAAGTTATTAATTAAGAAGAAGGCACATTAGTACGAGACCGAGGTAGATTTTTTATAATTACAGAGTATAATTACAATAAAGTAGTGAATTAAAATGGAAACCTGATAACGATGTTTATGACGTCGTCTATCTATAGTGAGTAGTTAATAGTTTTCTTTTTAGTTCACGGATTAATAAAAAGGGAGTTTCTGTATGGTGTTTGATAGACTATTAGTACCTAAAACTGCAAAGGATAAATGTGTTTTTCATTACGTCTGTTTAAAATAAATAAAATGTACATCAAATACGAAGTATCAAACTCATAATATATCAGTACTATTTTACATTTATATATAGTATAATATAATCTCACAAATTAATCTCACATGTAATCTTCTTCACATTCTATTCTATGGTTACAGTAATTAATCTTTAGGCTTGGTTAGATTATACTTATTTACTGAGAATAATTTCGTGGAGTATAAGCGAAATTAGATCTATTATACAAAATAATTGAAAAATAATATTTAACTTTTAGTTATAAGTTCATATACTAATTAATATTGATATTTTGTGTTTTATTCATTTTTCATATAAGCTTTATTTCGACTGTGTGACCGCTATCATCTTGTAAACTGAGAACCCTTTTTATTATCAAATGTTATTTTATACTTAAATTGGTACTACTTGCATTGTCATTCTTGATACTAATCTTTACAAATTGGATCGACAAATGCAATGCATTGAAATTCATTACGGTTCCAAAGCAAATCGCAATATTGGTACTCGAGTTTCAGTTGAATTGTTGTCTCGAAGTAAGCAGAATTATTTGCAAAATCTCCGTGCATTATGCAACATGCAAACAAAGTTTACACCAATCCACTAACATGGCAGATACAAGTAAGTACAGGTTAGGTATCAAGTTTGTTGAATATTGAATCTGTCCAATATTTAGACAGTAATGTGAGATGAAAATTCCCGAAATTGATTAATTTTCATTTTTTTGTACTTCATACTTACATATAATTTATTATAGTTTTACAAACACAATGCATTAATTTTGTATCTACAATATTAACAATTCTATTGTAGAAACAAAATTAATGCATTGTGTATGCCTTCAAAACTTATAATAAGTATAAAAAAGCGATTGTAGGATAATATCATAAAAATATTATGTAGAATAATATAGAGAAAATATTTTTTTCTAACATAAGCAAAACTCTTCTAGAATAAATGTAGGCATGAGTAACATTCCTCAACATTTATATTATAACTTGGATGGCAAAAGAGCTAACGGTTGATCCGATATAAAATGCTAATTGTTATCTATATGTTTACATGAACAGTAACATCCGTGGAACTCCTTAAGCGATAACAATGTAGTGAACTAAGATGTAAAGTCTCCATATTATACTACCATATCTCAGCTTTTAAACTGATACACAACCGGCAAAGCAGCTTGCAGTACAGTAAGTGATACTCACGAAGGTGAATTTGTACAAAATCTGCTTATACAAAATTTACTAATATACTTGAAATCTAAAGTTATAGTACTAGATAAAGTAACTGTCCTCTTGTAAACGTTGCATAATATGTACGGCCGTGGCAGCACAGCTGCGCTACTAATTTCGCATACAGAAGCCAGACAGACTGTAGAACAGTATTGCCATTGATTAAATTATATTGTTACTAATTAAGATCTTCGCTTGATCTATTACAATATAATATTACCTATTAGTAATATTAGATTTAAGCAATATAAATGGTTTGTTAAAGTATTAAGATTCGATAATGCAGAAAATAATATGTTTACACTTGCAGTACTTAGTCTATAGTTTTTTGAGATACGATATAGTTTATATTGATTAATATTAGAAGTAAGTACGGAAAATATACCTACCGAAGGTGTAAAATGCTAAGAAATAAAACATGGCAAATTCCTTCTATTTTCTAAATTTTACGCAATTATAATATTGATATTAGATTACTCCAATATGTATAAAAGAAATTTTTGAAATACAATAAACATCAACTATATCATTTTGAAAAAAATAAAATAAAATAAAGCTATTTATCTTGACGGTCTGTTGACGCGTATAAGTATTGCGAGTTGTTACAAGACCGGAAAACTTGCCGTCTGCTCGTATTAACTTGGCGAATACTCTTAAACTTGTCCAACTTGGTTGTGAATAGCAAATAAAAATACGTAGTCACACACTCGAAAAACATAAAACAAACATCTGAAAATAATCGGAAACTTTCAAACACGTCCTATTAATAAAATAATGCAACTAATCTAGTCCTAATCATTAGGAAAATATAACCAAATAAATAGCTATTTAGGAACTCCATGTATTTTTAAAACTTTAAACGAATTTTAGTCTTTTAGCATTACCTGAATTGTTTATAATTGTCTCAAAAACAAGTACCAATAATTTTTTTTTTCCTTTTAATTATATTGAAAATAATAATTCGATCTATAACAAAACTCGTATTATAACCGTACATTTGTATTTTGTGATCACACTTCCAACTTCCAATGTAGGGTCATAAATTATGCAGTTGGTCATTATTCATTGGAAATCTTTTATTCATCCAATGTTAGCAACGACTTATTATCAAAATCTATTTGAGCACGACTGCCAGCACGTATCAAATATTAATACGATAACTGGATTAAAATTTGAATTATATTTATGGAGCTATAATTTTCAGCTAGATATTCAATAAATAACATTGTACCTACAACTATTAAAAAACAGTGTAACAACTTTTTCAAACAGTTTGTCTAAAAGAATATTAAACGTTGAAGAGTATCTGCAAATGAAGGTTTAGGTATAAATCAGAAGCGAGCCTAGAAAGCTATTAAAATACTCGGATGTAATGCAAAACTAAAACAAACTGATATTTAGAATTAGAAGTCATTTGCGTTCAATTTAAGGTACAGTTTCCAATGGTTGTAATTTAATATTAAGTACAAAAATTAGTCACGAAATCAGTTAATATTAAAGTATAATAATTGGAAATTAAACGTACTAATGAAGTACTATGAATAATGAATTTAGCAAATTTCTCTAAAAATACAAATCCAAAGATGCACAAAAATACAATAGTATATTTTTAAAAGCCTACCGTAAAAAACAACTTATCTACTAACAACAATTTTAATTGTTATATATAAATTATTTTAAAAAACCTCAATATCTTACACTACTACTTACTAATGAAATTATTAAAATAAAAAACATAGGTATATGTTTATTACTACGCATAAAATAAAATAGGAAATAACAATTATCGTAATACTATATTATATCTTTAACTTTTTTTTTTTTTTTAGATAAGGTAGACTTAAAAAGTTATCTGTGTGGGTACCTCAGTTTTCAGTTTATACCTATATTTCGCTTAAAGAGCGCTTTATTAGGCAGTCAAATTTAGGATTAGAGACATGATATTTTGGTCCTCTGGAATAGAACATGAGCGGTATCAGGAGTTCACATGATCACTTGATGTCCTTAGTCTTGTACAAATAGGCCTTAGAATTACTTAAAAAAATACAATCTGTATTCACAATACTCAAATTTAGAATAGTGCGATATTAATAATTATAAAATTACATGGGTTTATGTTGCAACTGAAATAGATTGCACAGAATAAATATAGATAGTCATTAAAGGTGGATGTACTATCTTTCATGCATCGACTAAACTCGTAAACGTTTTCCTGTATTGAAACGGGCATCGCCACAAACGCGGTTGAATATTTTTAGAACTGATACCCTACTATGATTTACTAGTTCCCTCGTTTTAACAGCCGCACGCAAACTTGTTTAGAAATATTCTTGTTCCCTTCAATTTTTAACAAAGTATGAAAGTAATAGTATATAATAGATACCATTTTCAATTTTATTAATTAGAAACAGTAATGAATATTAACTGAAAGGAAATAGATCAATTGAGTAATAAGAAAAAATATTCGTGATATTTTTATTATAAATATGAAATAACATGACCAAATTTTAAAATACAATTTGGTATTTAATCAAGTCTGTACCTAAGTACCTGGAAGACTAAAAATTATAAAGTAACTTTTATTTCCGACCGAAATACAAACAAAATTTCTGTAACATTCTAAATATTCTTATACACTATATCTAAGCATGAAATGTTATATTATTTTCATAAAATAAATACACACATAGGTATCTCTTTATTAGGTATAGGCATTTTAGAAAATTCACAGGAAAAATCAACCTATCATACTAAACAGATAATTACTGGAATTAATATAGATAGTTTGTTATATTAATTAAAAGTATACTGTTTCTGAATAATTCAATATACATGTGTATAGCTACTTCTTTCATCACATGAAACATTTTGAACGGATTAACACATACGTTTTATTATTCATCAATAATAACACAGTTCGACGAAATAAAAGTTTACTTTACAATAAATTAATGAGTGGCCTCATACTGGATGCAACCAACTGGAAAAATGATTAATTAACTTTTTATGGGCATGTTTATTAATTTTAAATGCCTTTGTCACAGAATCGCAATATAATGTATGCACGACAGATGTCTGTAACTAAATTTTACATACTTGTATCGAAACAGTGCCAGTAGTAAGTATATGAATACTATTTTAATCGTAAGTACCTATTCTCGAATATAGTAATAGTATTATAATATAGTAATATTATTCTTGAACGATAATATCAAATAATTTTTTTGAAGTGTTAAATCAGAATATTTATTTTATTTTTAAAATCATTAAGAGTATGCACTAAATAATAAAAAATAATAATATACTCGTAAATACAATTTTATAAAAATACATAACAGCCCTTCTTGTCTAATGAGTATACATAATACGGCCTATTGGCAACACATACACACACATATCTGTATATCTAGTTTAATTATTTTAAAATTTTGTATAGAGTCAAGAATAGTTTAGTTTATTATTGTATTCGATATATTGAAGAATATATTTTAATGGTCTTATATAAATTCATACACATGCACAAACAGTACTACTCTCATTATATTGTCATGGAATCCAAGTATTGTGACTACCATATCTCATTCTTAAAACCGAAACTTAGCTTACCGCAACCGGTTTGGTGACTGAAATACATAGATCGCTAAAAATAATATGTCAAATAAGTTTTGAACTATGCATTTTTATACAAAGTATAAACTGCTTTTTTGCATCTGCATAGTTTCCAGCGTACCTAGCTCGGAGTAGTAAGGCACTAAATGGGGGGTGTCACGTCGCTGGCACTTGTCCTCAAGTTTCTCGCTAGCACTAGAAGCTCCACAGTTTGTCTACAACTTTTCACATAAACTCCACAACTTTACATGGGACCACTTATAACGAATTGTCATCTTATATTCAACATATTGAACATTCGTAGGTTCTCTAATTTGTATTATAAAAACAATCAGAAATCATTCTACATGGTAAACAATAAACAAAAAGGCATAAGATCTTGTTTTCAGATGACCTAACATGTGAAAACAAGATCTTACGCTTTTTGTTTCAATTTTACAGCTACTTTTTTAGTTATTATATTATAACTAATTCTATTACTGGTATTCTATGAAGGTATACATTAAATATTAAATGTACTTGACCTGCATTTCTGCGTTCATCAAATACTTCTTCTATATATTATAAAAAGACATTTCTATAATCACAACAAATAGTTCATTTCAAAATGCACTTCCTCAGAATCAACTGCAAAAGTTAATTAGAACTATCATTTATTATACTTTTGCTATCTGTGAGTAAGTGGTAATCACTGAAATATTTCGACTAAAGTTAAATGTGATGAAAAGTAGGATGAAGTTTATGAGAAATGTACTTTTTTAGCATTATATTAAGCCAACTATAAACAATTACGAGGCCAAATATAAGTTAATACTATTCTGTTATTAAGTCAATAGATTCAAACTTTAGGTTTAACCGTCAAGCAACTTGTTTGGCTTATAGCAATAATGTTCTATAATAATATATAGTCATAAATTTTTTGGTATTGTCAGATATAATACCAATATGACGGCCTGACTCAAACAGACCTTATAGCTTGGATTTGCTAGTTATTCAGTGTATAATCTAATTATATAATACAATAATATTTGACATAAATAGTAGTTTCAAATTCTTTGTGGTAGTGAAACTTAGTATAATTTTCCTTAAAAATTGGGGATGTACATTTTTATTCAAATTAAATATACATTTCGATTGTCATTTATGACCTATTATATGTAAATATTATAAATAGACTATTTATAATATTTACATGTAATAGTAAGCTCAACTCTCTCAGACTATTTCGCTGTAGCAGTTCCAACTTTCCCATCTTGTTTTGGGTCATGCAGCAAACTGCGGTAGCATGCCGTGCAGTTCAAATATGCCAATTAAAACCTCAAATTAAGTACTCTCCCGAAACGAGAGATTCAGGTTTACTAAAAGCTAAATTTATATATACAAGAGTTGAGCCAACTTCGTTTTCAGCGGCCGAAATATTATAGCGTTTATAGCAAGAAACGGTTTGCGTTTATTTTAGTTCAAGTATATTTTCGGAAGAGTTAAGGGAATACCATAATATGAAAGTACCTATCAACGTATGTGTATTAAAAACATATCACAAACACCAAACAAGAAGATTAATATATTTCTTAATATCTGAACAGCTAGAGAAAAGTAGGTATACCATATTATCTGAAAAATAATGAAATAACTACATATTGATAAGTCTTATGTACCTAGTCTATATAGATTTTTCTAATATATTATCCAATATAAAAACAATATACAAATATGTGTATACAACTATAGTTTAACATTATTACATGTTAGCAATGAAATAGGTAGCATCCTAGCTAATATAAACAAAACGATTATTGTATAATATTTATATTTAATAAATTGATTAACAAGATACATATTTAAACTTATTTTCATAACCAATATGTTCGTACTAACCTATATAATGAAATCGTGTTGCATTACACCTCGAAAATAAATTAAAGTAGGTTATTTATTACTATAATATATTAGTATACTCTGAGTACATGAATTTAAAGTAGACATGCATAAAAAGTGTGATAATACAATGTTATACAATGTAACATTTTAAATAGGCCACGGAAATAGAAGATATTCCTTCTATTAATTCTATTCATGTATATGCACAGCAGACACTTTAAGCCATGTGATCCAAACTAATTTAGGTGACATTTGTAAAACATTATAATTTGGGACATTTGTTATAGTAATCTTCAAATATATTACCACGCCTATTTACGTATTCCCTTCTTTATTGAGCCCGACTTCATACGAGTTTAAAACAAACTTTATTGATTTAAAATTGAAGTAAATAAATGTAAATCTATAAGTAAATAAATCAATGAATTAAGTATAAATAAATAAAATTGATTAATTTTAGTGTATTATTATAACTTAGTTTAAGATAGCTGTGAACTGTCAAATATTGATTTATATATACAAACTTGTAAATATTGTCTTGTCTAATAGTCAGTAATCAGATGTCCTCAATTATTAAAGAGACTTACAAGAAATATAACAATTTTAAAACTTTACAGAAGAGTATTAATCTAATTATATATCTAAAACATAAAATATATATCTAATATACCAAATAAAGTAAATATGTATGCAGTAGATTTAACAGAATTATTACAACATTAGTGTAGATTATCACTACTTCTACTACTACTTCACTTGAGTAAAACTGACAACTACTTATATTTCGAGTATTACATATTGCTGGATTGATGTTGGTTACTAAAATTAACCTTTTAATACTTATAGTTTTGACAGTTCAATAATTAACAGAAGATTTCAGTCAGTCTGGACTAGTCACTTCTTGCAATTTATATCTATAATCTAGCCAGCCAGTTCTATCTACATCTTCATGATTATAGATCTAGTTATAAATTATTCATTATCGTATCTTTGTGAGTATTCAAATAATAAACAGTGTATGATATAACTGTATAATGCACATGCACTTAATGTTATTTGTTCATAGAGTAACACGTGTGGTCTGTGTGAGTACAACATGTTTGGAGTACGCATTCGTTCCTAAATTCGTAGAAATTATACTACTGCTTACGGAAATCCTATATTCCAACGGATGTATATAATGAATTGCTTGCAGCTACTTGCGGCATGATTTATGTGTGATCCGTTACGTAACAAAGTACCTTATGAATGTAAGCCCAGGTTACGACGTAAAGTTTGCTAATAGTGAGCCGCCATGACAACGTTAGGTTTGTATATTCTAGTTTCTATGCTTTTATGTTTACAACGTTAATTTAGTTTAGTTAAGCCTTGGCACGTATTGTTTTCACAGTTTTATGTAGACTTAACACTGTATACATAACGAATTACATAAAATTAATCACAAAGTGGATCCGTTTTATTGGTATAACTAAGTATATTATAATTAGAAAACAAAATCGTTAATTATTTAATATACACTTACCCTTTCATAATATTTTATAAAGCTTACATACACTTGCTTAAAATATTATAAATCTTCTATTTCCGTAATTTAACTATTTAACTTATTTTTAACGAACAATAATATAGTTTCCGTGTAAATATATAAAAATTCCATGTAAATGTATAAAAATGTTTTGTATATAGTTTTAAAGTCTTATCATTAAAACGAAATTAAAAAACAACTATTAAAAGAAATCAAAGAAAAAAACAACCTGAAAACCATTATTTACTTGTTAATATTTCTCTGGACGGCTTCGGTAAAGTAAACGGGAAACAAATCTCACTAATATCAGTCCATACATCGTGTACTATTTTTGTTTAGCTAACAAAATATGGATATAAATCACGATTAACTTCAACGCACTGTAAATGCTCACACATAAATACATGTGTGTAAATATACAATGTTCATTAATATAATGAAGTGTGTATTCAAAAAAAGAATGCAATATAAATATTTAAAGAGAATGGACCGATACTACAAAGGTCGAGAATTTTTATTCGAATGTTGTTCTTTGGACGTAGTATATTCTCTTAACGAATTTTCGTGGTATATTTATTATAATAGATATGAATAGACAGTATAGTTTCGAAATTCAAAGATTATTTCATTTTTTGTTACATAAATAAATTGAAATAGTTTATATTACAAAAATTATAAATAAGTGTAATGTAATATAAATATACAATTCTTTAACTTAGCCGTCGGTGTCAGTATACAGGGCATTGCCCCCGGAACTGTAGCTAGAATCTTTCCTAGAATACGTAGTTTGGTAAACGCATGTTGGTCAAGTGTCTGCCAGCGATGCACCTAGTGAATGTTCTACTAATGGATTATGATTGATATTACCAGGATCTAGCACTTGTAAGCATTATCCTAAACACCATAACTGCATAGGGGAAGTTTACACATAGTAATGATACAATAACAATATGTACGTATAGATATATATACAGATCGTTGCATATACGTACACGGCAGTTAAAATGATAAAAACTATTATAAGGAGACTTTATCAACGTAATGTTTAAGCAAAGATAGCTGGATTTTTTGTCTGTTTGTCTGTGCATTAGTGTGCACTAATCTCGAAGGCGATTAACTAATTGAACTTTTTATTAAAAGTATATTTTTTATATATGTAAATCGAATGTTGTACCTATCTGTGCTAAGATTTTACGCTGGCGGGTTGGCATTGGAGGATGATAGGATAAGTATATAAATTCGCCAATTTGAGGTTATTAGTCCATATTAAAAATTAACCCATCTATTCTTTTCTAATGTATTTTAAAACTTCACTGAAATAACAACACCATAATTATAATACTATGCATTATAGAAGGTATGTATACAGGGGGAAGAGGATTGTTAGCAATGGGTACTAGTAACTCCCATTGCTAGCAAAGTACCATGTTAGGTCGACCACGCGGTTCCCCCTGGAAACCATCGTGATGAATTCTAGGTGAATTTGTCATGATGCATCAAAATACTACTGGTGCCCCGCCACGTAAACCGTTTGCACCATTCCATTTATATTATACATGTATTGACATAAATAACTGATTCTATATAGACAGATTATAACTATTGCATATATAATGTCATTATTCAAGAATACATAAAATACTACACTTTTGTTTATATTTAGTTAAATCTGTGGCATATAATAATAAAACCTATATCAAGAACATATAAATACTTACACTGTCGCTATAAGGATAATAAACACTAGCAGCTGGCTTCATACTAATAAACAGTATGGTATATCCACTCCAACATGTGACACACGTTCATATTACAAGTACAAACTCATTCTTATTATAAACTAGCCCCGGCTTCACCCTGCTATTTTTACCACATGAAAACCTCATGAAAATCAGTTTTTAGCTTATAAGACAGTTACTCAGGGGAGCATTATTGTATAATAAGAGGTAGATATATAGATATGAAAGTAATTTGTTTATTAGAAAGAATGTTAACGGCTTAACTAACCAAAATCAATTGTCACAGGTAGTGAGTGTATGAGATAAGGCCGTCATGTATTATATTTGCACACTTTAATTCTGTGATTGCGCCGACGATGTCTACGATGATATAACGTTGCAGTAATCACTACTTTTCAGAAAAATTAAAACATGAGCAATTGTTATAAAAAGCCGGTAAGCTAGCTTTCCTATAAGAATCAGTTTGTCAATCCAATTGCAATTTTTATTACCACTGAAGTATCCTCGTCAAATCCCTTTTTTCTGTGAAAAAAAAGATGTATTATAATAAAAAAATGTTAAGTAAAATTTGTAGGATAAAAATAGTAGTTATATTAATTGACCAAATGTATAATTTATGGACATTACATATCTGCAATTTTTATTTACACTTTTAAAATATACTGTAATACTACTGCCCTTATAGTTGATATATACATACATGTTGCCCATAAAGAGGTTTACTTTAAACTGTCAATCTCTAAACCCACTTTTGAAAATTTCATTTTATTTAAATATCACATCCAATCTTTATGCTAAATCCTACTAAATTATAAATCAAAGTATTATATGTACCTGATTAATATAGTATTAAACGGCATATATATGAAGGATGCTATTCGTATCCTCAGAGCATGCTACTAGTATATTTAATAAAGTATCTAATAAAGAAATACTTTCTTACCCTACATGATAAGTAATTCAACAGACGGATAAAATTAATGTTTAAATATTTCGTTCGGGCCACTAGCTACCCTTATCTTCATTTCCACTCACTTTTATTATTTAGCAAAAGCGCCTCCATGCGATTCATGAGCTATTTACCGGCCAGCATGATTTAAAGTGAGCCGAGATTTTACATAATAAAGTTATGTTCCCGAGCAAATCCCTTTGTACTCCGCCGTACGCATTAGAAATGTTTTATGAAATATGTAGACACAATAACAATGCCTCTAACAGCTCAAGAAACAGTTATTCTGTAAAGATCACAAAAATGTTAAATCCATGTACTCCTATTTTAATATATTATTATATATATATATATATATCCACTTATCTGTTATTATATTTACTTAGTTTTGGAATTAATTTATTTGTAAATATATTGCATAATATATTTATGGTATTTAATAGTTATTATTTACATACTTAATCTGATTTTCCACTTAGTTCAAAAATAGAAAGGTGATCACTACATTCTATATATAATCATCAACTGTGTAATTGTTACCGCTAATAATAGAATTTATGTGTCAACGATAACTCAATCATATCTGAAATTACAGTCTTAAGTCGTCTAATGATGTAACAAGAGAATCACGGATTCGTTAAAAAATACGAAATCTAATCTCAGATTGGAAAAGAAATAATAACATAGGTAACAAAAACAAATCCATTACACTTGTACAAAAGACAATAATTATTATCCTATTACAAAAGTAAATGAAGAAATTTGAAGATTCCTTCTTGGTAATTTGTTCTTTCTAGTCCAATTACACAAAGGGAATGAAAGTATCAAAGTACAAAATGTTCGAAATAAAACTTGGATTATTTTTTTCACTTTATTCTTCCTGCCAGGAAATTGACATTATTAAGAGGAGAAGTTATGACGAAGTCATTTTATCAATTGAACAATGTTTTCATAATTGTTGTTTTAATTTTGGTTTAATGGTTTAATATCTAATAGCGAAAAATATTATTATACTGTTAATTACAATATAATTATGTTTAAAATCTTATTATTATTCTACTCAATATTACTAATAATAAATATAAAGATCAGTGCAAGCGAAAGAAAGGAAACTCCAAGTACAACTCTATACCATGCCGTCTGGCCAATGTATAAATAGCAGTCAGCCTCCCCTGCAGCCTCCTCCTGTAATAGAGACTTCTACTGTTGTAAGATAAAAATATAGTATTACAACGTTACATCAAATAACACCATTAAATATTAATTTTAAACTATAATGATCTAATGCTATAACGTGTCTGTATCTGTAACAGTTATAATGTTATCGCCATTATATGTATATGACCTTACCCGAGCATCATTTATTGGAATAAACAAAATACAATATGGTGCTCTCATTATTATACATTTAATCTTGAAACCCTACGTTTAAATGTGATGAAGTTTATATGCAAACAACCCAACATATGTTGAATATTTAAAATACATTTAGAAATATAGCTATCTTCTCTTTTTGGTTTCTTTACTTTTGTTGTTTCTGTTTAATACTATATAATAATAACATCCTGATAATCTTACAAATTCTGAATCAAAAGCCGTTTAGAAAGAATTTATAATTAGTACAAATAATTTTGTATTCACCTACAGGACGAAATATCTAAATTAATAAGTAATAAGGTTAATAATAGTAAGATTATTAAATAATATAAATAGCTAAAGTCGACGAAACTTAATCTATGGCATATGTATATTAGGACAGTAGTAGTCAAGTAGTTTTAAAGTTTATACACACACACACAAAGAAACAAGAGTTACCTTTTTATAATATTAAGATAATAGTCTGTAATAATGTCCTTATAATCTTCTATAAATATACAAGAATATAATATCTGTTGATCTCTAAATGTGGACAAAATTATTAGGTTATCTGATAACCACGAATCCTCATCCGGTGATAAAGTATGAAAAGATATTTCCGCTTAAATCTAGGATTCTTTTTTATAATTTAAATAAATGTGGTATATTCTATTATATTATATTTATTATAAAATTTTAATTGGCATTATTTATGGCTATTTTTACACGTGGTTTGCGCGGTAGGTGCATGCCGGAGTTCATAAACATACTGATAAAATCTAATGCGATAAATTACTAAGATTAAACGAAATTTATTACAAATATAAGGAAAAACTCTCAGTGGTTCAACTAGGCCGAGATTTCGACTTTAATTATTTGTATAAAATCTATGTGATCTTGAATTGTTTGTATGAAATCACATATATTTCATACAAATAATAATTAAAATCGAAATTTCGGTCTAGTTGACTACTCGATTATATATTGCATATGTTTAACACTACCGCAGAACATTCTCTGTTCAGTGAATGCTACTATACCATATACCATGTATGAATTTTCTTAAAAGTCTGTATATGACAGGACCCAACACTAGTCTAGACACCAAATTGCATATTGATCGAATATCGGAGACTAATCTACATACTGGACCTGTCCCGCGTCTGGTCTATTAAATGCTATCCAAACATAGGTATATCATAGGCTAGACGACAAGAACAGACAGTTTAGATAAGCTCATTCGATTCATTAGGATTAATATCTAATAGAAATTAATAGAATAGAGTTATGAAAGCATATTGATACTATAAACTATCTGACCTAAGAAACATTGTGTGCATCAGATAGGTGACCTCCTTCTTGTCTAATCTTTTTCAGTGATACTACGCTCCCTATTCGTTGTAGCGATGATATCAGCCTTATTATGGTATTTATTTAACATCATCGAATTTAATAAATGTGATATACCTACAAAAGTAAAATATTTTTTTAATTCTAACCAGTAATTCCTGAAAATATTGCGTTTAACCAATTTACCAAATTCATCAACTTTGTAATATTAGTACACATACACAGATGCGATTAAGGAGTCACAATGACTGTGTTCGCTACTTCTTGATTCCTTAATAGTTCAATCAATTAATTTGCAATCTGATAGTATTTGTTTAACATACGAAATCACATGTACCATATTGAAGTCATAGGTAAGCTAGTTTTGTAATATAATAAATAAAAACCTAAATAATAATAATATATACACAAAATATAGACACAACATGCACATACACAATCTGTTTGTCAGTCTCTTTGTTGCGCAAAAAAGCTGAACAAATTATCCTGTCATATAGATAGACTGTATTACAAGGATACTATAGGTTATATTTTATCATAAAATTTTTTTTTCTTTCTATATACTTTACAAAGTAAAAAAGAAACGAAAGGATAAAAAATAGTCTGTCAAATATAAATTAATATTAGTATTATAATTAGAACAAATTAGGAATAGTCGTCATCATGACGTATGTAGACATATATCTACATAATATTCTAAATTTATTCATAAAATTCAACCCATTTCAATAGTCTATCAATCTATGTATTTAAACAAGTAACAAATAATCCAAAACCAATATTTGGTCACGCGTAAACGGGACCGTGTAGTTTGCAGCATATTCATGAAATATAAGCCTCTATTGAAAGCATAGATTATATTATACATTCAAATCCACGACTCATAATAATTGATTCCATATTATATTTTTACTTATCAGGATTTATATGATTATCGTCGTTAATACCAATTACTAATTACATTCAATTAATTCAAATTAACTGACTTAAAAGAGACACATATTGCTGTTTTATCGAATACATTTATCGAATTTCACAAGTTTTCGGTTTTATAATAATAATATAATGATATATTAATCATCACTTTTATAAACCAATCGCACTTTACAATAAAAGAGCAATTAAAACTATTACGTGTACTCTAAGAGATATATATATATATATATATATATATATATATATATATATATATATATATATATATATATGTAGTGACTACGGCGCTGCTTCAACTTTCACTTCAACTTCGATATCAAAGTCTTCTTACAAAACTCTTAACAATATTTCAAAACGCGTGAAGGTAAGAAAATGGTAAGTAAAATGTTTAAGTTTGAGTATTTGAAACACGTTTTTAATGTTGTTGTCATCAACTCAATACACTGTAAGTATTTTTCAACCATATATAAAGCGAACAAGCTTCTTAATTGGACTATAAATTTAATAATTTACTTACTATAATACATTTTTTTTCTTTTATGTGAATCTAACATGAAACATGAGTGTCTGCCCACCTGATGGAAGCGGTAACGGTCTCTTTTAGTGCCCTTCATGCGTTGACTTTCTTGAAGATTAAGACGTAACTTCAGTACCATATCAATTTCATTCTCATATCTAAACTGGAGAACGGTACTTCTAAAATATGCTACTTAATCATGGCATAGTAATAAAAAACAATGTAAACCTGTACAATTCTCCATGAATACATGACATCCAACATCAAGCTAATCAGAGCTTATGTAGTAACACACTACAGGTATTATATAAAGGACAAAAATATACGTTTTTCATTGTAATCATATGTATAATTAAATATGTTAATACCGTGCCAGTAACTAAACCCGCAACCATCAGAAGGAAGTCTCTGTGGTTAACCGCTAGACCAACGAGGCCGACAAAGAAGAATAGACTACGAAAGGACATAGGCAAGGGACTCACTAAGATGACTTTGTGCAAAGTCTACATCAGAGAAATTAGGATTAATTAAACACAATTAACCACGAAAGTTCCTAAACTAAATATTACAATCGGCTCACTCATTTGCATCAACGTTCAGATTGATATGAACATTTCTAGTTGCGTAGAGCTTACCAGATACACGACATACTTAAAAACATCACACGACTGTGGCTTGTGGTCTAACAAATTTGCGCAATTACTAGCAGATGATTTGGCTTCCTTTGCCACCCCAACACCACAACCAAACTCGCCCTTGGCGATTATTTACGTGAACCATTAACACGATTACTGTTTACTTCAATAGTTTCTGATGGGTCTAACAAATGAGCGTTTAAATCTCTCCCCGCACTTTGTTAATTGTAATGTTTGTTCAGTAAAGTGGGGATTTAACCCGCATTCATGTGGGGTGAAACGGCGTAAGCTAAGCCGCACCTGTATTGTACAGAGAAATATAGCTGTAAAGGATTAGAATAAAGAATTCTTTGTACAGCATCTAATGCTTACAGAGCAGATTTCGCGGGCACTTTGTGTTTTACTATTAATCATAAAACTGAAAGATAAGAAAAGTATTTCATTTTTTTACAAGATTTCAAATAGGAGCAGGTACCTACTGATTTTGACTATATATTTAATTTTACCGATTAACTAAAGATGTCGTATGACATATACCTGTATTAGATGATATTATTGATCGATTAATTATAAATAGTTTTGTAATAAATAAAAACGACAGGTATTACATATATTTATATCAATTAACCAGTTATTTTGCTAAAATACTTATATAATTTTTTAATGTACTAATGCAATACAATAATGAAACAACTTACTTACAAAATGAGAATACATATTTCAAAAATTTTACAATAATAAGAACTTGTTACAATTAGTTCATTCATAGTTAAACTATTACAGTATTTTGTTATAACAAAATTGACAAGCGTCTCGCCCTTGTGAAACGTAAAACTTGTGTACTAAAGAAAAGCATCAATGTAATGTAATTAAAGTAGGTTCCGGAAATCATTTTTAAATGATGAGGTATATATAGAATATAATTGTATGTATATGTTTTTTCTTTTTCAAACAAACTTATAGCATGTTTCCTTCTCTACGTTGATTACCCATATGCATTATTGAATAACGAAAACTCTTTCAATTGTAACGTATCAATCCCGGCGCCGGCTACAATTTGCTACCACATACCAGCTTGATTGGACCGTGAATGCTAACAATATGAGAGGATAGGTAATTCGGGTATGGATCACAGTATTCTCTCTATTTCAATCTACGATACAATACTTTATCGAACTCTGTTCATCATTGCTTATTTTCATTTATTATACTAAAAAGGTTATTTCAATCGACAGTATTAATGTCCCGATTCACCATCATTATTACATAATATAAAATAAGTCGCTGTCGCTGTCTGTCCCTATGTATGCTTAAATCTTTAGAAATACGCAACGCGAGAGTGATTCATGAGAAAGGTTTATATATATATAGATAGTTATGGATAATAATAAATGCGAAAGTGTATTTGTATGATGGTTACCCATAGACTGAAAGGCTGAACGCACCTTTCATATGAAGATATGTACATAGACATGAGATTCTTTCATGATGAGGCACAGTGGCTAACACTAATAAAAAAACAAACAAATCCATGTCGTAGCTAGTAGCTACACTACGATATAATAATTCGTTTCGTAATACACATAGATACCTTTTGTTTATTTTATAAATAGAATTACTATGATAGTAAATAATTTAGTCAGAATTGAAAGTGTTTTTTTAATAATTTAATGATGCCATGGTATATGGCGAATATAGACCTTTTATAAACTAAAAACTAATATTACATTAATTTCATCAATCGCTTTTTTAATGTAGTAACTGTGTCTATGATGTAATGTAAATGTGAATTCTCAATAATTTCCCAATTTAATCTAAAAATTATGATTAACTGTTTGTTTATTTTCTATAACCAACCAACAACCAACTACATATGTTCTTACTTATACGTATATTTATATTGAGCAGTGAATAATAGATAACAGGTTGTAATGATGATCATGATGATGTTTAAATATTACTGTTAAACAATAAAAAAATGTTAAGAAATTTACTATGAAATCTTTATAAATATTGATATAATTTAAGAATTGTTAAAAAAATAATTTTACTCTCAGGGTGTAGTCGAAAACTTCAATCTTGCCGGCAAAAATCCTTTTCATGGAAGCAGTATTATAAAGACGGTGGATGAAAGGAGTAAATGGTGCGAAATAATCTGAGCTCTTAGTTCTACGTAGCTGAAAACGAATTTATTGCCTCTCGATACTCATAGCGACGCATTTTATTGACACCTTCGCAGACGCGTCGAAATACAAATATAATATAGTCACAATACAAATTCACTCTTTTAGAAAATTGTTTAGGGATCCATTTTTGTGTATATCTACAAAATAGGATATAAATCTAAATACCTCCCACATAATCTTTTATAATACGTCACGATCGATGGTGTGATATTCGATGAGTAGATAATCTAATCAATAAAAAATATATGTTTGTTTACAGTATAAAAGTCAAAACTTAACTTAACTTAACCTTCCTTTCTTCAATTTCACTATGTAATATTATGTCATCTGTGGTTTCACCTATGACAATAAGCAGACTTTGAAAATTGTGATTCGGTTGAAGGGTTCGATAAGGCAAAAAAATTACAAGATATGTACGCATCATGCGTACATATCTTGTAATTTCTTTGCCTACGTTTCATGATAAAATGATAATAGGCGATGTTTACCCCTTACCACCTAGTAAACCGTCAGTTTGTAATGTATTTATATAAACACATATAATGCATTTATATACAACATATAGTATTCTAATGTAAACCGTCTAATTTAATAAAGAATATAAAAAATCCTCTCTTAACACACTTACTTGATTGATATGCATGTAAACAATGTTACTTTTAATCATTCATGTTGAATTTCATGTCAATCAATCATTCATTTCAATTTTAATAATTCATTTCAAGCAAAATTATTCCATATCGGTATGGAAATACGTGCATTTTATTTCTGAATCAAATCTTATCATACATTAATTTACATGTTTAACAAGCACTACAAACAGTCTCAACGCAAGTATTAGTTACATCTACCAACATACTTTAGCTACCAAGCAGCTTTCTTTGTAAGTCGTATTTCACATGTAAGAGTCTGCAGTTTAGGTAATAAAATTACTTAATAAGAGGCATGACATCTTAGTCCTTTAGAATGGCAATGCATGAGTTCGCGAGTGTAACATGGTAACGTGATATCTGTAATATTGTTATAGTAGTGTGCTGTATAGCTGAACTTACCATCAGATGTATATAAAAAAATTGTCGTCTATAAAGATCTACGTTTCTATCTGTTTGTTTCTTACCTTTTCGCGACTAATTGTTGAACGGATCTTAATGAAATATGACGTGACGATAGATGGCTGGATAAAAGAGGATGACCTATCTTAAAAGAGCAGACAAAGTCGCGGGTAATATCGTAAATAAGATAACATGAAGGGTGCAATAAAAATAAGAATGCAATGTCAACACGCAGTTGAAATTCAAACGCAAAATTGTTCGAGTTCACCTCGGTGACGCAAAAAAGCGCTGTTGTCACAGCTTTTGTTCGCTGTTAACTGGTTAACGAATCCCGTGGAAAGTCCGTTCAGTTTTACGTGCAAGTTTTAACAACAGTGTGCGTTTTTTGATGACTTTTTCTGAGATTCAACCGTTGCGAAATCTTGTTCGTTTATTTTTCATTATTGTTTGCTTTTCGGAGATTCGTTTCTGCGTTTAAATCATTTTGCGTTTTGCTACACTTTTTAAGCATCTCATATGTTGTTATATACTCATTGTATGTTGTATTACATTTTAATATCTAATCGGTTGTACTGATCCTAATATATACTAAAGAAGTTGAAATGAATTAATTGTAAGACAGGGGATGTGTTACGGTATACCGTAACACATCCCCTGTCTTACAATTAATTCGACAAAATATATTTTGTCTTAAAAAAAAACAGAAACCACAGATAACAGCAAGTACTGTATAGTAACTTACAACATCTGCTTCTTTATAAGTTATCTTAAAATTTACATCGTTATACATAACTATCATGTGATAGATAAAAAATCTAATAGCAGTGTTGAAATTATAGTAGCGACAATTTTTTAAAAAGATTATAATGATAAAAATTTTGACGGCTGACGTTATAGAATGTATGAAATTACTGACTTAATAACAGTATGCCCAGATGTATGTGATGCCTGGAATCATGCTCTTGAGGGTAAACTGTTATGCCTCTGTATCCAATAATTTGACTGTCATAATAATTAAACCATCAAACAGGAAGATAGACTAATATGTACGAGTAATATAGATGTTTCGCGTTCATTACATTTTTCCAAGGCAGAGATTCTGTCCACAGATCATTACTATATACTATTGCCGCCTTGAGTTGTCTGTGAAAGCGCTTCATTAGACCATTGTGGATGGTGTGCTGTCGTCCGTTTATGTTTAAACCCCGTCATTTTGGATAAGCTTTTAAACAAAAGTAGATTCGAAATGCTGCCAACGGTCCGTTGTAATGACTGTTGGGCATCCAAAATGACAACAAAGTTTTCGCAGCAGTTTCGGCAGTGATGTCCTCTATCACTTCTTACTGTGTACTGCTTCTGGTCATCATGTAAAACTAAGCAAATCAGTTAGACAATACAGATAGCCTTGCGAGATTGGTAATGGAGCCACTACAAGATACTTATAATAATAATAATAAACCCTGGATGATTCACACAGCGCCATCTAGTTGCAACCGAAGGAGAGCCTTGCTAGTTACAACTAATATATTCTTTTGTACATGTTACACATAGTCAACACACAGCCTCTTACAAATAATATTCATGAATACAAATGTTTGTACTATGTAAGGAAACGAACTCACGACCAACTGAAGTAATGCGATGTGACAAACCGCTAGACCTAAATAATAAAGATGTCTAGCGATGCACACAACTATATAAGTCTTTGTCTCATAAAAAGACATAAATGTGATAAATTAATTTCATTAGCAACAATTAATAATAAATACTATTAAAATTATATTTTTTTAAAGATTTAGTAAGATGTTTGAATTGTCATCAAGAATACATAAAAGGCTAGATTTTAATGACATTTGGTATACTGATAGGACACTAGACCCTGGTCTAGTCCTAAATGTCACTATTTTATATTAATATATATTATATATATACTATAGAAGTATATAATATAGGATAAAATATTTTGACAAAGCTATGAACCAGAATAATACAATGGACATTTAGCCAAGTAGATTGTGCACTTATATTACTAAGAGTTAATTCAAACAGTAGATGGTTATAACTATTGGTTTATAAACAATAATTCATATACGAATACAAGTCTGCACAGCGTGAAAATTCCCCAATACAAATGTTGTAATGAATAAATAAACAATGGGTAACTTGCCTTATTTTCAAATTCAAATCATAAGTTGTGATTACGTATAGGGGCTTTTACAGATGAGCATTATCCATACATCAATACGCCAACGGCTGAATTTGACAGGCGTCAATGCATAAATGGTACTTTGTTGACGCACCCTTGGCTGCCAGCGAGTGTCAGCGAGTGCCTAGGACCTTTATACAATTGTCTGATTGAAAAGTGCTACTTGTCTTAGAATGCTTAGTATTCTATCTTGACGTACGTATTAGATACAACGGTACATAAAATAGGAATATATAATATTTTGACTTATTTTATATCTATATATATAATAAAATTGGAGTGCCTCTTTGTAATACTAAAATAATCGTTTTTTACTACATGCATATGAATATAAATACATAAGTACATACACCAAAATAACATTTAGTACAATTTTTGTGTATCTGTCTGTAATATAATCTCTGAAATGGCTGGACCGATTTTGACGGGACTTTTATTGGCAGGTAGCTGACGTAATAAGAAATAACTTAGGCTACCTTTATTATAGAAAAATCTTAGAATATATAATAAAAATATATAATAAAAATTTTAGAAAAATAAACTTAAATTCCATGTGGGCGAGGTCGCGTGTACAGCTAGTAATATATAAAAAAAGATTATATTTTTACTAAACACTACTTAATATAAGATGATCTGATGAAAGAGTATGCGCGGCTTTATGGATTACCCATTGCGAACTGATTTTAATGAAATAATATATGAAAATGTAAAACTGTTGACACCACGGATTAAAATACAATGCGTGTTCGTACACTTACTATCCACTAATAAAAAAGGTTCCGTCTATCGTTACTAAATAGACTTTCCGACTAATAATAGACTACACTTTTAATATTCTTTGCTTTCAAACGTATTAGCAGTATATGAAAATAGCACAGCCACTTGTCCTGTGAAAAATAAATGGTCATGACCTAATGCCGCACCTAATTTTCTATTTTCTTTTAACACATGCCATAACAGTGGGTTGTTGGCTATCCTTCATGTGAAATGGCGTAGCGCTCCTAATGACGTTCGCGTTTGCCTCACGATGAGTCAACATTGTTTTTACGCACAAAGAAAGGGTGCCTCATAGTCGCTCGGAATGATCAAGGATATAATAATACTAATGGTCGAAAACTTACTTTTTGTTTAATTATTATATACTAAATATATTTTACTAAACTACTACTACTTACTAACTACTTATATTCATCAAGAGTTTTTTTTTATGATTCTGGTGTATAAATATAAATAACTTTAAGGTAGCTTCCTTAAAGTTTCATCAAAATCCGATCAACAGTTTATGCAGAAAAGAGTAACAAACATCTATCCGACCATGCTCACAAACATTCGACAAACTATAATATTAAGTAAGATTAGTTCAAAGATTGACTTTTGATAATTTGATTTTTATTATGATAAAATTTATCAAAGGAAATCCTTGCTATTAAATTTGTTTTGTAAATGTAGGCAGTCATATCAATTGTATAAGATCGAGCCCCTAAGGCGAGTCACGATAGGATAATGTGATCCCCTTCTTAATTAGGGAATCATATTACTGTCAACCAATGAATGAGTCAAACTCCTAATTTGATTAAGTAAATGTCGTCACTTTACAATTTATATAAGTATTAGGTTACGCATATAAAGCAGATATTGTCTTTTTTACAATACGATGTGTTTTCTTTTGTATACGTAAAGCAGTCCAGTTACACAGACCATTTTGAATAAATTTCATCGAATGCGAATCAAATGCGAATAGATTTCAGAGAAGGTTCCGAAACTACGTTTAATTTTTTCTAAAACTGAAATGCTCGAAAATTGTAAGGTAGTTTTGATCTAATTGCTATTATTACTACTAAAGTGAAGTTACATTTTCTTCAATGTTTATTATCTTGACAATATAAGTGATATTTTTTTTATTTAAATATTTTCATTACAAAATTTAAATCTCTTTCCTAAATTCAATATTCATGTGCTTCCGATATTTGTAGTTCATATTATATATTAAAAAACTGAGAAACCAACAAAAATTAAACGAAGGATCTGATACCGCGTACGCTACCATAGCCCAGGACAATCAACATCTATTTTTTTTTAACTCAACAAGCATTAGTACATTTGACAGGTATGGTTTGAACAACTTTCATCACGGAACACTAAAAATAATGTTTTATTCAATAGTAGGAGTTCAGTGGCGGAGAACGTTTCATTATTCTAATGCCTGCGGTGGGCGGTGTCTAGGTAGGCCAGGTGTTGCGAAGTAAATGTAAATATTTTATTGTGGAGGCACAAACAACGCCTGAGAGATCAATAAAATTTGTTTGTTTTGTAAAATGCCCTCCGCTGTCTGCTTTATAGATTGTGTACATGAATAATTCAGACACGCAAATGGAAGAGAATCTACCAGTCCATTCGTTTTAATGTTTCGCTTGATGAAACGTGACACTTGTAAGCCTTTTTGTATTGTACTGAACACATATTCACACTTACAGTGTTTATTGTATTCGTCTGACGAATAGATATGCAAGTGATTTTATTTTATAATGTTGGTAAACATCTTTCATTTAATCAAGGCTGAATGAAGAGACATGAGCATTCAATAATACGTAATATCTATGTCACTTCCATTATGTTTCATTGCTCAGGATTACGAGGTTCTGTAAATCCTGTTAGACCTCTGTATTTCACAATCTTAATAAAATCTGTCCACAGGCAAGTTTTTGTCATTCTAAGTTATGCCACTAATATATCTACTGATTTAAATACCTATGAAATATTTCGGTTGGATGTTACAAAACACTTCTCACATTTATTTCCTTAGTTATTGCTTAGTAAGTTAAGGCCATTTACCTTGTTACGAAAATAAGTTAGATACTTTGTGTTTTTAAGTTTATAATAGGCAGAATTAAAGCACATTCAATTTGTTAGACACATAAGTTCACAGAAATAAGTAAAGATATTTTATTTTATTTCGTAACATATTACTTACTTATATTGTATACATACCTACATAGAAGTATAAACGTGATAAACCTATTATTTTAAATTTGTAGGAAAATTTGAATTAAGTACTATGTTGTATTATTAAATTTATCTATTTTAGATTTGGCGGTTTCTTGTAATAATAGTAGTAATAATAATTACAATTAAAAAATACAAATCAATTTAATTTAAATGAAAATTCTCTGTCCATAATATTGATAGGTAACTCGAAAATTACTCGTAAGAACTACTGACCTATCGCATTTATTAAAAAGTTGAAAACAATGTTAATAGGTAAGGGTAGACGCTGTTAATTTACCTTCCCTGTTTACTGACCTCGTTGTTAATTCAGACAAGCCTATGAAAACCCGATCTTGGAAAATTGCCTTAAAGTGTAATTAAAACAAAAGGTTTCCAAACGATTCCGTGCGGCTGTTTCTGGCAACATTATCCGTAAATTCTGCATTATTGCGCTTTTTATTTTTGTAATATTGACTAAATATTATTAATGGTATAATAAAATGAACTGGATCTTGCGTATTTAATGCATTTATAGTAGATTCTTATTAGTATTTGAAACACATTGCAGTTAAAAGTTATGTATATCTTATTAATTATAAACGCGAAAGTTTGTGAATATGGATGGATCTTTGTTACTCTTTCAGGCAAAAACTACTGAACGGATTTTGATGAAACTTTACAGTAATATAGCTTATACATCAGAATAACATATAGGACTATAAATTTCACGTGGCTGAAACCATGGCCCCAGCTAATAATCTATAGGTTACTAGCTGTGCCCGCGTATATATAGTTATAAATGCAACTGTCAAATATATTAGATAGCTGAATTTAAGTTCTATGAAAACTGCAACTGTCAAGTTGTACTGCATATAATGCAAATTTAAAATCAAAAATTAAAATACGATACGATTGAAAAAATAACATACAAAAATATCGGGATATATTTACATCGTTATATTGCGAAGTAGCCGAAATCTACTGTATAATATTTTTTTGTATAATAAAAATATCTTTATTAAATAAATATATTTTTCTTTAAAACAAACTAGATTTCATTAAAGCTATTTAAAAACTATATAAACTATATTGTTAGATTTGATTATATGTTCGTTTAATTTATGTATTTTTCTAAGCGACAGGGGCATTATATTGTGTGAACTTTATAGTATTTTTATTTTTATAAAAAAAATTGCGCTGTGTATTTAATAAGAATAAAATGAATTAAAAATAATGGGTTTTTAAAAGTATCTCGATATGAATTATTAATCCAATGTGAATATCTTCAACTGTGCCTGCCTGCATGCCTTAGAAGCTTGCACATTTAAATATTTTCTGAAACAAAAAACGCCGCTATAAATTATTCATATAAAATAATTTATGATCTCGAATACACATTTCCTTGACGGATTAGGAATTCCGATGGTCGACTCTGAATATTCAAGATTAAAATATAATGCTTAACACAATATTTTTTTTAGTTTAGATAATTCCGTTATATTTACCGACAATTACCGACATATTCTTTTTCCACATATATTTTTTACGCAAATACAATAATCTGATCGCCTACCTAGTGGTAAGTGGTAACCGTCGCCTATATAAATAAAAAGCACTGCAGACATCACATTGATGGGAGGCTCGTGATGCCACTCATGCGTTACCATTCCTGAAGGCAAGATGTCATGGCAGAGAAATTACTGATTAACAAACCAAACAACATGCTGTAGTCCAAATCTTCATATTATTTAAGGTCAATAAAGACTACCTATTTGATGGGGCTATATTTCTGGAGTTCGCGATAGATCCCCGTAGAAAACAGACATTGCTCTCAGTATTTATTTTAGCCTAGACTGTAATTACAAAAAAAAATTAAGTAAGTCTGTCAGTTGTCTAGTACACATATATAATTTTATAGCAACTGTCTAATCTGTTTTTATACAAGCTTGTTTCACTCTGGTCATTTTCCTTAATCCCTGTACAATAAGACTTCTTTTTATAACTTACCTTAATATACTTGTTTTACACCTTAAATACAACACATTTGTACAGGATTATACAGTTGTGCCCGCGGTTTCACCTGCATGAAATTTATAGACTGTATTTGGATGTGTAAGCTGTATTACTGTAAACTTTCATCACAATCCGTTTAGTAGTTTTTGCGTGAAAGAGTAACAAACATTCATCCATACACACAAACTTTCGCGTTTATAATATTATTAAGATATATAATATAATAACAAAGTTTTATATAAAAACAACAACAGATTACTGTACAATAAATTACTCGCGTTAACTAACTTTCCTGCGGCTTGACCTGGTAAACTCGCAGAGGTAACCATCCTCTGTACAGGTAACTTTATATATTGAACAAACATTATCGTCACGAGCTTGGAAACTCAATTAACAGACGGTGCTACAACATTACAGTACATGTCGTGCTAAATAGCTTCTTATGTGGTGCGAACCTCATACAACTTGCATTTTCAGGGAACAGTTGAAAATCAACCGTAGATCGCTTGCAATATGGTACAATGTTAAGTAGGAGTGAAACAGAGTAATTACACAAGAATATATAAATATAATTAACGTACAGGTACAGTGATGTACAGTAATATATTAGTAAAGCAGTTTATGATAGTGTTATCGTAGATAAACTAAACATTTTTATCTTACTAGAGTAATTAACGTTTGGGAAAATTATTGTGTTTTGATTCCTGTACAGGCTCTGTTTGTTTAATTATATATTAAATTGATATTAAGATATAAAAAATATATATATATATATATATATATATATATATATATATATATATATGTTTGTTACATATTATGCTTGAAAGTAAACGTTTCTTATAATGTTTTGGCTGTTAAATGTGTTAAAATTTTGAGTAAAATGGTAACGGTAACCTTATTATACCGTACCATTTAAAAATATTTTCATTTGGCCTACTTTTTTACCTCAGTTGTATTACCGTTTTATATTATTATTATACTGTGATGAGAGGGTTCGGTTGAAAACCTGAACTGTAAAGGATCATCTTGTCAGCATATAATGCTGACCCGTAACATTTTACCGCCAAAAGTTAACTGGCGTTGTTTTATATTGTTTTATAATATAAACAGTTAACACTGTTTATTTTATATTGTTTTCAATCTCTTAATGTAATTAATATATATATTTATCTTAAACAAACTGCTTCACTTTTCAATATTATATTTGTTCTAAAATAATGTTTTTATTGCTCGTTTCTTTATTTCTATATATAATAAAATTATTTTGGGCCACTATTTTAATCTTTTTTATTATTTTATAAATTTACTATGTCAGGGTGAATATATTGGTAGATACTTAATTATTACTTTCATTAGATACGCTAATTAATTTATTTATTTATAAAATTATATAGTTTTGCACATATCTATTTTGAAAGAAAAATTCAAAATATCAATTGCGAAATACCGTTGAAAATGGCAATGTGGGCGAATATAAACGGTGAGATTTTTCTTAAAATTTCACTTTGGCTCGAATGGACGGGCCTGGGTATGATGTTGCATTATGCATTTGGTTAACGAACGCATGCTGGTGTTATGCTAAAATTCGTATGGAAAATTTTAAACAGCACGTAATGTTTCTTTATATAATATAATTTTATATTAGTACAACAACAGTTTATTGTTAGTTATAGGTATCCATTCTGTCTTTTTGTACTAAAAGTATTTGTAGATGATACTTGTATGATTATTAATGTGAAAGTTTGTTTCTTTTGGTCCCTTGACGGTTCAAGCATAAATTTTAGATAGTGCTAGTAGTACGTGTAGTAAGAAATTTTGAATGGAGACGAATATAAGAGTTTTTATTACACTTTATCTATCGTTTAACATACTGATATGTTTATCTGTCTATGTGTGTCGGTTTCTCATCTTTTCACAACTAAACCTTATGTTGTATGCTATACTGCCTAATCAGAAATATATTTTTTATTCTAAATTTGTATTTAAATTAATAGTTCTGTTATTGTACATTTTATTTATAGTCTAGTCTTATTATTATAATTTCTATTTGCATATATATACATATAAAAATAAAACTACAACACCTTAGAACTAAACAAAATAATAATCATTCGAATTATCTTCTAGACATAAATAAATATGCAAAATTTCATCTGAATATCAGGAGTAACTACTTTAAAATTAATTACGACTAATTCACCGGAAAGATGGATATATCAGGAAGCAAGTTAAATAAAATCCTAAAAGACGTTAGCAAAATGTTTTAACAATAATAAACCGATTTTGTACAAATGATCAAATCGCTGTAGAGCTTTTAGAGGCTAACTCAATAAAATTAATTCGGCGAACATAGTGGAAGGTAAGTAGTTTCGTACGCACTAAAAGCTTTTCGTTTGGTCTACGAATGGCAAACACTTGAACCTTTCAATTAAGTGTGTAATTATATTACACATATTGTGCAATTTGAGCGCGCGATGGCTTATATTAATTGCTGGTACTTTGTCCTCCATGCCATCCGTAATTGCATACAAATGAGTAAACGTATACAATTAAGATACAGCCATGTGTTTTAATAAAGTACAAATAAATCTTATGTCTGTATTGAGTACAAACTGTACGCCAATATCCATGGGAATTGAGATAAATTAGGTATATGTCAATCTAAGATATGATATATGCAGCAATTTTGGAAACAATCGCTATTTAGCGATATGGGCACCCATCGTTACATCTATATTTTAATCATGTTGTTTTATATATTTGGTATACCTACATATTAATTTATGTAATTGGTATTTTCTCTTTGTGAGAGGAACAATAATGAGTTTTTTTTTAAATTATTCATTCAATTTTCTTTCAAAACCGTCTAGTAGTTTTACCGTAAAAAGGTAAACATCTATCCTATCAAAACTTTCCCGTAGCAAGATATATATAGTATTATTTGAAAACTAACATTGGAAATTGCTAGTCTGGATGTTAAACCTGTTTCCAAGTATCGACGTGAATGAATACACTTTCAATAATGTACAGCGTCTATTCTTGTATAGTGACAAAATGCATGTACGAGAATATGTGTTGATATAATAACAGTGTAGGGCAATGTACTCAATAAATTGCAACTACGTAATATTTAACGTCTCTCGTGTCATGTCAGGATCTGTAGGTAGAACACATTTTACAGTATGCAAAAGAAATACCAGTTTCGATTTTCTTAAGTGTTAATTAAACACATCTTTTATTATTATATTAAATACAGGTATATGACATTCTTTTTTCTTGCTTAAGTTGTTTAATAGTTATAATATAAATATATAAACTATAATATGTAATAGAAATAAAGAGATTTTCAAATAGGTATAAATTAACTTTCACATATAAACTCAAATAAGGTTGCTCCTAACATAAAAATAGAAAAGGCTGAAACTTTTTTATATTTCATATTCTAGAAAGTGACACCAGATGTTTGTTGTCCAATTACTCACAACTGAGGACTGGACAATAAGTATTAACTTACTAGTATATTGTTAATATATAGTAAAACTGTGTATTTATTTGTTACCTCTTGGGCCTTGACGACTGATCGTACATATAGTAGTAATGAAAAGAGAATAAAAATAACCTACCTCCGCGTTATCTCGGTCAATCAATATACCGCACTGGGGATGAAGTCGTAAGGGGAGAATTTATTTATTTGATAACTTTTCACAATATCTTGTGAAACTGTTTAGTAACTTCAGAAACGTCATTTACATCTGTTTTATTAGAGTATTTACTCAGCAGGTATCCAATTAAAAAAGAAATAACGCTTTCTGATTACTTACGACATCTCCAATTTTAAATTATAAATAGGTATTTGAACGAAGTAGTTTTTTTTTCCAATATACTTGATCCTTCAAACACTGTTCACAAACTTCTTATTACTATTTAAAGTAATGACTTTAAAAATACTTTTAACGATACGAAGTTGTTGCCGTATCCGAAATATTTTTGATACATATGATGAATTACTTATTCCGTTTAATATTAATATATAAGAATCCACCAGGAAATAGAGGAGCTTGGTAAATATCCATAACAACAAGAGAAGAGGACGACTGCTGTATTCACATAACCTCGGAGTTTCTTTGTAAAATAATATTATACAATCTTGCTAGCATACTGAATATAGTAAATTTTAAAATGACAATTCTGAGTCAAACGCTTTGTTGTTCTTTATGCAGACAATAAAAAAAAAGATATAGAGGGTTATTATTACGTTGACACGCTACTAATGAACTCAGTCCAATAATAAAACTTATATAGAGTTATAAATAAAAAAGCTAGTAGCCGTGTTAATTAACCTGTCGGAAGTTTCAAGTGGCTGTAGGGTAAAATGTTTAATATCACCTTTTTTAAGAAACGAATGATACAAAGTGTTATTTGATACAAAGGTAAAATAATATTAGTAGTAGTACGTAATTTGAAACATTACCTTATAATTATTTGGTTATCTTGTCCTATAGGGATTTGTTTTGTACCTATATTGAATAATAATAATAATAATATACTATATTCCTATACTCATATATACTCCTATATCGAATACTCCTATACTCCTATAAGGGACAAAATTTTCCGAATATTGTATCTATTAATATTTAATTTTGCGAAGGGGAATTAAATTGTTCTTTAATTTTTACTTTTAGTGCACTGAGGACGACAGTCCTAATTTATTCTATTGACTTGGCGTTGCGACTTGTCAATCAACCGCCACTCTTTATTGAATAAAGGATGTTGGCAATTCTTTAAACAATTGAATCATTCGCTTCAATTACATTCAACGATCATTCACCATTCCATTAAATACTGCCTCATTTTTGTATACCTTTTCAATTTACATCTTAAAACATGAAAGATGGAACTTAACAAGACTTTGAGTATTTGTCACTTTATAATTAAGAAATGAAAGGAACGTTGATGTAAAATTACAACTACCCAAAGTAATTGTCGGAAATCTATTTCATTTTGTGCACAAATTTAATTAAGAGCATTATTTAAGAGCTGTCCGAGTTTGAGAAAACAGAAAAGTTATTTGTTGGAAAGCCCCAATTAAGGGCAAAGCTTTCTGGACTTAATCCAATAAACCTACTCATTTAGTGAACGGAATGAAAGGTAAATAATTTTAGGGAGCGCCGGGCCGCGGATTGTGCGACAGAGTTTTGTTTTCCAACCGAAGGGTTTCACAACACAATGACATCTACGTGTTCGCTTATTTATTGCGGAATTGATTAAACAACGCGGAACAGAGTTCAATTAATGCAGAGGAGGATACGAGTGTTCGAGTTAAATTAATTTGTCTAGTTTTCTGCGACACTGGTGTATTGTTAGTGCTGTCACTATTTGATATTGCGGATCCCCACTTTATAGATTAATGGTGATGCGTGATTAGTCTATTCAGACAATGACAAACTCCGCTTCAACTTTTAATTAAAGCTTCGTGAATTAAGTTCCATTTTATATGTTCTGCAAAAACCTTGATTCTACATTACTTCCGTAGTCACTGGACTGTCGTGCACATAAATAAATTTAGCGGACCTTTTCTGAGGCCTACATGAGAAACTGTCTAATAAATAATAGATTAAGGGAAGATTGCATCGTGTTTTATTTTTGTCTTTAAGGCAAGAAATTTATGAGAGATTAACTTATGGGTTTCGCCTTTCATAATATAGTTATCAGTACTTTATAAAGTTTTAGACAGCATTAATAAAATCGGTAACAAAATGTATAATAATAAAAATAATATCTCCCGACAATTCAGCCCCATGTAGTCCCAAGCTACGCTATATGCTATGTGCTTGTGTTATGGGTACTAGACAACTGATATAAATATATAGATGCATTATTTTGTATATAAATACGTAATATACATATAATACACCCAGATCTATACAAATAATAATGCTTATAAATATAAATGTTTGAATCGAACCCGCTACCATCGGAAGTAAGGCCCATCGCCTACTTCCGATGGTACCGGGTTCGATGTGTATGGTATACCCCGGCTTTGCCCGTATATGTAGAGAAAAATAATGTCAGTATAAAAATATAAGTAAAATTAAAGTTAACATCATGGAGCTTAAAATTACCACAATATTAATTAAATTCGAATCTGAATGGTATGCTGTACTTGCTCCTTTTGTTACATTTTTACTTGAATTTTGAATCCACGAGAAATAGTTTTCCTACTACTTTAGATGATATATGTATTTGATATAATTATTCCAATTACTAATAACTAAATTAAATAGACATAAGATAACTGACATGATTAGTTGTAAACATCCTACGAAGATAAGACAAATAGTAGTTTATAGGTAACATTGTTTAGTTTTTATGAGTATAAAATGCAGTTAAAAAGATACTAGGATTGCGCCAATCGGCGTTGATAAAAAGTTCTCCATGCTATCCAAACATCCGGGCACAGTGCACTCAATTACTGGAGTTTGTTACACAAGGAAATTCTCACATAAAATTTTTTCTCCTTCTATTTTCCCTGTAACAGATTATTAACCTCATTTCAGGGAACTAATATTTACGCCGAGTAAATGACATCGAACTTTTTAATCAAACGACTACACGATTGCAGTAAATGCAGTCTGATTTTTTATTCTCGCCTCATTTCATTGCTGCGGAAAGTTCGGTTTTATTTCTACCACGAAATCACCATTCCACTTATAATGTGAGTGAAACGAGAAAAAAGTATTACGTTGGCAATATTCACATACTTTTAACTGAAAATTACATGTAGGTTTAATTCAAATAGATACTTATTAAGAATTTTATTTAACATAACGTTACGGACTTCTATATCGTTACGTAATGAAGATTATTATTATGGTTAATCATATATTTTTATTAATGAGCTACTGCATATTATATTTACACATTATTACTACATAGTATAAATTAAGTCGCTGTTGCTATCTGTGCCTATATACGCTTAAATCTTTAAAACTACGCAACGGATTTTGAAGCGGTGTTTTTAATAGATATAGTGATCCAAGTGGCAGGTTTATATAAATAATACATGTACACCCGTGCAAAGTCGGGGCGAGTAGCAAGTTATATTATAAAAAACTACACAATAGATAAATATTGCAATAATTTAGATATTTAGATTTATAATTACATAATCGTACACTTTATACTCCAATGTTGACAGAATTGTAAACTTTTGTGACTTGTGACAGCTATACTATAATATATTGGTCTTAATAATAACCGATATTAATAGCAAAACTAACGTTATTGATAGCGTTATCAGATAAAATGTACTTAAATAACATTACATAAATTTTTATTTAATAATAATTCAGTAAATTTCTTTTTTAATATTGTATTTAAAAAAATATTGTTGATGATATTAGTGTTTATGAAATAGTATTTCAATACAAATAGAAGTACCCGCTCCTCATACTCGTATATCTAGGGCGGAATTATATTTATCAGTAGACAATTTAGACCAAAGTAGCTGTAACGATGATATTAAAAAAATAAATAATAAGCTTTAAAAATATTTTGAAGTAAAATAGCCAATAGAGTAAAAACTTGCACGAAGTTAAAGTTAAAATCGAATAATCGCCAAGCACAAAAGTATATGAATAATAAAACTCGAAGACATATTTTGTCGAGTTCCCAAGCGTATTCCGTACTTTTCCTTATTTCCCCAGGGATGAGTCAACTTATAGAGGACATAAGTTGCGCCGATACCGCTACACAAATACGAAGTAGAACTCAGGTACATGCAGGTACTTGTTCATTCAAATTTGTGAGTCACATATATATGTCTATCTAACATATAGATTTGTATAAGTTAGGTTGGTCAGTCGCGTAAGATAATGAAGTAAACTCGTGACAAATATGGATAATAAACGCATATAATATTTTATTATATGTGCCTTATTGCACACAAAAAGGCACGAAGATCGTTTTTTTTATTTTCGTTTATTCCTTCTGTTGTGCCATTGACATACGCCCCATTATAACTTATACAATAATAAATGTCTACTTCATAATACACATTAATGTAAGAATATTATGTTTTTCAGAGTAGTCCACAAATTTGTGAATTATTTGCTTTATTACTAAGTATACTTTGAACGTTATCTTATATTGCAATATTAATATTATTTTGTACTGTAATTTAATGCACAGTACTAAAAACAGACGTATTTAAATGAGAAAGATTTACTCTAAGATGGCTTGAATTTTAACAAAATTTGACGTTATTTTGCCTTTAACGATCATGTACTAAATTCTTGCACAGTTAACTGTGTCCGCCATTTCCTACATTCTTTGGTATGTGCATTCACGCACGCCATCTGTTTGTCACGCCACCGTTTGAATTCATGTGATGATTTCCTAGAATTAGCTACGTAGAAAACTAATTCAGTTATTCTTACTGAATTTGGTTGTAAAATGTAAAATCTAATTCACTGTTTTTAATTTAATTTTTAATAACAGATTGCGAATAATACAATTACAATTTTATAAGTACTTGAGTTTTGACCATGTCTCACCTGGGTATCGCTCCACTATAGATTCCTAGCTATACGAGAACAACGCGTCTATTAAAATGGTATCTTACTTATGAAAATTTATCTCACTAAATTTAGTTATAATAGAGGAGATTGGATAATTATTGTTAGAACTAGTGTCACGGTAAGCCGACCTCCGCTTCTAGTGGGTACCGACTCACTAGAAGAGTGGGTGATGAACTCGCCAAAATGGGCTAACTGACCTGATCTCATGTTCACACGGTCCTCAACATGTTTATGGAATTCTTTACACGGTATACCATCTGGTAGATGATCTTGTTTGTCTTTCGCCTTAATATTTTAATAAAAAAAACATGTATACACTATTATAAACTACTTAACTATTATTAAGTACCGAATAAATATTAAAAATGTTTTTTAATTACACCCCAATTACATATTAAGGTGTTATAATTTAGGTTATATATGTATAACATACAGTAATTACATTCTATTATCAATATCTTATTATTATCTTATTACGTAGATCAATATATAGAGTGGTCAAGTCAGTATTAATTAAGAACATGTACGTAGTAAATCTAAAACGCTTACAGAGTCTGACTAATCTAATAATCAAACAGATTTGGTAATTATTATCGTATATGTAAAGAATTTTATTTCACTAATACACATATATAACTAATACCATTGCTCACTACTTCATATTGTCCTGATAAAATCAGAGCAAATGTTGAGAAATATGAGATGGTGACACTGGTGACTGACTGTTGTTATGACAGAGCCGTTGGAAAAGTGACGTGCCGAGCGTATACAGAATAATTCGGGTGAATAATTTACAGATGTGGTATAAGGATAGAATTAGACGATGCTCATTTACATTTCGACTGCTTCTAATCCTGTGATATAGGAATTAACTATTTCATATCAGTTATTCGTACTTAAATAGCAATTCAGAAACTCACACTAATGATTTAAAATCTATTTTTCCAATGTACTTTTACTTAAAATGGGATTACGACGTTTTGATTTATTTTGTAAACGTTAAATCTTTATTTAGTACAAGTTATAAAATCATAATTTATTTATATATTAGATTTCTTTTATGTTGACCCAGAAACCTCAATTTAAATTCTAATTTAATTTATATTTCTCACTTAGAACTTCGTGTATGTATGTATAGTACATATTTCCTCTACTATTATATAAAGAATTTCTTCAGAACCAATATTAACGAGAAGGGTCTTTTTGTTCACTTATCAGCATAAAAGGTTGACTGCATATTGAACGGATCAAATTTAATGTACCTACAATGGCAAGGAACATCATTATTCAACCTGGTATATTGACAAAGCCATTTAATCTGGTACGAGACGTACAAGAATAGGGATCTCAGAATTATTGCATTCAAAATTATTTTAATAAAACTCGGAATCGTAATTCTTAGATGTAGACTGTAAGCCATCCTTGATATATTTAATTTTTTATTCATTTAACATGTTATCTTTTATATAGACGATAATCACTAAACAATAAGGCAAATATAAAATATTATTATTGTATTTGTCTGTGTATACTTATACACAGTATAAAACGAAGGCGCTCAGTTTTCGGCAATGCATAGAGTGATCCAAGATGAAGGTTTATATGTATGATATAGTATAGAACAGGCCGAGAAATTAAAAGATTTGTAATGCATCCGTGCGAAGACGGGACAGGTCACTATACAAATAAATTAAACGAAAAAATTATTTTCCACTTGTTTGATTGTTTTATTAATTAAAGCTTCTATAAACTGAAACTGCAATATTATTTTTAGTATAACAAATAAAAAAACACATAGAACCCACAAAATTCTAGATCAAATTCATACTGACAAAGTCATGAAAAAGTACCAATCATCTAGATTTAAAATAACAAAAGATTTAAAATAAAACCAATAAGAAAATATAAACGTAATCAATAAGCCTATGTTACAGTGATTGATGTTCATCTACGTTTATTTGTAGATAGGTGCATAGTTATTGAATATCCATTTAGGTAAATAACGAAATCCTATAAACTAAATATTTTTTTGTACTAACCTATAATTTTTTGGGGTAATAGTGATTAAATTTCCACAATAAATTTCTGCAATATTAATTTTGAAATTTATTAAATACCATTGTCTTCATTACACTGTCATAATGATATTTTGTTTTCAATTATTTCCAAGTCTCTTATTATATATTTATTTATGTTTAGATAACTTTCTTTACCGAGACAGTTCATTATCTCTTTTGCATTTTCAATCGACGTCAAATAGAACATCTTCGCCAATTGTAAACCCATTTTAATTCTTATTTATTGAATGAAATGTTAATTCAGTTTACATAAGACATTTTTGCAAGCAATATTAAGTTAGGTATAAAGATTAGCGATAGACATGTAAGTATTATTGGCAATAAATGGATTTATTATTATTATTATTATTCTGAATAGTTTATGCACGTTTGTGTCAATTTGTATGTATTAAAAGATACATAAACTATATATGAACTCACAGATTTACATAGACTACACATTGCAATTCATTCAATTCCAAAATTTATATTAGTATCAATCCTTGTAAGATAATGTAATAAATAATTGCCTTTATTTAATTTAAAAAATTGTGTATATAAATGGTAATGACCTTTACATTTCAGAATCATAATTAATTCATCCAGCCTGATGAAACACAAGCATTTTCAGCTCGTCTGCCAACATAATATAAATAACTTTTGTGGTTGTATTTCATTTTAAACGCACATCATAAAATCACGTAAGTCCTTAGCCGGGGGCAGCACAGTACTCGTATGTATATATAGGAGTAGTAGTAGGCGCGACTGTATTACCATCTTAGAGAATTTACCATAAGAACTGGCGTATTTTATTCTCTCCTTTGGCGGGCAGAATTAGCATCTTGTGGCTAGTAAATTTTTAGAGGTATTGAAAAATAAAGAAAATAATAATAGAAATAAAATATATTTCACTTTATATGTTACTTTCTCATTAGTAAAGTGAATGATAAACTTTCTAGATAGAATCACTTTTTAAGTTATTGTTATAGAAATACTTCGTATTTCTATAAAATTAGTCCAACAGAATTTTTTTATTTCATTGTTATCAAATTATGCTTGGCTTTCACTTTTAACAAATCGATTGTTCTTGTGATCTGTTTAAAAAATTATGTGATTTAAAGTAGATAGCATAGGTCTACCTAGTGGACTTGTTCAAATTCTGTTGGTAACCCTGTGTATACAGGTCGTCAACAAATGACGTGCAGAACGCGAGGAAAGAAAGTTCTTGTTTGCAACCGTCCGCGGCGCGGAAGAGCTACGCAAATAACCCGTTTCGCATTATGAAAATAGAATAGATAAAACAAAAACATGGACCCAAATGTTTATTCAAAAGGTTACAGTCTCATTCATAAGTCCCATTATCCGCGTTTTAAATTAATACAATGAGAATTATACCTACATACAGTGAGTGTTTGGGCCACATGCGTGTCCAGTGGTAGTAAATCTACCGCTAGCCACATTTCATATTTCAGGGTTGTTTTTAATAATATCAGAATTATTACATACGTACATACACGATGCAGCAGGACTGTCTGCTAATAGGATATTTATTATTCAGTTACATTTATTCTGCTTCGATTCTTTTATTGCCGATTCAATAAAATAAAATATGATAACCGTCATTACAACTTATCATCGTTACATTGCTGGACTCATATATCTAGCAGTGGGAATATGATTAGTTATATTGTGAGACTCGTATCCCTGCAACGATAATAGAAAGTTTTTTTCCACATTCATATGTATATTAATTAGTTACTACACATCAACATACTATATACATAATAAATATATCAAATTATTAACAATGAATATATTACGCAGTATTACAGATATTAATATTTTTAATAACAGAATTCTGTTTCTACTTTATTGATATTTTATAATTTCAATTATTTTGTTAATATCTAAATGTATTTTACAGAGTTAACAATGACTGGCAATTTCAAAACATCTATCACGGCTTACTTTTAATTCTATAAATTCGTTCTATTAAATTTATATATAATGTACTTAATGGCGAATACTTTGACGTTTAATAATTTTACAACTTCCCAATATTTTTTCCTATCATGAAAACCTTCCCCAAGTTTCAAAGAATTTTTAAATGTAAAAAAATATCAATTTATTTCAGCTATCCTTAATTTTTTTGGGTTAGCAACACATTTAGTGATTAATTTTTATTTTTATAAATATTGACTTACAAAACAATTTTGGTATTTACTATTTTCGAGTATATTGTAATATTATTCTACTATGTACCCCTAAACTCCGGTTTCAAACGTTTTCTCAGAGATTTGGTTGCAAAGCCACTTAAAGCATATTGGTATGCGCGTCCTGCCTTTCCGCGCACCGTCTTATCGGATCCACTGTAATCCAACACAATGTGCGAAGTATTTTTGGTAGTTCATTATTTAAAAAAATGGGAAAACCTCAATACAATACACTTTAGTTCTATATAAAAAATAAATATGAAAACTTTCTGTAAAGGAAACCCGGTAAAGCTGGGTCAACTCCCAGTCTAAGTTTTACTGAGGGTAAAACGTTGCGGGATTGTTTTCTTGTCCTCAATATATCCTATATTATTTCGTCTTGCTAAACATTTACCAACATATTAATATATAAGTAGGTGGGTGGGGAAGCAATAACAATATTGTAACGTAACAATTCCTTTTTAATTTCATATGTATTATTATTACAGACCAGTAGCGACCGCAACATCACAAGCGCATAACAACAGGATATAATTTGTTTGTATGTGGACTGATTGTCATGAAACAAATAATAAATGGGGGAGCGGGAAAAGAAGAACAAAAAGCATGCTATGATATACAAGTAAAAAGCCGCGCATACCATACATTATTTCTGTACTTCAGTAATATAAATGCATTTAATTACTACTAGGAATAATTAACAGGTAATTACGCAAAAAGGTATATATATACATAGCATTTTTAAACGATGGTTATTAAAATATTATAGAGGGACAATAAAATTAGAATAGCACTTATGGTATCAGGTATTTGACAAAATATTGAAACTGTGTACTAATTGTCGAATGGGTTGCCAAAATTGATACTTATCAAATTTCTTAATATCTGTTCGGCATCGTTTTTGGAGGGTTAAGTCAAGAGTATCCAATCTGAGAATCATAACAAAATATGATTGCATGCCAGTTTATTCCACTTACTCTCTCGTATTATTTTAAAGATTGCAACAAAACTATTCGTTTTTCGTTTTTCAAATTATTACAATCATCAAATTTCTCAAATTATTTGAAATATTTTCGTGTCATAATATGCTGCCATTTCTGTTTCATTTATAATAGTTTGCTCTATTCTTATTATTTCATTATTTAGAATTATTCAAATATGTAGTATATTAAAAAGCACCATACGACTTGTCTTTTAAATTTCATTTTTTTCTTTATGGTAATGATTGAACGATTTCCCTGTCCCCAAATTTTTAACGTGCCATTATTAGTCGTAGGTGTACTCAGTGCGCAGCTAAAAAGATGCGATATCGTTTGAATCATATTACTTAATCGATATACTTTATATTCTTGTAAGTATATAAAATTCTAAAAGCACCTCGTATGAAGTCCAGATGGGAGTTGAGAGGTATATTTAATACTTTCAATATTCAGAGAGCTCATAGCGATTGAATACGTGCAGACGGTAATGCTAAGGAGATTTTTTTAAATATTTGTTGATAAATATTGGGCACGACGCACCTCTTTGTTTATTATTTATGTATTTTGTCTATTACTTTATATAGAAAAATATATATATCATTGTCATTCTTGTTCTGATAACTGTTATACTTTATATTATTTCTTCCTAAAACCCGTGTTTGCATAATTATATGTATCAGCCCAATATATATACACTATACAATCCTTCGTTCACAAATATATTTTTTAAATATATTTTCTCCCTCAAAACTTTACTCATCATACTCAAACCACATTATTCCATTGTAGTAGTTTTCAATTAGTTCCAAAATTAATTTATCTATGTTTGAAATCTGGAAAATTAGAAGGTTAATTAGAATTTAATATAGTAATAGGGATGATAGTTATGAAGGTATTTTATGATTTTCCTTGCATAATTATTAAATACAGTATGAAGGATACTTATCATCCCTAATATAATAATTAAAATAATCATATGTCATTATCATATATTTGTCAATGCCTCAGACAACCCGTCAGAAGCATTGTAAACTGTCGTATAGCAGTGAACGCAACACTTGCATGTCATAATCCACCGACCAATTAGGATCGAGGATCGAAATTAGGATTGAGGTTCAAACCTCTAACGGTGCCCACAGTGACAGTCGTATCTGTCAGGCCGAAGTTGACCTTCAGCCGCTCCAAGTAAAGCTGTATAGGCCAGCTGCAGCCAACAGCATTAGAGTATACCGAAAAAAAACCTGCAGACCTACATTTAGCTATGTGTATTTACATAATATAACCATACCACCATCTCTCGGATGATATTTCTTTGGCTTGAAAGTTAGTCAGAAATATAAATTAACTGAGTTTTTTTGTGTCAAGCAATTTTAAATTGTATGTCAGGGTAGAAAACCACTAGATGATATGGCTTAATTTTTTTAATATTTTATTTTGTACAAAATAACTAAGAACTTTTTAAAAGTAATATTTAATATGTATTTTACGTTTTTCTTACTGTGTAGTTTCAGTTCGAATCGTAAAAAGTTTTCAATTCAATAGAATAGAAAATCAAGGGAGATACTTTATCTATGTAAGTACTTGTATCTTTATGTTACTTAAATACAAACAAACTGCCCCCTAAATCTCGGTTGCGTGCATGTCTAACACATTAGCGGCTGACTTCAAACTAATCAAGAACACAGCGCTGTTCGCGTTACGCGTGTACGATGTACGTAATTTATTAGCGTTTATTCCCATATAGCAATCTGTAGGGATGCCGTCCTATTACGCAGACTCCGTCGAGATCCCTGCTCCAGTCAGCTTCGAGAGTGGGGACGCAGTAGTCGCTCCTGCAACGTTCCCATCTGAAACTATATCGAACTCGGCTCCAACTGTATTTCACGATATGTGTTTGTAAAAGTTCGTAACGTGGTCGTTTGGATAGACAAGGTTTTAAGTGTTCAAGAACTATGAAGGTTGAGTTTATTTGAGTTTAAACAATTTTAGCGGTAAGTGTATTAGTTGAATAACATCATGTCTTATACATACATTTACTTTTGAAATCATTAATGTCAATTTTAAAATGTCTTTTATTATAAAAATAGACCCCGTTTAAGTTCATTTTACCTGTCGTGGACGGTAATGAATCCTTCACAGTAAATTCAGTTCGCCTCGCTTGGAAACTTTTACTTCGCCAAACTTTCCCGTATTGGATAGACTTTTCCGATTGATTAGGATTTTACCTACAAAAAGAATAAACAAGAAACTTTCATACAGGTGTATTGTATGCCAAATAAATATCATTAGGTAATAATGAATGTTATTATCATCTGTGATTATCAGATTATTAAGGGTAATACTCATACCTATTATTAATATTATAACTTTTTACCGATTTGGAATTAAAATAAAATAAAATCATATGTAAATACTAGAATATTTATCTACATCTTTATTCCTTTAGATTGAGTGAACCCAATACCATTGACCTCTATAATAGCACATCTATCATTGGATCACGTTTGCATGTCATGTTTTGTATTGTATCTCCTTCAACATGATACAGTATAGGAAATATGGGTGCTCAGATACTGAGTTCGAAATTTAATTTTTTAAAATAAACATTAGTTCTTAATATTTTATGGTACCTATGCATAATGTAGAGATTTTATTTATTATTTCCCAGTACCTAACTATTAAAATTCATTGAACGTGTGTGTTGTGTTTTTTGTTTGATGTTCTTTTTTTTCATATTAAATGCGGTGTGAATTTTAATACTTTATTTATACTAGTAATCGGATCTACCACGAATAATTTTATGACACTGTCAGCTCGTGACCACGGCTACTGCAACACTGCAACCTCGAAATGTGGAGAGAGGTAAATGCCTTTATTTGCCATAAAATTATGCGTGTTAAGATCCGGTAAATAATATAAATAATATATTAAAATTCACACCGAATTTAATATGAAAAAAAAGAACATCAAGCAAAAAAACACGTAAATCAACTCTGAAACAATTACCTATTCTTTTTTTTATTTATACTTTTTTAATTGTTATATTTATTCAATTGTTGTTTCTAAATAGTAATTAGTACTTATATGCTAATATGGCACTTACTAAAGGGCGGTTCTCTTTGGCAAAATAAATTAAAACTTTTGAGTCGTTTTATGTTAGTCATTTACTTCACATAGATAAGTATTTAAATGCTATAATTTCCTTGATGTAAACCAATTCAATATGTCTTAAATATTGGAAGTAACTTTCAAAAATGTTTCTTCGATATATTTTGCATCATAATGTACCTATACATTTATTAATAGGGGTTATTCAAATCTAGCATGTTATGTTACCTACAATCCATACCGATATTTAATTCAGATATTCTAAACTAATAGTATATTAAAAAACAACTTCATATCACCTAATATTAAACATGCAAATTGATTTCAGATAAAACAATAATTTATGATGTAGGTACCTGTCGTATTAATTTTACCATTTATGAACCCCTACAGAAATTAGATATTTGACTTCACGAGTCAAATATCTAAAGTAAATTAAACAAATGGTACATTATATAAAAAAATAATCTTTCCTCAAGATCCTGCTATTTAATATTACTTTCTAAATGATTATATATATAGGTGTCCATTAGACGACCAGGAAATAATCAGTCAACGTGATCAGTCATCATAATGTCATAAACTGAGTTATCAGATCTTCTTTGAAGTCCAAAGATAAACTCCTACTTGACGTTTTAATCGCCTCTTTAGATTTAAAGTTTTAAAATTCTTTTTAATTTCAACGGTTTGACCGTTACTAAATAATCTATTTCTTTAGTGAATTATGAACAATTATGTAATAATTAAACCGAGGTGAGTTACTATAGAAAACCTCACAAAACGTACATAGGTGCTCTCTCTTCCTACCTCTTCAATTTTAATATTTGATATATCACAATAGTTTAAGACGGAGGCTTTTATAAAGTTCACATAATTAAGTACAACTGTATCACCTATTTCAGCAGCCAGTCAATTTCAGTTGAATGAATAGATAAAGGATTGGTAAGAATCAATAACATTGCTACACTCTGTAAACAGAGCCCATGTGTGTATTGTTAATTTATTATATGTAAATTTATTATATTTGTATTGACAATAAATAAATAAAAAAACATTTAGACAAGAAAATTTATCTGATTTGATTTGTTGCTATGCCAATCGCATTTAAAAAAACATGATATTAATTCCGTTGAAGCTCTAATTATGTTAAAAATACATTAAGTACAGATGACAAGCCAGTTTTAAATATAGGTGACTTTTAAATATAATTCACTCTCAACTTTTCCTTCCTGACTTGAAACGCTGTTAAATGCATATAATAGTAGTAACAATCATTAGTAAATAACGACTGTCATTAATTAGAGTTCATGTTTTTATAGAAACATTAATAGTGCTTAAAATTAATGATAATAAATAATAATATTATCTCAGAACACTTCACACAGCGTCATCTAGTCGCAAGTCAATCAGAGCTTGTATTATGAAAATACCCAGACCCATACAAACAATCATGCTCATGATTACAATATAATATACCGTGCGAAGAATCGAACTATCGGAAACAAGGCGGTGCGCTAACTTGCATGAACATATAAATAAAAAGAATGAAATTAATTCCTTCTAATTATGAACGTGATGACAGAGACCTCTGACAGTATAGAGAGCTCTAATACGATTGGAATATTACGTACGTATAAATCCATTTAAATTTTAAATGACTATGTATTATTCATATCGTATATAACAATACAACAAAATATGTATATTTTTATAAAAATGCAGTGAAATGTGCATTTCATTTTCAATGAATATGCATTGTTCTGTTTTTGTAATATTTTATTGAACTCTGTTTATGCAGGAGAAAAGCTATATATTTCGTTTAACGATTTATTTTTTTCCGCAATTTATTAATTTTAAGATATTGATATTATATATATATATATATATATATATATATATATATATAAGATATAATATTATATATATATATATACTAACGCGTTATAGAATAACGCGTTAGTAATGGGTTAAAGTATTAATAAATCTCTACTTTCTATTAATGTAATTATAGCCACAATAATTTTTTATTCTTGTAATATAATAATTTATGTTTATTTCATGTTGAAAAGGATAAATATCATAATATCAATAGGTATGCGTATAAATTTATGGTTGACACGACGAGGAAGAAAATGTTCTAGTAACGAGAATCTTACAAGCAAATGCAGTGTAAGGGTTATAACTCTTTTTCTAGATTGGGCGAGGACCTAAAAATTGTTGCAGACTGCAACAGTATTTAGGTCCTCGCCCAAAATGTAGCAGTTTTTATACTTATTCTATTACTTTTCACCAATATCCAACACAATTGTTGCGAAAGAGGTTATCTACACAGTCATAGTTAAAAAAATAGTCTCATGCCAATTTTCGGAGGACTATACTCAGAACAGTGAAAGATAAAAATAGTGTATGAACAATTCAACTGTTTAATACGTTATCATAATAAACCAATCACTTCTACACTTAGGCAGAAATAGGCCAATTTCTTTTGACGAACAAAATTTAAGTATATTTTATTGTATATACCATATTGAACTCTACCGTTCTTATTTTAAGATTCAAGCATCTAATTCGACATGTCGTGCAATGAATCGAGGGTAAAGTAGGTATAAACTACACAAGATGGTTATAAATTGTATGACCGCCGTAAGTTTATAGTTCAAATGACAAGCTTTGACACGCGACACTCGTCAGCGCTTGTATCTCGGCAGTGACAGATAAGAGCCATTTGTTGCTACTAAAGCGGGATAACAGTAGTACACCTACACTATCATATATATTGTGATGGTTCAGCATGTAATCTATTCCATAGGGTTAGTTGTTAAACTGAAAGACATATAGGAAACTCTGGAACTTAACTATCTATACTAAGACGAAAAGTGGAAATCTGAATACAAATTGTGAACTCATCATATTAAATTGATCACTTGACCGCACATGAATATTTTAAATTTCAATTTTCCACTTTACTTCTTTGGTAATATTAAATGTTTTGTGAAATTTCTAACATTGTCTAAAATTGTTTAACATTGTCTTTCGGCTTAGCTTCTTTTACGACTACATAAATAAAATAATTATTTCGTTAGCAATAATAATATCAAAAGTTTTAACAGCACTTTAAAACCGTCTACGTATGGCACCAAATCGTTAGAACTAATTTCAGTTCCACGTATTTCTTATGGTAATTAGTAAAGACTAAACATATCGCCTGCCTAATAGAATACAAAATCAAATCGTTATTAGTTTACATTACTAACAATCTTTTTCCCTTAAATTAATTTACCTTAAATATTTTATTTGTAATACGGTCTATTGTTAGGTACCGCTTATAACTTAAATCAAATAATTAAAATAATGAAAGTTTGAAACAAATAATACTGTATTAATTTAAATACTTATTATTGCTTGAAGAGTAAATCAAAGGAGCGTAGGTGGAAATTATAAATAATACTAGAAATTATAATAACAATTTATTTGTAACAAAACAATATTTAAAGACGAATAGATACTCATTTCAGCGTTCTGTACTGGTCTAAAACCTACGCCAATCCCATCCCACTTGTTGAATAATAATAACATTATTATTATAATTTCGCGGCTTTTCTCCTCTGTACAGAGACCACTGTTTATCTATATGCTACTTTAGTTTGCTTATTAAATATTAAATTAATTTTATAGTATAAATTAAAATTTTGTTATTTTTTACGATTTGTTAATATTGTAAATAGATTGACTACATTCTATTTCTGCAATATAGCAAACAGTCTTAATATGTCTATTCTACATAACTACATAGTTGATATTGCCACTTTCCATCTGGTATCAAACTTACAAAATGTCTTAAAGAAAGACTCACGCTTCGAAGACACCAAACAGATTGGTTAATGGTTACAATTAGCGAGGTACCTACTTTATAAATTAGGACATAAATAATTATTTTCATGTCTTTACACGCGAACATCCAACCTTCATTAGTTTAGACCTCTAGAGACGTCGCTGACAGTGGCAAAAGTTGGAATTCCCTTAGAATAGAGCGCAGAGCGATTTCACTAATGTTGAGAACGAACTGAGAATACTAATCACCTCATCTTAAATCACTGCAGATAACAAGAACTGCTCAAGCAATTCGTTTTAACTGTTCCCATTTTTTTGTTGAAACCCAAGGCCAAAGCTTTTATAAAAGTGCAAGAGCCCTATTATTATAATATTCAGACAGATTAAACTCGTCTTTGTTCGAACAACATTCTTAATAACTTACATTACTCACAGATTAACTTTCTACATAATCATTTTAATAATAAACTAGAACAAATCTCACACCCTATCTAGTCATAAACTAAGCAGAGCTTGTACTATGGATACCAAAAAATTGATACCAACATTCTTTTTGTAGTCTGTATATATTACAGACTATGCCAATCATTTATAATCAAGAATACAATTATTTGCATAATGAGAGATTGGTCCCCGCAACAATCTGAGATAATGTGCTGTCCTAAATTGATAGACGAGAACGCCAACTTACAAATATAACTATTACAAGAAAAATAATATACTGAAATACATGAATAGTTACATACAAACGTTAGTTTGTGTAATCTTTATGAAAAATTATGCTGAGATAGTAGATTGTATTACGACAACGGACGTAGACGATCTTTTATCATACCAAGTCACTAATTGCATATAAACATTATATTTCAGCAGTCAAAATGATCTTACCTGTAACGATTTACCGATTCTCTTTCTCTTTCCGTTTTAAAATATTTTTTATTTGTATTCAAATATGTATTCAGTACCTCCACAACGAGTATAACGGATGAGCCAGCCATCGCTGCGCTCGACCATATTTCAGGGAATGCAATACCCTAAAAAAGAAAAAATATCTGCATATGGTATAGTAAAAATCCTCTATAGTACATAGGGGATTTTAGAGGTAGTTATGAGAGTATTTGTGTATACATTTAGGAGGTATCTGTATTTTTATATAACTAAGAGATACTACTATAACTAAAGTAAAATGAATTTTGTTTTTCATTATACGGAACGAAATAATTTCAGTTTAATAGATTAGTAAAGAAAATACCATAATATATAGAAGTTGCAATTTCTTAAAGAATATCTTATATATATATATAATGCTAATCAAACTCTACAGTACTCTTACAGTAGGTGTTTCTTGTTTGAGCTTCAGAAGTCTGTCAATGACAGCTAATAAAATATTAGAAATGTTTTCGAGTGTTGTGAGGAAAATTGATATAAGTAAATAGCGAACATTTTACTTATATTTTCAATAGTGGATCTACTAAATGTTTATTAACTGTTATCAAACATATTTTTACACTATCCAAAGTCACCTGTGAATATGTTAAATCTGTATAAGTATGTAATATATCTTATCTGTGGTATGCTACATGTATTTAAAAGCTATGTGTATTTTAATTACATAATCTAGAATAATACATAATATGCAGTCGAAATACAAAAGGAATTATACATTCTCTAATAAATTAACGAAAATATACCGTAATAAGTGTATAAATAAATAGCAAAAGTTTAAAAACTTTCTTCTTTTTAAAGTCAGATAACATTCTAATTCCATTTTATATTTGTCCCTTAGATGGATTATGAAATCATCTCGATAATTATTGTACTCACGAGATCAAGTATATAGTAATTCCCACTATTGATAAAGAAGATTATTAATTGAGCACATTTGGTAATAAATTAGTGACCCAAGCCCTCTAGGGCTGGCCGTTTGTCAATGTAATCATCTTTTCACAGCGAGTAATGGGCGCTAGGCAGGGACTATCGCAAACAGGAGTTTAGTAATCGTGCTATTAGTCAGAACTGCGGAAATGAGTATTTTTTCTATTAAATGAAAATAGGGCATACTTTGCTGTTAGGCAGTGAAAATTGACGATAAATATTGTTCATATTGTTGTCAACTACATTGATAACAGGCCAATAAAAAGAATCAACAGTCACATAACTAATCACATATAAAACTCGTTTATCAAATCATTGGTATTTTTAGAAAGTATATTGTTTTAGTTAAAGTAACATTTAATGTATATGTATTAAACTGATTAGATAGATTAACTAAATAACCGTAGTAACCACCATACGTCATGATGGTGGAATTGGTAAGGCTGGGATAAGAGAAATAAATCTCAAAATTAGTCGGGAAATAAAATATAAAGAGGAAAGTGAAAGCAGGAAATACTTTCTAAATCCTCTTTACTTTTTAGTAATCATATTACATTAGTTCTATAAGTCTACAAATTTTTGCTAGAGATTATATATTTTTTGATAATACAATTGTTTAATAACTTTTTGATATGTACAAAAGATAATAAAACGTAACGGGCTCAATTCAAATTATGCGCACCGCCCTAGTATAAAAATGTCTGTCGAATCATTACAAAAACGATTTCAGTTCTGGCGCTTGTTGTCTACTCCTTAATAGGTATATTTTGTTCCCGGAAACGCACTTTGATGTGACTAATGTCTATCTTCGTTGTAAATGTTCGCTGGCAATGAGAACTCGTAAGTATACCATCAACAATATTAATTGAAGCACCCGCGGGGGTCGGCGTTTCGGATCAAATTCAACTCATTTCTCTCCTCCTCAAATTCAGAAAAGTAACCTTCAATCATTGTCTAAAACTTGTCATTTACTAACTAATTAAATCATCCAATTCCGTCAACCAAAACATCATGTTAACAGTTGATAATGCATCTGGCCATCAAATCAGAAATTATAATCGAAGAAAAAGATAAAAGAAGATAAAAGAAGTAAGTTAGATTAATTTCGTAGCAGAAATCTAGACGTCGACTAAAATAGTATTAAATTGTTACCAAGTCATTTCAAGCGATTTGTATAGGTAGCAAGTAGGTATTGAAATACACGGCTTTTGCTTTGAATCACCTCAAATATTTATACTAGTATTAAGTTACTAAACCTCAATCCTCTTGAAATTAGAATAGATCTCACTGCGGAATACTGTACTGTACTGTGTATATTGAAATAGACAATGGAAACACGAGTTTCGTTATTTTATTGCGGGCAAACGTATTTACGACTCTTAATATGGGACTGAGCAATAAACGACAAGCGAGTTAGTGCAGCCGCTGATAAATGTATGGTGCCGTCACCGACCTTATTTGAGTAAGGTTACGAATTAAATTTCAACACTGAGAATAAATAGTAGCATTATAATAACATACCGTTACGACTATTGGCCAGATGAGGTAGTCAAAAGGTTCGTCAACTGTCGAATGTCGATGTCGAATTACACGCAGAACTAGAAAATCTTACCTTTCGATGCGTATATTTTTAAGTTTATGAAGACATTGTTGTTAATTTTTACACAACAATGCTAAAACGATATCATACAATAAACACAATATTTATATTTTAAGTATTGTTGTGTAAATTTCAGAAAAGAGACAACCAGCTGTTGTTTGCTGACTGTGTGACAAAGTCAATCGTGTAGTAAAAGTAATTGTAGTATAATACTACTATGTAATATTGTGTTATCTGTGATACTAGTAAAAGAGATTTTTATGTTATTAATTCTGTTCATACAACTAAAATGTTTATTTTCATGTACACCTTTACCTATTTATATGAAACAAGCAAGTCGTAATTTATTATCTACGTTTCATTGGGCTATTATATTAATAGTTATTTTCACTACAATACGAAGAAAGAAAGGAACGATGACCTCTCAATCGATGAAACGTTTCTTTGCGGTCTGAAAATCCTAATATGTAATAAAGCTTTTCACCATGGTTTATGTTAGATCAATTTTTGCTTTGTAAGCAAAAATTACATTACTCTTACAGTACCTATTAAGAAATTCCATTCTGGATTTATTACAGTTTATTAATCAATTAATAAAAATAATTTACAATACGAAAGCAATCTAGTGAATATTTTTATTAAAAAACAATGCCGTAACCATAACCGTAGCAGTTTTAGTTCTCAAGTAGGACCGAACAGAGTAGGTATACTTTTTGATATAACTTCTAACAGTTCGTAACTGATGGGTACAGTAGGTACTTGTATGTTCTACAGTCAGCATAAATATTATGGAGCGGAGAATATACAGCCGGTCCTGACTATAGATTTTACCTTTTTCTGACATTTTCCATTTTTCTTGTTAGCTTTGTAATATATAATATAATAACTAGTTTGTAAAGAGAAAACCGCAACATATTTTTTATATTGAAGCTCTCCTCAACAATATTATTTCTATTTCTTATAAATTTAACTTACCTCTCCTGATTGGTATTGACATATTCTTTGATATGATATGGGAAAAAATCTAAAATTCTACGTACTGAAACGTGGATAATAAAAGGAAAGAAAATATTAATAAGCGCCGAAATTCACGTATAAGTAAATATTAAATTTCTGTCTTCAATTTTGTTCATTACATATTACAAAAAAAAAATATTTTAGCGTAAAAATATACGGCAGTCTGCTTTCGTATAATTTTAATAGCGATATTACGTTGAAAGTAGGTTTAATGTCTTTTCATTATTTCTTATAAATGGTTCTTTATTACTTTCCACTTGATAACCATTGGTATTTAAATGACAGATATCATTACTGTCAGATAATTTCTATTTCTTGCTACTGAAATCTGATTGTATAAGTTGATGATGATAATAGTTGAGCCTCTGACTCATTCAGAGATTTAACTATTGTAATAATTCAGTTTATACAATACTAACTGACAGACGGAACTTCGTCTGCGTTTTTGCACCACTCTTCTCTTCAGATCTGCTTCTATTAATCGTAACGTGATGTTATATAGCATGTGATGGTTATATAGCATGTGATGGTCACAAATAATGTAGCTTTCTATTAATAAAATATTTTTCAAAATCGGATCAGTCGATCTAGTGATTACCCCCTGCAAACTCACAAACTTTATAAATTAGACAACTCTAATTTAATAATTTAAGAACCTGCATTGAATTTAGTGCTTTATTAAATTTTAATTACAATAAGAATATTCTTATACGTTATCACTTCTTTTCATCCAGAGAATATTATAGGCGAAGCGAAGCGAAAGCGACTATTGTAATTACTACCACTACTATAAGAAGATTAGTAATTACTCTCAGTAGGATCTCACAATACAATCCTGTACTAGAACATCTAGTTAGACTGGCAGTAATAATAAATAAGGGTCTTCAGGATGGGTCACTATAGATGGTATGTATATATTTCATTCATGGAAAATGCATCAACTTCGAACCTTCTGGTACTTTATTCTTTAACAAGAATGAGTCAACAATTTTTAAGTCTATTCCATTTTTTGTAGAGAATAGTGCTAGCAGGTAGTTGCTGAAATACAGGACTGTGTTAGTTGGATGAACGGGCGATTTGACAGAGGAACTTGTACTATGAGGCTTTCTTTTTGCCTGTTTGATATGAAACTGAAAAAAATACTTTTTTCTTGTTGCTACGACTATTTTGACACTTATTATAAACTAGCCTGTCGGAACTTCGTTTGGATGTAATTAGGAATAGAACCCAAAAATGACTATCCTGTAAGATTTACATTATTATAATTTACGAAAGTACTTGGCTTTACTCTATATATTATAGAATATTTATATCTACTATACATATAAATCTTCCCGAATTAATTGTCTATATTGTACTGTAAATCTAAAAATCTGTTACACTAATTGAAAATAGTTATTCTGCTTTATACTGTTTAGACTTTATATGTAACATTACATATTCAAATAGTGTTACAAGTGTTGGTACAGTTGTTGTTACATAACTGGTATTAAACGGCATTATTTTCGCTTCTACAACAAAACCTCAACTATTTCACAAAGTAGATTAGTTGTAGCAAACAATCTTACACTTTGATTCGGTAACGGAAGCGAAAGTAAACAATTAAGATGATTCATCCACCGCCTGGCCAATGAAATGGACTAAAACTTTTCCAATTTCGCGAGAAGCTTATTTGCTTTTAGTAATCGTATTATTGGTATAAGTGTGACCAACTTAGCGTTTAGGCATTATAATTGAAATTTTATTTATTTCAATATTTATAATTTATTTTACATTACTAGAACAGTAAACAGTCCCTTAACCTATTTCATTAAAAGTGGTGAAATACACTATGCATTTCCATTCACGAAAACTAAAAGATCAGAATCAAGAATATACGGAAATTATCAGGTACGAAGGTACGCGCATCTAGTGATATTTATGGTTTAAAAAATGAGATATACCTATGCCATTACGTAGTATATATACGATATAATCATATATCAACAAATTATCCAATATAATAAATATTTATTCATAATAAATATTATTACTATGTACATATGTAAACAATTATATCTATTATCGTTCCACATGGAGAGAAATTCTTGATAATTTATTTCTTGGGAAAGCCAACATTTAGCTTCTGCTCGATTCTACATCAGTAAATAGCAGCGAGCAATCTCAATCAAATTATGAACAAAAAGCAACTCTATCAAGACTGGAGTTACTTTGGATTTGAATTCGAACATCTGGAAGGCAACAGTTTCGATTAGTTTCATTGTAATGTGTACCCACGAAGGGTATATTTTTAACTATATCCAGCAACTAAATTCTACAACTAAAAACTTGTTTTCAAATGTTATATAACATTTATCATTATTAAAATTTTTCCACCATCTGTCAAGTTGAGTTACTCGGATACTGAAGGTTCCGTAATATATATTATTATACCTTTTTAAATTGTAATTAGTTTAGATTTTGCGCTTAATATTGCTTTAAAGATAAGGGACTACGATTTTTTACATTATTAATAGTAAGTTGAAAATTAAATACTATCACTATAAAATTTTTAACTAATTTATTGATCTGAGATAACGGGGTCTTTGAAATTTAGTTTCCAATTGCATAGATAGAATTAAAAGTAAAAGACCGACTGACGGACGAATGTAGTCGAATTGGTATGGAACCCAAAAATAATTCAATTCGTTTCAGAATTATCACCGATATTGTCGTTATGAACAAGATGATAAATAATATTTACAATGGAAGTTTTGAGTAAATACGAGTAGGTATATAGTAAATACAAATATATATTTTAACTCAATAAAATAACCCGATTGTTTCTGACTCAAATACACAAAATATTTACGGTCAACAAACCGATCGTTCATTACGTGATAATCCAGCTAGCTGAGTTGAAATTCAGAACGCAATGCGTTAAATTCCCGGTTTAGGGCACGAGGACAAAATTGAGAATTATTCATAAGAGACTGTGCACCTGTGCATAATAAGTACGTTTTCGTGGAAATCGACTATTACATAGATGTACAAGTAGTCTTATGTATAAGTAAGTAATCTTATTACACTTAAATATTTTTTTAGACAACAAGACAATATCATGTTGAGTAAACTTAATAAAAAAAACTAATAAGTGATGGCATCAGTGTTCTTACGGTTTAGCACTTCATATTGAAAAAAAAAGAGGAAAGAAAATAAGCGACTGCTTCCCTAGTCTTCCGATCAGCTCTTTCCGATCAAATCTTACACGATAGAAATATGTCTCTTTCTGAGTATAATTGTTTGTATTGGGTTCTATATAAAGAGTACACATATTTATACTATTATTCTAAACATGAGTTTCGAGGACTTCTATTAGTTATTTAGAACCGACAATACTAGCTTAGATAGATTAGATGACGCTGTGTGTATTGTTCTGGGATTTTATTAAAAGTTTCATGGATTCTGATTTTTGACATTTCTGACAATTGTTTTAATTGAATTTGAAATACAAAAGTGTCAGCGTGATTGTGATGCACATTTTTTTGTATTGAATTATTCTTACGTAAATTATTTTTAAGAATAGAATCATTTATTCAAGTAAATATAAATTTAAGCATTTTGAATTACAGTACAGAGTCACAGTTATGTTTTTTTACTCTACCGCTCATTCGGAAAGCTGTCTCATCACAAGAAGAATGAGCAAGAAACTTGCGTGTTGCTCTTTTGCGTTGAATAATTGTTGAAACTTTATATTTCAAGTTGAAATGTATATATAAAAACTGCAAACTAGCACTAACTCATTTGATTTATATAATAATCATATATATTGGCGGACAACTTGTGTGGCATAAAAATAATACTCGTGACTCACAAATATGTCAATAATGTTAATAGTACCTATATGTAAACATTATTTTCATTTTTATATAAAATTACTTTTTTGTACTGCCTATAACTCCAACTTCTCTGATTATCACACAGTTGGGTTTGACAGCTTACATAGAACTTCTTAGAAGGCATACAGAGAAAACATTCCAATTTCAGACTAAGCCCGGCCTCTGTACATTGTGGTCGTATTTTCGACGTCACAACTAACATTTTTTTTGTTTGTGAAGAAAATTTATTTGTCACTTGTATCTAAAACAAGAAACTGTTTTGATGGGCAAACTGTGGTAGAATACAATCTGACAAGAAAAGTTTTCAAACATAAGTTGGTGACACAATTTGGATAGAAAGAACCCTGAAAAGAAATTCTGAAATGGCATTTTAATATGATATATATATACATAAATAATACAGGAAATAATTGAAAGACGTACTTTTTAAAGCTTTAAAATGTCAGTCATGAATATTATTTATTAGTAGGTCAGTATATACAGGGTCGTGTGATACTATATTACGAATATCAAGAAAGAAAAGTATGAACTAAAATAGAGACTTTGTGCAGGTCTTATTAAAGAAGCAATTTGTAATCCAAGCCAGTTTAATAGGTATCTCGTACAAAGGCAGTAATTCTAACTGGCACAGTCCATCAGGCGGGTTATGTAAAACGATTAACATATGATTTGCGTAAAGCGGCCATTTTAAAGCCCAGATTATATGAATCTTTTGTCTACAATACCTCCATATATTATTATCATTGTTGTGTTATGTGAGCCATTTTCTTTACTAGAAAAGTTAGAGTTAAAAGGTGAAAATAAAAATATTCACGACCACAGAAGGTGTAGGAACATATACTTTTTCAATATATTCCTTTTAGTAAAAGTTAATTCCTTTTAAACATAGACTTGTACTTTATTCATGGATTGTACATACTGATTGTATTTTAGCAAAAGCCATTGTATTAGCTATTCTTGTCATGAAGCTACAATGCGTTGTGTGTCTCTGTGTACATTACTGTAATTTTTGATTGAAGAAAATGGGTAATTGTAGAGTCGTAAATATCGATTTCAGGCAATCTGTAAACGATTTTCTCTTTTTGTCGAGGATAAAATTTCAATGTTCATATATATCGGCGCTAGCACGATTCGGAAACTGTCCAGTTATAATATCTACAAAAATAAAAAAGTATATTTATTTTTAAATGAAAATAATGTAATAATATAATGTAATAAAAATAAAAATAATGTAAAATTACATTTAAGTTAATATTTATGGAAACTCTTGTAATTCTTTAAAATTAATAAAACTAAAGATAAATTTTCGTTCGTCAATTAATTATCAGATATTTCAGTCTAGTATGTTTATCTGTTTTGTTAAATAATATTTATTATATACTATTTTTTATATTGGCAGAGTTATTATTTATATGTAATATTATAAAAATAATGGACCACGTCATGCATAAGCATTATTAAAAATACAAATAAAACGCTCTGCTCTCCAGTGATCATATTATATACAGGCACATTGTAGCACTGCATAAGCAATTAAAAATACAAATAAAATCTTGTAATATTCTGTTACTTTATAATATGACTTAGTTATTTCTTAAGAAGGTTTCATTTTAGACTTTCGCAGAGTCTACATGTCACTATTCGTATTTAACAACGACGTATTATTAATGGTTGAGAAACCTTTGCATCGAATTAATGGATGAATTGCAACAATAGAGACGTACTGTCGGATCTATGCACTATAATTATCACAGTGTACTGAATATATTCACGTAACTCAATCAATCATAATTAGTGTTGAATGCTTATTGACATTTACATCTTGACTTCGTATAAGTTAGTAGATACATTTAGTAATAGGGCAAATACCATCAAATAGCTTTGTATAAATAAGCATACAGATCTATATATATAAAAGATATATTTTTGAAAATATATCAAACATTTATTATACTTCAAATAAAAAAAAGCAGCTAAGTCAGTTTTAACTTACAACATTAATATTCGGGTTGAACAATACTTTCATATTCGAAGCCCCATAAATAATGATTTCCACAGATGGGCAGCTTTCCATGCCGCTGAACGGGCTGTATTGTGACGTTTTGGCACAGAGTAAAATGGTTGGCACTCTTTATGCTGACACACTGTGCATCAAAATTATATTAAACCTATACCTACCTAAACAATATTGTGTATTGCATACAATAATTAATATTAAAACAATAATATCTCAGGACAATTCACATAGCGCCATCTAATCCCAACTAACTAGAGATTGTGTTATGGGTACTAGACAACTGATATGAATACATTACATTTTTGTAGTTACTAATATCTTTTCTATGTATATTATATACATAATATATATAGAAAACACCCAGACCGATACAAACAATCAGATTCATGAATAAAATTGTTTATATTTTGCGAGGAATCGAAACTGCTATTATCAGAACTAAAGCCGTATGCTAAATCTACAGACCTACGAAGCTGTCTTATTAATTATATAAATTATTAATAAAATTTTGATGAGTACTTTTGATAATTAAAAATTCTATAGTACACAGTCTTACATTTTTACTCAGCTCTATATGTTGCTATCAATTCTGTCAAAGATTTTTTTTTATAAAATGCCATTTATTGTTTTAAGTACTTACACCATGTCACAATTCTACATACATTTACATAATACTTGATCTTACCAGGATATTTTTTGTTTTCTAAGATTTAACTTTCTCTATTTGACTTATAGAACACTAGTCTTAGTAACGATATATAAAAATAAGGCAGACGATAATTTTTTGTTTGAATTCTCTGACTATACTTTCTTCGTGAAAAGAAAAAGAAAGTATGTTGTAGCAATCTTGCTAAGTAACATTTATACCTGAATTGCTTTTCACGAAATATTTGGTGGTTGGTTGGTGGTTTCATTGCATAAGAAACAGTAGGTACCAGAGGGGCAAATTTTTTTTCCAAAAATTAATATGAAACTTACAAGAATAATGTTTAGTAATACTGATCTCGGACACTAAATTAATTAATTCATAACTTAAGGGCCGCGCTCGTGTTCATGTAGTTCTTGCTATAGCAATCTACCATTATACTATTTAAATGTTGATAGGATACGCTTTATATGTCTTTGTTTCCTCTTTCCGTATATTTTTCCTTCAATGATAATAGTCATAAGTAATACACCAAATAAACAAGAAAAATTAAAAGTTGCACAAATTAGTAGCTACTGTCCAGAAAATATATGACCGATAAAATTTAATTAGAGACATTAACAATGATGAATAGCCCGCTGCTCTCGGCATTAGCGTAATTATATTGTGATTTCTGTATAATCGTATGATGAATGGGCTTATGGCAACTTCTACTTCTGTTGAATTGCTGTAATATTAATTCCAAGTCCCGACTAACAGCTTTGTAGCGTCGTAATAATGATTTAATCTAATTTTGTCTTTTCATATCTCTTAGCAAGATTTAATTTTCTTGCCTTTTAAGATTGAACGTAAATGAATTGTAAACAATTGCTCATAGCGAGTTCGATGATTGGTTCCTTCCGTTTTATTAAAATTAAGATATTTTGCTGCACATACTTAATTATAAAATCTAATATTTTACTACGTTATTTATATAATACTTTGTAGTCTAAAGAGGAATAAAAATAAAAGTCTACTTAGTTTTGGATATTGGAACACGATTTGCACATGATCATCCAGATCGCCCTAGAACTAATTCCGATCCAAAGACTTTAGTTTGCACCGTTTCACGCCTCTTAATGAATTATACACTAACAACATACAATTCTGCAATATGTCAAGACACAGTAGAAATGATACGTTGTTCAATAAATAAAAGAACTATTTAACGTTGTTATTGATGTACAAAACGGAATCAAAATAAAATCAATATTGAGTTTAGCTAATAACAGAATTTGACTATTCTTGACTTAAATATGAATAATCTAAAATGTCTAAGTACTACTATAACTTTTGTAGTCATGAGCATATGCATATAATCCTATCTCTTCTAAAGTAACCTGTTAACTAGAGTTATATCCAAGTTTATATTTTAAGGAATATTTTTATTTGGAACTGGAACGGCCAAACAAGTCGACAGCTCACCTAATGGTAAGTGGTCTATGTACATTAAGGGTACAATAGACATAAAGTCGTTACGCATTGTGTGTTCTTGGTATCACTCATAAGCTACCATTTCGCAAGACTAGAGTGTCATTGCACCATAATTTTACTTTTGTATCTCACTACTCAAAATACAGCTTACAAAAAAAAACCAAAGCTGTTTTCCTGAAACAGGTAAGACATCTGTCTTACCTATTTCAGGTGTAAAACAGCATGTACAGATATCTACATGCGTAAATGATTTTGTACAAAATTTAACTCTGTAAAAAGCTGTCATAAATTATTCATGTACAATAAATCATAAATGCTAGGTTTATTTATGTTATAAAATGTAACACAATGTAATTGATAATAAATTTCATGAAAGTCCAAACAAAAAATAATCTGTTATAGGTATGAATTTCCTTTTATTCGGGATACTCGGATGTCTAAAAATACTTTTCTAGAATATACAAATGTTTTTATGATGAAACACAAGTTCGTAACTCAAATATATAGGGAAACATATTGCCACATCATTAAACGGGGCGCCTTCAAACTTTCCTTCCTCTTTAATAATCGAGTTTTGTATTATATCCGATAAAAGGAAAGTTTATATCTTATTTACAAGTTCAAAATTCTTTATATAAAACAACATACTAACTTTAAAACATTTGTTTTAGATATTGTTAATCCTATCAGACACTGTAAAATATCTCGAGTTTATATAAAGTTAATGCAGGACAATAGAAAAACATACATGTGAAAAATTTAGAACCTCCTATACACTGAACATAGTGTTTTTGTAAATAAGAGAAAGAAAATTCTTATAGATCTTCCTGTTCCTAAAAATATATTGTATTATTAATATGTATTGCCCGTGTAAATTTATTTTGAAAAACATGTACTTACGTAATGGCGTCATTAAAAATCGATTATTAACTTGTAAACCCAAACAAACGAGTATAGTATAAAAACGTTAGCCTTCGCGATGAGATATTTTCTGCTGGGCAAGTTTTTGGCGGGAGAGCGAGCTCCTATTCAGAAAAGTTAAGCTCGGAAGGTAATTTTGTACTTTATTATTTTTCAGTGCCCTCGGGGCTTTTCGTCTAAAATAGAGGTTTTGTGAACAAATCGATTTTTAATTTGGCTTCCTCCTTGCGGGACTAGCCATATAGCAGGAGATTAAATTCTCGCTTATTATTTTCTACCGAAATTTTTATTGCGTTGCTCAAATAATTTATCGCATAAGGTTTGTCTGTGGTTTATTTTCATTATAAGTACACACAATAATCCATTATCTTTATCAAATACTGGGTGACTACCACTACTACAGCTGCGTACAATTGTCTTAAACGTTTATTTATCTTAATTTTCGTGATACTTGGTTTCATATCTTGAACTTGCTCTTTATCATTTTCTATCCTGGTCTTTATCCGCAAGATAGAACATTTTGCTAGATATTTTTCTTAGATTTCATGTGATATTGTATCTTGGATTACTTTAAAAACCATACAGCCCATTATTCAGAATGTATAATGTGATATAAGGAAAGAGTACAATCCAGAATTCAAGTTTTAGTTATGATTTACGCAATGAACATAATGTTTTTCCATTCTCTGGACAGCAAACTGATATCATATTAAGTTAAACAAAAATGCAACATGTTTATCACTACTTTTTTTTATAAATAAATAGAAGTGACAAATAAAGTGTGCATGCGGACGAATTTAAGCAATGTCCAACTTCGATGCTAATATATAATTAGTATTGTTTTCTGTTGTGGTTATATACACATAATATACATATACATTATTCTATGTAGTATTCATATATATGCGTAAACCTGTATAATAAGTAGGATGAAGAATCCACTGAAGATTAGATAAAATTTGTCAGCCTGTATGTTTATTTGCATAATTTCTATTACAGATTAATTATTATTTATACTGGCTCACCCGGACTATGCATTACCTCAGAATTACAAATACATATGTATATCAAAGTTGAGATATTTGTTTATTGATATATGTATAGTGCGTTGGATATTTATTTTGTGAATAAACATAAATAGGTAGGTATAATAAAGTATGTAAAGCTTCTGTTATATATATATATATAAATGAAAATATAATATTTATTTTTCTTTAACTTTCTCATCTGTTTCAACCCTTCTAAAACTTCCAAAAATATCTCAAAAATAAAATTAGCTAGATCGGTGACGTGGATCCCGAGTTTCACTGAGACTAACATTAAAATTAAATTATCAATTAATTTATATAACTTTATATACCTACTCAAGTAGAACATTGAAATTTATCAATATTATGCTATATAACTCTACTTTTTATCCAAATTGATGGAAATAGTTCAGAAATACAGTTAAACATCTTTACTGCATTTAAGTCCATAGAAAGCAGAAGGCAGACTAATTGCTTAAACGTAACTACGAGAAACTGCGGGTGCTGCTATTTATTACTCGATTATAAAATGCAAGCGAAAATGTTTGTACCCGACGGACGTCATATTTTAGAAAATATTTATAAAAATAACTTTTCTAGCCTAGAGGGAACATTTGCTACACTTTTATTACTTTGATCAATCTTTTAAAAACAAATCAATCCAAGTCAAAAATATTTTTTTTCCTAGAAGACTTTTTAGCCGCTTTTGTATTAACATTTTTTTCACTATCGTGTAGTTCAGGAAAAACTCAACTGAATTTTTAACTTATTTTGACCCAGTTTATGTACATTATACAGGGTTACTGGTAACTCAACGTCTTCCCATCAGGACGAGATAGAGGAGCTCAAATGCAATAATTTTGACCCTATATATGTTTGGCCGAAAGTTAATAGTTTTCGAGTTATTCTGAATTTTGTAATTTTTAAAAACATATCCAAATCAGCGCCTTATTATATATTATTTAAAAAAATTGGCTTGTTGAATGCTTTTCAACTTAATTTTTATATATAGAGGACTTGGTAACAAAACATTATGACTCTCAGCGTACAAATTACTAATAAAACTTTCTCATCTAATAAGCTATATAAAAAGGTATAATAATATATTATATTATTATACCGATATTTAACTGAAAAAGAATAATGATAAAAAAAAATTAACGATAAGGAGAAACTTTAAAAGGTGTCAATTCATTTTGGACAGTTCAATCAAACAAATTTATACAGAAATAAAAGTTTATTATTTTTACAAATCTTGCTCAATATGTGGCCCTCGATTTCAAATGCATCTATGGACATGTTTTTGCATTTCAGTTTTTGTAATCTGTGACGAAAATGTGCTTTTCATTCGGTCAGCTGCGTTAATTATTTTTTTCACACATATGTATAAACATAGGTTGAAAGACATTCAACAAGCCAATTTTTTTAAATAATGTTGTAAAGACGCTGAATTGGATATTTTTTTAAAAATCACAAAATCCAGAGTAACTCTAAAACCACTAACTTTTGGCCGAACATATATAGGATCAAAATTATTGCATTTGAGCTCCTCTATCGAGGGAATATGTCGAGTTACCAGTAACCCTGTATACTTATATAGGTATCTATGTCTCACGTTAAATGAAAATCCCGTGCATAAACAACTAATTCCATGAACATTTATCGTTTAAGTGATCCTTTAGTGAGTGATATAGCTCATATGCTCTATTTATTGAGCATATGAGCTATATCACTCGCTATGATTTAACAGATGATTTAAATTTATTTAAATGTTTTATTTACTCCCTATACTCTGTTGTTGTTAAATTTTATACACATTCCCATAAAAGACCCTTTGACTTTTCTAAACTGTACTTAGGAACAGTAAATTTGTCTTTAAGTCAAGTGTATTTATGTTATGAATATTGGAATCTTTTAAAAAAAAATAAAGTTTAAAGTTTTTAAATTATTGCTATTTCATAGTAGCAATAATTTAAAGAGCCCAAAAAGGCTTTTTTAATATTCTCGAAATGTCAAATAAGCTAATTTTTCACTTAAAAACTAGTATCTATAATATAAATAGAACCATATAGATCACAGTATATATTGTAGTATGATGCATTGGTATTTTAATAGTATAATATAATAGTAGTTTAATTAAAAAATTGTAAAAATCCGATTAAAAATAAATAAGAATCGAAATATTTATTTAATTATTAATTTTCCTCAAGTACCTTTACTTAAAGGATATCCAAAAGTATTATATGTAAAAGTATATACATAAATATTTCAGCAATATCTATTACTAATGTAATATTTTTATTTCATACCCTCTATATATTTTATCTAATAATATACGTGTTTGTAGCTCTCAATAACCTTTATAACCTTTTTGTTGCAGACACCGGAACCATACTCTGGGACACCTAATGCACAATGTCATTGAAATGACGTCGTATCATTATGGATATATTTACTCGACTATCTATTGGAAAATGTGGAATATACGCATATTTGATCATCATCCATATTCAGATACTGCAAGGAGAAGAACAATCACAATGTCCAACTTTAGCAGAGAACCCAATTTGTCCATGTTATAACTTCAAAGAAGGTAAAATTATGCTATAAGTTCTGATAACTCTTATTGTTACAAGTGTTGTTTACAATAAAATTTAATTTTTATCAACTTTAATTTCAGGACTGTTTCTAGAATGTCCTAGTGCTACTCCTGGAGTTGTCAAGAATGTTTTGTCAAAGATAAAAGGATCAATACAATCATTATCTATTTATGATTTAGAAAGTTCCACGACAGAGCTGAAAGCTGAGCTTTTTCCGTTAAAAATAAAAATATCTAATTTGCAAATATCACAGTCAAGCATAAGTAAAATTAGTTCTGATGTTTTTACATCCCTTCGTGATTCATTGATATCTCTGAGCATAATTTCCAGTAAACTAAATAAAATTCCACATGAATCTTTTTTCGAATTGTACAATATAGAAGTGCTTGATTTACAACTCAATGACATTAAAGATATACAAGCAAATACTTTTCGAAATCTTAAGTTAAAGAAACTTAATTTGAAAGGAAATAAAATATCTAATATTTCTGATAATGCATTTTACAATTTAGAAGAATCACTGACTGAATTGGATTTAACAGAAAATTATTTAGATACATTTCCTCTAAGATCACTTGGAAAGTTAAACAAATTAATTAATCTTAGGCTGGCTTGGAATAAAATACATATAATACCCAGTGACATAGATATAATTATACCAAACTTACAAACACTAGATGTAAATTCTAACTCATTTACTACGATAGACAAAAACTGGTTTAGATGTATGCCAAAGTTAAAAACGTTATCATTTTTTAGTAATCAAATAAAAAAAATAGATGATGAAGCATTTAATTCGTTAAGTAATTTAGAAACAATTGACTTAAGTAGAAATAAAATCATAACCATCGACAAGAATATATTTCAAAATAATCACAATATTCGAACCATCGATTTAAGTTATAACCACATACATCTCATAAAAGGTGTATTTTCAAATCTTCGTTTACTTTCTGAAATATTTCTATCAGAAAATAATATTCTAGAAATAACGAACGATGTATTTGAAAATGCTACAAGTTTGACAGTTCTTAACTTAGAACACAATGCTATACAAAAGTTACATATAAATTGCTTCTCCTCTTTACAAAATTTGACTCAACTACATATGGGAACAAATTTTTTGAATAAACTTCCGCGTAAGATTTTTGAGTATAATTATAAATTAGTAACCTTAAGTTTAGATAATAATGAAATTAACGAATTAGATGAATTGATATTTGATAAACTTAAAGAATTAAAAGAAATACGTTTACAAAATAATAAATTAGCTCATATTAAGCGAAACGTATTTAGTCCGTTACCAGAACTTTTAGAACTACATTTACAGAATAATATTATTCAAAATATAGACTCACATGCATTTATTACACTTAAAAATCTTCAGCATATTAATTTGCAGGGTAACCGTTTGACAACAATTGGAGACGTATTTCCGAACAGAAATTCATCGTTAGTCTCTATCCAACTTGGTGTAAATTATTTGTCACTATTGAAAAATAGCTCCCTCAGAGGACAACTAAATGTGCAAATAATGTGGCTCAACCAAAATAATATTAAGATTTTAACGTCTAATCTGTTTAACGATTTGTTAAATATTCAAAGGCTATATTTAAGAAATAACAGTATTGTACATATAGAAAATAAGACATTTATGCATCTCAAAAAGTTAAAATTTCTAGACTTAAGTAATAATAAACTCGTAAAATTGAGCAATGAAACATTTTTTAAACTTGAAACATTAGAAGAACTCCACTTACAATGTAACTATATAAATCAAATTGCGAAGGATACTTTTAGATATTTAGTTAAATTAAAAGTTTTAGATTTGTCGCAAAATGAAATAATTGTTCTGGACTTAGATATATCATCTCTTGCAATAAAACAACTTCGGCTAAATAAAAATTCAATATCAATAATTGAAGCCGACTCATTGAAAACTTTACCAAATTTAAGTGACTTAGAAATGAATAATAATCTTTTAACGTGGGAAGATATCATTCAAGTACAAATACCTGGATTGAAGTCCCTAATAATATCTAAAAATAACTTCATTCAATTAGAAAACAAAACATTTTCACATTTACCATCACTACAAACTTTGTCTTTGGAACTATCAAACATATCTCAATTGCCTCCAGCTACGTTCATTAAAAATCAAAATCTTCTACGAATAAACTTAGCATTTAACAATTTAAGAGATTTACATAAGGATGTGTTTGCATATACAACAATACTACAGGAATTAAATTTGAGAGGGAACAATTTTACAGATTTTCCTCATGTTGCTTTATTTAATGTAACTTCATTAGAGGTACTAGATTTATGTCAGAATCAATTACACAGTGTTGATTTTTTTAAATTTATAGGGTTACAAAATTTAAGAATTTTAAATTTATGTGATAACTATATATCTATGTTGAATGGTTTCAATTCTCCATCATTAAAAAACCTAATTACATTAAATCTGAGCAAAAATATGTTAACCGTTCTACCACCAAATTTTTTTCAACATTCACTAGGATTAAAAGAAATAGATTTGTCAGGAAATCTTTTTAAGCATATACCTAATAATGGATTATCTGAAGCCGTATTACCAGGTTTGACAACTTTAAATATGTCAAACAATTCTTTAAAACAGTTATTTCAGTCACATCCAACAAAACAATTCCCCATCTTGAGTGAGTTAGTGGTGACACATACAAATTTAACAATAATTACAAGTAAAGATTTTGAAAATTTTCCATCACTAAAAAGACTCATATTAAGTCAAAATTCTATTGATAGATTATCCCCTGGTGCATTTGCAAAATTACATAATTTGGAGAAACTGGAATTGAGTCAAAATAAATTAGAAAATATTCCAAGAGAGAGACTTCAAGGTTTATATTCAGTAAGAGTAGTGAATATATCTCACAATACAATCAGAGAACTGGAAGAATTTACATCAGATTTGCAAAATCTTCAAAAACTGGATCTCTCTTCTAACCACATTACAAGAATAAACAAAGATATTTTTCGAGGACTGCAAAGCCTTACAGAATTATATTTAAGTAATAACTGGCTATCAGCGATTTCTTCAGACGCATTTCGAAATCTAAACAAAATCTCATTAATAGATCTTAGTCATAATTACTTTGAAGTAATTCAGATGAAAATGCTTATGATGTTAGAAACTCAACTGAAAACACTTTCACTTGATGGTAATAATAACATTCTATAACTTCTATTTTATATTAGGCAATATAAAACAATCTTTAAAATGTGCTTTTGTTTTTAGAAAATCCCTTAACTTGTAATTGTGAATCTCAAGATATATGGAAATGGATGCAAGATCATTACAAAATTGTTAGAAGAAGAAGTAGTAATTTGCGTTGTGAACATCCTGAAGAACTACATGGTTACAGTTTCATAGAATTATCTGGCCAAAAGCTCTGTAATATTCCAGTTATAATTAGAATTGCTATACAAGACATACAAACATATTCTGTAATAGTATCTTGGCAAAACCGCAACCAAAGCGGTCTAAATGGATTTCAAGTGGCCTATTTTGGAGAACAAAATCCAAGCATTGTAAGTACAGAATAGAATAAAACCAATAAATATAGTTTAAATTTTATCTAGTCAATTTTATAATAAAATACAATTAAAATTTGTGTGCTATTAATGTAATTAATATTTGAATACAATGGAATGCATTCAAATATTAATGCAATGTAAATTACTTAAATTAACCATTTAAGTATATTTGTTTCTCGTCAGAGAAAAAAAATAATTTCAATATTTCTTTTATATATATTATAGGTACAAATATTACGACATACATATTCCTTATTAAAATAAAATAAATACTTCTGTTGTAGATTCGGGGAAAACTCTTGAATGTCACAGCTAGATCAACAAGATTAAATCATCTTACACCTGGCTCCCGTTATACTGTATGTGTATTAGCAGTCGGTAACTTTGGCGGATCATCATCTACGGATTCATCTGTTCCGGACGCCAGAATAGCTCCCTCACCAGAAAATCCCAGCAACAACATATATGGAGACGAAGTGTTATTCAATCGTTTACGACCTTTCATGAACGATTCCACTACAAGTAAATGCGCTACAGTGACCACAATTGAACTATTTGGTGCTGCTTTAGATAGTCCGTTTTCTAATACATATATGGGGATTGCTGATATATTAACGAGAAGACTTAGTTTGGTTGTGGGATGTTGTATTGGATTTATAGTATTTATCGTATTAGTTTCAGCTTTAGGTTATATAAAGACTAAGAAACGTCCAATCGCGGCTAAAACAGAAGTACAACAGGCACCTCAGTATATATCATATGACAACTTTAATACTCCTAATGTTGAAGTTCAAACTACAGACATGGATATAAATACTATTACAGATAAAACTAAACCACAATGTAAACATGATTGAGAGATACATGAAACGTACGTAACTTAGAAGAGCTTAAAGAACGATACGAGTTGGGATTTTTACAATTTGATTCCCTTATGAATAGGATGCCACTCACATCGGGATGAAACCTTTTATACCTTCATCGTCTTTGAAACTTCTTTTACAAGTTTGGCAGACAGGAATGAATTATTGCAGCTACAAGCTATCAATAACGAAATGTGTGATAATCGAAAAAGTTTGACAACACTTGTTCTAACTTTTGATGAAACAATTTAGTTGGTAATAAATAAAAATGTATCGTTTCCAGTCTAATCTAATTCACTGTTCATAGTAACATAATGTAGTACAAGTTTGTTTTTTGCTTGTTATTGAATAACTAAAAGTCATTCGTAACTATCTTAAAAAAATTATACATACTGAAGAATATAATTTATAGTGTCAGCCTTAAGTGGTAAATTAAATTTGTTAGAAATATATGCCAAAGACTAGTGGATTATTGAATACTTTTATTATTTGCATTATAGTTTACAAAGTAACTAAGTACATTACAAGTAAACATCTCCTCTTAAAACGTTTAACGTTGTAATTTTTTACTGTGAAGTAAATAATTTATTGTGATTATTATAGATAAGTGTAAATTATTAGAATTAATGAAATATTGTGTATATTGAACATAAACTAAGCCAATTTGGTAGCTGTCAAATTGTAAAAAGTAATTACGAAAAAACTTGTGTACCATCACAAGGAATAATGTGTAATGTTACAAAAATTAAATAACATAGTGACTCCAATGCCAAATCGGATAAATAGAAATAATGTAATATATCGAATTTATGGTAAACATAACAATTGACGTACCTACTCAACTTTCGCTGAGCATATTTATATACAGCGAAGCATGAGGCGAGCCTGCCACCGTCTCTTGGTTAATATATAGCTATTTTAGAGATAAGTTAATAATATTGTATAAAATAAAAAAAAAATATCAGACTCGTCTAGCGTAATGAAGTATGTACCAACTTGTGTTGATGTCTATTCAATTCATCACAATCTGTTAATATCTAGCATACGAAGACTGTAGTATTGGTAATAAAAATTTTAAAACTATAACTCCTTTGCTTTTATTATAATTAAAACTATAATTCCCTTCCATATTACTAGGTACACATAGCACCTAAATGTATGTACTTAATTCAATTCTTATAATATTACGTTTGCGCCTGCATTAACGATATAGATAGGTATACCGTCGAGATACCAGTGGATGGTGAACAGGACGAGGATAAGGTTGTTCAGGTTGCCCATAGTCGAAGTCGGAAGTCGATCTGATATGATCTGCAAACTGGTATTATCCTTCACTCTACATAAACGTATTACTAGGTACAGTACGAGAGACAGAATTTATAACTTAAATTATTAACGTAACACTAAAAATAAATAAATCTATACTTAATATTAGAAAGCTAAACAGTTTTTTTATTTGTTTGAACGCGCTAATCTAAAGAACTACTGGTTAGAATTTAAAAAAAAATATGTTATATAGTCAATGGACTATATAACACATTTTTTTTTAATTCCTATTAATTTATTCTTCGATTAATGACTCGATAAAGGCTTTAAGCTATATAACATTACGCTACGACCAATAGAAGCGAAGCATTAGCATCAATAAACGCGATAGTGTTTGATAACCACGAACGAAGTGGCGGGCGCAGCTAGTGCTTCAATAAAACTAGATCAGGTACTGTAATCCTGCCTGACTTTTCGAAGCAACAGTAATGCATGGATAGTTTGTTTCATCCTGCGATGATCTTTGAAATATATCTTCTTACATAAGAAACATAATAAATACACTGTACAAATGTAGTCACGCGTAAGTCGTAGGTTAAGGCGTTGTTCATAATTGGCCTATACATAGTATTTGGGATATAGAAAACAAAATTAGTTTAATATATATATATATACTAATATAATACACTTCAAAGTATTTTTTGCATTATTTATTGAGAAAAAAAGTATCTCTTAAGAAACTTTCAGACACAGATATGTAATATAATATTGCGTCAACTTTTCTTTAGTCGTTCGAGAGACCTTAAATCTATCAAAAAATTATCTTGTACTTAGATGACAATGTAAATCTGTAAGTGTGCTAACATTCGTTTCTGTCCGTCTATAGTACCCTAATAAATGGATTAAATGAATAATTCAAAGGCAAAAGTCGCGACCGAGTGCCTTGAGAACCTTTCTTTACTTGCAACTTCTTTTACAACATTTGAGTGTTGAGCATTTTATAACAATAGTATACAGTTATATAGAGTGTCACTTAGAACGAAAACTATGTAATTATATTAAGACTTGTAATCGTACTCGCGCAGATCTATACTTACTGATACTATATACAGGGTGTAACGGAAAGGGTATATCAAGCCAAAGGGATCGGATATAGTTAGTTATTTAAAACCCTTTGTGCGTATTTTCTGATCAAATATAATACTTTAATCAGTATTAAATTATTATTTTAAATTAATAATTTAATTAATTTTCTTTAACTAATTTAATGTTACTTCAAAATAAACGTGTCCCAACACTAGCAGTTATTATCATCATCGTGAATTCACTGTCAGTCCTTCAACGCGCTCTAACTCCTGCGCACTCTTGCGCCCCTAGTTGCGAGACATCGTTTTGTATAGCACGTGGTGAGGGCTCTATGTGCCATACAAAACTATGTCTCGCAAACTTTACTTATTTATTACTCTGTGTATGGATTATTGCAAATTAATGTTAGTAAGTAGGTAAGTAGATTCACTTACCTACGTTTTATAGTAAAAGTTCAAAGGCCTACCCCCGCTGCCATATGTAAGGCTGTATGCTTGTACATGGAGCTCCGCATGTTATGCAGCATCTGATACGAGCATACCATCATTTCCTCTGATATTGTACACTTTATTACACAACAAAAACCACGACACTACTCGTATTTTCCACTATCCACTTGTTTCTTTTTATGTGTGCCCACAACATCCTTAGGTGCTGCAAAGTATTATATTAATAAATATGTAATATTCAAAATTACTTTAAGACATTATTTTTAAAAGAATTTTAACCCAAACAAAAACAAGTTAACGTAACAACGCCTAGAAAACGACTGAATAAATAAATATTGCGCATTAGTTATTACAATTCCTGTTCGCCTGGTACGGGGAAATTGGGCTACTTGTTGACCGTATTCGTATTTTTTTTTTTTGTGTGAAAGAATGAAAAATGCAAGTGTCTTAATAATGTTATTTCTTAGCATTAGTGAATAATTAGGTGCTTAACTTATAATATTATTTTTATTTTGTGATAGGCTACTTGCCTATCACAAATTGACCACAATGTAGTTTTTTTCTTTTTTGCGATATTCCAATAGTCTTTTCTTTTTTTAATGGATGATATTAGAATCATATACCCGGCTGCGTTAATGGTATATGCTGGCGGGGCACTAGTGAAAGACATGAGCATGAAATTAAGCCAATTACCCATCGTGGTAAATTAACCATGACGATTTCCGGGGGGGAACCACGTGGAGGTCGACCTAAAGGGAAACGTGGTAAATTGTTAGCAACTGTATTACTGTTACCCTTTACTAACAATCCCTTCCTCCATATCTCAATTGTTGTTGTCAATCATCTAATATTCACAAAAAAAAATTCGCTGCCTCAAAAATTAAAACTATAAACATACATTTTTCGTTTGCTAAATCAGTACACGCAATGGTTCATTTTACCCTTTTCCGGGATTTCCCCAAATTAGAGCCCAGAGTTTCGTTTTAAGAGAGAGAGACCGTTTAGAGAGTCCGTTTTAATTTTACAAAACCTTAGTCAAAGTGATGACCGTCGTTGTTCATGAGTTCCTAGTACTTAATATGATTTATGTATTTGTAATGAGTGCAAATCAAACTGGCATCATTCATTAGCGGAAGAAGTCTTTGTTCTGCAGTAGAAATAAGATGTTGATCAAGTGTCCGTATCAACTACAGGTAGGCATGCCGTATGGACGCTGATTTGTCGGTGTCAAAATAAATATTAAATCGACGGCCTCGGTGCTTCAGCGGTGTGCTTTACTTACGATGTTCGATTCCTTTGTATTCATGCGTGTGATTGTTTATATCGATTTAGGTATATTATGTATGTATTTAGAAAAAAATCTAAAAAACACTGGTCACACTGGATGTGACCTGTGCTTTAAATCGCGCTATCTCACAGTTTTCTACTGCTGAATCGAATTCACTTAGGGTATCCAACCATCGGAGTAAAGTGTGATTGATATTATATCGATTTAACGGTTATATTCCATTAAACTTTAAGTATAGGCAATCGCAATGTGACAAATATTCTGAAAAAAAAAAAAAACTATTTACTGGCCGGTTACTTAATGGAATGGTTTGCCTGTCAAAAAATTAAAAAATATTTTTTATTTGTTATTTGTCCGGAACCCAAAATGCAATAAAAATACCAGGAGCAATATGAAGAAGTCTTTTATTCCAGGTTATTTTTCATTATGATGTGCAAAGTAACTAGATGTGACTGTTTTTTAGGATATTTTTATTAAATATTTAAAGTTTTTTATCATTTATTAACACATATTTGGACAGTATAAATATAAAACAAAATATTCAGTTTAAATCGCCTCGAAAAAAAGAGCTCCCACTTCCTCTCACGAGTGATCGGCTTATCTGAAAAAAAAAAAAAAAAATTAAACTAAAAGCACGGAATGACCTATAATCAAATGAATATAAAAAAAATTGGATTTTTGATAGACATTTGAAATAAAAGTTGCAAATTAGGCGTTTTTTTTTTTTTTTTTTTTGCTATAAAAAAATAGAAGTTTTTAAAATTTTAGATTGATAATAGTTCATTCCATGCGGTTTCTGAGATAATGGAGGAGTTTGAAAAACACCGTTTAAAGTTTCAAGTCCGTTAAAAACTATTAAAATATCAACTTACTTTCAATCGGCGATGCCTGGTCCATAGAGTATTCCTTCCTCTTCCTCGTGAAACTCTTTTAAAGCAGATTGTTCAGCTCTTGAGTCAATCCTGGCTTGTTTAAAGTCATCTGTTTCTCCTTCAGACCAACAGGGCATCCCATAATCGACATAACTTTTAAAATACTGAAAACCTTCATTAAAGATACTGCTAGCAATTTCAACAAACCAGCGAATATCAAAGAATTCAAAGATCGTTATTGTTTTAACGTAAACAACGAATTAATAATTCGTCTTTCGATAAATTCGAAAACCGGTTTGATAGCTTCTGGACTTGCGGAATTAGAGTGGTTTATCGTGATGAAATTGGTCCAGTTAGGCCTTACGCCATTTACACCAACTGTCTTCGCCTTCTGGACAAAATTGATCGTTTTCATCAGAAGAACATTTGTGATAGTACGTTGCCCAAACTTCCTTTCTCATATCTTCAAGCGAATTGGATGGCGTCGAAAAAAAAAACTTTATCAGTAAGTTTATTTCCTCCTATTCCTTTATTGGCGAAGTCGGTTTACTTTTTTTGTTTAATCTCCATACGGTTTAGTATCTAGGATGCCCTTGAAAGTTTTGCTGTCACCGTCGCCAATGTATGTTAGTACTTTACGCCATATTTTTCTTCAGAAACATTTTCGTGATGGCACTTATTTCCATTTTACCGGAACTTCCGGAATGGTTTATGGTGCATTCATCTACATGCGTTTCATACCACATCTCGTATTCTAAAGGATTTAACAAAAAACTCATGACCATGACATTTTTCCCAGTGTATTTGCCGATTAACGTAGATACGCCGAGCAGAGATGAAAAGCCTCTTTTCTTCCAAGTACCGTCACCTGACACAATCAATTCATCCTGTGGTTTTCCTGATTCTTCATTCATAGTTTTTTTCTTGCGTAACAGCGAATGCCAATAAAGTATCACACAGTGAAGATATAGCAATATGAATGTTTTCCAGTAGTGCAGTATAAGTAGAATTTGCAACACCCGAACACATGTTATTTACTTTCCCAATAATCGCATCGCAAATACAAACCGACGATTAACCTCAAATGCATTTCCGATCAACGGGCCTGAGTTTATAACTGTCTGTTTTTCACACTCACACGATAAAATAATTTTAAAGCCTAGGCCTCGGAAACTTGATCGCGAAATAGACACGTCACTTTTACAAGTTTTACATATAACTATTTCAGAGATTGCAGCAAATACAGAAACAAACTCCAAAATGCAATAAAATTTGGGAACATTCATGTTCATGTTATTTTTAAGTTTTTTAGCTGATGTAAATATATCATTTTGGTGGGTAAAACGGTTTCCACTAAACTTTCTTTTTTTACTACGACCAGGATGAACAATCGTACTTCCTTTCCGTCCACTCATTATGAAAAAAAATAATTTGTAGCTGTTGCTCTCTTCGAAGTTCAACCAAGACTAAAATAACTTCGGTAAAATATTATAACAATAGAAATTTCTGTTTAAGTCTGTAGAAACGTGTCTAAACTTGTATAAACAAATATATTAATAAAAGGGAGGCCAGGTATAAAGCCGACGGTACACAATAGGCCCGGTCTCTAACTGCCAACTCACCGCTCCGAACCGCTCTTTCTTTTACCTGCTGTATCTTTACGACTTCGAATTTTCTAAAATCGCTTTACTACCGTATTCTAGACATGTTAAGGGAGCAATTTATGAAAAAAAAAATCGATTTTTTCAACCCATCACATAGGAAGACCCCCTTAAGTGTATTTATACTTCAAAAAACCATTGGAGGTGGTTTATTATTATGGACAGGCCCCGTGCTTTTCGTATTGATATACCCTTTCCGTTACACCCTGTATATGTATAATTACTATATATTAATTATCTTACCCCCTCCTCTATGGGATATTTTTCTCAGCTTTTTTATCCTATATGTTGACCCATATTTAACAATATATTCTAAGAAACAGTTAATGCAAATTCATCCAATTGTTTTTACGTGAAATGTTTACACAAGCAGAGAAACAGGCAGTTTTAGTCACGAATTTGCAATATACTAGCTGTGCCCGTGGGGTCTCCCGCGTTAAATTTTTATGAATAATATTGCCTATATGTTATTATGGTGCAATAACTATATTACTGTAAAGTTTTATCAAAATCGGTTCAGTAGCTTTTACGTGAAAGAGTAACAAACATCCTTACTTACAAACTTTCGCGATTATAATATTATTAAGTTAAAATATAATCATTATTATCACAGCATACGCAAAGCACTTTCAGAGATACCAGTTCCGTTATGCTATAGATATACAACATCCGCGTTTATAAACCACATATTTACAATGTAAACATAAAAGCTATCTGCAAAGAAAATAGAACATCACGTGAATAGTAAATGGAGTGTGTGATCAGCCTTCTTCAAAAACAATTAAAATTAATGAGGTAAGTATTCATATAAAATTAATGCGTTCTGTAATAACTGGTGTAATATACACAACAAATGTTTATTCGGTTAATTAAATGAACAATTCAAATACTGTATAGCTTGAATTGAGAAAACACTGTACTATAAGCATAGGTAAGTTCTAAAAATTATATAAAAAGAAGTACATAAAATATTAATAAGTACTGTAAACATATTCTGTATTCACTAATTTAATTAGTTACAGTTTTGTTTGCACGTCTTTTGGTACTATATGTATTTCAGTCGCCAGACACTCTGTTTTAGATGCTGTGTTGAATAGTGAGGTATGGCAGTGAAATTACAGAATACGGAGGCATGATACTGCCACATAAAGAAGTTATATTTCTAGTGCTATTCATATTCAAGTATATAGACCGCGGTTGCCACTTACGATCAGGTGGTCAGTCAGTTTTATTGTCATTCCAATTTATAAAAAAAAACACTACAACTTTAACAAATTTCTTAAGAAGATTTATCTGTCTATTCCACATATCTTTCATGACAGATCTACTTAATGTGAAGATGAACTATCGTATTTCTGCAGAATAATGGATCAGTTAATAAATTCATACACACGTTCACTGAAATGTAAAAATAAATGCAAACTAAAATATCACTTTTCGATACTCGCTCATATTTTCAACAGAAAATATAAATGTATGCTTACCTATAATAACTAAATATCTATTGTAATCTACATGCATATATGTCTTGAGAGACGTCCCAGATATTCTTTCGTATCTATTTATATTTTATCAATAGATCCAACAGAATGTGTGGGACATCAAGCATTACAATCATATAATATTATATTGTTTCTATAACTTTGTTAGAAGTTAAAATTCAAACACAATAATATTCCATCATTAATTGTTTTATAAAATAGAAAAGCTGGTGGTTGGCTGTTGGTCATGTCACGTCTCTGAGCTTTGGGCGCTAACAATAGGTTATTTATGACAAACACATAGGCTTTATTAATTTCACAAGGGACTGTACTCTCTAATTACCTGTACAATATAAGGTGTGTTATTCTTAGTATCCTTCGCTCTACAGCTCATGCAGACGAATCCGCTTACGCATTTTAACAACGTTTACTAATATCGTTTCCGCATTCGATTCGCTAGAGGAAACACACCGAGTGTGACATGGCAACTGGTGCTAAGCTGATGGGGTTGCCGCACCTGCAATGAGATATGCATGTTCATAGTGGATATAAACCAGGTAAACCAGTGTATATACTTTATGCTACTGCTTTATGATATCATGTTACTGTGATATAGTGAAATATATGAGTAATATGTAAAAATGTGTATCAAATCCTTCAATTACTGATAACACGTAATATAATGGTAATAATGGTAACACGTATTTATATTTACGCAAATTAAAATTGAATACAATAAATAATTACATTAATTTATATAAGGTATATGACCGAAAGGATATTTCATTAATATCTAACAACTTACAGCCGTAACTTTATGGCCATATTTTGAATATTAGTGGTATAACATTTTTGTTTTGTGAATGGATTCCAAAAAAAAGAGTTAACATTTATGGAAAGCTTGGTACAATATAGAATAACACGGTATGACATACACAAACTTAACATAAATAGGAACTGCATGAATATTTTTTTGTTTTAAATGTATTCTTTATACTTATTCGAATCAAATCAAATAATTTATTCATCTATAAAGTGTAGCACCCCATTCTAAGTAATTAAGTCCAATCTGAATAACTCCTTGTTGAAGGCACGATTAGCAATGACCGATTTAATTAGAACAAGCAGTTAATACAATGAGTCGCACATGATAACAAAGGCATATTCAAGCAACTTGACCCAAAACCACACAGCGGCCGAAAAGGCTACAGTAACTATTGTTCATTGTCTTTAAAGTTAATGTCTCTTGGATTGAAATCTGATTTAACGTATTGTATTAAAAAGTGATGTTTTCCTTATATAAGGAGGTAATTCATTATGTGAGTATGGAATAAAAATCTATTGAATTAGAAAAAATATTGCTTAACTATTTGTTCCCATGAATAGTTATTGTACCTACCTTAAATTTGCTCTTCCATATAATTTCTTGAAGTATATATCGCAATGATCAATGATAAATTTTATATATGTATACCTACATATATAGCAATAATTAGGTACATAATGTTTACCTAATAAATAGAACTTTATGTGTACTTAATTTGTACTTAAAAGTAACGTAAGTAAATACATTATTAATTTCGAGATTAATAACTTTTATTTTTAGATAAAAAACATGCTAATTCAGTCGGCAAGAAAACCATCAATCAGAGTCACCACTAACTTTATTAAAGCGGTAGACGAATAAAATCCCTAGGCTCAATTTTTGTGAAGTAAAATCTAAAAAAATATTTAAAAACGAAACTTTTACCAAGCAAGAGAATTTAATTCGTTGTTGTATATTACAACTACCTACACACTATAGTTAGTATGAGGTAGAGGTAGAGAAAATGATAGTTGATAATAAATTAGTGGCCAATTACAAAAATTAGTTATTACTGTATCAGGTCGAGCACCACCTAGTACCCCTTAAATACTATCGTGATTAGTCCTGGTGAATTTTCCATCGTGGCTAACTGACCTGACTTCATGCTCATCTTATGTGCCACGGCAGTCTCGCCAGAGCATTCAAGTATTGCCCAGTAGTTAGTTATGAACAGACAAAAGAACGCATGTAAGAAGACGAAGATTGTACTTTTAGGATTGTATATACTTTATTGATATATACTGAAACAGTTCTTATCTGTTGTCTCAAATAGGCAGCCATTTGTATTTATTTTATCGACGTAGGCATTATCTTGTGGAAGTAGGTACATTTCATTACCCAATGGATCTATATTAATTTGTTTAAATCCGCCGCCAGGAGCCTGCGTGATACCATAAATATTCAGTTAGGGAACCACTCTGCATTCTAGCGGCAGGCGAGACTTCACAAGTGTTCTAAAGAATTGTCCATCATTATTCATTACGGCTACCTTTCACCATCGTACAGCTACAGCATCGACAGGAAATTCATTCCCACATGCTGAAACCTAAGCGATATAGGACAGTGCGGTGTCAGAGGAGCTTCCTCATCCCTCCCCTCCTTCATCCCTTAGATTATGGAATGAACTATCATCTGCCCTGATTTTCTCAAAAGACTACAGTATGGTGTTTTTCAATAATGTGTCTTAAGTGCCGGTATCGTGCTCAACTCTGGTGTTTCATATGCTAGGGGTCCATATGCTACTGTAACCATTTAATATCTCGTATGATTGTTACCTAGGATACTTTTATGTGCTTTCTGAAATCATTCCGAGCCAAATAGCATTGCATAGAAACAGGACTTTTTCTCAAATATATTCATTAATGTATGCGACGCCATAAGAACATATCTTGAAGAAAGAGAAGACTGCCTGACCTGTTAAGTTAGGCGTATCTACTCTACCTCACAGTGACCATGTAAGATACCTTGGCTTCCACATTGATCGTAGACTAACCTGGAGATATCACATCAATCGCAAAAAGCAAGAGCTACAGCTAAAGTACAATAGCCTATATTGGATGCTATGAAGGAACTCTAGACTGTTCATGGACAACAAACTCCTCATCTATAAAGTTATCTTGAAACCTGCAGCGCAAGTGATTCCGACATAAATGTTCTCCAGCGCCAACAAAACAAAATCTTAAGAACCATTGCACAAATACCATGGTATATAACCAACACTGAAGTCCATGACCACCTTCAAATGAGAACAGTGAAGGAGGAAATTCGGAATTTGGCAGCCAATTATAAAGAACGGTTGATTCATCACCCCAACAAACTTGCTCGACAACTCACCATAGAACAGCATGTGAGACGACTAAAACGCCATCATATCCTGGAGCTAGAAGATCGGCAGTAGCTCTGGGATGCAGATGACTAAGGTTTCCAATGGGAAGCCGCTCTACAGGACAGCATCACAGAACATATTCGCTTATAGTCCTGGGACTGATCGCAAATGTACTCGGAGAAAAAAAACAAAAATATTCATTATTATTCATTAATCAATAGAACCACAGTAATGCGATTTTTGCTCAAATAAAAACGTAATCGGTAAGTGTTATCTATTTTATCGAAATTTTGTAATAATGTATAAGCAACTTATTTTATGAAAAATAAGAGCCTCTCTGACTACGATGAACGGAGGATTAGCGATTATTTTTTTTATTATTAACTAAGCAATATTAAAATCCATCCATTGTGAACAAAGTTATTAATGAAAACCAAGTTTGCTTGCACTGTTAGTTATATTTGCATTTCCGATGAACTAAACGCTGCTAATGGCCCGTATCAATCCCGTTTACTTAGCCTCATCCACTTGTAATATAATATGAACTGAACGTCTTATACATATATGGGTCAAGTGCCAACTGTCAGAAATGACGATTACATTATAGATTGAGTCCTGATGATGTATTCATAAACTAAGATAAACTGAGAAAGATAAGCATGATAAATCAGGAAATAAATATACAATATTGAAGTATTCTTCTGCAATATTAATATTGTTATAATTATTTATGTATAAATAGATGATCAGAAAATGTACAAACAGTATTTGTTACAGCAATTACAAGTACTTCATTGTATTTTACATAAGTTATGGTTTATTGGTTGCATTAAAAAAAATAATGCCTTTTCTACCCTTTAAAGTAGGTGCTTTAGTTAACGTATACCTGCTTATCAGATTGCGGTCAATGTCGGTCGGGTTTTGAATTCTTATGTCTAATAAAATAAAGTTCAAAGTTAATCGGCAGCTAAATCTTAACCATAAACCTGAACCATGATTTCAATCTCAATGTTTTCACTTCAGGAGTTAGGTAAAGGTCAAGGTAAATAAAAATATTTATAGTACATAAATGTACATAAATTGGACAATATTTTGAGAAATGAAGATCAATTTTTTTATACCCTAAAAAAAGGTCTTTATATTAAACTGTTATTATTTCTATAACTTTACATAAAATTATGATATTTTCTCTATAACCAAAATGTGTTGTTGAAACTAGTTTTTATTATTCTTAATAAGTACCCGACTAATAATACTTTCCCATTTCCCATTAACAAGTATAAAATAAAACCAATAAACAAACCTCGGTGAATCAGTAACAAGTCAATGGTGGACAAACTTTTGTACATTATAATTATAATACAACCAATGCAAAATTTGCATTCATAAAACCAATTTACTATATAGAAATAGAAAACGAATAATCGAAACACGTGTCACATTAGCAAAGATATAAATGTATAAGATACAAAAAAAATAATTTGAAAACTTTTTTTCTCCGAGTCTATTGAAAAAATATATTAAATATAAATTGAAAGACTGTCAACCGTCATAACATAAGAGCCTGCGCCAACGAGGGTTAATCCCCGACATACATTTTTCTATTTCAAAATGAATAGACAAAATTAGATTGCAATAGAAACATGCACAACTACCGCTATCCCACTGGAGAATTCTGTTATTCGTCAATACTTTCCCTTCGCTTGCGTAGGTATATCTTTAAACACAGTGTCAATTAGGGCCTATACAGAATTTATATAAATTTGTAAAAAAAATTTAAATAAACGATTAACAAAACATATATGTTAATATAGAATAAAAATACTATATGTTAATATAGAAAATACAGTTTATTTTTTTATTCTCATTTTTGTACACTCAGGGTTACCAAAAATACCTACTACTAGCAGGCTTAGGTACTTTTTAGGCTCTGAACTAATCGTCGTCGGTATAGTCCTATTGTTGACAATTGTAATTCCATTGCTCGTCGAACAAATAATAAAAAGTCATCAAAATCGTATTATCATGCACACACATGTATTATGGCAAATATTCATAGCTAATATCCTGTCATTTGGGCGAATTCTCTGTAACGTGGAAGCTTACTGCCGGCGCATCTGTGCTCTCCTCATTTATCCGATAATTTGCGTCGAGTCGAATACGCGTCATTCTAATGGCCATATTTTACGTGACTAATGCGCTTGTTGTAATTTATATTTATTCGTTAAATTAATGCCACACATTAATTATACCACTTATCTGAAGTAATAATCAACAATTTTGTTTACTTAATCATTTCATTCGGAGCAGTTTTATACCTGGGTTAATATTTGTTTTAATGAAATAATACGACCTCATCTTTGGTTACGTTTTTCCTTTACTCAGTATAAAGGGCATCTATCCTTAGCATATAGCATTTTTACAGTGGGGCAACTATCCATACATATAGGCATCTATACTCAAAAAAAGTTACTCAAAAAAAAGCTAAATTCTGCAAAATCTGTAATTGATAGGTCAAAAAAACAAATAGTAAATCAACATAAATAATTAAACTATTACAAACATAGAAATTGTTCGTATAAAAGTAATATTTAAAGAATTAGGAGGCAATTTCAAAAAGTGGTGTATCTATCCAGTTTATACCTATCTACTTGGAGTTCAATACTGAAATTGAATGTATATTAAAACAGTGTTTTATAATACAACAACTACTATTAAAATTAATATTCAGTACACCAATACAAATGTCAATATTGACCTAGTTTATGTCTTAACTTAGTGTATTTGATTGTAATAATTTGAGCTTTCTAAAATATTTTTGAACTATTATTATTTACTACTATTTACTAGTTAATATACTATATGAATTCCATAGCGATTTTAACTTTATTTGTACGAAAGACAAAACAGTAAAAGGAGGGTAACCACGACGACACTGGGTCATGAAGATCGGATTATATTATTCTTGCTTTGTATTAAAACATATTCCTATCCAATACCCGAAAACGGATTATTTATAAAAGGACAAAATATACAGTTATAAAAAGCGATTACGTACATATTTATTTCCACAAAATATTATTTCGAATATTTTTTATGCGAGTGGAATTATAAACAAACAACAGCCCGCCTAATGGAACTCGAATCGTAAGATCAGAGAACTAAACGCACGAAATACATAGTAAATGCCTTTTCAGCTATCATTTTAAAGTATAGTTACCTATTATTAATTCATTTATGTGTTAATATAATAAGATTTTTATAGTGGCTGAGAGAAAACGCGGTAAATGAAAACATTAAAACAACAGCTGAAAGCGGGCACTATTCTTTCCTTTTCACGAATCCCTGCATCACAGTCCCATTGTGGGTAGATTTTTCCGCAGCTGTAGACTGTTTGGTTACGAATGGTGGCAGGTTTAATCGACTAACCTCTATTGTCAGCGTCAGCGGTGAACAACAATGGATCGCTGCGCTTTCTAGACACTTTACCGCTTATACATCGTGGATTTTTATTTTACTGGTAACTTTCTAAAGTATAAAATATTTATTACCACTTGTATCCAGCGCAGTGTGCAGGAATGTAGCCTAGTTGTTTATAATATTTATACAAGTCAATTTATGTAACGTATAATATAATTTGGTCAGAATTTTGTTCATAATTACCTATTGAATTGGATTATATTTTTTAAATAAGAATCTTAATTATTACTAAACGTAGTTAATGTACCATGACAAATATCAAAAATAAGTATTCCTAGTTTGTATAAAAATATAAATAAAACCATTGCATTTGTACATTTTCTGCCACTTTTGCACTTATGCTTTATCACTATTCCTACCGTCCAGTTCGACTAGCTGCGTGAATTGAATAGCATAATTATGTCATAAAACTGAACTAAAATATTTTTTAATCCGTACTACTACTTTTTTACACATTTTAGAATATGCATTTAAATAGTCCAAAAAATAGTATATACTACTATTTTTTTAAAAAAAGTATAACATAAATATTATTAATGTTCGGAAAGTTCAATGAATGTACGAATAGGTCACTTGAATTAAGGTAAGTAATAAACGGATTGAGAGCTATAAAGCATATTCAAATTGGATTAGTTTACTCAATGTGAAATTTGCAATTCGTGAAGCGTATTTCCTCTAAACTTGCTATACGTAAATTTATATTTTGCAACTGAATGGCCATTGAGGATTGACGACCCCTGCAGAACAGTTATAAGGTACACTTTTGAAATAAACTTATAATTTATTAAAAATATAAGAAATAAATTCAATTAATTGAAATCTTATTATCAAAATTTACACGTAACTTAGGTATTACGTGTAAATTTTGTTCTTACCGAATCGCTTTTTAGGTATTAATAATAAAATTAAATAAAAGTACATAATACCCTAACTTGCTTTTTACTTATGTGTAAAATTAAAATAGGCTACCATTGTCGTTAATAGACATTAAATAATATGTGTTAGCTGTGTCTACCCACGACTTCCGTATATTATGTTATCTGTGGTACTAAGTTTTAAATAAGTAAATTTATGTCTACTTTATTATAAATTTTGGAATTAGAACAAGTTTATATCAACAACAATTCATTATAAATTAATATATGTAGTAATCAATCTATTTTTTGTATATTTACATATTTAGTCAGACGAAACCCATAAAATAAGTAGGTATACCAGTAAATGGGCGCACAATAAATATGCTGTAATCTAAACTTCCCAATAATCAATTTTCAATATCTGCATGATACATCGGCGCACACCGCGCATTTTATTAACAGAGATTGCTTCAAATAAGCAATTTTCGTCGACGAGATTATAAAAGCGAATTTAATAACTAGCGGTATCGCATACATCTACTACAAAGTTATATACGAATATTATACAGATATAACACTTGTAATTGGTATAATGAAATAGTATTAGGCTATTAGGGAAGACTAAAGAACAGTTAGCAGAAAATAAGAATATTTCTTACGTTTAAGGTAATAAAATTTATATTATAGGTTTGTATATAGTCTCACAAGATTTTAGAGTTAGAGCCTTCTTACAGGTTTGTAGCGCAAGAACTACTGGTTAAATTTGCCTGCTAAAACTCTTACAAAGTTTCCAAAATACTCTAAGCATATTTACATTAAACGAGAAAGTAACCCCAGAGAAGAACAAAGATTTCCTTGTTCGATCTAACTCCGTCTAAAGCATACAAATGCCCCGAATATATTTAGTGATGTAAAAGGTGTTTATATCTCAATTATATTATTCAGATTAATAATAAGAATGAAATAATGCTTTAAAAAATAATAAATATTTTTAAAGGATTTTATTATAACTAACATAAATATAAAGGAAAAGAAAGACCGAAGCTGCAAAAAAAGAATTTAAGCTCAGATACGACGGCCAATGTTCGAACAAAACATTAAAAAAAAAAGATTATGGCAATGATTACATGATAACATCGCAGCAATGATGAGCACAAGAATATCAAACGCACTGTCTTCCTTTTTCTTATAAGAAGTGGCAGCTAGTAATCAAATTTACACAAGGAAGTACCGACATTGTATGCCTTTTTCAGTTAGGTCAGCAACTTAACAAGTGACGGTCACGGGCATTTTTTCTCTCTATAGTAATCTAACCATAACGTGTTAAAATATGTCAATGTTATTTATTTGATTATGGATCCAACAATAATACTGAGAATCGAACATCCGTTTCGTGATTTCTATAAAACAAGTAAAGCAGCCACTTAGTTTTAATATTTTATTTAACCCTACTATCCACAAACCTACCTGTATAACGAGAAATCAATAATAAATTATTTACATTAGCAATAAAGTATGCCCGTAAAATATAGTTTGTGGAAACCTAAAGTTTATTAGCATTAAGTTATGTATTTATTACATCGAAGTCTATAGAAATAATAACAATACTAAGTTAATACAATAACAAAATACAATGTTGAGGACATAACAAGTCAAGTTTTGTTTCGCGCGTCAGTAGATCCCTTCGCTAACTGAATAACAACAATAAGGGAGAGCCTTCTGCTGGAAGGAACTAACTCCACCAATCTAATAAGAAATCGGACGATAAGGAAAATGTTTCATTGACAAAGAATAAACAGGCTGCTCAATTCTGTTCCGGCGATAAACGTATTACAAATGTTGTAAATGAAACACGAATACCTCTCGACCGACAGAAACTCCTTAGCCTTTTGATGGCATTTCTAAAGCTAATAGAGCTATTGTCAAATTGAAATTATTTAGTCGTAATATAAATGTAGGTAATTGTAAATTTCCGAAAACTGGCCACGTCGTGCCTTCAGTATAATAATTTAAGTGAACAAAAATGATACTAAAATCATCTGAAATTTATCAAAGCTAATATCATTTGTATATGTCAAAAGATACTTAAAAGTACCAGTTTCATAAATTTGATATTACGAAGAGTAATTTGTTTTGTAGCTGGACACAATATGTCAAAAATTGCAATTGAAATACATTGCATTACGTCGTTTACCGCTGTGTCTTAACCAAGTACGTAAAAAAAGTGTAGTAATATATACAATAACAATGTTCTATACATTGTTATTGTATAAGTTACTACAAGATGCGTCTGACACAATTATATATCTGAATCACAGAAATACCTAAAAAATAATATAAATATTCTGATTTCCATATAACAATATGAAAATAATAACTACTCCTTTATTTGGCGCTACATAAATACATATGAAGTCCACGATAAATTAAAGCATAACCTTAAAATATAAATTATCGGACACCTATAATTTTACGTGCTTTCACTGGATAACCCTTCCTAATAGAAAGGAATTCATCTAGTGACCTTGACCCACGCGTTAAGTATTAGAAAGGTATTTTACATAATTTATTTTCATAAACATAGGACTTCCACATTGTCGTACTACAAACATACCATTTCGTAGATTTAAATGAGATAAGTATTTTTACACTTGTCACAAAATCAGACAAGTATTTCTTGAGCAGCTAAATTAAAATTTTAAGCTAAATACTTGTAGGCACTAACTAAACATTACGTGATATATGCTTTAAGCCTGACCGTTTGAGGAAATATTTCAAGAAGGAACAGAAGAGCTTTATACCAAGTAATTGAAAAGTATTAAATAATTCAATCTTATTAAAGAAAATAATGACAGTAAATAAACTATATTATGTTATGTAACAGGAATTAGCAAACAAGTTGACTGATGACCCTCCTGATGGTAACCGTCGTCTATATACATACATGAATCGCACTACGAACATCACAGTATTATGTGATACCCGTGATAATATCACACATACATTGCTATTCAAAAAGACTGAGATAGGGTAATTACCAACAGAAAGTAAATATAATTACTATAACTTTGTATTGTAATAAATTACTGGCCTAAACTAATTAAAGCAACTGAACAAGTCAGTATAGCCAATCAGCCACTAGGGTATTCTGTTCGCTTGATTTGGTTATTGGCGACAATGGGTTTACTGCCGACGGACAAGTAACAATGTTAAACGATAAAAGTCACTAGTGAAATAGAATTCTAAACGAGGTGAGAGTTTTTCATTTGTTCGTTTTTATTTCTATCGATTTTATTTATAGACATTTTCGTGTAATGAAATGTTAAAATATAATGTTTATAATTAACTATTTTGTTTATATTTTTCAGATTAATAATGTAGCTTATTTGTTTATCATTTCTTTTTTTATGAACGTTCTAATTTAATGCCTTTCTGATTATGATATAGTTATGTTAATTATGATGCATTGTTAATCACAAAATATAGTTCAGCTACATAATAATAACGTAAGACAGCATTAATCATTATTTTTAACAAACCGTATACTTATTTTCCAACATAATTAAAAACATATTAAATAGTTAACAAAATCTTCAAATACGTAGTTAAAAAATTTAACACATACTTCTTTTTCATTGAAGTTGTCTGATATAACTGAACTAAAATTTATGTTTGTATTCTTAACATTTATTGATTATTAACATTATTATTTATTATTTCTTATTATGTTATTTGTTTATTTTATAACATACATATTTTAATTCATATTTCTAAGTCCATTCATGTAACTAGAATTTAGAAGCAATAAACAATATAAATTCTCATTATAATACAGAAGTACTTTTCCACGTACATGTGTCATGTATTATTGCCTTAAGAATAATTTACTTTTTGTTCAACAGAAAGCTGGGTGGATAATAATACATCATATAATACTGCTACACTACGTGAAGTAGAATTGATGTTAGCTAGAAACTGAGACATGTAATAGATATTAATTATAAAGTGCGGTACTGTAGGTAAGTACAGTACTGAGAGCTAAATTAGATTAGAAGAATAAGTAAGTTTCAACCCACATAATGTATCTATTTATATTTATAAAGTAAAGTACTTGGATAATTATTAATCTTGTGTCTTGTAAATTACATTTCACGGTACGTGGACTAGCTTCTTTTTACGTCGTAATTATCATTCAAAAGCCAAATAAAACTAAAACCCAAATGCTATGTTGTTAATCAAATTTTGTGATAATTAATTAAGCCATTAAAGCCTGATAATTAAACGAATAAAGAAATATACACTCTCTTATATAAATTAACTCGTTATTGTATTTTAAATAATATAAAAAAAATATTAAAATTAATCGATTTCTGTATTTATATTATACTAACTTTACCTGCGGTTTCAACCACGTTAAATTTACGTATAGCCTGTATATGTATTATTATGATGTACAAGATGTATTATTGTAAAGTTTTACTAAAAACCAATCAATCTGTACTCTTTGTATAAAAGAGTAACAATCATCCATGCATCCTCACTCACAAACCTCCATGTTTATAATATTAGTAAGAAGTTAAGTCATATTACATAATTCTCATATTACAATATTATAATACTTTGCACATGTTTTTATGTACCTACATAAAAACGTATACAAAAGCTCCATAAAAGCTACTATGCATATTCGTATGTTTTATAATGTAACAAATAATCGGATTACATGAAAATATATAGATTTCAGAAACAGTAGTTGTTATTCTTGTAGAAATATGTTGTAAAACAATGTATAATAGGATAAATATTTTTATGTAATTACAGAATACAAAGATATGACATGTTGGTCCTCAGGAGTGGTATTACATACCACTCGTAAACGTTATGCAACGTCACATGGTGTCGTGATATCTATGGTGTGGTGGTGTGTTGGTGGTCATGTATATATACGATAGTAACCATTTCTGACCAATTTCATATAATTTTGTGTATTTTGTTAAAAATGAACCTTTTCCAATTATTAAACTTAAAACAACCTAAATATGAAAAACTAATACTCAAATAAAATAAAATTATATAAAGTAAGGTTTAAGTATATTAAAGGTAAGCCCTTAGGGTGAATAAAACTGGGGACAAGAAAATCTCAGCGGTAAACCGTATGTCAGGCCCGCCTGATGTCGAAGGGGCACCCGCAAGCAGTAGAAACCTTATTTATCTACAATGTGCAAGTATAACATATTTTCAGTCTTCGTACATTTCATTTTCAGTTGCCTAAAAAACGAGATGTGATATCAATTCGACTGTATTTTTATATACGTAGGTATGGTATGCGATATCTTTGTTTATTGTAACAATTTTTTTGTTATACAGCAATGTGTTACGACATTATTGATTTTACTTAATGTTTGGTATATACATTATTTGGTTACCTTATTTGTACACATATATTTCTTTGTCATATTGTCATTAGACTAAAATTATACAATTAATCTTCTTGAAAAAGGATCTAAATATAATAGAAAACAAAATTGTGTTTCTGTAAAATCTTTAATAGATTTATTGAAATGGTATTAATTTAAAAGTAAAAAGTATTTACAAAAGTTTTAACTAGGCTACCATCCTAAAATACCAATATATTATTGCAGTTTTTTCAAATAAACAAAATTGCATACATTATTATTATATTATAAATAAAAAACAACGCGTGCCTCACGATTAAATCGTATCCATTTCGCTTTTTCCGAGACTAATTTGATCAAAGAGCATCAGTGCGATATTTATTCAAGATATATTTTTCATCGTTTGCTATTTATAAAGATTTTTTTAATGAATTATACAGTTACACTCGTAAGAAATATAATTATTTTACAAAGGGAAATCCGAATTGACAGGCAACTTCATTTACAAACCTCAATAATTTTTAATATTCAAGCTTTTTCTCCATTTTTTCATTCCGATTCTTTACATATTTCAACCTCTTTATATATTGTTTATATGTATTTTTGTCTATTATTTGATATAGCAAAATGGTATATTGTCATTTTGCTTCTGTTATTTATATTATTATTGATACGTAGAATTATATTATTCCTTTTTAAAAATCGGTTATCCATAATTATATTTACCAGCCTAATATTTATACAGTCCGTAACTCACTGTACCTACCTTTATTCAACTTTTTCGCAATATTTGCAAATATTTTATTGTTATTAAATATGGTTATGATGATAATAATAACATATTGCACAATGTACAGAATTTCACTTAAATAATAAATACAATCATGTTGACAGACTCTTCGTTTTTCAAAATCCGTGGATCTGATATAAAAGTAACATAAACCTTTGAGACAGGGATCCCTACAGATTTCCTAAGTCCACGTAGTAAAGATGAATATTCATTAACATAAAGATGATAAAGTAGACACTAAGATGTGTCTACTATCCGGCAAACGTTGTTTTGCCTGAAAAAAAAAAATTTTGGGGTGGACTACCCCTAACATTTAGGGGGATGAAAAATAGATGTTGGCCAATTCCAGACCTACTCAATACGCTCACAAAATTTCAAGCGGTTTCGGAGGAGTATGGGAACGAAAACTGTGACACGAGAATTTTATATATAAGATATATATAATGATAAACTAGTAACGTCCACAAAAGAAATTGTCAATATTTTTGAAAATTTTTTCGCTAATATTCCAACTGATATTACTTCCTCTTTGGACTCTTCTCCTGGTACAGCTAAATCATTCCTTATTGATAATGTTGTTTCAATTTACATTAATAATGACGCCCATTGCTATATCTATTTTATGTGTTTGTAAATAAACTGCTTCAAAAATTTGGTTTAAGCTCTCATTAAATATATATTTGATTCTTGGGAGAGGTCTATGCAACACTTTAAATTGCGTTGAAATAAACAAACAATGGTTGATGTTTAGATAGTCTAGTCACTTAGCTACAAACCATTATGAATATAAAATCACCTTACCGTATTTTAGGTCTATTTATATACCATACTAGCTGTCCCGGCAAACGTTGTTTTGCCTGAAATAAATGGTGTAAAATCTGAAGGAATTAGTGTTAAAATGGGTGTTCCTCAGGGCTCTATTTTAGGTCCTTTCTTATTTTTAGTTTACATAAATGATCTTCCTTATATGGTAGAAAAGATAGCTGACATAAAAAAATTTATGTTGGGTGGACTACAAAAGAGGGCCATTCGCTCCATTTATAGCATGGGTTCCAGGGAGTCCTAACATTTATAAATCTGCCAGAAAAAAGATTTAAATGTAAGTTTAATAAAACACTTCCTTTGCAAAAAAGCTTACTATAAAATTGGGGATGAAAAATAGATGTTGGCCGATTCTCAGACCTACTCAATACGCTCACAAAATTTCATGAGAATTGGTCAAGCCGTTTCGGAGGAGTATGGGAACGAAAACTGTGACACGAGAATTTTATATATAAGATATATGTATATGTATATATGTATAAAAATTACTATACTATCTATTTCATAACTTCATCTCCGTGGAATTGAAGTTTTGTAATGAAAATAGTAAGCACTATGCCATTCCGGAAGACTACGATGATATGCCTTCGTATCCCGTAATTATATGGCCTTAACTCACCCTTCATCCCAAACAGATCTTGCAAAAGAAGCTACTTGGCAGCTAAAACAGGCGAGACAGAGGTACCCACTCAGAATACTTTGTGATAAGTCTACGTGTCGGGATCAAGTGACAGTGCAGCTTAATATATAATAACCTCACAGGTTATTATAATATTAAGCTGCACTGTCACTTGATCCGTACTGAATACTAAATGAGTAAAGCACCAAAATTAGTTTTTAGTATTAATCGAGTTTTTGTACCAAAGATGCTGTGTGCGAGTTTCGATATATAAATATCATACAACAATAATTATTTAAAACAGTATTACAGTAAATAGGTTAGTCCTTATAAATATTCTATAACAATTTTTTTATTACTATATAATAAAAATATATCCATTATAGAAAAACAGTTTATTTATACCTTGTTATAATTTGCTATCTCTGCAACCATATATTCTACGTTTTTTAAATACAAAACCAAATAAAAACAGTGGATGTTTTTGCAGTACAAATCTTGTTTTCTGCAAAATATGAAACGTTTTTGACCAAAAAAAACGTTTCGCTTTCCTTTCACAAATTCTTGTTTAAGAGTTAATTTATAAACCTGGTAGAACCGACGAGTGGTTTGTTCATAATTAAAGACTTGCCTCTTATTCATTCTCTTACAAAAGGCCGTGAAATTAAACCTGCATATTCGTATACGACCCCATTTTTATACACTACGCGGGCCATGTCATAAATTAGGTACACAAAAAGGGAACATTATGAGTTGCGACGCTAAGAGACGACCTTTTTCTCATTATTCTGCATTTCCATCCTGAAATGTGTACAGAAAATTCTAATGATATAATATAATATGAGTAATAAATAATACCTACATTAGGAATTGTTTCTCGGAGACAAATTTAAACTTGTTGTTTTAGACACTTCATAGTAAAGAACTTTTAGATAAAATAATTAAACTTTGTACCATTACATGAAACAGTTTAAAGTTTAGTTTTTAGTATAGTCAAAAGCAATTCGCGATTCACAATATATATTTTAATAAGACCGTCAAAAAATAATTTGTGTATATCTTTGATACAACGTATATCTGATATCTCTGACAGTAATATTATAAACCTTTAATGGTGCACCATTAAGGGTTTATAGACCACTGTATATGCACATACTTAATCATCCAGACAAATGAAATGAGCACATACTTAATTTAGTTGGCCACTTTCCGTTAGCTCTTTAGAACAGATAATTGTCATGTCACTGAATATATGTACAATGTACATTATTAAATACGATATTTCAATTTAATTTAATACACGGAAGTGGTTAAAAATAGATTGCAAATTTTGAAGACTCAAATGAAAGCTTATAATGAAGCAGTATTTCGCAACTGCTAATTGTTGGAAGGGATCATTATGTACTGTTATTATAGGCTATTATTTACGAGGGTCTTATAAAGAGATCCGGCTCTAATATTTCGTTACTTGAGAATGTCTCATTAAGTTTTCGTACAAGAAAAAATATTTGGTCTTCAAGAAAAATGCAGATAAATTTATTTGTCGGTCGGCCCGTAGGGATAACTAAGGAGCCGTTTTGACGGCGATCACTGGAAATTCATAGCGAAAATTTAGGATTTTTTTGGGCGAGCTCACAAAAATAATTATCCTTATTTTAATAGAAATGTGATGAACAAACAAATTCTGCTATAATTCCAAATTATATTAACTTTCTCTTATATTCGTGGAGCACAATCTTCTTATACTTTTATTAAATTATCAAAGAATAAAATAACATTTATAGAACATTTAAACTAATGCAATATATCGAATATATACGTTTTAGGTAAACATTTTAAATTTATCATTAATTGTATCTCGAGTAATGCCTTTTAGATTTACTGAGGCAACAATAATATTGCAAAGTGTTATCATATTATTCGTCCCAGTGCTAATAGCATTAGGACAAATAATAACATAATTCATATTTTAATCAATTATTGTACAACAACTCTCTTTATATGTAATTAGTTCTTAGCCCCAGCTTTAGTCTGTTTTTTTTAGAAAAAATATGCCGTGGTAGATTTTGGAACTTAATTATTTTAATATATAATTAAAAATTTATATCCGTCAGGTATTCAGTAGAATCATGGTAACAACAATATGTAACAGATAGGCAACCCGCCACACATTTGTATTTATAATATTAAAATAGAAAAGCAATCAGCTATCATTACAATAGTTAAAAAATATGTTTTAATATGCGGAAAACAAAGTTTAGGTATTAAAATTTCTTTCTGAACGCCATTTAATTCTTATGATTACACAAATGGCGGAGGCAGAAGTTTATGGTCGCCTAGTATCTTTATTCTGCTGCATTCTGAACACTTAAAAGTTTTTAAACGCATAAAATATTTTTTGTTAGAGTTGGACAATCTACACCAAAATGAAACATTACCGGACATGCCAGTTAGAGTTGCTAAAAAAGATACGGCATTACGCATTGCATTTTATTCATTTACTTATCGGGTATTTATTACTTCTAGCAACAGCTATGAGAGATATATTTAGGACAGTAGAGATACAAAAAGCTTACCTTGTGAAAAATAATAGTTACTTTCTCTAAATTATATACAGGCTCACCACAAACTAACTCTATTATTGATAGTTTTAGCTATGTTACATTTTAGAGCGATACACAATTTACACGGTAATTCTGGGCAGAAATAGTAGTATTGAACTCTACATATTAGAATGTTACACGTAATACCACATAACCTAAAACTATACAAATATTATATTACTATATATACCCTTAATATTTTGATATCATTAACTAACTGAAGACTCTATTAACAGAAGTAAAATCAACATCTATCGTTTTTACTACGTAAGCAATTCCTTAAAAAATAGAGTTTTTAGTATACATATGTAGAGTTATTACGTATACATAAACCCGATCCAAATAAGTTAGTTTACTTTATATCAAACCCTTCGAAATGGAATTCTAAATATCTTATTAATATTATAAATGCGAAAGTTTATAAATATGGATGCACAGATGGATGGATGGATGTTTATTAATCTTTCACACAAAAACTACTGACTGGATTTTGATGAAACTTTACAGCTTATACACCAGAATAAGACTAATTTCATGCCGGTGTAACCGCGGACATATCTAGTAATAAATAAAATCTACGCTAAATAAACTCTGTTCAGCATCAATGTAGTTGCATACAAATATAGAATATAATCAATTCTTAAAATATTCTTCTAAAATCTTTAGCCATTTCTTTTTAAAGGCAGTAGATGAAAACATCACAATATATTGTATATTAAAAATTAGCTGCTGAAGAAATATTTAAATATTACCTACTGTATTACTGATGAGCATTATTACTTACTATAGTCATATTGTAACTACTGGGGCCGCAAGTCACAGTAATCCATATTTCAGTTTAGTCGCTCAAGCCATCCTAGGATTTGAGGGCCATGAGACCTCGGGGAAATCCTGTACACGAATAGATCTGTATTACTGCTGAGGAATTGTATAATTAGAGTATAAATCTAAATATAAACGAATATCGGAAAGAGAAATCGATTGAGAGCGTGACTCTCCAATAATGAATACAGCAATAATAAACCAATTTGGTTTGAGATATGTTAGGTTATCCCCCTGCCATGTCAAGTGTTGCATTCACCACAGCGTCACTGTTCACAATATCTCTGACTATAGATATAAATAAAAACATGCATGTACATCACGACGCCCCTCAAGAGTGGTTTGCCACGTCTGAGGACCAGTGTATTATGCTTCTTGTATAAATTTACACTCGCTGTAATATTTAACTTATGTTTCTTTTTTTTATACTTTCACAACTTTTATTCTAAATACTGTATATATAGGCAATAGTTTTATCACTTTCCACTCAAGTGAACCGCAAGCTCAGTTGTCCCGTGAATATCATAAAAATATCTCCGTAGATGGAAAATACTTTGAAATATATTCAAAGATTTCCAGGAACTAAGCAGGAAGAAATTAAATGGCAGCTTCCTTTTGGTTACTGAAATGTACATCTATATTATTACAATAACAAAATTAATAATTTGAGAATAAACAAATTAAATAGGCACCATAAGCTTAATAAAGTTTATGAAAAGATAATTTCATAGCAACTAAAATATACATAAAAGATTTGTTTGCAAGGAAATTAGAGCTTGATAACTTATGAAGAATTTTGATGTATGTAATGTAGAAATCTTAACTTCTTTTAATTACTTTTCAAATTAAAAGGAGTTAAGATTTCTACATTACACACATTTTTTAGATAAGAAGATAAGCCTTTTTACAAATTTACACATCAATTACTCACGATGTTTCGACACTGTTACAAACGTCATAACGGCAGTGGTATGAAAATGGCAGTGGCAATTATTCCGAGCAGACAAATCTGTCTACCGCTTTCTTATGCTATTTCTATTTACTATACACCACTACTACTGGAAAACACTTCATAGTCACAACAAAAAAAATACTCACTATATCGGGAGCTCTTGAATAATATTTTCAAGGTAAATATCTTGTTTATATAAAGCGTACATTCTTAACTTCTCAATTACGAAATTGAAGCATTTAATTTTCTAAAACATTTAGTATTTGTATTTGATTTTCATTTGAACATGAATAGTTAGTTGCATAATTTACTGTAATGCATGTGAAATTGCTCTATGCGAAAATAAAGATTTTTTAACTTACTATAATATTAAACAATCTGATGTTATATTTTATTGTAAATGACAACCGTCGCCAATGTATGTATAATATCGACAGCCTCGGTGGTCTAGTGGTTAAGCATATCGCTTTACTAACTGGTGGTCGTGAGTTCTATTCCTCGCACGGTACAAATATTTGTATTTATGACTATGTTTGTTTGTATCGGTCTGGGAGTTTTCTATGTATAATATGAATTTATTTACAAAAAAATGCATCCATGTATTTATATCTAGTACCCATAACACAAGCTCTGCTTGGGACTAAATGGTGTTGTGTGAATTGTTCTAAGATATTATTATTATTATTATCTATATGAATAGCAAAACGTGAATCACATCTTCATTTACCTCATAAGCCATGAGAGGCAAGCGTTGCCGTTATAGAGTATTAAGGTGTCATCAATATCTCGATGAAATATATATATTAATAGAATATATATACCTGATTTAGTAAGTTTTTTTGTATTACTACTGTAGTGTACATCAGTAAAATTAAATACTTATAAATATATTTTTTGGAATAAAGATGAGCATTATACCACAATTCATTTCGGTTAATCAAATTATACCGGTTTGGTAAACCGGTATATTCGAAACCGGTAAATAGTAATATACAATAAAAACAATAGGAGTAGGTATTAGTGTTATTTAGTACCTACGAGCGCTTCACTTGCAGAGATCATTAGCGAGCAGTCAGAACAGTACGTTCATTGTCTGTGGCACTTCGTTTAAAAGAAGAAATCGTGAAGTACCCACCTTTAAGTCATATTATTCTTATTTCTATACAAATAAGTACTACACTAGTATAACACATTATCATTATATAGTACAAAATAAAGTATTTTGTACTATGTAATGATAATGTTTTATACTATTTATTCTATGTTTGCTTAAATCTTTAAAACTACGCAACGGATTTTGAAAGATATAACTGGAGCTATTTTGTATTCTTCATTCTATACATTTATTTCTAGTTCTGTTTTTCATTATTTTTTTCTACTACTTAGTTTCTATTTTATTAATACTATAAACATTACTTGGTACGAATCATATTACAATACGGGTAAAATGTCTATTTTTTCCTCTCTTCTCACTCTCTTTGGTAACGTAACATTAAGTACTTAAATGTAAATAACTAACTGCACAAATGATTCAAAGAAAACTTTACTTTAAAATGTTAACACTATAAAAATAAAATCACATAAGTATGTAGCTAGTACACGTACGTAATGTAACCAGCGTCACCCAGACGTGTCGTTTTATCATGTTACTAAGTAGACTCGTCTAGACAATATTCAGGTCGAGTACACATGCTAACAGCGAATTGTAAAAGGAATATACATAATATATTCCTTTTACAAAATATAAAAATATATATTATTTATCTCAACTGGAATAATTTATATTATGCTTAGATAATTGTACTTCTATATACCAACTTTATAAAAAAAATGAACAGGTCTTATAATATTTTTTTTTTATTATTATACAATTTGTTCTATAAGGAGTAAACAAAAAGAGCATGGTAATTATAAATCATAACTTCTCTTTCTTTCCTTAAATGATAAAAATAAAGTTATGATTGTATATAATAAACAATATATTGATTGCATAGATATATGACCAAGACGGGGAAGATATCTACATACTTTCAAATAAAAGACTCAACAAAATAAATCATACAGATAAAATAACACCAACCTTGTTATCAAAGTCAGCTGAAACTTATTTTTAAATTATAAAATATTTTTTTTAAAAATATATTTCTATTATACTCATTACACCTTGTTTAAATTAAATTGGCTAAAGAATATAAAATCAAATCATGGTATCATTTAGGAAACCAACGATCTCACATCTGCCGAAGAAGCATCGAAAGGCACCCTCGTCTCGGCGACAGATTGCCCGACTCAATTTACACTCCCGTTCACTTCATTTAGCACCATCGATGACTTACTATAAATTGACAGTAAACACGTTCTATGTTATATAATTATATCGTATATTTTTTTTTATAAATTCATAATTTTAGATTATTATTATTATTATTATTATTAGACAGTTAATGATTGAATGTAGTAGGTGCTTTGTTCTTACTTGGCAAATTTACATTGTCTATTTCTACTTATCATTTATCTTTAAATGTTTAATTTGAATTGCATGCGATCACGATTTCTGGCACTAAATTATAATTATGTAATTATGTCCCTAAAAACTTTTCCATTGTATCGTATAATTTGTATCATATATATCGTCACGAAAATATATAAAAACTCACTTTTGTATTAATACTCTAGGTCTGAAACTATATTTTCATTAAATCTGTTGATATAGCTATCATAAATGAATATTACATATGTATCTAAACTACTCCTCAGCATAACTTTGACGAAGAATACAATTCCTTATTGCCAGTTGTGTGGTTAGCCGGAACAGAGAACATTATTATGAAACCAACCTTGATGAGAACAGTCAAACAAACATCTCTAAAATTGCAATTTCGTCTATGCTGACGAATCATGAACTCAGACATCGCGTCACAAACTAATTACACAAGACAATTTCTCGCCAGTCTGTCCTCGTTAAAACAACATAATATTATGTAAACTTATTTGAATGTGCAGTTTAATTTCAGCGTGGCTGCCTGAATAAATGAGACCTCCTTTGCTTCAGTCGTTAAGCGGACTCAATTTGTTTATCACATCATTTCGTTAGGCACCAATGTATATTATATAAGGTAGCGATATTTCTTATTATTTTAGATATTTTTGTTAAAAATAACATCAAGTAACTGACTGCCTATTTTATGAAAACCTATCATGGGAAGCAGATACTTAATGGAAGAATTGGAAGAAGAAATAGAATTAGAGAAAAAGATCCCACGTTGACATTATAGTTCAAAGTTTCTCTTTAGTAAAGATTATACACATCAAGACAGATATCAAAGTGTATAATTTCTGATTGAATATATTCAATGAGTAGATAAAATATTACTTAGTAACTAGTTTCCTGAAATCTACTAATCATAAACTATATTTATAATGGAAAGATACTACTGTTATTTTTAACTTGTTTAAAAGTTATAATTCACTAAGGTCGTAAGAATGTTAAACTGAAATTTTACGGGAACCTTCATTTTGAACAGACTGAGTGGGCGTTTTCTGTATGGTATTAATAAAATAAAGATCCTTAAATAATTCTGTGAAGAAAAATAATATCCCTGCAGAATTCGCACAGATATTTACATGCTAATCTTTAGAGACCCAGGTATTCTCTACTACGTGTACTTTTATATACTAAGTGAAATAATCGTGTATGATCCCTATAACATTAATAGACCACCACAATTTAATTAACGTAGGGATAAATATGGACATTTATGCAGAATTTTATTTTTCAATCATTCGGAATCAGTCGGAGACTATGAACAGATATGGTACAGATGTTACGTCGCGGGTAGAGAGTGATTGCCAGCAGAATTATAGTCTCTTTTGGTGGTCCTGATTAATCATCGAGTTCCAGTAGCCTACGATGAAGCCTACGTATATTGTCAGGGCCTATCAGTTAGTCGGCCAGCACATTAGGATGGTTTACTAGCCGTGTCTTGTACTTGGAGTAGTAGTGTTTTATCTCTTCGGCAGTAGCTCTCACACACAGTAGTATCTCATCACAAACACAGTAGTGTTTGTGATGAGATACTCTTGAACCTCTGATATTTTTGTGAGCCCTTTATATTATGTTTATGTTGGAAGCTAAAAAAAAGGTATTGAAAAGTTTATTACTGTCTGTATCAGTTTGAACATTTTCTGTTATTTATGTATGAGTCTTGTTGCTGTCTAGTATCATTATTTCCATTTCTACCTAATTTAGACTAGATGGCACTATTTAGTATCTATGTGTATTATTAGTATTGTATAAACAAGAAGTTTCAAATGAATTGAAGATAAAATATAAAAGGATCTTTTAGCCTCCGTTCTATTCCTGTTCTGAATTCTGATATTAAATCACTGGCCTACCCCAATCGACAATCGTTCAGATTGTTTAATTTACATAGGGAACGCTTTCCTATTAAAAACCGATTGAAAGTCAAATAATTATTGATCGTTTTAGAATCTAGAAATTTCTGATGTTTAGTATTTTAAATAAGAACGTAACGTAGTATTAAGTTATCTTCGGCTGATTATATCTGTATCGGAATTTGTTGTTTCTGATTACTTGATATAATATTGACAATTTCATAAACAGATCTTGATAAATGTTTTGATTCCGTTCTAATTATAACTGCGAAGGATATTAAAATGCCAGGTAAATAAGCACGGTTTCTTTATCTATTTGTTACGTTTACTTCACAGCGGTACAGATATCAATGTAATTTTATATATTCTTAATTCTCGAGACTAAAGATATTCTGGAAGAGGATATAGTAGGAGATGAAAGAATATATGGAGATACAATAATATCTCAAGTATAAATTTCACGTAAAAGTGGCGACACGGGCATCAACTGATCTTAAATAAAAATTCCTATTCCATTGTTTCTTCATATCTCATATTTTCGATTCGTCACGGGAATCCAGACAAACAAATTGTCAATCGATTTACCCGCATAAATCAACTTAAAACGAAAGCGCTAAACGCAAATTGACAAGTGAACTGTCGCCTCGTCGAGGATGAGGGTCCGCACACCCGCTTATGAGAAAATCCAGAGGGTTTAGTTACATATTACCTACATCCTTTAACCTTTTATATACGGTCACATTTTTTGTACGTTACGGTTTTAAGATGTATAATTGTGATTAGATTTCATTAATTAACCTATGGCATTAAACCATGAGCTGGTATTAATTATGTTTATTGTCATTATAATATATTTTATCCTATTGCATTAATACCTACAATGTCCAATATATTGTAGGATAAGGTGTATTTTAGTACACCGAGTACTAGTATTTATCTGTGAAATCATAAGCTTTTTTGGGCTAAAATATAGCCCAGCCTCGCCATACTCTCTACAATCTTCATGTCGAAGTTTTTAAGATCCCTTTAACCTTTTATTCGTGATAAGATACAAACAGGCAGACAGACACACTTACGCATTTTTGTAATATTAGATAGATTACTAAAGCTAACCTAGCTTTAGTAATTAATATAATTTTGATATAAACTAATATTATTTTTGGTATTTCTCTTATGAAATCTAATTGTAATCAATACACTACCTACCCTATAGAATTTCATTTTTTATTGGAGGAAAATTATTTTTAGAAATAAGCTCACGCATGAGCATATTTTTTATGTTAACGTTTAATTTTTTTTCTTTGTTGCACACAAATAAAGAATAAAATACAACTCAAAGAAGAGCGTATACTGTTTCATTTAGACCGGAAGATCGAAAGTTATTACTGTAAAATTCTTTGTGTAAAAAATGTAACGTGTGTGTAAATTTACACATACATTTCTTAGACGTTTTCATCACTCTCCATTGATGAAAACGTCTCTGACAAACTTAACTGATCCGATATATGAAAATACTTATTTACTTAATTTACTCATGCCATGTTTCTACCTATATTTTCTATTGTTAACTGAGCAATGTAGTTGTACATATGTATTTAATTGGTCTTATGCTGTATATCTTAGTCTGTACCATGCGTGTTCTTTTGTCTATCTAAAATAGTCTATGTTTTTAAAACTTTCCATGAAAAAGGATCATAAATATGCTGTTGTATAATTAAAACTATACGGTGGATTGCTTAAGCTTTTAAGAGAGGTGGAGCATAGCGAGATTTCTCGCTTGAAAATGAGCTGAAGAGCCCGGCTGGCAAAGCACCTCGCCTTATATTGAACTTCAGCTAAATAGCCCCTCATTTACACATTTATTTTATCGCAAGTGTTCGTGATTAGACAAAGGTAAGGAAATTTTAAGGTATAGTAACTTAGTCAACTCGGGGAGAGGATTGTTAGTAATGGGAATTAGACAGTAGTGATGAAACTTGGGTAAAGGAATGTTAGTACTGGGAATTAGACAGTAAATGATGAAACTTCTAACTGCCGACAGTAATTAATTATATATGCTGCAGAAAAGCTTCCTGATTACGTTCAATATAAGACTGCAAAGAAAAAAAATATGTTGTTATATAGTATACGCAATATAGTAATACGTATAATTAAAATATAACGAATCGCTATTTTTTTAATGTATCTTCCATATGAAAGATAGATTAGAAAAACTAATATTAGAGGACACTATAAATGTAATAGAACCCAAAACAATATCCTTATACTTTTTATGTCTGTATATTTGTGAACTCTAGTCTCAGATTATCCTATTTTGGTACTTAATATTATTAAAGTTGTAGAGTTGAATATATTATGGTAAGCTTCGATGAAATTGTTTTGTTTATTTTATTCCAATCAGTATTGTTTTTCAAAATATCACGACGCACAAAGTCGCGGGTACTCAAGTAGTTTATAATATTATTATAAACTACTTGAGCCCGAGTAGAAGTATTAATTAAAGTGAGTAAAATTATTTATTGAAATAATCGAATCATTTGCATTTAAATTGTGCTCACGTTGCACAATAATGTAAGACATCATACATTGTTCATTACAACTATGTACATACTGATATCTAAGACAATAAACCACAACAATTTCTCGAGTTTGACTAATGTAACGTCATCAGTGGACGCCTCGTTTGTTTACGTTTAATAAACACAATGCAATCTTGATCCGGCATATTGTTATAAGCACCACACGGTCGCTTACAATACACCATCAGTAATAATAATGACGTCACGTCGCCAAACTGTCTCCAGCCCGACTTGCAGTCGTTAAAACAATCGTAATTAAGTCCCTAATTTATGACTCGTTACGACTCCGCATTAATTTTATCTTACACGACAATGACAAGTGAATTCGTTGTGTAATTGTCTTTTCTATATGTGGTTTATGTTTGCAAGAAGAAGACATAATAAAATATTAAACTGTATTCAAGTCACGAAAAAACTTCAATCCCTAAAACTAGTAACATTGTCTTGTTTAGATACATGCATACATGAGAATCAACAGCTTTTCTATAAAAAATAATCAATAAAACGAACCTGTCTATTTGAAGTCAGATTGAAAAAAATGTTTTCCAAGGATAAAATATGCTGGGAAAAGCTTACGATTGTTGTATTTTGAGTTCAATCGTAATAGATGGATGCAAGTTCAGTGGATCGAATTAGACTAACATTTGTTTAGGGGTGTATTTTCCATATAAATCTAGAATATAAATCACTACAATGAACTCAATAAATGTCATTCCCTTTCTTGTTATTTCCTTAATTTACAATGCTGCTTCTGCCTACTAGCACACGCCTCCACTGACAACCCTTCGAAAGACGTGTAATGTACCTCAAATAGTACTTATTTATTTTCTATACGTAATAAATCATATATAGAATTTACAAGTGTATTTTATGGGTATCAAATTGATAATAGAATAGAATTACAAGTATTATAACCTATAATTCCTCGCATGATTCCTCGCATGTTGCAAAGGTTTTCTACGTATAATTATTATGTATGTATTTATAGAAAAATGTCTAGTGCCTACTTAACTTAGGACTAGATTACATTGTGTGATTTATCCATTATTATTAATAGTAGTAACAAAAACTTGTAATATTGATACATAGGGGCAATGGAAAAAAACTGAAAAATTCTATAAATATCGTACATAATATTTTAATCGCACTGACCAAAAAAAAACTCATAACTGTAAAATTTCTATCATGCAAGAATAGAACCAACGACCATTCAAAGTAAAGCAGTGTGCTAAACCAAACTAAAATCATTAAGGCCCTTAAATAGACAATTTATACAGATCTTGTTATAAAGTTATATATAGGCAAGTTAACATAATCCTCTATGAATGAATGACAATATTATTCTAGCTTACGTGTTCTCATAATTCTGGAAGTACACTAAATTGTTTGCCATAGCAACATCATAACACTTCCACTAACAGCAATTCATGCTCAGTACAATTTCCATAGAGTATAATGTAAATTACTGAGATATACTCTATGGAATAGAGAGCCGGGATAGTGTATCATTCAAAGCAGGAAGAGTCGCTTTCGTGTATAGAATAATGTTAATGTATAAATACACTCTTTTATCCTTCACCAATTTCACCCCTTCTTGTTTTTTTAAGATGAAACATATCCTATTACTGTTCGCATGTACAACCCATCTTCATGTAAAATACCAATCCTTTCAGCCATTTAGTAGCAAAAAGATAACATATTTTCAAATTAATAATATCAGTATGATAGAAACAATAATAATATAAATTGATATACGCATATTAATATAGTACAGCTAAATTATTATTACCAATGGCTATTTTATACGCTATAATTAAAGTTTATATTTATTGTTATCAAGCGTAGATATATTGATAATGAAAAATCAACTATAGACTCAGTCGTGTTTATGACAACTATTACACACTGTGAACTACGTGATGTAATTGACAAACTCTGCATGTCCCTTCCGTCTTAGAACACAGTAGTCTGTATCATAATCGTTAGACCACAGCTTTCATTAGCACAATGCAGTAAACATCTAAAGTAGGTTAATATTCTTAAGCTACTCCAATACAAGACGCAGATGATCATGCAGTATCTGCATTGTACCCAATCAACAAGATACAAAGATAAATAAAGACAAATCGTCGAACAAGTTTATGTTAATCCCGTAAAGGGTCGACTGAGATAAAGTCCTCGTGGATTACAGTGTCGTAACTCGGCTTAGAACGGACACTCCTGACACTATCGGCCGCAATATTCCATGGATTACTGGGAGATTACTATTACCCACTGCATATATGACTGCCACTAATTAATACTCAGCCACGGAAAGTTTAACTATTGAACTAAATGTTCCAGAGTTTCTGAACTGAATAGGTAATAGCTGTGTGATTATATTGGTAATTTGAGTTTCAATTGCATATCATTCAATAAAAAAACCTAAATGTCATATCTACATGTAATATTTTCAGTAATTAATACTGAAAAATACTATTCAATTTCAAATCTAACTGAATTTACAGTATATGTTAAATTCTCATACATATAACATATAGTTTTTATATAGTAATTTTCTTTACCAGAGAAAATAGTAAAAACGATTATATGTAATATTTAACAAGTTTTTTAAACATATTCGAAGTCAAACATGTCGTCAATTAAAGTTTCCGGCATTCAACACAACGACAAACAATTAGTATGTTTGACAAAGCCATTAAGCAACAATGTACAATAAAAATTGTTTGACAGAGTTACTGAAACTTTACGAATTTACCGTAAAGTCCCCAAATAGGTACTCCGTATAAACAGTACATATAATATGGGTAGTATAGCTGATTTCTTATAAAGGCGACCTCACTCCCGCTGTCAGTAACACGTCAGACCCTTACAGTAACCGGCACAAGAACAAGCTAAATTTATGCATAATATTATCCACACACACTCAATTGATTCTCGTTCTTATTCACTTATACAAACTACATGCTAATTTAATCATCTAAAAGTATTTTAGTATTATTTTATAGCATTGCTTTTAAGGTTTGGTCAGTATTATATTTCATTTAAACAAGATAAAATTATTCATGTCACATGCAGTTTCGTTGTTATTTTTCTTGCTCCTTTATTTTTAATTTAGTTTCGTACAATATTATTAATATTGTTAAATATATTGTACAAGATGTAGATAAATATACTTACTTTTTGATTACCCTACTGTACAGTATAGAATGTAGGCGCAATTCCCATACTTATATTTATGGAAAATATAGCCAAGATATTTAATTAAGACGTGCTTTGAAAATATAATGATTGAAATGTTCACAATTTCTTCGTCCTCTATACAATTTAGGGCATCTTTTCCTACAGAGCTCTTCCCGTAACTCAATTCCTCGTACATTGTACGCCAAAATTAATCCTATTTGTGTTTTCAACAAAAAAGTTAAAAAGTAAATAAAATATGTGCATTTTAACGTTATACTTTGACGGAGATGCCATGAATGAGGCAAGCCAAAGAGCAGTGCTCACGACTTTTGCCGCTGAATAATTCATTTAATCCTTTCAATATCGCCAACTGAAGGTAAGCTTTAGCTGTTTTTGTCTTTTTATTTATATTGAATATTCTAGCTTATACTGATTATTATAAATATCTAAGAATTTATAAAAAATATATGTCAATCATTTTTTATAAAAAATATATCACATATTTTTAGGCTTCTTTGTCAATAAAATTATATTGTATTAAATAAGAATATTAAATGCAAAACAGACATCGAATATCTTATGCGTTTTCCAAAGGTTAAGAATTTGTAGGAATATTAAGTTCAAAAAATGAGTTTTCATATTTGATAAGTTAAATCTATATTATAATCATCACTAACGGTAGACATCTCTATAATAGGTTCATTAACAATTACTAGTGAATTATGAATAAACATAGACATAACTTTTATTAACACTCTGTGTCTGATTTGGAATATTTGTTCATAGTTTGTAGAAAAGATAATTTAAACCAAATGCCTTTGAAATTACGTAATAATTAGTACAGTATTATATATGGTAGTGTAATTTCTTTGAAACAAAATTAATAATTATTCCTATTGAAACAGCTTTGAAAAAAACCTGTTTTAAATCTCAATTTTTTTTCAGAACTACTAAAGTTACAACGCTACTAGGGTAACTTAGATATGTATATGTGTATATATAAAAAGCTTATTCTAGATAAATGTCTTAATTATCAGGGGTTAATAAACTGTACAATTTGTAAGTAAAAGTAACAGATAAAATAAATATTTACTTTTTTAATGATTCTGCGTGATATAGTACTTTTTAATTTAAATAATATTACTCAGCCTAGTATATATACCCATATAGAAGTATTCAGTGGACGGGTTTACATTGATGACCTTCGTAGAGCAGGCTACGGCTCGTTAATTTGCGCAGATTGGGATTTGATCTCGGTCGGATCAATTTATAAAAAGAACTCTTTTTAAATTACCTCGGGTCAGAGTGCTTTGAATTAGCTAGTAGTCTGGAATGGCAAATCGGATGTACATATATATGTATGCAAATATTGGAACAATTAAAAAAAATCTTGGGCATAGATATTACCATATTATCATGACGTATATTTGATCAATATAATAAAGTAAAGATATATTATATCAGAAGAGCGGGCATCTTGTATCTAAATTGTACAGATCAAGTATTGGCTAAGAGCAAATATGTTGTAGAATTATTTAAGATATCCTTGAATAAATATTTTAAATTGTTATCATAATACCCGCATGTAAATATGAATGCAACCTAAAGTTAGAACTGTTTACATGATTGGATTACCTAATCAAAGTTAAAAGTACTCGAACCACCGATCTCGTATGAATAGACTGATGAGTGTAGAGGAAGTGAAAGAGGTCTGTTTGCATTTGACGTTCCATTGTTTCTCATTCAATGAGGGACGACAGACGGAATATATACTCTTATGCATCTATGTAATTACTTCCTATCAGTTGTTTGTACTTATAGTATCATGAATGATAGAAAAAATATGGTGTAATACAAAACGTAAGAAATAACCCTGAAGAATTAACACAACGCCATTTATTTCGTGGAACTAAATGGCGCTGTGTTAATTGTTAATAAGCAGAGCTTGTGTTATGAGTACACTAGACAACTGATATAAATACATAGATTTTCAATACATATATAATATACACAGAAAATACCCAAATCGATAGAAACAATCATACACCAAGAATACAAATGTTTGCACCATACGAGGAATCGAACCAGCAACCAACGGAAGTAAAGCGGTATGCTAAACCGCTAGACCCCCGAGGTCATCGATGTAATTTATGTATTTAAAAAAGAAAGGGGTTTGAAATCAACTCAATGTTCTATAACTAACTATATGCTACGCAAATTCTTGAAAAAGTATAAAAATACTATGACGATACTTTGGAGTGAGTACTCTCAAATAAGTTCATGTGGCATTTAAATTTAACTGTGTTTTATAATATACGCATCCTGTAAATAACTAAAAGAAGGAAAATAATCTAAAGAACCTATATATCCTAACATTATTAAATAATATTGAATTTGTTATAGTTATTGAAAACAGTACTTTGCACTTCCATGAAATATATTGATAAAGTTCGAATTTGTTTCATTCAGATAACCAAACAAAATATTAATCACGTTTTATATCGTTACTTCATTAAACGTGATTGTTTATTAATTACTTACGAAAAAATTTGTATACATGTGATATTAATAACTTAATAGGATATAATTACAGTCCTATAGCAAAGGCTATATATAGATAAATAAAGAAATATGGACTGTAATTATATCACAAAGTTTAAATAGTATACCTATATAAAACATGTATAAAAATACATGTTTTATATACGTAGGTACGCTATTTAAACCAATTCAAGAGTGTATCAGGCTCTATCCGAATAACCTAGGTTGAAGTAATAAAGCAAGAGTAAATTACCTTAAATTCAATTATCTGAAGTTAGTTTTTACTACTTTAATAGGCACGACTTCGGTAGTCTTACGTTTAACACTCCGCCTTAATTACAATGGTCGCTAGATAGATTCTCGCACGTTACATAAATTAGCATATTAAAAAAAGTAATTTTAGTATTTCCAATTTCTATCGCTTGATTAGTACATGTAGTTCAATCTCTATTTTGTTTGGGACTACATGACTCTGTACGTGTTGTCGTGGTATAAAACGTAAAAAAAAGTCACAACAACTGCGGGGGAACGGATTAAATAATTGTAACAAAATAAATGTATATTGTAATGTAAATAGGTGCGTTACTTCCCTTAAATATTATAATCTATTTTATGTTTGTGTGAGTATTTAATTTATAGATATAGCGATATAGAGGTAGAAGTGTAATGATGGTACCAATATTGTTACCATCGTTACACCTCTACCAGATGCAAATCCGCTTTGTGTTATGTTATGATAAGACCGCCTTCTTACCCCTTTTATCTTGTTTATTATTGTTTTCTTTTTTATAATTTTATACATAATTGTGTATGTAATAGTATTTTCTATGAGAGTAACGATAAAGAGTTTCATTCATTTCATAAATCTACATCATAATCTGGTAGTTTGTGACTACAAAAATTAAAGTACTAAAAGAACATACGATAAACAAATTTGATTAGTTTTCACTAATCATTATTCTACATTTTTACTTTCTTTTGTCATTACAAATTATATACTTAAAAATTGTACCTACTGCGTAAGTCACTGAAACAAACTTAACAGTTTCATTATAAATTATCTGAAAGTTTCACGTATAAGAAATATACGGTATCAAAAAAGGTTTTTGTACTTGGTGACTCCAAAGGACACGACAGGTCTCTGACGCGAACCTATCCGTTACGGACCAAATTCTCTAGAGACATTTAAATCCAGCTCAACTTATTCTTTGTCCTCTAACAACTCTAGATGTCTTTTTAACTTTCCAACAATGAAAAAGTTTAATAATAACGTCGGTACTCTACTTATACTACAGTTGTAATCATTAAGTTAAATATAGGTATAAACTGACATGGTACTTGCGTCTACCATACATAGATGTTAATTTGATTTTAACAGTATTGAGTATAATAGGACCTAATGCTAGGTAGTCTTTTTAAACCCCCTTTGTAAAAAAGAAGACATTTTTCGCAGTCTATGAAATGGTATTATAAATATTTCTTTACTTTGTGTCATGTTATGATTTTTAATTCAACCTTTCTTTATTACAACATTTATATGTAACGTGATCTTATACTTAAAATGAATAGATTGAAATAGTTATTTTCGTAATTGTATTTGTCGTTTCTGTTACAATTTGCAGTAGTGATTTTTTAAATAAAATATTAAATTATTTTACTTGCTAAAGTTTAAAGTCGACATACTTGAAACGTTGTTCATGTACCAACTTTACGATTAATTCTGTTACTATAGGTACTACACTTAGGTAATGTGGATTGCTGAAATAAAATTGCATTTATTCGTTCCGAAATCTCATTTATATTGCAGTAATTTCCATCATTCTGTAAAGAGGCGATGGACCACTTTCCTGCACAATGTTGCGTTTAGTGATATGGACATTGTCAACACATTGTATTATGCTGTAAAAGTTTAGTTTATTGTTTCCATGTTAGAACGGCTACTTTATGTTGATAAACAACTATCATAGACACGCTGATGTTTTATTACCTGCTTTTTAAACCATAATATTTTGTTTTTATAACTTTCTATACAGGAATGGAACTTACTATGTTTTGACATAGTACAATTGACGTACATATATAATTATTAATAGTATTGTAAGTAATATGTATAAACATAATAAACATTTTGTTTAATATAATATAGTTCTTATCGTATAAATCTTAGTGTTCTTGTATATCAAGTATAACGAAAATAACTGCAATGCATTGGTCAGTCGGTGATGTTGAATTATATCATAATCATATTAAAACTTTGCTGCTTTCTGCATTTACACCGTTACGTTACCCAAAATGTATTTTACATTAAAAGAAAGGTCCATCTTATTTTTTAATACGTATATGATAGTCAGGTAAAATTACTTATTAACAGACATATTTAAAAAGCTAATAATAATATATAATAAAAACACATGCAACAGTCAGTAAACTCACAATATATGGTTTGTTGTCAAGTATGGGAAATATGCACATGCGAATTACAGGTTTAGTGTAACGTAAAATGTTAAAATCTATTAAAAGAAGTTAATTTTGTGAAGATGATGTGAAAACAAGAAGATTCCAATTAAAAACGAAATGCAAACCGTCAATAAAGGTGTCCCAGTTAGAAGTTGTTCAATTTACCAACTGGTTCGCATTTCATTGAAACCTCCCGTCCGAGTCTCCAACAAAAAGTTCCAACATGTTGAAAACAGTAACTTTTGGGCAAACAAATTTGAAAGTAAGAACTCAGTTATACGAAACTTAAAAGAGAATTCCAAAGGTAAGATGATACTTAAAACTAATTACATATTCTTTTTTATCTCCTTGAATAATAGATATTGAATTTATAATTTGTTTTATAACTAATTATTGTTATTTATATATCTCGCACCACTAAAATATGAAGAGTCCTACACTATCAACTATGCAATATGATGTTATCTATGATATCAACAACTATTTGATTTCCTATTTTTAACCGAAAGACAGAACATAAGAAATACAAATTGAATTCTACATATTATTTCTAAAGTCAGGTCAGGATTGAACTCACGATCTTTGAAGTGTATACATAGAGATGGTATTCCACTAAATAACTGTGTATTCTTATTTCAGATTGTATTATATGCATATTTATTTAGACTGGTAAAATAATAAGACAGTTATTTTCGTGAACTATACCAACCAAAACTAACGCTCGTATTTTTAACTAAAAAAAGTAAACTAAATTAAAATTGTTCTTTATTTTCAAGTAAGAGTAGAAATGGATTCAATTCAAGACAAGGACTCCAGGGGCCCTACAAAATAGATCCCATAGGATATATCCACGTATAAAACTGAAATCGCGTCCGCCGATATCTTTGGGCGGTAAAAACAAACCGAGAGTGAGGGAGGGGCGGGCATGAAAGTTGTCACCGAGCCGCGCAGTCAGCGAGAAATGGAGTAACCCATTTTAAACTAGAATGAATTGTACGACGTGGACTCCAGGTTCAACGGAATGCTGCTCATCGAAAAACTTACTGCTGTACTGTTTTACGAACATTAAATTTAATATTAAAAAATATATTACTTAACCAAGAATCCTTAAAAATAAAGTCAAATATGTCAAAATAATTAATAATTAAAATCTTATCTATACTATTCCTTTATTTTAGTCTACATTATTTGCACACGAATTTAAAATTAGTAATAATGAACCTATTACTAATTTTGAATTCTTGTGGAATTTTTTTCATCTTTTGAATACATTTTTGGATTTCTGTTAGTGTCTCACACTCAGAAAAGCCAGTCAGAAATATAATTTTTTTTGCTGATACCCAGTTTGTACGTAGTGCTGATATTCACTATCATTACGATTTTGTTATTCCAGCCAGGAAACAAACTCCTATATAACTTCAAAATTTTACGACTTACAGAAGCCCAACAAAGAAGTCGCCAAAATTTGACCAATTCATTTTTAAAAGTAAAACTAAATAAAAGTTCTCTAAATAAGTTGTTCGTTGAATGCTGAATCGGTATGTTAAAAGCAAAGAGCCATCTGACACGCCCTGCTAACTGGCACAAACTACCGTACCAATATTGACTTTGCTCCTTAAAACTTCCTCATTCATTCTCTATAATTAATATATTTTTTAATCTTTTTAATCGGGTAGACATTATTGATATGGCCCTTATTAAACCTCCATGTGACTACGATAGCCATAAATTTCGTGAATGTCGTTTAACGTTTGCATTTCTTTACTTTTCATTCAAATTTTAGCAAAACAAAGTAATTAGTTTTTAATTCATTTAAAACTCATATATAACTAACTAACTAACTCGCCCCGGTTTCGCACGGGTGCACATGTATTATATATATAAACCTTACTATTCAATCACTCTTTCTATTTAAAAAAAACCGCTACGTAGTTTTAAAGATTTGAACATACAGAGAGACAGACAGAGACAGCGCCTTTATTTTATATGTAATGATGATACAGAAATTATAAATTTACAATATATATATATATATATATATGTATGTATATAATACAAAATAACTATGTCTTTACATAAAAGATATATTATTAAATCTATTATCTTTGTATTATGAACTTTATAGTACTATATGCTATATCTTATATAAGGGAGACTTCATCAGCATATTATAATCTAAAACAAAGATAATATAAATATCATAACATTTGTTTCCTTTTTTACAAACGGTTTCGAAACAAAAAACAAAGTTTACCGAAAGTCGAGGGTTCAGGTATCCAAATAAGTAATAATAATAATATTTATTGAAGTGTCTTATAAAATTTAACATAAATATTACATTTATACAATTACTTATTTACTGTAATGATTTAAGAAAACAATACAAAGACATTTAAATAACAAAACGATGTAGATCAATTTATTTGTGGTCTGTAATTATGCAAATGCAGGTAAACAACTCCCGCAAGACCTTCGTTTGGCATCAAAGTATATTAGATAAATCTATTATTATATAATTCAGTTATCATTGGATAATTAACTTGTGATAATTAATATACATTTTCGTCTATGTGTGATGATATAATAATATTATAATCGGGAAAGTTTGTAAGTATGCATGTTTGTTACTCTTTAACGCAAAAACTTCTGAACGGACTTTGATGAAACTTTACAGTAATATAGCTTATGCTTTATCAGAAAACACATAAGACATATTTTATAATGAAATTTATTAAATTATTACATTCTTTTCTGTCTGTCCTTCTCTCCTATTATCCAGGATATGATACGACTAAATTAGAAAAACTAGTACTATTATATTTTCTTAACGTATGTAAACATAGCATTTGTACCATATTGCCAATTAATTCTGATTCCTGTAATATACCTGGTACATTAAAGAGCTTACGATTATATATAAATAAATAAATATTTTGTCCCTGTGACATTATTGGCAATTACAAACTCTTTTATATGTTATTAATAAATTACGACAAATTTGTAAAAACGTTTAAATACAATATATCCAGCTATACTCCTGACTGGTGAGTGACTCCGTAACTCGAGTTAGTAACCTAATCTGCAAAGACATAATAATAAAAATTCAAATAATAAACTTAATGAATGATAATCATATGAGGGTTTCTGCCTACCTCGCAATAAACCTGATATAAACGTCCGTGTAGGTAACAAATTTTGTAATTGTAAAATATCATTAAGTGTAATATAGCAAATCATACTCATATATTTACGAATATACGCCCATATTATATTCCACACATAAAATCATCTAATTTTATGAATCTCGTATAGAGAACAACAATCACTCTACTCTACTAGACCACTCGATTGATCCCTTGTGAGTCGCAATCTGGCTTGAGCCAATAAAGATCTTTTTGCCAATTGGTTGAGATCAGAATTCGTTCGAGACGTAACGTGGATTACTGCAAGGAGATATGGACTAATAGATTTAGTGAACATATATACTCAATTGAGACTTGATATTTATATTAAAATAATTATTAATAACTCATTGACGTCTTTTTGCACAGGAGTTTTCCCATTAGAAAAAGATATTAACTTACTATTATTGATTACGTGACTTGGTATATATATTATATATACCTATAATATTATATTAATACAATATATATATATATATATATACAATATTTAAGCTTGATTACATTGCTGGATACAGCTTTTATGTACCAGTTGGGAAGATCATCACCACGTATACAATTACAGGCAATGTTATCGATTAGTTTTATGATAATTCTTCCTTATTTATTATTAAAGGTTGTGAGTTAAATATAAGTAATAATAAGACATTAAATACTTTTTCTTATATACGACTTAAGTAAGTATCTTACGTAAGCTTATATTATAAAAACATGTGTATAACATTAGTTATGTTATACACATGTTTTTCTGGTGAATATGATAAATTGAAAAATACTTTATATTACCAGTGATTAGAATAGACTGTGTTATAGGTAGATAGTTTAGAACATTAATAAAAAATGCAAATTTAAAAGTAATAATTTTTATCATACGGGTAAAGTAGGTGCAATGTACTACAGCCTATAAGTATTATCTCTGTTTTGTTAACCTAAAGCAACTCGCATGGCTAGCTTTACTTAACTACCTTCTCTAGTAAATCACGTATCACCAACGTATTTGTTCAGGTAACAAAGTGATTGCTACTACACCTAAACAAATACTACCTATTGAGATTTTAACATTGAAATGTAAATGTCCGTGTATAAATACATGTATTTATATACTTTGATAAATTAGGTGATCTAAATCCTTTCAAGTAAATTTGAAACATATAGAATAACTTAAGTGTACTATATTTTAAGAATTTTAATTTATGTAAATATTAATACAAGCTATTATTTAGTAATCTTATCTTAGAAATACTGATTGTATGTTTATTTGCAATTTTATTGCTTTGATTTGCTTTGGCCTTATGTCTCTTTTTCTGTAATTAGATTACTTTCAACGGAACAGCTTATAAAGCAAGCTGGTGGATGTATGAATAACGAATTAAACACAGTGGTTAGCTGTAGTTAGAAAATCATAACCACGAATGTGTGTGATGGTCGGCATCCTACATACTCACCGTAAATAGCGCGTTAGTGCGTATAATCCATCCCGAATATAATAATTGATATCCCTATAATTAAATTTTGAAAGTCCCTCATCCCGCCACCGTAACCGAAATATGCGGTGTACTTTCGATAAAACATGAACACTTCTAAATGGAAATTCCGGAGTTAGCTTCGTTAACAACCCAACTTTATTCATTAGCGTGTATTGTCTACTGAATTTATTCGTCAGGTCGAACACGGCCAAACTCTAACAACATTTTGTGCTCCTTAAGACTTCAATAAATATTTTCACCGTATTTTGTTTATCTTACAGACACAGGGACGTAACTTTTATCATAAACAAAAGTTTAGTCATATTTGTTGGTGTTGGGCCCAATATCGAGATAAAGGTACGCTTTATCTTAACTGATGGTAGATAGCTGACCATAAATACATATTACATTGATATGGTAATTATTAATATATATAATAATGTAGTACAAAATAAATAAGTGTACATAAGCTGTATAAAAATGTGGTCACTTTTATAATTTAAAGTAACAATTATACAACATTCATAACAACATAATAGTATATTCATACAATGATAATAAGTTACAATAGTATTTTATATATGTAATATATTATATTATAGACTAATTAAAACGTATATCATTACATTTGTCAGGTAAATTAGTACAGAGATATTATATTCAAAATAAGACTAAATTGACTACATTAAGTATGTCAGATAAGTTATAGAGAAGTAATATATTATTATGATTGTCCAATCAGATTTATTAATATCTCATTATCATAAATCTGACATATAATTCAGTATTTGTCGATGCAATATTCGAACAATACAAAACTTAATCACCAGAAACAGTGTATTAACTAAATCGATTTAGGTAGTCCACAGTTTAATTAAAATTTGTTCTGGTAATTTAGGATTTAACCACTAAACAATGTGATTCGAATAACCAACCAAATTGACAGCCCACCTGAAGGAAATTGATAACCGATATCAATAATGTTACACGGATATCGCAAATTATATACAGTAATTAACGGTACAAATAATAATTAACGATACAATAACGGTAAAATTGGATGGTACCCATCCAATTTTACTTTCATATACCCTTCGAACTAGAACACCTATGTTAACTAGAAACCTATGTTTTTATGGAAATTTCCTATAATAATACGATTAATAAGGTAGTTCACGAGTAGACTGGGGATAGCGGTAGGTGTAAACTAAATTAATATTTAAATAAACAGTAGTACTATTATTTTAATAACTTATATTATTACTATATACAAATATTCTGTTTACAGATCTAATACAATTTTAAACATCAGTGAAAAAAGTTCATAACTCATGCTGCTTCTTTCATACACCAATGTTTCATGTACCTACATGTCTTCACGCACATGATCTTGGAGTTTGTCTAAAGTCTGCGTGTGATGGAATTACAACTTTTGTACATGACGGTTGAATCCATTAGTATGCGCCTCGCAAACTGCCAAACGCTTTATATAAAGAGCCGAAAGTTAAATTTAGGTATATTCCTTCACGTCTACACGACGGGAAAATGTGCTAGGTGTAATCTGAATCATTAGAATCCTTTCAAGGGAGTGTACCGATGAAACTTAACATTTTGCCTAAGGCTACCAGGGACGAAAAAGGAAAGTAAAAAAAAACAATACGGTAAAGCTAGAATAGCGAATACCTACGAATTAAAAATATTCAATCTGAGGCTGTGATTTAAATTTAGACTATACTATACGATACTTAAAAACTTAGATTTTACTTATTAAGTAAAATCTAAGTTTTTAAGTATCTAACTAAATAATTTAATTATCTGACTCTGTCTTATCTCACTATCTCATTTATTACTATCAATATTGTATGTGAAAAAGGGGCCGAAGATTGAAATAAATTACGTGACGCAAAATCTAAGCTCTCGCTCGATCACTAGTAATGTGGGAAATTAATTTTATCTTCTATTCTCCTAAGAGAATGCTCGTGAATTTATATATATGTATAGGTCTATATAAGTATTTATGTATATCTTTATAACGTATGTAACGAATACACTACATAATATATCTAATTCTAAAAGCTGTACAAAAGATTCTAATTTGTAGAAATAAAGTGATTTATTTCCAAGAATACCAAACTAAGTTATCGTAATAAAAAATCGTAATCTAAAAGTAATCCCTCAAGCCGACTAATTATTTTCATCAATATACGTAGATTCATTAAATTTAATTATAATAAACTCTATTATGCATAAAGAAAACATATTTACAGAAAAAGACTTAATCTAAATATGCTAAAGGCTGCCTTATCGCTCAAAGCAAGCTCTTACAGATAACCTGGATTGGATAGAATATAAAAATATTTTTATGCGTACATTGTATTTTTCTTGAAATAAGTGAAATTTGTTCCAAAGCTGTCGAATATAGGTAGGTACGAACCCAGTAATTAGCTATTTACTAAATCTTCTCCAGCACAAATATATTCAATTAGTCATTTATTGGAGACTAGTTAATAAAACTGTTCTGTGTTATTCTACGATAAAATTAATCTGTGCTTCAAACTAAATTCAAACCCATCCAGCCGTTTAAGCCTAATTGAGTAGTAACAAATATCTAAACATTCAAAATACATAAACACCCATCAGCCTAAATAAAAAGAGGTCATCGAATACCAAAGGTTAGGTTTGGTTAGGATTAGATTCAGATATTATATATCCTGCATCCATATTCAGCGCACTTATGGTTAACACGGAACCTGGTATGCTAATCTACCTCATGAATTTATAAAATTTATTACTTTCAAGCTATCAAAATATTTTGAAGAAGTATACTTCAAAAGTATATAAATAATCTTTCAAGTTCATCTCATAAAGGAATCAAATTTAGCGCTCTTTATTCTAAATCCATCAAAATGATCAAGGATTTATAGCACCGTCGCATGAATAGAAATATCCAATTCGCGGCTTCGGAAGCCGCTTATTTATCGTACAAATAAGCCTAATCTCTTTCAAAATTAAAACTCCATGAAAAGACGATCGCAATTAAAGCGCGCTCCTTTGATGCGCGGATTCTGCCGCTTCATTGAACAATCTTGCGACAATTCAAGCGTGCACAACCTGGAACATTTTAAATTTTCAGGTAGCTACGTACATTTACTTTAAATCATCAATCTTCGTGGGTATCTACTAGTCTCTTAGTCTTCGGCCGAATACTTACTACTCTTTTGAAACCGATTTAACTCTTTTCTATTATATCTTTATCAAAGCTTAAATATCTAACAAACAATCTCTAGAGCTGTATCTATACAGCTCTAGAGATTGTAGAGTCTTATAAATTCTAAGACTACATTGAATTCTAATGATGTCAACTCATTAAAATTGTAATAGTTATGTAATATAATAATAAATAATACTTATATTATACTTAAGGTGAACTTTGAATTATATAGAATATATACCCAATGATAATAATTAAAAATGGCTAAGGTTAAGACAGTTAGTATTATTGTAATACTATAGTACGGTCACTTTGCTTCATTCATAAATTGGTAACAAATAGCCATATAAAATATTGCCGGTGAAGAATACAGTTTTCTATGTAAAAAAAATCTTTTGTTAGAAGCCCAAAGAGCAAACAAAGTCATATCATTAATATGGCAATATAAAACTGTCAGGAACAAACGTAACGGCGCGCCGTTTCGTGGAATTCCGAATTCGCCCAAGTTCATCTCCGTGTCCGTCAATTTGTTCATAATTTCACAAATTCAAAGATTGTTTGTTCCCTAATTAAATTTTAAATTTTGTTACGAACGAATTTCGAAGCCGTTTTCTCCCATTGTTACATTACATTTTAGAATATTTAAGATAATTGCAATATCGTGCTAAAATTAAAATACTGTAGATAAACACAAAGGCAATTTAATAAAATGTCTAAACTCGTAATGTTTTATCACTGTTTATAATTACATTGTATTTATTACAATATGTTTTTAATATTCCTATACGTTAATTTACAGGTGTGGTGAGTACATTTTTTTTGTCTCTATTAAATTAAATAATCAACTATTTTAATAATCTTAATTTCAATTATGGTTATCATCATTTTCCTGTCTGAGACAAGCGCAGACCAATAATTGAATATTACTGCAGGATTAATGATAATAATAATCTAGAACAATTCAGAGAGTACGATTACGCTTATACTTTAGAGATCATCAACTATCTTTTAATAATAGTAATATTGATAGCAATTACCTGCAAGTAGTATCATGAATACTTTATAAAAATATATATTTAAAATTTATGTCTTCATTTATATTACGAGTTGCAGAGCAAGTGACTATAATATGCAAATAGAGAATTATCTCAAACTATTCTATGAAAATGCAATTACCTAAAGTTTATTCAGTCCCTTTCCCAAAGAGTCGACGCAATCTATTGTGAACGGGAAGAAGTGATGATACTGACATTCCTTTTCAGCTTTATTATATCTAATTGTGGACTAAAAATAATATAATAATATAGAATAATTTGACATAATTGTTTGTTGAATGATATGTATACGTATGTAAATATAAAATCCCTTCACAAGCAAAACATAAATATAATAATTCAATATCAAAGTACAAAGTTCGACATTGTAGCCGAACTAAGAGACAACTCAATACTCGAGAGTAGTGTACGTGGAACAGGGTTTATGTCCTCGTAAAACGATGACATCGGTAGTTTTGGGGGATGACAGCACGGAAACTACGGATGGCTACGTCTCAGTGTATACATAGAAACGCAGTTGGCGCAAACGCAATGGCTTAGATTTTCATGTACTTAGAATGTAGTCTGCAGTAACATATTTTGTGTACCTATTTATTTTTTTCAATTTTATAAGGTGAGTATGCATTTTACGTAAAGTTCCATTAAAAAAAACTTTCTAAGATTGTTTAATAGTACATATTTACGTTATAAACTAAATGCATGTTCACAATAATTTATGAACATGGATTGCTAGTTTTGACATTTTCGCATTGATAGTCAGGGCAGGGTTTCTTATATGTGTGAGAATATCACGGGTGAGACTTGAAGAATAGTCTTGTAATATTTAATTATTTATTTTGTTAATAGAATCATCTTTACATCGTTTTACGTCTTTCTGTCATCTAATACAATTGTTCTTTTTTTAAATAAAAAGTGCGACATAAATACGCGTAAACGCTTTTTCGACATATACATATATATGTATTAAAATGTATATTCAACGGTATCAATAATTTTATTATTTAAATAAGTTTAACCTAATTTATAACCACGACTACTACTACTACAGGATACTACACACACAAAAAAGTCTTTATAAATATTTTAATAGCGCTCATTATTTGTAATCATGGACAACCGCTACGAACAAGGGACAATATTGCGGTGCTATAAATATGTTACCTATAGGTATAGGTTACAGTCATGTAACCATAACTCATGATTTCCGCTTTTTATCTGGATAAAAAAAAAATGGGAATAAAAATGGGTTTGATATTATATTTTCATCGTCATAATTACAAATCATTGCGGTTAAATTCATAGTTTCATATTTATAATATACATGCAGGGTACCTGTTACCTATTATAATATACAGGATATATTTTTTTACCAGGGACCTATTTTTTATACCATACGTAATTTTATATCAGCCAACTAAATAAATAATGAAATTGATCAGTAAGTAATTAATTTTTATAATGATTTTCTTTAGATACTGTTTCGGTTACAATTATTTTTTCCAATAACTTTTTCATTTCATTTACTTAAATACTTCTTTATAAGAATTATAAATACTAAGCAATCTATCAAACTGTTCTATGTAACTACTACTATTTTATCAAATGATAAAATACAATATTTTCGATGGGTTTGTAATGAGAAGCGTTTTAATTATCCTGCAATTTTCATGAATAATGGAATCATATTACGACTCGAAACATAATAGTTTTGGTTTATGTGGATAGAGTTTGTAGGAACTTCTTATAGTCATGATAATATAACAGACGCATCATAATCACAATGTGCTTACATTGGACTACTAGGTCTTTTTACTTTATAAGTTTGTGTTAACTTAGTTTCATGAAAAAATATCTAAAGAAAAAATAAGAGCATTCTATCCTGAACAATGTCATCCTGTCTTGGAATACTAATTAATCTCTGACGTAGGACGTATAAGCCGGTATTTCTCAAGCGTGCGAAAAGGGTGCCATGGGCAGCACAGTATACCCATGTAGATTTTTATGTCGTTAGGCTACGTTACGAATCTAATAGGAGATTAACAAATTATATCGATTTAAAATTTAACGCGGTTATTACCTATACATGTAACTAAAATTTCTCACGTGTTTTACAAAGTTTTATTTATTTTAATTGAGTTCCGGATATTTCAATAGTAGCAACTAACAAAGACGTATGAAGGTAGACGATATATGACGACGGTATATGTCGGCGCCTTAATAAATTTTACCATGTACTCGCTGCTATTCAGTTTACCCGTAATCATAGCGGTTGAAACACTGCCGAAATATTAAATACAAATCTTAATAAAAATAAATAAAACGTGGTAAAATCGCATGATTTTTCATAACTATTCGTATGAATTATATCTATTTATGATTATAAACGATTTCCAGTCCTATTAAAAGAATTATTTAATAATATGTAGTTTAGTTACGAAACTTATTTTTTCCGATGTAGTCTTCGTCCAAAGTAATCTGTGTGGATATCTCAATCTCATCTATTTTAGCAACTTGCTTTTTAAAATATGTTTCGGTTGTAAAGCATAAATACTACGTGGCATGAAGGCATTACATCTCAGTAAACGGGAATGGTGACGCAGGAGTAGCACCATGGGAGTCACATGATGACGTGTTAAGCGCTGTAATATTCATGTAGGTATATAGGCAGCGGTTAACGTTTGCCATAAGGTGGGCAATTAGTTTGTTTACGATTATAATTAGATAAAAAATATTGCTATATATTTGTATAGTTCTATACTTTGAAAAATAGTCACTACACCATTAATAATTAAAGAAATTTATTCATTAATTTATTTTATTTCATTCTTCTGCTATAAAAAAATATATTTTTCCTCTCGAACGAATATTCTGAAGAGCGGTTCAATGACATAAAACTCCTCTTGTTTTTGTGATAGCCGTTGCATTGTTCTCAGTGAGTATAAAATAGCAATTTGGAAAGAAAATTTCACGGAATTAAATTGTCTGCTGGCGAGCAATTATGACTCTAAAGACACTATTAAATTTAAATACCCCTAACCGTTATTTCTTTACTGTATATATAATAATATAAATATTTTTTTATTATCTGCATTTTATTCATATATTTTATTTCGTTCTAAAACAAAAATACTTACATATATTATAACAAAAATGAAATTATATAAATTTAATAAAAAATAAAGATCTTTTAATATATATACAATATCTCTTTGTTAAATCAGCCGTATTCTTTATTAAACAATTATGTTTAGTAGTGAAATATGTTTTTACCAAAAACATAGTTAATAAATAGCTATAGAAAAAAAAAACTTTAGTGCTACAATAATATAAGTATAATAATCAATAACATATAGTAAATCGTGTCCTAATAACAGTATTTATTTTATAAGCTGCGTTTTGCTTCTATACTACTACCACAGATAACATAATATTACATACTACTAAGCTGAGTTTCCTGTTTATTCTCAATTCAAATACAAATATGGAAAAACTGCGTCATAAAAAAAACTTAAAAATAGTTTTATATAATTTCTTAAAAATAAATCATTTCAATTGAATATTTTTTATTAAATATGGTACATTATATAGAATATACAAAAGCCTGGAATTATATAGCCAAATATTTTATTCTCAATTTATATACGTGGGTACATTATTGTTGTGTTAGTATCCTGATCGATTCACAAGCTTGGGGAGGCAACATATTTTTCCACTTAATAAAGTAAACGTGTGTTGTCACTAAGCAAAACAGGTAAATAATGTATAAAATATGCTGTTTCCAGCATATTGTTAAAAATGTGTTTTTAATAAAGTCATATTATCATACAATGATTATTAGATATAATAATAATAATAGACGGTATGACTAGTAACTTTCATTATTAAATGCCTAATTAGTACGAGGGTATAAAAAAAACTAAAATAATATCAACCTAGTACAATTCATAAAACTAACAACCTAATGACCACGCTTATGATTATCAATATTTTGTATCGTACAATCGCAAGCTCGGTTCTAGTTGAACATTGTAACTAAAGCACGAAGGCTGTCAATAAGATAAAGTTGCCTACTTTGTTGTTTGAATATATTTATTCATATATTTATATAGTAACGAAACATTAATAAATAGTGGCCATAACATATATCATAAATTAATTCGAAATTCAATAATTCAGAAAAAATAATATATTATTCCAGGTATACATTCGGTACAAGAAAAAAGGAAGCAAATTCAAATATAGCAGTCGATCAGTTAGAAATTACTCGATTGAATAATAGCCCATGAGACCACCCCATTGTGCGTCTTTGTTTTTTTTATCAACTATTGCAGCAGATGTTAATATACTACCATATATTCTTTTCAGCAACGGCAACAGCCAACCAGGTCAGGCCGGCTTGTATGTAATTCCAAAATTACATCGATTGTCATTTTTATAATTGATAGTGATTACAGGTGAGAACCTGTACATATGAAGTATATGTAGTAACATTATAAAATTAAAATATTTCTATCTGATTTTCTGTTTGTTGCCTTTTCACCACTAAACTTTAAGGATTATAATAAAATTAGTAGCCTATTCTTTATCTAATAAAAAGGCTGACGAAATCAGTCAAATTAGTCTTTTTATTAGATAAAGAATACAATACATCAGGAGACGTCCTGACTGATATTCTGAGATCTCCTGACTGTCTGATATATAAGAAATAAGGTATGTAATAAAATTGAAAAAAAAACATACTATATCATAGCATAAAACCATTGATTGTTGCTAGTGTTTGCGCCTTTTAGTGATATGAGGATCTTGGTTTTATTTAATGAAAATTGGTAGATACTATTAATGCGTATGATTATGCAATCGTTAACCAATTTTGAATCAGAAGTAACCGTCGTTTTGTCTCTGGCTGGCTGAAACCCCGACGTTACAGTGTTGCAGTTTCGAAAATATATTTTGGGTCACACATAAATACAACCGTGCCTGAACAACCATATATGTATAATTTCTCTGGGAATTACCAAAATATTCACGTACTGAGCTTATCATTCGATTCGCAGCACGCTTTTGAATACTGGTGTTACCAAACGTGTCCATGATATACGAATTAATTATGATATACCTACTTAATAAATTCATTTTCTCCCTTCACAGTAGTGTAAATAAATAAAGCAAATACGTGCAATAAGTAAATACATTTCGCAATTATCATATTAGTATGATGACTGTAATTCAGGTACTTTATTAAATACGCCATAAAGCGAAATTAAGAAATTATTACATAGTCTATAATTGTTCTTAACGACATATATCTACTACTTTCATTTTATTAATTTAACAAATTATGCTCACTTAATAAATAAATAAATATATATATATATATATATATATATATCTATTAAAAAATTAATTAAAAGGTGTTGCGTAATATAATACAAAAATATAACTGTAATATTCAAAATGTTGTACTTTTCAGTAGTAATAAAACCATGGTGTAGTCCGGTAAAAATAAAAAAGTATTTTAATTATCGGAATTAATATTATGTGAAATAAAAAATCGATTTTTTGGACTAAACTTTTATTTTGTTTACTTTAGTAAAAAATATATTGCAAAAAACAAATGTAGACCTACCTTTTAGAGCATTGGTATTAATTAGTAACTAATCATAGGCAGTCTATTATATGTAGTTCATTAATGTACGCTCTGTCTTACTATATTAGTTGTATACATCGCTATTAATAGATATTCATTTCTAAACAATATCTGCGGTTAACTAATATTGCGGAAAATAACCTGATAGAACCCGTAAAAATAATTAAATATATTTGAAGTGATATCAATATTTGAGTTAGAATAAAAATTACAAGTGGAGACTACAAGAATTGCATTAAGTTACTTATTGAATAATCATTTTTATACTACTAAAACAATTAGATCATATTTTAAGTTTTAAAAAATCAAACTGACAAGAATTATGAATAATTGTCTTCATTCCTTTTTATCTTCAATTTAAGATTATTACAAAGTTTGAGCGTGGATCTAATCCGTTATTTAATAATAAGTCACTTCATTTCATCGGTAGGTACCATTAAACAAAAGTTTAATTACATTTACAAAAGGTTCACTTTCGCAACCACCTTCTTGCTTCTACTTATTAAATTATCATTCCCATTAAGTAGGAGTGTTTCAAGTGCAATTATTTAAGTTGTTATATTTATATTTATTTTCGTAGTGTGAATTTTTTGTGTTTCAAAGGAAAATGTCTTCTTGCCTTCAAGTACCACTTTGAAATAAATATATGGGTGGTATATGTAACTAAAGATAATAACCTACTAATTTATATGAAATTGAAACTAAATAATATTGAAATATAGTAGTAGTTTTGCGAATAATAATTTATATATTAAATGTACATTTTATGCAACGGAAACTTTGAATTTATATAATTAAATTAATAATAATTGTATTGCAGACACTATTCTTATAGTTAAAGATACTAGTAATAGTGACAAAATATCACAAGTTAACAAAAACAATAATCACGGTAAACATCCCGTTATAAATGTTTACAAATTTTACAATTATACACAATTATTCTTACACTACAGTACAATTGTGAACAACTGTGAAAAAACTTTAAAATCCTTTTCACGAATTCTTCTGTTCTCGTGGCTTATTTAGGCACTAGTATTGCAATCTGAATGGTTTCATTTACTCGTATTATTTTAGTCGCTAATAATATTAATTTCATACCCGTGGCAGATTAGCAGCAATCGGTAGGTACTAGGTGTCAAGAATACCATAATTTTGTCTTTTGCATTGTGTAAATTAAAGTCACAGAAATATAATTTTCATTGCAATTTGTATGTGCTAATAATAATATAAAAATAAATAATTACATCACATCCTATATTATTTTAAACCTATATTATGTGTTAAACCACTCTTCTAATATCCTATAATTTATTTATATATTGAAACATGAATACGGTTAAACTTAAAAATAATATTTCTAACGTGTCGATGTTTATATTGAAACCAGAAATATTATGTTGTATTATGCATCGCTGTAAGGACGAATGAATGAAAATAATCTAGAAATAACAATCTCAACGTACTTGAAAAATATGTGCTATAAATATATTTACGTTGAAGCTTCATATAGTATTTTCTGTGAAATTTTCTTGTTTTAATTATACTATAATATTACATCGAATATTATTAGTTTGAACCTCTCTTAGTACACTTTCGTTTTCATATGAGTACAAATGGTGATAATGTTTTAATACACAAAAATATATGTGAAATGAAATATTAACTGCATAATTATTCCTAATCAGAAATGCACATCGGTCATTTGTTGATCATTTGATGGCACTAAAAAACTACAGTTGTCCTAGTATTATATTATGATCCATTGTAATATGATTTTTTTGCATACTTCCTGATATCGTAAGTAAATAATAGTGATAGATATGTAAAACAAATAATAATCGAAAGCGATGCAGACTTTTATTTCAATGTCAGAACTAAACGTCTTAAAGGTTATAAGTAGTACCTATTCACATTTAATTGTAAATACCTTTCGATGTGTACACCTCGTCGTGGTCACTTTAGAACTGAAATAAGCGACATCTTCTGCTATCTTGTGCAGTTTCTCACGTTTTTAATTTTAGCTTCTACAAACGTACGCATTGTAAGTACGTAGTTGTATATAAGTAGGTACAAGAAATTACATCACATTATTTTAAAAAAACTTTTAAATATGTGCAATAAGTATGAAATTTTATAATAGAATGCTATAAACTAGATACTAAACCGAAACGAAATATAAAACAAAGGTAAGTTAGAAATCCACGTCTCGAAACTCACACCAAGAAACTTATTACGTGAAACAATGAGTGTTATACTCCAATTCCGAGATCGTACAATTAATTATAAAATTCATTATGTAGATTTAAACAGTACACCATTTCAATTATTTACATTGCCTGATTTGAATGTACTTCTAATCTATTTACATTACATGATTCGCATTACCCAGAATCAATTTTAGATTTTCTCAAAACGGTATTTATTTATTTAAACTTAAATTGACTTATAACGAAGTATAATTCTCATTTTAATTATCCATAATACTCAATGCTTACCTATATTTTTACATATGCATAATATTCATCCATAAGTTGCATGTTACTATACATAGTCTGTGTATGTAAAGAAATTCTGACACCCGCTTAACCCATAGTATCGTATAAATTAAACTATCTTTCAATTCAGACAGACAATAAGCAAAAAGTAAGCTGTGTAAACAGATCAAAGTCTACGCAAACAATGTCGCAGCTTCTGTTTGTAAAAACGATATTCCTCGGGGAAATATTGTTACAACGATTTAAAACTTTGATTGAACTCAAAAAAAGTTGCGGATTGTTTGTACAGAATACAAACAATTTGGCTGTTCCATTGTGGTAACACTTCGAGCTATTCTGTTTGTAAATTCGGCCCGATGAAATATTCATGTCACATTTGCACGCAGATCCAAGCGATCAGTCAGCCGTGAAATAATGCAAACACGATAAAGTTATGACTTCTTTAGGGATTCGATGCGATTGGTGTCAGTTATCTACTGCTATGTATATATGACGATGCTCTCATTTCTCACATAGTTACGTTTCATAGACGCCATTTTTCTACATAATGTTGGTTTTACGTATTCGGATATTGGAATATATCTGTAATATTTATATCGGTGTTATTTAGATTTTTCTTTTATTTATTCCGTTTACTTTTTGAATAAAATTGGTTCCGTTAGCTCTTATTAATTATCGCCACTTCGGGTGTTTTCAAGCTTGAGTCTACAAGACTTGTTAAAGGTCTTTTAGACATTGTAGTATTTTAAATTAAAGGTATACAGTTTCTCGAACGCTATCCAGTAGTAGCTGTAGTTTTCTCTTATAACTTGTATAAATGAGAGATACGTATTAAGCATTTTCGGAAGCTGTTCAGATTTAACTATTTAGAAACACTATTAACATAATTGAGGATCGTGTTTAGGGGCGTTCTTGTATGGTAGGTATGTTGCCTTAATTTACATTACATTGTTGGCGAAACAAAAGTTAGGTAAAGAAACTATAGATGTTTATATATACCTACCGTATAGAAGTTTAAATATATCTTCAATAGGAGTATTGAACAGTATTGGAATAAATAATAATAATATTTTATACCTGCCAGCTATTAGTCATTATAACCTATCATTAAAAACCTTTTTCTTTTTTTCCCTGGATAATTTACATAGATCCATTCAATCATGTTAAACTTGTTATGGATGCATAATATACACAGGAAATACCGAGACTAATATAAATAATCATATTCATGAATGCAAGTGTTTGTACTGTGCGAGGAATCGAACCCACGAACATTGGAAATAACACGGTGTGCTAAATTATTTATTTAAATAAATAATATATCATTACATAGTATAAAGTCGCTATCGTTGCGTGTCCCTATGTAATAATGCTTAAATTTTTAAAACTACGTAATTGAATTTGAAACGGTTTTTTTTAATGGGTAGAGTGATTCAAGAGGAAGGTTTATACAAATAATACATATACACCCGTGCAAAGCCAGTAGTCGAATTTAAAAATAAATTTAAAGATATGATACTAACGAAACTAAATTCAACTATTCTGAGTTTGGAGACTGACGCTAATATTATCTATCTCTCAGTAACTTATTCTTAAATTAATTTAAGAAATGAAATACAACATTTATATCTTTACGTCAAGTTAAACAAACAGGATTGTCAAACATGTTCTTAATAGAACGCAAAAAACGAAATGAGTAAAATTGAGTATGATACTGTTCAATTACCGTCTCCATCCTCTCGGCATTCTATTTATAGGAAATAAATTTACGACGTTGCAAAGGAGAAATCTTGTCTTGGCTGAAGTAAGTTTCCTTTTTACGGAAACACGAGACGTGATCTGTTTGGCTTTAATCCAGTTGAAATTTTGTCCTCAAGCAATGTTTTTCTTACATAACCGATGTTATTTCATTACGATTCCATTGTGCTCAGAATTACGAATTACATGACAATATTCGCAAACACAACATTCTCATCAATTACAGAGTACAATACACGATTATTATTTCCTAATATATAGAGGTAGGTAAGCTTCTATGCAAATTATGTCTAATACACTTTCATTGAATATAGTATGGAGAATAATTTATACAAGTACTGTCGTATTAGTGACATGATTATCATGATTAATATTTAAGAAATGATCATTACCATATCCTAAATGTTTTTAAATGATAAATATTACTTATGAAAAATGTTATAATAACAAAATAATTACCCAACACTTATGCATACCTCTTAATTCATTGTTTATAATAAAATATAAATTTTCCTTATTTGATTCCTTTCATTTTATGTCAACTGTACGGGTTAACTTAAAAATAAATTGGATTGGAATTGTAGTGGACAGGTATTCATAAATTGTGGTCCTTACATTAATGTACATACCTAAGACTTCTAGTTTAATTCGTAATTAAGTCTAAAGATTAACTGAAAAACAGTATGAATAGGTTGAACTTCCTGGTCGTCTATTGATCCTAATACAGCTTGATGATCAATCACTATTGATGTGATTGTGTCATGGTGGGAATGTCTATCTCGTTTGCCTCTTGCCGCAAGTCCCAAGGGTCAACAAATGCTTAGTTAAATTACGCAAACCAAACGTCGATGTTCACATAATTATATACGTTTGTAATGATATCGGTTTATAGCAATCAAGAACGCCATTAGTTGTGTGACAGCTAAGTATTTATTTTATAAACAAAGTAAAAAGTAATGTAAATATGTTAATAATATTACTAACTATTATATAAATTAAAGTCTTTCATCTATTTCTTCTAGACATTTCTTATAAGCAATACGTGCTATCTCCGACTGATATAATGTTCCTTCTGCATATTAATCTGTACTGAGTTACTTTGTATAGCGGATATGCTAGTATGTCGCGGGCAAAAGTTATAGAGTGCCGGAACAAACTTGTGTCTTACTCCATCAAGTTTCGGTATTGGAAGAATCTTATTCAGTTCAACGCAACTGTACGCATTTACTGCTAAAAATACTAAATTTATGGTATCTCCTGAGTTTCAAAACACTTCTTGATATGAACCCAAATCCCGTGATCCTTGGTGAGATATCCAATGACAGTTTTACAGTCATTTGGAGGAAAACACTAAAATAACCTCTAAAAAGTTGGTATGGGTTGGTAGAGTGAGACAGTATTTATTTTCCGGCAGGCTATCGCTTGCAATTTAAGGCACCGATCTCACCTATGGACGGAATCACTACAATATCAGTCACTTCCATTTGACCGCATTCAGGCTGTGCCACACACAACTACATTGGCTTTCCAATGATATTTGCAAACCGATACGACGTCAAAACCTTCAAGAAAAGAGCTTATTTCTTCTTAAAAGGCCGGCAACGCACTTGCAATTCCCTTGGTGTTACAGATGCTCAAAGGCGGCAGTAATTTTTTACTATCAGGTGATCTGCAAACCCCTATGCTATAAAAAAATCTATAGGTACTGTGTGATTTTTTTACAAACTTTTTTAGCAGTGTACGAAGAACAAATCTACAACAAGAGCTTACTCCAGCCATGCCAAATATCGTCTCCACATATTTTTTAGTCTTAATCATAATAATAATCCTTCTGTTTTAAAATTGACTGGAAACATTGTTTTTATAGACCTACAATAGCGTTCCTTCTCGCCTTCGTATGGATGTATACAGTAAGTCATTAAGATGACTGTATGCATGTATCGTACAAAAAACTTCCGTAGGATAATCTCAAAATGACAGTAAAAACCGTATCATAATCCACCACCGTATCTTGAAAAAGTAAGCGGAAATACAGATAAGAACAACTACTCTTCTTTATATTATTTATAGATTTTGTACGTGTATTAATATACGGACTAATCATACAGGCACGACTAATACATAGTAATTTTGATAGAGCCCGTAGTTTGGTAAGGTATAAATAAACTTGCTATTACAAAATTACATTGATTATCATTATTTTGAAGGTTAAGCACAGAAACTTGTAAACCTCGCTTATCTAATTACGCATGGCTTCAGGAGTTTCGGCTCAGTGATGATGAGTCAGCCAGGCAGCACTTATCTCTTTATAATATTAGTGTAATTGTATATAATTACTTAATAAAATTTATAGTTTTTACTGCAAAATAAATAATTACGTGATCAAATAAAATAAATATAGGATAATAATAGGAGTTAATACAATAATAGGTGTGAGGAATCATGTAATGAGTATATTAATGTTATGAACGCGTATAAATCTGGGTGGATTTATATTACTCTATGACGTAAAAACTACTGAATTATTCTAAATTCATTTTGATACACAGACATTCTAAAATCATCTGATACACTTTACTTAAATTCACACGATCACACACAGTTTACTATAGACATAATTTATACTGTTCACTTTTTTTTTATTCTCACTTTTATCGTGATATGATAATGCCAATTCCATCGTATCTTATTACTAATGTTATCTTATACTGTACAATGAAAATAAAAATTTTGCTGGCGATGATACAGTATCAGATAGTATAGCGTGGTACATATCAACATCAAGCCGATTCAGTCCAAATTTTTTTAAAAACAATTCCCTTTTAACAGTGTCACGGACACACACCATTAATATGTGATGCAGATCTTCTAAAGTATTACATGTTTCGCAGTTGACTGTTACTGTTCACTTTTAAAATGTATAAAACGTGTCATATGAGTATGAATATGAGTTTTTTTAGAAAATTCAATTTGCGAAATTTATAATTTCCATGCCCCCTGAATATAAGGGCTTAATATTTGTACCTAACACACGTAAGATCTATACTGTAAATATCCTATCTACATTTCTCCTTTGTAATTTCTTTTTTCTTGGTTCAATAAATAGTTATTAATATCATAAATATTATTGCATGAAAATTAATTTGAATATATCAAATTAATTTTCATACAATAATATTTTTGATATAAGTAATATCATAATTTGTTTCCTGAAAAGGTATTTAATATAATTACAAATCCGATCGTTTAATAGGCGCATTATATATGTAAATCATAATAGGTTTCACCATATTATTTTATGAACACCACATATTTTGTATTACTGTTATACGTAATATTATTTTCCTAGTCGTTTATGGAATATTTTACGTGAAATGCTATCGTTTATTTGCTCATGTGATTACAGGGAATTTTAATGATTTGGTATATATGTGTTTTAATATTATTAATTCGTCTGGCTGTTGTTATCTTTTTACAACTAAACGGATTAACGGATTTCAATTTGATAAGATTAGTCACGAGTACAGACATAGGCTATTTTTTAACCTTAAAAAATGCCGATAAAGTCCCGGGTAAATAGTTAATATTATAAAAGAAAGTGTATTTTTTTGCATGTTTATCTGTAATGGATAGAAATAAAATAAACAAAAAAATGATGGACTAATTTAAAGAATTCCTTCGCCTACGTTTCCATTATCAGCAAATAAACTAAGCTGTTAGCAAATAAAAAATGTGATTACGCCTACAGGAACAGTCTAAGATGACGTTAACGAACCATAAAGTATCTCATTTATAGTAGCCCAGCTAAATAGGTACGGAAAACCCACGTCATACTGGCTAATTAGACAACTGGGAATGCCAAATTAGCTGACAGCTAAGCGCCCAAATGACAAAAACATAGTAATCACCGCCTTTAAAATATCAAATTGAATAAAGATAGAATATTGTTAAATAAAACTACATCCATTTTTCATGAGATAAGAGTAAGAGATAAGTAAATCATTGGACATCACTTAATATGGTTAATCATAATCACCTGCTACGTTTTACGATCAGGACAAGAATAATTTGTAACTGTTTTGTTTGTTTATCTTTTTCTTAAAACCGAATGGAATAAAACACTCAAATATTTTGTGCGAAGTTTACATTAGTAAAAACCGCTACTATCATAATAGTAATCATCGTAAATAGATTAACGGACAATAATTCAAACCATAATTGTTTTAGGTTTTGTTACATAGAGTTTACCAATAATATTTATTTTTATAATAACATCCCTCTATAGTCAGCGATCAGTCACATTTTTTTTATATTGGTATAGAGGAGAATAGATAAAATTATTTTGTAGCCCATAATTTATTGTAGTGAATATTATATTTTATATACTAACTAATAACTTGTGGGTAAACAACCCGTAGTTAGCCCATAATTCATAGTCAATACGTGCTCCGAAATCACTTTTTGCAATCACCTAGCGCAGCGCAACATTATTAGGTACGAACACATACCAATCTAAATTATCGCTTAGTTTCAGAGTTAACTAATTAGCTTTAGTGCCCGTTATTCGGTCCCCTTGCTTGTAACGACTCTTCTAATTTAATTTTTGCCGCGATAGCTTCTACCTAAATCGACCCACGACATCCCCTAGCGTCGATAAAAAAGTTTCGACGCTCGTACTGCGAGAGTAAATAGTTATATTAGGTTAAGCTGCCAAAATAAATCGCCCTGCAACATACTTATTGAATCAATGAACTTTCGTAAAGACGAGTAAATTCTATAGTCAAAGACATTCTTCATTCATTGGCATGCGTGACAATGAGGATAAGATAAATTTGAGGAAAGGAGAGGAGAATAATAGATGGTAAAGACGCCATTCTCATGCAGGTTGCGGCGTCGAAGCTCCTTGTTAATTTTCCACGTCTCTTTAATGGCAAAGTAACACACAAAGTTTTCTGCTCGAATCGAAAATAGCAACACTGATTGGGTGGAAGAAGCCCAATGTTTGTATACATATTAGAAGAATTTTATTAAAAAGACATACTCACTAGTGCTCTGTATTTTATTAGAAATATAATAATAGGTGTAATGTGTTGTGTATACCCATTGTATATACATTTATCGTGGCCATTATATAATCATATTTATCCGAAAGCTAAAGCATTTATTTAATATGAATAATATATTGCCATATTAAAGTAGTTGCCGTCGCTGTATATGTCACGATTTTATGCTTAGCAACAAATTTTTTTTAATGTTTGTTAAATTATTGTTAATGTCCCGTTTCTTCTTCCATGAAAAATAAACAGGCGAGCATACAGGAACGTTATAACACCTGAAATGTTTTTAACAAAAATAATTTATCCTCGGAGTTTACTGGAATTTTCATTGTTCAATTTCTATTTAATTGATATAAAACAGAATAATATTTAGGTACAATGGAAACGTGCAGCCTTTTCTATTTATACTGTAGGGCCCTGGCAAAAGAGAGCTAAACCATAGCTATAGAATTAAGTTTACCAGCGCATAACTCTTTTCTGATGTTTTATTTCTAAATACTTGAAGATTTCTTCAAGTAAATTAGCGTATTTATTTAAGCTTATGAAACCTATATATATAGTCAACCCAAACACCTAAAACCTAGGGCAAGATCTCATCAGTTTTGCTTTAAACGTTGATCAAAAATATTTAATACTTGTATTTTCAACGTCACTAAATGACATTTGAGATATAACACTAGATGGATATCCCTAGAATACATATATATAAATAAATATTTGCAAATTCATACTTTACTATAAGTATGAATTTGCAAATTTTGCAATTATGCAATGCAAATTTTGAAATTTGCAAATTTCCTTATTCACGATATTCACAAGATATGATTAATTAATTTATCTTTTGCTTTTGATAACAATAAAATAATTAGGAGCTAATACAAATATGATCACAATTTGACAACTGGATACCGATCTAAATATTAAAGTAAAGCAATTTGTATATCCCTTATACCGCTGTTATCGCTACAAACTATCATGTTTCCTACCAATATTGTCTACCTATAATTTCTAAATTATAATTTAGTGACTACAGTAAAGTTTTTTATGTAGTCACTAAATTATAATTTAGAAACTCGTTAATTTCAATGTAATGAAATGTCTTGTCTTGTCTTGTCTACAAACATATATGATATAATAAATATTTATTATTCCTTTTTTATATTCATCTGTAAATACAACGAAATCAAATATTTATTAGAAATTCTCTCTGTTTGGAATGTTTACATTTCATGGCGATCATTGGATTTCCAATACGCCGATATGTATCTATGTATGTACATGTGTAGTCCCGCATACTATGATAATTACTATAAAGTGAGTTCACTATATCATTCTAGTCCTGTATTACATACATATATATATATAGTGTAAAAAATACATTCTCAAATAAACTCACCTCGACAATTGCTGCTGGGTGTTGCTATTATAGTTTTGTATTCAGTTGAATTATGTGTTCATATTGAACTTCAAAATAATGGTTTAATACATGTTTTATGTGTAAACCTTCTGCTTCTACGCGCAATTACCTTTGCGAAACGATCTTAATCTAACATGTTTATGTTAAAAGTTTAAAACAGAATATCCAAGCAAAGTTTCCTTTAAATCTAAACCGATAGGCACTCGAGTAATGCAAAACTGAACGCGATAAAGGTAAAACTTTGAATTGCCCCGCACGTGTCCCTGATTACAGTTTACAATTGTGTGAACAATTCCGAATGTTTCCAGTTTCTCAATTTTGGCAAAATGATAAACTTTATTATTGTTAAGGTTTTTCACAGAAACTCTTTGTTGAAGCTCTTAAAATACATTTCTATTCTTTGTATTATGTCTTAATACATGGTTTCTATGTTCTTCTTTCGCTTCAAGACAAGGTAATTGAGCGAAGTAATTTAATTTAATTCTTTAGCGAAACTTTAAATAATAAGCGTGCAAAACGTAGTTGCAAAGATAGTTATAAAATATTTATAATATCGTTTACCAAGCTATTCAAATAACGAATGCAAAGCAATATGAATTAGCAATAGAATATTACGTATTTGTAAAATAAGTAATCAATTGTTAAATTTGAATTTAAAATATATCTCAAAATATTCTTTTAAGAAATATCTTGAAACTCGGCAACGATGAGGCTGTTTCTTATCCCAAGGGAACTATTCGGCAATAATACAGATTTCAATTTTAGATAACGCTGGAAAATACTTGTAATTGTCCAAGGAATACGGCTCAACCATTTCTGGCATGGTTTGTTCCTTTGTCTTGAACAATTATCATCTAAATCAGATACATATATTATTACAAATATCTTTTAAATTACATTCTAATTAATATATTTATCTATATTGAAATTTAGTTATGTTTTTTCAAGATCTTTATATACATACCATATCGGAGCACAAGATACATATAATTAATTAACCAATCGTTTTAAATTTTCACCTGATAAACTTTTTCAAATTTAGCATAAATAACTGTAATAAATAAAATATATTTTAATAAAAAGTATTTATTAATTGTACGGTTACTACCTTATGTATAAGTTCAGCATACCTCTTTATTGAATAATTAAATATACGGTACTGTGTTTTAATGATTATTTTGTCTTGCTCTTCTTGGAATATTATTTACTGAAGCTAAATGAAACGAATGGTTAAAATAAAATAATATAAGAGCAAAACTTTATATAAACACGAAAATATGCCATAAAATGGGTTTCGTATTTTTGAATCCATAAATTTACGTATGTAATGTAATATAATAATATACAAAAGTCATAATTATGTCATTTTTTTAGCAATGTTAGTTTAAAATATTTATTATAGTTTAGGATGATGACTGTTGCTACTTTTAGACATGTGCATGTTAACGTGAAATGCTCATATTCAACACAAGTAAATACTAACTAAGTAATTAAAAGTATACTTCTTGTGCAGATAGAACTTATAAAATTACATTTACTGCAAGACTTATTATTTATATGTACTTATATTACTACAAGGACTCTACTTTGTTTATTTAAATTATACTATTTGAATATAGAATTACTAGCTTTAATTAAGTTTATTCTTAATCATAATGGTACAGGCAGCGTTATTTCAACATAATTATATTTTTCAAGTTCACAAGTCATAAAATAATCTGATAAAATAAATATAATAAAATTTATTAACAATCTTATAGTAATTTAATATTAACATTTTTCCTTTAACATAGGTTAAAGTTAAGTTATATGTAAAAACAGATTTAAGACTTGAGTAATTGAATAGTGTATAAACACTATGCCCGCGACTTCGTACGCTTGTGATTTGTGGGTCTATTGATGGTGACCAAACGACAACAATTAATAAAATATTTATTTATGTTGCGTTGCACAATTAGGATATAGTAATTAATTCACATACATATGCACCTTTCAGGTGTATCAACGTAGAAGATAGACCAACGTTTTAATATTCCTCGTCTTATAAATATTCTTCGATTCTATAATAAGCTTTATTTGTTAACATTTGTTCTTGATAATAAATTCATTATATTTATTTACATTTTTTATTATATAAGGTAATTTATTGTATATTTTTATTGCCATATAATTTATGTATAATGTATAACTTTATGTAACTTTATTATTCGATTCAAAAATAAATATCGTAAATTACGTATTGAAAATTTTCAATAATTTATTTTATTCCATTGGAAGATTGCATTATGTCTAACGTTTATATAATCTCTGAGAGAATCTGTGATGAGATTGATAAAATGCAAAACCAGCATACGGGCATCTGCTGCGACATATGCTGATAGGGGTTCCTTATGCGGCCACCACGACGCATACAAAGTATCTGACAGTACTGCACTGTTTTGTTTCCGAACTCTCGCATATTTTCATCGTTTATTTTATACTAGCTGTTACCGGCGATATCTTTATGTCAAATTTCAATAAGAGTAGTTTAATGTAGTTTTATCGTAAAAATGTTATAAACATATTGACCGACAAATTCACTTTGCATTTATATTATTATTTTATATTATACACATATTGGATAGAATGGATATTTATGTCAAGTTACTCGTACACTTTATAGCTCATTTTGATAACTGGTCTGGTGCATTTGGTACTTTTAATTGTTTCATCAGACACACACAATTATTCTAGGCAGACAAATGCATCATCTTTACTTTTAACTAAGAATCCCTGTCTTATCTTTACTTTAAAGCAGACCAATGCAAATGCAAAAAGTAATTTTTCAATGTTATAAAATATTAATTCTGTACTACGTGCTGTAGAATACAGTTAATACTTTATAGTTGCTTAAATGTTTTAGAATCGTTTATATTTATTTTTTATGTTTATCCATTTCAATGGTCAAATTTTTCTCTACGTGATATATGATTAGAAATATATTAACATGTTGCTCTTTAGTATTACCTGTCAAAATGCCTAGTTACGGTAAGCGGTGTCGAGATATATCACCACCGAAGTACCCGTATACCAACAACGAACGGAATTTTGTTCACGCGGAACTATTGAGTGAACAATGAACACGATATGACGCCGGTTTTGCCGGAAACACGCAGCGCGTCGGCACGTCCCTGGTTGCATGACGTTGAAAATGATAATACTCCTGCGCGGACTACACTTCTACATTGAATCGTCTATTTTGATATGTACTTCTAGACACAATCCACAAATCCTACTTCTAGACAATATCTAAATATATATAACTCAAAGGTGACTGACTGACATTGTGATCTATCAACGCATAGCCCAAACCACTGGACGGATCGGGCTGAAATTTGGCATGCAGGTAGATGTTATGACGTAGGCATCCGCTAAAAAGAATTTTGATTAATTCTACCCCCAAGGGGATAAAATAGGGGGTGAAAGTTTGTATGAAACTTTAAACCGATCGGGCTGAGACTTGCATGCATAAAGCTACATAGACATCCTCTAAGACAGGATTTTGATAAATTCCACCCCTAAGGGGATAAATTAATGCGAGCGAAGCCGCGGGCAAAAGTTTAAATTAAGAAAAATTCAACTTTGTTACACCACTGTAAAGCCACAACGGGCATTAGCGTATTCTTAATAAATATAATTTCTATCGATTGAAGGATACAAACATGTCTTTATTTTATATTAGTAACAGAATAGTACTCGATCAAAGTACTAGTATATTATAAAAATACCTTAAATACATTATGTCATAAAACATCGATTGCTTAAAAATGAGTTACTTACTGAACTCTTGCTTGCTATTCATCTAGATCTCATAATTTTCTAAGGGGATGTAAGGGAGCGCAAACACCACCCCAATGCTCCAAGTCAACCTCACCTGCTCGCGGTACATCCTGCGAAACCACGGACGAGGCTCTGACGACCGATAAATGGCGGTATAACCATTCTATCAGCGTGTACAGTGTTTCAATCGGAAATGTTTGCTCTCTTGAGGGCGGTGGGCATGGCCAGAAAATACGGAGGGCCGGTGGTTAATATCCTTAACGACTCAAAATCGTCGCTGGAACTACTGGCAAATCCGAGGACCTGCCATCCGCTGGCGAGGGCGATCATGGAAGAGATTGGAATAGCCAAAGAGGCGGGTAAACAGATCAAGCTGTATATAGCGCATATAGGGACAGCCGGAAACGAAAGAGCCGATGTGCTTGCGAAAATATCTACATCAAGGCCTGCAGAGTACGCGATGGTTCCATTGTCGTACGTCAAGAAGAAGATCAGGGAGGAAACGGTCCGCCGATGGCAAGACCGCTATAATACTACCGAGACGGGAGCGGTGACAAAAATCTTCTTCCCTAGTGTACGTGATGCGTACAAAGCGGTAAGGAGTATGAAACCGTCATATTATCACGTCCAGATCTTGACGGGACATGGGGGTATGGGGGAGTATTTGCATCGGTTTAAACTAAAAAGCAGTCCCAGTTGCGAATGCGACCCTAACATCAGCGAAAATGTATGGCATATATGTACTACTTGACTGTCCACGCTTCGAAGTGCTTAGATATAGTGCAGAAATGATAATGGATATTAAATTTTCCATGGAAAATCTGCACTGTATATTGGCAGATGCTAAGAAAAGACCGCATTTATGGTCATTTATGGAGGCAGCTGCTCGCATAGTGTGTAAAGCCAATACAACCCTCGACTCTTCCCCAAACATCGGGGAATCGGAAGCGATCAGTGCCCTTCCATCACGGACCGTTCCCGGCCCAATGGTTCCTGCTCTTAATATACTTGAAATACTCAAGAGGGGAATTGCCGGGAAACCATCACTGTATATAAGGGGAGTAGCACTTTTTATGGATGCCCCAGAGGAAAGACTGGGCATATGCTTCTGTAATGCTTTGGCGCCTAACAGAATTACCATCTCACCCGGGTGGGCCGTGCTTATGAATGGCAGTACGTCCAGGATTGAAAAAGAAAAAGTTTACGCACCGGCAGTGATAAACAATGTATCATGCCGGATAATACACGTCAAAAATAAGACGTTGATTCTTATACAAGAGGAAAGGGAAGAAAGTGCTTTTTCCAAAGTAGGGAGGCTCCTGGAGGAGCTAACAAAAAAGTAAGCGAGGGCCGATCCATCCCCAGGATCATCAGTGTAGATGCAATGGAGATCGCGTATTGAGACCAAACACAGGATCGGATGCATTGACTCGTCGGAACATCACCAATTAGTGGTGTATGAAGACAAAGGGGAAAACCTCCACTTTATGAGGAGCAGTGCGCCTGGTTCGTGCAAGGAGAAATCTCGGATGGACGGGCAAAGCGACCCGGCCGATGGGGCGGGGTGTGCGAGTGGATCGGAGATCCTGCAGCAGAAAGCAGTGAACAGAGAACAGCAACATCGGGAAGCGAAGAGGGAGCAGGAAATCGACGGAGCTATAACATCAGAGAGACGAATAGAGGCCCTAACTAGAACATTGGGCGCGGCAGCTATGTCGCTGTCAAAGAGGGTCGGAGGGGTTATCCGTAAACATATAGAGATAACACGCCAAGAGGAAGCCATAGAATGGGCACTGAGACCTGCCGCGAAGAAACCCAAGCGGCAGTACAAGGATCCAACCAAGGCAGATCTGGGACTGGTGGACCCGCCTCGTCTCCGTCCAGTGAGGAACCCGAAGGATCATATTATCAACGCCTTCCTGGAGTATCGAGCGATAGTCGTGGCAACACATACCCTGCACAAAAATACCTGTGCAAAATTAATAGAAAAATACAAGAAGGGTGGTGATGATGCGATTGTCGACGAACTGGACAGGGAGGACGCCGCCTTGTATGACAACAACACACAGACCACAATGTTAGGGGCATATACTGGTAAATACATGGCGGCATACTGCGAGTCCGTGGGGTTCGTCACGCTGGACGCGGAGGAGACTAGGAAAACCGGGAAGCCGAGTTTCCGCGCACCCCCACAGGATAATATCCTGTTGGTTGCGGCATGCACAAGGATTATGTTGGACGACAGGATCCTGAGCCAAGCTGATGCGAGGTGCAAGGACTTGACCGGGGACATATCCTTTAAAGCATGGAACATCCCAAATATCGAGTGGATAAACGGCGTCCCGGGATGCGGGAAGACTACGTGGATCATCAACAACTACGACCACAAAAAGGACATGATTGTCACAACCACCGTGGAAGCGGCCAAGGATCTAATGAACAAGCTGGAAGCCAAGACAACGAAAAACACAGGAGAAAGGGTGAGAACAATGGCCTCTTTGTTGGTTAACGGCAAAAGGGACAATACAAATGTGTCCCGCATCCTAGTGGATGAAGCCCTTATGAACCACTTTGGGGCCATAGTGCTAGCAGCAGAAATGGCCAAAGCAAAAGATGTCCTGCTTATTGGCGACGTAAATCAACTCCCCTTTATAGATAGGCATAACCTATTTAAATTACCTACGAGCGACCTAACAAATCAGCAGGTATTACTAGGAGTTTCTATGCACTCACAGAAACCCCTTGGACGTAGCGTATGCCCTAAGAGAAGTATACAACGGGATATACTCGACCAACCTCCGGACTAGGTCGCTGAGGCTCATGGAATACGACAGCAAGGTCATACCATCGGACCAAAGCAGGACTCTATACCTGGTTCATACCCAAGCGGAGAAAGCAAAGCTAATATCCGAGGGATATGGAATGGACGAGGAGTCTAAAGTGCTGACGATTCATGAGGCCCAGGAACTGACATCGGAGAGGGTTATTATCATCAATACTAGAAGTAAACCCTTGGAAGTGCATGGCAGCTACTCTCATGCCGTGGTAGCCATCACCAGGCACACAGGCGACTGCGTATATTATACGAGAAATCGAGAAGACGCAGTTGCTCGTTTTATACAAGAGGCCGAAGGCGCGACTCACTCGGACATTCGTGAGTACTCATTGCAGATGGCGATTAAAAATAGAGACAGGGCGATCGTTGATGCGCTGATTGCGCTAAAATAATCAGCACATAGAAAACCGGAACAGCTGATGCATCGTCGGGGCGCTTTGGACTGGAAAGGCCGGAACATGCTCGCTAAAAGTATAATAAAAAAAAAAAGAAATAGAAAGGGAAAAAAAAAATTGCCGATTTACGACAAAAAGTGAACAGTGAAATTAAACAAACAATAATTAAACAAAACCTGGACTATAACAAATAGTGAACTTTGAAAATAATGTTAAAATAAGATTTCATATAATTGTATATGCAGTGTAAGAATTCATAATGTTTATTGTTACATTATGAATTCTTACATTGCACAATGTAATGAAAACTGTGAAATTAGTAGTAGTGTAAGATTTATATAATTGTATATGCATATTGGTAAATCTAATCCTCCTAATAAAGATGGGTGACACTGCATGTTGTCAACTCACCCGGCCGGCCAGCGGTGGTTCTGGGCCAGACGGATAAGGTCTGCCTCGGTGTCACTGTTAGGCAAATTGTAACATCTCGGCTGGAGTTGTACAAAAGTGGAAATTAAATAAATATTATAATATTAAAGTAAATTAAAAAAGGCACGGACGAATATGTCTGTGGAAAAATGTATTTAAAAATAAAAAAAAAAAAAAAACCATTCTATCCACACAGTTTTCAAATTCCACAGACTGATGATGGGCAGCAGCATCATCGCTGCGAGAAACTGTGTACTGCGATCGCCAACACGCATGCCCAGCGTGACGATTATGATATTCCTCCCATGACAGGTCCTACACAACCATGGGCCTTAGTTGCCGGCCGCTCTGCTGTTCCTGGCCAAGGCGGCGGTCATGGTAACGGCAGAGCAAGGAGTACTAAGAATCCCCGGGCTACGGTAAGCCGCCAACACCCATTGACCCTGGTTACGTATAATGGACGCACACTGCGACTTGACGAACACCTTGCGCAACTGCAAGAAGAACTGAAATACATAAGATGGCATATCCTAGGTCTTTGCGAAGTCCGAAGACAGGGGGAGGACACCATGACTCTGGAATCCGGCCATCTTATGTATTTTAGAGAGGGAGAACAACCTTCCCAAGGCGGTGTCGGGTTTTTGGTCCATAAGACCCTAGTAGGCAATGTTGTAGAGATCTCCAGTGTGTCGAATAGGGTTGCGTATCTTGTATTAAAGCTAACTGAGAGGTATAGCCTTAAAGTTGTGCAAGTTTACGCACCGACATCGGCACACTCGGACGAGGAAGTAGAAAGTATGTATGAAGACATATCTAAGGCCCTACATAACACCTCAAAGGCATTCTACAATATTGTCATGGGGGATTTTAATGCTAAAGTGGGAATCCAAACCAGCGAATCGTTAGTTGTAGGACCACATGGTTTTGGTAGCAGAAATCATAGGGGGCAAATGCTCGTCAACTTTCTGGAGAAAGAGGGATTGTACTTGATGAATACTTTCTTCAAGAAACAGCCTCAACGAAAGTGGACTTGGCAGAGCCCCGAATCTATGACAAAAAATGGGATAGACTTCATTATGACGGACAAGAAGCGCATATTCAGAGATGTCTCTGTGATCAGTAGGTTTAAAACCGGAAGCGATCACAGATTAGTACGAGGCTCTCTGAATATCAATTTTAAGCTGGAAAGACTACGTCTGATGGAGTCGACACTCCGGCCGAATATGCTCCAAACCATCGTTGGTTCTGAAGCATTCCAATTACAACTGGAAAATCGGTTTGCTGTTTTGGAAACCACAGACGCTATTGACCAAAAACTCGACACTATAATAGAGGTCCTCAATGAAGGCACGAAATATTGCGAGAAGAGGCGTACATGCAAAAGGACTGGACTTTCGAGAGAGACTCTGCAGCTTATTCAAGACCGACGGGATAAGTCCTTATCGCTTACCTCGCCAGAGCACCGGGCACTAAATAAGAAAATTTCGAAGTTGGTACGACGCGATCTCCGATCCTCGAATACACTTTTCATTGAAAAAGCTATTGAGCAGAATCGGGGATCAAAAGTGTTCGTCCAACAAGTAGAAAGACGCCACTTGTCAAAGGTAACCACATCGACAGGTACTGTTACCGCTTCTAAGCCAGAGATTCTCTCGGAAGTCGAGGACTTCTTCGGCGAACTGTACGCCGCACACTTGCAGGAGATCCCAGGGCTCCTCTGACTCGCCATTACACTGAGGAGATGCCCGAAATTAGTCGTGACGAGATCGTGATGGCTCTTAAACAGCTCAAAAATGGAATAGCCCCAGGTGATGATGGGATAACCACTGAGCTCCTGAAGGCTGGAGGTACTCCTGTACTTGCAGTACTTCAGGAACTCTTCAACTCGGTTCTCTTCACTGGGAGAACTCCACAGGCATGGAGTAGGGCCACTGTTATTTTGTTCTTCAAAAAGGGAGACAAAACCCTACTCAAGAACTATCGGCCCATCTCATTGCTAAGCCACATACAAGCTGTTTTCAAGAGTCATCACGAATCGACTTGCGCGAAGGTTTGACGAGTTTCAACCCCGGAACAGGCCGGGTTTCGAAGTGGTTATGGCACCATAGATCACATTCACACAGTTAGGCAGATTATACAGAAAACCGAAGAGTATAATCAACCTCTGTGTCTAGCCTTTGTTGACTATGAGAAGGCCTTTGACTCTATCGAGACCTGGTCTGTTCTAGAGTCTCTGCAGCGATGCCAAGTCGACTGGCGATACATCGAAGTGCTGAGATGTCTCTATAACGCTGCAACAATGACCGTCCAAGTACAAAACCAGCAGACTAAGCATATTCACTTGAAACGTAGAGTAAGACAGGGGGATGTTATATCCCCTAAGTTGTTTACAACTGCGTTGGAGGATATGTTTAGAATGCTGGACTGGAAAAATTACGGCATTAATGTTAAAGGCGAGAACATCTCTCACTTACGATTTGCTGACGACATTGTCATCATGGCTGAATCGCTGCAGGACTTACAGCAGGTGCTGAATGGCCTGGCTGAGTCGTCTCAACGCATCGGTCTTCGGATGAATTTGGACAAAATCAAGATCATGTTCAATGATCGCATTCGTCCGGAACCGGTTGCCATTAATGGAGTTCCTCTCGAAGTTGTTCAGGAGTATATTTATCTAGGGCAAACGCTCCAACTAGGTAAAAACAACTTTCAGAGGAGGCCAAGAGGCGAATACGGCTAGGCTGGGCGGCTTTTGGAAAACTTCGTCAAGTCTTCTCGTCGTCGCTACCACAAAGCCTTAATACCAACGTTTATAACCAGTGCGTCCTACCCGTTATGACATACGGTGCCGAAACGTGGACACTGACGATACGACTGGTCCACCAACTCAAAGTCGCTCAACGAGCTATGGAAAGGGCTATGCTTGGAGTTTCTCTGAGGGATCAAATCCGTAACGAAGTAATTCGCCAGAGAACTAGGGTCACCGACATAGCTCTTCGTATTTGCAAGTTGAAGTGGCAGTGGGCTGGTCATATCTGTCGTAGAACCGATGCTCGCTGGAGTAGGCGTGTTCTAGAGTGGAGACCGCGAATTGGCAAACGTAGTGTAGGACGCCCCGCAGCTAGGTGGAGCGACGATATACGTAGGGTTGCGGGTAAAAAATGGAAGAGAAGGGCTGAAGATCGTGCCCAGTGGCGTGCCTTGGGAGAGGCCTATGTCCTGCAGTGGACTGCAGTGGGCTGATGATGATGATGATGATGACATAATTTTCTAAAAATACTATTGTTAATAATAATTTTTGACAGAAATCAATTTAACTTGCCGTTGCTTACCATCAAGCTATGAATTAGCAAATTTATATTATAAATCGACTTGTATTTTCTACTTAACACAGATTAAACGAAATTATATAAATAAATAGCAACCTCAAAATTGTTAGTGAGATAATATTATAGTTTCATACTCTCAGAAAACTACTCAGCGTCTGGTCTTTAAATCTTCTATATGTAGATTAGAATATTTTACCATATCAAAACTTCAAGTATAACTCTATGTATGTTATTTATTTTACGTTAAATTCATGTTTTTGCTAAATAAGTAAAACTTAAATAAACAATTGTGTTAATTTCGTTTTCTAATATAACTTAATGAGAATATAAGACTGTGCAAACAACCATCTTAAGTCAATTGTTTATAACTTTATTAACCATCGTACATATATTTTATTTCATAAAATTCACTAAAAATGTTGATAGCTATTAGAAAAAATTTTAATATTTATCCATTATTATACAATATACCTAAATTATATTTATGTATAAAAAAAACAAAATGCAATATGGAGAGTTCATTTGTAAAAGAGACTATTCATTGGTAATTATTTGAAAAGCTAATGGCTGCTCCACCCCGTTATATGGAAATTTGTGTGTGTTAAATGATTTACGATCAATTCCGGCAATCTCATACAATGGACCCACATGTGTGTAAACAACACACTACTTGTAAAATTTATCTTCTAATTATGAGCGTTTCCACTTAGGTACCTTAAAATTACGCTTATAGTATAATTACCTACAAAATCGAAATTAATTAATTAACTTAATATTATATTTACATACATTCATATTAATCAATTCAGAATTGACGTACCCTAAACTTGATTAATATGGCTCACTATATAAGTGCATTATTACCAATTCATATATACGAACACACAATTACTAACTCATCATTGTTAATGAACCACTCATAGTTAAAGCATTTACATGTGTAATCTCTTAATACCCAATTACTGAATTTACTTAATATTATATTATTCACGTATATTGTTATGATCTTACTCTAAAAACATGAACTCTGTAAAAACAACTACAGCCTAATCCTTTTTTTAGAAACTAGTTGAAAAGATTTTAACGAACAAATCTATAAACGTCAGTTCGATATTAATAACAGTCGCCTGTTTATCTTTTAGGGTTTTACATACAAATAGCTGCAAAAACTGAAATGAAATTTACAAAAAATAGGTTGTTGTAGTGCATCAACTTATAGACGTATCAAATCTTAGGAAAGTAAACGAATTAGATATTTTTTATATACTGTTTTAAGTTTGACACGGTCATTATCTATACATCTATACATATAAATAAAATAGGAGTGTCTGTTTGTAATATTGAAATAACCGTTTTTTACTGCATGCATATGAATATAAATACGCTACATACCCCAAAAAACCACTTTTTAAAATTTTTGTCTGTCTGTCTGTCGTTCTGTTTGTTCCGGCTAATCTCTGAAATGGCTGAACCGATTTTAACGGGACTTTTTTTGACAGGTAGCTGATGTAATTGAGAATAACTTAGGCTACTTTTATTTTAGAAAAACTCTTTTATTTTATAGAAAAATAAAGCAATATTGTAAGTAATACCGCGCACAGGCGCCTGCACCGCGCTGGGCCGATACCTCGGGGGCCTCTCGCTACGTCTCACACCAACTAATCAATATCACAAAGGCTACCTGTCGCGCGGGCTCACATCGCGCGAGCGGGCTGTAGTTGATGGTTGTCTCGACGACTTTATTTAAAATCAAAATATTTTGTTACATTTTTACTGCTTTCCTTTTTTACCTTCAAGTACCTAATTAGGTATTATAAATTAGGTACATTTGTGTTCAATATTCAGATTTACATTGAAATTTATAAATTATTTATAGGTTATTTTATTTAGTTAGTAACGTAGATAGTTGTTTTTTCCTAAAATAAATATTTTTAAGTTAGATTTTTCGTTTTTTAAATGCACACTATACATACACACATACATATAAATAAAATCGGAGTGTATGTTTGTAATCCTTACTAATATTAAAAATGCGAAAGTTTCTGTCTGTCTGTCTCGCTTTCACGGAAAACCTACTGAACAGATTAAATGAAATTTGGTACACCGATAGTTTAGACCCCTAGAAAGGACATGGCCACTTTTTAATGCGAAATGCTTTAATGCTTTTATATAATTAATGCTTTAATGCGAGTAGCAAAGGCTTGAAAGGGGAAATGAAAGATTGTATGGAATAATCGTCATTTTTGAAGCTAAACACTTGAATTTATTTTTGGGGCTGTTAATTAACTATAAATAAATATGACATTTAAAGTTTGTAAAAAAAATACCCTTAAGGGGTAAAATAAAATAGGGGATGAAAGTTTTTATGTAAATTCGTAGTTTTTGAAGCTAGCAGTTTGAAACTTATTTTTGAGGCTATTAATTACCTATAAATAAATATGATATTCAAAGTTTGTAAAAAATTACCATTAAGGAGATAAAATAAAATAGGTGATGAAAGTTTTTATGGAAATTCGTCATTTTTGAAGCTAGAACGATTACACTTTTTTCTTTATCTTCTTTGGTTTATTAAATATCTTACTAATATTATAAATGTGAAAGTAACTCTGTCTATCTGTTTGTCTCGCTTACACGCCAAAACGACTAAACCGATTGAAATGAAATTTGGTACGTAGATAGTCCCTGAGAGTAGACCCTGAGAAAGGACATAAATTATTTTATAATGTGAAAAAGGATTATAAGGTGGTTGAAAGGGAAGATGAAAGTTCAAAAAGTAGATGCAAGGTTGTATGAAAGTAATTTTTAAGCCTAGAAGCTCAGAACGTATTTTTTAGGTTGTTGATAAAATATGACATTTAAATATTGTAACATTTTCACCCCGAAGGATGGTAAAATAAAATAGGAGATGAAACTTTTTATGGCAAATAATAATTTTTGAAGTTAGACTGATGGAAATTTTTTCTTAGGTTAGTTTATGAAATAGCTTACACGCTAAAACTATTAAACCGATTCAAATGAAATTTGGGACACAGATAGACGAGACCCTGAGAAAGGACATAGGTTAGGCACTTTTTAATGTGAAAAAGGGTTGAAGGGGGTTGAAAAGGTAGGTGTAAGGTTGTATGGATGTATCGTCATCTATACATATAAATAGAATTGAATATTGAAAATGTGTAATATTGAAATAACCGTTTTTTGCTACATACATATGAATATGTATGTAGCAAAAAACGATACATACACCAAAATAACATCTTTTTAAATTGTTGCCTGTCTGTCTCTCCGGCTAATCTCTGAAATGGCTGGGCCGATTTCGACGGGATATTTTTGGCAGGTAGTTAATGTAATAAGTAGTAACTTAGGCTACTTTTATTTTATAAATATTATTTTATTTTAGAAAAATAAAGTAAAACATCACGCGGACGAGAACGCGGGCACAGCTAGTTTATAAATACAATTAGTAAATCACGGGATCTTACCACGTTTTATTTTTGTTGAGTTCCCGATATTTCGGCAGTGTTTCAACGGCCATGATCACGGGTAAACTGAAATATCGTGACAACAAAAATAAAACGTGGTAAGATCCCGTGATTTACTAATTATACTTATAGAATTTTTTTCTTATTAATTTTAAATATGGCATATACTACTGGCAATTTATTTATTAATAAAATAATAAATGCCATTCATGCTTAATTTATATTGTCGTTTATTTTTATCGTCAATAAACAGCGTCTACAATTGTACATGCGGACGATTTCGGGCACCACCTAAGGTTAAATGCGAATACAAATATACAATCGAATCGAGACGTTCATCGTTTTTAAAGTCGGTGAAGCTGAATAAATACTCGGTTACTTGGTACGTGGGACGAGGCCAAGTTCTCAAAAGGACTTTACAAAGATTCTTGGATTAAAGTAAGGATTAATTTCACCAAGAAAAGTTTCACATCCCGAGACACGGGTGAAGTTGGTGACTTCGGGAGTCCTCTGATAATAGTCGAGTAGCAAGTTTAATTACTTCCCGGTTTGAGACAAGACCACTGTCGCCAGCCGTTGATGTTGATACCCAACAGGACATACAAATTCTATGTTCTATTTAATGTAATATAGACGCTCTCTAATCTATTCTTGACTGTCCGTTAAAATTAATTATATTAGATGGTAATTAAATGTTTCAAACGAGGAGAGTTAGCCATAGAGTTACAAAATCTTTATACGGATTTTATTATATACTTATTAGTACAGATTGAACTAAAAAAATAGAAAATAAACATTAAAATTTAATCTAGAGTCGATAACAAGTTCCCTTTGCAAAATTTAAAAGCAGATTTTCTAATTAGTATTTTTTAGTTAATGCAGTTGTTTATTTGTTAGGCGTGCGATATATATAGACATAGAAAAACGCAAATCGCCTATTTTAGTTTGCGTAATAAATAAGTAAATAATAATATTTTACATTACTCGTTGAAAATATTAACAATAACATCTGTGGAATAAACATTACCTTGATAGCTTATTTCTCAAACAACAAAACAACAGAACAGCGAAAAAGTTATAAGCCACAGTATCAGCTCGATTCAGTTTGCTCCCCTCACCTGACATCAACAAAAAAGCTTCGTAAAAGTTTGGTAATCGCATTCTTTGAACGCGCAATCAGGCGGTCCAACTTAACACTGCTTACTAGCTGTAGGTACCGAAGTTAATTCAGTTGATTGTTATTCAGATGTTGTCGGCCGCGGCTAATTTGCGCTTCCAATTCCGTAGTTAGGCAGGGCGCGTAGCTTAATCCAATACAAACAGTAGCTATGTAAAACTGGGCCCGTTCTGTAATATGTAACATAGCATGATAAATAATGCAATAACATTATAATACTCACTGCTGCTGAATTTGTTACATAATTTGGAGCCCGATTAGAGAACGTGTAGGTACATATTTTAATATTTAATAAAATACCAAACGTGTATTAAATATACCATACTAAATTAAATATAAAGCTCATATATAGTAACCTAGTACATGATTTGCCATTCCTAAAAAAATATTATGTAACGCTACTGAAGTACAGATGACATGAATAAAACATAAAGTGTAAATTTGTTTCATGTCAATATATGTGTATAAATTTAACAAATAAATGTTACAACTGGATGTAACATTGGTTCCGTTTTACCAGTATATAGATTACACACTTTTTTTAAGCCATAATATTGGTAAACAAGCTGACGGTTTATTTCATGGTAAATGGGAAACATCACCACCCCACGGTGAATGCCTATTCTGAAGGACTAAGACTTAATTTTACTGCCTAATCTGTCATCAATTTAAACACATCCTATATAAGGTTGTATGATGAAAGTAAGTAGTTAAGTAGTGACATATATGCTTTGTATATATATGTATGTATGTGCTCCGAACTCTGTACTTTTACTACCATACTCGCATCTCACACTTCAAATCGAAACACTGCCCATAAAGTTGCTTGGTAGCAGATATAAATGAGACGGGAGGAACCATGTACGCTGCTTTGTACAAAATCTCCCTCGTCCAGATTTTAGGAAAACATGCATCACAAATAAGATTTGCATTTTGACTTATGCTATGTTGTTACATATTTGTTAATAATTTATTCCAGAAGTAACTATAACGAATGTATGAAATAGTTTTATTTATTTAAAAAAAATATAACGCCATAACATTACGCTTATTAACCCTATTAAAGGATATATGTAAAGTACATCCATATAATTGAAACTTAACTATACTCATCAATTATTATATTTTATGAATACCCGAGTTCTTGGAAACACTCCTAAATGGCTATTAATCAACTAAATTCTACACTAAAAGTACTCTCAACGTTCATGGGAAACTTGGCGAGGATAATGCTTAAACGAAACTATAAATTACTTAAACCAGGATTGGCATTAACCAAAATTGGGCCAGTTAAACGTTAGTACTAATTTTAAGTTTGACGCAAATTATAATAGCATGCTTTATTTTAAATTCCGATTTTGATTCTACTTAACATGCTTTCAGTTTAGAATATTTTAACTATTACAATTGTTTGATGTTTTAGTTTTCATCGCTGAAATAACAAGTTATTCCTAAGAAATTTTTATATAACTTGAATGGCAAATTTACAAAATTACCGTAGCATTTAAAACATTAAGACCGCCACATCATTAGTTATTTTTAACTTCCATGTTGAAAACAACTATTACAGCTTATTTATATTCTAGGCAGTCTTAACCTTCAAGTGCAAATATATCATTTTTATATAACTTGAATGGCAAACAAGCTGATTACTAGGGTTATTTCAGTGTTAACCGTCACCCATATACAATACATTAAGACCGCCACATCATCATAGTTATTTTTAAACTTCCATGTTTAATATACCTACATTATTTATATTATTAACCGGGTCTTAACGTTGAGAGAGATAAATACCTGTATTAGTATAAAATTAATCGTGTTAAGACCCGGATAATAATATAAATAATGCCACGTCAGCATACAATACTAAAATGTTAGGTTTATATATACTTGCATTTATTATTATCTCCTTTAGTAGTTATCATGCTATTTATTTCTAAGAGAATCTTAAAATCGTGGTTGTATCACGTAAGGTCAAACTAATTTTATTTCATATAAGTATGTCTAATACAGACTGCCTACAGCTGGAAGAGCTAAAAGAGCTGTACACAGTCTGTTTTCAACGTACTTATTTTTAAAATTAAGCTTTAACTTAACAATGTATGGTTCCGATTTTTTAAATGCGGTATACTTATAACATAGATATTAACGCAATTAATTTTGTAAGTTCCATAGATCTCGACATTCCCACCCGAGTTCCTCAAAATTTCTTAGGAACAACTTGGAAATTTCCGATCAGAAACTATCATAACATCATAACAATTCCGAGAAGGGTATACCAGTCTTAAAATGATTATAAAAACAGCTGTGTATTTATATGCTATTAGTAAGTATTTGTAATATTGAATAATTTAAATAAATATCGATAAAATATAAATTTTATTTAAATAAAATAAAATTTATATTTTATCGATATTTTTTATCAATACCTGCTCTTGCCGTCGTCGTATCGTCGCGTCGTCGTGGTATTGTCGCCCGCACACTATATCCTATGTTTTGGAAAGCCTTTATCTGTTTTTCTAACATACCTCAAAAGGAATTCAATTTCCTGTTTTAGACATGACAAAAATTAAAAATATATGTCATAGATGTAATAAAAATATCATAATAGAATGTATAATAAATAAATATAGCACAAACCTTCTAAAAAGAAATAGAGTTAGATATAACTAATAAAGTAAATTAATGACACTACAATATGCATATAAATGTTACTTTAATTTATAATTAAATTTTATTTTACTAGATAATATTTCTACTAACATCAAGTGAAAGAGTAAATATTTTAATTAAATGTATTTGATATGCTACTTTATATTTAATAAGTAAAAGCAAGAGAAAACGACAAAACTGGAAGTAAGGACTTGCAGACATTTGTATTATCATAATCAATTATATATAACTGTTTTCATAAACGGTGAATGTTAATTTGAATTTATATATTAGATATATATATTTAGAGTTTTGAGAGTGGCGTGGCTTCAATGAATGGGTAATTTACATTTCTTCAAATATAGTTGATCATTATATGATATGCCTACCCCATCTGTAATAACAATTGTGAAGATATACCTATTGTTATTGTTGCATACTTTCATAATTACAGCTATCGGTCATTTCAGACTTTGCATTTTGAGTCATATATTAATTATTATTGCTATAACTGTATTTTACATCTATATAATTGATATTCCATTTGTTCGAGCTCTGTAATATATTTTCGTATAAAGATATATAAATTGCAATAGTTTTATTTACTAGTAATTAAAAACTGATACAATTGTAGACTTTTTAGTTCATGGATTTGCTGACAATAAAATGACACAGCTTGTTTGTCAGAAAAGTTTGATAACAATGAATGTCATTGTTTCTATTAATGTATAATATTATATAATGAAATTAATTAATTTATTGTCAGCTTTGAGTATTGGCCCTTGCCTTAATTTACATATATTGTTTTTATATACAGCTGTATTTAAAAAATATATACCAGAAGTATGAAAGAGTAAAAGTAAGAGGAATGAAATAAAATGTTACAGAACAAAATAAGAAGTTCTAAAGATAACGAAATAAGTGCAAATAACTATTCAAGATTCAATATTATACTGTGCAAATTACACCACTACCTTAAGATTTCGCTCTATTGAAGTTAAGGGTTATACTGCTTTAAAAATAAGCCATCAATAGTTTCTTCTGAAAAATTGCGTACAAACTAGATAATATTTTACCGCATTTCAATGCATCAATAGCATTTAAATAAGAATAGATTGTTTACATAACAATCTATTCTTATTTAAATGCTATTGCTATTACTGTAATAGCAAAAAACCGATAACCGATGTGATGGTAAATGGTAACCATCGCCTATATTTTACTGAATACCTCGCAATAACGTCCTATGTAATGTCCTAAGAATATTTTGGTCTAAAGGGACTAAACTAAACATGGTATATTATAAGCTTTTGGTATAACTGTCTTTCTGTAAGGCTAGAAATTATTTTAGTGGTGATATGCTACGTACAATTCCCCCTGACAGCAGAAATCAACCTTGCACGCCATAGGTGCATATTTTTTTTTAAAGTGCCAAGTGACAAAAATGCCATGTGAATCAATCATGCCTGTAATGATTTTTCGTCCTTTAACTCAAACACATCTGACAAGGCAAATTACTTGGCGACTATAGGTGAAATAGAAGTACCCACGCAGACTATTTTGTACAAAGTGTATGTAGGTTAAAAAGTTTTATTTTGTTTTAATAATTATAATGATAAAATCAATTTGAAGTTGAAAGTATTTTCTAGTCTATTTCTCAAATGTACTATATTTATTTATTTATTTTTATTTATTAAAACTTTAATGCACATAATTGAAAGTACATATGGCGGACTTAACACCATGCGGCATTTATATGCTAACTATTTTAGTCAGTCATTGAGCTTTGATATATTAAAGAAAAGTAAAATATAGAATTACCTCAATAGGGACAAGTTCTGTCGAGCCCTTAAAGGAACGACTGCGAATGAAGTCAGTGCGTTCAATTGGACAGCATATTTTAATAGCATTTGGCGTCGCTCCGCTTCCGTCGGCAACCCTATGTTTTCCTGTTTCCCCCTAATGTGCCTACTTAACGAACTAAACTTTCTTATCGAACAAACCAACAACTCAACCAACTTGCGAAGTAATATCATAAAATTACTATGAGCTTCTGTTAAAATAGGTTGAAAAAGAATTAGACTTTCGGTTAACTACTAAGTATTACTTTAAAAGTTTATACAATTGTTTACTGTTTATGTAGATAATTATGATAATATTGCTATATTTTAATAGATAACTTTTGTATTCAAGTGTATGATTGTTTCTATTGCATATTTTCTGTATATTACATGCTTACGTATAGTTTCATAGCTATCACCTCCTGATTCTTAGAGATTATAGAATCGATTGTCAACTGTCAACTGCAACAAATCCGAAACAAATTTGCTAGAGAACTAACATCACCGACATAGCTCTTCGTATTTGAAGGTTGAAGTAGTTGTAAGTTGATCATATCTATCGCAGAATCGATGCTCGTTGAAGTAGCCGTGTTTTAGAGAGGAGACCGCAAATTGGCAAACGTAGTTTAGGACGCCTAGCAGCTAGTTGGAAGGACTACATACGAAGGGTTGCAGGTAGTAACTAGAAGTGAAGGGCTGAAGATCGTTCTCAGTGGCGTGCCTTTAGAGAGGCCTATGTCCAGCAGTGGGCTGATGATGATGAACTGCTGCATATTTGGAGGAGAACCATAGATTTCTGATCACCAGTATAAAGTGGTAGTCTTCTACGAGTTCTTCTAGAGGCAGTTGAGTAGTATGTACTATGATAATAAATCTTGTCGTCATAAAATTACTAATTGGCGTCTTAAATGATAGCGAAAACATATTGTCAGTATCTAATTTTTCTTAAAAAATAAATAGGTGTATGTATAACGATAAGACCATAACGTAAAAAAAGACCCGAGTCTATTTAACATTTTCTGAATGGGATACTAAAATGAAACTTTCAGTAATACTTTACCAAGATTTAAGAGTATTTCGCATAATAAAAATCCGTCTACTTTATTCGGTGGAGCGATCCCCTGTCGATACAATAAGACAGCTTGATGGATGTGATCACGATATTTTGTCGGAATCCAACAAACCTAACGACCAAGGCTGCGATTTTATTTATTTTACTTTGGGACAGTAAAATTTAGTACTAGTAAGTAGCAATACAAATATAGTACATTAGGAAACATTAATTTACATTAGGAAACTGTCTATTTGGACTATAAGAAATATAATGTATTATACTAAATTATATTTCTTATGGAATATATGCTCCGACAAAGTCCGTTAAAATTGTTTAACTATTTTTTTTGTACAAAGAATGAGCATGAGGTGATTTTAGGTCTACGGGAGCGGCAGAGCATAAAATACAACGTGACAGCGTAGATTTTCTATATAACCTCTACCATTAGTCAGATAAGCAGTTTTTATGACACAGCTGATAATTGAAATATATTTTATTATGTTAAAAACCAAAAGCATCCTAAAATATACTACAAACAAATATATTATGAATATAAATAATACTCTTTTAAGAGTGTAGTCAACAATTACATCCCATAAACAATGCAATATACATTCCAAGTTATTATAAGATTTTTTTAATCTGCTAGAGTAATTATTTGATAAAGAAACATTTTCTTGAAATCATTCGAAACTGGCTTCCGAACTTCCATCCTATTAGCCGGTACAAAATTTCATTATAAGGCATTCTGTTAAAGTTTCCGTAAGTCCCCGATTTACGATCCCCTATGAAATGAGATCGCAGTGTCGTTGTGTTGGCGTTCGTTCGTACAATAACATTAACTGGTCGCATTTTACTGTCGTAGAGGCATTAAGATAATTGAGTGCTAACTGGACTATTTTCAGGACGGATGAATTAGTTCATCTTACACAAAATTGCTTAAAGCAAACAAGTTATGAGTAGCTGCGATGCTTATCACCGTTACTTTGTGCCAGGCAATTTTCTGCGCGGCTTATATCACCGAGTTACGAGTGCGTTATTCAGTAATATATGGGTTTCATTTGGTTAAAAGCTTCATACATTTGCTGTTCCGAACGCATTTTCAGTTGCGTTTCTGCCATCATTAAAATTGTCCTGTCAAGACCAATAAAATTATCGATAAATCTCCACTCGTACAAAATGTGATTGCTTTTTATGAGAACTGATGAAATCAGTTGTATGTGATTTTTATGTAATCTGTTTGACTATTAATATATATGTTCTTACACATGTGATTATAACTGAGTAATTTTATCTACAAATTACGTAACTCTAAAAAACTATATGGAATTGAACTTCTCTATATACATTACTCCTTTATTGTATTGTAATTCCCACTTAATTGCATATAAAGTGTATTCATTGAGCAGTAATATCCAATTCTTTTGTGTCTAATAGGTACTTATATTAAACTGTTATATCTCGAATAAATCATGACCCTAATGCGACGTATTCGACTGATAAAGTCATCTCCTATTCCGATTGGAATCTTATAACAAGAACGCTAACGAATTATATACTTGGCAAAAGATTTTCATATCTTTTCGTATTTTACGAATAAAAAGAATTCAAATACTAAAAAAAATAGTATTGTATAATACTATTGTTTTTAGTATATGTAATAGTATAGTATTGTGCTTATTGCATATAAATATATATTAAATATACTAACTTGAGTTTAAAAAAAAAATATTATAATCATAACAAGTTTGGTAAAATTATTGTTTTCTCTATTTAATAGGCTGTAAAATCCATATGGTATTAGAATAAGAATGTTGTATGTCAGGCCTATGTCCAGCAGTGGACGTCTTCGGCTGCGATGATGATGATGATTGTATGTCAAGACTTCTTTTCATCACCAGGGTATAATTAGGAGATGATTCGGCGACTCGGAGAAGGAAGGAAACGTGAAATGAAACCTTATTTCATGCCTTCTGCACAGCATTTAAATCGTCTTATAAGTAAGAACGGTAACAGCAGTAAAACATGATAAAGCGTTCTTATGATGAACTGATGATATATAGGTATTCTATATATCATCAGTTCATCATAAGAACCGAAACCGAAAAACCGAAAAATCTGCCGAAACTACCGGTAACCGAACATTAAAACTTCTTCAAAATTAGAATTTAATAACTTTCTTGTGATATAGACATTTGGGGTACCTAAAGCACTCCCAGTTTATATTTATAGACGGGGTTTAATAAAGTGAGCTGTCAGATTAGGTAACAGGAGATAAGTTACGGAGATTACTCCACACGAGAGTAATTCGATTAAGAAAATTCACATAAAATAGCGTAAAGATAAAAAGCAGTGTTAAGTCAATGACATCACTTGAAATACTTAGAGTTAAATTTCTGTTTCATTGAATGTATTATTAATACGTGTTACGACACAGTGGGTGCCTATCAGTGAAATATGATGGATATTAAAATACGTCATTTAATATTTCTCTCTGATCTCTGAGCAACAATTGTGAATGTGTCGCCCGCATATGTCGCATGATTGACGCGTGCCACATTGGGAACAAAAAAATTGTTCAATACTTACTGAATATGGCATACCGAATTCAGCCATACAAATATTTGTTTAAATAACTTAAAATAACGGATTTATCGTTATGTACGTCATTTTCATTCACGTCGTCTTATTAAATCACCATTAATATCAGAAAATTCACTTGCAACATTCATTCGTTTCTTTAAGTTCTATCTTGATCCGTTATTCAATTCAAGCAGAATAAATGATTTGTTGGATATCTAAAATAGTATGTAATGCATAGCTCTGCAGAACTGCAAATCCAATTCCCGTTGAAGGCGGCGTAGCGCGCAGTGGGGAAGCGGGTATAGCGCCGATTGCGGCCAGGTAGGAGCGAGTTAAATCGTATTTTCATTTTGCCTACACACTAGTTCACTCGATAAATTATGAAATCGGAACAATTCAATGATAGAACTACTTGTGATTTTTACGTTCCCATTTTAAAAATAAAATTTATTGTCGCGTATAGATGACAGAATTATAGCGCCAGATTTTATATTAAAAACTCTTGCCATATAAGTTGTGTATTCCGAAAATGAAATGTAGATAAAATACTGTAATTTTACAATAATCTAATACGCTTATGACACACATAAGCCCTTCGATAAATTCACATAACAAACATATTAAAATAAAAAAGGATTAAGAGCTAAATTAACAATTAAAACTCACTAGCATTTAATAATTTTCATTTACGTAAAATTAATAACAATTACTATAATTTTAATAAAAACTAATGGATTGTAGGGCGCCTGACATTTCGGCATATTATTTCATAGCGCAATTATTTAATGTAGTGTCTATTAATATTATTTACATTTAATATTGAAAAAGCAAGTGCTTTCATATTAATAAAGTTATTAAATATTGCGATGTAAGGACCTTACTTAATACTTTTTGTTTATGATACTGAAATGGCATATATGTTAACAGTTCATCTATTAAAGTAAGTGACAATGTAAATGGCAACCATTGCCTATGTAGATGAAGACCACAGTCATCATGTAAAGCCCGTAATACCTCTTCGTAAAATTCCTAAATATCTACGGTATTATGGCTCCACAGCGTATAGTTTCACTACCTTCCACCAGGTAGAACGCTGCTCGTTATTCTTCCATTGCCCCAAATACCTCCGGTAATAGCGCCTAAAGACCATAAGAACTGCCTGTGGTTTTTAGTGGGTATCCCACACTAATCACAACCATCAATCAGCAAGGGGGAAAGGGGATTGTTAGTAATGTGGATTGATAACCCCATTGCTAGCAATGTACAATGTCAGGTCGACCTCCACGCGGTTCCCCCTGGAAACCATCGTAACAAATTCCTGGTGAGCTTGTTACGATGGGCTAACTGACCTGACCTCACGCTCATCTTATCATCTTCCACTGGTGCCCCGCCAGCGTAAATCGTTAGCGCAGGTGGGTGCACCATTCCATTGTCATCCAAAAAAAAAACATCAATCAGCGCATATTTTGTAAAGAGTGGTAGTAGATTTTTCAATATATAAAAAGAGCAATACTTAAAGCCTATAGTCATTATGATATCCGTAATCTCAACTTTAACCGGCGTTATAAGTAATAGACAAAATTGATAAACCTGTTTAACAACGAACTTAATAATAGGTCCGTAGAGCTCCATTACTATGCTACGCCTTATATGAACATCTGTCTATCACTGGTTCTAGCTACACTATATTATTCTTCAAACAGCATGCTCAGTATACATGTTACATTGAGTACTAGAATTAAAAACAAAAATTACGAGATAAATTATAGACGCACGAGTAAATACTATCATCGGGCAAATGAAAATATTTTCTGTTTTGGCAAACATATCACATAATAGGTACACGAGTACGCAAAAATAAATATGTGGATACTGTAGCGTCGAAATGAAAATTTTCGCCATTTTGCATATCTGAAACCGAGCAGAGGTAGGTAATTTTATTTGCTTTATTTTCTGTAGATAAAGAATTTTAATAAAAATTTTGTTTTACTTTTAAAATTGTATTTAAATATACCTATTATAATTGTAACAATGTTTGATTTGCCTTGAGGGTTCTAATCCTTTAAAACGATTCTTTAATAAGCTTCAAAGAACTTTCTCTCTTAAAAGGCCGTTCGTTAAATGAATCTGACTTTCTTTGCAACAAGAAAAGGGAATCCCGAAAAGTCTTGGCCATTCACAACGGTTGGTTTGCTTGGGAGGTCGAAAAGTTAGGTACGTACTCATCTAATCGTACTTTAGGGGTGGTTTTAACGCAACCACTGTAACAAAAATAACTTTACTCTCAGTCAATATCAAAACCGCAGATAGTCAATGATATCTAGAAATTACAAGACTTACACAATAACTATGTAGTAGTCAATAACAGTTTCATACTCATATGTGTTCCCAAAGTTTTTCAAATCGAGTGAAAATTGAATTGTAATGTATAAAAATATTCGTCAAATAAATTCAGTTAAAATAGTAGGTCAAATCTGCCGCTAGTTTAGTAGTAGTTAGGATATATACCAGGAAATTAAACAAAATTAACAAATTTGCTTTTATTATGATTGTACCTATATAATCTGTTGACAATTGTGTCCATTTAATAAACAAAACACCTTGTATTATAAGGTATATTTGCTTGGCTTGGCTTGGCTTTTACATATTTTATACACATAATGTATAAAATATATAAAAGTTATTATTACAAAGAAATGAAAAATAAGCTGTGACAAACGGCCATCATGCAAAAGAAATGAAAGTAATGATGGTATTATAATTAAAACTTTGGTTCCGGTGTGGAGAGGTTTCTATTTTTCGGCGTACCTACTAAATTTAGTCCTCGTCTTTAAATTGCGATTTGGTTTGAGAACCTCTACACTAGTCTAATATAATATAAAATAGATACGTATACTGTATGTAATAAATGTGTATCAAATAGGAATATTAACTTTAGGTACATCAAATATATAAGCCGTATCCTTGTTTGATAAGATCGTAATAAAAAAAACAATAGCGCGAAGAATAGTAGATAAGCAAAGCAAATACAATTATTAATTATTTACTTGCGCAACTTGAATTACGTATATACCGATAGTCTTACAAATACTAAATATATAAAAATATATACTTTTAGCCCAGCTTACATTTATGAAAATAAAAAAGAAAAAATCATCAAATTACTTTCTAAAAATACCTGGTAACTTGATTATATCTATTGTCGTCATAAAAAAAGGAAACCTCTAGATAAAATAAATTAAGTTGTCATATAAATAAATTGTCTTTCGAAGACATGACATACCTAATACAAAAAAAATATGTCAATTCTGCTGACAATTGTAGATAGTTTTGATAGAGAAAACAAAATATCATTTTTGATCAATCCATCCTGGGACCGTGAAATTGACTGTGTCCGAGAAATATTGAATTCTTTGTTTATTTCGAAATAAGATGAATAATGTAATATTCAGGAAATTCCTTTCAAAAATCCAAAAGTCTAAAGTATTAAGTAATAATTTACATCTAGCTTTTGCTTTAAATACAGAACCTGTACGAAATTTAACTATGAATTTACTTTTAAGTAACTACTACTACTAAGCATTATCTAATACTTACTTGTAGGCACCAATTTTTATTACAAAATTATCCAAGTTCATCAACATTAGTAAATGCCAGGTTGATATCTAACTTCTATGTACTAATTATTCTTTATAATTCTATACTAATTATATGTAATGATTAAACTCCGTCAGTTCCAACTACATATTTGCTAATATTCAAGTCTAATTATTCGAAACCTTAGTTTTGACTTTTGACATTTTCTGTTCTATTAGGTAACTGAGTACTACCCTAATTTAATCCACCAAAAGGGCTTCTTTAGTCAATAAAACGTGTTGTAATTTTTGTCCATGAAGAAAATATTCGGTAGGGTCTTTTTACGAGTGGAGTAGTAAAGTAGATAAAAGTAAAACGGGCGTCTACTGTTGGGGTGCCGAAAGGGTTTAATCAAAGCGAGGCTACCCCTACGACCGGAGATGTAGTAAATAGTCCATACAAGCACCCACTCGCGCTCGGATTTTCAGTTCAGAGTATCAAATCAAAAGGTATCCTAGAAGAGATAAGAGTACATTTTTTCTTAGTCTCAATAAGAATATCACTCATACTACAAATTGTATGAGATAAAAGAGTGAAAAAATACTTTTTCTACAATCATAAAATTAAAGATGTATTAAAACAGATTTTAAAATTTATTTAATATTTCTTTTACGGAAATTGTAAATAGAAATATTATGTAATTGTGATTAATTTACAATTTTCGTTTTATTGAATAACTAATATTAATTTCTGTAGCAAACATGAAGATGATCTAATGGTAAGTATCCCCTATATGTATGTATACAGAAAGAGTACCCTGGACATCCCTTATTTTGTAATATTATAATACTAAGATACGTCCTAAGAGAGATATACCCTAATCTGTTATTCGATAATGACAACGTTAATATGTTAGCTAATATGTAGATTTAGAAATCGCACTTTAGTTACCAGGCCAAATCTTGGGCCTAATGTGACAAATGATTATATACTTTGACATATTTTTTTATCGTATTTTTAGTCGTAAGAATATTACATAAAGAATTATAAAAACATAGAACAATTTTAATGAGTTTTTCGTTTTGATATTTCTGTGTTGTATTTTATTGTTTTAAAGCATTTTTATCCATACATACAATAAAATTGGAGTGTCTGTTTGTAATATTGAAATAACCGTTTTTACTACATGCATATTTTTGTCTGCCTGTTTGTTCTGGCTAATCTCTGAAATGCCTGGACCGATTTAGACGGGACTTTTTTTGACAGGTAACTGTTGTAATAAGGAGTAACTTAGGCTACTTTTATTTTAGAAAAATTATCTAATTAACTTTTTTGTTAAATTCCACGTGGACGAAGTCGCAGGTACAGCTAGTCTAACATATAAACTTCATTATGAAATAACAGATGATATCGAATAAGGTATATTTCTCTAAGAACGTATCCCATACCATTATGTATCCATACTGAATATGGTTTTATAACCTACTACAGACAAATTAATTATAATTATACAAAATATTACAAAGATTATGTAACGCCTATGATGCGGCACAAATCATGTGCCATCCCAGAAGACTAAGATGTCATCCGACTTATCTTGTAATTTTAGTCTATAACAAACCTTAGCAATCTGTATATAGCTGAAATATATGAGATCTCTATCCATCAGCCCAAAATACCCAAGCCGACGTTTTACAAAACCCATCTCTAGGAGATAAATTAAGTATAAAAAAATTAAGCAGTTAGTCATTATTATTTAGAAATATATTTTCCGAATCTGACTCTTCTAGTTTCAGATTTATGTCACGGACATCAAGCTTTTTCATAGGAAACCACCGCTGAAAACTACAATGAACAGTATTAAGACTCCCAGAAATCGATTCCGATACGATGCTTTTAACCAATAAACTACGACGCAATAGGTATCCCGTTATCGATATTATTAAATTTTTTGCCCCTGATTTATCCCATATAAACATGTTGCAGATTTAATAATATATTTATTTTCTTGTCCAAGGCATAAAACATATATAAATAAATAAATAGAACATATTTTTTCTAATTATTTTACTGACACTAAGTGTAGATGATGTAACAAGTACTACTTATAAAGACCTACCATTCAATGTCATCCTTTCAGCTTTTAGTCTTTGCTGGTACTTGTCGTTGCTGGTGACTCTACTACTCAAAAAGTGCTCAACACTTCAATTATGAACAAATTTGGGAAACTAAGATGGCAGAGATTTCTCTTATATGGACACTTAAATATCTATTGGACAGTCATTTACAGGTTTGTAAGTGCTAAACCAAAAGTAGTATCTACGCGACATCAATCTCGAAGTAATTTTTATAACTTTTCCAGAAAAGTTCTAAACTCGACTACATTTTTACGCGATATCATGTATAAAATGTATATATTTTCAACAGACTTAAAAACGGTTTAACTCACCTATTTCTTTTTATTTAAACTGGTAACGTTGCGACCTGCAAAGATCTATTGTGCTCACCCAAGTTCGCTACCTAGGTCTAGGTTCGAAGGTCGCGAGTTCCATCCCCGCATGGCGCAAACATTTGTATTCGTGAATATAAAAATTGTGTGTATCGGTGTAGGTGGCTTGTATGTACCTATATATTTACAAAAAAAATGTATATATATATTTGAATCCCTTATCTAAGACTCATTACAGAAGCTCTACTTAGCTTAAAACTAGATGATACTATACGAAATTGTCGTGATAAAATTCGGCCGTATTTTTTATGTGTAAGGTATAGGTAATATGTTTTCAGTAAGTACAATTTTTTACTCAAGACACTATTGTAAGCAAATGTACATATAACACAGCACGTAATTTTAGTAATTTTAGATTTAAAGAATATAACCCTCTATACCATATTCCGTTCAAATCTGTTCAAAAAGTTAATAAACATCTAAAAATAATCATATCAAAATATCCTTATTCACGTTGCAGAAACCATGATAAATCAAATCTACCGTAAGTTCGGAACATCGTTTCAGCTGAAAACTGACACGAACTGTTATTAAACATCTTCAGAAACTTGCACATTGATAATATTAGTCGAATTCAGTATAACTAACTCGTCTATTACTATTATTTTAATACCAAGATTCATATTAAGTCGTTTGGTACGAACGATTTCTACCTAATATCAGTGACTTGACAGATTCACGAACAATCAATTATCAGGATTTCCTCCGTGATCCCTTATTGCCGTTAATGGTTTAATGTATCAGCCACCTTTGTTACTTAAACGCCTATAGCTATTACACTGAGATTAAGGCAACTGTCAAAGTGACATTGTGAAATTGAATGAGCGAATACTCTTTTTAATTAATCTTCAAAAGTAACAGCGAATTCATTGTAATTTTTCGTATAAAATATATCAACTTTTACGTCTATATTTTCTTGTAAATTAGGTAATATTAAAAATATCTTTTTGATATATTTTACGATAGTAATACCTTGTAGTTAACAATCCCGACACACACACAAAAGGACATGAGTTCAAATCTGACAGACTAAAAAAATGGTTTGTCAATTTCTATTTATAACTGACTTCCAGGTGAAGACAACACCGATAACAAACTGATAATTAATCCAACAGATGGTGGAAGGCTCGCCCACTGCCATATTGATATCAAATACACTCAGAGCATGTGAAGTATTGTGTTAACCGTGACGTCCACAATTATCGGTAATGCATCTGTTTACCTCTTTTGACATAACAGTCGTGACTGCATTCATATATTGTATATATTTTGTATTAGTAACTAACTACATATCTGTGCATAGTTTAAAATATAATTGTAATTATAATTTTCTTTTAAAAATAATTGTTATGGTTTTTATCACTATGATTTTATACTATTTATTTGCCTTCCATTATAATAACTATAAAATTTAAAAAAAAGTTTCTGACAGGTCCTGAACTCGTATCAGGTTGTTTCTAATTTTATGGCGTCATAAAAATGTAACGTAAGGGTGTAATTTAAAACATAATATAATAAATAGCTTATATTTTAATCTCTTTTTAAATATCAGTAGTAGTCAACAAAAATATTATAAAGTCAAAGCATTAAACCTTATAACTGCACCATATTGTAATAGTTTTTAAGTTAATTTTCATTAAGCCCAACTTGATGTAGACAACTTGAATATATCACTATTATACCTTAAGCACAGATAATATAATATTACGTACCTTAAGTATGCATAACAATAAGTAAATAATAAAAATTGTAATGTAATTCATTAGTCGAAAAGATCTAGACAAATATAAATAATTGCTTATTATAATAATCTTATCATTTTTATTTATACTTTTAATTAAATTAATGTCAATAAGTTATTGTAAAATGACTTAGTTCATCAGTGTTAAAAATACTTTTCCTTTACTGCTACACAAATTTCATGAAGAAAACATACACTAGTTGTTCAGATATTTCTTTTTAGAGATAAAAGATCTGGATCTGTCTTTATGTTTCGTTGAAATCCGTTTTGCCATTGACGTGACAAGATAACAGATTGTCAGATACACTTTCGGATTTAAAATATTACTTATTAGTATATATTTTTGCTCATTAATTTAAGAAACAAAATCATACAGAGTAGCTAGTGAATTACATATTTTATTAGAACACGTAAACACACTCGTAAAGCTTGCGTTAAAAATGAAGCCAATTTTATGAAATAACACCCTCGAGTGGGTGACGCATACTCCATGTTTGTTCGAGTGCCTATGTTAATTAATACGCGGACGAATTTTATTTGGTGGAAATCTCAATTTCGTGCACAAATATACCTATTGTACAATCAGATGCACAGATAATTAATATATTTATTAATACCCACATATTATTATTCAGCACCAATTGATAATAAGTTCCTTTCAGTTCATATTAATGAAATCGTTTTCCCTAGCTAATTATATATACATAACCATAACTAATAACTCCTTAGATTTTATTTTGTCTTTAAGAAATAAGATGAATTTCACAAAATCTACTACGAGAGTATTGTTACTAATTTCAACTTAACGCACTATTCACGGTGTACGTGGATAGCCGTAGGCAACGTCTACTATATTAATATAGCAGCATAAGAGACTTGATTGGTGTGTAATATTATTTGCGAATACTATGTATGATGCCTTATGAGTTAATAGGGGTATCGAGGCAGCGTATGAAACTGAGCCGACTAGGCTCTTTAACACGTGACATGGGTGTAAAAACGGGGAATAGCTTTCAGAAATGTAGTTACGCAACATCATATTGACAAAATACAAAAAATATCTCACACCTACACAATACATTACAAGTCTCAACAAATCAAACGTATTATTATGATATTCTTACATTGAAATATATATTTTACTTAAATTATATGTGCCGTATAATTTATATACAAGTGTATAAAGATAAACGTAAAACTCATAATTATAGTAACTACAAAGTCAAACTTTGCATATACCTACTAATATTCTTCCAATATAAACCGACATCGGTAAAATTTTATTTGAAATTTATTTTAACGCCTTACAATATTTCATTTTGTTTTATAACAACAAATCCTCAAATGTTAAAAAAGTTTTCGTTACCGTTAGATATCTATATAAATATAGTTCTATAGTAGATCTAATAGATATATATATAGATATAGATCTAATAGATAATAATAGATCTATAGAAACCCACAAATATCATTGAGAATAGGTACTATTTATACCGCCGACCCTATCTAGAAAAGGTTGGTTTTGTAAACTAACCTAAATAAGATTTGAATTCTATATAAATGAAATCGCATTGCACGAGTTTCAAGTAATAGAATGTAAAGTTATTATTATGATAGGATAGAAGAGTGTGTACATTAATTCTAAACATGGTATTCCGGAAACAATATGACTGACAGTGATACCTAAGTACAAACACAATATACCAACTGTCGTTCTCACTTTAGTAACAAGAAATTTAATATAAGTACTCAACTAAAAGCCAACATGAAATGGCCATTAACAGCAGACCTTAAATATTTTCAAACTTCAAAATAATCTTGTAAGTATAGACAACGACGTCTTTGTTGGAAAATTATTTTACATCAAAATTGTGTTCTTGTAAAATTTTGGAGTAAATTATATTCTCATAGAATAAATAGAGTAGCTGTATGATTAACAGCATAAATTGCTAATTTTAATTAAAATGTTATAGGAATGTAGATCATGTTAAAAATTTATAAATTAAATGTACCTACGAGATCCTTTGATTCAAATAAAGGAAAACATTATTTTATTCATAACAGATGTTTTGGTTTAAAGGTATAATAAAATTGTGTATGTATTTTGTGGATCGTTCTGTTTTATTATAAAAATATTAACCATAATTCATAATAGCTATCAAAAAACACAATTTCATTTTGAAGTCGGTTGGTGCCTTAATACTTTAATATTAGATAGGTTAATTGTTTATTTTATTTCTATTGTAATTACGTCTATTAATTTAGTACATTGTAATGTATATAAAGCATAAAGTAGTAGACATTGTTCTATTCGGTTAACAGCTAATACTACAAACTACTAGTACCACAACGTATCATGTAAATATATGTTTTTACGTTTATTTTATCGTAAAACAACTGCCAGTTGCTCAATATATATATTACATCCCAGTTTATTAAAATCGTCGATCTGATTTATCAGGAAATTGAATTCTATGTAAAGTTAGGCCTTAGTCTGCCTCTGTTGATTGAAAAATATTAGGACAAGAATAATGCTTTATAATAATTTAAATGTACTCTGTTAAATGAGAGCGATTAAACACGATTCAAAAATATTTTCACTTTCTATAATGTGTTCTTAGCGGGTATCTAAATTACATGGGATTTTATCGCATTCTACTAAAAACTGCTATAAAAACTTCAACTGTCAATGTGCTATAAAATAGCCATAAACTTCGACTTTTCTTTTATCCTTAATAGCCTTTCACAACAATGAAAACACGGAAATCGGCCGCCATCAAGATCTTTATATTTCGTATGTAAATTTAAAATTTTCTTTCCATAACTATCATAAGGAAAGTTTCGGGACCAAAAACTCTTTCTAATTCTCTCTCTTTGTCAGCGTAACTGTATGCTCGATATATGATACCGTCGCACGAATCCTCGTTATATTCTAGAAATCGTGGCAGAGTAAGGTTCTGCTAAATATTCTTCTATCCAACAGTTCTTTCAATTTAGCTGTCAGTCTGTTAGGTTTCAAATTATACTTAGAAATTTACAAGTTCAGTCATGTGAAGACAACAGTTAAGAAGTAATATTAACGTCATTTAACATCTCTCATCTCATGAAAATTAGTTTACAGATTAAATAAATTGATAAAGACTGGTATAACTATCCAAAGTATTTTCCTGTATCTAAAATATCGCCCCGAAATAATAAATTTAATTAAATTTTTATATGATAAAATAAAAAAATATAGGTGAATAGCGACGTAGTTTCTACTGGGATTCAACTATTATTCTAATAACACATAATAAATTCTTTTATTTTTGTTTTATAACGATAGGCACAGTCGTGGCAGATTGGATCTATTTAAATATTGACTAAAATAATAATCAATACTAGGAAAATATATGTAAGCAATTCTGTAAGCAACTTAGGAATGAATCAAAACCTATTTGTGTCATAATCTTAAAGTTTTTTAACGTGTGGAAAATCTTTCAAATGCTATCAACATGGTGGAGGAAGGACAAGTAGGGTGTCTGGAAATTGCCCACTAAAAACCTCACAGTTTATCGCCGAACCCCCATCTATTGAGTCGCGGAGTCGCGTTAAAAGTTGGTTAACCTACCTCAGCGTAGAAAGGAGAAGGGAGAAGGACGAAGCTGGATAATTGATCACGTCTTAATGTTGGCGGCTCATGGCTTGAGGCCGCCAAACGCCGGCCCGCCGGGCCAGATTAAAATGATCTGTTATTATTTTCCGGACAGGTTTCACTTTGTCGAGAGTAATAACGGGGTACCCACTTTTCTTATAACAGGTAGGATATTGTAAGATTGATTACACTCTTGCAAATTTACGTATTACTAGTGAATAAATGCTAAAATAGAATATTTTCTTTTACACGTACATAACAATATGTGTAGATTAATTTCAATCATAATAAACATTCATACCCAATTTAATACCAAATTATCCATTGAAATAGTACTAGCACGGCACTAATTTCCATTCAAATCAATTAAATACCTTAATATGTATTGACCAGGCAAACTAATTTTGGATATTACCTAGTAAATAATAAAAATAGTGAGTGGGTACTACATTTGCATCATACGACTTTCTGTATAAAGTTCAGAACTGTTTGTTTTAATAATATTAGAAATAGTCACTAGCGTGTGTTGTGGCTATTAAATCGGTAATAACCGGTTAAAGCTGAATTTACAAGTTCGATACCACTAAAACGTATGGACGTTTTATACCAACATAATCATGGGATTATGTTATTACATTTATTTTTATTAATTGTTATTACAATTTCTAAATGCCTGTAGCCTTATAATGGCCACAACGGTTTGTTCAAACTAAAAAACTAAAAAGGAGTAAAAAATTGTGGCGTCATGTACCAGCAATTACTCTTTCACAGTAGCAACGTACCTAATGAAAATGGGCAAACAGCTAACCCATTTGTAATGTGTATTCGTCTTTATTAATTAGAGTAAGGACTGAACCGCAAATTCGTAGAACATTAAAGCGGTAATAGTCACTAATAGAGAGGCCTGCGAAAGGTTCGGACAGTTGGATCGTTGCGCGTGAGTTGGCGGAAACTGTTCGTAATTAATTACACGGTCTAGTCTTAAGCACCTTGTATACTCACATTCACCATATTACTCCATATCGTACATTAAAAAAATATATTAAAAGTAGCCAACCGAGCCAGACTATATGGAAAGTGATAATTTGACATGCGTAAATGACAATGAAATGAGGTCCTACAAGAAATTATGTGGACTTTAAGTTTTTTGTACACTCAATTTGTATATAATAAATATTAGGTATACTCCTTAAAAGTACTATTTCAAAAAACAGAAAAAATATTATTATAACACTGCAATGTATAAACTTCAAACTGTAAGAAGCTTGTGTCGTTGGTTTTAAATGACTACTAGATGAAATAAGACTCATAATTTACAACAAAAACTCATAATTAAATAGTCCTAATAATAATTCTGATCAACGAAACTGGAGTGAGATCGTTCACATCTAATCGTTCTCCTTATTTAAACACTAGTAATCCATTGGTTCAATATTACGTAGATATTGAATATATTATATAAAGTAGTTACCAAGTTACTAAGTTTAGTCTTCATTGGCTTTCAAAAATAAGCATATAGATATTGAGTATGACCGTTATGTACAAACAGTCATGCTCAAGAATACGAATAAAGTATGACAAGTGTCTAGTGCCACGAGAAACTTGTTTTGAAGACACACATATCATGTTCCAGGTATTAAATGATATGCCTATAGGTATCATACTTATATTCATATATTACCATACTTTAGTATGGTACTTATATACTAAATATATTACACGTTTACTTTATTAGTACACATTTTATACGACACTTTCATTTTGTTATATATTCAATGGTAAATTTCAGTTGTTGTGTCGAAGAAAAAATTACCCACCAACTCCAATATTGTAAGTACCAATAAATATGTCGTGCCATGCCGTTACCATTTTTAACTACTCTGCTGTTTATATTTCCAGAACTTGTATAGAAATCTGCATGTAAAAAATCTATGAAAGAGAGATTAATGGAAAAACAACATTCACTTAAGATTACGCGTTCTATACAGATTTTTAAGTATTAATCGGTGCAGTGAATACGCAACCTTACTGACTATTGACCACCAACAGAACAGAACGCGATAATGCTTCGGAAAACTTTCTGATTAAATTTCCGCGCAAAGCAATTGTAACTGTAAATGCCCAAATATAATAGCAACCCTCGTAAACAAATAGAACATAATAAACTATTCACGAATAAACATAGTTGTATGATAAAACAACAAACGTTGTTCTGGAAATGTGAAGTTTGGTGTAGAGATGAAAGTTTTACGTACACTTGCTTATTATTTATGTGTACCTTGGAAACCTTATTAAAGTAACAAATAAACCTCACAGGTAATTCCATTTGCATTGTATGTATGTTTTGTTTCTATAACTAAACTACTGAATTGATTACGAATCAATGTCTACATCAACAAGGACACTTATACGTCTTATGTTAAATCATCCGCATTTAATTAACCACAAATTATTTTTATTTGTTTCCGCTAAACAAATTCATCTGCGTATTTGGTCCGTAGACCAATACTTATATTGCCTTCGTTGTAACTATCCTGATAAAAACTGAATTATTATAAAAAAAAATATAATAAATCACTAGACCCATAAGCCTACAAAGTTTTACTTTGCAAGAAGAGGCAAAATATTATCAGAATAGTAACTAATAACATTCATTACATATCTTTGAGATAAGGACATTATAATAGTAATAATAACTGCAAAGTTTACCCATTAGCAAGGAAATATTCCGACCTAAAATACATGGGTTGGGATTTTTCCCTGCTAATTCTGACCAAAAATACTTATCTATAGACAATAATTTTCTATTTTCATATTTCTATAATCAGAAAATACCCAGATAGACTTTCTATTAAGTCATCTCATATCATTTCAGCCGCTAAGAGATTACTTTGTAAGCCTTGTAGTTGGAGAGTTTTACCAAACAGGTTACGATCCATCTGATAATAAACGGATACCATAGCATATGGATCAAGATTTTTACATGCGCGATACAATAGCGACCTTAAGAAATCTTAATATATCGTTCTTAAAAAACATCGGCAGTAATTTACACAATCTGAGTGTCCGTGGGAGGAAACTTCGCTGTAACCGCACTGTCTGTGGCTGCTTAGGTGCCAGAGTATGAGAATGAATGTCGATGGCGAGCGGTAGTGGAAGGTTCTTGTTGGCATTATGTCGAACAATTACTTGGAACATAATCTTATATATTCGGTAGCATATTTACAGGTAAGCTTGACTGCCTAGTTCTGTGTAATGGTAATACATGAGAAGTAGGTACCACAGGCACTAATATTGTTCATGTTTATAAGCGACAGTTACCACTTATTTTATGTTTACATTAAAAAAGTAGAGTTCTGTCTAATAATTTCAACAAAAATATTATAAATAATAAGGATAATTGCCGAAGCTCGACATTATAAATTAACTTTCATAGATTCGACATTCCTTTGTCATACCGAATTTAGGAAAAAATGTAAGAAATGAGTCAGTAAATGTTTTCCTATAAAAATACAGATAATCGTTATTTATTATTCGGTAATTACCCTTTCATTTATTCTGTGGGGTAAACGAATTTTAGATCAATTAAGGTAATTACAAATTAATATCTTGTATGAATATTCAATCAAGTAAATTACAAATTGATAGATTGTGTAATTATATTAATTAATTACTTGGCAATGCTGATATATCAAGATCGAGTCAACAGTCACCAATATTATAAGATTACGCGTGCTCTAATAAATCGAATAATATTGAAACAATATCGCATGATCATAACAATTAATTAAATTACACATTTTGTGTAGATATTGCAGGTACTCTTTACTAATAAATAATGTTCAGTAAAGTACCATAATAATGATGATGAATAATTACAGCTCATTCGATGGTAAACAGTAACAGTCGCTCTACAGATATCACGTCATCATGAGACGATGACGTCATGTCCGTAGTCCCCGAAACCACTCCTGTCTTCTCATTTAAAAGGATTAAAATATAATACCTTATATCTTGTAATTTCATTGCATAATTGCAGACTTGGATTCTGAAACAGATGAGTCACACTCATGGTGCCCATGCCGGATGGTATTATACTTCCATGTTAATATAACATTTCTAGTTTAATAACTTCATACTAATGTCGTCAGTTGTATTTACGTGAAAACTTGAAACACGAACAGACAAATAGACAGTTTAGTCTTCACGATTTTATTATATGTAAAAATTAGTCCGTTGTTTTCTATGAGAGGTTATTTGTAATTATAGTTTTCTTGTAATTTTTTTTTTTATAAATATTTATGTTACTTATATGAACAATAATATATATGTAATCATGTGGAAAAAACAATAAATAGCATCTATTTATGTACCAGTTTTTACTAGTAGTAGAATTTTGTATGACTCTACTGACGGAGACAATTACATATATCTGTTAAATATATTAGTGGAATTCGTATATTCAGATAAGAGTCGGTTAATAACATATAAACTGTGGGTGGCTCTCTAAGAAGGGGATTGATTCCCAAGTTTTGAGGCTGAGCGTTCCGTTCTCCAACCGTTACCTAATAATTTTCTGCAAGACTTACCCTGCTATATATTCTACCTAAATTAAGTTACGAAGTTACACTTTACTTAATTTTGTGACTTTAATAAGTCATACTTGTGTACTTACGAGTATATTATTCATTATATTGGATTGAATGTTTTTGATAGATGAATGAAGTCGCGCTGTAAATAATTAATATAGTTCGTCTGGTCAATTAATTTTCCTACTCTTCTATATCGTAATAAGAAGTCCTTTGTCCTTTTAAATTCTTTTGAATTAAGAAAAATACGGTACCAGTCAAAAATAGCATCAGACTTATATGTGATACATAACAAAAGAGTTAATGTAATCCATCAACCTACCTACAAGTCCTAACCTACTACTCCTAACTACCTACCTTTCTCTATCAAGATCCACCATCACACGAAACTTACTCACCAGTTACTCACACATACATTTAGGACATGAATTATTTTTATATTTAGACTATATATCAAATAACATTAAAAATTATTAAGTAATGAAATAAATAGAAGTAGTAGTAATGAATAAATAAGTATGAATTTGGAAAAAGAATAATCTTGAATGCAAGCAACGTAAAGTGCTTGAATAGTCCAGCTTGCCTTCAAAGAGCTAAGACTGAACAAATGAATTAACATTCATTTCGCGCGCGAAGCTATTAAAGTTTGCTTTCAAAAGCTGCCATTCGAGTTACGAACACTGACAAATAATTGTACATCTGTCAAATGGCAAGAATAAACGACGATCGATATTAATTTTACGTCGACTAAACACGGGCTGGTTTTGAAATTATTCTGTGTAAATGGCAATAAAATATTATTATTTATTATTATTATTATTATATATTTATAACGGTTAAAAGGTATAAAAATGTTAGTTTGGGTAATGATTACTAATAATTATAACTAAGGTAAGTTAATAATACCAATTTCAATAAAAATATAATAAAGGCGACCATACCAACAAAAAAGTAATCTAGAAGTTTATAAATACAGGTTAATTTTGAATCAGTCATTTCAAAATATTTGGCTAAAGAACTACGAAAAAATAGAAACTCATGAATTCATACCCGCCCAACCTATATTTAAACACGGATAGTAGTAGGAGTTAGGTGACAAACATAGGTACAGAAGAATTGTAATATTGCATAGTTCATTGTTAGAATAGGCATCTTAATTTTAGCATATACATTTTTCTACGAATAAGGAATTCAAAGTCTTTTTAAGCACTAGAAATATCACAAATGGTCTACATATTTTCCTTATTTGTGTTCTAAAATCTCTAAACTTACATTTTCTCCCTTAACAAAAGAATTTATGCCATCAGAATAACTCACTGTAATCGCAGTTTTCCCTTCGTCAAAGGTAGCTTAGACAATACTATCCTTTCCGGATAACACAAAGCAATAATATTGACCTAAATATGAACTCCACTATAAAAGTTGATTGTAAAAGTTCCAAAGTAGCGTTAATATCTTGGAAAAATAAGGGTGCAGTTAATGTTAAGGAGTAGTTAACCGCTATAAAAGCTGACTAATGAATAAGCACCTGTAGTAAGGCTCATGGACAATTTATTGCAAGCACTTAGCTGCCTCTCCGTCGAGTACACGTTAAGTCAGACAGCGAAGTACCCACTTACTACAACCACTCTTAAATATTTGTAGTATTCTAGTTTTATGTTTCGACTCTAGCGAGCGAAGTGTTTTGTCCAAACGTGTTATTGTCAAGTCACTTACAAGAAAGATGGAGATTAATTTGATTATACTATAGTAATTTATAGCTAAAATTACTATTTCAATATCACAGAAAGATATAGACATGAACAGCCATGTTCATGAATACAATAGTGTTTATTGTGCAATATGTTAAACTGCGTCACTATCAAGATCGTTTGTATAACGTAATTGAACATAAGGATATAATTCCTGTAGGTCGGATATAAATTTGGATCGGTATCACAACTGCATATATAAGACTCTTCATAGTCTAATTGACTAAAACTACTTTTGGATTCCGAATTGCTACATAAATTTGTGTGGAATGGAGCTTAACGGTTGTTACAACCAAAATTAGAGATAATATTTTAGTGCACGAGCGGTTTACTATCAATAATATAATTAGCTTTTGGAACATCGAAGTTTAATAGAAGCACGATTACTTTTCATATAATTTCAAATTGTAGTAATTAATTGTGTAATTCTCTATTTATATCACTCTGTATCTCATAACATTGAGTTTGTATATTAACTAAGTTAAGTGACAGCATGTAAGATTAAATCAAATATCTACATACACTTTTTCCGATGCTCTTTCTTTATCTGCCACTCACAAACATATAACAGGTTTTAGAACCTGAGAAGACCGGAGAATAGACACACAGAAGGACTACAATTTAGAGCTTTAGAATAGGATATTTTAATATTTCTTAGAAGAAGTTAGAGCACGCGTCACGAATACTGTTTATAATGTGAGAAACCGGAGGGTCCTCGAAAATATAGGGAATACCAACTTTATTGAAAATGCTAAATCAATGATTTTAACTGAATGTTAATTCTATATTTAAATTAACTTCTTTCAACAGACATGACGTATGACGTATGTATTTTTATTTATACGTTTAAACTTGTTAATTTCTAGCTCTATGGAAAAGTCCGTAGTAAATCTTATTTTAAATAGCTTCCATTTAAAAAAAAGAATGTACAAAATTCAAATACCTATGAAATAATAAGTCAAGAGAACACGCTTATTTCTGAATCAATTTACATAATATACGTAGCGTACACTCGAATTTAAAAATCGGTGACGCAACACGCGTTTGTGAGATAAAGTTATCCGGGATTTATCCCAAGCTTGCTCTGCTCCCCTCATATGTAAAGTGAGGTCTGACAGCTCGCTGCTACTGACACTGAATGCAAGCGAAAGACCGGATTCTCTTTCTCTATAAACACGAATTAAATTCTTAAATTCATGACTGTTCGTATAAATGTATGATCGGAAAAAAGATTTAGATACGAATTTAATTAATGATATATAGACAAAATCGATTGAATTTTGAACTTTTTGAAGATAATGAAAGGAATGAAACTTCACTAAAAAAAAAGTTTACTAAATTTTCATAAAGTTTAATTTAATTTTCAGTATATATATTAAGTGCTATATGTTCTGCAATTCTGCGATAAATCAATTGAGACTTGTATATGTATAGTATAAGATTGTATTCGTGCATTATTGAATTATTCCTTAATGAATGAAGTAGCTCTTAGTAAATTAATTACAGTTGTAATAGTTATACATTAATATATTTAATTATCTATTAAAGCTTTAGTGCACAAATACAACAATAATGATGTATATGGCGGAGTTAACCATAGGACAAAAAGAAATTAGTTGGCGGTACATTTAAGTAAATAAAAACATGTAATAAAAATAATAAGAGGAAGTAGGTACAATAAATAATTTCGAAATACTTAAATATAAATACATAATATACACATTACATACTGAAAATAAATACATATCAACAATGAATGTGTGCAAAAAAACCAGGAGATAATTTTGACAATTCGAAATGAATTATTGTTCAATTTTTAATTACAATAGTCATTAGAAAGATATTTTCGTAATTCGGATTTATCGAAATGTATCTAAATATTTGTCTTATATTGAATATACAAAATGAATGTAAAGAGATAACAGTATTATTATGAATATGAAAATTATTCAGGATTTATCCAGCGATGCTCTACTTCCGTCATATGTAAAGTGTTAACCGAGAGCCCTACCTGCTTCTGACAGTGAGTGCTAGTGATACAGCAAAGTTGTAAAATATTGGTTTTTGTTGGCTTACCCTTGATATAAAGCAAATTATTTCCATATTTTAGATATTCTGCTAATCCTACTAATATTATAAATAAGAAAATTTGTAACGCATGTTCGTTGCACTTTTACGTATACGTACTATACGGACGTATTATACGGATTTGAATGATATGTAGTACAAAGATAGATCATACTCTAGAATAACACATGAGATGCTACTTACCTGAAATATCGGCAATGCCAAAGGATACAATTAATATTGGCTAATACTAAATTCATGTCTAGATTTACATTATATGTCATGTGTTTGAAATAGTTTTAAATCCACATATTCAAAGACATATATTTTTGTATGGTGATAGTAAAGATATTAGTAAAATATTTAACATACCGTTCAAAGTCCTTTTGCTACGATGAATTCCAATACGCATTATTATTATCTATGCTCTACTTATTATTCTTAACACATACTTACCCTATCTAATTTAAAGGGGTTAAATTTACCTTAATTAATAAAAATATTAGAAGATTATATTCGAATTTATATTTTTTAATCCCCAGATAGTATTATAGCCTACTTGATAAATAATCTGCCACTGAGCTTAGCTAAAGAAATGTTACTAGCATTTATTTTCATAAATTTTCTTCCAGGACTTATATAAGTAATGTTTACGATACATTTTATTATTTCAATTATCAAGTAACAATTAGAGGTTAACTTTAAAGAACCTAATCTACGGCCATTAATCATAATAACTACATTCGCTAGTATTATACAATAGTTGCATAGATTGTTAAACAATATAAAGTGTATTTTTTTGTGCGAAATAATGATCTAGAGCCTTACCTAACCAGCACTCTTTTTATTGACAGGTATGAAATGTAATAGAAATGTTTATACAAATTAACTTAATTTTAAGTACTTTAGAATCGTTAATGACTTCTACCTCTCATTCAAATGCAAATTTAATCAATAATCTTCTCAATCAAGATCAACATTATCTGATCTGAAAGATCTTAAAAAAACAGCAAGAGAGTTTAGTAACATTGCCTTGTAAGAAAATTGTAATAACAAACAAAATGAACAAAAAAGCCTAAAATAAATATATATTATTATTAAAACTCGCTGCCGGCCCAGCTTTTCACGAGTATCATCATTAATCAAGTAGAGTACGTCTAACAACTATACAAATATTTAAAAATCGGCTATTCTCTGCTACCATACATTTATAAACATTCCGGAACAAAATCTCTAAATTATTGTCAAAACTGTCATCATCATCATCGTCGCAGCCCGGAAGACGTCCACTGCTGGATATAGGCCTCCCCCAAAGATCTCCACGATGATCGGTCCTACGCTGCTCGCATCCAATGCTTTCCAGCGATCTTGACCAGATCGTCGGTCCACCTTGCTAGAGGCCTTCCCACGCTGAGTCTTCCGGTCCGTGGTCGCCACTCGAGGACTTTACTGCCCCAACGGCCATCAGTCCTACGAGCTATTTCCACTTCAGCCTTTCGCAATTCTTCGGACTATGTCGGTCAATCTGGTTCTTCTGCGGATCTCCTCATTTCTGATTCGATCACGCAGAGTAACTCCGAGCATAGCCCTCTCCATTGCCCTCTGAGTGACTCTGAGCTTGTTCATGGGGCCCATAGTTAAGAATTAAAGAATTATTAAAGAATTAAAGAATTAAAGAATTTATTTAAACCAAAAACAAAGTTATAACAATAACATATTAAACGTAAACAACTACATTAGTTTACAAAAAACTGTGTTGCAGCTATTTGCGCCCATCTCCAGAGCATTGTATACAATTTAAATAAAAACAAATGAAAATAAATGAATATTACTCCTTAAGAACATTTAGAGAAAGACAAAGTATATAAAATAAAACAAATGATATTTATAATTTATGAGCATTAGAACAAGTGTGTGTGTGAGTGAGTGAGTGTGTGTGTGTGTGTGTGTGTCTATGTGTGTATATGTATGTATATACGCGCGTTTATTGCACCTATGTATGGGTTTTATGTATTCCTTTATTTATTTATTTTTTGTTTTTGTATTCGCAAGCATAACTTTGTGTCAGTTTTATGTGAATATATACTATAAATACAGCAATTAAACTATTAGATTTTCGGTTTCATCATAAGAGAGGTTCAATAACCAGTTAATTATTTTAATTTTACATTCGCGATGATTAAGGGAGTATATTTGTAAAATCTTATTCACTCGATTATAAACTTTAGAACTAATAAAACAAAAATGTCGATCCACAAGCCTGAGTCTACTTGGAAACTGTTTACAAATATGATCAGTCCTGCGCTTGTTCATAAATAAATTATGATCAAATACCATACTTGAATGTTTACGCAAAATTAGGTTCATAATAAACAATTTTCTGACAGTTAGAACTTTGCATTTGCCATATAAATCAGTTGTTGGGTATCTAATAGGTTTACCTAATAATACCTTTAAAACAGCGCGTTGAGCTCGTTCTAGTCTTAGAAGCAAAGTTTTGGCTGCGCCACCCCAAGCTGTTATACAGTAGGTTAATATAGACTGTGTTAGAGTATAATATACCATTTTTAAGGTTTGTTCATCAACAGAGTGTCGTAATAATTTAAAAACGAAAATCAATTTACGTGTACGGGCAATAATAGAATCTATTTGAGGTTTCCAACTCATAACGCTATCAATGAGAACTCCCAAATATCTTATACTATTTTCACGTGATAAAGGTGAACAATTACAGGATACAGGAGTAGTAAATTGGCAACTATGGGCGATGATAGACAATGATTGAGTTGGTTGTGACGCCATATTAGCAGAAAAAGTTACGAATTTAGTTTTATTTAAATTTAGAGTTAAAAGATTTTTGGCAAGCCATTTTAAAAGAATATGCATTGCAAATTCCGCAGCCTGCTTGGCCTCAGTCCAAGATTTACCTTTGATTAAAAGAGCAGTATCATCCGCATAAGATAAAATATTACAATTTGGTATAGACAGTTTACAAAGATCGTTAACGTATATTAAAAAAAAGGGTGGGACCTAGGACACTACCCTGAGGTACGCCAGATGTAAGAAGTAAATCCCCACTAATATGATTGCCAACTTTCACTCTCTGAGTCCGATCACTAAGATAGCTTTCAAAAAGATTAAGTACAATACCCCTAACACCAATTTTCTCTAATTTATACAGAAGAGTTGGAACAGAGACAGTGTCAAACGCCTTGGATAGGTCGAGAAATATACCTATTGTTTTATGTTTATTATTTAAATCATTAACAATAGAGTTACAAAGATTTAATAAAGCATCCTCAGTCGATCGTCCTTTTTGAAAACCGAATTGGTTATTAGCCAATAATTTATTACTATTTAGATAATTAAGAAGTCTATGATTTAAAATTTTTTCCATTATTTTAGAGAAGGTTGACAAAATTGATATAGGTCTATAATTATTGACACTATCTCTATCCCCTCCCTTGTGTATAGGATGAATTATGGCTTTTTTGAAAACTTTAGGAAACACTCCACAAGAAAAACATAAATTAAATATATAAGTTAAAATAGGTACCAGCACATGGCGTGCAGCTTTAATTAGTGATGCTGAGATTTCATCCCATCCAGGTGAGCTATTTTTTAATTTTAAAATAATATGTTCTATCTCAGCTTCGTCAGTATTCAGTAGTCCCATGGAGTTTAAGTGAGACATAGATTGAAAGAGATCGAAACTATCATTAGTTGTCGAAGTATCAACTTCTGCATGTGTAGCTATTTTAGCAGCAAGTGAAGCACCAATATTACCAAAGTAATTATTTACCATGTCAACAGACAATGAAGGGCTTGAAGACACAGACAAGAGATGATCTCTTGTCTGTGTCTTCAAGCCCTTCATTGAGAGAAGTAGTATTAGAATTCAAGTTTGCTATATCCTTAATCAACTTCCATGTAGTTCTTGGATTACCCTTAGCTTTTTTAAATTCAGACCTCTCATAATTACGTTTAACTAATTTTAATAATTTCTTACAATAACTTTTGTAGCGTTTGTAACTGACCATAAGAGTTTGATTAGATAGATCCTTTTTTGTTTTCCTGTATAGGTTGTCACGGTGTCTTATGCATCGTAGAAGGCCAGGGGTAATCCAAGGTTTAATAATTCTTTTTCTATTAGAAATTGTTTTAATAGTTGTATGATTTTTAATGGCCGAAGATAGTAAGTCTACTAGACCAGATGCTGCCTGTTCTGGATCAGCAATTGATAATACCAGCGAAAAATCCATCCTCTCAATTTGTTCTACACATCATCAAAACGTGTGAGAGGATGAGATGTTTTCCGGATCGTTGGTTTGGTACTACAGCAAAGAATCAGTGGTGTATGGTCAGTTATCAGAGAGTCAAGCACTAAAGTAGTAGCTGAAAAATTAGTTTTTAATAGAATATGATCCAAGCAATTACCATTACGCGTTGGAAACTGATGACTTGGAAGTAAACCATGAGATGCAGACATGTTTAGATAAAGATCACACTCCTGACTTTGACAGTCAGGTAATATATTGATATTTATATCGCCCACAACTGTAACAGTTTTGAAAGACTTTAGTGTACTTAAGGTGGCGTCCAGAAAATCAATAAAGTTATGGATATTTCTGTAAGATGGTGAACGGTAAAGAGCAACAATAGCAGTATCATTGGCGAACTTCAAAGTAAGACAGTTAGCTTCACAAAAATCTAGCTTAGTGATGGAACAGGGTAAATTAACCTTAACATAAGCAACCACCCCGTCATTTTGATTAGAGAAATTAGATTTAAATGAATCATAACCCGGTAATTCTGGTAATAGCGAACATTTACTGAGCCAGCACTCTGTCAACAAAATAACATCAAAACTTACGTTTGTTCGTTTTAGCAACACTAATAACTCATTAAAGTTACCACCAATGCTTCGTATATTGACGTGAAAAATTCTCATATGGTCTACATAACTAGAAATGTAGTCATAACAATTTTCTGCCGTGCAAATAAATGATTCCGAAACAGACAACTTCTCAATTTCTTCCGCTACTTGTATATTATTTATGTTATCCAGGATTAATAATTATAAGAATTTAACAAAATGTACAAATATTCAGAGTTACTCTTTATATTGTTATTTGACAGCATAAATAATTGAGTTTCTAGAGACCAGTGTACCATATTCTGATATAAATTATTGCTAATTGCCATTGTTAAAACAGTAGTAGCAAATCTGCTGTGAGTAGTATAATGCTCAAAGTCACAGGCGCCATCCTCAACCACCACTGGTCGACGTCAAATCTAGCGTCGATGACGGCATCAGTCAATCGACCAGTGAGAAGCACCGCTCATCACGCGACACATATGAGCACCAATAAAAAGGGTGGATACTCCACCCCTATGTAATTTCAAAAACGTTCAGTTGTTGCAATAAACGCTTCATGAGGAGAGGTCACAGTTTCATTTTAAAACACTCTTCCTTTACAAAAAACAAATTAACATAATTTCTTGGACCTTCGTACCCGGATCTTCATCAACCAGCAACCAGAGGAGGACAATTGTTGGATAAAAGGCAGCAACAGCACATCAGTATATCGAACATCATCAATAAAGCGCAGTTCGGTAAGACGTACCAGCCAAGATATCCCTCAACCTTCCTCTTCACCTGTGTTAATACTGTTTTTTCAACGTTTCTAGTGTCGTGTGTTAATACTTCACGCAAATTACGATCGGTGCTAGTGACTACAGTCAACGGTCAACGCTTCAAATTTCGCAAACGTGAGTACTCCATATTCATACCACACAACCCCAATGATGGATCAGGCTAATTTATCAGTTCCCGTAAAATCCCCTACTAGATCTCCTAATAAAACTAGTGAATTAAGTCTATATATACGCAAAAGAGGCGTCATTAAAGGTAGGCTAACAAAATTGGATAAATACATAGAATCAGTCCTTTTACAACCGTCTTCATTCAAAAAAGCCGAATTCAAATTACGCATACAAGGCGCATCTTCTCTATTAACCGATTTTAATGAAGTTCAGTCTAAAATTGAAGAGTATTCTGATGATATCGATGAACAATTAGAGCATAGGGAAGAATTTGAAACAAATTATTACGGTGTGATTGCTAGGGCTGATGAGTTGCTATCTGGTGACAAATCTACCGAAGATTCTCATAAAGGATCTCTTAATTTAATGAAATTGCCGACCTTATCTTTACCTTCCTATGACGGTTCCTTTGAAAATTGGCTGGAGTATAGGGATTGTTACCTATCACTAATACATAACTCCAAAGAAATAAGCGCAATACAAAAATTTCATTATTTAAAATCATCATTGAAGGGTAGCGCTGAATTAGTTATAGACTCACTAGAGTTTTCTGCAGCTAACTATTCCGTTGCATGGGAGTTACTCGTAAATAGGTATGATAATAATAGATTACTTATTCATAACCACGTTAAAGCATTATTTTCAATCCAACCATTGACAAAGGAATCACCAGAGTTATTGAGAAAGCTTATCGACACTGTACTTAAGAATATACGCGCATTAAAAATTCTCGGTGAGCCTACTGAACATTGGGACACACTAATTATTTATATAATCGTTTCAAAATTCGATCCCATCACAGAACGCGAATGGGAGCAACACAAAACACTATTATTTTCAATTAACACCAGTGATTCTCAATGTCGGTTGAAACTTCAAAATTTGCTTGATTTCGTTGGTCGTAGGGCGGACATGTTAGAAACGTTAATAGTGTCAAACAAACCGATGCATAATAATATTAAAAAACAACACATTAATCAGTCGCAAAAGATACACTGTAACGTTTCTTCCATGTCCACAAATAAACCACAACAAAATACAATTACACACTACAAATCCTGCCCTATGTGTCATTCCAAACATCCATTATATTCATGCCAGCAGTTTTTAAATCTATCAGTTTTAGATAGATGTAAAATAGTCACACAAAATAAATTATGCGAGAACTGTTTACGCTTAGGACACTCGGCTACTGACTGTCGATTCGGTCCATGTCGGCACTGTTCGTGTAAACATAATACACTATTACATCGAGATGACACACACTTGCAACGAGAGGTTACTGATGGAGGCACGCAAAATAACGCTTTAACGTTATTCACATTAGATAACAAATCGCATGCACAGGTGTCGACTAATAGTGAACCGGTCTTGCTATCTACTGCAGTTCTTGGCGTACGGGACAAAAGTAAAAACTATATCAGCGTCCGCGCGCTTCTCGATAGCGGTAGTCAGCGGTCGTTCATAACACAATCATTATGCAATAAAATAAACGCACAATTAATACAGTCCACTTATAACATAAAGGGTGTAGGCAGCGCCGTTACACAGTGCACACAGACTTGTAACATCAATATCAGGTCCCTGTGTAGCTCCTATACTACCAATATTCAATGTTTAGTGCTACAACATATAACAACAAAGTTACCATCAACATCAATAAATATAAGTAATATTTGCATTCCTTCTCATATACAGTTAGCGGACGCAAAATATTTCGAGTCACAATCGGTCGACATCCTATTGGGTGCCGATTTATTCTGGGATCTCCTTGATGAAGGAAAGATTCGTCTTGAAAATGGTCCATTTATACAAAACACAAAATTAGGATGGATCATTTCGGGACCTATATATACGCACACTCCTAAATACTCACAAGTTTCATGCAATTTTACTCACACATTAGACTCACAGTTGCGTAAATTCTGGGAACTTGAGGAATTACCGAGGGTCACTAATGTCCTCAGTATTGAGCAAAGGGCTTGTGAGGAACGCTTTACAAGTACCACAACGCGCACAGAGGAAGGCAGGTTTTGTGTGCGCATACCTTTCAAGGATAGTCCTAAATTATTAGGTGAATCATACTCTCAGGCACTGAATCGATTTTATGCACTTGAGAAACGATTACAACGCACACCCGATTATAAACAATTATACATTTCATTTATGCGGGAATACATTGAGCTGGGGCATATGTCACGAATACACACATACAATACTCCACACTACATAATGCCACATCATGGTGTTTTTCGCGCCCATAGTACCACAACAAAACTACGGGTTGTATTCGACGCAAGCGCAAGTACCACCTCGGGTAAATCGCTTAACGATTTACAACTTGTAGGTGCACCTATACAAGGCGATCTAACTGCCATATTATTACGCTTTAGGCAACATCGGTGGGTGGCATGCGCAGACATCGAAAAAATGTATCGTCAAGTGTTGGTACATAACGATCACCGTGACCTACAATTAATATTGTGGCGCGAAAATCCCACTGATGAGATAGGTATATACCAACTCAACACTGTGACATACGGCACAGCATCAGCCCCATTTCTTAGCGTTAGGTGTTTGAAAGAATTAGCGTCTACAACTACAAATACAAACATTAGTAGAATTATACGCGAGGATTTTTATGTAGACGATTTAATTACTGGTAACTCTGACAGCAAAGATAATTTAACTCACACATGTAACGAGATTAGTCGGATTTTGATGACAGGTTGCTTTCCATTACGCAAGTGGATATTTAACTACAAAGAGGACTCGTCATCAACACCATCACATAACTCACACGCTTCAAAGGAGTTATCACTCGGCGATAATGTGCACCAAAAAACATTAGGCCTCGGTTGGTGTAATCAATCTGACACATTTAACTTTCGTACAGAATTCAAAATCGATTATGAAATATTAACTAAACGCGTCATATTGTCAAAGGTTTCTAAAATTTTCGATCCGTTAGGCATGCTTAGTCCTTTTATAATTATCGCAAAGATTTTATTACAAAGGCTATGGTTATTGAAAGTTGGCTGGGATGAACCGCTACCCAATGACGTCACTCACCAGTGGTTGCGATTTGTTGATAGCATTCCATTACTTACGAAAATAAATATACCGCGACACGTAATAGGTAACAATTCATTACGCATAGAATTGCATATTTTTACAGACGCATCACAGGTTGCTTATGGAGCTTGCGCATACGTGCGCAGTATAGGTAACGATAATAAGATTACAGTCCGATTGTTATGTTCAAAAGGAAAGGTCGCGCCTATAAAACCCACCAGTATTCCGCGTCTCGAGCTCTGCGGAGCTTTGTTAGGTGCTAGGCTATATGAAAAAATTAAACAGTCACTACGATGTAATTTTAGTAATATAGTCTTTTGGACCGACTCGACTATTGTTCTCGCTTGGTTACGAATGAATCCTAACTTGTTAAAACCATTTGTACAAAATAGGACGGTTGAAATACAGGAGTTAACGCGCGATCATTCATGGCGGCATATATGTGGTAGCCAAAATCCAGCGGACATAGTATCCCGCGGTGCCTACTTAGATACACTACACACTAATGATTTATGGTGGGAGGGACCGCCTATTTTAATTGATTCAAAGTATAACTCATCAACCATTTGTTGTAGTGAGAATGAGGACAGTTCAGGTCGTCTGTTGTCTGATTTACCCGAGGTTAAATCAAATTCAGTTCATATTTATCACATAACACAAGATTTGAGTTGGTTTCCTTTTAATAGATTCTCACAACTCAATCGCATGATACGCGCCTGTGCGTATATTTTACGCTTCATAAATAACACACAAATTAAAAATAATAAACGGACAGGTGTACTGAGTGTCGATGGGTTGAGTGAATCACAACAAAGGTTAATACATTTTGTTCAATTGGAATCCTACTTTGACATTTACACTACATTAATAAAAAATAATCAATTAAATAATTCGCACAATTTATCAAATTTAAATTTATTTCTAGATAAAAATAATTTAATTAGAGTAGGTGGTCGGCTTAGTAATTCTACTTCATTTACTTACGACAAAAAACATCCCATATTATTATCAGGCAAACATCAATTTACCATACTACTGTTTCGTGCGGAACACAAACGTCTACTGCACGCAGCGCCACAGGCTCTCTTGTATGCGATAAGAGAGGTATGGTGGCCGATTGGTGGGAGAAATATTGCCAGACAAACCGTACATAATTGTGCTAGATGCGCTCGCTTTCGTGCTAAACCGCTAACACCTCTTATGGGTAATCTTCCTGTGCAACGGGTAACCCCTGGATTTCCATTCATGTGTTCTGGAGTCGATTACATGGGTCCGGTTTATATTTTAAATCGCAAGGGCCGGGGAGCACGCGTTATAAAGGCATATGTTGCAATTTTCATTTGTTTTACTACTCGCGCAGTTAATTTAGAATTGGTAGGTGATTTGTCAACAGATGCGTATTTATTAGCTCTCAAACGATTTATTTCTCGCCGTGGTAAACCATCTGACATGTTTTCAGACAACGGCAGAAACTTTGTAGGACTCATGAATGAATTTCAAAATTTTCTCTCTAATTGTTCACAAGATATTATTAACTACGCTATTAGTCAAAAAATTAAATTCCATTTCATACCTCCTTATTCTCCTCATTGGGGTGGTCTGTGGGAAAGTGGTGTACGCTCATGCAAGAATGTATTGCGACGCGTAGTCGGTAACTTGCATTTAACATATGAAGAGTTCAATACGGTATTAACACAGGTCGAAGCTGTTTTGAACTCCCGTCCACTTAGTCCTATGTCCACAGATCCTCATGACTATTATCCCTTAAGCCCAGCTCATTTCTTGGTCGGTCGTCCGCTGACTGCGCCGCCGTGCTCTGATGTTCAAGACTTCACGCCATCAAACTTGACACGATATCAACGGGTAGAACAAATACGCCAACATTTTTGGACAAGGTGGTCCAAAGAATATATATCTGAGATGCAAATAAGGAACAAATGGAAAACTCGCCAAGCAGACCTGAAGCCAAACACCTTAGTGCTCATTAAGGACGACCACTTACCTCCATTAAAGTGGCGTTTAGGACGCATCATTTCCACTCTCCCGGGCAAAGACGGGGCATCAAGAGTCGCCGACATAAGGACGGAGACCGGCATCGTTAGGCGGGCATTCTCTAAAATATGCCCTCTTTGGAACGAAGAAGAAGAATTGAAAGTGGAACCTTCCAAGGCCGGGGGCATGTTAAAACAGTAGTAGCAAATCTGCTGTGAGTAGTATAATGCTCAAAGTCACAGGCGCCATCCTCAACCACCACTGGTCGACGTCAAATCTAGCGTCGATGACGGCATCAGTCAATCGACCAGTGAGAAGCACCGCTCATCACGCGACACATATGAGCACCAATAAAAAGGGTGGATACTCCACCCCTATGTAATTTCAAAAACGTTAAGTTGTTGCAATAAACGCTTCATGAGGAGAGGTCACAGTTTCATTTTAAAACACTCTTCCTTTACAAAAAACAAATTAACAGCCATATAGAACAATAATACAATATAGTAAATTATAAAATGTGATATTAAGTTTCTGAGATATGTATTATAGTATGTATGCAATATGAAGTATAAAATGTTTGTGTGGGTTTCATGTAAGTGTGTAAGTGTACATATTAATATGTTTGAACCTGTTTGTGATGATGATTTATTCCATATTATGCTCAGATGATGATGATAATCAAAGTTGATAAACATATGATTATTACAAAGATTACAAATAAAATACCAACAATAAACCAAATTTAGTCACATAGAATCTGTTAATTTCTTTATGTCCTGTTCATCGCGTATGAAATTTAGTGGTGCACCTTCAGTTTTCCGAAGAAAAATCTTTCCATTTGACACCCAGCAAAATGCATAGCCATTTGATTTGGCATAGTCACGGGCAAGGTAGAATAGTCTTTTCATTTTTTGTGATAAATTTTCTGATATAAATATTGGCTTATTGGGACCATTAATTTTTAAACTTTCCGTGGTTAATTTGCTAGGCCCTTTGTTATACTGTCTATATTTATGGATCAGCTTTTCTTTAGTAAGTACACTAGTGAAGTCAACAATTACAGTTTTAATAGAAGGATCATGTGTGTTTACACGAAAGACGTCTTTTACTTCATATGATTCAATATTACTATCAATTTTCTGTGCAATAGAAATTACTTTCTTTAAAAGTACTTGTTTGGATTCGCCTTTAGCTGGAGGAATATTTTTAATTTCAATGCAAGTCGAGCGATTACTGCTCTCATACTTATCCAATTTTTCTTCCAGAGACGTAATATACGACTGATTTTTACGGCATTCAGAATCTAATTTTTCTACTTGAATCTTCATACACTCATATTGTTCGGACAAAAAGTCAACTGAATTTTGAATAGATTTATTTTGAGTTTTGATCTCTTCCATAACCATACAAATATTTTCCATTTTAAGATCATGTGTCTCCTGGCGAGCCTTAATCTCTGAAAACATCGCTGAAATCATCTCGGTCATGTATTCCGACATCCTTTCATCCATACAATCACTCCGTTTGCGTTTAAAGCGGTGAATTAAACCAAGATTTGTATTGTAAGTTTCATTGTTAAGTGGTGTAACGTTTAAATCTGGTTCAGAAGCACAATGGTGCATAGAATGTATAGACGTAGTTTGTCCGTCTAAAATATTTTCAACGGTTGACGCCTGCACATTCGTAGTAGTTACGGACTGCGACTGTGACAATGGCGGAGTTCGTTTTAGAGGCATGTTAATACTGTTTAGCCAGTCAAAGTACCAGGAACATATAAAATATTTCACCTCAATTTCTAAATGACACCGAGGGGTCAATATAAATGGTCACCGATCGACAATTTCATACAAAAATTGGATCCGTCCAAGTAGCCAAGAGCTCCGGTGCAAAAATTCTAATGAGCGAATAACCATATAATTATTCAGTTGCTGATTACTGAAGTTAGAAAAGGATAGTTATATTTGATTAGTTCATGATAAGATGCACTCACACTAGGAAGACGTTTCTTTTCACAGCGAATAAGAGGTACACTGCACTTATGGACTCCTATTATTTACAATTTAATTTTGTGTCACGAATTTTATTATTTAACGTTATTTAATTTTAACACAAAACACGTCTGACCCGTTCAGATGTCCAGAGAGGAGGTAGTTAGCGACCACGTCTCTGTTCCGTAAGTCATCACTGGCAACACACATTAGTCGTAAAGCTTCGTCTTGAGATACTGCGGAAATTTGGACAAAAAGATATATCGGAACTTCCCGAACGCTGCCCATCCGAGCTGGATTCGACGATTGACTTCTTTCTCGAAATTGGATCTACCTAGCTGGATAGTTTGCCCTTAGTATACATAGTGATCGACAATGTCGAGTGTAGAATCTCCGATTTTTACGGGAGCAGGTACGACATGGGCGTTTGACATAATTTTCATCTTGTCCATGTTCATCTTAAGACCTACTTCTTGTGATGACTGACTCTACTGAGGTCTTCGAGCATTTTGCTAAGGTCTAGTAAAAGGTTTAGTAAGCCATGACCACGATATCGTCGGCAAATCGAAGGTGATTGATGTACTCGCCGTTAATTGGACTGGGCTTGATGCCCAGCCCGCTCCAGTCCAGAAGCTTGAAGACATCTTCCAACGCAGCGGTAAACAGCTTTGGCGATATGACATCGCCTTGCCTGACACCTCGCTGCAGTTGGATAGGCTTTGAATTCTGGTCATGGAGGCGAACTGACATAGTGGCGTTTTCATACAAACATTTCAACGCTTCGATATATCGATAGATAATTTGGCACGGCTCTCTAGCGGTCTATTCGATCGAGACGTGGGCTGTACTACAGTCTCTCTAGACTGTAGCACAGCCCACGTCTCGATCGAATCAAAATCAAAGGCTTTTTCATAGTCCACAAACGCCAAGAAAAGTGGCAGGTTGTATTCTTCGGTCTTCTGAATTACCTGCCGCAGCGTATGAATGTGGTCTATGGTACTGAAGCTTTTTCGGAACCTGGCTTGTTCGGGAGGCTGGAAGACGTTAATCCTTCGCACGGGACGATTCGTGATGACTCTCGAAAACAACTTATAAACATGGCTCAGCAGTGTTAAGGGTCTGAAATTCTTCAGAAGCAATTTGTCTCCCTTCTTGAAGAACAGAACTACCACACCTCTTTGCCATGCTTGAAGCGTTCTGCCCTCGAGGATTATGGACTTGAATAGCTTATGGAGGATTTGTAAAACAGGTCTACCTCCAGCCCTCTGAAGCTCATTCATCTAACTCCATCATCGCCCAACGCCTTGTTGTTTTTAAGAGCCATACCAATCTCATACAGGCTGACGTCCGGGATATCTTCGGTCTAGTGTCGGGTTAATTTGGCTCTAGGGTGTTTCGCCGTGTTGTTAACAGGTGACCGTGTTGTCGTGTATAACTGCCCATAGAACTTCTCAATTCCCTCAAAAGATCGGGTTTAGACGCTACGATCCTGCCGTCATCCGTCTTAAGTGGTCGCGTCAGCTAGTTCTGTCCGGCAGCCAGATCCCTGTTAAAGACTTTTGATCCCTTGTTTTCTCAATAGCATCCTTTACACAATTTGTGTTAAAGTGGCGTAAGTCACGAGTCAAGGACTTAGAGATCTGCCTGCTAAGTTGCCGATACCGGGAAGCGTCAGTCGGAGACCGCAGGACCATACTTCGCCTTTCATCCATCAGTTTGAGGGTAGAGATAGATATTTTTCCGATTCTTTCTGCGCGGCGGGTTTAGAAGTGCTTAGACCCAGCCGCATGGATGCTTTCCACGAACCTGTTGTAATCGTCCACGTCAACGCAGTCACCAAGGCATTCGAAACGGTTTTGCAATTCTAGCTGAAAGATTTCGGGGTTTTGGATCTGTATAGGTGTAGGGCAGAGCGTAGATTTCATCAGTCGGGATCGTTCGACTTTCAGATTCAGATTCAATGTGCCTCTTACCATCCGGTGATCGCTTCCAATTTTGACGACATTGATCACAGAGACATCAATGAAAATCTGTCTTCTCGTTGACAATATGAAATCTATCTCGTTTGTTTCGACTTCCTGAAGAAGGAGTTCATCATAAAGAGGCTATCCTTCTCCATGAAGTCGGCCAGCATTTGACCTCGGAAGTTCCGATCACCGATACCAAATTGCCCCACTCTCAGCTCATCACCGCTTCGTTTGCCCAATTTTGCGTTAAAGTCCCCCATGATAACATTAAAATGAGTCTTTGTACTATGTATAGCTCTGGAGATATCCTCCTCAACCTCATCGTCGGAGTGCGTCGAAGTTGGAGCGTACACTTGGATGACCTTCAACGAATACCGTTTGGTAATTCTGAGTATCAGGTACGCTAGTCTAGTCGACTCGCCCTCGACCTTGATAACATTATTCACAAGAAACTTGTGGACGAGGAACCCTACACCGCCTTGTGACAGTTGATCGCCCTCCCGGATGTAAAGCAGATTGTTGGATTTCAGGACTATCGAGTCCTCCCCCTTTATTCGGACTTTAGATAATCCCACGACATGCCAGTGCAATCTGCTCAACTCTTCCTCCAGTTCAGTTAGCTTTTCGTCGGTCCGCAGTGTTTGAACGTTTTATGTTGCCAGGGCCAGTGGTCGTCGTTTGTGGTAGCCTGGTCTTACCCGGAGATTCTTTGCACCCCCTGCCCCGCCGTTTCCATGACCGCTACCATGGTCAAGACTAGCGGGGCCGCCGGGGACTGGGGGCCGGGGCCTTGGGTGTAAATCCATTTGGGGGGATGTTGCCATAATCGCCACGCTTGGCATGCGGGTTGGCGATCGCAGTGTGATGGTATTTACTCAGTAGAACGCTGCTGCCCGACCACTAGTCGATGAATCCCTTAGTCGCCTTTTACGACACCCACGAGAAGAGAGGGGGTGGTGCTATTCTTACGGCGACACCACACGCACAGAATTGTCAAAACTGTATCAAATATCAATGTATGAAATTTAATGGTAAGATGTTTCTCTTAACAGACAGCCGAAATCAATGACTTTATACTATGTATAAGTGTTAAAAAAAAATGTTTACTTAATATTTATAACACAAATATATGATCACATTATTAAAAGCAGAATTTTCATGCAAATAAGTACGCTACTAATTCCGAATAAAACAAGAGATAGATTTTTCTAAGACCTGTCTACTGATTTTAATGTTGTTTCCTTATTATTCGTACATCTAATGAACTTCCTAAGTACGTGTATACATACACTTATATATGTACAGCTTGTATTTACTCGTAACAGTATATACATAGGTACACATAGGTTTGAAAGTACAATCTACCCTAGCACGGTAGACATCGAACGTTTTATTTTCAGTGCAATATCGAGGATAATCGTAGTCTGTGCCACTTGCATTTTTCCTTTTATACTCCTTCGTATAAAATGTATTGCATTTACTAGAAAACTACATATGTTAGTTTAGTATCGAATTGTAATAGTTGCTGATGTTTTTTGTTATGTTGTTATAATTTAATTTTAATGATGATTTTGTTACCTGTCTGATTAAAGTAAATGGTTAGTGTGTACAGTTTAGTTTCCAATATTATGAAGATTTTTTTTATCTTACCTTAAAATGTAAAATTCATTATGAAAATTTTTATCTAGAGAGAAGGTGATCTGATACACTGTAAAAAAACAAAATTTAGCCAGCCACAACAATACAAAAAAATACACCTACATTGATGTTCTAGTACCAGAGACAAAGAATTGTTAATATAATTAATTTAAAATCTTGCAACTTACAAACTTTCTAGACATACAAATTGGTCTTCTTACACTGTGTAGTGAAGTGACACTTATGTAGTGAATATGTATTGTTTGATTAAAGTTATTTATGATGATAGTTATATTTACATCTATGTGGGAGGTGTCTGGTGACCTATAAGCTATAAACAAGAATATCCTTTATGAATTACTTTAAGCACGAATTATCTTCTATCAAAGTCAGTTAATATACTCAAACTATGTACCTAACTATAATGATAAATTCTAAGTATATAAGACCTCAGCTATAACTACAGATACATGTAGTAATACCATAAAACAGGTATTATTAATGATGACAAAATTATTAATCCTACATAGAGACTTAAACAATACGAAGAAATAAATCCCGATCAAGAAATTGTTTAAAAAATGGGTATTGCTAATAAGATCTTGTTGGCATCACTGAATAGTTCAAAGTGAATTTAATAAAAATAGACTTTCATTTTAAAATAGATGTCTTCAAAGTAAGTATTTCAGTATAAATTATACAATTATTATTAAATATATAGATAAGAAATTTTATTTTGTATCTTAGTACACACTTAATTACAAGCAGTATACATGCTCATTACAGAATATTTAGACCTTACAATAGAATATGAGTAAACCTGCATGTGTGTTCCATAGTAATACAAAATGGCTCATAGGTCAGTCTGAAGAATCACTCAAGCACAACACTTATTTTCAGCTATGTGAGTTGAATGTATAATATTTATACATTAAAATCACTCAACTATTTAAAAAATCTGAACGATAACATTAGATTAACTAAATAACAAAGGAACTTTCAATTGACGTACCAACATTTTATAAATACTGACAAACTATAATGCAATTAGAGAGATAATTAGAGGTATAAAAAAATGAATAATATGTAAATGTAATATTAAAAATTTTAAGACAAAGAAAAACAACTAAGATACAACTGCGCAAACCAGAGCAACTTAATTTCTGTTGCAGTAAAGAGAGGGTTTTTAAATATGTTATAAAGATGTAGGATTTCTGACGTATGGTGAAATGTTGTTCCAACATTTGATTGCCTGGTAACGAAAGCTGCCAGTAAAATCCACAGTTTGGTTACATTGAGCGCTAAAAATAGCGTAAAATCAATTCAAAATTAGTCTGGTATTACTTTTTTGAAGATACTATTTATAAATATCATTGATAAAACTTTATACATTCAGTAAATAGCAATACTCTTGGTCTACAGATAAAAAGCAGCACGTTTGCGTGTGACGTTAGAATTGCAACCCCAGTAAAAATGTACACTCGTCTAGTACACTGTGCTGCATAAGAAAAGCTTTTATATTTTTCAGACAGCTCGGATGCTAAGAATGCGCATAGAATTTTAAGGTTCTTCCGCTTCGTTTGTGTCATATTAACTTTTGGTTTACTACTACTAAAATATTACTCGCTTTTACTACCTTTGTATTTTGAAATATTATTCTGAAATATGTTTAATATTAGATATCATCTTAAATACAGAACCCCTTTAAACCACGTTGGAGCCGGCCCAAAAAAGGAGCGTTACTAAGTGTCTCTAACACACACATTATATGTGGACCTGGTTACTGTCGTCATTATATTAAGATTTATATTTCTTTTTACACTTATAAAGCTTCTAAAACGTAGCGGTGACCTGACTGGCTACGGGTCACGGAGATTCGAAGATTAAATCGTAGAAAATGCTCTACAGAAATTGCACTGAACTTACTTATCAAATTAATCTATTTATAATAATCCTTACGAAATTAGAATAGGACCAAGGTTTGAATCAATACTCGTACCTATATACGAAATTATTTTTCATGGGACGATTTAATATGTAAATTATTTATACGCTTAGAGTGTACTAGATTTTATCCACAACTCTTGTTTTTTTTTATTTTAGAAAAAAATATACACCTTCCTCGTGATACAATCTAGATTTTATCTGGATTTATTGAACCATTTAGTCACGATTAAAGTAGTCATACTTTCAAATTTCTAATGTTAGAATAGTTGGATTTATAATTGTTAAATAACCTAAGAAAACAATACAGCGGTGTGATTATTTTAACCCTAACAATAACACATACCTATCTATACTAATTTACTTCATATTTATTTAAGCTATAATTAATTTTGGTTTTGTTAAATATAGCAAGACTGTATTTGAACATGAGAAAAGGTATCAGATCACTTCAAATATACTACGAGATATGGTTTGAGTAGAATACATTTAATTAAGAATATTCAGTCAGATTATCCGACGACATCAGTGGTATAACGATTTAGCACATTGCCATACTTTTACATGTTCGGTCCTCGCACAGTACAAACATATAATAATATTAATAGTTTGGTATCCATAACACAAGCTCTGCTAATATTGGAATTTGAAAGGGCTGTGTTAAGTGTCATGAGAATTACAATAATGTTACTGGTGATCGCTCAGTGGTCAATATTCGGCCATTAATAATTTTAATTCTATGTTTGAACAGTAATACATATATACATTACTTTGATAACAGCACAGTAACAAACCTTGATTTGACAGTAAACAATATTAACATGGGAAGGCCTCCGACAAGGTGGACCGATGTTGTGGTCAAGACGTTGAAAGCGTTGGATGTTAGCAGCGCAGGACCGATTATCGAGAAGACTTTTGGTGGAGGCCTTTGTTCGACAGTGGACGTCTTCCGGGCTGAAATGATGATGATGATGATGAATATTGACATTATTTGACATTCACGTTTTGATATCAGTCCTACACGATTAAATTTAACCACTGAACGGACTTACTTATTCTTTAATTATACATGAAATAGAATTATCACAGTTATAAAAATATTTTATGCATAATAAAAAAAAAATTAGCAGTCTGCATCTCTTCTCTACAATCCGCGTATAAAGTTTTCGTTATTCTGATTTCTGATTATCACAATCATGATATGTAACAAATCGACCGTACCTACTTAGGAACTGATCTAGTAAATATGTACGATTCTACTCAAAGAAAATTGAAAATAGAACAAACGTCCATTAAATGGACGTTTGTTCTATTTTCTTGTTTCTTTTTTACAACCAAAGTTATTAGAAACTTCTTTTTCACAATCCTAATACCAACGAAAGTTCTTAACAATCCTTACTCGCATGGTGGCTTCACATATTCTCAAAAAATAGATAAGCAAATCGGGTAAAATAAAAAATCTTTTTATAACCTTTTTTAATAGTCTGTTACATAACTTATAAAAAACAGTCTTTGTAGCCAAAGTGACTCAAATATTTATATTACCATTAATAAGTAGTAAATTAGTAAAAGGGTTGGAACCCAATTGAATTAATCAATCGTTCGTACGACAACAACGAAAAATGTCTTGTCTAAACTCATTATATTTCTTGTTTGTCCAAAAAATAGATACCTACCCAATGACAAAGGGATATTTCCTTATAGGTTTATAAGATAAATAACAAAAAAAATCCTTTTACTTTTTCTTAATATTGTTTAGAAGAGGTCATTACAAGTCCATCGCTCGGCAGTTTGGAATTTCCACGAGGAAGATTCGACGACCGTTTACCGTCAACATTATTTTTGCATTATTGGCGACGGGCATTATTTTCTCATTAGATACGAGAGGGTTAGTTCGGGAAGATGTTAGATAGACTCATTTGTCAGATAGGGAGGCGCAAGCGCCCCGCCATGTAGGAATTCTAATTAAACTTACACAACGTTTAGCCGAACTACATAGTGTGTAGCCATGGAGCGATGAGCTTCACGAACTTTGCCTGGGTTATTTCGTATGTAGCCTTACTAGACAATAGTGACTTTGGCTTTAATTTCGTCAGTGTTAAGCCATTTTCTTAGTACGGAGACAATGTTCGAATACTTCTTAGTAATTCTATAACAATATACTGGAAATAACATGCAGATTGCTTGTAGTTAATTAGAATAATTCATTAGAGCTCTTTAATTGCATAACTTTCTTTAATTATGATAATAACATTTTATTGAAATACCTAGAACAAAATGACAAATGAAATTATTTATTCTTCAACTCTTTAGCAATCTAAGCTAAGGATATCTTTAAATTTCAATTTGAGGGCATTAACTTAGACCTTAAAGAATATTTACGTCGGTATATGTAATATCAGGTACATTGGACTCTGTAATATGTAGTGGTAGGTACTATTCATATGTACTCGTAAAGCCAACAATTACCACTACCACTTTACTTTTGGTAAGCCGTCAGCACGTTTGTCTTTCCCCGTCGTAAAAATAAAAAGAGTAATAATCTACAAAAAGAAACAATTTGAGAACAGTCTGAAATATTTTTGTTAGAATTTTTTCACAACTTATCAGTCACTCTCGCATCATTGCGCGGAATGGCCTGTACTTTGCCAGTTGATTTTCCCCTCGACCAGAGCGGAAACGCTTTGCATATTTATCATTTGAACTCAAATTGTGGGATATATTTTTTGACATTCACTCATTCCTCATACATATTAAACAACAAATCTACATAATGTAAAAGTAAGTAATTTTACTGAAATATATAATATACTTATTGAACTAATATTGTAGGCCAATTGTTAAAAAAGTCTTGAAATACTACATTTCACATATACTACATACCACATAATACATATTGAGGTCTATAATTCAATATATAGGAAAGGTAAATTAGTACTTAAGTAGTAACTATTGTTTACAGTGATAAATTTAAATACTATTAATATAAATATTATAAATATTTTACACCAGGAAGTTTTTTGTCGAATCGGTAAAAATCTTTTTCAAAATTAGTATTTCAATTATAGTCATACATATAATATCTGGAATGGCCAATTACAGCAATTGAAAATACCAAAAGAGATAACTTACATCAGTAAGATTGTCTTCTTGTTGATCAAAAAGAAGAACCCGTATGGACAAGAAAAGCCTTCGTAATGAGTATACGAATTTGTGTACTGGTGCTCAACGAATTAAATTAAACAACTTTCCCTATGAAGCCATATAGAAATAATTTCAGACTTCATTACAAGCCACAAAACAAATCGCGCCACCGCCCGCCCTGGTCCCACACTGTAGCGGTGCACTCCAATGTTCATCAATGGGGTCACATGTTCCCATTTCACTCATACATGTATACTGAACTACCAAGGTAATAATAAAAAAAACTAAATAACGAAGGTATCGCACATACAAGACCAATTGCAAATTCAATCTAATTCATAATTTCCTACTTCTTGAAGGCAGTTGAAAAAAGTTAGATCTTATTACATACTGCCTATTACCAACATTTATGTAAAGCGCTAACCGATTATTACAATAAATCGTGTTATATGGGCAAGACGTTCCGATATTTTCCATTTGCTCGTTCATACGTTCCTTCTAATATGTATGTAGATAATGTATTTACGATAAAATCGAATTTTCCTTTCCCTTTAAATTCGTTCCATGAATAAAGCTGCGTCCCGTGGGGCACTCATCGGCTTCGGTCCCCAAATTGGATCTGAGTTTTCTCAGTCACGATACGTCAACGTCCGCATCAATTGGAACGGTTCCGTTGCCACCAGCGATTACGCACCACTGCTCTCATATCGCACATATACATCATATATATATACAGATAGACTTATTGAGCTGAAGGGATACAATACAATAATAATACTGAATTACTTTCTTTAACGTGCGGAAAAAATACGGGATAATAGATACGTCGGCGAAGTATAACAGAGGCCATACGATTGACATTAAAAAGTTACTTTACTTATTTGGCAAATATCTTTATTCTATTTCATGATAGGTTTTAGTTAAAAAATGCTGATTGATAACTAATCTATAAAATTTTTGATCTTCAATAACTAAATATACTTTTCCATATATGTTTAAGACATAGTCTCCCTTCTCGCGATATCAAACCCAAAATGCAATTAGGACTGGCTTACAATTGTAGTAATAGCAAATAAAAATACGTTCTGAAATTACTGAACGAATTTATTCTGATATCGATTTGATTGAACTGAAACCAATGTAAATTCCTTTAATTAGGAACATGCACTTGCTTTGCTTGCTCAAGCGATGACGGGAAGTAAATCAAAAACAACTATAGTTACATTTGTAACTATACTATAGATGGGTGGTTCTACTTGCAAGGGAATTTTAAAAATAAAAACCTTATTTTATATATTTTGTAGGCAAATTATATTGAATTACGATCGAATATGTAACTAAATGATTTCTATTATGACACTAAAAAGTAGCTCACTCCTACATATATATCTTTCAAAAATTATAATTTAATGTTCCTCTCAGTATCCTGACATGTCTCTCGGATGTAATAAAAGTTTATAAGCTGCACAGTAACTTTATTTTGAGTGTGTACGTAATATCTGCAACTAAAATAGGAATGTATAATATATATAGTTTCAATGTGTTTCCTAATTTTATCTTAAATGCGAAACTTTTTTTTTAAATGCTTTATATTTTGTCTCTCGGTTTTTATCTCAGTATCCTGCTACATCAAAACACGTTAAAATTAGTTCGAATTACCGCGTCTAGCGTATTGCTGTTCGGTCAGAGAAAATGATCGAATTAAAGTGATCTTTCATATTACTCGCGCGCTTCTCGGCTCGCAATTGTTTGGTCGCTACGGTGAGTTGTGTGTGTGAGGTTTTGCTGCGGCCAGTCAGCTTAACAGTATCCTGGTACGTATTTATTTAAAATCCATTACTATCTATATAATTTTTTTGCTTTCATATATCGTAAATAAGTTATATTTGAGTACAGAATTACATAATTACAATATTAAATGTTGCATTGCGTAATTATTGGCTGAAAACTTAACATAACCTGTACAATTTATATTCAGTCTCCTAACATAAAAGCTAGGAGACTGAGTATGAATAGGAGACTGAGAGTTTCGAGGTTCGCATGATTAAATCCAGTTAACATGATTGATATATTAATTATTGGTACATTTTTGTAGTATAGTTACATATTATTTTTAGAAAAAATGTATAAGCTCGGATTTTCCCGAAGTAAAAACTCTGATTTCTAACATTTAAACTTATTTATTATTATTTTTTGTTTGATATAATTTTTACATTTTTTAGTTTAAATTATAACGTTTTAGATATCAATATGTGTAGGTAAGTAATATTTAAATACTTAAAAAACCGAATGAAATGTTAATTATATTCTTTTACAGAAAAATGGCCAAACAAAAAAATATATCTAAGGAAGAAAGATTAGAGAAAAAATATTAGCTGTAATCTTAGATATGAAAAAAATGAAAATGATCCTGTGAAATCAGCGGCTCAAAAATAAAAAAAGTCGGCAAATATATTTAATTAGAAGAAAGAAAGAAAAAAAATCGAAGTTGTTAAAAAAGCTTTAATTGAAAATTTAGAAAAGTTATAATATCAGATATACATTACCAATAAGCACAAAGACTGAGAATATATTGCAAACAGATTGATTATGGGAAGTGTATATTAAAGAAATAAAATTTGGAAATTAAAAACAAACTTATCACGTACAAAAAGGTTAACACTTACAAAAACAAAAGGAGAGATCAAAAACAAACTTACGAAATGAGGTATAAAAATTTCTAGAGGATAACAGTAGATTGTGTGCCGGCAAAAAAGATTTCATCACTAAAAATAAAGTGAGCAAACAGAAACGCTATCTACTTGATACTCTTAAAAACTTGCATAAAGAGTTGTTATATATCTGGCAACGTTCTCATCAGTTACTCGATGTGTGCTAGGCTAAAACCTTTTTGGATAGTGGCCCCAAAAGTAAGTGATAGGGATACTTGCAAGTGTACTACACACAGCAATATACAATTAGTTGTTAGTGCTTTAAATACTGCAAACATACTGAAAGACACAAGCTACCAAAGATTATTAACTTCTTTATGCTGCGACAGATGTAACGAAAATATAGGGAGAATTTGTGAATTATGCTCTGATAAAGCTATTTTATTTAGAGAAGACTTTGACGACACAGAACTGGTTATCTACAAACAGTGGGTTTCTTCAAGAGAAATTATTGTAGACCCTAAGACGAAAAGAGAATGACAGGTTATAAAATAAAAGAAAGAAAATATTGAACCATTTGTTCGAGATCTTAAAGTTAAACAGCAGAATTTCCAATAATTAATTTGAAATCTTGTGTAAGGTTTGTTGTATAAAGAATACTAAAAACCTTATTTGATTTGATTATTTTTTTCAAATATCCTAATTATGTAATAAGTACTAATAAGGGACATTTTCTAGTTATTTGTAAGTCAAGGTCTAACAATAGAAGTGTTCCATGGAAGACACTATTTTTATTAATAAAACATACATATTTATTTAAATAATTACAACGGTTTTTAATTTCTTTCGTATAATACTCAGTATCCTGTTCATAGTCTCAGTCTCCTGGGGCCATATTTTTTTTAAATGTTCATAAATTTGGTATATTTTATTTTTTTGACTGGCCCGTTCGAGATCAGTAAAATAATGACCTAAGCTAAACGTCAAGCTACTTTTCAGACCTTATACGCTAAAAAAATGTTGTTCCAAAAATTCATTTATTTTCGTCCCTCCTGAGTAGAACCACCCAGATTAGGAACTAAGATCTTGCAGGTAACCAGTTATAAAAATAAAAAAAATATTTATATATATTGAATAGTATTTAGATTGTTACATAATATGCGTATAGGTTAACAAAAGTAAATATATGTATGTACACTGTGGTATACATAACATCAAGGTTGAAACTTTTACTATTTTCAACAACGACAATATAAACGTGTGTGTGTATATTGTCAAAATAAATTGTAAATTCTAATTTATATATATATATTAATAGTTTATGTGTAGTATGGCAAAAAGGTAAGAAGGTATAAGTACGACCAAGTACCAAAATACTTAACCAAACGAACTTTTTAATGAACCATTAGAATGCAAATGTAACAATTGCTTCAAAAATTCAAATTATCGACGACATGAAGAAATGATTCGACATTCAAAATTATTAGACCTTTCTAGAAACCGCGTGATCACGTGATCGATTTAGTATAAAAATATCAAAAATTATTTCCATATATTAACCAACTTACCTTACAGATAATAATGTGGAATGTATATGATACTATTAGTGTATAGTCGCATATCTCAATGATCTACTACTATTTGTAATGCAAACTTAATAATGGAATGCTGAGATAATTTATTATACGAGTAAATAACTTATTACATCTTTATAAACATGTTATATTGATTAAATTATAATAATAGATTATGTAACATATTTTACAACATTTTAAGCTTGGTTTTATAACAATTAAATGTGTACAATTTATATTCATTCATAATTATATTTAACTAATAACCCGTGAATAGTTTTTACGTGTACTTGTGTTCACGTGAAGTCACCGAAACTTGATTAGTCAGCCTGATGAGATTTTAATCTCACATTTACACAATGTGGTCCCAAAATATATCATCTTACCATCCCCTAGTTAAGTGACGCATCATTCGTTGGGTCCTCAATTAAAATTGAGTTAATCGCACTCTCCCATTCATATTAACCCATCGGCCACAATGTCGATCGACTAATTAAGTTAAAATGTGCTCGTAGGTTAACTTTGCTGATATTATCAAAGTTGATAATATGTTTGTTTTCTCATCATACTTCCGGCCAACTTTATCTAATTAAGTAACAGGATGAATAGTTATCGGACACATAATTTAAATAATCTTCTATATCAATAATAATACCAATTAAATACAATATGTTGGCATATTGTATTTAATTGGTAAATAAGAATTGAAATAAATGACTAAATTTAACAATACCTAATTAAAAATATAAAATGTTATAAATCATATAATTATAATCATAAATACTAATATATATGACTTAATTTTTGTATTCATAATATTATATTAATAAATTAACAATTATTAAATATTTTAAGCATAATACATTATCTTGGTATTTATTGTTAACATTATAACCACTTCTTTACGGTAGTTACATACTAGAATGTATGTGACTATCGAAGTCGTAAAGAAACCTTTATTCCTGATAATATTATAGACATTATAATACATACATCTTCTTTACAATTTAAAACTAATATTTATTACGCGTACCTAAATTATTCATCCAATATTGATGAAACTTTTGCGTATATATCGGCGACGAGTCCTGTCAAAAATTCAAAAAGCATTATTTCGGATACATCTGCTCTTTATCCGATGAATTCATTTAAAAGAAACGAAATCAGGTGAGGGTAGCTTATTAAAAATAGTTTAGAAGTTTATTTAAAACAAACAAATTACAGAGTTGTAGTCTATCTCGTCTCGTCTCGTCGCCCGTTTCCTTAAATATATATAAATATTTTCTTTGTTACCATTGTGATTACTTTTCTAAAGCCTACTAATGTATATTGACCCTAAAATCAAAACTCATACTTATCAAAATTCATTCGACAATTACTTAGTAAACAAACTCGCTATTTTTATAGAATTAGAGACAACATTTCCTAAAAAAAGATTATGCTGGTTTGTTTTTAATTTTATCGATTTAAGACGCAACACAATTTATTCATAGATTCATCATCAAACCAAAATATGGCTACTCTAACATACTCGTAGATATTAAAAATATAGGTTCATTTTTTACGACTAAAATTTGTTTAATTATTAATAGCATTTAAGTATTAATTTAGCAAAGTACTGTCGTAAACGGTGTAAGTTTGGTGCTTAAACTATTTATGGGCTGAGTTTATAGGGAATAATCTAATCAATTTGGCAAAACACATAAGCTACCAATATTTAGACACTAGCAAATTCAGTCTCATAATAATTAAGATCATTGTGACAGTAATATAGATGACACTATTTAAAAAATATGTACATTTATATTTTTGCCGAATTTATGTAAAATAAATGGATAGAGGTATAAAAATTCGCGACATATGTCACATAGGTACTAAATTAACAGTGGTGTTTAGACTTTAGAATTATCTACACAGATCTATCTACTATCTAGTTTAATCTAGGCTGCTCATTATTAAAATAAATGGTGGGAAACACGAAGGATGTAAAAACATTATATAGATAAGTACATGTAAAGTGCATTTGAAAATCCAGTAAAAGAAAACTAGTATTGAAATCCTTTTACGTAATGTACACGTGGGCACGTATACGAATGCGACATGGGATTATCTATCCATTTGTGTCCCGGATATTCGGAAGCGACTTTTCTTTAATTATTTAGATGTATAGTTAAAGAAGAGTTGGCTATATATTTTAAAGGTTCTATATATAAATTGTAGGTATATATATGTTCCTATGTTTAAAACCTAAAGCCTAACTGGCCTGATTTCATCTTCATCTTTTCATCCCACACCAATGCCCCTTCAGCATATACTGTTAGCGCATGTGGAAGAACCAATCTATCGTCATGTATTAAAAAAGCTGCTTCTAGTCGTCATCACCAATATTAGAATATTTATCGTCAAATACATTTGTAAATTCCTTTAGAAGTTTCACCAGCTAACTCTTGGTAAGTTTAAAAGGAAGCGCTTGCTAAGGACTAGTCCCTGTTAATAAGACCCCAAATAATAACAGTAAAAGTTCTCATTGCTTATCTAGATGGCATATTTGGAGAATATCCAAGCCATTTCGTTCAGCCACAGAGCGACAGAAATACCACATTAGACCCAAAAGCAAATGATGTGAAAACGTATTTATGATCTTCCCAAATAACAAAATAAACAAACAAGATCATTTGTGACTTATAATTAATCATAATTTGCTGATTAATTCATTGTAGTACTTAGTTGTTGTTTACGTGAGACATAGTAAACCAAAAATAAACATTATATTGTTCTAAATAGAATATACGTTTATATCCTCGACATAAACGTATATTCAAATATTTTAAGTTTAGCATATATTTTAGATAAACAAAAATAGTTTTACGGGCATCTATTGCAAAGGTGTACAGTGCCACTAAGTATTCACTTAGTAATGCAGTCAATACACTTATTGAATTTGAATTTCGTACTCTTCAATATACGCTTAAAAACAGACACGAGACGACAATGTACTAAAGTGCAAATGTTTGTTCAAACATTGAAAACGTAATCAAAGCTCAAATATCTGTGCCACGTACCTCACCTCATCTTACCTCACCTTTTGCATATTTAGTTCAGTTTAAATTTCATAATTTATTACTCTTCTATGAATAAGTATAATTATTTTGTAGATATAAAGATTGATGCACTTATCTGGCTGATTATCTCAAGAAATCAGTTTTCATAATATATCCTTTACAATAGAATGATATCTCTTTTCTTGGTAATGTTTTAGCGCAGTCAAGTGTATATAAAAAAAAATAGTTTTTATAGCCTTTAATAATAGTACACCTTTCTTACGACACAATTTCTTATATTGAACAGTTGACTATTATCTACTCATGTGGAATTATAGATATCTACAATTACACTGTTACTTATAGGATAAAATAATGAGAAAATGTATTGAAGAGAAAGAAAGAAAGAAATGTAAAAATAAAAAGAAAGATTTACTGTTAAATTCTACTGATACAACCACATTGCATACATTTTTTATTTATCATATGCTACTGAAATCTGTTTCTTTACTTCTCCAAATTAGTAAATGTAAAGTAAGCACTATCTAGGTCCATATTTTTCTTCTTCTTCTAGTAGTCTAAAAATATATTCTTGGTATAGATACTAGATTAATAGATCGTTACTAATAATTCATAATATAATAGTTATATACCAGACTAATTAGCGAAAATAACTGGAGATTTGCGATATAAAATGAGTATATACATGAAACGCATATCATCAAATAATATTTTCAGGGTTCCTTAACATAATATCAAATGAAAAGTAAAATCCATATTGTCACCATTTTTCTTGAGAAAAAGAAAAAAGATGGGATTGAGATCTTCCAACTAAGTACCACGCCCTCGGGACTAAGAACCTATCAGACAACATTAGCATATTGAAATTGTTCTACAAACCATTCTCAAAAATATTTCTATACGGAAACTTAAAAATAATTCTGTTATATTTAAACATTTATTTTCACATACAATAACTGTAATACTGTCGAAATACAAACCAATACATCAATAATTTTCCTTCAATTTTCTATAAACATTACCGGAAGATTACATATTCATAAAGTAACTATATATATAAAAATATGATATATAGCCTACGATTTTGTTTGCGAACACATTTTAATAAATCTCTTCTCATTATCTTCATATAATGGTTTTTCTAATTTATTTCAATGAATAGAAAATTTGTCAGTATAGTTTCTCTTTATACATAATAATCAAAAATGTTTTTAATATTGTTGTGATTCAAATGATGATAAAAGGTGATGAAATCACTAAATATGCCTTGACTATAACCACCTGAATTGGAGATTCACAATATGAAATTTATGACCATAAAAAGTCTTAACATATTCCAAGAAGATCTCACAATCCTCCTGAGGTTTTGTTCTCAAACCACGAACATCAAAGTTAAGCATCAGTTATGCTACAGCATTGGGAGTAGTTGCTAACTTTCAAGTAATATTCATTACGGTAGATTTCGTGTTATTTGCTAGTAATTGAATTCTAAGTAAATTATTAAAACATGCAATACTCTCGAAATCCGTATCAGATGGTATCCACAGAAATGTAAACCCAAAATTTGTTCACATTCTCAAATTTTATAATTCAATAGCCATTCATAATAGCTATTGAATTATAAAATTTATAAGTAGTTTCTGTTCGTATAAGTTACTATAAGGTTATTTTACCATGTTCCGTATTTGAAAAACTTACTCGTATGTAACTTCAAAATTCAATTGAGCACCTAAATATTGTAATAAATTCCAAGTTATCACTATTTCCATGAGACAGTATCTTCATTGCCATCCTATTGTTTGCTTTAGGGTCTCAAAATTATCATGGCCTTTATAGCAAGCATAGTTTCAGTTTTGGAAATTATGCTTGCTATAAAGCAAGCATAGTTTCCAAAACTGACTATAAATCGTAATCCAGGTGGTCAAGATAGGGGCTAGATGACGACCAGTCTTCAAGTTCGATGAAGTCAAGAACGTTTGTTTCCAACCAAGCTTGGGTGGATTGAGGTTTACGACTTGTTTATGGAACATGGTGTTGTTAAGAAGCTTAACCACCTTCTCCAGAATGGTATATTGATTCATTTGTACCAACGTTATTGATACCTACTATATTTAAAAAAATATGACACAGTCACTCCCTCATGGCTAACATCCCACCAAACAATCACTAAAGTAAGATAATGTCTACGTTGTACTTTGTTGACTAATGGGAAGCATTTTTAGAGCTCTAAGCATGGTCATCATAACATGGTCATTCTGCTTGTTAAAATCAATATTTTAACAAGCAGAATGACCATTGGGCAATCCCAATTTCAAAATTTTGTCATCCCTAAAAAAATATCAGATCCCCCTTTGCGTACCGCAAATTTAAATGACTACTTAAGTTAACCTTGTTCTTTTTTAAATTATCCGTAAAATAATTATCGTTGCATCTCTTACGGACTACAAGTCCTAAGTCATTTTTAAAATACGCGACGTGGTTCTAGGCGACATGGCACTATCTTCATCTAGCGAGATAGAATCTTTTGCCTACTGACAGGATTTCTTCGAATTATTTCCCTTACAAGCAATAAGGGAAATAATTGCCATTTTCGTACAAATACTGTGTAGACAGCCAGATCTTTTTCTGTCACAAATAAAAGAAATGTCATTGTACCAATCAATAGCCCGATACACAAACATTCGACTCCAAGCGGATGGAGAGTTTCAAAAATTGTATTAGGCATATAATGCAATCACATTGAATCGGTTCTCTTTATCTCCCCACTCCATTTTAATATCACAAAAATATTTGACAACCGATTGGCGCGAAAACAAGAAAACATAATGAACATTCATAAAAGAATAACAAATTCCAAATTCAAATGTAATATTTTATTTATTTTTAATTGTAAAAGTATTAATGGTCAGACGATGTGTATTCATAAGTCAGTACTATGACAGATACTAAATATGTTAGAAACCTGAACCTGAATGGAATCTTTGTCTACGTGAGATAGACATCTAACTAAGAAAAAATATTTTGAAAATTCTACATCCCTATAAACGAAACCGTGAGAAAGCAGCTGATAAATATGTGTTTATTAAACATGTTATTAAAAAAATAACAAATAATTAGTTTATTATTATTTATTAAATATTAATTTATTAGTAATTCAAATCATAGTAGAAATAAATCAACGTACATATTGGCAGAGTAAAGTAGCATACATACAATAATATACAAACGTTGAATTGAAAATGAAGATTTTATCTGACATTACAAATAATAATGCCCTGTAATCAGTGTCTCTATATGATACATAACACAAGGGATATTTTAGACGCTGAAAAAATTCCAAGCACGAGTATTCCAAGCATAAACCCATCTCAGGCCCGTCAAACTAAATGATGAAATATGACGGTCGGGGGTTCGATATCCAAAACGGTACCAATATTTCTGACATGAACATTCATATGAATTTTATGTACTACATTTGTCGATTACAAAAATATTTATTTTACCCTTATTTACCCTTTCAAATCTAATTTACTAATTCAGAATATAATAATTAACAACAATTCTCGACCGAGTTAATTAGAAAAGCAAAGTTTTATAAACTATCCCAGATCCGTGTTTTTCTCGTAGTGCATGTAATTATTCATCTAATAATTTCATGTAAAAAAATGTATATATTTAATGTAAGCAATTTACAAAAGAGGAAAGCATTCATGTCTCTTGTTCATGTTAAAAAGCGACATAAATAATTCATACATGTTGATTGCGTGTTGAACAAGTCTACTAAATTTTCTTTACAAAAAATATAGAATTTACACATTAATTTACTAACTAATTGACATACGATAACCTTTTGAGCTGTAGTACAGGATCGGTGCGTGCTAGGCTTTTGCGCCTGAGGCCGGCTACTGGCTTCACGCGTACCCTTCGTCAAATACAGGAACATTTCTTGAGCCTGACACGCTCCGAATAGCAACCTGTCTACGGCTTGGGGTTCCGGTCTGCGCTCCTCATAAATGTCCCTGTGGCAGTGATGTCGACAAATTAGGACATCACGGACTGTCATGCCAAAAAAGTGCAGGCCGTTTCTCGAGACATGCCGCACTTAACGATATCATACGCCGGTCCCTTGCCACCGTCAACGTACCAAGTCTACTTGAGCCGACTGGTATTGCAAGAGACGATGGTAAGAGACCAGACGGTATGAGTTTGATTCCATGGAAGATGGGCCTGGTGCTGGTATGGGATGCAACCTGTGCAGACACGCTGGCCCCATCCCATCTACTTGGAACCAACAACAGAGCTGGTGCAGCATGTGAAGCGGCTGAAAAAGACAAAACATGTAAATCTAGGCTCTGAATATGAATTTGTCCCATTCGGTGTCGAGACCCTTGGTCCGTGGGGTCCTAGCGCTATAAGACTTTTCAAAGAAATAACGAAAAGGTTAGTCGACATCACAGAAGACCGAAGAGCTGGCAGCTACCTTGGACAAAGAATTAGTCTAGCTATTCATAGAGGGAACGCTGCCAGTATCTTCGGAACGTTGCCTAAAGGGACCCCTTTTAATAATATATTTTAGTCATCTTATTATATTTTTTAAGCTTTTTAATTTTAGGTTCTTAGTTATACATTTACTAACTAAATAACTTATTTCTTCATATAAATAAGTAATTTCGTATATATATACAGTCCAATAAAATATTAAACCGTGATGTGACTAGTTTTGGTATATTATATAAAAATTAGGTCCGCAAATATGTGAATAATAAAATTTAGAAAGAAATTTTGAGGGAAAGAGATGAAAAATTGTTCCACATAATTAATATGACATTATTATAAATATTAATATTAAATTGTTCCACATAATTAATATAATTATAATCATCAGAATATTATATCTAATTAGACTTTTGTTTATTGTTGGGCCTGATTGTAATTGTAGCTACATACATGTCAAGTGTGATATTTTTATTATTTCATGTACCAACATGTTAAATAATAAAATATACCTAGTAATATTATATGTACCTAGTAACATATTACTAACTGATGTTACTAATACATTACTTCTGATAACTAGCATTGTTTCTAAGTACACAAAGTAAAGAGATATTCAAATTTTAACTAAAATTTTGATCTGACATACCTTTTGCGATCAGAGAAACTACACTTTTGAACTAAAACGGTTATAAAGAAACATATGAGTGTGTGTGATATTAAACTACATGTTACCAGTACAATGCGATCCCGAAGAAACCTTATTACGCTCATTTTGAAGAACCCCAGACTACAGTCTCTGGGGTCAGCCTGACATGAATGTAATCCAACAACGAATTTCTTTAACTAATTTCAATGTATTTTAAAAAAATGTATTGGTCTTACTTTTAAAAAATATAATTAAGGAGTTTTCAATTCAAAATTGTTTAGGATAATGTGGTAAACTTTTGGATCGTTGCTATTTTTTTTTATATTTTATATTACAGAATTTAAAAATATTACAATAATTTTCCTAATATTTACATACTGGCAAATATAAATAATTGCAATTATTTACAATTTGCGAAAACATAATAAAACTACGGTTTCACCATTTTGTGTACAAATATTTTGGTGATTAATGACAGTGATTTAATAAACTAATAAAAACGGCAAGTAAAATAATAAATAAAAATAGGTACGCCCAACTAGGAAAACATTATGTAGTCAATCGACAAGAAAAGACTTTGCCGCAATAAGGAAAACCAATATAAAAACAATAACCCTCAACCTATACCCTCATATATTTGTGTACCTACTGCCAAAGTATAAATAATAATTTAACTTAAATCTAAAGAAACTTCAATTCCATAATGAAAATATTAAAAATACTATATAATATACTGAAAACCGATAAAGTAGCTTTAATTGAGGATAATCAGTCATTAATGAGTGAAGTAAATATGCAATTAATTGAGAGAGATGAAATACTGAAGTACCATTGAATATGATCTATATATCAATATGCATGGTATTCATGTATACGTATATAAAAAATATAAAAGAAGAATATAACATAATATATTAGGACCTTTCACACAGCGCTATCTAGTCCTAACATAAGCAGAGCTTGTATTATGTGTACTCGATTTAATTTAAATACAAATAATTTTATTTTGTAAATTCATACCTATTATATACAAAAAACACCTAGACGGATACAAATAATCATACTAACAAATACAAGTGTACCTGCGCGAGGAATCGAACCCGCGACCATCATAAACCGCTAGACCACCGAGGTTGTCAAACACCAGTGATAGTAAGATTACAATATTTTCCTATATAAAATTATAGACGTTTAATTAAGACTTTAACCAAGACTAATTAAGTGTCCTATAAAACTACTCAATATTGTTTAATAAGGAACTTTTCAACCCATAAACTTGTCGTAGTCGTTATAAGTTCTGTCTTCGCTGTAGATAGTTCATTCAAAGAAGGGAGAGTTAAGTAACTGTAGCAAAGAAAACTTCATAAAAGATGTGCATATTTTATTATAATTATATTTTTGTTTTATGAATTTTATATTTTTTAAGTGAATTATGACTTTCGTATTATAATAATTTTAATAGATATATCAGTATGTAAGTATTTCATTAATAACTATTATAAAATATGCAGAAGAGAAACATTTTCATACTTGCTTTAAGTATCTACACTATGTTCTCATTTAATACTGAAAGTGTCTAAAGTTTTCTAATCTAGTTCCCAATCTTCATAAAATTTGACATTTTATGTAGGTTTAACTACTGGAAGACAGAGTAGAACATATATTACTTCTTACCGATAATAAATATATATATTCTGGCCACGCAGACGAAGCCGTGAGTTTACCCTAATAAATAATAAAAATAATGATTTAATAGGACACACAACTATCGTGTGTCTTATTATTATACTAGAACGTGATATACATCTATATTCATCTTACTCTGGTAAGAAGAATACTATGTATCTTATTCGGATTAGACTCTGATTAGGAACCCATAAGGATCACAACTAAATAAAGACTCACAACGAACTGTATTAGAGTTTTGTGATTTGAAATAGTTGGTTACGTCGATACATCGAGATACGTGTTACCTTAACATTTCCTTCCCTCCGATCAATCCCCATACCTATTCTAATGGAAATTGTAATAACGACGATGTGAACTCATAGCACTCTCAGGCTAAAGTTACATCCATCAGATATAAGTTGATATAAGTCCCTTCTCGGGCCCCCACAAATTTCTCACGAAATTTTTCGTTCGGTGAAGTTGCAAACACCAGTTGCAATCAAAAACATTAAAAAGTTCAAAAAAATTGTTTTATAAATTATTAATAAAATTATTTAACATTAATAATCTAATGTTATTGAAAGTGGTAAGAGCTCAAACGATAAGAGCGTATCTCTTAAATTATAAATGAATGAATGAATCTAATGTTAAATAATTTTATCAATAATTTGTAAAACAAATATTTTTTCGAACTTTTTTAATGTCTTTGGTCAGTATCAACCATGAAAAATACAAAGTAGAAATCAAAATATATAAATAATTACTAATATTATAAATGCGAAAATGTGCCTATTTGTTCGTTTATTATAATATAATTTCATAACTAAACAGATAAACAGTTCTTAATTAATGTTGAATAGAAGATAGATTATATCACGAGGATAGACAGAAGTCATCTTTTATCTCAAAAAGTACACGTGGTCGCCAGTAACAGTTATTTTGTAATGAGTACTTGTCTTGCAGTGAATGGTTTTTTATCCAGATTAAAGAAATATAGTGAAGACATAACTGTGTATTTACACACCTTATACAACATTTATTCACTGTACATATATTGAGTTTCAATAAACTTTTATTTATTGCTGAATTAAACATGAGCATATTATGCCTGTACATGCGAAAAGTACTTTTTGCAAGTAAATTTAGTTGGAGCTCGTTAACATCACATTAGGGCATGAAATACAGCATTCATTACTGTGAAAGCACCTCATCTTTGAACAGGTACGAGGAACCTACTAGAACAGCACCATCGCAACTTGTAATGTACGACTTAATTGAAACAATTAATTAAAAATCTAATAAAGAACAACGGACAATTGAAATATAAATATCTTTTATTTGCCTTATAAATTATTATTTATATTTCAATTGTTCAAAAAGTTAATAACGATCACAATCTTCAAAAGAACCAGAATATACGGATTGTATAGACAGACAACTGAACTATAGACTGACAATAAAATGTTGATCTATTGATACAAGCACAGTCTCCAGATTGAATAATACAAGAGTGTTTACCCATTACGAAAAAATAATGATAGGCCGTATACCACATGGTCACTGTTCAATCTATTTTCATCCTCGTACAACTTTGTAGGAGATTTATACCTATGAAAACCAATTTGAGATAATATACATTTTCTCCGACATTTCATGATTTTTTAAATACCTAGTAACTTTTGAGTTTACTGTCTCTACCATGCTCACACACACACGCATATACATATAGTATATAGAAAAAGTACATAATTACCCTGAGAATTTATTTTTGCAAGCATCGACTATATTTATATCGGTACATCCTGTATCCACTACAACTTATTAAATTATAAGAAATAAGATATTTTTGTTTCGTTAGTTATTGTTAGTACATATGATATTCTGCCGATACAAACCGACTATTTGGACTTGGTTTTATTTTCAGACATTGTGTTTTATTTCTTTGTATGATATACTTGATTTAACTTATATATATATTATACTTGCATATATATTAATAAGAAATTAGACGTACCTAATAAAAAGTAATAGAATAATTTATCCCGTAATATTTGTACTACCTACTATAAACAAAATATTAAGTTTCTTTTAAGCAGCTGTAATATGTTATTCTTTAGCCTTATATTATTTTATAATTATATTCAATCATCTATATAAGTATTATCACAGTTTATATAGTAGAATTAAAAGGCTTGATAGCAATAATAAAATACATATACCATTGTTAGTCACGCTTTTTAAAATTGTTGCAGAAGGAATCAGTTCAATGTCAGAATTAAGAATCTTACGTTGACCCGTGGAAGTTCCACCAAATGACCGTTGCGGAACCACAGACAGTTCACATGGAACTTTATCTTGAAGTCTGTCCTTCGAGTGCAGAAAGGGGTAACAGCCTAAAAAACGTGTTTTTTTGTCATTTTTTTTTTGGTGGATGAAAAGATATTAAAATTATAATATTCGAGGAAGTTATTTAGCATATATTTAAGTAACAAAATAGAAAATTATTATAAAAAAATATTCAAAAATGTCAGCACCACAGCCATTTTCGCGAGACACGTAGAATTTGAGGCGCTCTGCGGCACGCAGTGTAGCTGCTGCAAATTTGGATCTAGAAATTAAAAAAAAATAACACCAATTGTACATGCTTATAGCTTTTTGTGTTATTGGCGAGTATTTGAATAGAACCAAAAAAATATTAATAAAAAAAAACAATCATTTGTTAATAAATAATGATTAAATTAACTTATAAAAAATCCCCTACGTATTTCTCTTCAAAATCTTATTTTAATGATATTGTAACAAATTCGAATGAAATTTCGACAGTTTAAATTTTTGTACCATTACTTTGCTATCCCAGGACCATACAGCTGCACTTATATATTTAAATTTTCTTCCTCAATCTCTTTCCTCGATGATTTTATATTAGAGCGTGCGCCTTTTGCCGCATCTGTCAAAGACCGCTCAGCGTGTCACCCGTTTAGCATCCGCTTCAAGACAAAAATTATATGATTGGCCGCCAACATGAATCTCCAAAACTTTCATAATTTGAAAAATATTACTTAATAAACATTATTGAAATTACACACAGCAATATAAGTCGCAATATTCAAGACTTTTTTGCTGCTTGAATAAGATTTCGGAGCCAATTTCCATATAGTAGCATTAAAACTTTCGTTGCTATTTTGCGTAAAGCAACAGTTTAGCAACTCGTCTCGGTCAACTCTTCGTAAATCGGTTTGATGGCTTAAAAACTTCCTCAGGAAGCGGCGGCTTATGATGGAAGGTGTCTAAGGAATTCGCTGCTTGCGCCTTCTTCCAGTTACACCAAGACATTGAGCAATTCGCGTGTTGCGGATACTCATTGTAACTTAGAAGCACTCTAAGGTTACAAATAAACTGTTAAAAATCAGTACTACACACAAAAATCGTGATTTCATGTGACGAAATTATGTCCTTTTTGTACACGTGTTGATTCTACACTAACGTAGGATTAGAAATGCTTCTACCTGAATATAAATACTTTATAATGACATATGTTAGTGTATTTGAGAAGATAGAAATCAAAACGTAGGACATCAGGCTGTACCTTACCAGCAGGTATTCATATGACATAGGTGTCGTTTCAAAGCAGTCCGACTCGCTTGGGGAAAAGCTCGAAATTACAAGAAAAAAAATACTTTGAGGTATGAAATATTTTTCCCCATATTCTAAAAGGTTCAAAGTATTTTTTAAGCCTAAAAAAGTCGATTTTTTTTAATTTACAGTAGTTTTGCCCCTTACAAATAGGTCGGTACATATACAATAATCAAATTAATCTTATAGACTTATATAAAATTAAATAATTCATGAAAATATAGTTTTATTGTTTTACAATTTTTACTACATATATACAACATGACGGTACAGAATATAAAATGAATGCCGCGTTACTTTGTACTATAATAAATATATTAATAGTATCTATCTATTATACCTATTTACAAAATTAGTATTTTATTGTTTCAATACAAAAGACAAATATATACATTTATATATATATATATATATATATTACAGTAGTGCAGTGATAAATTTCTAATTTCAAATGTTATTAAAGTATATGTATCTTATGTATATTACTGTTTCAGAATATATTTGCAGGCGCCTGAATAATATATATGAAGAAAAAAACAGAACAAACATGGTTTTTCTTTTAGTATATGTATGTGTATAAAAGCAAAATCTCATAATTTTTTAAAATATGTATTTATATATTCTTAAAAAACTATTTATCGTTTATCCCAGAAAATTCAATTTTTAAATGTTAAATAAATATTGTATGCATGTTATGCATAAGTTCACTGGGATCGCATATTGTATTAAAATAATTCGACATTGAAATTATAAATTTACCACTAGATTAAATATGTATCCTTAATTTTCATATAAACATAAATAATAATACCTACAAATAATGTGTACAACTACCTAAATAAAATAATACGCACTACTCTTGTAATATATACATATACAGACTTAGACGTAAATCGATTTTGTTATACATATTACTAATATTTTAAAACGTTCACTTTTCTCTTTCTTTTAATTTCACACATTGTGAACAGATCCAGTCTCCAGCCGGAGGTACGGTAATACCCACACAGGAAAAGTGGTACCACTGTACTTTACAATTTGGATCGTCACATCCAATCATATCTGCGTCTGCAACATATTTTTGACAGACGCAATATATTTTTTCGTGATCCGTTGTAGCCTCCTTTTCTGTGTAACATTCGGAATCTTCAGCACTCGTTTCTATGTCTTCATATTCATTTCCGTCTATGGGAAGTATATTACACATATGTGTAGCAAAATTCCAGCGTTTCAAACTACACTTTTTGCAGTAATAACTCTCGGTACCATGTCGCCAATAAAGATGTTCGACCAGTTGCTTGTAATCGTAGTACAATATACTACAACTACCGCACTTGTATCCGAGAGGCTTCACATCTGTCGTATTTTTTGGAATGGTCCTCATTTTATACAATATTAAACGTATTTATTTAGTTTAATGAAAATAGTAACCTGCTACAGAACCCAAAAGTATTGTAGTACGACTAAAGATTTTTTACAAATGAATCCTAAATATTTTAAACGTCCCTTTATATAGTAAAAATAGAGGGATACTCGTTAAAGTTCCTTAGGTTCATAACAATGGATAACACTTATGGCTAATTAACGTTAAGTAAACATTAATGTTTACTTTACTTTAATCACTTGGTACTTTATTAATGACTAATTTTTACTCATGATTTGTTGATAGACTGGAATAAAACAAAGCCTAATTCAAATGTGTATGCCAAATTTTATGAAAATGGGTTGAGCTATGTGATAACAAAGGTGGTAGGCTTACTGATAGCAAACCAAAGATGCTTACTGCTACCATCATGATCGTCGTATAAAACCATTATGTATTTACAATACTAAAATACGGGTAGAGTACGGTATCATTTGGATTTGAAAAATTTTAATTTTACCCAAAACCAGCATAACCACTAGGAATAGTTTGTATAATAATATCTAATAAATGTAATTTTTTGTAATATTCTTACACCTACAAAATAGAATGAAATTTCTATTGACAGTTTCCAGTAAGATCCCTTATAGTTGATTTCATAGTATAGTACCATGAACGTTCGTTCGTTCGTACTACAATAAACTCTGTCTAACATTCGTATAATTCATCCGTTTGATGAACGATCTTCTCACCGCCGAAATCTTTTTATTACGAATTTTTATTACGAATACACAAGAATCAAATAAATTTATACATACCATAAGTATTTAATCTTTAATACGATTTTGTATAGCAATAATAGACGTCGGTAGGCATTTCTAAGAATTAACTTAAATGGGTTTGAATTACATCATTCATGTGAAATTGTATTATAATTAGGATTAATTAGTCTATTCCTCGAAACTAAAGGTATACGTATTCGAGGACTATATTATAATCATTAACTAATTAATGTATATTAATTATAGAAATAGAAATAGAAATAATCTTTATTCAAATAAACTCATTACAAGCACTTTTGAATAGTCATATTTTGATTCTACCACTCATTCGGAATGCAGATTCATCACAAGAAGAATGAGCAAGAAACTTGTGTGTTGCTCTTTTTGATAAATGTTTTTTTTATATAAATAATTACAGTGTAACAAGTAAGAGGCATGCGACAATCAACATAGAAATCGCTACGCACTCATTATTGGTGTAATCAGATAATATTGTCAGTGCTATGTATTTAAAATTTTTCTACAAAAACATTATTATCGTTAACGAATTCTTCAATTTTATAGTAAGCTTTTTTGCAAAGGAAGTGTTTTATTTGACATTTAAATCTTTTTTCTGGCAGATTTATAACAGACTCTGGTATTTTATTGTAAAACCTTACGCAATTGCCATAAAACGAATTACTAACTTTAGCCAAACGACATTTAGGTAAAATCAGTTTGTTATTGTTACGTAAGCTTTTATTAGTGCAATCACTAACTCTTTTGAAACTGTCTATATTCTTCCTGGCATACATGATGTTTTCATAAATATATTGAGAAGCAACGGTGAGGATATTTGATTCCTTAAAGCACTCTCGCAAAGACTCCCTGGAACCCATGCTATAAATGGAGCGAATGGCCCTCTTTTGTAAAATAAATATTGTATTTATATCAGCTGCTTTGCCCCATAACAAAATACCATACGACATAATGCTATGGAAATAGCTAAAGTACACAAGTTTAGCAGTTGCCACGTCTGTTAATTGTCTAATTCTTCTTACCGCATAAGCGGCAGAACTAAGTCGACTCGCTAATTTAGTAATATGGGCACCCCATTGCAACTTGGAATCTAATGTGATACCTAGAAATACAGTATCATCCACAAAATTAATAGGTTTATTGTCCAACATGATTTTTGAATCTACCGGCCTTACATTGGGGAGAGTAAATTTGATACATTTAGTTTTATTTGCATTTAGTAACATATTATTAGCCGTAAACCATTTTAAAACATAAGAAAGAGCACCGTTTACTTCGTCCAAATCATAAATATGTCGATTGACTTTGAATACTAATGAAGTATCATCAGCAAACAGAACTATGTCAGCTATCTTTTCTACCATATAAGGAAGATCATTTATGTAAACTAAAAATAAGAAAGGACCTAAAATAGAGCCCTGAGGAACACCCATTTTAATACTAGTTCCTTCAGACTTTACACCATTTATTTCGACAACTTGCATTCTATTATTTAGATAGGATTTCATCATGCTTTGTGCTTCATATCTAATACCGTAATGTTCAAGTTTGAGCAAAAGTGTTTCATGTTCAACGCAATCAAATGCTTTTGAAAGATCGCAAAATACACCGACTGCATCCTGAGACCTCTCCCAAGAATCAAATATATATTTAATAAGAGCTACACCGGCATCAGTAGTTGATTTACCGGCCGTGAAACCAAATTGTCGACTGTGAAGCAGTTTATTTACTTTAAAGTGTTGTAGCATTTGATTGAGCATAATTTTTTCAAACACTTTACTCAATACTGGTAAGATAGATATAGGCCTATAATTACCTACCACAGTTTTTTCTCCTGACTTAAAGAGTGGAGTTATTTTGCTATGTTTCATTAAATTGGGAAAAACACCGTCAGAAATACATTTATTGAAAATAATTACTAAATATGGAGCAATAACATCTATAGCGGTGTTAATAACTTTAACAGACATGCCCCAATGGTCTTCAGTATTTTTTAAATTTAATTGTTTAAATGTTTTAGTAATTGTAGCAATGTCAATAAATGTAAATTTAAATGTAACCGGACAAGAAACAACATTATCAATAAGGAATGATTTAGCTGTACCAGGAGAAGAGTCCAAAGAGGAAGTAATATCAGTTGGAATATTAGCGAAAAAATTTTCAAAAATATTGACAATTTCTTTTGTGGACGTTACTAGTTTATCATTATAATTTAGCGTAAAATCGTTATATGGACTTTTAACTTTGCCAGTTTCTTTGTTAATAATATTCCACACTGTCCTTATCTTATCCTTGGACTCTTTAATTTTTTTATTTAGATAATTAGACTTTGCTACATTATTATGTTATACATATGTGCTCTACATGTTACTAGATGTTTGCCCGCAACTACAGACAGAGTGCGGAACTATTGAAGCAGTTCCCTTTCATATGGGCTTTGATTTATAGTTTTTTCTTAATACTTACAAGTAGTTGGGTTGTAAAAGGATCTTTTGCAGTATTTCTGGATTCTAGCTACATAAGTTTTAACTGTGTGTTGTACAGTTCGTCAATTTAATCATACAATGAACATATAATGAGCTGTTTGTTATATTCTACTCGAGCTTATACGACAGAGGAATCTAAATATCCTACCGATTTTGTTCATACTTATACCTATTTTTAATTTGGGAAACCAAGTAATCATGAATACAAAGTAATAAAATGTTGTTTATTTTTATTTTAAATCTGTTTAATATGTGATGATAAAATAAATATTGAGGTATTGAAAAAAAGAGATAATTTAAGATTAGTTGTTTATTTCTAGCATTCCAGTACATTAAGAAAAATCTAATTAAAAATAATAAATATGCGACAATTTGTAATAATCACATAATTCAGCTAGCACTAATTTAATAATCTTTACATTGTCACCGCAAATGCGTACTACAAATCAGCTATAGACAATAACAAAACAGGGGTGGTTAGATATATTTGGAACGTTACGAAAGGAATACGAGTTCGAAACGATAGGGCACATTGGCGGCAGGACTGTAAAAACAGTGCGCAAACGGCTGTCCCCAACACGCCTCGACATTTGCCTTGAATACGGAATATATCTGCGTCTGACCTCATTCAATATCCTTTTTCCAAGCGAACAGTTTTATCGTCTTTGTTATTTCCACCCAATGAACACTAACCCCTTGAAGGGAATGATTGTGACGTGCACACAAAAATCTTTCTACTTTTTAAGCTCGTAAATCCAAGAGAAATACTGAACAGCTTACACTTATAGCATAAATATCATATATTACCGACAATATTTTCACGGAGTGTGTTTAAGTGGACGTTTTTATATCGCGCCTGGGGTGAAATTGGTAACAATGTGTTGTATCGATAAAAAATACAAACCCTTATAGCGTAATAAATGGGAATCGAATGAGTCTCAATGGTAGTGACGTGATCAGATTGGCGATGCGAAGTTTGAGCTCACTGGTATCTGCTCTGAATACGCGTAATGGAACCACACTACAGTGTTCGCTTTATATCCTAACCGATTATAATAAGACCTCAGTATATGTCCTAAATCAAAATAGTAAATACTACATTATACTAAGTTTTACTTACGTAACTACGTGACTAAAACCTAATTAACTTACTTGTACGAAAACATTATGACTAGAGGTACGCAATGGTACGCGTGTATATTTGAAGACGCCGTTTATCTTTAAATATCTTTTGTATAAAACAAAGTTGCTGCCGCTGTTTGTTAAAGCATATATGCTTTAAATTACGAAACAGATTTAATGCAGTTTTCAGAAATAGATAGAGTAATTGCAGAGGAAGGTTTATATGTCTAACGAATGCGTGTTATATTATAGAAGAAACCGAAAAATTCAAAGATTTTTAAGGCATCCATACGAAGCTAGGGCCGATCACTAGTTGATGATACATTAAACGACAACAACAAAAAACATCAGGCCATCTATTATTTCATTAAAAAACTAATTAAAGCACATTCTAGGTATCGTATTGAAACTGTTCATCATATTACTTATTTAATCCCTTTGGAGTGTTTCTACGTCAACATTTTTTAGCCTATATGTCGATCTGTAATTAATAACTTATAGATCTTAAGATAAAAATATAGAAACAGGTAGACGATTTTTTCTACTCTCAATTTTATGATTTTAGTACATGTACAAAAAGAATGCAAAATTAATAATTAACGGTATGTTAATTGGCCAATGTTTATAAAAATGTTCTTAAACCCTGGTCAATTAACATGTCGCTAACTAATCTCGCGGTAAGCAGAGCAATTGATATATTAGACAACTAATAGAAATAAGTACTTAGATACTTTTTTGTAAATACATACATAATATACGTAGAAAACACCCAAACTGATACAAACAATCATATAACATAAATACAAATATTTGCACCGTGCGTGTAATCGAACCCGCAATCATCAGAAGTAAACTGGCATATTTTGTTTTAAGTTCTATAGTTACTTGCTTCATTTATAAAATAAAAACACATATACATAAACACACACTACACCCATTCACTTCCTTCCATTCTGTTTAGTGTCGTACATACTTTGATTTACAAAATATTACAAGAAATAGTATAAATGTTGTTATACTTATCTTCTAATATTTTCAATGTTAATATACTCGTAGTGCTATATCTTCGTCTATCATATTAAGTTACGAGTATCTGTGGTCTATCTAATCAATATCAATTAATATTTTGTATAACAGGTTATATCGAATACCACAAAAAGCAAGCTATAATGATTTTATTCAATGGAAATGAAGATGAAACAAGTTTCTTCATAGATATCTATATATAATATATATATATGTTCAAAATGTCACATAACCTGTGATGCAGAAAATATATAATAATGGCTCCAAATATGGTAACTGTTTAAGCCAATATCACTCAGAAGGTTAGGTACAGAAAACAAATAACCTTTCGCCTATCGAAACGGAAAACATCCAACGCATACATAAGTACATAAATTCAATCTATATTGCTAATATTAATTGTTGAGAAAATACAAAATTAAATAATCAATCTTTTTAACCAGGGTTTTCTACAATATCCACCTATTTTTCTAGCATAATATTATATAGAGAATAGATTAGTACGCCTGCTACTGAAATATACAATTGTTAAGAAATGTTAGTAGAAAATTTTAAAGAAGTAGTTACACAGATGTATTTTTAACAAAGCAAGTTTTCCATTCAAGCGATAAGCAGTTTCGTTTTGCATTGAATGTAGTTTCCTCTGCAGCACTTGTTATTCGAGTCACTCGCCGAGTAGCTAGTTAAGGCAAGTTAGTGACAATTTCCGTTATCTAAATAAGAAAAAAGTTGTCAGAGAGTTTCCCAGAGGACTTGTATGTACATTATGATCGAGTATTTTACAGTCCACTGCTCATTTTTCCTGCAAATATATAATAGGTACCTCTATAGACAACGACAAAGGCTATATTCTCCGCAGATTTGTTACAAATTTAAAGCTTTACATATTTCATTGACATAGCAGTTTTACTTTTGATTAAGTTTACAAAATGTATTGTATGCTTCGTCGATTTCAGATTCATTGACGATTCGGTTCAGTGGACTTACACGTCATATATAACAACACGCACCGGGTAAATTGTTTTATCTCCCACTGCGTTCAAACAATTTCGGCCAGGAAACTGCCTTAGTGCCATTATTTATTTATTATGTCATATAAATAACGTAATATGATAATTTATAACTTCTGTAAAAAAAATATTCACATATTTTAGTGCAATATTATGTGAAACAGTTTCGCCTGCGGGAAACCCTTATCTCTCGTTCCAGTGGGAATTTCGGATAATCCTTTAATAGTAGGTGTTCTCGTCATGAACATAAAGAACTTATATCCTTAATTTCCCGTCTCTAACCTCAGTAGAGTATGCTTTGTGTTGTTTGTTGTAACAGTGAGACTGTGTAAAAATGTCATCTTAGTCCTCCAGAATGGCGAATAATATATATATATGTATATATATATATATATATATATATATATTTATATATATATATATATATATATATATATATATATATATATATATATGTACTATAAATTATTAATGTACAATGTACATGCCACAAAAAAAATCCTTTTGCCATTATTTAGATATTTAAATGATACAGTTTTTAATATACATTCCCTAGAAAGATAACGCTTCAATGATGTTTGTGGTGTAGCAGTTACATCATTCATATCATTTGTCAAAGTTATACACGCCACATTGACTTTGTGCGCTCCTATATCGTTACTAACTAGGAAATTCCAGATGAGAAACCATATATCGCCCCATCTTATAATGCGAATTATAAGATGGGGCGATATATGGAAGATATTTTTATGTATTTTTTTTCTACTACTATATTATTATATTATAAATACAAACGGTTGTTCAAAACATGTTGATCTTTAATATTTGAACTCCATTTTTAGTTATTATTTTCTTATCAGTAGCTGTCGTTACGTACTAAGTGCAATACAATGTTATTTTGATCATTTAAGATCAACAGTTATAGCAAATAGGCTTGTATTTTTTAAATTACCTTCTACCTGGTAAATCTGTCACACGTAGTTCATTTTCATTTACTATGTCATATAAAACTTTAACTTTACCTTACTTTGTTAAGACCTAAATGTACACCTATTTAAAATCTTAATAACCTGTTTAGTTTTGTATGCCACTTAGTCTTGTCTACAGGCACAGATGTTCTAGACAAGATACAAACGATTCTATATAAATATAAATTATATATAAATATAATTTAAATAATTAGAATCGTGTGTATAATATAAACTACACAAAAAACCGTGAATATTGCAAGAGCCCCACGGTTAACATTTACTGAACGAAGCAATCGTGTATCCCAATGTTTTATTATTATCGTTTATACTACATACTAATTCGATAGCAATAAATCAGTCAATTCTTTAAATAATTCAATTCGTTGAATATTCCCAGTATTAAAGGAACGGAAACCTCAAAAGGATCGCAATATTTCAATGTTTTATTACAGATTCGCATATTCTCTATTGAACGCAATTCAACGGGAAAATAGATATTTATTTAAAAAAGCAATGAACATCTACCATTCAATTAATACCCACTTACTTTCTTATTTCACTTAACGTTTCAGCTTTTACCAATATTGTCTTTAATCACTAATGGTTTTATAAGCATGACGGTCAATTAACGGGACTTTAATTAAAAAATACTTAATCTAGTTTCTATAAAACAAATTTAAGGTAACTTTTTGTAGAATTTTACATTTTTATCAATTTTCTTAGTAAGTGTAAACTACTAAAAAGGGATGTCTGAGCGAAGAAAATCTCCGTACACCCTCGAGTGTCGCGTAAACGACATATAAATAACATTTTTATGACATATTAAATTCCTCTAAACGTTAAATATGCCATTTCCATGTTTGAAGTGATCGCAATGTGAATATTATTAATTCTTTAACGTACATAAAACATAATGACACAATAAAAATGCTTTATGAAATGTAGAACCAAGATTTTATATTATCGTACAAATAAAAATATGTATTATTAGGTATAGGTATTTATGCATAATATTTTTCAAGATAATTCATCAAAATATTTAAAACTCTAGCCCCAGGTTTGCTTGTAAGCACCCAATAATAATAATTTAAGCACAGCACAAATCCCGACGGCTGTAAAATTCATATGCCATCGCTTCTACTGCTATAATCGCTTTATTTAAGATTGCTGGTAAATGACCACGGTCAACCATTTCAGTTAAGAATATATCTTGTTTCATACTGTTAGGGTGTGTTTTTCTGTTGTCGGGTTTTAGATTTTGAACTTATTTTAGAAGAATGTAACAATAATTTTTAAAATTAAGCTTTCTATGATGATTTAAGAAGATTGTTAGTACTGGGGACTCGTGGGTTCTTTGCTATCTATGTATCTTGTGGAGGACTTCGACGGGACTCTCTCTGAAAACACATATATGGTTAATTCCTTGGATTTGGCATCATCTTCATCCTACTAAATTCCACTGGTGCCCCGCCAATGGAGCACCACCATTAGCACATGTTACGTGATTATCATCCATGATAAAAGAACAATGAAATAAAAATAGGTACTCAGGTCTCGAATGAGTGTAAAAATGAAAAAGTTGTTGCTGCCTATAAATAAATTGCATCTCTACTTGCTTTATACGAATGCATGTAATATCCGATACATATTTGTTTGATACAGCCCATTCTTGTGTGCCATTCAGATTTGGCGTAAGTGGTTACATAAATTTACAGCTACAGGTTGTAGAAATAATCATCAAAGCGATGCTATCTTGCAAATGACATTGTACACGTGTTTCACCTTCCCACAAAGCCTCATTAAGCCGTCATCACAGTAACACGACTAGCATATGCTCGACTATATAATCTAATAGGTACTTCTCTTTTGCGAGGGTTGCCAAATCCCTTTTTTCGTACGTCGTAAACGGGAAATTTTCAACATTGACTATAGGGTAAAACCACTTATACCGAACCTCGAATCAAAAATCTTTTAAGATGCTCACACCGTAACATTTTTATGGTGCTGCACTTTTATTATCAAATACACACTTTACTGCAAATTGCTTTTGTTATCTTGAAAAGTTTTACCTTTTACACGTTGTCATAATTATTATACTAGTAAAATGGATATATCGATTCATAAAACTATTCTATTCTGTTGCACTGCATTGCAATTCACTTCTAACCAGCTTCGCACGTATATTTCAATTAATTTATATTTACCTTAACGCATCATACACCTAAGCCTTACACTGAATGAATCGTTTGCTATATGAAAACCGCTTAAAAATCGGTTCAATAGTTTTTAAGGTTATTGGACACCAACACAGAAGTGAGGAATGTTCTCAATTTGCATGTTTATGTGTGCTTATCGATCGCCAATTCTAAACTGATTTTGTAGAACCCTTTTTAATTAAATATGTGTGTAAATATTCTATGTCCATATTAAAATTTGAAGATTATTGTCAGTTTAATTTACAGAGTACGATATCTATATAGATATCTAATTTTCATATGAGTAATTTTACCTTCTCATTTTTAAAATTGATAATTTATATTCAATATGAGTACAATGAAAATGTCTACTTCTGGAATTATTATAATGTAATCTGGCCCAAACCTTAAGTTACTTATTGCTTACTCATTTCCTTATTCTAAAATATTGCAAATAAAGGAAACGTTCAAACTCGATGGGGATTGTCAGTAATGTGAGCTAACCCAATTGCTAGCAATGTACCATTAGGTAAACCTCCACGCGGTACCACCTGGAAACCATCATGGTAAATATTCATTTGTCAAAACGTGTGCATGAAGATATATATCTATCGTGATAGAATAAAACATAGAGACAAGAAAGACATACATAAAGATATAAGACATACGACGTATTTTCTAAAAAATGTATCAAGTATATTTATACATCTTCAAAAGAAATATTACTATACAGACAGATTGACGGCCTCGGTGGTCTAGCGGTTTAGCACACCGCTTTACTTCCAATGGTCGCGGATTCGATTCCTCGCACGGCACAAATATTTATATTCAGGATTATTATTGTTTGTATCGATCTTGATTTTCTATGTATATTATGTATGTATTTACGAAAAAAACGTATCTATGTAGATATATCAGTTGTCTAGTACCCATAACACAAGCATTAACTAGCTTAACTTGGGTCTAGATAGCGTTGTGTAAATTGTCCTAAGATTATTAGATAAGTAGAATTTATGTAACATACAGATTTTAAAACACTTTTCTAAGTATGATAACAAACTTCGTAACTACCAATAAGTTTAAATCTCTTATATAGATAGATATATACATATATTCTGCGCAACATTATAGGTACAACATCATACAAAACATATTACAAATTATAATGTATGTTTTTTCTTCATAAACAAGTAATAAATATAAATGTAATGCTCAAATATATTCAGGAACCTCGTCTATATTTGATTGTATCTGATATGAATTTTAACGACATTGGTATTTTATTACATAGAGAAAAACTGTGGTATATTTTCATATATCCATTTTTTGAATCCTAATAAATATTGAATTAGTAGTCTCTATATTAATTCGTCTACCCATTTGTCAAACATATATGTTATACTTTTAGAAATTTAAAAGCTATAAGTACTTACAGTGTAAAATCAGGTATTCACTAAGAGTATACGTTAACAGGTAAGGCCCTATTTCAAGATACTTACTGGTAGCGAGCAGTTTTATTTTCGCCTGCGTCATCGGTATAGGGAAGATGAAAATCCGAGAAAATCCTTCAGGGACGCCGATATTAGCATATTTATTAGTATCATCCGAGCGGACTCGGCGCCACGCCACGGATCTGTTATCAATAATGACTTACGACGAATTACAATAAATTTTATATTAACGTTACGGTGTACTCGTATTGATTGTTTTTATAGCCCTCACCTTACTTATAGACCTCTTCAAAATGATCTAATTTACATATTTCCATAAATGTATTTACCAGACGTCTTACCATTAAGTTCCTAAATTTATAAGTGTATACATATATTTATATTGTTTCCTACAAAATTTACAAGATGTTTACTATAATCTATGCACACATAAAATTAAAGAAATTAAGAACATTTTTCCTTTTTTTACACTGCGACGTTGGTAAACAAGCATATAGATAAACATATAAGATAGGTATTATGTAATATTTTGTTTAATACATATAAGTTATGTCTATGAATTCTTTTTATTATAAATACTTACTATATATATTATTATAACTTTGGCCATTGTCACTGCTTAACCTTCAATCTCTTGAATCAGCTCAGTAGTTACGTCTTCTATATTTACGAGTAGGTATATGAGTTAATTTAATTCTTAGTATATTTACTATGTGTTAGATAATTATATACATTAAGTTAATTAATATTAAGTGATATATACTCACATAAAAATAAACCAAGACTTCAAAGATAAAGTTTTGATCATTTTTTTTTATATATTCTCTTATAAATTAATCTACAGATGAATTTGTGTACTAAAAGAAGAGAGGGTTTATTAGTAACTTAATTTAGGCACAATTGATTAAAGGTAACCTTCATTATTTTTATACTTAATTATTATAATGCTCTATTTATAATAGTTCCACGGAACAATTTTACATTTCTTGTTTTGTATAAAAAATAACGAACGCTTTTATATATATTTACATATATATAAAAGCGTTCGTTATTTTTATCATTTCTCTAAAGAAATGTTAAAAATAATGACAGTTTTCAATCAAAACGGTCCGTTCATCTGATCATGTTAGTACATACGGTTTCACGTAGATGACATTTTTACAACACATTTTTTTAAATATAGAATAATATATACACCAAAAAACGGTTGAGATATAAAGAGATGAAATTTATTAACTTTGTGCATATGTTCGGTACACAACCTACTATTTTATTAATGAATTTCTCAGTATATTGGTAACAAGGCCACCATCAGACACGACATGGACCTCAACTCAAAGACACTAATGGGCTAGACACCGAACATGGCATTCTACATATATTCAGTGCCTGTAGAACTGACGACGTGAATCTGAATGCATCACAATAGTGGACTATTGTAGAACTGAATTAATAAACACATATACCAAACAAAGATATAAGTATAGAATGCAAGGTTAGTAATAAAATAATAGATTAAATCACACGTTTGTGTTTTTAATTACTACTAATTTCCAGTATCTTGCTGCTTAAGAAAACAATATTCTTTCAGTAGATCATATTAGAAGTCACTACTCTGCATCTCAAATTATACTAGAGGGCAGACTAATTTACTTTGAACATTAATTATAAACGACGCACAATCTGGTCTCTACAAATAGAGACGTACCTACTACTGCAGTGGTTCCCAATAAGTGGTTCGTTGAACGTTAATTGTCAGAACCAAAATATACAAAACCTTAAACTATTATTGTATATTATTTATCGAATAACATAGTATATAGCCTTCAAAATGTTTAATTAATACGCTCTTTTAAATATCACTCCTAAAAAAATTCATATTAAAGAAACACTGCTCTTTTTTTTATACTTTTAACACTGTATATTACGGTTTTTAAAGTTTCATGTTTTTAGGAATTATATACAATATTAGGAAAGCAAAAGTGTATCTGTCTATCCATCTCTTTTCCGATTTATCTATTGAAAATTGACGTGAAGATAGTTTGAAGAATGTATCACCAGAATGGATATATTCTGTCTTGTCTTTAAAAAGCAGACGTTGAAAAAAATTCAAGTAGCCCTACTCGAAAAAAGGTTGAGCACCTCTGTACTACGGAGAGAGACGTAACAGTTGCAAGGAGCGAACCTCTCAGAAATCGGAACACGTAACGTCCTAGACACAGCTGTATTGCTTTACATCGACCTCTGTGACATGTTTATAAAATGCTTTATATTCTTTATCGTTTTCGATTTTAGACTGCATATTTACGATTATATCGAAGCAGGTATTATAATTGTATTATGAATTATTACAGAATCCGCAATGAATCCGGATTCGCTACATACAATTATTGTATTGCTATAGGTACAATATCGCGGGTTCTGACGCCATTTAAGCAATATTACTGTAAATGTTGATATAACTTTTAAAACTGAACATTTTAATTTTAGTATTATAGTAATACAATAAGCCTTTTAAGTGACCTATATATTTTTTATTTACGTCCCTAATTATACAAAAACATTAGTTTTGCTGACGTACTGGCCACATACTATTTATTATAGTTCATAGTTTGTATTTTTACTATTAAGAATTTTATTTTATATTTTTGTATACAGAACATTAATGTCTAATAAATATTGTGACAGACAACAACAGTTAGTTTATATTAGAGAAGTGCGCTAAACCATAGAACCATCGACGCTGTCAAGTTGGCAAAAACTGTGTTCGTATAGAACAGTTACATATCCAACTAATTCAAGACTAAATAAAAGTAAAAGATGGCAATTATAAAGATTTTCTAAATTAGTAGACTACACAAGATATACATACCAACAACGCGCTTCTAAGGAACTTTCGAACTGTTAAGAGCTAAAGGTAACGCTAAGAGGAATTTTCTATTGAACCGGAATTAAACTGCTAATGTAAAATGCAAGCCATAATGTTACATATGTCTTTATTCAATAGAGTCTCAAATAAGTTTTACTAAAAAAGAATTAGAATCACAGGGCAGGTCCCCTGAGAATCTTTCCGATTATCGGTGTAGGTAGGTAGGTAGTTATCCAGAGTTTTGGGGATGAGAGATATATAGATGCATTCACAACAGGAAATTCCTTTTTGTAGTTTCTTTTCTGTATTTTTTAGGTAGAAGAAATCGTAAGTATATATCATATGGTGCTAAATCAATAAATATACCTGTCATACAGAATCTCCTATACTGTCACAAATAAATTTGTTAGTTTTATTTAACCAAATGCATAATGCATTTGGTTCATAATGCATTTGGTTGACACATTTTAATGAGGTAACCTCTAGTAGGCTTCTTTATTATAACTAGTGGTCGCCCAGTGGTTGAAATTCGACCATAATCAATTTAAATTATAAGTTTTAACATTATTAAGGTTCCATTGTCAAATAATCTACAGTGAATTGAGGTTTGTTTCTGTGCTGTTAATAATGATCTATGTATTCATTCACTGATTTATTACTTGACACTGACGTTTTGTTATCTGTAGTATAATATAATAATAATGTGTGTAATATTTTTTATACATAATTTTAAAACAATATTAGCATTCTGCTCTCCTCTACATAAAATACGAAATACGGTACTCATGCATCCGTGCCATTTTTGTAAAAAGGGATACAAAGTTTTTTCTTCACATATTAATATTATTATAAAGAGACTTTATTCCAAATATTTTATTTTTAAAAATGTCGTGAAATTTTACACATTGTATATGTTATTAATTACGCTTATAGATTTTCTTTATATATAATATTACAGTTATATACCACACCTAAATACATACTTCTACTTCCAAAATTTTACACACTTCGATACAACTTTACATACCTTGATTATATGTATTAGGCAGCTAATACCTTTATATCTCTACTACCATAATTTCTTAGCTTGCACCTGTCAATCAAATAATGCAGCATTATGAATTGTGAAAGATAGATGTTGCCGATATACATTTGTTGCTGCCGTGGCGTATCAAAATGTTTACGATCGCGAACGCAGACTATAATTGCGGTTCACTCCACTAATTAAGTTACATAGCTGCGGCCCACATATGTATTTTGTTCTGCCGTTGTTAACAAAGTGATCAATAAATGAATAAACGATGCGAATAGTAGTGTTCACATTAACTAAGTAATTAAACGTATAGGGGAAATTAAAATGTAGTCTATACATTGAAACAACCGAATTATGTTAATTGTGTTTGTTATTTTTCGTATTTAATTATTAAGTATATTAATATGTATAGATTCATCGTTTAATCAAATCAAATTTAAATAACAAGTTTATTACATGTTCTAACAATTGAACATGTAATTTTCTTCTTGATTCAAAGTTTCGTGTAAAGCCACAAAGTAAATATAATGTTCTATGTTGTTTCTTAAAACAAGAACACGGTATTTACATTTTTCATATAACTGGAATGACTCATTCTGATGACTCATCGCTAGTCAGGACAACTAACGGAAATCATATTATATGATGTCTATAGTACTATCATCATGCGTTCCGGAAAACTTCGGATGTCATGCCTACATGCCCAGTAAATTTATATGAAAAATTAGAAAAAATCACGGGACCTTACCACGTTTTACTTATATTTTAATTCAGTGTCCGATATTTCTGTAGTGTTTCAACCGCGGTTAACCTCCTGTGATTATCATCACAAAACGTGGTAAGATCCCCTGAATTTTCCTAATTTTACGTGTAGATAATAACCCAGTAAATTTATTGGCATATCACCCTGGTACACCTCAATCAAAATACAACTATCAAAGTCAGCTGTATTGAGGTAGAAATAAGAGAGCGACCTACACAAGCGATTTTATACAAAATATTCATTAAAGAAATAGAATCTGAATTCGAGATTACATTTTGTTGTTTGTAGCTATGTGTCTGTAAAACGATATGTTCTTCAATTTGTAATTGAAACCGATTTTATTATTTATCTCCCAAAGAATTTATTTACTTAGTGTCTTACTGGATTTTTGTCAATATGCTCGCCAGAAATTTTCAGAAAATGGTTGAATATAAATCATAAAACGCATAGGAAGAATAAAGTGTTGAAATGCGACGTTAGTACAAAATTACTCATAAATAATATGTAAATAGCCTGAGCTAAAACAGCGGATGCACATTGCAACGCTGAACTATAAAGCTGTAGATAGTCTAGCAGAGTCTTTCCTTTTGTCTCCATCTTTATAGTGTGTTTTACACTGCTTATTATAAATATTATCAACTACTTTCGTAATTCAGATTTTAGTCCCGTCATGCGACATAGTTAGTAAATATGTAATAAAATCAAATTTAATTTGAATGATTGTCAGTGTAGGCTTACTATTTAATTTTACAAATACTATAATTTTTAGCTTTACTGCAACATTAAAAAAATATTGTCAAAAAAAATTAAAAATTTTCCTTACTGTGTATACGCTTATGATATCTTTGCTGTTATTCATGAAGTAATATTTGCAAATCCAGTTGTAATAATAGTAGTTATATCTTTCACGCGTATCAAAACTAATAATTGTAAACCTGTGAATAACTTCTCGTATGTAAGTCATGTAGTGCCATATTATTAGTATATTATTACCACAATCGTATGATATTTGATATTATTATCAAAAACTTATGAATGGTATAATAATTAGTTAAGTACTACAGCAATAGCAATCTGAAAGAGAGGCAGACATTTACTTATAGTCTATAATTTATCTTCGAAATATTCGTCGGAACTGTACGAACTAAGCTTTATTAATGAAGAACATATTAACATATTAAAATAAATTTGGTGAACTTAAACTATTTGTTTTCTTTATTATTTAGTTTATTCAGAATTATAGGTACACAGTAACGTCCAGATATATTACAGATATATACATTGTCCTATTAGACGAAGCTTCTAGCATTGTAGGTATTAAATTAAAAACAAAACGATCATTATACTCCTATTCAAAATAATTCTATGCAAGCGAACAAAATCGTAGGCACTTATAGATAATATTTCCGGTGAAAGATAAATTCATTTCCTAAAAGGAGACTAAGTGAAATCGTAAAAAAATTACGGAACACATAAGTAAACTTTGACGAATGAAAAACAGTATAAACAAACTCAGTTCAGAAATATTACATATCTTAGAATGGAATGCAGTACCGAAATTTGTTTTCACCGACTTCAGAAACGCTTCAGTTGCGAATTCATTCGCTAATCAATTATCAATTTTGCCGATTGTACCCCTTTGTGCGCATTGCTCTCAACACAATTGGCTTTACCTTTTGTAGCGCTATGCATATCACTGTGTCTGCAGGAGGTGGTTGTATGCAAATATAATTGCGGGCCGGTGCATAGGACTGGTGCGTATTAGCAGCGCTTTGTGCGGGAATGAGTCGGTCCATTTCACACCGCTCAGTAAATTACCCACTTTCCGCTGTTAGGTATTCGCCACTCATGAAATAGATGTCATGTTCATCAATTAATTGTTTTTTTGTAAAACAGTCCTTTCCAAGCAATAGCAACAATTATAAGTAGTAGGTATTAAAGGTAGTAGAAGGTGACTGACTCATGGGACTCAGTTGTTAACAATATACTATATCCGGCTAACCTCCTCGTGGTTACCCTAGAAATCATAATGGTTAATTCCTAGTGAATTTATCACAATTGTCTACCTCACCATAATCAATCTATCACCCTTCAATGGTGTCCCGCCAGCGTTATTATTGGTAGGCCACCCGTAGGCTCCATTCCATCAATATCCATACAAAAAAATACAATAGTCTGTAAAATATGAAGTGGTGTTTAAAACATGCAACTTATATGACTTAATTGAAAACATTCACGCCTATATAGAATAATTTTAACCTACATTACACTTGTGATGTATATATATTTTTGGTGTTTTATCAACTGGAAAAGAGAAATCGTTTCTATAACCAAACTTAAGACTATATAAAAAAATGCATTAAATCTGTTTATCTATAAAATTAACGCGTTTGCGAGTCAAATACGGATCATTTTCCGCGCGACTGCTGACTGCATTACAAACAGAATCACAGAGTGAGCGCTAAATACGTCCTGTTCCAATTAACTTCTGCTCATTCTGTGCACTTGCCAGATTGCGGATATGTTGCACACGACCGCCACTGCGCATTTACGAACGGAAAACGGAATTTATTTAAAATTATGGAAATATGAACAGAAATCGAAAATCGATCGCAGTCATACAGTCCGCAACGATATGCAGATATCAAATAGGTTCAGTTGGATTTAATTATTTGCCTCTTTTACTTTTTATTCTTTAATCATTCTATTCTGTATATACATATTAGGGATTACTCTAAGTAAAATTATTTTTTAAAATTAAATTAACAGTATATATTTGTATACATTAGACAAGTAGGAATTGAGAATTTTCATTAAATGTTTTAATTATTTATTGAAGGGTAGCAAATGAGTTCAAATTTGGCTAATACAGTAACATAAAATTAATATTATTATAACAATAGCACATAATTAAACAGTGCTGCCATAGCGCCTAATTTGAGTGCTGATGCAAAAGTAAAGATATTCCTAAAGGTAAATGCAAATATCATTCTCATATTAATATGAAACAGAATCTGTCCAAATGGGAAGTTATTGGTAACGACAATGATTTTTTTCTGTAATTACATTAAACATGTACGCTACTTTAGCGTATCTTAATATTAGCACAGTTTGAATACTTCTTGGACTGAAGTTCGTGCCCAGTACCGTGTATTGGGAGAGGTCTATGTCCTGCAGTGAGCTGATGATGATGATAAATAGTTCTTGTATTAAGTACAACGTAAAATTTAACCTTCCACCAGAACTTCATTAGAATGCTATTCTAGTTCATATACAAACCGTAGTTTAAACTAGACTCTTATCACTATAGTGTTAACTGGCAAAAGCAAGTGTTAGGTAAATATTTAGCTAAACCCTATAATCCTGAGGGTTTTTGCTTACCGCCGTAGAAGTACGGAAGGAGCTACAGTGCCGTCGCGCGCACCCTTTGTCCTGTGCTTAGAGAGAACAAGCCCTCTTATCATCACGCTTTGTAACTAATGATAAATTATTACACCACCCTGCTACTTTACCTGTATTTCTTACGTGAATATGAAACTGTTAAAACCGCTAGGGTTTCTCATAATAAATGGCTATATAAATTTTCTTACAAAGACTTTCCACTGTATAAATTATAATATAGTATATATTTTGTTTACATGCTACGTAAGGAATATCTGTAAATATTAAGTTATTGAATTGAATTTTAATTGAATTTTAAGACCTACAAAATTCATAGTTTATGAATACAATCATCATAATAGCTATCATTATAAATATTTCAGCCATTCATTGTTCAGTGCTGAATAAAATCCTCTCCTGTACTGTCCACAAGGAATGGTCCCAAACTCCCAAGCCACTTGCATTCATTGACTTCCTGCGACACAATTGAGACTGTCGTTCCATCCCGTTGTGAGTGTCCTGCACTGTGGTCGTCACTAGTATAGACATAGAATAGTAAAAGTTGTTTTTTTTGTATAATAAATCTGTTGACTATATCATTATTATACGGGATTATTAGGCTCGTGTCGAACCAACACGAGACGCGACGCAACGCGACACCTTAATTATTTATGTACTTATGTAACAAGAATGCGCCACCTATTAAATTCTCGAGAGTAAATCGTTTGAGACAATCTCGACCACCACTGGCATCCGACGCGGGAAGACGTCGTTACACGAAAGTGAAAATTTATCCGGCGATATCAAAAGCGCTTTTATCTCGCGAGATGACGTAACATTATCGCAATATTCGTGCGTCGTCGGCTGTCCCGCGCCCTGAGAATATCAAGAAGATATATTTTCACGGAACAATGCCTTCCCGGTATCTCAATTTTCATTTCCCCTCGGCGGGACATCCGGTGTGATTTGTAGCACGAGATAATATACAAAACGGTGGCTTCGCGGGACGCCCCGACACTGCGTCAGCGGAAAATCTAGGCCCTCTATCTTTATCTCGGATACTTTAACCAGTACATTTTTCTTTATCGGATACCACGTTGATCTTTTTAGGCTTTCGTGACACAAACATATAAATATTCACCGACTACCCGTACTATAAAAGGAATAATAACCCGTTGGATATTATAAGATTTTAATGAACGCAGAAGCTGTAACAAATAAGAGCTTGATCACTAAAAGTATATATAAAAGATAAGTTTATTTATGCTTCTTAAATATTCTGTAAGAGAAATATTCCTCTGTATACTTAAAAAGTAATAAAATTATAGTGCTTTCAACTTTTCAACGCAGAGCTTATAATAAATATTTAATTAAAAAATATTAAGATAGCTGTAATCTGTGCAGTAATTGAAATTTAACTATAAAAATTAATACTTTATACCTATACGTCAATTTATGATTTATTAGGTGATTAGTTAGAATTTAAATATCTATCCATTTAGAAGTCTTTTTGCCATTTATTATACATGGTGAATGGTACATCCACCGTGGAGAATCACCCGCCCTGGAGAGTCAAACGCATACTGCCGGACCCCTACCGGCTAAAAGCTCATGGTATCCTTCGCTCGCTACCAGCGCCAGCTCGGGATCGTATTCGCAGTCCACCGTGACCCATGCAGCGCAGGCTCTAAAGTCCCCTCCTTATGTGGCCCACGCGGTGTGCACGCTAACCTACTCCTGACCTCACTCTCCTTATTTAGTAGTAGACGCTCATATACACCAATATAGATGAATGGCAACCAAGTGTAGCAGCGGACCGCCCAATAGTTATTGCGTTTAGTTTTTTTTTACATATTTATATGTTGTAATGTCGACATTACGAATTATTTTTGATAATCGATATGAGTAGTATTTGTTTAAGATTAAACAGAAAATAGAAGAAGACAGAAATGTGTTAGATTATTATTCATATCCTGTTTTGTTCCATCTTTATTTATAAATCTATTTTTAGATACAAAATGATATAAAATAAAATATGGCTGTGTAATTAAACAAACATTGTTCCAATGATATTAACTTATACAAATAACTACCAAAAGTATTCAATTATTCAAACTTTCTAACAAATAAATTTAATTAAAATCTATCGAATATATATATATATTCGAAAAACTCTTGAATGAGATATCTGTCTCTGAAATATGTTTATCATTACATCTATACTAATGTTATAAGTGTAAATGTTACTGTGGAAGTGTTACTGTCTCTTTGTATGTATGTCTGTTACCTCTTCATTTCTGGCATTAACTTTTAAACATTTTTATATATCTGTTATACATCATATGTCTGCATCGAATTGTGTAACGATAAAGCACTATGTATATAGTATTTACATATATCATAATAAATAATAAAATAAATATTAGCAATAGATTTTGGGTACATACATATATGATGTTATACAAAAACATGGCCCTTGCAAAATCTGCTTATATCAAACGTACAAATCTTAAATTAATTAAATTATCGATTGTTTATATAATATAAATATATGTCGGGGGGCACGTTGTTTATACGCGTTTTTAATTAAACTCTTTGATGGATATAATTTATTTGTATGTTATAACGTCGTGCACTAGATAAAAACTATCAATGACCCGCCAAGCGCCAAGGAGCTAGGTTGTGTGCATGTGTCTCGACCAAGTACGTAAAAAAATCTTTTACAAAATTTTTGATTCCTGATGTCTATATCTTTTATTTCCTCAAAATTTTTAACCTTGAACGTTCATTACATATCTACCTTGAATTTGCAATATTATTTTATTCTGATATTGATATACATTAATGATGACTTCAATTTATATTAAAAAACGTATCATGGGGCAAGTAGTTACAATTGTTTGGGGTAAGTTGTTACATGTAACAACTACGCTTAAGCTTACTATAAAATTGAAGAATTCGTTAACGATAATAATGTTTTTATAGAAAAACTTCAAATCCATAGCACTGACAATATTATCTAATTACACTAATAATGAGTGCGTGTTATACTGTAATTATTTATATAAAAAAACATCTATTAAAAAGAGCAACACACAAGTTTGTTGCTCATTCTTCTTGTGATGAATCTGCATTCCGAATGAGTGGTAGAATCAAAATATGACTATTCAAAAGTGCTTGTAATGAGTTTATTTGAATAAAGATTATTTCTATTTCTATTACTATTACTATTTCTATAAAACTCGATTTAAAAAATATTCCCCCCAGTTGGTATAAAAATAATATGGCTGGGCAGGACTGGTTTCCTGGTTTTAAATGTTACAAGACTGTTTAAAATGATGTCTATTGTTTATAATGTTTTAAAATAATAATAAAAAAATATGTATAATTAATGATTGTGTTTATTTATCTACCGTAACATCGTGCCCCGATGATGTAACAACTAGCCCCAATTGGGGGGTAAGATGTTACAATCGACTTGTTTAGTTAAATTTCCCATCGTGAAAAAATTACATACATTTTAATCAATTTTCTGTCATATTTTAATAGCTAAATAGACATACTAACTTTGCAAGTAATCCAATGTATAATTTGTTTCATAGCTTTTGTCATATTAACATTTATCTAAAAATTGTAACAATGTGCCCCCCGCTCCCCTAGGTATATGTCAATTTGTATATAAATCTAAATGTCATGAGGAACAATTTATTATTTTAATATTCCAAAAACTCTTTAATTGAGTAAAAACACTTGGAAACTAACCATTCATGCAGTTTTCTTTTAAATAATATTCCAGAGAGAGTTCTTATATCGTCAGGAAGCTTATTAAATATTTGTATCGCCATACAAAATGGACTCTTTTTTGTTATGGATAGTTTTATTGTAGGTACTTTTATTTTACTTGTATGGCTGTCGCGTACTGATTTATTCATCGTTGTCTGTTTTAGAGGAAGATATTGTGGTTGTTCTTTAACGAATATGCATAATTGTTTAATATATAAACATGCTAAGGTAAGCAGTTTATTTTTTTTAAATAACGGGCAACAAGATTCTCTTCACTTACTTATTTTTTATTAAATCAATTCACGTAACTTACCTAAAACCTAAAAGAAATCGTAATGAGGGTACGTATAATTTCTGAGCTCGCGTAAAATAAATTAACTCAAACATTGGCTCTAGTTCTAACGCAAAGCAATAGAGTTTAACTAAAGGACATGAATTATGTACGAACGAAACAGACGAGTCATTTCGTTCTTTATTCGACAGCATGGGAGAAACGGACGACATTTTTAAATTTACACACCAAAGACTGTGAAATACAGTCGTTAATGTTGTTCTGTGAAACGTAGGTGTCTTCCCAAAGTAAAAAGCACTTATTCAGTTGCATTTAAAATTAAACGGACATGATTTACGAGTGAGTATGATTAATGACAACATGGTCAATAACGTATTAGTAGCACATTCAAAATTATACCATCTATAAACCCATTGCGGAGAAAAACTAACACTTCATTTTATGTTAGGATATTATTTGTAATAATAATTAGATTATTCTACTAATGTACTCAGTTTTAAACTTGTATATCTTTAGATAGTATTGAATCTGATGTTTGACATTCTTGAAACTACTGTTATCGCTAGCTCCGGATATAGATGGCGCTGGAAGCAAGCACGAACGCCAAAGCAGTATTAATTATTAAAATTACCCGTAGTGGTAATATTATAAAACTAGATGGCGCTAGCGGCGCACTCGTCCCCACTAATACTACTTTACATATTTTTAGAACGCCATCTTATAATACAGATTCTTTTTGTTTAGCATTCCATTCCGAAACCGTTGAAGAGAAAGGCTTAACAGTAGACTCCACATTGGTATTAAGATATAATTATTACAGACAAATTTCTATAGATTCAACATATCCTTATAAATGTTTAATGAATGTGATTAAAGAAACTAGATAATTAAATATAATGATTATACCTACATTTCTTAATATTTACATTAGAAACTTTTAGAATTAAAATCAAACGTGAATAAATAACTATATATATATCTATTATAAGAAACACATATAATATATATATATATATTACATGTGTTTAACTCTCTGTTACTACATAAGATGGATTATTTTTAAATAGTATAACATTAATATTTCAAAATCAATTCATTATGATTTAATTAATAGATATATCATAAAATCTTACATTCATTATACTGAAATAATTATACATACGCAAAATAAATTACAACTTGATAACATAAACGTTAAAGTTTAGGCATACGAAAATTAGGAAATCAGCTTACTGATAGTATTTTCTCATGAAAGAGTGCCAAGTCAAACAAATCGCGAGTTGGACGCGCGTCGAAAATGTCTACAAAAGTAGATTCGTCTAGTCGTAAACAGTACAATAAAGTTTAGTGACCACTTATGAGCGAGCCACTATCCTACCCTCATACGTAACTGACTTCCGCCTATATAACATCTCTTGTCCTTTCCTTTCTAATTTATCTTATTTCTACCCTACAAACAAATAACATTAATGCTTACTTAAAAATGTCGGTAGTTACGTCATTTTAGAGATTCTACATTTATCTGTAACATGTACTTACACTATGGTTTATTGTAACAGTTTAACCAATCGTTTCAAACTTAGTTATGTCGAATAATTACTATTACGGGACAGACTAATTTCAATTACTATTACAATTTCCCGTGGTGGTTTAGTTTCAATATTATATTTAAAAATACTTTAACATCAAACTTGTATATACATATATACGTAGAACTTGTGATAACCATCAGAACCTGATATTCAACTACTTAGGTATGGAGACAAATCAAATGAGCCCATTTCGAGAACTAAATCAAATAGCAGTTAACCCCTCTTCAGTGACATCAAATTATGAGAATTAAACAGCAATCCTGCAATTTGTCCTATAAATCTGGCAGCAATCTACCCGCAATCTAAGTTTCAATTCTATTTCAGTGTGGATCTGAATATAAATTGAATTTGCTGGCACAATGGTGCGAGCATATTGTCCTCAGCAGGACTTCACTAGAACCCGTTTGTGCTCGACAAATTGATTTATTAACCTGCTGCAATTGAGATCGAAATATCACCTACGAATATCAACATACCTAACTTCTAAAATCTACGAAATAAATACCATAATGCGGTAGCTCTTATTTATATATTCTAATATTTTTTTACAGTTATATACGCTAAAATTCCCCCATTCTAGATAAATACACAAGAAAGTAATAAGCAAATAGTGCCAGTCTCACGGTCAATTTAACAATAATGGCAAACAGAGACTAAAACTTACCAAGCGAGTAAAACAACAAACAGAATAGGCAATTTCAATACAAAGAGAATTCAAGTCGGTCTTATGAGTTGCGCAGAAATCATTCATGGGCAATAACACCCATTTCTGCTGGGCGGCACCTCAGTTATTGCCTGGGGATAGGATTATTGGCAAATTGTTCCGTTCGCATTCCGGCCGCACTCGCACATGAAATATTAAGCACCTATGTATGTACCGATTCCGAGCCCTATCAAGCAGATGCTCGCACCGTAATAAATATGTGTTAAATACTCATGTTCGATGCTATTATCATATTTGATTGGAAATGAGTGCAAATCAAATACAGTGCCCTTTTTATTTTCTATATACACGAGTCTACTACATTACCAACAACTTTTTCTGAGGATAATAATGCAATAAATCTGCAAAATAAATGCATGAATGCCTATTTAATTAAACTGAAATTAAAGTTTGCTAGATGATATAGGACCTCATTTTTGCTTCTCTAAATTATAAAATCGCAATTAACAATTGAAAATATTTATTTCAATACGTACTTGACAAGATTCTTAAATATTGTAACACTATAGATAAGGAACTGATCGCATTTTCCACGAATATTTAAATAGGTGGCGAATATTTGCTCTAACTACGTTGTAACGGTCGATTCTTGCCTCGTGAACGGATGTTAAGAGCCATAAACCTGGAGATAAGGCTCTCCGCGCAGAAGATACCTACCTATACGAAGTAAACATAGGAACATACAATAAGCACCCACGTACGTAGAACTACGTCTATATACGAACACATTAATATGTCTCAATCAATATATTACCCTGATGAAATTGAGATACTCTAGAGATAGCAAACTATGCAAATTAATTTCATATTATTAGACTTGTCTTATGAAACTTTGAAACTAATTCACAAAATGAAATATATACTAAACGCTACACTTTTATTTTTATTAATGAAAATATTATATTTAATTGTATGCTTTACCGACTAATTATAATAGTACCTATAGGTACTTAAATTTTAAGAAATATGGATTGTTAAATCTAAGAACAATTTTTCTTAATATGTATAAAATGCTAAGGAAAAATACTCAAGTTATTCTGTTCTTAGGTTTAATGAAAGATTTCGGGAACCCGTCCAGAAAAAGACGAGAGATTTAGAAGGCGTAACATATCATTCAATATTTATTTATGTAAAATAATGAATAATATGTTAGTCCAGAAAATAGTAGCAAGCCCAAGTAGCTAATTTGCTTACTTTATCTGCATTCAATATGAAAGTAATATATAATGATTCTATATTTCCTGAAAATACGTAGCAATTACAAAGTCATGACTCAAACCAAAAACAGGGACAATAAACTGAAAGCACTTCCTATTGTAGTTTCTCGTCTTTGTTCAGCTATCTATGGATCCTATCGCGTTCGCCTTATTATTAAATGTCCTAACATTCTGCTACATGTAATAGAGTTCGGCACACAGTGCTCCTTTATTTATACCACCTACAAATGTGAATGTGAACAATAACTCACTGTCATTAGGAACTATACACGATATAGGAATAGCTCTTTTACTGTCCTCGTTATTTTTAATTTTTCTTCTATTTCCCTATACTTCTCTCTGAATATTTCTATAATTACTGTTGTGGCTATACTTATAATTTCATTAAATACATCATTAAATATTTATTCATACATAGTATTAATATATATATTATTTTTATAGAAATTTATATATATATTGCCTTAAATGTATATTTTTTGACATGTCTCAATTATATTAGTGCATCGCCAACATTCTTTCTATGTACCACTAATGGTTAACTAGTAGATAACGCCGCGCCGCGAGGGCGGCGTTATTTATATATATCATATTTAAATAATACATGTGATATTGAAATTTAATTTATTGTTTATGAAACTGGATGGACGAACAAGCTTACGGCCTACCTGACGATAAGAGGTAACCATCGTCGCATATATACATTAACAGCACCACGGACGTGACTTTATCATGTGATGCTGGCGATACCACTCACACGTTGCCTGAAAACTATGTTATGCCTCTTATCCTGCAATTTGACTGTCTACTCTCACCCAACAACCAAAACACAGCTTCTAAAAAAAGGTGCTTGGCGGCTAGAATAGGTGAGACAAAGATACCAACGCTGACGATTTTTAACAAAGTCTGCCTTAGTAAATATTTAAATCATATCGTTGGGATTATTATTATTATCATCCTAGTAATCTGTTGACTTCCCGTTGCTAGACCATAATGAATGGAATTGGCTTAGTAGGTATATACCTATTGCCACGGTGAGCAGACGGTATAGGATTTTATGCGTTTAATTTATTTTAAGATTTTCTTTGACATCAGTGTATTGTAACTTGCCTTTTACAACAACCAAAAATAAAAATAAACGATGATCGATAATTAGAGATAAGTAATACCTATACATTGTTCATAAAGGAAATGTCTTGAAATGCTTTTAAATGAAATATACAAATGTATATAAAGTGTGGGAGCTTAGCATTTATTCAAGGAATTAAATGCTATCCACATATAAAAGTAATTTATTTATTAGAAATTAATGATAATTAAATATGTACATAAATATTACAAGTAAAAAAGGAAATAAACAATTAGGTTGTTCTCAATATTAGTACATATGTAACGGAAAACCATACATGCAAACAAAGTCGCGGTAAACAGCCAGTTTGATTTTAAGACAAAAATCAAACAGAAAAAGTTCCAATGCAACCAATTCTTTATGATAGGAAGTACTGTGTCTAACGTACCTCACGAGCGCGAGAGGAAATGAAACTCATAAGTTGACGACTCATATAGTGACCGATTCGTTACATACAACCATAAAGCCTCGGCGTTACGACTATACGAATTTGCCTACAAATGAAATTGCTTGAGGTCTAGTCCGAAAACTCGTCTCCCCAAGAGATGGATAAAATGTGAATTTGCCCAACTCATTTCCTATTTTAGATTATACCTATATACGCGTATGTGTAAGTGTATATTAGTTTAAAATAATGTCTTATTCCTATTAGTACGAGATCCCGCTGCAGAATCAGTGTACCCATCGAGTGTTTGCTGAAAACCAAATTTTTACACATATTTATCATTAGGAGAATTTATATCTACCAGGTTGCCTATCAAAATGTGGCCGCTAGTATTTTTAATTAAATTATTAATAATTTTTCGATGCACAAATGAAACAGCAATATATTATGTTGTGTATTACGTACTCCAAAACAGCGTGGTTTTTAACTTAGAATAAAAGTCGCAACTGATCCATTGAGAACACTAGCATCTGACGCATGCGCAATGGCTTTAAACTGTCCGACAGCTGGCAATCGCTATCCTCGATTGACTAGTGGTGTTACGCGCTAGCTCTCTTTCACTCTACTTTTAATATTTACTATATTTAATAGCCAGCAACCCTTATTTGCGGCCAGATTTAATTAGGCAACCGTATATGATAATAAACAGAAAAAAATTAGCTTTAATTTGATATATAAATTATGTATGTACGTTGTGGGTGTATAAATGTAATAAAATCATACCTGTGTACACCTGGCTGCGAAGAGGTGCGGCCAGGTGCGCAACGGCAACCATGATTTTTCACAGTCTTTATAGATGTTGCCGTAAAGTGAACGACATTTTACTGAAAAAACAAGTCAATGAAATTTCTTACGGATTATGAATTATTAATAATTTAATTAAAAATACTAGCGGCCACATTTTGATAGGCAACCTGGTAGATATAAATTCTCCTAATGATAAATATGTGTAAAAATTTGGTTTTCAGCAAACACTCGATGGGTACACTGATTCTGCAGCGGGATCTCGGACTATATATATATACGGGTATAGTAGGTATGGTTCTATGGCTACGTTACTATCCTACTTTTTTGCATCGTAAGGATATTGAATTTGAATTTTGATAAAAAGATTATAACTTCGTACTGAAACCTTCTTTCTGGATATTTATCCATATTTTCCAACTAGTATCTAGTTAATATATGTAAAACCATATGTTTTTCAATTTTCCAAATGTTGAGCAAAATCGATATTACATCTATTTATTATAACGATAATATTTCAGTAAAACTTCTTATTATCCATCTGGGATTACGGCTGTATATTTATTTTTATTATGTCCATAAAATTGGCTTTTAGGAGATAATAGAAACATACGTATCCCTAGAATTGGTAACAAAACCAATTTGAAAATAAAAAGTTAGGTATATCATGTTTATTTGCTTTTATATTATATTTTATTGATTTATATACCTACATATGTTTTGAATATGGAATCCATGTACAGAATTCCAATTAATATAGTGTTTGAAGCAGCAGTGTTGAATAAAACGTCATGTCAATCATAAAACCTAATTTACAAGGAAAACGTCGAATAAAATGGATTAAAAATAAATATCTCAAAGAGAAAATGGAAAGCAAATCTTTTTTGGATACAAGATTTAAATGTGATTTGGTTACACAATGATAACCCTCTATTGAACAGTATTACGTACCAATTGGGATGATATCTACTCCCAGACGTATACTTTTTACCCGGCAGCGATTCTGCGTGGCCGCGGCAGGAGATTTTATAAGGCATAAAGCCTGAGATAGCGGCAGTAAAACTTGGAACTGAGGCAATATGCCAGCTCCCTACTGCCGGTCCTGCTTTGTTTTAAACCGAATAGGAGGATAACAATGTCTACAAAACCACGAAATAAAATAACAACCTAATGCAATTTTATTCCAACGAATTGCAACATTAAAATAACAATATCATGTATCTATTATATGTATAATGATATGTAAGATTTTAATATTATATTATACATTATACTTATATTTGTGAATAAATATCTTACAACAGTTTTAATCTAAGCCCATAGTACCTAGAAAGAGCAGGGTTATGCGATTTACTACCCAAACGTACAGATATAAATATATATAAATATACACGATATAAATTAAACGTTAGGCTCAAAAATTAAGATAATTTACATAATTATCTTAAGTTTTGAAATTAAGTGTTGACTTTATCTTAATATTTAAGTGATGCACCCACCTGTAGAGTTACTGTAGGTATATGCTAGCTGGGTACCGGTAGAGGAAAATAGAATGCGCATAAAGCCAGGTCAGTCAGGCCATTGGCATCTGGAAAATTCACTAGAAGTTAACCATGATGATTTCCAGATGGGACCGCGTGGAGGTCAACATGATATGATATTTCTAGCTATGGAGTCACTAGTTTCCATTACTAACAATCTTTCCTTAATTATTTTTCCCTCGTAAATATAATTAACTTTATACAAAGAAGTGTAGTATATATAATAGTGATGAATTGAATATTGAAGTCGAACGACTACACATAAAGAGTGCAGTGCTTGGAATTTAGCTTAATACTAATTTTGTATAAAAATAAATTTATAATAAATATATATATTAAATCTCTGTTATGCTTTGACAATATATTATGAGCGGATCAAGATGGAAACCAATTAATGTATTATATTTTATTTTAGTATTCTTGACTTGTTTTGCTATATGGAAAAAAACAAATTGCCATGAGGCCACTGGGGCATTATGCGTTCGTAATATTTTGATACCGCAAATATAATATCATAACTTTTTATGGCAAAACCAAATAGTGTCATCAGTTTCCCGAATGGTCCTAAAGAAGTATCACTCTATTACAGGGGAATAATACCGTCCCTCCCAAATCCGTTTATCGCCTCAGTAGTAAGACTCACTGGGAGGCGTTTCGGCCTGTTTAGATACATTGCACTCGATATACTTCGCTCAAATAGCATTTCGCTTCCCTTTGTACAATTTTGTAGGGACATTCCAACAACATAGAAACAAAATAACTCAGCGCAACATGGAAACACGACTCTGAGTTGTTATGCGCGACGTATATAAGTACGTGTGAAATGTAATTAATAAATGTTTCCTAAAATGAAACATATTCCTAGATAACTTCACAATGGAATTAGGTATATACACATACAATAGCACTATCATTATTGTACCATGTGACGCAAAGCGTTACCACTTCCATATAGCAAGGTCATTTAAACAGACATTGTGATTAATAAGTAGCAAAAAATTTTTAAATTGCCGAAATATATTTATATTTAAGCAATTTTGCCGAGGTATATTTAAGCAATTTAAAGATTTTTTGCTACTTATTAGTCACAATGTCTTTTTAAATGACCTATAGAATGTCAGTAGAATTCATATGAAATAAATAATTTCTGTTGTAGGAGATTTATGATTCGAGTTTTATTTCCTTTGTTTGTTATCACTGTCATGATAAATATAACTACCAAGTATCTATGCAACTGAACGTGGATTGTAAAAACAGTGGCGATTCAAGTTATTCTACTTTTATCGATAAATTTGGACTAGCAGTGGTATATCGGTGAAAATATAAATCGACGGTATACGAGGCGTGACGACAGCGATACTAACTCCTGACTATGGCCGCTCGTAAATTGGGGAACCAACCGAGCACTAGCATTCGGTCCGCGGCCGACCTCCGGATTTGCGTACAAATAAAACGGGTACTTTATCAACCGGAAAATAAAACGCTGACCTAACCGAAACAAGGCGCGAAAGTAGTAATCTGAAAATATTAAACTTTCAATAGGAATTCTATTCAATGATTCATAAATTCAACGAGCATGGTTTAGATCTTATTATTCACTTTGTCGAATGCAGTTTCCGGAATAATACGTAGAACAGCAGCGTAATATTGTTAGTAGTGCCTAAATATATTGTAGGTATATCATTTTAGATGATATTGTGTGTCAGTCTGTGGTAAGCTTGATCTTACAGATTTACAATAAATACCTATTAATCAGTGTCTACTTATTAACGATAAACCCTTTATTACTTTATTAAAAAGTACTGAACATCATTGACATAATGTCAATAAATAACATGTATGTTTCAATTTTATTCGTCTATATTCTGTAGATGAATATCAAAAATATATAATCTTCATGTTTATAGATATTTTATAAGATTTATATTATAATATGCACAATGTTTATATAGAGATATATCTTCTTTTGAAGAATATAATCACTTTAAAATATGGTCCCCTCTCCTAGTAAATAGAGTAGCATTCCTGAAGCATCAATTCATAGGGTCATTTCCCATGCACGCTCAATTGGTTTTACGGCATATGATTTTGTTTTCCATCAATCGTCTGGCTTATCTCACTATTTGTTCGGGCCCACAGAGCCCATTTTACTTCCACGTAAAACTCGCTTCTCTGCGATTAAAGATTTCATCCTCCGATATTGGACGATCGTAATATTTTAACGATGCCCCAGCCCTGTAGCAACTCCTTTGTTTTACTGCTCTTATTTTATTATTTATCGAAACATTTGATATAAAAGTACTATTATCTGCAATTTTATGTGATAATTTATTGCCCGCACCAAATGTAACCTGTGCCTCTGTACCCTAATGTTATTTACTTTGTATCATGAACGAAGTTAATATCAAGCCCGTCCTATTAATATTGTAATTACATATTAAACATATTACGGATTACAGACATGTGGATTTATATTCAGTAATATTAACAGAAATGAAGATAAAAAGCGACACAGAGGATATAAATAGTATAATTTAGCGTTGTAGGGACATCTTATGTAAAAGTAATGTAAAGATTTTTTTTAATATTTCAATATTGATTAAACAATTATTGGAAATATATATTACATATTCATTTACAATTTAACCAAATTACAAACATAGGTACATACTTACTTATTTATATACCTACATTATAATTGTATGGGAATTAACACGTATTTTACTATTTCACTATAGTGATATATGATCTTTAATATGTGTGGACAAAGCCCTTATGGTGCGTCTGTGTATATCTGTTCATCATATTATGTTCATATTTAGAAGTATTATCTATCTATTATCTATTATATTATTAGGTTTTTTCATCGACATCTTCCTGTATTCATCATCACTAACCCTGTTAAAATGCACTTACATAAATTTTAATAAAACCCATTTTCATACTAACATGCAAAAGTATACCATGAACGTGTCTCGACAATGAAATTCCACATGAAAAGAATAAGTACGTGTGTAATATTTATGACTCAAAGAATACAATGTTTATGTTTCCGATAATAAGATTGATCGTTGAGCCAGACAAGTGTACATTTACTGCAAGCGCACAATTGTTGAATCGTAACATACTTGCGATACGAAATCGTATCGGACGAACTTCAATACTACACCATTCTGAATATATATATACATATAATACTATTGTAGTATTTAATACATCCTATCATTATTACAAAGTACATATAAAACAAAGTCGCTGTTGCTGTTTGTCAGTCCATATGTATGCTACTATATGTATATCTTTTAGACTACGCAACGGATTATGATGCGGTTTTTTAATAGATAGAGTGATTCAAGAGGAAGTTTTATATGTAGCTAGTACTTATATATATTATAGACAATTTCGTACCATATTCAGACATAAAATATTATAGGTACATGTAATAGGTACTGAAAATAAAAAGGAAATGTAAGTCGAACGCAGGTTTACTACACAAAAATCAATCCTCTTATCCTCAGGTACCGTATCCTTTTTGTTGTTTTGGAAACAAATAGTCATCAGAAGACAAAGACAATTAATTACGTTTTATAAGTTATATAAGTAGTAAGATTAATTATTATTTTAATACTAGCCCTGTCCGCGGTTTCACCCTCGTTAAATTTCAATGTATCTATAAATATCAATAAAAACTATAGCCTGTCTTATTCTGATGCACAAGCTACGTTACTGTAAAGTTTCATGAAAATCTCTTCTGTAGTTTTTGCGTGAAGGAGTAAGACATTAATAAGATATAGTCGTATTTAGAAAATTCAACACGGCACCTTGTACATACAGAGGCATGTTCTAGCTTGTAGATAATACTGCGGTAAGAAGGAAATACAAACAGAATTTGTGGACATGTACCTACCTACATTAAGTACCTACCAAGAAACAGCCAAAACCGATACAAAATAATAAATAAATCTATTGTCTATTATGTCACTAAAATCTAGAGAAACATAGCTACAATTATCCTACATTCCCGATTCATTCCATATACTATATTTTAATTACTGTCTAGCGTAGCATTAACCCAGAATTATATTATTGTGGCGTGGCGTACCTACCGTACCGGTACAACAGATTTTAGCGTCAATTCCGTTGATCATATCTTTATGTTCGTATTGGGTTTACATTATTCTTGTATATTCTTGTGTAACGAATCATACAATATAATTATATAGGTAAATCTACGATAGAGTGACATTACCTACAGGTCATATAAGTTAGGTATATAATACCTACATTTATTTTCTGGTTATCGATTTATCAGGTACTCGTAGTTAGTATCTAATTTACTTATTTCTAATTACTTCAACAGTCTTCCCCCTTTCCGGAGGGTTAAGATGTTATGTGTACGTAGTCAGTGTCTTATCTAACTTAACTTTGACATACGAGTAGGTACATGTTACAGACGATTTTTTTTAATTAATAATGGGATTGCGCTTGGTCTTACCTCATCTGATGGTAAATGATGGCAAGACCTAGGATGTAGCGCGCTTACCCAGAAGATATCTATTCACCATAGACTTAAAGAATCCGGGGTTGTATTTCTCCAGGAACACAAAAGCTGGAAGTGTGTTCCACTCTTTGGCAGTGCGTATTAGGAAGGCTGCGAATTTTCTACAAAGTCTACCTCAAATAAGTATTGATTGACTCGAATTCAAATATCCCAACATGACATTTATTTACTTCAACAGACCTTTTATAATATAAATCACTATTCAAAGCTTTCTCTAGTATAACTAAAATAGTTTTAAAATTATGAAATCGAACTTAGGATTAGTAATGAAAAAGTTAATAACGTGATGTTCTTTGCATGTATAAATAAAATGCTTACAAATGTATTATAAAACGATACGACAAAAAATATAAAAGAAATATTAATTATAGGTATTCGTGTTATGTCATGGAAACGTGCTACCAATCCTGCTGCCTCAGCAACTACGAAGGTTATAAATACAAATTAACACGGGCGTCACGATTTGCATAATTAACAGTCTGAGTGACAACGTTTGAAGAGGCAAAAATGAAAGAAGATGAAAATCCCTATATGGCAATACTACGTATTCATTAATTCTGCCATCTTAATTCCTTGTAAGTACTAATCCATATTAGAAGTAAATACGGATATTATATTTAGAACTACTGTTTTTGTGTTTAATTTTAAGTCTTTGTATAAGTACACATATGTGATAGATACTGTAAATATAGTAGGTACCTACATATTATTAAAATCTCTTTTATCTCTTTATTTTTGAGTAATTTCTATAATGAATATTTTTGTGATGTTATAGAATTTCAAAGCAAAAATTATACCTGCATAACACTGAACGTACCTACAACTGTGTAGTAGTAATTTGAAAAATACCTATAAGTATAAATACTTTTTACGTGCTTTGCATTGCCGACGAGTGCATTTTAAAAGTAGGCCTACTACCTGAGTGAGGTATCATAATATGAATATTCAAAATTTATACATTTACTACCCGTTTTTACGTCGATTTATTTCAGATTTGATTGCAAAACCAGTGTCATTAAACGATTTAATTGACCAAGAATTGAAAAAAAATAAGTCACTAAGTGGAATAGCCGAATCGACACATACCGGTTAGTATCTTCGCACAATTCCGTCGTCGAACATCTATAGGAACATCTATTGAATAATAGTAATAAATCGGTATGTAATTAAGAAATATTTACGAACGTTGTTTCAAGGACAGTTTCGATTTAATCTTAAAAGTAACTAAAACTAAAGTTTATAACCTTCATTACCTTTTCTTTATATTTTTTCACAGGCACTATATTCATTCACGTCAGGCCAAAGAGATTTTTTATACTGCCCTATGTTACTAATTTATAAATATTAGGAAGTTTAAGGTTTATTGTAGTAGTGTGGTTTGAAGTCTGGAGGTAGATAGGTACTAATAAATCAAATAGTGGGAGGAGGAAATGGTCAGCAATAAGGAGTTGTGGCCTCTTTGCCAGTAATGTGGTTAATTCGTGCTTACCTTCACTGGTGTCCCGGCAGCGTATAAAGTTAACGTAGGCGGGTGCTCTATTTCATTGTCAACTATAAAAAAGCAATAGGGGGAAAGAGTAGCAGATAGTCTTCCACTTGGTTCCCTTATAAAAGACTAAACGAAACACTGTATTCGGGAAAGGGACTTTTATATTTCAAATTATTATGCACCCAGCTACATAAATCCCAGTAGGTATCAATTATAATTATCAACCGACTGGGGATATTTTAAAAATATATTTTTTTATTTCAGGAAATAAAGCTAAGGATTTCTCTTTACATAAAGTAAATGCTCCAACTTCTTGGTTAAAATCTAAACTTAAAGGAAAAGGTAATATTTCAAACTTTTTATATATTGCATTCTAGCGGGTCGCGCCTCCCATAAAAACTATTTAGAAAGTTTCTCTCATCTTATTTAGTTGCAATATACATTATAGATAACGAATTATTTATAAATAAGAAAAATTCCTCTTCTATTGTTAAAATTTCCTTAACTAGGTAATTAATTTCTGACTTTAATAAAAAAAAATGAAAATTTTTTAAGTATTCATTTTTAATTTCCAAATATGAAAAAAATATTTATACCAATGGGTAATTTTTAAGAGGATAATAGTACGAGCATATATTCAGGTTAGTTAGTCCATCGTGAAGAATTAACCCAGATAATTTCCAAGGGAGACCGCGTGAAGGTAGACCTGAGATGGTACATTACTAGAAATGGACATGTACTAGTTCCCATTTCAAACAATCTCCACTCCTCCCCGAAATAGCCATTTAGACTTACAGTTAATAAGATAAAATAAAAAAAAATCAATCAACATTATTCTGTATATATACCTACATATCTAACACATTGCACAGGGCTTGCAATATATTGCTGTTGCTTGGTACATAAATATCATTTCTAAATAACTACAAATAATGTTTCCATTAAATTCTATGTGATACAAAATAAAATGAATTATCGCAAGTAATGACCCGCACAGGCCACAAATTATGTCGATAGAATTGAAGGACCTATATATATAAATGTTTTTTTTGTTTCACAGTTAACGAGATCCCTGGAATTCTAAACATATATCCTTTCAAAAACAAGAAAAAATTTCAAATCAGAAGCCCGTTAAGACCAAAAAAGTTGAAAACTAAACTACGCAACAAACGTAAAGATCAAGCAATCGATCGAAACATCCATGAAAATGACGAAACTAATCAAAAATATATTCCTCTACTTAGAAATCTCGGTATGTTATTCGATACTCTCATTAAATCAAATACAAGCGACACCACTGAAATTGCTGAAAGAATTCAGTCACACAAATCATTTACCAACGACAGACGCAGAATGGTATGCACATGCGGACTTGCATCCCATTTCGAAGAAGAGCCTCTATCGAAAGAAACGACAACTGTTACTTCCCAAGCTATTGCCACTACGATCAAGAAAATTACCAAGACTACCGCCAAGACAGCCCCTAATACTTCCATGGGTGACTTCGGCATTATCCGACAGAATAAGAACATATCCTTACTACCTTCAAGAGATACCTCTAGCGGTTGGCGAGACAATAATGGACACAGTAAAAGAAGCCGCTCCACATTTCACAGAAGCACTGCGAGAAATATCCCCCGGAATAATGGAAATAGTAAATGTAATACCAGAGTCCGAGAAAATGAATCCTATACAAAGAGTCATGAAGAAAATTCCAATTGTATTACACGAAACTATGCAAGTGGCCATGAACTCCGAAGAAGAAACGGAAATGATGCCAGAAATACAGGGAACAATAGAACAGAAACAGATGAGAAGTTTGAAAAAGATGAAAACACCAATGAACTCTTCACAGCCGATAAATATAAAAAATATGATAAACACGAAATTAGGGGAAACGAAACAGAAAGCTCAAACTCTATATCAGAACATGATAGAGGACTACGAGGATTTCACTCCAAAATTTTTATCAGCAATAACACAGAGTCCTTACAGTCCGAAAAAAGTTATGAAAAAAGCAAGTACCATGTCACACACAATCACACCAGTTATAAACGAGTCCCTAACGGAAATGGCACAGCTACCACAGATGTTGAAGAAGCTTATACAGAACATGAAACAGTAATATCAATAAAAGATTTGTCAAATTTAACCTTGGCTCTACAAAGCGCGCCTCAAGGTAAATTACCTGTAGTTACTATTTTTGATGGATACAGTGTTGCAAGAGATATAAATGGCCAAAACAGATTATTAGAACAGTCTATACATATACATTCATGATATATAATAATATAAGAAATATTTACATAGTAAAGGACATTTCTGTACATAGTTAGGTATTAATAAGACCATTTTGTCAAATGTTAAATAAAAGCAATTCATGGATTTATATACTCATTACAAGATTTTTTATTAAATAATAAGTTTATCATATATAAAAAAATTATCGACGTCCTTTCTTGCCCTTACTCTTACTACTAGATTGGCTTGTTGTTTGAGGTTGTTGATCAGCAGGCCTGAAATAATAATATATATAAGATCATTATCAAAGATTTAAATTAATAAACACTCATAATCTCATACTAAAATATTATGGAACTAGTTACATAATTAGATTACATTTCATGTCATTATAAGAAATGGTAAGCACATAACAAGAGTCATGCTACATTACACTATCATTCTTATATATATAAAATGCATTAATAAAATGCATATTAAGTTGACTCGTTAGAACTAGTTTACTTTGAAACTTAAGGGGGTCTTCCTATGTGACGGCCTGTTTTTTAGGGATATTTTAGGATTTTTTTTCTACGACCAGTAAATATTTAGAGCTTCAAGTTTTTTATCATTTATTAACACATATTTGGACAGTATAAATATAAAATTTCAGCTAAAAATATTCAGTCAAACTAGAGTTACAGCGCTCTGAACACCCCCGCCTCGAAAAAAAGAGCTCCCACTTCCTCCACGATTCCGGCTGATCGGCTTATTGAAAAAAAAAAAAAAAAAAAACGGCGTTTTAATTTGTAGGCTTAAAAGCACGGAATGACCTATAATCAAATGAATATAAAAAAAATTGGATTTTTGATAGACATTTGAAATAAAAGTTGCAAATTAGGCTTTTTTTTTTTTGTTTTTTGCTATAAAAAAATCGAAGTTTTGAAAATTTTCGATTGATAATAGTTCATTCCATGCGTTTACATATATTGAGTGTGCCCTGTAAATTTCAAGTAATTCGGTCCAGCCGTTTCTGAGATACAATGGAGGAAAGTTTGAAAAACACAGTTTTGAGAAAAACGCGTTTAAAGTTTCAAGTCCGTTAAAAACTATTAAAATATCAACTTACTCTCAATCGGCGATGCCTGGTCCATAGAGTATTCCTTCCTCTTCCTCGTGAAACTCTTTTAAAGCAGATTGTTCAGCTCTTGAGTCAATCCTGGCTTGTTTAACGACATCACTTACGCGCCGCTCAGAGCGTAAGATTCGCTTTTCATCCCGTTTCTCAACATACGCTTGGGCTTCACGACCAACAGGGCATCCCATAATCGACATAACTTTTAAAATACCTTGAAAACCTTCATTAAAGATAATAACTGCTAAGTAGCTAGCAATTTCAACAACTTTGGGACCAGAATGAAGATGTTTAGGAGCGAAAGTCCAAATCAAAGAATTCAAAGATTCGTTATTGTTTTGTGTCTCTGCTCCTAAACAACGAATTAATAATTCGTCTTTCGATAAATCTTCGAAAACCGGTTTGATAGCTTCTTGGACTTGCGGAATTAGAGGTGGTTTATCGTGATGAAATTGGTCCAGTTCATTATTAGCTTCAGCCTTACGCCATTTACACCAACTGTCTTCGCCTTCTGGACAAAATTGATGCTGAGGGTTTTCATCAGAAGAACATTTGTGATAGTACGTTGCCCAAACTTCCTTTCTCATATCTTCAAGCGAATCTGGATGGCGTCGAATTGCTAATCCGTAGAATTTTGTAATTTCTTGGATAACTTTCTTGGATAGACTAAAATAACTTCGGTAAAATATTATAACAATAGAAATTTCTGTTTAAGTCTGTAGAAACGTGTCTAAACTTGTATAAACAAATATAATAATAAAAGGGAGGCCAGGTATAAAGCCGACGGTACACAATAGGCCCGTGGGCTAATTATGTAACACGATATGAAATTGTTTCTGTTGAAGTTGTGATGCAATATGAAATCATTTCAATTTAAAAAATGCGATCAAGTAAGGTCGAATGACCGCAACATAAATCATTTCTATCGATAAAACACTACTATGAAGTTGCAGCGGAATATTGTTAATCCGACCAATTTAAAAAGTCAGTACATTAGATAGCTTATACCTTTAGAGGGATACATTTTAATTTATTGGGTTGTTACACTAGTTGGTTGATTTGAAACAATTTTTATTGCGTTCAAAAATTACAAAATATACTGCAGCGTTCACTTGTTCTTTTATTTTAATTTTATTAATAGACATTTAATAAAATAAAATAAAGAAAGTCTATTCTATTCTAATGAAAAAATAAGGTTAATAATTTTGAATATAAAAGCATATTTTATACAAACTATTTATAATCATTAATAATATTAATCTAACCTACAAATTAAATTTTCTCTTCTGCTATAGATACCTAGGTAAGTACGTAGGTATCCATATAAATTTAAAATGATATGGGCACATCTTTTTAAATTTGTACATAATTGTAAAAACTTTAAACAAATAAATTTATTTACTTTAAACAAATCACAGAGCATCATAAACGTTGTATTCCGTTCACAGAGCACCGTATTCATTGAAATAGTTTTTTAATTATATTAATATCATAATCAACCCTAATTTTATATTAAACATTTACTCTAGTTAATACAACATTCTATGTGATTTGGGACGAAAATAAAATATCGAATTGGCAACACTGATGTCGTGTTGTGAGTCGTGACAATTTTCCCATTTTAATAAATTTAAAACCTATTCACGACTTTCTACGTAATATTTAATATAATAAAAATATATGTAATACTGAAAATTACCAAAACAAGATAAATAATGCTGCTAATGCTGATATTTTAAAGATTGTAACCAAAAGAAACACCTTCTAAATTGTTTCTCATAATGTAAAAACCGTTTCAATTCCACGCTGTCATTTCGGCAAAATAGCGATTACGTGACGTTGCAACGAGGTTACTAAATCGACATTCGATAGAAATATTTTTTATCGATATGTAAAGTTGCGTTTACGTTGCAATGCTAGTTGACAGCGTCAAATGGCGTCTATATGATCGCATTATTGACAGATGACGTCATTTTCACTACGTTACATACGAAAATCGTTGCGAACGAAGTTACATAATTAGCCCACCGGTCTCTAACTGCCAACTCACCGCTCCGAACCGCTCTTTCTTTTACCTGCTGTATCTTTAAAACGACTTCGAATTTTCTAAAATCGCTTTACTACCGTATTCTAGATATGTTAAGGGAGCAATTTATGAAAAAAAAAAAAATCGCAACCCATCACATAGGAAGACCCCCTTAAAATTATTATTATCAACTAATATTATATATCTAAAATATATATCATCATAATATTTATATTATGATCAAACATTCATTAGATCTGTTTGTATGACAGAGCTCTTATTGCTAACAATATTTTTTACCGAAAAAAAGCATTTTTACCAAAATTAATATACAAGTGGCTTTCTTCAACATATAAATTTAATTAAAAAAATACATACCTATTCTGACGAGTTTTCAGCTTAGGAATTGATTCACCAATGAATTTCATAACAGATTCTCTTGTAGAGAACTCGGATTTAATAGGTGAACCATCATCATTTTTTAATTGCACTCGAATTCTACCTCTATACAGCATTTCCTATAACAACAAACACAAAATAAAAGAATTCCTCAAAATTATCAATTAAATATATTTAGCTCATATTTAATCCATATATATTACTTAAATCACTCATCTAATTCAATTACTCAACAATCCATTCCAATTTCTTTAGCAAATCTTGTGTTCTTCTAATTCTTTATTCCTACTATAACAATACCACAGCTCTCACAGCCCAATAAGAGAATCCGAAATAATTTCATGATTGTTTAATTATTATTTGGTAACTTACTACTTTTCCCTTTACATATATATAACTTGCCCACAATTATTATTAATGATTGCAATGCTGATCCTGGTTAAGTAGAACATATATATGTTTTCTAATATATCACGATGGAACAAATAGTAGGAAAAATTTTAACTAAATCTGATCTACATACTCCTTGTAAGATTACTTGTTATATTTACCTTACTTCTTTCTCGCGGATATAGCTTGTTTTCAACAGCTACATGTAGACCTGTGGCTAAAAGAACATCTCTAATCTCTTGATGGGTAGGATTTTCCACACAATAAGCTCTTGGCAATTTACGGCCCTCTGCAAGTGTTTTTTTACTATTCATATAAGCAGGGTAAATGCAAATCCACCTAAAACAGACGTCATATTTTATATATATATGTGTTATAATAAAATAGTAAATTTATGACTCAATATACAAACAAATACATAAGAATCTGAAATTCTCGATTCATTTAATAACTGAATGTTGACTTCTTACCTTTCTATTTCACTATGTTTTTTATCTGAATTCCAGGAAGACAACATATTGTTGGTTTTAAAGACACTTTTTTGCTCACCTACACCTAACTTTGGCAAAAGAATAATCTAATTGTAATATGTAGCAGTATCGTAATCGTACTGAAATGTCAGTAATAGTGAAGTTATTATAGATTCTAGACATAAATAAATGGAAGCAAGTAATGCAATAAAGCAAAAACAATAAATAAAAAAAGAAAAAACTAAATTAGCCATACAACACTACGTATGGCAATAAAGATTCAAGAATTAATAAACCAGACGAACGTGTATAATATTGATTGAAATTTATGAAACGTCAGTTTTGTCAATTAACTTGTGGCAATAATATGTCAGTCATACTGATGAACTGTACAAACGTTATACGGTACGTCCGACAATTCACGTACTTCATTTGATTTTGATTTTGACTCAGTAGATTATTTTTCATATCAACCGCCCGCCTTATGGAACTGCAGGTTAGAGCCTCGGGGCGAGCGGTCACTCTCGTTAATCCGTCATCAATCCCGGAGCCTGCTAATCCAGTCCCACGGGGTTCGTTGTCCTCGGGCAATATTTCATTCATACCAGGGCAAAAGGGCCCGCCCCAAGGCCGTAACCTGCAATCTCTTAGGAACGGGGGAAAGGGAATTGTTAGTAATGTGGACTGATACTCTTATTGCTAGCAATGTTCCATATCAAGTTGACATCCACACGGTTTCTCCTGGAAACCATCATGATAAATTCTTTGTGAATTTGTTACGATGAGCTAATTGGCTTGACCTCATGCTCATCATATCATCCTCAACTGTTGCCCCGCCAGCGTAAATCATTAGCGCAGGCGAGTGCACCATTCCATTATCATCCATAAGAAAAATTTCTAGGGAGGTGTAGATGTAGTAGTAATCAGTTATGTCAGTCAATTTCAGCAATGCAAGATTGGGCGAACTTTGGAGGAATTTCTTCAGCTTCTCAGATTGCTCGAAGTATAATAATTGAATAGTATATTCTACAAGTAAAAACTTGTTATTGGGGGATTTTTTTACAGAACCGGAGTTGTAGGGGAAAATTTAGCAATAATTGGGTTAAAACTGTTAAAAGCTATACTCTTATATGGCAACACTGGTTTACATTAGCCAATTCAACATGGTCATGAATAAAGCATTATTAAAAAAAAAAAAATTAGCCAATTCAAAATTGTAGAAATCAGAATTTCCCAGTAATATAAATTAAATATCATATCCTTGCAGAAATAATTAATTTTTAATGTTTATGTGATACTATCTGCTTGTAATAAATTAAACTTGTAATAAGAAATGGCTTGTATGGCAACAGGTAACAATTTTATTGCTGTAACAAGAGACATGTGTTTAAGTTACTATGACTTTTCAGTCAACAAACGTTTGGAAGTAACGAGTCAGATTAAATCAATGGAAACTGATTATATTTCTGATATAGCAATTTCTGCAGATTTAAAGTATTTAGCTATAACAACTTCGGCATCTAAACAGTTAGTAATGTACTCTTTACCACAATTGGAAATATTAAAAAAAATAGTACTACCAAGAAGCTCAAGCAAGATAAGGTTCACAGTTGGAAATCAGCAAATTTTGGTAGCAGATAAAAGTGGCGATGTATTAATATATAATACAACTAATGAGGATAATGGTACCAAGCTTTTAGGTCATCTGAGTTTATTATTGGATGTTTTACAAACCCAGGATGGTAGATACATCATAACATGTGACAGAGATGAAAAAATAAGGGTATCAAACTATCCTAATACTTATAACATTCAAACATTCTGCTTAGGACATAACGAATTTGTCAATCACATTGAACTTTTACCACATGATGATCGCTACTTAACTAGTACATCGGGAGATGGAACTATTAAATGTTGGGACTATATAAATGGTAGACTCTGTTATAGTATTGACTCTTATCTTGATATTAATGAATTACAACTTAAGGAACAGTTCTGTAAATTAATGGATGATGAGGGCATAGAAGTAAATGCATTACCAATAGTTCACTACACACTCTGTAAACTCACTGACTCTAGCAGTTTGCTGGCAATTGCTGTGTATACTTACAATGCTCTACTCATGTATAGTTTACACTCTGTAGATGGAAAGTTTAGTCATAATCTACAACAGAAGCTAAAACTAGAATGTTTCCCTAGTGCTATCAAATTTGACAATTCAGGTTTGATTGTGTATTATGACAATTCATCTAATATTGCCATATATAATGTTACATACAGTGATGCTAAAGCAACATTAGAATTTAGTAAAACTGTTAATGTATATGAAAATAATAACATTGCAACTGAAGGCAAGGAAAACTTTGATTTCATCAAAGTATTATACAAAAGAAAGTTCGATAATGTACAGGAATATCAGGAACGAAAAAGACAAAGATTGGAAAAATCTTCATAATAAAATATTTTTATATAAAAATTAGTTTTTTTTAGTTCTACCTATATACAATAATAATATTCAATATGTACAAAGCTTTGTTATTATAATATACCACCAGTCTCTATCAAACTCAGTATGTCTTAAGACATAAAGAGAAAAGTAGGATAGGTAGGAATAGTAGACTGAACTACAAACAGTTATAATCAGTACAAGAGGACATATTGAACATCACATCAGTGGTAAACAATGCTGATTCTCATAATAAAACATAAAAAATAATGTAATGCTACAAATAATAGAATTATAAAGTTCTTGTTAGACTACTTAACACCTAACAATATTATAATTATTTGCATGTACAGGAATATACTATTACTAGGTAATATGGAATGAAAATAGATGTCAACGGTAATCATTTATTAATTTTAATTACAGGTCAAACAAGAAATGGGAAATGTGCATGTTTTATTAGGTTGTACAAAAATAAATGAAACCTAAGTAATATTTCAACATTTATAAGCTAACAAGTTAATATCTAAGACAAGTTTTCATTCTAAACTAACAAAACGGAACTAAAAATCACAATATCACATTTTTAACTAAACACAACAAGGCATTATTGTAAACTAGATTGCAGATTCTGACATCCTATATTTATTGCTTTTTATAAGAAGAGCAATAATAACCTGGATATAGATCAAGATTTCTTCAATATTAGACATAATTTGTATTTATATTTTAAATAATACATGTTAGGTACTTGTTTTTACAGTCGCCATAAAATCTAAATGCAATAAATACATAAGAACCATTGAGATATTTATCTAGATTTAAGCACATTAGCGAAGTTGCGGAGCTGAGAGCCAAGGTTGTCAATTTCACTCAAGACACTGTCTACTTCATTTTTGAGATCTAATAAGTCAGGTAAATTGTTACAGTCCGGAACATTAAGTAGTGTTGTAAATATCTTATCCCATAGACTAACTTTCATGTACCTGAAAATGGTAATAAATGTTAGTAACAATTTGCATTATACATATACCACACCGAAACCCCAAGCTTTTCTTGAATATAGTAGGTATTCCCACAAGTATGAATAAGTTGACACATAACTACCGAAAATATTAATATTACCAGCATTTTCTTTTTCAAACAAACTAAAAAGAGGAGATTCTCTATTCAAACCATTTTTTTTTTGTTCAGAAATTTATCGGCAATTATAGATTTTTTTTCTTTTAATAGCTGATGATTTTATCAAGATCTGTCTGGTACTTTTAGTTATCATTTATAATTCTATTAAAGTCAGTTTTTTCGTGCCCAGTACACATATAATTCTGTAGGACACTTAGAGGAAATGGCAACAGCTTATAATTATATAGAAAATAATTACCTAGGTAATTTCTTATCTATATTCCATTGACCTAAGCGATTTGCTACTTTCATGTAGCTACCCATCAGAATGACATGTATTGTTCCAGCCAAGCAGTACAAATCTGTTTGATAAGTCCATGGCTTTCTTTCTCGCATCTCGGTACACGTGAATCCTTCAGTTGCAATTAACTGTAAAATAATGTTTTTATAACAATAATCATCTTATAAAGTGCAGGGTGACTCGATTTCAAAATCACAATAAAAGCAGTTTTTTTTTCATTCCAATTAATTCAAATGATCTTTTTTATTATAATAATAATAAATATGTAGACAATTCACACAGCGCCATCTAGTCTCAAGCTAATCAGAGCTTTTTTTTAAATATATACATAGAATGCACCCAGACCAATACAATCATATTCATTAATACAAATGTTTGTACCGTGCGAGGAATCAAAACGTCAACTATCGGAAGTAAAGCAATGTTCTTAACCGCTAGACCATAGGGGTCGTCGAATACGTTTATACTGCCGATAGATGACATATCTGAACAAGTTGGTAATAGATAGACACACAACAACAACGAATCTAATCAATACGGTCAATAACAGGTATTATTTTTGGTTTTATTGTGTTGAAAATTAATGTTACATTTTCAACTTAATGGGCACTGAACACCATATAATACAAGAATAGCAACTATGCCACTATATTATTAGTATTGTTATGTCATTTAAAAATACTACTCACTTCATTAAATGTGGTTCCTTCAGGGAACAAAGACATATCTATGGCACAGCCCAAATCAATCAACTGCAAAGATGGTGTTCGCCATTCTTGTGCCGGGCTGAAAAAAATAGATTAGGTTAAATCTCTATATGCATGGTAATTGTCATTTTAAACAAATCCATATCACACATATAATATACTCACATCTTCATTAACAAAAAGTTGTCTGGTTTGATATCTGCATGAATGATTTGTGCCTTGTGTAAGTAATGAACAATAGATAGCATTTCAGATGTCAATAGAATAACTATAAATTCATTGATACATTTTGAAGTAGCAACTCGTACTTTATTTGCAACATCTAAAAGAGATCCGTACTTGGAGTATTCCGATACAAATAAGCTGGCATTGTCTCCTAGAAATGCTGTAGTAATATCCATATATCCTGGAAGCTACAAATAAAAAAATACATATGGATTTACCTATTATAAAATTAAGTCGCTTTCGCTGTATATTCGCTTCTATCTTTTAAACTACGCAATGGAGCAATAGATATAGTGGCTCAAGAGGAAGATTTGTATATTTAATACAAGCTGCGCCCGCGTTTTCACCCGCGTGAAATTTATATATGTTATTTCATGCTATATTACACTAAAATTCAGTAGCTTTTGCATGAAAGAGATCCATCCAAAACATCCATCCATACTCACAAACTTTCGCTTTTATAATATTATTAAGATTAAGATATACACCTGTGTGAAGCTAGGGCAGGTATCAAGTGTATATATGTTGCCATTGCAGAAAAATGTATCTCTTTATGTCAACTTTTTTTATTTTCTTAAATATTTTATCAGCACCAATAATTTTATATATTCCTATTACTTATTAGTATTAATTGCTTTCCATAATCATTTCTTTTTCTCATATTTTACATTCAAACAATGGAATCTATTATATTTTTTATTAAAATAGTGATAGTACTTACCATAAATGGATCCTTTATTCTGGCTTTTATTTCTTGACAAATATAAAACTCCCAGGGCCTACTGGGTTTTTGATATTTAACAGCTACACTCTTGTTGCTGTGGATATCAAGACATAAAAACACCGCACCATAATTCCCTTTACCAAGTTGTTTTTCTATGGAAAATTTGTTATTTCCAATGCTAATTGTCATAGTAGGCTGTAATTTTGGAACAGACCGCACCTCCACATACCCATCAGCATGAGTTTTATTTGGAAATTTAACATATTCTAACAGTGAGGTCAAAATCTTTTTATTGAATGGATCAATTATTTTTGGGAAGTCAATATCAGCTGGTCTAGGTATGTCACTTGTTTCCACTAAAGATATGGAGTGAGTTGATTTAAAAGCACCACACTCCATGGAATTCTCACTGTCCACATCCATACCATAGCCATCAGAATGAAAATCAGATTGCCTCGAATGTACCGACGAAATTCTACTTTCTTTACTGACAGAATCCCTGCTATCCTCTGATTGGAATTCAACGCGCTGTTCGAAATCCAGCTGTCTTTTGGATATATCTTTTTGTTTTTCAGCACTATGTGATATTTTAGCAGATTGAATTGGTGTTACAGTTTGGGCAGTCATTCCATCTTTGCTATCAGAGTCTGAGAGTCCTGACGATGGTGGTATTTGAGCTTGTTCTGGACTTGATACATAAAGATTTTTATGCATTTTCTGAGAAATACTTGGGCTATTAGTAAATTTAGGAGTATTCGCATTATCCTTAGGTTCATTTCTGTTAGAGATAAAATTAAGAAATTGATTCGAAAAACCAATATCAGGTGAATTTTGACCGATTTTCACATTGGGTTGATCATGTCTAATTGTTCTAAGAGCGGAGGTTGGACTTTTATGTTGAGCCACTATTTTTGGCTGAGGTGTTGATTTATTTGTCATACTTTGCTCCTTTGTGTCAATTTCATTCGGTTTTAATGACGCATTCATATGAGATTCTTGTCTCATATGAACATCCATATTCTCTAATGAAGTATTCATTCCATGAGTTGGAATATTACGATAATTGTTATGTGATAATTGTGGGCTTTGGTAAATTTGAAAGGACTGATTATTTTGAGGGCCATATCCACTTGTACTCTCAGATGGTTTAGGAGGCTGCCTGTATGGACTTTGCATTGCATTAAAACTTTGATTGTTAGGGTGAGGATTGACATTAGGATAGATATTTGTGTTATTGTATTGATTGTGCATATTATGGTAGTTTTGTTGGTTATAACTTGGACTTGTACCTGCCGGAACTGAATTATTGCGTTGATAGTATTGATTATTTTGATATTGTGTTTGATGTGGAGGGCTTTGAAAAACAGCTGCACTCTGTTGTTGTTGCTGATTCACGTAGATATGTTGTCTATCATTTTGATTAGTATAATATTCTTGTCGTCCACTAAATTGTTGTTGTTGTGGTGGAGGACTCATCATGACATGTCCTGGACTATGATATCCTACTTGGTTTGAATATGTAGGGCTTTGAAATCCAGGAGGAACAGCCTGATTCATAGCATGGGGACTTTGCATGCCTGGATGTTGTGGGCTATGATAAGCATTAGCATTCGGACTTGCGTAACCCTGTTGCTGCTGTTGTTGGCTCATGACCTGATTACCAGTATAGCCTTGCTGATAGTTATTATAGCTCTGTTGATAATGTGGATGCATAGACCTTTGAGGTGAGTATCCATTATAATTTTGGGGCATAGGTTTCTGGTACTGGTGATCATGAGACAAGTAAGGCACTGATGTGGACGGTGCAGCCATTTTGTTTTCTGGCTGCTCTCGTTTTTGGGGGTAAACCCTTGCAAAGGTTCCATTGGGCATTCTTGGTTGAGTAGATAATGAACTTCGTTTGGATGAGGTAGGTTGCTGTGATGGATCATTGGGATTATTGTACATTGAATCAAAATTTGTGGTGTAACCAGTGAAATTAGTCCTTGTTGATTGCCCAGATGAGCTGGAACCAGATTTACTGAAATATAAGACCGTATTTATTAAAAATCACCATCACAATGAATAAACCACGGGCAAGAATATGCATATTAAATAAGATCATTTAAAAAGATAACCATTGCACATTCATAACTTTTATAAAACTGAGACTTGATATAAAGTTCATCCATGCAGCCTGGATACATATAGCGATTGAGTGAGAGACAGCACTGAAATAACAGGATTGCATATCCTGCATAAAGAGAATTTAAAAATAGAAATTTAACAAGACATACATACATAATCTTTAATAGAGGTTTGTTAGACTACCAAAGTTGTAAATGTCTTGGTCTTTGGTATAAAAATATTTTAAAGTACATACCTGTTATATTCTCGTGTAGCTTCCATTATAACTGAAAGTCCTGTACCTTGATTGTCAACAGTAGCATGCTGGTCTGTTGCATGTTGCCTAGAATTCTCTTCTCTTTTACCTATGCCTTGATCAACATGTTCTATAACACTCTCATCAATACTAAATTTTGGTACAGAGGGATACTTGGTAGATTGGTCTATACAACTAGTTGGCTTCTTAAATTGAGACATGTTTGGGGTACTGGCATCCTTGATGTTAAAATTGAAGACTTGAGTGCATGATGGCTCTTCATAAAATGCAGTTTTGTTAACCTGTCATATAAATTTGATTTGAATGATTAATAAAATCTATTTTTAACTACTGGGCTCATAAAATTTACTATCTCTATACATGCTTATATGTTTATTCTTAATTAAAAGTTAATTACGCTCACTGCACCTATTGTATAAATTATTATCAAGAAAACTTTAAGACAGTACATAATATTTCAAAATATTACAATATTTAAACATATTATATAAAATAGAAAAATATACACACATTTTGTGACGCAATTACAGGTACTGTATATTTGTTTGCATTTTCTTTATCTTCTGGTAATGATCTCATTTCCATAATGTCTGGTTTCTTTTTCGTATTAATAGCAATGGTCATAGATCTATCTTCATGTATATCGAAATTTGGAACTTCAAATTGTTGCACAACTGGCTGTACCATAGAAGCTTCTGTAAAATTGAAAAAACGAAAATGTAAACAATTATAAACTCTTCTCATTTTAACTAAATGAAATATATGTATGTCAATTAGAGATGATAAAGGGTTTTATGCTAATTTGATAAGGGCTGAATAGATTTAAATTATATAAATTTTCTTAAAACTTATACCATCGATATTGAATCATTACAAATTTTACACATAGCCTTTTATCAGATACGCCCTATGTTTGTTTACGACTACTGTTGCACAAAAAACACAATTGACTACAATTTTGTTACAAATATTTACCATTGTCATTAAATAAGTTCCTTAATTCCCACCGCGCCTCTTTAGTGTTAACTGTGACAGAATCTCCAAGAAGATTACCCATCAAACTTCTATTAAATTCTTCCATTAAATTATTCTTCCCATATTCAGGTGGACCATTTTCGTCACCATAGTTGCTTGTAGCAAGTCTGTCCATTTGATTTTCTTTGTCAGAGACATAATTAGATAACTTTTGATTATCGTCATTCTTTTTTGCGCTTAGTTCACTAAATTCTTTAGAATCTAAATTCACCAACACTTTTGGCTCTCCCGGAGAATGCATATTTGTTACTTTTGTTATATTTTGTAGAGTAGGCATAGTTAATGGCATGAGTTGTCCTAAATGATCTTGCTCACTGTCTAGAGCACAATTTGCTAATGTTTCCAATGCACTACATTGAGCCAGAGTTTCATTAATGTTACTATAATTTGGCTGTACTTCTACATTTTCAGGTATTTCAGTCTTAACATTTTTAATTAAATTATATTTTTTTGATCTGATTTCCTCTAAACTATATTCTTGATCATTAACATATACCTAGAATTGATGATTTACATAAGTATAACTTAATCAACATTAAAGTAAACAATCTCATATTGTGCTATTACAGTACTTCTCTTACCTGTGATTTATTATAACACGGGATTTTCGTAGTATCTGGAGGGTCAGGTACACAGAGAGGCACAGTGAACGACAAATCATCTGCACAATATGCCATATGGTTTGCAGACAGCCTTAATACGTCATCTTCATCTTCATATGCTGATAAGTAAAATGTTATAAAATTTATTATTCTTTCTCGATTAAATTTATAAAACGAAACTAATATAATACTAACAATCCATCAAGTTCATACATACGTGTAAAGGGCAAAGGCTTGTGTGGCACAACATTTGTATGTACCATTTTGGTTTTAGGATTTGTCCACATACCAACTTCTTTCTCATTTTCTATATTACTACAAGCCTGTACTAAAGAAGCTGGTCCAGGATCCTCAGCCACGTGAATGCCATGTGATGCATGTGAAGTTGATGGTGCATCCTATTATAACAATTAACTTTCTTTTTAACTATATTTCCGAATAATAAAACAAATAATTTGCATTTCACACACTCATTTGTACACACATTAAAATGTAAAAACACAATACATTATGGCAAGTACCATCTCACGCAGAAGCTTTTGATGCTCTATATGTTGCTTTTAAGTGGTTTGAAAGATAGGATAAATCAGAACCCATACAGTTGTTACAACTGAAGCGCATCAGTGACTTGGCCGCAATGAATAGATGTGATTCATTACGTCAAAGATCAATATCAAGTTATTTCCAATCAAACTTAAATTACATAGGTATTATGTAATTCATTATCTATCGTTATAGCTCGTTTTTTATATATCGTATTACCTAAGTAAAACCCATTACATAATGAAAGATTATTAAAATTAAAAATTGTTAAATTTGCTTTAAAATCAGTTATCCGGATTTTCGGATAGAATAGAATAGAACTTCATTTATTCAAATAAAGTTACACTAAAGCACTTTTGAATAGTCATCACATTTTTTTTTAATCTACCGCTCATTCGGAAAGTTGGCTCATCACAAGAAGAACGAGCAAGAAACCTGTGTGTTGCTCTTTTAAATAATTTAATTCATACTTTACATCTTTAAGTTTAAGTGTGTGAATACAAACTACCAATTAGCACAAATTCAATTAAATACTCAAATAGAAAAAATATTAAATATACAACCAAACTGGTTAAACAATTAATAAGAGGAAATCAGTCATAGTCATTAGAGCAGACCAGTCCCTACAAGCAGCACCCGTTCAAGAGTATGACGGATGATTTTCGATTGTACGGAGTATCCCTGGTTTTATTTGATCCGGATAAGTGGAATTCTACTGTATTATCAATATTGTCTTCTCCTTTTAAAAAAAAACATTTAAGTATATATCAGTTGACTAGTCAACTAATAGAAATACTTAAATAACACAAGTTCATCTTAACTTGTTAATAAATGGTGCTAAGTGAAGTGTCCAAGGCTATTATTATAATTTAGTCCCAACTTAAAAAGTATAAATTTACTTTTTGCTTTTTGCTGTACATTTTTTAGTTTCGTATTCAGCAAAATTTATCCTATAGTTGTCTATACTTGTTAGGTAACCATGTTACAAAAAAGTATAATTTGCGCAATCACATTATGGCAACTATAAATTTGATGAAGATAAACTTTGAATTTTCACATCATTATATATTATGAATATTTTTTAACTGTGATAAAGTACTAATCAACCTCTAATAAAACTATGTAAATTACCACAATGTCTGTATGGTTATCATGTCAAACAAAAAAAATATTTGGTCACACTTGAACTGGGATAGAAATAGAGACCACATACATACAGTATTTATCATAAATATTTACACCTATTATATACTCACTAAAACACGTATTTTTCGAAGCACACATCACACTGGCCAGAATGACATCTATTGACTCTTTTTTACAAAGTACCCACTTTAGTACATAACATATCTTTCCCCCGAGATTGGTAAACATTTACACAACACAATTTACGTTCACTTTTAAATTTCATTGTCCATGCACATTCTGTTAATACTTAAATAACTAATTACTAGGCTATTGATTTTTTTTATTAGAATGGTCGGTGAGTTATTCTACTTCAAATGATTCGTCTGTTTCAACCTCAGACTCTTTGTCCTCCAAGCTACACTCTACCCGCGATCTTACTCTCTTGGAAGATAGTGTAGGTGGGGATAATGATAAAGCTCTCTTTGTCCTTAATATTTCACCTGAACTTCCTGTCCATTACAATGTCTTGTGGCCCTGATACTCCAATGATGTCAGCCCATTTCTCTGGAGATGGTATAACCACATGACTTTCATCATCACTATTATATTGGGTTGCATCAGGCCTTGAAGTATTTTTTAAACTGTCTCCATTAATTGTTATCCCTCCTTTATGCATCTGGTTAATGTGTCTCAACAACAACCTTCCATTCCATCGTACCAAGTATCTACATACCCCTACTCTCTTCTCCACCATTCCTCGTAACCATCGAGGTCCTTTGCTATAATTGCGAACATACACAGACTCACCAATTTCAAATGACCGTACTTTAAGTTTTTCATTGTTTTCATTTGCACTTAATTTTCTGTTTTATACGATAATGGATTTAAATAGTCGAACTGTGTTCTGAACCGACGGTTGTTCAGAAGTTCCGCAGGTGTTTTTTCATTAACACTGTTAGGTGTGGCTCGCAATCCATATAATAAGTTCGGCAATGCCAGGACATGCCAGGGTTCTGATGTTCTTTTCCTAAGTTTATTTTTTACTGTTTGCACTGTACGTTCAGCTTGCCCATTCGATGATGGATGATAAGGAGGTACTAATATCTGTCTAATTCCACAGGTCTTAAGATATTTCTGAAATTCTTCTGAAATGAAACTTCGACCATTGTCACTTACAATAGAATCAGGTAAACCTTGTTCAGCAAAAATATATCTAAATTCTCGAATCAATGTAGCACTGCTAAGATCATTTACTATTTTAACTTCTGGTCACTTAGAGTATGCATCTATGAGTATTAAAAAAGATTTACCCTGAAAAGGTCCAGCGTAAGCAACGTGTACTCTTGACCAGGCCTTATCTGGTTTCAACCACTGATGAGTAACTGGAGCAGGCATGTTCCTATTTTCTGAACAAATATTACAGTTTTTCATCATCTCTTCAATTTGTTTGTCCATACATGGCCACCAAAAATAACTTCTAGCTAAAGCTTTACTAATAACTATACCATCATGGTTCCGGTGTAATTCTTCCAATATATAAGAGCGCATTTTCTCTGGCACCACCACTCTATTTCCCCACAGTATACAGTCACTATGTACAGATAATTCCTCTCTAATTTTCATAAACATTTTATAGTCTGTATGTACCTTAGAAGGCCATCCATTTCTTATCCAATATAATATTTTACTTAAAACTTTATCTTTTCTCGTAAGTTTTGCTACATCTTTAGCTGTAAATTCTAGTTCCATTGGTGTCTCTTCAATTAATAAAACTCCTGAATATTCCTTTTCTATAGTTGATTCTTCTGCTGGCCACCGACTTAATGCATCAGCATTTCCTAACTTCCTACCTTCTACATATTGAATCTCGTAATCATATAAGTTCAATAAAAGTGCCCACCTCAGCATTCTGGGTGATATAATTGTAGGAATTGGTTTTCCTGGTCCAAAAATGCCTAACAGTGGTCTATGATCTGTTTTAATTATCACTTTCCGTCCACTTATGTATTGATGGAATTTCTTCAAACCAAAAACAATAGCAGCTGCTTCTTTATCAATCTGAGCATAGTTTCGCTCATGGCTATTCATAGTACGTGATGCAAACATAACTGGTTTCACCATACCATTGTTCATTTCCTGTTCTAGAACAGCACCAAGTCCATACTGAGAAGCATCACAAGACATAATCAATTTCTTGGTGCCATCATAGTGAACCAGTGTATCTTCATTGGATAACATTGTTTTAAATTTTGTAAAAGCAGTGTGTTGTTCTTTGTTCCATTTCCATTTGGAGCCTTTCTCTAATAATCTATATAATGGTTCAGCAATGGTTGCCTTATGAGGTAAAAACCTATCATAAAAATTAAGAAGTCCTAGAAATGCCTGTAATTCCTTTATATTTTTTGGTGCAGGTGTCTTCTCAGTGCAATTAATTTTCTCTTTAGATGGATGTATTCCTGACTCATCTATTAAATAACCTAAAAACTTGACCTTAGGTACTGCAAACAAACATTTTCCTTTATTCACTCTTAGACCAGCTTTTTGTAACCTCTGTAACACCATCTCTAGTCTTGCATTGTGTATGTTGATATCCTTACCAGAAATAACGATATCGTCTAACAGAACAGCTATTCCTGTTATTCCTGCCAGTAATGAAGTCATCAGCCTTTGAAAAATACCAGGACAAGCTTTAACACCGAAGGCCAACCGCTTTACTTTGTATAATCCTCTAGGTGTATTTACTGTAAGCAAGCTGGCTGTGTTATTATCGACAGCCACCTGTGTGTATGCTTGCTCCAAATCAATTTTTGAGAATATTACTCCCCCTGAAGCTGCACAAAAGCTTCATTAAGTGTAGGTAAAGGGTATGTATCCGTATTAGTAGCTGCATTCACTGTGGACCGATAATCTCCACACAAACGTACCTGACCATTTGCTTTTAATACTGGGACTATCGGAGTAGCCCATTCAGAATGTGTAGTAGGTTCTAGTACCTCCTCTTGAACCAGTCTGTCTATTTCTTTAAATACTCTTTCCTAATTTCAAATGGAATGGGTCTACTTTTAAGGAACTTTGGTACAGAACCCTCTTTTGGTGTAATATTCACTATTGGTCCAGTGTATTTGCCTAAACCGGGCTCAAAAATCTGTTTGTATCTATATAACAATTGTGTTGTCTGTCCCTTATTAAAATCCATTGATTTAACATTATTTAATCCTTCTATACTTATACCCAATTGTGCAAACCAATTCCTGCCAATTAGGCTTGAACCACTACCTTTTGTAATTAATATATTCATAATTTTACTTATTTGATTATATTTTACATGGACTTTCGTCTGACCTAATAATACTAATTTACCTTCTGTGTAAGATTTTATGCAATATGTGTTAATTCTAGTTTAGGTAATTTACCCTTCCATATTTGTTTGGCTGTTATCTCATTTATAATTGTATATGGGCAACCTGAATCTACTTCCATCAGTAATCCCATTCTATTAAGAAATACTCTAATCACAAAAGGATCCACTTTGTCTTGTCTAATGCTGTTGATTCCCACTTCATATAGCCCATTACATTCTGAATTATACTTCTTACCTTGGCTGGACTTCAATAAACAGGCTGCCTCTATATGACCATTTTCCCACAATGATGGCATTTAGTCCAGCGGAACCTACATTCACCCCTATGTGGTTTCCCACAACGTTGACATATTCTCATTATTCTTATTTGTGCTTTCAGAAGACATTCTCTGACTCACCCGTACTTTGTTAATATCCATTGGCACTATTGTATCAAGAACTGGAGTATTTGTACTGTTTTGTGTAATATTTACATCAAAATTTGCAGTTTCCTGTGATAATACTATGTCACAAGCTTGTTCAAATGTTAATTGCCTTTGTTGAAGCAGTGTCCTCCGAATATCTTTATCTAATATTCCACACACCAATCTATCTCTCAGAGTACGATCTAAATCAGTGAAATTACAACCTAAACTTAATTTACGTAATTGAGCAATATAATTTTTTATCATTTCACCTGCCTCTTGATTTCTTGTGTGAAATTTATACGATTCTACAATTTTATTAGGTTTCGGATGGAAATGATTATTCAAAATGCCCACAATAAAAGAGAAAGTCACATCACTTATTTTACTTGGAGATATCAAAGAAATTATTAAATCATAAAATCAGGGCCACAGACCACCAATAAATTCGCTTTTTTCTTTGTATCTTCTTCAATTTCACTAGCTTGGAAGCAAAAACATAACCTTTCTATATAATTTTGCCAACACCCATGTGCTATATCAAACTCGTTAAATTTTATGCCCATTATTGTTATTTATGTAATTAGTTAAACAATAATCACTTTATTGAAGCACACATCACACTGGCCAGAATGACATCTATTGACTCTTTTTTACAAAGTACCCACTTTAGTACATAACAACACCAAATTCTCTTACCTCAAAAACATTGACCATAATATTAGAATTTGGCATTTTGTTAATGTGTTGCTGCTGCCTCACTACTCCAGGTTGTACACTTCGGATGCTCTCCCCTACTCTTTGTACAGGAACACTAGCGATATTACGCCTCTTAAATGACTTCAAAGATGTCAGAGCCATTCTAGTCTCAGCTAATGCAGACGCTGCCTTTCTTTTTGTTGGAGAATCATCATGCAGCATTCGTTGAGCAAAAAACAATTGGAAGTTCCTAGAAAACAGGTACTTAGAATTAAATATATATGTTGCATGTTTAAATACAGAGACTAATAATTGAAGTAATTATGTTTACTGTATCACTTAACAATTTTTATATGTTAGGGAGATTTCTAGAAAAAATCTACTTACAAATTTGACATTCCTAATTTAGTTCACAAAATCAACAATAACTACTGAGAACTACACTGTATCCAATGACGGCCATAATGTTGCATGGATACTCAAAAGGAAAATCTCTCAATAATAGAGAAATCTGTATCAAAATTTTTTTTTATAGTTTAAAAGTTAGTGAAGAGGATGCTCATCTTATCATCCTCCACTGGTGCCCTGCCAGCGTAAACCGTTAGCACAGAGGGCTGCCCCATTTCATTATCATCCCACAAAGAAACTAGAATTTTCTAGAAATAACTAACATGCATGTCTACTAGTAAGTTTGAAAATTTAGGAAGTATGAGTTTTTAAAAAACATTAAGTAAACTCACATATGGGCTTGCTCAAGTTCATCTAATGGTTGGGCTTTAGCTTGCAAACCAAGCACATAGACTTGATTAGCTTTCTTGTAATCTCCAGACTCTTCACAGTAACATGCCCAGGCTCGATAGAACTCGGAGCATTCTACTCCTATTCCAGTATTATACAACCTTTGATAGATCTCCAATGGATTAGAAAGACAGTCCACCTAAAATTGATTTCTTAAATTAAAAGAGACATAACAGACTGAAGTTGAAGAAAACTACTTGAGATACTAACAGTGTTTTAAATGTATTTATTTTACATTTAAAACACTGTTACATCTCAAGTAGCCACATTTATTATGATAAAATACATCTGCATCCAATAGATTGTCATGATAATTCTTAGGGGCTATAACATCTATACATCTATACATATAAATAAAATTCTGTTTGTAATATTGAAATAACTGTTTTATACTACATACATATGAATATAAATATGTACCTCCATACACCAAAATAATTTTTTTTACAATTTTTGTCTGTCTGTCTGTTTATTCTGCCTAATCTCTGAAATGGCTGGACCGATTTTGACTGGACTTTTATTGGCAGATAGCTGATGTAATAAGGAGTAACTTAAGCTACTTGTGTTTTAGAAAATGAAAGTTAAATTTCACATGGATGAAGTCACGAGAAACAGCTAGTTCTAAATATAAACACATTTTAACTATTAGTCTTCTGTGACTTTCTAATAAATATAGAATATCTATTGTATTTTGTTACAAATTTATAACTGCAATTTAAATCTATTTTCTCTTCTTGAACCATTTTTCACAATAAAACCCTATTTAGGAAACTGAGGCAAGCCAAGCTGAGTAGTTTTTAATTAACTTTAAGCTAATTTTAAATATTTAGTTCAATTTATTTATTTATAATGATCAAATTAACCATTTCAATCAATTGTGTTTATTTTTGGAGCACTACATTAAAACTTGAGAATACTGGTAAAAAAATTATTTCATAGTTAACTTGAACTGTTAAGATCTTACATTTTTTTATAATAGATTCAGCAATTAATCTTTATTTTAAAAAATACAGATGTTTTAGCATTATATACTTAATTAATCACTATACTATTTACATTTCATACCAAATGTACTGTAAATGCAATACTTATTAATCAAATTATTAAAAAAGGGACAGGAGTCTTTTTATATTTATCAGTTATTTTACAATCTATATACAGTATAAACCATTAATGTAAGGAGTATAGATGTTGGGAACTTACATATTTAATCCATAACTTCACAAGTCTTCTATCTTGAAAATATCTGGCATCTTTCTCAAATAATTGCAGGCAATCTTTTATTAGTTTATCCATATGCCCCTCATGGCCATGTTTAGGATAACATTGCTCTACCCATTGAATATAGTTGAACCATGGATCCAAAGGATCCGGGCCCTGATAGTGTCTAATAGCTGCTTCATGTTCTCTGTTATACAGAAGTTAAATATTGAGTAATTTATAAAATTTAAGTAATATTGATCATAAAGTTTGTGAGGATATTTTATTAACTTGATCAGACTTTAATAAAGTAATTTACATTAAGAAAAAAGAGAGTCTTTAATGGAAAATAATATAAAATATATAAACAACTAACTCCTTCTGTAACTGCAACTGTCTTTGAGCATCAACGTCGGACTGCGCTTGCAATGCAGTACCCAATTGCACAAAGTTTCTACCACCTCTTAATGGTTGAATGTTCTCTTTACTAACGTCGATGTCCATTGTAGAACTAAAATATTAGTGAAATATCACAGCATGAGGGATAAACACAGCTTATTCAATCGCGAGTAAGTAATTTTCTACAAACGATTTAAGGAATTCTCAAGAAGACAATTATTGATTATCGTGTTGACACAAATTCACAAAACAATAAACTTAATAATATTCCGAAGTATTTACAAAAAAAGTAGTGGATTTACTGCTGTAAAACCCGAAAAAATTGGTGAATACCAACTGAAGTAGCAAAGACTAACCTGAAATTGACAAGAAATTCTCTAGATTTTCTTTGTCTATTACAAAATTCAAAATCGTAAAAAAATAACCGTTGAGACTCTAATTCCTTAGGCCTCGAGCACATAATCGGAATTATGTCATAGTGGCAAAAAATGTTAAATGGCAGCCCTACTTAATAGAATAACCAATATTATACGCACAGTAATGACACAAACTTTTTTTAGTATCCATCATGAAATTATTTCTAACACTGAATGTTCAGTGTTCAATCAAAGTTCAATCAGTATTCGAAACACTGACAAATAAAAAAAATATGTATAGTAAAAAAAAGTTTTCATCTGCCAAACATAGTCAAATAATTACTAAGATTGTTTAATATATATATTGAATAAACTATTCTGTATCCAGTTTGATCTAATTATATTACATACATACATACATACATACTATAATCTATGATCGCCAATCAGTTTACTATAAACTATACGCATTGCAAATTTTCATCATAAAATTTTTCTTAGTAACTAACCCTATATATACGTATAATTAGTAAAAATCACGGGATCTTACCATGTTTTATATAATATATTACTAATTATACGTATAAATAATGGCCGCGTCAAGTTTAAAACAGTATATAACCCTATATAAACATTAAATAATTTATAAGGTAAAGTAGGTTCTATTATGATCGACAAAAATACATGATTAGCTCATTTTGGCAAATATTAGTAAGATTATTAAAATCACAATTTACCTATATTCATAGAGCTTGATTGTGCACAGATTCTCGAACTCTTGCGTGATTTTTGACATTGACAGCTAATGTGGTGACCCTTTACTATTATATATCATCATGTCAGTCAACTTGATTCTGTGTCGTAATTTGTTTATTTCAATAAATCATATTGTAAAGTTTAATGTTTAAATTAAACATTGAATTTGTGATTAAATTAATAAGAATACTACAGTGGCATGGTTCTATATTCAACTGGCATGCCATTTGACGATTTAACTTTCATTAGATCTTTTTAAAACTTTGCTTACAACAATTTTATTCTAAATTCTGTTGTTCTTTAATAATCCATAAAAAATGTCTTCCCGAATGCAAGTGGAAAAGAATAAGAACCAAGAGGAAATGCGGCGACTGATGGCTGAACGCAAAAAGAAAAATATAAAATTAATGAAAATAGATAACCCCCTTGCCAAATACAACAATGCAGGCCAGCTAACTTGTATACTTTGTAACTCTATAGTCAGATCTGAAAATGTATGGACTGTACATATGAACAGTAAACAGCATAGGGAAAATATTGATAAAGCTAAGAAGTTGAAAGAGTTAACAAACAATTTTACTGTTGGGAAATTAAAACAGAAAAGAATGAGTCCTCCTGTAGATGTTCCAGCTGAAAAGAAACTAAAAGGAATATTAAAAAATGCTGGGGAAGCAGTTCCCACAGTTGCACCAAAATATAACAATAATGCTCCTCATATTATATCATATCATAATGAAGAAATTAAAAGATCACCTCTTATTTCTGGGCCACCTGTTGAGAGCAAGCAAGGTACATATTGTATATATACACTTACACATTTATATATCAGGATAGATTATCAATTTGTATTTTTAATTATAATTATATATTTAGCATTGGTAAATGCTGTGCATAGTTGCATTCCGTTACTGATTACTGTTAGTGTTTTGCTCATAGAGCATTTATCCCTGTGTATGGCATATAGTATATTTATGTTCTAGGTTTGCTTTTTAAAATTTAAGAGATTTTTGGATTTATATAATATTCATAAAACTTTTTACTTTTGTCATAAAACATGACTGTCTCATTTTATCTATCTACTCTAACCACAGTCCAAGTGTTTATTACTTATCTTATTTAGTAAGGTGATTTACAGTCAATGTTAAGACAAAGTGATGGAATTATCTTAAAATATACTTTAAATTTTGTATTTGACAACAGTGGGTCATGGTCATATAGTTATGCAAATGTGAAGGGATTGAAATAGTGCTCCCATTAATAACATTGTACAGTATTTGTATGGCTGTTTCTTTGTGTACAAGTGACATTTTGGAATTCTGTAATAAATCTTAATCAAAATAGAACATAGATATTATGAAGTAACATTATCTTACAAATAAATTTTAACGTAACATTGAAAACAAATTAAACTCTTTACTTTAACAGAACTTCAAGCATCAACAGACATTCAGGAGCAAGATATAAAAGTGCAATCTTCTGATCAGCCTATACCAGAAGGGTTTTTTGATGATCCAATTTTGGATGCCAAGGCAAGTATTTAAAAATAATATAAAACTTAATACCGTAACATATTTACTCATATATAAAATACAAATATAGTAATATTATAAAAGCTATACCAAAATAGCGCAATATATATAATTGATATCATCTATTTTTCAACCACTGTAATTATTTAGCACCATTTAAATTTTCCCATTAAGAAGAGTACAGGGATTACAGAGATTGAGTAATATAATAGTATACATATGTGTAGGTACTTAAGAATGCTTAAATATGTTTATTTATTGTTGTTCAAGAAATTATATAAATAACAATACACTACTTACTCACATAAAAAATAAATTAATTTCATTGACCAAATAGTTCCTCAAATGCTTCATGAATATAGTCAATCATATCTGTGGCTAACATACTACGACCTTTAACTTGAAAAGCCTTTTCATTACATTTTCTTACTAATAAACAGGCTGCATAGCATGCTAGTGATGCAACAGCTAAATCTTTACCATCTGTTTTAAATTCAGCTTTATCTATGTTGTTTATAGTCCAATTTAAAAATGTTGCAATGGATCCTGATAAAATGTCTCCTTGACCACCACATCTACGTCCGGATCCTCCTGTTCCTACACTCCATACTACTGTAGGATTCATACTGTATATTTCATCTATTGGTCCTTTTTTCACTATAGTTATGTTTCTCCCAAACTTCTGATTTAATGCTTCAGGGCAATTAAACTTTGTGCTGAGTCTTGTGAATTCTATTTTGTTAGGAGTTAAAATAACTGGAGATGAGAAATTATTAATCAAGTCAGGTTTTTCTGTTATAAGAAATAGTCCATCAGCATCAATAATCAAAGGTATTTTAGATTCCCTAATTCTGTTAATTAAATCAGAAACAACATTGAATGTTTCTGGTGCTCTTCCCAATCCAGGACCAATTACTATTGCATGTAGCCTTTCCAACCATGGTGATATTTCTTCAATAGCGTTTTGACAATCAAGTAAGGGATGCACAATTAATTCAGGGCTATAGGCCTTTATTACATTAGCCGCCACTGATGTGCAGAAAATGTGTACTAAATCAGCCCCAACCTATAAACAGTATAGTTTTTATTTTAGGTAAACCTAATAAAAGAACATGAACCATAATTTACAGGAATGTGATGTTAAATCATTCCACAAAATATATTTGTTACCTATTTTGATTTATTAATTTAACATAATCAAATGTAAGTTAAAACAATTGTCTTTAGCATCCCTTACAGAACACATTTGTTCATGTTGCATCATCAGGAGATTTTATTCATAATCGTCAGATTTTATTTTCCAAAGACATGTTCAAGATTTATAAATTATAATATCAATAGCTCTATAGTTAAATGACCATGTTGCAATTATTGCAAAAAGCCATTAAATTACTCAGGATTGAAAATAGCAGGAATGTGCGACCTGGCAGCGACTGTGGTCTTTCTCATATTCTTTGGCTACATATAATACAAAAACATCCTTAATTGTGTGAAAGCTGATACATGCTTGAGTATTTGTAAGGCATACTTGTAAAGGAAAATAGCTGTCTCAGTAAAATTCAAATATTAGATTTCGAAAAATTTTATATATTCTTAATATCTCTATTAATCAACTTATGTAGATGGAAAATATAACTACAGTACAGCTCTTTGTAATATGTACAAATATAGTATTCTAAACAAGCTATACATACTTTTAAAGCACTTATTCCCGCGAAGTATGGAGCACCTGTGTATTCTAAGGATCCTCCTACAACCCCTATTCTTCCTGCTTGACCTTTATGAGTAGTTCCATCCAATTTTGGTATACAATCCTTTATATATTTAATTTGATCTGAACTTGAATTATCCATGATGTATCTTAAAGGAGTTGTTACTATTTTTAAGTTGGTCCTGATTTGTTTTGTAAATATCATTAGTATTTTGCTGTTGATAGAATTTTGATCACTTAATGATGTTCACTTTTCTTAAACTGCTCAACTTTAAAGGTCCAAAAATACAGTAGTGGTGACTAGTAACTATGCTTAAAGTTGTTATTAGGTATTTTTCTGACAGTTAAATCGAACATAAATAATGATAAAAGCGGTCAATGACAGTGACAGTGTACGGCAAACAATGATTAACTATACTGGGCATTGGGGCGCATGATATGAAACTTTGATTTTGACAGTTTTCGACAGTGTTGCTACCTTTGTGATTTAACCCATATATTTAGTAAAACTATATTTTAATCATACCACATGTACTCTTTTTCTCCGATGACTTAAAAGGCAAAACATCACTCCGCCAGATGACATAGCCCTGTTTACAATGCCATGCTAAGTCCCGCCAACAAATTATCAAACGGCTTCAAAAACCCGTTCTCGTACTAAGCGAATGGTTCTTTCGATGTCGCATAGAAGTCAATTCAGAAGAAGTCCACCACTGACTTCAGCAAAGAGCAAAACCCATAACTAAACCATGCCGTAGTTTTCTCACACTCACACTATTCCTCCGTTTATTATCCCGCTTGCTAGGATTGGAATGTAAGGCTTTAATGCCTATTCCGTAATAAACTAAATACACCTGCCGTAAGTCATTAAACTTACGTACAGCTTATTTATCCGGTATTTAATATATTTATAATAAAATTTGGATTAGGTAAGAAATATCGAATACAAAGATCCAGTTGAAGAGGAGTGGGACAGATTTCAAAAAGAAATGAAAGAAGAAGCTAGCGCCTCTGCAGAAATTATAGCTGGTGAGCAAGAAGAAGCAACTGCAGAGCGACAAATCGACGAAATTGATGAACAAATACGCAATTGGTCTAGGTATGTTTATACAGAACGTTACTCGTTAACTCTTAATAAATAACCGTTAATATTGTTTTTATTATTTCGAAACAGCACACACAATATATAAAAATGACTAACAATTAATAAAAACATACAAACCAATAGTACCTATAGCTAGTAACAGGTTTCACAATATCTATAAAAAATAAAAGAAAGTGACGGACTTCGTATCCGATCTATAGGTACTAGAATACATTTTGATATTGCAGGGATGACATGCGCCGTGAAATATGGGTGGTCATAGTTCGCAGTACACGTCAGACCAGTGTGGACAGAAAATGAATATTATATAACGCTGGTACCATTACATACCTACATACGTGGTTGTTACATACAGGCGTTACTTATGTATTTCATATAAACTTAACATATTACAATACCCTGTAAAACACTATGTACATCACTCTCGACATCATTCCGAACTGACGGTAGATTTGACATATCATAAGATTCTATAATATACCTACATGATAAAGATATTTTGAATTTGAACATACAAAATCAATTGCACTGCTGTCAAAATATGTTTATTACAATATAAATTCATTATTATGACGTTTGTTCATCAGTAATTCATGTTATCTATTTATTATAAAGTAATTATTATTGATATGTAATATTTTTTAAAATATACTTGTAATGTATTGATCTAAATTTGTATTTTGAGTAGAACAGAACATCTACATTACTATATTAAGTAGTACCATTTAAAAAAACTAATTCTAATGTTTCTGTAAAAATTAATTCAAAGATCTCAAGTGCCTTTTGTTACAAGTATTCATCGTTTATAATTACTTTTCAATAAAAACTATTGAAATATAAATTGATAAATCTCAGTATATATTTATAATCGTATATTATCTTATATAGAAATAGAGAGGTTCGTATAATTAATTTTATATTTTTAATATTTTTAGAGTACTTGAGCTGGAATTAAAAAAAGAGGAAACCAAAAAAAAAAACCAGGATATGGAAGAGCAAATGAGTGAAAACAATGAAGATGAAGATGGCAATGAAGTTGATGATATAGATGAATTTTTAGATTGGCGGGCAAAAAATTCGTACAGTTAACTCGGATATAATTTTTAGCGGTATGTATAATTTACTTTGAATGTTCAATACAAATATGGTAAACTACAAAAAAAAAATAATATTGTGGTCCATTTTCTTAACATTCGCAGTAAATTATACATGCTGAGAAACCAGTTTTTTGATATCTTAAAAATCGAATATTTGATAAGTCAGATTGTGTACCTATTGCTACGAACTTAAAAATATTTGCATATAATGATATTTATTGACTAGTAAGTCAATAAATATCGTCAAGACAAGACATTAAATGTATATACTATAACAAAATGTTTTATTAACCTCACTCAAATCCCTCCACATTGTAATCTTCAGAAATACAGTAGCAAATAATGTAAAGCATGATGGCATGGCGACGCGGCGCGTAGTGATTAGGGAATATTTTGTTGACAATGATGGGGTAAAATATGGGGTATATCTGCCAACACTGGCGGTAACGATTCATCTATACTTTGTGCACTTGACTCTCTGAAAGACTAATCCTTGCTGTTATCTGTGTATACGACCTTGTTTTGTTTTTAACAATTTTATGTTGATTGTATTTTTGCCCTGCATTTCGAATTGGTAACTAAGAATGAGTAATCAAGACTCTGAACAATATCGTGGATTTATAGAAAAACTCAGTCAAGAAGAACATAGATCTAAGGCACTAAATGATATTAAAAATCTATTCCAATTAAAACCCGCAGCCGAAGCTGCCTCCACTATTAGGGATGTCGGAATCGCTAGGATTGTTCATTGTCTTAATGTGACTGATAAGTAAGTTTAGTTATTATAAATGTGGTTAAAGTACCAATATTGTTAATATATTATTAAAAATATACTATTATGTTGCAGATCTCAAGTAGATTTAACTTGCGAAGTTTTAAAAATATGTTTTGGCAAATTTCAAGTAGGTGATGTAGTGAAGAAGTATACTGGTCATATAATGTATTTATTACGGCATGAAAAAGAATGCGTTCGGAGACTTGCAATTGATGAGGTAGGAAGAAATTGCAATATAAAATGTTTATTGTTCCGATAATTTAAATCATTCATTTGAATGTTTCAGATAAGTAAATGTGCTATTTTAAATCCTGGGCTTCTACCTGTACCTGAATATATTAATGTATTCATAGCAGTAGCACAACTAGTTTCAGATAAAGATATCACTGTGGCAAATAAGGCTGTATTGATCTCTTCTAGCTTACCATTTGAAGCATATCCTAAAGTTTTAGAGGAAATGAAGATTGCCTTAGAATATACTGTCAGCAGCAAGTGTAATGCATTTGAGGTATTTACTCTGTGAATTGTATTAATACTGATAAAATATATTAAAATACACAAAGTTTATACTTGGTATTAGGAAGCATAATAAATAATTTACACTAGAATCATGACATTTTTATGTTTTTCTTACATACTTGATATTTTATTTCTGTAAGAAGCCAGTGCAAAATAATAATGTTCTTTAAAATAAAAAGTTATAATATTGACTATTATTATTGTAGTAGTATATTTTTTTAAAGCATAATTAACATTATTTATTAACAACAAATTAATTTCAGGTTGTCGTTAATATTTCATGCAAGTCTTTTGAACTGTTCAAGTTATGTGCAGATTTGGGTTATATAGAATATATGGTATCACAACTACAATCAAATGATCTGCTTTATCAAGTTAATATACTTGAGCTTCTGTCTTGTTTGGCTGTTAAACCACAAGGAATAAATTATCTTGTTAAAAATGGTGCCCTGGAACAGATGGCACAATTAATTGGAGAGTTGCAGAACAGTCCACTTGGTAATTTAGTAATACCTGGTAAGCATAATTCTTACTATTTGTAAAATAATATTGACACACAATCCAATGATAATGTACTGCTATATATTGATATAATTATTTCTGAATCATTATACTTCATAATTATATCACTTTTGTGATGTAGTTTTAGATATCTTGTTTCTTTCTATAAACTTGTGTATTTGGTAATAACACAAAATTCTTAGTTTGTAAGTGCAAAATGTATTTGAAGTTATGTTACACCTTATGTTAGTATAAAAAAAAAAACAAGTATATAATATTCACAACAAATATATCTCACACAAATATATACTTTTTGCAGGTTACATGAAATTGTTTGGATGTATTGTTCATCACTATCCCAAAGAAATACTTAACAAGTATCCTGCTCTATTGGATTTACTATTTGACTCTTTTGATTCTAGTGATCAAACTCTGTTGTTAGTAGCTCTAGATACACTGGGCTTCATTGGTGCTACGATAGAAGGAAAATTATCTTTAGTATCTTTAGGTATGTATTATACTCATAGTTAATATAAATCAAAGCATACTATTTATGACATGAAATGGAATATGTATTCATGGAAAATTCTATGAATACATATATGTTCATTGATTATATAATTGCAATCTTCAATTAGAATATTATGTTACGAACAAAAATGAAGTGGTTTTACTAAGATTTATTGATAACAAATTAAATGAAAGGTACAACAAACAACTGTAATATAAATTAATATAGCAATGTTTGTCATTCACCTTATAAAATGGTAAGTCTATAGTGTGTAGAATGTGACTACATACAAGCATTTGTTTAGTAATAGCTATCTGAATGATAGTAAAAGCGACATTTTTGAAGTAACATTATCAAAATATCTTCTAGTTTAATGATGTTTTTACTGTGTCATAAGTCATCAGTAAAATCATCTAGGATCCAGTAGAATTTGTAACAAAACTAGCCTTGACGAATTGTGTATCTTATCTATCTGTTTTACATTATAAATATTTCTTTCTGATTATTATTCAGGCAGCAAATACACACAAGCTGTTGAAAAAGTTGCACAATTAATTAGAAATAGTGCAACGGAAATAAAAATTCGCGCCTTGCATTGTTTTGCAAGTCTAATAGCTGTGGATAAAGATACTAATGTACCAAAGAGTGGCCCAATTGATCATAGGGTGACTTTAATGACAAGAGAGTGGTTCAGATGTCTGAGTGAAAATCCAATGAAATTTTTGTGTGATATTTGTAAGAATCCATTTTCTGATATTAGATTAGCTGCATTTAATTTATTAAATGCAGCTTGCCAACATCAGTGGGGGGAGGAACTTGTGGCAAGAGTTGGTGGTGAGTGCAATATCAGTGTTATTTTTCATCTATGATTACAAAGGTAGACCCCTAATTAATTGCCATTATTATCCAATTTTTAAATTATGTAATGAAAATAATAAATTCCAGAATATTTCAAATATTTTAAAATATTTAGATGATTAATAGTTTGATTTTCATTAGAATTATGGCTTTCATCAGGAATGAGATGTTAAGCTAATATGATACATTATCAAAAAATATGGATTACTATAATATATATATATATATATATATATATATATATATATATATATATATATTTTGTGTGGTGACTGTTACAGTGTACAATTTTAATTTGCATTAATAACTACAGTATAAAATATATGTAATGTAATTTTTATTAAGGTGCAAATATTGTAATATTTTTCCACATTACCAGTATAAGTAGTATGAATGGTAGAATGATATTATTCACTAGTATCAACTACTTCCATTCTTTATATGCATAGCAGCACAATATTTTCTGCTAAATATATACTGTATACTGCAGTACATAGTTATGTAATTTATGTATATTTTCAGGATTTATAGAATATCTTCTAGATCGTTCTGTGGATTATACTAAGGCCGCAAAAGAAGCTAAGTATGAAGTAATTAAAAAGCTAGCACATTCTATGGCTTTTGATGAAGATACTCTTGGTAGAATACAAACTTACATCCAAGAAGGACCATTCTTTTCAGAATCTACAATGGATGTAGCCATGGAAGAAGGCGATTAAAATTTGACATAATAAATATTATTTGCTTATTAATCGTAAATAAACAAGGAACTATTTCAAATACATAAAAATGTTGATTTTATTGTTATTAAAAAATAGTTTTTCACCTTTTTAATAAATAAATTGAGCTGTATTTGTTTTTAATATAAATTAAATTCACTTTTTTCGTTTTGTTTTAGACTCTGTCCCAGTTTTAGTTGCTGCTTTTCTTTTAGTTGTCTTGGTTTTTTTATTACCATATTTGGCTGCTAAATTTTCAAAAAATGAATCAACTTGTTGTCCTCGAACTTCCTGTTTTTGCCTTATCATAAGTTCCAAACTGTTTGGTTCTGAAATTATAAGAAAAGATATGTTTTCAATAGTAATCTATTTAAATAATATAGGTAATTAATGTACTGGTCAATGTACACTTTCCATTTATCTATAAGTGAAAACCATACCAGATCCAATTCCTATCTTATTTTTCTCATCTTCTGCTTCTTTAGCTTCACGATTTTCCTTGGCAATTCTTCTTTGACGTTTCTTTGCAGGCTCATGTGTAAAAGCTCTATATGATGGAATTTCACCTTTCTCTATCATTTCCTAAAAATGATTTTTTTTAAATTAGAATGATATATTGGATATAATATTCAACTGCATGACTAATTTAGTATAAAAACTTCAGAGTTTACTTTCATATTGGAATATAATTTGTAGTAGTATGGATATGACCCAAAAGGTTTAATTTAAATTTCGAAATTTTATAAAATAAAATAGCAGAACTACAAAATGAATATCTGTATTTGGATACAGCTTGTAAATAATAATGAATACAAGGATTTACTTAATTTTTGTTTAATAAATTACTTAGTTTTATACATACATTCAGAACTTCTCTGATACGAGGCTCATTTTCTGTTCGTGCAAACTGAACATGGTCTACTATATAATCCATGTTGCCCTTTCCTGTCATGTAAGCTTGTTTAAGATCTTCTCGTTCTTGTTGTGAACCTGCAATTAAAAATGGTCTAAATACAATGAAAGAATGTGGTAGCCACACAATAAAAAGTATGAGAAAATGAAAATGTGATTTTCTATTATTCCTTGAGATGGATGGATGTATGGTTTTTATTTGTTGTTGAAACTTGATTGAAACCAATTTGGACTGTATTTTATGTTCAATTATAATTAATTGAACATAAAATACAGTCCAAATTGGTTTCAATACAGAGTTGTAGAGAAGTTTGTTGTTAAGGGATAACGTTGCATTTCTACCTAACATATTGGTTGCTAGGCAATTTGGGCCTATTTGGCATACAAATATGGGGTTCAGTTGCAAACTCCAACATATGCATAAAGGCCTCAAAATAATATCTAGAAACGGCTTATAAATGTATTTTGGTTTGCAAAATCATCTCAGGTTTATGAGTATCTCAATACTACTCAATAATCTGATCAACATTAATGAATGGTAGGTGTCTTACCAGCATATTCTTTCTCATAAGCTTTGATATCCTCTAATGTTATCTTCTTGAATAATAACCTCCAATACACCATCCAGTCTCGTTCAGCTATTTCATTGTAGTCATCATCATCAACACTCTTGGTTTCATCATATACTGCTCGTTTATTTTCATCAGTAAGTATAGCATGAATACTGCCTAAAACTTTAAATTTCTCTGTTGCTTCCAGTTTCTCATTTTCCTCCACTCTATCGGGATGTACTTTCAATGATAATTTGTGATATGCTTTCTTTACTGAAACAGAGATTTAAGATTTATCAATAATTTTAATGAAGAAAATGATAATATGCAACTTTTAATTGTAGGTATATAAGTATGCGACTTTGATTGAAAAGGACAACAAAAAGATGTCATTTTAGAAGCTCTAGTTTACAAGTTTCAATAAATTTGTTGTAGAAAATATCTGGCTGTTAATATCATATTATTGTGACATCAGATTTCCGTTAATTGGTAAAAGAGAACAACAAAAAACATTTTAAAACCATTTTTAAGAAGCTTTACATCTATTAAATATTAGATATAATATTAACTTTTAATGAACAAATTAAAGACCTGAATTTGGCAAATAAAAACAAAAATCTTTATTTACTATTATTTAAATCGTAATCTTGAAGCATTTTCGCTGTTTTGCAGAATTTAGACATATATACCCATATGAAAAACGAGTTCTTTCTTATAACGTTACGCCAAACAGTATAAATATTATAAAGTAACTAATATAATAAAAATTATTATGTATATGTACCTTCTTTTTCTGTAGACTTTTCGGAAATTCCAAGTATTTCGTAAAGATTAGTCGTATTAAAATACTTATTACACAAATCCAATAGACCCATTATAGGAAAGAAAAATGTAAGTTATTGCAGGAATTTTCGATAATGTAATAAATGTAAACACACAAGAACAGAAAGCAAAATGAAAATATATAATATGGAATTTAGTAATTTACCCGCCAATAACTATTCTTACCCATCTGTGCTGTGGCTAATTGTCAAAATTTTGAAATGCGATATGACTGACGGTTTTTATACTGCGTTGACTGTCATTCAATGTCAGTCTGATAAAGTTTATTTTTGTACATGGCTGTATGGGCGCAGTTCCCTTTGCCTTTCTGATAAATATCTATATTATACATAATGAAAATAAGCTATGTGTAATATTAATAAAAAAAATACTAAAATAACGGTTATTGGTTACTAAAAGCAAAAGATAAAGCAGACTGGTGCGGCGATGGTTATGGTATACACTTCTTCTATGAACTATTTCCTAATATAGGAACTGGCTGGTCAAAAATGAATAACTTACGTGTTTAATCATATTACCTCTAAAGATGATGAAATCCTATTTAGATAATAAAATGGCTAGAATGCATATTGTTGAAATAAATAGTGTAAGGTCCAAAGGTTCCAGTCTTAAAATGGGTGTTCCATCTATTCTTGGATTTTTTTTATTTTCAGTTCACATAAATGACCTTCTTTACATAGAAGTAAAAATGGCAGACAGTTCTGTTTGCCGATGATACTTCATTAATATTTAAAGTCAATCGACATATTAATAATATGCAAGAAGTAAACAGTGCTCTCTTTTCTCTTTTAAAATGGTTTACTGCTAATAATATGCTATTAAATGCAGATAAAACAAAGTGTATTAAATTTACGCTCCCCAATGTAAGGAAGGTAGTCTACCTTCCTTACATTGGGGAGCGTATTATACAATAAACTTATTAACTTTTTGATCATACTGTATTTATTGGTATCACATTAGACTCCAAACTGCAATGGGGTGCTCATATTTCTAAATTGGCGAATAGACTTAGTTCTGCCGCTTAGGAGGTAAGAAGAATTAGATAATTAACAGACGTGGCTAAACTTGTGTATTTAGCTACTTTCATAGCATTATGTCATACCGTATTTTATTATGGGGCAAAGCAGCTGATATAAATACAGTATTTATTTTGCAAAATAGAGCAATTCGCTTCTGGAACCCATACCGTGGGTTCCAAGGAGTCTTTGAGTGAGTGTTTTAAAGAATTAAATATTCTCACCGTTGCTTCTAAATACATCTAAGAAAATGTCATGTATGCCAAGAAGAACATTTACAGTTTTAAAAAAGTAGGTGATTACACTAATAAAAGCTTACGTAATATCAACAAATAAATTTTACCTAAGTGCCCTTTAACGAAAGTTAGTAATTCGTTTTATGGAAATTGCGTAAGGTTTTACGACAAATTGCCAGAGTCTGTACTAAAAAATTCAAATGTCTTATAAAATATTTTCTTTGTGAAAAAGCTTATTATAAATTAGATGAATTTATAAATAATAATGTTTTTGTAGAAAATGTCCATCTTAAAATTCATAGCGCTGACAATGTTATCTGATTGCACAAAGATTAAGTGCGTAGCGGTTTCTATGTTGATTGTCGCATGCCTAATCCTTGTTAATGTAAATATAATTAAAACAATATTTATTTAAAAGAGCAACACACAAGTTTCTTGCTCATTCTTCTTGTGATGAGACTGCATTCCGAGTGAGCGGTAAAATAAAAAAACTTGACTATTCAAAAGCGCTTATATTAAATTTATTTATAAATAAAGATTATTTCTATTTCTATTCAATTAAAGTTTTTTTTTATCCTAATAGAGATAATAATAATCGACCATATCGATTTTTTCAACCGACTCCAAAAAATCCTTAATTGTAATCTAGTATTATTTTTACCAACATTACGTTCATAAAATTTAATATAAATTACAAGCATATCAGTAGGTAGCTACCTGTATACAGTTATCTTAAAAAAATGTTGATGTTGTCACTGTGACATAAGTAAAAATATATATTTGATGATACTATTTATTTATACTGATTTAGGCGAATTTATCAAGTTATTTTAATTACATAATTGGTATATAATGAATTCTCTTAATCTGGCTTCTGGCGATGACACGACGTTATCTCCAAGATCTGTTCATGTCAATGTTGAAAAATTAGAAGATAAGGAGTTAGCAGACAATGTAGCTACAATAAAGTCTGAACAAAATGAAATCACTACTAATATGATTGACAAAAATGAAATGAAATTGAAACATAGGATTGGACAATGTCGAGAAATAATAGAATCGTTCAAGATGGAATTAAAGGAAGAAAAGGCTAAATTAGAAAAAGAAAGCAAAATTCGTCAATGTTCATATGTATCTGAATGTGCACGATTGCTCCCGTCGCCATATCCAGACGTCTCTTTTTCGGACATCTATACGGAAGAATTGCCAAGTGCAAGAAATATTTATGAGGCTAGTGTAGATAGTAAACTAAAATGCGATGAAAATCTCATAGAATATGAGAAACAGTTGCAAAAATACCAGAACACATTGAATATGGTTCAACTAGAGAAGAAAAATATCATCAGAAAACAAATGCTGGCTAAGGCTTATAGGTTTAAGATATTGGAAGTGGAAAATCAATGTAATATTGAATTACTGCGAATTAAACAGAGCTTACAATGTCTGAAGCCATTGCAAATGATTGTGAACAAGTGGAAATGTGAGACAGATAAGTCTTCATCTGATTTAAATAACTTGGAATTGATGCCTATATATTCAGAATTAAGTACAAACAGTACTGGAAATGCTATAAGGTTTTCTAAAGATTCCAACTATACTAGTGAGACCTTAGAAAAACTTGTACAAGGTGATCTAAGATGCACATCATCTAATTAATAATTTTATCAATATTTTCTTTGTTATTCATGTTATAGTTATGGTATATTTATTGTTCTTATTGTATTGAGACAAAGATAAAAGAGGGAATCCGAGTTCCTACCTTCTTTAATTTTTAACTTGCTTTAAAAAGAGATTTAGAAAATTTTCGTATTATATATATTCTAATGGCACATCTTTTAGCTGATTCTGGGTTGATATTGACTGTAAACGATTTAAATTACTCCCGGTTTAGTTTATTGATTACGTACCTACTAATGTGACGTAAACGCGCACGTGACACCCCTGGTGCTTTTAGTAACCATTTATTGATTACTTGTTTGCCACCATAGTAGTATAAAAAAAAAAAAATGTAATTAAGATGGCTTTTTTGGAACAATATACGTCAAATGTAATAAACGGGTAAAAAAGATAAAATAAACGGGTGTTTATACAATATAAACATTTTGGTTTCTTCGTATTTTTTTGAGCCAGACCTTCGTGTTGTTTATTGATGACAATCGACGATGACGGCCTCGATGGTATAGCAGATTAGCACACCGCAACTCCTTACATCGCAAGTATACAACGTACACAAAAGCTATACAGTATATAAGCACGGTACAAACATTTGTATTCGTGAGTATTATAAGTTGTATCTGTTTGGGTATTATTTATTATTATTGTTATAATTTCTATGAAAGTGTTTATCAGTTGTCACTAATGTTTAACTATAACACAATTCTGCAGCTTTAGCCTAGTTGGCGTTATAATGTGAATTGTCTTAGGAAAAAAAATATTCTTCGTGTTTTACGACTTTTTATTGTAGGTGTAGTCTATCATGCTTACTCGCGTGTATGTTGGTACACAAATACTTACATTGCTATCAATAATGCGAAAAATTTTAGTGAATCTTAAACTTTGCTAAAAATTAACGAAAAAGGGTGTGAAAATTCGTTTTCAATAAATTAGAACCCGAGGAGGACCTCCGTAGTAGACCACACACATAGAGGCACGCGCTTCGAATGCTGCCGACTTTTTATTCTCGCCGCTTGAGCATTGATCGTGTCCGATCGGCACTCGTCGGCACCCGGTCGGCAAGCTTCTTCTGTCTGATATCACACACATCAATGTGCGCCTGGGCAGCGCCCGTTCAGTTAGGAAATTGAACTTTATTTTAATAAGATTCCAATTTGTCAATTAGAGGGCAACGTATGAGCTAAACTGGTTTGACTTCTTTACACCTTGTGTCTTTAAAACTTAAGGCTTATTTTATGGATATTTTAAAAAAATATTAAACTTTGTAGCATAAGTAAGCTATACTTGCATAATTTTATTATTATTAGTTACTGATATAGATCCCCCAGATGGGGTAACTTATGCAGTTTTATGTCAGTCTATTATAATTGTCTCACAGCCTGACGCATGCATTAAGATTTAATGAGCTGAAATTAAAATTTTAAGTATTAACCTAGTTACAGAATTATTAAAAAATGATCAGGGATAAGTTCTGTCAGTCTTATAAAACGTAATGTGCTTAATACGTAATGCATACAGACAAACTATGAAATTCAGGGACATAATTAAATAGGTTTATATTTAATTTTATTTATGCACTAGTGTGCCAGCGACTTCGTACATGTGCTCATTTGTAAATAGTCAGTTCTCCTTCTATGGTTTATATTTAAATTACCTACATGTAACAAAATATTTTACTAATTATTATAAAATAATAAAAATAGAAAAATTTCAATGTAATGTAGGGTTTTGGTAATTACAAATGTAGGTAAGAAAGTGTACGGACACCTACCTACGTAATACGTAACAAGTAAATATGAAGTTCCAAGGAATCCAGGACTAAGTGTCTTGTGCATTGTGGATCTAAAATATATATGATCTATAATACAATAGTCTTTACAAGTTATTAGATACCTAATACTGAATACATTACGTTGTCAGATAATCTCTAATCGGTCCGTTTATATCAACGGCTTTTACAGTTTCTAATTACAACCGATTTTTTTAAATAGGGTAGTAACCCAATAGGCCACGTTGTCAAACAATGCTCACCTATTGGTATGTTTTTAAACCAACACTTACTAGGTACGGTTAGTTGTTTGTTTGGTGTGAGGAGATCTGTCACTACTCCCATGGCGTCAGGGACACGCATTCGTGTAAGGTCTCGAGAGCTTTATGGAAGAGTAAACAGTTTAAAACACTAGAGGCCGCGTATATGTGTTCAGCACTCTCCTCCATTAACCATCACCGACACCTCGGCCGGTGCTTTGACGAAAATAATGTTTGCTCTCAAATGTATGGAGAAGGTGCCGGCGCGACACTCGCCAGCCACTTGGTACAGTTTGCTTTGGCCGCCTTCTTAGTAGCTGGTAATCTGCTTGTAGGTTTTATACTAAGTAGGTGCATATCTATGAAATGTGAAACCTATTGGGTACCATAGAGATTCGTATGAATTCTGTGGAAGTAGTTATATATGCACATGCACGTAACATCCTGAAATTAATAATAACCTAGGTCAGTTCACATATATTAATCTTAAACTAAGCAAGTTCGTACTTTTTTCAATATAGAATTATGTATACATAAAAACATCTATATCAATACACACCTACTCACGATTACAAATGTTTGTATCATGAAGAAATTTAACCGGCTACCATAGGTAGTAAGACGATGTACTAGACCAGCGAGAATGTCATATATCTAGAATACCTACTTACCCCCATAAATGTTATACAGTATCTCATGAATAACGATGGTAATGATTCTGTTTGTAGGTATATTTTAATATAATCAAGTTTTCAACTTCGTCTATTTTTTATTATTTATTTTTTAAATTATTAAAATGGTTTATTATTAATACGTATTTTTTAAAGTTAGAATACCCATTATGTTAGTACAATATATAATATAACTCCTAATTAAATTGATATCAATGCTGTTCGTACTGGTAGGTATATTCTATCTCCGATTTGATCCCCGATTTACATCGTCTTTAACTACGGAGTGTAACACTATCCCAGGCACAGTGATTTTTGCCTCTTACAACTTTGGATCTTTTGAAGTCAATACTGAATTAGACACTATTTGGCGGCATGATCACTCACTCACGGGTGAGATTGCGCTTAAACGCGCTTGAATTTCGTAATCCAAAAAATTTTTGATTGGATTTACGATTTATAAATTTCAAAGAATTTTGATCACACGAATTTATTTAACCAACACCATAACCGACAATTTCGATTAATATTTTTTCACTAACTTCCGGTTATTATATAACCAACCAAATTCATCAGGAGATATAGGCAGCTCTCTACCACGTTACATTAAAAATACTAGTTGACAATCCCCTGATTATGCCATCTGAGGTTATAGTTGTGATCATATATGTATATAGTTTAGAGTCTTGCCAAACAGGTAAAATTATTACCTGTTAAAAAGGACATTGATTCGACGTTGTAGGCTTTCGAAGCGGATATTTATTTTAACATTCCGGTGAACGTTAAATCGCTTTTGACATCCTTTTCAGAAACATGAATGAGCCCGCAAGCCACGAAAACATCATAATAACAATAAGATTAGTTTATTGGGTTAGTTTATGATTATTTAACTAGCATTGTTGGTTTCTACTTGCGTCTGTCCGCAATCACCAGTGGCGCCAATGTTAGCGATCATTGATGTAGTAAACTAAGTGTGTATTGTTTTGTTACAACTTCCTCTCCTTTACTTTTCTTGGTGTGAACCTAGAATCTTTCTAAGGCCGTATTTGTAGGAGATTAATTATTAGTAATATTATACAACAACGATTTAGATTGTAGTGGCCTTGTAGTTGTTACCCCAACCTGGACTCAATGATCGTGAGTTATAACTTATAATTCGACCAAGACAAAAAAATGTATGTCAATTTACATTTCTGATTGACTCTCTGGCGACGGAAACGCATTCCTGGAAACACCTAGAACAACCCCAATAAACTCTAACTACCCCATCTGGGAGGTCAAACAGTCGTGAAAGTACATTACCATTACAAGAAATCGGTTTGAATCTTTATAGAATTAGTATGAAACTAACAGTAACAAAATCAACAGTATACTAATAACCAAGCAAAAGACGAATCAACTAAAAAATGCGAGATCTCTCATAAAAAACTTTTTATGCTTTTATTTATCATAAAAAGTTTTATGTTACGTTGAACCAATTTTAAATATCACTATTTTGTAAAGTTTCGCTAGGTTCCATCTGAGGTTATCTTATATTAGAATGTGAAAATAAATTATAATAAAAATCATCACTATTAATTTTTAACAATTGTTTCAAAGACTAGTCAATTGTTACTGCAATATCAGGAATTTGGTTTCCACAGATGTAATTCGTAAGTACCTTTTTTAAATATATTTCCCACACCTAAAGTACCTACTGGCTCTGTGATGAATAATACAATGAATAAGGCAACGTATACATCACAATTGCTCCTTAGCGATTCCCGTAATACATTACAATGATTCATAGTGTAAGTATAGAAAAAATATTATGTTTTGACAAGTTTTCATTAGCTTAGCAGCGGCGCAGATAAGGATCCAAAGCTATCTTATCAGCGGTTTGCACTGAAAGGCTTTGTATGATTAGGTCAGGCGCATTAGCATTTTGTTGTACCCTTTTGTTGAAGGTGCGGAAATAAAATCAGTTCACACGAGACCATAATTCTAAGTATTTTTGCCGATAATCTTTCTAACGATGTTATTTAGTGGCCTTAAATTTATTTTAGCGTTATAGGTATTAATTCCGTGATGCTATAACAACTGTTCAGCATTCATTGTAATTTGCATGGCGGCATTTTCCTTATCTATAGAAATATTAAAATGATGTATGTAGGTATGTGCTTAGGTACAGTAATTTATGAAATACTTACTATTAAACTATTATTTTTATGAGACACAAGACTTAACGGCTGGTGTGAGTATGAAAAATAAAGGAAAACAAAAGGACAAATTATGATTTACGAGCTGTTTATGCAGCCCATTTTTTATTGTATAGATGTAGGACTTGCGCTGCTTACAAATTGTCCTAAATAGGCAGTCACTGTTATGCAAATGGGCATATAAATGTCTCCACTAACGAAGTTTTTCCTGTTTCAGGATAAAATAGCAAGAAAGTTTTTATTGTTAAAAAATACTGAGCGAAATAAATAAAGCAACTATATTATTCGATTTTTTTTTTCAAAGTAATCTGTTAGGTACTTTCTTTCATATTGGATGTTGATTAATGACTTGTTTTATTATTTCCTTAAATTTTGAATATTACACCTTTAACTAGTCGTTGTTTTGACTAGTTTTGTAGTACCTAGTGATATTAAAATTATGCTATACCAAGTTTTCAATTTATTATTCAAAACCAAGATAATATTATGTTTTCAAATCAAATCCGAATAAAACTACGATTAGGTATACAATACAATGAAAATATGGGACAAGTTAAAGTCTTTTTTGAAATGGTACCCTTTAAGATTGAAAATATAATGACTAGGTTTATATTAGGATAGTTCTTAGATATTAAGGCTGTACAATATATCTTATATCAATATTTCGAAATACAAACTTATATATGTATACCTTCCTTACAAGTTATCCTTCGTTTTTCATATAAAAGTGGTACGTAGTTTTGTTTTTGAACCAAAAACATGGAATGCATTTCATTAATAATGTGATGATACATTAATCACATTAAGTTAATAAAAATATATATACCCAATCTGTGTCTTACATTAAATAGATTTTTTGTTGATACCTAAGACTACGTAAGCCGGTTTAGTTAAATTTGTAATACTACCGTAATCGTTATCAAAAAAGTAGAACATAGTGGTGTGGACTGTAGCTTAACATATTTACAATGTAGACGCAGTCAATCAAGTGATGATTATATGGTCTTTGTCACTGGTGTCTTGTTCGCCCCCACTCATCAGCTAGCTTACTAGCTTGTCACGGACAAATAATTACTCGTTTCTGGATGCGTTTCTTGTAATTTCACACTATTGAAGACGGCTTTTACTTTATGTGATTATGACGTAAAAATATCAGGAAAGAGTGTATCATGTAGTGTGTAGTGTGTTTAGTGTGTGTTTTATAAACAAGTTAATCATAAATTAAATGTAGTGCCTAAGTAGTTTATAATATACTTATACAGCAAATAGTCACGGCTGTTAACACACCTACTAATTTACATAATTAATGTTTATACACATTGGTAAATAAATTCTAAATAACCGCTGTAGAGGTCATTGCCAAGATCTGTAAGAGCATCGACTTGATGGATTTTGAAAAATGATGTGGTCGCAAGTGACTGAGTGTCAATATTTAATCTTAAAGGTCTGTTTCCCATGTGGAACTTCTTATTACATTACAACTTATTACAACGATACGTTTTATATCCTTGTTTTGAGAGACAAAGAGTCGTTAGGTGCCCAATAACTCCACTGTACTGACCTCATGTGTAATATTAATAATTTATGGAGCAAAGTTCTAATTGTGTTTCAATGAGCTTTACAGCAGCCGCCGCCGATAAAGAACGTGTAAACAGTATACCAGCCGTGAAAACATTAATTCGGTAGTACGTATTTATGTAATGCTACACCGTGTTTTGGAAATTTTAATTCTTTTAGTCATCTCTATATTTATGTTTAATTTTGAAATTATAAACCGACTACATTGCTATTATAAACAATGTTTATACTATAGATTATAACTTAATACAATAACTATAATTTGTTCTTAGGATTGTAAATGTATCTACTAATTGATCGCTGTTTATAAGTTTATGAAAGATATGTTATTATGGGAAAAATATTGTTAGGGGACTAATTAATGCTAGAATTTTTGTTTGTTTATGATATCGCGGCGTACGCATCTATACCGCGCTATATGCAGCACGCGCAGAAACTCTGTACAGTTACTAGGTATATGTAACTGCAAAGAGTTTCTGTTATCACGAGTAGGGTAACAATGGCCACAGTATGGTTTACAGACATATGGGAAAGTATCATAGTTTTGATTAATTGACATTAAATATAATGATTAGACATATTCATTTTTTAATTTATTCATTTATTAATTCAAAAACCGTTTTCATAAAGAAAAGCCTTCTACAAAGAAAGCAATCATATTTATACTTACATATAAATAAAATTGGAGTGTCTGTAACATTTAAATAAGCATTTTTTACTACATTCATATGAATATAAATACGGTATATAGGTACAGAAAATATTTTTTTTTACAATTTTTGTCTATCTGTTTGTTCCGGCTAATCTCTGAAATGGCTGGACTGATTTTAACGGGACTAATTTTTAGCAGGTTGCTGATGTAATAAGGAGTAACTTAGGCTACTTTTATTTTAGAAAAATAAAGTTAAATTCCACGCGGACGAAGTCGCAGGCACAGCTAGCTTTAAATATAATAATAAATAAATATAACAGTTAATTGTGTTATTTTAAGAGTAAAAAATAAGAAATTCATGTATATATGAATACTATACATGTTGTATTATAGTGAAAGTAAAGAAGATACAACAAACAGGATAGTTAAATTTCATTAATAATATTTTTATGATTCCGGAGCATTATAAATGCTCCGGAATCCCAAGAGATTTTCGGTTGATGCGAATAAACTGCATGGTTGTGCGATGCGCGATGATACGGTGGCGGCGGTACGTAAGGGATGCAGGCTTCGAACCCGGTGGTGATCCGACGATCGCACCGGGCTTCGGAGTCGGCTCTCAGTGTCGCTTAAGTCGCGGCGCGCGTTGGTCGTGCGTCGAGCGCGCGTTCAGTGATGACTACGAGATGAGGCTGTCGGTGGTGCTACTGTGGCTGGGCGCGGCGGCGGCATGTGGCCCCGGCCGTGGCTTCAATAGCCGCCCCCCGATGCGACGTGTCGATCCCTTCGTCAACGGCCAGCACGATCCCAACACCAGTGAAAACAACAGAATGGCCAGCGGCCCTTCGGAGGGCCGCATCACCAGACACGACGAGAAGTTCAAAGACTTAGTGCCTAATTATAACCCGGACATCGACTTCAAGGATGACGAGGGTACCGGTGCTGATCGCCTGATGACACAGGTGAGTGTGTTTTACCAGTGTTTCACCCCGACTCACCTACTTACTCAAGATGTTGGGCCGACGGCAGACTGATTATATTCAACTGAAGTTTCCTATGTTATCCGAGAAGTGCATAAGGCAACCCCGTTATAGCTCTAAGTTGTCTCCGAAACAATGGTTTCATGAAACTTCTGTTATGAAAACAGCTCAGTGCGCGGCTAGGGACAATCGCTGTAAATAAACATTACGTTCGTAGAACAATGGAAACAAATTGCGGGCGTTACGGTAGCTTCGTAGCGAGTGTTTCCGAATGTAGCACTGCAATTACACAGGCTTTGTCAATAAATATTTTGACGCTGTAACTAATGGATGAATGATGAATTCTTTTCAATTTTGATGCCAGTTTCGGTAAATATATGGCTATCATAAAAGTTGGTGTCGAAGGCATTCAGTGTCATGCGCCGTCACTCACAGTGCTTTGTAAAAAGTTAAATACAACTTACGGGAAACTTATTGTTGAGGGTTAGCTCATTGTAGTGCATATTTTGGTTCGTTGCATTAGGTATAACAGCACAGACAAAGAAAACAAAGTAACCATTATTTTAATTGAATTGAATGTTACCTACATAGTTTATTATGCGGCTACTGATTCTTTCGCATTAAGTACCTATACTAACACTACCCGACGTTAAAGTTATATATTAGATAGATAGGTGTGTTTACATGTTTTTTATTTGTGTTATATAATTAATACTAAAATTTAATTTCAACTTTTTTTAATATAAAACGATAGATAAATATAAATTATAGGATTTATTATGCACGTATAACACGTTGCATACTATTCCTTGAAGTCACTTTCGGCGTTTCTCTCATCTCGCGTTTAGGTAATAACGACCACATTAGATACCTACGCAAGTCACGGCTGCTTCATGGCGCGCCTTGGGAGAAGGTGATAGGTAATTCGTAGATCGTTACCTCGTTCATGTTATACATACGGTCGACACCAAACAATAAGTATGTACTGTAGAGTAGAAATTAAAATAAACTCTACCTATCTAAAAATAATCCACTTGTCGGCAACTAAATGCATATATTTAAAAAAAATATTTGATAATAAAATGTATTTAATTAATTTGCAATAAAATCGTAGATAATGTGTTGTTGTCTTGTTTTAATAAAATAATAAATTTATTAGATTTAAAAATTTAAGAAGAATTATACAACGAATAATAAAGGGATATCGTGTTTTTTTTTGTGATCGGACCTTCTAGAAGCCTTTATGTGTTGCTTGAGTTACCTATATTTTTTAATGGAATTTGACCACTTATTGTAGACATTTTTGGTTTTTCTATTCAGGGTATTAATTAGGTACTGCACGTGGTTTATGGGTATTCTTGTCTTTTCTTACAGTAAACCCGTTAAGAGAACTAACAAATACAGATATCTATTGCTTTTTCGGTTTTAGCGGTTTCAGTGTAATAAGTAATACAGTAACATTTTTCAATGATGTGTTCCTTAAAATTATAAATCAAAGTTGTAAATTTGATCAATGAAGGTTTTATTTATTTTATATGATATACGAATACACTTATATATATTTGAGTATTTTCGTGTTTAGAACTAAAAGTTTAGCGTAATATTTTCAGCAGGTAATAATAATTTCAGGTTAGTAGACATCCGTAAACTGCTTATGTTCATACATAGCAGCCTGACCGTTCTAATGGGTTGTCAAACATAACCGCATGTTGACAAACACCCAAACAAATATTCGCCATTGTTGTCCATACAACCTGAAAGCAATGTAGGTTACCAAGACACGTGCTTCAGTATAGTCTCGTAAATACGATTGCTATTTTCTACTACTAAAAGTATTTTTACAATTAGGTATAGTTAATTCTTATATAGGTACAGTACCAAATACCAACCATCCAATTGTGATAAAATTGAAGTATGCAGGATCAACTCAGAAATAAACCTTAGAGAAAAAGATTTTATTGACAAGTGATGATTCACTACTACAAACTTACCTGACGTGACGTGCTTACGCATGTACATATATACATATTATATATGTATACACATATGTAAGGGATTTTCCGAATTTCCCACGGGAATTGTAGTTACGGGTTCGCGTGGGCGAAGCCGTGAAAACAGCTGGTAAAACATATTTTTTAGGACAATATCTGACATCATACATTTGCGTATGCTAATATATTTAAATAACTACAAAAAAATAGGTACCTAGATAAATTTGTTGATATAAAATATATAGGCATAGACTAGAAATTGGCAGAATAATTCTAAGTCTTTAAATAAATCAAATATATCAGATTTATCTATTTTTTGACTAAACTAAGGATATATCAATTATTTAAATGAAATTGCTTTCTTTTGATCTTGAACAAATTGCTCGATATTGCTCATATCTCCAGAAGTCCTGAACTCTAGATGGTAGATGGGGGAATGAAGGCCTTACAGTGTAGGGCGTTACTTTTTTTAAGAAATGTATTATTTATAGAGAATCTTGTAAACTCATAGAAAAAGTACGTATTATTGCCGACATAATATATAGTATTTTATATAAGTAAAAATGTCATTAGATTCGTTCCAGCCATTTTTCAATATTTATTGTATATATACAATATTCATAGTATAATGTAGATAATGTTCTGTATGTAAATATACAAAAACGCACATATAGGCATCTGTCTAAAATTCTGAAAAGATTCACCCACAAGTATACTTTCTCTGCAACCTATTTCGAAATGTAAATATCAACGCACAATCTGAAATAGCTTCGAAAATGTCCACCTATTGTTGGGTGCATTCGACTTGATTTAGCGATTGAGACAGGTGTTTATGCTCTAATTCAAGCCCAAGCTCGATACACTTCGATTCCAGACTATTGCAAACGATATTTCTAGTCCCGATAACCTAAATCTTAAAATAGTTGGTCGGTCTCTCAAAGGAGCCTTGTTTAAACACTTATTTGCATATAACGAAGCACGTATAGTTAATGAGATTTGCGCAGCAAATATTTTTAATAGAGTAAATAAGGCTTCGTAGAATCCAGTTATGTGTACATATAGAGATAATAATCGGCATGAGATGGGTTGTACAGACAATCAGTAAGTTGCATGTGTGTGCGTGGAAGAAAGAGCGGCGCGAATCCTCCGGCCGCGTTGGTTATGTTATGTGCCCGCGCCGCCGCCGCCGCCGCTGCCGCGCCGTGGCCGCGAGCAGCACATAGCCGCAGCCGAGCCTAGCAGCCTTGCATTCGTAAAAATCTCCAAACCGGTTCGATGCGCCTCCATTACTTTCTTTCTGCCTCCACTGTGCCTCCCATTTTAACTCGGGTCCACTTTTTATCAGGAATCGGTATCTCCGTCTAATAGTATTATTTATTTCTCATAAATAAGTAGGAATAAAAGTAAAGTTAATGCGTACGGGAGACGGTTGTTATGTTACATGCTCAAATGTTTTAAATTTACTTAAATGAGTTATGTTCGTTTCATTGGATTGCACCCATATTGCGTAATTTGATGTTGACAGCTTCCAATCTATGTAAGTAGCATAAACTTGGATGTATATAGAATACCAAAAAATATAGTACTTATGAAACTCTGCATACAACTACATACATAGAGGTGACATTTATGTCAGATATGTAGGTAGGTACTACGTCCTCTACACATCGTTTGGTATTAGAATTAGATCAAATAAAAAAAATATAGGTATAAGTAGTAGTACATGTTATTAATAAAATACTTGATTAGCGTTATGTATACTTAAGGCTATTTTAGGAGGGATTAAATTTTCCATTATAGAAGGCATAAAGCGGCTAGCCGTAGAAACCACAGAATAGGTGCGCGACCGCATTAACCTGGCTCTCCTCCGATTCCAATCGGAATTACTTGCCATTTTACGTATGTTTTTATTTAATATTTTATATTCTTGGACGCGAATAAGTCATGGACGAGAAAGGGGGTGTGGCATGCTTGCGGGGGTAGAGGGACATAAATATCTCAGTGATTTATGGGCAAGGCGGTCGCGGGATAGGTCAGCATTATTCAATTTCGTATTTGAGGCTCGAGTTACAATGAGCTTTTACTGCGGTGTGCGCGGGCAGATAGCGCGGCAATCCTGGCTGCCACACCAACTTTTGTTATCTACTTTTTTAAACCCCATTGTAATCCTGAGATTAGTTCATGTTTAATGTTTTATTAGCTTATGGAAACCTCAATGTCCTAAATTGTTTACTTTAAAATTTTGCCGACGATCATTTTTTAAGTGAGCAAATTAAACAAACATTTTATTTGACGAAATTGTGTTAATGGCACTTAATTATCGACTGTTAGGTATTATTGATTTTATTTCATTGTCCGATACGCTAAAGTGATTTAATTTGTTGGTGGCAAAGACACCGCCACTTAAATTAGATACTTTTCGGCTTATTAGCGCAGAATAAAAAACGGAATGAGCCCCGATCGCTTTATGAATAATTGACCATAATCAAATTAATCCTACAATCCTACGGTGGGTTTATTACGTTGTAAAATGTTATAAGGACCTCCTAACAGCCGCGTGTTTATTATTGGCGTCTAAGCATATTGATATCAACAGCTAATTGCATGATATTAAATTATATGTATTTATTATGCTAGTTAATCACGACAATTGTTCTAAAATAAGAGAACTAATACCTATATTACGTTTAATAATAGCAAAATTGTAGAAAACAATAGGAAATTGATTACAACTGAAACTTGATGCACCTACCTAATTAAGCCCCTGGAATTTTACAGTATTAACGAAAATAAGTCCATACTTATCAGAACAGTGATGCTGAGACTTACCTGTTTATTGCCAGTTAGGCATACGCAATCCGAAATTTTGTTTAAATAGTTATTAAATGTTATGGTTTATATAGTTTATCTCATCAGTTTATTGTTGATTGGACTTTTCCGTACACTATCACAAGGGAAACCTTTTTATATGATCTACATACAAATTGTAATGAGTAAGAATTGATATATCTCAACGAGTCGCTAAATTCATGTAAATAACTTTTACGGTGGGATTATTTACGCGGATCTACATAATCTCTGATAATCTGACATCAAACATGTTTTTACAGTTGTCACATCTAGTTCATAATATTTAATGGTTTTAATATAAAGCAAACAATAACTAGTGTGAACTTAAAGTATTTATGGTTAACTGGATTTGATGTTACAAATACAATTAGTATTTTCATTACAAAGGGATAAAGTGACTATAGTTTTGTTAGCTTTTGTAGTTTATCTTTAACCTTAACCTTTGATTTATAAATAGTAGGTATAATGATAGATGTAATAAAGATATCCATGTAAGTATAAAGTATAATAACTAAATTTCAAAATAATAAAACATAATTTTATGAATATTTTATTTTATTATGAATAACAAATTTGAGATTTCATGTGAATTCCTCTTAACATTTGCAAATAGCCTCGGAAACACTTGTTCAAATAATATTAGTAATACCATCCTGGCATGAGTTTACGTTTACTCCTTGCGATTAGTTCGAAGTAAGTACGGGTTATATCCCTTTCACTCATTTGGTGAGTGAAGAAGAGAATCGAAAAGACATTCGCTTTTTAGTGATCGAATGAAGTAAATTTTAGTCCAGAGTAGGCCTTCCTACTAACTGACAGGTCTTTGAACCTACGCATGTTTGCGGTTAGTTTTATATAGTTGCTTCTTTAGGTGGCGATGAATTAACGATTTGCATTTCTCCGACTAACGTAAACATCTGTGGTGATATATGTAAACACGGTGTGTTAATATCTGGCTGAGAATCTTAGACGCTTGGAGTACTGAAACTCGTAGCTAGACATTTCTTGCGGTCTGTTTAACTGGCTAAAGATAAATGGTATTTTCATAGTAGATTTATAAATATATAATAAATAATTTTGATATTTGCATTTTCTTTTTTATCTCTAATATTTAAATATTCAATAGACTGAATGCCTGCTTGTTGTAATACGTGGATACGTATATATACTATATAATACGTGGATAGTTAAATTTCTTTAGTTTTATAAATTTACTTTATTTATTTAACTGTAGGTACATAAACTAATATTTTATTCAAGAAGCTAAATATGTGAGTCTATATATAATAAAAGACTTGAAATCAAGAATGGCTAAGAGAATCGACTGAGTTTCGACTGCCTTCACCGGGAGAGACAATATATTTATTATATGCGACAATATATTTATTATATTTTTACTCAATGGCATTATACTACAGAATCTATTTTATATACTATACCCCACATTTGTTTATATAAGTTTTCAAGTTTCAATTGAGATGTGGAGTTTATAAAGATATTAATATTTGTTAGTAGTTATCGCTTCCTCGGTTTCAATATATTCTTGTGATAGTCAGCATCAGGTGTATTTTTGTATAATTATTTATTATCTATATGTAAATAATTATATAGAAGTACACCTGCACCTATCAAATATGAAAATCGTTGAAACATACAAACAGGCGACCTAATATATGTTTATCTTATCGACATAAACTACAATCCCTCGCAAAAGCGTGTCTGAGTAGATATGTTTTAGAATAACGTTTGTTTTAATTATTATTACAGCAAATATTTGTCACGGTACAGCTGTTGGTTCTTATCTTCGTCTTATCTGTCAAACCTCAGTCAATGCTACACATTGCCATGCAACACAGGCCATAATAAGCCACAGCAAGATCCAAGTATATTAAACTTTTCTCCTTCACTAGCTTTAATGACTGAAACCTATTCTTAGAAAGAAAGAAATAACTATAATAACGAAAACATACAATTATGAATCAATATGAATTTTACTATGTATGAAATACTCGAAGTTGTTACTGATTTATATATATTATTTAATAGTTTATAGATAGTAGTTTATATGAGATATAAATCATCACAGATCAATAAAACATAGTCCGTAAATCCTGAAGATCATATTCAAACATAGCGGATATAGGTTAAATTATTCATGAAATGATAGGTATTTATTTATAAATTAGGACATCGTGGTGAGTAGTAAGTAGTATTCTAGTCAGTTTATGTTAGTAATTTTTGTATTTAGCTGTTTTGAAAAAGTAAATATAAAAGTGATCTATACTATTAATTTTTAATAAACATTGTAAGTACACAGTTACATGTAATATGTTATGAAAAACTATGACTATAAATCATGAGACCAATTTTATTACTTTCTATTAAACTTTTAAACGACAGATACCTACTATGACCTGTATTTTAAGTTTTAATATTTAATGTTTTTATTTACTCCTATATGGCTTGACATTAATCTATTAGTACTATAATTATAACTATAATAATTTTATATTAGTACTATAATAATTTTGCATGTATAAACTATATTGTCATATACCCTAAACGAAATAAATAAATAATAGGTACGGTTTTTCAGTATACCCGGGAACTGAAAACAATGTAGGTAGATATTTACTCATATACGCGGTCGAAATCGTGGAATTTGCTCAAAGTTTACAACATGAATCATCATGAATTTTCCCATAGGAATTATCAGAAGTATTTATTTATTTATGGTTGCTTCAGTACAATAATTCCAGGTTATTCTGAAACTAGTACTATGTATTATATATTTGAATATATTTTCAATATTTTATAATACAACCACAACTAATAATTTGTCATATTGATCTATTATCTGATGATATTGCAAATGATCTCATGAATATTATTAACCAAGTACTTTTTTAGAAGTTATTATTAATTAACGTAAGTAGGTATATCTAGTCACAACATGTAATATGGTGTCTCTGTCCATTTAAGTCTGTTCTAGTGTTTTCTTATTTCAAACACTGCTAAATTTAAATTTAAATAATGATACTTTGTATAAAAGGTCAAGTACCTTTGTAACTCTTTTTCTGTGACATAATTAGTATTTTTTCAATTAGAATCTTAAAATCTTAACGATCAATTTACAGGGAAATCCGAACTCTCTTGTTGTTTTCCGAATAAAATCTGGAATTGATATCTGCTATTAACAATATACAAGTAACGAATAGGTATAGGTACGAAAATTTAAAACTACGAAATATAAAGGATCAAACTAAACATCCAGGACGTTTGTTACATCTTTTAAATATCAGAATCTCATAAATAATGTTATCATAATAAATATCCTGTTTATGTAATACAATTGTAAACAACTGTGAAAAAAGTTTAAAACAATGTTTATGATTGCGAATGTTCAAAATCCATACTACAGTGGGTATGTGCAACGTTATTAAAAAAAACCCATCTGTGATTACATTTGTGATCATGTTTACATCCGTATTTAAATCATGGTAATCCCGGCAATAAATTTGTACATATAGGTTCATCGTTAGGTATATCTAATTTATATAGACGTTTATGTTATGGCTTATATGTAGATGTAGGAACATTTACTAGTTTCAAGAATTTCACGATGTGTTAATACGTTATTGATAGATGTTAGTAATTTATTGCTTTAAAATGGTTACATATACGAGTAAGTACTTACTCTTCCTTGCTTTCGTAAGATGTTGATTCGATGCTTTTGATGTTGATATGTAGGCACCTAAATAATGTGTAGTATAGCGATTGTTTATATAAGATAGAATAACAGACGGTTTTTAAAATATTGAAGTATATTTATATTGTATAAAACGTCAATCTAATTATTTTAGTCACCCGATGGGTAGTGGTAACTGTCATAACCAATCATGGATATTGCAGATTATCCTGTAAAATGAATGACGTCCTACATATATTGCTACTTCTGAAGATTAATGAATATATATACATATAATAACTTATACTTCTATTATGTATTAATTATAAAAACCCTAAAAAATATTGTTGTTTCAAGTTTGTTAAATTCTGAAAAATAGGTCAATCACTACAGCATGTAATTCATTCGATTACATTCTATGATCAGAAAGCTGCGTATCGGAAATGACAACAATTTTTTTCTCTATTTTTGCCGGACATATAAAGTAAAGGGGTACACACATGATTTAAGTGCTCATAAAAATCAGGCAGAGCCTGTACTCGGCGTGTCGATCGGCACTTAAATCTTACACCCAATAAAAGTGCACCTCGCAAAGGCACAGGCCCGTAATTGGTCCTGCTGAACAAGATTACACTCCCAGTGCAGCGATCGCTGCGGACATACATTTACGACTCTCATTGGTCCAGTTTAATGATGTGTGACAACTCGATATGAAGAACAATAAGTCTGTAATTGGATTTTTACAATGTAGAAAATTTACATTCGTGCGCTTTAGCCGGCCACTTGTTTCGAACGGAGGTATTACCGTTCATAATTTATTAAATATGACTTATGGTATGCATTGATCTTAAAAACAAAAAGTTTTCAACACATATATTCCTTGTGTCTTTAAATGAGGTAAGGCCGCAGCGGGCTGGTTGAGATGCGCGCACGCAGGCGCCGCGGGACGCCGTTATCCCCCGCACCCCTGTGCCACCATCACCTTTATTTATATTTATTTACCTTCCCTTCATTCACCGAGGGCCGCCCTTTCGGCTCTTTTTGCCGCACCGTAATACGACCGATACAAATATTGTGAAAGAGGCTGTGGTTTGAGTGAATTTATTGTGTTACAATTTGTTCGACGACTGACGCCTGCATTCCGGTAAATTTATTTGTAGTAAAATCTCATTGAACATCACACACATACAGGTATCTTTATTTACCTTTAAAATGGAATGATATAAGTACTCCGTAGTGCATCACGATAAACTATACCTTCACAGCGTAACGTAGATAGGTAATGCCTATACAGAACTGTAAAATAAATTAAATTAAATAAGAGGATATATTTCTTCATCCACTCACTTAAAAGATACTTTATAAAGAAAATATTTTTATTATAGTACGCTATTGGTATTTTTTACTGTATCAATAACCACCCATAATATTACATAATCTATTATTTATACATATTGTAACAAAAACAATATAGATCTAAATCACTAAAAATTGTTAGGACTGAAGATCAAATCTTCACCCCATCTGAATTCTGTATCGCGGTGACGTTCACGTGCATCAGTTATCATGATAAATGGCGTATTTATTTATCCGACGAGCCTAAATAGCTATGGTAATATTGGCCCTACAACGGCACAAAAGGTAACAAAACACAAAAGTTGAAAAAGGTAAACCGCGCTATTTACAAAGTGGCTAGCGAGGACCACACAGCCACAATCGAGCCGCGCGTGCGACTCAGCCGCTTCACGATAAAAAAAAATCATTCCCAACATTGATCTTTTTTCGTTTATGAGATCTCGCATTTTGGTGGTGTGATTTGTGACATTCGGAAATGTTAATGGCACATCCGATTGATTTAGTTTTTGCACTCAAATAAAATGCTTGTTATATACCTAACATATATATTATATACCTATATATATTTCCATGACTGTTTCTATGAATCTTAAAAATCAACACAAAAATATGCCCTAAATTAAAAGTGTGAGAATAATTGATGTAAAGATCTCAACTGTAAAACGCAAAATTGCTTTGTGAAGTATGGCGGTGCGAGCACCAGCGCCGGTGTTTACGCGATCTGGCGTAAGTGCTGACGGATAAAGAACAAACCCGCAGTCTTTGACACCGCACCCGACCTCGAATGCTGCCCCAACCTATTTATAATTCAATATTAATGTTCCAATATTGTTTTACTACATTAACTTTATAATCGTAGATTTTTATTTGTATTGAAAAATTATTCATGCAAAGTTAAGTCTTTGCGAGTATCTTATAAAAATTGATAAATCTTAGTTTAAAATGTGTAAAGGTAGAAGCAATTATTTTCAAATACAATTAATTAATTATAAATTATTTTTTTATATATACGATTATACTAAGATGTCTTGTAAAAGGATTGTAAATATAGCTTTAAATCTATTTACGGTATGCGATTGCATCAATATTTCTTCCAAAGACAGCCTGGAAGTCGTTCCGCAGCGAGCGCATTATTAGATGGGTTTATATGTGCACATATGGACTACTATAGGGTTCGTGTAATTGAATGTAGGCGCGGCGGCGGGCGGCCTAACCTAATTTACATTAATGCAAACGAGGAGCATTGTTCAGGTGTGAAACGCCAGTGTCAACACGAGGCCTCTGCTCAAATAGTTTATTAGCTCCACCCAGCGGTGTTCTGGCGGACAATCCTTTGTTGCACTGACAGCTCTCTAAAAGACATGCATAGTTAACGCTTAAATATGACTATTCAACTTGCCGCACTATGTGTATATAAACAAATGACATACGACATCTAGTATACTAGGATTTTAAGAGCTTGGAAATAAAATTTACTATTAGGCATTATATAACAGAAGAATATTGCTATGTGTTCAAAAGGAATGTAATGTACTTCCTACCTACAAGATACCAAGAATACAAAAGAACTGATTGTATTACGATCAGTACCATTATAGTCAGAACATTAAATTGTTCTTCTTATGATAGTCAATTGAGCACGATATTCAGCTTTTCGTTTTCAGTTAGGGAGATATATATATCTTCGGTCCATCTAGTCAATATTTTTGCACTTACTATTTTGCGACTGTTGTCACTGTCACCGATTTGTCGTAAAATATTTGACTTTTGTGGTAGACACGTAATGATTAAAATTACCATAAGGGTTAAGTGAAACTTTGTTGTATATTAAATATATCGTATATATGTACATATATTCCCACGTGGAATCAATATGGAAAGTAATTTCAATGACAATTTCAAAAAGTACATTAACGATTTTATAGCCGCCTTACATCTGCTTTATAGGTTCGTTTAAAGAACGATTTAACGCCCATTAAAGCTTTTTGATTGTGTTAGTGTGAGATAATAATTGCATTGGAAATGGCTCCAGAGGTGACTTAGCCTGGACTGCGGTATTGCGGACAGAAACATAAGTATATCTCAGTGCACACTTTTACATACTCTATGGCCAGGTTAGGTAAATATGTCAAATTTAAATTTTAGTTAGAATATTTAATTAATAAATAAATCAACAGAGATATATCTAGATAATTCTTTATTATGTGTTTGTCTTTTTTGCATAATCAATTAATATTATACATATAGGATACATATAAGTATGTACATATATTATTTCATTAGATATTTCTTAATTGTATTGCTACTACATACGTGGTAATTTCTAATTGTCATTGCAATGATAATGAATGACTAGAATGGAATAGATGGATAACATAATTATATTAGATAGTATGTCGTGTTGAACAAATTAAATTATTTGACATATTAATTATATTTTAGAGACTTGTTTAACAATTTATTCCAAAAAAGATATTACAAAAAAGACGACACATAATTTAATCGGATCGGATGGCAATAGCATCGCCATGAATGACGTCACTCACGAGACAATGGCCGATCATAAATTATTGTGACAATCTGCCACCTCAGAAATTAATCTCCGCATGTCGAGTGTCATGTATATCGGTGGTCCGTTGGTAAACATATAAAAAATTACCGATTGAGTTCTCGCCGGAAGGTAAAGTGCATTCTTGTGTATGTTGCTTAAGTCAATTTGCGGGAATGTGCGAATATGAACGAGTCTGTTGATAATACTACATTAACCATCGAGCGTTAACGGTTATGAATCACAGTTTTAATACTTAAGAATTTGGAAATTGGAAAAATAACAAATTCTTCACTTATGTGTGAATTATTGAAATTTGAAAATAGATTAATATAATAATTAAAGACATTTCATTAAAAGTGCTTAATATGTTAAGTATACAATAATACTATAAATGGTTAGTTTAGATTCACTTATATTAAATTCACTACTCACCTATCTCTAACTAATACCGTATCCTCAATTTTATAAATATATATATTTTTAAACTAAACTGATATAGGGGTAGTTTCTTGATAGAAAATTCCTTTCAGTAATAAAATATAACATATGTTATGTTATTTATTATTAAGGTATTGATACTTTTTACGACATCAACTTTCTGTAAGCTTTAAGCCCAAATGCGGAAGTGAATTGGGTACTACAGAGCCGAATTCAGGGCTAGAAAATAACCCGAAATGTAAATAAATTTTGTTTTCTACACGAATCTGTATTCGCAGGTAATACCGTCTAATTACATTGGCGATTAAATTTAATTTCGAGTTCAGTTCATGATGTAGATAGTAGCTAATCGTGCGCAGTGCGTGGGCGTCAGTTGGAATTCATTTGTTTACTTTATTACTTACGCTGATTTGTAGAAATATAAGTATCTTCATTATATACCCATATATCTGACCGTTTTCTAGTTTGTGAAATTTGGAACTTGGTAACATGGAACGATAATTTTTATAGACTTGAGGTATACTTACACTTCATATGGTTTTATATATATTATATATAGTTTTTTCAGTCTCACGTAATTTAGGGGTCAAGCAGCTTGCTTTGGTTGTACGGTGCAAATTATAGAATAAAATTACGAGATAAGTAACTTATATCTTAGTCCTTTGGACTGACAACGCATAAATGGTATCGCGAATGTCATACGATAACTTGATGTCCGTATGTTCCTGTATATAGGCGACGGTTACTTACTATCAGTTGGGTCGCCAACTTGTCTGACTTTCCAATTACATAAAAAGAACTATTAAATATTACTAAAGTAGGTGTAACTTTGTTTATGATGTGAGTAAGTCATAACATTTAATCGTAATAGTAAACGCTAAATCACATCGTAGCCGGTACATGAATGGCGAGCGTATGTCCCTTAGCGTAGAGAGTCAAGTCATTATCAAGTACAAGGAGAGCATTATGTACGCTATTCGTATGTACATATGTAAATAATCATAATAAATTGGAAAAATTCCAATTGTTATTGTTACTTTTACCGAGGAAGCCTTTGTGAAAAACGAACGTCGTGCGTACCTCAGTCACTTTGTAAGTTTTTTTTTTCTCTTTATTTATTTAGGAGCTTAGCACAATAGCGAGCATGTTAGCTCCGTGTTGTCTTCTTAATCAATTACATAACTTCTAAACTTTAAATTACTATAAAAACAAATCTTACCTACTTTAATCTACAAATTTATAAATTAATACCGATTGTTTTGTTGCAGGTTCTGATAAAATACTCTGAAGTTTGTAAGTTGTTTTTCAATTTAAGGTCAATTTAAGTGAAATTACAGCATAAAGGAATGATATTTTAGTCTTCTGAAATGATAACGCATATGTTGTTTCACGGGCGGCACATGATTACGTCATGTCTATAGTACTGTTGATTATGGTGCTTAATGTCGGTTTGCCATTAAGGGGCCATAGCATCAAGCCATTGTAATTGGGTACATAAAGAGTTTATTCATAATATAATGAAATAAGCAGAGTTGTATATATGTATAATATTGATTAACAGATATTACTTTACTATGCTTTGACCTAACCTTTTCGATTAAACATTTATATTTTTTAAGTGGAGTGCTATTTCAAGTGCTGTTGTTAAAATCTTTCCATAAGCATATAATTGGTTTTCTTTATAGCATTATTGTTCATATTGGTTTGTATTCATGCATTGCAATTCCTCTTTACGACCAACCAATATTCTCAAACAACTGGTAACAAATACAACAACCACTATAGTGCTTATTTATTTGTATGTTATGACTTTTAGATGAAGTACATCAAATAAGAGAGGGATTAGGAGTTGAAAGAGTTATTGCTCTCGTTCAGTTCAGTTCAGTTCAGTCCATTGCTAATAGTATACATACCATGTCAGATTGCTTTCCATCTGATTCTATCATACTCCATTGGTGCCCCGCCATCGTACCTTCATCGTTGTTTGGTGCACAATTCCATTATCAACTAGGTCTTTGATCTAGTCTTAGTCTAGTCTTGGTCTAGTGGCTGTAAAAAAAGTATATTATGTGCCACTACTGTAATTTTATATCCTAACTGATATTCTATATATTGTTATATTTTATATTTATATACGTATTAATAATTATTAAACTGAAATATTTAACAATGAACTCTTTTATTTAGTACGATACATGTAAGGCTGATTGACATATGTATTACATTATTTTGTTTTGTGATATTTATAGGAATGCAGTTACGATCTGCCAATGTGAAGGCACAACCGCATACAATTTGTTCTCACGCGGCTTGTTTTTACATCCCACTTACCTACTCCCTGCCAACCACGTTATGTTGTTATCATTTCAATGATATTAAACATCAAGGGTGTTATGTTGATACATTATACCCATTTATAATATGAACGCATATGTATATTGAATTATAATATTAATATAGTCAAATATGAAATTGAGACGAATTTTTATTTTCTTACTCACGTAGTTCTAAAAACCTTTATAGATAATGCACTCATGTAAGTAATAAAATCATAATATTCGGGAATTGTTCCCATTATATAATGAGCATTTAGTTATCTAGAATACATTTATATATCATTACGTCTATTATATATATATTTCAATAACACACGCTGTAGATTTCTGAAATATAATATGCATTGTGTTAATTTTTTTCAATAATATTAAATGCAGTCCACATTATTTGGTCTAGCAACGATTGTCCATAGTAGAACAATGCTTGGTGTTACCTGTGATTAATAAACTAATGGCTATAATTGTTTCGAGGTGGTGTGTTACCGTCGTTATTTTGACTATGACCGATTGAGTTCGTGCCTTGATAAGGCACAGCCGTGCCACAGTCGTGATTTTATTTTATTGTTATATAAACTGTCGCGGGAAAGTTCCTTCCGTCTTTGCGAATGATACAATCGATTCATAAATAACATAAGTAGATTCAGCTGTGAATTCATCCTATGACAATTTGTTGGCGGTATACTTTTATAAAAATGTATCATTAACAAATAGTTAAGATAAACAGGAATTAGAAGATGCGTTTAAACGTTAGTCTCACGGGTTTTCCATTAATTTAATACCTGTGTATAACGGCGCCTAATAGCAACACAGATAAGCTGGCTCGGGAAGAAAATACTTTTGCTGCCCTATGAGACATAAATACAGAGTTATTGGTCATTGTTTTAATACAACAGCGGGCGCACCCGTCGTAACTATTAAAATGCTGGATGCGTTGAACTGAAATACGCTCGCAGATATCTGCCAATGTCCCGGCATTGTGCGCTTTGCGACATTTGTTAATAAAATACATGAAATTTCCGGCATATAACATTCAAGAACATTATTCTAAATAAAATAAACAAATATTACAGTTTATTTAATATGAAGCTACGTTTAACGTAAGTATAATCAATGTAACAATTATAGAAGTTGACGCTTTTTTGGTTTCTGGTTGCTAATCATAAATCTTTTATTATATTGTTAAAATTTAGCTAGGCATATTGATGAATACATACCTGTATGATTAAGTACAACACATCAAATTCAAATTCAAAAATCATTTATCCATGTAGGACATTTTAGCCGCTTATGAAGAGTTTTTACATTATAATTTTTTTCCCTACCGTCCAGTTCGGTATATAGACCCAATTGAGAAGAACTGGCAAAAAACTCAATTGAATTACTTTTTTTTTAATCCAGTTTATTTACAATGCATAGGTATTTATCATCTAGAAAATGATTAAGGTTTTCATAGACTCAGTATTTTGTCAAATTTAACACCATAGTGACATTTGGTTCAATATAAAATCTGTACATTTTTTGCACCTAGGTATATTAATATTTTAATATGAATAAGATTATTATGTAAATGTTAAAACTTACAAATACCTAATTAGTATTATCATAAAACCATATATTTGCGATATATGTAATTACGTATGTAGGTATTTACATGCCATAAATGTTAGTATTTCGCACTTTATATTATTCTCTATTATATTATTGTTAGGTAACCAAGATGCATTACTGCATCTTAAATATGATGAAACTTAGAACATTATATTTCGCCACCTGCAACATCTTCATTAAAGGTAAATTTTATTGCTAGTATACATTATTTATAAAATAATTCGATAATCAATTAAAAAAAACTAATTTATATATTTTTTACAAATTAAATAATAAGACAAAAACGCAACATGTATGTGGTATACTATAATTTAGTTTTTTATATATTATTACAATAAAAAATACGGAGCGTAGTCGAATTATATTTGAATCTCTCGCTCGTTATCTCAGTCAGTTTGTAAACGCAGTGTTTGTTAGCAATAAATTATCGTGTCGGAACACAAAAGATGGCATTGCGAAGTCGACACGGGCGACGCGCGGCGACCGATAAAGATCGCGTGGCGGGACCTGGGTGCATGGTCGCGCGGTCGCGACTCTTCTGTAAAATAGCAACTCTAATCCTTCAAATTATATACTTTGTGTGACATTTAATATTAATAAAACCGATATATCGTCATATCACATTGGTTTAATAATTCACTATTTTTTGCATAAATTATAAATAACCCTGTTTAAATTGAATATTAATGCAAGCCTCGTGTTTGAAGTAACCAGCCTTATTTTTCCATTAATTATCATAGTCGCATGAATGAATTCGGTCACAGAATGGCTGCATGCGACAGTATTGACGTTGTCGTGCGATTAGACGACAAGCTCGTGTATTCGGCGGTTGTCATTTTATGTCCAATTAATTTAAATAATAGCTGCTTCCCGATCCTACCTACCTGCGAGACTGCCAGCGGGCCAACGAGAAGCAACACATTCTTGGGGTACTATTTCAAAACCGTTTGAGAAAATACCTAAAGACTGAATAAATTTTAGACTTCATTGGATTCAATTTTAAATTGTATATTTATATTCTTTAAATTGTTTTTTTTTAATATGTCAATATGTACACATTAAAACGGGGAGAATATAAAATTGTTACGATTTTTTAATAACATGACGTAATTAATCGAGGGTTTAGGACTTATTGATGTTGGAGAATTGTGATCATAATTGTCCTTCTCAGCTTCTCAGGTAGCTGAACAGCTGCATTTGCTAAAAGTTCAAGATGTTCATTGATCTGCTTATTGTGGCTGTGGGGTACATTAGCATTTGTTTGCGACTCCTATGGCGACTGCTTGGTAAAACAAGCTTCAAATCTGTGTCATACATTTACACACAGTAGGTAGGTATTTCTCAAAACTCATAGCTCGAGTGAAACAATTGTATGATTCTCCAACGAGGAGTTTAGGAACAGTCAGTTCGTGTAATTATATGACATTTCACCTGAATTGATCGCATAGAGGTCGCTTATTGTGTTGGCGAAGGAGAACATTTGTCTACATTATTATTTGGGGCCGGTTTTTTCATGTACCTGCCTACATGGCGCCTAACTATTCATATTCAAATTGGAACTTCGTGTTAGGTAACTTTTAACATTTATTTACAATTGTGTAAAGCGATCATTTGGATGATAAATCTAAATGAAGCGTTATGAGTGATAAATTGGTGAATATATGTCTACAAATTGAGCAGTAAGTAAAGAGTAATATTTCTTTAGTCAATAGGTAATTTTTGATAGATATTATAAATTTTATTCATACGATTATAAATTTTATTCCTGATAAACTAATAGTTACGTTTAGTGTTTCATCGTAAATATATTGTAGCGTGTTAATTTTAGCCAATGTATATGAAAAAGTTAGGACTATACGATCTGAACTTTAGATGGTTAGTTTTGTATATCCATACATATTTTTGATAGTTATAGTGTATTTGTGTGTCATAAGCAAATTGTGATCGGGAATGATGATGCGGGAACGGTGTATCTATCCAGCCACCCGGCTTCGCACAGGTGTACGAGTACATGTATATATTATACATATAAACTTTCCTATTGAATTATTTTAGCTATTGCTAAAAATTGCATTACAATCTGTTGCGAAGTTTAAAAGATCTAACCGAATGGACAGCGGAAACGACTTTTTTTTTATACTATGTAAAGATTTACCGCTTTGACTTGTGAGAGTCAAATTATCCCATATGGCAACATACATATATGGAGATATCGCAAGAATCACTTACTCGCATATTTACCTGACATATAAAAAACATTTCAGTATCCGAAATCGGTAATCTACCTACTTACAGTGTAGTGGAAAAAATAGGTATGTAATAGATAAATACTGTGCTAAATGTATGTTCAGTTTTGATCTGATAGATGTGGAAGCCCCGCTGTGCTCCAGGGTCCGCTTTATACCGGGTTATTCATTAGCGCGATGTTCCTCCCACCGATGCTGCTTATTTTATTTTATTTATGACCGCCGTGTTGAGGTGAGACCCCAATTTCGCATGCGTCCGTGGCTTGATAATTATACACTAGCTTTGCCCGTAAACGAAGTCCATTTTATATCCAATATGAGTAAGTTCCTTCGACCGAGTGTTCTTTTGATTGGGTACCTACTAATTTGAATGTGTCAGTAAATAACTACCTGCTCATTTATAATATATAAAGGGCTCTGAAACCTTGTACTAAAGAATACTTACGTCTTTTATTATCAACATCTGTTGGCCTATTATTATATACTGTGTAAAGAGCACTATTAAAAAAAAATAAAGAAAACAATTGTTATTAAATAATACGAATAACTGCATTCATTGTTTATTTTAAGAGCGATGCCTGAGCCGTAGAGAACATATTGATAGATATGTCTATCATATAATATTTTAGATTTTTAAAGATATTAGGTTCAATGTAATTAATTATCAAAATTAAAAATATATTTAGTAAAAAGCTTTTATTTTTACATTTTCAGTTGCTTTGATTCCGGTTCTGGTAAGTCTTTAGAAACCTGAAAAATCCATATTTTTCTGTTCTAAACATAAAAAGATCCTTCACAAGAGAACGTTCTATTTTCCAGTCCAATAATATAGGTGTTTTTTTATATTGTAGTTATATTATAGGGTGCTATATTATATTGAAACTTAAACTTTTGTTGTTTATTCTACAATTTCGATATAATGATATCTACAATAATTAACCTTCTTTAAATATTGTTGGATTTATGAAGAAGCGATTTACTTCGAAGGAAACAAGACAAGAAGGTCGAATCAAGGGACGCGGTGGCAAAAAGCTCTCTCGTGTCTGCGATGTTCAGATAACCTTAAACTGGGCATTTGTTATCCTTATCTGGTGCTCGAGCGTGGCTAATGTGGCTGCAGGCAGATACCCCCGATCGATTTATGTCGTCCTGGCACCCACGACAAATTGATAATTAATTTCAAACCGTTGCTTTTGATCGCGCCGAGTTATTTGCAAGCTCGTCGCGTCCGTGAATTGTGACTACCGTTAAAGAGTCAACAATGACTGTAATCGCCTTAACACATTTATTATTACACATTTTTTATTTTTTTATTATTTATGTCGTGTATCCATTAGTGATGTTATATGTTTGATATTTATTTATTTAGAGCTTAGCACAAACATTTGCAAATACATAAACTTAAAAAAGTATTAAAATATTATAGGTATAAAATAGGTATAAGCATTTTTTTTATAATTAATTAATACATACAATTATTAATGGTACTATAACAGTTGCTACTCAGTTTTGTATCTAGGCTATAATGTTCAAACTATAGCATATAATAGGATTCTCAAGTAAGCAAACGATTAACAATTGGACTACCTATGTACATATCGATTCTCTTCTAATTCCAAAAAAAAATATCTGTTGTGCCTATTTTAACTCAAAACAAAAAGAAGCTATGGTGTTACGACAAGGTTACGACATCAGTTTAGCTTTACCACAGATAATATAATATTACATAGCTTTACTAAACACACATAATTTTCCTTATTTAGTAAGTGACTAATATTACTGTAAAGAAATTATAGGTAGTACGTATCTGTATCACTACATAATTATGATGTTTATTGCCATAATCTATTAGGCATAAACCTAATAATTATATAAATATTGTTCAATTCGTATTTTTGTGGTAACTTAGCTTTTTCAGCAGTTATTTATCCCTGACAGAGTTTGACACATTATTAAATTTAGCTTTAATGTCGTAAGTTTAAACTGGCCCTTTGTGGTTGACTAACAATAGAGTTTGACTGATGCTTGACCGGTTTAAGCATTGTTCTCAGATGAATAGCATAAATAATCTACTGCCCTTCCACCTGATGGACTGCACTTAGAATTTTTACGACATTAGAATTATTTACATACCATTGATGTAAAGAAACGTAAGGCCTGAGCTTTTGGTTGACAATCCTTTGCTCAAAAAAAGTTTATCGTGATTCAAAATACTAGTTTAGTAAAAACTAACGTACCGCTAATAAGACTTCAATTATTCAGGGTATTAACAAAAACGTCAAATTATAAATTTTATCAAACAAACACATATATGTACATTCTTCTATGTCCATTGTCAATGTGATATTTATGATATCACATTGACAATCATTCCTGCAGAATTTTTGACATATTTTTCTTGAAACATTGGGTTACATTATTGAAGTTTTCATACGAATACGTTTTTGAAAATATTAGAATATTCAAAAAGAAAGAATATTTATAAACTTCAATAATGTAACCCAATGTTTAAAAAAAAAGACGTTCCTAATATTAAGAGTCTGCTTATAATTGCAAAAAAATAGAAACGTATTTCTAGTCACATTAGTGTTGCTAAATTCCTATAAAGTACTGAAGTGGAATTGACCACGATGTGATTGTCATCATCCATGTCAAGTTCTGATTCATCTGATAAAATCTCGATAGATTGGAAATGAAATGGATTGTAAACCAATATTTTGCTGTTCTTTAAAATATATCCAGGTATATTTCAACCTTTAATATTGCTCCGAAACAAAGTTCAAAATTCGGTGGCTCTAAAACTCGTCATACACGTGGATCTCACAGTTTATTAAAAAAAAGCTGTCATCAGGTAATTCTTCAAATTACGGGTCGTATCAGTTTATATTTGGGCATCGAAAATAATTTGAAAACGTTGAACCTTTTGTGTAAGGTGAAACCTACCATGGAGGACGAGAATTAGATACGATAGTGGTCAAAGCAAAATTTCAAAGCAACTATTCTGTAGTTTATATTTGTATTATATTGTCAATGAGTTTGTCAATTTATGATATCATTGTAATATTAGTATAAATATTAAGTTATACCACATAACTAATTAGAATAGAAATAATTTATTCAATCTACTCTAATTTCTGTTCTATTTATATATGCATGACTTCCCGGTGCAGGTGTGATAGATACAATATTAAATATGGTAATGTAACACAACATAAAGATCACGTATGAAACAATTAAGTTCTGATAACAGTGTGTCAGGTCAAAAGTGTTTATAAAAACTTTAAAATAAACAATGGCATGTCCAGCTTATCGACGGTTTTCGACACAGTAGTCGTTTCACACTGATTATTTAAAAAGTAAAGGGGACATGTGTCATAAAAATATGCCTGTCAAACGACACGTCGCGTCTCGTCGCCCACAATGCATCTCTGTCTCGTAAACGCCGCTCTAATCCTTTAAAACAATGCTAATGGATCTACGTAGTGTCCACCGCGTAAGTCCTGTCAACGTATTAAATATTCGACCGATCGCCTTAACGCTTCGCTCGCCACCAATAAAGTTGACACTATATTAGAGCGGTTTATTCCTTTTCTAAACGAAATCACAAAATTGTAAATAAATATTTTATTATACGTGTTCACTGGATGCATTTTAGTGTGAACGATGAACACGGGTTCACGTCAAAACATCTTTATCGGGTTATTTGTCTTATAAAATATTATCAAGAGGCTCTTTGGGACCGTCAGCAAAAGAGGACGTATAGTGTGATACGTGTGCGACTATTGATTTTACACCCACGTGTGGTGATCACTTCTCTTCGGGACGGGGATAAACAATGAAAGCGGCGATTACATGTCAATGGCGTAACAAAGATAGTTTATCTTTCTTTGAAGATGGGAATCTTGATGAGAATAGTTTGTTAGGTGTGAAGCGTAGTGGCAGACCTTACCGAGAGTGGCGTGGAGCGCGGCGCGATCAGTGTGCGCTCATTGAGTCGTACAAAATTCGATGCGACAGCCTCTCTTACACAGTTTAGATGTATCTATCAGATAGACACACAGTTTAGATGTATCTATCAGATATTCTCAGTTATTAAATTTTATATCTATAATTTGACTTTGGAAAAATCTTTATATGTTTGTAAGCTTTTATATTTTTTGTTCAAAAAAGAACCGACTTCCCATTATTCTTTATTGAAGATCCGAATGTGATAATAAAAAAATAAATACTATTGAAAAGTGCTCTTAAATAAAGAAAACCCTACTCTGGTTGATACTTAAAAATGCTGTGCATGTAATAGGTTTCACGCTAATTTTTTGCTGTTACCAATTAACACATATAAAAATAAATGAATGTATAAAGTGCTTACCAGGTAGTTATAAAGATCATTATTATATAGTGTAAACAGTGTAGAAGCTGTCCAAGCAGGCTTTCATCCGGCCGCGTCGGTATGGGCGGCGCATTGCCTGCTGCAATCACGCACTTGTCGCGTTTTCATCACCTGCTCGCTAAAAGTGACGTAATTATGGATGCAAATCGATCAAGAGCAGTTATCAACTCAACGAGGGTTGACGTAGTAAATTAGCACTATACGCCATTAATATTTACAGCCTGTGCGAAATGTTGTTTAGTAAAAAGTGTCAGTTCCATAGGGCTGCAGATAGAGAACTAAGCATTCAAGTAATAAGACCAGCTTAATTTTAATTTTCTGTTATTTTACTTATTCAAGTATTAAATTTGTTGATTTATTTAGTATATATTTATTAAATAATGACAAATTATATTTATTAGTCTAAACCATAAATCTCATAGTTTATATGTATATGTACTTATTTAACTTTTATTATAAACTAATACTGTGAGAACAATGTTTTCTCTACCTACGTATGCATATAATTACTATCAAGGACTAGCAAACCAATTTAATATGGGTCTTATGAAAATTGCAACCTATTAAATATGTGAATTGACCTTATACCTAATAAAAATGTAAATTTGTTTAATTTGACAAATTGATTATATAAATAAGTTTTACAATGAATGCCTGTTATGTTTTGTTTAAATAAACATGATCGGTATTGAACAAAGGGTACCTAATATGATTTTGATCTATCTCGGAAGCTTGGATTCCATCGCTTATTCGGATGACTTGCAGCTAGTGGGCATGCTCTCATTGACTCCACTATTGACCCCATGTCGAACGACGTTAGTGATCACAGAAATATAAATAATGGAGCTACATACTTCCCATGGGCACTACAATGTGCTTAGTTATTTTTAAACTGTCGTGTTCAGTAGGTACCCATTATCAATATATTTAATCGGGTCGTAACCCAAATAATTTTATGGCAAATAATTATTAATATTATATATTAGGTATTTACCTCTCTCAACGTTTTGACTAGATTGCAGAGAAACTGCTGACTAGAGTACAGCATACATGTAGGTATATGTATACGCTGATAGGGCTCTAGTGGATATTGATAGAATGAGAATGAAGTCAAATCAGGTGAACCATAGTGCCGAGTACTCCAGGAATTAATTACACTAATTTCTAGCACTATATCACATTAATTTAAGCACTTGTAAATATTAGTTATTATTAGATGTACTACCTACCTTAAAATGTATCTGATCATAACAGGTCAGTCTAGACACTCTAGACATACCGTAGTATTTTTCCATAATCACATATTTATTTATAAAAGCATCAATTTACTGTTGGTACAATGTAGTACATGTTGTTAATTGATTTTCTGTTTACTAGCCGTAACCACTTTAACAATATTGACGAAAAGCATTGTTACTCGACTTCTTTTTCTAGCGTATATCTAGGTGCATATGTAAACTCCATTATAAGACACCTACTTGCTCCAGTTGAGTGAATGAAGTGTAACGTTTCATTAACAGATATCTGTAGCGCAGGCAAACACCGCATATCGGTGTCTTGTTTCAAAAGATTTTTTTGATCGAGTGAAAGGCGCCCGCGTCTCCTTAAAAGCCTTGTAGATTGTATTCGTTAGCATATATATTTAAACACAAATACGGGTTCAGTGTAGAACACTACTCGTAACTTAAAGAATTTAGTAAAATTCTTACTACTGATATAAATTAATTAAGTATTTTATCACTATATCGCTCTGTCACTTTTCTGTCATAAGTACCTAGTCAATTTATAGTGCATTGATATAAATTATTTATGACACACTCATCTTTCAACTCTTTGCTAAAGTTAACCACGTACATATATTTCAACTTGTATTAGATAAGTGCATAGGACAAGTAAATGAATGCGGTGGCGACCAGCGCATGCGCAGCGACAGCGTACTGTCGACAGCCGCATTAAGACAACAAAGGGTGATATTTTTCGTAGACAAACATTAAAGGCCTTTAAACACACAGATACAGGTGATGCACCTTCACGATGCATGCATATTTATGAAGTGTTCGACGGCTAGTTCGACACTAGGACTTATTGTAGACAAATATTGATTCAGTATTAACCTGTAGTCATAGAATGAGTAATATTGTGTATAATAACGGTGGCTTTTCATAGACAACACTTTTGGTTGCACAGTAATTAGTACATACTAAAAAATTACTAACGCGAAAGTAATTATATAGGCACTACTAATCATAGTTTTTCATCATTATAGTATTTTTAGTTTACGTGTGTAAGTACTACGTATACTCGTATTAAATGTGAAAAGTTTTATTGCTTGTTAAGTATATTATGCATGTATTGTAGTCTAGAAATTAGACCCGCAATAGTATGTATAAACAAAATGGCCGACCGGTGATTCATATAAATGTTGCGGTTTCTTCAACTATTTAGTGAATGAGCAACATTATGAGAAATCGCTACGGTTCCTCCCAGCTCTATCAGTCACCAATACGAAAAATGCTTTTGTTGCCATCGGTATAAGTTTTTACATCGCTGTATGGGTTATAATGCCACTTAACATATAATTTGCCATCGAAATCTCAAGGTTTGAGTCAACCCTATATTTTAGAAAAGTCATTATTTTCGGAAAAAAGTAATAACCTTACTCCTTATACATATATAAATAGTATTTTATTTTAGAGCATACGCCCATAATAAAATGATATTGTTATATATGTATGTTTTGTAGGAATTTAGACGAATATCGCCGCGGCGTACCTAATCGGTCATCACTCAGAGTACCTTTCACTAAGCCTTATGAAAGATAAACAAAAACATAGGTTTTTATTTGTCTTTCATTGTGTTTTATATAAGGAGATTATACCTAAATAGTTTTTTTGCATAGTCAGATGCACGAAATAATTTAAATTAAACTTTAATTACTAAATAAATAGAACGATAAAGTCTAAAAACAAATCCTGTATTTAAGTAAAATTTTAACTTCTCGTCGACTCCGTTTAAAGTCGAGTCGCTTAAAATCAAGTAGGTTCTCACGTCTCGTCTCACTTCAAACGAAGTGAAATACTAATTATTGTTTTGACTTGTTTTTGCAAACATATCTAGTTTAAACACCACTCACAAGCATATAGGTTTCCGAAACCTATCACATGAACAAAATGAACGGCCGTTCTCACAAAAAACTGCCCTTAAACTATTTGTTGTGGTTTCCATAAAAAGACAAAAAATGGAACATCAAAAACCAGTCAGCATTGGTCGGTGCTTTTCGACTCCAGTGGCCTTGTACAAAAAACGATGTGTTAAGGAATGTAAAGAGCCATTTAATTATCCTAATATATTGTTATGGTCGCAGAGGGAGGCGGTTATAAATTAACGGCGCGACCGGCCCTGTCAGAGGTGGCGAATGGTGCCGGCAAATGGAAACACTCATTTGTCTAATGTATTCAAATTTCAACCGTTTAGTACTATTTAAAACGACATTATATCTATCTAGCAATTAGAGAGAATACATGGTTCTATCGTATGAATGTATTCGCGGCCTACGGCATTGCATTCTCATATTACCGTGCCCGCTGTTTCAGTGCGATGATCCTCAGGCTTTTTATTCAATTTTTACCTCAATTCCGGCAGACGGCCTTCATTATGCGTTCGCAAGTACTTCGGTTGCCAGTCCGCCACCGGTTCAGGTAGCTTGGCGTTTCGCTTCAAAAGTTGACCTTAGGTATTGGATTCGCTTGTTAACTTTTTGTTAATCTATACGAGCTTTTGATGTTCTGTAATTTGATAATTCACGACAACGATTTTACGTAAATCGAGTTGGTGTGATAAAAACTCGTTTATTGGACGACGTTTATTGGAGGCATACGGTTGCATACCGAGCTGATATTAGTATATGTAGGTATCGAGCAGTGGGACAGGGCGAGGTGTCGGAGGCAGGGCGTCCTGCTGCGCCCGAGCATTGTGATCGACAGCTTGTTTACTAAAAATATGCATAATGAATTTATAATAGCCCGTCAGGTCCGTTGCGTTGCCACACTACCAGTACCCGTGAGTTGAATCTACTAAACATTAAATAGACAATTATCAATAGAATCAATATTAAACTAGGTAGATAAACTTGGATCTTTGAATATACACAAGAATGTCATGGTTTATTTATTTAATAATATGTTACACGTAGTCAATTCTCATACTAATTCTAAGTACATTAACTATTATATGTACCTAGATATTTTAGTACAGAACCATGAATAATCTTCAATTTATTGGTGATAGAATTTTATACAATTCTTAGTGAAATTCAAACGCCTTAGCATGTTTACTTCACAGTACGTAGGTATACTTTTATACAAGAAACGTATACTATTCTAATGAAAATGTCTCAGGGAAACATTGACGCTATAAGTCTATTAAACATAATCATGTTTGGCATTACAGCGAATAAAAAATATAATCAGGTAGATATAAACCAAAACATTTCAAGTAATAAATAAATTGGGAGTTAGTATTGCAGAAATGTGCACGTAATTATTTTCTCTTGTAACTATTAACAGAGGCTTGTTACGTAGAATTACATTGTTTAGACTATGCTGTTATTTTTAAACTCACTGAGATTGTGTAGAAAATATTCTCGTATACAAAAACTAGCCTAAACTAGTCCATGCGGTATGTAAGGTAAATTTATACAATATTTAATATAGTAAAATAAAAATCAAATGTGTCTTTCTACCACTTTTATTAAACTAATTAGTTTTACATTTTTAATAGGTAAATAAAAATGCACCTACCTATAATAATAATTATATAAAATTTTGAAAAACTGTAGAAATTAAGAAATTAGTTGCAACTCCGGTAAATTAACTAAGTATAGGTTCAAGACTGTGCTGTGCAATATCCACGCGCTCCCATGTCTATGCATAAGTGTCATTTAATATTTCCATATATATATAAATATGATGTAATAACTAAGATAATATGCGCTAATAAAATCAATTTGTAAAAAAAATTCTTCTCAGTCGGTAATTATTTCATTTTTGTTTAGTTTATTTTCTAGATTATTGATAATTAGATTCGACAAAATGGAGTTGATATGTTTGGTAACAAAAACTCCAAATTCAATTTAGATAATAAAAAAACATAATTTGAATCAAAGATAAATTATTTTGTTTACCAGTGGTATTTATATGAGCTAGTATACCTATTTTTAAAGAAAACATATTGTAAAACTTATTACGAAAGCAAGAATCCCAGTGTTATGATGGGTGCGAAGTGCCTAATTGCGGTACCGAAGTGTTCCCACGTTTAAGTGCACGAAATGTTTGAGCTTGCATTTAGCATTCGATTGTTTTAGTGCGGACCGAGACGACTGCGCGGAGCAAACATTGAGCTTCCTGAATGCGGCATTTTGGATATCAAGCCTTCCTTCATTCAAGAATACAACCGTGTCAATTATAAAAGAAAAAAGAACATTGTGTAGATACTAAATATCGTAGTAATAAGAAAATAATAATAGACTTGTTTAGAAATAGAAGAATTAAGATTAAGATACATATGTGTATGTAGGTACTTATTGTTAGATAAAAAGATAACATGTAGGTACTGTTAGTAGTTAACATGTAGATCTTTATTTTCTTAATTTTTGACTACGAATTTGTATTTATTTATAATGATTTATTTATTTATATAAATGTTAATTTTGTCGATATTTATGGTGAATTACTTTGTTTATTGTATCGTTTTGTAACCTAAAATTATCATTATTTAAATAGGTTTATTACTTTTGTTGTTATCTACCTACAGTACAAGTGGTATTTAATTAGTTAACCGTGTTTATATAAACATTTACGTACCTACTATCCATCACATGAATAGCATTTATTTAATGCATGTACTTACATGCACTAAATAACTTTTTTATTTTAACAAGTAGGTAGACATCTACCTACCTACTTGTTAAAATAAAAAAGTCTGGACATGACTTACATCATTGACTATAGTAGCTATGTGAAGTAAAATCTAGGAAAAATAATACTAAATCGACGTCAGCTGTTGTATACCGAAATCTGACACAATAAGTGTTGAACTAACAATGCGTACGAAGAGGAAAACTGAATCTCGTAACGAGATACCGTGAAAAATCTGGAATCACTAACGGAACACAAACAAACATGCATTTCTCGCAACTCTTTATTAGGTGGTTGGTATGTTCGTAGAAATAATTATGTACGGTGCTCCAAAGTATCTGTCGCGTGAATACATCGCTGCGTCGCCCATGCGGGGCGCCCGCTCGCCACGATTCGTTACGTCAATCTCTGAATTTTTTCACTAAGAAATCTGCATAGAGTGAGTTGACACCATGCGACAAAGCCGACACGCGGCGCGCTTCGCATTGTTCACGTTTCTTTATAAATATTTTGACATTGCCTTTATTTGCACCGCGATGTTTCACAAATGAAATTGTGTCGATCTTTTCATGCGGCGCGTTTTAATTTGATTTATTCCTTCACAACAAATACCCAACATCCTGTGTTGTCTGACTGGATGTCGAGCGGCGGCGTTTGTCAATTTGTTAGCACATCTATCGGTATTTTCTTTAGTAAGTGCAAACAAAACCCACCACATGTCTTTGAACTGTTCATATGTCCTAAAGTATCATTTAGACTACTCACCGCGATTAAAAAATTGAATACTATTTTATATATAAGGTGGGTGACCCAAATAAGGCTTACCTTAATTTTTTTATTATCTAACTAGCGGGTTTATAATAACAATGCACTGAAAATTTTAAATAACTATATTTATTTCTTAAACTTTATAATAAATCAAACAAAATTACTTTAGGAACAAAAATCACACTTTTGTGAATACAAATAACTAAAATGTATCTTTGTCGTTATTGGGAACCCTGTGTCTTAATAAAGAAAACACATTCAATATCTAATATATTCATTTAATTATTTATATGTCTTAAACATAAATGTAATGTAAAATTCTTCTATAAATTCCAGAGATGCAAAGAGAAATTAAATACTCTTGCGATCAGCGTAATGAACCAATGGCCGGGTGTGCGGCTGAGGGTCATCGAGGGTTGGGATGAAGAAGACTCCCACGGCGAAGATTCATTACACTACGAGGGTAGAGCGGTAGATGTTACCACCAGTGACAAAGACAAAAGCAAACTCGGCATGCTGGCGTGGCTGGCCCGCCAGGCAGGCTTCGACTGGGTCTACAATCACGGCCGGTCTTATGTGCACTGCTCAGTCAAAACAGGTATCTATCATATATAAATTGTATTTTATTTATAAATTATATTATTTTATATAATGTGCGATTCTATTCACTTCACTATATGTATCATCGTTTTATAGAACTGCGAACTTATAAACCTTTTGAATAACTTTAAAAACAGGTGTCCATAAACAGCCAGTATTAAACGAGAACTAGTCTTGTATGCTATGGTTACTGTATGATAATGCGCGTGAAGTTATTTTACGTCAACAAGCTTACATATATTCGTATTTGCATATTACTATAATCATATTTAAATTTGTCGTGGGAAATGGAGCTTATCGCGTTGAAGTCTTTTGTATGGCGCCACATTTAGTTTAAACATAATCACTTCCATGGAGCTTTAACTTAAAATATCCATGATTTTGCCATTAAAATTGAGTTAATAATACTTTTATTGACTTTTACCAATAGATAATAATAACCCAATTGGCAGAATCCCGACTCCTATTATATATTTAATCATTGCATGAACTCCAAATTTAGTTCATATTTACTACTTAGGTTTTCTTAACAGCCTGTTACTAATTCAAATCTGTGTAGTCCAGGACAATAACTGCCACTCTATAATAACAAAATATCGACTTAATATTATTCTTTTTACAAAAACATATTAAAATGTGAGCTGCAAGTATTCCTGAAATATGTTTTCGAAACATTTAGAAATCAGTTTATTTGATAATAGGAATAGCTATATGATTGTTAACATCTCGCTAGTATATAACTGTACAAATAGGTTCACGGTCTACGGGATGGGCCAAATATATAGTTGAACTTTAACGAGAAGAATGCACCACAGACAACTTCCCGCGCCCGCGCCCCGGCGGTGTCGATCAAACGGACGAACAAGCCTCTTGTTAGCATCCCTCCTTGTCTCACCCATGCCACTTTACTACTTCTGTCCCTTGTGCACACGGCCGCATCGCAGCCAATCCCCCACTTCAATAATTACGCCGGTGATTCAATGGCTACTTATATCTATACGTGTGTATACGCCATAACGATGAGAGAAGCGAGTATTTATATGTATGTGTGTGTTTTAGATATAATGGAGGCATTCCGGGGCGCTCGCATAGCTCCAATTAATTTTGCAGATGAGCCTTCAGAGTAGAAACGGTTTATGAAAGGGAAACTTTGTTATAACTAATAAACATTAGTTGTGAGCTTGATAGCTTTAATAGACTTAGTTTATTAATTTACTTTATAGTAGATATGATTTATATATAATAATTACATTTTATTTTATTTTTCAAGACGGCTCATCTAAATATTTTGTGTAACATAAATAATGTGCAATTATATTAATAATAATTTTTTTACTGATTGACTCTCTCTGATATGTTCTCGATTTTTAATGTTATCATAGATGGCAGTAATTTTTTTGTATTCAAAATATACCTGCATACATGTGTACTTGTTGCCTTAGTAGTAGTGTGTGCCTAATTTATATAAATTATTATTATATATACATATATATATATTATGGATATAATTAATATTTATATAAGCGTACATTGTTCTTCTCAGAGTGATGTCGCATCTCTGTTGGTTGCAAATGTTTATTCATGTATTCTGGTGTTTTATACAACGGCCACTACGGTATTAATTTAGAGTTTATGAATATTTAATGTTCCCGTATAGGTATGTAGCGGTCGTGGCTCTTTGTTGGTCATGCTCCGGTCAAGGTCGGGGCACGCACGAACTCCCTGCGCATGCGCATGCGCACTCTCCCGACTTACCAAGTCATATCAGTAATTTGCTAAACTCTCTTCGATAGATACTAACCTATCGTTGTATGATAAAGGGAATAAACCTACGACTAATTGAAAAAAAAATCTTATTTTAACTGCAGGCGTATATTAATTTGGCATATTAGCAAATTCTAGTCTTGCGTTGTCCAATTTTTCTTCGCAAAAATAGACAAGGAGATCTAGCAGAAAACATGAAAAGAGACAAAATCAAGGATTTAGATTTTGCTTCCTTTTAAAATGAGTTTAGCTATAACTTCAGAATTCGCAAATAACTCAATTTGAAAGACTTATTAAAGATTTTATTAATGTCTCATATCAATTTCGCTTGAATTAAACAATAGGTGCGTAATAACTGGTGCGTAAATATATTTATCTGGATTGAGATGATTATCTAAGATATACCTAGACAGGCTTACTGGATTCAAATTCTTTTTAGAATAGTTTTACAAGTGGTCCGCTCGGCTTCGCCTAGATACATATATATTCGTGTTTTTATATGTAGGTATATATTAATATAATATACAACCTATATCGCTGTAGGGATATAGATGGATGAACATAGTATATATGTATAATAAGAGTATCGTTTTAAAATATATATTTCTTAGCTAATATTTATGATAGGTTGCTTACGTCTCGTTCTAATAAACACTATCCGACAGAGACAAGGAGTGTGACCGATACGTGTTAACAATATTGGGTCGTAATTAAACTGAAGTATCGCACTAATCACAGCACCAATGAAACTATGGCTGATGTTTTTGTATCGGATCCAATTAATTGGTTCTCATTGGTCGGCGAGCGTTTCTTTTATCTGAGCTGTGCTATTTTTTTATTACCGTCCATTTAAAATATTAAATTACACTTTTACATTCATAAGAAATTAATATAATAAATTAATTACATTTTAGTCAAAAAGGTAGGTATACGTACCGATATGTTTCTATCCATACCATTAATAAATATCATAAATACAAAAGAATGTATGTTTGTCTGTTTGTTTATTATCTTTTTACGGCTAAATAGCTGAACTGACCCTAATGAAATTTTATATTAATACACATGGTAATATTAAGATCGGACATGGCTATTTTCATATCAAAAAGTAATCTGTAAGGTGTTGAAGGTTTATGCAGTCGAAGTTCGGGATAACATCGATGAATCTATAAAATCAACATTATAAATTATTTTGTGAAAAGAAGTTTTCTGTCAATTTAATTAAAATGGATTGTTGGAAATAACTAGATTGAAATTTAAACATTCATTGATTTGCCGACCTTGATGATTTAGCTGTTTAAAATACTGTCTCACCTACCGATGGTCACTAGTTCCATCAAATATAGATAAATATGTGTAGTCATAAGTATGAGAGTCATATGTATATAAACAGTTTTCTATTTAAGATCATATACCTAGACGTATAAAAATTTAAACGTATAATATAGGTATATATGGTCATTTCATCAATTTTGGTTCAATTCCTCGTACCCAGATCAATACCTTTGTGTCTTTGTAAGATACAAAAATATTGGGTATTTTCTGTACATACAAAAATAAATTAAATCAAAGCCTTAAATAACTTTCAGAATCTTTATATTATATAATAATTATCTACTTATCCATAACTATAGAAAGTAAATACCCCAGCAAAATAAAAATAAATATTACCTAATCATAATAAATAAATTAAAGAAGTTGGTTGTTCACTCATCTCAACACAAATATGAGCAGTTATGTTTATTTGATGAGAGTGATGTGTCTAGATGACATAATCTATTACCTATTGAGGTAGCAATTTGGTTATAGAATGAAGCAGGATTTTACTATAATCTTTGTGTAAATTATGTTCTATACGTAGATTCATCGTATAATAAAAGAATGCTTTTGCTTTTTCATTTCTTTTCTTATTATATAAATAAATCTTCATATTATAGATCGTTTTAAAGACATCAACGCGTTTAGTTTGCAAATAAAATGTTTGTTATGTATCTGCTATTTATGTTTATTATATTTGTTTAGTATTAAGATGTGTATGTAACATGTCAATTAGGTGTTATTCTGTAAAATATATAATGCCTGTGTTTATGTATTTCAATATACTCTTATAGGTATTGTATTGCAATACGACTATGCTAATTGGATGCATCAATACGGTTATATACGGCTGATTGTCTCCGTTTATGTTTTAGTTCATTCGTTGTTTGTTCTAAACAATGCAACATGTACTAAAGATAGTCGTACACCTATGAAACATACAGTCTATGGGGCGTGACCACGGTCACCGGGGCAGGTCATATTGCATACAACAGGACGGTCCCATCATGACAGAAAGACAAACAAATAATGTTACTCATGCAACTTCACATGGCCAATAAAAACCACAGTAAATTTTATTAAGTGCCAAAAAACGAATTCATAAGTGGCCGTGCCCACGATTTGTAGTGGCTTTTAAAATCTTTGCTCATGTTGATACGCTATAAAATGTTACGAATATGGTCTCAGTACACAGATCACACAGATTTTTTTTGTGTTTGGTATATGAACGCTAAATAATAAACTGTATTAACGCAAACATAAATTTTTCTGAAATCGACTTTAAAATCGAAACGTTAAAGTTGATGTATTAAATTTTCTAATTTTGATTTGATACATTTTACTATGAACCATGTGATATGTCAGGTGTTTAAACTTTGCTTATTATAACAAAAGACTTTAAGGCTAACATTCGCATTTTTTTTCTTTATTTAACTACAAATTTGAATATCCATGTATGTATAGGCCCGTTAGTCACTCATTAAATATATTTAATTTATTTTAACTGATTACGTATTTACATACGTTGACGTAATAAAGTTAACGAATTTATACATCTACCATGTATTCTTTATCTCATTACATGTTATTATTAAGCAGGTATATATGTATCTTCGTAGAAACAGATATCTATACATACATTTCTTACAACTTTGATTAGTAATTTATTCTAATTTTTGGATACCCAGTTTATCTCTAAATTATATTTATAATTAAAGAAAAGTAATGCAACACATGAAACGTTAGAATTCGTTGTTAAATAGTTAATAAAATTTAACCACAATTATATTTATATTATGAGTAAATTAGAAACGATTACAAAATATCACTATTTCCACGTATTTTCTCTGAATATAATTTATTAAAAAAATATTTAAAACAAAAATAAAAATGACATCCTTTTCTTGAATGATGCTATTCAAGAAAATAAGAAGTTAGGATTCTTTGATTCTTATGAGTCATCAAGATACAGTGTTATGAGATACCAGACAATGAACATCGAGTATCGGATCCCGTGACCTCATTAAAATTTATTTACATGAGCGTTATTACTGCGCTACTGAGATCTTAAACCTTTTTTTATTAAAGATTTATTTTAAGTAACAATTTATGTTTAAAGTAATAGTATGTGAATAACAATGATAAACAATTGATTTTTATTTGTAATGCTATCATATAAAATATGAATTTTGTATGAAATATAAGAAATATATTTTCAGATTTTCACTTTGTTTCTAAGTGACAGTAGTTCAATTTCAGGAGTAGGTATTATCCTTGGCTTTCGGTTTGTTAAACTCTTTACGTCTAACCCTATATATATTATATAGATTGGGTTATTGTAATCATGCAATATCCGCACAGTACCGGTTGTGATATAGAAGGAATTCGTTAAAGAATGTTGAAGGATAGAAGCGCGAGTGAGCGATGTTCGTTGAAGCGCGCCGTTCCTTGGTGGAGGCTGCATGCGAAACCCCCATGTCACCTGACACGCCACATCCCGGAAGGTTGCGGCTGGACAGCGCTACGTTCCCACACGCACCCGATGCATCTTGATCGCGTTGTCCAGTATCTACCTATTTAAGTATTAACTACCTTTTCATGTTGGTTTTATTCGATGTTAGATATCATTGGACCTTCTCATTACTTATCTAATAATCAATTTCTAAGATCTGTTGCTTAAAATCATAAGATTCGGGATATATATCGTATTGCGAATTAGATATTTTTTATTGATATTTAAAATTGTCCAATAGAGACTTCAAAAAGTAATTCTCAGTTTGTTTTTTTATAATGAAAATTAATTTTAAAATTTTAATAACTCAATGATTACTTTATAATTAAAACAATTTGTTATAACATTTCCATTTTAGGTAATTACTTTTTCTTCATCTCTGTGCTTTAGGGATCAGATGAAATGGAACAGAATTTTGCCCAGTCTCATTAATCTATATATATCGTTACATACGTGTAGATTATATGACCTATATGAATACTTACATACTTGATAGTTTTTTATGCATCATTATCACCTATCTAGTTATTATTAGTGGCATTTTTTATGTTAGAAATTCGATCGTATAATATCGCTTGACTGCATTAGGTATCTATTTCATGAATAATAAGTACTTACGTACTTACAATCGTCTATACTTATTTATAATAGGTACTTACATAAATAAGCATAGTAATTTGTATTATTTATTATTAAAGATTTATAACTTTCAAAGAACAGTGATTTATGATAATCCGAAACATAAATCCATATTACATTAGAAAGCTTCGCTTATTTGTACTTATAAATTCGCTACTAAGACTGTTCAACTCGTGTAACATCGTAAAATTGATTTCATATCTCGCTATTGCATTTCACTGTTGTTGTGTTGGTACCTAAAAGCCGACATCAAGTAGGTACATATTATGCGTCCACATGTAGGCAATTTTAAAATGCTTTTCATGTCGTATTTTTCAATTTACAATAATACTCACTAATCTAATGCATCTTTTTAATCGATATCTATGATAATTCTATGTACTGTGTTGGTACAGTTTAGGTAGTAGGTAGAGATTTCGTTGCACATTTTACTCAGTTTGCTACTGACGATAGAGTTTAATAGATGGTAGGTACAGATTCATTGTCCTTTTGTTACTAGGTACTGGTATAGTTTATTGGGAGAAAGATAGAAGTACTGGTAGAGATTTCTATGGACAAAACAAAATATATTAATTCACTCTCGTAAGGAACCTGCTATGTCGATGTAGATACCTACAGTTTTTGTCTTGAATCGTGACTCGGATCGAGCAGTTGATGGCTTCACGGCGGAAATAGATAGGTATGACATTGGTCTACTTACACAAATCTCTACCAATTCAATTATTAGAACTTATTTTATAGATATACCTAGTTGGTTTACTTCGGTCGTTGTTGTTTATAATATAGGTACTACTTTACCTTTATTAGGTTTCACATCAAGAAGAGAATCCAAACCGACAAATTATTTGATATCCAAACTATTTCCTGTATTTTCAGACGCATAGAACCCTCTATACTTACTACTTCTGCATGAATTTCTGAAAATTACATCATTATGCCGACTTTGGCTTTACAAAATATGTTGTGCAAAATGTCTAGGTATTATGTAGGTACCCTATAGGTATATATATATAATTTTTGCACTATCCAAATATTTTAACTATGTGTTGGCTAGGATTAGTTTTTATGCTATATGGTAACTTATAATTCTAGACTAGTTAATTAATTAATTTACGTATGCACAATATTTATTTTTTAAATCTTTAAAAGTGCATACCTACTTATAAGTAGCTGAATATATCGGCACATTTGCAATACTGTCATAAAGAATCACTGAAACTGATACGGTAATAAGCATTCATTTCTTTTTAAACATTGTAAGGATTGTACCCATATAACGACGACCGGCGCGGGCGCATGAATCATAGCCGGCGCGGTTTGGCATTTGCATGACCGCGCATCGACTAATTGATATTCTATACGATATAAATCTGAGTTTACCGATGCGATCAGACTTTATCAAAAAAATGCGTTCGGATTTCTAAGCGCAGATTTGTTTTTTATGTATATTCTCTGTATAATGTGTATTGCTATTCAAGGTAGTCTAATTATAGGTGAAAACAATCCGAACGGTTCCTATTGTTTACCAGAAAGTATAATGGATAATGGGAGTGGTCTCTTAGCTGCTATCTTTCGTTTTAAAAACAGGGGTTTCGATGTGATGTATCCCGATGAGCGTTGTCATCTATTGAGATGAATTATGAATAGTGTCACGTGCGTACATTTGTCGTGGTGGCGATGTGTGGTGAGTGAGGCGGCGGAGGCCGGCGGGGCACCGCGCCGCCTAGCTCTCCCGGTGGTCCTCGCGGGGCGGGGTCTCCGCGGCCACTCGGCTGCGCCGGCGCTCCGCCCCCCGCGCGCCTCTCAACCCGCACCAGCGCCCGCTCTGCTTATCGTCGCATCTTCAGCCTAACGTTACTTACGTCACTGTGAAATCGTACTTTGACCGGTTTTAAGGTCGTACCCGTAACCATTTAAAGGCTTAAGAAGGTAGGATCGCGGATTTTAATATTTTACAAGAATAAATTTAGTACGATCACTCGATTTTATGGGTACAGAAAACTAACATTATGTCGGTTATTTTGCTTACTTTATGTAAAACTTACTCTATCAATTTATTCATGAATTGCTTTCAGGGAAATCTTAATACCGGTTATGTAGGCACGTAGGTACATTGAAAGTTATAGGTAAGATACATATTTGACTATTCCTCCGAGTAGTAGATATGTAAGTACCTCCTTATTGAAGAAATAGCCAAAGTACCTAAGTAAGTTTAGATTTAATAAAAATTAATCTTACCATAAAAAATCTGTATGTTCTTATTTTAGACAACATCTTCATAGACACAATTAAATACCTACAATATTTCGATGTCCTAGTAAAATATATGTAGTTCTTTATTTTTCTTCTTTTCATATCATCAATACAAGTAGGTACCTCTTCGACACCAATGTCTATATAGTCTCTACATTTCAATAAACCCATGGTTACGGCTTAGTTATTTAAAGCTCCATCTGTTTAAAAATTTTATCTTTAAGACATCTTTTGATCTTGTATGTCTCTTAGAGTTTACAACATATTTATATTTGAGAAGATTGCCTTGCAGATCATTGTACTAGGCGCAGCAAGCAAATTCATCCCCTGTATAAGAGTTCCGGTACTCTACAAAAGATTAATAAGAATTGTTTATATACTTACTTGATATTGATATTCTGATTTCTAACGGTGGTTCAGGAAAAGAGAATGTGCAATGGAAACACTGTACCATGTCACGTTGACCTCCACGCAGTTCCCCTTGGAAATCATAGGGAAATTACTAGGTACAATAGGTTAACCGACCTCATGGTATTTAACTGATGCTCATCATATTATCCTCCAATAGCATCACGCCCTCGTAAATAACGCAGGCGAGTGAGCTATTACATTATCATGTATTAAAAAATTCTGACTGTCGTAATTATACGTTATACAAACCATGTTATATGTATGTAAAAAAGCAGTATCTGTCTGGTAAACTTTGGTTAACGTTTTTGCAATAGGTCTTCATCCCTTTGAATCAATAAACAATATTATATACAAATATATAAAATATTGCTCCAATAAATGTACATATATATATCTACTTACTATTCTGAAATGCTAGATACGATTCTTGTCCGTGATTTATTTTCTGTAAAATATATCTAAAGTGCAGATATTTCCCTTCCATATACACAAAGTCTACATAAGAGATGAGTTGCAAAAAATTCACGCAAAGGTGGCCGACACCTATTCAATGGTTCGTGTGATATATTCGCCCAACAACAAACAAACTTCGACAATATGCGCTTGACTTTGAACGAAATCTAATTTGTGTGGTTATTGTGTAATGCGATCGGGGGCCCATCTTATTGTGAATAGTTTGTGTACGAGGATTGACTGTATTTATCGGTCGGTTACACAACAAATCAAAATTTAACAAGCTCGTACAAACGACGCCAATATTGCCGCCCATCTATAGCCGCTCTGCAAAGGAACACTTTTAATGTTCATTTACGCGTGTAATTACACCACTGGCGGTAATTGTAAATAAAAGTATCTACGAGGTTTATGCGGCAAACTGTGTACTTTCCATTCTCACCACTTAATACTTACATGGTCTATTGTACCCACACATAGTCGCCAATACAGCGGCAGTACATGTCTTTCGTTAATAGTCAAAGAGATATCTTTAGGATACCATTGAATTGCACGTAAATAGACACTTTTTTTACATCGACAGAAGATTATACACAGGCACAGTTTAAGCTGGATACGGATTAAAATAAATACAATTATATATTAAACAAACAAGTTCAGAAAACTAGGGTCCAACGCTTTGTTTCTATGGGTTTATTTTTTCGAACAATGCTTTTAAAGAATTTACAAAACGGATCAAATTTGTTTATCGCTTTAAAAAGTTTGTCTATGAGCTTATAATGACGGATTTCTGGGAAATATGTTTATTGTGAGTTTCACAGGCTATACACGTTTCTGTCACGTTGGAGTCCGCTAGTTTTAAGCTTACCTGTATAAAACAGAACCTGAAGCTACTTGGCGCTTGGCGTGCCGATAACCTTCGGCTGGCAACAGCGAGCGTCTGCGATTCTCTTTTGTTTCGTATCTTATCGGATTTTAATTACAAGCGTAGAGAAATCTCGTTATTCCTTAAAGGGATATGACTGCTCCGAGCTAATTTACTATCGACCCTTGCACGATTTTATGTTCTCGACTTTATTTTATTGCTTTTGGCTTGTGTTGTATTCGTACGGCGCGTACGAATTATTTTGACATTTTTTACATTTACAATACATTTATTAGACTCAACTTATGAAAAATTTTAAATATACCTAACTTTATGAATTTTTTTAATTTACAGAATCTTCAGTTGGAACCGGCGCTGGCTGCTTTCCTTCTGGATCTGTGGTGTACACGACTAATGGGACACGTGATATATCTACAATCCGAAAGGGTGATCGCGTTTTAGCAGCAGACGATGATGGGAAACTTATATATTCTGAGGTGAGCATTCTAATCATACCAACGATACTATCTATAGGAATCTTATCAACTGAAAATTCAACAAAACCACAGTCAGTTGGGCACTATATTACTATATATCAAAGAACTAAGTTGTAATAAGATTTGTATACCTGTCATAAAACTAGCAGATAAGTAATTATTGTATTATATAGCACAAACATTCATGCTTTTTTTACAGTCATAACTTTGTAAGTCATTGTTATCTTTAAATAAAATAAATAAAATAAATAAATAAATAAACTATGTTTTTAAGATCGAAGCAGATCGATATATTATTATTAGTCTTGTATAAGCAATTACTCGAAACTTTACCTGTTTTCTTTTAATATACAAGACAGTCTGTATCTGTTCTCGATATACCTATAAGTATCTTAAGGTCAAATTCCGTTAATATCCGATCGGGTAAAGCTAACAAACAGACTGATCTGAAGGTGCCAGTCATATAGGTACATAGTATAGGACTGGCACCTTCTTATTCATAATTAGCGATTTATGTGTTAGTTCTGAAGGACTTTCATTAGTAGTACCTATTTCATGAATATTAAGAATCGATCACATGAGACTTTAACTCTATGTAGAGTATTATTTAAATTGATTTACAAAAATCAATCAACTGCTTGTTTAATTAAGAATAAAGGAAAAATATAGGAAGCAGATACAAAGATGTGTTCATTTTTGGTTTCTCTATTTTATCTTTTTTATATTTATAGATATATATACTAGCTACCCACAACCTTCCTCTTGAATCACTCTATCTAATAAAAAAACCGCTTCAAAATGATATATAGTTCGTAAGTACGATGTTTGTTACTCTTTCACGCCAAAAACTACTGAACTGATTTTGATGAAACTTTACAGTAATATAGCTTATGCATCAGAATAACACATAGGGTATATTTTTATTGAAATTTAACACACAGCTATATATATATATATATATATATATATATATATATATATTATATATATATATATATATATACTATAAGTTACTGACTATACATTTTGTTTATTAATAAAATACCAAAGTTACACACGATCTAAAAACAACACTTGTCTTACTCCATTTGTTACAACAAATTTATTGCTCAAAATAATTATTTAATGTTCTCTCTTTTTCAGGTTCTAACATTCATCGATCGAGACCCAAATGCCACAAGGCAATTTATCACAATAATTGCGGAAAACGGTGTGGCAATCTCGACAACGCCGTCTCATCTTTTACTCCTCGCAGCTGCCGACGGCTGGCGGGAATCCTTTGCGACTAACGTCCAAATCGGCGATGTCCTCTTAACAAGAGGGCCGGGGAGTGTAATGCGACCGTCGAGGGTGGTGAAAACTCGAATTACATCGAAACGTGGTGTTTACGCACCTCTAACTAAATCTGGGACTATAATAGTAGATGATGCTTTAGCGTCCTGTTATGCGCTCGTCAGGAGTCACTCGCTAGCTCACGTGGCAATGGCTCCTCTAAGATGGATGGCAGGTTGGAGTAGTTCTAAGGAGGTGTCACGTGGCGTTCATTGGTATGCTAATGCGTTGTACTCTTTCGGAGACTTAATACTGCCGTCATCGTATAAATATCAGTAGAAAATTGTAATAGTGCATGGTGCAAATTGTTAAAGTGATGAGAAACTGTAGAACGCGCGCAGGACGTGGCGAATTTGAACACCTTGTAAATATAACCAGTGTAAATAGAATCGTGAAATTGACAGACATTGTAGACTATTATATTATAATTATTCACGATACCCCATTACTTGAATTTATTTATTAAGTAGTTTTAAGACCATATTTGCAAAATTTGCATATTATATAGTTACGGTATGAATATTTGTAAATTGTGTCGGTATTGTTATTCTGCACAATGCAGAAATACTTAATGTATGCGCTTATGTTTTTTAAGTACCTAACTGTATAAATAGTTATATTAATTATTACAATTTCAATATTAGCTAATCTAGTAAAAAAAGAATCTCCATCTGACGACCTATTCAAAACGAAGTAGACATTCCACAATTGTCTTAATTTCAAACTGTCTACAAAAATATGAAATTGTGATCTTGGATGTCCTAAAATGTGCCTTAAGATATTTATTTATTGTTATTTATAAGCTAGGCATCATATATTTACAAATTGACGCAAACAATGGAATCTTTAAACGTAGAACGTAACTCTTTGATTATTGTAATAAAATACAATGCATTTATCTTTGCCTTTCACTATCACTATAGATTTATCTTCAAATTTCTTTCCTGTCTTGCTAAATATTTTATTTTTAACTTTTTGCAGCACGTTATTCATAACTAAAAGAGAAAGCGAAATGTGTTATCAACAATAAGAGTCAGTACCTATGAGTTTGAATTTTTCACTCAAAGTGGCTCTTTAAGATCGCTGTAAGATCTTGAACTGAAGTTTGGGTTCCTATAATTTGAATTTAGTGGAGTAATGTATGTATGCATTGAAGTGCAGAATTGTTTAGGAATAATTAATAATATAATTTGAATTAATTTATTACAGTATTGATAAATAGCAGTTGGACCCCTTACACAAAAATCAAATTTTAAAAGAGACTCTCAAGTCTTATGACTTGTAATAATAAATTATTTAGTAATTAGTGCTTGTATAGAACTTACCTATGTACTTACTAACAAAAGTTACTACAAGAATGTATGTACTTACCTATCGGAAAGCTTTAACTATCTAATGTATGACAACAGTAATATGCCATAAAGTTTGCCATATTAAAGTTAGTTTATAAAACATAATGACTCGTTTATACTCGTCGAATGGGACGATGAGGAATGAAGCACAAGTTAATATAAGTACTAAGTTAATTTCATGTATCTATATAATTTATTTGCAAATTAACACATGTAAACGTCTTCACATGAAATGTACCTAAGCATATTATTTAAAAGTTCATATTGAATGAAAATATGTCTATCAAAAAGTAATGCCATTATTTTCTGAATCACAAATATTTACTGATATATTAGTCTAAAGGAGGTAAAATAACTCCAAAGTGTTTATTTTACAAAATAGCTATACCTCTTATTACTTTTTGATAGATACATTGATGGATTAATTCAACTTGTAAATTAAATACAATATGTAATTATTGTGCTTTTATATTATTTATTTATTGATGTTATTTTTGTATGGATATAAAAACACCAGCTTAGAACGAGACGTATTATTTTTCCTTGCCACATTAACAGAAATAAAATAAAAACTTTTTAAACGGATCTTAACTAAGGTTATAACAATAACGCCTTTGTACCCTTATTATAACTACGATGTCAAGATTAATAAAATTTTGGCTATACGGAATAAATAAATAACAACAGTGGTTAGCAATAATGATGTAGGTAGGTATGGATAAATATTTTAGTGTTGTTCTTAATATGTAACAGAAGAATCGTAGTAGTTGATTATAGAAAATTGTCTATTTTATATAATTTTTAATATAAAATTTACTAGCTTAATGTATACACTTTGTTAGGCGGAAAAATTTACTTGTGATTGAAATAAATAAAAAATCTGTCATCACAATAATTTTTTTGTGTAGTACGAATGTACTACACAAAAATAATAGTATTAGTAGTATTAGATTTACAAAGGTAATCAATACCTGAATTCTCAGGTATTGATTACCTTTGTACTTTACATATTAGGTAGGCACTAAAATCAATCTTCGAATTCCAAATCCAGTCCCTAAAAAAAATTGATATCAGTACATCCTTATACTAATAGATATAAGAAGATATATGGTATGTATAATGTAAACGTATGGCATAGACATTGGTCTTTTGGAATTTGAACTATTTAACATAGAAATTTCTTAACACGAACACTGGCTTGCATTGTGGCGTGAATCTCATTCGGCTTTATTATGTTCATCAATTTTAAGTATGCAAAGGATTCTCTCCTATCTACGCAGACTTTAAGAAATTCAACTTAGGTAAGTAGTAAGTTCACAAATCAGCTATAATTTTTACTGGCATACGATTTGGTTTGTGTCAGTACTTGGAGAATGTTTGTATTAAAACATTTATGGCATACCTACCTACCTTATATTCTTAGAATTTGTATATTACATAGGTGTAGGTGTACTTCTTGTTGTATTAAGAAGCGACGGAGAAGAGAATAGAGACATATCTATATATTCTTAGATTTAAAATTAGTACCTACACATAGGGTTTCAATTGTGATGTTTATTATATCATACATTCAGAGAACCAGCTTATAATAAAATATCATCTAAACTAATACCAATAAACATCAACATAATATGGTGTTGTCGAGTTCTGGTTAATGTCGGAATGTGCGTATAATTTACTGCTGTCTAATATTTAGAACGCCGTAGCAGTGTGGAACATTCTCATCATTCGTTTAAATATACCTATTTGTAAGTAGATCGTGGTATATTCGCATATAGTTTATGATATTCGTATAAGAGGGGTTTTTTTTTGTAACTTGAATGCCATACAAGATTATAGACTAACCTTATAGACAATGACAACCATCTATATTAAACATGACTTAATATAATAACAGCGAGTCATGAAATCATTTATAATTTCACTACTACATCTGATATATGAAACAGAAAGCTTTATATTAATACAAAATGTAAAGTTGAACAACATTTATTTAAATGAGCAGCAGTTCTATATCATGTATCTAAACAAGTATCTTGGTTCTTCTTGACTGGATCTTCATAGGGAATGTGAATGTTAGATTAAAAAAATACTATTTAAAATTACTTCTACTGAGTTTATTTGAATAAATATTATTTTTTATACTTAAAAAGCAAGCTGGCTAAAGATGTGAAATAGACGTACCCATACCCATGCAAATGACGAGTTGTAACGAGGTAGATATGGAATATATATCTACCTACCTATGGTATTTAAATTAATATAGGTAGGTACGAAGAATAAGTAGTGCCTAATTCAGAGAGAATTAGTGAGATCTACTTTTATTAGTAGTCACTTTGCTACATATAGCCATATATATAATAAGATGGTAAGAACAATAAATCTATATATTTAAGTTTTGTAAATTTCATTCTTGAGATGAGAAACGTTTTTGCACATTTGTACTGACATATTTGCTAAAATAAGTTTAATATACATACTTCTAGGTGAAAATAAACAAAGTATGTAATGAAATGTAAAGTATAAAGTGTTTATCATCATATACAATCCCCTAGAGAAATACTGTACCTAAGTCATTTTTTTACCGACAAGTGTAAAGAAAGTTTACACCAATGCTCGACAGATGACGTTGACTTCATTTCCAATAGGCACTATGGTATACATATTGCTACACTTGTCTATTTAATTCCAGATCCATCCGACGTCTCCTCAATCTTATTCCAACGGGTATCAGAAATACAACAAAGTCGATTTTTAGATTTTTTCCAGTGTCCTCAAACTGAAGTTGTATACAGCAGACAGGAATTGGCATTTAATCGCAATATAAATTCTTTCGCGGGTTGGAGTGTTCCATAATAACCCTCATTTTCGTCAAGTGAAGTTGTAAACATCAATTACGGCTTAAAAAGCATCACAAAAAAAATATTGTCGCAATTGACAGATTAACAAACACTCATTTGTAATATAAGTAAGTATACCAACCTCTTTAGGTACATTCACAACAGCCATATGAAACTTTCTATCACGGAAAAGAAAGTAATTGAAATATATTTAAAGATTTGCAAATTTTACCTTGAAAATTACAAGATGTCATTTGAATTTGTTATTTTTCTTTTAGTGTCTGTACATTACCGCTATTGTATATTTAGTTATGTTATATAAAATCTTTCATTGATCGCACCTTCTTAGATGGTGTCAACCAAAACCACATATTCACTTACTCAAGTAGTTTTAGTCGTTACAAATTAATAGATCAGTATCCTTATCTTCCTACCTACTTCACCTGTGCGAAGCAAGCTTGTTTTGTTATATAGTTAATCAAAGAAATTATCAAGAAAGCGATGGAAACCAAATTGGTATTGGTATAATAACAGAACGAACAATAGAAGATGAATATATATTAGTTTACAAAATTTTTACTATTTAGAGTAGGTAGGTACATAAGAGTACCGAAATAAAAATAAAATTTAAAGTATAACATAATTAAGCTTTTAGGTAGTCACTTGATTGTATAAGATTTTCTTCACATAGGTATGTTATGATGTGAAAATATAAAGCGGAATGTGCATGTTACTACGATATCAACATCTATCATAGTAGTCGTTTATATAATTCTTGAAATATATATTTAGAACAATATTGAAACCATTAAGAACAATATAAATAAAATATGTATAATAGTCATACTATTATACATATTTTATAGGAAAATGTAAAGGCAATGTAGAAGTGATATTCAGATTAAGAATTTCGTTTCCGTGTGTTTATTACGCAAATTATAGATGGAACTAACAATTAAACTACAAAAGGGTAATTTTACGTAAGTATAATGGAAGAATTTAATTTAGGCGGCAGTGCTCTATCTACTTCGCTTAAATCAAAGGAAGTTTACCTCAAGACATGATATTAGCTATGTTTAATCATAGCTAATATCATGTAAAATCTTAAGATTTGCAGTAAAAATACGTATTATGTAGTAAAATTAATTTTTAAAATAACAGATAACTAAGTTTCTGTAAGGCACTTTCGAAGATTGTTTTGTTTTACGGGAAAGCAAAGTAAATTATTTAATGAACAATAAATTAAACGAAGAATAGGCCTTAAGACAAGTTGATTTTCGGAATTGTTGCCAAGCTATAATCATAGTTGATTTTATCCAATGTGTACGTACGCATCTGGTTTATGCCTTCTTTACGGCTATTGTTTCCTGTATTAATTTTTGTTGCGTCTTAAATACAACGTCGTATATTTGAGTTACAATTCAGTCTTTTTTACACAAATTTCCGACATGCCGCTGCGACCACGCGGAAATGGAAAATGGAGTAGTGAAAAGTCGTTGACACGAGATGAGCTAGACATAGCGCGGTAATGGTGTGCGTATAACAATTTAGTGCTATTGTGGACTCAGCGTAGAGCGCACGCTGAGTTTCGAACTATTTTCTCTTTCATCACATTCCAATAATAAATCTTCCTCAATATTTCAAGATATTCAAATTTTTTTTTTATAAACATATATTTACTGTGTTCTCTTGATATAATTATTACATAAATCTACAATATAAAAAATTTTAAGTTTCCCAGTTAAAATTAGTGATTGAAAATTAAAGGAGATAAATCGCTTGAGTGAAATTTATGTAAAAAACCTATTCGAAGATTATTATTACATTTTGGCTTCCAGTAAAAATATAAGGTAAAGTAATTGAACCTTAATTCCTTAGTAACGAGTGCATAGAGTTCTTTTTAATTGTATCTTTATAGATATGACTATCTCTAGTGTTAATTTTATAGAATATACCTATACAGATAGAATTTAAAGGCACTGGTTATGGTCATTTTATGATTTCATATTCGATATTATTTTTATAAAAAATATCATATTTGGATAATTTTTTTTTGTGACTATCCTGTATTGGTAAGATTTTTGGTGCTTACTTAACATCAGGTCGGGTGTCAACGTGTTTATCGTTCTCAATAGACTAAAAAAATCTTTCAGCTAATCTAAAGTAATAATATAAAAATATATTTTTTTCAAAAATAAGTAAATATTCACTATTACTTTTATAGCACATTATTTTCCGTTACAATTCCATAATTAGACATGACTTTTTCTCTCAGTAGTGGTAGTGTTTCCAATATATCTTATTCTTTTTTTAATATATACCTATCAGATTTTATTATGTTATTTATAATAATAAAAACTAATAATAATGCTATACGATGGCATAATACAAATGTTTGTTTTGTACAGAGAGCGAAATAGCACATACCAGAATCTAAACTACTACTATTTTATTGTGATCAATTAAAAAATATATGAACACATAGCTACCTACTACTAATCCAATGTGTTTTATTCATTATTTACAAACTATCATTCCATTGTTGAACGCTCTCAATTAACCTGCATCTGACTAGCAAGTTAATTAGTTTGTTAACGGCTTTTACTGACAAAAAGATCTCTTTGTAGACGGTTACAAGCCAAGCAGTGACTTAGCTATTTAGTATATACAGAATACAGAATTGAAAATAGTAAAAAATGTACACAAGTAAAGAATCAACACGACAACCACTGATGGGCATAGGTCTAATCTTTAGTCTTATCTTTCTATCCTCTTTGTGTTACCTACTATACAAAGGGTCCTCCTGATTTTGCGGTCTTAGAATATTTTATCCTGGGTTTTCGCATGGATTCTTGGGATTTCTCATGCTGCTTCACCAGGTAGCATATATTCCTCATCTCCTCTCATTATACGACCATACCATCTGAGGAACGTATGTTCTTATCGTAGGTAGCAACGCTTATGAGGGAGTTTTCCTATTATTCGCAATTATCCCGTCGCTTCCGGGGACGCACATGTGTATACATATATTATTATATATGCCCTTTTTCATTCTCCTTTGTACTTTATAATTAGAATATATTGGAGCAAAGGTTTAATAATTGGAGAAATTGTTTATTACATTTTGAGTTTATACACTAATGGTCAAAATGAATTTCACTTAGTTTTTGTGAAATTACCAACTCTTCTTTTATATTTATTTCACTATCATTATGGTCGTAAAAATTAGCGTGCAAAATATACTTGACTGCAGGTATCTATTATTAAACTATATATTGGTATATATCGGTATATATATATTATTATTATAACCGTAAACATATACCTACTACTACTGGTAGGAATATCAGGCATATGCCTGTTGCCAGGCATACCAGTTGACTACACTCTCCTTCCGTATCTAGTATGAAAATGTATACTGATATAGAATCCAGGAAATATGTCAAAATTTATTCACTTATCACGCTTAAATTAATATTGGTTCAAGTATTTGATTCTATATGTAATCTATAGATAAAATAAAGCATATTGTTACACAAAATAAAGAGAGCGTTGCAAAATTACATAAATACTCGTAGGTATACAGTGTGTACAGTATACCTACATTCAAATATTTGGTTGAATGATTAGTAGAAATTACGGATTAGCCTAATAATCCTGTCGGATATATTGTTCATAGTTCTCTGTATCAATTTATAAATTAGTCCTACCTATAATATCCACAGTTTGATTGAGATGTGGTTTCAATTGATTAATAATTTAACCCGACGGGTCAATACAAGATAACATTGGTTAGGTACTTTTCGTTAAGAGGGCCATGCTTTATCATTTGATTTTGGCCATGTATTGCATTTGCACCTTTATCTCAAAACATTAACGTATAAATGTTTTAGCAATATTTAGTAGGTAGAAGTTGTTCTTGCAAAAATCAAATAAATTAATAGGTCGGTAATTTTTTATATAATTAAAATAATCCATCTGATGGTAAGTAATCACCGTCGTCTATATGTATATACATGAACAGCACTACGACATCACATCACCATATGACCCATATGCCATTCTTGAGCTGGCATTCCTGAGGATTAAAATTACTTTTAATTTGGCTGCCTTATCTCGATTTTATCAGCTGAATTATGTGAGACTGAGGGACCCACGCCTATATCGGTGATTCTATGATAATTGAATAATACCTATAGAATCATTTAGACACTCAGTAGAAGTAGGTACAGTTCAAGAAGAGGAAACTGACGGTTTAATTATGGTAGCTAGGTACTGTATTGCTGTAGAACCCTAATACGGGTTTTTGTTTTTAATGAAAATTCAAACGTAGGCAATATTAAACAACTTCAGTAATTTGACGAGTTTGAATGGAATTGTAATGTTTAGCTTCTCGGAAGAACCTCTGTTATAAATTTATAAGTAAGTAGGTATTTACCTGAAAATGGAGGATATAATAGAGCTACTATAATTGTCATTTGGAAAAGATTGTAATTAACGATCATGTATGTATCACTTCATATTTGTAATGTATGCAGAATCTATTCTCTAACAATAGAATCCTCGAGTCTATCATATATAGCAGCTAAAATCAATTGCTTATATGTATATTTATAAGTTTATCATTTCATAAAGAACAAAAAAAGAATTCATGGCTAATTCTTGTATAAATATAAAAAATGTTTGATAATTACGTACAAAGGTAGTATAGAAATTGTACTATAATAAATAACTGAATTGACGTTCAGTTTTTACAGATTCAATTTTGTAAACGGAAGACTTGATCCCATCAAAACGCTCTATATATTTCTATCTGTTCCAACAGTTATTAACGAGAATTGCCAATAAGTTAACAAGTTACATAATTAAGCCCTTCTTATCAATACTAACCTATTATTGATCGCATTTCGTACCTGTTATTTGTTATGCTCCCATCACTACTAGTAAGCTGCTTACATTATAGTAAAAATTTAGTGTAATTTGAAATAGTTATAGCACAAGTGCTCCGGTATGCTGTATATATATATACTTATAAATTCACATTTAAATCATCATCCTACTGGGCGAGGTTTGGCTGCACTCACGTTTACCTTTTACGTCAATTAATTGTTACTTAATCTATTAGAATATGACTTTCATAAATTAATAATAGTTTTAATACCTACATTCAAATTAGTTTTAGCACCAACGTATTTGAAAGTAAATGTATTAGACAATTTAATCGAATATTTTTAATGTTTATTTACTTTAAACCAGAAACTTAGAATAAGTTATAGTACGTTAGTTACAGTAATAAGTTAGTTAAAGTACTGTATTAAGTATATTTCACATTTCTAATAGACAAAATATGTACATGATAAACGATATTATGAGTTTAGTAAAGTATTCTAATAAAGTCTTATTACAAATACCATGGAAACTCTAGTCACAGCAATTTAATTTCGCTGTATTATTCCTTGTATTTATCATATTGGGGCGTAATTTTACCGTATTTTTTCTTACTCTACTATAGTTAGTTCTATGTATTGTATACATAAATTAGATTAACATTATTACATGTGTTTTATATTATCCATACTTATTTATGCAGTTATTAAACCTATCTTAATTTTATACTTAAGCAAATGATTAGAAAACATTATGTACTTAAGCAAATACTACGTAGGTAGGTACTTACATAAAAGACAGACAAAGTTTCAGAGAGTGTTGTCTACCTACATTTGCGGTCTGCAACCCACTGTGTCACTCAAGGCGACGGCAAATGTAATTATCGAAACACTTTATCTTGGACTCGCTTACAAAGAAAGATTCTGTAACGTAATTGATGCAAGAGTTGTACTTTTTACATATTTAATGGAATAATATTAATACCTTAAAATACGAGGAATTGTCATGATAAAAATCTCATCGATATGTTTTATTTTTTTATAACTGCTTTAAGGAAAAAATAACAGCACACATAATAGGAAATGGCAACTGTCGCATCTATACACAATGAACAGCAATAAAGCATAGCTTTTGGCATGTTGTTATGGCTGGTTCTGAGGACTAAATTTTGCTACATCCCTTCATAACGGAATATAGCTGGAAAAGCAGGTAGGCAGCTGGGAGACAGAATTCAATAAGAAAGAGTTAGCCAGACTTTGAGCTTAGACTTTGTAGAAAATCTACGTCGGTAAAGTAAAGGTTTCTAACATTAAATTACAATTTACTATTTATGGATCAGTCATTGTATAAATATTATATATAGCATATAAATAATAAAGTTTGTATCCCTACATACGAAAAATACGATTACGGGTGAATATTAATATATACCATATTTGACAAAATAAAATTTTATGTGAAAGTTAATGTTTTTTATTAATATAATTAATCTGATTATTCAAACTATCCGGTTACTTGATACGGATAACACGTAATTAACTATATTAATAAACACGAAAATTTAAAAATAAATAATAAACATTAAAAAATATTAAAAAGTAATAAACATAATACCATGCGTTTGGCACACGTTGTAGGTATATATCTACACTAATTATATATAGACTATTTTGTTTATAGTCGTTAACAACAAAATAAGGTTTTGTTGGTATAGACTATAAACAAATTAGTAGTATATTTAAACGTTAAAACTTAAGTGAATCTTGGTCAAATTTCAGTCACTGGGCGACCAGTAGTGGTTATAACTTACAGAGAAGTACGTAAGTAAGTACCTACTTACGTATACTTCGCTGTTCTCTGGGTATAATTATATACCTATCTTAGCTAACCTTGTAGTCCAAAACCAATACTATTTATACACTAGATGAAAACCCGACTTCGCTTGGGTAGACATTTCTGTAGTCATCAGTTCTTAAAGAATATTAAGTAAGCAAGGCATAGATACGTAAAGCTTCGTTCATTGTGTTTAATAAATACTATAGTAAATAATAAGTGCAAAAGTATTTATACAAATAATTTTTATTTTAAATCAACATTCAAAATAAATTAACAAAACATATAACTTTTAAGTTTATTCTCTGTTAACCTCTTTGTTTTAAGCACTCTCCATTTTGCCAGATATTTAAAACCAATTACTTCATCCAAACATCTTTCCCATTATTTTTCGTCATTTACATTCTTTTTTTTATTTAGTCCGCGCGATTCTCCGGGATTTGTCGAGTTCCTAGTTTTGTCGCTCTTTCAGTACGACGACGTGGTCCACCACCGTCCTTTTCCCCTTCTTCCTCTTTTTCCTATCCATTTCCTCTTCCTTTCAACTTTCCCTCTCATCCCGCGTTAGCCATTTGCTATGCTCCCACTCTGGGGTCGAGCCCCCATAAACATGCGGAGCTTGGGGCTACAGGGACACCAAGTAGCTTAGTAATTCATTTGTAAGTGCCATACTTGGTTATAGTTTGTTCTTTAATCCGGGAGATTAAATTGACAGGTTTAAATCTCAAATTTTCAAATAATGTTACCACCTCGGCTGTATGGGCACAGTTCCCTTTGCCTTTCCGATTAAGGTTAAACAGAATCAAAAAAAATGTTACCACTGGTAGCGGGGTAGACATACCGATTTGTTTAATCGGAAACTTTTATTCTAACAAATTAGTTTTAAAGTTTAATATGACGTTTCCATAACAGAATTGTATAATTTACTTACATATACTAATGTTTCCACTACTGTCGTAGTATATACAGAATAAATATATATTTTTATCGTTTCCGTACAAATAGTAATTTGTATTAAAGTTAATTCTTACAATCAGTTAAATAATATATGACACAATGAAAAGGTCATTTGTTTTATAAAAAATGCAGTTAGTCTTTATTTTAGTGAAAAATAACAAAATCTATTTTGATACAACAACCATATATTTATAAATACCTACCTATGCTTCATTAATTTGGTGTTAATGCTTTTTAAATAAACACCCACACATTATTTCCGTAAAACCTATAAAAATGGGTAAATAACATTAATTTCCAATAGTGCCACAACCTTATTTAAAAAATACCTGGCATTATATGTGTAATAATAAAATGTGTAGAAATTGTGATTGTTATTAAGTTTTTTTTAATAAGTTCATCAGAACAGAGAAACAACATTTGACATTTATTATTATTTGACATTGGACATTGACTTTAATTTTTGTAATTTATATTGTAAAACTTTAAGTTGGTCTAAAAAGGACTTGTATTCAGAGTCGTGAAACAATTTAATAAAAAAATATTGTCAAATTTGTCTCGCAATTGGCCAATTTAAAGAAACAACACATAACAGTATACTCTTTTATCATAAAAAATTGTCTAAAACTATATTTTCGCGAAACGTCAACGCCACATGTCATATGTCACAGTTCTTTGTGATGGATCTTTGGCGCGAACGCACGCGTAGTGTTGATTGGTTGTTAGCTAGTGACATGAAAAGATTGCGACTGCAGTTTGTTTGTCAGTGTTATTAGAATTTAACGAAATACTCCATAATCCGAATTTTGCGGATATATGTTGTCGACTCGAAATAAATATTTTTTATGTTTTGTTATTCACATAAGGTTTCGTTCGAGTCTACTGTACCCCTTGACTGAATTATTAATATAGATTATATGTTTTATGTATAGGTAACAACAAACATTTATAAATATTTCCAATATATTGGTAGTGTTTACATATTATTGCTCGAGACTGAAATATACGAATAGGTTCGTGAAAGGAATAAACATTGATGGGAATGTCATATGACGAATGGGACGAGGATTGTTTCGTATTCGTCTTATGCCTCATATATTGCATTGTGTTATAGATGCTATATATATAGTGTGCACCTTCCAACTATAGTCATATTTTTAATTAGACGAAGTCAACTGACGTTTACTGTGTTATCAGTATTTGATAAAATAAAAATAGTGTTGTGACAAAGTGAATAATTGAAAAGAATCCCGAATTAATGAAATTGCCTCAATTGTCTAGTCTACTGAATAGTTAGTGTTACGAACTGCCGATATCGGGTACGGGGTTCGAATTTAAGCTGTGCTTTATACATACCAACAAGTTTTCGACAACTATGTTCCTCTAGTATCTACCTATACTGAATACAGAGTATTTGAAACATGAAGAAAAAAATTGCGAGGAAACTTTTAAGACTGTCCTATTTACAATACATCATGTAGTTAAAACTATAGATGTATAAAATATCTATATAACATAATATAGTTAGGTAATAAAAATAAAAAACTTGGCTTATTACAAAATTTGTTTTTATTCATCATCAGATAAAAAAATCATTGTTACTTTCGGTGACATTAATTATAAATCTGTCTGAAAAATTGACAATAATTTATCTTTGAAACAGTGTTTTGGTCCACGTTTCTCCAGAGACTTAAATTGTTCATTTTCTTTGTATTCTTTTAATACATTGTAGACTGAGGTCACACCAATTCCCAAAAAGTTAGCTTTTTTGAAATACATTATTTTTTTTCGGGAGCCTCAATAGGTAATAGTGATGCAACTTTCTCCTCAAATACGTGTTTGTAGACGTTTTGTATCATAAGTTTTTCGGTAACGCTTAAAGCAATCCGTGGTCTCTTCTTTCTTGGAGACAAGCTTTGGCTTGACATGCATGGTTGAGGATCCATTTCCATCCATCCATGAGGAGGATACATTGGTACGAAACAATATAGCAAATATACAATATACACTATTACAACTATTACAACAAACACAACAGAAGGAAAAGTTTGTCAAAAACAATAACAAAACAGTGTGAGCGCAAAAAAAAGCATTCGTGCTCTCAGACCAGAGGTTAGAAGCCGAATTACGAACAAAATAACGACCGACGCTCGCGACGTTGATCTGTGTTGGCACTAGTGGCTACTAGTGCCACAGCGCGCTTTGTAATAAGCCGTCAAATAACTGATTGTAGTTACATAACACTAGTAACTTATATCAGAGCACTTTCATACAACTTTATTGTAAAATAGAAATAATATTATTTTGTAGTTTGAAATGATTAACTATTCACACTCATTGTTCATTCATCTGACCGAGAACTGAACGCATCACTATTACTTTAAATATGGCAACATTATTTCATAACGTGACATTAGCTACTGTCAGTTAGCTTCGTCTAATTAAAAATACGACTATATGTGATATGTTTCATTCTTCTCAAATTAGAGTAAATAAAATGATGCATAAAGTTAGCAAGTGTAACAAATGACGAAAAATTTAATCAATTCTTGTATAAACTAGAGTCAATGGACGTCTTAGATGCAAACACAAGGATGTCCACTATGTATTATACATTGGCAAACCTATTTGATTGATTATGTTTAGGATCGTACTCAAGTTATCATGTTAGTGACACTTTCTGACAAAAACACTTTGCTCTTCATAAGGTTTTAGTAGATATTATTTATACTTACTATATGAAATAATGTTTGATCAGTAGAGAAATAGATCCATAAGATGTTACGGAAGAGAATTGAAGCTCAATGACATTTCTCCGTTACATTCCGCTAATATTTGTTTCAATTGAAGTACCATGGTAGATAGAAGTAGATGGAGTTATTAATTTTGATATATATCTATATTATTATATGTTTGTATATTTTAGAAATCTGATCGACAACAAAAATCTTCGGGTGTAAGTTGATGTACTTGGTCGATGGAAAAACGACTTGTTTAGTATAAATAGTTTATTTTGTTAATATAATATTACGAATGTACAATATAGTTTTTTTGACAATATATATTTTTCATCTTAAAGCGGCGATCGAGTGAGTAGTGATGTGCCAGTGTCACCAACAAACTCCTCCTCACAACACTATTACTAGATTGTGATGCCCAGACAACTTCTCAGTTGTGATAGTCTTGGTCCTGGTAGTCCTTTAGTGAGTAAGTCAGCTTCCATCGTTTTTGTGTCCATATATTTTACTTGGATCACTCCCTCTTTAACACTATCACGAATAAAGTGTAGTTTTAAATCGATATGTTTCGACTTCGATGTGATTATCGGATTCTCACTCAACTTTAGCGCAGCTTGGTTGTCATTAAATATTACAACAGTTTGTTGCGAGATGCCCAAGTCTTCAAATAGTATTTTTAAGTAGATTGCCTCTTTAGCAGCTTCAGACAATAAGACATATTCAGCTTCGGCTGTTGAAAGTGCTACACACTTTTGTTTTCTTGATGACCAACTAATACATGAGCCAGCATATTTAAAGCAATATCCAGAAAATGATTTTCTGTCCATTTTATCTGCACCCAGTCAGCATCTGCCAGTCCATATAAATTATTTGAGCATTTCTTTTCAAATCTTAAACCAATAGTTTTTGTACCTTTCAAATATCTGAGAATTCTTTTTGCGCATTTAAAATGTTCTTCATCATAGCTATCATTGAATTGAGATAGATAACTTACGGAGTACATAATATCAGGTCTAGTAGCTACGGCGCAATACATCAGTGTACCAATCAAGTTTTGATACGGTAATTCTCGTTTTTTCTCTTTATTAGGTTTTAATGTCAAACCGGGTTCGATAGGTGTGACAGCAGCTTTACATTGTCCCATTTTGAATTTATTTAAAATAATATCTATGTATTTTTCTTGACATAATTTTATTGAATCTCCTTGGTAACTGATATCTATACCAATTAATCTATTTGGTTTACCTAAGTCTTTCAATTCAAATTTTGTGGCTAAAACATTTTTGATTGTGTTTAGCGTTTTTGAACATGAGTAAGCAATGAGTATGTCGTCTACATATATAGCAACTATGATTTTCACTCCTCCTTTCGCTAGTATGTAAACGCATGGATCTGCTTTCGATGGTTCAAAATGTAATGCTTTCAGTTCATTATCTAGTTTTATGAACCATTGTCTTCCAGATTGTTTTAACCCATATAGAGCTTTTTTAAGTAAACAAATCTTTTCATTATTATCAGATTTTAAATCTTCAAGCATTTTCTTAGCTTTATTGTATATTATCATGTCATTTTTATCTATTTCGTCTATCATAATTTCCATTAAATATTCTTCAAGACAGTCAGGAATTTTCATACTTATATTTTCATCTAATTCGCCATTTAAATAAGCAGTAGTGACGTCCATTTGATTAAGTTGTAATCCTTCTTGTACAGATAAACTTAGTACTGATCTAATTGAGCTTAATTTGGCAACTGGAGCAAATGTTTCATTACAGTCAATCCCTGGTCTTTGGGTAAAACCTCTCGCTACAAGTCTTGCCTTTTTTATTTCTGTATCATTAGGATACATTTTCTTTTTTAATATCATTTTATGATCAATGACTTTTGCGTCTTTTGCTTTTTTCATTATCTCCCATGTACCATTTTTTACATGAGCTCTGATTTCAGCTTTTATGGCGTCACGCCAATCCTAATTTTTTTCTTCTTCACATAGGTATGTCATTTCATATATATTTTCATTGAGTTCTTGTACATTATTCAGAACGTAATCATTATATCGCGATGGTAGTCTTCTCTGCCTACGCGATGTATGCATATTATCTTGATTAACTTGTGAAGTCTGATTGTCATCTGTTTCATTTCGCTCTTCATCACTTGTTGAGATCTTTATATTTGATTGTGTATGTTCATTAGGTATCTCTAATATTGGTGTGGAGCTGGTAGACGGTAAAACAGGTAAGTTTTTATTATTATTATTTATATTTTCCATTTCAATAATTATATTTTCATTTTTATTTTCAGGTAGGAGTTTTTCTTCGTTATTGAAGATATCAAAGTCATCACTTGTTTCACTTTCATAGTACATTTTATTTATGAATGTTACATCTCTACTAATATTTACTTCATTTTTATTTGGTATGTAAATTCTGTAGCCTCTTGAACTTTTAGCGTATCCAACAAATACTCCTTCAATTGCTTTCGGTGAGAACTTTCCCCTTCGTTTCTTTATCAGAACAAAAGCTTTTGTACCAAAAATGCGTAAATGATTTGCTGACGGTACTCGTCCCATCCATTTCATAAACGGTGTTTCTTATTGTAAGGCTTTAGAAGGACTTCTATTTATAAGATAGTTCGCTGTGAAAATAGCTTCTGCCCATAACGAATTAGGAACTTTTGATGCTATAATCATGCAACGGGCTTTATCGAGTAGAGATCTATTTTTTCTTTCGCTTACTCCATTATGTTGTGGCGTATATGGTGTCGAGAGTCGTCTCACGATGCCATTATCTTTTAAGAATTGTTCAAATTCTTTTCCACAATATTCTGTTCCGTTATCGGATTGTAATGATTTGATCTTTTTATTCCAAAAGTTTTCTACTTTATTTTTATATTCTATAAATATTTCTAATACTTCATTTTTTTGTTTTAAGAAATATATGCAACAATATCTAGTATAATCATCAATAAATGTCACAAAGTATCTGGAACCAGCCAATGATTCATGTGGCATAGGCCCACAAACATCCGAGTGTATTATTTGTAGAGGTTCATTTGTTTTTATAGCTTCATGACTTTGGAATGGTAGCCTGGTCAGCTTTCCTTTTATGCATGTTTCACACGGGTCTAGTTTTCCATTTGTCAATTGTATACCTCTTATCAAATTTTCTTTGTGTAAAACTTTCATATCATTTTCATTTAAGTGACCTAGTTTCTGATGCCACATAGCATTCTTTTCATTTTTTATTGCATAAGCTGTGTTATTTTTGTCACATTTTACATAATATAATCCATTATATTTTTCAGCAGTAAGTAGTATATCACCTTCATTGTTTTTTATTAATGCCTTTTTCTTTGTAAATAATACAGAATTACCTTTATCAGTGATCTTACTAACGGATATTAAGTTTTCAGATATATCAGGTACATATAATGTGTCAGCGTGATTGCATTTATCACCATCTACCTTAATTGTTACTTTTCCTTTACCTTTTACGTTAGCGGTGTGAAAGTTAGATGCCAACTTTAGCTATCTAGTTTCTGATGATAGGTTTGTAAATTTTTCTTTTTGATAGGTAATGTGTGATGTGCATCCACTGTCCAATACCCAAGAATCTGTATCAATGTTTTCTTTACAAAGTGATAAACATACATTTAATGTTTTTTCTGATTTTTTGTCTTTATTATAATTACTACTTTTATTATATTTATTGTACTTTTTCTTACTCCAGCAGCTTTCAGTGGAATGGCCCTTTTTGTTACAGTTTTCACATTTTATTTGTTTCAGATTTTTATTATTTCTGCTGTAAAATGCTCCATCGGATCTCTCTAGTTTGTTAACTTGTTTTCTAGCTTCACCTTCTTCGAGTATTTTTACTTTTAAGTCTTCCGGATTTGGTAATGTATCCCTAGATTCTATTGCAATTCTAAAGTTTTCATATGCACTAGGAAGGCTGTATAACATCATAATACTCAATAGTTCTGGATGTATTTTGACTACTATATCGGCTAGTTTATCGACTATGTCTAGGAATTCATTCAAATGATCGCGAATATCGCTTTGAGAGTCCATTTTTTGTAAAACTAATTTTTTTAGGAGGGTTGCTTTTCTAGCGGGACCTGAACTTTGATAAGATGATTTCAGTTTATCCCAAATCTCTTTTGATGTCTTACATGTTTTTATTTGTTTTAATTCTGATGGAGATATTAGTAATAATATTTCCGATTTTGCCATCATATCGGATTTTTGAAATGCTGCGATAGTTTGGGGACATGCATCTGTTTCTAGGGAAATTTGTCCACTAACATATTCCCATAAATCGGCTTTTATAAGCACTGCTTGTGCCTGGAGACACCATGTATCATAATTGCTTTTATGTAATGGTTCGATTCTATACGTTGCCATTTTTTATATTATATGTTTCTATTTATTTCATAACTTTGTTGAATTTTCTTACCATACGCTCTGCTACCATTTGATGTACTTGGTCGATGGAAAAACGACTTGTTTAGTATAAATAGTTTATTTTGTTAATATAATATTACGAATGTACAATATAGTTTTTTTGACAATATATATTTTTCATCTTAAAGCGGCGATCGAGTGAGTAGTGATGTGCCAGTGTCACCAACATAAGTTTATATAACCAAATTAAATAAAAATAAGACACGGCAACGATATGATCGCACCAAATTCAAGCATACGAAGTTTGACTTATGAACCTTCTTTTATAATTCTGGTACATCAATAATTCCCTACTTCATAACATCCCAATAATAAGTAAGTAAAAAAATGTACCTTGTTTTACGGTAAAAAAAATATAATAATATTAAGTACATACGAATGTAGATAACTTAATATAAAAATACAATACAATAAAATAGAACATCAACAAACTGCCTACGAGGACATTTTTCTGTAGCAAAGAAAATAGACTTTCCTGAGAGCAGTGAATATGTTCTTGCACCAATTGTCTTATAAGGAAAATGCTTTTATACTTCAGACTGTTGCCCTTCAAATTAAATATAGAACCTCGTTGCAAATTGATATTAACTCGGAATCAAGTCGCTACGTCAGTGTTCAAACAGAAACATTCCTTGCTGCTTATTCATAAGAAAAATGTTATTAAGCCGAAAATTATTACGTACGTGACGAATTGCTTCATTGGAAGCATACTTTATTAATGTAGATATTTACTTATAGAAATATTAATTATCATAGAACAATTATTCTACAGTACCTATTGTTATTTCGCTATTATGTTTATGCTTTATAAAAATATATGTATTATCAAAAATTTGTCATTATGACAAGGCAGAAAGAAATGAGTAGGTAAGCATCGTCCTTTAGTCAATAAAATTTAGTCGGTAGTAATGAATAATTTATATCCATTACCTACTCATTTCTTTCTGCCTTGTCATAATGACAAATTTTTGTAAAATTTCAGAAACTGAACAGATTCAATGTGTTTTAAATAAAGATACCTAAGTACTGTCCATTTGCTGCAGGTACTATAATATCCCCAACAGCAAACAGTCACTAGACATTATTGTGATTGGCATGCCAAATGCGTACCTAATACATACCGACGTCATCATTACCTTGACTTTATTCTATTATTTAGGGTCGACGCAGTTGTCTTCTTCCACAGGTCCCTATCAGCCATCATCTCTGAGCTTACTCTCATTTTATACATATATGTTTTGCACAATCCGTCAATCTTTCTTCGGTCGTCCTTTCTCTTTACATCCATCTATACATATTAAAAACCTTTTAAAAATCGTGTTCTCGCTCCATAATATATACAAATTATTAAAAATCTAATTATTTCGTCATAATGTAATGCTAGTTTGCCCGTGTATAGGTACATATGTACAAGTATAATATATCTGTAATATACTATAGTTTACTTATATTATTTTGTGAGAAAATGTAACTATAAATTTTCCTCTCCGTTATATGTCATGCTTTTATTCCCTGAAATCCTTTCTATGCCAGCAATATAGTTGGCTACTTTACATTGTCGTCAGGGGATTAACTCGTATTTGTATGCATAGGTACTTAAAGAAGAAAGAACCATCGTAGCCACAGATATAAGTAGAGATTGAAGGTACAAATATAAATTCATATGTTATAAAAACAAGTGAATCACTAGTACCTTACATACATACCTATCTGTGGAATTTATTACACTCATTTTTAACAAACCTAAATTAACATTAATATATTATTGCACACATACTCGTACAAATGGTTATGATTCTGTTGTTTTCCAACTACTCGAATAATTCGATATTTTTTTTCGGAGCCAAAAATAGACACAGAATGAAACAAACACATGAAGTTGTAATATCTAATTTAATTCATAGGTATCTATGACCTTGGCAGATTGATTGATCTTGTCTTAGTTGTCCAGGAATGGGATCTTCAATACATTAATTATATTAACCAAGGGTATGCACAATATAGAAAAATATTTTAATAGCCTAATTTAAAAAAAAAATATTACAATCGAGTTTCTTGTATTTATAACATGATATATCATACATATGTATATGAATAAATGATTATGAATTTGACATATTGGCTTGATACCGCGAGCGTTAAGCCGTCAAAAATAGCTACTTTAAAAATATATTCTGTGTATAAACATATTTAAATAAGCTGTAATAACATGTTATTTTCTTTAGATAAATGAGTAGAGGACGTGAAGAGAAATTGAAAGATTTCATATAAAATTCGACGTCCATATTTCAGTGCGCTTGGACTGTCCAAACAAACTGGAATGCTCCAGTTAAAATCCGCCATTGTTTGTATAAGAACCGTCCATAGTTTATTTTAAGGAGCTAACGTAAAAGTTTTATGACCAAGTAAAATTCGAACAATTTGATAGAGATATCTACAATATATCAAGTGAGATAAGTACAATATATCTACATGGTCATAATATATCTATAAATATATTAATGGTAAACATTTTTTTTCTATTGTCGAATCTGTAACAAATAACGTGCTATAATGAAGAAGATTAGTAAATTTAGCTGCTAACTGTAGATATCGGCATTTTTAAGCATCGCTGATATAAAAAGTATCCTAACTAAACTCACAGCTTTTAAAATTGCTTAAAGATGTGGGTATAAGCATTTTCATTTATCAAAATTTTATTCAGTAGGTATTAAGTAGAATAATCGCTAGTAAGTACATTATATTAATAGTTCCTGTAAATTCTATACCAATCTGGACTTTTTATAGATTAAACCAAGATGGCAAAACGATGCAAAAGAGTTGATGACTCTTTCTGCAACTCCTGTCGGCAAATATCGTGTAACATATATCTACATGGAAAATGAAATGAGAAAAAAATATCTATACAAGTCAGAATTGGCAAATAAGAGCATACTGTGTGATTACGTATAATATTACGATGATGTACAAACCTACGTATCTATCCACATGGGGTGGATTGTGGTTACGATAATACCTATTACATATAGGTAGATAAATGACTATATTACGTAATACTTTACGAGCAATTCGCAATAACATAGTGTAAATATTGTGCAAAGTGCACTGGAAAAAACTCGTAACTTGATACGTACGATTAAATATTGGATTACTGCAAATATCACAGAACATTGGCAATAAATGCGCCGACTGAATGTCTACCATTTTCTTGTGTTTTACGATCATAAGAATAGTAAAATAAACGAGGTCAATAGGTTGTGTGCAGCACATAAAAGAAGAGTTAACACTTATTCACGGTAATGTTCTCATCAGGGATGTCAACCGTACGAGAATCCTCATAAAAACACGAGGTTTTTATCCTTCTGTACGAGTACAAGGTTTTAACCTACAGATACATTACAAGGTTGTAAGAGATGAGAGTCAAAATATGATAATATAAGAGAATTTATCATTAATTAATATATATATGTATATAATAAAATTAATTTTTGAAGCTAAGTGTTAGCAATAAGTTTGACAACTTTCATAACTTTTTGTCACAATCATCTAAGTTCAACTTATTCAAATGTAATTCTTTTTACACTGATATATAGAAAATATTTAACAATATATAACTTCCGATATAGGTAAATTACCTACTACTACCTATAACGTGCCTTTCTACCGACCTACATCATCGCAGAGCCCAAACTAATAATAAAGTTTGGCATAGAAAACTTAGAAAGAAAAAGATAAAGGGTATTTGAAAACTCCAATTCCCAAGATAAAAATGAGGTGTATATTTTAAGAAGGATACCCTTTTTAGAAAACTGTTAATCTTTTATTCATCTATAAAAATATGTACCTATGTATATGTATTTATAACCTTTTAATTTTTTTTAATTTTATTACCCAAATCAGTATAGTATCTTATTTTTATTTAATAAGAGCAACTAATGTTAGAGAAAATATTAAAGTTAGTGTTTTCCTGTGTATAATGAAATAATAGCTAGATTGGTTAAACCGCTTCTATAGGTTGACTAGACATAGCCGGACATAGCTATACATTTGTACCTAATTACTTATTAAATGTTTAAATGTACCTTAATTTATTAACTACCTAAATGTCAATTAACACATATCATTAATATGTTAATATATCCTAGTACTTTATTATTTAATAAAAAAAAATATTTTTATATAAAAATATTTTTTTAATAATTAATTCAGTGTCTAGCTTGAATCTTACAAGAAACTAGCTTTCGATCCAATCCATCACTTGGCGTCGTATCTGGAGGTCGTTTGTGGCGTACCGCGTCATCAGCCTGAACAAAACACAACAATCTATTTATGACCTACTGTGTACTCACAGTTCGGTACACAATTTCACCACTTTCCGTGGATTTCCGTTAACCCTTAAGAGTAAAGACCTATTTTTTTATGTATTGTTTAGGTTAAGAGCCAATTCATATAAAATAAATAATATTATCACGGTATATTATATTTAGCGTGTTTCTTTTTTATGGCCATTGTACGGCCCATCAGCAGACGGTCAGAACAGCGCCTACATCAGAACAGTCGCCTATCATTAACTATTATTTACCCTGAAAATAGTTACCGTATACGGCAATTACATTATTAAATAGACAAACTGTAGAGTCTTGAACAGAATTTCTATCCTAACGACAACCTTTTGATCTTTAAGGATCCACTTTGTTACGTATTGCGGAAAATGAACCAATTTAATGAAAACAAGTAGGCTGGAAATATAAGTACCTATCTATCTACGGTCCGCTTATCAACTGCTTGTATAGTCCGCCAATATCATAAATCTATGTATAGAATTAATTCAGTACCTTTAAAGAAGAGTATGTTATCAATTATTAGATTAATTGAGATATACCTATGTAATTGCATTAAATAGTTAGGCATTGTTAGAAACGCTAGTTATTTTACTTGAGATAAATGTGCCTTATTGCACCGTGACACTAAAGTCAAATTGAGCTTTACACTATTTTTTGCAATTATGTGCAAATATAATTTAACGCTAAGTTTGGGAAAAGTGTTATAAATATTTTGAAAATTACCTAACAACTGACAATTTTAGTTTTGTTTATAGGTACCTAAATTATAGTGAAATTAGCTAATGTAATATATAGTTAAAAATAGATTATTAATATAATGAAAGGAGGCTGTTGTATATTAACAGCCTATAATAAAAGATAAATAAATTTTAGGGCCATGTGTGGTCCGTTTTCAAAGGTCTACCCTTACACAGATAACATAATATTACGAGTAATAACTTCAGGGGTAATATTATTATAGATCAGTGGTAGTTGGGATAAATAGGGTCAGCGGCGGTACACTGTAAAATCGGCACCGATTTTGCTGTACACAAGGCGATCTAGGAAGCGAACCAGTACGCTCGTTACCTGATTCAATAGTGCCTTAGATTAGTAAAGAACATTTACTAAATGACATATTGTATGTCTACCGATATTATATCAGTGAATATCAGAAACACTCATGTCTTAGTATCTATAGTCCTAGCGAGGTAAAAAGACATAGGAAATTAGTTAATGTCTAATTATATTAGGACACGAATAGGTATGAATATGAATATGTCCAGAACGCCTTCACTGCAAAAGCAATTAAAAGTTTTCTAACACAATATAGTTTTAGTCTAAAATACTACAGCCTGTGCTACAGCGTATGCATGATGTACGTCGATGTATCGATCGATGCTCCGAAGTACATTCCAACTAATCAGCACTTCGTAAATTAGTTTCTGCAATGTGTGTGTATGTATAGGTACTTAAGTATCTAATCTATGAGCGTAACATAAAATTGACTTACATGCATCTATTAAAATTAGGGTGATAGGTGTCTAATACTTTAATGTAACAAATAGAGTAGGTACCTATTGATAAAAAAAATAAAAGATGCTATCTACCAATTTTTTTTTAATATTAAAAGCTTTTAATATTCGTATACTTACGTGATTTCATCACTTTCGTCTGAATAAGGAAGTCTCATTTATACCCTTCGCATAAGCAAAATACATCAAATCAGGGCTATTTTATTTATTAAAAGAAATTTCATTTGTCCTAACTATTCTCTCCAAACCGTTTTATAAACGTGAACATTTCAGATGTTCTAATAGCTGTTTAAATGCTGTGGAAAAGTGGAATCATAGTCACATAGCATGGTAGTTGGCTATAGGAAGTGAGGGATTGATGCGTTCAGTAGGTAGATATGTCTTGAGAGTGACCTTTATTCTATTCCTAACGATTTGTATATCATCAGCATATGCTGATGATATACAAATCGTTACTCGATCGAGCCAAAAGCTAAACAAGAAAGATAAAAGACAGTCAACATCCAATAAGTACAATGTTATACATGTTTTAGGCTTTTTTCTGTAAAATAACAGTACGGAAAGTGATTCCTTGATTGAATCATAAAATAACAATAATAATATAAATATACCGCTGTTTCTCCGCTTACTTTTCCGAAACCATGGAATCTATTTTTATACGATTGATAACTGTGAATTGTTGTACTTACTTAAAGCACAGATAATATAATACCTATTAGGTACATAGTTAGAGGTAGATTGGTAGACATTGCTGGTATCATAAATATAATAAACGCCACGCACACGACCTCTGTCACATACACTGTAATCTATCATCCACATAATTTTGCCGAATACCTACTCGTGAACAAATCTACATATACTTTTTTGTTTTTTTAAGTACCTAATTTGAATGACAAAGAGGATGATGCACCGCCTAGTGTTAAGTGGCAAATATTGCCTACATGAAGAGCCACGGACATCGCTTCCATCACGTGACATCCATTGTTGGTAGCCCTCACGCTTTGAAATATCCGGGGACTAAGATGTTATGCCTCCGTACACTGTAATTATACTAGACATTGGCTTATCTCACTATCCAACCGAATTACTTATACTGTAATTTTTCTATGATTATCACATGAAGAATACAACGCGCGAAATACAGTTATGAAATAAATCTGTTAGACACATAAATACGTTGTACGTGTCTAAACAAAGGTTTAGTGTATCGAGTTATAAATCGTATTGTATGGCAACAAGTACTTTTAATCACATCATTGAAGACATGAAAAATTATAACATACCTTACTTCAAACGTACTCTTTTTTAATAAACCTTATTACTCCTAAGTCATTTTTTGACCGGAAAGGACCGACAAGGAAGCTTGAAATTTATTTAGATACAATTTATTATTGTACATGCGTTAGTTATCGGATTGTTTCTTAATCAACGTTATAAATATATTTAATTTTGGGTATGTGTAAAAATTAAGTGAATATAGTAGTTTAATACTTAAAGAATATTTAAAATCATGTTTTCCATAACATCTTGTACTGTACCCGAAATCATTCACAAATTACTTATTATTATTTTCAGATGAGGCTCCAGTGAATGCCGAGAATGGGCCGCAGCTCGGCCGCAGTGGACTCCAACGGAGAGCTAAGGGTACTGCTGGTGGTCACTGTCGTGGTTGGGCTGCTGCTTATGTTATCACTACTCATGTGTTATGCATGTGTCCTTAAAAGATTATGCTGCGGCACTCCTAGGGAACGAACTAAGAATGTTGGATGTGCAAGAAGAACCGAAAGCTATCCGATGGGAGACGTAACTTTACTATCACAACCCACTGAAAGTGAACGGGTTTAGACATTATAATCTTTACATAGTATCAAGTCGCCGCTGCTGTCTGTATGCTCTTTTAAACTACATATGGTTTTCAGTTTTCAGCAATACAATAAGAAGGCTTATATGTATAACGCATATATTATTATTATATTACAGTACAGTAAACCGAGAAAATCAAAGAATTGTAATGCACCCTTGTAAAGTCGAGACACTAGTGTATAATAAGTTTATAATTATATAAATCATTCGATGAAGTTTTTATATGACGATTATTGAAATGCTAAATCGGTAGATACATTTTTTATGTATAATACTTTTACTTAAAGTATTTTATGCCACGTTCAGTTTGTCTTTATAAAATGACAATCTTTATTATTTTTGCTATATGTATTTAAAAATAATAACACTTATGTTTGTGAAACAGAATTATATTTTATACAAATATGTAATATGCATTTTATATTATAATGCAAATTATTTATACAAGGCACTGATATTGTCGTTGTACAATCCGTATTAAATATGTAAATAATATAATAATCTTTTAATTGATTATAGTAGACTAATTAATTATAATAACAATCGTGTTACATCACATAATCAATATTTGTAACAGTAAAAACAATAAACCATATATACATAGTATTTATTTTCTATACGAACAAAGTAACAACAGAAATGGATAATTTATTTATAAAACTATTTATTAATAGCTAATAATTTACTTACTGTTATATGAATCTAATCATATTTAATATAAACTCATAAATTCTTATTTTTAATTACAGCACGTCAACTCTTCGTACACATTTGCGTACTCTAAAGAGATAAGACGTATGATAGCGTTTTATAATACTAGTAATTTAGTATTACGTGCCTTTCAATGTATGCAGTATCAACGTAGCAACGGGTATTTTAAAACGATTAAAATCGATTCCAGGGAGGAATTCTTGCCGCTACATTATCTCTTGAACATACATCTCTTGGGAGTATTAACTTTGCTTTCTATATGCATCAAGGATTCATTATATATCCCACTTCGCATTGAAGTTGACGGTATGCAATTAAAACATAGGCAGCCTGAGGGGCAGAGTCTCTCCCAGCCCCGAAGTTTGCTAGTAATGGGGATTAAAGACCCCATTGCTAGCAACATATATCTAGTCGACCTCCACAATACCCGTGGAAATCATTGTGGATAATTCTAGGTGCATTCTACTATAATTATATATCTAAATAGGCGAACAATTATTTTATAAAACATATATATGTATAAAAAAGCCACTAGTACGGCTTTCTTTCAGAAATATCATAAGCTTTTTTTTATATTACTATGACCTATAATTGAACACATTTATTAGGTATTTACTTTATGTAGATAAGCAATTAAAAAGTTGGAGCTGTTTTAAATATAACTATGTTCATGCTTCTTCGTTTACGTATCTATAAATAAACAGCAACTATGCGTTAATAGAAGAAAAGAGGCTGAAACATAGTTATATTTACACTTTACTTATTTTAGTCGACATTAATTCTCATTACCTACTATTTACATGCAAGGCATTTCCGTATATATTGCTATTGGTACTAACCAATTAACCTTCATTAAACAATCTGACTAATTGTTTAGGTAATCAAAAATAGAATATCAACATATATAAGCAAGAAACACTTTTCAACTTAAGCATTAAATTTTATCTCCCAATCTTTAGAAAAGTCCTGATACCTATGCTTTGTAAGATTATTAATAGTTAATTTATTATTTAAGACAGTATTTAATGTTTCTTTTTATTCTCAACAGACCGTAGACTGAATTAAAATCTTTCTTGTTATTAACATATATTTTAGAAGATTCTAATGTTTTTGAGCTTTGACCAGCACCATATGAGTAATTTAAAGAAAAGCCATAAGAATCATACAAAAATTAGTAACCTCCTTAGGCTAATCAAATAAATCTTATATACTAACTATAAAACTTTGGCTAGGAATTGTTAAAATGGCGTTCAGCCCTATTTTTGTAAGAAATCATTTCAGTGGCCCCACCATTACAATCACAATACAACGTCCTAGAGAGGGTACCAGACTATTGTTGGGTAGGTACTGCCACACCAACACGTCCCATTTCACGCCAATATATATTAATATAATATTAAAAAAAAATACCCTTATTAATTAGCAAACTAAAACTTTATACAAATAATAAGAATTAATCAATCTGTCTGAAGTTAATCTATTACTACACATTTCAATTGAATAAAAGTATTTATTACAAACTTTACGTTCTAATAAAGAAAATTTGTAACAGTAAATAAGGTACTACAAACAGTACCTTATTTACTTTATTCTACAAGGTTAGTCGGAAAGTGTATGCAAAGCCGAAATCCAGTTAGAATACTCGTGAAATTTATGAAAAAATAATTTGTAATTTAAAATTATTGACAATTTTAAATTAATTACGAATTATTCATTATAAATTAATGACGTGACGGTCAAGTCACTTTTGTATGAGTATCAAATATAATTTTGAAAAAATTTGCTTCTTTGGGAAATCATTTTTATGAATACTATCACTATCACTGGTTTTTTAGTATACCCTTTATGACTAAACCTGCATGAATGACAATTTTGTTTGAATAATTATTCAAATCTTATGCATCTAAAATTGACAGAACTTATCAACCTTGCTGCTTTATGGCGATAGTACACTAAAATATATTTTTTTAAACTAAGAGACTTCAAATTCACTAGTCGTTAATTGCGAAGATAAATGTTTGGCTATAATGGCATCTAATTGTAAGTACTTTGTATATTTTTCAAAATATATCAAGGAGTGTAGTTTTGCTCTCTTAAGACATCGTGCACCATGGTTCTCAGCGACTGCGGCTTACAATACTCCTCAAGCCAGTTAAATACACCTCCTGAGAACTCTGCGAAGTTATTCGTGGGTACGGACTCGAAGGAATCAAATAACTTATCCATTATACCCTGAAACTGAAAAATATTTATTTTTACTCTAGACGCAAATATAAATATGAAAATGTTAAAAAATCCTCTGTTGCTTCACTACTGAAGATGTAAAGTCATCTACGCCGATATCTGATGACGACGAACGATACATGATAGTTCAGTTCATGTATATAGGGGACAATACTACTTACCATCAGGCTCATCAACGGAGCTATTATTATTAATAAAGATAAGCAAAAAATATTAAAATTAATAATTAAGTACATACATACTTAACTTAATGAAATTACATATATATTGAAACTCATATTAAACAGTATGAGTATATTAATAATGCTATTAACCAAACAGGTAAAGGAGAATAGCTAATATTACGATTTACAGGTATAGAAACTTACCACTTGGAACTTGTCCTGATCAGTAAGCCTCTGCTCATTAAGGCCAGGTACAGAGTGCTGTGCTTTCACAATCTGTTCATAATTAGCCTGCATTATACGCAGAGCTATGACATCTTTGTGAAGAGCTTTCCGTTCTTCTTCCTGTCGGCGACGTTGTTGTAACAAGTATTGTATATAGTCTATTGATTTTTGAAGGACCTGGAATATAGAAATTTATTTTTCTTCATATATTAAAGAAAATCCAAAAAAAGGAAAGGATGCATGCTGTCAAGGATAAGGGTGAAATAGGATGAAATCCTTTTACACCATATAATAAAGAGAATATTAAATAAAAATAATTTTGTATATTCCTAGGATGTATGTGAAATAAATAATTTTTTTTTATCTTTACATACTATAAAATCGTAAATTTGTGACGCCATAAGAACTGTTTGTTTGTCAGTTTGATTGTTAAGCCACGTAAATACAGCTGAAGGAATTAGGATGAAATTTTCATAGAACATGTTCTTGAATGTGTGTAAACAACATAGGGTAAAGACAGTCAGAAAAACAAAGAGTGAGTGATATCAATGATGCAACTGGAGGGATTAATGATTCATGAATTTTTCACAAAGTGAAGAAAATTAATAATAATAAATCAAGGCACCTAACCAGATCTTGTATTTGGATGCTAGACACCTGACACAAATACTTTAATACATTTTTTCAAACACAAAGATACAAAGAAAACAATATAATCAATCAATACAAACAATCATATTCAGACCTATTAAAAGAAGAGTATATGTTTGTACCGAGTAAGGAATCAAACCCACAACCATCAGAAACAAGATGCTGTGCTATACCACTAGAACACCACTAGTACACATATAATAGTATATTTCATAAGTAAATTTCATTCAAAAACCATCAATATTTTCTAAAACATATACACAATCACAATTATTTAAGAGAATGCATTACTTACAGCTGCTTTGCTTGGTTTATATCCAGAGGCATCTGTTTGTTGACAAGTAGGAACTAACTCTTGTAATGAATCATAACCCTTTTTAATAGCATCTCTTCTTTTCTGTTCCGCCTGAAATACAAATAAGCAGGATATTATACCTTCTCTAAATTTATTATTTCTTTCAATAGAAAATAACCTACAAACATTATTAGAACCCATCAATTCAATCAACTGCCATTTAAAATTCATACAAAGTGACAATGGTAGTACTATAAAGGAAAAAAAAAAATAACAAAGTGTTTTGCAGTTGCAAATAACTTCCAAACATATTTTACATACCTGTGTGTGTGCTTCCCTTCGTCTTTCTTTAAAACTAATTGCAGAAGCCTTGTTGTCCCCACTGTCATCTTCATCTTCTAAAAAAGTAAAATATGCTATATTATAACCGACAGTTTATCTTATTTTTATTACCATACTTAAACACTACCCTAACATATATACTAGAACATTTTAAAAATGTAAACACATTATACAATTTTATACATTATGACATTTACTTTTATTCCTCAAGATTGATATTTAAAATTAACAAAGAGGAAAAGTAATTTATTTTAATCTACAGACTGTAAAGATTAAATACTATTCGATATCCAGGACAGACAAAGTTCTCATATATATATCTCATATATAAATAGATATGTCACAATAATAAGTAAAGAATGCTTTAATTATTACTATATAACACTGTTATTTATACTATATTATACTAACAGTAGTTATACTGAGTAACATGTTAGTGACCTAGAATTTGCAAACTATATGATGTGTGTTTATTTTTTATATATATTATTTGTGAATAGCTTACATTGATACAATTCTCTGATACCACTACAGTAGCTCCTAGAAGCCAAATGACGCAGATGAGATTAATCCCTTTAAACTATAACATTTCTTATTTGTCACTATTTTTTATACTGATTAGACTTTTAGTAAAAGTCTCAAAGTGACATAAAATATTATACTTTTTCCAGCTTCTTAAATCTGACGATTACAACAATTATTGTGGAGAAAAATATATTTAAATAGTACTAAATATAAATGCCTTACCAGAGTTATGATTAGATGATGAAGGTGTTTGGTGAATGTTTTGAATAGAACCACTACTCCCACATCTAGGATACATTTTATTACATAGATTTAACACCTATTTAATATTATGAAACTTCTGCTAAATACAGTCAAAATCACTTGCAAATTTCATTGCCTACTGTTTACCATTTTAGTGTCTAAAGGTCGGGTCTAAACAAGACTAAGAATTACTTTTCAAAGCTTTGCGGTGTTTGAAAAAGTGTTTTTGAGATATTATATAGAAGACCACTTAAAATTTAAAAGATATTAGATAAGTTAATTGGTTAGATTTTAATTTAAAAATTATTATATAATTTTATTTTGCTGTGTCAGATTCATCAGTCAAACTGACATCAACGTCATCATTCAGAGAAATAATCACGTTAATCATAATTTGAAATGTCAAAATTGTTTGCCAGTATCGTCAATTTATATATATTTTTCTGTATTTGTAGGTAAATTTAGTTCAATAAAAAAAGGAAACATAATTTTTTTAATTTAAATTTACTGTAGCCCTCATTACTAATTTCTAACTCATTAAAGTAGTAGTAGTACCAATTTTGTTAGATGTTTTCAATCACTGATTTAGTTGAAACTAAATTTGGAACGACGTTTGTTTAAAGTTCTACAATATACTACGTTACTTTAATAATGTGGTCATCGCCGACTACGTACTACGTGAAGGGTAGAACATAGTACCGTATTTTCATAAAAAAAAAATTAAAATCTCTTATTTTGTTGTTTAATGTTATATAACTCTAGTTTGATTACGTTTAGTGTTTTATGTTTAATGCTTGCCATACAGCATATGTCCTACTGTTCTCCGAAAGGAAAATTTATATACGTTACCCTGCGCTGTCCATTTATTTTGACTTATCGTATCTTACGAAGTCGTGTGTGCTGGTACCTCTGTCATTCTTGTTTTTGCCGTCAAAAAGCTTCTCAAGGAGGCTGTATTTTGTTGGACATAAAACTCCTTTGATATATTGACATATATTATTTGTATAAAAAAGAGAAAACATATTAATAAAAAAAAGGACGACTGCGAATAAAATGGTGTTTCCTTATTTGCCCTCTGCATAAATAAAATCCCAATAGCACGCTTCCACTGCGTTTATATCACCTAACAGTAGACCAGATATCACTTTTGCAATTTTATATTTAAGCCGTTTTCTAGATAAACCTACAGAGAGTGTTTGGAAGGCAGCTAAAAGAGTACTGCGGTACTTGAAGGGGACGAAAGAGAAAGGTCTAGTATACAGAAGGAGGAATAGTCAAGATTTAATAAAATTTTCAGACGCAGACTGGGCATCTGACAAAATTGATAGGAAAAGTACTAGTGGCTGTGCTGTATTTTATGCTGGAAAACTTATTTCCTGGTATTCTAAGAAACAAGCTTCTGTAGCCTTATCCACTGCTGAGGCTGAATACTTAGCCGGTGCTCTCGCTGTTTGTGAGATAGTTAATTTGAAGGGTGTCTTGTCAGATCTTACCTCACTAAATATAAATTATAAATTATTGATTGATAATCAAAGTACTCTGAGATTAATTGAAAGCTACGAAAATAGTAAAAGATCAAAACACATAGATATTAAAGCTCATTACGTAAAAGATATTATTGCTAAGAAAATAATTAATTTATCCTATATAGAAAGTAACAAAAATATTTCCGATGTATTTACTAAAGCTCTATCTTTCAATCAACATTCTTATTTAACTTTTAAAATGAATATAATGTAAACTCGACTTTTATTGTATTGTATAAATTTCAATTTAAGATTAGTGTTGTTACACCATCTATCGATATTATATACGGTGATGCTCGATGTATGTTCGTATGTATCATAGTAACAATTTCAAATTTACTAGATTAGAAATTGAGGGGGGATGTTGGACATAAAACTCCTTTGATATATTGACATATATTATTTGTATATAAAAAGAGAAAACATATTAATAAAAAAAAAGGACGACTGCGAATAAAATGGTGTTTCCTTATTTGCCCTCTGCATAAATAAAATCCCAATATATTTTACATAGTTGAAGGGTAGTGAAGTTACTGAATTTGAAGCCATGACGCCTTAGTCTATGTGCAGTTCATCTATATAAGCCTAATGGTACGTTATGACATGTACCATTAGGTCAAGAAAGCCGTAAACTTGTTTGCCATTACAATTAAATAAAAAATCATATTGATTTGGCTAATCATTAATAAACATTGCTGTTATTTAAATATGTATAGGTACTACCTCATTGCCTGCTAATTGCAACGAATTACAAAAGATGTACTTTACTTTAAAGAATATCCCGGAAAACGAAAGTTTTTGCAGGGGTTGCCACTGCAGAACCTTTCCTACCAATGGTTATAGCATACTCCAGATAAAGTGTTCGTTTATGTATTATTTCCTAAATGAATTCCATTTACTTCCTTACTTACACTGCAAGCAGTAAGCTTCCCCTTAGCGCTTGCAGTGTAAGGCCACTAAAACGCTTAAAAGCAAAGTTAAAGATATTCGTTTTTTACTTTGTGATATATTGGATGAAAAAAAGTAGCAAATAAATAATAAAAGGGAATTATTATAATACTCATTGATAATTATCAAATTCCGACTTTTTTGTCATGACATAAAAGTACTATTCCCACCAATCTAGAATATTTCTGTGTAGGTACCGGATAGTATTAAATTAGGTACAAGTATTGGAAAATATATATTTAGTAATAGATAAATAAACATTATGCACATTATTGTCTTTATGGCAATTTTAATGAATGCGATAGAATGAAACAAATAGATAACTAGTTAATTTAAACCGCAACTGTATATTCTTAATGTTTATGTTAAATAGTTTGGACATACGGTTTAAATTCTTACATATATATTAATATACATTAATACTAAATGTACATTCAATTATCGACTATATATATTGTTTCATCATAATACACCATCTATAATATAATATAATTAATTGTAATTATTTATTGTAATCAGGAATAGGTATATCTAGTCGAAACCAATTAAAATTATGATTTAACTATGCATTAGTATTCTAGTCAAATATTAAAATGATAACTTGAAATTGGAAATTATAAAATAGGCACGGCAACCCCGTTTGCTGCAACAAGCAAGTAACCAACCTACCCGTCTTGAATCCAGTTTAACCACACTTCCAAAAAAAATACTTTTTGTGAAAGCGTAACGCGTTTGAAACTACTGCGTCTCATTATTACTTTCTTACAAAAGAAAATATTTGATATAATTAACAAAACATGTACATGAACTCTTGAGTGAGTGATTTATATATTTCTTTACGTAGTTCACCAAGCATTAAAAAGATAACATAGATGTATTTTCAAGTGATTAGGTACGATCTAGCTGTCCATGGCCACCATTTTAGAATTTCTTTGGTAGAGCATCCTAATAATTTGTTTTTATTATATAAAAAAGAGTTTATTGGCGGATCGTATAAGCATTAATTTTTGTTTAATAGACTTTAAACTAACTGCAAAAAATAAGCGTTGGTTATAAATGGCTACATAAAAGTTTATTTTACTAGGTACTTTAGGTAGTCAATAGGTAGTAAAGACGTATGCTTAGTTTTCAGAAATAACCATAAAGTAAACTGAAGAACATGGTGTCGACGAGGCAAATGAGTAGCGTTGGAGGTAGCAGTGGTAGTAGTGATGGTGCTGGGCCCTCGCATGCGGAGCCAGTGGCTGTGTCCCGCGTGACTCGTCACTCTAGTGCTTTGCTCCCGGGTGGTTCTTCGCCGCATTCCAGCTCTTCAAAGTGCAACAGCATAGTACCGGCTCCGAAAAGTTATACCACAAACTTACTTGATTTGCCTATTGAACTTGTGGATAAGATCTTTAGCTACTTGGGATTCAAAACTGTCTCTCAACTCAGGATGGTTAATATTTTATATCTATTTATCTGCTTTATTTTCACAAAGTGTGTCTGATTCTTAAATAACAATTGCTAAACAATAAACTTAATAATTGTTATTTAAATTCTTTGCAAAGTTATATTCAAAATAATTTATTCATGTAGGACTTTTTTTGCCAAGTTTTTGTCAATCACTAGCATCCATTTTAACTGTAGGTATACTTCTTATTTCAATAAGTTATTAAAATTATTTAGGGTATTTAAATATTGGAAAATACAAATACAGTATAGCAATTAATAAACAACTGAAATGGTATATTTCAATATTAGTATATTTTATAGTATTTTAATATTTAGGAAAGGTAATATGTAAAAATGTTATAAATGGTTTTATTTATGTGTGAACAACTTCATAATCTTTCTCATATATGCCAGTTAATTTAAGATTACAGTGTGTCAGTAATAATCAAAGGGAACCCCTTTGATTATTACTGACACTTAGTTTTGAAATAATTATTTTTATCATAATCATATATAATCAAATGTGATGGTGAATTAGTGGTTATATATTTTGCAATGACTTGTAATTTACTCTCTGCCTCACAAAGTTTCAGATTTGCACTGTTCTGCTTTGGAAATTGATTTTTACCTATTTCTACTATAAAATATAATAGGAAAAAACAAAACTACAGCATGTAGTCATATACATAATTTTAAAAAGATATGTTAAAAAAATATTCTTATTTTATTGATTCTGAAGACCTGATATACCTAGCATTAGTGCTGGGCAGAGTTACTGTTATGATAAGGAATTTATAATATATTTCTATAGATAGATTAGAAATATTAATATTTCTATATATTATAAATTCCTTAATTTTCTTGCAACATTGATGTAGTTATATGGAATAGCATATTTTAATAAAAAATAAAACAATATTGTTATTGTTTACAGCACACTTTATATTATAAACATTATCCATATAGATAATACATATGTACAAGTGTTACATGGCTGGTCACATGGCATGTGCATGTTTTATAGCTGAAGTTAGTTTCTTGTAATTACTTTTCAATTATTTTGTTTGATATGTTTTCAGGTCAATCGGCAATTTAATACCATATGTAGTTCTATTTTAAATTCTACTTTTCAACGGCTCCAAAACCAAATGCTGCATAGATTTCAATCTATCAAAGCTAAGATGCCACGGCGGGAGTCTGCTCGTAGGAGCCATCCTTTAGCTTGTGAATCTGATATAATTGAAACACTGCATATGAGACTTAGTCTCTTGCAGATGACATTTGGAAAACACATTGAAAGGAAACATTGCTGTTTTTTCCCAGGAGAGGTAAAGTATTATTTTGCCTATATAGTTTTCTGCATAAATATTGTTTTATGGGGACTCATGAATTTTCATTTCATAAATTTTAGCATAATTAAGATCTATGGGCAACAACTTGTGAGTTTTAATAACAAACCAATGTTTGTGTATAGACATTGTTACATTATAGACATCATAAGAAACACTGCATTTGCCTTTTTTTCCATTTTATGATAGCTTATTACATATTACCTTGATGGTGGACATGATTTGGAATAGGTTGTTTTACTTTGTCTAGTCATTTGTTGGCTTATATATTGAAATTTGTTCTCATGGTTATAATAATATTAGCACGCTAAAAAGTGTTCTAAAATATTTTTATATTGCTAGTTATACATATTTGGGCGTAGTACTAATTACTGAAAGCATCTCGTATTTTAACGACGGGATTACAGTTTCTGTGGTAAATAGAGGTGTCAGAATGAAGCACCGATAATTTAGTATATTTGTTTCATTATTGTGTAGTACAAAGGAATCATAAAAAAATCTGTTTAGGAATTATGGAATATTCATGTAGCCTACAAATAGATAAATTCTTTTTAAATTCATTTCTAGCTAAGGCATTGACTTGCAAATAAAAATATTTATAACTATGCCTTGTAATTGCCCTTTTACTTGCCTTATTGACTGTAAGTTGTAAATATTTATACTAAAAGATAAGATCAGATCTACCTGACCTTATGTTCTACCACACCCAAGATATAGACTTATTAAAGTCTCCATTATATTAAAAAAAATACAATGATAATTTCATTAATAATTTATTGTAGAACCGTTTAAATTTTACGTAGGTATTATATATAGTATTATTAAAGGTAAATAGCCCATCAAAATATGACTCATTAAGTTGCTGTCATTATAGTACAATAATTAAGTATTTTAATTTGTTATTTTAGATTCTTGATGAGGTATACAGTATACTGTCCTACTTAAAAACGACCACTAAATTGGCGAGGCCTTATAAAGTAACTGATGAGCTCTTTGATTTGACCACAATGGCCATGGAATACTTCAAAGAGCACATTGAACCTAATTTGCCGGAGATTACTTACTTTGGCACAGATTTCTTTGACATTACTACAGCTTTTTCTCGTAAGTACTTCTGTTATTGTTTAGTTTCGTGTTCCTTCAATATTTCATACTATTGTTATTACATGTACAAAAATAAAAGGGTATACTTGAAATAGGTGCCTAATTTCATTATTAAATACATAGATAGTATAGAAGAAATAATTTTACTGAGTTATACATATTAAAAGGAAATGTAAATGCACAAGCGCATAAAATGCTGATAATCTTTTTTATTATTATTTTACGTCTTATATTCAAGGATATTAATTAATATCTAATATTAACTCACAAATTCTTATAAGAATTTAGAATGGGCCTATGATCGCTCAGTAAAATTCGCGATTTGTATCCAATCTCAAGATAGAAACTCAAACTACCTAGACTTATTTTATCAGCAATATAGATGATTCAATTCAGAATGTGAATGCATAACCTTTACTAACTTCTGGTAAAACCTTTCAGCATGATTATATTTAACATAGAATTATGCTTAAAGGTGTTTGTGATGCCTACACTATTACTATTGTTGTGTATATCTTCTAATTAGAAGTCATATTTCTTCTATTCTATTATAGGTATCATCTGAAAAAGTAGTTAACTATATTAAAATTAAAACATTGCAGCAGGTGAGAGTAGTAAGTCATACATGTGCTTGGATTCACCCCCGCCGAGTGGCTTCGAGTCGTCTTCCCAGCAGCAGGGCGGAAACTCGTCGGGCGATCGTCGTGTGTCTTCGCTCAATCTCTACATGGAGGAAAGCTTGCCACCTTCTCCGCCACCACCACAAAGCAATATGGTGCTCAGGAAACGGATACACCGCATCAAACAGGGAATGAAAAAGTAATTTTTGAGCATTATTTGAAATAAATGTAAAAAAATTCATTTTGTATAGTTTTAGAATAATACTTTTAGGCTGCATTTCATTTAGAATAAGTGAGTAATAGTGGAGAAAAAAATTTTTAGTAAATAAATGACTTCAGTATCTCTTGTTTTGTACAGAAGTTGATGTAAGGTAAGTCATGATAATAAAATGGTTTCACAATTTACACACAATTGATGAAAACTGTTACTTAATTCCAGTATGATTTACACAAGCACTAGCATTTATTTACGAGTTATATACATATATTTCTTAATGTGTGATGGGAGTGAGAATATATTGTGTCAGTTCTCCCTATTATACACAACAAAGATAATACCTGGTGTATTATCTTTGTTGTGTATAATAGGGAGAAGGAAACTCTAAAGTTGTTTTGTTATATGATTATTATCTCTAATTTCTAAAACCACAATTTTTGTTGTAGTTCCAAATTAGTTAAAATACTAATAAAAATCTGACATACATATTCATATTTCACAATATGCTCGTCTTCTTTTTTAGATATAACGATCAATTGTCAGCGCTACGTAGCGACCTTCGTAATTGCAAACGCAAGACAGCTCTGCAACAAAAGCAAATTGCTGAACAACAAAAACAAATAGCTGAGCAACAGAAACAAACATTGGAGTATGCCAACCGGCTTGATGATTATGACAAGAAGAATGAGGAAACAAGCCGCAAGTTTCAAACTTTACTGCAGGTACAATCTGCTACATATTATGTTAAAATATGTAGAAAATTTGTTAGTTTTCTTTGTAAGAGTCGACTTAATGAAGTTTTGGTTCGTCGGGAAGCTAGACCAACATTCTCTTATAAGGAATGATCTATATTTAAGAGTAACACATTTATATGTGGCGTAGCAAATAATCTTACGTGTATTTTGTTGAAATATCTTAACAACGCAAACTTTAGTTATTTAATTTTTATTGTATAATATATATAAATTTATAAATATTTTAAATAAATACTTATTATTATAATGTCACAAAGAACACAATGTTGTATATACATTGTTTTCATTTTGATACAGAGATCTTCTAAGATTATTTTTAGACAATTTTTCATAATATGATGTGTACAAATAATAACACTACTGCATCGTTTTCATTTATCTTATCATAGTAAACTGTCTCAAGGTCATAATTTTTAGCAAATTTCCTTTCCTTAGTTGTATGGCTTGAAGAGTGAGAAATATAAAGGGCATCATGGGTTTTCTTTGTTGTTAGTAGTGCTTGTTATTACTAGTTAGTCAGCAAATTGTTTGCTAAGATAAATAAATTTATATATTCATTGTGTTTCAGGAGTTGAATAAATGTAAAACGGAGCTACAATATTGGCGATCTCGGTCACCAGCCGTTCCTCCATTGTGTGCGGAATGCGGAGCTTCGCTCAGCGTCTCCCCGGCGTCGTCTCTTTCACAAGTAATAAGATTTTAAATTAAGTAGTTCAGTCGTTCAGTATCTATAGCGCAAGTTCTGTCTAGCGTGTGAGGATAAATTCCCTAACAATGTATTCTAATCAAGCGACACGAACATTGACTGTTTAGTGGACGGCCGGTACGAGCGCCGAGGCGAGTGAAGAGGTCCTCGGCGCCAGTTCGGCGGGGGCCAGCAGCGCGGGCGGCGCGGCGGACGCGGCCACCGAGCTGCCGACCAAGGCCGAGCTGAAGGCCGAGTCGAGCGGCGACGACAGCGGCACGCCGCCCTCCCGCCGCCGGGCCTCCGCCGACACCGCCGCCGGCACTCCCGAGCGGAAGAAGCGTCGCCTCACGCGTCCGCGCAAGCTTTGAGCGCCCGCCCGCTACCGCTTCCGCCTCCGCTCTCATCCCGGCCGCGATACCCGGCCCCGCAGGACCGACCGGCGACACCGAGCTGATAGGTGAGTGGGTAGTGATCATACTATATTCACGGAGAAGAGCTGATATGGAAAAAATGTTACTGGCATACCATTCACCGAGGATAGAGGCAAATATTGAACACAATAGCAGTCATGAAGAGGGTTCTATTGAGACTTTGTCATTGTGTAGTTTGTAATCAAAACAATATTGAAAATATCAAATTAAGTTTACTGAAAATTACAAACCACCACACTGTATTGGCATTTATCTTAATGCTCCTGTTGATGATCACTTATCTTTGTTGTCTTCATCTTTTCTATGAAAAGAAAACACTTTTATTAGCTTCTCTTTGTGAATAGAGTGGACTCGCTTACTAGCTCGTATTTGATTGGCTATGTGATTATAAGCCATAATTAGTGATTCTGTTCATTGGAAGCGGTCGCGTTAATCGTTCTACGACCGTGTTCATTAATATCCAATACTGTAATAATCTTCGGCGGTATACAGTAAACATTCTGAATGCGGTCAAATAATGCTGTAGAGGCATGTTAGACTTTCATGTAAGCCTATCGTGAGAAATTAGAAAATAGATTGTGGTTTTTGGTTTGATATTAGTATGATTTATATCATTGACAGAACCAGAAAACCATCATCTGTCTTCCATTAATGCTTGTTTCAAGGAATATTTTTATAAAACAACATGGTTGAAACAAAGTTTGTTTTCGCATGGCGAATGATGGAATGCATAGCTTTCCATCAGTGAAATCTCCACTAATTAATACTAATGATTATCACTTTATAAGTCTATTCACATGGAAGGTGTCGGACGATAAATATTTCCATCTATTTTTGAGAATTTGACTTATTTGATGGTGAGCTTTGTATAATAATTCCATGAAATAATAAGTCAGTAAGATGGGTTAGGAATATGTCATAAGAAAATGCATAAAGCATGACTTGTTTATGAATTACTTAGTTGATTAAAATAATGATCTTTTATTAACTTATAATAATTAATTTTTTGTAAGCAATTCTGTGATTATTCTCATTTGAGCTTGAGTTCGTAAACATAAATATCCTGATCTGTGTAATTGCAGTTATTTTCACGAAATTTTAATAAGATTATCTTAATTGTAATTTCTTCTATTTTTTTGAAGTAAAAACAAGTTGTCTAATATTTATTAACTGTGAATAATATTTTAAATTTGACAATATATTCTTATTGATTTAAACCACAGATATGGACTTAAGTCAATGTCGTAACTGCATATCGCAATGCTTTTGCACATCCTTTGCCTCCTTAAGGTATCATTGTAGTCCACAAAATTTAGATTGAAAGAATATCAAAGGGGTTGTTTAATATGAGTTCAAGATCTACACCCATAGAATAAAAAATATCAAATTAGAATTATTTGAAGAACTATTTGAAACCCTAGAATTGAACAATTTATTAATTTGTTCTGTCTATCAGTTCACTAATGATAAGTGTGAGGTCAGAAACATCCTGTTGGATGCATTTTTTTGCATTCATTTGAAACAATGCCTTGAAGAACAGTTTATATTTATAACACCAATTACATTATATTTAAGAAGGGAACCGCCTGCTACTTTGTAAAACAAAACTTATTTATTAATAGTAAAAGTACTATCAATAAATATCTGTTGTGACAACAAGGCGACTGAACAAATATACCAATTTGTAATAAATTTAGGTACTTGCGACGTCTATAACTGTCCATTTCTGTATATAAAACTCATTTTATGTATATTTTTTGTAATATTATATTGTTTATAATAGTTTCTGTTTAAAAAATTTATTAATTTTAATCAACTTGTAGAAATGAACCAAGTCTTGTGCCAGACATATACTATCTAAAAATTTGTGCAATTCTTTCGAAATACATTATACGCGAGAGGAGCATGCGTATTTTAGGCGGTTTTTATATATCTAGACATATAAAAACCGTCAATATTTTATTAGTAAAACGAACTAAGCTAACTGAATCACATTACTTGTTACCAATATAAAACTTGAAAACAATGTTTTGGCTATTATAAACATATAATAGTTTTCTTCGATATAATTGTAATCTACTAATGTAAACATATTGTTGTAATTTCTACATATGCTTAAGTGACAGTTATAATTGTAAATTACTGACTCGAATAGAAAATCACTGATTAAGTAGGAGCTGTAAACAATACAAATACTATACAATTTTAATTTATTCAGAGATGTTTAACACAGAACATATTTATAAATAAATTCATAGACAGTAGACAAAATCAACTTACAACGACAATTTTATTCTTTATTATAGAGTTATTGCTATTTTGTTTTTATGGTAGTGGTTATAGAATTGTTTATTATTAGTCTCAAGCTTCCTTGCCGGGTCAGCATCGTTGTATTTAATAGGATAGGCTTATTCGGAATTTAATTTACAAATATTTTAATTAGAGACTTTGTTTAACTGTTATTTTTTTAAATATCTCACATAAAATCGTATCACTTAAGTATATTGGAATTATATTGGAACTCTGAAATGAACACAGCGGCTGCAGGCGACGCTCATGGCTAGCCTACGAGTTTTCCCTTGATCCATTTAAATATATAAAATGACCAAACATTGTCTCCTAGCTGACTGTGCTTACGGACCAATACAAAAACTACCGTTAACAATGATTAAACCAATTCAATATTATCTCCCAGAGAAAGTGAATTGCTTAAAGTTTAATTTCAATAAATATGTATAATACCTATATATACTGAGTTCAATCAGTTAATTAAATAACAGTAACCACTCCACAAGTATGAAAATGCCGTCTTATTTTACTTATGTAAAATACATTATTTAAACGGGTAGGTAAACAAACAAGAAAACGGAAAACAGATTAACACACAGTTGTCTTTTGAATTTATTGCAAGCGTTAATAAAAAAAGTAATAACATGCATTTCTTAAGTTAACAGTGAATATTCCCTAATAACTAAGTTTAAGATTATGTTGAGTCCACTCAAAAGATATAAAAAAGTTTTGGTTTCCGTTTACACAATTGTGCATTTCATACGTATGAACATATTTTTTAAAGAGTGCATCTGTCTTGGTTTAAACCTTAAAATGCAATGATATCACGGAATTTGAATATTGCGTTTTTGCACAAATCGAATATTTTGATATTTGTGGAGAAAATCTGATGTTGGTTCCGTGTGACATCTCATCTGTACAGTCTTCTATCAATTTCAAGTTTTCATTAAACTATATATATGGCAAAACGAAAATTTTGTAGTTTCCATATACGTAAAAATTCTTAACATCATATATGTTGTAACTATTAAAATATAGTTTATATGGCAAATATTACTACTTGTAATGAATGACATACATTTAGATTATCAAGCGTCGTGTAAAATGACGTAATAGCAAAAAGTGCACTCGAGTCACTGCAATCTAATTTTCAGACATTGTATGATTAATATAAATAGTCAGTAAAAATCCCATTGATTTTACACTAACAATTCAGATTGGCGATTCGTAATTAGGTAAGTAGCTGGGAACCTATTGTTAATTGCCAATGTAATTTTTAATAACAATTATATTTATTGCAAGCATTAATAGGTAATCGCACATATTTCCTACAACTGTGCACTAAACCTAAAAGGATCTGCTTCATATATTATAATTTAGTGAGACTATTTTAAGGATTACACTGAAAAGCAATACTTATTACAAAATACCATATAGATACTAACAGATCTTATTAAGAAAAAATATTTCTCTACCTAGTTAGTTTATCTAAACAATAAAAACTATTATCATATGATCACTCAATAACAGAAACATAAAATAAAAAAATATTACATGCCAATTTGAAACGATGCTTTATTTATTCATGCCTTTACTATGCATAGTATTGTACAGTTTTTATCAGTCGACCACCGTAGCGGAAACATATTGCATATAATGATTCAGGGCAGTATTTATATACCAAATGACTAGATAGATTTCTTTTATAATGAAATAAATATGACGTGTTTAGTTAATATTGCGATTTACTGCGGTCCGACACAGCGGTTGTGTTAGTAAGACGGTATTGTTATGCCGTAATCTTATTTATATACATCTTTTTATACGTAACAGAAGTTGTACGAGAATTATTACATTATCAAATATACGGGATCAGCTGTGGCTAGATCAATTTATCTACTTATGAAACTACATAGTTAAATACATTTTTAATATTACTCTAAAGCTTTCATAGTAATAACGTAGTAAGATTAGGTTTCTTTTTTACCTTGTAATTGTACTGTATTGCAAAACAATATTATCTCATATATTTTGATATTGTAATAATCCTTATTAGGGCAGATTTTAATAATAAAAAGTACATCTTAGTCCCTATTATAAAATAATGTGAAATATCATACTTGTATGAATTATATTATTATTGCATAATTTCGAATAAAGGAATGGTAAAGTAAAGAAGGTTTCTTCCTCAGACGCAGTTTATTATATTCAAACGATGTCCGAAGTTAATGGATGTAGGCGTACTATGTGTGTTTTAATTCAATTGTTTCCATCCATTTTCTTCTATGGTTTTGGAGCGTCAGAAATATTTTCTTTTTATGTAATTGACTGTACTGTTTCCACTGTACCAGTTAATTTTTAGTTAATTATAGGTTTTACAGCCCTGATTATTTTAAGTATCTTAGAATTTAATGAGAATGTGAATAGGGTGAAGGTTGCAACATTGTTTATTTTGTAAATAGTTAAAAGAAAAATAAAATCACATGTGTAATGTACAAAAGAATATTATATTTATGATTATATACTTAAATATACAACTGTGTAAATTAAATATTTTTGTGACATGGTGTATTGTTAAGCGACAATAGTTGCTGAGAAAAAAATATTTTCCATACTGTCATGTTGTAAAGGATGAGCTGATAGGGCTTCACACAGTTTTTGCATCATGTCACTCAACAACTTTGAACATATCAACCAAATTCAACCAGTCATCACCTTACAGGTTACTCAATATACACATAAAATAATTAGTATGTTTTGTATCAAATACGCACAAACTGATTTCAGTTTATATATCAATTAGGTAATACATGTTGCGGCCGATATTTATCCATATTGCCAATTTATCGAATTCTTCAGTTCACAAAGAAAATCCGTTTGGGAAAATGCCCAAAAAATTTTTAATGCACCCATTTGCATTTAAATGTATATATGAATTCTTTTGTACACCGAAGATAATAACTTATCTTAAATGAAAGTAAATTTTTCGTGGTATTTTCATATTAAAAGTCATAGTTACTTTAATAGCTTCTAAATTTCCATCTGGCATTTCGCTGGAGTATTCCATACTTTGACTTCTGTATTTTACTACATTCTGCGTAACGACGGCAAGTTTGTTTATCTACATATTATTAATGCAAATAACCAACAAAAACTGACATAATTACAATGCTCAAAGATTTCAATTTTTTGTTGATGAATACGATATTAGTAGGTATTTTATAATTATTTTAATATGGATAAACATCTGCAAACAAAAAAAAATATCCGGGCTTTCTATTATAAATATAAATATACATTATCGTTGTATTATTTTATTCAGAACTGTTTTATTAAATGAATCATAGATTACGATATACATATGATATCATATATATATGTTGCAATAAGGCCCCCATGCATATAAGTATATAAATAGCAGTGGCACTAAATATTCTTAATATATTTTCGACATTATAGAGATAGATATATATATAATTTTCATTCTAGCTAATGTCTCAGTTTTTAACATATTCAGTTATCGAACAGATTTACCAGGCGCATCAAGATGACGTATTGACAATAAGTGTTGTAAGTTACCAAATATCTGTCAGGGCTGCCACAGTAGTGAACATAAACATAAAAATTGCCTTATAAAGAATGCTTTATATTACGACGATCACCTAACTGGCGCAATTGTATATTTTTTAAGATTGAACAATTCGAGCAAATGGGTAATGTTCGTGCGTGTTCTAGTATAGCGAACGAAGCGCTTGTTCAATCTTTTTGCCATGTTATATTGTGTATATAGTTACGATTGTACATACTATGTATGCTGTGTGTAGAACTGTAGATTGTTTCACATTCTTAGAATTGTAAGACAAATTTAATGAATACAAAAAAGTACACAGATTATTTTTATTATAGTTAATCTAATTTTGAAATCTTTCTGAGAATGTTTAGTTCCTGTGTTGATGTTAGGAACATTATTTTATTTTTTTAATTGTGGGATATAACTGTGACTTAATTTAGTTCCTAACATCTATACCGGATAAATTGAGACATTTGTTAACGGTGCAATTGTGTACATTAATTGTAACCCGAATAATATAAATGCAATACGATCGATGGCTATGATTTTCCAATATTAAATATATATAACAAATATACATTTAATATGTACCTTTCATAATACTTATTGTACTATTTCTTCCTGTAATTTATTCTAATTCAGTTCATAATAAGATTGAATTATCACATTAGTTCGACTGCATTTTATTGTCGTTTAGCAAATTATTTTAGTTACATTGTGTACATAATAATATAGAATTAAGTAGTCCATTTGAAATCATTTTCCGACATTCATGGTGAGCTTTTGTGTGTAATTGAAATATTTTTATAAATTCTGTGAGATGTCACATTGAAAATTTTAAGTTGGTTCACATATTTTGCCAATTTATTTCGACATCAATTTTGAAAACTACTGCGCATTGGATGTAGATTATTTCATGGACGTACAAATTTATTATATATACATATATAAACATGAATGAAATGTCGCCAATATCAAATGATATAAATTATTTTTAAAAATATAACGTGCCTAATTCACAGTAGTACTTAATATTGGAAACCACGGAGTGGATCTAAAACTGAATTTTATTTGATATTGTATTATCGTCCCCTTTTATTTTGTTGTATCATTATTTGTCGACTCAGTAGTGCAATAATACATGAATTAAATATCCATTGAATGGTGTTACTTTGGCGAAGTATGTGTTTATTTGGAACGTTAAAATATTTGCGATAGGGCTGTAAATTAAGATTAGTTCTGTTAATGAAAAAAAAACCCTTAAAAGTGCACTAAAAACACTGTGGGAATTTATTATGTTGTGCTCTGGCGAGTGTGTACAACCAGCAAGACTGTCAATTGCTGTAGATATCCTCTTTATGATATAGTATTTTTATTAGACAAAAATACAATAAATGTGTGAAGTCCAATTTATGTGTTTAAATTTTAAATTCCTAATATCAGCGGTAAGTATATTAATAATAATTATCAATCTAATACTGAATTCATTATTTGAGGCAACATAGTTTACAAAGAAATATTCATACTGTAAATACATATAATCGAATGACTTTGCAATAATTAAATTCAGCTTCAGCCTAGTGTTACACAAAATTCATAAGTTTTTTATTTTTGAAATAGGCCAAAGTAATAATATAAACGGTCCTAATAAGGTAATGCTTTTATAGAAAAAAAAAATAGTTTAGTAGAGAAAGAAAAGTGATAAGTGTCAGTCGATTGGATTCAAAGTACCGCCTGATGTACTTACCTTTAATACTGCGGAAATGTAATGATAAATGAAGGAATGAGTCTACTTTTAGCGAATTACTATTCGCCGAAAGTATTATGCTAATATAAATACGGAAGTTCCGGTCTGTCTGTCTTAACTCTACGGCTGAACTGATCTTAATGAAATTTTACGTGAAGATATATGTAAGTAGGTCTACTTAAATAGGTACTCATGTTACAATAAGGGATGCCATTAGTAAGAATGTTTTACAGGTACTATAATAGATGTTGATTTACGGACATCGGTCAAAATACGATAATGTACGAGTTATGAGCGCCAAGTTGAACTAATATAAATCTATAAATTGTTCAGGGGGGCAACCCTGCTCACATTGGCCACACTCAGTCATTCAGTCACTCGTTTTATTAAACGATTTCTGTATGTATTGCACTGGTTCGTCCATTATTAACTCTAATTTCCTATTGTCTGTTTATAAGTCCCTACCTATATATGTTGGTATATTTATTAATTTTGTTTAATTAGCATTCCCAAAGAGTAGTTAAATAGAAATTTGACATAAGTAAATTAGAAAGTTACTTTCTACCAGAACTTGATAGGAAAAATAGGTAAATACGCTAAATTATATTATTCGGTTTTAACTGACTATAAAAATATAGCGATTTAGAACCTGTAATATCTCTATATATTATACCTACATAATACAAATGCAATTAAACGAGCATACACAGGGTTGCCAACCATAAAATATTTAATCTTAGGAAGAAGTCGATAAATCTCTTATTTACTTAATTTTGCCCTCTAACTTCATACACTATAGTAATTTGACTTCGATTTCCTTAGGTCTAAATCTCGTACACACCTTGTTCGAGTACATGGAAATATCTTTGTAAGTACCTACCTAAGAGCAAAAATCTCATCTATACGAGGATTCTCAACATTATAATCGGAGCGGCGGTGGAAGCACCTTAGGTCGCGTCCTACTATAGATAACAAAATACATAATGAAAAAGATAAATGGGGAAGGGCGGTTCTGGAGGTACACTTACATGGCACTAGTATTACTTTATGTTGAACGTCCATTCACTTGGGAAATGCCCGTCTTCGTAGCGGATGGTAATTCTAATACAATAATTTTAAACAATACTGATTCGCATTGATATTGTTTTAAATTCATTCACTGCAATTACAGTACCGTCCTAACGCACTCCATTCTTTCCTTAACTGGTCTTAGTCTTACCCAGTCCGCGTCATAATTAACCATACATACGTATTCCTACCAAATATGTCCTTGCATGGTATATAAAAAACTAGCGTCATGATTTTAGTCTGGAATAAACCAGTGACAGATTTCGCGGTTTTTTTATTATTCAAGGATTTTTTAAAAACTACACAGTCTCTTACTCGGTTTACTCTTCATAAAACAAAAAAATATTTAAAAAACTTTTTGTTGTATGTATTATTATTATATACTATGTACGTATTACTAACTTTTTTTGTTATATGTATGTACAGATAGGAGTGAGGGCACGGGCCTTTTTGATGCTCAGGACCCTTTTCGATACAGCAGGGCAGGCATTAGTCTAGTAGGAGTAGCAAATACGCTGCTACTCTTTCTACTATGCTACTTCGGCACACTAAACAAAATACTTATCTAAATTATATGGAATTTGTCTGTTTAGTCCAACATTTGTTTGAATTTCCGACTATATAATAATTAATGTGGAATCCTTGGACGATTACTAGATTACATTTATGATTAATTCTTGATCTCAAACAGCCTAGATATATATCTCAAACAGCCTATACCACACTAGAATTTGTTGAGAAAAATACTGCACAGTCCCTATGTATGAGTAGGTCTGTACATCTGTATGACCTTTACTGGATGAAGACTAGACCATTCGTCTACGTTCTACGGTCACGAATGTGTGACGTCTAGATATCTTTATATCTGCGGCCCACCTGGTAAGTGATTTTATTATGTAAAAATGAAAATGCAATGGTACACCCGCCGTAACGGTTCGCGCAGTCGAGGAATTAATGGAAAATTATCGGATGGGGATAACGTTAAGCTAACTAACGCCCCTCGTGGCTAATTCACCAATAATTCTCTCTAAAGGGGACTGCATGGAGGTCGACCTCACCGACTACATTATCAGCAATCATCATTTCAAGCTCCTCCCACCGGTGATATGTGATTACCGCTGCACATAAACTCCTACAATACCAGGGAAATCAAATAACTAGTATAGATGGGGAAGGAGACTTAGATTAAGCGGAAGGCGGATGATATCCGGATCCGTCATTCATCAAGCGAAATGCAGTAAGCCGGTAACACCTGTGCGCCGGTGCTCTATGGGTATGTGGTATTTCCCTGATGGAGCCGCCCGGCGGTTAAATAATACCATAGTAAATAAAATATATAGTAATATATATATAGTTATGCCAAATTTTCCACCCTTAATTCAAGAGCACCTTTGTCATATAACTTGCTGCTGATAACTCTTGTTTTAAACATGTAATTTAATCAATAGATGGTTTGATTTTGATCTAGCTATTTATTCTATAGCAGGTATTATTTATTTTGTTTTAAGTAGATTTATAGCTAGTAAGTAGATATAGACTTACTAGCTACATAAATCTAATTAAAACTTTTATTGAAATCACATCTTAAATAAAAATTGCTATAAAAATAAATAAAAAGATAATAGTGATTAATATATTATGATGTGATACATGCAACTATCATGTTTTAATATCAAAGTAAACGCCATCAGTTACATAGTCAGAGTTACATAAACGTTACGAAAGCTTAGTATTGTCTTCCTAACACATTTTATAGCCAGGAAAACTTGTCACCCAACACAGTTGACGTCCTTTCAATAAAAGCAGGGGCAGTTATAAGTGGGCAAAAGCGGTGGTAGAGCGCAGTTGGTTTCTATCGTAGCGTCGCGCCGTAGTCACGGCATCACTTATTTACATGAAATAGATCGTTCGTCGTCGTGATTTTAAGTTAAATTATGTTATGACATAAACAATGTTTTGAACAGTTGCAGTGCAGATTTCGCCAATTTAAATTAGAATATTCAGTATTTTAGAAAATAAGCTGGTTTTGTGGTCAACATGCGGATAATAATTTCATCAATTTTCGTGCTCGCTTTCTTCCAAGGTAGGTTCATTATTAATATTAATTAAATTATATAAATAAATAAATTAGAATTATTTATCTTTTAGATAACACAAGTAGCGTAACATAATGTAAATATTCATAAATATTTAACAAACTAATTATTACATATTTAATATCAATGCTTAATAATATTTATTTCTTGCGGTAGTCTGTTAAGATAATTATAAAATACTCGGCTATATGAACTAAGTACGTATTAAAAAAATATACATTTTTTGTTTGTAAACCGATTGGAGTAACATAACACAGTAAGTTCTGAGCAAAGTTTACTACAGCACAGTAGTAAAATCAGTATGTTATTTGGTTAAGCCGTTACTAAAAGTACCACTCACAAATTCACAGATAGACAGACAAAAACAGATATGTCAGTATACTTTATACGTGCCTTACATTAATCTGTAGGTACTAATAATGTTGGATGACATTTTTTGATGTCGAAGTATCGTATAAGTACCTATAGTAAACTAGCGGTTCGGGGTTTCACCCGTATGAAATTTGTATCCTATGTGACCTTAAAAACGAGTACCTCTAATAAATTATTAAAAAGGTTTTATCCATAATACGTACCTATATATTTATACTTCAGATAAATTCCACAAACAGAAGTAAAATCCGAACTTTTTATTAGCTCTTATTCTATATATTATACAAACATGATCTCAATAGCTCCCTTATAGGTATTTCTGTCTTATTACATATCCAAACATCATAGATATCACATGACAAACTTTTGTGCAAGTACTTATATTTGTACTTATAGTTAGAAATTATTGATTGTTACTTCTAACTTGATCGCTATAAAATATAATTAGTTTATACATGCAGACAATACTATATACATATCAACTATTATACAGCGATTCTATTCATTTTCTTTTCTTTTTTTAAAATAAAGCTATAATTACGCGTAGTCATTACGTGGTATTATTCTATATACATTCGTTAAAAAAATATATATTAACTATTACACTAACGTTTATTTTTCCTTTTAAGGTTTATTTTTGATAATGAAAAAATTTCAAATATATATATATATATATATATACATTAATTAGTGAGTAGGGACATACATATATATTATACTAGCTGTCCCGGCAAACGTTGTTTTGCCTTAAAATAAAAAATAAAAATTTAGGGGGATGAAAAATAGATGTTGGCCGATTCTCAGACCTACTCAATACGCTCACAAAATTTCATGAGAATCGGTCAAGCCGTTTCGGAGGAGTATGGGAACGAAAACTGTGACACGAGAATTTTATATATAAGATATACCTAGACGACAAGCCTCCACAGTGAACAAATAAATCAATATAGGTAATAATGCATAATTTAAGTGAATGCACGTTGTCACTATTTCCATGATATCGTGACACTCGGTTATTTTACGGTTTTAAATCTGAATCAATATTAATAGCACATATGATATCTGTATGTACTTAATTAAATTTATTTTAGTATATATAGAGATCCTGATAATTATATTCGTATACACGCGATCGGAACAAACCTATAAATGAAAGTATGATAATGCCAGTTTCATTTTCATGACAATCGTCGTATCTCTGCAGAATAAAATTTTTGGCATACCTATTTGTAGCCACCTACCTAATCAAATGGAAATAATGTAACTAGGTACAAATTAATTGCTTGTATTTTTTTTTCTCTATGATACATAGTTATGATATTTATTTACTTAACTAGCTAACCAACAGTATAAGTACTAATATCTAGTAATTATTTTAGGCAAAAACATAACCGAATAAATGTAACAGATTATTTATCTATTACATAACCAAGTATCTATCCACTTGTAATTGATCTTTGGGTACTAAAATATATTACTAGCAGTTAAAATACTACAATTATTGTTCTAGCCGGACAGGCATAGTTAATAAGTTCAAGGTTAAGTAGAATGTGAATATTGTAGATAGATACAATATATGTTATATTTTTCAACACATCTAAAGTCGTACTGCCGTGATCGTGTGAAATTAATACACTTATTATACGTCTGAATACAATAGGTTTTTTTTATAGATGATAATGGAATGGTGCACCCGCCTGCGCTAACGGTTTACACTGGCGGGGCACCAGTGCAGGATGATAAGATGAGCATGAGGTCAGATCAGTTAGCCCATCGTGACAAATTTACCAAGAATTTATCACGATGGTTTCCAGGAGGAACCGCGTGGAGGTCAACCTGACATGGTACATTGCTAGTAATGGGTCAGGAGTCCACATTAATAACAATCCCCTTCCCCCAATACAATAGGTTGCAAACAATCATACTTACCTATCTATATATGGCTGAATACGGCTTAGCCCTTATAGTTAGTGGATATGAAAAGGAGGAACTAGGTATAGAAAATTATATGTAAAAGTTAGAATTTTGTATAGATATAAGTATCATTTTTGTGATAGAATGAACACGTGGCTCTACATAGTGTAATAACTTTAGAAGATGAAAAAAAAGCAAAGTTCCTTTTGTACAACTTTTTTTGTAAAATTACAAAATGTGACGATAATTTAGACAAGAAAACTACATTTTCAAAAGGACATTCCAAGCCAAAGTTGTGCCTATTCTATTGTTGGAAAGTCTTGTATTACGAGATAAGTTAGCATTTATAAATGTTTTTGTAGTCAATAATAAAGATTTAGTATATAGGTATTACATGAAATAATTAATATTTAGGTATTAACACGATTTTTTTATTACGGTCAAACAATCACGTTACTGTCCACTCATCTTTTGTCATTTCTGTCAAGAATATGTCGAAACTGTTTACTTACTCAGTTTTGATAGCCGAAGGATAGATTTTTCGATAATTATACAGTGCGTGAAGCGTGGTTATAAATTATTACATAAATGTAATATCTACGAACTCAAAGAACCCTGTCAATAGAATGTGTTTACCGAAAACAAAGTTTGAAACAACATTTCAATACTAAATTTTATGTTTTCAGGTAATTCCTAGTTTAGATAATTTCGTTCAGATTTATTTATAGTTCATCAACGGTGTTCGATGAACATATAGGTAGACAGAAAGAGTCTAGAAACTAACGATAAATATTTATACTCTATGCGCCATAGAGTATAAACATCTACACATGTACTAAGCATAACGCAAACACCCGTAAAATTAGTTTTGTATTTGTACTATTATCTATGTAGAAAGAGGTATATTAATATAAAACTGCATTTACCTTGACCAAAACTTTGTATATGGCCGCGAGTTAATTAGTGTCATTCATGTTGGTATAGATACATTGTTTCCGAAAGTTATTAAATATTGAAGCAAAGCAATTTCATTGATACAAATCTAGTTATTTGCACCTGACATTATTCACTATGGCATAATTAAATATTAATTTACTTTTATTCATGTCGTTTGTTGCCATAGATAGCGTGTGAAAAACGTACCAGTTCACATGAATGATTTTTTTAAATTATATTACATTTTTTTCCTCGAGTTCGCGTGGCCTATTTGATTAACCGAAATGAAATGTTGGCGTTGTATGTATACCCGTAGACTTTAGGGCTACCAAATTTTACGGCGATTTATACACCAAGTATAAAATGTATAAATGATCAAATTATCAGTTTTGTGAATTCTATAAACAAAAGTTCGTGAAGAAAATCACATACACGAGAAGCTCATATAATTAGAATAATTGTATAGGTCGTCAAGATATTCATACCAATATCATAAATGTATCTATGTCTTTTATCTTTTCATGACTAAACGTCTGAACGAATTTTGATGAAATTTAGTGTGAAGATAGATTGTAGACCAAATAATGTAATATAGTATAAATGTATATATTTACTATCAGTTACCCACGGCTTCGTCTGTTTTTCGTTTTTAATTAAGCTTAGGATTAAAAATATTTATATATAGATACATCTGTATAGGGCATGAAATCTAATCGAAAATACTTGCGATGTAGAAATATTAATAAAAATAATAGGAGTCTATTTTTTTATTGACAGTGTTCACAATTTAAGTAGAGTTTCATAATTACCTCGCCCCATGTTGGGCGCCATTTGATGGTTACCTACTATAGAAGTTAAAATATTAACTGGTTATCAGTCGATAGACTTTACATTGTCAAGGGCTAAATATTATTTACCTTTAAGTATTTACAATTGCATCTCTTTACAAGCTAACCGGCAACTATACTTATGTGGGCACTATACATAGAAAGGGTTCATAACGTGAAATAAGTCTATCTTTTGACACTTACTATTAGAATACATCTATCCCGAATTTGATCATTCTAGTACGCTTACTTTAATATAAAAAAACAGTAGGTATTATGATTGATGAATACGTATATTTAGTAGTTACGTGAATGTATTGCGCGATTTTGCAGTTGACATTGAAATGTCCGAAAACCATCTTAGTGACAAAACTGCAATCTTGCATAACTTTTTTAGCCGCAATGTCTTTTTTATAAGGCGACCAATTAATAACTGACTAAATAAAGGCGGTATTTTTATTCAAATAATACTATTTCTTCACAACAACACAGTTTTTATGGCTGTCTTTAAATAGTAGTGAGTTGAAATGTCGAGTCCAACTTTTTGTCCAATGATCTTATTTGAATGTTATAATTAAACTAAAGTTGGCTGCATATGTGGATGCACCGACGACAATAAAAACAATTTACAGAGGTAGTTGGATTGATCCCAAATGTAATGCTTTGTAATGGGACCGAATAATAGGCGTTTGGCTAACGGTCTGTTTATGCAGGAAGTCTGACCGTGAACTAGTACAAAATTGCTCTCTTGAATATGACCCACCGTATACAATAGGCGTGAGCATGACATACTTATTCATGATAACTAATTGAGGCTCGTGTCCATCAAAAATCAATTGTATTTGAAATGCAAACATATGTATAGATTATTAGTATTGATCATTACATATTTATAATTATATTATTTATTTATTTAATCTGCAATCATAATTTTACAGTAAGCAGTTAGTAGGTAGTTAAATTCAAGAAATACAGAGAATTTCAATATGTGTATCATAGTACATTTCTATATATAGGTATAGATATTCTGTGCGGTACAAAATCTCTCTTTAGGCGACGGTTTACTACTTTCCATGTTATAGTGCATTAGCTTATTTACAATTGTCCGTACGTGTTTAAAAATCATATTACGTATTTACTTTTTAATGGGTGTTTGCAATAAATTTTTATATTGTTTGTTTTTATTATATTGAATAGGCTTACTTAATCTTGTTAACAGCTTCCTTAATATAAACGGCGTCGTCAAAATCACGTGACTATCTTTTACTTTCACTGTATTTTGAGTTCACTGCCGCTGTCCAATTTGCTCTACCTTCTACTAAGCATTTATTGGAACCATAACAGTAATTTCTTACCACAAAATCTATGCAGTCATTTTCTTAGTTCCTGCGAGTAGGTACTCGTCAAGTTTATGGCCTATAGCTTATGTATATATATAAACTATGGGGTTTTTTGTAATAGAAATTCTAACACAAAATAATTAGCGTTTAATTTACTGCATATAAGCTCTTTACAACTTTCTTTACAAGTTCATAATATCTCGTGTATATTCTTATAACAAAGTCTCTTCTAATACTGTTCCAGATAGGTATGCAACTGCGATTTTAAGCACATGTGTTAATCTTTAGTGTTTAGACAATGTAGTCAGGTGGATATCAATGTAAGGATATGGTTGCCTTATTTATATCCAGATCGTGACTTATTCTTGCCAATAAAATCTTATAGGCATGACAGTCAATACAGAGTCTTATCACTGAGTACTTGTACCCTATTTCCATTTCTGTAATATTTACGATTGTATCAATCAGAATATGAGTGGGTACTACTTGTCATTTTAGGGCTTTATTTTAGTTCAATGTAATCCAATATTATCCATCACATCAATCTGTTTACATTAAATTAACATATTATAATGGATGTAAATTATGGATATTCTGAGGGTGATTGTATTTTTTTTCACAGTTCAAATACTAGTACTAATATTTTAAAAATGTTTATTTAAGCATCATTAAAAGTGTCGTATTAGCACTTAAAGAGAATAATGGTAAATCGTGACAAATGGCAAGAGCTCCACCGACAAGAATCTCTTAAATTATGAATGAAGAAGTAGAAGTACGATGAAAAGGCATTGTCATACACATTACATACATAATCTTCTTTCAACTCGTTAATTTAATTGTGCTGTCATGAGAGCATTACATTATACGACAGTAGCTAAAGTATAGGCACAGGTATAACTATACATTTTTAGAAATCATTGCCACCTAGATAGGTGTTAACAAAAAATTTACATTCCTTTACACATATACATATTGTTTTTGTTGCTTCAGTTTGCTCTTGACAGTTAATTCATTAGTATGCATTGTGACGCTTTAAAGGTTGTATTCAGTAAATATATACTTACTTCATAAATAGTGCACATTGAGCCTAGGTCATTGCCGGCTGAACTTGAATATGCTGCTCAGGATAAGCATTTTCATTGAGCATTACGGGTTAAAAAATGTAAATAACTTGAATCGTAACTCAGTACGGAAAATGTAAAAAGAACTGCCTTATTTGTCTTAATTGTATAACTGATATATTAGTAATCATCACATATGATTCATGCATTGATTAAGTAAAGAAATTAGTTGAAAAAGAAAGTGGACGATTATTATTAATTATTAGAGATATACGATTAATTATTAGAGACAATTAAGTATCATTCATTACGATATTGTTCATTAAAGACAATTTTCCGGACGAGTCCGTAGACTTCGTGGCTTGTACAAGGCAATTCCCATCTATCGATTATTCGTGGAATGCATTGAAACTAAAAAGTCATGATTATAAAAAGCTTCACGAGCGTTACTAATTTACAGTATACACTTGATACAATGTTAAATGCTTCAACTATATACTTTTACCACAGAAATGCTTCTATTTATTAAATGTTATATTATTATTAATACTTTAATAATTTCTGATTTTACAAAATAGAAAATTTAATGTACAAAGATATCGTTATCCAAACTGACACATATACAATAATAGTAGGGTTCGTGTTTATATTATTTATAAGAAATCTTATTAACCTAACAAGAAAACCGTTAATGCAGATACTTTTCTAATTAATTGGTCACCACAATCACCACACTTTATTCATTCCCGCTTATATGATTATAAAATTAACATTTTTTATTTGAATGATATATGGAGTAGTGTATCCCACTCAGGTCCACTGATGGGACACCAGTGGACTATGTTAGGATAAGCATGAAGTTACGTAAATTAGCTCTCATCGTGACCAATTGATGAATTCATCAGGAATCTTTCATGATGGTTTCCAGAGAGCACAGTGCGGATATTGACCCGACAACTCCAAATAAATTTGTTTCGTCACAAGCGACTAACAATTTGAAAAAAATATATACATATATACATATAAAATCTAAATATGTCAATATAATATTTCGTTTATTGTATCATTATATTTAATTAATGGGAGAATATCAATTTTTTATTTAATTTCGTTTTTTATTTACATCCGGATACATTAATATGCTGTGTAGTACCTACCTTATAGGTGTAGTGCATATATCTACCTAATTGCTTTCAATTAGCATATCAGTGATCTCTCCTGTAGAGAGATCGGTCGTTAGCCGCATAATGAAGGATTAATAATACTAATACATATGTACAGTCTGTAGATATAGTAATACGTAGTCGCGGGCGGAACAAAAGACATAGCCTTAGTCAAGAGTCATTCATCTATGAGTACCGTATGTGTTCACCTACACATTTATCGTATACTTACCTAATACATATTTAGGTATCTCATAGCTAGAGACTTAGTTTAAGTGGGGATGTATCTTGTATAGAAATTAATATTGCTCAATGTCAAGAAAATTTGGTAACATTAAACTACGTATGTATGTAATATTTTTCAACGGATTTCTAAAAAAGTGGTTCCAATTCAACAATTTGTGGAACGAACAGGTTGTCGCGATATTCTAGAGGCTACAGCAAGGGGTTTTCAAGAGGGATATAATACGGCATTTATGGGTCGGAAACGCACACGTGACACTCCTGGTGTTTCAGGCATACGTAGACTATGCATGCACATATTTGCTTGCCTCTATCGTGAATCAGAGAGAGGGTAATTCTACGGGGTTGTCAGGAATGAGGAATGGTTTTAGATGATGATCTTAGATGATAATAAATGAAAGATTAAACACATCCTTTGTTGTATGGCTTGTAAGTATGACTAATATACATAATTAATATATCCATAATTAATCGACTTCCCAAGAAGGCATATAATATTAATTAAATATACTTAGCTATGCTACTTCTATTTAAATTATGGCACACATTACGATGATGCCTTGTATTCTTAAAATCATGTAAAAAATGTAAAATAGGCTCAAGAAAGTAAGATTGTTTAGAATGCCAATAACGGATGATGGTTGTTGCTGGCATTCTAGACATATTTAATTGATAATGTTATTAAATATTTATTTAATGACAAACTAAGTTGCGGCTTGTTTAATAGTAAGTGATTGTCGCCACCTACATACCTATATACAATACTATAGATGCTACTACAATATAAGCATCTGCTTTACCAATTACAGGTGACTTGCTGATCTTTTAGAATGAATACGAATAAAAGGAAGTAGGTAAGAAAAGAGAAAAGGTTTATGAAATTGGAGAAGGGAGGAGGTTATGTCACTGCTGGGTAGTTGGATATATGTACTTTGTTGGATGTACAATTGTTTATATCTAAACTTTCAAACAACTTAAAGAATAAAATATCACGATGCTGCCAGGCCTTAATAATTTAAATAAAATGATAACTTATTGTGAATAATAAATTCTGCGTTCACAAAAAATGTAGGTGTACTTACCATCTAATAACTAATAGTATATTTTTTACTGAATATTTAAGAACATAATTTTCCCATTGGTAGCCTCTAAAAAGGTTAATAGCAGTAAAGAGCGTGCTTGGAGCCTTGATAAAGTGTAGTTATACGGCACAAAAATGTTTACTTAAAAGCCACGTCAGAGGCCTTAATGAATGAAGACGGCCTAGAATCTCTTGACATCAGAAGGCACCACCCTTATATATTGACAACAATATTGTTAAATAGTACAATTGAACTTTAAAACTAATAAGTTTTAATGAAGGGATATGTACACGCAAATAATAGGTATAATTAAAAAGTAAAAACATAACCAATATGTTAACTAAAAATAATTAATGTTTATCCAGAATATAGGTATAAGCACTTGAAATAAATTCTTCAAGACCTTCACAGTTTCGGTGGCAATTAACAAATTAAAAACAATGTATCCAGTGAATTCTTTGACGTTTCACAGCGAGTCAAAAGCCATTAAGAGACTATTGTTTTTTGTATCCGCTGTCCGTCCTCATATCTTCTGTAAATCAGACATTACTACATTGTAAAAGACAATAAAACATTATTATATAGGCTCACTAACATTGGTGGAAATTCTGATAATAGGGGAAAGTAGGTATTTCAAAATAGCATCATAGACATGGGTATGTAAGTAAGTATACACGTGACGTACACATATATAATGAATAAATAAAAATAAATAACCCTGGACAACTAACAGAGCGCCATGTAGTCCCACAGTAAGCAGGCCTTGTGTTATGGGTACTAGACAACTGATGTAAATACTTAGATACTTTTTTGTAATCACATATGTATTTACAAAAAAGTAGTATTATATATATAATATACATAGGAAACACCCATACTGCTACAATGGATCATTTGTATTAACAAATGTTTGCACCGTGCGAGGAATCGACCCCGCGACTATCGGAAATAAACTAGTGTGTTAAACCGCTAAACCATCGAGTCCGCCAAAGAAGGTATATTATAACAATAGAGCTATTTTATAATAGCGACATTTTTGCACTATTAATTAATAATATGGAAGCAAACCTGATAATCATTTGAACATCTTACTTTTCAACCACTATAACTTTTGCTATGAGCAGGAGATAATATAAAATACATTTATATTTAACTTTCATATTTAAAAGTTTGTAGATATATTTGTTGTTCAATCGCGCTTAAACGGTTTAAGAAATTTGAATAAGATGCAGACAGATTACATATATCCTAAATGCATGACAATAAAAAATACATAACGTACCGTGGTAGATAGATATAGATAAGTAGCGATCAATTTAATAACGTAATAATTAATTATACATTTTTATTGTGTAAGACTAACAATAATCCTATCCTTTTTATCCTTAGGATGTGCTAAGAGGGGAATAACAGAAAAAAGGAAGAAGTTAAAAAATATGTTATTTAATCATTATTGACGTAATAGGCAATTGGCGATTATTAGCATGGCGTTACTATGCTGTCAAACCACGCGCTGACAGTTTATGAACTTTTTGTTATAGACAATATTACCATAGGTTACTGACGTTAATAGAATGTGAATGAATTACATTTACAAGTGGGTTAAATCCAATATGTACTGTATGATTTAATTAGGATAGGAAATGCACTACGTATTAAACTATGACCGGATTTATCCATTTACAATTTTTTATGATTTATTGACATACCATTTGGTATAAATATAAGGATATTTATCCTAATATTATAATTGTGAAAGCAGGGATGTTTGTTAGGCTTTTACGCAAAAATTACTATACCTACCCATCATCATGGAATTTTTTCGTAGGATATTTTTATATTAAAAAATATATATTTTTGATTCAGTGCGAGCGAAGCCGCGGGTAATAGCTGGTATAACATAATTTAAATAATGCTATAATAATTGCTACACCATTACTTAGAATAACCTTGACAGATATAGGTATAGGTATGTGACAATCTATAACATTTACAAAAAATCATTGCCAATGAACTCCGTTTATTTATTTTACTTATAAGTAGATATATCACTATAATTAAATGCCGACATAATCAAGATTAATTGTAGAATAAAATGCACTGGGATGTGTTACTCTATAACCAAAGGATTTACGAATAGTGACTACATAAGTAAAGTACAATATTATTTTGTAAGTAGAAATCGCATTAATATGTACATATCAGTCTCATTGGCGGCAAGTATTTCATTTAAAAGTCCCTGGACAATAAAAAAAAGAACAACAAATTATTTGCTATTGCAGCGTGTAAAAACGCACTGCAAACATTGACAACTATTAAGAGGTCAATAATAATTGAATGTCCTACCTATCCAGTACAATTATTTTTATCAATGAACTTGACACGCACCAGTTGGCGTTGCGATACGCTTTAAATGCATCAATACTTTTGCCATAGACAACAAATTCTTGAAACTTTACGGCACCTACTTAAATAGCCATGAACGTTCTATTTTCGAATAAAGCAATAAGTTATTTGTGCAATCAATCAATTTAATATTTTTTATATATTAAATACAGGTATGGATAGTTAATAGTTTAATATATTCATGAAACTGCCTTTACTGGTTGTAAAACAATGTTACTAAGATTCGTAACTTTTAAAATATTCTCCCCTTGCTTGCCCATGCCGATCTGCAAATCCCTAAATCGTTTCCATAGCCAAATAGTCATTTGGTTAAGGAGGATATCGCAATAGTTACTGAAGTTTTTAACTGTACTTAATCCTAATGTTAAAGATGAAGAGTAAAATATATGTCTATATTTAATAACAGTACTATATAGGCTAAATTAACCAAATTAAGGAATAATAAAAATTACGAATTTTAATATTATGGTGGAAATAAAGTTTACCTATACTAGAGCTTTGGTGTCTAATATGCCATCGATCGTTATTACGGATCGATATATGCACTAATTACGCATATCTATCTGAAATGATATTTGTGGCGATACGCAGGTAGATGTAGAATTTTTCAGTTCTGATTCTTCAGTGCACCTTGTAAATAAGTCAGCTAGCGCCCCATATTTAGTGTATGTCATTACATCGCTCGTCTTCCGCGGCCGTATGCCAAAACATTTTAATGCATATATTTCACAGTCATCCATCATTAAAATGAACTATGGATTTATCATTCTATGCACTATTTCCGTCATTCCGTCGACGCTACGATGGATGAACTCGATCACGTCCATTAAAGCTGTAGTAAGCTTTATACTACTACAGTTTCAGAGTGAACAGCCGTATTGGTACCTATAGGGTTTATATATATCTTTTATAAATAATTATTTTTCTTAAAGAAATAAAGAAAATGTTATTTTGTCGTTGTCGTTAACATTGGATTTGTCCCTATAAATTATTTTGTTCTTTGCATCTCCAATTATAATAAAATGAACGACAGCCGGTAATATATACAATTGATAGATTCGTATTAGGAATTTCATACGGATAATTATTATGAGAAATTCAATTCAATTACTGGTATTTCATTGAATGCTATTACTACAGTGCTACTAATTCGATGCTGGTGACAACGGTTCTGCTGTAATAAGCGTAGTACCATCTCCGGCCGCGGATAAACCGACAAAATAAAAAAATGATTAATGAAAGCCTTGAGCCGCAAGAAGTTAAATGACATCGCACTCAAGGTGAAATAATTTGCAGATCCGATTGTTCATACAAATCTTTGTGTATTTTGCTCATTAGGTACAATTTAAATATAAAAGGCGACGACTGAACTTAACAAGCATATAGCATTAGAAGACCTTGATGGTGTAGCGGATGTGATGATATGGTTATGTAGTTGGGTAGCGCGGGTTTGGTCCTCGCAGAATATTTCCAACCATTTGTATTAATAAGTAGATATGACTATTGGTCCTTTTTATTTATATTGTGTACGTGTAAAAAATAATAAAGTATGTACTTAGTATTTTTAAACATATCTCATTCACATGTTCAGAGTTCCACCGATTTGTGACTCTTAAATTATGAATTTTAAGAGTCACACTAATCGGTGGAACTCTTGCTACACCACTCCTTCCTATTTGCCTCCTGTTTGTCTCTTTCCTTTTGAGTTAAAGTTCATTACGTACTCATTGTACAAGCTCTACTTTGGACTAGATGGTGTTGTCTATGTGGTCATAGTAACATAATTAAAATGTAGTAGGATGTGTGATTCCTTACATTTTAATTGGGTTCCAAATAATTTCGTTACTTCAATGTAGGTACATACATACTCATAGTTTTTGAAATAACTCATTCCATCTGTTGACCTCATAGTAATCGTTATTAGTTACCAGTAGTATTTTATATTAATAATGTGTACTAAAGTTAAGATTTAGATAACTGATAGTTACTAAAAAAACTAATCTATATTTTTTTCTCTATTATATAACTTACCTGTATTTAGTATGTAGGTAAGTAGATATATATGTATTAATGTAAATGTAGATACGCTTTTTGTCAAACATCAATCAACAGCATTTTAGTTATTCATTGTGTGATGATGAACATTTCAATGATTTACTTAAATTCTGATGGACACGTAAAGGTCGTTACAACGACGTAAACTCATTTAAGAAAGAAAGCATTTTAGCATTCATAACTACGTAAAACCTCCATTAAACCTATTTTAAGTAGGTATTATGTAGTGTATTTTCTCATAAAGATGAAACGACACAAAAGAATATCTTTATTACGTATATTTGCAGTTGTTTTTTTTTTTATTTATTTATTTACGATGATGTCTGTATATCTGTTTGTTGTTAACTTTTGACGACTAACCAGCTCAACGAATGGAAATGAAATTTTATGTGTGTAATGAGAACGGATATAGACAATATTTTGTCTCAAAAATAATATGGCAGGAGATAAGACCCTATGGGTCTGAAAGATTATCTAGACGAAGTAGAGGGTGACAGCTGGTATCACATAAGCGAGAGTGTGTTTGTTTGTCTATTTTTTATTATTTCACATATAAAGAGGTGTACGGATATTAAAAATATATGCTGTGAATATTGACCATATTACAACTAATATAGACTATCATTTATCTAAAAAAAGATGAGACCAAGTCGCAGGTAACAGCTAGTTGTTATCGCACTACTAATTCTAGTATAAAGTATACCTCATACAGATAAAATATCCACCAGATATAATAATAATAATAATAAACTTTATTCATAAATACACGGTACAATATAGGTACATATTCCCAGTATTTTTAATTGGTATTTACAAATACACTTAAGTTATAATTATAATAGCAGCAAATATCTACTCAAGTTCAGTTCTAAGTAGACGGTAGAGCATATTCTAGGTACTAAGAAATTCAATGACATATTGATAGATAAGGTAAGATAATAAATAGTAAAATCATTGCGGATATAACACGGAATTGAAATATGGTTCGAATAGGCAGATACAACCAGTTATTCTGTGTTTATTACCATGTGGATCATTTGATAATATAATGACTGGGTTCCGGTGTTAAGCCTGAATACAAAGGCACATTCCATTCACATGTAGATTGTGCACGGATCACGAGTCCGTATATATCTTTGAATTACTATTTCCATAAGAGGCATAATCATTTAAATTGAAAAATGTTGTGCTCCGGTTTGAAGAGAGATATTGGATTAACAGTAAGTACAGGTTCTGGAGACATGAGATATTCTACAGGAATGGGTACATACCTATCACGGACAACACGTATATTTACGTGATGTTCGCGGTGCTATTCACATGTGTAGGTACATAGAAAGATAAAAAGAAAAAAACAAATATTTATAAATATAATACACATAGAATATTAAAGTCTTTTGTCAGTTTAATTTTATAATGAATATCACACACTGCGACCAAAACGTTTTCCAGTAAGCTTTATATCTGGGCTGTACCTAATGCTCACAAGTTCATTTTCAGTGGAACAAATAGGAGTAGTGGAGGCTCTATTAAATAAATTAAGACGTGTATGTATTTAATGTAAATATGCTCTGCTTATGGAGTTATGACTGACATCACCATATTAATGCAATCTGTCACCTTGGTTGTCGTTTCAGTTCCATAAAACCCTGGCCAAACATTACCACTAATTTTAAAAAAATGCAGAATATCTGGGTACTTTTGTTTATCTGTACCTAGTTATCATAAACGAGTACCTACCTACAATTTTACTAAGTCCTAACAGACTGTAATGGAACCTTGTAGTCAAAACATTTTATACGACATTTTAATTGGAAGTCTTTGGGATCAGCTACTAATCTAATATATAAAATTCTCGTGTCATAGGTTTCGTTACGTTAACGGTTTGACAAATTTTGAAGAAATTTTATCTAGACACGCGGCAGCGTGTCAAGCCGAGTTTCAAGTAAACTGGCTTGCAGCACCGTGTGTATATTTACACGAACCATTTGGAGCCACTTTTGACCCCCTCATAACTCAAAAACTCTATCACACAAACCTGTCAAATTTGGTTCATATATTGAGACTTGCGAGATAAATATGTGATCCAAATTTCATAACCATATCTCAAACGGTTATTTAGATATTAATGTCCAAAAATCGTCATTTTTATCACTGATCAACTATAGATCAAAATTATAACCCACTTCCAGATGACCTAGGAAGTTCAAATTTGGCATGCAGATAGGTAATTAGGTGAATATAAAGGAAAAAATCTGAAACTGATAAATTGTTATCATTTTACTACAATTTTTCACTTTAATTGATTATATTTCAACTTATACTGGACGAATACTAAAATTCTATGAAAACGTCGATAGCCACCAATTGACATTGATCCCTGGCGAAAAATTTCATCTTGTACTGGACGGAAAGTAATATTGTATGAAAACGTCGATCATTACCAATTTACGTTGACCCCTTCACATCAGTGTCGATAACTAGCAAACTTCAAATATTGCATTGAGCGGTAAACACTAGTTGCTATAATTTAGATTCTGTCTAAAATATACTCGTACTTATAACTAGGAGTATAGTCGAATTTCGTATTTATTATGTTATTAACTGAGATTTGGTATTAATTATTATTTCAATATTTAGCGCACATCGATAGTGTAAAATCATTATTTTTATAAATAATTATTAAATAATAGACATTTCGGTATAGGGCGCCGCGGCGGCGCCGTGTGGGAGCGGTGCGATAAAACGTTGACGCGAACCTGTCCGAGCGAATGGCAGCCGCCCTCATATGTCTCAATGTTTTGTTTCTCGATATCTAACCTATAAGGTTGCGATTTATGCTACGAAATTTATAGCTTTCTTAAATTATACTTATATATTTGTGGTTATATTATTATTACATTATTTTAGTAAATACGTATGGTATAGACAATAGTTTAAACCAAAAATTAATAACAATTTTAGTATAGTTATAAGTAGGAATGTATAGTTAACTCGAGAATGAGAACTCATTGGTAACAAATTGTTTTCTTGAGAATTCAATAGATAACAGTCAATTTGTTACATAATCGTCTTTACGAACTATAACGTGTCAATACGAAGTTTCAGATATTAAATAATGTATATGTTGAAAGAGAACAATTCCGTATTTGCTTAACATATGCTATTACTATCCACAAATCACAAGGCCTTAGTTTTGGCAGTCCTCTTCTCAACATAGGCTCCTCCATATTTAATAAAGGGCAGGTTTACGTTGGACTCTCCAGAGTTAAAACCTTAGATGGGGTACGTCTTAACAATTTAGATCCAAGTCACGAGAGCTCTATTGTAGAGTACAACCATCTGTGGACGTTATACCGCCCCGATTTGCCCAAAAATTCCTGATACTGAATTGGCTTTGGACTTCAACATTTAAAAGTTACAAGAAAATATAGAAAATAACACAAAAAAAAGACAATTATACCCCGTAAATATACGAAAATACAGTAATTTATCAAAAATAATTTGGTATTAATTTAGTTATAAATATGTACCTAGTATAATTTATGTACAAAAAGTAATGATATCCCATCAAAAACATAAATGTGAAATGATAGCCGAGTTTAATATTATGATATATGCCTTGATTGTTGACTTCTACGACAAAAGAGATGAGATCTAAATGGATGCCAAGTTCAATGGTCTGTCCTGAAATGTATTTATAACAATATAAAATATCATTTCTTCTTATAACTTAGGATAATATACTGTAGCCTAAGGTCTAACTTGGCTAGTTTTCATATACGAAATATACTGTAGCCTTCGCAAGTTCTAAACATGTTACTTGTCGGTTCCTATTTTAATATTAATAGTAACTAGCAATCGAAAGTAATAATTGGTATATGAGAACTGGCCAAGTTAGACCTTAGGCTACAGTATATTATCCTAAGTTATAAGAAGAAATGATATTTTATATTGTTATAAATACATTTCAGGACAGACCATTGAACTTGGCATCCATTTAGATCTCATCTCTTTTGTCGTAGAAGTCAACAATCAAGGCATATATCATAATATTAAACTCGGCTATCATTTCACATTTATGTTTTTGATGGGATATGTATATTCAGTAGGTCTGAGAATAGGGTTGTAACTAATTTTTGTAACCCTAAGTGTTAAGGGTAGCTCAACCCAAATTTTTTTTACTTTTATCTACAATTATATATTTTTTTTAAATACATACAACCGTAAATTTTCAACCTTCAAACCATTAACCCCTAATTTTTAATAGCGATTTTAATTTATATTGCAAAACAACGTTTGCCGGGACAGCTAATCAATAAATATTTACTTACGTCACATTTTGTTACAGTACCTGAATCCATTCGGGGTGAAGATTTTGGGTACGATGGTGCTATGGGTAAGTAAGGTAATATTATTAATTAAATACAATTTCAAGCAAAACAGTGTCAATCTTGATGAATGTATGACGAAAACTAAATAACTTCAAAGTTCAAAGACGTGCCGTGGTGACCATCTTATTTTTCTTATCAAAACACTTCAAAAGTTAATAGGTCTACTTAAGTTTTTTTTAAATATAATATTACCATAATTTAAAATTCAATGTCACTAACACAATTAAATGAGTGTCAAATATGCAACATCACTTTGTTTCTGTAACTTAGATATTGCGCTATGTTTTATGTTTACTCCAGTAATGAGACTTTCGCTAACGTACTTTCTGAGCCGCATAAAATTTTATATTTATACACAAACATTATTGTCTAGATTTACGCTTTGTGAGAAAGTAACACACCTAATTTGCAGCCACTTTCCACCAAGAACATGTTTAATCTCAAACTATATAATAATAATAGCTGTTTGTCAGTAACAAAACCTATACAAAGTTAGTTTTAGTGCATAGGAATCTCTTTAATCTGTTATAAACTACAACGACGGCTCAGTAGAGAATATTTGTTGTGTTTTTATACTTAATTTTTATATCGATCAATTAAGTCCCATGTAATAGACTGTAGAAAAGTTATTAGTTAATTTGCAATGCATTACCTATTAACATTTACCTAAATGACATCTGTTCTAGTGTTAATTATTCATATAAGACACATAATTTTCATGACTGGGTCTTCCGGAATACGAGAAATAGCGGTCCTATGGGTGAAGTCATGGTGATAATATATCCACATTAAAAAAAAGAGCTCTATTTTTGCACTGCATACATCTTACCTTATTGAATAGATATATTATATTTAAAGTACAATACCGTTAATACTCCAACTGCTATGTCATAATGAATTAAGATAATACTTTTGCATCCTAAATACAATGAATATATACTAACTTTCGTAGTACCCATTACGCAATTTTAATGGTATGCCGAGCATAGGTATAAAGTTATATGTTGTTGTAGGACCTCAATATTGGGGCGAGCGTTACCGAGAATGTACTGGCAAACATCAGAGTCCCATTAACATCAACGTCCTCCGGGTGAAGCAGGTCACTTTGCCAGAAATTGTCTTCATTGGCTTCGACGACTCTATAGACGGGGTACACGTCACTAACAATGGACATACAGGTCTGTATTCTAACGCCATTTGTAGTCCTTGACCTCAACTATGTAGGTTTATACTTATATTTTTTAATACTATCAAAACCGGACTGTCTGTATAAGTTGCCTGTACGAGTACTAACATGTAAAAACTAAAGTACTTTGTTGTAAAAAATCTTTTAAATATTTATAATTATCATGACGACTGCTTTTAATTTGACTATATCTGTTATACACTCTACCCAATATAGTTATGTACTTTAATATTTGTAAACCTAACAGCAATCAGGTGAACTGTCAATCCGTCATCAGATACCTTCCTTATATATGTATATTATGAGAAAGATATATATATATATATATATATATATATATATATATATATATATATATATATACGCTCTTTCTCACTGTACATTACAGATATACATATATGTAAGGGATATTTTAAGTACCAAAATAAAAAAACAATACCTTCATCAATTTAATAAAAACTTATAATAAATTGAAACGGAATATGCCTCAGTCATTGTAATAATGTATGTTAAGTAACTTTTTTTAATTGGTCGTTGTATGTTGCTGGTGAAGTACTGATCGAGGTACAGAACGAACCTCACCCGAGAGTGCGCGGAGGACCTCTCGACGGTGACTACGTGTTCAGCCAGATGCACTTCCATTGGGGAGATAACGACACCTTCGGATCTGAGGACAAAATCAACCATAGAAGGTATCTACAGTATCTATATACACGCACAGCATATTTATATATTTTTTTACCGGTATCGGTAAACAATTCATATAGTAGCGTTTTTATTTTACCTTTTATATTTTTTTATAAAAAGCTACTATTACTATACTGTTATATATAGGTACATATATCTCTTTTATAATTCTGATTAATATTGATTAAATTATTTTTTTATAGTACTTTACAGTAATATTTTTTTGTATGGATGTTGATGGAATACGCTGGCGGGCCATTAGAGAAGGATGATGAGCTTGATGTAAGGTCAGTTACCCCATTGTGAGGAAGTCGACAGAAATTAAGCACGACAGTTTCCTGCGGGACTACATGGATGTCTGATATACAATACATTGCTAGCAATGAGGGTCACTAATCCCCATTACTAACAATCTAAGTACTTGTCGTAATATTTGACAACATTTATTTCCAGCTAGTTTGTATTTAATTTTCGATGTGTACTTTGACAGATAGAATAGATAATAATTAAAGCCTGGTACGTGTTGATGCGGCTCGAATGCTCAGATGGTAGGTGAGGTTGTCTTCAGCAGATTACAGGGTTGTAGAAATGATAGATTTGCTTATAGTCTTCAATTTAATGGGTAAATACTGTGATAAATTACAATTTTGGTGGAGTGAACAAAAGTACGTTAGATCGATCGGTTGATTTTATAAGTCTGTACGTTATGTTGCGTATTTAAATTGGATAGGTGCGCGGTCCAATCGGAACGCTCTCTTTGTATTGCGTTTTGTTACTGCTTGGTACGCGACAAAGCCTAAGTACAATATAACATTTGCTATAATTCTACATAACTACTTTCTATTTCCGTTATGATTCCGTTTATGGTGGCTACAAGAATAGCTTCTAAATGTATTATAGGACATACTGTGTAAATTTATATAGAAGTTAATGGTGTGGTGTACCCATGAACCGAATCCAAATTAATGGCTCCGTGAACTCGGCATCATAATTCGTCCTCAATTAAGTATGACACGCATGCACAGTTTGACGGTAAAATACTTTCATGTTGTTACAGTTTTCCTATGGAGTTGCATATGGTGTTTTACAAAGAAGAATACAAAAGTACAAATGAGGCTGTGAAGCATCCTGATGGTTTGACGGTTCTCGCTTTTTTTTATGAGGTAGTAATTGTTAATAGTTATTTGTGTTATTATGCATAATGCATTTTCTACGCATTGTAAATGTATAATTGCAAATATCATTATTATTACAATTTAATTCTTATGTTGGAATATAAAAATGTAATAAAATAAATTTACTCATGCTTGCTTGTATTTAGTTTTTACATTGCAATTGTCAATTATAAATATAAAATGTACATATTTTTTCCGTATATAGAAAACTAAGTAGATACTGATTAATATGGTCATTATTTCTTTGGTACATATGGAAATAACGTGAGTAATATAAAATTACTTATGTTCTTTTAGATATCTACAGTCGAATAGCAATTAGGTAAGGGATAATTTTGAAATCCGTATCTTTGTCGTATCGTAACATTTGCATAGCCTTCATAAAAAATTACAAAACCTTGTATTATTTATTATGATTTCTCTTAAATAAACAATAATGTATGCAAGTTAAATTTGCTAATACTCTATAGTACAGAATTTTTTGTCTTTTTTATTATTCAGGGATAGGAACATAGTTAAACATAAAAAGCAATACAATTTGCATTCAAAGAAATATATAGATATGGTTCGTATATCAATGCGTAAATAACTACATACGATATATTATATTAATGCTCTTTAGCTAGTTATTTTTAAATTATATGCATTACTCGATGTCTATAAATTACTGTCATTGTTATCATACAATTTATTTAATTTGCTAACTTGTGAATAGTTGTTACAATGACTGGTACCTACATACTTTGATCGTACAAAATCAAATTAATTTTTATTGTATTAATGGCGTTGGGATTGTCGTACCCATACAAGAAGCAAATAATCTATTGTTATAAAATAAATATATATATATAATTAGTGGTACTCGTCTATAATTATCTATTTATTAATTTCGTTACATTGGGTTATCATGGATTTATTTTTCACTAGCTAGTACCTATTAGTATTTTGAATAGTCTATTTTTGGATTACGATACATTTATTATTAACTTGATATATAATTAATTCTCCATACAAACTATCCTACATTTCAACCCCTTCAAATTTTTTTCCGGATATAACAAATTAATTACTACTGTCTCCAGGATTCTATCTATCTCGGCATCAGCTGCGGTTTGGTTGAAAGCATAATAAACAAACTCTCTTTAACATTTATAATATTAGTTAAGATTTATATGATATAGATTTATAATTTTTTATTTCAGTTGGACCGACACGAACATCCGGCATATGATGACATAACGTTAGCATTGTCAAACGTGACCGAGCCCTACTCGTCTGTCATTATGACTCACCCATTCTCTTTCCTCAATATCTTGCCATACGATTTAAGAAGATACTTCACGTACCGTGGGTCGTTGACGACACCACCGTGTTCTGAAGTTGTTATTTGGCTGGATTTCGAACAACCAGTGAGGTTGACTCATGATCAGGTAGATATATATCTATTAGTTTATACTATCTTACGGTTACATATACTTAATATTAAAATCATAATACAAAAAATTAGACGTTCATAAGCGGCTAATCAGAATCAGAAATATTTTTTCATATGTCCTATAGGAAAAATGATATCTGATTTTATTTGAAAAATTCATGTAAAAAAAAGTTAATGTAGTTCTGTAATTCTTGTCTTCAATGTTGGTACTGTATGTTTGTTATTATAAAATTATATATAGTTGTATTTATAAAACTACTCACTTTTAGAGGCTCTAGCGGGTTAAGCATGTGAAAACTGCACCCGCGTCTAAAGAAGGGTTCATACCTTGTTATTATTATTTTTCATCTAAAATAGCCACACACTCATTAATTCATTAGTAAGTTGTTTGGTGTCTGATATATGTAGGTGATAGAACCATGAGGTAACCATGTACACGACTTTGTATAGAATGTACCTGGGTAAAAATTGAAGTGTGTTAATGATACTGTAGACATTGTTATTTTGGTACGGATTGACAGTCTACACATCAAAAAGATAAAATAAATTAGCTTAAACCTACTACTACTTTTCAAATTCAAAATATCTTTATTCATGTAGGTCTTTTACAGACTCTTATGATATGTCAAATCTACCGTCAGTTCGGAATGATTTCGAGATGAGAAGAACTGACAAGAAACAGCTCATATTTTTTTTTATATTGTACATATTTACAATAATACAGGTTGATTTAAATTAAATTTGTAGAATAGAGTGACCACCAGCATATGCTATTGATAGAAAAAAAACAAATCTAATCTAATCAGTGTTCGCAACCTGAACAGACCAGTCCCCACAAGCAGCACCCGTTCACGAGTATGACGGATGAGTCAGCCATCATTGCACTCAACCATATTAGAGGGAGCACATCGACCCGACCCACCACGCCGCCGCTACAAGTTTGAACTTTATAGCGAGCATGACTGTTTCAAGTTACTCCACTACGTCATTTATACTATTTACAGCATAAACTGTACCAATCACAGTTTTCACCCATTACAATATTTATATTTAAACTTCTCATACAACTTAGTAAATTTCATATTTTTATAACGCTATAATATTTGTATTATAGCTTCTTACCATATTGCGTAAAATCGCATGATATAAATATTTGGTGTTATTTCGGATTACTGTTTTAACTGTCTGTTCGTGTTACGAACACTGATTAGAGTATTATTGCAATAGCATTTGCTGGTAGTCACTCTATTCTTCCAAATTTGAATTTAAAAACGAATCTGTATTATTGTAAACATGTACAACATTTATTTGAAAAGAATACGAGTTAAGTTTCTTGTCAGTTCTTTTCATTCCGAACTGACGGTAGATTTCACACATCATACGAGTCTGTAATAGACCTAGATGAATAAAGATATTTAGAATGTAGATTTTTTTATTTTGAATTGTATTGTAAATTTTCAATGTTTAAAAAAAATGTTCTAATAATTGTTACAGATAGAAGCGTTTAGGGAACTAAAGTCTGCCCACGGGAAGATCACACATAACTTTAGGCCCATACAGCCAATCGGTGATCGCGTTGTATTTTATAACATAGATAGCACATACTTCAGTTACAACGAGATAGATGAGCCTGACGATAAGACTACAACCAGCAAGCCATACAAGAGGCGGAAGGGACATAACAGTGGTAGCAATCATAAATTAAACATAATCTGTAGCCTAAATGTTTTGTTAGCAATGACTTACTATTTATAATTGTAGTTAATAGCACGATTTAAATTTATATTATAATAATAATTATGTTAGTTAGATTGTGTTATGAGAGAAACTTAACCTTGAATTGCCATAGATTTATAAGAACTTGTACTAATATTTAGATTCATATTTAACTATATTGTCTTTTAATCAAAATACATACTGCAAAATAAGAATATTACAAGGCAGTATATATTTGTGACATTTTTAATTTGAAATCGTGAATTATACAATATCTATTGTGAAATATATGCACCTACATAGACAGAATTTGATATGAACCGTGTAAATGTTGTTACAAAAGGCTTTCTAATATACACTTTCTAAATTAAAATTCAAAATATCTTTATTCGAGTAGGGTAGGTCTATTACAGACTCTTATATGTCAAATCTACTATCACTATGTAATACTTCAAATTTTTAAGATACAAATTTCTAGTTTATTAATAATATTCTAGTTGCCTGTTTCAATTGGCGCATTTCCTTGACGCCAAATGAGTAAGTCGAAATAGCAGTCTTCTTAGGACAAAGCGCGTGCGGATGCTTTGAACTGAACCGAAAACAATAATGTGTGAATTACTCTTTCGCTTTTGTAATAACATAACGTTCCATTGGTGAAAGAAATTTAAAAATAGGTCAAGTATTATTTGATTTTGTCAAAACACAAATGACTGTATAATATTATTAGAAATATTCCAATTAAAGTATATTTAAGACTATATAGACAGGATAATGTATATTTCTAAGTGAAAAAAAATTGCCGTTATAAGAATGGTCTATGGAAATTAACCCTCCAAAATTTCGAGTTTCATAAAAAGTTTAACATTTGAATCAATATTCATTCCATATATTAAAGTCATACAATTAGAAATGTAATATAGATTTCAATAAGAATACATATTGCTTATAATGTACTATGCGTAAAATTAACAATGACTCTTTATTTAAAATCTTAGTATAATCTCACAACTTTTATGATTATTGTCTAAGTAGGATATTTATCCAAAACATAACTTAATAAAATGAATGTATTATTTAAATAATGACAAGTATTATATAAAGTGTTAATATTTTGAAATTGGAATTGTATATCTTTTATACCGACTGAAAATAAAGTACCTAATGAGTAATGGTGACGTCCTGTGATATAAATAATTATTACGAATTTATTAATAAAATTTTTGCATATCTGCTTTTATTTATTATACAAGATTCGCTTTTACATCTATTAGCTTTTTTATTTATCTATCACAATTATTATTAGGATGCCTGCACAGCGTAAAATATATGCATTGAATTTTAAAATATGCAGAGGGTTTGTTACTGGCGAAACATTTCTGCTCAGTAAGAAACCCACTGCATATTTTAAAATTCAATGCATATATTTTTCACTTAACAAATGTGTTTTATCGATTCAATGGTAGTTTTAACACCCATAGTTCATACCAAATATCATAAGATTACTGTTGTCAACATTATATTTCATTTTTTATTTATTTTGATGTATAGGTTTTTAGAGGTAAATTCATCGATAGGTATGTCAGTCAGTTTGGGTATATTTTGGCCAAACAAATGCAGAACTAAATTATTTATATATACCAAACTTACTCCCATTCTAGTAAGATTATTTCTATTGTCAGTCTTCTTCTATTGGTCTATTATCAGTCATTGTGAGGACAGCTCCTAAATTATCTTCCGTTCCTTGTTTCAATCTCTCCCATATAAGTTCTGCTATAGCTTTTTGTGTTCTTCTTTCAAGTTTTTCAAGTTTCTTAGCAACATCCCTTTTGAGATCCCAATCTGGTTTCCTGGGTGCTAAACTTGATATATCCAAGTCTTGTAAAACTACCTGGAAATAACAAACTCTGTAATAACTATTACTAAGACATTAATAGAATTCAGTTATTTTCAGTGTTATTGTAACATCTAATATAAATAGTTACGTATATTTTTAATATTATTAATTTAGAATTATGTACTTTAGCTCTACTCCAAATAATTTAATAGTTTTATTAGACTTTAATATTTGTATTCTTTACTGTAATGCAAATTCTTCCATGCATATTGAACTCAGTTCTCTCTGCAAAAAATAATCAGTACTCTTTTATATTAATGAAGAAAGCAGTTAACAGTGACTTAATTAAACTGTACTCAGCATACAATTTTAAATATCAAAAAATCGATATTAAAAAATTAGCATAAATTGAAAGATATTTAATTCATGGTAATTTCACATATGTCAGTACATTTAAATCTATATATTCATACTGTTTTGACAGATACATAATAAAAAAAATTATATATTCACCTAAGACCTTTCGGGCTCATGAGCATATCATTTTTTATCGCTATCCCATAAGTTCTGCTAATTACTTCAGTTAAGAAGAACTTTCAAGAAACTCAATTTCAAATATTATAATATATTAAATCTTATGAAGCTTGTTTCAATGAAGGAACATTGCAGGAGTATACATATTTTAATTTCTTACAAAAAACCCTTGTGCTGGGTTTTTTGGCAGGAATAAACAAAAATAATAATGTGACCTTTTTTGTAGGGTTTACAAAAAAGATTACATGCTAAAATTGTGTATGAAATATGTCAAGTACATAAAAGAAATTACAATGTTGTATAATTATAATAGTAGTTTATTCTCTTGCCTTTTCTTTGCCAGCTTCAAGTAAGTCTTTCACTTCATCTTCAACAGCAGTAGGTTCTGCATCTTCAAGTTTAGATTCTTGCAAAGTTTCATCTTGAGGTTTGTAGCTACGGAACTTAGGTCTGCAAAGTAAAATATTTAAAGATTTATTTATTATTTCATATATACATATAATATCAAAAGTAGCAATGGACCATAGCTATTCTTTCATAACAACCTTAGCAAACATAACCGCAGCCAGAGAAGGAAAGTCTATAAGAAAATTATGCACAAATAGCTTAACATAATACTTTTTAAAGCCATGTACATTAGCCATTAGGCTAGCAATGTACAATGTTAACCTGACATCTACACAGTCATATTTAGAAATCATTATGATTAATTTACCACAATGGCCTAACTGGCCTGACTTCAGCCTCACAAGTCCCTATCAGAGGGGGGAAGGGGATTGTTAGTAATGTGGATTGATAACCCCATTGCTAGCAATGTACCATGTTAAGTCGACCTCCACGCGGTTCCCCCTGGAAACCATCGTGATAAATTCCTGGTGAATTTGTCACGATGGGCTAACTGACCTGATCTCATGCTCATCTTATCATCCTCCACTGGTGCCCTGCCAGCGTAAACCGTTAGCGCAGGCGGGTGCACCATTCCATTATCATCCACAAAAAAAAAAAAAGTCCCTATCAGAGGGGGGAAAGGGAATTGTTAGTAATGTGGAATGCTAGCAATATACCATGTCAGGTTGACCTCCACGCGGTTCCCCTGGAAACCATCGTGATAAATTCTTGGCGAATTTGTCACGATGGGCTAACTGACCTGACCTCATGCTCATATTATCATCCTCCACTGGTGCCCCGCCAGCATAAACCGTTAGCGCAGGCGGGTGCAACATACCATTATCACCCATAAAAAAAAAAAAAGTCCCTATCAGACGGGGGAAGGGGATTGTTAGTAATGTGGATAGATAACACCATTGCTAGCAATGTACCATGTTAAGTCGACCTCCACGCGGTTCCCCCTGGAAACCATCGTGTTAAATTCCTGGAGAATTTGTCATGATGGGCTAACTGACCTGAACTCATGCTCATATTATCATCCTCCACTGGTGCCCCGCCAGCATAAACCGTTAGCGCAGGCGGGTGCAACATACCATTATCACCCATAAAAAGGGGATTGTTAGTAATGTGGAAAAAAAAAAAGTCCCTATCAGATGATTAATTCTTGGGGAGATGGGATAACTGGACTTCATGTTAGTGCCCCAATGTGGATTGATTCCATTATCACCATCAGTCTAGCAATGTACCATGTCAGGTTGACCTCCACGCGGTTCCCCCTGGAAACCATAGTGATAAATTCTTAGAGAATTTGTCACGATGGGCTAACTGACCTGAACTCATGCTCATCTTATCATCCTCCACTGGTGCCCCGCCAGCGTAAACCGTTAGCGCAGGTGGGTGCACCATTTCATTATCATAAAAAAAAGTCCCACTCAGTTTCAAACCATAAATGCCACACCATAGAAGGGCACATCATTCCTCATAATTCTTAAATCCCTGCCACAATTTTGTTTTGGATTTGACAGCTTATTGTTAAGTTTACCTACTAATTATATACTTATGACTATTCAAAAGTGCTTCAATGTAAGTTTATTTGAATAAATGATTTCTATTCTATTAGTATCTTCTATACATAAAATAAACTTATTAAATATTGTTTTATAAACTTCTTATACCAAATGTTTGTGCAGTGGTGTTACTGGAATTGTAGCCCATCTACATTTTTACATTTTTAACAAAATTATATGTTTGGCTCTGAAGGACTATCAATAATCCACATTTTTTCATAGGAATTTAGTCACCCTCTATATTTCGTATGTTTCTAAGTACAAGCTTAACATAATAAACAACATGGTGTTCAGTTTATTTATTTATTCAGTTCAGTATACATAAATAAATATAACATTAAAAACAAACCTAGAGGTTAAATCTTTCAAATTTCTTGTAAACTTACTTTGGAAGAGGTATCGCTACTTCATTCGAAGTGTTTATATCATTTGTAGCGCTATTATCTCCTGGTAATTTTCTCTTGAGATTTTTTAACCTTTCTTTCCTTTTTAATGCCTGTTCTTCTAGATTACCAATGCCATCCATACTGTCCGTAATTATCATTTTAAGTTGAACACAAAACCTAAATATCTGCCGAATTATATATATATCGTCTTCTACAGAAACAAATTAAATATAATTTTGGATATTTCTGTCTACGCTAAAATGTAAATATTTTATTAGAACTGACTTATCAAAATATAAAGTTTTAATTAAAAAATTAAGATTTTTTCTTAAACGACACTGACACTGAGCACAGAACACCAATATCCGCTTGACACTGAGACAGAGAGACTGACATAAGGATGAATGTGAATGATGATGTTAATAGGGGTGAGCATCAATAGTTTAGTCGAAAAACAATGAGTAAGTTTTCGATGACAAAAGAACAAGACACACTGAAAACTAGGACGTGAATGATGATTTAAAACAGTTGTAAATCATTCCAAAATGTCGATGTATTCTGACATTGATATTATACCTATGTCTGATTCATGCCATTCTGCGTTTCGTGTCGACTGTCGATGTTATCGGTGACTTACAGAGACGCGACGCGACGCGACGCCGCGACGTTTTGATATTATCGTGAAGCTGTTAAGATTACACTGCTCAAAGGATGGTAGTAATAAATCACTGTTAATTGTCAAAGTAATAACTAAAAAAAATTTAATATTAGATCAAAAACTCTAAAACGGATGTCCTTGAAATGCCTGCACAGATCTTAATAAATTGTCCCTAAAATCATCTCGATCAAGTCAGCTTTCAAAGAAAATACTGCATTATAATCAATTCATTAATTTAGAAGGTACTATGGTACAAGCAGTCGCACAGACACAGACGCGTCAAACTTGTAACACCCCTCTTAGGTCGACCTGATTTCTACCTGATAGCAGTGGGGCCATTAGTTCTCCTTGCTAACAACTCACCTGTCACAGAGCTGAAAAATCATTATTTTAAATTTTACGCATATAATCTTACTAAAACAATAAACTTGGAAGATTATGAGTGTGGCTGTTTGGATGGAAGAGGTTACATAGGCATGCAATGGGGCCACGAGTCACATTACTATAAATCCTTTCCCCCACCGTCGTAAGTGAGTAATTAGATAGAGATCGTGGATGTTTAGCAAAGAATTAAGTATACATAGTTTAGTATTTTATAAACCAGAACATATGTTCATGATCAGTACTGATGTGTGTACCAACAGCGCGTCAGCGGCTGAGTAAACAGTTTGAGGTTCCTATGTCTGTACTCGCAGAAGGAGACATTAATGATTTATTTGTTATCTACAAGCTGGATTAGATTTTCAATTCTTAAAAAAATGTTTAAGATCCCAATATTTCTTTGCAAAAAGTAGTAGGTATACGTGGGTGCTTAATGCAGGTAGGCCGTCAGGTTGTTTTCAATTCTAATGTAGATTCATGTCAACATGTCTAAATATTTACATTGGGATCTTGTTAGAAGGAACTTTATAAAATTTAACGTGAAGATAAAATATCTATATTTTTTTATGGATAATGGAATGATACACCCGCCTGCGCTAACGGTTTACGTTGACGGGGCATCATTGTAAGATGATAAAATAAGTCATGCACATCTTACTATCATCCACTGGTGCCCCGACAGCGTAAGGCGTTAGCCCAGGTTAGTTAGCCCATCTTGGCAAATGGCAATTTACTATGATGGTTTCCAAGTGGATCCGCATGGAGGTCAACCTGTCATGGTATATTGCTAGCAATGGGGTTATTACTCCACATCACTAACACTGCATTTAATAATAATAATAATAATTTATTCAGCATCATAGTACAGAGTAAAAATATAGAAAACTACTATTTCGCTATGAGCTGAAAGGGCCTCCACACAGCTGGTGCAGCAGCGTGTCTGTGCTCAGCTAATTTTCAGTGGAGCCACTCGTAAAAAAGAAATAGCATTCTTGATGCCTTTTGAGATATATAAAATGAAGAGTGTGTTAAATGAATTAATTAGAAGTAAGTGTAATCAATGGAAGAAAAATACAACATTGCCTTGCCTTTATCCCATTATTTGGGGTCGGCGCAGTATATCATTCTCTTTCACTGATCTCTATCGGCCGTCATATCTGAGCATGCTCTCCTTTTATTCATATCATCTTTCACACAATCTATCCATCTTTTTTTAGGGCGTTCTCTCACTTTCCATCCATCCACGTTCATATACATATGGAAGAAAAATATATAGGGATAAAATTTCGTAAAAGTGTTGATTGAAAGACTTAATAGTGTAATATAATATAGCTTGAATATAATAAAATTTTATATATATAGTTAAATGTGCAATTAAAATATTTATTCAATATATATGTTTAGCGACTATATTGTTACCGCTATTATTTATGTTTATGTTGTGTTCTTGTAGCAGCAGCGGGAAAGAAGGAGGTGAAATGATGAGTTCAGATTGTTGTTATGTACATATTTATAATTACGAAATATTTACAATGAATATATAGGTATGTACAAGAAAGTGATTCGCTCTCGAATGACAGGCCTGTTATTTTATTGCTCTGTCGTAGCTAGGCAACGGTGTCGCCGCGTTTCGCCACATATGTATATACTAGCTGTACCCGCGACTTCGTCCGCGTAAATAATGAAAAAATATTTAACTCAATTAACACAATATAAGTCAAATAAATAAGTTTCATCGTTTTAGCTTCAAAAATGATAAAAAGTAAAAATAAATATTTAATCAATAGGCTAAAAAATAAATTTCAAGCTTTAAACATGACGATACATCTATATAACCTTCTATATAACCTTATAAAATCTACCCTTTCAATCCTCTTGCAACCCTTTTTCACATTAAAAAGTAACCTATGTCCTTTTTCAGGATCTAGTCTATATGTCTGTTTCAAATTTTAATTTAATTCGGTTCAGTATTTTTGGCGTGTAAGCGAGACAAACAGACAAAGTTACTTTCACATTTATAATATCAGTAAGGTATTTAATAAACTTAAAAAGACAAAGAAAAAAGTTTAATCGTTCTAGCTTCCACAACCACACCAACAGCAAATTTCCACAATAACTTTCATTCTCTATTTTATTTTACTACCCCCCCTCCCCTAAGAGTAAACATTTTACAAACATGGAATATCATATTTATTGATATTTAAACAACAGCCTAAAAATGAATCTCAAACTTCTAGTTTTAAAAATTGACGATTCTTCCATACAGCGTACCATTGCAACCCCCTTACTACTTTTTTCACATTCAAAAGTACCCTATATTCTTTGTCCGGGTGTAAACTAACTGTGTACCAAATTTCATTTAAATTTTTATTTTGTTTTGGAGCGTAAGACTGACAGAAAGACAAACAGAGTTACTTTCACAGTTATAACATTAGTGGGGTATTTAAAAATCTACCCCAAAAGAACCAATGAAAATAGTTTCATCGTTCTAGTTTCAAAAATTACGAATTTACATAATAACTTTCATCCCCTATTTTATTTTACCCCCTTAAGGGTAATTTTTTTACAAACAATGAATGTCATATTTATTTATATTTAATCAACAGCCTCAAAAATAAGTTTCAAGCTTCTAGCTTCAAAAATGACGATTTTACATAAAAACTTGCATCCCCTATTTTATTTTACCCCCTTAAGGGTATTTTTTTTACAAACAATGAATGTCATATGTATTTATATTTAATCAACAGTCTCAACAATAAGATTCAAGCTTCTAGCTTCAAAAATGACGTGTTTACATAAAAACTTGCATCCCCTATTTTATTTTACCCCCTTAAGGGTATTTTTTTTACAAACAATGAATGTCATATTTATTTATATTTAATCAACAGCCTCAAAAATAAGTTTCAAGCTTCTAGCTTCAAAAATGACGATTTTACATAAAAACTTGCATCCCCTATTTTATTTTAAGGGGGTTAAGGGTATTTTTTTTACAAACAATGAATGTCATATGTATTTATATTTAATCAACAGTCTCAACAATAAGATTCAAACTTCTAGCTTCAAAAATGACGTGCTTACATGAAAACTTGTATCCCCTATTTTATTTTACCCCCTTAAGGGTAATTTTTTTACAAACAATGAATGTCATATTTATTTATATTTAATCAACAGTCTCAACAATAAGTTTGACGTTAAAAATGACGATTCTTCCATACAATCTTTCATCCCCCCTTTTAACCCCTTACAACCCTTTTTTCGCATTAAAAAGTAGCCTATGTCCGTTCTCAGGGTCTAGACTATCTGTATACCAAATTTCATTCAAATCGGTTCAGTAGTTTTGGCGTGAAAGCGAGACAGACAGACAGAGTTACTTTCACATTTATAATATTAGTTTTTGTCGCAGCACAAAATATATTTTTATCATTTCCGTACAAATAATAATTTTACAGTATTAATCTACAAACCAACATTTTGTTTCTTACAATCCGCTAAATAATTTAAATAGTTCCATAATATATGGCACAATGAAAAGGTCATTTATTTTATAAAAAAGACAGTTAGTTTTTATTTTAGTGAAAAATAAGAAAATTCTATTTTGATACAACAACCATATATTTATTAATACCTATACTTTATTAATTTTGTGTTAATGCTTTTTAAATAAACACCCACACATTATTTCTGTATAACCTACAAAAATGGGTAAATAATTTAATTTCGGATAGTGCCACACCACAACATTCTTTAAAAAATGTAAATAATAAAATGTGAAGAAATTGTGATTGTTATTAAGTTTTTTTTTAAGTTTGTCAGAACAGGGAAACAACATTTGACATTTATTATTATTTAACATTGGACATTGACTTTAATTTTTGTAATTTATATTGTAAAACTTTAAGTTGGGCTAAACTGGGCTTGTATCCAGAGCCGTAAAACAAATTAATAAAAAAAATCGCCAAATTTGTCTCGCAATCGGCCAATTTCAGGTTTAAAGAAAAAACACATACACCCGATATACGATTTTATCATAAAAAAGTATCAAAAACAATATTTTCACTAAACGTCAACGTCATGTTTACGGCAAGATCTTTTGTTTTACATTATGTTATCTGTGGTTTTGTTCTCTGTGATGGATACCTTATTGGCGCAAACGCACGCGATGTGTTGATTGGTTGTTAGCTAGTGAAATGAAATGATGGCGAATGGCGCAAACGCACGCGATGTGTTGATTGGCTGTTAGCTAGTGAAATGAAAAGATGACGAATAAGGATTCAACCGCATAAAGATAACCTTGTATTTCCATTTTGAACCCCTTACAACCCTTTTTACGCATTAAAAAGTAGCCTATGTCCTTCCTCTGCGTCTAGACTATCTGCGAACTAAATTTCATTTAAATAGGTTAATAAGGTTCAGTAGTTTTGGCGTGAAAGCGAGACAGACAGACAGACAGACAGACAGAGTTACTTTCGCATTTATAATATTAGTAAGGGTTAATAAGGATAAATGCAGTAGTCATATATACATATGACTACTGCATTTATCTGCCACGTTTAAGATTTTTGTACTTGGAGTAAAAATATTTACTCCAATTTACTTAAAATGATGTTTAAAAGACATTCCGACTGAATAGTATTTTGAATCTAGGGTGGTAAATTTTTTCATCATTTCGTGACAGTATATTTAAAACTTCCACGAAATGCTGCAGTTTTATACTGAGGGCAGATCAAGTAAGGATGTGACAATCCACGATTTCGCAATGAAAATAATAGTTTTTCAAATACCTAAATATATTGGTTTTTTATACTTCACCACTTCAAAAAGCAATACTGCAAAATATAGAGATCGTCTATGTTCCATTTTTACCAATTTCTCCTGATGGATTGTATTATGTGGACTATGTCCATCATCGACTTTTTTTTATCTGAAATGAATTCGCTGTCGCAAGAGCTGTTTATGTTAATTAAAAAACTTGCTCTAGTCAGTTAATCAGTTAGTATTTTTCTGTCGACTGTATATAAACATGTGTCTGTCAATTAATTTTTGCAGTAATTTACAGTGAAGTAATATCTAACTACTTGTATTTATAATATCTATATTCCGATTCTTAAGCATGGTGTAAGTCTCTGGTTACGGTTACTGTGTAGGTCATTTTTCAAGTACCTATTTAATTTACGAAGGTTACAGTAACCAAATAATTGTTTGTCTGAAAAATTAAATCTAATAATTGAATAAATGAACCTATATAAAATTAAAAACATAAGAAAAATATGAAATTACTTTTTATTATTTTATATTTAACTCCAGAAACCATACTCAATATAATAAGTTTTTTAATACTTTTACGGTGCAGTAACATTACATTATGTTATATAAAAAAACAATACTGTTAAATGTAATAACTAATAAATGTTAAGGTTTTACGTAACAAAAACACGAAAGAGGGACATCCTTGATATAGGGTCGAGGATGTACCTACTATATATTATAATATGATTAGATCCAAGCATAGAAAATATTGGAAATAATTTTAATTTATTAGACTTGCAATGTTTGTATATTTATTTGGTTCTTAAATATAATATATTACATATACAATAGATTTGATGACAATGTATAGCTCCTTTTTGTTTTTTTTACTAGATATTAATATAGTTTGAATTAAATAATAATATTTTTTTCTCTGTTTTATTATCGAATGAAATAGTAAATACAGGTATAAATAAAAATACTTCTTTAGTTACACATTTAATATATTTACAAACTTACAGTACGTAAGTACATGAAAATATGACTTAATAGTTTAGGACTTTGAAAATTTGTAACCTACTACTTACACTGAATATATAGGTACCTACTATAAAATATTATTAGTTATTTTTTTTATTTTCTAATACATATAATATAAAAGTTACATTTAACACATTTTAAGGTCCTGCTCATATACAAGTGATCAATATGTGTTCGTAAATGTGTATTGAAGTCGCTTGGTGATAACATAATAATTAGTAAATAAAAGAACGGTTACAATCATGAGATACCTCCAATATTACAACCATCGAGTTTTTGTCGTTTAATTTCATCAGTATAGATACTTACCACTACGTATACCCAAATGGTAATAAGTTCATATCTTGCCGCCCCATAATATCTCGGTGAAGGATACACCGATAACTTAGGCGATATTTTCATCATCTTCACAATTGGATTTATATATGTCCAGCGAAATGTGAACATTTGAAATCTTGAGTCCACCATGATGTTGACATCAACAAAGTCAGTCAACAAAGTCGCTAATAATCGTGAAAAGATATTATTATTTCAATACAATTTCCTTTGGTCACATAGTACTAGGTAGTTTCTGGTAACATACAAAAAGTTTCCAGTGGAAGTTACTGTGGTGAAGCAACATTATATTACGTTGATCTATTTCGGTTGAAAAAGTCAATGCAATAATTGACATAAGAGGCACAGTGTGTCCGAAGAGGCGCCTGATGGTAATGATGATTTACGTTCGTGCAGTCATTACGCGTTAGTTGTATCTCTACATCACGAACTGATTGCTGTTCCAACGATTATGAAAATAGAGGTATCAATAGAAGTATCTTACTTTGGAAATATGTAAGTCATTGTTAATATTTTACATAAGTCCTCACTTATTTATAAAGCGATGACAATTTTATTTATTAACATAAAAGTATATTGTCACCAAATACTTTATCTCTAATATGTTGAATTGGACACTGTTGTATGTGTTCTTTAATATTGTAAGCGTAGGTATTTAAAGTCTTCTGTTTTATTCAGAAAATACAATAAATATGAAGTAAATAATATATGTTAGGTACAAAGTTATGCGCCTAAGCGTGATTTACTCTTGATTTTTATCTAAGAACTAATTTCGCATTCCTATTTATTACATTTATAGCACACAGTTATATAAAACAAAACTATGAATAAGTACATACAACCCAAGAAATAAATTAATACAATAATTTTATAGATCCTTGTCATATGGGAATTTCACTAATTTTCACATATTTTTAGGTAGTTTTTCATGACATCTAATACAACCTTTAAGATAATATACATACATATGTAGACAAACTACGAACTATGTAAGCTATCCATTGACGACACTACACTCAAATTTAGTTACTAAATTTATCTTTAAAATGAATTAAAGATGGCTTCAGAAAATGTGTCTGTGTTGCTCGTGTATTAAATGTTACATATGTAATATGTATGTAATGTTAAATGTAATATTGAGACGCAAACATTTTATTAACGACCTTAAAATGTTGTCTATGCACAAGCTACAAGCATACTTAACGATGAAGGACTTGCAATCATTGATCTACAGGGACCTTAAAAATGTTGGGCTTCCTAAAATTTATTACTTATGGCAGTTCACAATCATTATAATTAAAATAAATAATTATTTATGTCTAACACAAGTTAAAGAAATATTAAGACGTTAGATACTCGTAGTTGATATACAGGGTGACACGACGTTACCACACTTCTTTGGTTATTTACACATCTATTTTTATTGACTTTGAGTATTGGATGATACGCAGGAGACCAATATCAATGCAAATTCTTTATGAATCATCTTGTATTGTAACTGATACAAATATCAGGTTATAATTTATTACAAAAAATAAGGAAACACACAATGGTTGCTTACTCACACTCCCTTTTTAATAAGTTATAGTGCTCTTTTTACTATAGGTATAAAAGAAATGCTATATGTATTGACTTTTTATTCCTGTACTTAACGGATGACGCGATCGTAACTTTTTATTATAGATATATTTCAATATCGAAGTATAAATGTATGGTAGATGCAAATATTTTATAAATTGTTTACCGTTATTTTATTTTATTCATTTATATTCTTTTGACTTGGAGTGAGATATAGCGCCAAAATAAGACTTAATTATATTCTTTGTCGTCAGATTGACATGGCTACACATTCACATGGGCTCTTAGTTGTCTTATTATGGTAATAGAGGTGTAATTTCTGGTCATTCCTAATAACGTATCTGTCATCAGTCATTTAGCACTAGTATTATAATTTCAAAATATGCAAACAAGGTTTCAACAATATATGAACAAAAACGTCTGTCTCTCTAAAAAGATGACTGACAGTCTATTGTAAACATATTTCGGGTATAGAAACAACTAATTAGTTATAATTGATTACCTGTCAGTTTCCAGATAATATGTAACGGTCCTAATATTTCTTTATACTTGTGTTCTTATATGTCGTCTACTATCGAAGGGCAGTCTATTGGAAATGTTATTAAATATTGGTACACCATGATTTAAAGATAACACTTTCGATACTATATTTAAGTCCTCGTGACTTCGCGAGTTTAACCCACTTTGCGCTAATAATTGATTTAATTCTGCATCAGGATTAAATTGATTAGGCCTATTGAAGAAACGATTTGAGTGTATCGGGTTAAATGTGTTAAATCTGTTATAGTTTTGGTTATTATTTATTCCTAAGTTACTAACACCGCTTTCTTGACGAAATACACGAGTATTTTGTTTTGGTTGGCTAAGTTGTTCTATGCCTCGTAACTGATTAAAATTAAGTCCTTGGTGAAAATTTGCTGAGTTTGGTTGTAAAAAATTACTTATACCTTGTGGTAGATGATTTTCCTGTAATGGAAACTGTTCGGGTTGTTGATTGCGCAAGTGCAGTAAAAAGTCAACAGCTTCGCGATTAGGTAACTGTTGTTGATTGCCGGCAATATTATGATGTTCAATGGGTACGCTGGGTTGAATAGACACTTGTGCGGTTTGTGATGAACGTATTGGATTGTTTTGATTTATAAACGAACTTTGTTGAACTGGTTTTGGTAATCCTTGTAAATGTATACTACTCAGACTTGGTATAACTTGGACTTTTTGTTGATCGGAATGAAATTGCTGTTTTTTTAGCTGTTCTTGTTCAAATAATATTTGTTGTTGCCGTTGAGCATCTTTCTGTTGCAAAAGAAGCTGTTGTTTTCTTAATAGTTCCTCTTGTTGTCTTTGTTGAACCAGCAATAACCGTAGTTGTTCCTCTAAAATCCTTTGTTTTTCTTCTAACTGCTTTTGAAGTGCTAGTTGTTGGTTCACGAAATCGGTTTGTGGAATTTGGTTCACATGAACATTAGGCAAAGCTAAATTATTTCGCGGTGGTAATACTCCAGTTGGTACATTTGTAGCAGGTTGTGGTTTCAATGGTTCTTGTATGTTCGATTGCTGATAAATAGGAATAACTTTTTTCGGCAGTCCATGTGCATCTTGATGAACTGTGAAAGCTGCTACCAAAGGAGCTTGAAATACTTGAACATCGCGTTTATCAACTTCTTCTATATTTTCTCCGTCATCATTGTGAGTTGGTTTTGGAGTTGTAGTAGTCGTAGTAGTGGTCGTAGTTGTTGTTGTAGTAGTAGTTGTAGGTTTGTAAGTAGTTTCCTTGATTATATTATTTTTAGCAGTCGGCTGCGATATGCTTTGAACACTTCTGACTTGTTGAAGGTTTATACCGGATTCTCTCGTTTGAAATATTTCATTAAAAGGTGTTTGAGTAGGAAGCGTAGCCGTTACGTAATTTTCTACATTTCCGGAAGTAGTACTCAAAATTGATATTTTGTTATCGATAATTTTTGGTGAAGGATTAATTTTACCCGCAAAAGCTTCTTGTCCATCAACTAAGAAAGAATGTATTTTAATTTCCTCATTAATTAATGGTGGTTGTAAAGTTTGCGAAGGTTCTTCTCCGCTCTTTAAGATTTCTGTAGTAGAAGGGTCATCGGTAACATCATCATCTGTAGTCGTATTGTCGCTATTATCTTCAAGATCACTTAGTGCTTTGAGTAAAGCTTTTCGAATATAAGGATCTAATCGCACAGAAGGTTTCGTATCTATAGCATTAAGTTTATCGTTGAAAGCATCGGTCGTGGTGTCCTGCGCCGTTCCGATTCCAAGAAGAGCGACGAAAATTAGCACCGGCACCTGGAAAAATAGAAATAGTATATTAAATATTGTATGAAACTATTATTTATATACCTGACATAGTTAACAAGATAGTCATCACAGATTCAACTATCTGTGATGACATTACATATATCAAGAGCATCATAAACACCACATAATGCACTGTGCAACATTCGTGCAATATTTCGAAGGAGTAAGATATCATACCTAATATCACTACAATACTATGAATTCCTTGACAAATATCTAGTAAACTTACAATTTACCCCTTAAAACTAAAATACACAGCTTGGAAATAAAGTATAGTATGTAATTATACTTAATAACATACAAAAACTCAGTAATGTTCTAAAATATAACTTATTGTTAATATCGATATTAATGTATTTCTTCGATACGAAGTAATTAGGCGAGTAGGCTAAGTTCGGTTCATCAGTAGTGAGCGGCAGTTCGTGATTATAATAGTGGCACTTACTTCCATGTTTCCACGATCCTGTTTTTAGGTGTCTACCATTACATTGTTCGTGCAATGTAGAACAATGAATGTTTTCCTATGCCTTCGATTACACAACTCTACACCGCTATCGTTTACCATCGTATGGCATGTGAATGTACAGGCAATATAAATTATGCATATATAGATATTTATTATTTCCAATAATTTATTACCAAAACCGGACAGATTAAAGTTAATCTGGAATTCTATTGTAATCAGTGTATTTTGAGCCACAAAACATAGCTAATTTTAACTGTTTACATTCATAATTATTGTTTTTATTGTATTGCAATAATTATCACTTATATACTACTAGCTATTATCTATGAGTGAAAGTATTTAAAAAGTGGTCAAATAATTTTTGATTTTGTCCAGTACAAGCAAACATGCGTAATAAACAAACAACAAGTCTAATCTTTTCTCTTCATAATATTAGTATAGTCACCATAGTAGGCATTACCAATAAGGACTCGGGTTTGGCCTAAACTGCAAGAGAAACAAAATTCAGGTTTGGTTGTAAAATCTAGTTTATATCCATAAATCGAAACTACAAGCAATGTTTCAGCTCTCGCAACTCGATCTTTTTCATACGTGATTTTTCCTCGTGATTGCGATCAATAAATCTGCAGAAATCGAGCAGTATATATGTCAATAAAATTATGTCATAATACATTATTTCAACATCTACGGTTACCAACTGTCTTCATTTCAATTAAAAATATTCCACTCATTGAATTACAAACGCTACGATTGTTTACCGGTTCTTATTTATGACGATAATATTCAACGCGTGCCTAGTGCTCCCGTAGCTGTCGAAATCAGCTATTCCACACGCTATACGTCAATACAACCTTAGATAATTAATCAGTTGTTTAGTAACTTATGTCTGTTTGTGCGTGTAGACGGGACCTACTTTTATAATCGTTCAACGTGTGTTGTCATATCACGTTTCTTTATTTGAATTTTTAATACGTCTATCAATTACATTTGTTTATGGTTCCATTCTTTAAGACACAGTGACATTTTGTTCTCTCGCACGTGTATGTCTAGAGAAAACAGCTAATTACTGAATCTATAGTCCAGATATGTTGCAAAGTAAGTTAGTTCTTTTGTGCGAGACTTGCCAATAATAACCTATATATGACGCGTTATAAGATTCATAATGTAAGAATGTAAGCTTTTTCGTATAATTCTGAGTCAACTGAATTTATTGACTTCTTAGAACGGTATTGATCTGTACAGTGGAAGAATAAAATATTTAAAGGTTTTCTAACTTTACTTAACAGAAAAATATCGCACCATAAATACAAAACTAGAAAATGTATACTAGAAACTAATTGTTTGCTCGTCTACATTCGTGTTACACTCAATTTAATTTAATGGTTCTTTAGAACTATTAGTTGTAGCACTATTATTATGGTAAATCTCTTTCAAAGGTTTCCGTAGAATAGCCTCAAATGATAAAATAACAATGTGGCCGGCACCAGACACCAGTCACAGCAGTTCCGGCTATTTGTTATTTATGTAACCGACACTATATTTTCGCATAATCGCACGTTTTTATTAGTACACAGCAAGCTGGTGAAAAACAGTTTAGAATAAATATCTTCCTGCAATCCTATGAAGTGAGAGCCTAGACCATATTACTAACCGATACTGATAACTGATCATAATATAGTATATAACTTTACGAGTACGTACTCACTATAGGACCATAAAAAATTCGTGTGTAAATTATGTAAGTAAGGACATGCAAAACGAAATCAAATATACCTATTTGCGAATTTATCTTTTTTTTAGATAGAAGATAGCTTAGCATATGTTTTTTATATATTCTATATATATTCTCATAATGTAATCTATTTACTTCAATTTCATTAAGATTGCTTTAGGATATCGCGTGATGATAATATATATGCAATACTAGCTGTCACCCGGGATTTCAGCTGCATTTTTTAGAAAGACCAGCAGTTTCGTCGTATCATCAAATTTGATTCAGAGCCATTCAGATGTTTAGTCTTGAAAGTTAAACCGACAAACACACATTCACATTTATAATATTATGGATATAACATTCCTTTTAAAAAACTGTTTCGAACTATATGATGTGTAAATATTTTTTTAGTACTGACGAAAGGATTCTTTTTACCAACGGTTTAAATGTTAGTAGCATATTTGCTTACTACGGAACCATAATAATATTTGTTCGACTCTCGACCGGTTTTATCAGGTAATCATCGTGAGTCTAAATATAGATGAGCTTGTATAAAATTGTAAACTTACGCAATAACGAATGTAACTTTATTACAATATTATTATTTATTAATATGTTGTAAATCAATTGTCCAGATAGTTAAATAAACCTATTGAAAATAATGGTAAATAAGCGAACATGACAGTCAGGTCAGGTAATAGTAGTGTGCAAGTCATTTCAAATAAGTGTCAGTAGTTATTAATTATACTGCACGTTGAAAAGTTTTACGAGCTCGATGACCCTTTTGTAATTATTTATTATCTGAAATTCGCATCATACAAATTATGCATGTAATAATTATTAAAAAAATACTGCCAGGGAGCCAGTGGGCAGTTATTGCAAAACTGCATAACGTGCGTTATTATATGGCGCTTTCACCGGTCATAAGTCACAGAGAAGCGTCCGTGTAATGTCATAGTTAGGGTTGTCAACCGTACGAGAAACAAGAATCCTCATATAAGATTTTTGTGTCTTGGTATGAGGTACGAAGATATAATACTATTATTTTATAAGAGATCATCCTACATAAATTATTAAGTAAACTAGGTCAACTCGAAATTTATTACCGGTGTTATTAGCTTACCACAAAATATTAGTAAAACCACAATCAAAGACAACGTTGAAAAATATATGATACGATATACCTACATATAATAAAAATATAACTGCATTTTTATTATAAGTACAAATTTTTCACTAAAACCACAAGTCTGTAGGTCGAAGACCAGTATTTAGGTAAGTAATTATGTGAAAAGTATTTGGTTACTTTATTATAAACAAATAATATATTATACCTACACAAATTTTTGTTTATATTTAACAGGTTTTAAGTTTTAAATGCCTCTTTTACTTTTAAAATTAAAGTTGACAACCCTGGTCTTGGTACCTAAGTATTGATAGTGGAATGCGCGCCGGTGCCACCATGGGTGCTGTAAGCTTTTGCTGGCAGCATCCGCCACACCCACGTGCCACATGACATAATCCTGTGACCTACCGACTTTAATAAGTACTTTACGAAATACACGTAGAAGTACTTTACGTTTGTCAAATTAACGACAAAAATTGTTGCGCGAGCGCGTTACCTATATTTGTTTATGAGATGTTTATGAAATTTATTTTCTACTAAATTGAAGATTTATCATATTACGTGATTGTAATAATCTAATGACTAGGCTAGATCACTTAGCTATATAAAAAATGAACAAAAATATCGTTACTATTGTTACCCCCGATGAGATAGTCAGAGGCATTGCCAAATATAGACGACATAGTGAATTATATATAATATAATACAATACAATATAATAATTCACACAGCTCTATCTAGTCTCAACCTAAGCAGAGCTTGTGTTATGGGTACTAACAACGCCAAAAATAAACTATAGATACATATTATACGTAGAAAACACCCAGAGCCATACAATCATACACACATCATAATACAAATGTTTGCACCGTGTGAGTAATCGAATCCGTGACCATCGGAAGTAAGGCGGTGTATTAAATCGATTAACCACCGAGGCCATACCGGTCTCTGTGGTCTGTCGATCTGTATATATCACATATACTTACTTAACATATTTTCATAATAACGAAAGCGATCGTTTGGTAAAAACTAAGCAGGTCAATATTATGATGACAGACCCTGCAGTGGAATTTAGAAGACAAAGTAAACAAGAAATTATTTTTAAATAGGTATATTAAATTATCTATTAGGCAATTTGTCCACATGCTGTAATGCTTGCACATATTGCATTTTTTTAAGTGAAAAACACAATTTTATCTTTTATGGAACAAATCTAATTCCGTGTCTATCACCAATCTTTACATAGTATAATACATCGCACAGTCTGTGTGTTTAGATATTTAAAACTGCGCAACCAATTATTTAGTTTTCAGCAATGGCAATAGTAATGATAGAGTGACTCAATAGGAAGGTTATTTGTAAATAGTTCTACACCAGTGAAGAGCCGGTGTGAGCAGCTAGTATGAATATAAATATTAATAATAAGGTACATAATAATAATTATCAATATAGTAATAATAATAATAAACTCAGCACAATTCACACAGCGCCATCTAGACCCAAGTTAAGCTAGTTAAATCTTGTATTATGGGTACTAAATAACTGATACAAATACATAAATATATTTTTTTTCGTAAATACATACATATTGGATATAGAAAACACCCAGACCAATACAAATAATTATACTTCATGAATATAGATGACGAATATTTCCGTGAAATCGAATCCGCGACCATCGGAATGAAGGCGGTATGCTAAACTGCTGAATCAACGAGTAATAGAAGTAAAAGTTCAGAATACCTGTCTGTATTACGAGTACTTGTAAGTATAGATACCTATAGATAGAATACGAGGATCTGGTTATGGAGAAAACTCCCGCTTGACCTGCAGTCGTGAGCCGACCTCTTCTAAACAAGATACCATCTTCACATTTCAACTGAACTTTATTATTAGACTAGCTTTACGAAATCGCGCACTTGCTCTGTGGAAAATTTGTACTAAACCTTTATTATTAATTAAATATTTACTGTATTGTCAATTATATGTATCTGCATGTGGTGTGTGCAATGTACTATATACGAGAATAGTCATATATGTCATATGGCTAATATATATATATATATAACACTAAGAAAAATAGAAAAAATAATAGAAAACTAATAGATATTACTGACAACCATATGAAATTTAAATAGCGCCTAATAAAGCCACATTAAAAGAAATTAAAAACTCGATTCGACTAAGAACTCTCAAAGGTACCTTTCTTTAACCAGTTTTTAAAATTACTATGTAACTATTCACAAGCCACAGACACTAAAATATAAATAACTATATTTCAATATATAACTATGCAACTTAGTCGAGGTCAATGACTGATGCTACTGCAACCTAAATAACTGGTCTACATATGAAATTGTTGGAGGTACTACGTGAGAAGAAAATATGTGGCGTAATATATGTAGTACGTGTACTTAAAAAACTTAATTACTTGGTTATAGTAATAAGAGTGTTCAGTATTCAAGTATATATAAAGAAGAAAAGATTTTATACGTTGATTAACAACTAAACAGATCATTTAATCTTAAGTAAGAGTAGCAATGCGTGGGAACGGAAATTTCCGATCACAAGTTTTTCTCTAGAACATTAAGGTGCTCGTAATATAGATGTCTGCTGTGGGAATTATGAAATCAATCCCGTTCTGACCCAGAGATAACCGGTCGCTACGTCGACGACCACACGTGGGTGGTTTCCTTTGCCTCCAACAATGAAATCTACAGCGTTCTTTACTCACAATAGCACGTAATTACATAAGTATGCATTGTCAACAAATTGAAGGAATTTCACATTCAAATGCAAAGATTAGCTTTGTTGTAAAGGACTTCTTACTCAATGCTCGTGGATCAATCTTTATTGACAGCGATATTCATTCTATCACCGGCGACGTTTAATCAGTCTTTGAATATGATTTTGTTCAATCGTTGAATAGAGTCGGCTCCGTGACATATAACATGACACTAATCTTTAGTAACCTACACCGTCTTTGTGATGTCAGCTTATGTATTGAACATGGCCTGACAACTAATGATTACTTTAAACTTAATTATGTTGTCTTATGTGCGTCAATTAGAACATCTGATGACAACTGTTACATTTTCAAATTACGACAGCCTAATTATGTATGCATCTGATACTCATTTTAATGTTTCATCGTATTTAACAAATCAGTAAGCATAAATTATACTTAAATGTTCTGTACGAATCAATACAGTTCTTGTTTTTATTTCTTTATTTGTATCATGTATACGATTTCTTACGATAAAATGTAACAATTCTGGTGGCGAGTGTAAATTGTGTAAGAAGATAACAACGGTTAAAGCTTGGAGTGTCTAATAATTATAAGAACAGAGAACGCCTAAAGCTCCGTCTGACAACGCTCGTGTACTATTATTATTATCGAAATAAGAATAATTACTCTATAGTGTTATAACGACTTGCGTTCCATTCTATACAGTTACGCAATTTTTCTAGATCGCGCACAATTTTAATTCATTAATGTGTCACAAACGCTAGCTTTTGCACATACAGTTTTTGTATTATTTTCACACAATACCTACACCTTATTTTTCTTAAAGAATACGTTGTACAACGATACAATGTTTAAATAGATGTATCAAACGGTCTTGCACACGTGATTTAGAATTAAAGTTCCTATTCTATGATTTAGTCTTAAATAGGATAGCAAATTGCTTTCAATTCCATCCAGCCATTTGCGTTTGATTAAGTAAAATATTCGAATATCTGAACATCTCTATAATCGTTGACATATATAATATCTAGTCATATAATTTAATATATTATGTAATTCCAAATGTATGTAGAATTATTGATATATGTAGTATGGCATGTATATATGGATTGTAACGCCTCTGACTACTGCATCCGGGATTTTAGCCGCAAAGTGCACTATACCTTGTGTGTCTTTGGCACGTCGTTGTGTGACTATTGCGACATGTATTAAATATTGGCACGTGACGAGAAGAATGGCTTCCAAATAACCAAGAAACATTATTGAGACGGTTACGATGTGATTTTACGTCATGGTTATTCTTAGATATCTAGGTACTATGCAGCTTCTTCTGCATTTCTTTTATAATGATTCCCTATTAATAATAATTCAAATTATACAATTTACAATAACATACTAAGTAGTATTTCGGAGAAAATCACCATACTATCTATTTCCACATTCATTACAGAAGACTTTTACTTTTATGAAGTTCATTACTAAAGGTAAAAAATAAAAAATAATAGATGTAAAATATAAAGTAGTATTTCCTACATTTTACTTGAATATATAAAATACACAGTAAGTGCAAGTACCTAAGAGTATTTTTCTACTCTTGAGGTACTTTTATTTTGTATTGTTATAATATTAATCTAACTGGATTAAGTATATAGATATGTATATATATTATGTAGATATTGTACATGTTAAAATATCTAAATAATAGTGAAACCAAATAAATCATATTGAAATCCATTGCGTAGTTAATATAATTTAAATAATTATAATTAGTATACATAAGTAGATAAAGTCAGAAGCCGAGGCTCTTAATTTTTTTTATACTAATTTTATTTCTTTATACTACTACTATTTAGTAAATGCATTTATTTTGTTCATACGTGTATTTTTATATTAGTATTAAAACAATATATATACCCAGCTGATTTTCTTATTCAATAATAGTAGGTTATATCTAGCTGTTATGAGGAGATAACCATCTCCAGTAATAACAATACAAGGAAAATAAAAGGTTGTTATGACGGTGGCATGGTGAAGATTTCGATGATAATGATAAAAATTTATACAAAAAATAAATATCGGCATATAGTAATTATATTTCTTTGAGAATAAGCACCCTAAATATGGTCCAGATGTCCACTGTCCACTCCATTACCTACGAAACTCATCACCTGTGGTAACAGTTCTTACGAAAGATGTTATGTGATATAGCCATACCTCTTACACTTATAGTAAATTATCTTATAATAGCTGCCTATAAATTGATTATCATATTCATGATGTCAGCAGTTTACCGTTGCCGTTCTAAAATTGTATTGTAAATCTGAGATTACTATGTAGATTACTATAGTAAACATATTTTCTATGAAATAAATGGCATTGGCAAGACTAGATCTTCATCGTGTAATTAGACTGGAAATATCTTATGAACCTCGAAAGTAACAATCAATCATAAAGTTGAAATAGATATATATGTATCTATTTCTACTTTATGATTCGTTTACGAAATGAGTTTTAGAATTTTGTATGTACAAACAAATGTTTGTTAATATTATGATTTAATAAATGTACATAATTGTAATTATTTTGGAACTATAGCTTTCATCCTTTGGATAAACTAGAGAAACATACATTTATGAAATAATGTGTATTAATACACTTTTTGTAAAATGTGTTATATAGTTAAAGACTACTATATACTGTACAGGAAACAATGAAATACAGAGTAGAATGTTGACAATATATATATTTATTTCTATAATAATTAAAAATGGCTAGCTAACTGGAAAGGAATCTTTCCAAATTAACCATTGGGTAGATTTAAATAGAATAGAGACGTTTATTACAAAATAAAACTGTACAGTTATTCTATACAATAGCAATATGTTTATGTTATCTCACCACGATCACTACGCATCAGTTAGAAATTTATGTAATTGATTGACGGGAATTTAATGAACTTAGGTTGTCCTTTGTTAGTTGAAAATTTACATAAATCATAATATCATGCATAAGCAGATATGTTGTTGTGTAGGAAGATACTTATGTCTTTTAAACCCTTGCGTAAATGATTATACAAGCAATCCTAAGAACGGCACACAATTGATTGCGTTAATTAACATACCGTTTAATACAAGTTATACGCCAGCTACTACACCTTGAAGTAAACTTTTGACAAGCTAGATGCTATAAAAAAATATTGTGTAACCATTATAATGTTTTATGGCTTATGTCGTAATTTAATCGCTATGAAATAATCAAATAATATCTACCACCTACTTTCATAAAAGTAATCCTGTAGTTACAAAAAATACTAGTACTAGTATCGTAGAATCAACTAACTGGTTATTGTAATGAATTTATTAAATAACTATATAAACCTAGCAATTATTGCAGATTAATGGCGCTTGATTTATGCTTGTTTGATATTGGATTCTTTAATGCTTTTTTGAACAAATTCAAAAAATATATATATGTATTATTTTTTTGTAGCAGTTCCATTTTGCGGCATGTTACCATTTGCCTTGCGTTCTTTCCACCGCGCCGATTACGCTGGTTCTTTTTAAATAATACCCACATAATTTATAAAAAGAAAGAATTATATTACAAATACATTTTAATATTACAATATACTTTTTTATAATATAATTTTAACCAATTTTATACTATTACTACCTGTACCGGCAAACGTTGTTTTGCCATATAAATTAATAACGCTATAAAAAAATAGGGGTTGGTGATAGAAGGGTGAAAATTTAGGGTGGTATGTATTTTTTAATGAGACATAATAAAAAATATAAATAAAAAATTTTGCCCAAAAATTAAAATATTAGAAGTGGATAACGCTTATCACTTAGGGGTATGAAAAAAAAATAGTAGCCGATTCTCAGAACTACTGAATATGCATATAAAATTTCATAAAAATCGGTCAAGCCGTTTCAGAGAGCCATACCTTTCTGTGTAACTGACATTGTGATATGAAAATTTTATATACAAGATTTTATTGTGAATTTTTTTTTTATTTTAATTGAAAATTTAAATATATTTTAATATTTAAATTTTCATTCATATATCTTACATATACGTATTGTAGATACTGTGTATAATCGAAGACAGCCATCACGCATAGCAGTTAACAGCAACCCTTGTGGGCTAAACTGTTATGATCAGAAATCCCATCTATAGAATAAATCAACTATCTATATACATATGTATATCGAATTAAAATTCAGTCATTAGAATCCACTGCGCTATGTTTTTAATACTGATTCGGATTATCTATAAAATATGTTACTTTACGGTAGAAAAGAATACGAAATTTATTGACTTATAGTTTTACTACAACACTGGTTTTTATTGTTATTTTTATCACAAAATCAGAAAAAAGTAATAATTAATGTGTAGCACGTCCACAAGGTGAAGAGTCGGCAACTCTTTATATTCGTAACGCTTAAATAATGCATAAAAGATAGTAACATCAAACGCATTGTGAAGAAGTTTTATTACACTCTCATCAAATTATACATAACTACATATGTTACTGCATACACTCACAGATGTATCAAATTAATGGGAAATAAAATAATAAATATGAGTGAAATTCGCATTGTAGAAATCTATTTAAGTCGAAGACAGTGGCTTTACATGACATTAAAATTGAAATGAAAATTGACAAACCTTTTCATTTCAATTTTAATAATTATCCATATTTTATTAGATACCAATAAAAAAAAACAATTAAACTTTGAAGTTATATACAAGTAATAATCATATATAATAATAAAATATTCATTTTAGATTCTATCTATTTCCGCTCCATTACTTGGAAATATATTTAATGACATTATTTAGAATTTTCATTATAGTAATATTATTTTTTTAGTTAATAAATTTTAAATCACTAATTATAGTTTTTCTTTTTTATTAAATTCTTTTTTTTCTATATATTTTTGATCTTCTGTGATAAAATTTATTGATATTTTTTAATTAAAGACCTGTGAACTATGGGGCATGAATTATTCATAATATGACTCTACTTTCCACCGATTAAATATCGTCATATAATTTTAAAGTGGTTCAACATTTAAATAGCACCGGCAATAAAGTTACATAATCAAAATGCTAATTAAGAATTTTTAATGTTAATGAAAAGTAATAAAATGAAAATGTGATTTGTTAATAAAATATTTAATTAATAATTCTATTGTTGATAAGTACAATTTATGCGATATAATAATACATTCTTCTTTCTGTAATAATTCCTACGACTATTAAAAAAAACTTTGACAAGACTAGTAACGTGTTTATGAAATTTACGTAATGTTAAATTTTAATATTAGATGTGTATTTGGTTAATACTTTAATAAACATATTAAAGACTATCATTTTTAGATCTTGTGACTTTTTGTATTTAGGTAATTATGTGGTACCTATTTCGTAGATGAATCATAGTAGAATAATTAACATTCTACACATACACATCTTAACTAACTTATTTATAATAATTTTTTCAAATACATTATATAACATAATATTCCGTATTTATACAATTTTATATTACTATTTATATGATCGTTTTGTTGTCATTATTATATCTAAATATTTAGAAAGTATTTGTAAATAGTAAACTAGAAAGGTAAATTTTAAACTACCTGTAATTATCAATTTTAACAATCACATTTTTTCTTACTAAGGAAATTGTCTATGGACTTTTTGGTTAGTTTTTTACTAATTGTCACAGACAATAAACATTTTTTAGTTCTCACGAGACATCTTATTTCGTTATGGCTTTGCTATTAAGGGGTACGTAATGGACAATTGTTCAGCTTATGCAACAAAATGTTCTTATTACCTCTATGCATAATTTCATTGGAACATTTCCCATACAATATTTAGCTTTCATAAGCCAACCATTTGTCACGGTGTCTTATTTGTGAGAAATTTTGTTATATTTGGATTCATAAAATCTAATAGTATTTTTAGTTGTATATTACCAATTTTATGACCGTAAAATATTCATAATATTGTTAATATTATAGGAAGTGCACTTCCCACAACATATTAATTACAATAGATTATAATGTGAGTTTTCCTTTAATTTTTATACATGTATGTATACTCGACGATTTTTAGGCTACATCTTCTCAAAGTTTGTCCTCTTTTTATGAAGCAAAAGTGGAACAATTATATCGTTTACTACTATTTGTAGCTTAACAGTAGCGACAGGCGGAAATAAAATACTGTTCAAACACCAGGGGAGAAAGGAACTGTTGAAAGGGATAAGTGTAACGGACAATAATATACGGTATGAACAATAATCATATTCCTTGCACAAACGTACCTTAGAGCATTCAACATAGACGGCTTAAGTTGAGCTTTCTCCTCGGTCAAGGTATAGCTTATAAGTGAATCAGCCAATCACAACTGATTCTTATATCTATAAATTATAGAACATTTGGAATGAGGAATAAATAATAAAGATTAGGTACATATATCTAACAATAATTCGTACTAGATATATGACTGTCGAAAAAGCCTGAACCGATTCGTGTTGTTGTATACATTAAATTAGTTTACTTCTATGTGACTACGGTATTAATAGCTTACAAAACTATTAGACCTACTTTAAATGAGCATTGTTCTGGCGTATGAAACGATCTACGATGTTGTTACTACATTGTGCACGTATCAGTAGACAAATATAAAATGCAACGTTTTGTTAGTGCACGCTACGGTTCATTGTTAAAAGCGTCACGGACTAATTAACATTGATATAATGATAAAAGAGACATTAAACAAACTAAAATACTATTATTAAATCCTTTGTTTATACACTTAAGCTTTTGTTATTGATACACTTCATAAGAGCCAGTTGTTACACATCTATTGTAATAATTTTTATTTTCCTGTGAATTTTTTTAATTAAATGAAATAGAGAAGGTCACTAGTCTATTTAATTTATTACATGTTACAGTGCAATATTTTTCTGTCATATTCATGCAATCAGTTTAACAGAATCGTCAGTTAATACTTGACGTTGATTAAAAAATTGCTACGACTAAAGTTAAGTAGGTTTCTGTATTCTATTCCTTTTCATCTACGTTATGAAATTATAGAGTATGGAGCACAATGTGACGTCTTTCGGAATGTAAATTCGTGAGGGCAGGCGTCACATAACGATGCTTGTGCCATGTATGTAGGTGACTGTTGCCACTCACCATCAGGGGCTGGTTGATGACCGGCAAGTTAGCATTGCATTCCAATTAGATAAAAAAACTATTGAAGAGAGTTAACTAGCAGTTTAGTTTATCTTAATAATATTATAAACGCGAAAGTTTGTGAGTATGGATGATTGTTATATACGCAAAAACTACTGAACGGATTTTGATGAAACTTTACAGTAATATAGCTTATGCATCAGAATACAATATAGGCTATATTTTTTATTGAAATTTAACGTGAGTGAAACCGCGGGCACTGCTAGTTATATTTTTGAGAGTTGTGGTTTCGATCTTCGTACAGTAGAATAATTTATAAAGATAGCAACACCTGTCTGGCGTTGTAATCGTGATATTAAAAAGCAAGGTATATCAAAGAGCTTTGTTGTGATTAAAATTCGCATACATACCAAATGCGGTTGAATCATCTACTTTCTTTGTTAACCATATTAGGCGTGGGTGAATTTTTTATTGGTGTGATTACCGCACATTCTGTCTCGAATGAGGCAATGTCCGGGAAAGGTCAGATGCCGATTGAATACTTCTACGTGCAAATACAGCACTAACCATTCATATCACTCGAGATTATTACAGCTAATAATGCGTTATAACATTATAATATGTATCACCTTTCTAATTATATTGTGTTGCAAAAGAAATGTCAGAGATCATATGAGATATGAATTATTTATTTATTTACTCATTCGTTACGTTACATTTACATATATAAGTAATTATAACAAACCAAGTATAGTATAGATGTTGTAATTATAGTAGTAGAAAAAATCTGTCTATTAGAAATTTAACATTAATTTCAATAATTACTATTTTAGCAACTAGATTAATATTCAAACAAATTATTGCAATAATATCGCTTATTATCGTTCTTACATAATTGATTTATTAAGGAAAAAGTTATATGCGTAGGCATATCGAAAGCTATTATGGATAACTTTTATATAGGTATACTTAGTCAGTATACCTATATATGTTGAATTATTATTCGTACAATATTATAAATGAGAAAATATAGTTAGTTGCTATACAACTATCTGTTACTTGAGACTTCCTCTACTTTAAAATTCTATAAAAGATACAATAAACAGATAAATAAGTATTAAATGGTCAATTACATATGGTCAACTGTATTTAAAATAATGTCTATTTTAAAAAATGATGGGTAGGTACATAGAATAGTATAAAACAATTATTCATATTTATTTCTAATGTTACATCAATTGGACTAAATATATTCCCATAGACCAATTAACTGCAGTTAAGGCAATGATGTCTTAATTATTACTCTATCATGGTTTGAACAGTAACAATTAGACGATATGTTAATTATGACCGAACAGTATTGCATAGTTATTAATCATAACACAGCTTGTCATAAGATATAACAACTGAGGGTACGTGTGCTCTATTCGTTTAGTATAATAAATAATCTTGTACACTGCACAATCATTACGTGATTTAATAATTATAGCAATAAAAAGGTATCTGGAAAATTTAAGAAAATGTCTTCAAATCGAGGAAATATTCTTGATTTTTATGATAATAAATAGAGCAAAAATCTATGATACATTCAATAACCGTATAGTAATATTTCTCCAAGTAGTTGATTTTATAATCTATATACGTAGTTATTAGAATATATGTTTTATGAGTAGGTATATGCATTATTCGCACTTTATAACGTGAGTTACGTCTCGAAACCAGGATCGATATCGTCCGACCCTTTTTCCTTACCACCACTGCTTCGATATCATCCTTGATTTGAGTGTCGTGTGTAAACACCCCTCGTGTTTAAATTGAATAAAAGTTTAAAGTCTACGGTCCCAATCACTCCATTTTTGGCTTATCATTTTACATCATTCAAAGCAGTTATTAGATCAATCGCAAGACTTTCCAACAAACAACAATGTGTTGAATACTGAAATTATTATATTATTCATATATTATCATATATATACCTGCGTTTTCGCATACATAATAATTAATAAATTACCTATAATGGAAAGGAACTATGATGTTAAAGTTAATTTAATTTAAAATAACTTTTGTTTAATAACCGTGGCTATATATAACGACCTCAAGCAAGTTTGGATATTTTTCGTTAAGTGTTTGCATATAAAATGCACATATGTAAAGTACTTACAATTATCTATTATATTAACAGAATAGCTAGAATAACTTACTAGTAAATATGTATATGACTTACACTATTAGTTTTCACTTTGAATAGTGTAGAATTACTATTATTATTATCTTGTAACAGAACTTAATTTATCGTATGCGGCGGGGAACTATGATGGGTCGATTTGATTATATATACTCGCATCGCATTTAATCAAAAGTAATTTGTTTGTCCTCTAAACCTTGTAATAATAAGCCGGTATCTCTGTCATATAGTATTTAGATTTGTATGTGTGTACAATTATCTGAATGAGTTACAATGTCTTTCACTTCTTTATAATATTACAATTCGTATTGTAATCAGTCTTGTATGTACAACAGTATTTAGACCTATGTATATCTATTGTACCTACAAATATAACCTATTAGGTTATATTTGTAGGCGTTAAAATAAGAAAACGTACACATGTTTCCAACAGTATAAATAAATTGTTTATATTTTTTTATAATCATCTGTCAATTAGTTGAAATAGAATAAATTGTAAGTCAAAGGTCATAAGTATTAAAATTTTGAATATTTACAATAGTATTGATGAATGTGTGTGTTACGTTATTCCACTTTTTGTGTTTGACCTAAGTCCAATTGAATATGCATATTATTTACGCTATTATATTTGGTCGGCGTGATAAATTTGTGTTGCATAACCGTGGCATAACCTCGCCCAAAATAAATCAAGCGTATGCCATTAAGTAAAGAAGTCATTAAACCCCTATAGGCATGTGGCATTATCTGTACTCTACAGAAAAGAATTACACTGCTATTGTTAAATAATTGGTAAGCTATTCATGACATTCCAAAGACATTCCAAGGGATGTCAAGTTAACCTGGTGTGAACACTAAAAATAGAAAATGTAAGTATAGTATATTTTAATCAACAATAAAAAAGCGTGAGAGTAATATCAAAAATATAAGGCTTTCACTGTCCCACGGCTAGAGACTATGCGATAAAATAAAAGATATGCCATATTACAGATACAATTTTACTTATCAAAGACATCTGCAATAGTACGTTGATATTTGTCAGTATCTTGGGAAATGATAACTATCAAATGAAATTATCATTGCATCATGAACACTGAGATATAATTTTTTATGAAATCGCTTAACTCAAGATGCCATCATTACCTGAATAATGCGCTTGATTTAAATATAATATTTTTAAGTTCATTTCTCTTACATCAACTCGAGTGCTTCATGTTATGACCTTACATTGTTTCATGCAAATGCAACCCAAATATCAAAAAATATTTTTGGATTACTGCTATACGCATTTTTATTTCTAGTATTCGAATTACCACTATAATAACGCAATAAAAAGAAATTATTATAATTTATTTGCTGACGATAGTAGGTCATCATGATTGCGCATTACGTTTGTATGGGGTTAATCGCAGTAATCCTTTTCAATTAATTTTTATCAGAAATTGAATGATCACTTCGTTCTTAATGGTATCAGTGGGAATAGTAATATAATATCAATAAGTTTATGTGGTTTATGTCAAAGTTAAATAATAATCCATAATATTTTATTGACGTTAAGAAAATTAATATAATATGGCAGAAAAAAGTACCTTGTCTGTCTTGTCTAGAATACTAAATTACTGTATGTATATTTATAGCAAATTTTAGGTCAATAGGTAACATGAGAACTTCAGGCAACAGTACCAACATACTTACTTTCACGCTTATTGAATAATAATAGAAGTAAATATGTATTATTAAACACAGTAAGATTTTTTTAGGTAGCAAACGCTAGCCAAAAATATCCATATGTACATGTCACTGTCTACCAATGACTTATAATGAAGAATATGCCGCGTTATTTTATCTGTTGTTGTAAACTTCTATCGTTATATAACTAGCGATTGACCCTTTATCAATAGTCAGCAGCGAAGGGGTCTCTCAAATTTTATTGGCTATTCAAATCACACAGAGAAAACGTTTAATTTTATGGAAAGGTAACATGAAGATAGTTGCCCAATATGAAATGTAAATAAAAAAAACTGTTTTCATACCTGTCTATGTAATTTTATTAGTAACAGGTTTATAATATTTGCATCAATATATGATTGAAATAATAGCTTTATTTATTATATTTATTTTTTTACGATGAAAATACGATATTTTTTATATTGAATAACTTTCTCTAAATACATTGGTCAATACATTAAAAGAAAAACGGTTCTTGAATATATTGTATTAAATACTAAATGAATGAAGTTATTACAAAGTGGATTATAGTTTGTGAAAAGTTATTGCTGCATAAAACTGATGGAAAGCAGTGCCCTGAATAAAAGCTTCACGGACATCAAATTCATCCATACTTTTTATCCATATATTAGTTGTTGTCAATTTAGGTGACCTAGTAAATAAATGATTACTTAAGGCTTATGGAGAAAAACTAAAGTTTTGAAATAGAGAAAGATTCAAGAATTTCATGAGGCATGGACAGGTATTGCCGCAGCACTATGGTTTCTGTCGCCAATTTTTCTACTTTTTGTTTGACAAACTGTCAAAGAAAAAGTAGAAAAGTTGGCGACAGAAACCTCTGAAGAGTCCTTTGAAAAATCATTTTGATGAGTCCACTATTGAAATTGTACATATCTAGAAAAAATAGGTATATAGATTTCCAAATCTATACATACATCTATGAGTCATATGTTCATTTCTATAAGCGTTAGCTATTACTTTCCCTGTATGATCCAGCTTATTTGTTATTCTAAATTAAATAAGAAAAAGTATTCTTGCAATGTCAAGATTTATTTCCATGAGTCAGTCATCTCATTCTGTCTAGACACTCAACAAGAACTGTTGAATAATCAATTTCACCGGCACGACATATGCCGAAGAGACTGCATAATACTACACATACATGCAACTCGGCGAACATCTGTCGAATCCTTAATAGTTTATAGCTGTCTCTTCCGAGTTCCTACAATTCATGTAAACGAGCAGATCGCACCATCACACGTTTATTCGCTTACATCACGAGAATGGGGGAAAGTACATTTATTTTCTTTTACTGATATTTATAGCTTTCTTGCAAATCTGTATTAAGAAGGTTTAAAACTGACATTATTAATTTAAATAATTATTTAGTTAATAATTATATAATATAAATAACAAATGTACATAACTACAAGCATACATATTACATACAATATATATCCTGATAAAAGTAACCACAGTCAGGTTAGTCGTGATAGAATAGAATATACCAATTGTCGACGTATAATATCCTAAATACATAAGAGATTATCACTGTCATTCAGATTAATTTAGTTTATTCACTACAGAGTTCACTCAAAAATATAAATTGTCACAGAAAATTCAGTCAGCCACATTCTATCTGCCAAGCTTTAAAGACTATAAGTAAGGATAGGAGACCAATGCAACAATGTAATTTTGAATTTGATTATTTATAAAGGATATAAACAAAGTAGGTACATGCTACTGCTGAACCGGTTTTCCGGTAGACATTGACGTCATATCTCCCGTGGGAAATTTTGAAGGTTTGCCTTCAGTAGACGTCATGTCAACATCATTTAGTTAACTATATATAAATTTTTAAGTATCTAATACCAGCGTATAGGTTATAAATTTATAATTCCATACAAATAGTAATCCTGTCCGCAAGGGATATTTTTTATTAATACAGATAAAGAAAGCAAAAATTATTGATGTTGAATTAATTAATTTTAAATACATAACATTATAGAACTGAACAACACAAGTAACAGTGGAGTGAAAGGTCATATCATAGCCATAAATCAGATTTGATGACAGGTATACATACAATAACGTAATGTACGTGAGAGAAAATCATTTTGCTGGGTGATGAGAGATAGCTATTTTCTAGTAGGTTTATCTAAGATACTCGTACGTACATAAACAACTTAATATTTATTACTCATAATATTAACTATAGAAAGTTATACCATCACTTACTGTAGTCGATTTTCTTTAAGGATAAAATCCGTATTAAGTGTAAAATAAAATACTTCCAATATAATAATAAAGCTTTCATTTGCTTCTTTTCTAATAAAACACTAGTAATGTTCCATAATTAATCACTAAAATTTACTCACTGGTCGCATGGTGTCGGTCGGAAGATTTTCACTGGTTCCACTATATCTCTACAGAGCTGGAAAACACACGAATCCGAGCTGGGGTCGATCGCGTGCGAACGCGCACTGGCACTCGCGCTGCTGTATCAGTATACACTGCGCTGTGGGAATTGTTTAGTTGCGCCGTTTCTCGCTCCCGCCGCCCAAAATAACTACCGATTGTGTAAAATATGACATCCGATAACGAGGATGCGACACTGTGACAATATTCATGACACTGTTTACAAACCTGACCCCTTCTTGTGGTTTCATTGATTAATACGCACACATCGCGGTTGCTGCGCTTGATTTGTAATTGAAGAGTAAATTAGCCGTGAAGCTCAAATTAACTTGATAATGTACTAAAAATTGTTTGATAATTTTGATTTTCGTTATAACTGTAATAATAGGTTATAGGTAAACTTTATTAGTAATAATTAAGTGCATATTCAGACGGGCATGTCAAAAACTGTTTTCTTTAGAAGTCATTATTTGCTAAACAGAGGAGTCTCTCGCATCAAATAAACAGTTGCGGCAGGAATTTTGCAAAACTGTCGAGACTTTCATTTAAGCGTAGAGGATGAAATCCTTTCTAACTTCTATACATGTGTCTATATGAGCAAAATTTCGCTAAAGGTTTACGAAATTTGTCACAATGGTTGCGGGGGAAACGCATGGAGTCTTCAGTCCACATTATGAACAATCCCCTTCCCGCCGAGCTACTATATAGGAGCCCTAAAAAAATACGTGCGAACTATACCCGTTTCGGGCCAGTGCAACGGGAACCGGAAGCAACACAACAGCGCGTCTAGTGGGTAGAGATCATGTCGTGACTTTACGTTGACTTTTTATGCCCTTATGCGGATCTCCAGATTACAGAAATAGTATATAACTATTGTGTACAGTAAATAATGAGTACTGTGAGTGCTAGCTGATTTATAAGAATTTTCTTTTCTCTTTCAACATTCAATGAAAGTAAATACATTTGTTCATAAAAAACCGACATATGTCATTATTGTCCCGACATTAACCAGAACACAATAGAAGGGAGAAGGGAACCAAATAGAATACAGTAAAAATCAATAGGTAAAATGGTTTAGATATTGAAAAATGTTTTATGTATAAATGAAAGATTATACTGTATTAAATTTAAAGGATGTGCTCCCTGCACATCCTTTAAATTTAGATCTAGAATCTAGACTTATTTAATTATTATATCTCCAAAAACCATTACAATAAAATAATGGAAGACTACTTTAAAAGCTGAAGTAGGTGTAGTGGGTGCTATTTTCATAGTTGATTCAATTTTATAATGTAAATCGATATTACATTGTTTTATTATGTCATGTGATTTATAACGGTAGGGAAAAATAATAAATATACAATGTAAAAAAATTGACGTTCATAAGCGGCTAAAATGTCCGACATAAATAAATTATTTTTGAATTTTAATTTGATAACGATATTAAATATAAAAAAATTAAGATACTTCTCCTAACTAGGTGATTAACGCACTACTTAAATTGTTGGAGGCTCTAAACTTGTAGTTAGCCATAAATGTACATTTTAATGATGTAAACATTAATTATATTGGAAATTCAAGATATACAACACAATACGTTCCACAGAAGAAAAGCCGAGGTTAACCGCTAGTATACTATGTAAAAACATTGTCAGAATTGTTAACACAATATATCTAATACAATCATAGTACCCACCGTCGCGTCGTAATCACTAACACGTAACTGTAAATAATCGCTCGTAAAACTGGAAGCAAACCATTGTAGGTACTTGTATTGACGTCGACACGCAATAATTGACGAATATGTTTAGCATATCTATGTAACATTTACTACTATGATTTTAAATGTTTTACATGTTTTATATATTCTATAGTAAAGAAAGAAAAAGCAGTCATACTGACCTCAAACCTGTCGCAAAAACTAGCTCTGTTATGACCAAACTGACAAAAATCTTAGTGCATAAACACAATGATATTATTGTTACCTCCATTTATAGAAACCTATTTATTTGAGCAAATAGAATAATAAGAAAATATTTCTAAGAAAAGTACAAACAATCAATAATTAAAATACATATATTTGTATGTATATACAATTATTATAGTTTGAAATTTTTATAAATAAGGGGATACAATGCGGACATTTGCTTCCATACTAAAGACTTCAACGCGTTTACAACATAACTCTGCTATCGTCATTAATCACTTAACTGTTAATTATTAATGTTAATTGCTGTTTTACATAATTAAGTACAAGCACTACAAATGTAGTTTAATTTATAATTTTTTGCTATACCTACCGCAGTCATACCGCCTACCGCAATTAATAAAGCCCAATTTTTACCAAATTTCATATGAGTTCCAATTTTTCGATAAACTTTATGCACATAATAATTTTAATTTTATATGTCTATAGTTTAATAATGTAATAAAAACTTTTGGTAAAATGTCATGTAGTAGGGTCAAAGATCGCAATTCGTGCGATGCGAACAATGTATCTACCTGCGCGTAGCAATCGCGGCCACAGGCGGAGAGTGCTCGACCCAACATCATCTCAGGCGTACCTACGGACTTTCTTTTCACTAACCTTAGACCATGTTAGTACGACGATGGCATACTCTTGGCGACAACGGAAATCTTCATAGGCTTACTGTTGCGTCACTATCATGACATAACGTTTTATATTGGCGAATCCAATTTATGCATTCATAATGAATATAGACATTCATAATTCCTGTGACAGTAGTAGTAGTTACATACAACTTAACATGTGCTTTGTATATTTCGGCTTCAGTTATATGGTATTCTTTTGTGTTTTCTTATTTTTTATTTGTGTTATTTTTTATTTATTCTTACTGAACCTATGAATTAAATGTTAGATATGTATAATCACAAATACTCGTACCGTAGAAGATAATTATAGGAAACGTGACCTAATAGTCATCGTCAACGTTGATAAAGTATAAAGATATAACGAAGACGTTTCGTACTTTATAAGTTGTATATTAAAATTTTATTCAATTTGGATTCAACAATGAACAACAAGAATATTTAAGAGCTAATTATATGATTGTATTTTAATCATAAGTAGACCACGTTCTCTAATATTCTTGATATTTTTGAGGCCAATACTGTTACAAAATGTAGTGTGACCAATTAATTAAACACGGTGGCAATCTTATACAATTACACTACATACGTTGCATTAATCCGAAATGCTCTTATATCGGCTACCAGTGTGAGAAAAATGGCGCATTTTGGAACTAGTTTGTAGTCACTGTCATTTCAAAACAATGCAGTCGTTTGTCTCTATTCATTTGGTTACATTTAAAATAAGGAAGAGAATGAATGAACAATAATGATTTATTGATTTAAGTATAGTTCAAGTATTTTATGTAATTGAATATTAGAAAAGGCCGCGAGAGGTCGAGGACACGGGTACTTATTATTGTATTAATTACATACCGCTAGAGAGATATGGGTTTAAACGAAAATTTCTAAAATAATAAACGGCCATGTTTGAGTTGGGTTTATACATAGAGGGTTTCGTATTTAAAATCCGTCATACTCGTGAACGGGTGCTTGTGGGGACTGGTCTGTTTGGTTTGCGAACACTGGTTAGACTATTTGCTTTTGTAATAGCATATGCTGGAGGTAACTCTATTCTCCCAAATTTGCATTAAAAAAAAAATAATAAAAAAAGATGTATAATATTAATTTGAAAAGAATACGAGCTTAGTTTCTTGTCAGTTCTTCTCATTTCGAAATCATTCCTAACTGACGGTAGATTTGACATATCATAAGAGTCTGTAATAGACCTACATGAATAAAGATATGTATTATTACACATATTGTGTATCTCACAGATTTAAATAATTTCTTTTGTCTTTACAGACTAGGGGTAGTGGAAGAATAAAAGATTTATTCTCTCGTCTCAGGATATATGTCACATATGCATATATAATTTATAGCTGTTACATATTTTAGAAGTTACTATATCTACTTACTCTAGTAGTGGTACCATTAGAACTCCATTTTACCTGTCAAGTTTTTTAAGAAAGTAGCTATACTATTTTGTCTTGATGATTTCAGTTTGTTCCAAAATAGTGCCGATGACACACACAACACAACGACACAAAAAATAGTTACGATGATTTAAATGTACGAATTCAAAGAGGAAATTCCCACTAATAAATTTGTGTTAGTGAAGATATTTGTTACTTAATCACGTTTAAATGGAAAAGACTTTAATTTCAACACTAATGTTGCCGATGGATCTATATTTATCAAAGCAATATATTTCAGCAGTCACTGAGTTGGTAATGTGTACATATATACATGTGTATTCATATATACACTGGAAGTTACCAAATTTTAGATAAAAGTTAGATCTGTTGTTCCATTTAGTTGTAACCAGGTGTATAATATTACTATGATATGGTACAAAATAGCATATTGAGTGTTCTTTTGTACTTTTTTGATACGGAGCCCTAAAATAATTATACGATTTATCGACGAAGGGATCAAATGACAGTCGGCTTACTAACGAGTGAAACTACAAATACGCCATCATAATAGTACTGTCAATAGCAATCACAGTATGAATGATGGCTTTTCAATTCGATGATGATCTAATGGTATTTCATTGTTTGCCTGTCATACATTTATCACTGTTTCCTTATTATAAAATATCGCGATGACAACTTCATAAGGCATATTTTTAACTTTCTTAGAGTATAGTTTTATTAATATTTAAAATACCTAAGCAAGATGTGTATGAGGCAAAAAATATTTATTAGTTTTTTTATCCATTCTAAACAATAGACACTTATTCATTGGTTTTGTTATTATGTTAATTTATGGACAAATAAGACACACCTTTAGACAAAATACCAGTTCTTGCTGTTTTATCTGTATTTCGTCATAAGAGGCTTTCTCCCCGCTTCTTATTTGCATATACGCACTTTTCTGTTTATTTTAGCAATTTCACCATCCGCCTAGTAGCTGACACGTCGCGTCGCGCTGTCTCAACTTGACGACTTCAGTTTAATTAGAGATCGGTTAATGTACTGTTTACTTATACTTAAAACACTTAACTATGTAATATTTACCTGTAGGTATAGGTAATAACTAACCATGTAACGATTAGTAAATCCAAACAAGTTGAAATTAATAAACAAAGACACTTGTACTTTTTCATATATTATTGTGACTATTATGCATTTAGCTGTGTTAATTAGGATAAAATGTGAAAAAATCAACATGTTGATTTTTTTTTATTAAATAAATATCAGTAGTGTCCATTCATATGCTTTTTCAATGAATTTGCTTATTCAATTTTCAACATAATCTTAAAATAAAGTAACATGTCTGTATTTTCTCCAGGGTTGCGGCTGCCCGGCTGCGGTGGTGGTCACTTATCATAAATAATGTAAATTGCTATAATGGATAACTATTAATAAAAACGGTCTCCGGTGCTACAGTATAAGCGAAATAATAGTTACATATGTATATTGCATTGCAATTCCACTTCCAGAAATATATACAACTTCAACTAGTTTTTGTATATACATATTAATATAAATAATTATATGTAAAACTAAACGCGATGAAGAAAAGTATACGATTTCGTATTAACAGAATATACTGCTATACATGAACAAGTAATATATCAATCAAAGAATCTTTATTTCTCTATGAACAACCAGACATGTATAATTGCCAACTGGATTGCGTTCGAAAAATCAACGTAATTCTAACAAAAACTATATATCTACATAAATTCTAAATAAATAGAAGAAATAATAACATTTGTCAAGTTAACGATTGTTACCATATTGACATTAGAATTATTTTACTTTCTTGGAAATTTACAGCTAAATAAAACACTAATAAATTATAGATAGTCTCATTTATCTTATATTCCTATACCTTGATTAAAAAAATACTACTATATTAGTAGTATTTTTTTAATCAAGGTATAGAGGTCAAGACATTCGATTAACCATGGTATGTAGCCACATTTCTGAGTAACGGTACTAATGCCGTATACGATGCGTTTAGAGATGCATCTATTACACAACCATGATAATATGGTAGGCGGTTTATATCGGAATGTAGCTATTATGCAATGTTTAATACATAAATCAAGCCAAATTTATGTAGCTAAGGTTCACGGGCAAACAGTGTTGTCGACTTCCCCAATATACTAGGAGATCTAACGTATTTAACATAAATCTGACAAACACTCAATTTATATATTATCTTGAAATATATATGTAAATGAATAGTAAACGCATGAAATTAAATAATTTTGACACATGATTATGATATACCTATCTAATTTTTTTCTGATCTGTGTTCTCACTGTCTTCTAATGATTTTTGTTCTATTATTATTATACATTATATAAAAAAGATTGAAAAAGATAGTGGTGACCGAAGTATTGGACTAATAACTATTAATTAATTTAATAATTGTGTTTATTATTAAGTTCGAAGACGTTTCGTTAACGAGTAACTCGACTAATGTAGTTGATAATTTTTTCATGTAGTCTGTGAAAAAATGGATCTGGTAATACTGCGGACAAACCACACATTTAATAACAATGCCCATAATGTATCTAATCTAATAGACGCTAATCAGTCTTGAGAAATCATTACCCACACAAAATTTATTGGTGTTATTAGAAATACAAATTTCGTGACCATTGTTTGGATAGTGTATATTGAGATAGAGGCTGCTCGTGATATTAGTAAAATGGTATACAAAAAAATCTTATCTTGTTATAATGTACAAAGTCATTATATAAGAAAGCTATTAAATAGCTGTAATTTTGAAATTTTAATATTTAATTTTTATACAATTATAACTTAAGAAATATGAAGTAATAGCACAGTAATATAAAATACTTCATTTTAATAACATAAAAAAGATGTATTGTTGAATATTTTCAATAAGATACAAATTTCTATATCACTAGATAATATAAAGGTTCAAAGATTTCAAAGTCTATAAATAACAACCAACATATTACAAATGCTCGATTCAAGTTTTTTAATAATTAAACAAAAAATACTGTAAATAATATATATTTGATTACCTAGGTTATATACTACTATCCCTACCTACCCTACACTCATAACCATGATGAGAAGAGCTATTGGGAGTTCAAATGATATCCTAAATACTTAATTAATTGACAACTGCTTTAAGTCTAACTCCTTTCGAGAAGAAGTAAAAATTGCACTGGTTTATAGCCTTGCCTTAAAGTTCCAACTTTACTGTAATTTTTGAAACACAGTACTTTAGAAACATAATTAAAATCGTGGAAATTGCATTACACAAACACACCTATTTTGCGTTTAATAATTAACAGTTTGTGGTTTTAATTTTTATTGCTCTAAATAAATTACAACCAGGAAAAATAAAGTCGTTTTCTAATAACATTGCACACTGCATATTTTAATCATACTGCTTAACTTTGGGTCTTTTTAATACATTACTCAAGCATCTTTGATGCAACAACATTTCTACATCATATGTTACATCAAATATTATGAATGGAAGTTTCCATATTACAATATTTTAGAAAATTCCTTTCATATTATTTCAGTTAGATATTGTTTTTATTCTAACATCGTCTAACCTTTGGATATCGGTAAGACAACTCTACCTACAAGTGGCTGGCAAGACAATATGTCAGATGAAACAAGCAATCTTTTCTTAATTTTTTTTTTACAATTGGCACCATTGTTTTTAGCGCAGTATATATAGTATTTTATTGTATATTTATCATTGTATATTAACTATTTACTAATGTAAGCTGTATACACTATAATGGTCCTACTTAACAGATACAGACTAACTTAGTTATAATATTGGTATATTGTTATTTTAGCCGTTGTTATAATAAAAGTGCCTTGATACTATTTAGTTGTTCTAATGGTTGACAATCTATAATACTGTATTGTACGGTACAACTTACCTACATAAATCATACTTTGAAATACCTAAATATAAAAATTATTCATTTGTAACATTTATTATTTAATAACATAAATATTATTTATTTATTACTTTAGTATATTTACCTTTGTCAGTTAGCCATACATACCTACAATAAATTATACATATTAATGTCGAAATTTTTTTTTTTAATTATGTGTCTGTAGATTTTCTATTAATAAGTAAATATTCATATCATAACATTCATTCAAGTGAAACTGAAGGAACTGACAATAATAAACTATGGTATGAAATTTTTAAACGTAATCAACAATGTATCTATGTAGACAATCCTTTAATGTCCATTGGTCACAGGTGTGACATAGAGTAATTGAGCAAGATTACTTCTCGCATAACGTCCGCGTTGGGGGGCACCGTGGCCAGGTCTTCCCCATAACGAAGCCCAGGTTTCATGGTGCCTTCTAACACTCTCGGCTGAATCGAGACGGCTCTCCTGCGACACAAGTATAGCGTACATGTAAGTAATTATTTCAATAATTCTATTACTATTTTCTTTTAATAATAAAATATAATTCTACATGACATTTCTTTCATATGTATTTCATTATTATATTCCATTTGCATATCTCTTCAACGAGTTTGTTTATTAAGTTATGATTCAGATAATGATAACTTTATATAGTTTGTTAATGCTAGCTGTGAATTTAAATTGAATTAATATTAAAAATAAAGAAATCACTGGTTGAGGAACTTTACAGGAACCTAGTACGCATGACGTAGACAAACAGTTATAACATTTAATGTTATGATGTATTAAAGACACACAAATATTCAGATAAAAAATATGTAATATCTTAGGTAATCCTTATGTGCTCATAAAGTGGAAGTGAACTTATAGCAAATATGATAGTAAGTGAGCAGTATTTTAAATGAATATTGTTGTTTACCAACATGTTTCTCTCCTTGACTACTAGAAGATTGTTCATAGGCATTGTGTATAATATGGGTAGGTCGTCAAAATAAGTCTTCAATTCTTTTTAAAGATATAACGACGTACTTGTATAGTAGTTTCTTTCATCGGCAAACAAGTAAGTACCTAATTAACTATTGACTAAAGATATTTTACTGTATTTGACCTTTCTAAATGATCGTGATCGTTATTTATCGATCATTACATCAACGTATTATGAAATTGGTAACATCTTAATTCGAGCTCTCACCTTTTTCTGTTCACATTTCACGCGTATCTGATGTTTTAATTCTCTTAAATAGTCAACATTTAACATTTCACGCCATCTGCAAATGGAAACTGAAATAAGAATATGTTACATATGTGTATGAAGTAATAGAATAGGTGGTTACGTTAATTAATATTATAATTCAAGAATTGCAACAAAATTACCAAAAGGGTGTATAACAATAGGTTACCCCACAGTGAGATGTAGCCAGAAACATAGATTAAATCATTTCTGTAAAGTCGCGATGGTTCCGGGTGGTCTATAATGTATGCAATCAATTACAAGCCTACTTATCACGTAAACAGTAACGTGTCAAGTTATTTATCTACTTAGATCAAACGATTATTATCAATGAACATTAACACCCGTTTTGTCAGACAGTTGTTATGGGGCTAATGAAACGCGTAAATCTTCATGTCATATGGCACTGCCGATAGAAAGCGATGATGCAACAGAGGCTTCGATGACGGTGGAACGTGGCCAACAGAACAGTGTCGATAACCGGAGTTTCTTTCACATATCATGATCATTATTAGATAATTCCTTTTTAAGAGTCATTTTAACTAGATATTATAAAAATTATTTCTTTTTAATCCAGTTTTTTATTCTCAATATCTATATCATAATTGAATACTTAGTCATAAAGATTAAGATGTATGAATGTTTTTTAGAGGTTAAGTACAATTATTTATAAAGATTCTTGTATAAAGTTAACGGAAATAAAAAGCATATCAACTGTAGGTATATTTAACATTTGTCTCAGAAATACAAGTATTTTTTACGCTTGATGTAATTAACTAAGTAGATACAAAATTAGAAATTGAAGTCTTTAAAATTAACCTGTTGACATTATTCATAACAGATTAAAGTAATATAACTCTTGCTGAGATTGTCGATTCATAAGATTCTTGACCTCTACTGGATTGTTGTTTCTAAAAAACACATTGTGGTATAATGATACTTAATATTATTTATTGTCACTGTATATTTAATTCTTTTCTAAAAAAGGGTCAGTTGTCATGACCTTTTGAAATTAAAAGACTATTATTCTTTAAGTCACCTTGGTAATAGTGCACTACACACAATACAATTCACACATGTATATATTATTGTTACATAAGTAATGGAAAACTTCTTGTGAAACTGATGAAGTCTGTACATCGCTCTAGCAGTTAGGTGTGAATTTTTACAGAAGATATTGTTTGTTATGTTAATACAATTACAAAAAAAAATTGATATAATAACGTATTACGAGTTATTTAAAATACAGATAAATACGTACTGACAGTATTGCTCGGGTGGTCGCGTTACGTCACTAGAGGGTAGAGTGCGAGCACCAACTCTCCTCCTTCTTGCAAAAAGTGGTACCAGTTCTATTCCACCCGTTAATTTCAAAATAGTCTCTTCAGGAGTTGGTTTTTTCTCTAATATATGAATAGATTCAGCATTTTTAGTGGGTTTGGTTTCAACATCTTCCGCAGGCACGCTCCGTACTACTCTATCACCATTAGATAACCTTTTGACTATTTTTTTTGTCGGACTTCGCTTTCCTTTGTGATTGCCATTAGTCGATTTTCCAGTCGAACCATTAACTTTTGTTAATGCGTTGTCGCTTTTCTTTTCCTTCACTTCTTTAGTTTGTCCATTTGCATTATTCGTGTGGTTTATATCGGGCAATTTATCTACGCTTGAAGATTTAATATTTTCAGTTTCTGATGGATTGTTCTCTTTTAAATCATCATCTCTCTTTACTTGAGGTAAAGTAAGCGAAGAACTTTTATAGCGCTTATGATCCCCCGTCATTTTATTGAAAACTTCATTATCTGTCCAACCCTGTAACACAAATAAAATTTATAATATCTAACTCTCTGTGATGTTGTACTTTATTTTTACAATATACCATAGACTTGGTGAAATTTAATCCAACATCACGGGGGTTTCTCCAAGTGGTTCCGCCAGGACCTGGTCTACCCCATGGTCCCTCCATGTTATGCTGGAATTTTAATGTTTGGGAGTATTGAAGAAGTAAAAAAAAATTTGAATAAATGTAGGTGTATATTTCAAAACTATAAACCTTCATCAAAATCTTAAATTATATTTTATTTGTTATACTAAATTAGGCTTCTGAAATTGTAATACATAAAATATTTCTTACCATTTTGCGCTCGTATTCCAAATTTTTTGTTATTTCGTCTTTTACAGCTTTTTTTCTTTTATTAACCATATCATCTGAAATAACAACATTTACTTTGTACTTCGCGATAATATATGTCATAATACATACTTACTTATTTAAAAAGTGGTCTTTTCGTTTATTGATTATGTTTTATAGAAGAAAAGCGGATAGATTATCTCCCTCTAGACAAACTAAATTATATAACAAAAGGATGTATTTATAAAAATTCTGACCTAAAGCCTGTTTGTAAATCTGATGTTGATCAGGAGTTTGTTTGTATCGAATGTCGTTATCAACACTTCGGCGCAAATTGTCCGCAAAGCATAACTGCGGATCTTCACGCAGGCGCAGCGGTGTGCGCCGTTGTTGTCGGCGCGGAGTGGACGGCCACCGGTGGCAAGGTTCAAACTGAGATACACCCTGCACAGCAAATTTGTCTGTTTGTCGTTTAAGTATTCACAATTACACTACTGAATGAAATTTGATGGAAAAACAGATTAAATCACAAGGAGGGATATAGGCTATTTTCATTATTTAAAAATGAAGAAGAAGTCGCAAATATTTCATAATATATAGTAAAAACAAATAATACATCTATGTTAGTATTTATAAAATAAAAAGTATTATAGCAAGCAAAGTAACCATTGCGATTTATGCCAGGAGATCCACCGTAGAGTATAGAATTCTTCAAGTATATTATGACCGCTATTTTTATATTTGTGCAAAAAAAATGTACGAATGTATTGACCATTGCAATTGTTGCACTATATCTCATTATGCATACACTTAATGTTTTTGTGGTACATACTTATGTTTTATTATAACTAGATAATTATTACTAAAATTATATTTAAATATTTTAATTATATTTAATTAATGAAATATTTATTTACACTTAGAAACATGCATATTCAAGTTCATATTTCATGCAATAATTACAATGTATTATATTAGTTTATGTGTGAAACTATAATAAACATTTTGTAAGTATACGACAAGTAGATTATTTAACTTTAACAGAAGGCAATACAATATTTGCAATTGTTGTCTGTCTATTTGATTTAAATTAAGCAATGTTTACAATTACTTAAAAGTTGTTGAAATACATCATTACTCTATTCAATTTTATACAGTTGATCAGTAGAGCAAAAACACTTTGACGTATTTCGTAGGTTTAAAAACTTAAAGTTGTTTATATGTATATGGATAAATCGAGAAAACGCTTATTGCATTGGTGCCGGACCACTCTACACATTATTTTTATGTAATATGAAGATTAAACATCACAATGCAAGCTAAAAGCTTTCGTCTTCGGAAAAAAGCCATAAAATTTGTAATGTGTGTCAACAAATTTCATATTCTTTATGAGGCAAAGGCCAGTTATTCACACGTTCGTCTTCATTGCGTCATTCCTTTGCTGCAGTCCTACTTATTGGTTGGTAATAAGATTGAACCTACACCTTATATAGATTTATTTCATCGTCTTAAAAAATTTCATTATACTGATATGGACAAGAAACATTTATTTTACTACTAATTTTTACTACTATTATATATTTTTACACAGTTAACCAAAATTTAAGTTTTTTATACATACTATTAATATAAATCATAGTATTTCTTTCTATATTTCGTACGACACTTTTTTATTTTACTATCGTCTGTATTGAGTTACCCTTAATTCATCTTCAGGATAAATTCCTCTTGCACGTATATCAGAAAACCTCACTCCTTGTGCATTGGGCGCTCCGCCGCCAGCGCGGCCCCAGGGCTCGTACGACGCCAGTTCTTCACGGGCCTAACAACAAATAATCAAACATATAATATATAATTGAAATTAGACGTTCATTACTAACGACGATGTTGAGGTTAGATTTATTGACACTTGTCATAGAAGTTAATGAGCTAAACTTAGACTCATAGGTGGGAATTACTTATGAGCCATGAGCTAGCAGCAGGTTGTGACCAATTTCCTTCTAAAATGATTGACGAAATTAGTCCTATATCGTTGTATTTTTTCTCTAACCAAAAAAGTTCAATTCCAACAAACTCACCAACATTCGTCTATGGCCAGTGATCATGCAAAATAGTCTACAGAGTGATATGATAAATGCTACGACGTACCACAAGTGGGAAAGTTTTTAGAATTTTCTATGACTTACGAGTTTTAAAAAACCAACGCTCCAACACTGGAATTTAACAGATTCTAGTTTGAAATTGTAACGGTTATATCCATATTTCTTGCTAACGGAAGGCGGTTGGTAGGCGTCATTACTGCTATAAATTAATGAATGCTATACAGCCGGTATATTTTAGTCTAGACGAAAATTCCTTAGTATCAACAATACTTATCTATTGACAACTACATGCTAGAGCTATTATTTGCATTCCAATTCATTTTAACGGAAGTTGACTTTGTAAAAAGTAAAAAGCTTACATAGCGACATGTCCTGTATGTAAGTTGTGTTTGAGTTGACGTGACTGTAACTAGTAGACCGGGAGTATAGACTAGTAACTTTACTTGTTAGATTGTAAGTATTTAAGGGTTAGTTTAATTTTGAAAGTATATGTATATTACCAATTCCGACATGACCCTACCTTTTTGGTGTAAGTATATTTATAATGAAACCATGATGATAAGTCCGCATATGTCAACGCGTCCATATGGGCCGCCTATCTCTAGTCAGGTGTCAAAAGCAATATAAAGTAGGCACACGACACGGTAAAGACTACAAGTCTTTCAAATGTTCCTTACTCCATCAAATGCGAACCTCACAACTTAAAACAAAAGCTGTTTAAGCTTGTCACAATACTTACCCAACTACTCAAGCATGTGTCACACGGTTATTTGTAACAATTAATTTGGTGTAAAGAATATTACGATGTCCAATTTACTGTAATGAAATTATCCGAGCACACACGTTATAAAAGGGTTGAGTTCGTATAAACTTTGTTAAAAGCATATTTTAATTCATATTCCTAGAATTCAAAATTTCAAATACTATCTTTATTACCTGCAGTCGTTAACATACGTTCGTCAAACATAAGTGCCTGTACAGCTTTCTATGCAGCGTTCAGAAAATACACAATTGGCTGTTTATGTCATTTCCAACAAGTTAGATATTTTCGCATTGTGTAATATTTACATATTAAATATGTAAATATAACATACATATCTACATGTAGATGGCAAACTTAACCAATATCTCTATATACTTACCCACTTACACCTCTGTGTAAATGAGTAAATATTATATTCACAGTCCAATCCTGACTGTGTTTTAATATGAGTTATTTTACTTTTGTTTCATTTGCTAATTTTTCCATTAATCCTTATGTCCTAATTTAAGTACCTACATATCATACTTTTCCTATCTTTTTATGTAGGTGGAATAAAACTAGCTGACGACCCAGCGAATGGAAAGTGACAATTGCTATTCACAGACATGAAAAAAAGCACAAATATCTCTAAATGTTTTAGTGACGTCCGTGATATAATATTGTCATATCATTAATATCCTGTAATTTCACGATCGTCTCAAATCATACGTTATATGTCATAATTCTTCTTGTTACTACTCAATAGTTGCCTAAATATACTGATACATAATTAATATTTTCATAATATTTAATTAATTTTTTAATATTAATATTTTTATAATACATAATTTTGCGATGTGTTTAACACATTGGGATAATTAGCAGTAGATACAAATACCTGACGCTGTTGTTCTTGTTTCTCCTTGGCTCTATGCTCCCGTCGCTCTCGGGCCAACCGCTCTCCCTCCTCGCGAGTCTGTTCCGCTCTGCGACGCTCCCTGGCCCTCCGACGAGCGGAGCCAGATGTTGGAGCACTTAACCTCCTACAATACAATCAAAATGTCTATCTAGGAAGATTTTAAATAAGTTTTGTTAATAAACATAAATAACCGCAAACTCAAATATTAGGGATCAAAAATAAATTATTTATTAATATTTATCATATTATTATCTTAATATAAATAGATTGTGTTACAATTAACATTTCGGCATTACAATATATGTTTTCGACGATGAAAGAAATACCGAAAAGAAACCAAAATATTTCTGAGAGATAGCGTTAGGTCGGGCAATCCTAATGCTGTCTCTCGAAATTATTTTGGGCATTTCGAAATATTCCTCACATGCTGGATTCTAATATACCGTCTGAAATGATGGTATATCAAGTCTCACTACATGGACAAATAATAATTCCTTTGTTTATCCCAGCTTGTATAACGTGTGCCCACAGTATATATTTTTAATTAATTTAGTTATTCGTATTCATTATAAAGAATATCGGTAGCCATAGTTTTAATTCTAACTATTGTGTAGTACAATAATTACTCACGTTTATATTTTAATTTTGTCATAAAATCCAAATCTTACCTACGTAAACGCTGTGAGTGGAGTGTAAACATTTAAACTACAATTTCACTTAACCTAACAAAGAACTTGCTATCACAAAACCGGTAATTACGTAACATATTCGTATAATTAACATAGGAAGCGTGCAAACACTAAAACAAATCATTGTGTAGTTTCATCCTGCAGTGACTACGACTGTTTGACGACAACTGCGAATTCCTGAAACGACCCACAGCTGAAAATACTTAGCTGGCACGCTTCGTGTAACGTTTCCAAATATATATACGATACGATACAAAAATTATCGTATTAAAAAATATTAAAAAAGAAGTTGCTGACTATGTTTTTTACAATATTTTATTTTTTATAGACTTCTATGGTGTGATGCTAATATAATATATAATAAGGTCTATAAAATAGTTTTATTTATACATTATTAATTTATTTAAACATGAATACAACACTGTAATACTAAAACAAATATTATGCCTTATATATAGTTGTGTTATTAACAAAACTATACTAATATCTATATTTTATATAAATCTTCCAAATTTCTTAAAAATAAGTAGCTTAATGATACAGTATAAATAAGTCATTTATGATGTAGTTACAGTATTTTTAAACTAAATTTGATTTATATACTTATGCTATCGTCAGCCTAATAAAAATAAAAGCCTACAATGTTCATTGCTGCAGCTTAGAAAAATGATATATAGCAGTGAAACTGTACATTGGATTTTATCTTAAATTTAGGAATCATGGGGTATCGCCACGATACTATTCTCGCCATAGGTGATGGTAAGGTGAACCATGAACTTCTTTGCACTGAGTATAAATTTAAACATCATTTTGTACATATAAATATTACAAGTCCATTTAACAATGGAAACTTGCATTTTAGTATAGTCGATAGGTACTTACTGAACTACTACATATACCTATTAGTAATTCATGAATTTAAAGGTGCTGCACTTATCATAGAGGCTTCTACTTTAAGGCCGTAGATAAATTAATATTTTAATTAGGTGAAAGTAATAGATACTATTACTTACTGAAAAAGTATTGTAAAATCAATTTAAAAACCTGTTTAATTACTATATAATTAAAATTACACCTAATAAACTAATACTAATTACTCTTGCAAATATGTGTACATCAAGGCACTTTTACTCTAACACGGCTTAACTACTTCTGAACTTTTTTCTATCAAATATTCGATACTTAGAAACGTGTCAAATCATAGTCCATTGTAGAATTAAAAATGTTAGTAGGCGCGGAGTGAATAGGTAAGCTAAGGATAAATAACCGTAAAGCAGGTCACAGACTTGCCCAATTGTTATAACTTTTGTGTTATTGACTTTTTTACTAATGCCTTTTCTAACCGATTTCAAAAAGTACGAATATATCATATTAGTTTTTTTTATTAAGATATATATTTATAAAACTAATGATTTTTTATTCAATACGAATTATTTGTGTTTAAAGGTATACAGAGTAAATAAACAAACAGCTAAATATTGGCTCTTTTGCCTATATACATATGCCTAAATGACTCCTACTAAATTCTGTTCGGTGTTTACAATCAATTTAGTATCTACACTGTTGTAATATAAAGGCAAATAGAGTTTAACTAGATGTTTGATTTGCGTACAGATTAAAGTGCAATCCCAAGCAATATGATGTGAACACTGTACAGTGCCTGGTCTTGGTAGGTATATAAAAATATTTGACGCTGTTATAATAACGTCACTATGACAAAATTATTGAATTCAACTATTAATAGTGTCCTAATGCTCTATAGCCGATATATATTATATATAAGAATAGGTATACTAGATTAATCTAAACCTATATACAAAATACTGAAAGTAGGTAGCAATTATCATAAATTATCACAATATTTAGAAAATTACTCAAGTAACAATAAAAATTACATAAATGTCAATATTGCACGCTAATAAAAATCTAACAAAAAGGTCGAGCGTATTTTATCGTTAATCGATATTATAAAGAAAGCTTTGCTTATTCGCATATTCGCAAATTTGCATATCTAGAGAGTGGTCCCGTAGCGAGAATGGGGTCAGGGTTCTATGTAAATTTGTGTGCTATGTTTTTCTATCTACATATACATAGATCTAAATGTAATGCAGAGAGTTGTAGATACATTGAATGTAGATAGTTCGGAATAATTCTTTGTCTTTGGGTGTATTTTGTACTTACTCCTAAAGAAAGTGGGCTGTGTAGATACCTACTGGCTAAAATAATGACAATTATGATTTTTTTTATAAATAACTGTTATATAAAAATAAGTAATAACAGTCGCCGTACTTTGTAATTTCACTATTAGCTATAAAAGTATATAGGCAACTCATAGTGAAAACGGACTTTAGAAAGTACAGTAAGCAATATTAATTGACTTATACCTCGCTATAAAATGTAGGTATATCTCACAATGAAATCTGGCCGATATAAAACAAAATTCTATCATCAAAAAAAATAAAAGCTTGGTAGGTAAATATCTATATATGTATAATATTGTTATTGTGTTATTGCTGATTAAAATATTTGGTGGTACGTAGTAATGGCATAATTCTTTTTTTATTAGCTAATTTAGCGCCTTCTTGTCGCGAAGCCGTTCCCGTGGGAATTATTCAGTTCTCTGTATTCTAAGGTACATATTGTTAGGTACTGTTGAATAGGAGGACGATTAATAAAAAGAAAAATCTAAATGCAAAGGATTTGTGATTCTGTTATATCACTTTATAGATCATAGACGCATTATGGAACTTATATGGGCTGAATTAGATTGTGTTAAATCAGATCTTGGATCGTATGTTTTTCACATACAAAATGTCGGTAAAAATGTCATTGTTATAAAAATATAAAGGAACTACTTGACTAAACAATTAATTAGTTAATAATATTAACTACTAACAATAACGTTGCAACTGTTCATACTTTTACATAAACATACTTGTTATGTACCAGTCATTTTTCAGTTGGCATTCGATTCGTACTGGCGGTGCCGGGCGCGGGCGATCGATCGTCGCAAACAAGTTAAACACGCAGGATAAACTCCTATTGCATTCATACACATACTAAGAAAAGTAAATTGTTTCAATGGAAATAGGTCACGTTTGCTTTCGCATCAAAATAGCGCATCTATGTTCTCGTGGATCGTCTACACACCAGGTCTTATTCTACGAAGACAGTTCGCACAGACACGTGCTATATTTGCAGGCATTCTTCGAATACGCTAAAATTTATAAACTACTAGCTGACCCCACATACGTTGTTTTGCCATATAAATTAAAATCGCTAATCAAAAATAGGAGTTAGTGATAGAAGGGTGAAAATTTAGGGTTGTATGTATTTTTTAATACGACATAAAAAATATCCTAAAAATTAAAAATACAATTATGGGTGACAACTCTTATCATACCCCTGAAAAATAGACAGTAGCCAATACTCAAACCTGCTGAATATGCATATAAAATTTCATACAACATCGATCAAGCCGTTTCGGAGGAGTATGGTAACTAACATTATACACGAGAATTTTATACATTATAAAAATATAAAAAATATTGTCCAAAAAAGTAAAAAAAAAACATGTTAGGGGTGGACTACCCTTATCACTTAGGGGTATGAAAAATAGATAGTAACTGATTCTCAGACCTAGTGAATATGCATATAAAATTTCATAAAAATCGGTCAAGCCGTTTCGTAGGAGTATTGTAACTAACATTGTGACACGAAAATTTTATATAGATACTAGCTGTCCCGGCAAACGTTGTTTTGCCGTAAAATAGAAAAAAAATTTAGGGGTGGACTACCCCTAACATTTAGGGGAATGAAAAATAGATGTTGGCCGATTCTCAGACCTACTCAATACGCTCACAAAATTTCATGAGAATCGGTCAAGCCGTTTCGGAGGAGTATGGGAACGAAAACTGTGACATGAGAATTTTATATATATAGGTATAAGATATTATATATCCAGGTTAGTCGAGTGCTGTCAATAACAGTCAATTGCCGTAGGTTTTAAGTTTATTAGTTATCATTTAATATTATCTTATTATCACATATCTCTTGTTTGTTTTTTGTTTGTTACTAACATTTTCTATTGAAGTTTAGCTCGTCGCCCGTGATATATCTAAGGACGGAGCTAGAAAAAATATATTTAAAAATACGAATAATTAATCGAATCGCTATGAAACATGAGAGTATAACATACTTTAAATCACTGATTGACTAATTGGGCTCGGCGAATACAGAAACTTCAGTGTCTTTAACTATATTACAAATTACATGCTATTACCACAGATAACATAATATGCTATTACCTACTGACTACAACATACCAGATTACATCATAAATATACGAAACCTTTATTCTAAAAGTAGGTATAGCAAACATTGATCCGCCAATATTAAATATGAAGTTCTGTAGATATAGGGCTCTGCACTAGGTACGTACAATATAGAAATGGGTAACTGTGTCAAATCGATAATACATTCGGAATACGGAAGTTTTATTCCATCAGCTGTTGTCTATTGACTTTATGATATACGGATATATCCAGTAAGTACGTAAATCACCTAAAGGGTGTCCATTTACAAGTTTTTTTAGAGACTTACCATTATAGGTAAAGTAACATTAACTGAACAAAAATGATACAATACAAAAATGCAGCGCAAAAACATGTATTGGATAGGGTCATATTGCGAGCAAGTAGCGTCCAATATCCACTCTTATGTTTAATATTAAAATGATTGAGACCCAGACCAGACTAGACTAAATGAAAACTTAAAGTCTAGAAAATAGATATGTTTCAAACTGAAACTTAACTATTGTCTACAACTTAAGAACATATGCGTAGTCTACAATTTATGGTAAACGTCACACATAATCCAGTCTGGCGTTTAATGTTTTCGTGCGCTATTATTGTCCTTATCTATCTTCCTGTCATTTCTTAATATCAAAACTTTCAAATCGTCTTTTTAAGCGCTTTAGGAAAGTAGGTAGTTTGATAGTACCACTCTAGGAATAATATAATCTGAATAAATATATACTCACGATTCTGAAGTATATTTTTTCGGATTTTAGTGGATTAACTTTAATTGTAAAAACAATATTTTGTATGTACAACAGTAGTATGTATTGAGGATCTCATAGACCCTGTAAACTAACAAAATTGTCATAATAGTTAATCAAAAATATATATTTTTTAGTATAAATTTATTTCTATACAAAATTTATCGTTGTATGTGTTTATAGTCCTAATTGTATAAAGATTTAACATTTTAGTACATTGAATGAATTAAGGAATCCACCATATTAAAACAATAGAGAATGTGGCAGCCAGAATGCCGAAATTAAATAAAACAATATTTTGTAACTAATATTTATATTAAAAATTATTCATGATTTAGCATTTTACAGAGTACAATATTTACAAATGATACGGACTACGTACAAGGCTACACATATATAAATAAAATTCATTGACTCCCATTTTCTTTAACATTTAATGTACAAAAACATACTACTCCAATTCATTTAAGCTGACACAATCACGTTTAGGGTATATTATACTAAAATTTCGTCCATAGATTAACGATATTTGGTGTTAAAAAATTATAAATTCAGTTTCATAAAACTACAAGAGTGAATACTACGCCATCTTTTATACTATTGAATTTCCTCGTAGTTTCATAAGACCAAAACCACGAATATTTGGTGCCAGTCATTATGCCAGCTTTATACTATGTTACCTTATTAGTGACTAATATTTTATTTAGAAATAGAACTTTAAGAAAAAGTATTAAAATACTGCGCTATTGGTGCACGTTAGGTATCCTACCACACCTCAATATTTTTTTTTTGTCAGTAACACTGAAAAATTCGATTGTATTATTTACAAATACTAAATATAAATTTAACTAATATCATCCTTTATTATAACTTCTAACGGCTTTACCAATTTTTTCCTAAAATATTGTGCGGCCTAATAAAACCTACAATTTAATTCTATAACAGAGCATAAACACCACTAGTATGTGTACACTAAAGAAATTGAGGTAATTGGTTTTGAAAATAAAACTCGGGTAACTTATCCAATGACTCCAGTATTTACACGTATAACAACGAACAGCCGAACTCGAGCAGGAGATATCTATACTGTTACAATTTGTTATGAATACTAATTTGAATAATTGATGAATACTTTGTGCACTGAACACAGGTACTTCTAACACTAGACTTATAAAATTGCACAATACAAACATAAAGGAACGAAGATATAGAAGCATTGTCATACTCTTTATATACATTGTGATGATGAACAGCTTACACATCAGTGTTATATATATTTATACACTCAATTGTTATATATATAAATATATATAACAATTGAGCCTATTGTACATTTATGTACAGCGGTATTTGGTAACGAGTTGTCACACACGCTCACCAGCTAGAAAGCCTGGTTATAATAATAGCAGATAGCACACGGTATTTAAAGTACTGTCATAGAAAATCTTAAAATAAATCAGGTCACAAAAGTGAGGGATACATAAAAAGAAAAGTACAAATATCAATTGTATAAATTACTATACATAATGCTATATGTAATATAATTTTTAATATGTCGCGTGAGCGACGTCAACAATAGGTCAGTCTGACTGATTATATCATAATAAAACTACATACAATACTATATGTATATGGAATATAATGCATATATTTATCAGGGCACATGGTATATAAGTTGACGTAAAATATTTATGATAATATCTCGTCATGTATGAAGGTCGAGGCACCATCGTCCGCACTGCCGCACCAGCCCGGCCGCCCGACCGCTACATACTCATTTACAACTACAACGTCTCTCACGTACAGCCTTCACCTCGAAGGCAACTAAACTGTAGTGTCTCTAAACCTTTAGACTATGCTAAAGGGTACACAAGACAGGTACTAATATTTTCAAAGTACTCTTAGGAGTAGTCGAGTGTAGTCCAAAAACTACTTTGAAAACGTGGGTCCGAAGTACGAACCGTAATAGGTATCGCACTCGAACCGCGAATACTTAGAATACATTATCTAGTGTTTGGGAGGTGGGGTGCTATTTAATCCTATTGAGCACGAGGTCGGCGGTGATGACGAGCCCCTTCTGGTAGGGCGAGTCAGCGAGCTCGGCGGCCAGGCGCGCCGCCTCCGCACCGTGTTTGCGTGCCAGGAAGCGTGTCTGCTCCAAGCCGCGGGACTTGTGCACCAACTCAAACGCCTTCTCCACGTCGCCCGCCTCTTGGAACCGCCTCATTATCATTGGATTTAGCTCTGGGTACTGTACAAACAAGCGCAACACCTATTAGTATTTCTTCGTTTAACAAAGTTTTATTGAAGGAAGCGGCCTTGATGGAATATGGCCACCTCTTGCAGTATACGTAATTTTATGTTATTTTTACAATAAACACTACTTTATCCTTATCTTTTATTTACATAGAAAGCCGTTATGTTAATAAGGGGTGAAGAGTCTAATACTAATAATCTTGTAGTGCAATATTATTAAGTCACAACATTACAAAATAAAAAGAAATATAATAAGAGATGTACCAGCATACTTTGTAAATGTTTGTATGTATATATATATTTTTTTATTTATTAAAACTTTAATGCACAAATACATAAATAAAGGAGCACATGGCGGACGTAACACCTTGAGGCATTTTCTCCCAATCAACCAATGAGCAAACAGAGATTCATGTAGGCGGTGCATTAACAAAATTTGAATTTGTAATCTAAAAAATAATAATAAGAAGATAACTTTAATATGATTTTACGCGAATCATATGCGAATATACTATAATACATAATATTAATAAATAATTATACATATATAAATATAACTACATACACTTACATACATACATACTTACAAATACACATACAATTATATATTTATATACAAACATTTACTAAGTATGCTTAATTGCTTAGCTATTGCTAAGTCAATTAATTACTTCTTATTAAGATATTTGTGAATATCTTATAACAATATGGCACGTTAATTCTAAAGGAATTATTTTATAACCAGTTTAATTAGTACGTAGTTGCGAACAAGTAAAGCTCTTAAGAAAACAACAAAATACACGAGCTCGTAAGGAAAAAGCAAAATAAAAGTTCAAGCTAAATTTTTTTGAGCTGAAATAAAGTCGTTTAAAAAAGAATGACTATTTAATTTCTTCATGGTGTTATTTTATTTGTCATTTTTCATATGCAATGTACAATTGGGTTAATGTCTTTTAATTGCAAAAAGAATTAAGTTTTTTGCGACCACTGGAGTCGCGTTAAAGCGTCGCGTCTATGGTAATGGCGTTAATAGATACACAGTGTCGTTTTTTAGTGGATAAGAATCCCTCATCGCCGCTCTGGCGGAAGTACGGCCTTTTAAATATTTATCTACACGTAAAAAAAGCCTTTTCATGTTATACCTCCGTTATTGTTACATGTCGTCACAGAACAACAGAAGATTTTAGTCTTTTTTTACTGTTATGGTGGCAAACGAGCTGACGGCCTATATACATGAAGAGCGCTACGAACATCCAACTAATAACACAAATATAAAAAAATATATGTTTACCTTTTCGCAGGCAAAGAGTACAGGCGCTGTGGCCAGTCCGAGTTTGAGGTCAGCGGCTGTTGGTTTGCCCATCGCTTGCGCCGATGATACGAAGTCCAGCAAGTCATCCACCAGCTGGAACGATAGCCCAAGGTTGCGTCCGTATTGGAACGCCAGCTCGCTTGTACTCTCATCCGCGCCACTGAGTAAGGCCACCTGTTGGTAACAGACATTGCTTTAAATATCGATGATGACCCAGAGGATAGATAGCGTCATAGAATCCCAACACTAAGTAGACCTACTTTACTCAAAGTACTATATAACTAATAGAAGTACTTAAATATTTTTTTAAAGTAAATAAAATATTCTTTTGGCACATCGGTACTGTATATATAAATATTTACATATTGTCGACAATAATATCAAACTAAAATACAGTTCCAATATTCTATTTATCAATGTACTATGTATTTTTATTAATACGTCTAATCTTCGTGATATTAAACCTTATATAACCCTTTTAAAACCTACCAAAAATAGAAAAAATGTATAGTTTGAGTAAAATGGATAATTATCATTTTCAACATTGAATGCTCTAAATACGACGAAGGGACCACAACAATGAGTATTATGTTTCGTACCTAACACAATTTTTCAATAAAATTAGATTGCAGAAAACCTTTTTTTATTCATTTATTTCTTCAATAAATAAAAGATTTAACCAAAATAATTTATTCCAGTTTATCAATATATCCAAATATAGAGATACAAACTTTACTATGACATTTGTAGCCTTACTTTATGAAAAATTATTTGAGTCTAGTAGTCACTACATTCCCAATAGTCGAAATTCGACCATAATTAATTTAACATTCCGTAAGCCTATAGATAAATCCTTACTAATATTATATATGCAAACGTAACTCTGTCTGTCTGTTGCGCTTTCACGCCAAAACTACTAAACCAATTTAAATGAAATTTGGTACCCAGATAGCCCAGATGGACTTCGAGGAAGGACATAGACATACTTTTTAATGCAAAATAAAGGTTGTAAGGGGTTGAAAGTGGAGATACAAAGTTATCATATGCGGTTGAATACATGTAAACGCGTTGTATACGTCATTTGTAATGGCAGGACGCATGCGAAGTTGCGCGCAACTAACCATTGTCAATCTATTGTCTCCTTAAAAATTAAAATATATAAACATTTGCTCTACACTTTTATTGATGCCAATTGCAAGTGCAAGGGGAGAGGGAAAGGGTGTATAGTTAAAGGTAGTAGCTTGAGTTATTTTTTAGGCTATTGCTTAAATATAAATAGAAATAAAGTTGTAAGGGATTGAAAGCAAGATGAAAGATTGTATGGAAGTATCAGCACTTTCAAAGGTAGAAGCTTGAAACTTATTTTTTTGGCTGTTAATTGAGGTATATAGAATTCTGTACGGTAATTTTCATTTTTGAGATTACAAAATATTTTCTCATTATTTGGTCAAGGCCACTATTTTACGCGAACGAAGTCGCGGGTACAACTAGTATTATTAACATATTTTTAATTTAACAAAAAAACAAAAGAGTATATATACGTATGTGTAAAATACGGTAGCGTGTGTATGTTTTTTTTATTATTTTAATGTATTTTAATGCATAATTAACTTTTAACTACAGAGCTTCTGTTACAAGTCGGTATTGCAAATTTGTATGTAAGTATTAGTTTCAAGTATCCTTGTTCGATACATTGTTTCAATAAGTCCGTAACGATGCCGACTTTAGTAGACTGTGCAAATTGAAGCAATTACATGAATTGTGTAGGCATATATCTGCGGTCTTTGAAGTAAACGATTTCACATTGCATGTCAGTTGCGCCCTCGCGTTGCGTATACTATTTAGTAAGCATTACAATAATATTATTGAAACTAGAACATTCACAGAAATAAGAAAACATAACTATGTTCATTAACAAAAGTGCTTAATATTTACAATCGTTATTTATTTTGTTTCTTTTAATATAACTCTTGCTCCTTTGGTTTGCCATTTCGCTTTTTTATAAATTTTTATTTTGCATTGTCATTGGTTTTATGATCAACATCAAAGCCGTAAACAGTCCTTCAATCTGTTACGTTTTCATTTTATACATGTGTGTTTTAATTTCTTCCTTAAGTTTTCTAAAACATTACACCGATAGAATATCTGTGCAAACAATGTCCTTCAAGAAGTATTTATTAACTGATCATAGATAGGTAATATTGACGCGAATTAAATAAACAGACAAGGACAGCATGTCGTGTCTGAATATTAAGATGTTACTGTACTTTTGCAATTTAGAATTTACCATATATTTTTAACACAATAGATTACAAAATATTATGAGCCCGCAAATAACACCACAAGGTCTATTGGCCTTTTGTTCACAAAGTTACTATTAAGTGATGTATTTATTTATGAAAGTTCACTAATGAAGAAAACAGCGAAACTAGTTTATTACTTATTACTCTGCCAATTGTTGATATCTCGCGAAGATAGAGTATTTATTTATGTTAGCTAGCTAATAAATAGTACATTGGGATTGGCTCGATATTTCATTTCTTGTTCGATTACGGAATTTACTGGCTACATTAATCCTATGTCACTAGCGTAGATCACAGATATTGTCAACAAATGAATTATCTTGTACTTGGGTAAGAAATATATGCAATTACCGCTTTAACAGAATTGGCTATGAGTGATGCTGTTTTCCTGTAGGTCTTTGTGAGGTAGTGCGCAAACCGCTCGTTTTCAGTCTCCTTGCTACCGAGCTGCATGAACTCGCCCTGCACTAGGTCTGTAACCACCTGAAACCAAATTACAATACAAATTATAATAATAACTTTCATGGATAAAAGTACAATACTAGATACTACTAGGATTAGCAGGTAATCTGAAAGCTTGAAAGATAGGGGATCAAATCCTAAACTGTGTGTTTAATACGTATAGAAAATTGAAAATTACTATTCTTTTGGAATATCGCCGAGTTTAAATATAATATATTAAAAACAATACAAAAATATATATTAATATAAATTAATCTGCGACAGTGGAATTTAAGTGCAGTGCATCAATGGTCTATTCGTTGCAATTTAAAGTGAAGGCACTTCTAAGTCACTTCATTAATACGTTCCATGAACAGGGCACACTCATTTAGTCATATATATACCTATTTCAGACCAATCATAATATTTTTTATTTTCATTTTATAAACATTATTATAATTAAAGATCCAAGAACGTATTTAATGACGTCTATAATTGTTGCTGGTTTGCTTTTGCGATTTTTATAATTAATCAGTAATATTTGTCTTGGTAATAAACTTTCATGATCAGGACTAAATTATTGACTTATAGCAATTTGGTAATTTTAAAAAAGAATTGCCGCATTAGCAAGCAAACTAATGTCGTCCAGGTAACTATTATGATATTGTTGTAGGTAATTTGAAATCAGTTTCCTTTGCATTTAATAAAATGCTTGCATACCTAAGTGTTAAAAAAATGGAAAGTAAATATTTATGGGTTGTAAAATATTTGTTGAATTAATTTTGTCTATAGGTTATACTTTAAAGGTTTAAACCTTTAAAGTATAACCTATCCAATAAAAAGTCATTCAAATTTGATTAATCTCAAGTTTTCTAGATTTTATTTTCTAGACATACTACTAAACTTTCTTAATCAAAAGTAATGTGCTAATGTAATGTATTTCTCTATTATTTCAGTTCACTCTTCTTAGAATAGACAAATTTAATTTTGATATAAACACTAATATAATAGGTTACATATTATTTTTTTAAGATTTTTCAGATAGACACTGTACTGTCACATATACAATAACATATTCTTGTGTACATTTCTAGTGTATTCGTATGTGACGGCCTCCGTAGTCTATCGGTTTAGCACACCGCTTTACTAATAATTTCAATTCAAATATTCTCAGGATACAAAAATATATTTTCTTTAGTACCTATAATTGATTGTATCGATATAGGTATTTTCTACGTGTTTGTGTATAAATTTAAAAAAATATATTCTGCTATTTCTATCTATTGTCTAGTAAACATGACACAAGCTCAGCTTAGCTTGGGACTAGAAGGCGCTATGTGTCTGTTTTATCAGTGGTTTATTAATAGTATCATAGAGTCAAATACAGAACAATCAAGCTGAACAGTGATGTGATTACATTGTAAAACCCTATAGCTGATATTAAAAGCGTCATTGTTTTATAATTATCACTTTATGAGATGATAAATATGCGTCATAGTATGTGTTTAAGTTCTAATTGCAACCGGTTTGTATTGATTAATTTTTTATTATAACAACCATATCAATGGATATGGTTGTTATACATGTTCTGTTTGCCGGCATATTTGTAGTACAACCATTTTCATACTTTTAATGTACGCTATCAGAAATTTGTTATATTTCCATAATATATATTTAAATAAGGCCCTAGATTGAAGCTTTGAATAGATTTTTATACTACAGAATTGGTGACTTTTATGTTTCTGGTTCTTTGGTCGTTTACAATAATTTGACCATTTTAAAATCCAAGACAATAATGAAAGTTTCTTGCCAACATTTAAGCTCTGTATTAAAAAAGTAACATCTTTTGAAGCGAATATTATAAGCAAGTTTTGCAGCTGCCCATATTACTATGTCAACATAGTTTTGAGCAAAACCTGTCATCGTATCAGACACATATTGCACGCACCTGGCTAAGTACGAGTGTGACTTCATCGCTGCGCAAGCGAGCTATCATCATCGACGCCACGGCGAGGATGAAGTCGCCGGCCATCGCCACCTGGAAAAATAAAAAAAAAACATTATACTAGAAGCAAACAGTGAACTTATAAATTTAAATTTATTACTATACATAGTTGCATGCCTGCATAGTTGTATGTATAGGGGTAGGTAGGTTATTTATGACCTAGCAATGAATACCTTAAATGTAATAATAAAATATGTATATCTAAATATTCTAACCATTTTTTTATACAGAATATGATCATTATCACAATTTATTTCTTTCGATTCATTCTCTTAGTATATATATTTTTATGTTTACATTTTCTCGAAATAAATTGAAACATCTCTACAGCTGCTTATTTACCCCAACTAATGTAATAACAACTCAACATGACTTAGCACACACAATCATGGAATAATGTCTTAAATTTGCAAGGTACTATTCCATCTTGTACTTATTAGTTGGTCTCAGTATTGGGTATGAACTACTTGTCTTTGTTATTTAATGTAGTAATGTTTATATATGCACATAAATAATTTTATTACCACAAAGCACCTAATTTGCATACCTTTACAGCATAAGATGGACATTTGTATATTTTCATATTAACATAACATCTGTAAAAGCAATTGTTCAAGCAAATAAACATATCAATCTGCCAAAACTAGTACTTAATCCAATAACATTACTTTAAAAAAGCAAATTTACTATTAATTACATTATACTCGAAAGTGCATTTGCCGAATCACAAACTAGTATTGCACCAAATTGCTTATTTAAAATTAAGGTCATGCTGATTTCAATATAAAAAAAAGATTAGTAGTAAACTCAGTCTAGTTAGAACGGTCTGTGATTACACAAAATGTCCTTGAAACATGTTTAAGGTAAACTTTTATTATTTATATGCATTATATTAAACAATATTAGTGAGTACCAACAACGATCAAATGAAACGTACGAAATATCGTTAAATGTATCGATGGCGATCATTTCTCCGGTACGGTAAGAATGCCGAGAAAGTTGTGATGCGTCGGCCGGCCGCATACTAATGACGCACACGTATCGACGGCCGCTTCCGAGGCGCGGGTATGTGTTGCGCGCAACACACACACCGGTCTGCACCCTGCGGCTACTCGCCTTCGTTGACTCCATTCCATACCTACTTTGCTACACCATTAAGCCGCTTGATTCAAGCTAATGCACTATCTACGTAACTTGTTTCAGCATGTCTACAACATCATATTACTGGCTATAATGCTCGGTGATCTAGCCGCATATGACACTGCTTTACTTCCGATTGGCATAAGTTCTCACACGGTGCAAAAATTTTTATTCATAAGTATGATTTTTTGTATGTGTCTGGGTTTTTTATATGTTTATACGAAACTTCGAGTAACTAGATTCTCCGTGTCATTTTATTTATTTTAAGCACAGCGGAGCCGCATTCGGCTCTCAATAATTAAAAAAATATCAAGAGTAAAGAAAAAACTACTGTACTGTCATCATTATCATCTGCTTCTTCCTTATCCCATTTATTTGGGGTCGGCGTAATATGTTTTACTACTGTACTGACAGTAAATTCAAATTACAAATTAGACATCAATTCGAAGTTATCATATACATTGAAAAATGAGCGTCGTCTGCCTCTGTCTATTTACTGTGCTGTGCATGAGCACATGAATGCTACAGGTGCGGACAGTGTGACGTGGACACTAGCGAAGGGATCCGTGCGCGGCCACACTCTCATTAGTAATCACCGGACACTTGTTAGCCCACATTCAGTGACCGACTTTGGATTCCATGCGCCTACTTTAACGTTAAAGGGATATGACGGAAATGAGAGCCAGTTTTCGTATAGCATACATTAGTTAATAGTAAGAAATTAATGTAAAGAATATCTGTCGCAATATTAATATTTAGTATAACATAATACATGGCTGGATATTTGTGTGTATAACATTCCATTCCACGGTTACGGATAACTGTGTAAGGTTTCAATTGGAACGGTCTATTACTACGATAAAATTAACATTTATATAAGAGTATTTAGACTATTTACGCCAATACACACGTTAAGTCGTGCCACGAAGTTTCCCCGGAAATGATAGTCATTCATATGATAAAAAGTAACTTTTTCCTGATCCTTTCATTTTTTCTTATGTCAAGGTACATAATTTGTCTGTGTTGGACTATACTATCATACACAAAAAATAATAGCAGTTGAAAAATATATTTCTGTTAACAGACAATAACTTACAAAATATTCAAAAGCTAATTAGAGTAATATTAATAATTAAACTATAATTGAAAATTCAATTTGAAAATTATTTAAGAAGCATTACTGGCCTTTTAAAGCACGGTATGACGAAATATGAGACCTTTGTAGACATTACAACGGAAAACGCAATTTAAAAAATGTGAAAGTGGTAAAAGATTACGCATTTCCATAAAACAGTATGACTGGAAGATATCCGGATACAAGGCCGGTTTCAAATACATGACACATTCCGTTCAACGCAATGCTCTATTGTAGCATATAAATAAAAATATTCAATCTTTTACAGCTAATTTGTACGTATATATTTTTTTATTAGTATGTGAGAGTGTTAGAACTGTTGAAGAATTGGAGGATGCTGGCTTGGTGATTATAGTGTAAAAATTAATTGATTGATTGATCTGTAATTGAAAAACTTGTAAGTGCACCTTTACATAAAATATATTAAAAATATATCGTTACTAACACTATTCAATTGTTTTTTTGTTATAGGATTTATGACCGCTCAGTAAATTGACATTAAAATGGCAGACATAGTAGGTACATGCACTATTTGAGGTGGGGAAGGACATATTTAACTTCCTGTTTGATTAGTACACTGTGGTCAGTCAATGGAAAATTTTAGGGAAATAAAAACTGGTAACATTATAAATAAAATCATTACAAAAATTGTCAGCGGATATTGAAAAATCACCAACGTTATATTAATCCTACATAACCAACTAAAAACTATTTCATAAATTTTATACTTCAGTATATGAAAATACCGAATTCAAATCGCATAATATGAATTAAAAAGAAATACTAGGCAAGGTAATATCCTAGATTAGGTATGAATAAGGATTCTGTGATTTGATTCGGACCATTTAAAAGGAAATTATAATATATATAAACTGTATAATAATTAGAAAATGTTTAATCTGTATTATATATAAAAAATAAATAAATATATTATTTATTTATTTATTTATTTTAATGTTAACTCGGATTACATCCATATTGTGTTAGTAAAAAACTTACAAAACTATGTTAGTAACTTATAATATACAGATACGTAGATATATTTAATTCATATATTGAAGTCGTTCAAATTTTAATAGCAACGGGATCGAGTCACGGGAAGAAGCGGCAATGGCGCGTGTCGTATGCGGTTGGTTGATCAAACCGTGCACATATTAACATACTTTCTGCCGTTGTAGCTAAACTAAAAACGCATCCGTTACGCGTGCACGCTTGCCGCTACATCAATGAATATAAACCCGCTCTACGTAATTTAAGTACAAAATCAAAATTCCTACATATATGTTTCTTCAATCAACATTTCCAAATTTATGATCGCACGGCACAAACAACCCATCTATGTATAATATGTATGTATTTTATTTCATATCAGTATCGTAACAATACCTGTGTGAATTGTCCTGAGATTATTATTATTATAATTTACTAATTACAGACCATAGTTAAAACGATATTCATATACATATCTACGTAACACACAACTCCCATGATAAGAGTGAAAGGCTTTCACAAGAAGGCGTCGAAAGTTAGCCCAACGTGAGCCACATGAATAATTTACCAGAAAAATCTCTACGATTTCACGCCAACTTAATTCTGAATGCGTTGTGGTTTCTATTCTGTAATTCATTACACCCATACATTGTAATGCAAGTTTGCACCTTCGTCGAATAACTAAAATCGCAGTCGGCAGTCATAAATAATAAAATCAACTCCGGGATGGGAAGCTATAAAATATATACCGTAATAATGGCTAAAGTTGCAAATTAAAAGCTCGCCTTTAAAGGAATAAGACGGCAATAATAAAAATTCCCTATTCAAGGTCATTTAGTGTCAGCCACCCGGAAAGCTGAAGTCTTCCTTATTGGTATGAAGTGGCGTGAAGACAAAAAGGAATTACATGGTAAAAAGGCACTTCATAATTTCATATCAACGTGTATCTCTCCATATACGGAGGGGAATACCATAGGGTTATAAGTACGCGGAAATTCTTTGTTAAATTATTTATAGAGGCGGGAATTCATTCGATGAAAACTTTTTAATATAAGGATAGTTGTATGTCGAAGGCCAATGACTAGTTGCGACATTATTTTCACAAGCGACTCTCTCGTAACTAGACAGAGAGTTGATTGTGTGCGTTTACTGGTGTGCGTCGCTCAGATGTAGTGATATTTCGCAAGACAGCCTTGACAGTGGTGGTGGGTAGGTGTAGGTGGCCGGCTGCGAGTACGGTGCAGCGGCGGACGGAAGGTGAATGTGGCGGGATGTATGTCGTACTGTCGGCCTTGACTCCCCCCTCATCGTTTTTGCAAACTACGGACTTGTTATCACGATCTGACTACAATCAGGTATCCAATAAATCAACCGTTCGTCGGTCAAGTATAAGCAACTTAAACATCAATATTGATGACCACTGTCGACAAATTACTAGGAAATACAGTCTTACTTAAATACTTAAAAACACCTTTTCACATTTTAAGTTTTAACAATTAATAAGGTATTTTTGTTTGAAAATAGAAAGTAGTATTAGTTAAATATTTAAACCTAGTTAAAGGAAATTGCTAAGAAAGGTTTGATACTGACAACGTTACAACACTTAGTTAAAAAAAAATTATAATTATTTTTCTATATTATTTATAACTACAAGCTATTTCATTCTAATAGAAATAAATAACAATCTGATACAAATTTATGTCATCTACATAAAAAAAAAGTAAATTAATATAATAAAAGACATTAAAAAACCAAAATGATATATTTTTTATAAAACAAAGCCAAGTCAGATCATAAATTTAAGGGCCACTGAATTAGAAAATGCGTACTATGTTCACTACAAAACATTGGCAGTTCCTGATGCCTTTATCTATTTTTATTCTAGATATCGAGGCAAAATAAGAAGGAATAAAATATATAGGTTTATTTCACTCATCCGCAACAAACTCAAGCACAATTAAAATTCTTGTTTGACTGTCCTACTTTTGGTAACAGTGCTCACTTTTGATGACATTTCTGCGCAATACAGATTTCGACATTGACACATTATATTAACAAAAATTATGTCCAAACTGAATATACTGAATCCATGAGAATGAACTGTGAAATCAAGTGTGTACGGACGTGCACATTAACGCTCTTTTTATATAGGTAAAATTTAGTACATAGACGTGTTACAGGTTCTACGGAATTATCTATTGATATCAATTGAAAATTTTGAATCTTAAAATATTCTTTGTGAAATTTGTTGAGTTCTACTTTTGAAAGAATGCTGTTTAGTTATTTGTTGATTTTAGTATCAATTAGGATTTATAATTAGGATTTCAATAAACCGACTTAAATTTGGGTCGTATTAATAAGGGAGATTTTTTTTTATTAAAAATAGTGATTCATACGAATTCGTGTTGATATCAAATAATATACATAGAATAAATTCAGTCGACTTGAGAACATTCCTCTTTCTAGAGTTGGTTGAATAAAAACTATAACCTTAAGGCTTATTTTTAAGTAACCAGTTTCATGTACATAATTAAAAATTAAGAAAATGGTAAAAAAGATTATGAATCAAGTGTGACTTGCAAATATATACAATATTAGGAGATTTATTAGCAAATTTAGAACGTCTTCATTGAAATTCATGGGAAATAACTATATAAAAAGGTAATTCGTATTAGTGTGCTATACTTAAATATACAATAAATTTTGTGTGCGTGCCCTAACATGGTACATATATCTATAATAACATATCTATATTTACCAATTATGATCATATATACATTATGAAATGCAATAAATATTGAGTATTAAATAATTCGCTATATAGAGACGCAAGTCGGTTAGCCAAATGAGTGTGATCGATACTTGTTCGATTTCTGTTTATCAAAGTATTTTGTACAGAGTGAGTGGAAGGTCCGGGTCGTTGCGAAACCAGCGTAGTATCTAGTAGCGATTAGCGACCGACGACTGGCCATCGTTTCAACACACCTGTCTTTGGATGGCAGTGGCATGTGTATCAAAATAACTCCTTTTGTAGACATACCAAATAGTTGTGTGTTATGCCTAAAGAATGAGCAATTAATGATTATGTATTGCAAAATATTTAACTATGCACTAGAGTCTTTTATAAAACAATTGTATTTTTAGTTTTGTTTAAGTCACATTGTTCAGTGCATTAAAAATATAATTTATTTGACATTTACCTATTTCCCAACGACCAAGAAGGTTTATCGCTATAAGCTTATAACATTTTTAACAACATTAATTTTCTCTTTTTGTACAATATCGCTTTATCGCTTTAAACACATCTAATGATTATTTAAATGTAAATTCTAAATGTTTCTTTTAATAAAAAAATATTTTTATAAGAAAACCAAATAATGAGCTTCACAAACTTAATAACCACAAACTAACCGTAATAATATATGTCGTGTATAAAATTTAATTAGTTCTATGTCTCTTTTAGGCAAGGTTAAAAAGTAATATATTACAAAAACAAATTGCTGCAATATTTATATTGTTTGTCTACTACGATAATCAGAATTGTAAGTATCAGATAGTACGCTTTTGCCACGCCTTTATATTAGTGCAACTAAGCATGAAGATGAACACGCTGACCTTGACACAAACTACACGATTCTGTACTCCTATGCCCACACGATATTGCCCCACGATATAAATATCAAACACTACATACTTATGTCCTCTCGCAAACGTTTTAACTTCAGAGTGCTAAATTGTGTCAAAATTAGCCTGAGTTATGGTCATAACCATTTTACAAAAGGGTCGCATTATTACGCGTCCCTTATAATGTTTAGTCGCGATACTTAAACAATGGGATACGATAATAATTTAGAATGACTTTTGTTTCCTTTTTACGACGAAACGGTGGAACGGATCTTAATGAAATAGGATACAAAATAGATTATATGATGGGTACAAATATAGAAATACTTATATCTCATAAAAAGCAGACGAAGTCGCGTCAGTTATTTATGGTACATATTTGAATTAGAAAAGAAAACCAGACTGGACTTCCCACACAGGTAACAGCTCTGAAAAAAAAATGACTTAAGAATACTACCTGATTAAGAAGTAATAGAGAGTTATTATCGTATAACGTGTTTTAGGTATTTCGTGACAGTATAGACTTAATAAAATATACTGTTTCGACTATGACATGACTACATGTTGTTACATACTTAAGTAGATGTTTTATATCATCATGATACGATACTATCACTTATTAAATAAATTTAAAAAGAAAGAACACAATAGTCGTCTCTATAGTATACCGCAAATATTCCCCTACTTTCCACAAAATAATTATTCTGACACTTGGATAATGGAAAAGCTTGCGGTACGCCAATGTTTACTTAAGTAAATTTTTCTAAAACCGCTAGTAAAATGATAAATACCACCAGATAATGAAAACTAAAACTAACACTTGTAAACGTAAAACAAACCATATAAAAAATACGTTCAGTTTTAGGAGACAATACAATTTTTACCTATCTTCTGGTAATTAGTATTTGGCAGTATATGATACAATTAAAGGTAAGTGTGTTTTTGGGTTTTATCGCAAGCTTGTAAGCAAGCAAGCCGGGCGAGTTTGACCCACATCTCCCCGCAACTTGCTGCAGTACAGTTATAACCAGTTTTTTACTTCACACTTTATCAAATACACGCGGTGGTGGGTCAATGGAGGAAAGTGTTGGACGAATTTTGCTTTCGACGGAACACTCGGTCATACAATGACTGAGCATCGTCAATAGAAAGTAACAGTTCACCATCGATTTCATTCATTTATAAAAACATATTAAGGAAAATTAAAGTGCGCGCGCCATGTGTATAATAATGTTATGAGGGATTTAAATCAAGCTAGAGAGAGAATGAGTTTTTCCCCTTCTCCAAGTTTGAAAGCAATGAGCCATCTGAAACTGTTTTATGAGCATTATTTTCTTGCTCTGATGCATTCGTCATTTTTGCGCTGCTCTTATAGTTCAATCCATCCTTATGCTACATTATAACCGTAGACGTCGAGATAAATAACCTTTATCTTACCCTAATGCTATAAAAGCTATTTATTGATAAACAGACCTCCCATTTGGGTAAAATTATATACTGATTAAAAAAATAGAGATATTACTGTTTATTAACTGTATTTTTTTTTCAATGCGTATGAATGATGTCTATTAGAAGCTGTATGGCCTAAATTTACGTATTGTCTCGTAAAACACAGTATTGTAGTTACATCATCTATACATATATTGAAACTTGTGATTCAACTCATGATCGATGTTCCTTATACTTTGGTCTAATTACAACTCTACGTGTTATCGAAATATCAAGGTTCAAAACCGGAACAAAATTACTTATTAAACTCAATGTTATTACCATTAAATATTAGGTACGGGTACATCCATTACATAAACTGGTCATGCGCTTGTGGAATTCAAGAACCGTGATTTGTATGCATTATATTATATTTATCCAGCTGTTAATTGCGAATTCACCTACTTTAGTCACGTTGCCTGATGATCCCGTGAGAAATACCTAAACCTCTCCTCACATATATTGTCTAAGTTTTACTTGTGCAACATTCCAATCTTTTAGTTTTAGTACTTTAATTCATTTATATTTAATTCGCATAAATTAAAAAGAATAATATCAGGAAAATCTTGTTTACGTCAGAGTAATTAAATCGCATATCAGTCATGAACAGATTTTTATTTTTTATTCATTTGAATTACCATACTTCTTAGGATACATCAATTATAATCTTTAGCATTAAAAATATAACACTCCTTTCTTTGATATACAGCTAGTGTATAATAACAAAGTATATATAAGTGGTAGATCACGAGGTATTATTTCATACATATTTATATAAACATAATGATTAAACAAAGAAATAATTTAATAATGTTGCTTTGCATCACACAACCTAAATGTATTAATAAAATATATTTACAAACAATTCTCAAAGATTCTGTGTGACATGAATTTCAACAACACGAATATTGTGACAAACATAAAACAAATATTAAATAAAGTAACAAGTAGGTAAATTCATTTTTACTCTACTCTTTATACCTACACTATCACAACCTTAGCAATTATTAAGAAAAAACACGTTCACTTTGAACGTGACGAAATTCAAAATCCAAACCTTTACTTTTGATGTTTTTTAAATTTATGTTAATAAAAATTATTTTAAACTGTCGTATGATATACATATTTGTTAGATATACCGTTAAAAAACAAACTTTACATATCATCTTTCTTTTTTAATTTAAGTCATCTTTTTTCTTTTATTAAAGTCATCAAGCCGTTTAGGCATGTCAATAACATCACCAATCACCATAATGTAATTATTGTTATATTTATCAATATTTTTGTATTCACGAATATCACTGAAATGAGTGAAGGTGCCGATGACACTACGATATAAAAGACATCAACGGGCGCAATAAACATTTTACGTTACTTTTAAACTGTACGTTTTTATTAATAATGTTATAAATATATTGTACTTCTGAATAAATATACATAGAAATATATTTTAAAATTAAAATTGTACTTTCACAAAAACATACAAACATAACAATCTTTTAATTACGTTGTAACAACGGTAATCATCAATAATTTTAGTCCATAAAGTCGATCGATCGATCGAAAAAATCGATTCCACTTCCTTAGCTGGAAAATAAAGTATTAAAATATAAAGTTACCCATTTATTATTTAAATTATTTTCATTTATTCGTATATATAAAATAAATTTTAAATAGAAATAAAGTTATGACAAGTACATATATTAATGTTAAGTAAGTAATGTTCCATATTAAAAAACTAATTACGACGTCATTTATACTATATTTTATGATATAATATACTATATTTTATGATTTCGAACTTTCATGTAATTACAAATTTTGTCAGTTTAGAGAAGCTAACATTAGATAATTTTCAGTAGAGTTTTATGTTCACATGAGTAAATAATGTATGACATATTTGTATCGCTGGCCGATTAAATTGGAATCAAGTCTATTTGAACAAGTCTTATATAGGATTAAATACCAGGTTAACGCATAAGAAATCAAAACTAGTGATAATATTTAAAATGGTATAAATATAATAAAAATTTCTTTTGTCGGCTTGTCACCATTCCCATTGCTTATCATTTATTCCGATATTTTTAAAATAAAACTAATATGAGTTTTTCAGTAAAACTGTTCGTAAATTATATAAACAAAGCGGTAGCAACTTTAATAAAAATACATGGTTAATCGATTTCTAATCACGAAATTATTCAAACACCTGATGTAAATTCTGTTGGAAGTAGGAATTAGTAAAATACGTGTCTGAATAGATAATATGAGTAATATGGCAATTGGCTTATTCGCATAAGAATAACCAACAAGTAGAATGGACGTAAAATACAACAAGTTTTTGCGTATTATTTATTAAGGTTTTGTTGCTACAATATACAAATATTTCAAAGGTTGATTATCAATAATATATTACATATATCAATATGCGATATACCGTGTCATCTTAACACCTTTAAAGCTACGTAGTGAATAACCAGCTTTAATCAGAAACCGGACACAGATCACATTAATGTAAATCGCCAGATAATAATTTAATTAAAAATGTGTTCTAAATTTATATCATTGATATTAATTTTAAATGGAATGTACAAGAGGACTATCGAGTCACTTAGAACTTTACTTAGGCAACTCTATTCTAATCTCCAGTCTATTTAAACAACATTGATTATAATACATATTCTAACATTAAACAAATCAAAGTTTATAGAAATCTGTCACCGACTGTCGTCCAAAAACCAGTATGAGATTACGTTGAAAAACGTGGTGCTAAAAAGCAACTGGGCAAACACGAATCAGCCATTATATTCATACTTATCAATTACCTACCCACGAGAAAATCGTTTGTAATTGGCTTGTATTAAGCGAGTTAAAATGCTCTTTGATTATTACACGCAACAACTACTACGAGTACAATAAAAAATCGGTTCACAATTTCTGTCTATATCTCATGGCCCAGTGTAATTATTATAGACGTAGATTACAAATATAAGCAAATCAGTAAAGTAACGCGCACTTACCTCTAAATCAGACCAAAGGAAAATGTATAAAGTCTGTATGATTCTATGACGTGGTCTGGTGTTTTGAGTAGTCATGCTCACTAAAATGTCCAGACTTGTGGCGGCGTGGTGGGCCGGGTCATTGGGCTCCCTAAAATATGGTCGAGCGCAGTGATGGCTGGCTCATCCGTCATACTCGTGAACGGGTGCTGCTTGTAGGGACTGGTCTGCTCTAATCACTATGACTGATGTCCTCTTATTAATTGTTTAACCAGTTGGTTATGTATTCAATATTTTTTGTTTTTGAGTATTTAATTGAATTAGTGCTAATCTTAAATTGTAAGTAAGAATAAATTATTTAAAAGAGCAACACACAAGTTTCTTGCTTGTTCTTCTTGTGATGAGACAGCATTCCGAATGAGCGGTAGATTAAAAATGTTATGACTATTCAAAAGTGCTTCAATGTAAGTTTATTTGAATAAATGATTTTCTATTCTATTCTATTCTATTCTATGGACATGTTTTTATGTACCTCATGGTATGTGGTATCTGTAGCCTACGAACATAAACAGCACTACAAATTTTATGTGACGCCCGTAATTCCGGAGCACTAATACGTCAAAGCTCAATTTCACTACACTTCAACCGAAACACAGCATAGAACAAGCTGCTTCGCGGGTGAAATAGGGGAAACAATAAAACCCATGCAAACGACTTTTAACAAGTCTAAAAAAAATTAAAACAGTGTTATCTATTCCCAAACTTAGCAAAATTGGTGTGTTTAACACACACACACAGGATTCTGAAAAATACTTACATAGAAAATCATCAAGATCAGAAACAATCATTATACATGAATACTAATGTTGGCATCGGTCAGAATAAAAGACAATATACCAGTACCAGAGTATGTCAACACGCAATATACTTGGTATTTTAAATAAATTTACGTGATTATGGACTCAGTAATTTTTATAATTTTAATAAATACGAGTACTAACAATACAGCAAAAATAAAATCATAATATCACAATTGCAATAATAATTTATGAAGGATAAAGGAAATAACTGAGTGCCTGCATGCACTTCTTTCTTAATTTTTTAATTTAATTTTATCTTGAGATTTAAAACTCGTTTTGAACAATGCCGTCCGTGTCTATCCGGTTCATTTAACAGTTAAGGAAGTATTGTTTGTTTAGCTTCTCTTGCTTATTTTCTGACATACAAATTTAGTGAATCTTATAAATTTTTTACTGCCTGTGAAGAAATTATGTATTGGATTTAATTTATTTTTATGAATTTGGAAACGAATTTTGTGCGTTAAATTTACTTCACGAATCATATTCTTACAACAAACATCGAATCAACAACATGCTCTTGGCATAAAATAATTGATACTTCAATTTTTTTTTCATCTTTACTTATTGGAACATAAAGTACATTCGCTGGTGTGCCGCTATATACATATATATCGTTTATACAGGCAGATGTACCATTTCATTAGCAACTATAAGCGAACGAATCGAATAAATGTTAAAAAAATTAAACGAAATTTTAACCAAACTCGTATACTACCTTTGTATCTCATCGACATGCCCCTAAAAAGGTGGTTCATTGACCTGACGTCGTAAATGTGTGAGGTGGTAATTTGATATATTACTGATAGATGATGCGAGGCCGCCTGCATCTCGCCCGCACCCCAGCTCGCTCCCGCCGCGGTGAAAGCTACCACTGCACACCGGCCGCGGTGTACCTCTCACATGTCCTTCCAATGTCGAGACCATAACCATCAATTGTAGTAAAGTCAACAAAAATGTCAGTTAACCACATAATGAGTACAACACTGAAATAAATTCTACCAAAATATTTTTTACCTCTCCTCTAAATATATGATGGACATTACTACATAGTAATTAATAAATACAAATATCATATGCCAGTATATTATTCGAAAATTCTTAAAGACAAATCTCTAAGTCGTAGTTTAGATTTTATGATACGTCCTTGTGTACATAAGCAAGTTTCACTGTGAATTCCTCAAGGCATCCCACCGGATTTGATTGCTCAATAAGCTATAATAGTCAGTTAACAGTTGCTTAAAGCGATATTGTTCTTAACCACATATTGTAATAAAGGTAAACACCGTTAATTTATTAATCAGTTTAATGATTTTGCAACTGCAGATTCTAAAGTATACGGATATCTGTATTTTTGATATAGGAGTGGGTAATAAATAAATATACCAGCGAAAAACTGTAGACTATGGAATATTCGTGAATCATACTAAATCCCAATTACATCAGTCCAAGACAAACATGAATTCATATCAAAACCAAAATCCGGGTAGATATTGCATGTAATAATCATATGAGGTTAAGAATATAAGGTTGATGAAATTTCTGTATTACATCACTAAATGACGAATTTTGTGAAAGACCGAGAACAAAACAAAAGTCTACTTCTATCTTCAACTATCTTCTATCTACTAAAAAGTAATTTGATCTAAATACTGTAAACAAATTTCATTTTTTTTTTAAGTAACTTGATATGATTATGATCATGATTTTTTCAGATTTCGGTTTAATATTGTAGAAAACCATAGTAGAATAATATTTCCATCACAGGTTTACAAATTATTAACAGCCAGATCGAATGAAATTATGTTCAAGTTTATCTTGACATGCGTCTCTTTTGTGGACCTCATTTAAATGCTCACTACTGTCATTATTCGGTTACTTGTATCTGTTTATTACTTGTACATGCATCCATTTCCATATTTATGTACATAGTAGTTTAATAATGATTCTTAACGCGTACGCTCTTCATTTAAAATCGCTATTTCCACGCGTTGAACAGACGCTTGAACAATAAGGAACGCGACATATTCTGAACAATGGTCACATATACGATAAGAATCCGCAATTCGTTGCTGACGTTTTTGCATCTTGGATAAGGTAGCCTATTGTCGCCGCGAACTATATAATTATTTCTTTGTAGAGCATGCATATTTAGCCGTCATGTCATACATGAAGGTCAATGACCGAGTATCAATGAATATCTGAATAAAACATGGCAAATATTAGTTTTACTACAGACCGATTATCCTGTAGGATGTTTGCTTAGAGCAAAGTTGTTTGACATTACCGTAAGTAGATATGTGTATTGTGTAAATTAAGTCCAGTTTGTTATTTTTAAGCATATAATTACGTAACGAATTTGTAAATAGATCTATATATCCGTGCACGGCAACACAGCCATAATTTGCCAAATTTAAACAAACATAGTTCATTCCTGCAATACCATTTTATACATAAACGAGTTTCGAATCGACATGGTAACAAAGTAAACAAAATTATGTAAATGTGTACATGAGAACACAAATATAGGCCATTGGATCACGAAGTCCTAGAATTCGTACACTTCTCATTACATGGTAATGTCAATATGCTTAAAATCAACTATTTATTCTTTAACTATTAGTTTTTGTCTGCAGTAAAGAACAATATATTTTACTTGTGAAATTCAACTGATTAAATGATTTTTTAGCTCTAATATTGATGTAATAATTATATTATCTTATTATAATTACAATATTTTTGAAACCCATGCCATTAATTTTCTCAATGCCGAATTTTGTTATACCTTCATCAACTACATTTTCGATTCACAAAACGTTTCAAATTGAAGAACAGATCATTGGACGATCTCACGAAACACTCATTCTAACTGCGAAGGCCGAAAGAGACGCGTAGAGCTTATTTAGTCGCACCAATAAGGCATTCATGGATTCCGGGTCAAATTAAATGTTACAAAGACGTCTTCAATTCTTGTAATCTTTTACTTAGTTCTTCTATTATGATATTTATATGTTCATCTGTAATCATAGACAGCGCCCCTAATAATTAATATAATATATCAGTTGAGATATATGAGTTATCTCATTTTAGACCTTTGACCTTAGTAATGTGTAATGTAAAACGTTAGGATGAAACATTAAACACAGAAATGGTCGTGGTGCTGTGGTAATGGTTACGAAAACTACCTTGACCAATCTAATGGCTATAATAGGTATAACAAATATATTCAACGAAAGAGGGAAATATTACATAATGATCGTGTCTAAAGCGTCATTCGTGCCCGACTTTTGTTTACATGCCGTATATAGTACGTTACGTCCAGTTGTCAAGTCATCAGTTGTCAACTTCTTCACACCTTTTCATATTACAATAGCCAGTTTACTTTCGTTAGACGTCTACTTTAAGCGGGGCACTAAATTAGGTAATGAAACCTAATACTAATACACACAAACATGGATCTAATAAAATATTACAAATCTTACTAATAAAATAAGCAAAGAAATTTTGTAATAGACCTTTTGTGAATATGTTATAATTTTAATTTATTGCTTTACTAATTCTAATATAATATTCTATAATCTATAATAATTAAATGTCATACAAATATCTTGTAGCATTAGACACTTTATACTCATTTGTTAAGTGACATTATTTATAGAAGATTTTAATTCATATAGATACCGAAAATAAAAAGCAAGCGATATCAAAGAGTGAGGCACTTTCACCGTGGGTCGTCTCGTTCAGCTTTCGGCCTCTTAGAGGTATGTGAGGCGCGTTTGACACTCCCCGGCACTCTCGACAGCCGCTACGTATAATATCGTAATCACAGATAGTGCTAACTCTATCCCACTCGTTTACATGCCGAGTGAAAGGAATGGAATCGCTACAAGAGCTAACCACGATGTCTGTAGTAAGAAATGATAAACAGGTGAAGCCGTGATGACACGGACTACTTCCCACAGATTGTATTTATTTTTCTTGTGTTAGGGCAACGACCTGACTTTGACTTAATAACCTATAAAATAATTTATTTTATTAATGCTGTCTTTTAAGTGATGCCACATTTTTTTAGCTCGTAATATATACTATTATTTACAGATTAAAACCAACTACCTAAAGTAAAACTTTTAGTGCATTCTCAATACAACCTAAGTAATCATATAATTTACTTTCTTTAAAATACCTGATCGAAATGTAATGTAGTGAATACGCGATTAGATATCACTCTGTAAATATTTGTCTACAAATAATGGATTATGTGAACAGCATAAGTTTTGATCAAATATTGCTAAAGACAATATATGAGCTTACGCCATTAATTTACTAATAGAAATATACAAATCTATGAATTTGGATTCAATATAAAGTGGGTCACTGTCAGACTCCAATATCACGTTATGTTTTAGTATGTCTTGTCAGCGTTCTGTTTTACACCCATCACTTTTCGTTGCCATAATCTCATTAATATTTTGAAATAAAAATTTATTAAAATATCTAAGAGTGTATCGATTCACTCTCTCAATTTTAGTCACTTTTCTGAAATATTTTATGCAGTGAAGAATTGTTGAAATAAGAAAGCACAAGACACTAAATGTTACTGACTTGTTTTATCATATGGCTATGCTGCCAATCGACCCTCTAATGATAGTTAAATAGTCTTCAGTTAAAGCCTCTAAGCCCTCAAAAACAATTGTTTTTTTCTGTCTATTCTATTTAAATAATACTCACCTCAGTACATTTATTTATTAAGATATAACGGTACTGTAAATAAAATTCCATGTAGTTTTTTAATTAAAAGAAAGTTTGCTATCTTTATAATCATAATCATCTCGTTCTTGAAAGTGAGAACGAACTCTGAATGGCTTTAATGAACAACCTCTTCAATGGCGTGATCTTAACCTAGATTTTTCTCGGCGGCAACAAATACCATTATAACACACAAATATCCAAACTGTTCATCGGCTATAAGATCATGTTTGATATTATATATGACAGAATTGAAACAGTACATTGAGCACAGTAATGTTGTTCCCTTGATGTTTTATCAAGGAATCTAATAAGTGTGATATCCTTACTAATATTATAAATACCAAAGTAACTCTGTCTGTCTGTCTGTCGCGCTTTCATGCCAAAACTAGTAAACCGATTTAAATGAAATTTCTTACACAAATAGTCCCTGAGAAAGGAAACAGGCTACTTTTTAATGCAAAAAAGGATCGTATAGGGTTTAAAGGGGAGATAAGTTTGTATGAGAATATCGACATTATTAAAGCTTGTAACTTATTTTTAGGCTGTTGATTAAATATTACATCTAAACTTTGTAAAAATGTTACCCTTAACGGGGAAAATAAAATAGTGGGATGAAAGTATGTATGGAAATTCGACATTTTATTTTATCTTAATTTGGTCAAGGTTTGTATAGCATCTGAAGGAAATCGCGGGCACAGCTAGTACAGTGTAATTCTGATATTTATCCTAATAATAAAATAAGGTAATGTTATTAGAGTAACAATATCAGGATCTTTGCTCCAACCTATATCTAATTTAACCTACATTAAAACTATATGTATATTTACTGTTCAGCTTCACCACCTTTAAAAGGAGGCGAGTTTATAATGTATATTATACCTGATTATGCTACTTCGTTCTGTCTACTTTTATATATCTTCTCTGACTTCACATAGATATAGTTAGTAAGAGGAACTCTATTTATAAATCAAATATATCCTATGTTATCTTATTCCGCTTTGTTTATTCATTATAAATAAATTCTATCAAATATTAATTCTCTTTGTTAATTAAAGAGCAGACGAAACCACGGGGCACAAGGTAGTGGTATACAAATAATCTTTGTGTAAACCAAAATTGGCATAGCAACTAATGATACATGCCGCTCCCTAAATCATTAACTTGCACTTTCCATCTGACTCGCGTAACAGATATGACGGCGATCGACACGGTGAGCATACGAATTAACAAATCGGGTTATTCCAACACTAATAATTCCACATTGTTGAATTTAATTATGTATATATATTTTAAAACATCTTCATTTTTACAAGATAAGAGCGTGTGTATACGTATCCTTTTATACTATAAAGAACATAGCACCTGGTCACCTTAACTATAATTTCATTATTCAAATTCTAATTGGATTTTCCTAATATACCATATGGTCTTTTATATATACTCTTCAAATTATACATACTTTTTTAATATGGTAACCTTGAAATTATTCAACAAACTTGTTTGACTAATATTTAAGAGACAATTTAAAACAAATGTAACATCCGGCCAGTCCCTTAATTTCAACCGATTTCTAAAAGGAGGTTATCATGTCCGTCATCATATCAAATAAAAAAATTATATTAAAATTTGAGCACGTTTTACCGCAATCTCACCTGATGTTATATTTGCAAAATATAGAAAATCCCTTGTTTGAACAACTAACTTCATACAAGGTACTCCCAAATAATCGTTTACAAAGTAATAATAGGCAACGCAACTTCGAAACTGATTTTCATGGATTTTTTTAATTAGACAATAATTTATCCAACATTGTCGTTTGGTCGTGAAATAATATCTTGAAATATTTTAAACTATTTTGCAATATAATTCTCACATTGTACCTGTTACATTACAAAATAATTTTAAAAAAATGTACAGAATGTAGATCATTTTTTGGGCATTTTAATAATTATTTCAATTTATGTTCAAAGAAAGTCAAAGAAAGCATAATGGTAAAAAAAAGTAATACTGCTAGTTAATTCATTGTTATATACACAGTTTCGTTACATAATACCTCATTACTATATTCAAATGTGGGTAATGGTATAGGGCAATATCTGTGAAACCCATAAAAAACCCATCATGTCATCATACATCATTAGGCATCGTATATACCTAGTCGGAATAGCTTGAATTGTGTAGGTATGAAACCTGTATCAGTGAACACTTGTTTAAATATCTGCCCATCAGATCGGCATAAATTAGAACCTTACCGATAAACCGTCATCTGATCTATTTTTATCCGTATTACCATGCTAAATTGTTGTATATTGGTTATACAAACTAAAGTACAATAGTTACATGTAAAGTAATAAATATATAAAGTAAGATGCATGCCAAAAGAGAAAACGCTAAAATTATAATTTTGCCAATGAATTATTTTCCAAGGCGAACCTTTTTAAAAGCGATAACGATATTATTGCGATTAACAAATTAATTTAAGTATACCAGTATAAATAACAAATACTTTCGAAACTACTAATTTGTACTTGTAATTGAATGTTAAAGTTAAAACTGATTTTTTAAACGTTAATTTGCAACAAATAGGTACGTTAATTATGGTGCATACGGTTTTAGAAAGTGCGTCCTTAGAGTATATGTTAAACGTCATATTTAAAAATAACTATAAAAAACTGAAATAATCGTATCAGAAAGAGAATATTTTATAATTTTGTAGTCTCATACACAATATAAAATAAAAAGTCACACATTTCCACTATGGTGTACTGAAATTGCAAATTAGCCACTCACCAGGACTTGGAATGAAGGTCACTGTGTCTCCATTGCTACTGTGTGACTGGATTACGCAATCGCATGATCTAAGAAGGTGATCGTTACCTTTTTATGGTTCCAGAGCACGTTGACGGAGGGCTTCCCGCGACGGAAGTCACTCTGGTCGATGACGTCGTCGTGTATCAGTGACGCCGAGTGTATCATCTCGCTTATCATTGCTACATGCCGTTGTGAAGTCAGCAATGCACTACAAATAAATAACAAAAATATTGTAGTGTGTGTGTATAATTGTTGAAATGAAAAGAGTACTTCAATGAGGTCGCTACGAGGTTAACGGAACTTATAAAGGTGCATCATTTAACTACAAAGGCAATGATAAATAGGAAATAATTATATAGTTACATTAAACAAAGTATAGTACAGTTGTAATCTCCACAAAATAATAAGCCCTAATATTTTCAGAAAGGAATAAACAAGTTAAAATAGTTATCACTCAATATCATAACAAACAAGGAAGGGTTTAAAATAATATTTCATAAAGAAATCATGATCGGTAATAAAGGTAAACGACGGGTTATCTTATCACTTATTTCAAGCAAACATTTTGCCAATAACATCAACGATAACATATAGTAACTAACTGAATTCGACCTGTTTGTATATTTTAATAAAACTGATTATTGAATAATAAATTTTCAGCGTATCTAATATTTAAAACATTGAGATATTTTTTAGGTATTTAGATAGTATCTCCATTTTGTACATTACACTTAGTAATAAAATTATGACCTGCGTTTGTAAATACTCAATTTGTCCACGTGATTTGTTAATCGGGATACTGTCAAAAGACTGAGTAAATTGTTTTAATTATCTTCAATAACGAGGTTCCCGTTTGAATTGCTTATAAATCATACTCACGCGTCGTACAATCGTCTGCAAATCATACTTACGCGTACTTTATAAGATGTCAATTAATAATAATTCTACACACTCGTTTATCTTACGGCATTAATCGCAAAATAGTTTAAATATTCTTCGCGTGTAAGGGCAAACTGCGACGAATCATAGGGAATACGTGATTTTACTATTTAATAGAGATTTAAGTATTCATTTATTAAAATAAAGTCACTAGACACTGGATTGCTGGATTTACCTAAACGCATTCCTATGAGGAGTAGCAACAGTAATCTGCATACACTTAAATTATCCTTAGTAATATCACAGACAAGAGATACATTGAAAACATACATCTGTGTTTTCCTTAAATAGTCTTATTTTAAACTATATTTTTTATTGGGCAACCTTAACTACATAATCATATATACTTGTATACAGACAGACAAATATATATATATATATATACATCTTCAAATTATTCTGAATGTGTTTAATATGTACTAATTTCTGAATTACGGTATGGTAACGGGTAATAGCTATGATAATTAAACAAAAAAGCCTGTAAAAAAACGTGACAATACATAAAGATATAATGAAACGAAACGCAACCAAGGTCGCAATGAGACATTGAACTATGGAGCGTGTGGTCTGATGACCGACTGCAATCCCAAACTATTGCCAAATACAAATAGTTGAGCAATGAATTCATTGAATACAGTTATTTTATCATAACACTCATCCTAAGAACACTAACATCTTATGGTTGAATATTTTCTTGTTCTTATCTTATCTTATAGAGGGTCAATGACAAGACACGTGAATAAAAGAAAGGCAGAAAATTTTTTGTCCTTAAATATTTATAGATGCAATAATGTATACATGCAAGAAATAGAACCGGTGACCATCGGAAATAAAGCGGTGTGCTCTATCGCTGGACAACCGAGGCCGTCAAATTATAAAAAAATATTGTTTATGTAATTTCAAAAATACTAAACCACAACATAGATTAGTATTATTCATTTTAATGTACTAGGAAGAGATTTAGGTGATGATATAAGCACTAAGTCCTTGTACTTAATTGAAGTCTAGTCTAAACGTGTATATTAAGTTGGAACCAAACAGCTAATAATAGTCTGAACATAAATATATACATAAAAAATACAATTTACAGATCAGGGAATCATTAGATTCAATGTTGGCATATGCATAGTTGTTGATGCATGTGATTGATGTACACATCTAATAATTATAAACTTAAGTAGGAAAATTTTAATAAATTCTATTAACAGAGACTCTATAGAATACAGAAAATAAAACTAGAAATTATGATACTAAATAAAGAAACGCAAAAGTATTCTCGATCCCAAAATATTATTTTTCAGTTTGACAATGTGTACCGAAATATTGATACAATATAGGTAACAGCGCCAGGGTTCTATGAAGGAAAGTAACAAAAAGGTTAAATTTATCACCCAAGAAAAAACTACCTATATTAATTATTAATAATAAGTATTTTGTGAACGCCCTTTACCGCTGACGTTACCACAGCCACGTATTATAAAATCGCCGAAATGTTGTGATCACAAAAAATCAAGATATGGATGATATCTATTAGGTAACATTAGGTAGACATACATTTAGGTATATTACCTTACTATATAGTGATCAAATACTCATTCTCACAGAAGACAATGCAGATGTTTTAGAAACATTCATAACAAATTATTCTTATCGGAGATTGTGATATTTCTACAATGTTATTATACTGGTACTTTTAATATTCCTTTTGTAACAACGTCTATATAACTGTAAACCGTAAAAATAATTACAAACGATGTACGTACTTACCTATTTTCTCCATAAACGTGATAATTAACGGCCCTCGCCATCAGTATGGCGACCATCGGCCTTAGAGCTTTGCCCTGTCCATCGAAGTAGTAGGTAGCTATGGTGTTCAGTTCTGTCTGGTTTGTGTTTTTCTCGAGCTCCTGTCAATCAAAAAGACTACAGTCGAGTTGGTACCAAAATAGAGGTATAAAAATTAATACTATAAAGAAAATAATATAATTTAAAAATAACTAAATCCAGTATAAGGATAATGTAAAATAAAAATACTGAAAAAAAATTGTTCTTTTACATATTCACCCTTCTATTGAAAATGATTGAATATGGTTTCCGTCTTGTAAGAAAGAAAATAATTACTTATTATTTTCGTATTAAAAGTTTAATGTTGTTTTATTATATTACTTATTATTTTTACATTACAGGTTATTAAAATTCCCTTTATACAACGTAACTGCAATCTTTTTCAATACATAATATTGACTCTTAGTGTAATATTTAATAAATTTAGACAAACCCGTTTTATTTACAGTATATTTCCTTATAAAAATATAATACCTGTATAGACGAGTATTGCTAGAATTCAAGCAAGTTTTATAATAATTCTTCCCTGTATCACAAAGAAAGAATATTTAATTGAATATTTATAAATTCAAATGTATTAATATTGACCCTGGAACCTATGATTTTATCGTATGAGGTCATATTGTGAACAAAGATATTTAGCTAACAACATTTCGATGTGTAGATTCTCTTAGACCGTGGGTAGTTCGTAATCTATATTCAGTGCAAATACGTAATCTACCTATATGTTTATCGACAAAACATCTTTTAAACTCCCGGTTTAACTACCTAAACAAAACTAGACTCGTAAAATGTATTTTTAATTCTGCCTATAACTGGACGGACTATGAAGATAAATAGGCGAATGTTGCAAATACAATTATTTATAATCTCATTACTTTTATTATATAAGACGAAAAATGCATAAATTAGAAACGCGACTGACTTTTAGAGACCTTACTGACATACATCACTAATTTGTTAATAGTATCGTATCAACGATGAAACTTCCCGTGTGTCGAAATCAAAAACTATTTGGGTAGGGTCTCTCATATTGCTGATGGCAAAATTGATTTTTGCCCTCGACTCAAAAATAAGAAATAATCTTATAAAACATTTATTAAATAAATACCATTGCTATCGGCAATCACACGTAGTTACGCTACGCTTTCGTAGACGTTGCTACGAAACAGTTACGCGTTAATATTCCTCAACTTTGAATAAAAGTTTAAAGAAGTAATTATCTACTTGTAACAATATATTTTTAACTCAATATAAAATCTAGTGAACTAACAAAAGAAACTAACAAATACTATGAAATAATGTTATGTAAAATTCTCTAATAATTGCATTAAATGTGGAGTTTTATTCTCTGATAAATTCATTAACTGTATAAAAGCATTTTTTCAAAAGCCATTACAATATCGTAGCTTTATGCGCAATGTCTTTATTTTTTAAGGCTTCTGTAAGATATACCTATACATTTGTATACATGCAAAAATTAAATATATTAAAAACAAAATTACTGTAATATAAATAAATAAGGATTAGCCGTAGGATGGTGATCTTAAAATGGGATGATGTTATTAGCTTAGCTTAGGAAGCGCGAAGGTAAAATATTACAAATATATTCTTCTAATTCTTAATATGTCTGTAATATTTTACCCCAAAATGAAAACGAAGTATGTTTTTAATTAATTGGAATTATATAGAATATTCGAACATATTAACCCAACCTACAAAGACGATGAAACAAAAGGTAGTGTCGAATTAAAATTGGCACGAGCTGGTTGCAAACATCTTCTCACATCCGTAGACAATGACTCTCGGTATTTGAATTGCAAAATCTAACTAAAACTATGATTATTGTCGTAAACCAATTTTATTGTGTACAGGCAGGATGCTATATGCACATAATTGTAATACCTCTTTATATATAATTACGTTTGTGACTATGTATACAATACATGTTTATTGACCGACCTCAAAGGTTTCCAATTCTATTGTATTTTTGTGTACGTATTACGCAGTATCTTTTTCAATTGAGAACTGACTTCAATAGTTAAGAGTTTACTGAATATTAAAACGTTTCTAATTAATATATGATATAAAATATACCTAATCTATAATACAATAAAACTACTATATAACGTGCTTAACATGTGTTCATTGTTTTGTGTATATATTATTATTACTATATCAATAAACATTCTTACATATACCATATTTCGATCATAAATTTAACAAATTCGTCATTTTATTCATAGAGTATATATCTTACAATATGTCGGCCAGAACTTAATGACTTCCCTCTTCTGATTAACAATTCAAATGTGCGTTCTTAATATCGCAACGCAAAATACGTAGGTAGATACTATAAAACATTTACAACTTTAAAATTTAACATAGTTAACGTACCTACGATTAATATAATAAATATTAAAATTCGTTTAATATTTTGCATAAGGCATAATTTCATTACTTCAGTTATTGAAAGTCAGAAGAACTTAATTACGTGGAAATTCAACGGGTTTTTAAGTACTAGTATTCTGACAAAGCGAGGAATATCACTCTCTATTTACATTTAGATAAATCACAATTAATCGACCACACAGTAGTTGTAGTACGTAATACTTCCGCTTGCAAAATCATCAGTTAATTATCAATCAGCATTATTGATAGCAGGGCGAATCGGTGAGGTAGCGGGCCTGAGCCAGGAAGCCCGACATACTTTTCAGACACGTTATCGTTGTTACCAAATTTTAACTATTAATAACGAATACAGGCGTCGTAGAAAGTACCTTTTGGATAGTAGGATATTCAACGATGCAGATCTTAAATCATTCAAAAAGATCTTAAATCTTAAAAAATTCTTTTGTCAAGTAAAATCTTAAATTAAACCATGATGTGACCAGTTTTGGCGCAATATATAAAAATAAATACACAAATAAGTGAATAATAATATTCAAAAAGAAGCGACGACCTCGGTGGTCTAGCGGTCTAGCACACCGCTTTACGTCTAATGGTCGTGGGTTCGATTCCTCGCACGGCACAAACATTTGTATTCATGATTATGATTGTTTTTATCGGTCTGGGTGTTTTCTATGTATATTATGTATATATAAAAAAATATCTATGTATTTGTATCAGTTCACAAGCTATAGCTAGCTTAACTTGGGTCTAGATGGCGCTGTGTGAATTGTCCTGAGATTATTATTATTATATTATAATTAATGGAATAGAATAGATATAAAATGTTACTAAATAATTGTACACGCTACCAGCACACTATAGTCTCGTGATGCTGATGAACTTAGGTAATTTTGCTACTGTAACATTATAACTTTGGCAAGTCATTCAATGTTTAGTATAAATGCATCATTATTATTTTATAATTATGGTTATATTTGCATAATTGTCTCAATAACTTGAAACTGACCGGCGTCACCTTTAAAGAAGTTGACCTTCTGCACAGATAAGAGTAACTGCGGAAATTTACATTCTGTAAACATCCTGTAATACAATTTCCTAGTCGCAATTTCATACATACGTTTCAAAAATCATAATATACAAGATTATAACACTTTGTTGTCATATTTCATTAGTCTAATGTAATACATTATTAAGAGTAAATATGGACTTAAACCGGGAGACGTCGATAGGCTCACCCTCTTCCACTTTCTGTTCAAATATACCGAGCAATATGTGGGCATGGGCATGTCAATCTTTATGTTCACCACGATGTCGACAATAACAACGCCTGAGACTACACCCTCTGAGGTAACAGTCATGAAGGCATATTGATCATTGATTCATAATTTAAAAACCACGCACTGGTTTGTGGAGCTCTTTATTAATAAATATTACAAAATCCATAGTTCTTGGACTATGCCTTACAGAAACTCGTAGATACGTAAAGCATGTTCTAATATATATTACAAACCATATTTCAATGTCGAACATATTGCATCATATTTGTACAATACAGTAGATAGCAAAATTATTATTAGATTGCTATTAGAATATCAAGAAAATGTTTGAATAATAAAAATGTATGACAATGTACTTACATTCCCTTAGGGTTAATAAACCTAATCATAATGTGCACGAAAGAAGGCCAACATTCAAGTTTCGCGCAGTTTCACAAGGCGCACTTTCCACTGCTTGACTTGACCTATCGCAATACCCATTCATTATTATGGTAGGCATTTATTGAAATCAAATATAACATGTGTCCTTTATGGTTGTACTAGCACAGTAGAACTATAATAAATAAAAATATATGTATAGAGTTTTCTTATAATTTGTCGCTACTATATAGTAGGTATTAAGTATTACAGAGGCGTTTTTCAGTCTAATACACTGAAAATAAGAAAATTTATTATGCTATGGTAGTTGGGTAGGTAGGCAAGTTGTTTGTTATTACTATATAAATATAAAGAAATAATACATCACATATATAAATTAAAAAAACACTTGGTTAATATTCCAGCAGATGTTATTATATTAAAATTTTATAATATCATAGCTAGCTAATCAATGAGGGAATTTTATATTACTATAATAATATCTTATAAAAAAATATAACATCTGTAACTTAGTTACGGAACTAAAGCGTGTGTGTCTAGTATCTTGACCGGTTTTATTTATACCAGTCTTGTGACAGAACTATCTTCATTCCAGCTGATATGGTAATACTACATCCAAGAAACGGACATTTAGAAATGTACTAGCACCACCGTTCTCGCGGAGGGGCCTAGTTTTGTACGAGTTTTCCAACAGAAAGTAGGTAAGCAAGTAGCTGTCGCCACAAATACAGAGATATCGTGAATATATATTTATATGACGAACAATACGTATTATATATAAAAGGACTTCATATAAATAATGCGTAGTTTAATATTATTGTAACCAAGTTGACGTCAAATGTAAAAATAATAGAACAGTGGGTCATCTCACAAATTCACTACTATATATATACTATTTTTATCATTTATATATAAAAAATATCGTTATATCACGAGCATGGAGACAAAATCACAGACACAGCTAGTAACTTAATAATTAGTCTAAGTAAATCGTAACAGTAACGCAGTACATAAAGCGCAATTATCATCGACGTGCAAATTACACGAGCGAAGCCCGGCCGCGTGCAAACACGTCATGACTTTGACACACTTGCCACTCAATGAACACAACGACCAATCATTTTTTCATTTTGATTTTGACAATGAACTAACTGTCTATTGATAACCGTAGTGTCAATGGTTTCATAATAAGACCTATGTTTGCTGAAGAGATAAACTATAATGTTTTAGTTTACATTAAAAACAGAATCGCTTTGTTTACGTATATTATTGGTTAGTAAATAATTGTTAATCATTTATAATTAAATTTAATAATAGTAATGTGGGTTAGTGTCTATATAAATTACACAAAGACACGTAATGCAGTAATGTAATGTGTAGTTAATGCCTGTTTAATAATATTATGTATTTATTGTTTTTACATAATTGTGTATGCCATATTCGTAGACTAAACAATAAGTTAGGCTAGAAGGATGTTTATGAGCAAGTGTCACAACTACCTTAAAGCTTAAAGTCAGAATAAAGTGATATTATTTATTGCAATAGAAAGTCTATATCATGTTATTGTTACATAAAACGAATTACATTTTTATATAGTAAATATGTCATGCGTTAAAAAAGTAGTGAATTTTAATTTATTGTCAATATATATTAGCTTTCATTGATATTAAATTATTTATTTCAAGAAAACTATAAATGATTTATCGTTTGAGGTCCATGTTTGTTTCATTAAAAAAAATTGATTTCACAAGTCTAAAAGACTACCATACCCGATAATATATATGAAATATATAGAAATGTCGAGTGAATTATTATAATTTATTATTATAGGAATATCATACTATTATTTTGAACACTGTCTTGCATTTTTTTACGAAAACGTAGTAAAAATTTTTTGACTGTGATTTTTACTTAGAATAACATACACTGTCACACTTTGTAAAATTAATATCTTTGTAAAATCATGAAGTAATTTATCGCAAATTAATTCGCTGGTCTAATGTAAAACTCGAAAAAAATTGTGCTCAAACGTTGCTGTTGATGTCAGAATTTTATCTTAATCGATTAATATCCTAATGACTTGATTTTTAGGCCTAAAAGTCTCACCGCTCGAATATCTTCGTATATTCCGTTGAGGTCATCTTCAAGTAAACGATAGGGGTCGACGATCTGTGTGCCATAGTCAGGTAATGAGCCAGTGTTTGTGCTCTGGAGACTAGATGCCAAGCGACGAACCAACCCCGCGGTTGCACTGGTACTCGATGACCCACAAGGCGGGCCGCAGGTTGTTACTCTCTGTAACAATATAAGATTGAATTAAATAAATATTTATTATTTAATTATACATATATACTATATACTATTAGAAGGAAAACGGTCTACTTAAAATGTAATTTTTTGTCACATTTACATTGGTGGCAGATTTGCTTACTGGACTTTTATTCTCGTCATTAACAGTAAATAAAACTTTGTGATCAAAAAATTAATTAATCCACCTAAAGAAATATATTTGCTACAAATAGATTTTCTCCACAAAATGACAACCTTGAAAACCCTTACAAGCCATAGGATATTTATATTATACCATAGGTAATACAGACTAACAAAACCGCGAATTACAGCTAGTATATAATACAAATGAGTCATGCAATTGAAATTTGTAATTTCAATGAACATTTTATAGTAACTATAAGGTCAATCGAGATTGAATTGTGACCGCTAATGACTACAATATAATGATCGTAGATCGTGATTTGAGCTTGTGTAACACGAAGCACATGTGACCTAAGATTTAATAAAATTATAATTTGCAGGGCACTTGGATCGGCCAGGGAAGATGATTTAAAGAAGAAATTTGTATAAAGATCGTTATCAAATGTTGCACATTGCACTGAATAGCGCCATTGGTTGCATGCATGCAAACTATTTGAACACATTATAGTGTGAAGATTAAGAGAGCAGTATCAATAAAAAAAAACCGTTCCGGATGGCCCCTTTTTGTACTCCGTGAAAACAACTCTAATAATCAGACATCTGTATCACTCACATGTCTGTATTACAAACATCTGTATCACAAACACCATCAAAAATGCCTGCTATCTTTCATATCGATGTAACCGTAAATTTCGCGATTGATGTCATAAGCACACGCCCATACACGCTCCCGACGAAACTAAAAGCTATCTGTGACCAGCGGCAGTAGATAAATTCGAAAAAAAATAATCAGACATATTATTACTATTCTTTATCCGATGTATACTAAAAACCTTTTTACAAGAGAGTGGCCTAGTGATTTAGTTTTACATCCAAGATGCCGTGAGTCCAAATCTAGCGACACAAAAAAATATTTTTTGAGTTTATATTGAATGTGATAAAGGAAATGTCGATATAAAACCAAAAAAATAATCTAAAGAGCCGGCGGTAGGCTTGCCCCCTGCACAGCAGCAACATCGACAGTTATTAAGAGTCGTGTCGTGTATTGTGTAAAAAAAATATTATTTAAAGTACAAAGTGGTAGTAGTTGTATAGCGTAGTGGCGAAGGGTGCGGCGGTGCCCTTAACTATATGGCGGCGGCAGTGACCGCGATACGCGTTTCGCAATGGGTTTATGCAACTGCAGGCGAGTGCAGTCCGCACCTGATGGGCCCGACCAACTACACGTTGCAAAACCGACACGATACACGTATGTATTTGCACGTACGATACCATTTAGGAATGCCGGAAAAAATAAATATATTTCATTATAAACTGGAATATTCACATTATACGTCTTGTAAACCCCCAAAATACATAATTGAGAATTATTTTATTTTTTAAGTTCAAAAATGTATGGTTCCGAAGGCCTTTATAATTAATTATTTATAATTTCATATGAAAATGTCAACACTGTGTAAACTTACAGCTGAAACTGATATAGATGAGTAAAGGATATTTAAATAATTATAATATTCACTGTTGATTTCGAATTACTTATTACTGTACATAGAACCATTAAAAGTACATCCTTCCTACAAATAACCTTCATTTCTAATAAATATATTAAAATATTTTTGTAACCAACCATGACCAATTACTAACAGCAATATTCAACTAAATTGTAAGCTACTTAACGAATCACAATAGTATCTACTTAATGGTGCGAGGTAAAATAATGATCATTTAGTCAGTAGACTATAAGTCATATTATCTGCAAGTACAATACAAAAAAAAACTGATTAATTTCAAGTTGAGCTATTTGATGCATTATATTATATTTAATCTATCTATAAACATTATAAAGAGGTAATGTTTAAGTATGAATGTTCGGGGGTACTCTCCGGCACTACTGATACGAATTTGAAAATTCTTTTAGTGTAGTTGGAAATCCCATTTATCGCGATCTATATAGAGTGATGTCACGCTACGACCAATAAAAGCAGAGGTGAAATAAAAAACTAGCAAAAATGAGGAAAATGCAGACAAAGTTACTCGCGTTTGTACTAACAAAATGCACTAGCATTATAAAAATCTAACAATAATATCAATTACGTTAAGTACGGCTAGTACTGTGACGTATTAGTTATTGGCCTTATATTTTTAGGGTTCAGAACAAACTATAGAAGATAATACTAAACCATTATCATATATTATATAGATACAGATGGTAATGAACCTTAATAGATTTTTAATACGTTTCGCTCCGATGAATCTCCTGTACCAGGTAATCAAAATTATGATAGCATGTCCCCAGGAAAGTATCCCCTACCTACACCCACAGACTAAAGTAAAATTACAGTTACGAGTTCAGAAAGCACTGCAAACTCGCGAAGGGTTTGCAGTGCTTTTTGAACTCGTCAACATATTTCAGGTACAGCCAACTAATACTATTTGACATCCATTACATTTTTTCTGGATATAATTCCTCAGCTTGCTACACGATTCAAACACGATATGTTGCAGTTAAAAAGTGAACACAGAATTATTATATTGCTTAACACTTGTACACTTTTCGGCTATATCCTTAGTACGTGTAATACGCCACAATGACGTTTATTTACGTAGAATAAATTACTTCCACCCGATTTCACACGCGCCTATGTAAGAATACGCGTGAACACAACACAGTAATCAGATATTCTGAATAATATTAAATAAATACGATGAATACTATTATTTTATGAAATAAATACATACATATATATTTATTAATTAAATAATAAACTATTTTATTAAATTAAATAAATACGATGAATTATTATTATATCAGTTGTTACCACGTCTCCGTTTGCTTTTTTTAAGATAAACGATAACTCAGGTCTATTCTCGTGACACAATCTAGCTTCATAAAAAATTTGATTAGGACCCGCCGTTCAGCTGTTTAGGCGGGAATAGACAACAAACATACAGATGTATATATTTTAGTATTTATTTGTTATTTAATACCTATTAGGATTAAAAAGAATTGTAAATAATTATAGTTCATTTAATTCTATAACGAATCAGATTATATACGTTCATGAATGTCATATTAAGGTTTGTATGAGACTACATTCCAGTTTCGTAAAAAAATTATGTAAAAGGATTTAACAAGCTAATGCACCATGGCAAACAGTATACATGACAAGAATCACGATCTTCACGTCATCGTCATGTGACGCATTTGGGAACGCACATTCGCGTTGCCATTCCGGAAGGCTAAATATTCATGCCTCTATATCCTGCTATTTCAATGTCACATCTCACCTTCAAATCAGAACATTTCTTACAAATTAAGCTGCTTACCAGCAGAAATATGTGAAATGGCGATACTCACAAAGATATATTTGTACAAAGATTCTTTCTGGTAACTATTACCGTACATACTCATAATATTCAAAACATTAAATAGGCAGGACAGCGCATGCATGTATCTGCACATCATACATAACTATTAAACTCCAAGATTAGCAATTCAAAAAAGTATGTTAATTGAATAATGATAACATGAACATAATCTACATATGTATTTGCGTGTGTAAAATAAAGTAATAGTCGGTTATAATGCCTAATCTTTTTTTCGGAAATAGTATAAATTAGATGCGTAATGATATTTTTCTAATAACTTTTCTGTATTATACAGCAGGCTATTGAAAATGCGGACAAAAAATGCACTGAATGTAATATAGCGAATACTATTTTTTCTTAATTTGCAAATATTATTCTACTACAGTTACAATTTCCAGAATTAATTCATTTAATACTGTTATGTTTTCCATTACAGTACAATTGAGTTTGGAATCTATTCTGTCCGTTAGCCCCGTTCTCTACCAAACCAGAACACAACAATTATTGCTACTCATTATTACATGAAAGCATCTAGCTACACTTGCATTAATACAAGAAACATATAATTTACTTAATAGTCAAAAACCGTTATGTTCTTTTTATACTGTTCCCAAACTTATTGAAAATGTAAAATATAATACCGTCAATTTTTATATACATAAGAATACATTATAATTATTCATTTTTTTTAATTAATTATTATATACAATACTATTTGCGATAACAAGGTCAAGATACATGAAAAAAATATTAGAAATCATCAAGAAATACTTACACAATTGTAGTCTATCCTGTTTAATTAATTACCGATGCATTTGACTATTCTAGTGACTTTATTTATAAATATTTCAAAATTAAAATCGATTTTGTATTCTATAGTAAATATATATTCTATTCCCAATTCAACAAATACTATATTGATAATGAGACTTTTATTGAGCTTGCATCTTAGTTCCAACATACGTCATTGCAGAAAGACGTAATATCGGCATGAAACGTTCACCATATCTACATGAAAAAGCATATTAAACCCGTACTTCGACATAACATACACATGAAACCAGAATGTTATACTCGATTATAAAACCTGTATGAAAGGCTAAAAACTAAACGAATTACGTTACGTTACAATCTATGCATTTATGAAATAAGAAAAATGTATTGATAAACACACGGTAAAAAGACGTAGACGGTAAAAAGGTAACGACTTTATCAAAACAAATACAAATTGAAACTTTTTTCAAAATTATAATGGTATGGATTACTAATCCATTCTATATGTATTTTTTTTTTGATGTAGCAGGTTTAAGTAAGTCAGTCCCAGTTAAATGGTATTCGACGTCAGATCGACGAGCATTGATGATGATGTTTAAGATTTACGTCGACATCAATATAGTTGGGGAGCGCCGGATGTGAATGATGATACATATTGAGCTGCACAATCAAAGAAATTCAATCATCATAAACCAGTGGTAATATTTAAAATATGTAATGGCTTAATATGTACGAGAAATAGAATTCCACTTATGAAAGCTAATACCTCCGTATGACAAATCAGGAACTGTTGTTTATAATACGAAATACAAAACCGTGGTCGATGTAAATGATGAACAACATAGCAGCACGTAAAATTGCATGTGTGAGTACCACTGCACATAACAATTAAAACTTGATAGAAAGTGAGTGTTTCGTTCGTTAGCCGATGTTCTTAAAATAGAAGTGAGCTGCAATTGACACGTCTTATTAATTGGCTGATCGCCGCCAGCCGTTACGTGAATCGTCAGCGTCAACCGTTTTGGTGTGTGGACAACCAATACATAACATTAATATGCAGTTATTTATCAAAATATTCTAAACATTGATTTGTTGAATCCAGAACAATGAAACGCACATCATTTTGAAAGCTAGCTCAAAAAAGTATTATCATAGTGATTTCATTATCAAATTAAAGATTTTAATTTATAATGTTTTTCATAATAATTATAGAAACCCGCATATTTTGTGATATTAATAATAAATAATAAAAATAAAATTAAAAACAGGTACATAAATATCCAAAACAATGTATATTTGTATAAAAACTTAATAAATTAGGAATTTTATCGTAAAAATATAAACAAATTAGTACAAATACATTTTTTAAATTTATGTTGTATGTCTGGAGACTACAGACTGTTACCGAGAGTAAACTTGGTTAACCGAATTCCCTTTTTTATATCACGATGGTGGTAACAGTCATACGGCCCATAGATGTTGTTTATAAACAGTTTACGTAGCCTATGGATGTCTGAAACAACAGTACTCTTTATATACGTATGAAACTGTTCATGAGATTACTTATCCACAGAAGATTGACGACTGATTAAGTCCAAATACTCAATGTTTTTGGATATTGACAAATTTAATAGTATTGTACTAGATGCAATTATAATTTTATATAATGAGAGATTCATATATTTGACTCAAATAGAAATTGGAGTAAAAATCTACTTACATTTATCTCAATGCCTACTACAATGCCAAAATAGAAACATATTAGGATAATCATTTTGTAACTATAAATATATAGAATATTTCAAGGTTGATTGCTATTTATTTATACTAATAGTTGTCAATAATTTATTTACGTATGATCATAGGCTTAGTAATTTACATGCAGCAGTCATGCAATTAAAACTATTTGCCTCTAAGAGCATCGCATGCAGAAAATTATTTAAGTTTAACATAATCAACCATAAGATGATATTGACCCTTTTAGTGTTAACACGGACACTTAATATTCTACCTAATAACTGCCTTATATTGGCAGTTTGTTCTTAAATATAAGTATTCATTTATTTAAATTGCATATGTACTATTTAATACAATAACATATGTGCACAAGGTAACATATCCTTTATTAAGAAGCCTTCTTGTAGACAATCGTAACTTCATTTACGTAGAATGCTGATCAAATGAGTTTATTAAGTAAAGTTCTCCACTCGACAACGTTATATTTTTAGTGTGATGTCAAAAACTAACATATCACAACAGTTTCGAAAATTATGCACCGATTTAATAATAATATATGATATTGTTTGCTAAATTGCAAAGATACTCAAAACGTACAACTTATTTAGAAAAACTATAAAACAATAAATAAATAAATTCTATTGAAAAAATCATTAAAGTGGTTGTTTCTAAAAGTATTGGCCTTGTACTAGGCCTTGTGACATGTACTCTAAATAAGTGGATTTACAAATTATTCCTCATAATTTTAATGTAGACAAATATTTTCGGTCTTCTTTGCAATATCTATAACAATTGTAAATAAAAATATATCATTGTCAAACTGCCTTTGATTGACAAATATGACACTGACTGATTGTCCGGGGGACATAAAACTGTAGTCACTGAAATCTCGCTTAGCAGAAGCATAAAAGAAAAATTGGAATCGAGAACTCTCCTTTTAGGGCTCGATTGACAGAATTAGGTGAAACAGTTAATTTTTAATAAATAAATATATTAATTAATGTAAGATTAAATTGTGCCCTTTACATCTTCACTTATAAGACCGTTAACTCAATGTACATGTAATTGATCCGATGTGCAATTACCAAGCCACAGATTTTATTAGTACTTAAGAGCAAGAATGTGGGTTAAAGGCGGCCGCCCACCTGCCTAGGTTAAGGAATCAAGGGCCTTGCTATTTTATTAAAATACTAGCTGTTAATTTAATTTAATTTTTCTAAAATAAATGTTTTTTTCTAAAAAAATTTCAATTAGATTAGACAATGAATTAGATTAGAATGAGTTCACACGAGCAAAGCCACAATAAATAACATAATATTTTACGTAACAATGGGTTTCACATATAGTATTTGATTAAAAAGGAAACTAATTTACTTGCCCTTGATTAAAGGTCGTTCCTCTTTATGGGCACACTACAGAATTTCAAATTAAATTCACCTTGTTTTATGCAATTCTCACGATATTAGCATAATAGTAAAGACATAGGTACGTTTTAAGTGTAAACAAAACATTATATTTACCATAAACATTAAGATCCTAGCGTTAAAAAGAGCTGTACTTTTGTAATAAACTTCTGCTAGCTGAAAATTACTGTTCTAAGTGGGCATAAGGTTTTATTATGCACATTGTCTAATATAAACCAATACTAAAAATTCCGATAAGTAGAAAGATATATATATATATATATATATATATATATATACAATAATCAATAATTCCAATTATGAATACAATTATTTAGCAATGTACATTCAATTTAATCTGGTAAATAGTAATGTTACGCATTAAGGTAAATTAAGACGGAAACAGAACGACATCATCTTTATTAAGAGAAAATACTATTAAAACATTAAACTACGTCATTAAAACAATACGCAGAAATTAGTGAAACTGTATAAATGAGGAAAAATAAGTCAAGTATTGTTCAAATGTAAGGCGTAAAAAGATGACAGAATGGGCTACTATTCGTTTCAGCATATAAAAGTAAAACCCGATGAAAGATTGAACCTTCGCCAAGGATGTTACATACATTGTAGTTCTAATAAATAAGTACGTATAATAATTGAAAAAAAATTCTATCAGCATTTCATTAGTAAAGATCACGTAACCATGAGTTGGATGAAACTTTAAATTATTTTATCTTGGAAAAAATTGCTTCATTCCATGAAATTAATTTCATGGGATAAATAATTTTTTTCCAATAAGTTTAGGGTGGCCACAGGTTCACAATATATTCTTATTTACAAGTATTACTCTCATACAAGTAAATAACTTCTTTTTAAAAATTAATACGTTGAATACTATTAAGTACAATCTACATCGAGACATTGGTATTTAAAATATGTACGTAGATACATAAATTCGTGAAATTCGAATAATAAATTGCATGAATACGCCTCATGAATAATCTCTGAAATAAATATAAGTTCCAATAGTAAGTGCACAATAATAAATCCACTGGTGAACGTAAATTTTATTTCCATGATATCAGATAAAGATATTAACACCAGAGAATACTTCCTGTAAAATGAAAAATATATTCAATACAATAAATTGACTGAGAATAACAATCAGGACAGATTGAAAAACCTTGATTATCCGTGAAAGGGATTTTTTGTTCATTTCATTTAATATTTTTTATTTTTTCTATTGTGCTGATAATATAAAATAATAAGTCGGTAAACAGATGTTATAGTAAATTATAAATAAATCCCCTTATCTACTAAACTTCCCTCCCTTGACTACTAAACTTACTTGTACCTATAATCACAGTTCTCTCTTCAAGGGCAAATAGGCGTTGCGATTTGGCGGATACATTCCATTACCGTAATACCAACCGCCATTTTACATTTAGTGCAGTAATATAACGCTATTAATCAAACAAAACACAATCTAAGACAAATGAATGCAAATAAGGTTTCCAGTAAAAACATACTACGTAAATACTTTGCCAACACCAACAAAGAAAATTGAGAAGGCGTCTAAAAAGTATGTGTTAAAAAGTTTTAAGATTTCATGCAACCACAGTTTTAAAAGGTCCGTCTCTAGAAAACGTTCAACAGGGTTCACAACTATGGTAAATATTATATTAATTATTATAGATAATATTGGTTGCCCTTTTCTGTCGTTATTTTTGGAAATCTAGATTGTCCGCTGTGTCCACTAATCTAGATTTCCAAGGAAATGACAATAGCATTATACAACTTTTGAGAACGAAAATTAAACTCTTTTTACATTTTTGATCTATCAATTATCCAAGTCTAAATCTGGAAAGTCTGAAAATACGACTAAAATCAATAAAAAAATATACATAGGTAACGAATCTAGTTAATTGTACTCAACGGAGACAAAGGCACTGACAGCTGCTGCAGCTGCTCCTCTTGCACAGTGCTTTATTTTATGTTTAATTAAATTATTACTGATATTTACATTAATCTATTTTTCTAAATTCAATTTCATGATATAAATATAATGTTCTTCTGTCTTTTCGACTTTTACATGTTCCAATAAATTAATTAACTACAGATATAATTTATCTACTTTAGTCATATTTATAAAAGAAATAGCGGTAATACAAATATGTCTATTATATCTATATAATAAGTACTTTTAGATAGGTAAAACTGAACGCTCATGGTGCTACTACGCACAGCGCTCTATTTTTTATAAATTTGACATTGTTACATAGCTAAAGTTCGATATTATAAAAACAAAAATTTTGATATCATCAGAATTTCATTTGCCTATACCGTGTCTATATTAACAAGAAAATTCATTACCGTATTAAAAAAAGCAGGATATCTTTATGCTCACATACGATAGTAATTAGATACTAAAATTTGTACATGTACAAATATAACAGGTTTAGAAAAGTAGGAATCCACTAACAATTGTAAATATAATTAAATAAAGACCAATCGACAGCATCGCCATCTAGTCTCATAAGTCTAGTAAGATAAGCTTTTATATAATAGATTTGCACAGTATTAGGTAAAACAGTTATGCAGATAGTACATCGCGTAGTGTCGTAAATCAAACATCAATTACACGACGGTAGTTGCTCAACGTGAAACCCATAGCCCTTATCAAATAACGACACGTGTGCAAGCGACGACAATTAATATTGCTTCCACAGACTACGTTGATGAGTTCATTGTTTGCAAGTGCTGACCGAAACGCTAAATATTACTCAACTATACTAGGCTAAGCACGCAGTGGTTGCAAGGACGTCTAGTAAACGGTGACCCCTTCCTCGGTTAAATATAATGTACATTTGACAAACATGCAAACACTGTGCTAACTATTTGCCAGAAGTCTATCTGTAATGTTTCTAACTCTAAAAACAATAACTATATGTATCTATCAAAATATCTCACTGAATGTTACACCCGCTAGAAATATTGTTTAATAGGTACTACTGGAATTGGCAAACATACAAGTACTGCAGTGTTGACTGTCGTCAATAAATATGTTCATCACAATGTATATAGTTATAAATTACTCTGTGATTTGATTCTTAATTTGAAAATAAAATACTAAGTGCTTGTAACTGTAATTGTAATATTATATAATAATTATTTGAGTATTTGTTTGGGTGCGTGCTGCTAACTTAATAATATGTGGCTATGTTAAAATGCGTATTTATAAATAAATAAAAAACAGTCACCAGCTGATCCAAGGCTATGGTCTCTACGTGTCACAATCTCAATCCCACGCGAGTACATCAAAACTCTGACAAGCTTTACGCAATTAAAAGTTTAATATAATACTCAATGAAAATTAAACGCGACCGAAGTAATATGTGAAAATGTATTCAGTTTAGAGAACACCTTTACGAAAAAGCAATTATATTTTTCAGAACTGAGTTTGAGGATGTCACATCATTACATTATTTGTTCATAATAAATAAATGTTAAAAAGTTTTCCTTTACCACATATGGACAAAGTCGACGTCTGTTTTACGTACATATCTCACGGCATTTTAATGGCTCAGGGAATTTTCTTTTTCTATTACAAATATTTCAGACAAGTGCTGGAAGCATTATATGCTATTTATAAAGAGCCCTAACTAACAAAACACCTATGGTTGACGCTAGAAATATAATATATATGAATACACTAAGTATAGCCTTGTAAGCCTATGAGACGTGAACATTGACTCAAAAGGAACAATATGGAAGCTTTTGAAGTGTGGTATTGGAGAAGGATGGAAAAAATTAGCTGGAAAGATAAAATATGCAATTAAGGAGTAATCAAAGGATATATGTATATAATAAAGAAAAGCTCATAAATATTATTGAGAATAGGAGGGGGAAAATATTGGGACACTTGATAAGACACGACGAAGTTAATAATAATATAATCGAAGGAAAAGTAGATGGAAAGAGAGAAAGGGGAAGACCAAGACACAGCAATATCAAGCAGGTCGGCAAGTCGAAAAGAAAAAGTCGGAGTCGTGTCGTATCAATAACTAAAAAGATTGATGGACAATGGTAAGAGCTCCATGGACAAGAGTGAATGAAAAAGTGTCAGTTGACCAACATTATTTCTAAATGATTACTGTAAAGAAATAGGAAAATTAATATTTAGTACAATAATTCAGTCAACCTTTACACTTAGACACATTATGCAAATCACATACACTTCAAATAAAACAGCTAAGGTATACCAAGTGATCATGTACATAAGTCTTACAACATAATAATTATAGGCGTCCATTTTTATGTAAAATTAGTTTGTATTATTTTTTGTGTACATATTATATGATAATTTAGTTCGTGCGGTATGTATAGTTATTGAATACACATAAAATTTTATAAGTATTTACTTGTATAAATCCTATATACAACTACATATGTGTGCTATTGATTGGTTTGGTGGTCTTTAGTGGTGGCGGTTTACATCAGAATCCATATTCATCAAAAAAAAATTACAGATCCAATTAGGCATGCTATATTGTGTTGTATCTATGTAACACTAGTACCCTATAATATATATATACCCTATATATATATATATATATGCACTATGTCATTGTGCCAGGTTAGTTTTTTTTATACTATGATTGTGGCAAACAAGCGTACGGCCCATCTAATGGTAAACGGCTACCAAAGCCTATGGACGCCTGAAACACTAGGGGTGTCACGTGGTGGTAGGAAGTCCTCTGAATTCGCACTCCGAGACCACTTACGGTGCAGCGTGTGAGGACGAATTCCCTGTCGATGATAAGCGGTGCGATGGTTCCTTAAACAATACAAGTCAAGATATGCCTATCGTATACGTAACGCAAATTTTCAGGTACTCCTATTATTCACCGACTCTGTATAAATTTTGTTGATTCTTTCGACTTTTATAGGGGATAAGTGTTTTTTATGCCTACTATAATTATTTCCGATGGTGGTACACCAATAGACAATGAGAGAATGAGAAGTCAGGGTATATCTATAGCGAATTCATGTTCTTTATCTTTACATATATAATAAAATTATAAAGACATCATAAAAAAGAAAATCTGACGATTGACGTTTGTTGTTAATACAATAAATAAGGTTGTTACACAATAATGTCGACTCGACTGAACAAATAGTTATGTGTTCCGCATTTCTACCGAACTTCATTTACGCAGGACGTTACGTGTAGCACGACATACGTACCCGAACAATTCATTCACTTGATAATTAACATTAAAGCAAATGTTATTATAGACTGCATTTCATTATTCGACTAATTCTTACAAGTACTATTGTAGGTGGGTATTTAACAACAGCAACAGAAGACCCGTCATTTATGTCTGATTTAGACAAAACGAGTTTATTGTAATAATTGGATATGTAATATTGAAGTACAATAGCAATAAATTCTAGCATTCAAAATGATGCGAGATTATCGTTGTGTATTTTATGTGACTATTTGTTTTTTAGCTTGAATGTCACCTAAAAACTAAAGTTTAAGACAAATGAGGTAGATAGAGTCTTCACGCAGTATGGAGTATGCATAGAGCTGAAATAAAAGCTAACGAAATCTCCGAAATCTGTAGACCATGAACGGGTAGTGTTATATACACAATTTTGTCAAGTTCAGTTCATATATACAAAAATTTTGTTTTATTAATATAGAGTGGAGTATTAAAGAAAATCGAATCACTGTGATTGCATTACACAACGTAAGTATGGAGCCAAATACAATTTTTGGCAATTGGCAAAATTTTAATGGCTAACAAAAAAAGGAAGGGAAAGATTTCGAAGAAATCCTGTCAGAAAGCAAAAGATTTTATCTCGCCAGATGAAGATAGCTCCTAGAACCATGTCGCGTATTTTAAAAGATGACATAGGTCTTGCAGCCTATAATTGATGCACTGATTATTACTGACTAAATACTAACTGATAATTTAAAAAAGAACAGGTCAACAGAGTATGACGTGATCATTATCCCACTTAAATGATGGTTTGGTGGGATGTTAGCTAGGGAGTGACTGAGCCATATTTTTGTAAAATAGGTGTCAAAACATCGGTACAAGTATATCAAGACATCATTCTTGAGAAGGTGGTAAAGCCCGCTTAACAACACCATGTTCTATAAACAATAATGGTCTTTTGAGCAAGACTCTGTGCCAAATCATAAAGCTCGATCCACCCAGCTTGGTTGGAAATGAACGTTCCGGCCATTATCAAAGCTGATGACCACCGTCTAGTTCCGATTTTAATCCGCAGGATTATGAGCTATGGTCTATTTTATGAAGTATGGCTTGCTGTAAACGCCATGATAACTTGGAGTGACTAAAGCAATCCATAAGTTTGGCAGTGAAGAAATTCTTAGTTTTAGTTAGGCATCAATAAAAATTGATGCCTAACCAATGGAGATAATTTCGAATAGGTTGTAAATATGTTTTTAATGTTTTATATTAATGTTTATACTAATAGGCATTATAGTAATAAATGTTATTCGCAATATAAAAAAATAAAGATTTCTCCTCGTAACAATATTTATGGCTAGACTAGGTACATTCATGCATAAGCACAAGATGCACATTAACGCAATAAGAAATGTCCTCCGTCTACAGGCTACGAACGCCTAAATATATGGAGCAGATTGGTTTACATAACGACATACAAGGTCAATGCCCGTCGATTGAACTAGAATAAAATAAGAAAGGCTGCATAACGCTCCTTGTTAAAGTTACCCAGTTTTCGAGCTATTAAAAACTAAAACGAAACGTCTCACAACTTTCACTAATCTATAATTTACGTAGTAAGTCTCCCAACGAATAGGAATAGTTTGTTGTTTATATTCAAAGAAGTTTTTATGTAGGAGTTTTTATATATTTTATAGAGGAGGAAAGTCACACTTTATGTCAAAATGTCACAAAAATTAATATGTAAACCGTTCAATAGTATTGTTATTAACAACTTCAAACATTTATATAAAGCAAACTCGATGTTTTCGAGTTTTGCTTTTGTTGTTTGTGTAATTTCATATGGTTTTCATTAATGAAGGAAGGTAGGTAGGCTTTCGGAAGGTATTCCTTCCGAAAGCTTTATACATACTTAGTACAATTACCTCAGACGCTATGATTATTAAAAACTTGCGATTTTAACAAGGCACAAAATTATTTACTTACAATATATAGTTATTATTATTATTCATTGCTGGGGACTCTACCAAGTATTTACCCTGTCGCATTAACGTGAAAACAAAAAACGCGACCTGACTTCTAAAATATCTCGTACAACTAGGTATGTACCTACAACAAATTAGTTAATTACTTAGTATTCATTAAATAAGTAGGTAGATTGGTAATAGTACTTAATTGTTCAATTAGTGATATTACATACGTATTTGAATTTTTATGCGTATTTGGATATTTTGAAGTAAAAGATGTTAGTCCAAAATATCTAACTATAGTTAGATATTCTATGAAAACTTCCTTGAAAACAAAAAAGTGAAAAAAGACTTGGTAGATAAATTCAAAGAAATCAGCTAGTAATCAGTTGCGTTTGAAGGAGCAAATGAAATATTAATGCGAAATATAATTGTTACTTAGAAAGTTTTGCGCTAGTTGACGAGATTGGACATTGCATGCTCGCACGCTGCTCGAGAAAGCACGCGACTCACGATGCGCGGCACGGGCATGCTGTTGCCCAGTTGCATTCTCAGGTCCACTGCTCTCAAGCAGTCAAGACCTACTCATAGTTCAATAAGTTATAATAAGTTCATATCATAATCTGATTGACAATTACGATATAGTTATTGTGACGATCTAGTCTAGCCTAAGTGAAATAAGCCGCGTCACCGAAATACCTAACTACCTATATATACTATTTATTTGAAAATAAAAACTTTATTGAAATAAAAATTGCCAGATATATACATACGTATATCTAAATAAAGTATATATAAAAAGTATATGTATTTAAGATTTAAAAACAGTTTAAACAAAAAATATTTTCTCATTTGACCGGCTATCAGATTGGGCAAGTAAACTCGTATCTATTAAAGTAATCTTTAAAATATGGTGTCAATATCTGCTAGGCCTTTCTATATACCATTTGTCGGTATATTGTATACTTAACCTACGAAATTCAGTTACTAATTGTTTATTTATGCAGAAACCGCGAAAAAGATAAGCTGATTTATCATAACTAATTAAATTCCCAAAGTTATACTTCCTTTATAAAAAATAGGACGATTGGCACATTTTGATCTATAATAATATGTATTGACTGAAGACATCAGTGTCTTGTTTATAGAAAGTAAAAGTTATGAGTACCTTCACAACTACAGTGAAAATCATTGAACAAACTCAATAAATCAGCGGGGCGCGTGAAGCGACCCACTATCTGTCTATGCTACGACCTGAAGAGATTTCACTTTTATTACTAGGAGTAAATATTACCAATTTGACTCTAATTGTGTGTTACCTTATAATTCAAATTTATGTAGACCATAATTGTGCTTGTCTCATTCAGTAAAATTCATATTTTCCTAATCAGCTGACATGAATGAGGTTACTGTCATGCTTGGTGTTATGTAAAAGACCTTCCCAAGACTGAACGTAATATTATAACGTGTGTTTAGGATAAACATGACAATTGTAAATTCTATGATAACATAATATTTTTTCATTCAAAACGAGTAAAACTATTAAAAAAATACTATCTAACCTGACATGTCTTTCCGAATATTCGTAACGGGGATGGTCCAGGAGGTTTGAGTTTCACAAATACAGTCTGTCTTCGAACTTTATGTCCAAATTGACACAGTAACTTATCTTGAACACGAGCACAGAGCCTACTCGAAGTTAAACACGCCATAGTTATAACGCTTGAGGACATGAACTACATTACACACATTAAACACAGACGTTCGCCTTTTCCTCCCCACTTTCATACAGCTGATTGTCAACCGCCATTTTAAAATGTTGCTACCTTCCCGCTCTATCTTTCAATGTGTGTTCACAGCACAAAATAAACCATAGACAGCAAATATTCATATTAACTCTCATGTCTAATAATCTTCCTAAATTACAAATATGTAATATACCTAACTACATTTATGTTTCTTTTTGTACTTATTTATTTAGAGATCCTACTATCATGTTCTTTTTCTCGTCTATAATAAATTCTTTACGTGATGTAATTTCTTGCTTTTTACAACGTTCAATAAATCCTGCATAATAATATTGTATTCAGTCTGAAAGTGAGCTCACTTGAGATTTGGGCATGTAGTCTCGTACTTGTGCATTACTATATAAATATTAAATACTATTTCTCATACATATCTTATCTGTGCCCAGTTCGGTATATCTGTGCCTTGCTGCTGTTGTAATTTTTTTTTCTTGTATAGTTGTAGACAGTACTTTATACATTTTCTTATATCTCATTAATAAAAATTATTTTTTTAAATATTTAGTAATTTTATGAGTTGCTTAATAAAGTAATATAAAATGATGAATATTCATTTTAACAATTTTATAAAAGCACTAAAAAATGTTGAACGCATTATTTTTCATAGCATGTTCGGGGGGCCACCAAAAGGTAAAAATCGTTGTTCGTTAAGTAATTAGCAATTCTACTTTAAGTATGAACGGGTGCATCAAGAATACACACTGTTAACATTTTTGATCTTCGGTACTTTTACTTTATTATGGAATGGTTAACCTGTCTGTGTTAAGAACCCCCATACGATCGATTTGCTGTTCAAGATAAACGGCCTCACACTAAACTCGTATTCGTCAGGCAGGAGTTGGTTTCCAGCCGCTCTTAAGGACTTAAGTCCTTCCACGGGTTTGTAGTTCTATCTGCGCTCACCCCTTATTGTTCACTGAAAATGCATAAGCCAGCTGTGGCCAACAAAATTTGAAGAGGTGAAAAAAGAGAGTGTACACTGACAGAATGGTCATGGAATCAGTTATCAAATTCATATGGTAGTACTAGCAATAGTGCAAATGAGTAATAGTCCCCTTGTCCCCATAAATTTTTAAAATGTGATCAATAATAATTTTTAATAATTCAATATATTAGAATAATTTCATTATTCTGAAATTACTGTGAAACAAATAAAGGAAAAAAAAATATATATTGAAATGTCTGTACTTTATATTGCTACTTAATATTTTTAATACAAGTGTATTGTTATGCCTATATACATATATATTATAATTTCATATTACAGAATTAGCTTTAGTTGGAATCAATGAAAGAACATGTGAACCCATAAAAAAAATATCAATTAAAGATATTGCTGGAGATGGTATTGTTTTGGCTGTTCCCAAATTCCGAAGAACTGTTGAAAAAAGATGGAACAGGAAATATGGCTCACCAGAATATATATGGAAAATGTTAGTGCCAAAAACTAACATTAAAGTTTGTTCTGAATGTGGTCATCATCATGAGAATGGAAGACTATGTGGTAAATTTTCTTTCTAGTATTATCTATCACACCAGGTCCCTTATAGGATCTTAACAAATAATGTAAAATCATGTTTATTAAGCCATGTATATTGAAATGTAATGGATAACTAACATACTCAATTTCACTATCCTGTGACTTTCTGAAGTGCAACCAAGAGTCATGTGGTCCAATTAGTTTTTACCATGAGGTTCGAGTTCCAAAGGGTTGTGAGTTTGAATATATCTGACACCAACAACAGTAATGTCAATTTATATTTCTACTTCTGACTGACTAGTGAAGGAGATATTTATAACAATCTAAAAAATTATATGAGAAATGACACTAGGCTCTTTGCATGCTCTTTCAATACTTGATACACCTACATCTCATTGGTTTTATTTGAATCTAAAAAAAAACCAATGAGATGTGGGTGTATCAAGTATTGAATTCACCACAACCTTGACAATTGATATGTGTTTTATTGATGTGAAATATAATGTTAAGTATTGAGTAGAAGTAAAAACACTATTTTTAGTATATTTAAAACAAGTATACCTAAATTATAAATTATATTTGTAAAAATTTTAATTTGAATGGTTACCAGGAAATTGTTATAAAAAAGTTGAGATAGAAACTAATGAAATTAAAGAAAGAATTCAAGAAAAATTAGCAAACACTGCTATTGACAAAGATGTTGTAGTGCTGTATGAAGGAGAAAAAGTGCCAGATCAAGTAAGTGCTACTTTAAAACATTAGAGTCATATAGTCATCTCATTAACAAGTGATTCTTAATAATTAGTTGACTATATACCTAAATGTGAACAACATCTGTAGTTTAGAACAAATATTGTAAGTTTTTATTTTTTAGATACCAGGCAGCACTCTAACCAGCTTTGAATATGTTTATAAATAGCACCATGGACATCACATTGTCATATAACATACTTTATGCACCATTTATGCATTGCCATTCCTAAGAAGTCATTTTTTGTATCCTGTAATTACACTGCCTTATCTCATTACAACCACATAGAATGTGTAGTGGTGTTTTTTCTTCAACTTACCAGAATCTACAATTCTTTGATATGCACAGACCTATGTTTGCGATGTGTTTATTTCCCTCTTTATTAAATTTATAATACCTCTCCTACCTAGGTAGGTAAGACTAGGTAGTCACCTGTAGTAAAATGGAGTAATAAAGACCTCTATGGATAGATATTAATAACTAAAAAGAATAAATATATTGCAAGATCAAAAAGTACATATGCAAACAAACAACAAGTTGATAAAACAATGTTGTATCACATTATATATCATGGTATAGTAGACAGACATGTTGCTACTAAGGAGCATGTGTCTTATACTTTGGGTATACAAAATTTACAAGTCTGTATTTTTATCATACAAGACTGAAAAAATATGTACTAAACTAAATATATTTGTTTGTATTATAGCCCAATGAATTTTGGAAAGGAAAAAGGATAATAGAGATGAAAAAAGAAAGACCCCAATGGTTCAGCAAGAATCTACTACAGAAATCAACTCAACAACCTTCTACCTCCACTGCTGTGAAACCAACGGATCTGGCATAATTTTAAAAATATATGTATAGTTACTATGTAGTATAGATAATAGTATTACATAAATTTTAATGTTGAGTAAACTTAGGTTTTATTTATACTCACGAGTTTCTACCTACATGGCTTTATTTATAACATTAATAATAATGTCAACTAGCCTAACACCATACTAGATGTAATGTGAATAAATATCCACTATAAGTCACTTCTAATAAATGGTTTTGGAATCTTTTGAAATCTGGAGATACAATTTAAAAGTGGATATTACCATTATTTGCTATTTCCGTGTTTAAAAATAGTCTATATTTTATAAATAAAAATAGGATCTTAACACGAATAATTTTATGACAAATAAAGGTCAATCAACCTAACCAGTTAAAAATATAAATAATGTAATAACAAAGAAATAATAAAAATGGTAAATGTCGTCCTGTAACCGTTAATAATATTTATTCTCTCTGTTTAACAAAGGAAAAATTTTAACTGCCGGGTTCTCATTACTCACATAACTAGGGTCTTACAACTTTATGCATGTGACATCTATTAGTTCTTACGACGGATTCAATTTTAATGCATTATTATTAAGTATAACATAGGTATTGAAAATTAATAAATCACACAGAAAAACGATACATTCAATTGCATTGTAATAAACTTATTAAAAAAATTGTAAAATCTTATTGAAATAATTTGTGGTAAATACACAAAACAATTGAACCCACGACCATCAGAAGTAACACGGTGTATTAAACCACTAGACTCCGTGTAGACAACTGAGATAAAAACCATTTCTTTATTCTATGAGTAAATATATACAGATTATCTATTTGGTGAATGACAAAACAAAAAAATTGCACCATCAACTATTAACTTATACAACTTCAAATTCCTTGAAGGACCCTATATAGTGTGATGCCTAAAGGCAGCAACCATCGACTGCTGCTTCTGAGCATTATGGTGTTCCATGTTTTGTATCACAGATTACCTCTGGAAGGCAAAATTAATTTGCTCTCCAGACCAACATTACAGCAACACAGTATGGTAAGTTCTACTTACATACATCACTGCCAATTTAATAATTATGATTGACGATTTCACTGCTTTCGATATAACAAGTTAAACAGAGCTTGTGTACACAAGCTCTGCTTAACATATGTGATACAAATACATTTTTTAGTGTAAATGCATATATAGAATACACCTAGACCAATTGAAAGTTTGTACCGTGTCTGGTATCGAAGCCGCGACCATCAGAAATAACGAAGAGAGTAGATACTGACATATATTAAAAACAAAATAAAAATGAATTTTTATTCATCATCTTTTTAGATGATTAATGCATAGACAGAGATGCTGAAACTGACTGAACTGTTGGTGGGACTGAGAGTGGCTTATTTTTTTTATTGAGTTGCTTGGGCTATTGGCAGGTGCATGGACCTGTAGCACTGCATAGATCTATTGTGCTCGCCCTTTTCAAAGTGCGCTTGTCGCAGGTCTAGGGACCTGGGAAAAGAATTGAAGAATATTCTTAGGAGCGATGATTTTTATCTCCTCAGGAAAAAGTGTAAACTTTCCAAAGGAGATAATTTCGTTTATGCATGAGTGGGCTACAATCATATAGGATGTGTAGTGGCATTTCCTCTTCAGTTTCTCGTTTACTATAGTTCATAACTTCTAATTTCTATATATTCTGAATAATATAAAGTCACTGCACATCATCATGAAAATAAATATTTCTTTACCTATTATATTTCTTTACATATTAAATAAAAATATTACAATTTATCACCTGATTAAATAGAGTAACAATATGGTAATATGCAAGTACAAATTTACATTATTAAAAAGTATAAAGATTGATGTGAATCGATCTATCATTACTGTGTATTTCCTCAAATTACATACCAAAAGATGTTGATACATTCTCAAAATTGTCTATCACAGAATCTGCTTCATTTTCTCCTATAAAATGACCTTCTACATGTGACTGAAATTCAGTAAATCTTACATTCTTATGGAATGTTTGTCCACACATAGGACAGACCTTATCAACAGGTACTTCACTAGTGTTACTTTCAGTGACATTTTTCTTGAATGCAGATGAATTCAATTCAGTATAATTATTATAATTAGTTGATTCCACAGGTGTTGCCCAATTAGCTAAGCTGTCACTAGTCTCTATCTCTTTATTTTCAGAAGTGGTCATTTTTGTATTAGTTAATTTACAGGTTTGACATTTATAGCCATCTAAAACAAAACATAATCTTAATATAATTGATCTGGACTAATATTATAAATCAGTTCATATTATTAGGAATCAGTGGACGAGCTGTATTTTTTTTACTTTGAAACAGGCCAATAATAATTTACAATTTCTCAAATCTAATCTATCAAATCATCTATATATACAAATAAAATTGAATGTCTGTTTGTAATACTAAAATAACAGTTGTAGTAAACATGCATATAAATATATATATGGTACATACACCAAAACAACATTTTTTACAATTTTAGTCTGTCTGTTTGTTACGGCTAATCTCTGAAATGGCTGGACCGATTTTGATGGGATTTTTATTGGCAAGTAGCATATATAATAAGGAGTAACTTAGGCTACTTTTATTTTGGAAAAATAAAGTTAAATTCCATACAGAAGAAGTCATGCTGCAGCTAGTGAAAAATAAAAATTAAACTTTTTGCAAAACAAAAAATCATTATCTACTAACTACTTAAATACCATCTCTTACAGACATCCTTAAGATACCTTATTACATGTATTAGTTGAATGGCAGAGAGAAACTGTGCAGTTTGGGACTTGCGCGCCGGATATAGGGGCTCGCATATGTCATCACTTACCATCATATGTGTTTCTCTCTTTACCCAGCCTAATCTCGTAAGAGCCTCCTAGTGCAGATTTAGATAAACATTCTAGTAAAGAATTTACTGCAATTCTAGACAGGCCAGTTTAGAAGAATATAGAGAAATTTCTCTAGTATATGTCTCACTCCCACTTTAACCACAATTAACTCAAAACAATTAACAATGTTGCCATTTTAATTTATATGTGCTTGTTAGTTAGTTCATTTATGTTTTTATTGCATGGACTTTAGGTATATTTGTTTCCCATGGTACAGTGAGCTCAAATATATAGTTGAAAAAATCTATCTAGTATATAGTAGTCCAGTCAGGTTTAATACTTAGGATTAAGAAGGGCAATCCAATTATTTACACTGTTCTCTATACATCTATCAGTGGTATATTTAACAGTACTAATCCTATCATCAAGACACACTTTATAACTTAATGACATAATAAATAGTCATTTTTATCACTCTTTGTAAAAAAAATACTCACCTTTAAAAACTGTTTCAATTTTGGAAACTACAAATTTCAGATCAGCTTCTTGTTGAACAAGCTCTTTTTTTAAATTCTGTAATTTTTCTGTGTGAATATGAATTTCTTTAAGCGAGTCCAATGCTGGTTCCTCAATATATGTGAAACCTATAGAATCAACATTCAGTAATTTGTCATCCAAGTCTTGCAACTGTGTCATTTGCTCATATTGCTCTACTAGTTGTGATTTCTCTTGAATATAGCTGTTGATTAACTTTAAGGATATCTCCTCTAGGCTGGATTCTGAATATTTTTCTTGATAATTTGCACTGGTTTTTGGAGTACTATGAATATATGTATTGGTGCGTACCAAAGGCTGCTTATTGTATTCCTTTCCGGGTGTTTTATCGGGTCCTTTTATTGTCGATATTTTATTCCATAAGTTTTTATTTTCGTATGATACCATGAATACGTGGTGCATGAGCTGTGACTTTTGTTTATTTAGTTCGGCAATTTTCTGGTGTAACATAAACTTTTCATCTTCTTGCAACGGAATATAAGGCGTACATTCTGTGGCCTTAGTGATATCTAACTTTAAACGCATATTGTCGCTTTCTAAAGTAGCAATTCTCTTCTGCAGTAGTAAACAACGGTCTCGCATTGCATGTAAGGCAAGTTCATGAACGCTAATGTTATTGAAATCGCCTTTGAGAGTAGACTGAAATGTTGTATCATTATTGAAACTTACAATAGATGAAGAATCCATTATTTTAAAATAAGTAAAGTTTATATGTTTCTAATGTGTTCCGCCAGGTACATTTACTGTATAGTCGACACCATTAGGTACTAATCAAAAGTCGAAATATCACATTTAATTTCATAAAATAGGTATTATTTTATTCTGATTATACAGAAAAAAATAAAAAGATAAGATAACAATTTTAGGAAACAGACTTTCTCTGAACACAGATTATCTAGAAATATGAGACAAACTGATCCGAAATTGACAGATTATTTGAATTAAAGCATGATGAACTATATAGAGACTCCAAAAGATTCTGAGATCTAGGGATGTAAAAAATGATGAGCTAATGAAAAATATTATTTTAATATTCAAATAAATCAATTATTTTTATATTTGTTGTGTAAAAAAAGTAAATCCAATTCAAGCCGCTCTAATAAAAAGTTGGTCGACCTAGTTCCGATATTCAAGTGGTGGTTTATCAATTATAATAAACCAATAATCGACATCATAAAAAAAGCAATTAGGGATGTGAAAAAGCAATTAATAAAGCTTAAACAATCGATTTATTACTGCTGTTTAAATATTTTTACAAATGGAAAGAAAAGAAGAAAAATAAAAATATTTAAGAAAATAAAAGAACCAGTAATGTTTCAATAACTATATTTTCATTTTTTCAGCACAGAACACAAGTCTACATATATACATAATAGTTGCAATTACACGTCACGTTCACACACTATCAGGAGCGTACGAGATTTATCGCAGGGAAGCCAGCGCGTGCAATCGTGAAGGCTTTCTGGTAGCGTAAAGTCGGTAAAGTCGCTCAATGAGCTTTGGAAAGACCTATGCTCGGAATTTCTCTAAGAATCAAATACAAAACGAAGTTATTCGATATAAAAAGTAAAGTCACCATACGTATAACTACTAAAAAATCTGGTAAAATGTTAATTTGCGACTCAAATGAAATTATATTTGGGTTAAAGTATATCTAGTTTTATCTTAAATCCTATTTCGTTTTGTTTGGAATGATCTTTTTAAGTCGTTAAATATCCAATCCTATCTGATTTTAAATAATTTTATATAGAACTAAACAGCGAAATATCTGTGAACTTGATGTATCCTATAGATTTGTTTCTTTAAATGGTCTTTTTTTCATTGTTATAGGTAGATTTTATCGAATACTTTAAATCGATATAAATACATCGTTATTGATTGATCTCTCTATTAGGAAAATTTGTCTAATCTGTGGTAGGCAGTCAGACAGTGACAAAAATATCAATTAATTATACTTACGCACAAACTAGTTTAGGATATTAGTGTTCTGTGTGTAGTATATTCTTTGGTTCTGTGCTAAGTAGCCTATATTATACGTTTACGACTTCGTATTTTTCTTTCTCATCTGTATATTAGTGTATTATGTGCTGTCATCAACAATTCAATATACGTAGTATCATTAATTTAAATGTCTTATGTTTTTTGTAAAACTTATGTTATCTAGGACTTGTAGCCTGTATGAAATAAATAACTTATGAATCTCAAAATGTTTTCAGTGTTCAACATTAACATGGAATAATTATATACAATTGATACTAATTAAGGTAAGAAAACAGTGATTCATTGTTCATTTTAATAACGTAGTACTCTTTAGTTCTCAGTCATCTAAAAATTCTATTGAATACTAACTATTAGACTAGTATTGTTCCGTATTTTTAGCAATATGTAGTTTTACTATTAATCAACCAATAAGGTGTTTTTAATTTATATCTTTTGTTTTTCAAGATACGTGTATTTGGTATTTATATACGCGCGAAGAGTTACTTGAAAGCATGATATAAACAAAAAAATCTTAAATGAATAATTCTTACTGGATTTTTTGTGCATGTGTTTCTGATTTTTTATCATTTGTCAAAAACTGTGCTAGATACAAACAGCATTGTATTTTTATGTAATATTTAATGTAAATTAATCACATAAAGCTATTATATATTGATTTGTTATATAATTCCCACTGTATATTTTATCTTCAGCTTATCCATTAACATAGCCTTCTTCAAGTTTATTTTACTAGTGGTCTACCTAGGTGTTGTCTGGGTGCTCATAACTTTGTGTAGGGTTTGTATACAGGGTGTCTCAGAACTGAATGTCAAGAAATACCCCGCAACGGGGTACAGAATTGATTGTAATCTGAGAAAATTTTAAAAATTTTTGTTCATTTATACTTTGAAACCGTAACTATAAATGACATTTCTAGAACCACAGTAAAAATAATAACACTATTGCCCCAAGCTTTCTAGACTTAAGACTATTTCTTAAACCATGAATTTAAAATTTACAAAATTTTTTGATTTTGAAAGGCCTTCCTTTAAAAAAATAGTAATAAAGTGCCATGAAAAGTTCACACATTTAATCAGGATTGTAAAATGGTATGATACTTGTTAGTTTCATACTAAAAGAACTGAGTAAAAAAAAACCTCAAGTAACCCGATTTGTGCTAACATTTTACTCAGTTTAAATTCTTTTTTAATTGCACTAGCTCTTGTTAGGTTCTAAATTTTACGGCAAAATGATGAGAGAGATGGATGTTTGCCATGAGTAAGTCAGACAGATAGTGATGCCAGTTTTACCAAAGTCTACAAAAGTGAGTAAAATTAATAAGATATTGAAAAATCTTGTTCTAGTTTAGGTTTATTGGAATAAAAGTCAGATAGGGAAAAAATCCCTGTTTATATATATATATATATTAATACAAGACCTGACTGTGTTTTTGTTCCTGATGTTTCTTACAAACAATGAAATTTTTTAAATTGGTGTAATGGTTGACTATTATATATTAGTTGACTATCCATATAATAAAATTGACTCTTTATAATATTAATATATAAGTTTTTTCTAACTTCATCTCTTTCATGTTCTGAACATTGAGTACCAGTCTGTCTTGTATCCCCATTCACAACATAACTTCCACTCTTCTTTCTTTGGTTACACTATAGTTTGTTTTTTAATTCTGGAGACAAATTTGACATTACCTACGCTGCCAGCTTACTGCAATTTTTAAATAGGGTTGTTGCACTATCGAGTATTCATACTAATTACCTATTATTTTACTGGTAGTCAGAAGTAATGCATTAATACAAAATTAATAGAGTAAAAAAATGTATGTTGGGCTCCAGTCTCCGCAATTAGCCTCTCATTCGGGCCGTTGTGCGTGCAGAGCCAGACTACTAAAGTAGCCAGCCAAGCTCCTCCCAAAAGCGCAGAAGATGGTGTCTTCACAAACCTCACCGTTCCGAGGATTTGTTTTCGTTGTTGGGCCACTGCCGTGCACTCCAGGATTACGTGAGCCGCCGTTTCTTCAGCTTCAAAGCAGCCCCGACAAAGGGGACTGTCTGTAGCATCAATTTTGTATAAGTGTTTGTTTAAGGAACAATGGCCCGTTATTGTCCCTATCATTATTTTGAGGTTATGTCTATCTAGATTAAGTAGACGTGTTGTTAACCGATGGTTCGTTTTTGGAATTGCCACTTTAGATTGTTTGCAATTCCATCTTTGGTTTTGTATTTCGGTGGATCTCTGGCGAATCCAGGTGCGAAGTTGCGAGAAGGGTATTGGCATAAGCGGGAGGGGGCCTGCAACCACCATGCCGGATCCTATTCTCGCTAGTTCGTCCGCGGCGTCATTGCCATATGATCCACTGTGCCCCTTTATCCACTGGATAATTACTCCGTTGTGCGTTGCATTTTTTTCCATGGCGATGTGGCACTCGATTATTAGTTTGTTGTTGGATTTTCTGTTCTGTAGTGCTTTAAGCACGGCTGCACTGTCCGATATGAATTTATGTTGAAATTGTTGACCCCTAACCTGTACACGGCTGTTGCTGCCTCGGTCAGGGCAACACATTCGCACTGAAAGATCGAACTGTGTTTGCCGAGCGGTATAAATATGTTCATGTTGAGGTCGAGGGAATGTGCCCCAGCTCCTGAACCGTTCTGTTTTGGAGCCATCTGTGTATATGCGTAGTTCATTTACTGCAGATTGGTCCCTTTCCTCCTCCTTCAATTGTATTTGGTATTTCCTGTTGAATGAGTGGTATGCTTGAGTTCTATCACACGGAGCGGCAATCAAGGGTTCATATTCGAGAGATGGTTGTGTGAGAACTGTAATGGTTTTTGCCCCATAGACCAAGATGGTATAATCTTGTGGCAGCTATAGCTGCTTCCTGCTGTATGTATAGGTCAAGGGGTGTTATGTTAAGGGCTATTTCCATTGCAATTAATAGAGTATAAGTGTTAATAAATATAGGTATTAAAATTATTTGTTTTAGTTAAAAATATGTGAATTAAAACTAAATGACCTTTCTATGTTGTCATATTTCATAAAACATTCACTTATTTAATATATTTAGCTGTTTGAAAGAAAAACAAATGATGAAGGACAGGAAGGAGGCGGTATCCCATATTATTTTGCCTGCTCTACCACTTTAATGTTATATCATTGGACTCAATGAAGTGGATCTAACGAACTAGCAATAGTTCTTAGGATAAATGATTTAATATAAGTGATATGGGCCTTCCTCTACTAACTAGAAACTTGTCTATTGAAAGTTGTCCCAACCTATTTTTCAACTAAATTAAAAATATAATATGTTAAATCGATAGATAGTTATAATATAAATGCATATGAACAAGAAACCATTGTAATTTTCCCTTATTTTTCGAATTATAGGCAATTTTGTAAAAAAATGCGGCAGAGGACTGTTTTGCCACCCAGAGTACTGTTTTTTATATATATATATTAATTATTAATTGCAATCAAATAAATTTTCTTCTTTATTGAATACTGTATCACATATAGAAATTTTCGTTTTCATCGCCTCTGAATATGTGTCCTTTAGCATCACAAATTTTTAAGAAGGTTACTGTTAGTTCGCCTTCTTCCGTGTCTATGTATCAGCATATTCAGTGTTTCTTACTAGAAATTTAACCACGATGTAATCACCAATCATGCAATCAAGATGTGATAGTGTAATTCTGTTGGTTGATTGAACTAGGTATAGTACAACGTCGTTGTGGGTCTCCATTGTGGAATCCTGTGAGTTGTCCATGTTTTCACTTTCAGAGTCTGTGTAAATATCATCTACGTTAAGCTCTGTATTGTTTTTGTACTCTAACACTCCTAAATTGAAATGCTGGCACTCGTCTTCACAAGTGCAACTTAAACTTTTCATTATGAGTTTCGCGGTACTTGAAGCTAATTCCAGAGGACTTCTTAATATTTCAGCCTTTACTTGATGTGTTTTTATAGAGCCATTAAAGTTTTTTAAATTAACTGTTTCATTTTGAATGTCGTCTGTCAATTCTTGGATGGCTTTATCGTCGATCGTGAACAAGGTAATTGCGGAACATCTTTGTTGAATAGCCTCTATACTAATATCTCCAAGTTATCAATATCACCTCCTGTAGTGACGACGGCATTAGCGGTTCTCTTGCAGGTCTCTCCAATGCCAAGTTTTTGACTGCTTCTGTGCGAGCTTCTGGCGAATCACGCATTTGGGTAAGTTTAGTGTTAGGTGTGTCTACATTTTCCTTTGTCTTAGCTTTTTCCAAACGTTCTAATCTCTTCCTATATTTCTCGGATTTTTTTCTGTAATACTCTAACTTTTTGTCTTTATTCTTTATAATTTTGTCACGTTTCTTTCTAGCATTACGCTTTCTCGCATTACTTGCATCACTTCGCGGAGTGATCATATGGTATTTTCTCGTACAAAATTGTTTGTAATTTCTTTCAAAGCTTTTTTTGCGCGATAGATAGCACAGTGCTTTCTCTATTCTTTAGTCACAGCTTTGTGTTCACGTCGACTCATATCATGAACTGACTTTCTTGTACCTTTTTCCTTCTTTCATTGGTAGTTTCCACGTACTTTTTCCTTCAATTGCTCTCTTTTTCCGGGGTATTTTTTAGCCGTTGATATCTTAATCTTCCTGCAATTCGTTTCTGCTCTTCTATTTCTTCTTTGGTTTTAGGTTTCTTCTGTGGTGACATTGCGGCAATACTTAAACAATAAAACATACTTTCAATATATAAAAAAACAGTAATGGTTTAGTTACTAGGTACGTATTTTATTTTATATTCCAAAATCCATAATAATAGAAAAAAAAGACCTGAATTAGCGGGACAGGCCAATGTAAGAAAGAAAGACGCTATTGGCAAGCAGTAGTTAGTGCAGACTATAAAGATTATTAATAAAGTACACGGACGTCAAATAAAACAGTCCTCTGTCCCATTGAACAGTCCTCTGTATTATAAATTTCCAGAGGACTGTTGTACAGAGGACTGTTATTTTTGTAAAAATGTCATACCACGTATCAGTTTAAATATTACTTCACAACACAGAAACAGGTCTAAATTATCACTCTGAGCAATTTTTTTGTTAAATAAATATAATTATAAGACATAAAACACTGTAAAATAGACTTACCAGAGGAATGTTCACTCAACATTACAGAGACGTGGCTCCCACACAGACGCGAAGTTGTCACTGCGCAAAATCTTGGAGACTTGTTCAGCATGACGACCGAGTAAACTTCACACTGTTAACGTTCCATTTCACGCGAAATATACCCATAATAGTGTTTAATATTTTTGTGGCGCGATATTCAAATTGTGACAGTGGACTGTTCACAAATGTATCGGACAAAATTCGAACACTAGTTTTTAGTAAAAAAAATCTCTAAAATTATAATTGTTTTTTGTTCACCTGCATTCAATATTCTTTATGTTCATAGACTTATAAGATTTTACATTTTTAAATACAAGTAATAAAAACCGAACCGAATCATACTCGGTCCGGAATTAGGGCATAACAGAGGACTGTTTTTAGTGACTTTCAGACCAATTTTATGAAATAATTATGATTCTAAATATTGACTAAGCTTGGCTCTTTAAATAACATATATATTATGTGTTTTAATAAATAAAACTATATAATATAGTAAAAAAAAAATGCTTGGACCATGATTTTCCTGTTAGTGGAGAAAGGCCCATATACATATATACTGCTTGGCAGAAAGAAGGCTAATAAGATATTAAGTAAATATCTTTTATTCCATTGAGAAATTTGTCCTATGCATCTATTTGCCTTACTATAACAATTAGTTGAAGGTGGCATTAAATGTATAGTACTATTGTACTGACATATAATAACCATGTGTAAGCTCAGTGTGTGTTAGACTCTCTTGTCTTTAAAAACATCGCATTACTACAGAACAGACAACTGGTCATATAGATTTAATAAACCTTTTTTATTTTAGAGTAGAGAGTTCAGGATGTTGAAAATGTTTTATATGGCATTAAAAAAAACAATTTGTAGTTGTGTTATTTAAATGCTCTAATTCTTCGAGTAATTTCTAAACATTGTTTGTTGGCCCTCAAGCCATTCGAATGTTCGCTGATTCGCTGACACACTTATTGTTAGCACACAACCTGTTAAACTCATAACAGCGACCTCAATTGTTTCGTGTAATTTTCAAGTACAATAATGTTTTGATAATATTCACACTACTGACGATTTCTGTTTTATATTTCTACCATTACAACCTAGTTATAAACTTCTTTACATATTACAATTGCATGTATATACATATATCGTAATCAAGATTTGCTATCTGCAGTGGTACTTCTGTTTTCAAGCAGATTGTTTTTCGATCTATTAGGTAAGCATAGGTTCGCACATTTTATTAACCATCAAGCTGTTTGTGAATATCAATTTACATCGGGTCATCAGTATGCTTGCAATTCCTGTTATATAAAAATTGTAAAATTTTATATCTTGTAGGTTTATACGTAATTGCGGTTTTTCTGTGCCAAATTCTGAATGATTCACTGTCTGCAATCTCTACGTAAATCCTATTTTTAATCAACATCATAAACAAAGAGTCAATTTGTCTATTGATTTTTTTTTGCACTGCATTAGCATTTATTACGATAGTAATGGTAAAAATCTTGGATATTAACAAGCTAATCTGTTTTGGTTGAAGGATGAGTGAGATGGCATTGTCCTTCGAAATCGCAACGGCTGGTTTAACTTATCCAGTACTTCTAAGCACCACTTGTACAATCTTGAAAATGAACGTTATTTCTTTGTTTCAGATGTTACAACATTCTCAGAATTAAAGTGTCCTGTAACAGAAATATGCACGAACTAGATAAATGAACACGAAGTTAACAATACGGAATAACAACAAATTTGTTATGGAGACTATATACTAAAGGAGACAATGCAAATCGAAATGTGGCCGAAACTTGCTATTGTTTTGTTATTTCTGTACTTTGCAACTGCATTGGAGGGACCCAATGTGTGCACTGTACAACAACCGTAAGTAAAATTATCTACTACTTGCTTCCCTTTAGGATTTTAAGTGTGTTTTATTTGTATCTCCCTTTTTAGTTGCGTTTATCCTTATTGTAAATAAGTAAGTGTGTCTGTATGTTACCAATCCAAGACTAAAACGCTGAATCTGTTCATAATGAAATTTGACGTCAACATAAATTGTATTATGAGTACGTACATTATTCATTCTTTCACCGACTTATTATGTAAAACATAATAAGTCGCAACAATGTAGAGGGTCAAAGTTTGTGCATACGAAATTAGAGATAATATGTATACAGTCAATGGTAGTAGCAATCGTATCCTACGAATAATCGTTTGATTTCAGTAAAGAAAGGTCGAAATTGTATCTATTAAAGACGGTTTTAAACATCTGCTTTCGTTTTAAATTAATATGTCACTCACATGTTTCTACAACATACTTTTGTTCCTCTTCAATAATACGGCATAATTGTGACACTTATTAATATCAATTGGTGTTACGATACCTTAATGTCAATAGACTTCAGAAATAAGGTTCTTTCTTCTTCTTCTTTTAGTTTAAATGGCTTCCACCAAATGAGGTCGGTGATTTTGCCAACGTCGTGGTTTGGGAGACACAGTGGTGTGGTTTACGGTTTTCTTGACTGTGTTCGTAGAAAGGACTGTTTCAGTTGGCTGAGAATGCTAAGAATAAGGACAACACAACACATGTTAGCTTACAATTAAAATAGTGGTTGAGTAAAATACATGTATAATAAAATATATGTAACAGGTTGACAGACATGACATAGACAAGGATTTTAAAATGTGGGGAATATATACAAAGGGGGTTATATTTTTATATTATTGACAGCAATAAATTTGGCTAGTATTTTAACTAGAGGGAGTGGGCCAGTGTTAAAAGAAAAGGAATATTAATAGGTCTGGCAATATTACGGGGGAGCATATCGTAGAGTGGAACTGACAGGTTTTGACATGTGAAAAATATGTGCTCCAATGTCCCTTCGTCTAGGCCATATTCACAGAGAGAGTGGTCACGAACTCTGATTTTAAAAAGGAAAGTGGGAGCACATATATGTCCTAGTCGGAGGCGGCATATAACTGAAGTAACCCATTTGTCTAGTGAGCGCTGGGAGAAGAACCATGGTTTGGAGGGTATTTCCGGTTGAATGCTTCCATAATACTTTCCTTTTTCCAGTCTCGTTTTTTGCCATAGGTGGTGCCATGCCTGCATCAACTGAGGCTTTGCCTGTGCTCGTAGATCACGAGCATAACATTTGTTATGAGTGGTATTGCCCATACTCACCGCTTGTCTGGCCCACGAGTCAACTGACTCGTTCCCTATTATTCCCGAGTGGCTGGGAATCCATGCTAGAGCAACATTTATACCAGAGTTATGACATTTGTAGAGACTTTGTCGTATTTCCAAGGATATAATAGAGTTGTTTTTGGCATGGAATGGATACTTCTGGATATCTTGTAAGCAACTTAGAGAGTCTGATAAAATTAGGGTTTTATTAATTTGGTGGGATTCTACGTATAAAACAGCTTCTAAAATGGCGATAGATTCTCCAGTAAAAATCGATGTGGGAGGAGGACATTTAAAACTGAGCAGTATATTGTATTTAGGGATCCATACTGCAGCGCCAGTGTTGCCGTCATTAGACAACTTGGACGCGTCAGTATAAACGAGAACCCAATCTCTAAAGTATTCCTCTATAATTTTATTAAAATCCTGATTTGCTGTAATGCTGTGTTTTTGGATATTAAAGTTTAAATGAACTGTGGGGTGAAAAATTAAGGAATTATAATCATATTCAAAGATAGGGTTGCGATGTGTTCTAATGATTGAGTAAGGTAAGGCTTTGGAATTGTGTGGAAACTCTTGAGGATTGGTGAAGGGTCCTTACGTGAACAATAAGTGGATGTGGAGGCTAGGTCTGACAGGGTTTCTAAAGCTGCGACCAAAGGATGGTCGTTGTACTGGTAAGCATTTAGGAAGAATCTATCTGAAAGGAATTGTCTGCGAAGTTGGAGGGGAAGATCTACACATTCTACTTGGACTGCGTTATTAGGTGAAGATTTCATTGCACCCAGAACTAATCGTAGGCACCTTGATTGGATTCTGTCAAGTTTTGCCAAGGTAATTTTATTGCATGCTTCTAGCAGGAAACATCCGTAATCAAAGTGGCTCCTAACTATGGAGTTGTATAGAAGCTTCTGACTATAGGGATAAGACCCCCAACGAACTCCAGAGAGAGCTTTCAGTACGTTAATTGCACTCTCACACTTATTAGAGATGTACGTGAGATGATGGAGACCAGAGGGTTTAGAGTCTAGAATGATACCGAGAAATTTAACCTTGTCTTCGGTTTTGATATTCTAACCATTAAGAGAAAGATGTATAGGGGGAATTTGTCTCTTCCGGGTGAATACAACAACCGTACATTTGGGTATGGAGAGAGCTAGGCCGTGATCTTCTAGCCATTGGTGTAAATACCACAAGGCATTATTGAGGCCAGAGACAATTCCAGGCAGGGAGTCGGAAGCTAAATATAAGGCAATGTCATCAGCATATTGTAATGTATTGCAGAAGCAGGAAACAGATGTCTCTAGATCGCAGGTGTAAAGATTAAAAAGGAGGGGGCTCAAGACGGAGCCCTGAGGAAGGCCTTTCCAGACCAGTCTTGGAGGATGGAGAGAGCCTTGAAAGCGCAAAGAGATAGATCTGGCCATAAAGAGATTGCATATGATGTTGGTCAGTCTCGCAGGGATACTCAGCTTTTGTAATTTTTGCCTGAGTATTGGAAGCTGGACATTGTCATACGCAGATGAGACGTCTAGAAAGACGCATAAGATGCTGATTTTTGGAGAAGGCAAGTGGGATTTCGTTGGTGAGAATACTGAGACTATCAATAGTTCCTCTTCCACGTCTGAATCCAAATTGGCTGTTCGGTAGAAGGTTTTTGTTCTCTAAAATCCACTCAAGCCTATTTTTTACTAAGTGTTCCATGATTTTTGCCAGAACAGAGGAGAGAGCAATAGGTCTGTACGAACTGGCATCAGATGCATCCTTACCAGGCTTTAGAATGGGAATCACGATTTGGGTTTTCCAAGATTCCGGTACATTTCCTGATACAAAAACGGCATTCAATATTTCCAGTAACTTCTTTTTCGCAGAAATAGAGATCCTATGGATGAAGGAGTAAGGAATACCATCTATACCAGGGGATGAGTCTCTAAGGTGGTCGAGAGCGCAGCACAGCTCCGGGTATGAGAAGGGTTCGTCCATTCTATCATTTGACACAGGAGGGGATGGTATTGGGAGGCAGTCTTGGGAGGGGGCGAATGGAGGAGCTAAATTGTTATACAGATTATTAAGCCATGGCAGAGGGTCATTAGAAGTAGCTTCCACGCTAGTACATCCCTTGCGGAATGAATTTAACTTCTTCCAGACTACTGAAGGACTACTGAGGATGTGTTCGTGGGGATAATGATTCGCAAAATTTCTGCCATCCTATCTTTTTTTTTTTAGCTAAGAGTCTTTTCGTGCTAGCACAAATTTTGCGAAAAGCCAAATAGTTGTCCATCGTTAGGTTTAGTGCGTATGTGTTTTCGGCATCTTTTCGCTGTTTAACGGATGTGGTGCACTCATTATCCCACCATGGTGGAGAGCAGATTTTATTTATTGTCGAGTTTTTGATGGGAATTGAGTCGTCAGCAGCTGACAGCTGTTTGGAGGGAAGAGAAACAGTTTTTGGTCAAGGAGAGCAGAATACTTTTCCCAGTCCATTAGGTAGTAGGTATTTCAGAAGAGGTTGGGGAGCAGGGGTGCGAGGGGAAGTGGAGTTAATTATGGTAATATTTATGGGTAGATGATCACTACCATATGAGTTTGGAAGGATGTGCCAGATAAGTTTATTTATCAAAGTTGGGGATGCAAGACTAAGGTCAGGGGAGCTCGGGTTTTGGGTAGGGGCAATGCGTCGAGTGGCGGATCCATCATTCAGTACGCAGAGATTCAGGTCATCAAGTAAGTCCAGCAGGGAAGAGGACAGTCGGTCATTAAAATGTGATCCCCACATAGTGTGATGGCAATTAAAATCACCAAGCACAATGAGAGGGGAAGGGATAGTACCTAGGATAGTTTGCAACTCTGAGATGTGAGAATAATTTGTGTGAGGGATATAAATAGACACAAAAGAGATATTGAGTACTCTTACTGCTACAATTTGGAAGCCAGGGCTATGAGAAGGTATGGTAATTTGTGTAAAGGGAAAGGATTTACATACTAATAGGGCGGAACCCGCCCAACCATCATCCCTGTCATCCCGGAGAACAGCATGACCTGATACCCGAAATGGAGTGCCAGGTTTTAGCCATGTCTCCGAGATGGCAGTGACAACAGGTTTATAGTGATTAAGAAGGTAAATGAGATCAGACTTCTTGTCTCTGATACTTCTAACGTTCCACTGTAGAACTGACTGGTCCATTATTAACAATTAACTTTGTGAGGAGCTGTTGAACAAGGATAGTGACATTGGGCGGTAAGGCTTCAGAGAATTTAGAGATAATGTTTATTAAGGTGCAAGTAAGTAATTCAATTAAGTTATCATTAGGAGTGGGAAGAGGAGTGGTTTCTATGTACTTCTGGTTGTCTGTTAAAGCGCAACCATTTGGTTGTGTACATTTTGGAGTTTGTGTAATGTTGTTGTGGGCAACTGCATCATAGGATTTGCCGAGAGGAGCATGAGGACGAGGGGAGTTATAAACTGTTTTGCGATAAGATACTGTTTTCTGAGGGGAGGAGTAGGGTGACTGCAGAGGAGGGTGGTCATATAATTGAGCGATAGAAGCCTACGAGGGATACATATTGGACTGAGGTGTAGATGTCATATCAGCATAGGAGCGCCTAGCGACAGGGAATCTGGCTGAAGCTTCCATGTGGCTAATGTTATATTCAACCATAACAATTTTAATATTTTTTGTCTAATGTGTTCAGGGCATGTCGAATTAGTGGCTATATGGTTACCATCACATAAAACACAGAATGGTTGCTCTTCTTTTTTGTCACAAACATCACCGGAATGTTGACCTCCACATTATAAACATCTAGGCTGTGATCGGCACTGTGTTTTTATGTGACCAAACCTGCAGCAATTACGGCACTGGATGGTAGGGAGATTGTAGAGAGTCACTGGGAGAGAGGTATAGAAACAATAAACTTTTTCAGGAAGAATTTGTCCCTCAAAGGTTAGTACTACTGTAGTGGATGGATCCCAGCTAACACTATTGTCTGGTTTTCGAGATTTAATATTAAGCCTTCTGGCTCTAATAACTTGACCACAACTAGTTGGGGATTTTAAGTTTTCAAGTAGTTCTTCCAATGTCCAGTCTGTGGGAATATTGCGTATGACACCCATCCGGGATACTTGAAATTTAGGAATTACTCCACTATAGTTATTATTTGATAAGATTGGGTTACTTAAAGTTATTGGCGTCAGAGTGGGAAGAGAATTCTACAGAAATTTTGTTTCTACCCAAGGCTTTGATGCCTTCTTCTTTAATTCCAGGGATATTGTGTTTATGAATGAATTGTGCAAACCTAAGAAGTCGGATAGAATAGCCGGCAGATACGTCTGGTTCCACTCTACTGACATGAACTGAAAATGGACCTGAGTCTGTACTTCTATATTTGAACTGTGCATCACTTTCAAAACCAGGTTTCGTATAAACTGATTGAATAGAGTTAGAAGGTGATTTTGTTTTTTTTCCATCAATTGCAGGTGTAGAGTCGTCTGAAGCTTGACGCTTCCTATTATTAGCAAGCTCGATTGAGGGTTGTGAAAGTTCCACACAGTCCATGGTAATTGGATGGGTAAGAGGTCCCCCACCATCAGGAGGATCTTCGTCTACACCCACCTCCATCGTTTTATTGATGGAGGTGGATCATACAAAAACAAACTCACCGAAACCACTCGTTAAACAAATCACAGGACAACACAAAAAGGAATATATACAAACTCAACACAGTTTGACGTTTAAAATTAAATAAAGAATTAAAATTAGCTCGACCACGTGTTTACCCAACCACAGATCGCTCGCATTCCAGAAATAAGGATTCACTTACACGATATTTTTATGCGTATCATGCTACATGATGTCTTTGTGAAAGCCGCAACGACCTTGGTCATTATTTTCGTAATAGGATGATTGAATTCTTTCGGGTTACCTCTGTTTACAAATTTCGTCATTGTGTTTGTATTTGTACATACTACGGAAACTTATATTACAACTTCTTTACTAATAGACATTTGGTAATGATAATTACCACCATTACAAATCAATATGTAAGTAAATAGATATAAATATAAACAAATATCAAACACAACATCAGAAAATTCGTTTACACTTTCGTAATATTCCATTGTAGTGTCTGTTGATTATTATACTATACTATAGTAGAATAGTCTATCATGGTATGGACATGTAATGCGTAGGAACGAGGATAATATTTTAAGAAAGATGTTACAAATGAATGTGGATGATTATAAGGGCAGAGGAAGGCCAAAAAAGAGATGGATGGACTGTGTGAAAGATGATATGGTAAGAAAGGAAGCAAATAACGCGATGACTGCGAACAGGGATGAATGGAAGCGAAAAACATATTACGCCGACCCCAAATAAATGGGATAAGGATGAAGCAGATGATGACTATAGTTGAATAGTTGGAATAGCAAATAAGGTGACGGCCCACATGATGGTAAGTGGTAATCGTTTCCTATACCTATACAGTACAAATAACGGATGTCACTTTATGTGACGCCTGTGATATGACTCATTCTTCGTTATTACGGAGAACTAAGATTTTAAGCCTCTATATTCCCTGTAATGTAAATGTAAAACGTAATAAGTTGAAATTGTTAGTTATCTGTGGATTTAAACTTATTCCGTTATTAATCCCAAAATATAATGCTAAACAGGCTGAACCCATAACGTACGTGCTTATTGTTCTTTGTCAACCATCATATACCTATACCCATTGTTTATTTCTTTTTCAATAGCGATTGATATGACTGATTACCTCTCGTTACAATTGTTGTTCATCGGGTCAGTTAACTTTATCGAATTGCACCCTTCCTGTTATGTCGGCTGTATATATTATAAGTTGATAGGGTTTAATTTAAGTGTACATTTTATTCTGTATCAGTTTGTGAAAACTGTATAATTTTAGATATTTGCAACTCATTCGCTAGTTGTAACAATATATTGTGTGTAGTATTAATTTTCCTTTGTCATGATTGTTTACACTGAACTGATCAATCTATAGGTACCAGTTACTAATATGTTAAGAAAGATTTGATTATTCGTATGTTTGTCTGTAATAGCCTTTATTGGTTTATGACTCGAAATATTATATGATAAATCTCATATAATATTTCGAGTCATAAACCAATAAAGGCAATTACAGAGCAACATATCTAGTAAGAATATTTTTTTCCCAGATATATAACCACAATTAGAGTATCAGAGAAGGAGCCGTATCAAATCAAAGAGTATGCATGGTGTTTTAATGTTCCACCGAAATGTTCCAAGTATAAAATAAAGTTCCGTGAGGTGTACAAGAATCAGACTTTGCTAAAATATCGGCTCGTCGAAGGATGCTGCACGGGGTATGAGCCAGACGAAGCGGGACGCCTGTGTGTGCCAGTGTGCCAGAACAAGTGTGTACATGGCGTTTGCGTAGCGCCAGACACATGTTCCTGCGATCACGGATATGGGGGAGCCTCGTGTGATATATGTAAGTAAATATATGTAGGTATATGTATGTATATGCATAGTGATGCCGTATGATATAAATAGATATAAATAGACATATTCGAGGAACTAACACCGAGGCTCTGAAATTCACTGCTTTTTTATGTATGTAGGTACATATATTATGCGATTTCTTCGCTATAACTGAGCGATAGTATATTGTTTTGCAAAACCAAACCACAGTTTGTCTCATACTTAATTTATTATTATTTTTATTTCACATTTATTTTGTTTTATTTCACATTAGTTTTATTTTGTGTTACGCAAATATCTATTAAATTTTTACTTGTAAATGTATTGTTAAATCTTATGTCACACTGTTATTTAGACAGCATTCAATTAGGGTGGTAGCAACTCGATGCAGCTAACGTTTCGATGAAATTTTAGCGTATTTGGTACTTACTTCAACTCGCACATTACGTGTTTTTTTGCTAAAAATATTATGAGTAATATTTAGATTGGACTTAATCCTGGAAGGCTATATACTATTACGTGTTATTTGCAACAGCTGTAACTTTCAGTTATATTAGGTATATGTCTACATATTTGTTAATATCACTCTGTTTACACGTTCTATGTTAATATGGTATCATAATGTAATTTCCACGAAATTCATAGAATAAAGTGAAGTACGATAATCTTAAAAGAAAATTTTAATATATATTTCCCAACCAGCCATGAAATTATCTCTGTATTTTGTTTGTTATCACGAATTATGTACATATGTAAAAGTGTGTCAGGTTAGTTAGATAATAGCCATAGTTAAGAGTCAACCAGCGAATCGTTATTTAATCAATCAAGATTAAATGAATACATTTTTTCTCTTAGCTTGTCCCGTAGGCAAATGGGGTCGTCACTGTCAAAACCTCTGCAATTGCCAAAACGGGGGGACTTGTGAGGTTTTGACTGGCGAGTGCGCTTGTACGCCGGGCTGGCGCGGCGTATCCTGTGAGAAGCCGTGCTCATTTCCAACTTTCGGCGACAATTGTACAGAGGTCTGCAACTGTAAAAATGGAAAATGCCACCCGTCTACGGGGGCTTGTGCTTGTCAGCGGGGTTTCACTGGTCCATTGTAAGTAATCTATATGCTGCCTTTTTAAAATTAGCTGAAATGGATTCTTGATCTAATTTGGCTATCAATAATTAATATCAAAAGTAGCAGGGACATTACAAAGTAATTTGAGCTGCTAACCCTGGTACATTATCGATTATATATAGCTTCGGTGGTCTTGCGGTTTACTTTCGATGGTCGCGGGTTTTATTTTTCGAACGGTACACACATTTGCTTTCATGAGTACGGTTGCTTGTATTTATCTAAGAATTTCTATAAGTTATCTAGTAGATTATTTTGGGTTATTATTGTATTATTATTCTTATGTTTTGGATAGGTGTCGCCTATTGCCCATGGCTCATACCTTAGTATTTTTTTATTTTGGTTTTACCAAAACGGATGTTTTGGTTTGAGCAGCGTTCACGAGTTTACAGGATCCAAGTCCACAAAATTTTCCTTTTTTTTTCTATTATAAACTGTCTACTAGATGTGTCTACAAATGTACACGTGAAATATTTTGCGGGCACCACTGTTTTAAAATAAATATACTTAAAATTGTAGTTATAGTTTAATGTAAAATTTGATATAGCTAGGTATCCATACAATACAATCATACTTTGATAAGTAGTCATCAGAAAGATATCTCGTTCGTCACAAAGTCTCAATACTTGCTTCTTAATTAATTTTATGACGAAAAAGTACAATTAACTACTATCATAAACGTCATTATATAGCTACCTAAAGTTTGAGTTTAGGAATAACGGGTTTCATTTTGGATAAACTCAATTATGTTAAGAATTATTTCTTTGTCATAGCCGACCCGCACAATCCTTATCCTTACCGGTACATTTTTCCGTTTTTGCTACGTTTTTCATTGCAACTCCTCTCCATTGGTTGTAACAGGATGTTATATAGCTTTCTCAATAAATGGGCTAATTCAAAATCGAATCAGTAGTACCGGAGATTATTCCAAACATTTATACTCGCAAATTATCTATTTATATTATTAGTAAGGATATTTAAAAAACCACAACATTTTTAATTTCAAATGAAATACATTTTAGAGCTTGAAATGGTCTTGAAAAATTTAATATATTTAAATATGGTGTGCTTAGGGCAAGTTATTCGAAGTACAGTTAAATTCAGGTTAGCTGCTTAAATATATCCACGGATCCTAGTGATCGCGACCCACAGTTTGAAAAGCACTGGTTTCAATGAATTGAGATTTACTCTGCTGAATCACGTTCGTAATAGCCTACATCCTTATACTTTACTCAAAGCAAATATATCCTTTTGATTCCCGTTATTTGAATCATTTGTTTCAACTCGTAATTCATAATATTGTAAATGGTCTACGTATTGATTGTGTTTGACGCACAACTGGACTTTGTTTATGCTTATTGCTTTTCCTTTGTTTGAAGTAGCACCACAAAAAATAAGTATTGAAGAGTTTGTGGAATCCTGTATCTATTGTTTTCTTTGGAGGATATTACATTATCTAATCTAATCGGGTGGAGGGGGGAGGGGGGAGTTCAAGGATAACTTTTTTACATGCACTAGTCAAGAATATAAGAGAAGCGTTAAGAATATACATATAAAGTTTTATGAAGATTACAGTTTAATTAAGTCTTTTGGGAATAAAAATAATAGCCAGGTAAAACCATTGTTTACGTGGCACTTGTAACAAGGTAGTCGGACTGTTCCCCATATAAGGCGCAAGTTGTGGTGACTGCTGCCTAAAGGATAGGCTTAGATGTCTTTTAATATCCTCTGATTTGACCACAAGCTATTCTTATACCACAATTTATACCTGTTTCTGACAATTTCAACAACAATTTCCCTTATTTGATTTCCAAGATATGAAATTTATTAAGCGGTAAAATGAATTATTATACAGTTATTTATATTTCTTACTATATATCCTTCGTTTTGAGAACTGTTCACATCTCCTCATAGGTGTGGAGTCTAAAAATCTGAAAGTTATTTAGTTTATTTTATATTATGTATTATAATTACTTTTGCATGAAAATATTGATTTTCGTTATTTTTAATAATGAATAGTATTATTATTAATCATTTTAGATGCAGTGAAAATTGTCCTGATAATGAATTTTGTGAGCAAGGTTGTCGTTGTCAGAATAATGGAAAATGCACTGCGTTTGGAAATTGTAAATGTAGACCTGGGTGGACTGGAGATGTTTGTGCGAACAGGTACAAAAATGCAAATTAATATATTTTGTTCAACATGGCTTAGTTCTCTTAACGCTTCTTCCCAATAGAAAATAACACTCTGAATTCTACAAAATATATAAAATGTTAGACTATTATAAGTACTTGCAAACAGTGTATTTGAATAAAGTTTATCTTTTCATAAGTCTTTTGTTATCTAGTTTTTGGTAGTAGACGGCATTAGAAAATCATCTTATGAAATTGTATTGCAATTCGTAAGTATTATTATTCTTATTCTTAGATGCCCTTCGGGTAAATGGGGAGAACAGTGTCAGAGAACATGTGAATGTGCTAACGGAGCGGGTTGCCATCATGTTACTGGTCAATGCCAGTGCGAGCCAGGATTTACGGGCGAAAAGGTAAAGACTTTCTAATGTATGAAATTGTTTTATGTATTTTTTTTATTTAACTATATTTATTAATCCTCACTTCCTGACTAATATTATAAATACGAAAGTAACTCTGTCTCTCTGTTTGTCTGTCGCGTTTTCACGCCAAAACTACTGAACCGATTTATATGAAATTTGGTACACAGATAGTCTAGACCCTGAGAAAGGACATAGGCTTACTTTTTAATGCGAAAACAGAGATTAAGATTAAGGGGTAGAAAGGGGAGATACAAGATTGTATGAAAGTATCGTCTTTTTTAAAGCTAGAAGCTAGAAACTTATAGTTTAGGTTGTAGATTAAATATAAATAAAAATGACATTAAATGTTTCAAAAATATTTTACCCTTAAGGAGGTAAAATAAAGTAGGGTATAAATGCTTTTATGGAAATTCGTCATTTTTGAAGCTGCGATGTAACTGTTATTTGGCTTTTATTGGGTTATATTATTAAATAATTTTTCATTGTTCGGTCGTATGGTTTTTGAAAATGAAAATATCGATAGATTATTATCTTTACTGTACTACTTAGTCTTACTTCATCCATACTAATCTTATTCACTACACCAATTTTACCGAGACATCTTTTAGAGCATCATGCCTCACATTTTCTTCATTCATAAGTTTATTGAAATATCCCATCCAACGTGCTTTTATGTCATCATTTTTCAACGAAATTTGTTCTGTATTATCTTTTATACATTTTACATGCTACATATCTTTCGCTCTTTCTTCTCTCATTTTTGTTATCCGGTATAGTTCTTTTTGACCACTAGGGTCATCAAGTGACCTGTATATTTTATCTAGAGCACTATTCCAACCCCATTCCGTTTGCCATCACTTCCTATGTAGTAGTAACTTATATCCTTCCCCAATCTCTTTAGCTTTCGCTCCTTTCCTGTATACACGCCACTTTTATTCTTTGCCTCTTTAATACCTCCGCTAGTTCTCTTCCTCTTCCAGTCATAGAACCTACATTCCAACTACCACACCTCATACATACTTCTCTTATTTTTTGGTCTTGCTTCTTACGTTGCACCCGCCGGTTGTGGTGCAACAACCCTTTTCCATTTCTTGCAGTGGCCGGGTGCTGCTCCTGCGCATCGCCTCGGGGGTACCCCCGAGGCGACGCGCAGGAGCAGCACCCGGCAGCCCTAATCCGATCATCGATGCGTTCACTCGAAATTCATGAGAGAATGGTTTTGGCTGCAGTTTTTTATGACCGACCGCCTGGACGACGTATTATTCTTTTCTTGATCTTCCCCGGTAGCCTCACCTCACAATATTCTTCCAGGAGGGCTTGTTTGGTTTGAAATCAGAGTTTTCCTTCTCCTATTTGAACTACCAACCAAGGTTGACGAGGTCCAACTCCCCGGGCATAAAAGCTTTGTTTATAGTGGCGGCCTTAATTCGCCACTGCCAACCGTTATCATGGAGTTTTGCGCTCTATTTATCAAGGTATACCCCGCCACGAGCTCCCTAGCACCTCTCCAACAGACCGCTGCATTGTCCGCGACTGCTTATTTAATATTCGCAGCTAACTTCCATATCTGGAGGCCGTTCGCTATCCGCAACCTGCGACGCGTGTGGTGGCAATGAGCTTTGTCCCTGGAAATTTTCCGCCAGGACCACAAAAAGTTTTTCTCTTATTTGTATTAATAACTGTAATCGATATGTCTATTGATAAAACATAGAACATTTAATTTGTGTGGTTTCCAAAGATGTCCTCTTTGGAAACCATACATCACGAATCATAATATTACGATGTTCTTTAAATGTATTAAAATATATTTAATGACGATAACCATTAACCATTTATTTTCCATAAAAATATACTTTTGATAATATAATTATATATAATTGAAGAAATACATTTTGAAATATGTATGCCCATTGTCATTGTAATTATGGTTTTTATTTTATCACGAAATATGACGGTGACAGGAAACTTATTGTATTATAACTTTATTATAATACATAAATTTATAACGATATATAATACATGTATCGTTGTTTATTTAATAAAAAAAACACGTTTTACACTTATTCTTCATTATGATACAGCTTATAGACAGGAAATGACTGTTCTGTACACATTTTTGTATAAAATAGGTACTCATTTCTATACTACTTATTTCTATACTTGTTCCCTCAAACTCTTAGGCCAGGAATTACGGATGTTGCTTAAAATATAACATTTCGACGTAATATCATAAAAATAAACATTTGTGTACTTGATAATACTTACATTTCTGTTTTTACATTTTTTGGTGAGATTGTGATTACAGTTAAAATAAAATTTATATAAAAATATATGCAATTGGTATTTGGCCTCCTTGATAGGTTAATCAATAATCTGTGTTTACGACTGTCAGCCCCGGTTCTCTTAAATAAAAATGAAATATATGTATATAACTATATATTGCATTTTTATCAAAGGAACCGGAGCTAACATTTGTAGTTATTATTAAAATAATAACTACAAATGTTATATGTGGTAACTCAATTAGATACAAATAATGACAACATAGATTTAAGTCACATCCATTATGAATTTAAAGTGAAGCTGCATCGTATAATATCTGTATATCTCATTCATTGGAGTAATTGTGTTACTTATTGTTGTAGTGTTTAGAGGAATGTCCCGTGGGCACGTACGGCGTGGACTGCCTTAACACGTGCTCGTGTGAGAACGGCGGCGAGTGCTCGTCGCGGGACGGGTCGTGCCGGTGCAGGCCGGGCTGGCGCGGCGCCCTCTGCAGCCGCCGCGCCTGTGACGACGGCCGCTGGGGGCCCGCCTGCGACCGCGACTGCGACTGCGAGCCCGCCAACACCGACATGTGCGTACTGTTACAGTTTCACAAACACAGTTCTGAGATCGCCGGGTTAACTTTTCTGTATTAATATATTGTATAAACAAGACGATACCAATTCATACATTCCTTTCCAATTAGATACTCGCGGTTTCGGTTAAGACACAGGGAATAAAAAATTCTCTCTGTAAAAAACTCACTTACCGATCCTCACCTAAAACGTGCTTTTCTACTTAACATTGAAATATTTGTTTTTTTTTAAACTCTCTTTCGACTCACTCCGTAACCAGTACCGTTACCGTATTCAGACACTCATACTCTCATACACATCACGTATCGTCCTAATAAAATAGTTAAGCAAGATGCTTCATTAATCCGACCACAGACAGTCTAGTGCTGCCGAATGCAATACCAATCGAAAAACTATTATAACTTTATTGTATATTTCGATTAATCTATTGAATGATTCGGTTTGTTTCATTAAATTAATCATTAGATTAAATTCCTATGTTCTATTTTTTGCATATTATTAAACAATAATTCCAAAAGGGAATTGAAATGGTTTCAAAAAGCTGCAATATGTGCGGTTCAATTTTAGTGATCTAAAAGCATATATTATATTTTTTTATTGCTACACAGATTCGATATTGTCATTTAGTGACTGCTTATCTGATACTCTTCAAAACATTTCTTTGTTTGCATTTTTATTAAAATCTATTACTAACGCAGTATGGTAGTTATGACCGCATATCAACATCTTCGCGACCACTAGTAATAATATTAGCGATATATGCTGGAGCAATCACTGCATCAGAATGAAAATAATGTACGCCATATAAAAAAGTGTATTTTTTATTATTGTATTTACAGTACAGTACAGTCCAGTATTAGTAGTATTTGCAGTGGTCTAACCTGTGGATACAGATACAGATATGGAAAATGTACGATAACGGGGCCATTATGTGATTCAATGTTTATTTACTTTCATCAATATAGATAAGAGTAACTCTTATCTATATTGATGAAAGTAAATAAACATTCGAGTTATTAAAAATAAATAAAACCTGGTGTGTATGCTGGCACCAGTTTCTATTTATTTAGAACATATTATTGTAATAGTATTTTTATCGCACTTTTCAATGGAATTTACACGTAAAAGTTTCTCTTCAATTTTCTGTTTATCAAATAATTATTTTTCAATTTTGAAAATTTATTTCATTTTATTGAAGTAACGTATACATAATTATAATACCTAATATATGTAGTTGTATTGACATATAAATTAATATTGTTATTAAAAATTAGGGGTAGACGATACAAGGGTGAAAACTATATATTTTTAATAAAATATAAAATTTAATACATGCAATAAATTTTAAATATTTTGGGGTAAACCACCCTTATCACTTAGAGTCATGAAAATAGTTTACGTCCTATTCTCTGACTTGAAAATACAGGCAAAATTCATCTGAGTGGCTCAAAATGTTAAAAGCTGCTGCGAGAATTTTATATAATAAATATACACTGCGTTCTAACAATGTAGACACCTTTTTTATATTGTTGTTTTATTTATATGACATGCCTCTAGTTTTTTATAGAAGAAGAAACCGCTGTAACATGAAAGGAGCATTCACTAAAAAGAATTCGATTTTACAATTTAATTGATAATAAAATTAAAATACATGAAGGCAAGCTAGTCGGTGGGATAAACACGAAATATAGGTGCCCAGACGTAGACTACTTTACTTTTTTTACATTTCAATTTATTGTAGTTTCAGACCTCGTAGTAACATAAACATTTGTATTGATGATTGTTTGTTCTGTTTGTATTAGCCAGGCCTGTATATTTACTTATATGTGTGTTTGTACTAACAGGTGTTGTGATTGGTTATTTAATGTTATAATGTCTAGGTCTGTTTAGACAATTTTGCAATTTATTATTATTATTAAATCTCTCAACTTTAGGTCTAACTAAGAAAATTACTCGTTACTTATGTATTTGTGTATAGAATATGGTTATGCGGGCATACCATTGGCATACAAAGTGTATCCTGGTACTAAGACGCACGATATTTTAGTTTTCTGGAATGGTAACTAATCATCTCACGATTACGTGATGCTCGTAGTACTGTTAATGTCAGGCGACGCCGCGACTATTCCGCTTGCTGTCAGATGGGCCGTAATTCCATATGGAATTCTCTACCAGCTAATCTTTAGGTAGAAATAAAAAGCGGTCATGGCGAAAAAACTGTGACAATAATACTATATCATACTAGCTGTCCGGCAAACGTTGTTTTGCCGTAAAATAAAAAAAAAATTAGGGGTGGACTACCCCTAATATTTAGGGGGATGAAAAATAGATCTTGCCCGATTCTCAGACCTACTCAATACGCTCACAAAATTTCATGAGAATCGTATAAGCCGTTTCGGAGGAGTATGGGAACGAAAACTGACACGAGAATTTTATATATAATATAAACAACTAAACAATATCTATGTACATATATAATTAAGTTATATATAAATATAATATATATTTGTAATAATTGCACCAAAACTACAAATACAAGTACATAAATTATACACAATTCGTGTTCGGCATTCCAATGACATGACACTAGGTGCGACCCGTGGACCGGCGCGTGTACGTGTGCGGCGGGTTGGCGCGGCGCAGACTGCAGCCGCCAGTGTCCGCTCTACAGCTTCGGCAAGGACTGCCTCTACAAGTGCCGCTGCCAGAACGAAGCGCAGTGCTCCCCTGTCAACGGTATGGCACTCTGATCTGTAACAACTATTCATTATTTATCAACATTACCATTATACTGGGGGTAAGGGGCATGGTTAGCAATGTTGACTAATGAATCTATTACTAGCAATGTGCCAGTTTCAGCTTGACTTCAGTGCGGTTTCCCCTGGAAACCATCATAATAAATTCCCAGCGCCGTGAATTTGACTCCAACCTAAGGACACAAAAAGAAAGACAGCTTGCGGGTGTCGATAGTTTTCTATAGATCTTTTATACCATAACTGCAAAACTTGGAGTTCAATACCATTAAGTTAAGGACATTGAAATAACTTTATAATAAAATACGCCCATTAGTTCAGCTTTAAATGCTTTAAGAACGCTAGTTCAGTCCCTTTCATTTTAAGTAGAAAATTTTAAGTATATTAAAACAAACTACAAACCCATACCACCCAACCATAATTTAAACCAAGAAAAGTTAGTTTGAATTAATATAATAAATAATAGAATTGGCAACACACTCTTTTAATACAATTTTCATTCAACTCGCTAGAAAATTATAGTACAAATAATTATAATATTTTTAATAAGGCTAAAAGAAGAGCTCAGTCTAAAATTCGATATATTAGGATAATCTAATTTTAACTATACATATATACATACTATTATTTAATTTACAGTATCTATTATAATTATATGCCTAGTTTATAAATAGATATACCTATGCAATATTGAAAAATTTACTATAATATATGTTGATAATACTTACTAATTTGTTTAAAATGTAATTTTATTCATGTTAATCGCAAGGTTCATGTACCTGTCCGCCTGGCTTTCGGGGTATACACTGCGACGAGACGTGTCCGCATCCGCTATACGGCGTCAACTGCTTGGAGACATGCGACTGTTACAACAACGCTACTTGCTCATCCGAAACTGGTCAATGTTTCTGTAAACCTGGGTATGTTATGGCATTGTAAAGTTATAAAAGTGTGGTTGTGTTTTAATGTTTTATTTCAAAATGACTACGAGTACTTTCATGTTTAAAGAGTATAACCTATTAATAAAATAATCATTTAAAACACTCTTTAGATTTAAGTAATGTATCGCGAAATACATCCAAAGTAAACAGTTGGACTTAAAATAAAATCTTTACCTTTTTTGTTATCAACTGTAAACTACAAAAAACAAAAGGGTCCTAAAACGAATTAAAAATATTTGAAATAAATCACTTGGTTATCTACCAAATCAAACACTGATTCTTAGTATATCATTGCCGTGTAAATGTTGGATATCAGAAATCAAATAAGCAGAAAAAGAAAGATAAAAAACCGATTACATTCTCGTTTCTTCTAGTAAGTACTGATAACTTAGCCGTTGTTTCCGCATATTTAACATTGACGTATTATGTACCAAAGTATTAAAGAAAGTGTAGTATCAGGTTAATCAGAAATGTATTTTCTATTCTAAATTTGTATTTAAATTTATAGTTGCTTTATAGTATTTTCTTGTTTTATACTTCATTCTGTCATGTCAATAGTTTTACCTATATACATAAATAAATATAGACTTTTTTATAGTTTTCGTTTTACCTATGCACAAATAAATTAAAACTACAACAGAAAGTACTGAAAAAAAGAATTTCTTAATTTTTTTTTCCTGAAATTCTTTAAATAAAAATTCTTAATTCAACCCACGGCATACATTATGCACTTGCAGTTAACTTTTAGTGCTTATCAGAATACTACAACATGAGCAAAACTGTAGCAATCGGCAATAAATTGCGGTTGTTGGTTTAAAACGTATTCTTATTAATTATAAATCTATTATTAAGCCCTAAAAGAATATTATTTCTTTAAAGGAGAAAACCCCTTTAATAAAGTAAAATTACTAGTAAGTATAACGTCCGCTTATTATGTTTCAGCGTTAATTATGTTGATGTGTTACAATGATAATATTAATGGGTCCCTTGGCGTCTCTTAATACTATTGGGAAAGTTATTAAGTTGACATATTTCACCAATAAATATTTTTTTCTAAGTATTTTTGTATAGTCATGTATTTTATTTTACATTTTAATGATACAATATAAAATAACAGAAAACAGTAGCAATAAGTTTGCTAACATATATAGATATATATTACATGTATATATAACACATATACACAGTTTGATATGTAACTAAAATATTTGTAAGTATGTAATATACACAAAGAAGCAGCTTATATTAATGCGCAGTTAAAGTGGTATCAAAGTTAAATTGTGTTATTATTCACCTAATGTGGCAATAATTAATCATAATGTTAATAGTAATGACTACTAAAGCTATAAACGGTAACTGATATTCCTTTTCAAGTTTATTCAGTCGCGTCATATGTACATATAATACACATTGATTACAAATGTACTAACGGTGTTGTTGTTTACTCATTAAAAACACTGAACGGGTTATGAGTACATGAGAAATATTCCAATGAATTAATAAAATTCAAGAATCATTTTTATGTTCAATCTTTACCAATTCGACAGTCGACGTTATTGAACTTAATAAAAAATCGTGGTGGTAATATTTTGGTTATTTATCAATATTTAATATTATCACAACTAGCAATGTTTATGTATAATTACTTAAAAACTGATCAGATTGAACTAGAATATTAAATATGCATTATATTCTCTTTATAGTAAAAAATATCTAGAACCTACAAAAGCTAAAGTGTAGTTGATTTACATTTTTTAATTGTACATTTATATACTGCATGTACCATATCTTATGTACCTATATACGTTTAAAACGTGAATCATGGTTAGCTCGATAACAGGGATTTTTTAAAAAATAAATATTGAGTATTATTTGTCTTTGAAATAAATATTGAAAATTAATAGATAATTCATATACAAACCGTTCTTTGTTTGTTAATTTACTAAAACAATGCTTAAATACTCAAATGAGTATGATTGTTTTTGTTGCACGATGCACGATGCAGCTTTCCCTATTGCAGATTTGTATTCATATACAAATCTACAATTGGGAAAGCGGCATCGTGCGAGGTATTGAAACCACAGCAATTCGAAGTAAGGTGGTGTTCGAAACAACGAGACCACAAATGTTGTCTATATTACAATCAAACATGCTTGATAAATTGTGTAGAGTTAGGATATTACTTTAATGAGGAGTACAACAATGCGTCTTACTAGTCCATCCGGGAAATTAGTTGTACAGCATTTAAATATTATTAAAAAAAAACGAATTCGTGCTACAGTTTTCTTTAGGCCGTTTCCGCCTTTTTTCACAGAGTCCGCTTCTATAAAATGTATACAATACGTTATTAAGATCCAATATAAATGTTACAGATAAATTAGATCGAAGACTATATACATATGGAATAATACACTACTACTATATAGAAAAATACACTAGAATAGTCGTCATGTTTTATACAAAGATCAAAGAGATCATAAAGACCATAAAGATATTCTTCGGGAACTGATCCCGAAGAATATCCTATTATAGGTATCTAGTATAAACTATTTATCAAGGGATTAATATGTTATTTCTAAAATATACCCAGTTTAATAGATCTCTTGTGCTGAAGCAAGAATATGTAGAAACAATTATGATTAATGTAAAGAGTCTTTGTATAGTATCACGTTTAAATTATTGTATTAAATAGATTAGGTATACTAACATAAGAGGCTTGAACTGGTTGAATCATACACATACACTAGTAGCAAGTAGTCCACAACAAAATGTGTTTCTAATATCAATTCATAGAATATTATATGTAACATGAATCACTATGTGACTTACATATATGCCCTTGAATCTCATTGTTAAATGGTTTATTTGTTGGTATCTTTTGCAGATCATGTTATTTTTATGTTATACAAAAATTTTAAATAATATGATTCGAATTTTTCTGTTACACCCATAAAATATAGAAACTAATAGTTTTGCGAGTAAATATTCAGTCCAAAACTAATAATATTAAAATATTTATTCATATTTTACTTTGCTTGCTATTTTAAATAAAATAATTCTATTTCAAGTGTATATTTGAAGCCTCTTTATTTTTTTATAACGCGTAATTTTAGGTTTGTATCAGAAATTATTTGTAAAAGTATTTCAAAAATTGTAAAATATCCTTCATTAAAAAAAATTTTTACTTACGCATAGCTTTATCAAAATCATACCAATGAAATAATATCTAGCATCTATTTCTTATATGTGTAGGATATTTTTAAATGTTTTATGATCTCATTTCTATTTTTAGCATTTGACGGGTTCGCTATGCCATAGTAACCTACTTTAATCGTATAAAAAAATAAACAATTCTACAATATTTATTCGTTACGCTCGGTATATATTCGCATTCTGTATTTTCCTCTTATTGTTTGTTACCTATTTCTTATTGTTTTAGGTATGATGGGTTCAAATGTGAGCGACCGTGCGACCGAAACAAGTTTGGATTGAACTGTGCACGATCTTGCAACTGCGAAAATGATGCGCCATGTAATCCTATAACGGGTAATTTAATTTTTACAAAACCCTTGAATGTGTAGTAAATATCGTCAAATCGCCTCTCAATGATTTCATTCAATTCAAATTCAAAAATCATTTATTCATGTAGGACATTTTAGCCGCTTATGAACGTCAAGTTTTTACATTATAATTTTTTTTCCTACCATTTCAGTTCAGTATATAGATCCAATTGAGAAGAACTGGCAAGAAACTCAATTGAATTACTTTTTTTTTAAATCCAGTTTATTTACAATGCATAGGTATTTATATAGGTGTCTATGTCTAACATTAAATGAAAATTCCGAACATGAAAACTATTGCCATGCACGCTCGTCATTCAAGTAATCGTTTTGTGAGTAATAGGCCTTGCTTAATAAATATGATTTAACAGATGTTTTGAACTTATTTAAGGGTAATTCCAATATATCCTTTGGTATCTTATTGTAAAATTTTATACCTATTCCCATAAAAGACCTATTGACTTTTTCTAAACGATACTTGGGGACAGCAAGTTTGTCTTTAAATCTAGTATTAATATTATGAATATTGCTGTTTTTTTTTACGAATATTGCTGTTTTTATATTAATATTATGAATATTGCTGTTTTAAACTTACGCAATAAAAATAAGCTAATTTTACCTAAATGCCGTCTACACAAAGTTAGTAATTCATTTTATGGTAATTGCGTAAGATTCTATAATAAACTGCCAGAGTCTACGCTAAATCTTACAGAGAGGCAATTCAAATCTTATATTAAACAAATGTTATGTAAAAAAGCCTATTATAAGATAGATGAATTTATAGATGATAGCAATATATAGCAAGAATAAGTTTATTTGCGGACAACGTTATAATTTTAATTTTCATACTGCTTTCTTGATATATGATAGCGTAGCGGCTTTTGTATTGATTGCCGCATGCATCCTTATGTAAAGTGCGAATACTGTAACTACCATATAGTAATTTTTGTAGCTGTGACGTGGTCGTGTGGAATGAGTAGTCATGCTCACTAAAATGTCCAGACATGTGGCGGCGTGGTGGGCCGGGTCAATGGGCTCCCTAAAATATGGTCGAGCGCAGTGATGGCTGGCTCATCCGTCATACTCGTGAACGAGTGCTGCTTGTAGGGACTGGTCTGCTCTTATCACTACGACTGATTAAATCTTATTGCATGATTATATTTGACCCAAAAAATTAGTGCTTGTTGGTAGTTTGTATTCACACGTTTCGACTTGTAAATGTAAACTTACAAGGATTATTTAAAAGAGCAACACACAAGTTTCTTGCTCGTTCTTCTTGTGATGAGACAGCTTTCCGAACGAGTGGTAGATAAAAAACAAATTGTTATGACTATTCAAAAGTGCTTAAATTAAGTTTATTTGAATAAATGATTTTTCTTCTTCTTCTTCTTCTTTTGGAAATAAGTCAAGATTTTTATGAACATATAAGATATTTGAATATATAAATTGAGAAGCAACGGTGAGAATATTTGCCTCTTTGAATTTCTCTCTTAATGAGTCACGACTCTTCATACAGTAGATCGCTCGAATGGCACGTTTTTGTAATATGAATATATTTTTAATATCTGCCGCTTTTCCCCATAATAATATTCCATAAGAGAGTAAACTATGAAAATAACTGAAATAGACCAATCTAGCAGTATCAGTATCATTGTACTGTTTAACCTTACTCACGGGAAAAGCTGCTGAACTCAGTTTCGCTGCAAGACTTTGAATTTGTGCACCCCATTGTGTTTTATTATTTATTGTGATTCCTAGAAAGACAGTAGATTCTATAAATACGAGAGATTCGTCATTTAATTTCATGTTGCAATTAGTATTAAGGGGGTCTTCCTATGTGACGGCCTGTTTTTTAGGGATATTTTAGGATTTTTTTTCTACGACCAGTAAATATTTAGAGCTTCAAGTTTTTTATCATTTATTAACACATATTTGGACAGTATAAATATAAAATTTCAGCTAAAAATATTCAGTCAAACTAGAGTTACAGCGCTCTGAACACCCCCGCCTCGAAAAAAAGAGCTCCCACTTCCTCCACGATTCCGGCTGATCGGCTTATCTGAAAAAAAAAAAAAACGGCGTTTTAATTTATAGGCTTAAAAGCACGGAATGACCTATAATCAAATGAATATAAAAAAAATTGGATTTTTGATAGACATTTGAAATAAAAGTTGCAAATTAGGCGTTTTTTTTTTTTGTTTTTTGCTATAAAAAAATCTTTTGTTTAGTTTTGAAAATTTTCGATTAATAATAGTTCATTCCATGCGTTTACATATATTGAGTGTGCCCTGTAAATTTCAAGTAATTCGGTCCAGCCGTTTCTGAGATACAATGGAGGAAAGTTTGAAAAACACAGTTTTGAGAAAAACGCGTTTAAAGTTTCAAGTCCGTTAAAAACTATTAAAATATCAACTTACTCTCAATCGGCGATGCCTGGTCCATAGAGTATTCCTTCCTCTTCCTCGTGAAACTCTTTTAAAGCAGATTGTTCAGCTCTTGAGTCAATCCTGGCTTGTTTAACGACATCACTTACGCGCCGCTCAGAGCGTAAGATTCGCTTTTCATCCCGTTTCTCAACATACGCTTGGGCTTCACGACCAACAGGGCATCCCATAATCGACATAACTTTTAAAATACCTTGAAAACCTTCATTAAAGATAATAACTGCTAAGTAGCTAGCAATTTCAACAACTTTGGGACCAGAATGAAGATGTTTAGGAGCGAAAGTCCAAATCAAAGAATTCAAAGATTCGTTATTGTTTTGTGTCTCTGCTCCTAAACAACGAATTAATAATTCGTCTTTCGATAAATCTTCGAAAACCGGTTTGATAGCTTCTTGAACTTGCGGAATTAGAGGTGGTTTATCGTGATGAAATTGGTCCAGTTCATTATTAGCTTCAGCCTTACGCCATTTACACCAACTGTCTTCGCCTTCTGGACAAAATTGATGCTGAGGGTTTTCATCAGAAGAACATTTGTGATAGTACGTGGCTCAAACTTCCTTTCTCATATCTTCAAGCGAATCTGGATGGCGTCGAATTGCTAATCCGTCCACTCATTATGAAAAAAAATAATTTGTAGCTGTTGCTCTCTTCGAAGTTCAACCAAGACTAAAATAACTTCGGTAAAATATTATAACAATAGAAATTTCTGTTTAAGTCTGTAGAAACGTGTCTAAACTTGTATAAACAAATATATTAATAAAAGGGAGGCCAGGTATAAAGCCGACGGTACACAATAGGCCCGGTCTCTAACTGCCAACTCACCGCTCCGAACCGCTCTTTCTTTTACCTGCTGTATCTTTAAAACGACTTCGAATTTTCTAAAATCGCTTTACTACCGTATTCTAGACATGTTAAGGGAGCAATTTATGAAAAAAAAAAAAATCGATTTTTTCAACCCATCACATAGGAAGACCCCCTTAAGACTTTTAGACAGAGAAAAATTAACACATTTTGTTTTTTTAGCATTTAACATAAAATTGTTAGTTGTAAACCAGTGCAAGAGACGCCGCAAAGCACTATTTACATCGTCATAATGATTACTCATTCTATTAACTTTAAAAATCAATGAAGTATCATCTGCAAATAACACTATCCTGCATGGCATATGGGAGATCATTTATGTATACTAGGAATAAAAATGGACCGAGAATAGATCCTTGAGGTACACCCATTTGCACAAGTGACTCGTCAGACGTAGCGCTGCTAACCTTTACTTTCTGTATTCTATCAGATAAATAAGAAATTATTAAATTTAAAGCGTTGTCCTTGACGCCATAAAAAGCAAGGTTTTTTAATAATGTGTTATGATCAACGCAATCAAAAGCCTTAGAAAGGTCACAAAAAACACCTATCGCATCCATTTTATTTTCCCATGCAGTAAATACGTGTCTGAGCAACTCTGCACCTGCGTCTGTAGTTGAACGACCTTTGTAAAAACCGAATTGACTATTGTGAATTAAATTATTTAAATTGAAATAACTAACAAGTTGCATAAGGATTATTTATTTAAAAATTTTCTGAGCGCTGGGAGTATGGATATAGGTCTATAATTTATTGGGTCAGTCCTGTCTACAGATTTAAAAAGTGGTATGATTTTACTAATTTTCATTATATTATATATATTATAACTTTACCATCATCTATATATTTATTAAAATTAAAAGCAAGAGACGGCGCAATGATTTCCATTATACTATCCAGTATTTTAACAGATATACCCCATAGATCCTCTGTTTTTTCATTATTTAGCTGTTTAAATATTTTCATTATTTCTACTGATGTTGTGTGTCTAAAGTTAAATACAGCTGATGACTTGCTAACATTGTCTGTTAGTAAAGTTTCAGCAGCAGACGGGGAAGATTTTAGAGCCTGTGTCGTAATTAATGGAATATTAGTAAAATAATATTCGAATGTATCCGCGACCTCTGTGTCGGAATTTACCAATTTGTTATTAATATATAAAGCTATTTTGAACATTAACTTTTCCAATTTCGCTATTTATTACTTTCCAAGTGGCTTTTATTTTATCTTTAGATTTAGTTATTATTTTACCCAAATAGAGAAACTTAGCTGTCTGACAAACCCTTTTAAATATTTTCGAATAAGATTTTACATATTCATGAAATAGGGGATCGGATATATAGCTTCGTTTTTCGTAAAGTTCGTAAAGATTAGCCCTAGATTTATAAATACCAAACCGTGGTATTTATAAATCTAGGGCCCAGTCACAAAACTTTGATTTTACATTAGTTGAAAATGTTTTTGTTTTAAATTCATTGCTAGCTTCTTGCTCAATTAAATTAAAAATATGTTCACATACAATGTCCGGGTCATATTGAGATATTACGAGACTAGATATTTTATGTTCAATTGTATTTTTAAAACGTGCCAAATTCTTTTGTTTTATTTGTCTGCATGTAATTGTTTGAGTCCCTTTGGACTTATTTTATTACCCTTATTTTTAATTATAATTTTTTGTCCATAATGATCAGAGCCAAGACAGTCGAAATTCATTTCCACCTTTACTTCACAATTACAGAAAAAGATAAAAGATTTTAAAAATAAAAGTAGTCTAAGTTACTCCTTATTACATCAGCTACCTGCCAAAAAAGTCCCGTTTAAATTGGTCCAGCCATTTCAGAGATTAGCCGGAACAAACAAACCGACAGACAAAAATGGTAAAAAATGTTATTTTGGTCTACGTACCGTATTTACATTGATATGCAAATAGTAAAAAACAGTTATTTCATTTTAATTTTATTTATATGTATAGATGTATAGATTAAATTGTTCATGACATTCTATCGTAAACAAATATACGTTTGCAAAGTATGTGTGGCAGATACACTCTTATTTGCTACAAATTACTTTCCTAATCTCAAAAATTTCCATAATTTAACTTTGGTAACGATGGCTGACACCGATGTAAACAGATGGTATTCATTTTCAGGCCAGTGCGAGTGTACCGCGGGTTATGTGGGTGAAAAGTGCGAGCGGCGTTGCCCACCTGGATTCTTTGGGCAGGGCTGTACATCTGCCTGCAACTGCTCTGGCAATGCGATGTCCTGTCACCACATCAATGGTCATTGCATCTGTAAGGATGGCTGGAAAGGTATGTCGATTATTTCATCCTGCTTGGTATTTGTTTTTATTGTGCTCTATTCTCTTTGTCTCCTCTTATGAAATCATGATATTTGAAATTTAGTGATGATAGATAGTTCCTGAGCTGTGAACAATAAGGAACGGTGATAGTAGTGGTATAAATGACCTCAACTGCAAAGGTCATTTTAGAAACATTTATATTTCACAATACAAAAAGGATAATTATTGTCATGTTATATTCTTTTGGTATCAAATTTTTTGTCACAGTTCACAATCTTTAAAATCAAGCAACATAAAAAAACACATTATGGTAAACCAAACCGTAAAATGAACCATAGTATACTTAACAAAATAATGTTTAGTTACTATACGAAATAAATTAGAAGCTGTTATCAAAGGTCTCCTCTATATGTCTCCATACGAGTACTTCTCTATCAAAGCATTTCTTTGCAGCAAAATTGTTCAAATAGTTAACCCAGCTTCGCTTGATAGACCAAATCATTATCATTGTAACTTGTTGACCTTTATAGTATTAACAATTTTAACTTTAAATTACTTTGTCTTTTATTTTTTAATATAATATAATGAAATGACATAAACTTATAGTAATTTACATTAACATTGATAGTATCAGTGATCACTTAATGAGTAATAATACTTAGAAGTACCTGTACTTAGGCTATTAATTTATTACCAATGAAATCAGTAATTTTAATTTTCTAGCATGATAATAGAATCCAAATAATTTAGATATCGATTTTTAATCATATTTGTTTTTTTTTATATTTAATGTCGACTCAGCTTATCAAAATTAAACGAACGTTACTTTTTCGATAATCTAATTACCTATTTAACGCTTCAGAGAATTTGTAGTCAACATTATAGATAAACATTATATACAGTGGACCCCCGGTAGTCCGTCAATCATTTTGCAGGGCAGTGTCGGACTATCGAATTTGTCGGATTATAGAGTACTGCCTAAGACCCCTTATAGTCCGAATTTTTTTACAAAAGAGTACCTTGTAATCCGACAAATTATAGATCCAATGATGATTCTTTGTATTATATACATATACAGTGGACCCCCGGTTATCCGACAAACGTTTTGCAGGGCAGTGTCGGACCATAATATTTGTCGAAATATAGAGTGCTGCTTAAGGGTCCTCTGCTCATAGTCCGGAATTTTTTACAAAAGAGTATCTTGTAATCCGACAAATTACAGATCCAGTGATAAGATTCTATGTTATATATGTATGTATGTATATGCACTCTGAAGTATATTGTCAAAGTAATATTCAATAACAAATAATAGACAATGTCGGATTACAAGGGGGGCCGGATTACCGCGGGTCCACTGTATATGTATATTTAGCTGTAATTATATTTTCTTGATTCAGGTCTACCTAGGAGATTTGGTATGTACATTCTCTATATGGTATGTACAATTGAATTCAGAATTTTATCATAGGCAATTTGTATTTAGTAACGGAAGATCTGTTTAGCAGTGTTTTAACAAAATGTTATGCATTTTGCTAAATATAGAAGATTAAATTATGAGCGATGATATATTATTGATATATTAATGGAAATTTATTATTAACTACTCTAATATTTGATATCTCCATATCTCTAAGTAAATAAATTATTTCTTTCTTGGAAGTATCATTTCTATGTCAAAAGTATCTTTTATTGGATTAAATACATTGTCCATTGATAGCAATACATATTAATCTGGTCTTATATAAAGTAACATCATTGACATGATATACTCGGATTTATAAGGAATCATTAATGAAATGCTTTGTTTGATATGCGGTGAAACATAAGTTTCGTGAGAACGCTATTATGCCAAACGACGGCTATTAGTACTTGATAAGCACAGTAGACTACAAAGATACCAATATTTAAAACTGCTGGGTGACCGAGTTTATTGTTTAAATTTCAGGGAAAATAAATTTTACAATCTTATACCTATCTATATCAATAAAACTTATCATTTAACATTTGGTTTGTCTTTATTTATGTAAGCTGTCTATATTGTTTACCGTATACTTAGGTACACGGTAATGTACTCGTACTTGTCATCATGCCATGTTTTAATGAACTGTTATTTTATTGAGAATATTTTGTGACAATTAAAGTTGTATTCTTTTTTGTGCTGCAAAACCCGTTCCAACTACTAAACCCCTGAAAGGGTTAAGCCCTTCGTTTGCTTGCGTTCATTAAATATGACTCGCACGTTGATGGGGAAAGCTTATCGTTGAATTTTCTCAGTTATCTTGGGGTTAGCATTTACCATCTCCATTTTGGATTTCTTTAGTAAAATTATTTTGTATATTTTAAACGTGTTGTGCTGTGTGACTCTGAGTATGACGCTAAGATGGAGAGGTGTACCGGTACCGAGAGGGAATTGCTAGTAATGAGTGGCACCGTCGTTAGCAATCAGACCTTCATGTGGTCACCCTGGAAATCATCGTGGTCAATTCCTGGTTGAATCGATGAACTAACTAATCTTACTTCATTTTTATCTTATCAACCTCCACTGGTGATCTGCCTGCGTATACAGTGTGCAGATGCACCACATTCATCCAATACCTAAATAAATAATACTCTCTATCTACGATTTAAATTGTGCGTCGCTGCCGGCTTCTTGTTAGCTGCCTAGAGGCAAGCCGGGGAATTACTCAGAATAACAGATTACAGTGATGCCAGTTGGGCGGTTATTAACTTAATTATGGGAGATTTTAATGACGATGGAGAAAATTTGAGAGAAAAGAATGTGTTGACCGAATTACAATGGGCTTTTTTTGCATGTTAAAAAAAAAACAAGAATGGTCTAACATTCAATAACTGTTATAGATCATACGGCTTAAATAGGTTTTCTAAAGGTATAATTTATTACTGTACTTATCTAAAATATAACAACAGCATGCTGTAACTTAATAGCATGCTGACATGAACATGAGAAAATGTTAGGGTTGACCTGTAGACATATAATCGACATAATTATTCTTTATACTCGCTGCTAATCAGAATTATTAGTAAGGGCCAATCTATAAATAGATATTACGTAAAAAAATGACAGAATTTATGAACATTTTGTGTCTCCAACCACTCGTTGTACAATGTTACTCTGTCACCAACCCTTCCATGTAATCGAGTGTTCGACATAATTATGTACACTGTGCAGGCGTGTCGTGCGAGTCGCAGTGCGCGCCGGGCTACTTCGGCGAGAACTGCGCGCAACAGTGCCAGTGCGTGAACAACTCGTCGTGCGAGTCCAGCAGCGGGCGCTGCGTGTGCGCCGCGGGCTGGACCGGCGCCGCCTGCAACGAGACCTGCGCGCCCGGACACTACGGCGCCGGCTGCTCGCAGCGCTGCCCCGCCTACTACGGAGGTAACGCGCACACACCGAGCCTAACATGCGACAGTTGTATAGCGCAAACTTCAAAAATATTTAAACGCCAAGGGAGCTATAGTCATATTTTTAATTAGACGAAGTCAACTGACGTTTAAGTTTTGATGAAATAAAAATAGTGTTGTGACAAAGTGAATCATTGAAAAAACTCTGAATTAATGGAATTGCCTCGATTGTCTAGTGAATAGTTAGTGTGCGAACTGCCGATATCGGGTACGGGGTTTGAATTTTAGCCGTGCTTTATACATACCAACGAGTTTACGACGATTATGTTCCTATTGTATCTACCTATACTGAATACCGAGTATTTTAAACGTAAAGAAAAAATTGCGTGGATACTTTTAAGACTGTCCTAATTACAATTCATAATGTAATTGAAACCAAAATATAACAATATATAACATAATATAGTTAGGTAATAAAAATAAAAAATCTTATTACAAAATTTGTTTTTATTCATCATCAGATAAAAAAATCATTGTCGCTTTCAGTGGTGAAATCTTTTGTTTCGGTCTTTGTATTATTTTAAACGCTGAGGTCACACCAATTCCCAAAATGTCAGCTGTTTTCGAAATACATTTGTTTTTGGGAGCCTCAATAGGTAAAAAACAGCTTTCTCAAATACGATTTGTAGACGTTTTGTATCATAAGTTTTTCGGTAACGTCTTTCTTACCATGCTTGGTTGAGGATCCGTTTTTTTTCAATTACCACAAACACAACATGAGGAAAAACTTAATAAAACAGCGTGAGCGGTGCTCTCAGACCAGAGGTTAGAAGCCGAATTACGAACAAAATGGCGACAGACGCTCGCGACGCAGCCGCGCGCGCAAACGTTTATATTCAGTTTGTAATGATTAACTATTCACACTCATTGTTCATTCATCTAACTGAGAACTGAGTTTTTGTATTTTACGGGCTGGGTCTAATTAAAAATACGACTATAGTTACTCATGAAATGTATATATATATTTATGAAAAACAATCAGGTGAAATTGCGGTATTTGTATCAAACGTTGAGTTTTTGTATCGGGCTGGGTCTATGTATATATATATTTATGAAAAACAATCTATGTATTTGTATCAGTTGTTTAGTACCCATAACACAAGCTTTAGCGAGCTTAACTTGGGTCTAGATAACGTTGTGTGAATTATCCTGAGATTATTATTATTATGAAAATGAATTAAGTTTCTTTTGTGCCGTTAAAAAATCCTAATGCATAACAAACAGATATACATTACTATGATTATATTGGGAACAAACCACTGTAACAAGTACCACGTGAAGGCCAACTTACATGGTACATTATTACCAATGGGGTTACTACTAGTACACGTTATTAACGAGCCCTTTTCTCCCGTTATGTTTTTTGTTTGTGTATTGAATTTTGTTTTTTCAGTAGGAAACGTGACATGCAATCCCGTGACGGGCGACTACACCTGCCCGCCCGGGTATAGAGGGTCCGCATGCCAGTATCCATGTCCTCTGCGCACTTACGGTTTGAACTGCCAAGAGAAGTGTAACTGTAAGAATGGAGCCGACTGTCATTTCGTGACTGGTACGTAATTAACATTATTTGGGTCGATTGAAAATTGTATATAGCCCCCCCTACTATAAATAAACATAAGATTCAATATACTAAGGGATACTTTATAAGGAATATTTACTTTCATCTGTTAATCAATAATGACAACGTCCATATGTTAGTAATTTTGAAACGGACTATGCCGCTTTGCTGCTTTCGTTATATCTTACTTTTATATGTATATCAATAACTTTTAATTGACATTATATTTCGTTGAAGTTCAATTACCATTTACACAATGATATATCTTCTATTTATGATAGTACACATTATTTATTATCTTCTGTGTTTTAACAACTTAGACCCAACATTTAGCTCGACAATCTATGTGTGATTTCTAAATCTATATATATTAGCTAGCATAGCCGTTGTCATTATCGAATAATATATAAGGGCATATCTCTCTAAGGACGTATCTTAGACCATTACTTTATTTAAAATTATTATTATTTCTTTACAATTTGACCCTATAGGTGTTGTCTTGGCACTGCTATGAAAATTAAAAAAGTCAATACGTAAAATTATAATAAAGGAATTTTTTTGCTCATGTGGTATGATAATTTTTATGCATTATCAATTTTTGTGACCTAATATAATATAATTTTTATACAAGTTTACAAATTGAAATGACAACTTTTAATTCGACTGTCATCGCTTTCTGCTAGTAAACGTTAAAATGCTAAAACTGTTCACCTGTAAGATTAGGAAATTACATTGTTTGTTTAGCGTTTGTTCTTTAATTTATTTAACAATGTGTCAACCAGAACTCGTACAATATTTGTAGTTTATCGAATAGATTACATATAATCGGAGTCGCTATCGGACAACACTGACCTATCTATTTAGGTATCGTAACTATCGGGTTGACAAGCTGTCTGTTCTTTCATGAAAGTGTATATGGAGAATGTAGTTACGATAAACACACATACATATACTACATTGCGATTTTTCTTATAGAAAACTTTTGTTCCCGCAATCAATCATTTGATTAGATTTAGTTTCAATGTTTCGGCCAAAGGGGCAGGCCCGAGTTTCTTATAACAAAACCATTTTTGTATTAAATTGTATAACACTAAAGGTGTTTGCATAGATTAATTATTTTGTTTCGTTCTTGAGAGGCCGATGACAACTCTTATAAAACACTACTTGTTACTTCGTCTGTTTTTTCCTAGAGATAAAAGATATCTATCTTTTACCTACATCGATTTTCGTGGAGAAATGTTATCTTTATAACAAATTTCGATTATGTCAAAACTATTACTTTGTTTATTATGGATTATATTATAAATTCAAAAGTAAAGTATATATATAATAGTAAAAGTATCTATCTAAAACACTTTTCCTCGTCGCCAATTAATACATATAATTAATTAATTACAACTTATTATGTAGCTCTTTTATTGCTCAATGACAGAAAGTGAAAACAAATGAATGTTTATTGTTTGAAAAAAAAAAACACAAATACATTCTTAATATAAAAAGGGGTGTACATTCGCATCGAATACTATCCGACTCTTCTCCATTTACTTACAGAGAAGAAACGGATAGTGTCAATTATTCTGTGATCACCCGTGTCAGCGCGGGGGGAGTAGTAGGTAGATAGATAGATGTCTCCATGTATTCTATTTTGCACACAAAATTGTAAACCTAGCGGACTTATTGCCTGATGGCATTATCTATCTGTCTACCGTCGCTCTGACCAGAGATAATAAGGCAGTGGATGTGGATGCATTTAATATTGAATAATTGATAAAATATAAAAACTGATAAATACAGAAATATATATATATACATAATAATATACCAAAATATATAATTACATATTTTAGCTAAATATATAACTTGTTGCTATATTGTATATTACTAATGAGTTAATCGTGCGTGCAGGTGTGTGCCAGTGCGGGCCGGGCTGGCGCGGCGAGCGCTGCGAGGCGGCGTGCGGCGCGGGCTGGTGGGGCGCCGCCTGCTCGCAGCCCTGCCGCTGTGCGCACGCCGCGCGCTGCCACCCCAACGACGGACACTGCATCTGTCCCAGCGGGTACGCCGGCATGCACTGCGCCGACCGTCAGTACCGCTCTCACTACCACTATGTCTACTGCCACACACACGCACACTGTCCCAGCGGGTACGCCGCTCTCATGCACTATGCGCCACACACACGACCGTCAGTACGTCGCTCTCACTACCACTATGTCTACTGCCACACACACGCACACTGTCCCAGCGGGTACGCCGGCATGCACTGCGCCGCGCCGACCGTCAGTACCACTCTCACTACCACGTATGTCTATGTCTACTGCCACACACACGCACACTGTCCCAGCGGGTACGCCGGCATGCACTGCGCCGACCGTCAGTACCGCTCTCACTACCACTATGTCTACTGCCACACACACGCACACTGTCCCAGCGGGTACGCCGGCATGCACTGCGCCGACCGTCAGTACCGCTCTCACTACCACTATGTCTACTGCCACACACACGCACACTGTCAGTACCATGCACTCTCACCGCTCTCACCACTATGTCTACTGCCACACACACGCACACTGTCCCAGCGGGTACGCCGGCATGCACTGCGCCAAACGTCAGTACCGCTCTCACTACCACTATGTCTACTGCCACACACGCACACTGTCCCAGCGGGTACGCCGGCATGCACTGCGCCGACCGTCAGTACCGCTCTCACTACCACTATGTCTACTGCCACACACGCACACTGTCCCAGCGGGTACGCCGACATGCACTGCGCCGAACGTCAGTACCGCTCTCACTACCACTATGTCTACTGCCACACACGCACACTGTCCCAGCGGGTACGCCGGCATGCACTGCGCCAAACGTCAGTACCGCTCTCACTACCACTATGTCTACTGCCACACACGCACACTGTCCCAGCGGGTACGCCGACATGCACTGCGCCGAACGTCAGTACCGCTCTCACTACCACTATGTCTACTGCCACACACGCACACTGTCCCAGCGGGTACGCCGGCATGCACTGCGCCAAACGTCAGTACCGCTCTCACTACCACTATGTCTACTGCCACACACACGCACACTGTCCCAGCGGGTACGCCGGCATGCACTGCGCCGACCGTCAGTACCGCTCCTCACTACCATTATGTCTACTGCCACACACACGCACACTGACCCACCGCGTACGCCGGCATGCACAAGCATTCATCTTTTAATTTGAATTAGTGCATACCCGGCATACTACGTCAACGAAACACCGATACATTATGATAGGCTTGCGATGAAACAGAATAAAAAATCATGATATTTTGGCACTTTGGACGCCTTTTTTCAAATTTCGTAATTTGAAAAATAGCAAACAGTGCGGTTGTTCATTATAATATCCCTATTTGCGTTTATACAGCCTGCGTGTTTTATGAGCAGCTTTATGTATGGAAACCGCTGAAATTAATCCACTTTACGAGCAAATACGTCGAAAATTTTTTAACTTTACTTACAGAAATAATAAATTCAATAAATTACATGTAATAATATAGATTAGGTAGATAAGGGAACTAATATAATATAGTATGATTATTACTAACAGCTTTTTATCAATAATTAGCTACTTCTAGATAATACAGAATATAATACACACAGACTAAATAATAATACAGCTAAATCAATAGATAATACAAATACAGATTCATAAACTACTGTACACTGGCAATAGAATCTTTAAAATTCAGATAATATATTGTCATGTTCATCTATATGACAATTTATAGTACCGAATATAAATGTATATTTCAGCTTGCCCTGAGGGTTATTACGGTGATCACTGCATAACACCCTGCAACTGTTCATCGGAAGGCAACTGGAAGTGCGACCATATCAAGGGCTGCGTCTGCCACCACAACTTCATTGGTGATAAATGCGACATCTCTGCTAGGGACACATTAGTGACCCAGCATGCTGAGGGTAATTTATAGCATATATTATAAATGCAAAATCGTAGAAATTGAGATATAAACGAATCGAAAACTTTATGAAATATATTTAAATATCTAGTGAATTATTAATGGTAAATTTTTTTAATTTATTTATCTACGTTTCTCTAAATAAATGGACTAATGTCCAGATAAAATACAAAATTAAATAGTAATAAAGGTACAATAGGATTATTTTTGTTGAAAGTTCACAGCACATTCTTCTATGATTAGGTCTTCTTCGTAAAATATAGATAAATTATAGATTATATTGATCTATATCTATGTATTTGTATCAGTTATCTAGTACTCATAATACAGCCTTTAGCTAGCTTAACTTGGATCTAGAGAGCGCTGTGTGAATTGTCTTGGGATTATTATTATTTCATCTAAATATATTGCATATATAAATGTTACAATATATTAAAATATTATGTATCATAATATTTCTAATATACTACGCACATATTATTGTATACTTAATTTTGTAGGTAACTCGAACGCGGGACTGACAGTGTTAATAGTAATATTCGCATTGATTTTTGTGGTTACTGTTATACTGGTGCTGTTGTATTACCGCAGACGTGTAAATAGTCTCAAGCGGGAGATCGCACACGTACATTATACCGCCGATCCCAATTCTCAGCCTGGTATGTATAACTTTTTAAAACCAAAATGAACAGATTGACACTTATCTTATTAATTAGTCTTAGTCCATATTTTCAGTGTCTTTATATATGATGAGTGAATACGTAATTTCTTAAGTCAACAGCTCATTTAATACTTATAAATAAAAAACACATAGCTAATAACTTATTAATTTGATCAGAGCAACAACATTTCGACAACCCGGTGTATTCGTACCAAGGACCCCAGCGAGAGGACGATGCAACAAATTTGATCAACAACACTATATTGAACAATCTCGGTAACGGAAGTAAAATGAACAACGCCACTCTTGAGAAGTTAAGGATGAAGGCTTCGGGCTCAAACGATAGTAAGATGATAATATTATTTTAATATCAATAAGTAAATATATAAGTATAATTGTTATTATTATATACCTATTGGTCGCGTTTGAACAGTGAAGTAAAAATTAGGGCATGTTAATAACATCTTTACATAATTAACGACCAGATATATTCCACATAATCCCGTTATTATTTGCGATTAAAATCTACTAGCCCAAGAGCCAAGGCAAGGCAAGATGCCCAAGAGTTCTCTGAATAATATATATAAACTTCAGCTTTATAGAAATAACGTAAGTTTATTCATAAAATAATATAGGTTAGGGGGGTCCGACGGAGGGTTGGAGCCATACTAAGTGTCTGGCAATGAGCAGCGCAAGTTATAATACTGTTACGAACAATATATGAAAAAATAAAGTTTCTTAAAATAAAATAAAACTAATTTGATATGAAATTTTTTACACCTTTGTACCTGCAAAAGGAACCACGATCCAGGTCCCATGTTTGGGGATCGTTCTTACCTGTGTTAGGGCACACATACAAGATCTTTCACATTTACTAATAAGACATATGTCTGGCCGTCGTGGGCTCTTGCTCTATACAGTTTTGTAGTCATTTACAGTCTATTTAATAGTTGTCAAATGCAACTATTAAATTTGTTATTTCGCGTCAACAACTGTCAAATGGTTCATAGAAAATAATTTTAAAACATCGTTCCATATTTAGACATCTGGTCTATTTTGAAATTTATCCTCCATTGATAATATTCTTTATTTTTTTGTTTCTAATATGTTTTAATATTCTCATAGGCTTCATTTCGTTGTCAATGAAGAACAAAGACGCAGACGCCAACAATCCAAATTTGTATCACTCCATTGATGATGATAAACTGGAACATGTATATGATGAAATAAAACACAAGGAAGGATATGGTAATCATTTTTTTATTTGTATATAACTTATATCTTGAAAATACATGCTACAAAATTTGTTATAATGTTTTGTCTCAACTTAATTGAAATGATGAAACGATTTCTTTGAGACTCATTGAAATTACTTACCAGAAAAAAATTTTCGTACACAATGTAACATGCGTAATGAAATACACTACGATTTTTATTATTTTGTTAGTCTTTATATTTACCATAACATGACGTATTTCTTTTTCCTCCAGAGAGAGAATATGATCATCTGAACTATACACCGCCGGCGAACAAGTGGAAACAGAACTATCAGCGGATGACGAATGGTATCTCAGCGAGCGCGGCACCGCAGGATGTTGCGACGCCCCCGATACCGCCGCTGCCCAAACTGAATATAATTGCTCCCGTGCCACCCAAAAGAGATGAAGAAGTCATAGACATTACCCCATCCCTACAAACAGAGGACACACCTTTACGTCAAAAGGACAAGGATAATGGTTCAACAGTGCCCTGATATTATATATGACCAAACAATATTAAAATGAGTGAAAAAGTTTGAAACTAATGCATGTAGTGTGACGACGCAAACAAATTTTCTTTTCATATGTTAAAATGTAATTTTTTATTATCTACTATTGTGGCGAAAATATTTTTATACAAATTTTTATATTCTTTAAACAAGGTTAAGGATTTTCTCTAAACGTAATTTTAAATATATTTAATATAGTGATCTCTTATTAGCTATATCGGATGCCTTTGTTGCCCTTCGGAGAAAGTTAAGGCATATAACAGTAGAAGTATGAGAATTTTCTCTGAACATACGAGTGTAGTAGAAAATTCACGTATATATCGCGGCGTGGCTTACCCCCGCCGCAGCTTACGTATGCACCTACAAAGTTGCTTGTTTTAGCTTCTGAATTTGGGATAATTAAAAAGCCAGTTTACATTCTACCATTATAGGGCCATTTATATTAGAATATTGCTATTAGTTAGCCAGAGTGTTTTTGTTATAGCAAGAAGGGTTGATGGGATGATATGGTTTAATGACATATGCAAAGGTAAATGTTTTTTTAATGAAATGTAAACTTTACTACATGTTATGTGTGTATACGGTTTGATTAATTGTCAAATATGGCCTATATTTGACAATTCTTCTATAGTTCTAAGAACAATTTGAGGAATTCAATTTCCTTCGGCGACATAAAAAATAGCATTTTATATTCAATATTTTAAAACCAACCAATATTTATTCGCCATACTTCTGTCGGTAACGATGAACAAAGTCATCCGATACTTAGAAAATGTATTGAATCGCAGAATTGATAATACTCTAATTCTGTGCATAGTTTGATATTAATTTATTATTCATGTAATACGTTAATAACGAAATGGATATATCGGTTGTAGAAAATACATATAATATCTTTTTAAACATAACATATTTAGTAAACAAAATGAAATGTATTATTAAAAATTATTATGTCACAAAAAGAGATGCTAAGATTGTTTACTGTAATGTGTATGCGTGTATAAAAAAACACATTATTATTTATTTATTCTATATTATTGTTAAAATTGAATTTACAAATTAATGTTAACATATCGAAATCGAAATATTAATCTATTATTAATATTTCTCTAAACAAGTATCAAATTAATCACAATAATTACATTAAATATGAAATTATTCAGATTTTATATGTTAAGAAAGAACATATTATAAATTATATTATATTACTATATATTTAGTCATGGAGATATTGTAGTTACTGATGTATATTTAGATAATTTTAACTTGTCCACGTTAGCCCGGGAATAGATGGAATGTGAGATTCTTGAATGCGAGATCCTAGATGGCTGAATTTGAACACAAAAAAAGTTGTGTCAAAAATGTTGCATAAACAATAGGGTTTCTACGTAAACACCAAGGAAATTCATTCTTCACTTTGTGTTACACATATTATTTACTGAAAATGTCTTCAGTAGTTAATTTGTGAGACACAAAGGGGCAAAAGAGCATGGCGGCGAGTGAACCTATCGCCATCTCTTGAATTAATTTGATTTAAGTGTTGCCATCACCGGAGAATCAGTCAGAAATATGATTTGACACAACCTTTTTTTGCCATATACTACTGTGTTTTAAATTAGAATAAGCAAATGACCATATACGCTAGAGCGCGCTTATCCGTTTTCTTACCTAGCTGTTTTTAAGATTGCATGTAACTAACTCTACTAAACATAACTACTGTCATCATTGAATCACTTGAAATACCAAACATAATAGATTCCTTTACTTACCTTTTTTATCTTAAGAAAGTAAATTCTGATGTTGTCTTTCTTACGAACAAATATGTCATGTATATTTGTTTGTAAAGACAACATCTGATTAAGTTTCTTAAAAACGTTTTGGGATGTGTATGTGGAATTATGGGTATGCAATAAATTATAAATATAAATAGGGAAACTGAATGTTATATAATTTAAAATCTGAATGATATTGCGATAAAAAATAGTCATCATCATTTTATCTGAAGTGTACTGTTGGTTACACTTGGATTGCATGTTTTGAAAGTCGGACACCGGGACTAGTTTCATTTTATGATATGAAAGTCATGAGCCTAATAAACTAATATTACAATTATTAATTATAAACTTTGAAATAATAATGTTGCTTTTATAGATATCATTTTTTATACAAACATCTGTTGCTTAAAAAATACAAAAGTCATTTGTTACATTCCTTGATACGTGTATTTACTTTGTTTATTGCAATTATTAATTTTGAATAATTATATATTTTGTTTATCATGTAATAGGCTACCATATAAGCCTTTGTATTTTTTTTATTATAGATAGACAATTTAATTAAAAAAAATATTTATACAAGATTTATTCATTAGTTTTAGAAGATAAATATATACTTTATTTATATGGTACCTTTTTACATATAAGAGTGCTCAATACGAAAAAAATAACCTGATAATTTATTAATGTGTTTTTCTGATGTAAGTAAATGTGTAATATACACATATTTGTGATTATAAATTCAATGTTGGTGACAAAATACAACACAATTTTTATGATATTGACTGCATGAAGTTTAGCATTTAACATCGATGTAAATGTATTCAAAAAGTGCCAAATATTAATTAGAAGTTTTTAAGTGTTTCCTTCAAGACATATTTGTATATAATATATGTATAATTGTATACCTATGTATTTGCCAGATACAATGCACTAATTTACGAGTATGATGTAGTCGATTCCAAAAATGCTATTCCTTGAATCTATCTCTAATTCAAAATATATTACATTGATAGTTGAGACAATGTATTACTTTACGGACCTATATCATTAAAAAGATTATTTTTAAATTTGTTTATTATATTATCTTTTAGTTATTGAAATTTCCCTTGTATCAGCCTTTAGTACTTTTATATATTTGGTTGTGACAGCGATTAAATTTAGCCAAATTGAAATGATACTTTTATAGAATAGCTCTTTAGAATCGGCTCTTTTATTTGTCAGTCTGTTAATTTGTAAACATTTCTTTCAGAAATTTTGCAGTTGTAAATGGTATGATTGTATTGACATCATTATAGTTTTATTTTTATCTCAAATTATAATTATAGGTACTTATATATAAACATAATGAATAAAAACCTTGTATATACCATCTAATCGCAAGTTAAGCACAGCTTGTATTAGTAGTACGAAATTGCCAATAGAAATATTTAAACACTTGTAAATACATACACAATCGTATAGAAAATCCAAACAAGCAATATTCAGACTTTATTTAACAGTTAAAGTTTTCGTATATAAAAGAAAACGTAGTTTACAGAAGTAAGTTTACGAAAGAAATTATTTATATATAATAAGTATAATACATGTCGAAATGACCGTTTGGAATTAATTTTACTGGTAAATATCAAAATTTATGTAAACTACTCTGATCATATTTGACTCATCTAATTAAAAATAATATATAATCATAAAAGATTAATCTTTTATTATTTGTGGCGATCTGTATTATTGCCACATTATTGCTGTAAGATATACATCAGTAATTGCGCCAGGTTTTATTTTTAGATTTTTCTCGAACTTATTTTAAGCTTGTCGAAGGCTTGTTACATATTTAATAAGTGAAACCATTATTTCATTAATTAATCATAAATCCATAATCTTTATTCTATGCCTGCTTACTACGTAGCATTTACTGTCACCTAATCTTGAAAAAAAAAAAAAGAAAACAGCACGTGCGTTTAGCTCGTTAACGGCACGAATTGCGGCAATCCCACATAGTGCTTATTTATTGTCAAGACCCCCTGGTACGTTTTATGTTGATACACACTCCTGTAGGATGCGACAGGGAATACTACATACGAAGCTGGTTGAAGGAATATGTGTGATTAGAGCTATTTTTTGTCGGCTTATACACCATATAATTTAAATGGATTAACACTACTCTAGAAACCCCTATGCTGCTTAAAAAAAATATTAAAAACTAGCCTCACCACAACTAAGAATATCAAATTAGATACTGTTAATGTAATATTATTATTATTTGTTTATAAAACAATTCGTGTAATGATTTTTTAGATTATTTTTGTGTAATACGCATAAAATAGGAATTTGTAATTGTAAGGAGTTGCGTTAATTCTGTTGTTTATTATTTGCTCTCTAATCATTCTTAATTACAATTTCCATTAGACTAATGAAGTCGAGCAAGATCTATGCCTGGTAGCGTGGTGTTACAATAAATATTGGTACATAAAATATCATCTCATTTTGAGGGTCCTGAGCTGTTACGTGTATATTCATTGATTATAGTTATTTAAATATAGTTAAAACTGTGCTTATGAATGAAAATTATTAATTATATTACTAATTAGTAGCAATTATAAAAATACCTAAGCGTAATTTTTTGTGATAATAAGGAGTGTAAGATAATTTAACAAATATACTAAGTATTAATTATTTCATAGTTTTATTACTATTTTCGCACTCTATAGAAACATTTCATAACCGTGAATTCGTGTTCTATCATGTTTATTTATGAAATGCTTATATATATATATATATATATATATATATATATATATATATATATATATATATATATATATATATATATATATATAAGAAGGTCGAAAGGTAATTGTTTCTCATATTTATGATGTGGTGATTTCAGTAAAAGTAGCAATTGTCATTAGGTTAGGTAACCACTCTGAAGCTAAAAATCTTCGTCCCAGTATCACTAGATAGTCTGTAGTCTGATCAAGGAATAATTAAAGGATTTTTAGTTGTCTGATGTGACTAGTGACTACACAATAGATTGAGCAGGAATATTGTAGCACAATTTTGATAGAAGCTACATACAGTTGTAAAATGTAGTGGAGTACAAAAATAATAAATACAATTACTTTATGGCAGTGTGACAACAAATATTGAAACAAGTGGTTTGACGGTACCGTAACTCGTGTCGTGATAATTGGGCAAATAGACGTAAAATAACAATTTAAACGTAAGACGAGTAGTAACTAAATTAATAAGTCTCCCTCCTTCAGCAGAAATTATAGATATTATTACTGATAAATTGTAATCGTGTTATAGTAAATAATGATAATTATTCGTATTGCAGTTATGTTTTGTACTTTAATTGTACCGGTAAGTTTAATACTACGTATAAATTTTACGTATAAAAAAAAATATTGGGAGAGACTGTTACATATAATAGTTTTCATTGTTCTAGATATACCCTGCTTCATTTTTTGATGAATTTCGCGGAGCTGTATCGTCAGTCGAAGATAGTTTTGGCAAGTTGGTGAGTGACGTTGTTACTGATGTATCAGAAACTATAGGATGTACTATATTGGCAGTAAAACAAGTATTGTCTTTAAATCCGGTGTTTCATGAAACTTCTGATTATGATAAGAGATGTCGAGGGTCGACAGATCAAAGTACGGTGACTGAAGTAAATACCAGTTTTTCGCCGCAAATCAAGATTGGTAATGTTAATGAAAGATATTTATCTGACGGACTATCTCAACAAATAAAAGAGTCCATTGTGCAAGCTAACGAAACTGGATTCAATTTAATAGAAAGACACGATGCTCATAAAAAAATAGAGACCATGGAAGGCATACTTCAAAATGAAAAAAATCGTTTGCTGGAAATAAGTAATTTGTTTAAACGTGGATTCGATCATATGCCGCATGAAATAAGAATAAAATTCCATAATAAGCATTCAACTTCGGATGAACCTACAATTGAAAGTATTTGGCGTGATTTAAAAATTTTACGTGAAATTGAACATAACAACAAAAATAGTCAAGAAGCTAAGGAAGTTCGTCATGTTCTCGATGAAGCTTTAGACATTTTAAATTTAAACAAACCTGATGTCAATACGTCAGATGATGATAAAATCAAAAATATTGTAAGCGATTTAGAAAGTGAATCAAATAGAACTTTAAATAATGTAGAAAACCAATTTCAACAATGGAAAAAAGATGAACATATAGAAAATGTTGATATTGAAGATGTTACCAAAAATGAAGAAGAAAATAATGTACCCCACGTTTTTAAAGATTTTGATTATAAACTAACACACGATAAAAATAAACAAGAACTAGAGGAATCTTCGGAATCAAGCAAAGATAAAATTGATATTAACGATTTTTTCAAACTATTTGGACAGGACAGTAAATCCAAGAAGGAAGCAGCAGAAGATGCTACTCGGTTTGTCGAAAGTACGAAACATACAGATACTGTTTTAAATGAATATTTCAAAAAGAATAAAGATGTCGGTGTTAGTGTTTTTGATAATCCGGAACTTTTTAATTTTGATTAATAATTGGTTATATATAAATATATGACTACAAAATAATTTTATGGTAATTTTATATACTGGCTCATGACGACGTAGTGGCATTGGCAGTGTACATTATTTATTCTATTCGTCGAGTCGAGTTAAGCCAACCAATCTGAAAATATTTTGTGTACAGAATACAGATTCATGTATGTAGACGAATGCCGCGATGTCATATAAAAGAGTTTATTGAGTGAACATGACATTTTGTTATTAAAGTAACCATTTATTTATTTTTAAGTAGGTATAGGTATACTTATGTATACCAGGGTAACTATGATTAAAAAGAATATGTCTATGTATAACGGTTTTATTAACAATATAAATAGGTAATTACAAACTTATTTCACTACAATTGAGCTGCGCTACTCTACCGCGAGCAGTCCAATGTGCTTAATTATTAATTGTTTCTAAATTATTTATTTTATTCTTAATATTAATTTTATAGGGATGCTAAACTATGCACCAATACTTTTCCTAGCTATCATTCGTACCGACATTTATTCGTAAATTACATCTGTATTAATTTCGCGAGTGCATATTAATAAATCTTAAATGTATATATACCTAAACACGAAAAGCCTTTAGGACCAAAGTTTATATTATTTTTTTAGTTTTTGTACAATTAATTTTAAAATTGTTAATTTAACTGTTCATTCAAGTATCTATTAAATTATTAATTCACTATTTTCGTTCAATTCCTGTCCAAATATTTTGGCACGGCTTTAATAAGGCCTTTGCCTACAAATTAATAATAATAGAAATCGATTACCTAATAGTAATATTTACAAACAATTAGGTATGTGTTTAAACATTGTAAAACAGATAAGAAATCATAATATTCATGAAATTTTACTCATGTAACAAACATATTTTTTTTCTATTATTTTGACAATTTCTGTACCGAAAAATATATAGACACACATTCGTAAAATTGAGCAATCATCACTTAAAGTAAACAGTTATGTTGAATTGTACTTATTTATCATAAGGATAATTGTTTCATAGAGTATGTTAAACTTAAAAAAGTAAGTAGTAAAGTATAAATAATATATTGATGCAGGTATAAACGTAATAATAATAATAAATTTGATTCGTCTTAAAATTATAGTAATTCAAACAATAATTAATTAAATTAATTTAATGAAAAATATCAGGAGACAATTAGGTATACCTTTGTACATATTTAGAGGTGCAATAAGTTGATTTTATAGTACTTGTTACTATAAAAGGATTCGGTGGCTGCTTCACACAACACAGTATTAAAGACGTCAAAACACAGGCATAGGTCCAACTTAATACGTTATAAATGTTATTGCATACCAAAATCACTTTAATGAATACCATCAAATCAACAAAACTTCGATATAGATAAGGCTTTTTATATGAATTGATTAATATAGTATTTTTTATAAGACGATTGTTCAGATCATTATTGTTTATTATGTTTATACCGCTTCATATGAAATGTTATATATCGTGGTATAAAAGTTAAGTAATTTTATGTGTATAATAAATATATATTTAATATAATATTTAAGATAACAATTTTAAAAATCTGTAATAAACGCTCATGGCGACATTTTTTTGGTATCGAATTCTATAATTCCTTATAAATAATAAAATCGATATTTATTTTATCTTTAGTGTACATGTTCTATTCTACGACAAATTATTACTAACCTAGAAGAATTAGTTTTAAGGTTTAAAGGTATGTGTAATCTAATGTCTGTAGGTATGTAATCGAAATGATTCTTACAACTAGTGCCATATTCTCTTAATTTTATATACTCGTACTTTTGATTCGATGTCTACAAGCGCTAACTTTAATTTATCGTAATATGAATAAAATAATACGCGCTAAGCGAAATGCGATGAGGAAATACGTTGGTACCTATGTTCTCAATTATGGGAGCTTAAACGTTGATACTACATACGCTACCTCTATAGTATATTAGAATAAAATGTTGAACACAGACAATATTATTTTGGTGGTGTTTCGTTCGTTTTCTTATATCTAGAATTATCTAGACATAGTACATAATTTATTAATACGTATAAATTGGTTTACACAATGTTTTTACCGAGTGTTGCATAAAATGACAAATGATTTGATTAATAAATATTTTTAAATATAAACAAACTTATTTGTAGGTAAAACTGTAACATTAGTTGTGGGTATATAGTAACATTTAAATCATTCGTTATAATTTTTCTGTTAAATCGATTGCTATGCCTTATTGTCACGATTAGATATCGAGATTTGGGAACGTGTAACGTATATTTTTCACAGATAGTAGAAATAAAACTATACTTAATACATGTTGCATGATTTTTATAACCTAGTATCTAGTATTTAATACAGAGCAAGAAGAGATATGAGAAATAGTTACTTAATTTTATATAACGATAAAGTACGTGTCGTGTCGTGAATAGAACACGTACCGGGCGGGACGGGTGTGCGTTAGGTCTAGTACAAAGTACTGTACTATATGCTGTAATTTGTCGTGTATCCATGCCTCCATCTCTTTATTTTAATGACTTGTGAAGTATGTATATAATGTACAAAACTCCTATTTATATACCTTGACAAAGGGGAGAACTATGTTCTTGCTTGAACAGTTCTACTCGACCATATTTTGAAGGTGTAAGACAATTTACAACATTTAAATGTTCTTTTAATACAATGTCAGTTCTATATATATAGGTATGTACTTATTTACGTCATTTTCATCAATCTGTAGATGTATAAATTGTTATATACCTAATTTTATTCAATTATAGCATAAATACAGTCCATTGTTGCATTTGTATTGATTCTTACCATTATTAGCAAGTTTACAAAATATCATACGTAGATGTAATTTCTAGCTACTTACATCTGTCTCTTAAATAGGTAGGTAATCACGTATAACTTACAAATTCGTTAAGAACTGTGCCAATGAGATATTAACACGTCCATTATATATTTAGATTAATGAATGCGGAGGAAGCGAAAAAGGTTTTTCAGAATGAACTCCTTGTCTCTACATTATGGGCAACATCTATCTATATAGGTATGTACTACTCATAAAATTTGGAATCACAGCACTACCTAACTGTTTTTGCGTTTTTACGTAGGTAAATATACGCTGTACCTATATTATAAAATAAATCTTTAACTTAGGAGGATTAGCTTAACTTAGAAAGGAATAGCCGAGAAAGTAATAACAATAACATCAAGAATTCAGTAATAGCCGAGTATTTTCGACTAAAATATATCAATATAGTTTAAATTGTATCACGAAGAAATAAAATACTAGTTCACAATTTTATTTCTTACAATCAAATGTACAAATATCATTCATATAATATATCAAAACACATGTCAGGCCTCCGTATACCTAATATTCTACACGGAATACCATACCTCGACTTGTTTATTAAAATAATCATCATTAAAACATTAAACATAATATACTCAAGAAAATGTGTTCTTCACTTGTAAGTGTGCGTGTGAAATACTTGTATAAAAGACTGTGAGTTGCGTATAACACGAAAACACATCTACGTATGTTTAGATTTAGTTATGTTATTACGCAGGTGGTGGACACCGCACCAGTGACGAGGTGGCGTACTGATTGAAGTGTTTGTCTATAGGCACGCGGTCGTCGTACAGCGTCGGTGCTTGCAATATAATACCAGCGGTGCCCACCAGGACAGCCAACGTGAATATCCAAAGGAACAGGCGGTCCAGCACCATTGCCACGTATTTCCAATCTTCTTTTACCTGTAACCTCATTTTAGTTCCATTAAAAAATTCAATCAGGAGAATTCAAACTTGGGTTGAACTTGTTGAACGACAAATAGTAAAAATAAAGAAAAAACGGGAAGGTAATTTTGTTTCAACTTTACCAAGTAAATAAAACATTTCATGCCCGACCTAGGATTTATTAAAATAAATCCTGACCTAAGGGCCAGTAAGATGTCAAACAGAAAATACCTTTCGCTGTCTTTTGATGTCAATAAATAAAGTGAATCAATCGACCCAGCCATCAACTAGGTACGAGTACTTTTGTCTACCCGCATAATAACTAACGAATTTAGTAGATAATTCACCAAGTGATACTTTTTTAATTAATCACAACAAAAATGTAGACCGTAAAAATATTGTCATGTTGTCATGTTCTAGCCATAGAAAAAAGGAGCTTTCTTTAAATTTTAACTGAATATGTAAATACTGAACTGTCATCGTGAACTTTCAACCTACCTACTAAAGTAATAAATAGAGAACACGTTTAATTACGACAGTCTGTTGACTAGCTGAAGGGCAATGTAAACAAAGCATTTCTCTCGCTAGACATGCACCTGTTCACTGTTCGTGTTGTAAAACAACAGCGAGGGGAAAATATATAGTCGTAGAGCTATTGTGAATTTTCTACATAGTAATGGAATAATATTAGCTTTTTAAATAAAATAAAGTTTAGATACACAATTCAATAAATACATTATATACTGCAGGCTATGAAAATTATGCAAATCATTGTAGGACTTACAAAAATTTGATACTAGTTCTTTAGTGTAATTTTGTAATACAGATGACAGGTACTCAAGTAGAAGACTCTAGGACACTTGCGTTACCCTTAGAAATTACTTTGAAAATTTTGATATAAGCGATTTGTGTCTGATTTATGAGGCTTTAAAGTTGAATATAAATGCAAAAAAGTATACATCGCCCGCCATTTTTTGCCACCGTTCTAAATTTCCAATATATATCTAATAATTTCATTTTTTTACCACTGTACATTCCCGATTATAAATGTTATTTTAGAATAACAATCTGTTTCGTATACCTATTGACTATTACGGTAACTAAAATAATTTGCTTCTAAACCATTTAATAAGTATACTCTTATTTACCTCTAGTACTTTGTATATAAATAAATATTAAACCAGTATATCTACTAGATATTTATCTATATAAAAAGTATTAGGCAATCATAGAGCCGCATATTTTTCCCAAATTACCTATCAGTTTTTGCGTGCAGACGGTGCTCATTAAATATGAATGATTGATGATCCAATTTTTAGTAAAGTACAGATCCTTTAATATAACAATTTCTCTATTCTAAGTGTTTCGGTTAGTAAAGTACAACAAACGCAATGAATTAAAACTATATAATTTATGCTTATGTATATAAATAAAGATATCCATGTGATTACTTCATCCTTTGACTTCCACCGTAAATAACGATGATAAATATTCCATTTAATCTATTCAAATCTTATTATTATACAAGCAATATCGTGATAAAGTAAAAGTGGTAAAGAAATCGTCAGACTTTAACCAACTTGTATCTCTCTACATAGGAGTACGTAAAACAGTGAGAATTAACTTTAGGGTGAATATAGAGAATAAACACTATAGGCTATTTTGTTATATCTAAAATTAAAATTAATTTAAGTATAGTACAGTATTTTTTTGGTATACTTATAGAGTTACTAACAGTGATAAAATTAAAATCGTGTGATGTACAACGTTATGGCACCCATCTTAAGTAATAAGATACGTATCTAAATGTGAAGCTTTTACGGTATGAAAAGTTGAGGTATCAACATGCACAAATTGATAAATAAATGTTAGTCTACTAAAAATACTTTACCAGTCAGTAGTGGGCACACTACTGACTGTTAAAGTATTTTTCCATAAGAATGATTATATACAGATCCACTCGAAAAGCTCTCGAGCAGAGGCGGGCCTGTAGGCGGGATAAGTAGGCTCTTCCAGTCCTTTTGAAGCTTTCATCGACAAATCTTTATGCGCCCATATGATAATATATACCAAGACACAATATACTTTTAAAAGTTTACTGGATAAATAAAATAGACTATGAAATAACCAGTCTGAGTTGTTATCGTTAATAGAGTGTCTTAGGAGTTGTATATACTTTTGGGATAATGGAGACTTATTTGGATGCAATTTTATTAATATTATCTATCTATCTACCTTCTAATCTACTTTCACCTTCTTTATTATTTATCCGCGCGCTGTAATCATAGTAATAGTGGTAGTTGATGTAAAAAAAATTAAGAACATTTTAATGAACTGCATTGGGCGAGATTTTAGTGAGATATTCAGGGATTACAAATAGTCGTTTTGTTAAATATGTTACCATACTTTATACCTTCCTTACTACTTTTACTTTACTTCCTACCTTTATATAACCTTCATAAAAGAAGTATTTCATATTGAGTTCCATATATATGCATGACACTCATTTCAAGCTAAACAGCGCGGAACAAACAAATTTTAAACATTTTTCTGTCTAGTGAAATTTGTCCAATTTATGGACATTTAATTATGATTTCATAATGTACTTAGCCTAGCTAGCCTAGTTTTGTTTACATAGGTAAATTATTATGAGAGTGATTTTATTCTACTATAAAATGAATATGTTAAGACAAAAGTATGAGAGGTTGATATTATAGTATTACTCTGTGACGAATAACTAGTGCTTTAGAATATAATTTCGTACACAAATAAGATAATCTCGTAAATCAACACATTTTGTCCGAATGCACTCGGGCATCGCTACGTAATGCCAGTTAGTATTTCAATATAACTCAAGCTGTGTTATGGTTTACTTATACTTAAAACGGGCTGCAGGTCTAGTGGCATAAGGACTATAAACAACCTCTTATCATCGGCGACCTCGTTCGCATGGTAAGTGCTGAGGGCTTTCAAACCCTAAGGGAAGACTCACGATGAGTTGCCCATCTTACGCATTCACAGCCTCACTAACATAATTTAAGCTGTAAATTGAATTTTTGAATTCATGCGTTAAAAAGTTAAACAAATGAACAAATTCTATTACAAATACCACAAAAGTCCAAAAAACACTCTTTTTTATGTAATACTTCTCTAAGTATAATTTTAAGTTATTTTTAGATTATAGGTGTATGTAGGCAGAGAGGAGGGTAAAATGTTAAGATTTTTTAACCTATAATCGTGATTAATATAATTTTGTATACTATCATATATTATCTTTTATATATCTTTCTCTTTAGCATTAAGTTTCTTCATTTTTACTACAAGGCGAATCATATATATATTTTTGTATCTATTGTAATATGCTTACACTGTCGGCTGTAATCACTGTCAGATTCATTTCAGTTTCAATTCATTGTCAGATTATTGGTCATATATTTATGTGTATGGTATATTTTTGTATATATATATATATGTATATATATATTTTTGTGTATATTTGTGTATTTACATGTGTATATATATATATATATATATTTATTCATGTATATTCTATAAAATATTATAATATTGTTTGCACCGCAAACAACTTATCTCTGCACAACTCATGGTTGACTGGTAGAAAATACCATTAGGTGTTAAGTCCGCCATATGTACTTTTTACCTGTGTATGACGTGCATTAAAGTTATTTAAATAAAATTAATTAATTAATTAATATCTATAATTAAAATAGAATAACCAAGTAATATGTTTTTATCTCAACCTTTCGCTCTTCACTAATGATCCCATAGCGTACCTATATTAGAGACAACCATTAAACAATTTCACGAAATCTATAACTATTATTAAACTAAATTTCTTTTATTACTTTGGATATCTTAAATATGTCGCTCTTTGTGTTACTATCTTATCTAAAACAGAATACATACCTTAGTAGAATCCTCTAGCATCCTTGTGTGTTCTGCTATAAATCGGACACAGAAACAAGTCTTGTGAACTTCTGGAGGACAGGCGGAATGACTGAAACCAGGTGGCGGGTCCGGTACGGGGCTCAAAGTGTCTTCGTCGGCGGGCCCCGGGCCGCCCATGCCCGCACCGGACAGTCCGAGCCCAGCCCCGCCCTCACTCGATCCGTGCACCACACAACTACCACCGAAGCGGTTGCTATCACCCATACTACAGGTCCAAGCGATAATAATAATTATCAAAATATAGCACATGTAATCAATAATCCTTTATATTAGGTATATGTTATTTGGTTGTCCAGCGACGAATTAATATAGTGATGTTACTTTCTCAGCTGCTGGTTCTATCCCACAACAAGAGGATATAAACATATAAGAACTACGCTCGACTAGGAGCACGGAACGGAACGGATTATAATTATAAGTATATTTTTAAATTTGATTTTTCCATCTCTTCTACTGGTGTAGGTATTGTGCGTACTTTGTTGCACAATCACGCCCGCTAAAATATTAAATATCCGAGGGCCCTTGTTTGTATTAGACTTATAGTCCGTAAAATAAATGTTAGTTGTCACTCTGTCAGAGAGGAATAATGATTAAATCGAATAAAAATATTGTTACACGAAACTTGCCCTGAATTAAGATAAGTAGTATGTGTTAAATCCTCCTTGCTGGGGGTGCGCGTGAGAGGACGAGGCGGAGGCGCGGCGGGCGGCGGCCAAGCGCCCGGAGCACAGCAGTCGTCGTCGGCAGCCGCTAGTCTGTAAGGGTAGAGCGGCCGAGCTGCGCCTCCGCACCGGACCACGACGCCACACGCAGTATATCGAGACCTACGACCGATAAACATTTTGTACTATTAGTGTTTGTACCACTTTGTATTAGTCTCTTTCGTTAAACACCTGCTAGTGTAGGATTAGGTATGCTAATAATGAAATTAGTTAAAAACCATGATATCTATTCAATTATGTACAAATCAATTTAAGCTCCAAGAGCTGTGCTGTCTAATTCACTGGTGGAGATCTTGGAGCCTTCTCACATGGTCAAGAGACTGAAGAGGAGGAATATAATGTAGAAAGGCAAAAGAGGTGCTGACCTCTTCGCCTACCAATCAAGCAGCATTCAACACATCAGCTTATAGCCTTAACTGATCGTTGATTAATATATAAAAAAATTGCTTTTACTCGCATTCCAGTAGAATGATTTATCTATATTTATATATTTTCTATATTTGTACAATAATAGTGGTCTAAAACTAAAAGCAGTCCATATTGTCTATACATTTTTATTACTTATTTTCCTTCTATCCAGTTTTACTCTTATTTATTCTGGTTCTTGTTATGTATTTTTAGTTTTTTTAGTGTAAACCTCTACATTATCGAGTTTGTCCGCTGACATGATTAGTAGTGGCCTAGCACTGTTAAACACTGACAAACTAGTATCTTGTAAGGGACGCATAATTGAGTGATGGTATCTACTTTACTTACCGATAATTTAATATAGAGCATTTAGAATAATTTCAGATAGGTACATATTGACCCGAAAAAGTGTGGGAACACAAATTCGGAAAATATTTACTTGTAACAACCATATTTTTCATATGTAGGTATATATATTTTCTACACGTGCAAAATTGGTGCGATTCTTTAGTGTACAAGTAATTACATAAAAGATAATTGTATATTCAATTTAGTCGCTAAACAACACGTTATAGCAATATTATCGCACGTAGCTTCGACGAACAGTGTAGAAAATCTTTTGTTAAATAGATTGAACAATAATTCACAGAAAGTACGTACATTTTTCCACAAGTTTTAATTAAGTCTCATTTTGTTTCATTGTGGAATTTATTCATTAATCACTCGGACTCTAGATTTAAATGAACTTTCTGCTTATTTAACATAATTAGTGAGTTATTATGTAGCTATTTTACGTCGTATAAGAGTATCTTGTAGGTGAAACAGTAGCCACATACGGGTTTGAGATTGAATACAATAATTATTTTACAGATTAAATTATTAAGTATAAAATTATTGAAAATTTTAAATATATTTCCATGAATATTAAATTAAGGCCTTCTGTAAGGCACATAGAGCAGGACATATTTCATTAAATGAAAATTCGTTAAAGCTACAATGTAATCTTTAAGTCCTGATAACTTATGAGTTGAGTAATTTAATTTGAAGTAGCTACGTACGTACGTATTTAAAGGAATAATTAGAAAATAGAGAGACTGTATATTCAATATAATTACTATCACCACTTTTCTTTTTTAATAGGATAAACTTCGTAATAAGTCTGTGTTAACTCAGTTTAATTTATTTTAGCCGCAGTTTACTTTAAGCTGTATTGTGGAGCATGAGATAATGAAATAGATTTACATATTACAGGATAAGAACACGGCATTACGACATGTGAATGTGACGTCCGTAGTGAGGCATCTTTATAGGTGACATTTACGATTTCACATCAGGTTGGCCGACAATAATTACATATTAACGTTTTATTAATTTACTAAATTTAAAAACAAGGGTTGTATAATTTATATATGCTTTTTATAGTTATCACAGTATAGCTTATGCGGCTATAGTATTGCGCTTCAGGCATTTAGTTTCCCCCACTGATATCAATTTACGTAATGTTCGGAAACCACAGCGAGGCGGCCACCCGTCTATTATATCACTTGGCTCACTAATAGACATCTATTCGCTAAGTGAATTACGATACCAAGTAGCTATCAGTGTGTAAATGATTCCCAACTACAACATTTTGTTCCTATTCATCTTGCTACATTGTAAACATTTTTAGATTATAATTACAGTTAGTAAAAACTATTTTGCCATGTTGTAAGAATCTACGTGTTTAAATGTATTTCAGAACTTAATAAAAAAGTTTTCACTTTATTCATTCTTCAAAGATCTCCATTCTTTTTCGATAATACAAAAAATCTTTCATACTAAACTCATCACTTATATAAGTATATAATTACGCTTCATTGTTATTTCATGGTATATCTTTAAAAACTTATCATTCATTTCCACCAATCAGTCACCCAAAATTATGATATTACACAAATTGTTTTCTGGAATACAATCGGTTTACTTTATAGAATAAAATCTTAAATGACTTACCTTGTTGTATCGAACTTATACTGTGGTCGTTTCATGAAGAGAAGTCTGGGCAGTATGTGTATGAAAACCCTTTTTACCCACGGCGCCATGCGGTGCGTTTGTGGTGAGCGGAAGTGGACATTTAAGACCACCACCGTTACGCATATGCTGTAAAATACAACATTAGTTGTCGTAACCCTTTGGAAAATTATTTGTAATAGAAAACCCACCCGTTTATATACAATATCAATATATAAACCACTTAGGAACGTCAGATTAGGTTTCGTTTGAATTAATTATTTTTACAATTTACGGATTTATTTACAATTTACAATTTCTATTTTGCATGGATACATCACAAATCTTTGAATTTCTCGGTTTATTCTATCCTATAACACGCATGAATTATATATATGTATAAACATACCTTTTGAATTATTCTATCTATTACGTGCAAGTGAAAAGTGCATTTAATTCCGTTGCATATTTTACAAGATATAAGCGAACAAACAGCGCCGTGGACTTTGTTATGCTATGTAAAGATAATAAGATCAGCTTGTATATTTTTATCATGACATCTTTATTAAATTACATGTCTACATGAACATGGTAGCAACGTAGTCTAAAAGGATTGGTGATGGTTTTGTCTAATTATAAGTAATAATATGACCTCAATTACACACGTCAATTATCGATTATGGGAATAGTAATGCACAATAAAATAGAGAAGATACAAATAGGTCAATTTCTATATTAATTGTAACATTACTTATAATATGATGTAACAATAACAATGTTTACTTAAGCATTATTTATTTAAATATTGTTTAAAAAAAACTTCTAATTTTATGTCTACCAGCTATATCATTTTTAAACAATTTATTATCAGCTATTAATTGTTTTCTATAATCCATAATCCTACATATACCTACTTTAAGCTCGGATATGTATATTTAAGTACAATTTATATCAATAAGTAAATTTATTATTTCTTTCAACCACATATAATAAGAAGGTATAGTACCTTGTTATTATATGTGGTTGAAAGAAGTTAGAATTACTATTATAAGAATAAAATATCTCATTTGTTAAAAAAAGTTTTATCTACCTAATAGTTATTATACATATAAATAAAGTACCAAGTTGTATGTATCACCGGCTGTTGCATCTTCAATAATTAACAGAAAATGTTAGGTAATCTTCTGGCCTAAGAAGATAATAGTTTAATATACACAAGCAGATTCAGAGACATCGCAATTAATCAAGATTTATTGAGCGAACTTTGTCGGAGGAGTGTATGTGGATAGAACTAAGTCGAAGAGAACTTAAGGTAGTCGTATGTATACGAATACATATGTAGTTCTCGGGCACGACGGAATTCGCGACCAAATAAATGACTTTGTCTTAATTACGTTTACCACACGCTCTGTGTAAGCTCTGGGTAGTAAGAATTAACATTAATTTTGTATTTACTAGTTCATAATTAGGTCAATAATAATTAATAATGCCAAAATACAGAATTCATGTCACACTTATATAGGTTTAATAGTTATATAACGACATAAACAACCTACTTACTTTATATAATTTCAAAGTTTAATAAAGATTTTTATTTTTAGATATATGGAATATTTTTGTAGAAATGTAAATTTTCTTTGAACGTAAAGTGAGTAATCAAATATCTTGTTTAGAAAACTGGATTTTAATTTATATGGTAATTGAGTAGATTGCAAACGGTCCGACCGAGCCATATTTAAATAAGTAATTTAGTTTTTTTATAAGGATTATTCATTTAAAGTACACATTTTACTTAATAGACGCTATATGTAATTATATAATTTTATTGTGGTTACTAGTTTTTAAACATTTACAAAACTCGTATTTATATCACGTTTGAAGTTATGAAAAAAATAACATTAACAACATGTAAAGCAAATAGACGACGGTAGATTTAACATATCATAAGAGTCTGTAGTGGACCTACATGAATTATTTTGAATTTGAATTTGAATAATAGTAACTATTTAATAATGTTTACCTATCTTATTAATTTGACACGAATAGTAAATAAATGTATTCATTAGATAATCAATCTTACATTTAATAAAATATACATACACATGTGCATAGGTTTCGGTTGCTAATTAAGATCTTCAACTTTGTTGACAGAAACAAATTATAAACTGGGGTTTATTGAATCAAGTCGGCTTTAATCAACTGTGTGCAAATATGTACGCAGTTATAACTACACATCCCCGACAATTAATTAATAAAGTTGAGGAATATTACATTTTGAACTTGTCAATTACAAGTTCAAAATGTAGAAACAGAAATAGAAGTCTCATAATAGCTGAAAGTGATATTACATCGAATAATTAAATATTTCATAAGTTAATGAAATTTAATAAGAGTATTTTATTTAAATAAATTCTTCTAAATAAATAAATACAGAAATAGAAAGAACCTCAATAAGGCAAAGTTTCGACTTATGGAAAGCAGTAAACATGAGCCTACACGCATGAATAGCATCAGGAATACAATGTTATTATTACATATAGAAGTTACTGTAGGTACCACTCATAGGATGCGACTTGATAAGCAGTAACAACATAGTAGACACTTTTTACGTCAGAGATTTAGAGGTTTAATCCGCAGTGTAAATAAATATAGTGTATTATAAAAGTAAAATATGTATATATTTGGTAAAAGGCTTACAACGTGTCAACAGCAAAATTCAACGATCATAATATCTTTCTAAAGATAAAATTCTAGATATAATAACGTTTATTAACAACGGCAAGTTATAAATTTAACTATAAAATATATAAAACATCAGCTCCACTAAGAGATTATTATTATGCACTGGCTATAATATATACAAAACCAAGGTTTACTATAAAATACAGCTACTGTGATACACTATATTAACTTGGTTAAATGGAAAAACAAATTAGGACTGAAGTTAGAACCCAGTTTCAAAATATAGCTTTTTTGCTGTATTAAAATCTATATTTATTAAATTGTCTGCCCTCGCGCAGTGTCGCGTCTGTAGTATAGTGATACTACAGAGCCAAAAATAATATATAGGTAAATTTAGTAGGTTTCTTGAGCATAATAGGCACCACGCTATAGCCAACAAACAATTTTTTATCTTTAATGTATAAGTTTACATATCATTTGATAATAATCTGAATTGGGTGGAAAATACTGTTTTTTTACAGGTTTGCGAGAGTGGTAGATACTTCTCAATCCACCCGTGAAACCCCAGCTTACTTTCACTAAGTTTCATAACACATCTTTCTTAATCATCTTAGAAATTTTCGAATTTTGGAAATAATTGACGAAAAAAACCTCTGTTTTGAGGGCTATAGATTTATTTTAGAACGGAAATAAAAGATATATAAAATTTTCATATTTAGCAGGCACGGTACGTAAATATTTTGGACTTACATTATTTCGGATATATGTTAGAGATTCGTACGTATGTTACAGATCATAATTAGTAATAATTACCTGATAGAGACAAGTATCATAGCAAATATGAGGTATTTCCCCAATAGGGGCACAACAAGCGATGTCGGAGGGATGATTTCAACTACCAGTAGGAAGAACACGTGGAGACTAATCAATATGGATATCGATAACGTCACCTGCCAACAAAAATAATAGTTCAATCAAACGAACACAACTAAATATTATAATGATGAAAAATATTATAATTAGGCATTTAGAACTTAATATTAACAGATAAGTATTTAGATATGTAGAGAGTATTTAATACAATTTGAAAAGTAATATCTAAAGATATAATAATGTTACACCAAATTAATAATGCAGCAAAAATCAGAAGTAGGTTGCATTAAAGATAGGTACATTGTTATTTTTATGTCTTGATAAAAGATATTGTTTCACCGAAAGAATTTATACGTAGATTTCTAGTTATAGTAGGTGCAAAGTTATAAACAAAGACATTGAATCTTATGCCAATATATCAAAAGGTTAAATCTTGTAAGAATTTATGGTCGCCCCACCCTCCATTTTTTGTTACCGCGGAAATACGCTGAGGGCATATTTCTATTTAGACTAGCGAAGCTCCACACGTTCCAATTTCACGATAACCTCCTATCTTTGGAAATAATAACAAATCTAATTAAAGATATGTCTATTATTCTGTTTCATTAATTATTATAATGACTTAATTTTACAGTTTTTCTTATGTATTATAATATTTACAAAGCTGTATTTTCTAAAATAGATTTACAATACTGTAGGTAACAGAAGGTTCAATGGTTAGTGTTGGCGAGAGACCTCCTATTATAGGAGTTTCTTATTTTAAAACATATATTTTTTATTTATAATTTTTGACATATCTTTTTTATTACATTGTTTTTCTAATGTTGTGTCATATATGTTACTAAATACATTACTATTACTACAAGATTGATAAGTTATTTCTTTATTTTACCATACATTCACAGCCGGTGCCAGCCGTGTTAGTTAGCAAGGTTGCACCATAAGGGATACGTTTGTTCTTTTTAGTTCTGAACTCTATAACAACTACGATTAAGAAATTTGTGCATTAAACGTCATTAGTAACCAAGTAATAATTATATTTTCCATTGATGATGGCAAGTCTAGTGCTATATTGATTGATTACAGTCTCAAAGTATCTATCTTTTGGTATTCAAACAGCGGAAAAGTGAAGCCAATAATGTTGGAGTAATTTTTCACGGGCCACGTAACGACGTCGTTCTTGCAATGTTATTCACGTTGTTACTTAGCTGTCTATCCAATTTATTTGATTCATTTATTAAACGCAATACGAAATTAATGACACGTATGAGTTATTGGGGATGGAGTTTATTTAATATTCACTATTAGCCGCTGGCGATGAGAAAGGGCTCTGCTACTGCCGTTTTCTGTATATCTACAATAACTAGTGACTAAGTAATGACTAATAAATAACTCATACACTTAACTTCGAAGTGCATAAAGAGAACTTTTTGCATGAGTTTCATAGTTTGCATTAAGCAAAAGGTCTGTATTAATTCTAACAAACTACAAACATAGAAGTAAGTATAAATAAATATAATAGATACTCGTAATTTCCATTAATTATATATTTTTATTTAAATTCGAATTATGTAGGTATATTAAATATTTATTTGTATTTATGCATTATATATGTAAATTAAGATTTTATAAATAAAATGCTTTTTTATAAAAAAAAAATATATACATATACTGTCTAAAAGCCATAAAGGTAAATGGTAAATTCATTTGATTTCATTTTCAATACGACAGTTCATTAGAAACATGTCACGCTCATGCCTAGTACGAGCAGCGTGAGCGACACCGCTGAAATATTATTTTTTACTGAGTCTAACAAGAAAGTATATAGAATAGATAGATGCATGATGTGCATAAATATTAGTTTACGTGTTTCAAATTTTCACAGATCTTATTGAGAGTATTACGTATCTACTTACTTATATTTCTTTAATTTTGTAACTATGCTATAATTCTGATCTATATTACAGCATCATCATTTTCACCATCTTTATGACATGTGGTCCACCCATTAAAATATTTGTAATCGATAGTTAAATTATGTCATAAATTGTGACAAGTCATACGAGTGAGTATTATTAATGATCGAACGCTTGAGAAAAACGTTCGATTATCTACAAATTGAACACGTGTAGATATCCTCGTTTATCTAAGTCGAGGAAGAATAAAGGTTTCGTTTTTACATAGTATAAAAATTAATTTTATTTTTAGAAATACAGGATTTATTATATATGTTACGAGAGAAAAAACCATAAGATACGGTAAAACTGGGGCATTCTTTCTAATTGTGAATGACCACGTAGAAGGGCGTTGAAAGATAATGGTAAAATAATAAACGCATGAATACCTTTTCCCCGCTGTCTGAAGGTAAATAAAATGTGAGCACTGTGAGAAATGAAATCCCCATACACGGGATAATAATGTTCACAGTATAAAATAAAGTTTTTCTCCGCATTGTTATGTTGAACGTGATGTCCAGGTAAGGTTCGTCGCAACACGTGTAGAATTTCTCATTCCTGCAATAAAAGTCTATATTAATGCACCATGAAAAATAACTCTTAAGAATAGGGACCTTCTATTATTGTGAAATCTATGTGAAACTTGCTAATTATATCTAACTAATTCAGGGATATGACAATTTTTATATTATTTACAAAACCGACTCCAATTGATATGAAATTAGTAAAAAATTAACAAATAACAGTCATGGAACTAAACTGGATCTAATATATAAAAAAAAATCTGTATATATATCTTTATGTATTTCGATAATCAGATTGCGGTGTATTGAAGATTAAATAATTTAATTTCACAAACATTAAAGATGAAGACAGAAAAGTAATTTCGCGAAGTGCGCTATAAAACCATATTTTCATTTTATGGGCAGCAAAGTAAGATGGTCACACAAATTTGATTAATAGAGAGAAGTAAAAAATTGTGTTCAGTTTCTATTTTATAAAATAATAAATCATTAATGTCGTTTTTTCGGCATTGAATATAATAAATATAATCGTCGAATGGTTGTATATAATTCTCATGGGATAACATTTTACCGCTAACAAGAATAGGTAGCTATAGAGAATATTCGTTATTCTTTTCTTTTGACATATAACATGCTACGCCGAGCCATGATAATCATACAGCGCGATATAACTCACAATAATACTACCTATAATATTTTTTTCCAATTTAACGCTGCGGTACGACATCTGAGAAATAGCTTATAACTATACGGACATTGGTATATACATATGTTTTGATGCAGGGTTGATAAGAATTTCTACATCTGAAAAGTCAGAATTAGAAGAACAAATTGGAAGGATTTTTTTAATCGAATTCTCTTGTGTTTCTCTATGTATGAACGTCGCAGTGCGAATTATTTCCGTTCAATTGTATTTTCCCATTTTTTAAAAGGGGAATTTTGCATAATATTTTTCTAGTATTGTTAATGCTTAAATAAAGTTTGTACTCTTTTCATATTTATGTTTTATATGGAATAACCATATAAAATGATTAAATTTGAAATAAAATAAATAAGAGATGAAGTAAACAAATTAATCAGTGATAAGTAAGTGATAGAAAATTGCAATGTAAATAAATCTTTTATTCGAGGTTTTTGTAAAGTGGTACTACCAACGAATTTTAAACGCCGCATTTTATAAAAAAAGGTGTCGTTAAATGAAATTAATTTAATACGCTTTTGAGACTGTCTTTCATTTTCTTTCAGTTTTTTTATTCAATTATGTCGAAAGCAGGACAGATTCTAAAAAATGTGCGCGGTTGAATAGGTAATTAAAATACAATTTGTGTTCGCATAAAGACTTGATTAGATCTTAAGGCATGTAGATATATAAGAATATTATTCAATTGTTTTATTGAAGTTTAGTAGTTAACTTTGTAAATATTAATAATAATATATATCATTGAATATCGGACCGCCCTCATAATGTGTATGTGAGAAAAAATTACATGTTTTTATATATATTTATTTTCTATACAAAAATATGCGTCTATTTTTTAACCTGTTTATGTATATATCTACAGTCCTCTACATACATACATATACAATTACATTTCTAGACAGCCATCTACTATATATGTTTATAGTATGTTGCACGTAACTGGTTTTCGTAGCACTGATCTAATACCTATTTGAAAACCCAGTACTAAATGCAAAACATTGTATAGATATATTCGTGAATAAAGTTTATTATTATTATTCCACAATTCACAACATATAGTTGAAAGTTTTACAGAGAGACAGAACAAAGACGTTCTTATATCCACCAAATTTCTTGTTTACACAGTTTTGTTTTAACTTTATTATTATAATAAAGAAGTTGTTGAAATATACATTTCTTGACACATAACTTTATGGCTATTGTTACATATATTATTATTACATAATACAATGATGTACTATTATAGTAATCTTTATAATAATTAGGAATAAGATATGAATACGAATTTAATTTTAGATTTCCTACCCTAATTTACCATACCTATCAAGGTATGGTAAATTAGGGTAGGAAATGGCACATTACATTCTGTGATAAAGGTGCGAAATGAGGCACTTTCAGTAAAGCTTCGTAGCAAGCGGATACACGTCATAAATGTGATGTGGAGGTAAGTGATGTTAGGTTAATAACAACACTCGTGTGTTCGTGGGCGGGTGACGACCGCGTCTCTACTAGAGGCCGATGACTGCTTGATTGTCTTCATGTCTCTAGCTTTTATTTGCATTTGAATATATTATTTGTACAGTTCGTATACTTCAATTACATTTCAAAAGGAGATAGTACGTTATTTATGAATATATTCAGATTAATATAAATGCATAATTAATGCAAAAAAGGGTATTAAATATGCAAATATTCTCAAAGTAGTATGTCGTCACAATAGATATAGTAATATGTCTACACAAAGATAATGTATCCGTAAAAATACATGCAATTCTATAATTTATTTAAAAAAGGCAAATAAATAACCATATCTGTCAAAAAGTCATTGTGCTTTATAAAACGATACAGAAATAATAATTCAATTATTGATGCACTCATGCAGTGAAAAAAATAAAAATATTATCATACCTAATAGTAACTGTAATTATGAATTACGTGTCCGCTTAATCTGAGGTGCTAATACAGGTAAATTCTTCTATTTTTCCTTCTTCTTTTCTACTCACTTTGAGTTCATGCTACGTATACAGTTTTGCTTACTGCTATGAATTATTGGTTGAGTAGGAATAGCCTTGGGATTCTTTGCAGAAAAACCAATTGAAGTAAAAAGTGTACCACAGACTTGATACTTTACGTATATCCATATATGCAAGTAGCATTACGATTGATGTTTGATATGAGTAATTTTGCACAGCGCATTACTTCCTGATTATGAAATGGTAAAGGGTACTTTGTTTTTTTTACCTAGATAAAACTAAAAGGAAAACTAAGATACCCTTTATGACTCATAAAAAAATCTAATACGCATACGTAGAAAATATTACAATTTTACTGACACATACATTTTACTTTTTCAGGAATAAATATTTGAAAGAACTATATTTATAGTGTGTATGTAACTAGATGAGGGTTGACCAAATTGAGTGTGTACTCCAAAGACTTATCTAATAGATATATGTATAGTAATGACAGCCTCCGGATATGGGGGAGAGGAGTAAGGAAACATATTATTATCGTTGAAAGACAGCCATGCGTTCACTTTATTACCTCATATATAGGTATGTTGATATAGGGTAAACGTAATGACATCCTGACATCTTAATGTCATAAAGCATGTCATTAACTTTCCATTATATACATGTATAAATAGAGATTCTCTGTACATACTGCTACATTTTACTCATTACATACCTTATTCTCGAGATTTGTTGTTAAGAAACATAGGTGTAATACCTACTTAAATATTTCGTTTTCTAACTAGTAGTTGGTGAGACGGTTTCCGAAAAGTGCGGCTGTTAAATTACTGAGTAATATTATTAAAGATTTTCATGTCACAAAGGTCAGTAACGAGTAATATAGATTGGTAGGTCTCTACATAGGTTGGAATTTTGGAAATTATCATGCAGTACAGGAACTATTTACTATCAAGACATTGTATTACGTCATTATAACCCTTGTTGTACGACATAAAAGGCACTCAATTGTTTGTTTTGATAATGAAAATAGTGTAACATTTTATCGAAAATATATTCAAAAAGAAAATATAGGTGATTTTCAAAAGGAACCTGAAGTCCTATGTCTATCTGTACACTATTTTCTATTTTCTTGTACAATTAATTTTTACAACTTGTTTTTTGTGATATATTTACCTGTTTTAAATTGTACACAATATTATAACTCTTTATGATAAGACATTATTTTCTACTTTTGGCTGATATTTTATTTCAGTCACCAAGCAGGTTAGTTTGTAAGATGTTTTTGTTTGTTATGATGACGTATTGTCCTTGTTGGTAATTAGGTACATAGATGGCAGTTGCCACTTACCATCAGGTAAGCCGTGAACTTATTTGCTATTATGGTAACACAAAAAAGCCTTTTAAAACATAGTGTTATGGAAACGGGGCGTAACGTACCTTACTGCTGGCACCTCGAGTATGTCCCATTCAACGGACATATAAAACTCTGAGAGATCAACTCCCACAGACACGACGTTGCTGCCTGCTTGCTCATCCATGTGCCTCAAGTCCACCTATGCACATACATACTTAGAAAACGTATACGATATTTATAAAACCAATAATATTTTAATTTTCTTCGTTTAATTGCAAGCATTCATTATTTTTACTTTATTCAAATTTAATTTATATGATATATGAATAACATATTAATTACCTACGAACAGCATTCTACATTGAATATTCAAAAGTATTTCTATAAAATAAAACATCAAGAATGTCATACAAACATCAATGAGCAATATTTAAATTCAAATATATTTCGTACAATTACTGTGATAAATTTTAATAAAAGATATCCAAGTGATTATGATGACGATTTTAGTTCTACTTTACTTAACATTAACGGGTACCAAATACGTACAGCAAAAAGAAGTAACTATATAGAATATTGTATTGAAATATTTTTAATAGACTGCGAGAATGTCCATGGGTATTTATTTTTGCTGTATCGCAATAGTGCCATTTTATTGTGCTTGAGATGTTATTATAAGTATTTTTATTTATATTATTGTCATAATTTATTAAATTAAGTTTAGTCTCATAAATTTATTTATTCGATACATGCACCCTGTCACACAATGTGTAATAATAGCTAATATTATTGCAGAATACCTAATCTCGAGACCATATTAAACTCTATCGTAGAGACTTTATAAATGTGCAACTATATGTCTATAGCGTTCCAATATTTTATATAATTTTGGTCACATAAACCTTTGCAGAGGATGCCTCTAAATCATATCACAGAGTGTGCCAAGTAGGATGTACCTGTTTCGACAAATTAAACTGTGAGAAACCTTTTACGACAAATCGTAACATAAATCTTCATAGAAGATATGCCACAACAATATTTCGAACATGCGAAGAAATAACAACGCGTAAAACACAGAAAACACCGAACAATAACAAAAGGTCGTGGAATTCTCGACGAGAGTACGGGATGGAAACTGCCTCCGTATTCCGCATTTAATGACGTTAATCGCACGAAACTGTACGTTATCCGACAGCCACTAAAATGTATCGCCAAGATAACGTAGTTGCCACATGCAAGTCGTCAAAAAATTTGAAAGAGAGGTTGGTTGGAGCACCGGCTCCGCCGCGCTTGTGTGTGTCGCGCGGACGCGGCGGGCGTCCATATAGCAAGCTATACTCCTGATTCCAACAATCTTTCCACTGTTCTGCTCTTATTTAATTGTTCCACAAAAACAATATCTATTTTATATCTCCTACAACAATAACGGGAAATGTTGTTGATTTCAAGAATAAGCTTGGCTTCGGTGTAGTATTAGCATGCAGAAAACGTTTCATCGACTGAAATATAAGTAAACTACTCTCATACTTCAATCGAGGAAACATTCATACTACTGTAACATCTAGGTATTTTAGTTATTTTTTTGTGCTGGACTCCGTGTCTGAATTTGAGTGGGATAATTTGTCTTTCTTTTAGTTGAAAATCATGCAATGGGTGGCCAGCGACACCGAATTCGTACAGCCAATAGGAGTCGCTAATAGGGAAAGGTATAAAATATGCATCATGATGATTGTTTATGCTCGAAAGTGTATATTGAGCCAAAGTGTGAATTTCATATTTGTTTATTTCACGTGCTGTGCTTAACCTGTTCGCGTGTAGGTATCGTGTAAAGCTGTGTAAGAGCCAAGACCGTGTCTTGCGGCTAGCGGCCGCCGTGATCGGGAATGCAAGAGGGTCGGAGTCAAGCCGGAGTCATGCGGTGAGTTGTGTGTACATCAACTGTATGGGAAACATGCAACAAGCTTTTGTGTATGATTGTGTTGTGTGTAAGGCGCGAGCGGAGCCAGCTAAGGGATGGTGTGAGTACTCCGAGTGATACCGCTCCGCGCCGCGAGGCGTAGTTGGCTCATATTGTTGATAATTTACAAATATAAGTAATATAGTAATTAGATAACTACTTAACCGCATTATAGAAACGTTTGCGGATATGAATTCAAAATTCAGCGCGGAAAGGCTCAAGCGGAAAAGGACGTGTCGGGTGGGAACGGAACGAGTGAAGTATTTGCATCCCATATCACCTGGCAGTTAAAATTTTATACCTTTCCGTGTCGAGCGAGGAAGGCCGATTGAGCTAAGTGGAACCGGCCGAGGATAATCTGGAGCATTCGAGGTCACGCACGTTGACATACCGCTACTCCACATACTTTAAAACATCACCATCGCAATAGAAATGTAAACTTGCAACATGTCAGAGCTAATGGAGCTGGTACGTGGCGGGGAGCGAGCGGCGCGGCGGCGGCACGAGACGCGCGCTCTACGCCTCTACGCTAGCACCGTTGTAATATACATTCAATATGTAAAAGTGTGAACATACCACATGGACAGAAAGTAATATAATAATTACACGACGAATTACGTTCGAGCCAACAAGCTATTTATTGCATGGACATCGGCCGGGGCGGCGGGCCCTACGGCTACGGCCCGCGCCCGCGGCACCAAGCAGCGTACAGCGGGGCGGGGCGTCACCTTGAAACCATCATACGTCCAGCTGCCTAACTTAAGCACACAGGTTTGCACGTCGTAAGGAAAGAACTCGACGTCGATCGAGCAGGAGGACTTATAGACGGCGGGCGGCTGCCACACCACCATTCCGTTGTAGTAGACAGTGGCCTTCGTCATCAGCGTCACCTCGTAGTTGCCGTCGGCGCTGCGGACAAACAGAGCGATCAGCGAGAGCAGTGACGGCACTCCACGCAATTACCTTGAATCCGTCGTACGTCCAGCTACCGAACTTAAGAACGCACGTTTGCTCGTCGAACGGAAAATATTCCACGTCAATTTCGCAGGAAGACTTGTAAATGGCAGGAGGTTTCCATTCGACTAGTCCCTGGTGGTAGATGGTCGCCTTGGTCGCCAACGTTACCTCGAAGTTGCCGTCGGCACTGTAATGTTAATGTACATTTACATGCCGGCACGCGGTCCCTAATTGGCGGAGTTTAAGCGTAGCACCGACTGCTTACATTATTTATTGAGAAACCTTCATGTTATGTGTTGGTAATCAATTAGTCACGTCGTTGATGTGTACTACATGTTTTGTATATATGCGTATACGGTTAGTAACTTTACCACACGATTCAGTGAAACAAAAGTTATAATAACAATTTTATGACGTAAATTCTACCTACCTAGCAGGTATTGTAATTTTACATTATTTTGCTGTGTATACAGATGTAGGTATGCTATGTTATCGGTTTTTTTTTATTTCGATTAAGGTGTACGTATTTACACGTATGTATAGATTTTGCTGGATGATCGTTAAATTATTATAAATGGTTTTAATATTTTCATAAGTTTATATATTATATGGCGAACTAATTTTAGTGACGATAAATGTGTAGATAGTCTTGGTATACCTAATAACGTTATTATGCTAAATCGAATGTCGGATTGTTCAAAATTTTATTAGAATAATAGGAAAATATTACTTGTTATTTTTATTAATATGATTTAAAACGTTTCATTTTGTAAATGAAATTTTATTTTTAATTCAAGTTTTAGTTGGGTGGCTGTCTATAGCACATTAAATATAACCATAAAGTTTGTAAAATAATTACAAACTTTCTTTGATGTTGTTATCTTATATTTCATTCGTTTGACAGGCTCGACGACGCGGCTAAGATCTGGAAAATGCACTTATCCCATCATTTATTTATGGCGATTATAGCGACGACGACGGCCGACAACAACGATAGCTGGTGGCCAATTATTTGCATTTATAGGAATTATAGTTATATCAGATACACACAGAAACATGCAGTATTAAAATTTAAAATTTATTTTTATATGTAGTTTTAAGTGTATAAATTATTAATACAACAAAGAAACATCCAAACGTATCGGAAACACATACTATTCTAGAAGATAATTATAAAAATGACAGATCACATGAAGATGGTGATGAGGGTAAGGAAATCGATAAAGAGATCCCTAACACCGTGATTCAAAGGGACGTCTGTTGTATTGCTCTAAGGTTGGGGTTAGAAGCAAAAAGGAGCACATTAACCGGGAAAGGCGAGCACAGGTTGTAGAGGAGGGATCGGAAATGAGTAACGATAGCTGTCCGGGTCATTTATCAAAGTCTGTCGCTTGAAGATGGTGGACAGAACAAAATGGGTGCCATATAACTCAAACAGATTGGTGGTACTTTTACAAGATTTTTTATGTCTTTCCAAGTTTTGTAAGACTAGTTTTTTACTTATAACTTTATAATATTGAGAATGAGAATGTCGTAAGATTCTTACTGTGGTGGTACTTAGTATTTTATTGAATCAAGGAATTTATTAAACGGTCTACGCAACTTATAGTGTTATTAAATACGTCCGTTATATCAGTTCTCACATGACTAAACAATTTCGTTATACCAAACTGCAAGCTTTCGAATATTTTTTTCAGTCCATGCACTATCTCAGGGTCACCAATAACCTAAAACAGATAATAGGAACACAGTGAAACGATGTACAAATCAATATAGTATTATTTTATGATAAAGATCAATTATTATAAATTAAATAAAACTTACGACGGGAAAAAACAGGGTAATAACCCAAAAGTAAATCAACTTCATATTTTAGTAGATAATATTTTAATAAAAGTTAATTCGTTTATCATGCACTCGGTTAACACAGGCGAGTACTGATATTGAAATGTACAAACTAATACAGCATGACCTTCTGTAAAAATGGTTTCATTTTACATAATCTATTTGCATAAAATACAATGACAGAAGTGAGGTATTTATTGTAAAGTGTACGTTAAGCATTTGAGTTAGTGGAGTACCTGGAGGGTATTTAGTGTAGTCTCTTGATAAAAAACTAATAATTTTTGCTCTAGTATCTGCAAATATTAAAAGTAGTTTTAAAAATAAAATGTAATTATATATTTTTTCTGGCATTGAAATATATAAAAAGCAAGCAAAAACTGAAGACTCTACCCGATTTAGAAAACAAACCAAATTAATTGAGTTGAAGACAAATTGAAGTCTCACAGTTTTTTAGAGAGCTGTGTCTCAAATTACGTATGACGTAGATTACAGCCTTTTGGAAGGTTTTAGAAAGAGTTATAAGAAAGCAGATCATAACAAAAAAAAAATAAAAAGTATAACACAAATTCTAAAAAGTACACGTACTCGACTACTTCAAGTTATAAATACAGATTTATAAACGATATTATTTTATTATAATGTGTAACAACTAACATTAGCGAAGAAAAGTAGGGTTTAGAGATAGTGCTTTTATGTAATGTACTAAACTTATTCGTCTTGTCGTTTAAGGTTTCTGTATGTATAATATATACGGCATAAACTATTACCTATTTCGCTGTTATATGTAGTAAAAACGTTTTATGTGTGGCATCCCTGTGACACTTCGGTCATCATTTCTATTTCAAGGAACAACTTTCTGTCAGCTTTTCCAACAATGTTCGTTGCCTCTTTTTGTAAGTGTAAATGAAATTTATGAGATCAGTTGGAACGATGAAAAACGTAATGGAAATAACAGAACTGACCACATTACTACATATATAGTCCCCACCTTCTGCTGCAAAGTAGTATATCTACTACTTAATTATTTGCATTCAGATTTTGTTCCAAATATCTATCACGACTACGAAGTTATTACTCTGAAAATGTATTTTTCTTCTAGTATTCTGATATAGACAACTAACAAGTTTGATGTAGGGAGTAGATAATATAGACAGTTCTGTTAAATGTAATATTTTATGTTATTTGTAGTTTACCAATGTTATTGAATTACTGCGAGTGTAAATATAAATACAGGCGAACTAGTTGAACGAGTAAAATATTACGACATGGTAATTAAAAATAATTTTAGTATATATTTCTTAAATTTTGTTGTTATTAGGCTTTAGTTTCGAACATACGCAAAAAAAATAATCTCAATTACTGGTATTGCATTAGGTACTCGTACTTACTATGAAATGAAAAAGTATATTTTCGAGATAATGACATATTTAAAATTAAATTATGCTAAATATCAGAAATAAATATTAGATTCAAAAATATAGTTTCTTACAATATTTTATCTCGCTACTTAGTAAGGTGCTATAGCAATACTTTAGTACTTTTAAGTAATAAAAAAATACAAAATTGTCGAATATGAATGATCTAAATTAATGAAATGTATTACCAGTTAAAAATATGCATATATTTTAGCTTGTAAACAACCCTTATATAAATACTTATGTAGTTTTTTCACATTCCTTTTTTCTAAATCCTGGTAATACGTAGTAAGTTTATTGATAAATCCTACTTCAAATGTTTACGGACAATTGATTTTATGATTAGATTACGATGCTGATCTTCATTAAATGAGGGAAAATGGATCTTATATAATTTGAAAGTCGAAGTAGAAGAAAAATTTAAATTAAATAAAGACCGAAAACATGTTTCCCTCTTGTTCAATTATAAAGATATAAGTATTTATAAAATTGAAATAGTTCTAAATAATTTATAATTTAATTCTATTGTAGTAAACTAAAACACGTAGGAAAACACTGAAATACATAAATTTTAACGGATATAAACAAAAAAATATTTAAGATAACATATACATATTATATGTCGGTATGCATAAATGGTGTTCCATAAATTGTTATTATTACTATTATATTTTGTTAGTAAAAAAATAATCATAAAAATGACTTACAATGTTCTCATGAAATTTTCAGGTTATAAATTTACTATAATATTTATTACTATAATTTCCTTTATATTACATATTTTTTAGCCTGTACGTTAATGTCTGTATTTTTAGGTATTTTTCAAATATTTCACTCGTTCAGCTAATCATGCGACACGTAATTAAATGACAAGGTGGGTACTAAATATTTGAAATATAAAACAAACAAAGTAATTTAAATTTAACTGTGGTTATAATTATTTAATAAACGGGTGAAAGCAACGATGCGAATAAGCATTGTAGAATAGATTAACCTATTTACTTTTCTGGTGATTTAAGCCAAAAATCAAATCTAAAAATTATAATATCGTGTTGCAAATAGATAAAATATTTGGAGTATAAATAAGTTCGCCATGATAAGTTATTGAAAAGGTATAACTTATTTTAGACACTTTATTTATGGTGAAAGTAAATAAACAAACAGATACCTACTGTTGTATTAATGTTATAATAGGTAATATCTCTACATAGGAATACTACTACGTATTTTCCAGTTGCATTAAAAATAGGACCATAGTAACCATGTCATGTTTCAGACACGTATGTTGATGTCTCGTATAATATTCAGCGTGTGTACTACTTTGCCCCATAAACATGCACAAGAAGTGTATGTATCTACAGAAAATTGACTGTGAACTCATTGAATCATAATATTTGCTTTTTACTCGGAATACTAAAACTTTAAGTGTTGAAAAGTAAACACACAACATTTGGTTATAGAAGTTGATTTTTAATTTAGAATTACCAAACTAGTTGCTATGTCGTATATTGTCTTGTGTCTGTTAGTTATATTGAAATAAACTAATTGGCTACTAATTAAATGTTTAAATAAAAACTAAAAGTAAATATGGTACATATTTTCGTGTATACTATGTGTGTCGGGAAACGTGCATGTCAACTATGTAAAACTGAATGTGAATACAAATTATCTACTATATAGTATTATACTTTATTCCACATTTTCATTTCGCACCATTGCTAACCCCGATAGGATTTTAGTTTAGTCTTTACTGAATGTATATAGTAGCAAAAAAGGTAGAATGAAGTTGTGTGCAGATCTCACTTGTTATATAATACGATGTCGGGTCGCCAGATGTGATCGGAGGGCACGTGAAGCATGTGGACTCCGCCATACTCGCGCGGCTCCCACCGCAACTTGTAGTCGTACCACGATTGCTCTACCCACAGGTTTGTTGTCATTATCTGATTCTTCAGATTCTGTATAAAATAATTTTAATTAATTGCTGTTCTACTGTATAAATGATTACATGACAGCGGTGATCGTCACGGGTTCGATTCCTCTCATGAAAATTGCAGATGGAGAAGTATGAAACTTCGTACACTTACAGTTTATATAGAGGAGTGTAGAACGCTAATAAAATATTTAAAATTAAGCAATACATTGAATTAATTGACTACGATGTACCTGTTTGACACACACTCATAGAAAGATTATACATCTTTGACAATAGAACCTTAATAATGTTCAAACCTATAATTTAATTTAATTATGGTCAAATTACAATCAGTAGGCGACCACTAGTGACATAAACCTCGACATTTAGAGGTTATATATGTATGTTCTAATACTATTGATTAACTTTAAGTTGTATTTAAAATCGTGTATGATGTTCACTCTGTGCTGTCGTATGTTTTAGTTCAAATATGTTATATCTAACTAGTTAACCAGAACAATACGTTAATGTATCCTATTTTTTTAATCATACATATATATAGCTATAATGTTTCAAGACAATCCAGTTCTAGGACTGAAAAGTCCTAGAACAGTTAACAAATTCATGATAATTTACTTCTTAATTTGAAAGTGGTATTGATTTTTCAACTGATATACATATATTAAACCGACCCTTCATTTTAACTAAGAGTGTTTACAGTGCCATAGGTGCACATAAAAATAATTTGCCATTTTCAAATACTAACACTTACTCACATTATTTTAATATATGTTTGTTAAATTTTACAATCGACAATTTCATATTACTGATAACGTAGAAACTAAGTCGGTATATATAGAAGTAAAATCCAACATCTACTCAGCAACAATGACACGGGGCCCAGTTCATTTTTATTACTATAATAAACGAACTGTATGTGCGTAGTTACTCTGTTTGTAAGAAAAGTTTTTATTAAATACACGAACATATATCACTTGAAGTTGTGATACACAAGTTACACACAGCCTTCTCTTAAAAAGAATTATAACAAAAAACTCGAATTAAATCAATCCTAAACAGATAGCCGTAAGTTTATTTACTTTAAAAGCACCATCATAACAAACCATAATCATCCCATTGGGTCGGATCCCTAATTACCTATAAAAAAAATATAATTAAAATAAATTTATTCTGATATGATTTTCACTAAGGTAGAATTATACTGTATTTTAATTTTAAAAGAATTTTGGAAGAAGGAATAATATTTATAGGAACATAAAAATCTTACATAAGGACCCGAAAGTTTTGATTGTTCCCTAAAGTTGTATTTGAGACGGAGGATAAGTTTGAAAGAAATAAATCTTTAGTTAGATATATTTTTTATATCATACTTGAATCGAAACTTGTGCGAAGCACTACATAGTATATAACAAAGTATCTAATTATTTAATTTTGTATATAGAATAGAAATGTACCCAAAACAACGTAAATATGAAAAAAAAACATTTTTTAAACTAAAAAGTCTGTATTTTATGAAAATAATTAATATGTATATATGTTTTTAAGTTGTGCCTATTTTAAAATGAAATTTTTAAGTTATCTTTTTAGAATTACTTGACTCTCTGGACAATATATTAGGTTTTATCTGAACAGAATCTGTGTCAGTGAATATTTTATTTTCCACCGTGGCGCCCTATCACCGTCTGTGTTTTCCCCGAGGATATTAGATTTCTCTCACGACAACCGGGACGCTAAGTCTTTGTATGGGCGGGGATAACTTTGTCTTCATTTACTTTTTCGGGAATACAAACAAAATGCGTTAGACGTTTTATTACGTTCCGTTTATATTAGTTTCAGAATATCTTTTTGTTGAAACTCAAATGAAAGATTCTCCAACGAAATTTTGGGAAATTTATTATTATATATTCTTTATTGCACTCAGAAAATACAGTAATTACTTAATTTAGAAAGAAGGACATATCCCTAGAAGAGATCTCTTAAAGTCAATCCAAAACAGTAGTGATAGTTGATAGACATGCCATAGTTTTTTTAATAAAAAAATATCTTATTATTTACTTTTATTCTAATAAAATCGTGACGAGACGAAAATTGTCTGTTTGTCTGCATGTTAAGGTTATGGAAATACTACGAGATTTTCACATAATGTCATTAAATATATAGGCTAAAGAAAGGGTGAATTTTTGTATATATTTTCAATAGGCCACCATAACTATCACACTATCACAGATCAACAGGCTTTGTACTGAAGATACAAATAAACTGTTTTATAGTTGAATTGTAGAAAAATGTTTAGCAAAGAATCATAATTGATTTTGCCTTTACAAAACATGTATATACCTAAATTATTAAAAGCCGACCTTGACTTACTCAAAACTCTAATGGTAAATACTTCTTTTATATCCATCAACTTAGTTTACTTGTCTTTCCGCATCTTTGATCCTCCATTAACTTGCTTAAAACGTTGTTCAAATGTTTAAGTCCCTAAGAATGTTCGGTTTCTACCAAGTCGAAATGGGTAAATAGCGACTTTGACATACCATACCTATCTGAAAGAATAATAAACAAAGGTTTAAATTAGAAGAAAATTTGGAAGTTCTTGAAGAGAATCTTAGTTGTTAAATATGTTTGTGTTTCCGAAATATCTTAGACAATGGGTTGTGATATAGATGTGACTTATACGATCATTTTACGTATGTGCTTCGTAGTTTATTATTACAATTACACGTACCTGAATCTTGTTATTATTTATCATAAATATTTGACTGCAGATGTTTCGTGGTTTATTTTTATATAAAGTGTTATTGTCATTTTTGTTAAAGGATACACCGTTAACAAAAATGACAATAATAATTGTTAACGGTGTATCTGTAAGACACACTGCCATGCTTTAAATTCTATCCTATAAAAATTACATTAAATCGCAATACTTATTTTATTTAACAACTTCAAGTACATAAACTTAAATTAATACCTATATATAAAATTAATGAAACGTCATTACGAATGCGTTGGTGTGACTGGCAAATCATAATCTATATTTGACAAATGATGTAAAAATTAAATTGAATATAATAGAATAAAAAGTCATAAAATTACTGTATTTAGTTATTATTAAGTGTAATAGACATACTGCGATTATTAATTCTATTATAGGTATGAATGATTTTTTTTAAACATCCCAATGTGACCGATAATAAGAGTTTTTCTATAATTTAATTAATTTCTCGCAATTTTTTCTTAATGTTTTTCAAATACAATTTAAACAGTGAATACAAATAAATACAGTTAGAAAAAGTGGTGAATTCTTCATGATAAATGTGTTACTATTTCTTATTAGTGAGCGCTTATATGATAATTTATAATTATCTGTTATAAAAAGTGTTCCGTAAGTATAGTGTAGCGGAGTTTCTACATATATAACTATTTCATGTGATAATACTAACGAAAGTTGTAACGCTTTACATATTATATAGGTACATGGTCGCCACAAACCATTATACGAGTAGATTGCTCACTACTTAGAAATTACAAATATATTACATACAGCAATTAAGAAAAGAAAGATAATAAAATTTAATTTATAAAATATTTTTAATTAATTTACAATTATTATTATTATACACAAATATTTTATATGCTTATTATTAGTTATTAATTATTTGTTTGAACTTAGCTGTATGAAAAAAATACCAGAAAATATTCCGTCCATAAAGGTTAAGCTTGAAAAGATCTTTTATTAAATTTGTTCTAACAAAGTACCGTCACTGCGCTACGGAAGTTGTAATAATTGTAAGACTATTTGGAGGGTAAAAGTTTCATATTCATAATATGCAAATTGAATTAATTCAGAGAGGAAAATATGTACAACAAATACGAAAATTATGTTGAAGAAATAGCGAAAATATATATATTTCATTGAAGGTTTAATACCTAAATATGGAAAGGTATAAAAAGGTTAAAAGAGTGACTTCTAATGCGGTGTCATGTCGAACGGGTGTGACATGACATATTGACCTTTGTCACGACAACAGCAGACTTTGATCTTCAGCTCGAGAAATTTACAGAATTATTATTAGTAGGTATACATTTTCTTGCGTCTAAATCTCCCAGTTTATGAAACAAAATTTAAATAAAAATTACTGATGTACCTAATGTTGGATTTTTTAAATTTTCGACGACTCAATCCTAACTTCACGTTACTCGAAATGAAAATGGTTACGAAATTACGATAATATCTTGTTCTTATAGACGTTATAGAGTAATATAAAGATAATAAAAAATTATGGTTCAAGCACAAATAAGATATTGTGTTATCAAATAAATATTGTCTGTCAGAGATTGCTTTAATGGCCTTTTGTTCGTATATTTATATTAAGTTGTTTTTCTGTAAATATTTTTATAATAAAGAGTTATTATTATTATCTTCCACATTGTAATCTGTCACCACGTGTATGTAACAGCTTATGATATCTAATGACACGATAAATATTTCCAAAAAAAATATATGGCAATAAACACATAAATATACGTTCTAATAGGTGTATCTAAAGTTTTCGCAATAATGTGTAAAAAAATTTATATATTAGTTCATGTGACTCTACATTACTTCGCTTCGCTTGTTTATTTCAACTATTAACATCTTAACCACTTGACCTTATCGTGAGATTAACCAGAAACTAAACTAAGGAGTTAATGACAAAGTTCTCTCATAGCCGACTAATGAATTCTGTAGCAATAGTTTGGCCCTATTGATTCTCAATATATATGGATGTTTGATATTAACTTGTATTAAACGTTTGCACTATTATGGACCTGTTATGAACAATAAAGTATATTTTATTAATATTTTTCAAGTTTTTTTACAAATAAAAGAAGTCTTCATTAATTATTCATAGATATCAGTGTAAATGTGGTAGATAAAAAAAGGGTCTTAAAGTGATGTATAAAAACAATAATTTATCCACTTCTAAATTCACATATTCAATTTAAATTCCATAATGTATTAACAATTGTAAAAGTGATAGTTCTGTTGGGAAAAAAACAAAAACCAAAATATTTTAGTTTTTGTTTTTAGATTTTGTTCATGGGAAATAATATATCTTTAACCCAAATAGTGATTTTTGGGTTGTTTGATGTGAAAGAGATTTACTCGATATGTAGTACATACATCAAATCTTACGGACTTCTCTATTTACGTATTCAGATTTTTTTAACTTAAGGTGTGGTTGAATAATAAAAATAAAAGAATAAATATCCTTACGTCTGTATTCCTGGACGGACTATACGTTATATTGAGTTCAACATAACGTATAATCCGTATTAAGTTTAACACTGTACATATATACACAAGTATAACTGGATTGGTAAACAAACTGACGGCCCACTTGAAAGTAAGTGGTAATAGTGGTCTATAGAAATGAACAGCAATACGACAACACGTTTTAATGTGACGCTCGTGATAGCACTCAAGCATTACCATTCCAGGGAACTAAGATGTCATGCCTCTTATTCTGTAGTTCCAGTTTTGAACACTTTAACCGAAGCACATCTTTCAATGCAGTTTGGTGAAATAACTAAAAATGGGGAATTTGCGGATAATGTAGCCGATTTTCTACAAACTCTAACTTGGTATGAAATAAAATTGGATATGTCGAGTGTTGAGCATATAACATTATCCGCGTATTGAATCGGAACGTAATACGTGAAAAGGTGACAGAGTAGTGGAATTTCTAGTGGCATTGATATTTTTTTATGTACCTTCTAGAGTACTTTATTTAGCAACATAAAATCTAAGTTCATAATATACATTATATTAAAGATGTAGGTTTTAAAATGAAACCGAATTCTATAATTTATTATAATTAGAATTTTATAACGTATGTTGTAAGGTTGCATTTGAGAACTCTCCAGTTCCTATATTTATTGCTCGCTTGCTTATGGTTTATAACAACAGCTAATTCCAAATAAAAGATGTTTAAAACACATTAATAAATTAGGGGCTATGCAAAATATTTACCTAACGAATCGAATTTTCTTGAATTAAAAAAGGATTTTCAATTAAAATTTTATATAAATATAGTATATATATATATATTTAATATAAATATATTAAATATTTATATAAATATATTAAATATTTATATAAATATATAATAGTAAAATACGGTTATTTCTTTAGAAATATTTTATCCCATGGCGACACTCCCTGGTATATTTAATTCGTATTGGATTTCTTTGCTTATTTTATATACATTATCAGAAATTACTAAAATAGAATAAACAAGAGTGTTAACCTTTGTTAATTAACTTTATACTAAGTAAAATTCTTTGTCTATCCATAATTCCGATTATACCGTAATATATCTCAATAGTATAATTTAATAGTATTATACTATTGAGATATATTATAATTTTATTTTAATTATGAATATTTTCTAATTAAGAGTCTTCGTAAACTATTATATGTCTATGTAATCTGTGGTCGATAGAATGAGTAGACTGTATGTGTGAGATTAATGGAACAACCGTTAAAAAATAGTAAATACTTACTACTTGTAATGTAGATATGAACAGAAACAGTGAACATGAGACAATTCTTAAAATTGTAAAAAAACATTCAAAATTAATGCGAAAATAAATCTATACAAATGTGAAAAGGGTTTGCCACACTATCTTCAAGCACAATACGCGGACAAACGGCATACGCGGACAAAAAATATTCTAAATAAGTAGCTGAAAATTATTCCAAGGGATCTTATAACTAGAATAATGTGAGCTTATTTGCTAATGCTGTGATCAAATTTATCAGTATGTATACCAACTTTAAATCAAATCAGATTTACCATTTACGGGTGACTGAATTGTGTTATAATATTTAATAAGTTTAGTATTAATAGAATTAATGGGATATGATATAATAATGTAGTAGATTGGTTACAGGCGATATATAATGAGATAATATTACCTACTTATCCCTACCGTACACTATAACTAATTCACAACAATTATCAATTCTGGTGCCAAAATTACATAATAATATATACAATAAATAGATTTTAGTTCTATGAAATATAATAAAATAACACCAGATTTAATCTAATTCATAAATTTACAACTATTGGTAGGTAAATCGTTTAAAGCAATGATGAAACTTTACAAATTATGTTTACATGAGGATTAACATTTTATATAAATTGGGGTAATTTATATAAAATCCTCATGTAAATATAATTTGTAAAGTTTCATCATTGCTTTAGAGGAAATACCGAAATAAAAACAATTGTAGTCAATTTTAGATTCATAGCTATTGTAATTATGTAGAACAACTTTTAAGAACAAGAGCATCTTTTCAAGATATTATTTGTTTACATACTGAATTTTGGTAAGTATATTATCGAAAAATACTTACTATAGTTACTACAATTACGTATATTATATTATTCTCAATTATTGAACATTGATTTACACAATATTGAAAATAGACAATTAGCTAGTTATCAACTAATTAATCCATCTATAAAATCAAACTTTTAAGTATGTAAGAAGCATCGGCTTCCTTGCTTTTTTTATATACTATATTTGTTACAACACAACACTTCAACGATAATTAATCTCATACGATTAAGAAAGAGAGACACGTGCGTAAATTAAGTAGATAATTTATAGAATCCATAGATCGAACTGTCGGTACTTTTGCCCATTCCGTAACCAAAACAGAGCAACAATTTCGAATTAAAATATGTTAAATGCAGATACTCTAAGAGAAAATACTTTTTCTGTTATGAATTATTAAATACCCCATTTATAAATAAATAAGCGCTGATTGTTTTTAATCACGCTTCAGTAACCTTTACCAACATTAAATCCAAGAACATTATTGAAAAGGATTTATGAGAAAGCTTTTATCGTACGCTACGAAGTAAACTGCGTCAGCTACAATTTATAAAGATATACGAGAATGTATAGTAAATCTCATTCAATTTATTTCATTGAATGAAGTTTCTTTTTAACGGTATACCTATAATAAAGTTATATTATATAAATATAATCACCACTACTTTGACCGAAGTACTTCGTTAAAAAAATCTTGATTCCTGTTTTCATACTATTGAAATGGCAAATAACGGCTAATAATATAATCGATGAAAATTGATAGGCAACAGTTCCTTATAGAGATGCGTCTTTGTACACAAAGATACCATCCTCGGGTTGGTTCTCATGTCTTTTGGCATTCCTAAGGAATCATTATCATTATCATTATCATTCTTCTTATACGGAATCAAATGCAATTAAATTAATTTTAATTTTGCACGTGCAATGATAATAGCACTAATTTAATTGATAATTACCTAGAACATAAATTATGTATTTCTGTATGTAACAGAAACAAAACATACTATAATATATTCAAATATACATTAAATTAATTTCAGATAAAACCTATGATGTTTGAATGCTATTTTGAAATCGCCATTAGAGTATATGAGATATGTTATAAAAATGAATTCAGTGAGGAATTGTCCGTAAAGATAGAATGCCTCGGATGTCTTTGCTGATATCGACCATAGCAAGATTTTAGCTGTGCTCCACAACATTATTCAGCGTTATTACATTCATTTCGATAAAAAAAGGTAAAATAAATTTGAAAATACTTTATTATTTCATGAATTTAAAATATTACTACTTACTCTAGTTATACATAATGTCAATTTAATATTATGAAAAAAATATATTACATTAATATCAGATCCACAATACAATTTTGTTGATTTATGTGATGTAAATTATATGTACATTGTTATTTAGTAAATAATTATAACATATTCGATCCTGAGTTTATTGAAGTTAATAATCGTTTAAGTATATTTCCCTATATATTATATTTATTCAAGTATTAAAGTACCCATGCCGAATATTTATTTTATATTATCAACAATAAATTCTGATATCAAAAAGATGTTTGGAATAAATATTAAAATATACGATTCCTTTTATTCGGGTGATTTATGGAATCCGATTTGAAATATATAGGGAGACAGCGCGGCGCCTAGTGAACTTTTGTGATATTGGAACCACGCTTTTACGACACTTATAAATGTTTTCGTATAACCCATTTATAAGATTTCTGTAAACTTCAAGTGTCCTACGGAAACTGGGTCGGCAGTCCGAGGCGTTGATTTTGATTCACGTCTATTTAAATTCCAAATGCGACGCGCAAGTGCAACTAAGGTATGCGTTCCCTGCACTTTGCTTACTGGATGTAGGTCAGTCTACAATACTGCATCGTGCACGCCACGGAGATGCATTAATTTCAACTGTGTACATATAAAATAGATCGTTCGTAAGGTTTAGAGGCACAGAACATGTCAGTAGTCGCTACGTGGCTGGTGAAACTTACAACATCGATGAGCTGACTAAGTTTTAGTTTTATGCAGACGCGTAGTACGTCTGTGGTGTTGACGACCGGCCTGACGAGTTTGTTGTAGTTGGAAAGCAGGTCGTCGTAGAGGCGCTTCGCGTCCGGGTTGCCGGCGGTGGCGGCGCGCAGCAGGCAGCAGGCCGCCAGCCACCAGACGAACGCGGCCATCAGCTTACGGGCTCGGCCATCGTTACGTAAAGGCTCGTATATAGGATGGGCGTCCCGGGCCGGGCGCGGCGCGGCGCTGACTGCCGCCCTGCGCGCCCGCGCCCCGCCCCGCGCACGCCTGCCGCGCCGCCCTGCCAAAGAATCGCCGCCCGACGCGCGACTCTTTTGTATTTGTCGTGGTGGCTTTAATTAATGATATTAAAACAACCAATATGGAAATTAAGCTATTACTCTTGAAGATTTTTAGGTAGATTAAATAATTATTTATTAAACGTATGTATTTTCAAAATATTTCTAAACTTTATAAGAATAAATTTAATTATTACTTAAAGACATAAATTATATATTATACCAATATTAAAATTGAAATTAAGGTATTCATCTATATGGTCGACGCAGCTGATAGTAGGTACATATATATGTAAATGATTAAAATATATAAATATACATATATTATATTCAAGATTTTTAATGGAACAATTTCAGAAAGACATTTTATAAAGACCTTACTGAAATACAAATATCTATCAAACAAATAAATTTACAAAATGTTCTTATAAAGAATATACAAAACCCATTTCAGCATATCATGGAAGCTTATCTTCGCGGTTGTGAGTAATCGTTGCCGATTTGTATGGTTGTGTGCACATGTATGGGTGTGTTTGTAAAGGATCCAGATTCACCGCGAAAGCGAGTACTGGCTGATCTGTGCCCGCATCTCACTGCTCGGGTTGGCACCAACCCTCTATAAATATGCGAGTCGATAGAGCACCACATTCCTTGACCGCTTTTTGTTAACGGTTACAACACAAACCTTTCATTGGTATGTGACAAATATGATGAGGATGCGGTATACATTTTCTCGGAATAAAGAAGAGTGAAGTGACTATTAAGTAACGCAACCAAAACGTTACCATTATGCTTGAGTGACCCTTATTATAAGATACCTACATATTATAAATCGTTACAAGGAAGAAAAATAATGGTTTTCTATCTATTCGTGGTTGTATAATCTAACTGATTTAGATGCTAATTGACAGATTTAGTTGCTTTCAGAAAATACAATGCCAATTTATTGTCTGTCTGTTGCAGAAAACCTTGAGAGTATAAGTAGATGTAATACTCAGAACTAAAAAGAGGGGCGATGGCAGATTACAACGTGCAGCGATAAAGGAGTGATTTTCGAGCATAAACGACAACGACAAGGTGTAAGCGCGCTAGTATCTCCCTTTTAAAATTCACAACTCTAAAATACTGCAGTAGAATCATCTCGACCAAAAACATTGTATCACGTCGATGTACAGTAACAACGTCTCAGGGGGTATTTTAATAGTTTTCTATATATTTAACAAAAATTTATATTGATTAAGAGATTTGATGTAACAAAAAAATCATGCTATAAGTATGCTTTGTAACTTTGTTCGAGCAAAACGTATAAATATTGTCGAACGATCGTATCGAACGGGAGCTTTACTTTTATTATGATATGATTCACACAACAATCTGCAAATCGATACAAACAGGACAACAAACACCCTACTCCTTTACTCGTAAAAGGGATGAGCATCGGAATAACAATTCCTAATTCGTTTTCATAAAACACGTGCTCAGAAGAATGTGGAGCACATACATAAATGTTAAAAGCGTTGTTTTCCTCTCGTGCCCATTAGGAATACAAGTGACCTCAGAGTTTTTGTGTTTTACACTGTTATTTAAATACCGTATATATCCACATATCCCTCGACAAAAATGTTAATAAGTATTAGACAGAAATTTATTTTTTGTTAATTTTGTATTCACATTATTAGAAATAAAATAAGTATTATAAATAAAAAGTTATTATTACCTACCATATATTTTCATATTCGGCCCAGAGCATTTTGTTTAATATATATCTAGAAAAAATTAGATAGACTATATATATTTTCGCTTGTTATTACGCGTATTTTATTTATATTTGGAAAATCAGTCCAAATTTTCGTTTTATAGAAAATATAATATCATCACTAAACAATATTTTGATATTGTTTAGTGATGATATTATTTTAAATTTTAATTCATTAATGAAATGCCTAAACAAGTTGTTCTGCATCATGCCATTAAAGCCATATAACTTAGAAAAGTTCGTCATAATCTCGATTTTTTTTGTACAAAATAAAAAGGGTCGTAAGCGTTCGCGGCCCCTTTCGTTTCACCATCTTTCAGACATAAATCCAAATTACATGAGAAACTACATAGATTTATAGCATCGGGTTTTAAGTAAACGTGAAGGTAGTGTAAATGATTTACCATTAGTCCAAGTTTAACGTGAGTTAAAGTGAGAATATGTGAAAATCACCATTTTGTCTGTATCAAACTAAGCATTCCTTTTTATACAGAATTAAGTATTCAATTATTAAACGTATAATCTACATAGCATTTGTAAACTATTTAGATATATATACATAATCATTTTCTATTGTTCTACAGACCACTAACTAATGAGTAGGCAAATACTATTTTAAATGTTTAAAAATAATAATAGAAACTCAAATAAAAATAAGGACATACATATAGTACATTAGTCAATACAAATTTGTTAGTCGTTGGATGATTTTATGTATAAGCCTACTGATTTAATAAAATAATTGAAAAGGTCTGATATTTCTATATTTACTACACTATACAGAAATATCCGACATTATTAAGTACTCTAAGCGGCACAAATTAAATAGGTACGCTACGTGTACAATATTAGATATAATCCATATTGACATGTATTAGCCGAAAAATAAGTAATATTATAGAGCTTTTTTGTCTTTAGGGATTACATATAGCATTCACGTTCACATAATACGTTCAGTATAATAGTGACTATTATACTATAATCCAATTTGAATTTAATACATATATATAACATAGGAATCCTTTACTTGAAAATAGGGATATATAAAACCCAGATCACGAAGCAAACAACTCCGGACAAGCGCTGAGTAGAGATCCTTTTAAATACTTTATTTTTACGTTGCGTTGTCGCTTTCAAGGGGTAACTTGAGACCCGTATAAACACCTCGTAAGTAGGTCGTAATAATCGTTGTTCTATATTATCGAGGATTTACGTAAGTACTAATATAAATGTATATTACTATATAAAATAAGTTATTGGCTTCTTTTGTTTGATCGACTACTTTATTATGTAACACAGTTCCTAAGAATTCTCAATTGTAATAGATTAAAATTGATAGGTTTGCGTTTCGGTCCGAATAATTTAATAGTTGCTCTTATAATTTAAGTTACACGATTTACAGTTGCATCAGTTGCAATTGTATATACACGTACATGATCACAAAACTGTTCGACATATGCGAAAAATTATGTCGGTGACTACGTTGTAACTAAACCTCAAAATGCTGTTAAACTGAAATAAAATATGGGCTATTTTTGTTCTACCTCATAAAAAGGTTATAAATGTATTCTCTATATAATTACAATTGATTGTATTTTTAGGATATCGAGATATAATAAACAAATAGATTAATTATTATTACATAAGAAATATTAATAGGATTCAGACACACACACACACACACATACGCATAATGCTTACACATATACATATCAAATACAGGCATAGGTTCTTTTTGTTTTGTGCCTTCTTTCTTTTTGTTTATAAGTTATTTTTTTTTTTGTTTTTGGTAAATTTAAATATTTGTTGGGTAACGACATTGCATGTATTTTTTTTAGTTTTTGGAATTATATATATTAGGTGGAGGGCGTCAATATTCGCAACACAGTTTTATACTTCTGTGAATATTATCGTTTCTTCAGTAAATTAGTACACATGTTTTCTGTATTAAGTAAATAAATAAATTAAATAAAAATAAAACATTTTATAACGAGAAGTTTACGGTGATTATCTTTTCCTATACCTATAAGTATCCTGGATCCAACACAGGAAATAATTTATACCTATAATCTAATAATACTAAAATTTTATTATATATAGACCACAGTGAATATATAGATTTTGTTGTATGATTTTCTGTGACATATGTAACTATTTATCATACACACTCTTGTACATGTGAGTAACCACAATACATAAAATCGTATAGCTATGTTTTATGATAGCTATACGAATAGCGTACAGCTATCCTCGTATAATATAATTAAAGCTTCTCTGGCTATTGTTCGCGTAGATTCTACAAACTTCTCTATACGTCTGGGAATTCACACTGAACATATATTATTTTCGTATGAGCTCATCCACGGTGAGCCCATGTTTATAAGACAAACTATGTTTACTTAGTAAAATCCCACCTTATCATAGTACAATTTGTTAACTTACCATGTAATATTGGATAAGTTATTATTTATGATTTAAAATTAATAATACAACTAGACATAAACTTAGGTCCATTTGAATATATGTGTATTACATATTTTATACTATTATTAAAATTCCGGAATAGTTTAACTGAATTTACTCTACAAAATGTATCGTTAATTTTATAAATGAGAGTAATTATGTCAAATGAGCCAGAGCAGATTTGGCTACTGAACAAGTGACGTCGAAACAACAACAATCTACATTGAACTGGTTCGTAATTTATAAAGGGCTGAAGCCTCCACGGTCATCCCTAAAGAATATAGATATAAGATATTATATATCTCTTCGATAGTAGATTGATGAAACATTCATATTACTAAATAATAAAGTTATTGAATACCATTTAGGGCAATTTAAATACGATAGAATTGGAGTAAGATCATAATAGAAATGAACAACGTGAGTTATAATCAAGGCTTTATTGATTTTTTTTCTATTGAATAAAATAATAAACACGATGATAGTGGTTTATTTGTGCTACTTGTGAATATGTTTTCTTTGCAATTTGTATGCTGAATATAGAATATCGTGAACAGACCCAAGAAATCGGATGTGTCAAAACTACATCGTAATGCATATAATATTATCATTATTATTTTATTATGGTATTGGTGAAAGATCGCTTTTACCCTAACTATTGAAGTCCATCTAGATTAATCGTGATTATATATATATCTTCTGTACGTGTATTTGTCACCGATATCCTTCTAAAGGGTTGGATCGATTTGGATAAAATTTTATGTGTAAGTTCCAACGAAGTCTCAGATCCTACGAAAATAGCATTGGACTATTACTATAACTACCGGGTAGTTGGTGCTTTGCGGGGTAGGACAATGACTGCCGGATCTTTTTTTTTTTAATATTTATCATTGTGATACAGTAACGTGATATATAAAACAATAAGTACGTACTAGTAGGTAGTAAGTGAAAAGTACGTTGAAGTACCAACATGACAAATTATTAACAATTTCAATTAGTAATTAGCACTTATTTTATTCTATCTTTACTGGTAATTTAACTCAAATTACAGGTAAACTAACTGTAATTTACTCGTAAAAATTTAGCACTGTTTTTAACAAATTATTTATTTAATAATAATAATATGTTCTTAATATCTAATACTAAAACTATGTTATCCACTTAATCTATAATATATTTTATACTACAAAAATTACACAATGAAAGATATCATAACGGTCCTAATATAAATACAGCGTTAAGTAATGCGCGAAGAAAATTGTTGGTTTTATTTATTCTGAATTACGGATTAGGGGCTATATCGGCCATTGTAACTGAATATCTTTCCAACAATTTATTCAATTTGCTTCTCGGCACGAGTTTTTTCATACCGGGTGTTAAGCGCCGACTCCCTTCCTCTAGGTTATTGTTTGAATTCCAAACGGAGTCTGTAACTGGCTATTTTATGACGAAGTTGTTGAATAAAGAAGGATTGATTGAGATTAAGTGATTATAACTAAGTAACTTAAAAATTTTTTAAGATTATTTTAATAAACGGCATTTTAACCAATTTCTTTTGCCGGTGAAACGAAAGAAGAAGAAGAAGACCAACTTCTTTCAACACGAATTTAACTTGATATGTATGTACCTATAATACAAAATTTAAATCAATAATGGATCGATCAATTATTGCGTTTTATACTAAGTCGATAAAAATGAACTATATTACATTCTTAAGAAAATATGAAAATATGATAAAATGGATTCCACGCAGATTAAATAACTAAACCAATGGTCAATTTCATCAACATCTTAGTTACTCTAAATCAATAGCGAGTGTTCGGAGTCTACGATTCTCACTTTATAATAAGTGTTCGTACTCCTTTGATAGATAGGTCCATCCATTGGGCCCCCATCTGCCAAGTTGTATTCGATTGAAATAACAAACATATAAAAACACAATATTAGTAAAAGTATTATTTACTTCCGTAACACGGATATAATTATTGTCCGTGATTGAACAACGTACCTATGTCACTAATTTAGTAGAATAGGCAACTTGTAATCGCCGTCACATTCGTAAATGACACGAAAATTGAAGTTCCAAAAGCGGGGTAGACTAATGGCCTACCTCTTTGGGTGACATATTTTCAACGTTAGATAATATGTCACCCAAAGAGGTGGATATTTTATACCAACTATTTATTTTTATGTATTCCTATCGAAAAAATAAATTAAAACAGTAAGTTTAATAGAACACAATTGTTCTATTCAACTTACCGATTTCGTTTATTTTCGATCAAATTATCACTTATTTGTAGATACTAGGAATAGTTCTAGGGTCTACACTAGGACTATTCCTAGGGTCTACAACTAATTTGGTCAAAACACAAATATGAGTAATGTTGATAGTATTATTTTGCTGCAACGTCAGTTTTAAATACAATTTGTAGGTAACAGTTTTTGACAATACATCTAGATATCCATACTAATGTTAGATACAAATGCGATAGTGCGTGTCTAACTGCTTATATATATATTAGTTTTTCAGAACTAATCAGCTAAATCCGTTTTACATAAGACAGGGAACGGAGCAGGAAATACAGAACGAATTTTAATAAAAATTTACTTGAAGATGAATGTAATCTACATTACGAGAAGAAATAATAATAAGCCTTTAATAATAAAAAGATTAGATGACTGTTGAAAAATACTGACACAGCAGCTAGTGAATTCATAATTTTTATGATTCATCATCATTGTCGTTCATTCTGTGTTTTTGTCCTCGTAATGTACTGTATACGCTGTCACAATACTACATGTGTCAGGATCTATATCGCCGTGTAGTATGTGCCATGATTAACAATATAATGACACTTCATTTATCATTATCTTCAAAATAACGTATGGCCTAAATACATGTAATATATGTATATATTAGACGGCATCTAGTCTAGAACTATATTTACATAAAATATAAGATACTCCCGTATCGATACCACATTATTTTCTTTTATTTGCATTCGCTTCTTTTTTAACAAATTGCTGTTAATTATATGTGAATTAAGAATATAGGATATGTACCTAGTAGCGAGTGCTCCTAAACTTTGTTCGTATTTCTAGAGAATACTTAGATATTTTACCCGAACTGGGAAGTAAGCCAGTACCGCTTTAAAAACTATAGTAAGTAAATCTGAAGTTAAGACGTTCAACTTAAAAAGTTGCAATTGTTAGGGGAAAATTTATATCTAATCGCTCTCCATCAACAGATACTTATCTCGGAGTGGAATCAAATATCATTCTCGAGGGTCCATATCCATCACTGACTATCGTACAAGTTTTTTCACTACTTATTTATTGGAATCCGAATAGAATTTTATTCGAGTTTAATGCTTTTTATTTCACATGTAATGTAGTTTTTAAAAATACAACTGATACCTTATGGTAAACAAAAGTGGTAGATAGAATATTATCAACGTAATAAACCCCAAAACAGTGTTTATTTGTCTTTATGCTTTTTTGGGCGTTAATCTCATAAAAAGCGTAGATAATAGAAATGGATGCGGTTTTACTGTTGGGAAATATAACATTTAAAATTTTTGTGGTTGTTTATTTCAAACGATTTACACTACATTTTAAAACTATTATACTTACAAGGAGTTTAGCTAGAAGTAGCATCTATAGAGTAAAATATCTATTTTCTTTACTTAGGTATTTTTCTTATCAACCACGAATGGATTTTAATACTGTTTTTCACTATCACTTCAAAAATTTCACATTCTAAGGAAGTTATTTTATGTATAATGCTGTTTAAAAACCTCCGATGGACTACACAATTATTAGAATAAAATCATTTTATTAGGAAATAAAATTATCTGGACTCTCTTCTGAGATAATAGTAACAGACCGCTTGAAATCGCTTTGTCTGTGAACAAGATAGTCAATTCTAAAGACCATTTGTTCCGAATGACCGCAAATATTAATTTGAATACTGACAATGGTAGATTCAGATATATTACTATATATAGTGGAATAACAAATAACTAACATATGGTAAGTAAATAGTGTTACTGTCTGTTGTCTTTAAAGGTTAAAATAATTCAGTAGTAAATGAGTTTTCTTAATAAGTTTTCAATATCTCACGACTATGTACATAAATACGTAATTATAATATGAGACAATATTTTAATAAACTTATTAATTAAAATTAATTGAAATTCTACAAAGCAAAAACTAATATTTGATATAATTAGTATGAGGCACTCTAAGGTATGTTAAATAGTGAATGGTACAAATCTACCGATAACATTATGTAACAGTATAAATATAAAACTATAAAAAAACAGTAATATTACGAATATCAGTACCAAATATCATTCTCTACTATTCACTATTAGTTCCGTACATGAAATCTTAAAAATACATAGATAATAGAACAATATTTGCTTTAAAGAGCAACATCCTTATACTGAATCAAAGCAGAGGAAGCAGTATGAAAACATATTCAAAAGTGCTTGTATTAAGTTCATTTGAATAGTGTTTATTTCTATTTCTGTAACCAATTCGACATAGGTACATCAAGAATTTAGATTCGAATATTTATATTTTTTAGCAGGTAGGTATGTATCCCGCAGTTAGGGGGAAGGTGACGCAGCATTTAAACGGTGACGCAGTCGTTTTTCACTTCAGCAAAAGACTTCCCTCCGAATACCTTTTGTTAAGTTTACAAGACTCGGAATACTTCAAGTTCTTTGTGTTTATTGTATTGTGACACCACTGATTTTTCATCTTTATTTCTATATTGTGCTAAGAAATAAAGACGGTTTCATAGGTCTTCATTAGAAATGAAACATTTAATATATCAAAAAAATTACCTAATCTAATAAATAATAATTGGGTTGCTTAAGAAATTCTGACAAAAATATCAGATGAATAATAAATTTATTAACCGAATGAGATATTTTGTATTATTAGACAGTGTAATTTTAAATTAATGGTTCTACTTCTATTCACCTATTCTCATTCGAATTCAACGATCACAAACAATAGCGTCTATAATATTAGTAAAATTATTTTACAATAAATGTATCAAAATAAAAGAAAACATAACAACATTTACTTATAATTATTAAAGAATTATAATATAACATATTTATATTTATTTAAATTATTGCAATATATGTATATTATAGATACAATAAAAATAAGATAAAAGTTCATTAGAACTTTAAATAAATGAACAATGTACAGGCCTTAATAAACCTTGTACATTGTTCGTTTATTTAACTTATACAATATTTGTTTTATATTAATGAAATGTGACAGTAAAATCCATCTTTGTATTGAAGTGCCAAAGTTTTTACAATGTCTCAGACACAGAACACTCGCCGTTACAGACAGAGCGCTACCACATATTCAGAATTTCTAAGATCGAATGCCTCAAACATTCTGTTTAGAACACAACTACTATTTTAATAAAATCCAAATATAGCAAAAATGTATTCTTCCCAAAAGGGCTCACAGCTACAATATGTAATAGTCAAAATCGTATAAAAATAGATATAAAAAATATAAAGTTTATAAAAAGAATGGTAGACAAGCTGCCAAACATTCAAATCAAATTATTACTAGCACTGAACAATTAGATATACCTTTATGAAACAAGTCTATAGGCGTGTACATATAACACGATCCAATATAATTTTGAACGGCACTACGAGAACTGAATTACATATTTATTTTACTTATGCACACACAATATTGAATAATGATGGAGTTATATTAAGTAAAAGATAAAAGATATAAGTTCTTGTTTTTGATGTAATTGGAATGGCAAACTAGCTAATAGTTCATCTAAAGGATAGTGGCAACCAGCGCCTTTATTATACATATCTTATTACATGCAGTACTACATGTGGAAATCACGTCACACAACACCCAAAGTGGATTACCTTGGGCGTTACGCGTATAACTGAAGACATGACTCCTCGTTATACTATAACTGTTTACTCTGTAAGTACCTGTAACCTAAGTCCCTTTCCACCTTAAATCGTATTCGACAAATTTAATTTTACTATATTAATAACTGTTAAAGTCTCAAGTGGTACCTAACAAACAAAAAAATGTAGCCAAGTAGAAATAAGTCTGCGTGGATATATCAGTCTCACCCAATTCAGCCACCAAGCAGTTTGCTTTCTTTTTAGATTGTATTGTGTAATTACAGGATGACGTACTGCTGAATGCAGTCTTATGGAATGGCAACGCATGAGTGGTATCAGGTGTGTCCGTGGTGCTACTCATGGGCGATAGCACTATAACCAGTGCACTTATTATTTCAATTACATAAAAAAACTTGTTCATACTATAATATCAATAAGGTGTACTATATATGTGTAAATAGACAGTTTAACTATTTAATAATGAAGATTCATAGTAAGGGACGAGCAATAAACTGAACGCAATCTCGTAGGGCAAATCTCGAGGGCACTTCACTCGTTTTTGTCAAATCAAGAGCAATGCCCGACCCACTCTTTGCTATATTCATGGTAGTTTTTGCCATTTATTGTATCTGTTATTCGTTATAATGAAAGATTTGGTTTATTTAGATCTAAATATTAGATCTCTTTAAATTTTACATAATGTTTAAGTTCTGACACAGAAAGTCATAAGTAATACAAGCTAATTTAAGTGTTTCAAAGTCCAATGGATATTGAAACTGTAATTTAAATTCTAGACTAGCGATGCTATTCAGTTAAAAGCTTTCTAGACTATGGATATGTCAGTGCCTATATCTATACCTATATATTTATGATACAATTAACAGTACTCTCCGTTATTAAAATAGATATAAAAAAAGTCTTTAAAGTAGATACTTAGGAATAAAATGATTATACCAGTTACCATGAAAACCACCAGATGGCATTTACATGCTAAATGAAATTTACTTAAATATAAATATTTTAGTAACGTAAAAATTATTATTAAGATAGGAATTCAAGACATGACATGTGTGTATATGCTTTAGATCATGATAAATTGTAATCACACCTCCGCTAGTGGTATACGCTAGCATGGCACAGTCAACGATGGAAGGATAGCGATGGATTCAATTCACTTAGCTCGTGGAAACGCATTCACAGGGAATTCACCTCGACTATACATAAATACGTAACTAACGTATTTTTATAAGTTATTTGAATATAACCACCAAATATTTTATCCTGTTGCGGATATCGGTTCTAAAAAGGCGTTCTTATGTGAATTGAAAGGTATTTCACAGTACATTCGCTATATGAAATTCCAATACTTTGTGGCTTTGGAGAAACTTTCGTTCACCAATAAAAATAGATTTCCGGATTTGGAAACGTGGTGTTACGTTGTTTATGATATGTGTAGTAGTATACCTATATTATCTTATCTGCATCTAGAAGGAATAATTTAACAAACCTTTAATGGTTATGGATTAAATCTCTCCAAAATATTCTGACTCGGCAGCTGAGGGATTTATTTTTAAAATTTGATTAAACCTTTGCTACAGTCCTAAAATGGTATGTCGGCCAAATAATAAAATGAGAAATTTATTCACTTTTTGAAAATGATTTGATTAATTCTCAAAATGACTATTACAATTATCTATCACAGTACATAATATTTGGCGATTAAACAATTGTTTTCCATTATTATTGATAAAAATGAACAGATTTCCTACACATAATATTCATTCGTCGTAATTGTTTCTGTTTTCTATGATTTTATCTCATATAATTGCTAGTATTCACAACGAAATCCTAATGACTCCTGATAGATCATTCATTTAGAAAGGAAGATAGGTTTGACAGTCTAGTAATAAATAATACGAATTATTTATTACCGAGTCTACATTCACAGAAATTGAAGAATGCAGCATTTAATTACAGTCATTTTATTTACAGCATTTTAATACAAGACCCTAAAAAAGACTAAAATTAAATCGTAAAATTTGTATAAGATGCTTGAAATTTTTTATTACTTCTACGGCTTTTATTAGACTTTAATGGAGGAAACCCAAGTAACTTTATTGCATACAGTAAACAACCCGGCGTTAATAAATTCGAGTAAAGAAGTTTTTATAATGATATATTATTATACCATTCATGTACTTATAAATGCAATAAGTGGATATAACCAAGTCATAAAATACAATTATAAAATTTAAAAAAATATAAGTCGTTTTTAAAATGTACTACATTTTTGATTTTCCAAACAGAGTTCATAATGCGCCAAGTTAGCCAAATAAAGAATATTAAACAAAAAAAATTATTTATCAATAAGACTTTTATGGATACCAGAATATTGGTATAATATATATCATTATAACAATACTACTTATTATACCAATATTCTGGTATCCATCATCCAAGGCTAACTTGGCGCATTATGAACTCTGTTTTGAAAATTAATTTTAACACTTAACTTCATTTCATATTCATCTCTTTAACTAAAGTTATAAAAATTGGACGTAAGATGACTCTTGAATATCCTAACTTAACCATACAATTTTGAATATAGGTTCCATTTATGATATAAAAGGTAAACGATACACCCGCGGGAACAAGAGATAACGAGTTCCGTGCCGCAAACAGACAGGTACCTATACATAGACACAAACAGTATTTAATTCTATATTACTTCAATATCCTATCGTTTTTTCTGCTACGGCGTAGCAAGGTACTACGAATATAACAAGGTATAAGATAAGATTTCACTATTAAATAATATTGCTTATCTTTAACAAGATCAACTTATTTTTTGTCTTGTCTATAATGTCATCTCTGAGATTAAAACTATCAAAAACATACATATATAAAAACATATTTCTTCGGGCATGTTACTAAGTTGAGTGGGTACTAAGATAAGATTCGTATCGTACATGGGTTTAATTAATTAAAATGGAATGAAGGCATGAACGCGAAATAATTTTATTACCTGTTTGTGTAAATCAAAGTTTAAATATTAAGTTATTATCTAATTTAGTTACATTAGAAAGATATAAAATGTAAAATAGACATATATATATATTAACCATTTATAAATATTTATCTATCTTGCCGCCTTGTGTAGCCAGAGTGATCCTTCGGTCTTTATAAGTTTAACTTAATAATTATAAAGACTAAATAATGTCACTTATAATTGAAACAATCCTTTTGTGTTATTGGAACAATAGCCATAAGCTAGAATTGTTATGTAATCCCTATTAGTTATATTCGTAGACCCTTGCTACGACGTAGCAGAGTGTTTGCAATATTAAACAACAACATTATTTTGTCGAAATCGTATAGTTATATCCAGACTATTGAGTTCATTGAACTTTAAATCTGCTGACGTGCTATTACAACCGCCATAAAGCTTATCTACCGCTTAGGTCACTATGTACATGTACATATGTATCAATAAATCTTTTACAATATATGTAGATCGGGTAGATTCTTAAACAATAATTTCTTTTAGTGAACGTCATTATTTTTTATACTTATCTATGTTATATCTATATGTACCTACATTGTGTATTAATAATAGCCAGTTAATAAATGAATGAGCTTAAAATATGAGTATATATGTATTTTTAATTTTGGTTGGTGTTAAATAAATTTCCCACAACAATCGAACATAAAACTTTATCAGCTCAATATTAGATTAGACACGTAATTTTTAACGGGTTTCCGTAGCTTGTTGACCCTGGGCCTAAGTATGTTTCTTGTTCACTAGGGACTAGTCGTTGTAACGATTTACCTGACATTAAATTCAAAGTTGCGGGATAAACTAGACAGCCATTGTCGACCAACCGTGACTTTACCTGTGCCCTACCGTTAATTTATGCGGAGGCTTATCGCCTTTCACGATATTGTTCCTCACCGAGGGTCAGGATTAGTATTCTCAGTTCGTCACAAACCGAGAAAATTTTGTCCAGTAAAACTCAATGATAACAAAGTGTGTTTTAAATAAAGTAATTATCTGTTTCAGCTCTTGATCATAAGCATCTGCACAGCAGTTATATCTCATTAATATTATAAACGCGGGAGTTTGTGAGTGTGGATGGATGGATTCCATCTACCATGTTTGTTACTCTTTCAGGAAAAAACTACTAAATGGATTTTAATAAAACTTTACAATAATATTATATAGCTTATACGTCAAAATAACACACAGACTATAAATTTCAGCTAGACAAAATCGCAGGAACAAAAAATCGTTAATAAATTCCTGAAGTTCCCTCATCAGTTAATAAATTAATGAGGTGAATAATCAATTAACGAAGTCATAAACCCTTGTAGGCTATGTTTGAGGTTCATTTACAAAATATATATTAATTTTCATGTACTGACCGACGTTCGAGAAAAAATAGAAAAAAGGTTAACATAAAATTTAACAAATGATTTATCGTACCCACCACAGTATAAGTTATGGAAAATTAATACTAACACCATTAATGCCAAGGCACGTAGGTATACACGCTTCGATACAACATCTACATACGTACATGCCGTAGGGAGCATGTTGTTTGTAGATGTTTTCGGAACGGATTTAAGTTGAGTAACATGTTTCAGCTTTCCTGCTAATGCTCTTAATATTTAAAAGAGATATTAGTATCACGGATTATAGTCGAGCCAATACAGAATTAGCGTGACTTAATATCATGTTTAAATTCTAACGAAATAAGAGTTTTATAAGTTTAATATAATAATCTGTATATTTTTTTATGTTTTTTTCTTAAGGATGACAACGGAATGATGCACTTACTTACGCTAACGTTGTCGTGGTATCAGTGGTGAATGATTACATGAGCACGAGGTAAGGAAATTATTATGATGTTTTCCAGGAGAATCCGCGTGGAGGTGAACATTGCTTGCAATTGGATCAGTCCACATTACTAAAAACCCCCTTCTCTCTACTATCTGTGTATTTGACTGTGACACCATAGCCAATAATGTAAGTATGAAATAATATTTTTATTACGATACACATAAATATTATTATAACTTTACAGCTGTCTACATTTCTGAATTGCTTTTGGATTGCGGACGTAAACGCATCCATTAACCCGGCTGCAGGAGCAATAGAGTTCGCTTCTCTATTTCTGTTCACTGCAGTAAATCCTGTATCGCGCGTCCACGTCGCGGGGGTGGGCACTGCTCACTCTAATAGGACAGAATGAGTTGGTGGCTAAGTTGTGCAGGGACCTAGCTCTCTGAGGTATAACGCAGACCCCAGCCCAGGGATACGGGTGAAGACCTCAACGGTGGATCGAGCGGAAACAAAGTATGTTGGTACCGTCGATACGGCGGAAGAGGCAGCCACAGTGGCCTAGTATCTGGATCCTAATGGAGGGCAGCGGTATCCATTAGTACTGAGTTGAAACGCAAGGAAGTTAGATCCAGACCGGTTCATTATCAGATTTTTGCAGTCACTGAGCCTGTAGTACCGCGATTTAGAAAGCAACGGGAAACTACTACATTATGAAGTCCCACGAGAGTTTGAATGATGAGTATTAACCAAAGACTACCTATGCTGGACGATCCGTTTAGCAACCGGCGCTCTGAGCTTTCCGGGGCTCATAGTGTGAAATTGGCTACCGGCCATGGGAATGTAGGTGACCAGGCATTACATGCAGAACATACTACTGGGAAAAATATTCAGTTAAGGAAAAACATTCGCATAGGTACGTGGAATATACGAGGACTCCTTGACAAGGGTAAACTTCACATTCTGGACAAAGAACTCAAGAGATGCAATACCATTATAACTGGTTTAAGCGAGACTCATTGTAGAAATAGTGGACACTGTGAATTGGAAAATCATACCATCTATTTTTCAGGAGAAAATACAACTAGTTTCGCTGGAGTAGCTATTGTGATCCCCAAGCGTTGGAACCGATTGGTATTGGGTTATGAACCAGTGAGCAACAGAATTATCACTATGAAACTCAGTGCATCTCCTGTCCCTCTTAACATTATCCAGGTATACGCTCCTACAATCTCAGCACAGGATGACGAAATAGAAGATTTCTACAATAAGCTAGGATCTGTGATAACAAAAATACCACAAAGAGAGCTGCTCATTATCCTTGGTGATTTACAACGCAAAAATAGGTGACACAAAAATGGATGTAGGTCTGAGAAATATTGTAGGTTTATACGGCTATGGGCAAAGGAACGCGCGAGGTGAACGACTTCTCCAATTTGCAACGGAAAATGATTTTACTATCATGAATACTATATTTAAACAACACCCCAGAAGGCTGTATGTATGTATGTACATCTAGTATGGACATCTCCAGACGGAAGGTATAGAAATCAAATTGACTATATTTTGATAAGAACGAGATGGAGAAGTTCAATTACAAACGTTCACACTTTACCTGACGTTGACTGTCAATCTGATCATCAGTTTCTAGTATGTAACTTAAAACTTAAATTACGTAATCATTAGTAACCCAGAAAAGCTGCAAAGAGATTAGAAATAAGAGACCGTACTGCCTTCATTGACAAACTAATTGAGAATGATTATAAATGGCGGACAGAATCTGATAACAGCTCTGATAATAGCCCTAATACTCTCTGGATATTTGCTAGAGATTACATTATGGAATCTCTTCACTTATTACAACCTACAAAGTCTCAAGTCAAGCGCAAACAATGGATCTCAGAAGATACCTGGAATCTTATAGAGGAACGACGTTCTATCAAAGCGAAAGGGGCGTCAATCTATAACCTAAATTTACTAAATAGTCAGATACAAGCTTCATGCTGTCGAGATTATAACAACTATCTTAAAAATATCTGTATGGAATTGGAAAGAAATGCTGACCGCTATGAAACGAAAGATCTGTTCAAAAAAATTCGGTACATCACGCGTCAGTTTAAGCCAAGAACATGGGCTATTGAAAATTGTAACGGAGATACTGTATCTGAAATACAACAAATTCTGGGAGTGTGGAAAGATTACTGTGCGTCGCTTTTTTCTGAGAAAAGTATACAGAGTTCTACGATCACACCCACCAACACTACTGACTTACAATTAGAACCATCTATTTTAAGGGACGAAGTACGAGCTGCGATATATCATCTAAAGAGAAACAAGTCTGTAGGAATGGACAACATCCCCATTGAAATATTTCAGGCCATGGGTGAATATGGAGTGGACATACTATATACCTGTGGACATACATACTGCAATGGTATATGGATTTCTGAAAAATGGCCTCAAGATTGGTCACATTCAGTGTTCATCCCTCTTCATAAAAAAGGAACAACAAAGAAATGCAATAACTACAGGCTTATCGCGCTAGTTTCTCATGCCAGTAAAGTACTATTACACATCATAAACACCAGAATTCAAGCATTTATTTCTCGTGTAATATCGCCTGAACAAGTAGGATTTGTAAAGGCCGGGGAACTAGGGAGCAAATACTTATACTTCGACAAATAATCGAAAAGAGTAGAGAGTTTAACATTCCACTCTACGTTTGCTTCGTGGATTTCCGAAAAGCTTTCGATACAGTGATTTGGGAAAAATTATGGGACGTACTCATAGAATTGGGAACCCCATCACACCTGATTCGTCTAATTCGCCAATTTTATGTTGATGGCACTGCGAATGTTCGTATAGATGGCGTCAATTCGGATTGTTTTAAGACACTGACTGGGGTTAGGCAGGGCTGTGTCCTCTCACCATTATTGTTCAATGTTTATACAGAATACATCATGAGATTAGTATTGGACAAATGGGACAAAGGTGTATCAGTTGGGGGTCGACGAGTATCTAACTTACGCTATGCTGATGATACCACTCTCCTTACCCAGTCACAAGAAGACATGGAACAGTTTCTAGCACGCCTCGAGACTATAAGCATCTCCTTTGGACTGTAAATCAATAGAAGCAAGACAAAGATGATGATTGTGGACAGAGCTGGACAGAACAGACCTGATATATCAACAATTCGAAACTGTGAAGTTGTATCAAGTTATGTATATCTCGGTTCCACAATCACTAATACAGGCGGATGTGAGGATGAGATAAGAAGGAGATGCGCTATCACGAGAAAAGCCGTGACCAAGTTGCAGAAGATATGGAAAATATCACCAAGAACACTAAAATGCACTTAATGAAAACACTAGTTTTTCCAATTTTCCTTTATGGTGCAGAGACTTGGACAGTGAGGATGCAAGAACGCAGGAAAATTGATGCCCTCGAGATGTGGCGCTGACGGCGAATGTTGCGTATACCTTTGACTGCTCGTCGAACCAATGTTTCCATCCTTAACGAACTCAATATCAGGGAGAGATTATCGTCGACTGTGCAAATATGAATTCTTAAGTATTTTGGTCACATTAGCCGGAACGAACACTGTATGGAGCGGCTAATTATCCAAGGTTCGATTGAGGACAGACGTTCTTGGGGTCGATCACCAACGAGATGGACTGACATTATAAGAACGGCTACACAACAGTCCATGGTACAATGTTCTCGTGCAGCCAAAAACCGTACCAGGTGGAAGCAAATTGTAAGGAGCTCTTTCGCCAAGGACCACAACGATACCATATCACAAAATATACCATCATGAAAGCCACGACCACTCTGCCAAGAGTGAACGACTGAAGAAGAAGAAGAGACATTTCTGAAAAGTATCAAATATTAGCTAAATATGAGAGTAGCTACTATCCGGACTGATAAACAAGGAAGCGTGGTTCATCGTTTTAAGCTTATCGATCAATCCATCAACTTGTCTATTAATCAATCAATGTTATTTACATAATATGAGTGGAATTTTGTCCATAAGATACTGATCCGTAAGATACTTAGTTTGAATATATGGTTTCAATTGATCCGTATAGTTACGGATATATATGCTACACGATACTTATCATGTTAATTGTGCATGATTTTCGATTTAGAAATCTTCAATGTTTGAAGTCCTGTTCTTTTAAAAGCCTTAGTATTACATTAAGAATAGCGGTCTAATTCCTAGTAACATGGCAAAAGACATGAGTAAAAAATATAAAGAGTATAAGTGGGCATATATATATATTGAATACAGTATCTGATTATTATCAGGAAATATTTACTGTAAATTATTAGAAAGAAATAAAGGTTTCAGTAAATTGTCTACGCCCGTAAATATCTATGAGAAATAGCAACCTCTTTTAAGCACAGATTGGATTCAGTTACGAAGGACATTAAGATATAATTGGTCCGATCTACGCGACTGTTCAGATTCCCGTAGCGTCCAAATGAGTTTGCGGGACCGTAACAGCAAATTGTGAAATGGACTTAAAAGTCCAATCCTTGAGTCGCTAGGTACGGTACGCCGAGAATATTGTTTGAAGATATAATAAATTTCATGTAAATTGGAAGTACAAACAGATTCGCTGTTCGTATATATTTCAGAACTGTTTACAATAGTAGTTAAAGGATCAGGCTAACTTACATACATTGAATTGAGTACTCTGTTCATGGTTTACAAACACAAATATACACAATATATACGTACCTACACCTACACCGTAGCGTACTTTATTGCTGATACATATAATAATGATATTGTTACAATTCTTGAGACATTCCTGCACTAAAAACTACCTTACTTATTTTGATTAATAAATGTCATTTATTTATCTATATATCTCTATATCTTACTATGAATAAAATTGTTGCCTAAGTACTAAAAATATTGTTATATTTTCAGTGCTTAGGCAACAACTTTATAAATTCATAATTATGTATTAGAAATTACATGATAGTATAAAAACAGAAAACCTTAGCAAGTATTTAAGACATACATACCTAATAGATAATATTAGTATATTTTTGTTTATTTGAGAAATAAACAAAAAGACGTAGACGTAGACGTCTATTATACTATGAAAGTTTTCGAATTAACTGGGACATAGATGGTAAAAATTACATACCTATATTTTTAAACTTTCGTGTTTAATATACATTATTTATATTGTTTACCTGGTCTTAACAAGACTAATTTTATCTCAAATGAAAGTACTTACCTCTCTCGATGTTTCGACTAGGTTGCACTAATAATTTTATGGTAAATACCTTTATTTGCCATATAATTATTCGGGTTAAGACCCGGTTAACAAATAAATAAAGATTAAGTTATTCCATAACTTTTAAACATTGAAGTAACAGTTGTTTTTTAAAATAAAGTATAGCTCTTCATTACATTTTAGATTACTTTTCATTTATTATTGTTTTTGAATATGCATACTAAACTAATGTATAGTCAGTAACTGCAATTTTACGGAAATCCAATATCGCGGGTTTAAGTTGCGACTATTTTGAACAATTTAATAAACTTGGCTTCTTCACTCGGAGAGCTAATAATGCCATGTCTTAGATCGGTGCTTCGTGCCCTTCTCACTGAATGGATACTGTTTCACTAAATATTGCTTGGTTAAATCAAGGTGCATTATTAACCACCTGTTGTACGATCACGACCCTACTGTTATGTGTTTTTATTTATATTAACAATTAAAATTTAAGGATTCAAAAATTATTATGACATTTAAAACGTAATCGTATCTTTCCTGATACATATTTCACTATGTTTTACTACAAAAAATATATACACTATATGATATAAGCGAATAAATTTATAACTTATGTATTTCTTATAAGACTGTAGGTCTACTTACGTGTTTCTATTGTTGAGAAAAACAAATGATTAGTAACTTAGTTAAACATCACAACAATGCTCATTAAATAAAAACCCTGCTAATAATGCTCATAATTACACGGTTTACACAATTAAACATTGAAAGAGAAATGAAATAGATCACTCAAACAGGACAGAAACACAGTTTGACAAGTTTCACCTTCTGTAGCGCTTCTGTAGAGCAGGGCTCAGCGCTACAGAAGAAATAATTAAAGTATTCTCACAAAGGCTCAAAACGGAGATTCGTTTGGGGAATTCGTTTTGTTAAGCTTATACTATAATATTATAAGTTTGAATTATGATATGCCAAGTCATTGTAGAAATAAAATTCTGTGGAAGGATGTAAAGGACTCGAGAAGATTTTTATTATCAAATATAGCACTGTAGATCAGTGTAAGGTCGGTCGGTCGGTCCTTAGTAACATTCAAAACATAATACCTCAATACATTTATTATATTACAAAATATGAAATCACTGTAAGTAGTGGAAACGGGAGTAGGTAGTAAAAGTCAATAAGACTATTACTAGCTACTCCCGTTAGTAATGTAGGTACTCTATCCATTATGGTTACTTCCTATTGAATTCTTCAAGGGCTAACTGACTTCATCTTGATCCTTGATCATCATTCATCGACTTTCTTAGTATACAGTTACCGCAGGCAGGTCTAGGTATAATTTCACATACCTACACCCATTTTGAAAAATCCCTAGTGTACGTGTAGGTATCTATTAACTATTAACTAATTATTTCTCCATACTAACAATATTAAAACAATTCAAATTATTATTAATTAGTTTATAAGATTAGCAAAATAGAATGGAACGTTACGTGCTACAAATTGGGAATATTGACATAATCGGATCAAGTGGTTACCAATTGAAGGGATTAATTTATTATTAGTGCCGCCTGCCACAGATAATATAATTGATAATATGAATCATATCTATTATACAAAAGTAGTTAGTATAATTTTTGCTATCACTTATTTTATTTATATTTTTATCTACCTCTGAATTGGTTCTTAAGTAGGTATACATGTCAATAATTTCAGGATCAGACCCTAAATATAACTTTACAAAGTAATTATCGAAATAAGTCATACGAGACCAAAGTCGATTGGATACTTTTATTTTTAGTTCCTATGGGCACTTTCCAGCATCATTATAATTAAAATATTCCATCTCAGAAGGTATTTTATTACAGTCTTACCATATTATATTACTGTATTTTATAACCATTTATATAATATTAATAGATGCTTTCTAACGCATATAATTATCAAACACTAAAAAGTTTTATATCCCATCAATGAATAAATTTACTAATTGTATTTTTCTACAACTACTATCTACTATTATTTTACTACCTTTTCGTTTTTTTTTCTATACACATTTAATGTTTTTGACTGGTTAGCCATTTATTAAGCGAATTATTAATACTGTCAGAAAAAGTATATAGATTATAGATAGATATTTAAATAAAAGATTTTTTGTAGTCAAAATACATTACACCGTTTATGAATTTGGAGGACATAATTTACCTGTACATAAACAAGTCTATAAACGAGGGGTTATGAATAGCCACCCCATTTAAAATCCGACAAGCACTCTTCAGCGTGGAGCAATTATAGTAAAGTGCTCCTGAAAGATAATTTCTTTTGCAAGACGATGACTTTGCTTAGCATTATCCTATCCGGAGGGTGGTAATATTGAACATATTTAATGAGAGGAGAACGTTAAGAAGGAGTTTTTAAAAAAATAACTGTGTATTATGTTTTGTTTTCGTTTATTGTTTGTTTTGCATTACTAATACCAATTAACCTATTTTTAAGCTAGGAATCAAATAGGTCGGCGTGACATTCGTGATTTTTTTTCTTCACCTGTTCTAGCACAGTATTTTAGAATATTGCAATGTTTCAGATTTTTAATTTTCAATCGTAATAAGAAATTATAGGTGAAAGTATAGGTTATAACAAAATTATAATAAAGGCTAAAAACCTTACTAAAGAAATAATCGAAAATAGTTATAGTATAAAAAATGCTCTAGATTTCGTGTATGCCAATGGAATAATTCACCACTCCAAAGTCTTCCCTGATTACTTTAAAATAGAGTATTAACTCTTGATATAACTTCCATAAAGTATTTATAAAATTAACGTTTTATATTATATTGCTTTAACAATTTTATTGTACCTTATTATTTTATTAAATGTATAGCTTTTAATAACTGCTACAAGATTCTGCCTATTTTTTGTTTATCTTAGACTTATTAGTTCCTTTGTAAGAAAGGTCATTGATGACGAACACATTCTCTCAATTTCCCCTAAAAAGATACTAGTCAACAAAAAGAATGTCATTTTTTATATTAAACTTGCATAAGACCTGTCAACTTAACAAATTTTATTTAGTAAAGAATGTTTAAAGGATAATCAAATATTAACCCAGAACTGATATACCTAATCGGATGGGACGACCTTTGCGGAGAATTATGTATAAACATCGGTTTTCGTTTCCATATTCCCAGCGGTGCGACGCCGGACAACATTGTTTTTATGTTCTATTATTCTTGTTTATTTACATAGGTTTTGGTACAAAAGAATTTAGATTTACATTTAACTAAAGACAGATATATACTTATTTTAAAAATAATTCATTACTAACTATAATACTGATAAAAATAGCATCGAAATAAGAAACATGGTTGACTGGGAGAAATTTAGATGTTAACTCCGCCATGTGCACTTTATGTATTATGCACATTTGTATATACATAAGTGCATTTAATTTTAATACATAAATAAAATAAACAAAGTAAATAATTCATGACTTGTCATTGCAAGCAATGGAGTTACTAATAACCCCTCCCCTTATCATAATGATTTATGTGTTCCATTATTGTTTAATTATTCTGTCCATTTGTTACTTTTTCATGGCTGAACGAATTATGATCTGTCTTCATCTTCATTTTCATCCTAATAACATTTAATACGAAGACCGATTGTATCACCATGAAGGATGTATGCTGTATTTTATATCAATAGAAATAAACTTTATTCAAATCTTATAAGCATTTGAATAGTACATATCCTTTTATTCTATCTTTAATTCGGAACGCAGATTCATCAGTCATTCAGCATGAGATGCACAAACTTTAATTTCATATTTCACAATATGAAATTAAAGTTTGTGCATACAAAGGTGCAGGTAACAGTAAGGTCGCTAGTATTTAATATAGACTGTTACAATAGATCAATGTAGCAGTCTATGGTAGAAGAAAAGATACTTCTTTAAATAATAAAATATTTACGGTACATACCTACAGTACGATACCTATATAGTTAGATATATACTTACTAAGTATATCAAATGACACCAAAAATAAGTAGGTAGATTAAACAATCCGTTAGTTTTTTTATATGTTACGCCATATCTTCTAAACTGAACGAATTTTAATGACTTTTTCTTTTTACAATCGATAAGGTTTACTCTGATGTTGGTCACATATACTAATTTTATGATTCAGAAGGTATATTCAGTTTTTGTAGAACAGAGTTTACACTACTTTGTGGAACGAATACCTATTCATATTAAATAGACAAGAAAGTAGGTGAAGGAAACTGTTTCCAAAATAAACATTTAATATTTTATATTGTTTATTTGGATTTACAATTGATTTTTTAATTTATTTATAGAAACATTTCAACTTTGCGAATAGCTTGAGATAATAACGTGAATTTCTCGACCATACTTCATTTCTGTGGCCTCTGTTAGTCAAGTCTAATTAATATTTCATGTTAATACTTTTGTATCTGTAAAGGAATCTGAAAGATTTATTTCTGGAGAAAAAAATGGTATATACAATTTACAGAATTAGGTACTTACCAATCTTTTTATAATATTAAAATTTCCATTACAAGTATCTATACTTAAAAATATTCATGAATATTGTAAATAATTTGATACTTTTATTACTTAGCTAAGCTGTACTTATAACGATCATTATTTTGGTTATTTGAAAAAGCTTGAAATATCCTTCAAAGTATACTCATCATATCATATATGTAGATCATATCTGAGTGTAGTGCTAAAGTGTCTCTACACACCCTGTACCATATACGTCTATTTAATATCTTATATATTATGTATTTCATAATAGATGATAATAATAATACCTCGGCACATTTTACAAAACGTCATCTAGTCCCAAGTTAAGCAGAGCTTGTTGCATGGATTCAAATAAGTTATATAAAGAGGTACTTACATTTTTTTGTAAATACATAGGTACATAACACAAAGAAAACATTCAAACCGGTAATGTAAACAAAAATATTATAGAAATGTTTGTAGGGTACAATGCTAGGAATTGAATCCGCGATAATCGGAAGTATAGCGGTACGCTTAACCACTAGACCACTGAAGATCTACCAATCCATTTAATATGATCTATGAATCAATTTCATAGAATTATTATGATAAAATACATAGATTTTGTTAAAAGCCATTCTTTAATCAAGTTATATATTAGCCGCGAATCGGTCCCTAGGGTCGGTACCCATAATTCCTTATTCGTTGGGAACGCTGAACACGAAAGTATTATCATTATTTCATATAAAATTTCCCAAGATTTCGTACTGAAAAGACGTCTATCATTATACTTTTTTATAAGAAATGGACATTAAAATTTTGTTTTGTTTGTTATTACATGTCATGAACATCTTATGTGGCCAGAATTTAATGGCTCAAATTTCGACTTCGAATAAATTATGGGATATAAATTCCGACTATTTAAAACCATTTAATATATTACACCCAAGTACCGAATACTATGCGTTGAGTCATCGATTGAAAAGAGATAATGACATAAATATAATACTGGAACATCGAATAGCAATGGTGGATAAAATTAAAAACATTCCTGACGCTGGTAATATGAATGTAACGAATATGGACAAGCATGGATTAGTGATTGCTAATTTTAAACGAACTTGGCCGGTAGAGAAATGGGGAAAGTATGGATTTTTTTCAGACGATTTCCTAGATATGATTAATGAACATTGGTTACACTTTCCGCCACCTTCACAATCCTTACAGATGACATTGGGAAGTTTTTATCTGATATTCTCCACTTTTGGCTGTTGGGGAAATGTTATTGTTTTATTTATGTATTTCAAGTAAGTATTATTTTATATGTTTATTATTTAGAACATTCGAGAAGCTTAATAAATCTAAATAATTTAGTACACCTTACCCTATAATATATCATAGGTTATAGCTATTAAGTATATCGTGTATAATTCCTGATGAATACGATAACGCTTTTCTAGTTAATTCAAAATAGTATTGTAGTTAAATGTATTTGAATGTAATTGTTTATTATATATAAGTAGGGTAAAACGCGGATAGATGCCGCATTGGGAAAGGTGCCTCATTTTCAAAAAACCATACTTACGAAACTCGTGACTAAGTGTTAATAATATATGTAGAAGCCAAAGTGACCCCGCATCTTCATTATCCACGGACTGTTGTTCAATGAGGATGTATTTCACTTGTGCATGTAATCATCTTCGCCGCGGACTTCAGAAATACGTAAAAGATATAAAGGTTAATATTTGCCGTTGTGTAGCTTTAAAAATAGTAGGTATAAATTCTTTTATATTTTCTATTACGTCAATATATTGGCGCATTAAGTGTGCATCTAGATGTAAATGGTAGTTCTTTTAATTTTACTTTTTTTAAAAAATACTTGGACATCTGTCCCTATCACAATCCTTTGTGATTCTTATCTTACCTATCCTTAGTTGCCCTGAATTTTCGAGGTACAGGAGGATAGATGATCCTCAAAAACAGGGTTCCACAAAAAGCTAAATTCTGCATAATCTGTAATTGATAGGTAAAAAAAACAAATAGTAATTCAACATAAATAATTAAACTATTATAGTTACATAGAACTAAATAAAATAAAAAGTAATATTTAAAGAATTAGGAGGCAATTTCAAAAAGTGGCGCATCTATCCGAGTTTTACCCTAATTACTTATTTACTTTGTTATGACAATATTTATTAAGCAGATTTGTGTATTTATTCTAAGTATCTACTTTGAACAAATAAGGAGAAGGCAATCTACGAAAATAAATATTAAACGTTAAAGTACTATATATTTCGATATTCATACAATTTATGAGTACCTACATTACGTACGTACACATAATATTCATGATGGTATATAAAATTTACACAAAATTTTACAGTTTGCTGTCTAATTAATACATATTAATTGCAATTCAATATTAATATTTTACGATAGGTAGACTGTATAAAGTTTTGTGCGTTTTACTATGTAATATTATGTTATCTGTGATTTCACCTACTTCAGACGTCAAAGAATTTGCTTTGTAAACTGTGTTATATTTAGGCGCAGATTATGCAGTGAAATTAGAGGATACGAGACATAACTTTGTAGTCCTCTGGAACCAGGAGTGGTGACCAACCACATGATAACGTGTTGCCCGTAGTGCTGTTCATGTGGTATATAGGTGACAGTTGCCGCTTACTATCAGGTGGACCGTTAGCTTGTTTACCATTCCAATTAGATACATTAAAAAAATAGGCAACAATGTGAGATACATTGTTACAAGACTACAAATAAATTATCCTTACTAATATTATAAATGCGAAAGTAACTCTGTCTGTCTGTCTGTCTGTCTGTCTGTCTCGCTTTCACGCCAAAACTACTGAACTGATTTAAATGAAATTTGGTACCCATATAGTCTAGACGCCGAGGAAGAACATAGGCTACTTTTTAATGCGAAAAAAGGGTTGTAAGGGGTTGAAAATGGTAATGCAAGGTTATCTTTATGCGGTTGAATACACACTTATTATAATAATGGCTTAACTAAAAAATTTGATATTTTGGAAAGTCTACTTTATAATTGTGTTATTAAGTCTATTTTCAAAAATTTTTAATTTCTGAATTACACCAGTATTGTACTAGGTATGCGACTTATTAACGCTCATATGTCATAAATAAACATATATGTCATTTGTATAAGCAGCGCGCAGGCGATGTTGCGCGCGCAACTGATTATTGTCAATCCGTTGTCTCCTTATGAATTTAAATGAATAAACGTTTGCTCTGCAATTTTATTTTATAAATACATAAATATAATCCTGGTATAGCCTATATCTGATGACCCTGCTCTTGGACAAGAGCGTAAGAACATATTATTAATATTTTTGAAGAATAAAACAACATATAATATTAAAAATGTTGTCAATACGTATGAACAACATTTCCTTGGAAGAAACAACATCTACCGTTCCATCCGAGCTATTCAGGTTCGGAATACGCGTTTCTCCATTCTGGCCAGTAGAGTCAGAGATATGGTTCGCGCAAGTAGAGGGATAGTTTGCAATTTAGAATATCACATCTATTATTTTGATTTAACAAAATTTTATTATGTTATTGGCCAACTGGACCACCAATTTTCAAAAGAATTTAAAGAAATGTTTAAACTGTTTATTAAATATAAATAAATATGACATTTAAATTTGTAAATATCACATTGTCACCATTCAAGGGGTAAAACAAAATAGCAGATAAAAGTTTTTATGGAAATTCGTCATATTTGAAGCTAGAACGATGAAGCTTTTTTCTTACGCTTTTTTGGGTCAGTTTATTTAATAAATACCTTACTAATATTATGAAAGTGAAAGTGACTCTGTCTGTCTGTCTTAAAAGCCAAAACTTCTGAACTGATTTAAATGAAATTAAAAGTCTAGATCTTGAGATAGGACATAGGTTACTTTTTAATGCTAAAAAGGGTTATAAGAGACTGAAAGAAGAATTTTTTTAAAGTTTAAGCTAAAATCTTATTTTTTTGCGTATTGATTAAATATAATTAACGAAAATGGGTTGTAAGGGTCAAAAGGGGAGTTAAAATGTTGTATGCATGTATTGTCATTTTTTAAAGCTAGAAACTTGAAACCCATTTTTTAGGCTGTTGAGAAAATATCAGTACCTACCGCCACAGGACTCAGCCATAAATGGTTACATTATAGCGACATCTTATCATTGGTACATGATGACACTAATATAAGTAGCATTAAAAAAAACAAGAAAAAGGGTTATAAGGGGTTGAAAGGGGAGATGTAATGTATGTATGGTATGTATGGAAGTATCTTCATTTTAAAGATAGTAGTTTAAAACTTAGTTTTTGGCTGTTGATTGAATTGTATGGAATTATGTATGGAAATTCATTTTTGAAGCTAGAACGATGAAACTTTTTTATTGGGTTAGATTATTAATATATATATTTTATTATTTGCTCAAGGTCACTATTTTACGCGGACGAAGTCGCGGGTACAGCTAGTTGGTTATAATTATAATTAATATTATCAAAATCTTATACTTACATTATCAAAATCATACTTACATATATTAAAATTCTTTGTAGATATATTAGAGATTCTTATAGTAGATATTATCAATACTTGTAACCTTATAATTTCCCAATAGTTGATTACCTGCAGTGCTTTTATACGTATAATTAAGTACTAAGTTACTTTACTTACTAACTTTTTTGAGGGAATAAATACCTATCTAACCTTTGACCTACTTTCCAAAGTAACAAACAAACAAAAATATTTATTATCGAAAACAGGACGAGATGGATCGTTACAAAAGGCGGATAACAGAAGTGGAAATACAATGCAGCTATTTCTTTATTATTTTTTCACCTAGAGGTGGAAGGAACATTCTTTCAGTGCCTGATAAATACACCTTTATTTTGATGGTATCTCTATGGATTCGAACCTAGACTGAAGCCATCGTAATTTCGTTGCCCATTTGAATGGGATAGGATACCAATCGGAGGGATGATGTTAAGACAATAGATTAAAAGGTAGTCAACCGGACGTACCCCAGAGACAGGCGAGCACTGAAAACGTTTAGCTCTATATCTTGTCTCGACATCTAATTATGAAAGTATCATATCTTTGTGTTATACATATTTTAACTAAATGCCTAAACCTACAAAATAAAATAAATTTTTACATAACTTAATAATCTTTAATTAATTGAATCAATTATCAGCTTTGCAAACGTAGAAAATGGGCAAGTGGATATATAGGCGGGCGCAATGGACCAAACAAATTTCCCTTAGTTAAATTAGTCATTGCTCGGATACGTCACGGCGCGGTGTCAGCGCCCTTCGGGGTGTTGAATAAGAAAATAAAAGAATATTATTCGATATTAGGCATATTTTTATTTTCAATAAGGTAAAAATATATATTTATTGAGGATGTATACCTCTACATTATAAAAATATATAATTTAATTTATTTTTAGTCATATATTAATAACATTATACTTTCCCGTAAGCAAGAGTTTATAGACAATAATAAACACATATTTTAAGGATCGTGGAAGTAAGACATTATGACAATATAATTTTGAAAATATTTTCAATCCAGTCCCCTATAGCACCAGGAATTGTATTCCGTGCTTGTTCATTATCAAATTTCTTCGGCGGTGTGTTGGGAATCTCTACGTTACCAATATCTACCTTCCATCCAGTAGAATAGTCTTTATTTATCAATATGCATGCTAATAAACTTCCAATATATTTGGAACACTTTAGATAACTCTTTTTAGTTCCATCTTCTGTAAAAAAAACTTTTAAGGTATTACCCAAATACTTAGATCCGTTTTTAAGATATCCATTATTATTATTACTGATATTTATATAACTCTATTTGCACACAGTACTTTATAGTGATGAGCATAATTATTTAATTACTAGTTATAACCCCTGCATATCCCGTGTATATTTTGGTAAAAAGTAACCTATGTTATTTACTCTATATCTAGAGCATTTATCTAAGTCCTTTACTATTTTTTTGAATATTCCGCGCAGTAGTCTTTGTTTTAAAAAGTAAAAACATTCATTAATTATTAAAACTTTTGCATTTACAATGTTAATAGAATTTCCATAGTGTTCTACGGGAACTGCGATATATATATATATATATATCGCCGTCCCCGTATATGTGTATATGTGTATATAAGTATATGTATTTAAAGTGATAATTATAAGCAATTAAATAATTATGTCTAGTACCACCTATACGTAAGTAGGTACCTACCTGTGTTGTTATTTTTATTAGATTTACTTGCGCCTGAATCATTATCACCCGTGATTAATGAAATGGCCTGCTTATTCAATAAATATTCACTTAAATCTTCGTCTGCATTAAGTGTTACAACACAAATAGAAAAATACAACAAATATATTATTATTTTATTTTCCATTTTTAGTTCCAGTTAAGACCAAGAGGAAAGGTGCGCAATTAAATTACAACTAAATTATAATAATCAAAATACGTCGTTAAAAGACACCTGTGTCAATATATAAATACCAGTTAGGTATATTTAAATATTAAATAATTAGACTAGTGACGGCATAAGAAATTCAATATCAATTTAATATACATCTGTAGTTACGATAAAGTAAGTACCTGCCCACCTAAACCTTGAGCTCCAACATTGTAACTACACGATTACGTCCCTTTGTATTTAGAATTATAATTATCTTTTCATTTATCTGTTTTCTGCGTCATCGTGCATTGCTGAAGTTTATCCTCCTTTCCGTGATAACAATGATGGGATAATTAATGAAACTATGCTGTATCTATCTGATAGATTTTAGTTAGATCTTACTATACCTATGTTTTCCAAAGTTTTTTTTGTATTATTACTAGTGAATTGATACTTAATATGTGATTAACTAATAGGTACCTATAGTTGTTCTTGAAACATTATCCCCTGAATTTACCTTCCTTGATATTATTGTTTCTTAGTCTCATCGTAAGTTTCTACAACTTGGCTTTAATTTTTGTTATTTTACAGATGCCGATCACTACGCACACCCGGAAACATACTAGTAGCTAACCTCGCTCTCAGTGACTTTTTGATGCTTGCCAAAACTCCTATCTTCATATTCAATTCATTTAATCTTGGTCCAGCCTTGGGTAAATCGGGTAATTACAAAATCATAATTTATATATATAACTGATCCGTTTTTACACTACTTACTAGGAAATATGTTAATATATAACAATAAACGGCAGTATTTAGCTAGGAATATTACTTACACACACAATTAATACTTCCAAATTATTTTCCCAGGTTGTATAATTTATGGATTTGTCGGCGGCTTGACTGGAACCACCTCCATAGCAACATTGTCAGCCATCGCACTGGATCGCTACTGGGCCGTCGTCCGACCGCTAGAACCCCTCCGGGCCTTGACCGTGTTAAGAGCGCGGTTGATGGCTGTCAGCTCTTGGATCTATTCCGCAATATTTGCTTCGATACCTGTTTTCGACTTCGGATACGGACACTATGTTCCCGAAGGTTATCTAACAAGTTGCAGTTTCGACTACCTTACAGAGGAGCACTTACCACGTGTCTTTATATTTATATTCTTTTGTGCCGCCTGGGTTGCACCTCTCAGCCTGATATCATATTGTTACATTAGCATTTTTCATGTAGTTGCTAGTAACAGAAATATTGTTATGAAAAATCAAGAACAAAGGCTCTCTACAAGACACGTCAAAGAGCGAATTAAACGTAAAGTAGAAATTAAACTAGCTCTTTTAGTTATGGCTGTCATACTCTTATTTTTCATATCATGGACTCCATATGCCATAATAGCGCTTATAGGCATATTTGGAAGAAAAGATCTTATAACTCCATTAACTTCAATGATTCCCGCATTGTTCTGTAAATCTGCCGCTTGTATAAATCCATTCATTTATATAATAACACACCCGAATTTCCGTAAGGAATTTAAAAAACTAATTTACCGTAATAAATCGGGAGGTGGAGGGACGATAAAAACTAGAGACTACTCTACGGACACTACCAAAATTCATAGAATCAGCAAAGAGTCAATTGATGCCGACATTGAAATTATAGAGATGAAAGACATACCACTTAGAGGTCAAGAAATAACACAAATTAATAAAGATAGAGTGAAGACAATATCATCAAAAATATCAAAAAATGAACGAACACAATCAAATGTAAGTATGAAAAGCTTTGAACAAGACGTAGTCAGTCCACCGTCATGGTATCGTGAGCCACAATTTGTTAAGAGAATGAGTTTCCTAGGTCGATCAACTAAGAGTGTAGTAGTTTCTTTAAATACAGATCTTGATATTTAACATTATAAAAAACGTTATGAAAAAAAAGGTTGAATTAGTTAAGTAGAAACATATTGTACCTACAATATACATTCAGTATAAAATAATCGATTAAAAAAAAATGAAGTAAATACGAAACCATTCAAGTGGGAATCGTATTCAATAATACTGCCTATATAAGAAATCGAACCATTCATTGCTATGTAAACTTAACATAATTCAGCCGATTATTATGGAACTATAACCACTGTTAAATGATATTTTGATTAATCATATTTACCTATATAAAATCTAAAGTAATTCACGCAATTGAAAATTGAGTTGAAAAGTATGAAAAGTGAATGTCGTACCAAAAGGGTGGAAAAAGGCGCATCAAAACACAATCCCCTCGGGTCTACGGACCGCGGTCTCTCGAATCAAAGTTCCTAGGGTTCTAAAAACCGTGGACAAGATAGTACCTACTAAAGTTGTTACCTTATGCAGGTACCAAATTATAGTATTAGATACATGGATATTTAATACTAAATACAGTTGGATAAATAAATCATAGATATTTTTTGATTATTACAAATCACACACTATTAAAATTATTAACTTATGTAGGTCACAAATTATAGTATTCATCTTGTGTATTCAATAAAAATGTATACCTACCTATAATTAATTTAAGAAACTACAATGTAAAGCTTTTTTAGACAAAGGAAACCGTAGGGGTTTGATAGAGATAATAAGATGCCACCAATCCTAATAATTAATTTAATAGATACTATAAAACAAACAATTTATTACAATATTATCATTCATCATCAGATGATAGTTGGAAGTTGGCAGTCGATTTATTAGATTAAAATAGTCATTCTAGAAAACGTTTGTACTGTACAGAACTGTGTAGGTATTTATAATTTCTACGTTCTCCCGTAACAAAGTCTCGAGTTAACAAATGTTATGAATAAATATATATAACTATTCAAAAGTGCTTGTATTTCTTTATTGTGCACACACACATAGTAAATTAAATTATATAGAATAAATGTACAAGGGCGAGCTCATCTCTAAAGAGATTTCTTCCAGCAAACCTAGAAAATGTCATAGAATAGTGTTAAATAGAATAGTCATACATACATGTATGAAAAGAAAAGAAAAGTATTTATTTGAATAAAGAATATTTATCTTTCTATATCAATTATATAGTTGGTTACAGCATCTCCATATTATTGTTACATAGGATACAAATTGAAATCACATAGTGTCTAAGCTTTCTACATATTTTTTTGGTAATTAGTTATAAGTACTTCTGTTATTGTCTTATTGTACAGTTAAGATTGGAGGAATGCAGGAATGGATGCCACAGAAACACGAGCAAGAGCAAGAGGTTTCAGTGGCATGTTTAATGTAACTATATCGTGTAATATGTAATTTGCTAAATAAATAAACGAAATGTCCAAGTATAATCCGTATAGTATAATTTAATAGCCTTAGATATATGAAGGCATGGAATTCTTTCATTTACAACATTTCTCCTTTATTTGATGTCAGTTAAAAATCCAGAATAGACGGCGTACTTTTTTTTAAGTAAATTGATCACAGAATCTAAAACTATTGAATAGTGCCAAGCCATAAAAAAGAAAAAAACTACTGACAGCAAAGGCAAGTAAGTCAACCGAACGCCAATGATGCCATTATACTTCATACATCATACTTTGTTTAGAAATGTTGGGATCACAGATAACATAATATTACATAGTTGGGATAGACCTAATGAAAATTGAACTGAAGGCTGTTGCCTGTAATGTGTCTAAAGAGCTTTCAGAATTTTACACAACAATTGATCTGAGACGGGCTTGCACATATTCTACAAATACGACATAAACCTACAAAATAAACATAAGCAAACAGTAAATATAACTTGCAAATACGCCTCGTTCAAAAACCATTTGTATCACGGTTTCATACAAAAAATATTCGGATCCTAATGACGTTAGCCTAGACAAATATCACTGTCATATGTCAAGTTGTCATGCAATACAGACTACATTCAGAGAAACCAAACCGTTCAACGTTTCAATATATCACCTTATGAAATTTACATTATCTAATCATGAAATATATAACGAAGTTGCAATAATATTTAAAAATATAAACGAGTCTACTTCTAAAATAGCCATGATTAACTAATAATAAGTGTAAAAAGGAAAATGCTATATGAAATCAATAATCTCTCTCGAATAATCGGTAGAAAACAATATGAATACATGAGGAATTTTTACAGCAAACGTTCTTACAATGTGCTTTTTTTTGGCTCTGACAGTATAGCACTTAGTAGTTTGAGGAAAGTAAACGAATTCAGGTCAGTAATACAATGATTATAAATACTATTTATTGTAACTGTAGGTTCTTTACAAGGTAAGCAAAGAGAACCGATTTCTTTTATTCTTTCACGTAACTCTGTCTTCGTCTCTTTTGTAACTAACTCAAACTGGTAGCGGAATCATTAGATCTGATGATGATAATAGTTCTAAGTGATCTCATTCATCAGTCATATACATTGTAATTTGTGGGCATATTGTATGTAAAACATAATATTGTGCTAGTACTTATGCTAACACAAAAATGTTTTACATCTTAACATTATTATCATAGTTTCAGTTTTTACTGTAATTTAAATTCTGTCTTATTGCAGGAAAAATAGCCATAAAATTAAATGTTTAAACATTGTTACAAGTAACACTTCAAAAAATAGGACAGTAATTGAAAAATATGCTGCAAGTGAAAGATTACAAATATTAACATGGCCTCTTACAATTCAACCTGGAGAATATGATATTGGATTAATTGTTGCATTTGGTCATTTAATCAAACACTCAGTTCTACAACATTTCCCTATGTGAGTAACTGTCAAGTAGATTATTTAAAAATTTTGTAATTATATAGGCTTCTTAGAATCAAGAGTAGTAATTGTAATTGTACAATTGTCCATTATATTCCTTTCTATATATAAAGATATATAGAAGTGCTAAAAAATTTTCTGCATTTCCTTCATCATATTGTAGAGGGTAGATCGAAATATTTGTGGCCTAACACATAAATTCTTGAACTATTTTAATGTAATTGAAATAGTTCAAGAATTCCTCCTTCCTTGCTTACCCAATGGTTATTACTTCTATTCTCTACTAAATTCTATTGCAATAGCATTAAGCCTAAGTGCAGCATCTTTAAAGAATGGAGAAAATTGTGCCACATGCAGTCATCAAATACCTGTTTAAAAAAAACTAACTCCATAAAATATTCATGAAGATATGTCAACAACATTCGGAGAATCTGCTCCGTAGTATACAACTGTAAAAAAGTGGGTTGCAGAATTTAAAAGTGGACGAGAGAGTATTGAAGATAACCTGCTCGCTCCAGCTGGTCTATGATGTCTATGACTTATGACAAATCTGTGATCTGATATTAGCAGATCGGAGATTAACCATCAGGGAGATTGCAGACACTATTGGTGGACTACCACTACTTGCAAAAGGTGAAACTATAAACTCAGCTTATTACTGCACCCTTTTACATCATTTGCGTGAAACAATCAAAGAGAAAAGGCCAGAATTACTCTGCAAGAATTGTTGTTCCATCAGGATAATGCACGCGTTCAAACATCTGTTAAATCTATGGCTCAAAATCGTGATTGTGGCTTTGAATTACTGTTCCCCTGATTTGGCACCTTCAGACTTTCATTTAATCCCAAACCTAAAAAAAAACATTGGAGGTCAAAAATTTGTATCAAATGAGGAGGTCAAAGCTACTGTGGGTGCCTTTTTGAAGGCCTTAAAGAAACTTTTTTATGACTGACATACAGGCGTTGGAAACCAGATGGAAGAAGTGCATTGAGTTAAGTGGAGATTACATGGAAAAATAAAATTACTTTTGTTTTTTATTTTGTATTGTTTTCTTGCTGAGGCCGCGAACTTTTCAATCCACCCTCATTTACAAGACACAAATTTCTTTCACAAATTTTCTGTGTCTGTCACAAATTTCTTTGTTACTGTTATTAAAAAATATTCTTATTACTTAAATGCAAATATTCTGTTTTGTGTCTATTGGCCTTCAAAATGTCTGTTGCTACCTTGATCACAGTATGAATTGGTAGGTAATATAAGATCCAATGCCTAAGTATTCCAGTCATCTATGCTGCATAGTCCTGATAATATGATGATAGATGATGTGGCTACCTAAGTTACTGGAATAATAATAACAATATTGCCACAATAATAGTAATAATCTTTATTATTCTATTATACATTATATCCTTTATTTCTTACATTTAAATAACTTTTTTGCTACTGTATGTATTTCCTTTATAGCACTTGTCTTTCATCAATGGCTAGTATCATTTCTTATCCAAATGCAATTTTGGATTAAATTTTTTCCTATCCCTATGCACACTAATTATACCTATCTATCCCTGTGTGCACTAATTATATACATTGTAATTATGTACTATATTCTGCATCAGTATTATTTTATAGGGGAATGGTAAATGTACATCCAAGTTTATTACCAAGGTGGCGTGGAGCTGCACCTATCATTCACACATTATTACATGGTGACCAAATAACTGGAGTCACACTTATGAAAATCAAACCTGATGTATTTGATGTGGGTATGTTCACATCTCATTTTTAGTAATATTTTACTATATATGTTATAGTTTTGTAGAACAGTTTATTGGGTATACGTACATCCAAGTTTTGTATATTGTAATTAAAAATTAAGACCTAGTAGTACTAGTACCATTAATGTAGATATATTCAATAATAAAAGGAGATGGACAATGTTAGAATACTAAAGTGATTTGTATTTTCAGGTGAAATTATAAGTCAAAAAATAGTTCCAATTTCACAAGATATAAGGTTACCAGAATTAACTGAACAACTGTCAGAGATTGGTGCAGACATGTTAGTGCAATGCATAGAATCATTACCAGACAGTTTGACCCAGACTAAACCACAAAGTTCGGAGGGTGTTACATATGGTAATTAATTTGTTAAATATTAATCATCTGTGATTATGGTCACTAAAAGAACAATATATAATTTATGTTAAGTAGGTGGTATATGAAATATCATTGCATATAATTTCTAAAAGTATTTTTAAAGAGAAACAAAGACATATATATATTACTTAAAAAATAAAATACTAAAACCTATAGACATGAATAATTGTTACATTTATTCCAAAATATTGCAATGGATGAGAAAGAAAAAGAACTGATTTTTATTTTACAATGTATATACTAGCAGTAATGATGCTATAATTAAAATATGTCCTAATTAACGCCCTTAATAACTATGTGTGTACTTAAAATCCTTAATAACTATGTCGCACTTGTGTAGCGTGACATAGTTATTATTATTATTTACTGAATACTAAACCACACCTAAAACTGAATAGTTTCATAAATCTTATGTAATAGGCATAAACAATGTAGATATTGAAAACTTTATAAATATGTTTAGTTAAATAACGGTTTAGAAAATATTCCAACAATTTCTATAACTAATTGTCGTCGTAATCTCTTACAGACAGGCTACAAAAGAATGTATTGCAGGAATGCAATAAAGTATTTATTATTTCTTTTCAGCTAAAAAAATTAATAAAACTTTAAGTGAAGTAAGATGGACAGAAATGGATGCATTACAAGTGTATAATCTCTATCGAGCAATATATGGTTTATATCCATTAACTACAAAATTTAGAGATAAACAGATGAAATTGTTTAATGCTTTCATATACGATAACTATGTTGCAGACCCCAGCGTGCCAGTAGGAACACTTGAATTTTGCCAAAAATCAGAAGCCGTTAAGATATTATGTAGAGATAGAAAATATATACATTTCAAATCGCTCAGAATAGTAGGTAAAAGAGAAATATCAGCGTTAGATTTTTATAATGGTTATATAAAAAATGTCTCGGAAGATAAACGAAAATGTTCTGTCTTACAACGTACAAATTAATACAAATTTTGAAAGCAGTCATGCCTTTTATTCATTAGAAACAACCAATGCTTATCTTAGTGGTCGAGTTAAATACAATGATAAAATTTAGCACAAGCGCCATACTTTTTATGATTCTATTTATATCTCTTTAACATTAAGTACATTTGTTCTTTTATACGACTATCCAATGTTAATTTCAACACTTAAGTTGTTAACAATAATTATATGTTTATCAACATCATGGGGAAGAAGATTGTTAATAATGGGGATCAGGGGCCCCAGTGCTAGCAATTATCATGTCCAGTTAACGTCCACTACGGCTCTCCCTTAAAACCGTCGTGGTTTATTTCCAATTGGAATTCGACATGATGGGCAGCTGACTTGATTTCATGGTCATCCTATTATCCTCCACTATGCCCCGCTACCATAAACCGTTAACGCAGCCAGAGACATTAACCGCGCTTGCATAAAAATAAATATATATAATATAATAATAAAAAATAAATTGCATGCATGGGCGCTGAGGACCGGCCCTGAACGCAGGCATATGTATCTTACCATTATCATCAATCCTAACAATACCTTTAGATCTTCATAATAAACCAGTAAAAAGAGTAGTCAGAAATAATTGCAATAAAGTTTATTTAGACTGTTTATTTTTTTATAAGATTCTTTTATATACAGATATTTCATAGAAAATAGTTGAACTCAGAAATGAATTGCACATTTAATAATTATTAAAAATTCGTATTACAATCACCGAAGCAATCAATTATATGTTTGTCCATTGTTTAATAGCGCACGATGAGACAGCTAGCATCACCATCAGCAGGATAAAGTAGTGAGTCTTTATTCTTGAAAAATAGTCAGTCAAGAAAAAATAGTGTATAGAAATGAATTGCTCATTTAATAATTATTAAAAATTCGTATTCCAATCACCGAAGCAACCATTTATATTTTGTACATTGTTTAATAACGCACGATAAGTCTGCGAGAATCGGCATTAGCAGGATAAAGAAGTGATGGTTTGTATTCTTGACAAATAGCAAGTCAAGAAAGTTTAGTGTATACTAACAATATCGTTATATCAACCTATTTCTTTTTATTATTACATATATATTCAGATTGAATATACACATTAATTACCTACTTAAAACTATAAAGTTTATATTAAAATGTATAGATAACAACATATTACGTAATTGTAAATAACTTTCACACTAATACAAATCACTGGGGCACAAATAGTCTACATAGGTACGTCTAATCTTTTAAAAATATTTAAATTAATTATTCAAAGATCTATCTAATTTCGAGAAGACTAAAATAACTAAATATTTGTGTAACTAATTGTCCACTTTCATCCTGAAAAAAAAATACAAAAATTAATAAACCTTTTTATTCAAGATAAGAATTATGTAATTCATGTTGTGGCTGATACCTAATTCGTAGAATGTTAAGTGTTAGGTAAACTTAATTACTATAAAGCCATCTTGATGTTTTTTATCCAAAACCTTCGAAACCAGTTATTATATATATTATATATATGTTCATACACATAGATTAGGTTCAATTATGTTCAGTTGTTAATTCAATTCAATTTATCAAGGGCTAATAAAAAAATTATAGACAAGATTACTCATGTACTTACCAATACATAATTAAATTTCTAATTTATATAATGGCATAATATACTGAACACGATACATAATGAAACGATTAGTGCTGAATTAGTTACCACAAAAAGGAGATAATGTGAATGTAGATGAATATTCAAACGCTGTAGCTAAATGTAACAAGTTCTTCCTGCTCCTCCAACTTTAATTAAGCCATGTATATAGCTACCTTATTAAAAAAAAAAAAAACTTTTTTAAAATAGATATATATTCTTTGTGAGGTATAAATCCATGTAAATTCCTTTTACATAAAAAATACCTAATAATAAACTGGATAATTCATACAGCGCCATTTGTTTCCAAATAAACAGCTTGTATTCTGGGTACTAAACAACTGACTAAAATACTTGATACTTGTTTTTGTATATACAAACTCGCGAATTCAAACGTTTGTACTGTGCAAGGAATCAACCATTGAAAATAAATCGGTGTGCTAAACCGCTAGTCCACCAACGCCGTCAAACATACGTAAACGTAAAATTTATAATAAAGACATTAAATTATTCGGAATGTATTGAGGTACTAGATATTATAGATATGCGAACTAGCGCTATAGTTCTTGTCCGTTTTATAAACTTTTGTTTTTTACGCCTCTTTTGTCTATTTAAAACAATATTCGTAGTTGCTGAAAAAGTTAAATTTTTCCACTATTCAACCTACTAGAAATTTAATGAAGTTTCTTGATTTTTTTTGTAAGTATTTCTGAAAGAATCTTAATGCAATAAAATACTGTTACTTAAATGTCGCTGTTTAGAATTCATAGTAGGTAGGTATGTATATAATTACGTATCTTATATCTGAAAATAATAAACCATTTTTATCTGACACTGTATAATCATGAAAAACAAAATATTGCTCAGTACAAAATATTGCTTACCTATAATATAAAAACAGAAGCCGACATATTTAGATCTTACCTCCTAAATTTAGCTTACACAGCAATGTGATTTTCTAACTATCCGAAACTACCCTGAAAAAAACTAAATATGTATGTTTTATTTTTTATTTACTGTAATTAAGGCTTCTGTTTTTACGTATACTGCTTATTTAAACGATTGACAAATTGACGCAATAGTAAAGGTACCGAACTATTAACTAGAACGACATAAAAACATTTTTACAAAGCGAAAGTCTATTTACACTATGAAAATAACAGCAAGAAATCATAAAATAATCCAACATCTATAGATTTTCTTTAACCCTACAACAGTACGTCATGGTTGGATTAATTATTAAACTATTTATTGCATCATCTTCACCACTGCATTTTAACACATAAGTACATTTTATATTGTATCTAACATATTTTTAGAATATAGACTAGGAAAAATGGCTTGTGATAAATATTTAACGAATTACAATTCCGCAACAAAAGGCGAGAATTTCTAATTAGGTATCTAAGTACAATTTCTCTTTTTTTTATTATACTACATTACTCAATTCACTATCCCCTAAAATATGAGAGAATAATATGCCCGATATAAACATTTCTCAATAATCCTTATAAATTGATAGTGAACAACATGCCCAAGCCTAATCTAAGATTTTCATTCTATTTTGTATACTAAATGCAGAAATAGTTCAATTTATCGATGTGTTTGAAAATGTAATAACATAAATTAAATTCAATAAAAAAATACGTGTTTTTAAAAAGTTGTTGGCAAAAATAGAAAGTAACACAAAATAAAAATACATCACATATAATAACATGATTCACATAGGAAAGTGCAAATGAAATTTGTTTTCTAAAAATGTACAACTGAACAAATAGATTTATTACGGAACTTTATTCACTTAATCTTAAACAATACACCTATTGAATGATCAAAAATTAACGAAGTAGTACTAATTGAAATAACTGCAAAGTTATTATTTGTATCATAATATTGTAACATTGTTTAGAAAACATTTGTGTTTTGCAATGATTCAGATTTGTTTTAAAATATTTAACATTGATTAAACCATAAATAAATATAATGCTTTGTGAAGCATTACTATCAAATTTATTTGTTACAATAAACAAAAACACTTTTTTATAACAATACGAATAAGCCATGTCTTAAGACATTATATATTGAAAGGTGCCATCACGACATATTGCACAATATCAAAACGCCTGATTCTTCAATTAAAAAAGTCGTATTTGAAAGCACTCTGAACTACGCTGTACATTATAATCTTTACATAATCTGTCTAGTTTAAAATCAAATATACCTATATACCTATCTGCAGCAATGAGTCTTTCATGCCTGAACATTTTTTTAAGCAATATATAATAGTAATTACTATTACATATCATTATTTCTTTTAGTCGTTTATGTGTACGACAAGACAACCGTGTATATTTGCGTAACAATGAAAGCCAATACATCTCAGTAATAGCACTAATTTTCTTAAATTATTGCACTTATCGCGCTCCCTACAGAAATGTATTATACTATCACTTTTAAAATAGTTATTATACCTCTTTTTACAACACTTATATGAACACAATAATAAAACTGTAATACACATATATGATGTTAGGTTTACAAAATTAAGCTGGATGGTGCAAATCAAATGAACATAAATAGAAAATTTGACAATTATGGTTTAACCAATTTGTATATTAAAGTGGTAAATCTGAATAGCAATGCCTCAGGTAGTGACATGTGCAGTATGTGCAGTTGACTGGAATGCGATAATCTCAACTTGATGTCAAGCACTGATGGGGCCCGTCACTCAGGTCACAGAGAACATTTGGGCTGCGACTGTTCCCTAAAATATTAGTGAAATGTCAGTAAAACTACTGAAATTAATAAATTATTACCAGCACCATGATGTTTGTCCTATTTATCGCGTAGGTTTCGTCGTGATATTTAATAAATGTTTTATTTTTTTCTTTCAAGATAAATTCTCCTTTTGAAAGGATGTGACAACAATGTTTAATATCCCGATATATGGCAATTAAAAGTTCATACAGCCGTTGGAATGGAAATATCGTATTATTAAAACACAGAAAGACAAAACAAACATATATTCATAAAACAAACATGCATATAGAAAAATATATAGCTTTTACATACAAAAAATACAAGCACACTGTTATAAAAAAATTTCGTATACTTTCAAAATCGCATTTAGTATATACTGATATTTTTAGGACCGAATCTGAAATATTAAAGGAATTATGGTAAAGGCAAATAAATAACAAATGTGCACTGACAAATAACCTTGCAGCGGAAGAATTGCACAAGTGTTGATAAACGGATATATGACCTTCGACCTTCGATGCAAGCTATTCAATGTCGTAAGGTCATGATAAGATGTTCGTGATACGTATTTATATAATTGAATAAGTAAGACAAAACGTGATACATATATACACCGGATAACTTATGTCGTTCAAATGAAAATGGCAAATGACTATGGCTTAAATACATTTGAAAAAGTAGTCATATCTGTTGGTCAATTATCCAAAATATAATCTGACACAAATTGCCTTCTGAGAAATAAATGAGGTAATTGTTTAATGATTTTAATATCAATAGAATAGCCGTCGTGTAACTATCATGCGATATTTTTTTTCACGCGATAAACTAAGTTATCCGGTATAAAAGTAAAGAAGACTGTAAATATGGTAATATTGTTGTTAAGGAAAGAATAGTTTATTTTCAACATGTTTATTATGGACACCGTAATTTTGGTTACAGGTAGTAATTCCTATTCGGGAAAACGTGGAATAGCTAAGATAAGATTAAATTGATAAAATATATTATTACAAGTTACTCTTACGATACATACACACGATACATTATTAACTATGTCTGTATTCAACTACTATGTAGGTCTTTACAACATCAATAAACTTTATCTCAACAACCACTCGAATATGTTCATTTATACAGAGGCTAGTAGTCAAAACTAGATAACAAACCTTGTGCTAGTGAAATTTGTTAGCTAATTTGACAGTTAATACATCAACAATGATAAAAATAGTATCCACTACCTATTCTATATTAATAGCAAAGTATACATACTTCAAATCTACTGTCAGTTTGTTAAACGACAAGATGCTTCTGTTCATGCTTTTAACTTACTGTAAATAGAATGAATAATATGACTGCAAGTTATTAACATTTTATAACGAATAATATAATAATGCTTATTGTCAACATGCATCTTTTGATGTATTTAATTAAGTTGATAGTACAAAAAAACTAACAGATACGAATGTATGTCCAATTGAGAGTACAAGTGAAACAATAAAAATAGCTCTACATGGATTTTTTTAAAGTGTATTATCAATAACCTAATTGAAACATACTAATATAAATGTTTTTATTTAAAGCATATATATAGTCCGATTAACAATCAGGCTAAAATTAAATTAAAAATATATTTCAAAGCAAATTGCAGTCAACATATTCATCACTACAGACACACACATTGATTTCGATAGATGTCGCTTTAAGTGCTTGTTTATGCGCTTAGTGTGTGCTCTTTGAACCTTAGACTTCGGCTGAGTTTTAATTCGGGATCACTTTACAATGTTATTTTTTTAAAGGAGATGGGCGTACATTTAAGTTTAAGGTGATGAACAACTGTCAGTTAACAAGTAATCATGGTGTCTATTAAAATCTCGTCAAACTCAGTAAGTGCAATATCTTATTGTAGAGCACAATGTTGCTATAATATTGCAAGGTTACGTATTTTAGATATACATACAAACATTAAGCTTATTTGGGTACTGGCAATTGCTTAAAAAAATACGAAGAAACAAGTATAAGCTTATTAAAAGTTTAATCATGAACGAAAGAAACAGCATTGGATAAAATAATTTTTTAATGATTCTAAAGGAAAGTGAGAATTTATGAATAAATAGCTCTTGTAACATCACAGTAAAGAAAAAATGAAATTTTTATGCTTTTATTTAAACGAAATAATTGCGACATCTATCAATTCCGTCAATGTCGGTGACTGTACAGTTTATCTAAGTACTAGTACCTTGTATAATAAATCTACACACTGTGTTAAGTTATTGCCTCTATTCTACATAACGGGCTGTATAATGATCTAAATGTAAGCTTGGCAAATAGGAAGCTGATGCATGGAATGAGTCTTACATGTGTTCTGGATGACTGCGTATACAGTCAATGAAGTCACTAGGTTTTAGCTCGCCTCGGCAGATACGGAACACAGCTGTGAAAAGTGGAAACCTGTAACATAAAAAATAGTGGTATTAAATTACCCGGTATACATATATATCTCAAGGGAGGTGCACGATTTCAAATGCTCATTTCCAGAAGCGATAGTTTTCATATAAAAAGAAAATAAAAACGAAATAAACTTCTGTAAACATTTACACATGCCGTGGCAATCATTAATTAAGTCAACACTATATATATGAACTTCTCGGAAATAATAGTAAGTGTAACTACATAGTGGATGTCTTGCTGGTCGCTCAAATATAATAAATAAATAAATAGGACGGGTAAATGCAATATTTCACCCTTCTCAAAGAGAAAAAATATACTATCTACTACTATTAGTCTATACATATCCAATTCATATCAGTTGCTAAGCGCTACCCTCGGTTAAAGCGATACAATAACATATAAACACTTCAGTACTTCCGTTGCAATATGAAGTAACCTTTTAAAATATTAGAAATTGACAAAATACTAAAGTGTTAGTCTATACTATAGTGTGAGTAAACTTAACTGTATGTAGCCAGTTCAATTAGGTTACGTGAGAGAGCAGAGAAACCAACTTAAATTCGTCCAGTAATATGATTAGGAAGAAACAAGAAAAATACACATAAATTTCAAAATATTCTAAAAAATCTGTCTATTTTACTTCATAGTATTAAGTAAATGCTTTTAAACAGTTTTGTTTATACGATGATTGTCATGAAGAGCGTATTAAAATGTACAAAATACAGTGCAAGCTGATTTAACCTACACAAACTACATGGGTATGAGCCAAGATATTCTATTTTCATACACATTTAAATGAAATTATGCAAAATGTGTGTACACGCATCTACATTAGCATTTAATTTTATGTTACTTCAAAAATATTGATATCTTTATTATTATTATACATATATCTTATATATAAAATTCTAGTGTCACAGTTTTCGTTTCCATACTCCTCTGAAACGGCTTGACCGATTCTCATGAAATTTTGTGAGCGCATTGAATAGTTATGAGAATCGGCCAACATCTATTTTTCATCCCCCTAAATGTTAGGGGTAGTCCACCCATAATTTTTTTTTTATTTTTTAGACAAAATTTTTAGTTTCTATTTTTTTATGATACAACATACAAAAATACATGCAATCCTAAATTTTCACCCTTCTATCATCAACCCCTATTTTTTTATTGCGTTATTAATTTATATGGCAAAACACCGTTTGCCGGGACAGCTAGTTAATAATAAAAAAAGCATAAAATGCGATTCGAAATACGCTATATTTGTTAATTTGTTACTACCACCAAAAAATATTTAAAACTGTTTAGTAACACAGAATACGTGCACCACTATTGTCAAATTACTTTATTAATTATTATGTAATGCCTAGTATTATACGCACGCGTTTTTTACGTGTACAATATAATTAAACACGAAGCAGCTACGGTCTCTTTAATCAGCACGCTTTGTTTAGTTGGTTTTTTCTTCAATGCACGAACAGTTGGTTTGTATGTACACTATAGTGATAAACATAAATCACGTAGCTAGACGCGTCAACACGATAATAGTTGTCGCATAGGTCGCGTGATAGGTCGTGTGAGAGTTCGTCATAGGTCGTTCATTCGTTACAGAATATTACATTGATTATTGATAGATCTACTAATACATCGTTTGTAGGTGGCGTGATAGGACGCATGATAGTGCCACCTCATAGATCACATCATAAATATGTGTTATTCTAAATGATACGTATTTCTTCATGTATTAATTCTTTTGGAAACTGTTAACATATATATATATAATAACGTCATTGCCTTGCCTTTATCATATTATTTGGGGTCGGCGCAGTATTTAAATATAATAATATTATGTAATTATAATAGTACTATTTTATCATTTATACTACATATTCCGTGTGTATTTGGTCGTCACACTATACCGTATCGTTCAATTAACGTTAATCGTTATAATACAAACGTCACATACCGATTTTAACGGGCATTTATATTACTGGATTTTTCCATCAACTCGATGAATGAACTGTTATATAATACAATATGTAGTGTTAGAAATAAAATAGCGAAATAATGAATACTATAATATTTAGTTATTTTTCTACTTCTCACACTGCAATAATTCGATCTATCATTAATGTGTGGTTTAACCTTAGCTCACGAACGTATCACTAACCGTTTATCACTTACCTATACCATACAGGACCTACAAAAGTGACAAGTAATACCTATGAATAAAGTAACATGATATAAACACTGATTTTGGGTTGTTCTTAATAGTTACTGTAAGCATAATCGATTTATATTATTTTGTTTAATTCTGCTAACAGTAGCATGTGTGAGCCCACAAATTCAGTGCGGAGACCAGACTATCACTAGCATTACCTACATTTCCTTTTTGTGATCAAGTAGTCGCTAGTACAGTAGTTTAATTCCACTGAATTCAAAGTAATATAACAAAATAATATAAACCAATAACATAATTAAAATAGAAGTCGGCATAATTTATTTTAAATTGTAATAAACTTACCTGTTCTCCATATTTTTGTTAGCCAGCATGTGGTTCACTTCATCGGCAGTTATTGGTCCCTGAAGTTTCTGTCCATTCAACATCTCATCTTCTAGTTCTTTTATAGAACGGCCTGTTTTCACAAAGGCTTCTGCTACTCGCCTATTTCTGCCACCTACAATATATCGAAATTGTTTCGTAGAATGTTTTATACTCAACTAACAATACCTGATTATTTTTTGCCGGCTGATGTCTAGATCAGGTCTCTTATCAAGTTGCGAGACAGTACTGGTTATTCGGACTATTCATAACATAAATTAAAAACGCTCTTCTAACAAGGATTAACTCAAAGTCTACAATACTAAAATATTTAATCGCTTAATGTATTTATGTGCTTAGGTCGTTATATATTATATATATTTATATATATTTGCTTTATTTAGTATAGTATATTTTTATACATGTATTATAAATATATTGACTGTACATAGTAATATTCTATTTGTGTATTTAGAACTCTTGTACTACCATTATCCGCTATATGTCCACTGACACAGCGTTAGGTTGGCTGGAAGAGATCTCTTTCAGAGATAAGCCCACCCTTGCTCACATTTTTATTTATAAATATGTTGTTTCTTACTATATATATATAACAATATATTTACAAGGCAAATTTTGTAACGATACAACTACTATCGGATACTATTAGAATAAAAATAAACCCTAGTTAACACAAATTAAAAAAAAGGTACTTTTTAATTTAAGGAATTTTTACGAGGTTCAGGCATATTATTCTTGAGCAAGAAACTTGCATGTTGCTTTTTGTAAATAAATGTAGTTCAAATATATTTTTTGGTAAGATTAAAATGAATGTATAGTAGTTGATATAGAACAAAAATATAAGAGTCAAAGTATGAAACACATAAATAAGTAATACATTAAATATTACTTATTTATGTGTTGTTTTTTAAATTACCTAAAATAAAGACTTTATGTAAACACTACTTCGATAAAATTGTACATTCTTTAAGTTTGGAATGTTACATAACAGATAATATCTGATGTAATGGAAGTATTTGTAAGTGGAAGTGAAGACTATAATAATACCTACATAACAAGTATTACATATTGTTAGTAACAAACAGGTAATACAGCTGATAAGGGTTTATTTTATCAAGTCAATCCCTATTATCTTTTAGATAAATATTTTATCTATTATAATAATTAACATACTATTTTTGTGCTTCTGCGTATATAAACGGATGTGTGTAAATATTATCGACATTATCGACTAATGCCATTTGTTTGTACCAAAATGTCGAGGTTTATAACCTACATTGATGGGCAAAGTACGGTCCGCGAGCAAAGCGCGGCCCGCGATGGGCTTTAATCCGCTCATTTAATTTCTAACAAAGGACAATCAAAGTCCCTCGGAAGTATATCTCGGTGATTCATTAACAAATGAGGTACAAAAATAAATAAGATAAATCGAAATCTGAGTGGAAGACATTGACAACAAAGTTCGTTATACTTTGTGTTCTAATGTATTGTTATTTTTGTAACGATTATTTTAAATAAATTTAATACAAATTTATAAAAAATCATACATTGTTTAAAGGAGAATGCAAGTTTTAGCAAACATTTAACAGCTAACATGAATTCAGAGAATGTGTGCTAATGATATTATGTCATATTTGTGCGAACAGATTCTGGCAACGAAATACCTGAAATGTTGCAATCAGTATTATACTCGAAATATTTTTTCCAATATGTCAGTTTATGTTATCGATTCTCTAAAACCTTAATATATTTTATGTTATAATTTCATGTTATTAAACACTTTACTTAAACACACTGCCCACTAATCTCTGTTTACCCTATGATCGACTGGGAGAAAATACCTTATGGTGTTAAGTCCGCCATATGCACCTTTATTTTTGTATTTGTGCATCATAGTTTTAATATTTTTTTATTTATTGCTTTTGAAATAAATATCTAAACGCACTAGACTTGGATGGGCGGCCTTAGTAAAGCTTGAGGCTTTATATAACCGAAACCTGTGTATAGAATTAAATTAAGGTAAAGGATATAGCATGTAGTGTAGTGGGAATGCAAAACGTAAAAAAAAATTTGGATGGGCCGAACTCTTGTTGATAACCAGGTATAAGTACGCATACATAGTATCTTTGAATTGAAATACTTATTATTTAATTAATATATAAGACTTACCGTAGCAAGTGGTAACAAGATCGGCAACCCCGCAAGATTCAAAGAATGTACTCAACTTGCTACCAGGGTAAAATACATCAACGAATTTGATCATTTCCATAAGACCTAGCCGAATAACTGCTGCTTTTGTGTTATCACCGAAACCAAGACCGTCAACAAATCCAGCACCCACAGCAACTATGTTCTATAAGAAATATTAATATTTGTTACTTAAGAATTTGTAAAATTTTCATCAAAAAAACTGGTGACGTAACAGAAAGAGTATAACACTCGTCTAGCTGCACAAAGACCCATATTCCACGAGTCTTCATACAAAAGTAGTGTAATGTATGTAATATATGTCACATGGTATAATACTCGTATGTACTCAATTTTGACCTGACTAGGAATAAGTTACCTATTATGCCTATTGTATCACAGACCGTAGTGTTTTCCCTGCATTTCATGCTCAAATTTCAAACACAAAACTTATTGTATTTTCATAATTCTTTGTTTAATTCAATATTAAACTAATAAGAAATTGTGTTAAACAAACTTTATATGACATAAGAATCACCTTCAATAAATTATGAAATAAGATTTTCAAAACAATTTCAGACACAACTGTTAGGAGTGCTTTTCTGGATGTCATGACACCAAAAGTGATACTTAAAACATAATGCGTTATTAAATATTAGTGTTACAGTAATTAGAGAAAGAAATCATGATTAAACCTTAAGAGCTCCGCAGATCTCGACAGCGTCCTCGTCATCGACGACTACAACCCTGAAATATTCCGTCTGTATGATGTCACGCAATACCGGTGCCAGCAATACATCGCGGCACCCGATAGTAGTCTCGCAGAATTTTTCTTCTGCTACCTGAGAGAATATATAAATATTTTATATTGATAAATTCTATGGTTCAGAAAGTTTTTATCCAATTGAAAAATAAGCGTCTTTATTTGTCTTGAGTGCATGTTATACGTTATCTACGTCAACTTTAATTAATTAATTTTCAATTTATATGTGAAATTTACGCCCAGTGTTGGTCATATATTGTTAATATCATCATGATAGAAGTCCGCTGTTATGTAAACATAAAAAATAATTATGTATTTGTGTCTTGCTTCTAAATATGTTGTCACTGTCTTCGACTAATATTTGATTTGTTATCAGCGTTTTCCACTAACTAGAATGGTATTTATATTGACACAAAGTTTCTCATATCGCTTCAGATTCGATTTAACGACCGAGTCAGAGTAGGAAGTCACTAACTCACGAGTCGTCATTATTGATAAAAACCTTAAATAGTAATGGACTAAGTGTATAATCCCTGAAGAATATCTGACGAGACACCAATGAAGATGACTAATGATGAGGATAGAAATTCTGTTTGTCTCTATCTAGTTTATATTAGCTAAATAGAACAAGGAATATACAATGGATAAAGATTTCCATGGCTTTCAGTTTACTAGAAGGAATAAAATTATTTACTCAACCCATAACATTGTATAGTGAACAAAATTAATCATGTATTTACGTTAAAGAGTATCTTATCACTCAGCAGCAATTACTTGGAATGAAGTCCAATGCTAAGTATTTACTTATATATTTATAGCACTGGACTTCATTTCAAGTGTAGTTATTACTCATTCACATGTGTAATTGGTAAGAGCAATTAACTCATACAAAACCGGAGACGAAACTATAAATTATAATTATTATAAATTAGCGAGCCCTACGGTGAACAGGCGATTATTCTAGACATACAAACGCATAAAATGTTGACTATCAATAAAGTATAGTTTAGATATCATCTACTTAATAATGGTTTTAAGTAGACTACGAATAAAGTATACTTTTAGACAATCTATAAAAGAACAACCACTATCGATCTATTATAAAAACTTCGGAATTGATCAATAATATCAATCAGAGATAATGATTTCGAAAAAATGAGATACGTTAATGTTAATTGTTGTATGGGCATTTTTTAATGCAATTGTCTTTACGAAAACAATTACTTAACTAGGTAGGTATAAACTACTATTTTTTATTGTAGATGAATTGACTAGGTATACTTCATAAAAATGATCGTACATATTAATTATAGGAAATTAAAAAAATATTCCAGCTTGATTACGCATAGAACTACTATATACTATGTACAAACCTCGGATGCAATATTAGCTCCCATGAGCACAGCACAAGGAATTTTCAAACATCTTGTGATGATGTGGGAAATCAGATCAATGCCACCTCCTTCTGCGATATCGAAGCCCTGAAACACACAGCAAAATTTTATATACCAGTCAATCAACGGATGCGAATTACGTAAAAGTAGATAAACCATTTTAAGTGTTTATAACTCTGTTATAAATACTTTATTAAAATTACTAATTCATTTGTGAATTAAAATAATTGAGAGGCCAGCACAGTATATTTGACATTATAGCAGTACAGTGAGTAGGTTCAGTCAGTGTTTATAAACCAAAAAATTAAACATTGATATCAATTTGATTAAATTTTCTGTTATATCGATCAGAGGGAAATACCTTTATTAATGATAGTGCAGCCGCGGTTGGCTTTATTTTCCCAAGAAGCGTAGAACATATAGTTCGTACGAATTGATGAGGCACAACGAAAATGAGGATATCTGCATCCTTAGCCGCATCTACCAAATCAGGGACAGCAACCTATATAAACAAAAAATATATTTAATTAATTAATTACTATTAAATGAAGCATTTCATTAATTAGTGTCCATAAATAAAGTACAAGATACAATGTTACAATTTTTAAAGTACACCAAGTTACAACATTTTATATTTACATTATTGTGTGTATAAAATCTAGATTAAGTTAAATAAGATATAAAAAATATAGAATTGACGGTTAATCATATTCAAACTAAAGGCATTATAGACGGTCCAACTCATTTATAAATCATGCAAGTAAAAATTTTCCATTACTTTAGGTGTTCAATTAACAGAATACTAATACAAGCTCTATAATATCTCTTACTTTATAATGTAGAATGTTTACATAAAATTTTGTCTCCTGCTTTATAAAATCAATCAAGTGCGAGTCGGAATTGTGCATCGAAGAAATATTGAAAATGAGTTATTAAGTAACAAACAGTTAAAAGCAGCTAAATAAACAGCTTTAGGCTATTCAATATATCGATTCGATGCCATGAGCAATTCCTAGAATATAACGCTGTAACAGACGCACGGACAAAGTGTCATATTAAGAATAAAATGTTTTGCGAATTTATGTGGTTTGTTTGATTGTAGGTATTTATAGCACCAACGAAGTTTTTGTAATCTTCAAGCCTTTGATAATAAGCGACATTATTTATACCTGCATATACATTAGTTACAAGCGTGTTATTTACCTATTTGTAAGTCTGATTTATAAGCAAATAGATTATTTTTATATTATCACAAAACTATATGGTTAGGTAAAAAGCCCTTAATGCAAGATGCTTTTTACATTTAAAGTATTATTGTCTTATATCAAATTATAACCAAATTAGGGCAGCAGATTAGCCGTAATAAGCGTCATTTAATAACCATTACCTACTTAATTTTAATATATTGTTTTGTTATTAAATAATAACATCGAAATTAAATGGGAGTGAAAGCAATATTTGACATTGTGTCTGTATAAGATAATGTACACGACGTTTTTTATTAATTTTTCACTTTCAATTCTTAACTGTGCTTAAAACACGTACGAAACCTAATAATACAATGAAACGTAAATGGAATACAGATACAAAATAATTATAGATTACATTTGCCTGTTCTTTATATAGACACTTAACATTCAGACACAATAAACCTGATAGCATTGAATGGTTACCTAATGACATTGGCAATGGAACAACTCCCTTATGATAGAAAGATATAAATAGATTCTATGCACGTGACACTGCAAATATCTAGATATCACAAAGTTCTAGTTCTCAATCTGTATTTATTCTTCAAACAATAAATATACATTTTTTGTTAAATTTAATATTTATTTTTTAGATTATAAATATGTAAATACTTTTAATATTTTGCTGAAACCAAAGACGTTTTTTATACACATAAATATATACCACAGTGGTGGCAACCAAGAATACGACCCATCTGATGGTAAATGTTAATAAACGTGTGCATTGCCGTCTCTCAAAAAACCCTAACATACACTTCTTGAAACACCCCTATAGTCCTCATAGGTAGTTCATTTGATTATATGAGTGTCCGTAAAAGTAAATGCCTCTGAAATGACTGAAGTTTCATAGTGTGAGGATGAATTTCCTTCCGAAGCCAAGTGGTGTAATGGTATAAGGTTGCTGCGGACATCATATTAAATTAATTTCTTAGAACACAATCCATTGTATAATATATGTATTCAATAGAACAGGCAAAGTCAGGCTAAGTCTTACCTCACTATGAGGGTCTATATCTCTAGTGACATTGAGATCATCCACAATTCTCATGGCACTTCTCTGAACCAGGTCATAAGACTGAGATAGGTGCAAGGAGCATCTAGATATCGAGTCAGTGGTTTTGATGGTCCTATAGATGAGAGCAGCATTTACATGGGGGCGGGACTGGGGATTAGTAGAGTAAAGCAGTTCCGACCATGCTCGAGAATCCCAGAAGTAAGAAGGATATAGGTACAGCTTATATAACATATATACCCAGTATTATTGTCTTTATAACAATGAATGTCAGTGAAGGTCAATAAATCATTAACAAAATAATTTGCAAATCTACAAGAACACCAGTCCAATCTATTAGAGGATAGAACACCTAATCTATTTAATAATAAAATTCTAATATATTGGAAGATAAAAGTATGTTGGTAGAACAGAAAGCACAATGTTAAATAGAGAACTGTTCCATTTCGAAATAAAAATAACTTTTGAAACTTATATATGTTACACACAAATATAATATATATACGCATGACATAAAATCTTATAGGCAAGTTATGTGTAAAATATTAATATATAGGTATACATATATATATATAATAATTTCTGAAGTAAATATAGCATTGTGAAATGTCACATGTCCTCAAAACTAAACTTATTATAAGGTACATATCAAAGATAAGTTAGTGTGGTAAATATTATAAGCAGAATTTAATATAACATATTGGCATAACCAAGTGCCAAGATAGGATATTATACTTATATAATATCCTATCTTGGCACAGCTGCCAGTTTCTTTTGACACTGGTGTCTTAATTGAATTACAATGCAGTTCCTACAATGTTTCATTTCAAACAGTCTGAAATTGCAAAATATACAATTCAGCTTGAAACCATGGTGTCATATGTTTCATACAAATCATATTTGAAATGTGTTCCAAGTGTATAATTTGTTACAATATAGGTATAAGGGCTTCTCTTTCAGATATTTCTTATTTGAGACTTTTTAAGAAAAATGTTCTTTTTTTTGTAATAATATAATATAAATCTGCTTATTATTATATTTATAAACATAAAACCTTTCCGTCTCTTGTGCATGTCTTATTTTTTACCAATATCCATACCTACCTGTCTGGCTAGCTACTTCAGTTGAGTAGTAGGGGGCAAGAAGCTCATCTAGTGCATTTTATTTCATTTTTTTATTATTATTTTTTAGCCAATTTCAAAATTTAAATATTACATAGCATTGTAGGTATATGTCTAACATATTTAAAGTAAAAATTACTGTCTGGACAATTAACTCTATATAAGGTTGTCTGCTAAATAATAGTTTAGAGAATAATAGGCTTTATTCAACAAATATTTCTCCATAAATTTAAAAGTTCAGCTAATACTCACTTTTATTATAGTATAATCTATAGTAAATCTAATAAAAAGTTGAACTTTACTTACCACATTTGCAGGTAGTTTGTGTCCTGGCAAATATTTTACATTCTCATGTGTTTCATTAATAATTTCTGTCAGTTTCTTCCCTTCAATTAATTCCTCATAAACCCACATTGTCACACGGTCTTCAAAATTGGAAAGTCTGGCTGCATTTTTTCCAACAATTTTTGCAATTGCTGAACCCCTTCATGAAAAATTGAAAATAAATTAAATAAAGTAAGTAATTTTTGTGCCCAATCGATTATATCTGATGGCATGTGTTATTAGGAAATAAAAAATTTTACATTTGTAAACCTTTTAATATATACATATATTTTCTATGTTCATGGTAGTGAAAAAAATACATACTTAAGCTTAAAATTGTGTTGACATTTACATTTCCTTGTTATAATTATAACAATAGATAAGATGGTTAAGAGGCATCCTGGCAACCGTTTTTAAATTACAATTTCAAATTTGAAACTTCATAGAAAACAAAAAACAAAAAGTACATAACTAAAAGATATAAACTACATTATGTCATCATTGTATTAAGGTCATATCTCGAGTAGTTTAAAGGTGATCAACTAATAAGTGTATAATTAACAAAAGCACGCAAGTAATTTTTTTAAAAGAGAAATCTCACCAATTTCCTGATCCAATAATGCAAACTCTGTTTTTGATTTGCTTTTCTGCCATTTTATATGAACTGCAATAATAGTTAGCAAATTAAATAAAATTATAACTGAAGTCTCTGAATGAAGATAAATAAAAATTGCGAATGAACTGCTGAAGTTAAAATGCAATCAACTAAAAACTGTTCATACTGCTCACAGCAGTGAATACTGAATGTCTACTGGCTAATGTTAATGACAGACGATCGTAGTGAATATGAACGTTATCAAACCAGTTATCAGTTTCTTTATCAATAAGTAAACAGAAGGATACTTTTACTACAAGTGTGAAGTGAGTAATAGATTAACAGTTAGAAAACTAAAACAAACAAAAAAGTTGACAATTGTTAAATAATGTGACATGCCGACATGCTACTTGATGACACTGACATCGACTGTCACCGATACCTTGAATTACATGGTAAATGGCTGTATGGGCTGAGTCCTTTTGCCTTTCCCTGAAAATGGAAATACCGAACCAAAAAAAAATTAAAGGGTATAGTGAATTCCTACATGTTTATTATGATCACATTATGTTGGAGCTCATAATACACAACATAATTTATTTGCTCAAATCACTTTTATAATCTAGTTCTATTTGGAATTCGGTTTATTTCAAACCGGAGTTGAACCGATATTATGCTACAGAAACAGCTAGTATCTATGACCGTGCAAAACAAATAATAAAATAAACATTCGAATGTTCTCGAACGTCATGATCGAAATGTATGCGTATTTTCATTCATTCGTGCCCAATGATACTAAATTATGGTATATCCCCCAATTTAGGGTAGATAGGACAAATAGAAGTTGTTGTGGAAGAATATTGTATGTTCCGAGAAAACATATGAACAGTATAAAAGAACTTTATTATGGATTTCACATATTCTAAATTCACTGTTATAATATTCTATTTGTGTAAAAATTTTACACAGAAAATATATCCAGCAAAAATATAATGCTCTACAGGTATAACATTTGACCCTGATGACTGGAAACTGAATACTCTCAAATTGCGGTACTATAAAAGGATATAAAATTTTGCAGTGCTCTAAAAACCGTTCACTTTTTGCTATTGTAACACTGCTACCTTTACCTTATCGACATTATCGACTCCAAAAAGTATCTCTAAAGAAATTAAATAAAATTCTAAAAGTCAATTAAATCTGAACCTACCCGCACGATATCTGCAAGGTTAAGATTATTTCAATTTCATAGTTCTTTCGAATTAATAGATATTCTGACTGAAAAATTTATTTAAAATCTATATTTTTAAATATTATAACGATAACAAGTAGTGTTAGGTGAGATAACTAGGTTCAAATCAAACATAGAAGTATTGTCTACCTGTAGGAACATTCCTAGAGGTATAAATTTTTTAGTATTAGGAGCTATGTAACTTAAAACGACGTAAATTATTGTAATTGCTTCTGGTTCGGTCAGTAGTCTTCAGTCAGTCACTTTAATAAATAGAAAAGCCTAAAACATTTCTTATTGTTCATTTATAGAACTACCCATATGCTCCCACCTAATTATTAAATAAAGTGCCATAATGTTTTTTTAATTTGCTGTGGATCCTGAATCTAAGCTGTAGCTTCATACTAACTGTTGTATTTTTAGCATTTCAAACCCTTGATGGAAGATTGTCTGGATTAATTTCACCAAGCATGTGATACTAATCATATATATATATATATATATATGATTAGTACATATGTGGAACCGTAATCACTTTAAATCTATTGTATACAAAAACATGACATCAGTTTCTCGCCCAATCCATTTCTAACACAATACTGGTATCGATTCATTAGGCTCTTAGGAATTTTATTGCAATGCATATTTTTCTTCCCTAGATAATGGATTGTTAGTTCCCTAGATAATGAAAATGTTAATTAGGTTAAAGGGGTCCCACCACATTACGTGATTTTGAGGTCATGGGGTAATTTTGAGGTATATAATTTGACGACCTTGGTGGTCTAGCGTAGACCGCTACTGCCTTACGCACACTGTTTTACGACCGATGGTGTCGGGTTCGATTTCTCGCACGGCACAAACATTTATTCATGGGTATGATTGTTTGTATCGGTCTGGGTATTTTCTATGCATAATATATATGTATTTACGAAAAAAAAATTGTCTATCTATTTATATCAGTTGTCTAGTACCCATAACACAAGCGTTAGATCGCTTAACTTGGGTCTAGATGGCGCTGTGTGAATCGTCCTCAGATTATTATTATTATAGTGGGAACAAAATGTATGTGGCGGTTGCACCTGTGTTGCATCGCGTGACCTAAGTAAATTCACCTTACCGGGAAAACTAGACAGTCATCTGTCAACACTGTTCGTATCTCAGTATAGTATTTCGTGCTATTTATTTATCATTCGTTCCAATCATTCTTGCTTTATTTCGTCATTCAGTAATTTTTCGTTTTTATTGCGATAGAGTAATATCACGCTTCATAGTGTTTCTTTCTGAACTTTCTAGTATTTCCAGTGCTTAAAGGTGCAATTTGAAGGTTTAGTAAAATTATCAATCTTTAAAAGTTAGCGTGTAAAAGTGAGTATTAAAAACTGTTTTACCTAGACCACCTATAGTATTATAAAATCAATAATTTTATAGGCTAAACTTTGGTGTCACGTTTGTTGAAATCAAAACCTCGAAGACGACTTGAAACCATGCTTGATTGAAAATATTGTATTCATATCTCAAATCGCAAATTACCAGAATTCATAACTATTTTATTTTCCCTAAAATGAGTAGCTTGACTTACTACGTCATTCGTGATTTAATTATTTATTTAAATTATATTTAATAACGTATAAATAATATGAAATAGCGTTTTTTAAAAAGATTACAGCCATATAAGTCTTCATTTTTTTGCATTGTAATGAAGTTATGGTAAAGGAAATTATTAATCATACTAGAACATTCTAGTGAACGACAACTACATAACCTCGCAAATAAGTTATAGTTGTAGTACAAATTATTGTACTCCAAACTAAATTTTAACGTGTTTTTTGTTCCAATATGTGTTTTTTAATATCATGATAGTTCGACAATATAATGACAACGGAATAATATGATGCTCCTAACTCACGGGGCGTCAGTGAAGTGAGATAGAATGAGAATGAAGTCAGTATCAACCTTATAGGTCAGAACTAGTAATGAGACTAACTAAAACTCTATTTTATTAACAATCTTCTCCCTCCTAACCTTAGTAGTTTCATTACTAGATTATTAGATTATAGATGATTATGAGAATATTAGATTATATTACCTGTGGCATTAAGTTCTTTCTAATCACAAGTTTAGTTTAGATTTAAATTTGTGTAAAAGATCAATTTTAGTTTAATATGTAGAAATGTTTGTATATGTATATTTAAAATTAGAAAAATACAAAATGATGTCATAGTCATTGTGATGTTGGGTTTACTCAGTAGGGAGAACTAACCAAATGAGGAACTCCTTTTTATATTTCAAAAACTATAGTTCAATACTTTATGTAAATGTATAAACTAATTATTTATTTAAATTACTGACTGTTAAATATGCATTATAAATCATTAATTTGTGCGACAAAAAAATGTAACACACTTCTAACAGTTTACACTAAACAAAGATTATATTATTATAATTAAATGATATTTTAAATCATCTCTTGTATTTGAATTACAACAAATAAAAAAATGTGATGACTGAAAAGGAATCATTTATGATCAGTATTAAAAGAAATATATGACTGTGTAGTTCTATAGGAAATACAGCTATCAGCCAATATGCTAAACTAGACAGTCATTCAACAACAAGTTTAAGTGATATGGCTGAAATTATCATAATTTTCATATATCAAGGTTAAAAGTGTAGTGAGAATTAATATTGACAGTATGAGTAAGTACTGTTAAGCACTTAACTAGGAGTAAGTTCGATAGGACATAGTAATGTTCATATTACATAATTAAAAATTCAACTAATTTTTACAATTTTTTTTCTGAGTTTTACTGGAGGATATAATATTTGATATTATAAACCTTTACTGTTAGATGTCAGTATTCATTATATATTTGTCATGAATAATCATTGTCATCATTTGCCTTGTTGGCATCCCCCAAGCACTATTAGCAACCCATTTAATTTGAATTTTAACATTATATTTTTTTTAACAGGACGTAAAAATGGTGAAAGAAACTACTTACTATGATATTCTTGGGGTCAAACCCGCCTGTACAACGGACGAATTAAAGAAGCAGTACAGAAAATTGGCTCTTAAGTATCACCCCGATAAAAACCCAAATGAAGGTGAAAGGTTTAAACAAATCTCACAAGCATATGAAGTTTTGTCCAATCCTGATAAAAGGCGTATTTATGATCAAGGTAAACCATTCAATTAATTTTGTCATCCATAACTTCTGATTTTGTTTTTGTGAATCAATAACTTAAGAGTGTGTATGTGATGAAATCAAAATAAATAAACTGTGGGGAATATTCCAGATTATGTATTTTCTACTTTTAGGTGGGGAGCAAGCATTGAAGGAAGGTGGTGCTGGAGGCAGTGGTTTCTCCTCGCCTATGGATTTGTTTGATATGTTCTTTGGTGGTGGCTTTAGCGGAGGTCGTAGGCGCGGTCGCGAACGAAAGGGCAAAGATGTTATTCATCAGTTATCAGTAACACTTGAAGAATTGTATCGTGGCGCGGTTCGGAAACTTGCATTACAGAAGAATGTAATCTGTGATAAATGTGAGGGGCGTGGTGGCAAAAAGGTATGACTAAATATATGATATACATGTATGAATTGTAAATATTTTAGTAATTTATAGAAACTTCTCTAAATGTAGGTCTCTTCTGAAATATTGTTAAGAATACTTTAATTATTTCTCTGCTTTGTTATAATATTATTGTTTTTTAGGGTGCTGTGCAAACTTGTCCTACCTGTCGTGGTAGTGGAATGCAAGTGCAAATACAACAGCTTGCACCTGGTATGATCCAACAAATTCAGACTGTATGTAGTGAATGTCGAGGGCAAAGAGAAATAATTGATCCTAAAGATCGGTGCAAAGTGTGCCAGGTATGAATTAAAATCTAAATCTAATAATAAATTATTCTAAAGTAATATTGAGTATTTTTTTTCTACAATTTAAATCTTAGAATTATTTATTTTCTTTTATAGTTTTATCTTTTGATGTCATGTAAGAATATTTAATATGGGTATATACAGGTATTACTTCTTAGGAATTAATATTTCATAGTATTTGTTGTGGTGTTTTGATATAAATAATTTTCATATTATAATAATATTGTCAACTCTGTGAGACAAATAACACTTAAAAACAAACTACATATTTTCGATCTCTGTATAGAATATCTGTATATTGCTTTTGCTTCCTATTGTGAATTTTTAATAAGAAGAAAAGTATAATAGTGATATTGCTGATGATATTCCTGACGTTTATTTTAGGGGCGCAAGACAGTACGTGACCGTAAAATTCTGGAAGTGCATGTCGATAAAGGTATGACAGATGGTCAGAAGATTGTTTTCGGTGGAGAAGGTGATCAGGAGCCAGAATTGGAGCCAGGTGACCTTATCATTGTGTTGGATGAAAAGGAACATGATGTAAGTAGCATAAAATAATTTAACTGTTTCAGATTACCTACTACAGATACTATGTCCATAACTATTAAAATTTATAATTCTAATGTATAAGCTGTGGCTTTGAAGTATAAGTTATAATGCACATTATATTTTGTTTATTTGTCCCACTAGTCGGGAACGACATTTTAATCCCACTCTGATGTTTACATAAATTATAGTAAAGAAAATATAAAGCGGTGTGGAATATTTGACAGTTCGAAAAGATCCAATATTCTTATATTGGGCTTGTTTCCAACTATTGTAATGCTTTTGGCCGTAGTTGGCATTTACAGATTCTAAGGAACAAAATAAGGAGATCTGGCAAAAGTCTCGTGTGGCTGCCAGCAGGTTATGGAATTCCCGAATCACCCCGAATACCGTAATTTCGTTTCCTGTTAGAATGGTGCAGGTGGTCGAATCTGCGTGTGTGAGACCCACTTACTTCACAATTTTTATTTTAAACTAGCTGTACCCGCGACTTCGTCTACGTGAAATTTAACTTTATATTTCTAAAATAAAAGAATTTTCCTAAAGTAAAAGTACCCTAAGTTATTCCTTATTACGTCAGATACCTGCCAAAAAAAGTCCCGTCCAAATCGGTCCAGCCATTTCAGAGATAAGCCGGAACAAACAGACAGACAAGTAAACAAAAATTGTAACAATTGCTATTTTGGTGTATGTATCGTATTTATATTCATATACATGTAGTAAATAAGGGTTATTTCAATATTACAGACAGACACTCCAATTTTATTTATATGTATAGATTAAGTAACCATTTTCTTTCAGACATTTAAACGATCTGGAGATGACCTCATTCTACGATTAAATATCGAGTTGGTGGAAGCACTATGTGGTTACCAAAAAGTGATTAGGACCTTGGATGACAGAGACATAGTAATAACGGTGATGCCTGGAGAAGTAACCAAACATGGCGATGTCAAGTGCGTGTTGAATGAAGGTATGTTTCTGGAACCATTTTATATCGTTTAACTATCACAGATAGGTAATTATGGAAGAATATTATATATATACTTTGTTATCACAAATATAACTAGTATAAATAGTATTTACTAAAATTAGTGTCAATAATATGCATTATAATTTTTTTTTCCCCAGGAATGCCTATGTATAAAAATCCATTTGAAAAAGGTCAACTGATTATTCAATTCTTAGTTAATTTTCCTGAACGTATTCCACATGAAGTTATTCCTGCATTGGAGAATTGTCTGCCAGCTCGACCTAGAGTAAGCTTTCTTATTTTTTGTGTTTTTTTAATGTTTATAATGCAAAATTAGTCAGGAAGATAAAGACTATTCTAATTTTATTATCTTTATTATACTTGTATGTTATATGCTTTTCAAGTTGAGTTTATAAAGTGATTACTTCATTTGTATATGTTTACTCAATATGTCTTATATTTATATAAATACTAGTAAACAGAGCCCTATATTATATTAGGTGGAGATCCCGGAGTTGGCTGAAGAATGTAATCTGGTGGATTTGGATCCTGATCAAGAGAATAGAAGAAGACGAGCACATCATGGCAATGCTTATGAAGAACAACCAGGCATGGAGCGAGTTCATTGTGCTACTAGTTAAATTGTTACAAAGACGCACTACCGATGTACCTAATTCATTACCTACTCTATTGATTAACAGAATAGTTCGTAATTTCAGTTATTTATGGTGTGCGTGAAATGTAACAGATTAATATTGATAGGCTTATATGTTAAGTTACTTAAAATAATTTGTTCATTTAGCATTTTAGTGCTTTTACAATATTGTAATTAATCGGTCTTAGCAAATGCTATTACAGTTGTAACATCCATTTAGATGCGCTGTCACATTAGTTGTAATTTTATGTCTCAACATTATTGTATTTGCTATATGTATACAAAAAAACATTCATATTATGTTTTTTTGTATATTATTATTTATGTTTTGTAAAAGATAGATGTAAATATTCTTTTGTATTCCTCAGCTTATGGAGGTAACCTAAATAATTTTTACATCTATTGAAAAACATGCGAGTAGAAATTCATTATCTAAACAATTATTTTATTTGATTTAAATAATATTTTTCTACTTATATTGGTGATTTTATTTAACTGGTGTGGTATATTAATTGGGAATTGCAAACTTTCAGTAATATTATTAATTCTTTAATAAATATTACTATACATTTATTAGTGTGCTCAGAAATCAGAATAATAGACATTTTAAGTCCTTTAATATACTTGATAACATATTGGTTTCCTATTATAATTATAGGTTTTGTTATATATATACCTGTGGTTTATTGAAATTATAGTGTCAATGCCTGATGATGTGTTATTTAATATTTATAATATTAGTTCCGTAGGAATTAGGTATTGTCTTTTATAATATAATATATATATATATATATATAAGTAATAAAAAGACAGAAATCACATTAGAATACGTCTTACAACACAAAAGCCATCCTTACGTTATACATGCGAATTTGTCTGTTTGTTACCTTTTCATGACAGAATGTTGAATGGACATTAATAAAATTTGACGTGAAGATACATTGTATCACGACGATGGCCATCTTTTATCTCAAAAGAAAAATAAGATGTAGGTGATAGGTGCTAGTGACAACTAGACTAAATAAAAAGTTAATCAATGCATAATAAATGTGCAGCTTAACAGAGTAATGTCTAGTATAATTAAGTAATAACTTTAACTTCTAATAGATATTATAAATAGGAAGTTTCGTTTAATCGCGCTTTAATAGCTGACTCAATTCTAATGAATTTCGTATAAAAGATACCCCAATAAAATATGCTATACTTTCAGCTTAGATAGACAAAGCCTAAGTAAATTACTATTGACAATACTACCTAGCAAGTCCTAGTAAACAACATTGCTAATTGTACAAAGTATTTGTAGGTACAGGGTACTAGAGGTTCAGTGAAACGAGTATTTGATAAAAGATCTAAGATATTAGATAATATATAACTTTTTTTTACAGTTGTATTGGGTGAATAAAACATAGATATTATTCTGATTTCTAGGTATACAGTGTAAAAAATAAATTAGGTACTTCATATCATAATTTATGGTTAGAAATAACCTTTTCTCGAATCGCTCGTTACATTCCACTAATGCCCCGGCTCCTTGTGCTGTTGTTTTAGCTTTGTTGTTACAAACAACAGAGGATTTAGTATTTGATGTACGAAGATCTGCTACAGCTATGAAGTTTGAATAATTATATGAACATGTTAAATGTTTGATGCATCCCATACCTATATTTGATAGCGTTTCTATACTATTTCTTTTTATTACACACCTAGTTTCCAAGAGTAAACTAATGTCTTTTATTTTTATAATGTAAAGCATTACAACGCAGTTACACAAAATTCTTTTTAAGACATTATCTTGAAGGTAGTATCATTTCGACCTCTTTTAAGGCGGCATTAAACTCTGGTTGTAACTTTAGCTTTAGAAGAATGATGCACCATATACTATATAACATTGAGATAGGTTTACGATTCAAATTATACTTATTTCCAGACAAATGAAATCTTCTAATTGAAAGTTTGAGTATTAGATTTGGCAAAATTAAGATAGCAATAACAATTTATAAAGACCATATTTTTAATAGTCCGTTATTGGTTCTGAGTGAAATTTTGTATATTATATAAGCTGTTATCCGCTACTGCGAATGTAGTGGAACATTACTATTTTTTAATCAATAATAGCACTTCTATAATGAAAGTCGCGTAAATTACTCCTTATAACATTAGCTATCTACGAGTGAGCGCTCCACCAAAATACCTGTTTCAGAGATTAGCAGGGACGAACGGACAGATAAAATGACTAAAATTCAATTTATTCATGTGAGTATATACTTTCTTATGTATTTAGTAAATAGCTGTTAATTGGAGTTATAGATTGAAGCAATATATGTCGGATTACATCAGTGGTAAGTTATAACTTCACAATAATATTGACATGAAATTTTATACATTAAAATTAAATAAAAATCAATATTAATTCCTATTTACCGCTATCATTACAATGACAGTGTTCTAATGCACAATGCTAAGTTACAAAGAAAACAGAAATTAAAATTTTGTATATTTTGGTTTTAATTTTCTGCGGATATAGGTAATACAGGTCTATCTATCCATAAAACTCAATGAAAAGAGTCTAAACAGAGATTTTTCACAATTATAGTCCGTAATTATTTAGATGTTTGTTTCATTTTCATCTTTACAGGGCTACCAAAAGCTTGTTATCAACAAAACACGAACTAGAATGGCAGCTAATTTACAGTCGTCTAATTAAATTAAATTTAAAGTTTTTGTTTCTTTGTTAATCTATACAATCGGTAAAACTAAGTCTACAACAGAAGTTTTTCGCTGATAATACGCAACCGCTCTTGTACTGTTGACTTAGCTCTAGTTACTGAAGTACAAGATTTTTTGGTTTTGGTGGTGGTGTCACTGTACGAATGTATATCCAGGCGATTATATTGTAAATTAGTAATCAACTAACAAATATCTGTTAAAATAATACTGCAGTATTTTTGGTTAATGTCGAGAGTATAGGCTTCGTGCTTAACTGCCAGCGTTTGTCAGGTAGATATCATTTAGTCGGCTATAATTATTAGATACTCATTACCATTCCCTTTTTTCTTTTTGAAATGTAGTAATTTGTTGTACCTAACATTTAATTCAATTTTTAAACTAATGAAGGACACTAAGATGTATTATTATGACCTATAAATTTGTGATATGCCTTAATATGTACTTTATTGTCGTGTATAATTTAATAAATTTGTTTCTCTCATAAAATTAATGTTTTATTATGCACCTTTCAAAGGCAAAATTATTATTTGATAGTCAATATTTAATATATTGACTATCAAATAATAATAATAAATCCAAAGAATTAGTGCATATAGCCTTAAGATAAGCAAAGCTTGTGTCATGGTTAAAATTCATAAATCTTTTTTTGTAAATACGCAGTATACATACAAAACACCCGATATAAAGAATCATACTTAAGAATACAAATATTTGTACCGTATTAGGAATCGAACCAAAACACGAAAATAAACGAGATTTCAGAGAGAGCCGGTCACTCTATTTCAGAGGATAAAAGAGATAATCAAATAAATAAATTAGAGTAAATTATTATTTTAGAAAGGTATATAGGGCGGTGAAAATAGTGGCCTCACTAATAAAAAATATAAATCCAGCACTGCAATTTCCCTTTTATTTTTCTCTACAATATTAGCATCTTATTTCTATATCCTAATATACCTTTGTTGCTTTTATAATTTACTCTTAAACGCCCTGATATCATTAAGTTTCATCGTCAACGAGAACAAGGATGCACATAGCATGTGGTTATCGGATATACGCTTTAAAGCAGCCTTGACGCTAAATTAAATATAATTAGTAACTAAAAGTAACAATGTAGGTATAAATTAAAAGTAATAATTAAATTTCATATGCAATATTTATTATTCCCTTGTTGCATGGTTAATAATTCCTGTAATACTTCAATCTGTATAAATAAGCAGCTCCTTTATTGTTACCCATTGCCATATAGCCGCTGTTAGGGGAAAACTTGACACATTGAATACGATTGTAATCATCTGTTTGTACTGGAAAATTGCTAAAAACATGATATGAAGGTATATGCACAAGTTTTACAGCATTTTGATAGTAACTTGATGATAAAGCTAGGATTTCTGTAGTATTGTTGAAATTTATGTCTGTTATTCTTGTAGTTAAATTGGAGATGGTCTTCATTGGAAATGGTTCAGAAGTAGTGATATTATTAGTTTCATAAATATTGACAATGCCTTCTTGACTTCCTGTTGCTAATAATTTACCACACATACTACTAGATATACAGGAAGCATTTATACAACCACTGTCATAAAACTTCTTAATAGCTCTAAATATGGACAAATCCCATATAGTAATTTCTCCCTGAATGCAATAGCTATACAATTGGTCACTATTGTGACTGAAGGTCACACATACTACTTTATAATTATGTTTTAAAGTTTTAATAAGTTCCTTTGAGTGGTTACAGATTACATGGACTTCATCAAAGCCATCTGAGGTTACTATATATTTTCCATTAGGAGATAATCTAAATATTGTAGGGTATTTTACACAGTATGGAAGTTGCACCATTTTTTGTGTAGCATTTATAAGATCATATGTGCAGTAATAATGATTAGTTTTAGATGATAAATATGCTTCAGATCCGTCTGGAGAAAAGTGAACAGAAGCAACATTCTTATATTTGAAACTATGAAGTTTACTGTTGGTATCACCACCAATAGAGAATAATGATACTACTCCAGCCGGACCAGCCACTAATGCCACACTCAACTTAGGATGGAATTGTATACATGAGATCACATGACCCTCTTTTCTTGAGTCATGATTTATATTCAGTAATTTTCTCAGTTGTAAGAAGTCTTTTGGCAAATTCAAGCCTCTTTTTCCTTTTTTAATATGACCAACTTTCCTTAAAATCTCAGTGTCTTCAAGGTTTGTTTCAGATTTATTTGTTAATTTTGCCCAATTTGGTGTACCCATTATATTTTCATACTTCTGCTTGAGTCTTGCTGCATAGGCAGCTTTCTTTTTATTTATTGATGTGGTACCAGCAATCTGTTGATTATCATCTTCATCATTCCATGCTGGTTTTAAATTACAGTCAGGAATATGTTGGTATTCCTCATTTTTTATTGTTTCAATAAATTTTGATTTATGAAATAATAATCCCGATAACCTGAAAATAATACTAATTTATTAACATTGTTTGATTGACTCCTATTGGGCACAAACACCACCATCACACAATACAGGCTCAGCCTGTGTGCACAAACCGATACACAAATTTTATCTGTACAGTTTAATTGAGAAATTTTCCCCTCTGCTATAACCCTGGTCTTATAAATATAAAGGGACCGCACTTACATATTATTAAAACATGTGTGTTGAAACTGACCCATCAACACATACTAACTACAATAAAATTAGAATATTTATATCATCATAATTCATTTTATATCTATACTCCCAGTAAGCACTATTAATTAGAAAATAATGACAGTCGGCTAGCATTTTAAGTGAGGTTTCAATACATAATCATATTTGAGTTTATAAAAATTTACCAATACATCATGAATTTCACCACTACCAGGTTTTTAACTTAGTAATCAATTGAGATTATTAAGCTATCGCACAGAAAATGTTCATCATCATACTAAATTATGAATGCTCATTTCTTTTTTTAATGAGATAAACTTTATCAGTAAGTTTTAGTGTATGTATATGGAATGGTACACATATCTTTACATATAAGCTTGCCGTTGCAGATTGTATTACACTTCAGCTAGCATTGTGTGTAATAATTTCTAATAATAATACTAAATCATAATATTTACGGCGTCTCTATACCTTCATAATAATACTCATCTGTCCTTGTCAGAGAGCATTTTGTAATTGGTTGTAAATTATATCCAATGAAAAATGTAAAGATTTAACAAGTAATAACACTACGTAGATAAATATTCTGTAAATACACGGTATATGTCTTCACCATGTGAAAGATGTCAGAAAAGTTCTGAACATCAATGAGTAGTTTATATTCGTCTATACACCACGACATTCAGGTAAAATCTTAAGATTTAAACGTAGTTACATTTGAATGAGATAAAATAAGTCTCATGAATATTTTTTGAAATTTTTAATGTTTTCAATAACAAACCTTGACTCTTCTTCTTCCAAATTTGAAAGTTTTCTTTTCATTATTATATTTTGATTGTTGACCAAATTTATTAATAGTTTAATAATATAAACACTATAATATAAAACAATTCGAAATACAATAGGAAGAGAAGAAAACTAAAACTTTAGAACTCAGGTTATTAGAGCGCATTGATCCAAAAAAGAATATGTCAAACAATTGATTGACATTTAGATTATATTGCCAGATGACCATCTCGCTTTACCCCAAATTTTAACTAAAATTATATAAAGACGCCAAGTTTGTAAGTTTCTTTACAGTATTCTAGTTCTATTTAGGAGCAATACTATAGAATTTCGATAAGGTATTTGAATAATGATAATGACACGTCATTTTAGCAGCTCTATTTTTATTAGGATAATTTATATGGGATAATTATAAATAATGATTATATACAAGACCTATCTCTCTCTACAAAAAAAAAATTATTGACTGTGCATTTTAAATTGTTGTTACGCTGTGTAAAAGGTGAGCAAATTATACTTTTATCATTCAAGACTAGATCCGTTGATATTCTATCTTCATTTTCTATGTTATGATAATTTGTGGCATTTTAGTCTTTGGTACACTGTCGGTAAAGTAGCATCGTTTAATCATTACCACTAACACCGATAGATGTCACTATATTAAAATTTTCAACTAACCATTTTATGTCCCTTTTTCTCTTTTTCGATGCCGTACTGCTGTACTGTATGGAATTGGATAGGTTTTTGAAGAAACCAATGTATCTACATAAACTTGTCGTATATTATTACAAACTCTAGTTTTTCTTAATCTTTCATTCGTTATTCGCAATCGCAGTGTTTCTCTTCGTAAGCATCTGAATATTCATGGAGATATCTTACCTATATTTTTATTATTATTGCTATATGTGCTGAAATAAATAATTACGGTTGCTCTAACATTGGAGAATGGTGAATTTCGCGTATGTGTGAAATGAAGTGGACAATTTTAATTCAGTGACCTTTTTATTAAAAAAAATTTTGAGTCTTGGTGATTAATAGACAATAGTTAAAAAAACCTTATTATATTACGGGTGTTAAGTTTTACAATGGGGCCGAAAAGGGCCCCGCCATAAAATTATCAGATCAGTTGTTTAGTGTCATCATAAAACCATTATATTTCATGACATCCATGCGTAAAAACCGAACGGTAGAGAATGTTGCTGCGTTTACAAAGCGTATGCAAGTTGCTGAGCGATGATAGGTGGGCTGAAAGCGATGCGAGGTGGAGTCCAGCTCGGCCCGCTGGAAGATCGCGTCTTGGTGTGTTCAGCTAATGTACAGCCGGCTTACTCGGCGTGTGATGTGTGTGCGCGATGTCAGGCAAGCCCGCGAGTGTGGGCGCGTCGCGAGCAGGCGTGCCCGGCACACCGCGCGTGCTGGTGTACGTGGCGGACCCGCGCCAGCTAGAGCCCGGCGCCGCGGCCCCTGACCCCCCTCCAGCCGCACCACCACCCTCTCACCTTGACGCGCTCTATCTTCCTGAAAACTTGCAGCAGCAAGTGTCATTGCCAAGAAACTCTATTTATAGGACACAGGTTGACCGTAATGATCAGAGAAATACATCTGGAACCATTTTCTATAAACATCTCACTGATACGGATAGTAAACGTGGTTTGTTTGGTGCGAGTGATATTAGTACAGTTCAACCAGAATTTGTGCCTATTGCGCAGCAGCTTAACAAAGAACCTTGTTTAAAAACTGATGAAAGCGCAGTGAGTAATCACCTGGATAATATAAATGTGAAAAGAGACAGTGGTGACGCATCTGAGCTAGGTAGTATTGAAACTTTTCAAACTAGGAAACTTGGACAGCCAGGGGAGGTAGCAACATATCAAACAAGAAATTCTATACATGTGGGTTCAGATAGTGTTATGCCACCTATCACACTGCGGCAGGCACAGAACCAGTTTAGTGAGAGTGTTAATGTTGAGGCCAGTGCTGATATATCTAACTCTAATGAGAGAGAATTGACAGTGGGTAGGAGCTATGTAAACTATCAGTTTTTAGAACAAAGTGTATCACATCAGTCAATAGTGAATCAAAGTATAAGTATATTGAACCAACAAGTAGGAGTGAGCAGAGGAGTGACTGAAGGTGATAGTGGAAGTGCACCACAGCTTATTCGCACAGCGGATGGTGTGGTGCTGGCAGTGTTGCCGTCCGGGTTGCCACAAAACACTGATACTTTGGATACCATTTCAAGAACTACACACAGTGATCCTCCACAGGCTATAATTGTGCCATTAGGTTGGAGGAGACTTGTCAGTGGTACATCAGTTATTTATATAAGGTATGTATTATGATATATGTGTATTTTTAAGGGGTGATAATATAATGGTGCAACTGGTAGTAAGCTAACATTATATATATTTAATCAAATTAGGTGTTATTTTGCAGAAGTCCATTTCACTACAATATAATATAAATCCATTGAGTAGTAACATTATATACACAGGCGGGGAACCAGTAGAGCATAATAGCATGAACATGTCTTGAAGTAAGGTCAGTTAGCTTATTGTGACATTTTAACTAGAAATTATCCCCAGTGATTTGAAGGGAACACTCTCTTAAGGTGGTCAACCTTAAGAGAGTATTCCCTGCATCTGCATCTGACATGGTTCTCAGCTAAAATGATGGTTTGTAAAATGTGGTTTTAAATTTAGTTGTATGTAAAATTTCAGTGTGTTTAGTATTATATTATTAAATGTCATTTAAAACTCATGCCCTTAGGTTTGTCATTAAGTTAGTTAGTAATTCCTATATTAATATATTTATATTCAACAAAAGACATTTTAAACTAAACCAGTAAGTATTTAAATTATCACCTATAAGTATGTTTATTTCACTATTTAAAAAATCTCTATTGTATATCTGTTGTATTTTAATACTAAATAATAGCATAAGTTGTATAGGATGATTATTTTAGTTGGATATTATATTTAAAGTCTAATCAAAATAGGGATAGACTACTTAATATTTGGTTAATAAATGAAATCCAGGCATTCAATTGAAAAATACTAGCAAAATGTTAAAATAATAATGAAGTTGTTTAGTACAATTATGAGGTAAATTTACTATGGAAATTGATGTCTGTATAGTGCTATTTACTCATTTCGTATTCAGTTGTATTGATTGAATTAAATTGAAAATTGAATTGAAGTTTCAGCTACATGTGTAGTATTTTCCCACCTGTATGTTATATAAGTATTATTGCACAATGTGTAATGATTTGAGAACAAGAAAGTTGGTGTGGCTATGTGGATCTATTTATTTACTTTGATTTCTTATAATGAACAGTTCATAGATCAAGATCTCTGCAGTCAACATTACTATTTTATTAAAGTAATAAAGTTTTAATATTTCATATTATAGGTACTAATTAACTAAGATACTTTTTGGCTCTCCTGATAGGAATATACTATGGATATTTATGTAAAATATCTATTTATTGTATAAAATATCTTCAAGCCCATTGCCAGGTAGTGCTGTACATAATAAATGATATTTCTCACATCTGCCGTGCTAAATGCGATAAGTTAGAGTCTACCACTGTCATATGGATTTATGATTAATTTAGTTTGTTTTTGGGGGTTTCCGTCACACGAAAGTTAGTCAATTAGTTTGATATTGACGCGCAAATTAACATAATTTTAATTTAGAACTGTATAAAAGTGATTTAACACATTTGATTACGACCTAAAGCAATTTCCATAACAATAATTCTTATAAGTAATAAATAAAAAATAATTTCAATGAAAGTAAAATTTTTGTAAATAGCTTAAATTTACATCAACTTTATATTTTAACTAAAGTTTAACTTTACTAGATTGTCGAGATTGAAATAATAGGTTTGTTATCGTTATTCATGGAACTTGATAGAATTATAATGCTAACAAAACAATCAATGCTCAAAATAGGGACTAGTTAAGCAGTAATGAAGCACCTGAGTAGATCGAACGTGGTCTGCGGATCGTATGTTAACGTTAAATCAATCCGCCGCCGTCGCAAGTGGACAAACCAGTCGGGCAGCTGTGCGGATGCAGGCTCGGTGCAAGTGACGAAACATTTAAAGGCTTGCTACAACTCTCTTTTGCTTTAATAAATAATAATATTCTCCCGAATTCCTGTGTGGATAGTACAGGGTTTTTATTGCATATATACATAGGAATATTTATTTTCAATATAAGAAGACATGTTCATACTTACAGAACATTCATACGACCAAACTTGGATGCATTGCTACAGTGTTATTTTAGCTTCTTTTCAGCTCTTCACTCTAGTAGTATTCTAGTGGATTATCTAAATAAATAGGTATCTGATAGTTTGTTTGGTCCAAATTGTAATTGGAACTAGGGAACACTAGCTGTGCCTGCGGTCTCACCCGCGTGACTGTTATAGCCTATTAGTTAATCTGCTATATAAGCTATATAATTGTAACGTTTCATTAAAATCCATTCAGTAGTTTTTGCGTGAAAGAGTAACATAAAAGAGTAACCTAAATAAGATAATTATTGTATATCGCCTTATAAACACATTAAATGCATATATAAGTATATACGTATACGTAAGTATTAGGGTTCATTCCCGGGAATTCTCGGGTCGAGAATTCCCGGGAAATCGTTGGGTTTTGTTCCCGGGAAATCAAGCTCGAGAAAAGTCGAGAACTCGAGAAATCAAGTACCTATATAGAAATTAAATTGCCGTTTGTTGTATTGCGTGGCGGCACAATAATACAAGATATTAAGGTTTTCTTTCATGTATTTTTTTTCGTTTTACAGAAACTATTTTTGTTTACAAGTTTAAGGTAGATTTTTTCTAAATAACCAGCCAAAAATGGTGCTGTCATTATAAATATAAGTCTGAATAATATTAGGTCCTAACATATGAAAGTGGTGTTTTGTAAGGGAGTAACCTGAAGTATTTTTTTTTTCAAAATATAACATGTTTATTTAATCAAACTATGTACCATTGTTAATTTTAAACTTTCGTGTTTAATATACATTATTTAAATTATTAACCGGGTCTTAAGAAGCTATCAACCGAAATAAAATACCATATAATGACGCGGAATCACTGAGACAGGACGTAGCAAATATCTTAAGGAAGACAAAGCTGCCAAAAAGTAACGTTACAGCCGAAGAACGATATGCACTGAAATGTATTCGTGGAAATGAGAATATCCTGGTACTCAAGGCCGACAAGGGTAATGCTACCTACCGTAGTAATGAACACTTCTGATTATGATAGTAAGATACGTGTTCTATTATCAGATACTAGTGTATACAAACGTGTATCCTACAGGCCAGAGTGACACGTCGAACACGAACACTTATTCAAGAATACCGTGATATTTTCACTGAAGAGGAGTATAACAGTCTTTATAGGGCCAAACATATTCAACCATCAAAATTATATGGCTTACCCAAAATACACAAAAAGAACGACCCCTCTTCGACCAATAGTTAGTCAGATCAATTCACCAACTTATGATCTGGCTAAACATGTTGCAAAGATCCTGCAGCCACTAGTGGGTAAGTCATCCTCTTTTGTGAAAAATTCTCACCATTTCACGGACACTAAAAAGCACAAAACTGGAACCTACAGAGATAATGGTGAGTTTTGACGTCGAATCATTATTCACCAATGTTCCAGTGAATGAGTGCATGGAGGTGGTCAAGGATAGGCTATTGGAGAAAGACCTGCCGTCACAGTATAGTGTACTTCTGAAACATTGCTTGGATGCAGGCTATTTTCTGTACCAAGGTGAATACTACCTTCAAATAGATGGCGTTGCAATGGGGAGCCCAGTGGCACCATTAGTAGCTAATATTTGGATGGAGCACATTGAGACAAAGATTCTTGCTCTCAGACCATTAATTAACTAATAAATAAATTAGCCTGTGGAAAAGATATGTAGATGATGTTTTTTGCATATTTAATGGTACGCAACAACAAGCAGATGAATACCTAAAATACCTAAATTCCATACATTCTAAAACCAAATTTACAATGCAATTGGAGAAAGATAGGTCCTTGGCCTTCCTGGACATCCTAGTTATGGTGAGATCTGATGGCTCGGTTACAGACACAGTATACCGGAAACCAACACACACAGATAGATACCTACATGCCTCCTCACATCATCACCCACGACATTTACAATCAGTCGTCACTACTCTCACAAACAGAGCGCAAGATCTCTGTGCCCCTGAATTTGTGGAACAAGAACTATCTCACGTTCAAGAAGTACTCAAGAGTTTCTCTTGAGTACTTACATAATTTTAAGGTTACATAGAGTAGAAGATAAATAACCGCGTAACAAAAGCTAAAAAACCGGAAGTGAACAGACAGCCAGCGTACATAACTTACTTAAGAGGAATAACGGACAAAATTGGAACAGCACTAAATAAATACTCCATTAAGACTGTATATTATCCGCCCTCAAAAGTAACGAATAATTTACGTAAAGGATAAGGATAAGCTACCTTACGAAGCTCCAGGTGTCTACAAAATTGACTGTAGTTGTGGTAGCTCTTATATTGGCCAAACAAAACGATCAATAGCCGAGAGAGTCAAAGAGCACATCGCAGCGGTTAAAAATTGACAACCACACAAATCAGCGATTGCCGATCATCTACTGAACGCTGGAACAAATCACTGGATTGAACTACATGCGCCTAAGGTCCTCTCTACTGATCGCCACTATTACCCACGAATGGTCCGGCAGACGATTGAAATTAAAAAACATCCCAATTTCAACAGAGAGGATGGCTTAAAATTATCATCTGCGTGGAATCCAGTCAGCTCGTGACCACGGCTAGTGCAACCTAGTCGAAACGTCGGGAGAGGTAAATACCTTTATTTGCCATAAAATTATTCGTGTACTATTGCTATTTATGCACTTTTGCCATCTCATAGGTACTTCATTGATCCCTTTACTGAAAAAAACATTTGAAAGGGAACATTTGGATATATCAATAAAATCTTTGGACTTTGGACTGCCCCATCGGATTTGAATTTTTTCCCAATCAGTTATCCAAATTTCGAAAAAAATGGTAATCTGTTGGAGCAAGATCCGGGGAGCAATTGTAAAGTCTTAGACATTACAACTGAATCTCTTCGAATTTGGTAAATGTCAGTTGTGCAGTGTGTGGTCTAGCGTTGTCCTGAAGCAGCAGTAGCCTACGGCGATTGACCAGCCTCGGTTGTTTATCAGCTAGCTTTTCCATTATGGTTTCTCAATTGCTGTCACACATCTGCCGTAATCATCTGGCCAGATTTAAGAAAGCTGAAGTAAACAGGAACAACACCGGAACTAGTCCACTAAACGCTCGCAAGTAACTTTTTTGGGTCAATTTTCGCTTGGGGCAGGATTTGGTTGGTTTGCCAAGGTTCAGCCATTGCGATGAGCGTTTCCAATTATCATACAAGATCCACATCATCACATGTAATGATTCGATTTAAAATCCCTTTATTATTATGCCGGTTGACTAATGTAACGCAGCAGTCTATGCGCGTTTGTCGATCGAAACGCGAATTGTCTATTCAATTCATGAGGGACCCACCTTTTAAGCTTTTTCGCCCTCCCAATTTGCTACAAGTGGATTAATACAGTTTTGTTACTAACACCGCAACCTGAAACTAACTCTGACGTGGTTTGTGATGGATCTGCTATCATAATTACCAACCTTGGACTCCAGCCGCCCACTGGGATTGTTTTGCAGGTCGAAATTTCCAGAACGAAAACGTTGCAACCAATAATGCATTGTGTTTTCTTTTGCGACACCACCACCATACACATCATTAATATTTCGAGCCGTTTCTGCAGCACTAGTGCCATGGCGGAACTCGTACTTGTACTTGTAAATGACGCGATATTTTAAGTTTTCCATTTTGTAAGCTGAGTGACCCAAAGAAAAAACCAAGCACATGTATTACGGTTTTCGAAAAACAAATGCATGAGTGAATAGCCGTATAAATTTGAAATTGAAATTTATAACCAAAGTGGCCAGTACGACAAAACGCTAATTTCATATGTAAGAACCTAATATATTTCAGTATTTAAAAAAAAAATGGCTTATTCATAATATGTATAATGTTTTTAAATATAGCTACTCAATAAAAGTTTTATAATTAATATTATAGTTAAATTTTATATTTAATATTTAACAAAAAAATGCAGTGGTTTTCGTCTAAAATGAAACCACTGAGTATTTGACGTTATTGGAACAAAATAATATGAGAAAACGTACGTAAATGTAAATTTCTCGACAACCCGAGAAGACCCGAGAAATTAACCTCGAGAATTCTCGAGACCCGAGAAATTGAAAAGCTCGAGAAATCATGAACCCTAGTAAGTATATACTTACTAAAAAAATTATCTGTGTGTTTCTCTTCGTAATCTCTGATTCAGCTGTACTGGCGGGACAGTAACTCACAGATGGTTATGTTATAAGGAATACAATAGTTTATTTTTATTTTAGAAAGTTATTTATATTAATTAAAAAAAACTTTAATTAACAAAACGTAAGATTCCGTGGTTTAATTTTACATGTAACTATCTTGTAGTTAGATTGATAGATGGATATGATATCCTTTGTTTGCATTGTTGTCTTTCTTCACATTAGGTTTCATACAGTAAGGGGTAGAATAAGCGGATGAATTCATATACACAACTCTCGATTCATTCACTTAACTTGTATAATTATTATATTAATGTAAGAGGAGTTCTAGTACATAAAATACGCATAAGTGGCATCAATTTATTTTTTTTTGTTTTTCATGCAAATCGTTTTTATATATACTTTTGTTGTAAACATAGCTAATGTTATACAATTTTCCTTCTAAGCTTTTACATTATATCTACTTTAATGGTGTTTGTCATTGATATACATAACCGAAGTAAGCTCTGGCGTACGGCGAGGCTTAGCCTAGGAGATTCCATTGTGTTGCTTGTAGTCATTACGAGGCTCTTATCTGTCATTGGCAGCATAATGCCTGAGCCGAACAATACTGTAACTCATACACCTTGGGCGATAATAGATCTTCGTTGTACGCTTGAATATCAGCTATTCTACGTTTACACATTGGATGCTTGTACATGTAATCGCATTTAAAATTCTAATCTTAATACTCTATTACAAAATACTTCTTTTTACTAATGTTTTGTGAATAGTTACTTATATAAATTAAAAGTAGAAAATTATCATTAACGTTAAAGAAAGGTTAGGTGAAACGTCCATGACTCGTTAATAAACTTGTTATTTTTTTCGGGGAAGCAAACTTAACGAGTAGTAAGAATAGTTTAAAATGTTTGTTTAGGTAAGTGTCTTTGTGACTTTTTATTTACATACGTCTGTATATAAAATCTCATTTTACTTGCACAGTAATTAAACAACTTGTAATTATTTATATAAACACTAATACTAATACGAGGCTAAATTAAGTATCGTTGACATTCACTTAGCTATACTACAATGTTTAAGTCAGCTGACTTCTCAAAAATGTTTTTTTTTTATTTTCAACAAAGTACAGCTGACCGTCTATTTGAGAGTCGGATGTCATTCGTCAATGCCTTTATTGACGCAGACAGGACTAACTATTGCTTAACTGATTTATTGCAGGCTTAACTTGTTTTCTTTCGAAAGTCGTACACTTGGATTTCTCTGGCCTTCTTTGTGATGGTTGCACAATATGATTGTCTGTGTTCTGTGTCCATACGGAACGTTCAATTGTTTCGAGGGACCGATGGGTGGCACCCGGTTTTCTTATCACATATTAAATTCGTTCCGACTTTCTTTAAAACCAGTAAATACAAAAGATGCCGTCTGTACTTATAAATGTGTCTAACACCCACCCGCCGCGTGAATGTGCCTTGGAACTTGCATAAAAGGGATTCACTTTAAAAACTAGAGTCGTAAATTTGACTCCTGTGACATGTTAAAGAAGTGAACTGCTTATTTCGTTTGTTAACAATTATATAGTATATATAAGTATAGCTAATATTCTCGTTTTAATTTACAATCACTATCTGAAATATTGATACGAATATGCTACTTATACGCATTTACAACAAGAGCATTCGATGTTTTAGTAGTTCCTTAAAATGTTTTAATGTATAAATGCTGGGATTATTAAACTGTATAAAATTTTTATTGGCATCCGCGATTTCATCTATTTTTTTTCACACTATCTTCACGTCAAATTTCATTAAAATCCGTTTTGAGGTTTAGTTGTGAATTAAAACCAAATATACTTAGCTTTTATAATTTTAGTATGAATACAATCATAGTTTTACGAAGGAGCCGGACCAGATATTGTATTTTGTACGTTTTTGTTAAATGATTTTATGATCTTTCAGGTCCATGGTAGTCCATAAAATTTTACAATATCTCTAATTTAGGACTTAGCATGCCACTCAGTGATGAATGGCTATTGTGAAACACAATATTGTACCTGCGATAAAACAAAGACGATATAAATTTCCATAACTTTACATTTATGGTCGTAAATTATTTTTAATGATAAATCAAATGTTATATATATTGTTTTTAAAATGTTTACGATTCTAATAAAACTACAAGTTCTAACAAATGTAGACGAAAACAGTTTTGTGTTATATGCACTGTTACTGTGTTACCTATGGTTTCAGGTCGATTTTCTTATATGCGAGTCAACAATACTTATATATAATATTTAGTCTTAAAATTTTATAAACATAAATTTTGGATATATGAAATTGCCAATGAATACTGATGTAACTAACTTTTGGTCAGTAATAAAATAAATAGGTATACATATGTGATATTGTCTGGAATCGCTGCGTTTTATATTACAAAATTGTCCCATAAATTTTAAAAGTTGTATTAGATCAGTTACAATAATAAATATTAGTACAATATCTACAGCTAATTCCTTAGTAAGCACGACAATGGGGCATCGAAAGGCGAGATCATACGCGCGTTGACCTCCGCAGCCGCCTCGACGCGGAAATAATACGGATTACGTAAGCTGAGTCGAACATTTTTTATTGCTCCATTAAATGAGGCACACCGTCGACGTTGGGTGGAGAGCATTTTCTACAACAAATAAACGATCCAAAGTAACATCCATGATACGGCCATTACTCGTCCTACTGTTAATTGCTATGGATAATTCCGGAACGTTTGAAAATGTGGCAAGACATTATTTACATACTCATTTGTTTTACTTGCAGCACGTAGAATTAATTGTATTTGTAATTGTTATATAATTCTTTATATAATTATGTAATTGTACACAAGTTGGAATCCTTGAATAACATAATAATTCTGTAGATTTTAAAACGTCGAGTTACATTCATGGCGTTGTTACCTATAACATCTCGAGGAGTACACCGGATGCGTCTGGTCGCTGCTCACATGGGCTCCAGACGGACGAAGCAAAACGAAACGTATGTTCTCAATCGTTCCCACAGAAGCGTATCCGAGGGGATCGAGTCAAGGTTGTTATGCGAATCTAATAAAAACACTTGGAATTGTGCATTAAAAACTAGGCGTCATTACAATATTGAAGTTAATTTATTTGCTTCATGATGAATCGGTTGGATTTTCTCGGCATATGGCAGGTGCACTAGAGACCTGAACTCGGCTAGACAACATTTTATTTCCTTTCATTCAATGTCTGTGTGTTTATTTTTTATGTTACATACGTGTATTATTAACACTGTCTGGATGGATATTATATTAGCCATGAAGATTGTTATGGGTTACAATTATAATATTATTTTCAGTGTGTATTAATGTGTCTATGATATTAACTCTGATGTCCATAATCGTAATTTTATGATTATGATATTTTTAAATACTACTATGATATCTTTAAATAATTGCAACTAAAATAATATACTGATATTGACAGAGCTTGTTCTTGTCATTGATCACATTCTTCGGAGTTCTACTCCCTAGTGTGCTGACACATATTTGGAAATTTTATGCAAAGTGTAAACTACACAATTTAAGCCTCATGTTTAAGATAGAAAGTAGCGCCAGTGTCAGAGAAGTTGCAGAGTAATCGTTTGTTAGAATGAAAAGTGAGTATGAGTAAAGAAAGTGTTATAGGTATATGAATGTAAAAGGTTATAAGGGAAAGACATGCATGGACTGTGTGAAAGACAATATGGCAAGAAAGAGTGAATAATAAGATGACTGCGAACGCGAACATGGATGAATGGAAGAGAACAAATGAATGGGCTAGGGAAGACTGAGATGATGTTTATATATGTTTTTTTTAGTTTTTCGTTAATAGTTAAGATTTCGTATTTTAATATTGTACTTCGATATATTAAATTTAGTATCCTGACGACATATAATTTAGGACTCCCACCCCATGTCACATATTGTCACACTTTATTGATATAGTACTTTCCTCCCCCTCAACGTGTGACGTAATTTATGGATGGCCCCCTAACATCCATTAGCGAACATCGATTCGGACTATAACTAGTCTGTAAGGATATAGAATATCTCGTAGAAATCTAGACTATTTCTAAGAACGTCGCCATGTGTTCGTTCTATACAGTTTTTGCTAATACGATATCACTATTCAAGTAAATTATCCTTTTTCAACACTTGTGGAATAAAATATTGAATTCCAAAGTTCTTAAGTCTAAATATCTACTCTTGGTAATCTGTAAGATCTACTCTTGGTTGGTAATGTAAATTGGATTTAAACTGTCATTTATACTATCTATAATATATATTACAATAAATAATTTGTAGCAGATTTACAAAACTGCTCGGCCGATTTTTATGAAATATTGTGTGTATATTCAGTAAATCAAAGACCTAAACTATTTTTACCCTAACCCTGAAAAATATTTAATTCAAGCATTTTTGTCATTCGGCATTAAATACATATAAGTCTAAATTTTCACCTACTAGCATCAATCCCTATTTTTTAATATCGAAATTAGTACATACTTCAATTTAAACGGCAAAACCACGTTAGTCGGGTTAGCTAGTATTACTATTATTCTATTTAAGTAGAACATAAGTAGATATATAACATAAGTAGCTTCAGCTTTTTCCTTGCTGTCACTTTTTTTTTTTAATATTTGGATGTGAAGCTGACGTTGAATTCTTTAATTTGTGCTCAGATGCCATGCTTTTTAAAGAGTTCTAAAGCCGTTATTCTTGTGTATGACCACTGTCTCTTTCCGTCAAGTTAACTATCACCTCTTTAATGTTTCCTGTTGTCTTTATAAAAATTAATATAATTAATAACCTAGGACAATTCAGAAAGTGCCATCTAGTCCCAAATTAAGCAGACTTATGCTATGTTTACTCAATAAGTGATAAAAATACTTTTTTAAAAATCCATATTTTATTTAACTTTTTAATCGGGTCTTAACGTGAAACATTTTATGGCAAATAAAGGTATTTACCTCTCTCGACATTTCGACTAGGTTGCACTAGCCGTGGTCACGAGCTGACTAGCTGACTGATTAGGTGACAGCAGTTTTTTCATCTACCGTCACTAGATTGTTTAACGAAAATTCGCGACACACAGCACTCACGGTATCCGTACACTTCTTGACTATTGATGCTACTGAACTTTGCTTGAATTTATTTATGACTGGATTCCACGCAGATGATAATTTTAAGCCATCCTCTCTGTTGAAATTGGGATGTTTTTTAATTTCAATCGCCTCCCGGACCATATACACGTGGCTATTATAAATACAGAGTGACCTAGAAATGGAATAAAGTATGTTTCATACTAATTAGGGCTTGTAAGCGTAACTAATTTATGCCATAGTGTAGATGTCTGACTATAAGCAGAAAAGATAAGCTAATGAAATGTGTCGCGCTGCGGGTACTTACTGTGTAATGCACTTACAAATTACTTTGTAGGTATAAGGCTCATGTTAATGTACTTACGATAATCAAATTTTTTATATATATTTTTGTAAGGGCAAGGATCATGTGTGAAAAATAAGTATAAGTGTGATGTGTTCATAATATAATTCAATCAATTTATTTATTATTGTTTGACGTGTTCTTATTAATTTTATTTAATGGTATGGCGTGGTTAGAATATAATGTGACAACGGTAACGACCATTATATTATACCAGAAGTATATAGCAAGGAAGGATATTGAACATGAAGCTGACGTGACGCCGAAGTGACAGATTTATCTTTATCTTTTATGGGATGACTTGTTAAAAGATAGATTGTGTTCATATTTATAAACTAATACTTATAATAATATATAATAATATTTCTTCTTAATACTTAAAAGTTGTTTATTATATAGCGAAAAAGAATGTGTGCAATTCGGTGAAGCCAATGCTTCGCGTGTTGTGCTTCGTGCCGTGTCGGACATTCACCTGCCCCGGGTGCCTGAGTTTGAGATATTTAGCTATTCAAGGGTGCATAATGAATGAAATCAAATTTTATTTTGAACAACATTCAAATATTGTGTTTATAATACCAAAACATAATAAATAATAAACATGAAAGTAAAAGTCCAATGTTTATTTATACACTAGTTTGAATCTCTAACATCTAATGATATTATACAATGAGAATGACACCGATTGGAATCCTTTGACGATTTCCGAGTCTGAGAGAGTCCTTTATCGAGCGACCCCGACCCATATCAACCTCGTTCCCCTCCCATGAATAAATAAAAGCTCAATTTGTAGCTCGCGCGTTTACCGACGCATCGATATAAGCGCCTCCGGTCTAAAATGGACTCCCCTGATGCTCTCACAAGTTTTTTATGTAGAACTAAAACGTACATTCTATAGTTTTATAAGAGGCCTCTTATATTGGATGTTGTCGACTGGGTTATGTAAAACTAATCGCGTTCAAAAGCTGGTCGTTCTTGTTTAGCTTTTTATTGATTTGCGTGGGGACCGTGACTTTTTAATTAATGCTATATACTATAAATAAAAAATATATGCTCGATAGTTTGAGAGATTGTATTCATCCAAATTTATCAATGTAAACTAAAATCATAATTTGTATACCAAAATAAAAGTGTTATGTTGTATAATTTCAGAGTTCGTATTTGTTATGGTAAGGGGATAATGTAATTAACCATTAACGTTGTTAATAACACTTATTAATTATTGGAATTACATTTATTAAGCAACTTAAAAAACTAGGCTCTCAATTAATTTGATTGCCTTTTCTGTGTATAATGTCATAATTTGGTTGATTGTAATGATCGTCTGTATTTATTAAAAAGTTTAATATAAGTTGATAAAAATGTTTAGAAATAAAGGTTTCAAATTAAAAATTCTTTTGTGTATCGGCCTACCGTCAAGTACTTAGTCATAAGGTTTCTAGATTGTACACTAATCGGTAAATTGTACTACGAATGCTATAGAGTCTATATTTTATGCTCGTAAAACAAAGTAAAGTAATCAATACTGTTATTACGTGCGTATTAAAATAAGTTATTATCGCCCATTAAAACCAAATGAATATAAATCTATACACACTTTACTTAAATAAATCTAGCACCATTTAGGCATATAAACTGGATAGAAATAAGTGTCCATATGTAGTAAACCTGTTGATTGCTAGCTATCTGTGCTTCGTATATGTTTCACGCTTTTGCCAGTAGGCAACACTGGTCTTGTAATTTCACATTCTATAATGTACTTGCTAAACTAATATAAAAAACAATGATGTTTTTACAAAACACTTTATTTGATCGCTAATTAATTTAGTCCGATAAAACAGTGATGTGCCGGGTCTCGTCCTAACATTATAAACTGATTTATATTCTTCAATGATAATTTTGTCAGTAGGTGTGAATTATATAAGTATAAATATAACTGTAAGTTATAGCCGCTTAGATTAGCCGCGGACATTAATATACTAGCTTCAGAAAAAGTGTGGTAAAATCGGATGCCATGACTTATAAATAAATAAGTGGCTTCTATTGTAAAAGTAAAAAAAGCAACATTTAAGTTATGCTGTTTCTAGTGCAAGCTAACTATAATTACAATATCCAAGACTGATGTATTGGTTTTGGGTTATTTTTTTCATTTATAAAACGACATCGCTGTAAAGGCAAGATTTATAATTTCCACTCCATATTTGAATATTGTTATAGAAGTGTAGATATAGTCGTTGATAGGGTAACTCCAGACGATATATTCAATTTCATTGTTTACACTGACAAGGCTCATTTTGTTAACAGGGGGAATTGACGTTGACGCAAGCCCTCCACGTCACCTAATAGGGTGTTAACATGTACATAGATAACCCAATCCTGTTTGTTGTTTCCTTCATTGAATTAACATTGTCATGATTGTTACCAATTTAGTCCTTGTAATATGTTGAATACTTACCGATATAGACATAAGCCCAGTTGTAAAAAAACTAACGTTGTTACTTATACTTTGATACAAGTGGTATTTTTATTCTAGATTTTATTGTTGGTTTGTGTTCTATGTAGGATGTTTATTAACCACCTGTTGAGTTATTTGGGGTAAATGGGACTAAAATAACATTTCAGTCGAAACAAATTGGTAGGGTTGTCCTCTGTAACGGCAAATGGGGCTATAGTATGCGAAGGAAGTTGTTGGTGAGTCATATAGGGAAACCCTTTCGTGACTCAACTTATTATTGTATCGCGCGCTTAGACTTGCGCTCTCTTATATTATTGATAATATTGTCGTTTTGTGTACACACATTGCCGAACTGTTTTAACCGTTTGCTCATAACCCATTATGAGCATTAAGTCATTGACTTAATATGAAAAATACTTTAACCGCTTACACTACAAAGCCTTACAATATTATATAACATGAGCGCACCTTCCTAAGTTGGTTTTATTAAGTGGTCGTGGTCAAGATTTGTTAACTAGTTTATGATTTTCAGAGTATCCGCTGTTTGTCTACATTGATTAATTTTTAGAGCAATCAGGTTGCGAAAATTATTCCTTTTTTAGTTTATCTTATTTTATGTCTATATGGGATTTTTTTCTAAATAACTACTTTTTTTGGGTGCTAGTCCACAATTCATTTGCGGTACGATATTTGTGGTATTCAAAACGCCTTACAGTTTAGTTAGGTACAGTTAGTTTATAGTCTAGTTTAACGAAAGAAATATAATATTAGAAATTACTAAAAAATGTTTACGTATAACATATTTCCCAATCGAAACTGTCGACATATTCTGTATGCGTTCACATTGGATTAGCGCCAAAATATTCCTTCATAAAAAAAGTAGAATGACTGTCGCCAGCGATCATTAAGTAAACAAGAGTAATCGCTATAGTTTTGTGAAGTTTTGTTAAACGACACCACGTTTAATGATCGTAAGATTATTGATTTTAAAGTTTTTGATAAACTTTAAGTGGAGGATATTCTGAATTCAATAGTATTTTATAAATAGGCGATCTATGTTTTAGAGGTCCATCAAAAGGTCGTCAAACGCTACGTGTCCAGTATATTAAAAATGTCGGATATGTCGAAACTTCCCTGGTGTTACATGCCTTTGTGCCATACGAACATAGACGTAGTAAAATTAAAATAAATAGAAACTTGCATTTGTTATAAAGTTATAGGGGAGTAGAAACAGAATCCTGAAAATGATCTATGCGTGATCCTGAATTACGGAATTTTAATTGAATGTTGATTGAAGCATACCTATGCTTCAATCAACATTAGTTATAGTTATTCCTTGGTAATTTTAATTGAATGTTGATTGAAGCATAGGTAGTTATAGTCATTTCCTTCCTTGTTCGTTGTCTTCCGAATATGATGTTTCTCAGGTGCATGATAAGTTAACCAAGTCAAACTCCCTACACTCGGTCCGATGATAGTGATCCATGTATTAGAATGGCTATTTACCTTCCTCATAGAATCTTGTACCTATTATGTCAAAACCTTAACGATCCACAGACTTGGTTTTGTTTTTACTGACATTTTTTTCTAATATATGAAGTAAACATTCAACAATTTTATCTGAAAAAAAAATATTACAAGAATAATACAACATTTTTGTTACCTTTTGATTAATTTACTTCCTTGTTGTTCTCTAAAACGCTATATAAGTGGCGTTACGATTACTATTTTCTACACTACCTAATTTATTTTCATACAGTAATTTATTTTCTTAGAAATATGGTTCAATATAATCTTAGTCTTATTCTTTATACTTCTGGCATTGCTCGGGTGACCAAGGAAGCCTATGGACGTCTGAAACACCAGGGGTGTCATATGAATGGATTGTTAGTAATGTTGACTGATGACCCCATAGCTAGCAATGTACCATGTCAGGTTGACCTCTCGTTAATAGTTATCATTTGCTCATTGCTAGCTACATAGCTATAGCTAATGTTTTCCCCTGGTAACCATCGTGATACATTCCTGTTGAGTTTGTCACGCTGGGATGACTGACCTGACCTGACCATATCATCCTCCGCTGATGCCCCGCCATCGCAAACCATTAAAGCCGGCATAGATCGTCGAAAGTAATGTTAGTCTATTTGTTTATCGATTTTGCCCGTATATTTTTTTATTTGTTTCAGTGTAGGAAAGTAATTTGAAAACTAGTTTTAGATGTATAATTGGCTAATGGCTGCTTTGTTTTTATTAAAAAAAATAATTATAACAATTTTCGGTATTGGCTATTTAAGTATTAGTCAGAAAAGAAACTCCTTGGTCCATAAGTTTTTTGTTTTGGTCACTAGTTCCCTGTTTTGCTTATTTAAACTGAAAAATAAAATATTGATAACATATTAAAATATGTAACAATAGCTGTTTCGTGTGATATAGAAAACTATCATTTCATCTAATACTTATTTGTATTAAATGCATAACCAATAAATATTTTAAAATTCTCAAGGTAAAATATTGATTGTGAAAGTTATAATAAGATGTAGTGTAGGTAGCTGATAAGAAGTTCACAAGGTCTTCTAGTATATCTATAAAAATAAACAAATATGTGATAAGTATAAAGTTTTGTGGCCAATTCAATTTATATAACAAACTGCCCAACACATTGGCTTATAGGGCGAAAAGCTAAACGCAAGGTGCGAGAGGGTTTGCGTGTTCAGTCATTATTATAAGCAGCTGACGTAAATATTCCCCCAAACATTGCAAGCGATTGCAAAAAGCTCACGCTTGTTGTACGAACACTGTATATTATAGTGGTCGAAGCCGCAGACACCGCGCATGAATAAAAAAGGCGGGTAAACAAAAATCTTTTTTGTGGTCGCGGTTTACCTTTACCCGGGTGTACCAGACCGTGAACAATCGGCGTGTATTATCATCACGTGGAGCATTCATGAAAGAGGTTGTTTGTATAGCGAATCGAGATGTTATAAAGTTTCTACACGTATACGAATATTCAGTCGACTAGTATCTATTCCAAACTAATTATAACTTTCATATTGTTTTGTCCATTGAGATTCGGTTAGTAGATGTTGGGTAAGTTTATATCGTGAGTGTATTGTATTATAAGATTGTTAATTTTCCTTCTTTTGAGAATATGTATATATTTAGTTCTTTGTTTCTATACGCTGTTTTTGCATTTGTTTACTACTCTTTTTTTTGTACAATATAGTATATCTTTAAAGTATATTTTTTTGTACAATGTAAGTTTATTTTATTTTTATATATATATGTAATTGCAAACTATTTTTATATTTCTTCAAAATAACATAAATTAAGCAATAACTTCTATCAATCAAAATGAATAAGTACACAGATAAAAAAATAATGTAAAATGTATACCTACATTTAAACAGCGTTTAATGCAAGTTATCTTAATATTTTTAAAATTATCTTTTAAGTAAGTTTGGGCTAAGTCAGCATACAGATATAAAACAGTTTATTATTATGACAAGCAGTCATAACAATTTATATGTATCCAATAATCGTTTTTTACGTATGTCTATGTTGAGAATCGCTTATTCAGATGCAATGATGTGTGGTAATAGGGTCTAGAAATTAAATATCGATTGACTGGGCAACAGTCAGCTAGCCGCGTGATTAGTCTGGAGCGCCGCGCTGCGCCCCAGTCGAGCGCGCACACGCTTGACTAAAAGCTTTTGCATCGTTCGCTTTTCACGAAATAGGCTTTCAATCGTTTACACGAATCACTGCATTACTCCCTTGGTGCTCACCGAGCACTATATTAATTAAGTCTCTGCTGGCTGGTCATGTTATTAAGTACCAGTGTGACTTGTATAGGTAATTAGGTACATCAATTGTGAGGAAAACCGGTTTAGATTAATATTTCAGATAGTATATCGATGCAGTACTTACTTGTCGTCTGTGTAACGTTTAATGTCTTGTATTAATTAATTTGAAATTTAATCAGTCTGTATAAAGTCTCTATACGGCACTAATTATCCATATCGATGAGAAATTATCGATGATGTTTAAAGGGGCGACGTACTTGTATTTAAAGATATTATTAATGATGTTTAATGTTTTGTATTTTCTTGTTGCAGTCCTAGTGGTACGGCGCTAAGCACTCTACCACAGCTCAGGGATTATCTTCAGACGACGGGGACTTGTAAATGTGGACTACCCTGTCCTTTGAGACCGGAGACTGCCTTCAGCTTCGATCATAAGGTACATTGTATTCAGTTTACTTTTAAATTGAAATTAATTAATTCAGTTAGGTGCATGTGACACCATAAATGTTTTACACATATAATATTACACGCTATTTAAAAGTAGTATCTCACAGTGTTGTGGATTTTTCTCAATTGAACATTTTAATTATTTCTTCATGGAAGACCATTGTTTCCATTATTCATTAAATTCATCGAAGACTACAAAAAAAAAAATAATCGATATTCTGCACTGACTAACATCGATAAAACGGGTTGCATACCATAATTTTTTATTTCTATTTGACGACTGATGACTGCTGCCTACAAGTATAATGTGTTATACATATAAATACTGCTTGCAGCAGTCATTAATTATAGCTATTCTTTTAATTGTTAAGAGGGTTTTGGAGCAGTTTGCGAGTCATCACGTGGTAAGTTAATAATCGCCTGTCTTTAGAGACTAGACATGTTAATGCATATATGTATAATTGTTTCGTTTTTACGGTTAAACTATAGCGATAACCTAAAGCGGGGATGGAAGCGGGCCAAGTAACGTTATCAAATAATTTATACGACCGATGTCGCTGGTTTTATACAAATAAGAAATTTCTTTCCTGCGTATTAGACCTACATATTCGTAAGTTTTTTTTTATTATAAACGTGAATTGCATTGGACATATGATGCAGTACAATTGCTTAACAATGAGAATAGGGTATTAATATTATTGTATTACATCTCTCTATTTAGTTTATTTTATATTAGTAATTGGTACAAACATATTTAATCGACTGAAATATAATTAATACAACAGTCTAATCAATTTATATATGAAATATGAGCATATGATTATTAAAGATGTGGAACACGAATTACTACTTAATCTAACCTTAAGTTTTGACTCATAAGACCTATAAATCTTTTTAAATTCTGAATATTCTCACTCTTCATGGTGACTGGCGTAGTCAGAACTCATTTCCATAATAACCATGTATACCGTTGCAGATTTTTTTCAATATGTGATAATATTTGTAGGGTGATATTTATAAACATGTGTCCCATGTATCAATCTGAACAGCGACCCTTTATTTGGTAAGCGATATAGGACAGTAAACTGAATAATCTAATCTGTCAAGCATACCGTTTTAAATGCTAAACATTTTATTACCAACGCATATACCAACGTTTTTCATGCATTGTATAGTTTATTTATATGTTTGAATGCAATAAATATTAAAGATGTAACGAGTGAAGGGCCGTGAGGTCGCAAAGAAGGCGAGTCCGAGTCGAGACATTATAAATTGGGCCAATTACCATGTTAATGTCACCTTGACACATCATGCGGACGATATACGACTATACGAATAACCAATGTCTATTACCAACTCGTTTAATATTATCTCATGTTCTTTTATCTCCTATTCTCTTTACACTGTTTTGATGTCATTGTGAAAATAGAATTGACGATATGATGCATCTGATAGGTAGTTTACTGTATGCTATAAATTACTTGTTTTAGGTTTTTCTTTCAATATAAACTTACGATAGGAGGACCAACTTAAGACTACAATAGTTTTTTATCTTTCAATTAATTTTATTATATTAATATACATAGAGAGACAGCAAAAAATTATTACTCTAGTTTCTGACTTTGTCCTAGTCGGGTTAAATAAAGAAAGGTTGGGGCACTAACTGTTGAGCTTATGTTGAGAGGTTATACAGTATGGAATTCTTCAATAGAGTTAGAATCTTTATATGGTTCAAGTCGTCGTTTCGAGATTATATTATTATATGATTTTAATTAACATTCATAATTATTTATTGTAGTAAACATGAAGCTTATTTTGATTCTAGTACAGTAAATATAAATATATAATATGCAGTTCGCATAACACTTGTCCATTTTATATAATATAAATGTTATAAACAAAAACATCTGTTGTTCATTTATGAATACTCATACGCAGATTATGTTAAAGATTACACTGTCAATATTTGTTCCGGTTGAGTATACGAGACGGTTAGAGCAAGTGATACAGTACCACATGAAGATGCGAGGTTACATAATTCTACGCTTGTTCATTAGAATGGAAGCGAGTTACATACATATAATTGTAATCACAAAAGTCCTTTTATGCAGACATCTACAATGAATAAGTTACAATATATTAAAATATATGTTTCAATGAAAATTGTACAAGAATATGTTTGTTTATTTTGGAAGAAAATACATCAGGAATAGTTAGGATTCGTTTAGGAACTCTAGTTGTTGTTATCCCGTAAGATCATCGATATACTTTTTATATTATACTGTCCTCGTCCCAGTATTCTTCGCAATGGTGTACATAACATAAATCGTATGATTATACATGTATGACATATAATACATCCAGAATATACTCTATACTACTATAAATAATCGGAGAAACTCTAACAACCGACAAACGTGAACCTAGTAATAATGACATTGATAATAAAAGAATAAGGGAATAAGATTTTTCTAGTTACGTATAGGTTAATCATTCTTGGTTTAATATAGCGTATGACTTTGTATATTATGGTTATTACAAAAACTAAAGCTCTCTCTAAATTCTTTACTTATATGTAATACTTTACTTTTGATCGATATTGGTATATTATTATCATGTAATATCCATATGATAATAGAGTCGTTTACAATTTTCGAATATACTCCAATACCTATATACCAGTGCATAAGAAATGAATTCGAAATAAAACAGATATTCTATTGTAATGTAGAGAGCGACGTGTAGTTGATTGATTGTTGTATTATATGACAAAAAAATAAATCCATGAGATTTGGTAAAATATTTATTTTCATATTTTAATTTAAAATGAAAGGCTACAAAGTTATATAGAATGAATTACTGTGACGCTTACTGCTCACAGTCCACGTGCACATGTACTACATGATAACAGGACTGCCATTAAACACAACCGACCTACTGCTGACCACTATTTATTAAGAACACACTAGTATTGCCCAACAAGTGAAGCTTTATGTTATGTTAGTTGGCCCAGTTTGTATCCAATAGTATTTCTGTATATTTAATCATAATATATTAGTTGTAATGTTATAAAGATTTGTAAATTTATTGTCTATATTTATAAAGAAACACTTCGTAAAATACTGGACATAAAAAAATACAACACACAAACAGATATTTTGTACAAATGTTGATTAAATATATTATTATATTATACACAGATATTTTAATGGTTTCTGGGAATTCATACGAGTAAGGTAGTTTCATGTGGGCGAAATTTGCTGTAATTTGTAGTAATTCTTCTTGAAATATAAATATAGTATAAACTTGACGAGGCCAAAAACTGTCTGTTTATCTGTTACTATGCTAGGGTTTCATGTAAAATGGGACTTAGGATGAAGTTTTCGCAGAATGTGTTGTAAATTTTGTATTTATTTGTTATTGCCATTTGGTACTATCCATTGACGGCGATCTGCAAATCTATACACTCACGAAATCGCGGGTACCGCTAATTAAATAAGAAGACATAATCCTATGTATTAAGTGATATTTTAAAATGTTTAAATTATTGCAAAATAGCAGTGTCGTCTTAATTATGTAGCCCTGTTGATAAGCCCATCATGGGGATCTTTATTCCGAGACCACTATATCTATAGATATTTTCTGGTATATATTTTTGAATACTTTCTAAGCGTAACTATAAAGTGCATCAACGGCATACATGCATCTAAAATTTTGTCTCGTCAGTCCAATCCAATAAAGGTGAGTTGTAGTTGCAGGCGTGCAACGGACAAGTTAATTCTGTCAAAGCTTGCTGCGACCTCCTCGCTTCGCCTTTGTGTGCACTTGAAATGTACAAATTGCACCGCGGCCCGTAGGGAGGAGGTCGGTGCACTCGCCTCCTATCCCACACTCCCGCTCTCTCATCGATTCCTCTTTGTTCCGAGCATTCGTCTTGAGATGCACTCGGTGAGATCTCGATTTCACATTCAGTCTGAGTAGTGAATTGATCCACTCGTACTCGTATCTTTACGTTCTGTTAGCACGGATGCGATTTTATGGACGTAACAAGTTCTTGAACTTGATGATGGTTGAGATTCCAATCGAATATTGAATTTGGAATACTAGTCTGGTTAGTCTGGACTCGTCTCTCTGAAGTCGTTTTGGTATCAGTAGCTGTATGAATTTATGATATAACAAATTACTCCCATCTATTTTAGACTGATATATTACATAAATGGTAATGTTGATCTGATCGTACAGTTTTATCGTATACCAATATAAAAGGGATTGTTTAAAAATATATGTAATTATTTTGTGTTGTAAATATCTTTTTTAATTACATTATAAAATTTTAGATACTGGTTAAATTATTCTTACATAATGCGTCCATCAAAATTATTCAAACGTTGATAATTTCAAAATTCTGACTTCACATAGTAGTTAATTATCTTCAATTATAATGAACGTTAGTCATGAAGGGCATCATACCGGTGATTGACATGCTCTATTGTTCGGCTGTTTGTACTACAATCTGTAACAATAGTCTATTCATATACAAAATTCGTAATTAGTATGATATTTAAACTGAAAGTTTAAAAACATTAGGTAAAAAATATAAATTACCAGTTAGTTTAAGTACGACTTGCATGGAAAATAGCCTATTTTACTTGGTATAACCAAATGTTAAATTATACCTGATTTAATTTTTCAAATACGTCACAGGGTTAAATCATGATAAATATAATCTTTCCTCTTCATAATTTTGTATAGACTAGCTGGTGCCCGCGACTTCGTCTGCGTTTCCGTCGTTTTTCGTAAAATAAGTAGCCTATATCCTTCCTCACGGTTCAGTGGTTTTGATGTGTTTTCTTAACATTTCCCTTCACTGCTCTACTCCTTTTGATCGTAGCGTGATGAAAAGTATACTATAACTAGCCCAGCAGTATGAAGATTAATTGTACCAAGTTTCGCTAAAATTCATCGAGTAGTTTTTGTTTCTATAACGATCATACAGACAGACAGACAAAAATTTTACTGATTGTATTTCTGGCATCAGTATCGATCGCTAATCACCCTGTGATAGTTATTTTGGAAATATATTTCATGTTCAGAATTGACCTCTCTATAGATTTATTATATGAAAGAAGATAGATAGATGAGTATTTATTATCTATAACTATTTTAATTATTAAATACTGCATTCTAATTACCATTCAAGTTTATTTATTGATAGTAAGTACGTCTAAGTAATCTAAATATTTAGATTATTATATTTAGAACAAACATTAAAGTATCTTAATCACCTTAACGAAACAGTAAAATTTAAGATAGAATGAACCTTTCTTAAAATCTAAAAACTATAATTTATTTTTAATTTTGTTATTATATACTATGTTTTTTTAATATTGTATAGTTAATGTAATATAACTTGTGTAGTGATAAAGTCTCAACAAGAAGTAAGGCTTAACAGTGGCGGTACACATACAGAAGTATGTGTTTTTGTAGTGGAGAATCATAAAATATCAATATGTTTATGTATATATCAATGTATTTTAAGATTATTAAATATAAAAAAAGTCTAAACCGAAATAAATATTTGCATACTTAATTTTTATCTGGAGATTATTATGGCGGTGATATGCAAAGTTCACAATAATTTTATTGGAATTGTTACACTAAAGCAAGTTGCGTGCATGTTATGTAATCGTAATAAATTATTTTTAGCTTAACACGTCTCAAGTATGTAATCCAGTTAGTGAATAGGTTAGGTAATACGTTATGTACGCATGCAATCGTGTCTAAATAATATAGTATAAGCGTACAGAATATCACCAAACACATTTTTAACTAATATACGATTTTATTTAAACAAGTTTTTCATTTATTCAAGGTCGATATAGTTGAATCATTGATGTCTATATATATGCTTATTTGATCATAACAGGTTTGCGATATGTCTAAAGTTTTTGCTTTGTCGCGAAACTGTTCAGTAAAAAATATTGGGTATATGTCTCGTGGCTTTATATATCTTACTAGACGACAAGGTTAGTGTTGTCTGCAAGATTTTTTGACGTCTTTTATAGGTAAGTGCCTATCTTGTTTACTGACTACGAGTTTTACAACATTCAGTCTACCTAAATATTTGTGCATCAAACTACTGTTATGTTCAATGATAATTGACCAATTGACCATAACGCCACTTACACTCTCATATATTTTTAAAAATTATGACATAGTGATTTACATATGTATACATGTTTCTAGTATGTTATATTTAACATACTAGAAACAGAGAGATATTAGAAAATATCTTCTACTGTTTGCCATATTGTATAGCATAGCGAAAATATTGTATAGGCGAATTGTCCAGGAATTCCAGAATTAGTCGAAACTGGCGACCGTTGTTTCTAGAGTCGTGCGTGACCCTTCAGCGCTAAGTGCTGACACGATATCATCGCGACTACACTGCCAACTACCGCTAGGACGTTCATGGACTATTATACTCCTATTTACGTCTTGTACGATTCTGGGCATAAATTCTTAACTTTTTACACCATTGATGAGCCATGAGATTTATTGCGTGTTGTTTTATTTTCCAACCATCAATATTTGATCTTCACACAGCTTCATATCAAAAATATTTTAAAATAATTTTAGGACCATGTTTGCAAAGGTGGACTAAAACCCTAGAAGAGATAATTTCAAGTAAACCCAAAACAGTGGTATTGTTCTCTAGTCTATAGATGCAAGGGAGAGCTGGACATATAATATGCACGAAAGAAGAGTAAGTTTAGGGATGTCTTCATAAAGAATTAGGGGAAAAATTTATTTACTGCGCCGACACCAAATAATTGGGTAAAGGCAATGCAATGATGATGTACTTATATGAGACCAACTTAGATATTAGTAAAATTTAGGATCCTATATTTATAATGAAATATTAGGAATAGATTATGGAATTTTATTATTTATGTTTTGGTACCTACCTTGTTTATTTTTTGTTGTGATAAAAATAGATAGGTATTATGCATTCCTAACATTTTTTTAAATAAATAAACAGTACTTATATTCATGACTACATACTATAAAATTGTATTGCACCACTATAGCCGCATACGTCAGCCGCGTGCATCAGCTGCAATGGCCGCAAGCCGCGAAAGTCTATTTTTATGATTTTATTATACCAAGTGTAGACTTGTATGTACCTATAATGTACAAAAATAAAAGTCACTGCCGTTATTATCTTTGTCTTTATTAACCCTTTGGGGTCGATGAAATTAACCTAATTTTATTTTTCATTATTTAGGGTCATCCTAATATTCGTATAAAAGGATTCTATATAATATAATCGCCACAAGGCATCAAACTCTTTTTTTCCCTTTAACATACCGTGCTACTTTCAAATTAGGGTAGTTCCATTCTAGGCTAAATCGTACTGTTATGATTTTTCACTTCTGCATTTCCCTTTTCATTAAGATCGGTCATAACTCAATTTCAAATGTTTGCGTCAATTATCAATATGTAATTAAAATTAAACCATTTTCACAACTTTTACTGATAAAATAATCCTTATAGTGAACTAAAACTTTAATCTTGCAGTAAGAACCTCTTCAAATTATCAATCTAAATGTGATTTTAATGACAAATAAACATTTAGAAACTTCATGAAATATGAAGCCAATGTAAAATATTGCATTTATCGTTACATGCTGAAATAACAAAACATAAAATGTAAGTGGATATAATAATGTATTTTAGACAAAATATTGTATTTTTCTTTTGACTCAACAGAATGCAAACGTTGCGAGTCTTCGGTATGAAAGCTCTTAGGGCTGCAATATTTTAAATTTCATAATGTTTCCCGTCGTTTGTCATGTAAACGATCTCTCGATTTATCTCAAGTTGTTGCGATGGAATCTCATTGTCTTGTCTTCAACAACGAACAAAGAAATGTTGTTCCGCATAGCAACAGATACAAGTGACATTTAAACGATCGATCGAGGTCATGATCTGTGGATTTTATGGTCTTGTAAGATATTAACCAGAATCGTTCGTGAATTTATTTATTATTAATTAATACCATTATATCGAGTACATTGTATTGAAGCAGCATTATTACATAGCTTACCATTTCTTACTTGCCATAGAATTTTATACCAGTTATTTCGTTAAATAAAACATTGTGGCAATAGGAACTTTAATAAAACAATATTTGATTTGTTTAATTGCTTACTTGGGGAAAAGGGGAATGTTAGTATTCCCGACTGTTAATCGTATAGCTAGCAATGTACCATGTCCGGTTGACCTCCACGCGGTTTTCCTGAAAACCATCGTGATAAATTTTTGTTGAATTTGTCCCCAATGGATAACTGACCTGACCACCTGACCTATCATCATGCGTAAACCGTTAGCGCAGGCGGTTAGACCATTCCATTTATATCCATTAAAAAAATGCTTACTTAACTGACGAACGTTAAGCAGGGTCCATTAATGGAACTAATAATCATAGAGCCCTAAGGTTATTATAGAAACCAAAGGAAAATTATACTAATTGATATTATAGAAATATTGTTTTATACATATTTCAAAAATGTTTAGTTTTTAAAATATATTATATGTACTTACATACATAAAATAATGTTAAACTATTATCTTGTCTTGCTTAATCTTAATCCCTCTTTAGCGCCATGATAGAGAATGCCATTAGGCATTAAGACCGCCATGTATATAATTTTGTGTTTGCAAAAGAATAAATAAATCATTTATAAAAAAAAAGATATTTATTAATAACGTTTAAGAGTTTCTCCACTTCGAAATGTTGCAATATTTTGGTTACAACAAAATAAAGCACAAAGAAGAATAATTACAGCTAAAGAGATTTGTTGTAAAATAAACGTTCAGTTAGTTTCTAAATGCCTTCCAACTTTCCCACACAGTAAGGTGAAAGTGGCGACCGAGCGCAGGCGCAGGGCAGTACGTAACATTTTGATTTATGTGTACTTAAAAGTAAGAAATAGATATATTGAAGTATAGCTATACAGATCATTGGGTATTTCTAAATATAATATTGTGTGGGTATAGTATTATTGTTGTTGGTATATATCTTCCTTTGCTTTATTAGTTATTATATATCCTTTAGCTAATAACGTATTTCTTTCGATATTATTTCTGTTTTGTAACATGATTAATTTTATCTTTTTACTTTACTTTGTAAAAAGTTAAAAGAATATATTTATATATTTTCTTTTTTATTTTCATATGATTGGTCTTTTAGTACCTACCTATCGAATACATTTCAAATTTGAAATATATTTATATTTTATATTTGTACGAATTCATCCTAAAAACACTGTTAGTCTTTTGGTAGTACGTTGAGTTGAAAATATAATAATTACTTAGTTCTGTTAATTACCGTATTATTACTTCTCAACGGTCAGTTCATTATGTCAGCAGGGGTGGTTCCCACAAAATAACTAACACGCGTCAGTTAAACTGCATGCATATGGCACAATAAAACGTATGTACTTATGTACGAACAGTACGAGAGACACGCTTCGCCGCGTCGATGCATGGTAAGATACGTAACTAGCAGCGCCGTCGGCTTTGTCTACAATCTACAGCATTGTTTATAGGCTATTGTAAGCCCAGAGATCAGCTCCCGATGTAGAATGGAGCCATATACAATGACAAGTCGTAGGTGTCGTTATCTAGTTGTGGTGCGCTCTGCTAGTCACTTTGACAATTTATTTATATTATTATTACTAATAAATATGAATATTTTATTACTATTTTGAACGGACATCAAAAGAGAGATAAATATAATCAATTTTGATAAATTGTTTAATTAAACGTAGGAAGTTCTTGTTTTTAAAGTTCTGTTACCCGTTTAAATTACCCGTTTTTACAGCCGCGTATTTTTCTGGAACTGTATGGATAATTGAATTGGAATATAATATACATGCACTTTTACTTGGGAGATTAGCAATCTTATTAAAGCATAATACATGTTATTGTATTAAAACATGTGCAAACAGGTATGTCAGTACTTACAAAGCTATACGCGAGTATATAACAATATATATACCTATTCAGTTTTAGTACGTGTCATAATAAGAAATATTTAAGTAATTGCTTCGAGTATTCGTAAACATAGAAAGTTTAGATGTGTTTATTTTTTCTTTCCTTAAAAAATAAAAGTGGTATTATAAAAAATATTCTAGTCTATATAACGCTACAGTAATAAATGCAGTTATATTGTTCTTCGTAGTTAAATTATTTTGTAATGAACGATATACAGTTATGTGTACTGTTTGTAGAGATACAAAACTAAATGATATAAATATGTTGGGTGTTCCATGATAAACGTCACCCCATGGTACGATTTAGGTCAAGGTTGCCGATATTCAATATCACAAACACAATACGACCCTCACCCCAAATGCTACTGTTGCAGTACTTGAGTTTGAACCGCACGAGTAATTGTAAATAAAAGTGTTTTAGTGAAACCTTATTTTACTTTTTAAATAACAAAGGATATAAGACGTCTACTTATTTCAGGTTTCCATTATCCAAATGCCATTGAAACGGGTATAACATTTATATATATATATAAGGGCCTGTTTTTATAATGTTTTCAAATATGTTAATTGAAATTATAAATAGGCTAAGCCTTGTTTCGTATAAAATTTGGCATAGAAAAGGTCGACAAATTAATGACTGCGATTAATTAAAGATTAATCTTTTATTTCTTGTGTATTGTTTCCTTAACGGCGGCCCTTCTGTTGATATATATTTCTCTTTTTACGAGAGTATGACCTAAATAAAGATTACCCGAAGAGGGACGTCAATTCTCTTTTACGGTTACTTTTGTAGAACACGATGATTACGTTTAATCCCTATTATAGTCGTGAAATGATTGCTTTGGTAATGTAAGGTACATTATAAGTTCATTTAGTAGAATATATTTTAGTTTAATGCTAAACAGAATATAGACAATGATATAAGAAATAGATATAAGCTAAATATTACATTTTATACAATTTACAGAACGGATTATACTTGTATGCCTTATTATTATCATCTGGCTTTAGATGTTGATTAGTCTGCGTGCATGTCAAAACCACAGTACTATTATAATTAATGTGAATAACTAGATGTCTGCATACAATTTCAAAGTTATATAATCATGCTTTCCTGTTCAATAAATGTTTATTGTATTATGTAACATTTTTTAACTTAGTATATATTCCAGTATTTAAATAATTTATAAAACCATCGTTCAAGGTGCAGACTGTACATATTTTTATAAATTAGCTTAAATAATAATTAAAAGTTATATGTAATTTGTGACAACAAACACAATCTACACATTTCATCACATTTTGTCATTTTATCTTTTTATTTTATTAAGAAAACGAATTACATAATAAATGGTTAATTATTATTTAGTGAATGCGTAACATTTATGTTAGGTAGGAGAATGGTAATGTATTACGTGCTATAATGACGGTCTTCTAAAGAGAAATACACAGCGTACCGCAAACCGGGTGGAGAGGAGATGAGGGGCGCGCAGGTTGTACCGATACAAGCAAGTTTGGCAGCCGTAAATGTCCCCGTTAATTAGTGGTGAGCTCTCGACGATAGGGCTACAAATTACTCGACATTCTGTTGCCGCACGCAAATAAAACGATCGTGGTGTATCTACTGCATACAACTACAGTAATCGATTGTGTACAGTCTACCTGCCGAACTATATATTGCTGATTACGAGGGTTTTCAAGTAAGAATGAGTAATGAAACAATGATCACAACAAGAAGACTATTTGTATTAGATATGACATCACCAAACTTAATCTCAATAACGGAGATATGGAGAAAGGTCGTCGATCAGACAATGAATTCTTCACGCTGATTAGTTTCATATTGCAATGATAGTATGCTTTGTACTCTATAGACATGAACGTGCTTCTGTGTTCTAATATCAGAGAGTCAATCTACTAAGGTTGATTATTGTTAGCTAATTTAACACACATTGTATAGCTAATCGAATGAGTTTATAGGTAATTTATATACAGACTTGTCTATATTAATTTTATTATTATTATTCTTTATAAATAAATATTTCATGCTTTTCTTATTTAATACCAAAATTTTATTTTATTGTTGTGCTATCATTATTAAACTTTGTGTTTATATATTACATTATTCATAATTCGACGTTTGAATACGAATGTGATTGTACGCTAAGTGGTACAAGGACGTATACGGCCTTCTGTTCACCGCATGAAGCCGCACATTATGTCGTGTCTTGGTCGTACCCATTATTTTAATTGTAAATGCAGCTTTCTGTATATATAAATGTATTGATTATTACAAGACAAACATACTGGCCTTAGTTGTTGTTTGTTTTCGTTTCGTAACGTATCAGTATCAAAGTAAACTTTCTTAGTTCAGTTGTGAGCAAATATCCTGGCACCGAAAATGTCGCTCATGGTATGTTTGAGATTGTGAGAGCGCCGATTTCCTCGATTTGTAAAACATTGGTGTAGTACAATTCTTGCAGCTGTGTCAGCGGGCGAGCGTAGAGCAATTTGCGTGTGCAACCGTGCACAGTGGGCGTCCGTATATAATAAACGGTTGTGTCACCAGATCGTACCCATTATACTAACCTAACGAGAACAGTTTGTCTTATGTATACTGCATTTAATAACCTCCTGTATACTAATACATGAACATAAGAAAACACTTCATCTTTGCGGTCATGTTGTGAGTCAGATAGGGATAAAGGAGAATGTTAATCATGATGATGAGTAACTCGACATTAGTAACAGAAATTCTAGTTTCCGCGAAGCGATAAATCATGGATATAACGAATTCAATTGGTACACCGATGTGCGTTATTTTGTTCAAAGCAATAAACTAGATCAACCAGTTCAACGTATTGTGTTAGATCTATGAACTAGATCATAATTGGTGGTTGTTTGCGCGAAATCAGGAAATGCTATGCTTGATGATTGGCTAGTCTTATTGCGTACTATAGTTACTTAGACATCGATACAAATAGGTTGACAGTATTTTGTAAACGTTTAAAACAAAGCCTTATTAGCATTACCATTAGCATTACTGTCACCATAATCAATGCAACATATAAAACAAATTACCAATAAAGTGTGAGCAGTACTAGTGGAAAGTACACAGAATAATTTATTAAAATATATATTCACTTTTTTACTATTTCTCTGTTTTCTCGATAGTTTTCTAAACGTACGTACTATACGCTATATAAGCTATGATAATGACATTGTTGGTAAAGTTATCTTTGTTAATGTTAATCTTGTTTAATTATAGAATTAATTTTGAACTTGAGATTTTTTAAAAAGAATTGGAACTGATGTTTAATATTTTTTCTATTGATGTTGACCATTTTATATTCGTAATCTGAAGAATAACTAACACATGAATTACATACAAACATATTGAGTGTTGTGTCGATCGTTATAAGTTATGTAAATTTATTCGAGCATACCTTATGTGCCAACAATTTAATACCTTGTCCTCATAATGAATAGAGACTGTAATGTAATCTAATTTGTTGTTATATTCGGGTTATTCATGTGTTTGTGTGAATAAATTAATGTATGAGTTTTATGTGCTTAATAGTCAATTGGTTTCATTCACAGGTGGTTAGCAAACCATATCAAGCGGCTACTGGTGCGGAGTTGACCAAGCTGTGCAACCACAAGCGGAAACTGCTGGCAACACTACAGGCACGCGTGCAGTCGCCCGCTACACCCCCGCCACAAATAGACCAGAAGAAAGGTAATTATAATTATCTGTATCTATCTATCTATTATATATAAATTGTAAAGGTTAAGAGTAGTGACCAACTGCGTACCGTACCATAGTGATAAGGCACATTGCTGTGTGTGCTTGGAGTCCCGAGTGAGATGTTGATTGGACGAATTTATAGAATCGACTTGTCTTGTATCTTAAGTCCGAAGTTTCGCAATCTCGTCTTTTCTTATGTTTTCCACGATTAAATACTAAGTTTATGCGCTATTTCGTCAGTATAAACTTTACCCACTTTGAGATTACATTTTGACATAAAAAGAAAGACTATATCTGTCCTCGTGTTACATGACGTCAATCTACGTCTACGTCAAATTTCATTATAACCGTTAAGCCGATTAGTCGTAAAAAGGTAAACACAGTTGGACTCAGTTTTGCATTAAAATCATTATCATCACTACATAGTATAAAACAGAGTTGCTGTCTATGTCTGTCCGTCCCTATGTATGCTTAAATCTTTAACTAAACTACGCAACTGAATTTGATGCGGTTTTATTAATAGATAGAGTGATTCGAGAGGAAGGTTTATCTATATATATCTATATAGTACAAGCCGGGGCGAGTAGCTAGTTATATATAAACTGGCAACCTTATATTGATATAAGTCTTACCCATACTTAAATAAAGTTTCTTGTTATATGTTTAGTTTAATTTATTTGTCACTTACTCTAGTTTTGTAAAAGTTAAATCAGTTATTACTCAACTGCCTTAGTATTATTATATAGTATATATAATGAATATTATCATTATGTAAGTATTAATTAGACTATTATGTCTTTGTAATTTCAATCCTAGATTTATGTATAGATCTAATGGCCCGTGTTTTGTCCAATACAGTTGGTAAAATAAATTTCATTCCCGTATTTATTATTACTTGATGTTCCTAAATTCGTTCAATTTATTAATGTCTTCATTTTCACTAAAAGCGTTGGCTGTCACAGCAAATTACTTCGCGAAATTCAATCTCCAATTTAAGGAGTAAACAAGAAGAAATGAGATAACAATAAACAAATTATTATTCACGTCATAAGGCAAGGGGGAGACTCGTGGAATGAGAAGAAAATCGTCACCGAAATAACAGGGTAAATTGTGTTTAGGATGAGACATGATATACAGTAGTTTGACGATTTATATATGTAGATTCTATTCGGTCACCAATTCATGTTTCGGTTATTTTACATACATATTACAAACGGTAAATGGAATAACTTTAGTTTTAAATTACTCATTATTTAAAAAGTGGTTGCTAATTACACACATATCACATATGTACATTTGGTAGGGATTATCAATGTACTCTTTATTTTTAGTAATACTTTATTATTATACGCTTTTTTTATATCGAAGGTGGTGAAGGTGTGTAAATTTATATTAAATTGTATAAAATAAATTACTTCTGCACTACTTCTCAAAACAAAGCGTGTGTATATAACTGTGATTAACGTTATTGGTAATACATTTAAAAATACTTAAATATATCATATACATAAATAATAATATTTTATTATTATTTACTAATCCAAATAAATGAAAAAGTCCTCTTATCTTATAATTTGTAAAATTAGTCGGGTAAACAAGACTCATAGTCTAACTCCAATAGTTACATATTTCAATCAATCACCTTAATAATTATCATATAAAGATAATGTTATAGTACGCACTTAACTGTCATAAATATCTCTGAATAAACTTCTACAATCACGGTCGGGTTTATTGCTGTCGTTTTCGCGTTGCTTCTGTTCAATTTTTTAATGGGCGCATGAAGCTGACTCTTATAACGTAAAACGTCCCACCCTTAACGGGCGTTTACCTTTAAATTAAAAGCTTTTGTATTGCCAAGTTACTAACTTGGCAGTGAATAAACTAAGTTTCTTAGGCAAGTAGCTTTGAAACATCCATTGTTTAATTCCCGACTGGTGTTTTATAATTCGAGTAGCCCTCTATTATGAGAAAAGGTTTAGTGCAGTTTCATCGTAGTAGAATGTCCGGAAGCATTATTATCCGATTAGCGGGCGGGTGGGCGTTCTGGGCGCAATCTCCGCGCTCGGCCCTCCTTCATCCAATTACACGAGTGTGAACCGAACAGGATTAATCAGGATACCGGCGCCCGTGCGATACTTGTCTGCCTACAATTGAGTATATCGATGGCAACTTCGCCGGTGGACTTTTTTTTGTGTATTTAAGTAGCTATAACTAGTAGCTATAAAATTAAAATTGTATATTTTTATACACTTTATTTAGAATGTGTTAAAGACATTTTTCCTAGTACATGTCTGTTTCTAAATATCAATACAAAGATTTACATACTTCTGAAACACTAAAAATTGGTTACTCAAAGACCGAGTTGTTGTTTCTTGTAACAAAGAGGGTAGAGCGGTCTCTTTGTTGTTAAGTGGCAGTAGGAGGGGGACAGGGCGCGGGGTACATTTAGTGCGGCATGAATAGCGGGTAACTGCACTTCGTCAGCCGTCTGTCCGGGAGTAACAACCTGTACTGTACCCAACACTCTATTGCAATCCTAGCTCAGCCTTATCTACACCTATACGTTACCACATTTTTAGTTTTGTATTTGAGTAAGATAGATAGGATAAGATTTACTTTTTTTTGTTGGTATACATAAATATGAGAGAGGTCTAATTATTCACATTTTAATATGATTATGATTTTACATTATTATATATTACAGTTTTGAAAACATTAGTAAAATTATTAATTATTAATTATTAATTTAACGTGTTTTTGTAATTAAAATGTAATATTTTTGTTAAATACCATAATATGATCCATAACAGTAAAATACTGTTGTAGCAAAAATAATGCTCGTAAACAAGATTAACCGTTAAGAACGAACGATGTAGTAAATCGGGAAGTCTATACTGCGAGCCGCAGAATTGCGTAATTACCGTAAAGGAAGTCGGCCGTTTAGAGCAAACAAAAACGCAGGCGACTCGATCAGTGGCGGGAACAAAGGCCGGTGTAATTTGAAACAATCGGCGGTGGTGCAGAGCGGCCGGTGGCGTGGGCCGTGGGCGCGCACCCCTCCGACTATTGATCTGACGAGTCGCGCTACCCTTCGCCTCGCCCGCGACACCCACCCCACACCACCACCACGCCACCCTGGCGCCTAGCGCCTCGGAGACCACCCTCTGCTCGCTTCGCACACAACCCGTATTTTAATTGCAAATCTGCCAGATAATGTGCAAATAGATAACGGTATTATTCTCGACTCGCTAACTAATTATGAAGAGCTATCGAATTACGAGACTGATATACTTTTTATCTCTATAGGTTTGCATTTTGTATGGTAACGTTGTTATGAGCTATAATTAAAGCAACTGTAAAAACCTAATAAGATTTTTCAATTAGTTTAACCTGTCATCATAAAGCGTGTTTATAATGTGTAATGTAATTTTGGCGATACATGGTTTACATATCAATGGGTCGATGATCGGTGCTCTCTCCTCTTCCGATTTGTTGTGGAATCGCTTATTTTCCATTTCCCTCGCCCACAATCTGGGTCGTTCGCAGTTTCCCTCGGAAATGAATGTCGATAAGGGGGAAATGTTTTAATAGATTTTATTATCGCTTGAATACCTTATTAGTTATTATATAGCTTGATTTCACTTGAATTATATATTCTTTATTGCACTTAAATACATTTTTTATTATATATATATTCAACTTTTCGGAGGATATGAGTCCGATAAAATTAATCGGTTCTCATATATTGCATTAAAACACTAAATTTCATGTAGACATTATGTATACTACTCTTAAAAAATAAATATGTTTGAACAAAATACAAATATGATAATTCGAATAAATAACTTTGCAAAGCTTTATTATTCTTTTAAATTATTAGGTCGTCTGGAGAGCGAGGCAAAGTCACTCGGTTGCTCCCTACGCCTCTGTCAATGACTGTGTACTTACATTGTTGAACTTACATACTTAGTTGCTTTTTGTTTTGTGTTAATCTCTTGTTTTTATTGGATACTTGAAATGGTTTACTTCAATAATTGTTGTTTAGTTATCATATTTTTATGAGAATTATCTCATAAAAAAATTAATGAAAATTCTGCTTGCGTTTTAATTACGTTGATAGCTCAACATAGACGCTTGAATGGCGTGGATGAATCAACCAGTACGTGGTGGTGAATTCCTCACTAATCAAACACAATAGTTTTCGAAATGTACTGCGTTAAATGTTAAAGTCTAAATCCAATTTTGAAGCATTATGTTTATGCATTTGTATGTATGTACTGTTTGTTCACCTGGTAGTCTTAAATAGTATAGTACAACTTAGAAACAAACTTTTTGGTGTAATTGAAAAAAGTTAATAAATTAAGTGACCTGGGGCTTAGGGATTGTATCAAAAATTACGCAAGGGAAGGAAGCGAAAACCATTATTGTTTTAATAACTGCGTTTTAGTTTCTCCTCGTTAATGTTTCCTGGCAAAGTGACCTCCCATGTTATTCGACACAGAATAGTTTTATGGGTTATTTATAAAGATATTAACATGGATAGTTAATCTGTTATTAGCGTTATAACAATTAGTTTATTGCAGTTTGGAAGACATTATTCTTAGTATAAAATTTGCATAATATAAAGATTTCTTTATTTTAGATTTATTCATTATACACAACATGATTTATTTTATATTTTCTCTAGATGTCTAACTTTTGGTCTAAGTTATGTTTTGGAATAAGTTTATACTCAGTGTGAAGTATGTTTTTTATCTATCTATCACCTGTTAAAAGTCATTGAATTTTTAGATGTCTGTTACTCTATGTTTTGGATGTATTTGAGCGAAATTTAATATTCCAATAGAGTATAGTCTATACTGCTCATATCCAGCAATAACATAATTATACGCTAAATATAAAAAGTATTAAGTAGTTATAGCAAGTAGTGTTGCCTATGTAAAAAACATGTTGATAAAAGATATGGTCTACTTGTGTACTACATCTACATTTAACCAACCCGTTGAATTATATGTAGATGTTTTTTTTTATCTATAATAATGGAATGGAGCACCCGCCTGCGCTAACGGTTTACGCTGGCGGGGCACCAGTGGAGGATGATAAGATGAACATGAGGTCAGGTCAGTTAGCCCATCGTAATAAATTCACTAGGAATTTATGACGATGGTTTCCAGGAGGAACCGCGTGGAGGTCAAGCTGACATGGTACATTAGCAATGTACCATGTCAGCTTACTAGCAAGTAATGGGGTCATGATGGTACACATTACTAACAATCCCCTTCCCCCTGCTTGTGTATAGTTGACCCTATATGTAGATGTTCTATATGTTCAATGAAATGGTTTAGTAATTTTAATTGTAGATATTATAATTCACTTATTTCAGGAACAGGGCCAGAAGCGCCTGTTTTGAAAAAGAAAATGAAGAAAAGACCTGGTTTTCCACCGAACATGAATGTATCTCAAATTGTGGTTCAGAGGGAACGACCTTTTAACGAGTTCAAGGTGCGTAATACCTGTGTATATTATTGTTACGTATGCATTATAGGAAAGTCGAGTGCTGCCAGCGGCACGCGGCACTATTTTATTTATATCGACACTTAATATCCGTGTTTTTTAATTGTAGTTGTGTAATTATTAAGGAAAACGTGTGATTAATTGTTTACGGATTTCCGTAAAAGTATGTTATACACTGTAAGTTGTTTGGGTTGGCTACCCCTTGTATTATATACATATAGGTATATATATTAAATTAACTACATTAAACGATATATCTGAAAGTTTATTGTAGAATCTTCTGATGTGTAACTATTGAAAATTTCAAATTAATATTAGGTATAACGTATACGGATTCGAGTTTATAATTGGTATGTAATTATATACTTGTACATTTCAGCCTCAGGAGAATGAGCACAGTAGAACGATCTCCCCAGGAATAATACCGCATCGTATTAACAACGGACAACCCGTATCTACATTTACACCAATGCCACAAAACATTTTAAATGTCATTCCCCATGACAGTGATGTCAAACAGGAAACACAAGTACAAAGGAGTTCTCACTACCTTACAGTTAGTAGCGGTTGGATAACGCAACAGCAACAAGAGAGTCTAGATGGACAAAAGACGAGCCAAACTTCGTCGAGTTCAGCGAATACTTCTGTTAATGTTGGTTTACCAGTAGTAGGTACCAATGGTCAAATTATTGGTGTAAACACGGGATTCAATAAGCAATCCGCAAATTTGAAAAATGTGATGGGTGTAGTACCTAATAATGTTGTAGATATGGAAAGTAAGGAAGATAAAAAGGATATATCGACTCTATCCTGTGCTAATGTTGTAAAGTATCCTGTTAAGGAGGAAGAATCTCAAATATTCTGTGGTTTAAATCAACCATTGACCCCAGAAGTTATGCAAAAAATTAATGAACAACAACAAATTTTTATACAACAAAATCAGAAACAAATAGAAATGGCTATGAAAGGTTTTAGAACTCAAATGGCTGATAATGTTAATCAAAGTAAGACCCAAAGTCAATATGTACCACAAGGTCAACTGGTGATACAAAATGGAGCTGTTGTAAAAACAAATCCTGCTAAAACTCCGCCCTGGCAAGTAAAAAGAAATGATTCTAATTCAATTACCAGCCCCAACTTAAAAATCCATAAGATGGACAATATAGATTATGAAGAATCAAGTACGAACATATCAGAAGATTCCGTTAGCTCTTATAATTCATTCACAAACAATGAACACATAACGAATCAGACCATGTGTACTAGAGTGCCCCCATTGCCTCAACATTACAATATGCTACCTCAACAATGGCCTAATGTAGATGTCAATAAGAAAAAGTTGAAAAACAATGGTAAAGGTGCTAAGAAGAAATCTAGTCCTACTGAAAATAAAGTAATGACTTTTGGAGCTAATGGTATACGAATGATTCCAGATCTTAAGTGTGAAGACATTCCAAATAACAATGTCCCGTCCTTTATGGACGATCCAAATGGATATTTAGCACAGCAAACAGTTTTACTGAATAACACTATATCCAGACAAGTAGGGATAAATTCCTCATTTGACAGTAATCAATATGAAAATTGTAATAATTGTTATATTCCTCATAGTCAAAATCAGAACGAAAAGGCACCTAAATCATCGACAAAGGCTTGTGAAGCTGTTTATAGAAATAATATGGTAACAAATCCGTCACCATCGCCAAATAATACTCCCGATAGTAGTGTTTTGTCAGATAAAGCCATAGAAAGTACTATATCACAGTGTTATAAAAGTTGTAATACATCATTTAAAGGCAATTCAGATTTCTCGGAAAATAACATGCAGCTTAAATATATGAAACATAATGTCTTCAAAACAGACTTTGATGGCCATCAGGCTGCTTCTAGTCCTAAACATTGCTTTGACGATAATCCAGTAACGTCTTCTACGTTTGTCGAACGAAGTCCTTTAATGAATGAGAACTGTGGACCCATACAAGCCGGGACAGTTAGTACTAGTAACGTTTCACCAACAGAAACGTTGCAGCCGCCTGAACCATCACCTACGTTATCAAACAGTTCTCGAAATACTGACACTCCTCACAGTAATGGAAGTAGTGGGTCGCATTTGCAACAAAATTGTACATTCCCGATACCCAGTCCCGCATACTCGGGATCATGTAGAGATAACTTTAATAGCAATCCTCCAACTCCTAATAGCGGTCAAATGTATCATTATAATTCTCCAGGTCCTCCAAATAATCAATCAATTACAGGAACTCAAATGATGCATTTTATATCAAATCACAATGTGAATAAAAATCTCATGGAAGTCGATAACATATCAATGGTTGGTGTAAAACCTGGTTTGAAACCATCACAGGAAATGTTTAGACCTGATAGAAGAAGAATAGAGAATTCTATGCCTGGTTATTGTCCACCTCCACATATGGGCGGAGGACCAGCGCATTCTTTAATACAATCGTGTTACGTACAAACCTTTGTAACTACAATGGCCAGTGGTTTTTCGGTTACTCGTGACACGGTCACTTCAGTTTTAGCTGGTAAAGCAAATACAGCTACTACGTCAATTAACGCATCACAGGCTAATTTTATAAGGCCTCCGCCACCTCCTAGTGTAAATTTGGCTACCACATATGCAATTCCAAACAATCAACCGGATCCATTTATAAATTCTGTAAATTTACCAACAAGTTATCCCCTACATATAGCTGGTACAACGGCACAGAATATGATATCAAAATCTCCTTTAGAAATGGTTCAAAATGTAATTGGTGGCTTACCGTCAAAATCTGAAGTTAATGGTAATCCAACAAATACAATTACTCAGACGACTAGAAGACCTCCAACTACGCCAGCACAAATATTAATTTCGTCGACGGGTCAGATAATTATGTCAAATAATCAAATGCTTCCACCTCCTCCAAAAACTTCTACAACGATGTCACCAATACAAAATTCCAACACTATTGTCACTAATGTGACCACATCTATAACTCAAGTTATACCTGCAGTAGGCGGGGTACAGCCCATTGTAAATCAACCTACGGTTGTTGTTAATACTCTACCGACCCCGTTTGTTTTCCAGCCACCGATGGTGGCGGTCGATGGGCAAGTTGTGCAACAAAATCCTGTATTACCGCAAATAGTAACTGGAGGTATTGTTTCTGGTCAATCGACTAATGAAAGTCGATCATCAATTGATTTGAAAAGTAGCCAAAACTATGTCCAGGGCGTTGCTATGCTCTCTCCTGAAAGTATGAAGAAGAGAAATAAGAAAAAGAAATGTCAGCCTGCAAATATCACAAATGTTTTACAGATTACAGCACCACAGCAAAATCCTAATAATTTAATGGTACATCACACATCACCGCAGCATAATTCTAGTCCCCAGTTTTCTCCACGCAGTTTTCAATTATCACCCAACAATAATATATCACCAACGCCTGTATTGCAAGCGTTAACAATAGTTCCTGGTAAATCAGGCACGCCCGCACACATTGTCATGAATGGACAAGGGAGCTCAAACAACTTTGGTTCCCAGCAGTTAATCGCAAATACATCACCGTCTCAGCAGATTAATTTACTGCAACCTGTAAATTTAATAAACAACGCTAGCAGTGTTATGCAAAATTTCCCCGCTTTTCAACAATTCATCGTGCCAAATCTTGGCGGTATGGTTATGACTGCTGATGGCGCTATTATTCAAGATAATTCTACTGGAATGCCTATGCAATTACAGTTGCAGACTGTTAATGGTCAGAATGTTTTAACCCCCGTTCAGAATCCAGGAGTATTTGCAGCGGGTGCTAACGGCGGGGTTGTGATTCGAGCTCAAAATCAACAAGGAAAGATAATCCAATCGCAACACAGTCCTGGTGCTCAATTTTTATCTCCAAATAATCAAGTAATGATGAGTAGTCCAAATTTTAATGGGCAACTAAGTCCATTACTTGCTAATTTGAGCCCCACTAATGTTGCGTTCAATAATTCTCAAGTCAGATCGGGTAACGTCCAGGCACAGGAGTTCATTCAAACGAATCAGATGGGACAAACTTTGATGGTTCCTTTATCTCCGAAACAAGTTTCAATAGCTTCAGGATCGAATAATAGAAGTAACTCGACTTTCGTACAGCAGAATACCACAATAGTGCAACAACAGACGACCCTTGTCTCTAATTCTCACAACACCCAGATGTCGTCGATATCGACGAACTTGCAAGGCGGCAATTCGCGCTTGAGTATCGATCCCAACGTTCTACTCGGCCACAAGCAAATTACAGGTCAGAAAGCGAGGACCTTCGTCGAGATCCCGCAGGAAAACTGCCAGCTGGAGGAGACCAAAGATGACAAGCATCATCCTGTTTTCAACCAAATGTCTTCCGATGGCGAGATCAAGCTGGAAAATTCAGACGGGTATCCGAAGTTTATGAGCGAGTTCGGTCCCGCGATGGGCCCGGGCGGGGGACCGGGGCAGGCGTTCGGGTCGTACGTGCGGCACTCGGTGTCGACGCAGACGTTGGTGAACCAGCAACGCGGCAAGTCTCCGCCGCAGGCGGGCGGCGGCGCGGCGGCGGGCGGCGGCGGCGGCGGCGGCGGCGGCGGCGGCGGCGGGAGCGGCTGCAGCCCGCCCGACACCACCACGCTGAGCCCGCTGGGCGCGCCCGAGCCGGCCGCCAGCCCGCGGCTGCCCGCGCACGCGCGCTGCCTCTCCACGCAGGCCAACTACGCCGACACCACCACCAAGTCGCCTATAATAAGTACTTACTATATTATTATGATAAATTATAAACAAGAAAACCATATTATTCCAGTAATACTTATTTAGAAAGTGTTGCGCTGATTCTGAGCCGCTCGACGCTAACTCGTCCGTGAGTATCTCGAAGCTTGCATATTATAACTAAAAAATACATGCTCAGTGTTTAGATTTTTTAAATATACTGGATTAGTCACGAAAGATATACGAAGTCGCCTATGCTAGTATTCATAAACCTGTATGATATTTCAAAACATCAAGAAATTTAAGGTCTATTATTATTAAGCAATTCAGTTGAAAATTCATTTCTTTTGTTCTTTTGTTGAATGTAGCTCTTTTCCATGAATTTCGCCTTGGTATACCTTTTACGACATCTAACTACCCTTCTTAATACCGAAAACTGAATTGACAGAATAAAATAATTAATATTTTAACTTTTAGTAAATAAACTAAGTTTGTACAATTTATGTCTAAATCTGCTTTGTCTATAATCTAATACATTTAGAAATGTAATCGTGTGTATAAAGCTTTTTCCTAGTAAACATAATCAAAGTATAGTAAGTGCAACGTTAAGTATGTTTATGTAACATATAGTAGGCTTATAGCACACATCAAATTATGTGCTTTAAATTTTATTATTATTAACAAAAGTTATTCTAAACCGCAGAATTCATCAAAATGTCAATTCTGAAAGGAGTTAATGTTTTTTTAGTTATGTAACAGAATATAAAAACTTGTATCTTAAAATTTTTATAAAGTATATTTTGAATAAAACTTTAATTCTTTAGTGTGTTAGGTTTTTTGTCGTATGTAGGTTCGCAGTTAATTTTAAAATTACTTGAGGTATGTACTTACATACGTATATCATTGGTTTAGTATTCAATACGAAAATGTGTACTTTTACAGGCTATGGTTCAGTGCGTGTCGAGCAGTGAGCAGGATATGGCTGAGTCACGAGAACAGTCGTGGTCTACGCCTCGTAATGACTTCAATTCTGATAATGAAACCCAAAGCTCCTTAACCGATAGCCGATTTTTTATCACGCGTTACGACATATCGTCGTCGGGAGAAAAAAAAAAAGTACTGTAACATAGTACATAGATACATAGGTACATTAGCCGTGTCTGTAGACTGTAACAATATTATACCTACATGAATTTTCGATTGTACAAGTTCGATACAGTTATATATCTATTATGTTATCTTTGCAAAACAGATGTCATGTAGACCGAATTCTCTGCCATAAGTTAAAAACTTGTATCTTAAAATTTTTATAAAGTATATTTTGAATATGAAACAAAGTAAGTTTTATGTATGGAAATAAGTATTGAGCGGAGTGCGAAGCGCGGATCGATCTTATAGATCAGATTTGCACTCTTTGTGTTCTTAAATTTCATCGAAGGTCGACTTTCATTCCTTCATAGTTTATCACTAAAAAAAAATTTTTGTTGAGATTTGAGTTGAGTTGAGTTACCATAGACAACATGACTCAACATGTGACCTGGTGTGTAAACAGCATATAGGTAACAAACCTAGTATTATTGTATTAAAATACAAATCGGGTTAAAACCCTCAATGCAAAATAATGGATGTTATAAGTTTGTCGCTTGTGTCTATCTATCATAATATCTCCAGACTATGATGCTTTTTTATAAAGATCATGTGATTTTCGATTAGGGGATTGATTAGCTATTTAGGATTAGGATTAAGTTTTATAATTATTATTTAATTTGATATTACTTTATTATTGTTAGATAATATATAGTCTATATATTACGTATGTAAATATGGATACCATTTTTTGTATCCACCACTGTAAATCGAGAAACATCATTGATTGTGCCTTATTAAGTAATGGAACGAGAGAAAGTAATAATTTATATATTCGATAAAAAACAGTATTGTATTTCTATCGGTAGCTTAGTGACCATTGTACACTCTTTACTTATTTTGGAACGCTAAGGTCGCTGTGCCTGTTCTTACTATAAAGTAAAACTAAAGATGATGAATATACCACATGTGTTTTATCACATTTTATTTGTAAATAAATGTAATATTTTTGAAAATATTCAGACATCAGTGTTATAAAGAGAGTTGAATAATTTAACTACCGAGCTTTGAATTTGGTATGTTCTTTATAATAATTCTGTAATTTTATATTAATAGGTGATATACTTATATATATTAATGGTAGTTATACGTGATATATGTATATAAGCTTTACGGAGGGGCGTATATCATAAAATTGTTTGTCTAATTAATATTATCTTAATTGATTGTTGATTAATTAAGTCTTCCTAATTGATTTAATGTATACAAATAATTAATTATTATTAATATAAATAATTGTATAATTGAAGTGTCTGTTGGTGTGTGAAAATGTATATAAATTATTACAAATAAACAAACATTAATACAAACAAAGAAGTATTAAATAATTCTTTGTTTGTATTTCTGTTTGTTCTTGCTAAACTCTGAACCGAGTGGACCGATTTGGACGGGGCTTTAACTTTATTTTAGATATTTTATTTATTTTAATAAAAAGAGAAAGTTAAAATCCACTCGATCATTACGAAGTCGCTAGCTAATAGCTACTTCATATTAATTGCGTAATGCATAAGGTTGAATAACGAATCAATAAAACATCAAAATGCCTCCGAACGTGTTTACTAATCTGACTCTATTTACACAGAAAGAAAATACTGTGTAAATAGATTAGTTATTACAAAATATATGAATTATATTTCATTAACTGTTGTTGTTGTCTGACAATTATTAAGCTAATGGTAGTACGACGTATAAGCATGATTGAATAACATTAATCTACCATTATTACATTGCAAGTGCTTTTGGGCAGATTTTTTTTTTTTATATTTTCAGATATGATGTCTAGCGTTCCACTGGTACGACAGAACCGCACCCACAGTTCTGTTGAATCTACTGAAGTGCACTACAATATGAGTGTAAATCCGTCACCCGTAAATAACCAACATCAATTGGAATTACATTCAGTTGGGTCCAGTTACTACGACAGACCGCAGGGCTATAAGCGCAAGAACGACTTTGGGGATGGATCCAGTTATAGAACAGACAAAATAATGAGGTCTAATTATGGTATGGTTCACGGAATTCCAAAAGACTCCGACTACGACACAATGTCCATTACTTCGCCTGAGAAAGTGCAAGCGAGACATTTCCCTCAGTCGGGGACAAGTACAGACACGTCTGCTATTCAAAAAGTTTTTGACAGACATAGCTTAGGTTCCAGTGATGGTAAGTGGTGCTTTCTATGGGTGTATTGATCTTGCTACGCTTTGGATTCTTTGCTATCTATTTTAAACTTTTCAATGCAATCTGGACCTATATACGTATATTAAATATAGCTATATATTATGCTGAGAATACTGACTGCAAAAGCAGTATATGTATTGTATATATACAAATATATATTACTAATTTTGTGAAAAAAAAAATTAAATGTTCTATATTTATGTACTGGCACCTTCCTAACAATGAGTACACTACTTTGAACAGTATTCCCTTGTTGATATGTGTGCAATGACTCCTTCTAAACTGTATCACTTTACAATTGAAAACTGTTGCCCACAGTATACTAATATATCCAGAACATCTCACGCTTTAGCCACAGCTAACAAAATTCTAAATTATTACAATGTTGTGTCTTGTATTGGTTTTGGATTGACAGTCACGCCAGCGATCATAATAAATTGAATTTATATGTTTATAATATTAAATGAATACATAACAATGTGTATTGTGGTATGTTATTTCAGCTTCTACATAATGCGATACTATTGGTCATTGGTTTTCTTTTGGTTGGGTTAATACAAGATACAGCTGTTAATAAAGGGTGTACTGGAAACTAATCAGAATAAAAAAAGTGACGTGCAGCGTTCAAACGTTCTCACCCGGCTTTCTGTCGCTTTCCATTGCACCACACTCGAAGTAACAAAATTGGCTCACAAATTGGGATTCCATTACTAACGCATCATTGTAAAGCCATCATCATTTCATCTGATCATCATTGTAAGTAAAGCACATTTTTTCCGTATTACCTTATTTTTTACGGTCGAGGGATCGAATTAATTATATTAAGTATTTTTCTAACTTTCGATACTCGAAATAATTTCGTATTGTAAAAAAAAGAATACTAGTACAAAAATAATGAGATTATACACATTCTAACTTCGTAGCGTAGAAGCGTCGCGGTTGACATATTATGGAGACGGAAGTGTCGTGAGGAATCTAACCGCGCGTGTGTCAGTAGAGGGGCGGAGGTCGGAGGAGGGCGCGGGCGAGGGCGGGCGGCGGTTCTCCGCGGGCGACGTGGTGTGGGGCCGGTGGCGCGGGTTCGCGTCGTGGCCGGGCGTGGTGCAGGCGCGCGGCGCCGACGGCCGCTGGCGCGTGCGCTGGTTCGGAGCCGCCGCCGCCGCCGCGCTGCCCGCCGCGCGCCTCCTCACGCTCAGCGAGGGGCTCGAGGCGCACCACGCCGCGCGCTCCAACCTGCGCAAGTACGTACACCACACGCACACTGTACGCCTGTACACGCCTCTACACGCCTCTACACGCCGGTACACGCCGGTACACGCCGGTACACGCCTACACGCACACTTATACACGCATGCACACGCACATATACACTGCTTGTTATTGAAGTTTTACTAGATATATTTCCTAATAATAAATATAACCTATGTTACTCAGGATTATTCTAACATTATATTGGTGAAAGACATTTTGTAATTGGAAAATCGGTAGTTAATTTGTTACTAACATGCAATGATACAAATGTAAGAAGACATTTGTATTATTGTATGTTAGTAACTCTAGTTCATCTTGGTTGGTCTATATCTGACAGCAGTTATAGTTATGTGTGTTTCTGCCGACCGGCCACCGTTTGGGTACATTACAATCTGTCGCCAAAATAGAACCGTGAAGACATGACGTCATTTTATTTAATTTTCAAAACAAAATTCCACTTCTCCCAAAGCAAACAGAAAACAGCTTTAACGCAACCAACACATCTTATAATATTAATGAGCATGAATAATGGGTTTGCCAGCGCTAATGGTATTTGTTGGTAGAGGATAAGTAAATTATGATTAAAATGAGAACGAAGGGAGGTTAGCCCATCGCAACGAATTCACCAGGAATTGACTATGATAGTTTCTAGACGGACTATGATGGTTTCTAGACGAGACCTCTTATGGTATCCTGACGTGGTACGTGTTTGTAATAAGGTTACAAGTCCTTTATACCGAACAATATTTATTATTTACTAAATATTTACCGTGTTCACAATATCGGACTTAATAATGATTTCTACTTTATTTATTGTTGCAGGAGTAGGAAATTGAACGTGCTCCTAGAAAACGCTATCCAAGAAGCGATGGCTGAGCTCGACAAGAAGAGCGCTCGTGGTGCAGGGGCTGCGGTAGAAGGGGAAACGAGCACGGTGGAAGACTTGGCGGAGGCGGCCACTAGGACGGAGGCGGACGAGGAGTGCGCGCAGGGAACTAGAACCCGCGCCGCTCGCGCCCGCACTCGTCGCCGCAGAAAGAAAGCCGTCAACCCGGCTAAGCCCGCCGAAACTACACGATTACGCAGTTCCCGATGACCACGTTGCACACTGACGGTACGATTAGTTTCTCATTGTATAGAGATAACCACGCTTATTAGCAGCGGATCCTTAAATTACGTATCAATTTTTTATCGTACATGCAAACTTTATAACGCCTTATTGTTTAAAATAGTATTCAATAATGCCGTTTAATGAAAAATAATTATGTCGAGTTGATTGGTTGTTTTATAAAAAGTCATCATTTCGAGGTAAGTACATTAATAAATAAGATAGCATTTCTGTTGAGTGATACAGTAAGTTGTTCCAAAATAAGAATTCTGCGAAGGATATTCTGTTGGTCATTTTCGACACGATGTATGAATTCTAACGCATTGTTAATCGAATTAGGGTAGTTCAATTTGACATAATTCAGATGAATGTTTATTATAGATTATTATAGACTACATTGGAAAATTTTCAACATGAATATGTATTCCATATTGGGTGCTACCACAAAACGCCACAAATATCACTCGAAACTAGCTCATGTATAATGATATTTATTAAATACATAGGTATTTGGAATATTTCTGCGATTAAATTGTATCACAATTAGTATTATCAGTATTTAGATGTTACTGATACGTAGTTAACATAGTATATTAAAACACTAGTTAGTGAAATATTGAGATTGACTGTTTGGAAATTGGATACTATTATTTATGTTTTTAAAAAGTACTAGGTAGTGATTAATCATTCCGTATTATATATGTGGAGATTCGTTAGGATTTTAAATATCGTCTCTGTAAAATGGTTTTAAAATCGGATCAAAATTCCCTTTGGGCATTATAGGTTCCTAATATGTTTGTGGACAAGCTTCCATGTATGTATTATACTATAAATACATACTGTAAATTAGACATTTACTAAAATTTTATAGTGTAGATAATAATTAGGTGTGGCAATTGTGATTTTAAATCATTATTGTTACAAGTTATTTTATAAGAATATTTTATAAGAGAAGTAGATTGATGTCAATGTAATTATTATAAATTATTAAATTGAATTCCATACCTGTCATCGATGTATTGTACAATTTATGATAAAATGTAAATTGATAAGAAATTATGCTATATGTTGTGTAAATTTATGTGTTTTGTTAGAGAGTAATAAGTATAACATGATTTCTAGTCAAAATATTGAGCATATTAAAATGTAGATATTATAGAAAAGGTAACTGACAATAACACTGGCCTGGCGTTCGTTGACATCGCGTAATACCTGTCGACATTGTTTCGATTACATAATAAATAAGTACACACTTTTTTATACTTATTATTATAGAACTTGTTTGCGTTATTAATTTTATACTTTTGTTATTGTATTAAAATGCTAGAATTAATAGAAAAATGTGGTACATATACTGTAAATGAATATCAAGTGATGCGAATCATAAGAATGATCTAAATAGATGCTATGATAAATTAGATGCAGAGTTGTATTAACTAATAATTTTATACATTTTGTACGTTGTTGTAACAAACTATTTGGAACAAACTAGGCCTATACGTTAATTTAGTTGTATGACATTACGCGACTTTTGAGAGTAAACAAAGAATAATCTGAACAAATATTTGAAAATTATAGAGCAAGTTATGTGATTTGTAACATAATGTTATAGTCACCGGCATCGTGGCCGAAATCGGCCGGGATTACATCATAGTCACCATTTTACAATATATATACATTTTATACATTCATCTCTTCTTCAACATTATGTTTATTTTCATAACGTCTAAAATGCAGATGAACACGATAGGTTATGATTGTACATATTTCGAAATAGCAAGTAACGAACTTTATTTTCAAAATATTATTTTATTATTTACTATTTTAGGTCTGCTTATTAATTAATAATTGACACGTAGATATTTTAAAATATAATAGAGATATTATACAATACCGCAGGAGCATAACCTCCTTATGCCTCTGCGGTATTGTATCTCAATCGCAATCAAGCTTGAGATATATGTTCCGACTGTAACTACTTTCGCAATCTTCCTCTAAATGTTTTCAGTCATAGATCTTAAGCAAATTATATGTTTTTAGATTTATACCTTTTGGATATTGAATATGGATGTTTTATAACTGTGATTTGCACTTTAGACGTTATTTTACTCTATAATATTTTTTACATTTAACCAAGTACATTTAAGTACATTTCTTACCAATAATTTTTCTATACTGTTTTTAGACTTATAACTATTATTATGACTATATATCCCAGTCATAATAATAATAGTTATAAGAATTAAGTTTCTATGTTAGTTTTGTGAACATGGGAATAATAATATTTAATGGGCATAAAGTATAAAATATTATATACTTATACATTTGAGTTGTATTATATTTTTGCTTTTGATATACATCCATATTTTTGAAGAAATGATGTCCGAAAGAATTAGTACATAACTATTAATTATTTAATATTATTATAATATTTTGCCTTCAAATTAATTACTAAGAAAGTTTAAAGATTACATCACTAAAATATCACAATCTAAAGTTAAAAATAACTCAATGTCTTCATCATTTATACTTTTATGTAATTCTAATAGCCATCATTACGTCCAATTAAAAAGCTGAAAGATAAAACAAATATACCGGATTCATAGATTAAGAAAAAATGGAAATATATTATATATAACTGATTATTACAACATTAGTCAGTACAATGTTCTCGATTTCTCGTTATATTTAAATTTTTCCTTACCCTTGTTTTAAGACTTAGTGGTATGTATTCAGTCGTAGGTACTTATAAATGAAAGAATAAAAAAGCATCAGCGATATAATTTAAATATCTCAGTAATAATGTCTCGAAGGTAATATAGTTCATATTTGTCTTTCAGTGAGGTTCTAATTGATTATTATTTTCATTCGAGATATTAATTTATTATTATGGGCATATAGGTAGTCTGTGAAATAGACTCTATAAGTCGCTGGGATAGTGCTTAAATTATGACAATGATACTCATTGTTCTATTTAAAAGTAAAAATGAGGTTTATAAATAAATTTGTGGTACAAGGGAGATTATTTTAGAGAATTTCAGAATGCTTTTTTTAATCATATTGAAATTACATATTTAAGTAACATGATAAAAGATTTTCTAAAGAATTTTAGGTACAATGTTAACTATAGGTCATGTCATAGCATGCGTACATTTTAACAGATAATTTGTTATCGACAGTCATTGTTAGATACTATCAATGTGCAAAACTACTTTATGTGATCTTTTTATATGTCCGGTAAATAATATATCAAGGAATTATCATAGCTTACTGTTTTTATATTATCGTATTTTAACCTTAGAGATTCCACATAAAATTCCTAAATGATAAATGTGACTCCAGATATCGATATAGTATTTAATGTTAAATGAATATTGTTTATTATATTGATAGTCAGATAGCACTTCCCGTGAGATGGTATTATGTACATAATCTTATTGTAGTTATGTATAGTATTTTATTTCAATGAAATTAATGTTTTATAGACTAATATACAATATAAGATTATTTATTTGTTTTGCTGTGTACATATTTTTTTCAATAAAATGTACCTGTTTTATTTAAATCTATTATTTCTTTTAATACTCTAACCATTCAAACACTGTCATACATTATATATATTTTGCCAGGAACAATTACAAACTCAGCTGACGCAAACTATACGAGTACTAATATACATGTATAGCTGAAGGGTTTATTTGTTTAAACGTTTTAATCTCGGAACTACTACTTCGGATTAAAAATATTTTAGTGTTGAATTGCCAATTTAGAAGGACCAGAAAGGTTATATAAGGCTCTATAACATCACGCTGAGATGACTAGGGCCGGAGCAAGTTCGAATAGCTGAGTTTTTAGGACTACTCTAATGCTGTTGGCCTGGGGGGAAGGGTATTATTAGTAATGTGGACTCATAGCCCTATTGCTAGCAATGTGCTATGTCAGGTTGACACCCAGGCGGTTCCCCCTGGAAACCATCGTGATAAATTCCACAAATTTGTCACAATGCTAATCCGTTAGCGCAGACGGGTGCACCATTCTATAATTATTATTTAAATGAAATAAATTGCTATTGGCCGCTAGCTGGCCTTTTGATACAAAACGATATAGACCATAAGGAAATATTGATTTAATTCAACTAAATGCTAGTAAGATATACATGTTGAAATGTTACAATATGATAAGACAATAGAAAATAAATCATAGTATTAAAGGAGTTTCTATACTACCACATTCACCCATCCTTATGATTCATAATCATTTAAGTAAGCAGGGGGCCTACTTTCACGAACAGGCCGTTGGGGCGAATGAACTACTTCTGAACTGGAATTATCAGTATTTAAATTCTCATTCTCAGATGCTGTCTGGTAGATCTCGGCATCTGTATCAGAAGAGTTATGAATGGAGTTATCCGTTTCATCTTCAGTGACTACTTTTTCAATTTGCCTTTTAATTGGCGCTAGATATCGGTTTGATACTGTGTCTTCTCTCCCATCAGCAAAGGGTATTATATAATAGTTTGGATTTGATTCCAGCAGTACCACCTCTTCCACTAAAGGATGATATTTACTTTTTCTTACATTTTTACTCAATAGTACTGGGCCCGGAATCATTAGCCTAGAAGGTAAAGAAACTCCGTTATCAGATCGTCTTGGGAAACACATCTCATGTGCTGTAGCGTTAGTAGCTGTGCATAATAACGATCGAATTGAGTGCAGCGCTAAAGGCAAGACATCTTCCCAATACCTAATATCTAGGTTTTTGGATCCTATGGATATTTGTATAGTTCTCCACAGAGTCCCATTCAGTCTTTCGACCTAGCCATTTCCTTCTGGATTATAAGGCGTAGTCCTGCTGCAAGCAATATCATTGCTTATTAAGAAATCTTTAAAATCTTGTGACATAAATCCAGTTCCACGGTCTGAATGAACATAGGGAAGGAGCCTCAAAAGTAAAGAAAAGGTACTTTAAACTTGCTATTATAGTAGCGGATGATACATCTTTGCAGGGGTAAAGCGAAATCGAGAAAATTCATCAACAATAGTTAAAATGTATTTATTTTCGGAATTTGAAGACAACGGCCCTTTGAAGTCTAAACTAAGTCTTTCAAATGGGTTTCTATACTACCACAGATTTACAGTTTCAACGGACGATAGGTGGCGAGTGCAGATAGCACTCCAAACCCCCCATCCATGTGATTTATGGGGCGGCTACAGAGCAACTCCCGCCTGACCGATACGACTATAGTTTGAGGTCAGCGTTAGGGGTTTGAACCTAAGCTCGTAATTTCGATCTCCCTTTGAATTGGACGGAGCATCTATCGGAGGGAAGCAATTGAGTGTGCACGGTCAAACGTGGCTAGAAAGAGACAGAAAAGTTTGTGAGTAAGGAATGTGAAAGTTATATCTAATTCCTACACCCATTTGAAAGATTCTTCTGAAAAAAATGTTACATGTGTCTATCAGTTGTCCATTTGCCTGGGCGATGGCGCTGTGTGAACAGTCCAGGGTTATTATTATTATTATTATTTTCACCTTCCTTCTTAATTCTTAATTAATATAGGCTGGTAGGGGAATGGGAGTAATGTGGCCTCATGATTCCATTAATATCAATATTCCATGTCAGGTTGACCCCCACAATATTCCCCCTGGTAACCATCGTGATAAATTCCTGAGCTGACTTCATTCTCATCTTATAATCCTCCACTGGTGCCCCACTAGCGTAAACTGTTAGCGCAGACGGGTGCACCATTCCATTATCATCCCAAAGAAAAATATAGGATGGTATATATAGTACTGCGATAGTGTAACTCTTATTATTATATATGTTTATATTCAATTTGCTAACAAAACTTTCCTTGCCTAACTACTTAGTTGTAGGTATAGATATATCACATAATAATACTGTACTAGTAGTATAGCTAAGTTTGAGTGCTACAATAATAAATAAATGATAATGTGTTTGTTTTGATGTGCCCACTTCCACTGTTGGCGTACGAGGGCAAAAGCTGGAGTGACATTTATGTCTACCTATACAGCATGACCAACGTAATGAGGTCTCTTCTTCAAAGATACTTCATTGTTTGACTATACTACTTTCATTTGGTATGTAGGTTTCTTTTTACAATGGTTATACTTATAGTAAACAAATTCCGGTTGGCAAGTTTAAACATTTCCTCGGCCGTTACTCGCTAGAGTCGTGTCCTATGGTCCGTGAAGTTATTGCCTTCACGACTTATTGACGGCCCAAAAGTTCGTCTGCTATTAAAACTGTTTCGCTTCTTAAAATACGTCCGCGTTGGCCCATCGCAGCTCTGTATATAAGTAGATAAAGGAAGTACCTATCTACTTGTAAATAAATCAGACATGTGCAAGAAGAAACTGATAGAAGAAAAATATGATTTTGTGCAATTTTGACTGTGTGATAATGAATGAATAACAAATGTCCATTCGTGGTGTGACCAGTAGTTACAGATATCTTTTTTTTTTAAATTAAATACAATTTTCCATAGACATTCGTCCGTGCCTTTTTTAATTTACTTTAATATTATTATATTTCTTTAATTTCCACTTTTGTACAATTCCAGAGGAGCCTCCAGATGTTACAGTTTGCCTAACAGTGGCACCGAGGCAGATCTTGTCTCTTTTGTTTATAGTATTGTTTTTTTTTCTTTTCCTAGGAGCCAGTTACATTTACCAATACGCATATACAATTATATAAATCTTACACTACTACTAATTTCACAGTTTACTAGTTTAGTTTACATTACGTTGTGTTGTATTGTTACATTATAAATTCTTACATTGCATATACAATTATATGAAATCTTATTTTAACACTGCTTTCAAAGTTCACTATTTGTCCAGGTCCAGGTTTTGTTTAATTATTGATGATTGTTTAATTTCACAGTTCACTTTTTGTCGTAATCGGCGCGCATTCGGCCTCTTGTATAAAACGAGTAAGTAACTGCGTCTTCTCGATTTCTCGTATAATATACGCAGTCGCCTGTGTGCCTGGTGATGGCTACCACGGCATGAGAGTAGCTGCCATGCACTTCCAAGGGTTTACTTCTAGTATTGATGATAATAACCCTCTCCGATGTCAGTCCCTGGGACTCATGAATCATAACCCTCGGATATTAGCTTTGCTTTCTCCGCTTGGGTATAAACCAGGTATAGAGCCCTGCTTTGGTCCGATGGTTTGACCTTGTACTGCCGCTTGGGTTTCTTCGGGGCAGGTCTCAGTGCCCATTCTATGGCTTGTTCTTGGCGTGTTGTGTGTTGTTACAGAGATATCAGTAGTTGAATGAAAAATGATCCTTTTGTATTAAAAATTCGATATCTCAGAGAGAAATGGTGGTATGGGGGCCCCGAAAAAAGCGTCTTGAAGCTGAATAAACAGGCTATACGACTATTATGTAGCTTAATTTTTTGTTCCATAGCCATAGATTAAAACCAAAATGTAAAAAAATTATAAAAAATCTTTTTCGTGCTTCATCTCAGGATTTGCATGAAAACCGGAGCTCTTAAAAATTTTTACCCAAAAAACCTTAAAAATTGAATTTTCAAGCTTCAAGAGCTTATTTTTTCATTTTCTGTACGACTATTTTTCACTGAAATAGAGCCTGTTGAAAATCACCCATAAATTAGATTTTTTTTATTCCCTTAATTTTTGCGAGTAGTGTATTATTATAAGCTTTTTAAGATTAATTGATCAATCAAATAAAGTCGGTATAAAAAAAATGAAGTCGGTACAAAAGCATTATCTGGCAGGCAAGTTAGGATCTGGATAGATACACCTACCTAAATACTTGTTATGTACCTAGTCATATATTATTGTGGTGTAGGTCCCACATGTCATGTCACAAATGTCGTTGCTATTTGCAAGTCACGAACTTGTTTTGCTCTATACCGCCGGAGTTGGCAATATAAACACAAACATCACCTATCATATCAACACCAGCGGCAGCGTCCTCTATACAACTTGTCGCCTGCCTGCAATATGTCCGGATTAAAAAATAATATTGCGTTTGTTTGCTGTCAGATATTCTTTCCCCTTTAGTAGGAATATTCGTAATGCCTAAAAAATATCAAATAAAATATGTAACTTCATAGGAGAATGGACGAAGGTCCTATACATAGGTATTATTATTCTACGATGAGGCATTAGTGATATTGTAGTAATAAGTATATAGACATTTTTGATCTGTAGTGCTGGTTTAATTATGAATGGTTATTGGCATTTGAAATAGATTAAAATTAAATATTCTGCAATTTTTTATGGGTATACTTACTTCCTTACTAATATTATAAATGCGAAAGTAACTCTGTCTGTCTGTCTGTCTGCTTCGCCTTTACGCCAAAACTACTAAACCGATTTAAATGAAATTTGGTACACAGATAGTTTAGACCCTGAGAAAGGACATAGGCTACTTTTTAATGCGAAAAAAAGGATTGTAAGGGGTTGAAATTTGGGGATGAAAGATTATATGGAAGAATCGTCATTTTTAAAGCTAGAAGCTTGAAACTTATTTTTGAGGCCGCTAATTAAATATAAATAAATATGACATACAAAGTTTTTAATAATTTTAAATAATTTTAAGGGGGTTAAATATATTAGGGTACAATTTTTTTTATGTATTGTTGAAGCTAGTAGCTTGAAACATATTTATGAGGCTGCTGATTAAATATAAATAAATATGACATTCTAAGTTTGTAAAAAATTTACCCTTTGTGGGGTAAAATAAAATAGGGGATGAAAGTTTTTATGTAAATTCGTCATTTTTGAAGCTTGAAACTTATTTTTGAGGCTGTTGATTAAATTTAAATAAATAGGCCATCAAAGTTTGTAAAAATGTTACCTTTAAGGGGGTAAAATAAAATAGGGGAAGAAAGTTTTTATGTAAATTCGTAATTTTTGAAGCTAGAATGATGAAACTTTTTTCATTAGCGTTTTTGGCTTTATCGCTTACCTGCCAAACCTACTAAACTGATTTTAATGAAATTTGGAAACATAATCTAGATCCTGAGTATGGATATAGGGTACTTCTTAATGTGGAAAAGGGTTGTAAGGGGATTGATAGGGTAGGTGCAAGGTTGTATGGCTATATCGCCATTTTCAAAGCGTGAAACTGTTTTTTAGGCTGTTGTTTAAATATAAATAAAGAAAAATGAGTTCTAAGGAATTTAAAAGAGAGTAAAATGTTTATATAGAAATATTATCAATTTTAACGCTAGAAGCTTGAAGTAAAATTTTTAGCCCATTTTTAAAATATATATTAAGAAATAGATTTATAAGGGTTTGAAAGAGTTATGAAAGATTGTATGGAGGTATCGTCATTTTTGAAGCTAAAACGAGAAAACTTTTTAATTTGGCTTTTATTGGGTTAGGTCATTAAATATTTTGGTCAAGGTCACTTTTTTACGCGAACGAAGTCGCGGGTACAGCTAGTTAACTATATTTTAAAACAATTGACAAATATTCCTATTATATACCTAATTGTTACATTGGTAGGTACTTTCTATTATGTAAGTAAAAAGTACGTAGGTGTGTATTTCCCAAGCTTAGGTATTGTTGATTATCCCTTTATATCGTATAATTTTTCATATATACATTTCATATTACTATATACTATTTGTTATTAGGTACATTGTTCATTATAATAATGGAAATGACACATAAAGTAATAAATCTACTTAATGTTCTTTCTTTCGTTTTCCGCCCATTTTACTTGATTACCTACAGCGAAAAAAACAGTCTAAAAGAAGGGAAGTTCAGTATTAGCCTCCTGGGTCAGCTCTACTTAAAGTATAACAAAACAAAGTTATTTTGCAGAGCGCTAAGACAGGTTTCAGTTAGCAAACGAAATAAAACGTCCAAGTGATATGTTTGGTCCATATGTCTTCATTTCAATGACCATTCATTTGCGAGCGGCCCGACACAGACCGTCCACCCACGAGATTAATAGCGATTCGATTTTGCGCTCACCGTAAGGCCTATGTATAATTTCACACCCTTATAACTCTTTTATAACAATAAAGATGTCTGATCTAACGGCGTTGTAAACCGGACGAACCTTGCATCTCTTCGAGATTAAAAATTAATGTTTAAATGGCAAACCGCTGTAATCATTAAACATGTATCTGTGTGAGTAACCTTTGTACGGTCGGGTATACTCAATTCGCAGTGAACATAACATTAGGTACATAATACTATCACCATGCAAACATATTTTTGAAAGGTAAACATTAACCAAGTAACCAGTTATATGTACCTACAGTTAACAACTCATTACGGTCCCACTGTTGGGCATTTCGTTATTGTAGTTTGTTATACAGGTAATGTGTCTATTATAATATTAATTTCTAAGTCTGTACTTAGAAATTTAAAATACATATGTATTTTCGATAGTCAGATAAAAAAACTTTACTAGCATTTTGCGTCCTAAATATTAATATAAATATTATAAATGCAAAAGTGTGTTTGTCTGATAACGGCTGAATGGGTCTTTAAAACTAACATTATATATTTAATGTACTGATTAATTAAATTAAAAATCTTTATCATATCATACGAATATTATATATTCGTATGATATGATTAAAGATTTTTATTTCATGACTTTGGCTTTTAGAGGGAGCCATATTTAATTTAAGGAAACGAAACAGAGCTTATAACTAGCGGACGATCAAAACGGTGGAACCGAAGTAAACAACACTTAAATAAGTTAAGAAATATGTTTCTCGTGAGATTTTGTTTTCCATTAGAAACTCATTTCAAGTGAAAATGAAAATTGACAGAAAACTAATTCTCACGTGGCCCCAATTGGTGCTAAAAAGGTTTAGGCGGGATTGAGGTCGGGGTATTTAGTTGTTCAGGAAGTTTTTAACTTCCTAAATACTTTAGATTTTAACCTATTCCCCAGGCCAGCCTACCGAAACAAAATTACTTCAACGTAATTTCTAAAGGCTTTTCGAAAGAAATAGTAAAAATGTCCGTATCTATTATTGTTATTGTGCTAACTAACAAGAGTTATTATTGCTATTTTGGTATTACTGTCTTTGCCCATGGTACAAACATATGCTATATATTTTATGAAGGTGACCCTTATGACATATATGGTAGGTAGGTATATGTGTTATAATGATGTATAAGCTATAGTAATAAACATCAATCCATCCATATTCACTAGCTTTCGCTTACCGTATATACCGTACTAGCAGACCCGGCCTCGCGTTGCTGTGGCTATATATATATAATACTGTTACGAGCAGTATGTGAAAAAATGGAGCATCTTAAAATAACGAATTTGATATGAAATTGTATTCACCGTTGTTACCCAATATACGGTTTCAATGAGTCTGGTAGGATAAGGAACCAAGAAAACTGTCTGGCAATTTAGGAAACACAGTTTGAGAGAACTCTCAATAATATATATAAATTTCAGCTTTATTAAAATGACGTAAGTTTATTTATAAAATAGTATAGTTTAGGGGGGTCCGGCGGGGGGTTGGAACCACACTAAGTGTCTGGCAATGAGCAGCGCAAGTTATAATAATGCTACGAACAATATATGAAAATATGGAGTTTCTTAAAATAACGAATTTGATATGATTTTTTACACCTTTGTTACCTGGTACCTGCCAAAGGAACCACGATCCAGATTTCATGTTTGGGGATCGTTGTTACCTGTGTTGGGGACACACATACAAGAACTTTCACGTTTACTAAAATGACGTATGTCTGGCCGTCGTGGGCTCTTGCTCTACTAAGGTTCTTAAATAAAATAATATTGCGACTATAAATTAAGATGTAAGCTATCCCATCTTTCAAGTTGGATCAAATTGTACACAATGTGCAAATCAAATTTGAAATCGGTTTAGTTTAGGAGTCCATCGCGGACAAACAACGTGACTCATAATTTTTACACGTTTATCTATCATTCAATAGTGACCCTTAAATGTAACGCAAGACTTAGCCTATATATATATATATATATATATATATATTAAAGTACTAGCTGCGCCCGCGATTTCGTCCGCGTAAAATTACAAAACTTCCATATAACATTTCATCTCCCCCTTCAACCCCTTACAACCCTTTTTCGCATTAAAAAGTAGCCTATGTCCTTTGTCAGGGTCTAGACTATCTGTGTACCAAATTTCATTTAAATCGGTTCAGTGGTTTCAGCGTGAAAGCGAGACAGACAGACAGAGTTACTTTCGCATTTATAATATTAGTAAGGATATAGGTTACAACCTACAAACTCCAAAGGCCTTGATAAATATCAAAAGATTTAAATTTTGAATTAACTTCCAAGATGTATCTAATAATTAGTCAGGCGAATTACCTACAAAATTAACCTAAGCCTGTTTTTGGAATCGATACGGAATAATCATAGTATACCGATATATCAATTATTTTGACACTTAAATTTTGTAATAATTGCTTACTTATATTATCGGTTATCCGAAAAATGTTACTGACATCAAAAGCCCTATGTGGGCGGAAACTTATTTAGTTAGTAATACACCAGGGCAAAAAGTACAGGATAAATATATTTTCCATTAAAAAAATAAGTACGTATTCTTAGTTATACACTAAACAACAATTTAGTTTCCCAGCAATGTCACAAAGTAAGAGTACTATATTTTTAAGTATATTTCAGATTAGTATAATAGGTATATTGCAATAATAGATACCACAAAAATGTACCCACTTACAGAAAGTAATCATGTAAGTAGTGAGGGGTAGTCGGCAATGTCGCGTCAACTTATCCAGTGTGTTAGCCTCGTAACCGATGGCCAGTGATGCCCTACGAACCCGAGCCCTGATTCAGCGATAAATGGAACCGATGCGGATCAAACGAGTATTATACGACAACTATTCACTCTAAAATATGGTCCTGTGTCGACGATCGATGGCTCACCAACCTACATCAGCTACAGACACGATGGTAGTAAATTGCAGCATTCGCAGCAGATACACCAATGTGGAATTTGTCTGAGCTATATAATGCTTCGTATGTAGTTCTGATAGTTATAGGAGATTCGCTAAAACTACATGAAACATTTTCTGTTTACAAACACAAAGAGAAATGTAAAACAATATTATATATAGTATTTAATTAATGTAGGGCTTTGAATCTAGTATAAACTGGATCATGTCAGTAGGTAGGTAATTACGATCCCGAGTTGTCCTCAAAGGACATTATTTTAGAAAATTTAGGTATGCAACTACTATCTCAGTGTCTTTCCTCTTATCAGTGATGTAAATTAACTAGATAAAGTAACCTTTGGGTAGGTATTTTTAAAGAATTTTGAAAATAAACACTGTGCTTTGTTACACCTAACTTGATCCTTTTAGATAACATCGATCATCGCCGATGTGGAGTTCTATCAAAATACGTTACGATACCAATCCTTAAAAATATTCTAGTGAGTTAAATTCACGGGGTCCAAAAATATACCGTTTTGATGTTATTAAAACGGTGACATTATTTTTTTTAATTTTGAGAATTGTACTTCTGACAATACCACTGTGCGTAGTGACTACATCTTTTCGCTTTTAGTGAGGTTGCAAATTTTTGCTTGCAAATTTTGTTGCTGCCCATGTATGTATAAGAGATGTTTGCCACTTACCGCCAGGTGGGCCATAATCTTGCATAAAGTATTCTATGTTTGTATTGAAATTTTGAACAGCAAATACTTGCCTAGGTAGGTACTATTATATATGCAGGAATGTAGACCTGAGTCGAGTATTAATTTCGTTTACTATCTTATTCCAACAAGGGGCAACGACTTGCTTTATTTTGAAGTTTATTACTTGGATTACTTCCAAATGGATAGGAGTAATCTCAAGTAATAAAAAGTAGCTATGTAGATAGTAACAAGTAAGACCCAACGGTTTTGGTATAATTAGGGGTTCCTATAATAGGTACGTATAAAATAGATGTCATTTAATTTTATTAGTTTCAGATGTTATTTTGTTAATTTTGTAAACAATACCTATACTTTATTCTGTATTTATATTTGAATAGCAAATAAGATAAATAACTAAATTGATTAACTACACGCATACGCAACTTAAGAAACAGTACGTGGCTTACATTTATGAAATAAGAAATAAACTTACGATCACTCAATCTTAATTCTTGAAATGAATTCTGGAGGAACGGACCCTGGGTATACGACAACCGCAGTGGAGGGCGGGGCGCGCACGATAAATCTCCTCTTACGACATCGACATCACTGCGCTTGCCAACGCACGACTGGCACAACACCACATTAGGGGCTGCAGACTAATGTCCCTGTGTAACATTCTCCTCTGGGGTAATGATGTTCATATAATATGCTATTTATAATGGCAGTAATGTTCGAGTCGTTTTACGCATTGGGTTGTTTGAAATGACTAACTGAAATGTTTTTGTGATCGAAAAAACGTAATCGTATACTCATATGAATAGTACCTATTTAAGTTGAGCACTCACTCTGAGAAATATTAGTTCCCGTATATTTATAGCTATGAATTAGTTTTATTTATTTAAAATTACATATGACTTTAATAACGTATGTATATTAGAATTGTTATCGAATACTATCGATTTACAGTGGAATAGATAATCAAAAATATATGAGTGTTGTCACTTTTCGTTTAAAATTTAAAACAAGGAAAGCAGTGAAGGAGGAAAATTTTATGGTTGTCTGTGCACAGCAGCCGGTCTTGTATAACGTCATGAAAAAGTCGTAAATGCTGCGTACCTACTCGTGTACGAGCGAAATTTTCTACTCGAACGGTCGCGCGATCTATGGCAGGTAGGTACATACAAAATTTTATGATTCGTGCCTACATTCTTTACTCCACCTTCGAAAGTACTTACATTTTATGAACAGAGCTGTTAAAATTATGTATGTCATTCTATTTTTAGTGACGACCGATTTTACACAATTAATTAATAAAAACATATCCAGTAAAATATAGTTTTATAATATATATATTAGCTACCTTTTTGAAATCCTAATCCGAAACTTTATGAATATCTGAAGAAAAATGTTCAAAGGATCTTTAAGGCCGATTATGTTGCTCTACTTCTTCTATTCTAACAAAAATTATAAATCTATTTATAGCCATGCATGAATTTTTACTTTGATAACGTTTCGCTTTTAGATATAAAAATAAATATTTTATATACAAGTCTTTCTCAGAAAATAAGAGACCATCGGTATCATAGTCTTTTAGTTTTTATGAGAATAGGTATGTATGTATGTAACAGAATTGATTGGAATCATAGTTTTTTGTGTAAATAAATTTTTCGTGTAAATTAGCTACATATTGATTCCAAAATCTGTGAATGTAGGTCAAACAATAAAATTCAAATATGTAGATATTTTGGGAATAATATACTGTCAAATAATATTCAGATAGAGTAGCATACATATAAACAACAACAATTGGAAAGAAAAAATATACGACAGATGAAATTGGAAACTGCAAGATAATGAACATTGGGTTGGCAACTAAGTCCCTATATTGGAAATTCGATTTGCATTATCGTTTCATGACGTTCGTTGGAGAGGTAAATAAGGCTTAACACTTAACTGTGCGCCCCGGTAGAGAGAATCATTAAAGCGTCGATATTTCGACTCGTTTACCAAACTATAGGTAAGGCTCTTGATACTTGTATTTCTATGTCATTTATATATTCATATTAAACTACTAGTTGGGTTTCTGTACATTTATAGAGGCTGTGTTTGTTGTAGGCGATAACCAAGCCAGCCAACTTCATCTATTTAAACAGAATCCGCACCTATTTAACTACGTCTATCTATTCATTCACGTCACTAATATAGATTAAACGATGAATTATAGGAATTAAAATACATAATCAATTATTATTCAATGAAAAAATCAATTACAATAATTGATTAAATATTCCAATAAATTGTGTAAGTAATCAAGAGATTTTAGACAAACGTATTTTTGTTTGAAAAGCTAAGAGATTTTGGATTTCCTACGACTTAAAATTCAAAACGAAGTGATCACAATAAGCAAGGCAAAAAAAATCAAATGTAATGTAATGTAATCAATGTAATTTAATAATTTATGCAAAAATTTATATAGACTTATCTTTATTATGTTGGCAGTGAGTATGGTTAGACAGTTTCTACCTAAATATAAATATTCTAGCTTCCGTCATTAAAAATGTTATACTATAAATCCTTCTTAAAGTTCTCGCTTTACTTTAATAATAAAATTCAGACGTAAACGTAAACTTAAGTATCAACAAAGGATCGTTTTAGATGCTCTGAGGCGCTTTAATGCAACACTGAAACATAAATTCTAGTACTACGTCTCTACTGAGATTAGTTAACTGTTAGTGACCAGTTGAAGAAAGAGGAAGAAAGAGAGAACAGGGAAGGATATTTCCAAGTGAAATTGTTTACTTGTTTTTATTCATTTTACTAAACGAATAAAAACAAGATATACGATCAAGAGATACGATATACGATAAAGAGTAAATTAAGTAGATATCAATATATAGTAGCACCGCAAATATTACATATAGTTGTTTACTGAACAAATTATAAATTGGATTATGCGTCTATGCCTACTTATAAATTCTAGTAACTTACCTAGTTAGTAAATACCTTATAATGTACCTATACCAAGGATTATCTTTGTTTTTTTTAATGTATGTGTTTAAGTTCGCTATTAAACAGCTATATAATGTGGTGTATTCTAGTAGGCATGTTTTTTAGAAAGAGATAATTTACCTATTAGCATGATATTTACTAATCCAAATGAACTTATTATCTACAGTCCGTCATCAAGTTATTAAAGTTTGAAATGAGGTGCGGTGCGTGGTATATGTATATACATAAGCATATATATACGACCTATATATGTATATACAAAGGAATATATATATATATATAGGAATTTTTATAAGACTCGTAATTAATCAATACACTATTAGTTTAATAACTATTGATTTAATTAGTATTACAACAGCACATGTGTCTTCCTACTTGATATCATACATTTGCGTTTATTTGACATTTACAAAAATCTCTGCAGTGAGTACTTTGCTATTTATGGTAGGTATATTATAGAAATATTACATAGCATAAGAGTATTTTGATGTATAGGTGGATTAATTGGTGGGAAATTGAAATATACTATAAAAAAAGATTGTGTCCATGAAAAAAAGGAAATACGATAATGAATAACATACTACGTTAATTAATCGTGCAAATACAAAAGGCAATGATGATGTTTGTAAGAATATCGTTGCTTTTTGTATTTTCACGATTTTGCACGATTAGGATGTAATATTTTAATAGTAAATGCCGGGACATTGATTTGCAAATATACCTACAGAATTTTTAGCGAAATACGTATTAAATAACTGTCAAGTCAGTAAAAGTTTTCCACATGATAGAGGTGGCTGACAATACCGTACACAAATAAAATAAACTGTTATTATTACGATCTCAATACACATAACTGGCGAGCTCGACGATTGCTCAATGAATGCGAATGAACCGAAAGAAATACGTCAAGTCATAAACGCTTCGATGGCCCGGTAACTTGATTGCATGTGAACGGAACAAATCTTGGTAATCACAATTTACGGATATAGGGTGACAATTTTTGTTTAGTGCTGGTCACTTGTGTAGTAGGTACTAAAAGTTTATGTATAATTTGAATAGAAGTCCTTTATTATTCGAAACATTTTATCAGCAGCTATAATCTACACATGTATGTAAATAAGCGCATTAATTCTACATTATATGCTAAAATTATTTGTGCAAAAGCCCATATAATTAGCGAAGTAATTTCAATGACGACTCCGGTAGCCAAACGGTTTATGATACCACTCACTCAATTCCGATGGTAGCGGCTTCGATGAATGTTTGTGTCAGTGTGGCTGTGTTTTACGGATATTAATAATAATAATAATGACCCTGGACAATTCACACAACGCCGTCTAGTCCCAAGGTAAGCAGAGCTTATGTTATGGGTACTAGATAACTCATATAAATGCATGCATGCATTTTTTTGTAAATAAATACTTATTATACATAGAAATCAGCCAGACCGATACAAGCAAACATACTCATGAATACAAATGTTTGTCCCGTGCGAGGAATCGAACCCACGATCATCGGATAGTAAAGCGGTGTGCCACCGATGCTGTTAGTTATGTATGTATTGACAAGATGAAGTAGGTACTGTATTTGTATCAGTTATATAGTTCCCATAATATAAGCTCTGCTTAGTTTGGTACTAGATGGCATTATTTGTATTGTTGCAGGTTATCATTATTATTTCTATAAATAATAATTAGCTAGGATAAGATGCCTTTCGTATTGTCCACATTTAGGCGTATTAGGAATTTCACCTATGATCCCGGTGCTATAATAGAAATAATTAATTTCTTAGATAATATCATCTTTTCATTCCTAAGTCAGCCCTTATGAGACAATCCAGCTACAGTTATTTCTATTATTTGTTTCTCTACTGTATTTAATTTCTCATTAAATTTATTCATAGACATAAAACTTTGTTTTATTGTTTTTATGTGTTTCGCTAGCGGTGATGGTAACATAAAGTCATACGCATATCAAACTTAAGAATGTTTATATATACACATTAAATTTATATAATAACATCTACATTATGATCCATTCAGCTATTTAGTAGAGTGAAAAGGTAACAGATACAGTAACAGACTGACAAACAATTAGTATTTCGTATTTGTAATACTATTATGGATATGGTTTCATACAAATCTATAGAATAAGGAAACTGTCAGATATATATCAATACCACATGGTCTAGAAACTTCATTGTCCATTTCGTAGCTATTATGAAGAGACTGTACTGCACGTGTGGCTGTGACGCGATGCGTTGATGCAGTTCAATCGATTGCAGTGCTCTATATCGGTACAAGGACGGTCCCGCAAAGGGTCTATAGTACTTATATGTGGAGTATATGAATACTAATAAATGCGAAAGTATATGTGATTGTTTTCACGACTAAACAATTGTGATTTGAAGTTTGACCATCTAACATACTAATCTCTAATTGGCTTCAGGAGAAATATAAACTGCACCCTATTTAATTAAACTACAAACGATTAGAATTTTATAAGGTACCAGTGTAGACAAGCTTATATATCATATTTGTTGACAGCTTCGCGGTTGGTCGCGGGTTCAATTCCTCACACGTGACAAATATTTATTATTTGTTATACTATTATGGATATGGTTTTGATGAGTATGATTGTTTGTATAGGTCTGAATGTACGTATATTATATATGCATTTAAAAAATATATATTATCAGTTTTACACACAGTTTATACACATAACACAAGCTCTAGCTAGCCTAGTCTGGCTTGGGACATGATGGCGATCTGTGAATTGTCTTCAGATATTATTATTATTATTATTTTAAAATCAGTAAAATGGTCACAATGTTTCCCTTGGTGTAGTATCTAAGGTGCTAATTACTGTACTGAAAATAGGAATAATAAGTTCGAGACATATGAGGAGTATAAAGGAGGACTACCTTGGGAATAATAAGATGCTCGGGTGTCATACCTCGACCTCGATGGTCTAGCGGTTAAGGCTTATTAGCTTATTAGCTTTACTTACAAGTAGGATAATCGGGTTCGAATCCTCGCACGGTGCAAAACATTTGTATCATGAGTATGATTGTTTGTTTAGTACCCATAAATAGTACAAATAACACAAGCTTTTACCGTCGGATTAGATGGCGCTGTGTTAATTGTCAAGGGTCTTTATTTATTTATACTATTACTATTGTGGGGTCGGTAACAATAAATATATAAATAAAATAGACCCTCAACTAATAATTAGTATATTGAAAAATATATAATATTAACAATAGATTATCTTAAAGAAAAAAAAAATATATGGAACAGAGTTGTATAAGACGAGTGACGGATGACGTGAGAATATTTTATAGGTGAAATGTGGATCGTGTCTGTCTTGTCTGTAAACGGCCAGTTGCCATGAAAAGAGGTAATGATGTGAAATGATTATAATACAAATATATACAGTACACCATACTATGATGATAAAAAGCTCTAATACAGATTATTTTATACTTTACATTGTATAATTTATAATCATTCGGACTTACTAAAGGAAAAGAATCGTATTATAAGCATACATACGCTTGCGATACGCATTTATATGCTTCGAATAGAATAAGCTTTTGCAGGCTTTTAATTAGCGTAAAACAAGTACACAATTCCAGGAATATCCTGAACTTACGAGAGACTTATGATATATAAATGTAAATTCCAATTATATATATACCAGCAGATAACTAAAGTACCTACCTAATCATTGTGTTAGCAAATCTAATTCTATGTAACAATAACACCTAATCTAATAAAAATATTCAATTCTATTAAGAAACACATATGGATAACATACTACCTAATAATATCTAGTGAAAAAATAAGATACATTTTCTTAAAATACTACGTCAGCTTATTTCGTATCTTTATACCTTATCACGTAATTAATGGCAAAAATTACTTCATCTATTAAATTAGGCAGTAATTTTCGCATTAATCACTTTGGGGGCGGTCAAGTCGCTCTTCGTACAGCTCTATCAGTTTGCAATATATCATCATAAATCACGCTAAACGTTGGTCTAGATGTGCTAGCGTGGCGCCTCTTGCTTGCCCTCTATTTGGGCGGCGAGCGGAGCTCTCCATTGAAAGCCGGATGTGTCCCAAGTTTGGTCCGCACAGATATGCTAAATCACAATACATTCTGTTTATTTAGGTAGGTACGTTTAGGAAACTATTTGGAATATGTCGTATGAATCCAAATTTCGTACTGTGACGATCAAAATTGTTATGCGTATTATGCGAGCTCACGAATGATACAGATTCCCACATTATTTAGTCGGTAGATACCTACAGCATTGTACGACTGTAACTCCCTTCTGGTAAACAATTGTACCGGTTAGTAGTAGGCAAATATAGAAATTGTAAATATTCTGATTCTGTACGTTCTTCGTTTTTTGAATCACTGCAATGGGTAGGTACGTTATTAGATGACCCGAAAAATATTTTTTTTTGTTAATAATATATAGGTATTTTTTTGTAATGCCAGATGTTTAATGTCTACTGCTTTTTACTTGTGTAAATGTCATCCTTTCCATTAATGTAGCTATGAAATATGTATTTCCAACATGTAGCATGCACTGTATGTGCTTCTATATAAAACCAAAATTAATACAAATTCTTGGTCCAAGTCTAATATATAACTATCATCAACACCTATAGTAAATTGCATGCTCAAAACGAAAATGTGCTATATTTTAAAGGTAATGGGCGACTGTATGCTAGGAATTGTAATAAATTACCTTACATTTATCTCGTTTCGGTCAAATTAATTGACTCTGTTCACACTGGCAATGTATCGATACATTATATCGTTCCACCAATGGTAACTTTTGTTTCAATTCTTATATGAATTATTTCGCTATTTATTATTTATTTGTAACTAGTACGTACGTCCGTATTAATATATGCATAACTATTTATTTATCAGATAGGTATTAAAACAATATTAAAGCAAAACATAAATACATAGTAGTTTCCGTTTTCTATAAGGGTGGTCGATAGAGTTATCCTGCTAGCTAATAATCAACTTCTATGAAAGAAAATAACAAGTATATTGTAAGGATGAATAATGTACTTAGTAAGTAAGTAGTATATAAGGATTGATTATTATAATAAACAGATAGTATACACTCAAACATTGTACCTATCATTTGCCTAACAAGCACCACCCTTATAATATATATTTTACACAATTAGCACTATCCCTTCATGAATGCAGGGTTAAATGATTTACTATTTTTAGCGTAGAATGTTCTACACTAGAATTTTGTAAAGCAAGACTTCAAAAATACTTATTATATATCCATAAGTATTCTCTTCTTCTGATATCTGTGCGTGGAGATGATCGCATGGTCGATTGGTATGCTGATTTATAAAATCGACAATGAACAAAAAATCGCAGCGACATGTTACAAAGCAAATAAAAACGAGTAAACGTGAAATACATTTTTCACCTCGCTGGCACACCGGATGTTAGTGATTTTTATATGGTAGGTATTTTTCAAGGTAATTTCGACAGGAAGTTATTGTTCCCTCGTAAGCGTAAAGAAAATAGACTGTAACAATTTATTATTTCTATAAGTACTACCCACATATAAACCATTTGAAGTTGTAACAGCGTACCAATGTTTTTCTATGTATTATGTAAAAATAATAAAAAAAAGTTTGTATTTTATTATTAAAGTGCTGGTTAAGTTATGTGTATGATTCAGTTTATATTTTTTCCAGAAGAAGTAATTTACCAATGTTGTGCCTACGTAGCGACGGCAAGTTTTCGGTTGTTAAATATAAATCTAACTTATGGATGTTGAAAAATCATTCTCTGCGTCATAAATTGTAGCAGCAGGGGTGGGCAACAGTGAAAAATTGCACTCGCTGTGTAATCGTTGTGTCGAAGTAGGGGGTGCTAATGTTGCAAGTTAAATTTATCTCGTATAACATTTATTATATCTCCTATACTATACTATATCCTATACTATATATAGTGAAGTTGCCTTCACTGCTTCACCAGTGCTTGCCAATGACTCGGTATGTATCCTATGACAATAAATAAGAAAAATAATACGGTTTTTGAACAAAGCTTAATACGTAAGTGAACGAATATTAGTAGCCGTATTACATATTTTTTCTAAATTAAGTACATATATAGGCAATTAATATTTTACTTCACAACTCGGCTGTAAGTTGCATTACACACATATATGTATAATATAATAAAAATGTGTAGGTAAAAATATTGTTAAAAATATGAAACTAGCAAACATTTCAGATATATAGTCAGTCACGTAAGTGGAAGGGTGAGAACCTATTAGATTATAGGCTCTGTTGACCAGTAAAATTACAAATTTACTCCAACAATTTTGCGCTTTAGATCCCAAATTTAGGGTACCGTGTATTCCACGAGAAGGGTACAAACGTTAAGAAACGTTTTACGTGGGCCACTGTCGTCTACCTCTTGTGGTCGTGCCCTCCGGCGAATTATAAGCCTACATCCCTTGAATACTAAGAGGGCCGGATAAAAATTCACCCCTCAGGTAGCCGCTTCTAAGCCGACAGATAAGTTCGCCTCACAACCACGAGGAAGGGAATCTGAAGGGAACAAATCAATCTCCGCGTGGGATTGGTAGATCAGGCGGACAGGTAAACAAAAATGCTCTACGAGTTTGCTTGTTGATCCTTGGCTAACAACGTAAAATAAGGAGTCTGTTTGGGCTTTAATAAAACAAAGCGGTTTGATCTTTGAATGTAAACATCAGGGGGTTTATGCATCCAAGTGTGGGTATGAGAAATTGCATCGACATTGATATACCTATTTATAAATATTTTGGAAATAACTCCTCCACACGGGTCTGATATATAGGTATGATATATTATAATATTGAATTCAATATATGATTTCTTATTTTAACTATTCGTAACCTTTCGTTAATTGTAAAAAAATGTGATTTATTTTTAATTGAATAGGTTATGTTTGTATAGATCACACGTTATGTCTATATAATTGGATAATGTCGTTTTTTTTAATATATTCTTAAAGTACGGATAAGAGCAGCGTAAAAATTTGATGGGAGTTCTAATATATTGAAATAAATTGCTATTAATGATATTATACTTCTTTATAGTTATTTTTCTTGTATTCAATAGTAAGCAGGAAATAGCATTTATAGCTGATCGAAATTAGTAAGTTATATCACGTTTCCTCGTTAATTATGATGTTCAATCTTGAAGTCAGTAGATCTATATAGACAAATATATTACGAGTATGTTGGTGGTATGGCCTATTTCCACGTCACGTAGACAACTCGCAAACGAGAAGCTCCAAACGAGCCTAGTAGGTTGGTCGCGGACTTGTTGACTCACTAATGACTAATATTCCTTATATTATGTTTAGATATTCTGTTTTCCTTGTCTATTTATTCTATATTAATTAACAAAAGACATTCCCATTAGCCTTAAGACTATTTATCTATTGAAATAAAAACTTATCACATACAAAAATATAGTTTCTATATATGAACTAGTTCATTCATTTAGTTAAAAAATAACTTATAAGTCTCAGTAATGTACATTAATAAAATTGGAATGAAGTCATTTCCTCGTGTTTACATTTTCCTAAATACCTAAAATTACAAATATGTATTAAAACCATGAAATAAAAATGAAATAAAAATTATAAAAAACATTTCGCTCAATAGATAACAACAAAATGTCTCTTCATTCCTGGACCGTGTTCCTGTTGACACAAATTCTTTGTAAACAACTCTTTCGCGTAGTATATTTCTTTTTTAACTTTTATACAACTTAAATATATACGATTTGGAATTGCGAACATGCCTATAGCCCATACAAAAACTAAGCAATTGGAGAGCAAACTTTGTATTTACGTCGGTACTGCTCTAGTTTGAAATAAGTATTGTAATATTTATATAAATCAGATTTCTAAATGCGGTTATAGGTAAGCTCATCACGTTAAAACCATAAAATACTCCGCGAAAGTGAGTGTGCAGAACGCTGTGAGGTCACTGTTAATATTGATAGAAATATTTCTAGCAACTGATTTTTGAAACGATATACATTTATATAATTTATTTTATTAAACCAATTTCAATTTAATTATGTCAACTTATAAGAGATATTTGTAACTAAAGTGGCGATTAAAAATACTAATATTATTACTATGAATCTTAGTTTTATTTATTATATTGAAAATGTCAGAAAAAAACTCAGAACAATCATTGTTCTTATAAGAAATTGTTATAATAATTAAGTTAATACCTATTAGTGGAGGTACTTGCTGTAGATAGAAAAAATACAAGTATGTATTATAATATATTTATTACGATATTCTAGATAAGATTTATCACTGAATATAAATAGTTGTTGCCTTTAACAAATATGTTATGACTATATAGAATATTTAATTCACATTTTAACAAGACTATTGAATCGTATAAACGAAGGGTTTTATTCTAGAGGGTCTTGCATTTATTCGAGAGACTAAGTAATGAGGCCGTGAGCATTCTCGATGCACTTTTGCAAAACTAATTGGTTCTACTAACTTCAGAATAAAAATCTATTTGGTGCCCTATTTCACTCGCTTCTATAGTGCTGTTCTTTCACCACCGAGAATAACAGGCAATTTTTTATTCACTTAGCAGAGTATTCAAAGAATTTTTATTCATGTTATGGTTATATTTCCTAGTTTATGGCTATAATTGATTTTTGCTACAAGATCATGTCCCAAGTTGTTGTCTTTTTGTCTACTTTACAACATGTTATAAAAATAATATATAAAAGATTGCTAATCCAGCAAATAGGACGTTAATTATACTATAATATAATTAGTATAAATAAAATCAAAATTAGGTAACCGGTTATAGATCTGGTTATACAAAACACTGTTCAATTCTTATCACCATCTGCACCTGGTTTGTTCAAAGTTTTTTTATCAGTAGGTTGCCTCAATTTATTAGCTTATCACACAACTCTACTCTCAATAGTTGATGGTTCGAATCCTAGCATGAACAAATTTCATGAAAAAAATCTTGAGTATGATTGTTTGTATTGGCCTGGGTATTTATTTCATTTGTTTTAGTAACACAAGCTCTCCTTAGCTTGGGATTACATGACGCTGTGTGCTTGTGTTGGCTGTTATTTTTATATTCATGTAATATTGAAACATGTAAAGTGACTCAGATTATTTAATAAATAGATACCTAAAACCACACGCAGCTACGTACCTTAAAAAGAAATAAAAGGGATTTTACTGAAATATTATTGTAAAATTTATAAGTGCGTGATCAGACTGACAAAGTAAGGAGTTGGTCCTAAATGTATTGCACCCACAAAACACGTTCCAGCCGCCTCTTACCGGGATTACTGGCGTGTCGTGTTTACACTTGATCGATAGTGTCGGTCTTCAAGCTGCACAGCACAGCACTGGCTTGGCGGGCAACGCCATTCCTATCACGTACGTAGCGAGTGAAGGATCTCTAACAGCGACCTCCCAACGTTCTACGTTCAACCCGACACAAGGGCATGGTGCAAGTCATTGTATAATCGCGTGCTTACATGGCAAAATGTTATCATTGTAATTCAAAATGTTAAAATACTTCAGGAATAACGGACTGCTTCACAGTCAGCAATATAGTTTCACCGCCGGCAACTCTACTACTGATGCAGGCGTAGCGCTTATTACACATATATAGAGATAATGACCTAAATCTAATGAAAACTTATCTAGAGGATAGGTATATATAGATAGCAAACTGTAGATATTGATGGTGTAAAGTCTAAGGGAACTAACATAAAAATGGGCTTCCTCAAGGTTCAATCTTAGGGCCATTTCTCTTTTTAATGTATATAAATGACCTTCCCTACATAGTAGAGAAAGTTGCAGATATAGTGTTATTTGCGGATGACACTTCGTTAGTGTTTAAAATTGGTCGCCAATGTAATCAATTAGACGATGTAAATTATACTATCTCTGCTATATTAAATTGGTTCACATGTAATATTAAATTCACGCTTCCTAATGTACATACAAGTAAATACACAGCTATTGCTTAATGATGAAATAATAAATTTTGTTAATGATACAGTTTTTTTAGGAATAACAGTGGACTCGAAGTTACAATGAGGACTCCATATTTCAAAATTAGCCAGTAAACTTAGTTCTATTGCTTATGCAATTAGAAGGATTAGACAATTAACACACGTAGCGACGGCAAAACTTGTATATTTTAGTTATTTCCATAGTATTATGTCATATGGCATACTGCTATGGGGTAAAGCTGCCGATGTAAATACTATATTTATTTTACAAAAGAGAGCCATACGCTCTTGAGAGTCATTACGTCAATGCTTTAAAGAATGAAATATCCTCACCGTTGCCTCACAGTACATTTATGAAAATATTATGTTTACAAGGAAAAACTTAGATAGTTTCAAGAAACTTAAAGACTACAAGGAGAAACTAACGCAATAAAAACAAGCTAATTTTACCCAAATGCCGTCTACACAAAGTTAGTAATTCATTTTATGGTAATTGCGTAAGATTCTATAATAAACTGCCAGAATCTACGCTAAATCTGACAGAGAGGCAATTCAAATTTTATATTAAACAAATGTAATAGGATAGATGAATTTATAAATGATAACAATATATAGCAAGAATAAGTTTATTTGCGGACAACGTTATAATTTATTTTTCATACTGCTTTCTTGATATATGATAACGTAGAGGCTTTTGTATTGATTGCCGCAAGCATCGTTATGTAAAGTGCGAATACTGTAACTACCATATAGTAAATTTTATGACATTGTCGAGTGGAATGAATAGACATGCTCACTAAAATGTCAAGACATGTAAATGTAAACTTACAAGGATTATTTAAAAGAGCAACACACAAGTTTCCTGCTCGTTCTTCTTGTGATGAGACAGCTTTCCGAACGAGTGGAATATAAAAAAAATTGTTATGACTATTCAAAAGTGCTTAAATTAAGTTTATTTGAATAAATGATTTTCTATTCTATTCTTACTAATATTGGAAACGCGGAAGTTTGGGAGTGTGATCATTCACACTCCCAAGCTTCCGCGTGAAATGAATGTGTGCTACTCTTTCACGCACAAACTACTGAACCAAGTTATAAATTATAAACGGCCAGTATCTAATATATTATTGGGCTATTAATATTCATCCTTCATATTTGTTTTGCAGTAATATTTTTTAGTTAAATAAACTTACAGCGTCTATTAATTACGCATAAAATGAAGTGTTAAATGCATGTGCTCAATTCCATTTTTATTTTTCTGTTATCATTTATTCTAATTCATATTGTAAAACAGAAATCAGCATAAGTATTTTTAATAATATATTATTAAAAATCTTTTCTACGGTTTATTAAAAAAATTCTAATAAGATGTTAGAGCTCGCTATGTGTAAGTATTCAATATTACCGAACTGCTCAAAAAGGAGAATAATGAGAATATGTAGTGTAATATTCCTAGTCATTATCATCATTGGATTACCTTTATCCCATTCATACATAGTACAAACAAAAAAATATGCTGAATTGAAACATCCTCTTTTTTGAAGAAGGATAAAGTAGGTAGTTCCTGAGATGCTAGTTGGAACGTTATCAGTTCTGTAGTCACATTTGTACACGTAGCCAGGACGTTTTATCTAAATTGCACACAGACAGCTGAAGAAAATGGACCGATTCATGAAATTCGACCTTGATATCTCATGCGACCTTTACTGAACTTATCGAACCATTGGAGTTTCTGTCATTTACAACTCGCAACTCCCGTTAGCTGGGCTTGAATGAGCAACTTACATGAGCCGGAGATAAAGACGAATTCGGATTAAGACCACCATTAGAGCCGGAATACATTTATGCGAGTTTTACAGTGTTTGTTAGTATGCGGTTCTTAACTTTGTCTATACAATCTATTGAGGTTGGTAATTTCGTACGGATATCTTTCTTATGTACATATATATATATATATATATATATATATATATATATATATAAAGATTGTACACATGTCGTAACTATATCTAAAGGCGTGATTTGCAATATATAATACAAAACCAGATATTAATGATACATCCAGAAGAACGTCGTCTTATATGAAGATAACAATTTTTCTATTATTTCCTACTAATTTAAAAGATTATTTTGTCTCAGAAATTAAAGATAATTCAAAAGTACCACGTTAGTAAAAATATTAATAATCTTACAATAATAATATATACTATTTAATCTTAATTTCGTTTATATGTAGGTATATTTAAAAACAGTAACAGTAGTAAAACTTCATATGATTCCAGGTGCATATTAAGTAAATTGCTTAATCATTATTAACTGTTACATTACTTATTAAAAAATGTTATTAAAAAATAGTAATGCTTAGTCGTGTTTAACCATTGAAACTTTATAGATAATTACATTACATTATTTTGTTTGTTTTTAGGGTAAATCTTCTTTCTCCTTCTAGATAGAGGTGATAATGTACTTTCTCTTATGTCTATATAAACATATAGATGATAGAATATTACCAATCCACGGCATATAATACATTAGAGGTTGGAATACTAGCCATAAAATCTGCAAACATTTATAATACACTATATTCCAAGAGTATTGGAATTTTGTGACTTGAGCCATATCCCATTAAGCGCCACAACACAATGTTTGAAGATTGCAAATAACAATTTAGCAGTTCACTCATATACACACAAACTCTACTGACATGATGACCTGTTGTTAATTTAAAAAAATATGACTTCTCCAAGTATACTAAAAGAGAATATAATTAATGTGTCATGCCTCCTGTGCCTGCATATACTATATTATCTATAGACCTTACTAATATTTATTTGGGTAGCTAACACAAACTTGTTTAAAATGCTAGTTCACAACTAAACGACTGAACGGATCTTTGATTTGTTGATGATGATTGACGGATCTTGAATTGTAAGCAGGACGCAAAATTGCTATGTTTAATCTCAAAGTAGTTATGGGTAATAATATATTAATACATTATTGTATAATTATTATCTATCTTTTTCTATCTAAACTCAGTAACTGATGAAATGATGTTCATTATGAACAATAGCTGATTTTGATAATATGCAATGAGTTTTATCATAGCGACAGATTTTTCTCTTTAATCAATTTTGTATTCACTAATATTAATATTATCAAAGAAAAAAATCTATTAATTTTGGTAAATATATAAAATTTGTAAATATTGCTCTCTTTAATATTCAATGAGGTATTTATACCTATGCCCGTAAACCTTGAAAGAGATTAGCGTCTAGATTTATTCAGATTATTATAGCGCTGGCAAAGACCCAAGCTCTAAACTGTGCCCATGTGTAATTTAAGTATTAGTTCATATCTAAATTTTATTTAATCTTTATATAGTTTTTACTAATACTTCAAGATGCAGACTTGCTTTGTAAGTCAAGTTTCAGCTACGGTCTAGTCTATATTAACGACACCCACTATAGGAACATAATACGCGGTTTTTTTAATAATGTAATGATATATGTTGATTGGTCTAGTAGTTTTCATATTCATTGAATAAACAATCAATGCTCAATAGCAAATAATTATACGCTATTCTTCGGGCTATTTTATTTCGCCACCGTAGCCGCTAGATGTCGCTAGATCTGAAGCAGTTCGGATTACTAGTGGGTGCTTAGTAACAAAGCATGAAAATAGATGGCAGTGAATTCAGAGCTGTAGACAAAGGCGTAGAATAGATCAAGGCCAGTTAGTCATAAAGAGCACACCGAAGCAGTCTTCATATTTCATACAACTGAACAATTTTCATCCTAGAAAACTATTTTAATTCTTTGCACTAGGTAGGTCACGCGCGGTTTCCATAAGAGATTGAATAATTATTGTAGTATTTTGATTAGGTACTTCATGCATACAGGCCATTATCAATCATTTCAGTCGGCCGTAAATTTTTATGGCTAACGGCCCGCTCCGCGGTTTCGCATGGGTATTTAATAAAAAAAACAAAACCAAAAATAATTACTTTAAAACACACACATACACCCATAATATTACAACAATTTGATATTACTACATACATATCACTTTGCTTAATTGTCAACAATTACCGCAATATACGCGGTTTTTTATTATACATAAGTTTTTCTTGACACATTGTGTTACATGATTGAAGGTTTCATATTATATTTTATTACGACGGTTTATATTACGATATATAAACAAATTTAAATAAAATAAAATAATATTATATGGATAACGTTTTGGAAAATATTCTGTTACCGTTCATAAGAGATGATATATCCTACATTATCCTTTATGAACAGCAGTAAAGACAAATTTTTTTTTCTGATTGGTCTAGTAGTTTTCATATTCATTGAATAAACAATCAATGCTCAATAGCAAATAATTCTTTATTATTTTAATATTAGTACAGATTAATGTCGTAATACAATGATGGTCAGCTATTACATAAATACTGAGGTTGTGGTAGGTATATTTTCTTATCAACTCTGTTTATTAACATAACCATGCTATCTGCAAAGAAAAGCAATCACGGTAGAAGCATTTCCGATTCGAACGTCATTCATAATACGACTTTTATTTGGCTGGATCACCGACGCTAATGGATCGAGCTAATTAAACGAACACGTCAAAGGCTCCTGCAATACAATTGCTTGTCCCTGTCACGCTTACATACAATTACTATCCACTGATGCATATTCATTGGTTAGTTTGACCAGGCATTGAATTTAAATAAATGGGTATTGCTTATCTTCCTGAATTGTAGATTTAATGTATTATTGTCTATGGACCGAGAGTTACACATAAGATAATAATTAGTGTAAATAATATAAATAAAAAATATACCCACACAACTGTAATCTTTTGTGATTGTGTGGGTGTTTTTTTTAAGACATAGATGTAAGATTTTCCTTTTACACTAAAACATGTCTCTTTTACTTCGGTAAGTTAATTGGCAAGTTATTTTTGTTCGGATTAAATTGATACGCACATTCCTATTATATATTATAATAATAGTGATTATATTATTAGGAATTAAAGATAAACGAATATTTACACTATATATGATGTACGTAGGTTTACTATTTACTAATACTGTCAATGTAGGTACAATTATAATAAATATGTCTAATATTAGCTTATTAATGATATTATTATGATAATTATGACAATTATTTTAAAATATAAGTAAACAAACAAATAGCACGGATTATATAAATCAGTAGTTTCCACTGAAGCAGTTACAATGTATCTGAATAGGTATTTCGAAATAAATAGATATTTTATAAACATCGATATGATGTTAAGTACCTTTTTTTGTAGGTTCAAAAACATATAACATATTTACATAAATATTCATTTCAAATTAAAATCATCATACCAAAGATATAATAGAAATTTTATTTCAAGAAATACCTGATAGTTCAGATTTATTTTTATTACCTGAAGTTAAAGCTAACTTTTGCGAAATATGTCCGTTGTGGATGAAATATATTTCCAATAGTCTATAATAATAGTAATATACGTTTATTGCACAAAGGAAAGACGTATTATTTGAAGATATATTCTTCAAATATATTTATACCAGGAATTTTGAATAAATATTGCACAAAACAAGTAATTTTTCTTTATACCATAACATGTTTGAGCACTAGTTATTTATTAAAATAAATATAATAAAAAATACCCAGTAAAAAAATCTTTTAATATATGTACGCTGAATTAAAATAATGAACAAAAGAAGCCACTTAATATAGTAGAGCGTTGCTTAAATGGGGCATCACATACTTGTAAGATGTTATTTTGCTTTCCTAATTTTTGTCTGATACATTGTAACATATACAAAGTAATATCAATAATACTCAAAGTCAATGAAAATTAAATAAAACGTACTATGCAGAAATAATCAGATTTCAAATAAGCCATTACTGTTTATTTGCAGCTATAAAGACAAAGTTTTAGAAAAAAAAACCAGAAACCAGAAAAAATACTTCATGTGCAAAAACGAAGAGAGTCGTTGCATACAAACACTGTTATGAATTGCAATGAGCTCTGAAATAGCCACGTACTTATAAAATACGAGTTGCGGCGGTCAAAAGCTATCGAAGAGCGAAACATAAATTAAATGGCTGGTTTCGTCGTAGAGCTATCGTAGAGCACTACAATCTACGGAACGTCTGGCTCTACGAACATGCCATGCGTCCACGGACAATGAAGTAGCAACGCAACCGAGCTTGCTGCCAATGCTCGCTGAAATCTTTTGAGCTCACATCAGACAGAATAGACGCTACGACTCCTGGCAAACGATGCTACTTCTGCCAAGTTGTTTTGTTTAATTTATGCAGACGAGTTTTATGTCAAAATAAAATAAATGCTATCAGATCGACGACCAACCAAGCGAAGAGGTTTTGTGCATTGCTTCAAACGACGTTTCATGTTTGTTTAGAACGATACTTTAAAAGGAATTTACTTAGTTGATTAAAATTTTATTATATATATATTTGTTTGTGGATTTATGAAATAAATTAAAAATTGTTTTAAAACGAATTATTACAATATTACATATGTATTACGGATTTCTTAGTGAATTATTATCGTGATTGTAATAAAACTAGATAATTGTGGATAATTGAAAATAATTTGCTTTCGTATATTGTTAAAACGCGATTGGTTATTACAGTAATTCTATGATAGTAATTACTTTTACTCAAAAAAAATTTAAACCCTATCTTCTATAGTATATTATCTAACTAATAACCACATAATGATTACACAGTGGTCAAGACGCATTTCCTAACAAATATAGCCCCATATTATGTTTTTTAAAGAAAAGAAACAAGTTTTTGATATATATAAATCGATCTTTTATTTTTTGTAGATATAATTTCATCAGATCAATTTTAAAAGTGTTATATTATTTTATATAAATGATTTTCGTTAATCATGAAAATTAGGAGCTTAACGGGCGGGTCACGCAATGTTCGAAAAAGTTTAATTCAGATTAAATTTTTTATTCAATTTGCGTAAAATATGAATTTTCCGGTAACGTTTTACAGAGTTAACTACACTTCGTAATCTACCTCAGCGAGGATTAATGTAAAATCGACGGCAGCGAAAAATATTCTGCTCTGTATCGACGCGGCGTGGTGGTTAATTACTCTTGAATATTTATTGGTCGTTTGAATAAATCGCTCGCGGCGGATAAGCCTTTAACTTGTATTATATTCATTTTTCCAACCGCTAATTTTGGGTTCACCCTTTGAGCCTGCTTTTCAGAAGCTCAATTTGTTGATTCGGAATGTTCTCATTAAAAAATAGCTTAATGAGCGACCTCGTTAATAATTCTGAAAATCAAAGGTCGAGGTTGAGAATCAATTGCCGGTGGTCAGGTATCTTATCCTTTCTAGTAATTATTTGTATATATTTATTTTACATAAAATGTGTAAAAATATTATTGATAATATACACAGTAAATGAGTTGCTTAATTATGTTCATAACAATTAATCCAATTACCAATATTTAACCTGTAGTACAACTATAAAGCACAATTAGGCCTTAAGATACGACCTACTTAAATGTTCTTCTTCTATTGTTTATATTCTAGTTACTTTTGAGGTAGCGATAACCTGTTATATTATGCTATATTTGTCTTTTTGTAATATTCAAAAACTCATATTTCAAGATAAACTTATGAAGGTGTTCCAGGCTTACGAGATTTCAGCAGAACAAACAGCAATTAAGATTAGAGGAGAGATAATTCAGGTTATATCTTCATGAGCTTGGTTAAATACCCAAAACTTTCAAGATATATTGTTCTACTCTCTACTACTCTTTATATATTATCCCTGTTTAGCGCAGTCAGATAGTAAGGTGAATTCTGCTGATCCCTGGAAAAGTTTCACTATTATGAAGCGCGAGTGTGATCCCTTTCACATTACTTTTATGAGCACGCCAGCAGTTGACGGGGCCTATGCAAATGTTATTACGTTTACTAAGAAAACATAGCCTCAGGGCTCAAGATGCATTATCTGTTACATCACCAAATAGGACATTATTTGGTGATGTAACAGATAATGCATAACTGAAATATCGATTATGCTGAACCATATCTTGTTCAAAGGAATTTTGAATAAAAATAGTAATCTAACTATATTTTTCAGTAGACATATATCGTATATGTATATGCTTGATATTAGGGACTACCTACCTATAGCAAATGGGGATAGTCTTAAGTGTTTTTTGAGAGGGTGAGCAAACCAAATACTAGTCGTTAATTGAGTCTAACTTTTAACAAAACAAAAACATTACAGTTGAAAACCAGTATCGAGTACTGTTAAAAAGTGAAATTATTCTTGATTTTTCAAATCTTTATACGCATACGGTCTAAGGTATGAAAGTGACAGTACTTTTGTGAATATATAATATTGATCGTTAGCTTGTCAATACATTACGCACGTAAGTCGTTTACTGAGAATAACCAATATTCCTGGCTGCGATACGATACTGAAAATCCTTTCCCGATATCTCTACGTAAATATGTTCTCCATTTATGTCGTAAATATTCTTACTATAATAATATCTGAATGTATGCAGATCGGGACGGCCTGCACGTTGTAGATAACCCGTAATTTTGTCGAATACTTCGGCCGGAGAAAGCAGTCTGTGGCGGCATTCAATCATATACTAATGAATCAACTTTGGTGCAGACTGGCGCGTTGCCCGCCGAATTGAACTTTTAATTGATTTGACATTATTCCGTTTGTGGACCCCGAGCGATTGCGACGCCCCTTCAATTATAACTCATCTTCCAATGAAATGATCAAATGAAAATTAATTTACGAAAGTTAAATGAAGTTATTGAAACGGCGGCGAAGATGTCGTTTACCACAGCAATCGGTTCAAGATTGATGTAATATTTACTGGCAAATTATATAAATTTATGTGGGATTGTTATTATGTTTTACATTAATTACATTGTTCTTAATAGTTTCCATGAAGTTAAAGCACCTTAAGTATATTTTTAACCCACGAAAAGAAAGTATTCTCTATTCGATTGATTTCTTTGTGTAAATGTAACTCATTATCTGTAGTCTGTAGATCTGATCTACCAAACAAATATGTTATTACTTAGATTCTTAAATAGATTCTATATCTACCCTTGTATAAGCACAGTGGGTGGAAATTGCGAAGTGGAGCCGATAGCCTGTGAGGTTCGTTTCGAACTTGCAAATGAAAAGTTAATGTACAACTTTGTGACAGCGGCGGAGCAGCGGCGACCTTCTGGTTACCCACGTTGGAATGAATCTAAACTTTATAATTATTTGTTACGACAATGTCCTAGATATGTCATAGGAGGTAAGAATAAATGGCAAATAAAAACTAGGTTAAAGGGATATCGACATAATATTCTATATCACTTTATTAATTTCGAATACGCGATGGACTCTCATGAGTTAGAGTAATTCCAACTGTTATAATTTGACTTCAAACTTATAAGTAGTTTTACAACTAGACCAAACTTATCGATAATTGTTGTAGTTATTATGTAATTTATCTATGAAACTACCTGCATTCAATACTTTAAGCGTATGCATTTTTGGATTTGAATAAGTTTTGATAAATCAGTAAGTTATATAAATCTATGAACCATAACCTTCAATAAAAAAAAAGAAACGAGATTTGTTACAATGAAATAAAAATATATTTCGGTATAACTATAACCCCTATGCAGGATGACGTACCTACTTATATACTCGAGAAGCGCCCATGAGGCACGTGTCAATGAAATTTATACCATAGAATAAGCACTCTACTGTATCGTCCCAAGAGGTTTAAACAAAGAATAATAGATATTTCCTCAGACAAAAATAATGCCCGCAATGTCTTTTATGCGAACATTATTAAAAACGAGTAGACTGCCTGATATATATGTTTAATCGGTTTCAGTGAGCATGAACACAAACCGGGAAAGAGTTATGTGGTTGAGCCTTATATGTGAGTCGTGCGCACGATTAGCGGCGACTCGCTGAGCCCGCACAGATTACACATGCTTGGCGCACAGTTCTAACTTTAGCGGGCCTATAAGGATGTACTTATATACTTTACTAGGTACCGTAATGTACATAAACAGTCTAATGTTCTTGTCGGATTAGACAGTCCTCAAAAAACATACGATACCTATTTCGTAACAATGAATTGTGATGCTGGTTACGACTGGTATAAACACAACAACTACAAGAATTATACAAGTTTATCGTTGTTCTTGTTAGTCAGAAAATAGTCAAAATTTCGGATGTACAATGCGAAAGTAAAAGGATGCAGATAACAGGTAGGGACTGAACAGATATAATAATCATATCACCAGGTATTTAAGTTTGATGGTCGAATGAATGAAGACTCATTGTAATATGGTATGTATGAGACATGAAAGTGATTGAAGCTAGATCAGTATGTAACAATAAAAGAATCCGATGGCACTCGTCACTTCGTCTTGCCAAATGCGTCTATTACTCTGTCCAGTTACTATAGAAACTTAGTAGACAACGTAAACCGAATAAATTTAAAAAGTATACAAAATGCTCAACTTCATGTTTACGCTCTTAAATTTGTAGTCAGAGACTCTCAGTTTATGTTTGATGCTAGATATCTGACACTATAATTTACTGAAATTAGTGCTTTAACTGCTTGAAACTTGGGCCATAGAAAACAATATGCATTCATTAAAGCATGTAGCGGGATGCACGACACGAATCATCGAGTCACCAGTGCCGCTCAACGTTTATGTCTTGTAGAACATAGCGCCGCGGTTTCCTCGCCCCCGCGCCCCGGCTAGCCGCGTAGTTCCGTTCAAATTAAACGCACGCCTAAGACCCGTTATAAAATTACATTAACTTTATATAATACTGTAAAGCTCGGTTAGGAGTAGTCGATTAAAAGGGCCATATAATGATAATTATCTCGCAGAATATAACGGCACGTCCGTGTTCTCATTAGACTTGATATCGGTTTATGTCTTTTGCAAGTGCCACGAAATAAATCGTTCCAGTCAAAGGTTGGCTGAACAATAGTGAAGTGGCTAATTGTCGACTCTTAATTATAGTACGGTGAAATATCCGTTACATTTTCGGGCTGCTGTTCCAGAATATAGCGTATTTATAGTCATATAGTTCTTAATTAAAAAATCTTATATGAATGGCTAGTAACAATTTCAGTAGTAGGTGGTAGTAAGTTTATTGTTTCATGATTTATCAAATACTTATGTTGTCGAATATCAGCCCTATAGTATGTGTAAGTCCTTTTTCCAATGTCAATTATTAAAAATCAAGTTGTATTCGTACATACAGTTAGCACAGTTTTGTATTTTTCTAGTTCAAGCACGTTTTTTGGTAAAGTTACATAGGATAGTACATGCGTAGAGCCCACAGGCTGAACAAAACTTGAGTGCCTCAAACAAAATCCGCTAGGCAGATATATTTGGCTCGAATTAAAACTTTCAGCATTCGGTGTTTTCACTTCCACTTTTTCTATTTACTTTTCTATTAAACTTTGTTTTCTGTAGATACGGGATGAGGCAGTCTCGAGATTTATCTACGCGATACCGTTCTATTTGGCCGAGGGAAAATTCAATTTGGTTTTTACCTGAGGGTGTTCCGTGCGAACCCTCGCATCCTCTCTTTAATGTTGTTGCTTTCTTTGCAACAGAAATAAACGTACTATTTTACAGCATACTCTAAATTACATGTGTAATTGAAGATTGCAAACACGTATATTTTACGTCCCTATGTAACATATGTATATAGCTACAAACAGAAATGACATCCACTACTTCAATGTGTTATTATTTTTTCAAATAATATATGTAATTACTCCCTTTTAACCACGACTTAATTTGTTTTTTTTTAATAAAAGATCTTCCTTGTGATATAATATGTCTTCACCCCAAATCGTTACGATATGTTCAATCGTTTGATCGCGAAAAGGTAAGAGGCAGCTAGACAAACAGACACATTTACTTATTTAGAATATTAGTGAGCAACAAGATTAATTGAAATTTGGGTAAGTAATCACAATAAGTAACATTGATTGTCATTGACATTTTCAATTACTTAAATTGTCTGTAGTTGGGTATCAGGTAGTCTGATTGTTTAATTTTTAAATCTTAATTAAGTATAAAGAAATGCTATGAATTGAGTTGATGACTGTATCTACTTAAGTGTTACTTAAGAATTACACAAACATCTTCATTTAATTACCTGTCTACATGCTATGCGAACGCACGAAGAAACATTTCAAAGCATATTCATCGCTCTGCTTACTAAAGCTTAGTGCGACTTTTAAGAATACTAGTGAAATATCAAATCTAATACAAAGTTTGTGATAAACCATATGGCATAAGAAGACAGGCTTAATACACATATATCGATATTTTGAATTGGGAAAATTAATTGAGTTGTTCTGTAAAAATGCGACTCGAAACCTTTACACACTTTGTGTAACTTTAGCTCTTTAAAAAAATAATATTCTTAACGTCGACAATGGGAAAAAAGCAGTTGATAAAAGCGATTTTGCTATTTTCATTTACTTTCCATTATTCTTTAACTCGTTTGTCATTCTTTTCTCTTCGCCCGACTCGCGTAAAGAAGAAGAATGACGGTTGTTTATGTTTACGTAGTTAAGTGACTCTGACTAGGGCAAAAATAAGAAACAGGCAACAAGATTTTCTTTTCAGTCAGTGAGCAGTTGCAATGCGATATGCTCACAATGTTTGCAAAAAAATATTTAGGATTGTTCGTAACGAGTTTAGATAGGGCGGGTCATGAGGACCGATAAGTTTCTGCTTTGTTGAATAATAGAGATAGGGGATGTCTTGTTAGAAAATTAAACATGCCAAATATAATATAGAAGGTTGCGCGTAGGCGTTAATGTATAATTAATAATACTTAGATAGAAGTTACGTAGTTAAGTAAATATTATATACCTACGTGTATCAAAATAAGTTAATGAGTATAAGGAATATTGAAAGATATTGATATCTACAATATTTATTAGGCTCTGAATGAAATTTATTTGAGTGAAATTCTATATAAAAGGCAACTCTTGCGTCACACATGCACGTACGAATAATACATTAATTAATACCGAAGACAGAAATGTAGCGAGCAAAATGCAACAAATGATGAGTTAATGTACCTCTGCTGTATTTATTATTTTTTCCGACACCATGGGTGTCAGTGATTCACACAAGAACCACGCCTCACTTTTAGTAACGAATAACAACAGAACGCTTACAACCTATATAACATTAGAATCTAAATCAGAGCAGTAGTGTTAGGGATGTTGGTCCTGATTTCGCTAGACACGATCTTATTGAGGTACGCTCCCCTCCGGCGCGGCACAGACGTTGCCCCTGAGTTTATGGTAGTGTGTAGGCAGTTTAAAAATACTAAAATTATTATGTACTAAAATATTAACTATAGCTAACATTTTTTTTTATATTCGGTAGTATTATTTTATAAAAGAGTATGTATTTAAGTATTTCCACAGATTACCCAATACCAATTGAAATTACCCATAATTCTGTATGTACACGCCTTTAGAATTACATCAGACGCATATGACAAGAAATGAAAAGTGTACTAACAGTCTTGATAGTTAAGTATGTATGAGGCTAATATAGAGTGAGTGATTTCCCTAAAGACCTACTATGAGAGAAGCGAGTAAACATATAGGATATAGATATGTGTATACTCGTAGCTACATAAACTATACTAACACTTTTTTTATCTAACTATAATGGCAAAGTTACCTTTTGGTAAACGGCCGTTGCCTATTTACCTACCTACCTACGTGAGGAGGACGTCACGTTTTCATACTATGCCCTTAGTACCGATAATTACAGTCTTCGTAACGTCACGATAGTTGATATCCATAATTTCACTGCCATATCATTCTCCAATCAAAACATAGGTAAACAATGACAGTAGTAAACAGAGAAGCTGATTTGGACATCGCTGAAATGGATGAGACAGAGGTAGCAGAGGACCCAGATGACTTTGTACAAAGTTTAGGTATTCTTACCTCGGATAGTTTTACATATTTTTTGATAGGATATAGCTGCGGTTTAAGTCACGGCTTTACGGTATAAAAGATGCGGCTTCAATTTCAATATAATGAAAACATTTTTATTTTTTAATCGGAATTACTGTTTTGAATCTTGTTGACTGTTTGAGTATATTCTATGTGAAAGTAATGCATATATTTACAAAAAAATATGGTAGTCAGGGCATAATTAGAATGATATATCACTTAGTGCATAGTGGTCAATTCACCACTATTTTGAACCTATAATTGGGTACAATATTTTCCAGGTTAGACGGGTGTAGGTCGAACTGAAAGAGTACAATACTATCGCCCTCGTCCCACATGTCAGATGGTGCCAGCAAAGATAAATGCAGTGAGGTTCTTTAAAGTTTCGCAATTGTCCGTTTCACTATTAGTTCTCAAGGGTTTGAATTAATCACTTAGTCAGACAAGCTTTCGTCTCGCAGAGATATCGTTAATTTAACACTTAAAACGTTTTTATTCGAGTGGATAATTGCAAAGGGGGCGGTCGTAATGGGCCACGTTCGGCCTCGGCCAAGATTGATGACGTACTGTGTTGAAACATTAAAATAGCTGACTGAACATTTGAATAAGAAATACTCTATTGCTCCTGGGATTAAACGATCGTTTGTATTTTTTGGCTTAGGATTTAGAATACATTTGATAGAAGTGAGGGGGTTCCGGCAATGTATTGTTAATTCGTGGGTGGCGGCATATATTTTCTAATATTGTATGTTATTTTTGCTCATCTTAATATAAAATTTTTACTTAATGAAGCTTTTCTATTCTATTCTCTATTGGTTTAGTCAATTATAGATTAAATATATAGATAATAAAAGTATGCTTTTAACTGATTGCGTTACTTTATGTACCTATAATCACTAAATAAAATTATTAATTGATGGATTGTGTATAATCTCCATACTTCAAATGAAATAAAAATATATCAACAAAAATATTGATATGAGTGATAGATTGTCCATTCTTTGTTTTTATAGTATTTATTTGTTACGTGTTATTTGTTTTAAGCAGCTTTGTCACCGATCATTTCTACATATAAAATAAATATTATTTATATTTATTGAGCTCACATATGCAATGCTATTAAAATTTTTAGCACTGTAGGAAAGCTTTACTTCACCAAGTACATAGATGTCTACATAAGCACGTAACGAGGATTTAATCTATGTAAATCAATGTTTTATGTAGCCTCGTACAAATTTAAATGTTATTTCAGGTAGGCTACCCATTCGCGATTCCGGGCCCTGTTTACAATGTTAAGATAATGTTAGAAAAACAACGATACATTTAGGGGAAGGTTCGGGGGCGTTAATCTGATACTGAGTGAAAAGATTTACTGAACGCCCTATGAAATTAATCTTTGTACGGAATGTGTGAGTGTGAATTATTATGCTAAATATTTATAGAAGAAAAAATCTTAATGTTTATTAATCATGGTTTCAGTGAATTGTATCAAGGACATTAATTATTTATTCCACAAACAACTAGTATTTTTTTTTGTCTACTAATTTGAAACCGATTCTGAAATATCCAATGAACAAATTTAGTTCATTTTATGTTTCATTTCTACCATACCGACGATTTCTACTTTAAACGTTAAAACACAATTTAAATATCGTAGAAGACTACATACTTTTGTAAATTTTGTTGATTGTTATAACCCAGACCAAAGAACTTACATATATTCTATAATAGAACAATAAAATTAAGCTTTAGAGAATCCTGCCTCGAGATCGTATGGTAGTTTAGTACTCAATAAAATTATTTATTTATTTCCAATTGAACTATATTTTATGATTTCAGTACATGTAAGAATACAATATTTATTTCCCCAGCGGCCTACGTATAAATAAACAGACGTCGGGCGCGCGCACTTTGATGGCAGTATGTAGGCACTTGGATACTTTGTCGTCTTTGTTTGTTAACAATATTAGGTACTGCAACTGAAACCTTCGTTTCTATTTTCCGTTTGGTTATATTGCACAATATTTGCAATATTGAATGCGCGAGAACACGCGGCTCCGGCAATGGATAGAAAATACCGCCAACTGAGCGCACTATTCCAAGTATATTGCTATCCGATAGCGGAATGATATTGGAATTCCTATACGTGATGTAATAAGATAGCAACAACATATGGTGGCAAATTCAATTTATATAATTTACAGATGCTGCTACATAATTAATTATGAATTGAATAGCGGTTGAACACATTACCTCGCCTTCCAAAATTTGAGGTCCGTACAGTCCGTACATGCTTATAACATTATTATTCATGAAAATAACTTTATATGAAAGAAATATTTTGAACACAAGGTTTTATAAGTATGTGACTGGTTGGAGCTGTGTGATGTTTTTAGTGTTTTAGTATACATTAGTTATTTAAATAAAGACACAGACAAAATTAAATCAAAATTATCTAATTCTGTGTAGACTTTAATTATCCTAATGATAGGATAAAATGTATAATATCTAAAATTAATATTTTGGATGCAGTGACATGCATTATCGTTGTACGCACTAAGCATTACAACAGCTTTGTAATTTAAAAAAATATAATCCTATTCTGCATACGTACATGTTACTTATTTCATCATATTAAACTATCTTAACAGAATAGAAATTAACCACACCGGAAATAGATTTTTTTTATTTCAATGAAGTGAAAATGTTTTCTATATTTCCTTCTCTGAAAAACCAAAAACATTTTTAAACAATTCGGTACAAGTGGGGCAATGAGGATCGTTGAAAAATATTTAATACGTTTACCTGGTATCTCGAGAATCTTGAATAGGTATTGTTGATGCTGTTACCTTTGAGGCGTATGTAACAAATACTTAATGGCACAATTAATTGACTAACAAACACTTGTTCAGCGAGAGAAGTTTCCACAATAATTCTAACATTGTCATAGACAATATGTATCGAATTATTTTATCTATCAGTAGGCTTGTTATTATTATTGAAATTATCTTAATTAAATTTAGTATGAGTATCGCGAGTGTACTGAAAGGCTATATTTTATCTAAAAAAAGCACACGGAATTGTGAGTAACAGTAATTAATAAAACAATAAAGAAAAAGGGTAATATTTTTGTTTATTTTGAAATATTCAAATATTATATACATAAAATTATACGTTTCTTTACAATTATTTGACAATAACAAATAATTTTCATTATGTTGTAGTAAAAACCAATTTATTCAGAATCATCGTCGATAACAGCACGACGTTTCTTGGTACGTTTAATCGGCAAAACTGTGTCTTCGTTATCATCCTTTGCACTGTCATCTGTAATTACAATGAGCTTAATCAACGTTCATACACATTAAGAGGTGTGGCATGTTAAATATAATACCAGAGGTAGATTATAAAAAGTAGTTCGCGTTGTACGTCAGTCTCACCTATTTCAGTCGCCAAGAAGCTGCTTTTTAAGATGGCTTGTAGGGTCAGATTAGGGATTAAAATTGTCACATGATAACGTGATATCCGTAGTGCCTGTTCATATAGGCGGCGGTTACCGCTTCCCATCATGTGGTTAGCTTGATATTTCAAATACACAAAAAAAAAACTGAATTTATAGTACTACTACTTGTACTGTACTAGTTTTTCTCCCTAGCTCTTAACATAACAAGTAGGAAATAGAATAGTCTTAATAAAAACTTATGTTAGCTGGTTCGTTGTACATATTTAAAATATATATACATATATCTTACCACTAGTTTTGGTCGCTGGAAGCAAATCATTGAGAATGTTTTCCGTGTCAGGAAACTCCTCTTGTTCTAATGTTTTCTTTGCAAATGTCAAAATATCATCATCATCATCATCATTTCTAACGAGGGTCGATTCCTCATGTTCATCTATTTTCTGCATTTTTGCCTTTTTATTTTTTTCTTCATGGCCGATGCTGCGACTCCTTTTACGACTTGCATTATGAATATTTTTTCGTTCTGCACTTTTATCTATAGGAATTTCGATATTTTCGCGTAATTTTCTTAAATTGTTAAATAAATCTTCGTCATCACTCGATTCATTTCCTGGTTGTTCTATGACTGTAGTAGCGCCATTATTAGTCGGTGTATCGGTCAAAATAATCTCCTTATGAACAGCTTTTATTATAATTTCTCGTCGTTTCCTTATTGTGTCGAAGTGTAAGTTGCTTGGTATCCTCCAAAATGTTTCCTAAACATTTAACTTGTCACTTAAAGGTTAATTAATAAAAAAAACGTTCATATATTACAAAATATACTACGAGTCCTAATTAAATTTAAATCTTTTTTTTTTTTATATCATAATTTGAGCGCGTTTGACCGCAATCTCACCTGATGTTAAGTGATGATTGACTCAAATAATACCTATTATTTATATAGGCAGGAAAAATAGACGCTGGTAGAGAGTTCCACTCCTTAGCTGCTCGCATAAGGAGAGGAAAACGGTTAGTTCGAGCAGCTGGGATGTCAATAGTGTAGGGGTGGAGCCGCTCTCTACGTCTTGTTGTACGTTGATGGAACGGTGCTGGAGGAATGAGGTTGTGCAGTTCTTGAAATCTTTATAATTGACTAAATTATATTTATATACTAAAGAATTCTAAAAAATCCAAACATGTACGTTTAACGTTTACGTAGAGTTTAACCAGACTAATTATATATTTATAGTACATAATTAAAATTAAACATTTTTCTTAGATCTCAATATAAGATTCTATTACCCAAAATAGAATCACGCGAAATTATGGCGACGCCCATGTTTGTTCGTACGTAGTGCCAGTTAAAATTACCAGAGAGAGTTCGAAAACTCTATAAGCCCAAGTTTATAAAGTTTTCAATCTCTCTCGGGTAATTTTAATTCAAATCAGGATGGTAGTTTTTCCATTATAACTGTAAAACTAAAAGGAGTCACGAAAAATAAGCTTATATATAAAATATTCGTCGTTATATAACGACGAATATTTTTTGTCAGATGCCATATATATGTGGAAATATCATAAGGTTTTGGTGGTACCTAACTCTAAAAGACAGGACATCGAATAGATTGATAGAATTTTGAAAATTCTTCAGTTTCAAATATACTGAATTAAATAATATATAAATACCTGTTCATCACAAGGTGGAACAATGCCGATGCCTTTTAATATACGTTGAAATAATTTGTGTTCCATGGATTGAACTGACTCACTAGATATGGGTACGAGTGGCACACCTTCTGCTAAGGGATCATAACCCTCAGCTTCTTGATCTAGCGCCACCTCTTCTAGATTTTCAGCTAACCATTTCAAACCGTCGGATAATCCTGAAAATGCAAACTTAAGTCATAACTAATGCTACCAATATAAATTTTCAACATTCGTAACCTATTTGCAAAGACACATTTGTATGTATAATTTAATATATATTCCTTACCACTATCCACAGCCTCTACCAATAATTTCGCAATTTCGTTAGCACTAAGTTGAATAATACTTATTTTTTTCTTATTTCTTGCAGAAGTATTATATTTCTTTGATGTTATTTTTGGTCCTTTAGTTGCTTTAGGAGATAATGTTGTTTCATCTTCATTATCAGATTGATCTGAGTCTGATCCGGAGGAATTATCTGTATATGAAAATATAAGAAATTATAAATATTATGAAATGGGACATATTCTGTTATTGTATTAACTATTAAAATTTTCGGCAATTTTTATTCTCAATATAATAAATTCAAGAATAAAGATATGCTCATATATAGCAACTTACCATTTGAGTTATCATGTTCTACGCCTGTACTTTTACTATTGGATTTTTTGTGTCTTTTTTTACGGCACTCTTTTTTATCCTGGATAATACCTAACTGCAATAATCTGTCCACATAGCTTCGTTTCTGCCGTTTTCGCGGCATTCGAGAAATTATTACACTCATTGGGTCTGAAAATTATGTTATGCTCCATTACATTTACTGATCTATGTACAAAGTACAGTGATAATACATATTTCAGTGTAGAATTATATTACGTGCAATTTGACGTAACAAATTGACTAAATTATTGTTCTGGAAAAACGATTTTTCAGATATTGGGTGAAACTACTATGTTTTTATTGATGTTGTATTTATTATTCTCGTACACTGTGAATGTAAAATAAGAAAACATATACAGATAAGAAATTACGGATACAGTATTTAAAGTACCATCGGTATCATCTTACCATCGGTTTCTTTACATTCCTCCCAAAGTTCCCTGAGTTGCTGATTTTCTTCTTCACTAAATTCTTTAGTAACTCTTTCTTTAGCTATCTCTTTATTACTGCGTTTGGTAGGAGCTTTGAAAATAAGCCCAAGTTCCTTTAACTTTGATATAACACCGCGCCGTGTACGTGTCTGGTCGATCAAGTTTTCCAAAATCCAGTCGATTACATCTACGTTATCCATTAACATAAATAAAGTAAAAATATTTAATTATAATTGTTTACAAAATCAAAATTTTTATAATAATTAGAGAATATAAAAGTGAGGAATTCTGGTTGAACATATAAAATTTTACGTTATTATAATTTAAAGTTCTCTATAAAATATATTCCATATTTTTCCCGTTGTATATAAAAATATACATATGAAATGGCTTTTACCGACCTTGATTAGTCTCCGGATTCATTTGGTTTTCCATATATAATCTCCGGAGTTCCTCTTCTTGTTCCTCACTCCACGCCCCCCTTCCGGGCTTGTCCCTGTCACATCAATAAGTTTATATTACCCCTGCAATTAATCATAGTTCCCCAACGAATACCCAGACTTCAAACAAGATAGAACTAATGTGAAGTGACGTGCGAGTGTTCGTTATAACAAACTTTGTTATTACGTGTATTTATGACTATAGGTGCCAAAAAGTGAGTGTCTATTCATATGTCTATCTATTCAGCTGATAGATGATAAACAAAATATTTGAATCTTTATTTTAGATATATGTAGAAACATTACTGTTTACGTCAGTTACAGACGTAGAAAGAAGTAGGAGTTAAACAAAGTTCAAATATAAATCTTTAATCACAATCTCGGTTTTGAAATCAATTGTCATTTTGTTTATATTTAAAAATCGTATCGTATCTATTCGGATTGGTCCTTAAATGCCTGAGAAAAATATTATTTTCCCATTAGCTGCCTTTACACGATACGTTTCTTTCACGGGCAATTAGCAGTGCGAGCGAATAAAGCTAGCGCGCGCAATAGTGAGGGATTGCATTTAAATATTTTTTCTGTTCACTCTTTCACGCGTGATTGTGTTTTCATGTCATTTCACTTTCTTTTATTTTTTTTTATTATCCAGAAACACTTTTAAAATTTATAAATTATTAATAAACCTATAATTATATTTTTGCTCCATACTCAGACGTCCGCCATATTGCACTGATTAATTAATTATTTGAAGAAGCCGCTACAGCACGTAAGACTGCTGGCGCGCGCGGTCTTTTTTTTATAAATGAAAGAAGAACGACAAAGAAAAGAGGAAAGAATGAAATGTAAGGTAGTACCTTATATTTCTTTCATTTCATTCTTTACATGCACATTTTTCCTGCCTGAAAGCAGATTCGTCCATGAAAGAGCGGACGTGTAAAAGCAGCTATTGTAAGTACGAAAGGTTTTTGCTCCAATCTGAAGATATCACAAGCGACTGGCGTATGTGTGTGTGTGCGCGTCTAATAGGTATTGACATCAGGAACATCGATATTGCTACATAGCTTTTTATTTTCATTCAATAACAGTTATCAAGTCGTTTGACGGTTTAAGTATTACTTATATCTTTAGTGTAGCTATTAGTTCTGAATGTAAGCGTATGTAGTAAAAATATAAAGTCCTACACAATAAAAATGTAGATACTAAGTATATTAATCAAGTGTCAGTATTGTTTTCACAGTAAAACATAATAAAGCTATTGTTAAATATTTATATATTTTACTAATTGTAGGTGATCGAAATATTATTCTAACATTTAAACATCGAAAATACGCAAGATAAGATTTACAAGCATAGTCAGATCAATAAGATTATTATTATATTATCTGATACACATCTGTTTACATTTTAAGGCTACGTCTGGTCATATTATAAGAACGACTGTATTATTTAATAATATAAAACCCTTGGTAATAAATTAAAATGTAAGAATTCATACAATATATAAAAGTACCTACCACAAAATATCTTAGTAGTTCACTGGTTTTAATATCCGAAAAAAAAATTGAGGAAAACCTTGCAAGTGAATATAAAAAAGAAGAATTCAGACTATCACTAAAAAGGTAAAAAAGTGCTTCTGTTCATAACTTTCGCGAAAATAAAAACCAGCATTAAAAATGTTACTTAATTAGTAATTATATAGAAGATTCTATATTTTTATTATTACTTTACTTAACAGTATCCGTAAAGTAATAAAGTTATTAATAAACAACAGTTTTAACACGCTGTTACAGTTTGAAATAGATGCTGTTTTTATTCGATTGTTGTTACAAATATATTACTTACTTCTGATCGATGTAGAGATTATAGCCGTGCTGTATTTCGGCTGCGTCCTTGCCATTTTTCCAAAACAATATTTCTATAAATACTTTATTATTTTTGGCAGCCACTTCCGTGAATTTCCTTAAAATGAATATCGCGAACTTCTCTATTTCCTGTAGATTGAACAGCGTGATTGTGGGAAACCGGTCGTGATATAAAAATATTAGATTTTATTTATGTTACATATAAGATACGAAAAGGAAAAATATAATTCTTTGGACGGTTGGGCAATTTCGCTATTTACGTACTTTTTTATAAGAGATGAGAGAAATGGGAAAGGGAAAGTGTTATAAAATCACGTTTGATGCTATTAATATAAAATTAATATTAATAAAGATACTATTAAAGAAAATGACATTACCTTGAATTGAGACGAAGGGTCGTCGAGTATCTTTTGAAACGTTAAAAATAGTGTGCCTTGAAACATCATGGAGGGCCTGTGGCAATCCCACGCGATACGGTGTAGCATTTTAATGATACAGTGGTTTGTATAAGGTAAGTTCTTATCATAGTGCTCCAATAAAAACACACACGCGCTGACTACTCGAGGGTGACAAAACCTATGAAACGTCGAGACATTACAATACAAATTATCATTGGTGTATTTCAATGCTTATTATGGTCTCTCTATAAAACTAAAATAAATTTCATGTGATATCGGTATGTAAGGTGTGACACAATTTTTAGAAGAAACTAATTAATCAGATTCTACAGCTATTTCAAATTGTTAAAAAATGAAGTCGTTATTGTTAGTGTTTCTCACTGTGATCTATTTATAATGCATTTAAAATCAATAAAAACTTCTTTTCTTTCTGTCAACACGGTCTATCATTTATTATTAATTTTATTGATTTTAAATGCATTATAAATAGATTATTTATGGTTATAATAGACTTGTGTTTTGCAACAATAACACGACAAATGAAGTAGCAATGTATAAAATATTTGTGTATCAAATTACAAAAACTATTTGGATAATAAATATTGATATTATTATCAATTCTAAAAATATATAATAAGCTTTAACATGTCAACACTATTTTCATACAAGGAACAAAGGTACATAGGTTTAACAGAAGAAAATCTGCCAAAACTCCATATACCTACTACCTATGTGTATAAGGAATTGCGTTCATTATTATTACATTATATAGAGACACAAATGACAAAATGTGTCAGAGCCTTCAAACCTATTTACTGTTGCTAATTACACCAATGGAGGGCGATACGAAGTCTTTAATCTAGACGCTACGTAAACTTTATAATGAAGCAGATTAATTTGTCTTATTGTATTATACAATGCTAAAATAAACTAAGTAAAGTAGATGTTATTCATGTTTCGCTGTTCGTAAAGGCTGATAAGTTATTTGATAATTGATAAGTTATTAATTAAAATATTGTCATTGTGTGCAGTGACAGGTTCGATTTTATTATGTAACTTTAATGGCAGCAAACAAGCTCACAACTCTGGTGACGGTAAGTGGTAACCGTTGTCAACATACATAAATATTAACAAAACTCGAAAGCGTCATTGAGTGAAGCCCGGGGCATCTCTCATCCGTTGGCAATCCAGAGTACTAATATGTATGTCACCTTACCAAAATAGTTTACAATGCAAGTCCCATGCAGACAATTGTGTATAAAGTCTAGCTCTCGGTGTTACATCCTACTGTTTAATTTAATATCTAATTAAAGAAACAGTTTTTTTCATATTTTTTTTCTAAATAGTTCTTCATACCTTCACGATTATTATTAATAATAATAATTTATTGCAGTTATAGTTTGTGTTACATAATTAAGTTGTACATAAGAGTCAATAATTTTAACATACAAGTGTAATTGTGCCATCTGAACTAGTATAAAATTATACTGTATCTCAGATGTCACATACCTTCCCAGGGTGTATATTATTTCATTTATTAACATTTACTTTTACACAGCACAAAATCATACATACTACTTAACATAATATTACATATTCGATAAAAAAAAAGAGGAAATAATAATAAGACATAAAGCCAGATAAATAATAAATAAATAAATAAATAACTTATTATATGCCGATAACCACGTAATCAAACCATTTTATAGTATTTAAAGTATAATTTGTATTTACAGAATAAAGTTTTCTGTTTCGTCATAACTTAGCATCTGTAGCCAGGTTTCGACACTTTTTACATAAAATTTTTGTTAAGGAGTTAATATTAATAAATAAATATATTGATATTATATATATTGATGGGTACCACTCCAGTTAGATGACTTATTAACTGTCGATGTGTAAGTAATTTAAATTAAACATGGTAAGGGGCAAAACTACCGTCTCTCGAACTAATTTTTGGTTTGATGTCGATGTTTCCTTTATCGGAGAGTCAGCCAGAACTATAATTACAATTTTTTGCTGCCGGCTGTCTATTGACTGTCATAATACCTACATATTTAATAGTTATAGAGAAATATGTAAATACCTTAATACAAAATCTTGAAAATCGAAATCTGTTTCCACAATTGTTGTCGTTTTTTCTTCTTCCTCCTCATCTAAAATAATAATAGATTTAATTAATAAAGACCATAACATTGACGAAAGTAAAAAAGTGTGGTAAAATACCTTCATCGTCATAGTCTGAATTTTCTTGTGTCTCATTTTCACCGACCGTATCTGAAAAAAAATAAATTGTTTTAGTAATATCAAAAATCATTACGATTGTTATTTTTTAACTAATTATTTATTTAAGAAATTTTACCAGTATTTTCTACTCCTAAATCGGTGCTGTAAACAGTTTCCAACATTTCAAGCTCTTCATCTTCTGGTATTCCGTTTACTCCAAATATTCCTTCTTCGGGCCACACTTCTCTATACAAAAAATAATTATTCTAATTATTTATTTTAATCAATTAATCGGTCAATTAAGAAAAACATTTTAGGTGATCTAGCAGACCGCTTTTCTTTGGTGGTGGGTTTTTCTTCTTCTATTTCTCGCACGATACAACATTCATATTCATGAATATGATTGTTTATATTGGTTTCGGTGTTTTCTAAGTAAATTATGTATGCATTTTCAAATTTGAATATATATAAGTATTTATCAGTTGTCTAATACCCATAACACAAACTCTTCTTAGCTTGGGATTAGATCGCGCTGTATCGCGCTGCACCCAACACCATTCAGTGTTGGGTTATTATTTAAAATTCAATTATATTTATTTATACAATAAAAAAGAGTAATAATAATAGCGAATTAATTTTATTGAATATTTGATTTGTGATATTAATATTATACACTATCGTAAAGACGAATTAACGTAATTAGTAATTTCTCATTTCATAGTTAAAGTACTTCACATTATTTTAAAACATCTCAAAATTAATATAGATAATAAAACATGTGTCTAAAATATAAACAATCTAAATGTATAACCTTGCAGCTCTAAACATTCCGATTGCATCTTCGAATTTATGATTGCGCATCAGTCTCTGTATATTTTTCATGCAGTCTTCCCTGTACAAAAAAAAAAACATTTATGATAGAAAAACGTTTGATCGCCTTCATACTGAGTAGTTATAACGTGAACTGAAGTTGGTTGATTAATTTCTATGTTAATTAAACGATATTTAGACTAGCTGTATCCGCGGTTTCCTTCTTGTGAAATATATATACACTTTCCACAAATAAGCACAATTTTTTAAAGTATTGGTTAATATAACAAGATTGATGATGCGAGACTAAACCTTATATCCCTGCATGACATAACTTTCATTGTACACAATATGCTGTAAATAATATGTGAAATAAGACCACATACGTTCACTCATTCTGTATTCTGCAAATAAATTATTTCAGTTGAATGAATTCATCAATGTCACCTTATAAATTCAATAGAACCTAGCATGTTAGAAATATGATTTAGCAGTTACAATAAATTAAAAAATAAAGGAAAACGAAAGTTATTACAAAATATCTTTGTATTACAAACTGTGATAAAAATGCTTACTTCTGTTGATCTATAGGTACATCGGACGCTGCGTCAAAGGGTACCGCCAAGTCTCCAGTTCCTGAGAGCAATACGGCCGCCAGCTGCGCGCGAACTTCCTCCCACGGTGAAATTTCTGGAGGCTTCGTTTTCTGTGGCTGCGATTTATTGGATATCTTTTCTGTTGCATACCAGTTACGACTTTTAATTGAAATTAATCAGATTGAAACTTAAAAATTATATTAATCACATAAGCGACTATTCGTTTACTATGTTATAATACACAATTCTATTTAATTTACAAATACGTATAGGTATTATTATATACCTATATGATATAGATATATATAAAATGCTAAAAAAATATTACGCACTCTTCGACTTTGATTTCTTCCGAGCTTTCTTCTGGACAACCAATCCCGTTTTCTTACAATAATGTTCCAACATTTTTAAGAATAAATGAATTGTTTCAACCAAATCAATCAAATAGGATCTAAAATGAAAATTTTATCATCAAAACGAATTATATTGCATTATAAAATGTAATATTTATTTAAAAATATGTACCTTGGCATTTTGTTTTCATCATAACTTAGAAATATCGTAAGAATGAATTCTCTGTATTCCAGTACATAGAAAATATTACTTTTCAATACTTTTGCAGACTCTTTAACAGTTAAATCGTTGCTTTTCTCCATTGCCAGAAGAGTATTTAATAATTCTTTATAAGCTCTAAGGGCCAAATGTAATCGCCTGACCCATGTTGAAAATTTCTTCTTTTCTACTTTGATCATGTCATAATATTTTTCCATTTGTTGCTGTACATAGTGAAACATAGGAACTGACATTGTCTCGCTGTAAATATAAAATAAAACAATTCTCAAACAAACCTAACGAAATGAGATATCACATATTTTTACTACAAGTACTAGGCAAAATTCATAAATAATAATTGTTATTAATTTTATTATTCTTTACAAATTTCATCTTGGGCTCATGCAACCGAAATTTTACTTTCTAATAATGAAATGAAATGATGACATATCTTAAAGTTGATTAGATTGTTTAGTGAAGTCTTACATAATTTGCTTTACTGTAAATATATGTTTTTGCAGCTTAGGGAAAATGTACTAAAAACCTAGTGAAAAATCTAGAAAGTAAAGGTCTATACTTATATTAATAAATAACGAGTTTTACTCAGACAAACCTGACTAGTCCAACTTGAAAATTGTGACCTCTATTAAACTCCATAAAAAATTTCACAGCCCACAAGTAATATGATTCATCATTTTGTTGTGCTTTCGCTCTTACAAGTACATCTTTTACATAATGCATCAAAGGATTATATGAACTGTTTAGAAATTCTATACAGAATTCTTTTAAAAATAGTCTGAAAATAAATTTAATGTATAAATAATTTTAGAAAACTATAATAAATCTTTTTATATAATAGTAGTGTGGCATTGTGGTTTAGCAACCTGGCTGATAAAATATTTGCATCAAAATAAAATGCTAATGCATTATGTATTCATTATTTGCATATGTATTCATATAGAAGCATATATTTAAACACAAATATTTTTACTTCTAGGTATACCTCAGTTACAATATCAAATACAGTGTAAAATATTAGTGAAAAATACATACCTTATAGCAAATGCTGATCGTCTTTCCAAAATGCCACTTTCAACTGGCCTCCGATTCTTTGGTTTCACTAGTTTAGATTTTTTGCTACCATTGAAGTTTATGTTAGAGATTTTATTTAGAGGTTTCAGGCATATCAGCTCATGGTCTGATATGGATTTCATATTTTGGACTATATAAGTTCCTCCGAAACGGGAATGTCTAGGGATAAGTATTTATTATATTCAGATGTATCAAAGACTCTGTAGCTTAACATTATGAATGTAATGTTCATAGATAATATAATTATTATATAGCTTCACATTATTTATTTAGAAACAACTGATGTCTGATTAAAACTGAATAATCTAAAATGAGATTAGTTTTAATAATAAAGACTATTATATATTATTAATTAATTAAGATTAAACTACCATTGGTGACACATATGCCTGTGAGACTAGCTGGAAACAATTTAACTTTTATACTCACTATTGATTTGCGCCATGATTTTGACTAGCAGTTTTATACCTGCCATTAATTCACTTAAAAACTTCGAATAATACACATTGCATTCTGGAATTTAATACTAACCTAAACTAGGTCATTTACAAATATGAATGTCACCAGTAAGGAATTAAGTATAAATATCTAGTATTATATTTTAAGTAATATTTTTCACCTTGTTGCCGAATACTGTTTAATCTTGTTTAACCTATTTTTATTTTCAGATATTCTTATAGAAAGAAGCTCTTGTTCATCTCTCAGTTTCTCATCAACACTCCTTTGCAATGCAGCATCAGCTAAACTGGTTGGATTTTGTTCTCTCAATAAATGAGATATAATTTCGATGATATGCATAAAATATTGTTTTTCATTTTCTGATGACATGTAAAGTATTATGTCTAAAATACCAGACTGATTCAGGGCCCAGAGAACCTAAAATGTATATCTGGGTTTAAATATATAATTACTAAATAGAACAATTACAATAATACAAATGACTGTAAATTATATAATATTAAAATTTATTAAAACACCTCACCTGATCATGCACACTTGCATCATTCTCAGGTCTTTTTTCCTTATCAAGATCTGCAGGTACATGGAGCACATTTCTAATCAATATTAAAATCCTCTCAATTACTAAACCTGTATCCTCATCTCGTTCACTCCAATCCTAATTTTAAAAATGCTGATGACTTATACACAATCTCTAAACTCAAAAGTATTTATTTATATTATGATTCCTGGCACAATGCAAACATTTGTATTCATGAATAAGATTGTTTATATTGGTCCAGGTAAGTACAAAAAAAGTATTATAAAATAAGCTTAGAACTAGATAGCACTATTTGGATTGACTAGGTAACCCTAGTCAATCCAAATAGTGAAATAATACTAACGTATTACATTTGTCTGTTCTCATGTTAAATTACTAATTTCGATAAAGGCTATTTATTATATACAGATTATTCAATTTGACTTACAATTTCCAATATTTTAGCTAATTTTTTAGCAAAAACATTCCAAGTGTCTACTTTTGAAAAAGCTTCCTCTTTATATGATTGTAAGTGGGACAATATTTGTAAATAGTTATGCCGAGCTGTACGCTCTACGGGAACTTCTTCACGATATAACAACAGAGCTGGATTTGTGAGGTTAACCAGTAGTCTGTAAATGATGAAAGTAAAAATTGTAAATAATTTTTTTATTTTTATATATCTCAGGTAAAGTAAGCTTTAAATAAATGTATGTAAACATACCTCAACGTAACATCAAAAAGGTCTGTATGTTCCCAGTGATCAATCAACATTGGCAAAAGATCAGTCTGTAAAACTTTTGTCTGACCGAAATGTCTACGTATTTCATGATCCTCTCCATCACGACGTAAATATCTTATCAAATCTTTAACCGTATTAAGAGTAAAATCGTCAATAAGATATTTTCCTGATCGTTTATCAAAAGTACCCAATGCATTACAAGTTGCAGATAATTCAGCAGATAGTAGAGAAGACATTTTAACAATTTTGTTGCTAACAAAGTTTGAAACACTTATATGTCATTTAAAATCTTTATCACCACTATTCGACGGAAGAATAATAATGTTTTTTCACTTTATTTAAAGTGATTTAAAGAAATTAACTACAAGCTAAACTTTAAGTTTGACATTTTTGACATCGTCAAAAAGCCCGCGGAAATCAACTTCAAGCAACCATAAACCTTTTTTTTTTTTTTCCCCATATTCGTCCATCTCCTGTTCAGTGATGGAACAGGCAAAGATCCTTAGACCGTACAGCCTAGTCTACTTTTAACTACTTTACTTCATCATATTTGAACAAGTGATGAGGCCAAAGGCCAATTCTTATGTATGTTTATTAATTATGTTTTCATTCGTGTTCAAAATTTAAGTCTTATCCGTAGTCCATATCCTTGTATCAATTATTTAAAGTTTTATCGATATCGAGGTAACGTATAAATATATGGGTATATATGTTTCAAAATTAGTTAGTACATCTTGGATGTCGCGCGGGATTTTTTCCGGTTTCTTGTAAATGTTCAGTAAATTATCAATAAAGACCAAGCGTTGAATATTATAAGCGGAACATTCGAAAAATATGTGATTTAGGGTCTGACTGCTGTTATTGCACTCTTGACATGCATTTGAATCAATTATTTTCATTCGGCACAAATGACTATTGAATCTAGCGTGACCAAAACGAAGTCGTATAAGGAGTGTATAAAATTTCTGATTTTTATAAACTCTAGATTTAGTGAACCAGGGTGAGGAATTAATATTTTTGTAAATGGAGTAGCAACCATAAACCGTAGTAGAAGTGGTATATTTTATCCTCAAGTGGATAGGCAAAGGTACGAGACCATACAGCCCAATCTTCAGTAGTATTTCCATGAAATTCAAAAATTCTTCAAGGCGATATCGCCAAATCCTTTATTAATTATAAGTTTGTGTTAAGTCCATGTATGTGTCCATAATTGAAATGTTTATAATTCTCCGATAGTTGCTATGAGGAAGTCGTAAATTGGTTTAAAAGACCAACCATAGACATTTTTTTTCCCATATTCGTCCATCTCCTTCTCAGTGATGGAACAGTCAAAGATCCTTAGACCGTACAGCCTAGTCTACGTTTATACTTCTTCATATTTGAGCAACCATAGACATTGTACATACATTTTTAATAGTAAATGGAATAAACAATCAATATTTTGAATTAAGAATAAATACTTTTCATACATGGTGCATTGTTACTATAATAGTTACTTTTACTTACCTAGTTAGTTTATTACTCAGCATAAATAATGGCAATAGTACTATTGGTACTATGGTATATACAAAATATATCCTTAACTTATTGTTAAACTGTAAAAGTATTGTAAAGTTTGTTTTTATTCAACTTGGATCGTTCGAATAATGTGTGCTTAGAGTCCAATCGTTTGTTCCTTTTTTTTGGAAAGCACCAGAGTGTCTTCTTTTTTAATGTAAAAACTGTAACTATCTTTATAGTAGCTATGAAACAACAATATATAGGTACGTACAGTAACTAGATAATTGTAACAACTATTAGTAACTATAGTTACTATTGTAACTACAGTACCTTAGCGACCATTGTCACTTTGAAAGTCCAAGAATTCCAGAATAAGGTGCTTATAGATACAAAGTATAACGAAATTATAAATGGAATACTTGTGTAGTTTGTATATAGTACATACCGTTTGCAACCACTCTAATCTAAATATTTATCTTTATAGAGGGCACCACTGTATTATAACTTCAATAATATTTATCTTTGCTTTCTATGATTCAGGAGGCATTATCCAATAATTAATTTACGATAACAACTCGGAGTTACAGTCGTAAAGGTACTTTTTTTCATTTAGCTGGGCAAAGTAGGCCTTTCAGTAACATTAACAAAATTTAGTAAACTCTTTTACCAATTGAATACATTTTGGACAAAGAATTTAAGATTTAAAATAGACGCAACATGGAATTTATTGCATTGGGTATACAATATAGTCACGAGAATTTACGACTGTCGTTAAAACATATTATTTAAAGTACCTACGTAACTAAATATATAAACATTTTTTTTCATATAGCTTACCTTTATGCATTCGCCAAAGAACGGGAAAGTTTATCAAGACGAAAAATTAGATTTTTTATGTAATGGATAAACTCAAAAATACTAAAGTAACCGTTTTATTTTATTTTATCAGCATTTGTTGAAACTTCAGACAGACTTGCTGACACTTTATTTTATTTACATTTTTTATAATTGCATCCGTGTAAAGCCGGGGCATGTCACAAATAGATATGTATACATTTTAAATTGGCCTGTTTTGCAGTAATCGAATTCAATCAATAAAATACAAATTAGTGATTATTATTAAATATTATATATATGTATAGTTGGAGGTACAGAAAGTATAGTGAATTTGTTATTCCAATGTAGGTATTCATCTATTAACAATTGATACCAGTTTATGTACCTAGGTATATTTAAAAACATTGACCTCAATTATATAAATATGTAGATATGCTTCAATGCACAAATCAATACTAGTGGCTACATATCTAAGAACGGATATAGAGGATCTAAGCTACAATTGGTATTTCAATTGATATGCATAAATGCCTACATAATATTGAACTAATTTAAATATGTAGTTAATTTGTAGCAATTTATTATAGGTACTGCATTTTTAGCTCAGGCGCAGTGAGTTTATCCTGTATTACGTTATGGACAGTGAAACGAGATAATCCTGATAACTAGCATCGTGCCAGAATGCATCCTGAATTGTCGGATATCTGGCTGTGGGCCAGGGATAATGGGCTTGACATCCATTGGGTTTGCGTGTACTGATTATTGGAGATGTCCAAAAACACTTTTTAACTTTACACATTTTATATTAAAATGTTGACATATACCTACCTACCTACACTTATAGTCGTGACTTATTTATATGATTAATTTTATGATTATTTTTAGAATGCCAAATTCATGTCCATCTACATATTGTATAAAAGTTATAAATAAGTCACGCTGGGCACCGTTAATCAAATAGTTAACTTCGTTAATCGTTAATTCGCTACAAAATAAGTTAGCTTCGTTAAACATTAAAGCGTTACATTTCTGAAGAATTAACGCAAGTTAACGTTAATCGTTAATCCGTTAATATGTGTAAAATTGCATTTTTATATCGCTGCGTTAGTGAATTTATAAAACCTGCTGGTTTAGGTCCTGGAAGTTAAAAGGTTAGGAACAAAACAAAATACGTGTATAACTTAAATGAGTAATTTAATCGTCGGGCATAAGGTGCATATTCTCCTTTATGAACATTAACATGTTGAAGTTCTCGTCTTAAAGCAAGGCTCGTTATGGTGTTAAAATGTCTTTACCTGTAGAAAACAGACGTTTAACTGCAGCGCTTGAGGGTAAATCAGTATTGTATTTAATGAATAGTTTTATGAGTATCTGTTCCTCTGTTTGTTGAGTCTTTTGATTTTATGTCCAGCCACATTTTGATTTTACGTTTTACTCTTTAAAGAGTTGGAGCTTTTTGTTTTTGTACCCGATTTTCACAACGCGCCGCGGTTTCGTACAGTAAATAGTAGGCATTGTAATAACGATTAACGGACTTCTGCATATTAACGGAAGTTAACGTGTCCGTTAACATTTTTAAAAGTTAATCCGTTACTCAAAATGTTAACTTCGTTAATTAATGATTAACGGATTAACGAGTTAATACCCCAGCTATGGTAATAAGTATAGGTAGGGACTGATAGATACGATCAGTATGGTGTTATTTTTGTTTTATTTACAACTCTTATCATTTTCTTATAAATTATTCAGCTTATGACTATTCTTAACTTACACTATAGGTATATCTGTAATGTAACTAAATAATGTAGGTATCTCCTGACTGCGCACATTTAAAAAGCTGCTGTACCTATCTATAACTCTAATCTAAAAAATGATGACTACGTATTATAAATCTTATATGAATGTTAATGAATATTCGGTAGTAAGTCGACTGTGGCATTACATAAAAGGAACACAATAAGGTATTAACTGATTCAGTCGTCACATTGACAAAAAAGCAAAATCCATTTGCTCGCCATTTTTCTCTCGTACATTCGTATTTTTTCGCAGTCGGAGAACTTTCTTGTTGAATATAAAAGGTTTACCTACCGTTCCGAAACGAAAGGGTTCCGTAGTCCTTAGGGCCCGGAATCACAATGAACGTAACATAATGAAACTTTTGCCGGTACCAATTCTTAGAAGACGTTTATTACTAGTACTCTTAGTTCTATAGGTAGGTATGCATAGGATGATATAGTACAATCACCTTCTGACGATTAAGAACTATGTTCTAAATATTAGACGGAGTGTAAAGTATAAGTCGTCTCCAATGGGTACGTACATATAACTGAACACATGAATACTCCTTACTGTGTGAGAAAACCTACATATATACCGTTAACAATTAGTGTACAGACCTTTATAATTAATTGGAATTATTTTTATTTATTTGAAAATGAATTACTTAATTGTGTTTTTATTACTTATTTACTCGAAAAATAAAATAACATAACTTAATTAGAAAACCTACCTCCTGTATAAAGAAAGGTACCTGCGTCCAAAAAGTAGGGATAAATATACGAGTAAATAGGTCTGTAATGATCTCATCTACGGACAAACTCAATTAAATTAAGTTTTTATTTCATTTGAAATTAGATTCAAAGCTTTTTTTGCTGTAACGAGGGCTTATTTAAACAGTATTTTTTTCAATGAGGAAAAAGGTATTTCCCAAATATTTCGCTTGAGTATTAGGTGATTGGTATATATCATTATCACTATATCACTATATGTCTGCAAGGGATATAAAAATATGTTAATATTTATAGCATAATAGATATATACTTACCTATTAATACTTTGATAATAAATACATTACACACATATGTATCTAGGAATAAAAATATTATTTTGTATGAAGAATTGCAACTCTGAAGTAGGCAATGGGTAGGGCACATAGCTCATAGGACAGATGGCCGTTGCGGCAGTAAAGTCCTCGAGTGGCGACCACGGACCGGAAGACGCAGCGTGGGAAGGCCTCCAGCAAGGTGGACCGACGATCTGGTCAAGATCGCTGGAAGGCATTGGATGCGAGCAGCGCAGGACCGATCGTCATGGAGATCTTTGGGGGAGGCCTATGTCCAGCAGTGGACGTCTTCCGGGCTGCGATGATGATGATGATGATGATGATAATGAAGTTGCGATATATCTCCCTGTACTAATAATATACTAAACTACTAATATACTAAACTACTAATATACTAAACTAGAAAATATACTTAACATTATATTTTCTTGTTTAGTTTCAAGCATTGAATGTAAGTGGCAATATTATGCTTATAAGACTTCTTTAAATTGCATCTCATTAGGGGAGCCCTACATAAACCAGGCGTGAAGTGAATCTAAGTGAACGTCGACTACTCTCCACCCTAATTACCTACCTTCTAATACGTATAATGCCATCTAGCTCTACTGAGATATTTTTATTCCATTTAGGCGTCATTCAAAGAGAATGAACCTGTCATATGAGTTCTACATGGTTGTGTATATAACAAACAAGGCGACAATTAAAAAGAAAAATGTCATTTTTCAAAATTCGAAGATAGAATTTCATCCTTTTATATAAGTCAATTAAATTAACCACGCCGCCTTAATCATTATCTAAATACTTTTAAAATGATATATAATACTTACTTTTTTTTACTTAAATAAAACTTTAAAGGAAAAAATAATTTAAATAAATTATTAAAAAAAGTTTGTTTATTTTCGTTCAATGTGTTAATTACTCTGACACAATTTTTCTAAATCTTTCTAATCAAATTTTTCTAATGGTCCTTTTTTTCAACAAAATAAATCTCGATTTAGGTACGCGGAAGAATTCCCAGAGGAGGAATAGGTATAGTTGGAATCATAGACAGTATTATAGATACTGACATATTTATAGCTACAACTAGGAGTGTTTTGTCACAAGCGAATAAATGTACAATAGTAATACCGGTTTATTTATGGCTGGTGGTTAGAGCGGGCAATAAAAGAAGTGGTCATCCGTCAGACGCACTCTCGAGTCGCAGAATGTAATCAAGACATTCGTCACAAGCTCGCGCTCGCGGGACATCGCTCAACCGGCCAAAAATCCTATTTACGCACTGTGAAAGAATGATTAGGTACATTTTTGTTATCCACAAATATCTCAGTTCGATCTAATTTATGTAACCTAATATTAATAGTAGGGGGGAGGGGATTGTTAGTAATGTGAACTAATTACACCATTGCTAGCAATGTATGTACTAAGTGAGTTCTTCTAGAAACCATCGTGATATATTCCTGGTGCATTTGCCGCGACAGGCGAACTGACTATAAAAATATATTAGACATTGTCAAATTTAAATAAATAATATTATAGTAAAGAGTAAAAAAACATTAATAATAAATATCAATGGCAAAAACATACGGTCCAGTGGGAAATAAGATTCAGGACTACGCCGACCACCGCAGCGCCGAAAATTATAGGTATAACTAATGTGACCAGACGTCCCGTAATGAACGGGACAGTCCCTTTTTATAATTACGAGTCCCGGTGTCCCCGAAACGGACTCTGGGACGCAAAATTGTCCCGTTTTCGGTAACGGTCCGAAATTTTGGGTAGACGAGCCGGTTGTTAGTTGTTGGTAATTAAGGTGAGTATAAAAAAAATGTGCCAAGAGTGTCATTCTTACTTAAATACTTCTTAAAAAGTCAAATTTGTTCCTCCGATAACAAAACATTTTATTTTTATCAGATAAATATAAACTATCTATGAATAAACAAAATGTTTAATTATATTTATCGGATATATTTCTTAATTGATAACTTTTTTTGAATAGATAATTTTAAAAAAGAGTTTTTTTCATTGGCTGTCTGTTAATTGTGTCCCGTTTTGAGTCGAAGAATAAATGGTCACATTAGGTATAACACCTCTTTTATCGTTGCGATTAGTCACGAAATTTTTGTTACTTACTAAATTGTTGAAATATATTGAGTTTAAATAAAGCCAAGTTAAGTCACCTATTTCCTTTTTGATGACTATAGTAATGAATATGTTGTTATATTCTAATCGGAATACAGTAGGTACATCAGAAATATATAGGAGGACACATAACACTTTCCGGCCATGGTTAGATGTGCCAACCACGACCGAAACAATATACCTTTGATGAAACTGATTAATTTTTTGTAATAAATGAACAACAAATCGGCATGATTCGTATCTTATCGATCGTATAAATTATTTGTTCGTTATAATTATTTGATAACAATATATATTATGTATTTACATTTCAGTTAAATTCAGATTCTATACAAAAATGTAATGTTAACATTCATAATTATGTGATTTTGGTTTGATTAAAATTAATTTGTTTTATATAGATATTTCTTGTTGTTAATGTCGTCAACATTTCTCATCAGATCAGCTATCGCCTGCTGAGCCATTAAAAAACCAATTGGTATTATTACACGTCCTTTAAGCGCCAAATTCACAAACACATTAAACGTATTGGATAGGTAGAGAGCCTTGCAATTAATCGTTCAATGTGGTCAACCAACGCTTTACTCTAGAGACGCTATCTGTCACAACAACGCTATCATGTTGAAATATACCTCGAGAGGGTTACTAAAATTTCATACTAACACACACTCACGCTAATAGTAACGTAGTACCTGCTTATACCTATTAGATTATTAATTTTGTTTTCAGAAACATAATAGAGTATATTACGTAATAAATAATAGCGATTTTATTACTAATTTAATAGTTGTGATTGTAGTTATTTAAACTATTAATTCCGATTGTAAACTTTAAACATTGTTCCTTTATATTATTAGGTATATCAATTCCATATATGGGGATAAAAAAATCTACTGTATAGATTCAGTTGTTTCGGCATGAAGGGTGAGATATAAGACCTTACAATGTACGGAGGGGGTTATGGCATTGAATCTATTAAACACTATTTGCCTCACAAAGATGATCTATTTCATTATTTGTCAAAATATATTACCGTTAATATAACTTGGCTTATTTCGCATATTCTCAAGATTCGTGTAACATATAAATACTTAAAATGAAACCGCGGCCGCACTTTTTCCCACGTTTGGAGTAAACCCCGTACTCATGGGTACCCATGCACGACACTAAACGCCTCTCATTTTTCTATAGTTGGAGGAAAATTGCTGTCGTATTTCCGGCTCACATGTCCTTAAGCCGGAGACAACGAGATTATCCGCGGGGAAATAAAATGGAGACACGAGAATCATCAATCTCTCTACATACAATCCGGTGGATGGGACTAATAATATTGGTAAAGTTATCCGATAAGAAAAACCTACCTACTTGATGGCTATCAAGTATCCTAAAGGATACTTTAAGTTACCCTATGAAAATTGTGATAAAAGGTTATTATTTTTGTATTCAATTTATTAATTTGATCTCTTCATACGAATAGTTGCGAGCACACTGAAAAAAGTATGTAAGTGACTTACAACTGTTTTAAAATAAACACTAAAATATTTATTAGTATTTACTAAATAATAGTGACGGATAAACAAGTTACTAGTAATTAAATTAGTTTGGCTACTTATTTACCTCAGTAATTTTTTTTTTTGATGTACCCAAACATTTTTATTTAATATTATAAGTTTGTTTATTTCTAGAGTAATAACTAATTTAGTAGATAACTTTTTTCAGTGTTATAAACTGCCGGCCTTAGAATATGGAAGGATTTCTCTCAGAGTTCATTAAATGATATTCACTGTATGTTCTCGCCTCGTCGCAGTTCGGGCATAAAATATAAGCAGCTGAGATTATAATTCTGCCAACTTGCTTAGGAACTTAGCTTTTAGTTTAACATAACATATACACAAACCTTATTAAATAATAAATTACTTCTAAAAATTAAAAGCATCCTTGTGTGCTTATAATTTTAAGTCTATTTATTTGTTATATCAGTCATTATTAAGCATCCGATATAATGCCACGCGTACAAATTTGATTAACGATAGCATAACAATGGTTGAGACAATAAAGTAATTATGGCTGTATATAAGTAGTGTGTGTTGGCTACGAGCCCAATGCCATAGTGCTACATGGGTGATTTGCAGTAATTAAAAATACAGTGATATAGAAACTAATGCTACTATAACTAGAAAATTGTAGATAAGGATTTATAGGAATTATATGGCCATAGCAAAATTTATTTCCAAGTAATTGTTCGCGAGTGAATACTCTAATACCCACAATACTGTGATGTCTATTACAAAATAATTTCCACAAGAATACCCAGAGCGTCAGTGCGAAGCGTTTGGATTTAATAGGCATTTCTAATCACGTTTCCGAAGACAGTTTGTGAAATCCCGGGTGTACGGCCACCCTGTTAATAGCAAAAGTACCCCGCTAAGGGGCGCCGGTAAGTCTTATCTTGTCGTTTCTGACGGCGCTGACTTACATTTAATTGTCCAAGTTTTATTGTAGTCGCCTTAATTGCGATATTAGATATATAGGATATCAATATTCTTGTTGTAAAAATAATTTATGTATCCATGAAACATATAAGAAAATAATGTATATATTTTTTAATATATTGTTTCTCTCACAGAATAATAAATATATTGTAACTTCTTAACACCTATTATCTAAAATTTACATGAGGCACAGCTGAGAGCATTATTTGAAAAATTTTTGAAAATTGTTATCAAATTGTATGCATAATTTTACGATCTAGCAGATTTCCCTCATTTTCTGATCGTACAAAGACCGTAACAAGGAGGCTGAGCTATAAAACCATAGTTAAAAACGTACACTGCAAGAAAGGCCATTGGTTCATACAGCGCGAAACAACAGCCCGGAGAACAATTCAATTTACTTTTATAGCCGAAGCTGATCCCCTCCTGAGGATCAGGTTCTTCGTCGAGAACTAATCATCCCATCCTCGCCTTGATTCGTTATCTGTTCTCTTGAAGCGATTGCCTTTAAATCCCAATACTCGTCTTTAAAATAAGATACTTATGATCCGTCTGTAATTTTAAAATCCCTTTAAACTATTTTATTAGTTTCAGACAAAACATGTTCAGTCCATAGTTTTATTGGAAAACCAAACAAAAACTGTGTTTTAAAAACGCATTGAATTTAATATGAATCGGTTCACTCGTTTTTGTCACTTTTGTCACTGCTAGTCATATTTATGATACTCCCTATTAATACGTCACATATTTTTACAATCCTTTAGGAAACCAGTCGATGAATTGGAAATATTTTAAAGTTTTTTGTTAATAGTTCATATTTATGCATATATAAATAAATTTAATTTATCCGTAAGTATTCATTTGCTTACGAAACCCTAAAAAGCTGTTTGTAACGTAACTTCCATAAAATATCAGCACATGTGAGTCAAAACTTTCGTTGTACATAAAAATTTATGAACTTCAGGAGTAAATTCAGCGAAGTACTAGATGCTTATGCCTATATAAATGTTTTAGACCATTGTTTGATATTCAAACTATTTTTCTTTAAATTTCCGTATCTATTGAGAGGAATATTAAAAAAAATGGAAATATTTATTGTTCGATTTCTTTTAGGTTTTTTTTGTGGATGATAATGGAATGGTGCAACCCCCTGCTCTAACGGTTTACGCTGGCGGGGCACCAGTGGAGAATGATAAGATGTGCATGAGGTCAGGTCAGTTAGCCCATCGTGACAAATTCACCAAGAATATATCACGATGGTTTCCAGGGGAACCGCGTGGAGGTCAACCTGGCATGGTATATTTCTAGTAATGGGTTCATTAGTCCACACATTAGTCCACATTAGTCAATCCTATTTCCCCCTCTTTTAGGTATTAGACGTAACCTCCCTATAATTTTGATATCTATATCTATAATCGAATGAAACATTGTATTTATCAGTACAAATCAGGGGTAGCCTAAAAATAAACACTACATTCACTTATCACTAAATAAAATTGTAATCTTACCTACAGAAATAATGTTATTCGATTCATCAGAACCTGTTTTAATCTTAAACGCAGTGCCTATAGGGGAGCTCGCATCAAATTTTCATTTCCTTTTCTTTATTCCAATGTTCTATTGTTAAAATGTAATAAAAATTGGAATCCATTTACGCATTGTAATTTGCAATTGTGGAATTGTATTAATGTTGATATGATACCAATATTAGGTTTATAACAATATGAATAATAATATATTTATGTTAGTTTGTAAAAAACTGTATAACCCGTGTCACGTGACACGCCTTTTTTTTAAATAAAAGAAAGTTTACTATACAGCTATATACATATAATTGAAAAAAACATTATATAAATTGGGCTAAATGTATTTATAAATGTCAAGTTAAGATGAAGCAGACTAAGTTGCGCGGATCAGCTACTAATACTATAGAAGACACACAGACAAACAAGTAATCATTCTCTTAGAACAAAATGTTTGCATCGTACGAGGTATCGAATCTACAGAACATTGAAAGTAGGACGATGTACTAACCAGCTAGACTACAGATATTTTGGTTGTTATCTTTTAAATTACAAAAATAGCTCAAATAAAGTGGCTTGTTTTCATAATACAATCTATGTTCACGTCAATTTTCATTAAGATTTTTATAGTCAGTGCAACTGTGAAAGGATAGACGCCAGACAAATAAACTGCAGATACAGAATATTACTTAAAAAAAAACAATATTTTCTCATTTATTATATTAGTATTAATCCCTGAGGAAAATAAACATTAATTTATACAAAAAAGGAAAGTTTCTGTAGCGAAATTGTTGATCGGAGCTATGTAAAAGAAAATTAAAGTTATAAATTAGAATTTGTAACATTTTTTACGATGTATTTTTTTTTTACTTATACTTATTATATATGCGGTCACGAAATGATAGGTAGAAAGAGACTAAAACAAAATAACTAATTAAACCTGAATATGTAGTACAACGCCGTCTAGCTAACAGTTAGAAACATATATAGAAACATATATGTTTTTAATTAATTCATAAAAAACTTTCATTGGATTCAAACAATCGTTCCTACTTATGAATACAAATATGAAATTTATTTTTTACAGTCATTTAACTAATTGAATTCGATTGCCTTTACAATAATGCATGCATGCATTATTTAGTCAATCAGTTTATATTTAATATATCAGTCATACTATAGATACAATAATATTGTATAGCCATACATAGATTTGTTCATCAATAAATTTACATTGATTAAGATTCCTAGCATACAGGTAATAAAGTAAAAGAAAGTTATATTCCAGTGGTAACATAAGGAATTGTTTGGGATCAGGCAATAAAGTATAAAAAATAATGTTCCTACAACCATCTTTCTTTCGTCTTTGTTCGGAATCAGCCAAGTTTTATGAAGGGATCGGCAGAGTCCCGAAGGCTTGGACCCATGTAAATTTTATCGCCTATCAGGACAAACCAGCTACCGTTCCAATACGACTCCTTTTGTTTACTATATATTCACTTACTAAGCAAATACACTGAATATACTATATCAATAGTTAAAATGTCGATAATTAGGGAAATTGTAGTCTTATGGACACAAATTGATATGTATGTATGGTTTTTTTTATTTAATTACTACTGTATATCTTCAAATATAGTATTGTCAGTGACGTACGCATAGATATATACAACAAGTTGATTTACTACAGTTATTAATAATAGAGAACATATTGCCGATGCATATATACTAAATACTGTACTACTCAGAGATCAGAACACGTTACTGTGGGCCATAGTGTTGTATATTTTTTTCGCTATATCAGAGTTATCTGGCGCTAACTACATACAATATATTAATAACTCATTTTTTGGTTTGGAGAAAGTTATGGTTTAAGTTTAGCATGCTTGTGTATCTGACTGTAGCATAGTAACTCCTAAAGGACTGAGCAGATTATGATTTATTTTTTTTAAAGTTGGCGAGGTGTTTTTTATCTACAATTTATTTGTCTTTGTATCAAGGTATCTTCAAATTTTAAAGGGTATTTAAATAATTTAATTGTAAACATTGCTTGCAACTCGGCATCGAAATAATATGTCTTCGATTTCTAGATTGAAATTAAATCAAGCTATTGATAAATTATGTACAACATAGCAACATGGAGCATCAGACCACCTGCTGTACACCGCAGCCATGCCGAGCCCGTCACTCATATGCCTTTCTAACCACAGACCTCTATCAATGTGTATTCAGTATATGACTAATCTTTATAATTGATATCAAACATGAAAATTATTTTAATAGATAAGAGTTACAGCGTCTATCGTACAGTATAGAGTTACGTTATCTCTGTTTTATATCTTTTAGTTCTAGAACTGGTAAGTATACTAAACAGAGGGAGGTTGGCTATTCTTCTGTATTTCCAACAATTATCTAAAGGAAGAGTATCTTAAATGGATTGTATTCTTTATATTTATTACCTTTTTAACTAAATATTGATTATATTACACCTATTTATCTATTAACTAATATACACAACAAATTATGTCTATACCACTATTGGTAGGTATAATTTACATATATACCAAAACATATTCATATACTTATATCCACCATGTTAAATAATAAAAAACAAACATAAAACCCGTTAAAGCACTCTATCTGAGGCATCTGGTTCAGTTCGCAGAAGCAGAAAATTAGTTGAAAATTCGAAATCTCTCTGTATATGGAGGTTACGCGTTCAATTTATTTTCAATATTACAAACATTTGTAGCTATTTCAAATAAATGTTGAATTTTATTTAGATTGTAATAAACAAAATACAAATATTTTATTGTCTCCTATGTGAGCTGTCAGTTTTAATACTATTGCTTCCGTAACGTAATCCATTTTTATTACACTAAATGAATTTTAAAGAATCTACCAGGACTCAAGTTTGACGAGGAGCTTAGATTTCAGTACCTAAATATTTCATGTTCAAACTCTGAAACTTCAACAATTTCTTGGCTATTATAGAAACACTATTTTAGTTCATACAATTATTATAAATGGAATTTTATGCAACTGTAACTTACCTTTTCAGGTCTAAACCACTGAACAAATTTTGATGATCAAGAGTCTTTGGGAATCATATATTACTTAACGCTATTAAAATAAAACTTGAAGGGCGTGAAATAAGGAACGAAAAACTAATAGAAGGCAGACATTTCTCATAAAGGTATATATAAATATAAAAATCCTAGCTACTCGCCCCGGCTTCGCACGGGTGTACATGTATTATATATATATTGGTTTATATATATATATATAAACCTTCATCTTGAATCACTCTATCTAATAAAAAAACCGCTTCAAAATCCGTTGCGTACTTTTAAAGATTCAAGCATACATAGGGATGGACAGACAGCGACAGCGACTTTATTTTATACTATGTAATAATAATAACGTTCGAGGTACTAATCGGAAAACTAAATAATAATAGACTAGTATTATATATGTGTAAATTGATTTACTTGCGTGGTCAGTCTTTATCTAGATAATAAACAATATATCCTGTCATTGTCAATATATGTAGTTTTACCTTAACTAGAATTTTTGTATCCATATAAAACTGAAAACCAATGGACGTCATATCGTGGGCGACTATAAAAATGTTGCAAACTCATCTTCGTCGGCACCAATATAAGATAATGGAGCAGGGTAAGGCAGCCTACCGAAATCTGTACCTATTTATGATAATAGAGTTCGACGTCCATGACTAGCAAGGGCGTTTCTTACACGATACGGAGGCAGGTACCTACAATTTGCACAACTGCAAATTGTAGATGTTTATTTTATATTATTGGAATAAATTTATCAATACTTCATGCTACAAATGGCCTCAGTGATGTTGACAGCATGCTCAAAATACCGCCTTACTTCCGATGGTTACAGATTCGATTCTCGCACGAACATTTGTAATTAGAAGATATAGGTATAATATATACTTAAAATTTTAATTAAGTATTTTTAACACCCATAGAAGAAACTCTTAACCTACTACTTAATTTACGATAGGTATTACGATAATAACTCAATAGCGTCAATTGAATTGTGTGTCCTGGGTTATATGTAGTTTAGAAATATTAATCAACTAGGTTAATTGTTAAAGTGTGAAAGCATTAAAGTAATAATTGTAACTAATAATTTGTTTCATATTGATGAAATATAAAGTTAAAAACTTGTGTCGGTGTGGTGGGCTGGGTCAATGTGCTCCCTCTAATATGGTTGAGTGCAATGATGGCTTATACGTCATACTCGTGAACGGGTGCTGTGGGGAATGGTTTGTTCGGGTTACGAACACTGATTAGACTATATATTTGCTTTTGGAAAAGCATATGCAGGAGGTCAGTCTATTCTGTCAAATTTGAATTTAAAAATAAATCTGTATCAACATCTACAACATTTATTTGAAAAGATTACGAGTTGAGTTTCTTGTCAGTTTTCATCTCGAAATCATTCTGAACTGGCGGTAGATTTGACATATTATAAGAGTCTGTAATAGACCTTATAATGATATACTTTATTCATTAAAGAAATTTTAAATAGAAAAAATTAGTAACGGTTTAGTTTTTAGAATATGTTAAGGATATTAAAAAATAGTGCTGATTTCGAAGTTGCATTCCTAGGTGTATCTAAGTATAGCGAATGGTCGCAGACGGAATGTTGGGGAGCTCACTCCACTTACCCTTGTTTGTCTGTCAATACAAATATTGAAAATCCATTAGCAACCAACCACCGCTTGAACGCAAAAAAAGTCGATATTAAAAATAACAAAGAAATGAGCTATTCAAAGTTTTCCATCGTGATCGAAAGTTGCCTTTAACACAGTTTGTGTATTAAGTAATCCGAAAGAATTTCAATTGCCTAAAATATAAACATAAAAGTTCGTTTTTTAGAACAGGCATTCCTTATTTTATATAGGTACATTATGATTTTTATCGTTTATCTGTGTAGTAAAAATATTTTTTAGGAAACAAATATCTAAAAATCTTACTACTAGAAATTAATGGCTTACCCCAGCTTCTATTATATTAACAGAATAATAATTATATTAACGTAATATAAAGTCTATGGAATTCTGGAATACATTTCAAGCAGTGAAAGAATTGTTAAAATGGATCAAGTATAATACATATACTATAACTAAAAAGTAGTTTATTTATTACAGATATGCAATCAAATGTTTTCTCTTTAAAGTATTTACCATATTTATCTCCTTTACTTATTAGACATTAGTGTACATAATTCGATATTCAGTAGTCAATACTCGATAATGGCCAGATAATTACTACTGGAAATACTTAAAACTTCATTATGGTATTAACAATTACAATTCACATAACAATTTAAAACTTCGAGCAGCTGCAATGTAAAGTACCTGAAGCATTGAGTTTGCGTAGCAGTTCCTATAATACATCTGTGTGGAATTTCTTACAGATGTGACAATATAGAACCGATAATACTGAGATAGAGCGCTCTCAAGTGTAAATTGTATATCGGCCAGAAGCTCACGTAAGTCGGCCATGCCATAGGATGAAACGATGACCTCGTGAAAATTGCGGGCAATCGATAACGCTTATGAATACGTTATACCTGTGCTAAAAAATCTCGATACTGTAATAATTTTCTATATAATTATACCCAAGAATAATTTTAAAGATTTACAACAAAATGATACGAAATTAATACATTTACAGTGAGCAATAAATTAGTTCGAAAAAACAACTGCATTTAAACTATGATGCAATCATTTGTGCAAAGCATGTTTTTAAGTATTAAAAATACTTAGTTGTTACTCGTTTATAATATAATAAGAAACAGGTATGATGTTATTTATAAAGAATTTATTAACTCAATACTAAAATGCAATAAATATTTTCTTTTGTATGTCGTATAATAAAAGTGAGTTGTTATTATAATTAACGTATCGAGCCTAGCAATTTAACACACTGCCTTATTTCCAGTAGTCGATGCCAAACATTTGTATTCAAGAGTACCTATATTAATTTGTATCGCTTGTGGTGTTTTCTATTATATTATGTAGGTATTCTCAAACAAAAAAAGCATTATTTCTATTACTTGTCAGGACTCTTAATTTAAGCTCTGCTTAGATTTAAGATTAATTAATTAGAATTGTCCAGGGTAATTTTTATTTATTGATAATATAAAGTATAGAAATATAATGTTTAGAATATATTTTACTACAACAGAATAGTAGTTATGATCTCAAGTTTGTTTCAACAGTTTTAACACTTTGTCATATGAACTCGTTTTCCAAATTCTATGCAAAATGTGTTACACTGATATTGTAATCTTACTTACTTCAACTTATTACATAGGTTAATTACATTATCGTTACAATAGTACGTTTTGCCAATCAAGTTTATTACTTAAAAATTACTATTCTTTTTTCTGTTAATATGTTGACATAGATTCTAAGGTTAAGTCTACAGAAAGTAATTATGTCAAACGTAGATAGATAATACTAGTTATATTGGACTGTAAAGTAGAAGTCCATCGCAATTAGTCGAAGTTGAGTGCTCAGCGATGCGAGCATCTCTACGTGGTTTCACGCGTCTGCCAAATTGTGCCCTATTGTAGTCACAAATTATATTATGTGACAATTCGCAATCATTTATTACATTGCTTTGATTGTACAGGATATGTTATAATATTTAAATATGTATATATTTCGATGTCGACTTGGTGTGTATTGCGAAGCAGCTTACATTGGAAGTTCGGTTATTAGGAAGATTTGGTAGTGAATTTACATCAAGGAAATGACAACGGATTGGCGTTAAATGACGATATGATATTTTTTGTGCTATTCATGTAATATAAACGACGGTTAACACTTTGCATTTCAATTACATAAAACAACAGAATTCTGGGAAAATATCGAATTAGTACATATTGCATTGTGTACAATATAGGTATTACAGCAACAGAGCATAGGTATGCTGAAAACACCGAACTTACGGGAAGCTTCCGCTACCAGACGATTAAATGCTGGAATAATATTCTTCCACCTATAAGTGCCATTACTACGGAACTGGCTTTTAAGATAAAGATGAAACTTTTTTTACAATACTAATAAATGACATATGTATATGGTTAATATTTTTCATAGTAATAAATATAACCGTTAGAGAATAGTCATTTTTTTTAATAAACAAATTTACTTTTGCTTCCTCGTAGTATGCTGCGCAAGCGTGAACGCTGAATCAATTAATTACGTTTAATAGCTATAAAGGTATTTATAAGAATACCTTTATAATGTCGAAACTTGAATACACTATAGTAAGGTAACATCAGTACCTATTCATTAAATGGGTCGTCTAATCTAAGCTTGATCTCTGTTAAGGGTCCTTGTGATAATGAACTCCGCGGTTACGGGTTCATTGAAGTAAAATAATGTAATAATAGTGCTAGAAATAATTACAGTTATCTACGGATTTCTATTTGGGAGAAGTGAACCTTACTTCTATTAATTTATTACGTATTTAGTTTATATGTAAAGCACATAGTGAAGTTATTAATTTACATCAATGTGTTCTTAAGTATTTAATTTTCTCTAGATTTTCATTATTATTATGTAATTTAAATGGCAAATAAACTGACGTCTCACCTAATGGTACGCGCCAACTATCCCCTACATACATGAACCATCACCTATAACTCGGAGATCATGTGATATTAATCATGCGTTGCCATTCCAGATGACTAAGATGTTGTGCTTCTTAGCCTATAATGAAATTACATGATAAGAGACCTAATCTGACCCTACAACTGAAACACACATTACAAAGCTAGTAGCTTGCTTAATAGTATATACTAGGCAGCTGTAATAGGTGAGACTGAGATGGGTATCTTAGTCTCAGACATAAGAGTTATGTAAAACTAAAGGGTATTAGTAATATGTTGCTAAAAAAAGTCCAGCATAAAAATATCACGGCCGGACTCTAGATGATTAGATTACGCATACCAATTTAATTTATTTGGAACAACTTTGCAATAATGTTACTTTGACACAATAAAATAATTAATGAACTTGACGTGATATTTCAAATAGCCCTAAATAATAGACATCTCTTCGAAAAATTGAGTTAAACAACTATGGCCCTACTCAATGCCTGCGATCTTCAGAGTTTCACTCGAAATCCTAGTTTCCCTGTAAAATATTCTCGCAAAATTTCGTGCCTTCATCTTTGACTAGGAACACAGTCCACTTAACATTAAAAAAACATGTCTAGAGTGACAATCTTTCTTAAATATATTTTAGTAAAATCAATTCAGGCAGGTAAATACTTTGATACATAAATGATATTAAACGACACGATATTAAATATAATAACATAAAGCATAGGATAACATAAAGTTATTGTACGTATTAATTTAATTAGTCGTACAGTAATAGGGTTCACAGTTGATATCCCGAGGGTGACGTCACGTGTCTCGGAAACGTTCGGGGAGCAAAATCCAGTTATCGGCGATGATTGGGCCCACAACGCCTAGAAATGCGATTAGCCATGGATCAATATCAAACTAAGCGGACTATACACCCCAAAACAATATAATCTATACGTACTAATGACTTTACTGTGATGAACTGTATACACACATACCTCATTTACATAATTTATAGTGAGAATTGATTCATATTATTGTTAAAATTATTTGCGTTGACTTCCATGCGTAATTGGATTCAGATACTCGTAAACCAAATCGCTCATCCATACTATTATAAAAAATGCGACAGTATGATATTAGTAATAAAATATATATTATTATTATTTACACGCTGTGTTCTATAGTGATCGTATAGAAATAGCTCGACACATATGCAGTAGTACAGTAGGGAATGAATTGACAATTTGTAATATGATTTATACCAAACATTTTAAACCATGCATATGCATGCATATGCTCTACATTTGGTCCAGTAAATAGAATGCATGGGTTAGTAGTTTATTACACTGATTATTCACATAGTGAAATAATCAGTACGTTTTTTATTACTAAGGTCTAGTCCTTATATTTTAGGACACAAGGTCCAGTATTTATTATCCTTATTTATTATTCACTTAGTGAGATTTTAATCAAAGTTCAGATGTCTGTAAATTCGTATTGTGAAAATGATAATATTCATGTATGAGAATACGAATTTACAATAAAATGCAATAATCGACTGGTGGCACATTAACTTATTATTTACGAGCTACTCGCTCCGGATTCGTCCAAATGTACATGGATTATACATAGAAAACTTCCTCTTGAATCACTCTATCTGTTAAAAAAAACACTTCAAATTCCGTTGCGTAGTTTTAAAGATTTAAGCATACATAAGGACGGACAGACAGCGACCGCTACCTTTTTTTATACTATGTAATCATAATGATCGTTAGCTATGCCTGCGTGAAAATTATAGCCCATGTATTATTCCGATGCAGAAACTATATTATGGCAAAGTTTCAATAAAATCCATTCAACAGTATTTGCGTGAAAGAGTAACAAACATCCATCCGTCCATCCAGCCTCACAAACATCAACGTTTATAATATTAGTAAGAATAATATTAAAAAAATAGTACGATTCTTAAATTATTTCTATATAAGTCTAATATATGTCTATATTCCTTATATGTAATTAATCCTATCTTAAGTTATTTTATTCCGGATCTATTGTTCGTATTTTATTATCATATTAATACTATTATTATCATCATATTATTATCATTTTGACGACCTCGGTGGTATAGCGGTCTAGCACACCGCTTTACGACCGATGGTCGCGGGTTCGATTCCTCGCACGGCACAAACATTTGTATTCATGAGTATGATTGTTTGTATCGGTCTGGGTGTTTTCTTTGTATAATTTATGTATTTATGTATATTCTATGTATTTACAAAAATAATCTATGTATATGTATCAGTTACCTAATACCCATAACACAAGCTTTAGCTAGATTAACTTGGGTCTAGATGGCGCTGTGTGAATTGTACTTAGAAAAATAAAATATTTTTTTTCTAAATGTAGGGATAAATTTATTTTCATATATTGTTATTTTAATTATTTGTAGATACATTTTTGTTAATATTGAATGCCAACATTATATGAGTATTGACAGTCATTGATTATTTTAATGTGTAATATAATAAACAAAACGGGATCATTGTATCTGCGCTTATAAATATATTTAGATAATTTAATAAATGTGTAGTTATATCATAACATAGATTTATAATTGATGCGTATGTAAACCTTTTATAATATTAATAAAATGTATTTGTGTTTTCTTCTAAAGAAAATATATTCATTTGTTTTTGACATTCTGACAGACAGTAATAAATGAGCTAAATAATAAGTCGGACGTTTTAATTCATATATATTAATTGGCGACGAGGAAAAGTGTTAAAATGTCCAATTTTATTGGAAATATTTTAACTTTTGACCACAGAAAACAAGAGTGGAACATTTTTAGAAGCAAATTGCAGCAATATATTAAATTAAACGGCATTGCAAATGATTTAAAAAGTGCTATATTGTTTACACATTTGTCCGACGAAACATACCGTTTGGCTCGGAATTTAGTACATCCGCGCGAATTAGAGACGGTAGTTTTCGATGAGCTTATAAAATTACTTGATGATCACTTTACACCTAAGAGGCTGACGTTCGCTGACCGGGCAAAATTTTATGATGCAGTAAAGGCACATAATGAATCGCTAGAAGAATGGGCAGTTCGTCTAAGAGGATTGGCTGTGTATTGCGATTTTGGAAGTGCTCTGGATGTCTTACTTCGTGATCGATTCGTGCCTTTCATTGGGGCGTGATTTTATGCATGAATTTGGTATACATTTGGTAACAAATAATAATATGGCAATTATAGATAGTTACGAATGCGAAATTTTAATGTTTAAAAAAAATTATGCTGATGTTTGGACTGATGAGTTAGGTTGTTTTAATAAATTCATGGTTGCATTGAATATCAAGAAAAATTGTAAACCTAATTTTTTTAAATCAAGACCTATACCAGTTTTTAAAAATGACGGCATGGTTAAAATCGAAGAGGTATTCGCTAGATTAGGAGGAAGTGAACGATTTACAAAAATTGATTTAAGTAATGCCTATAATCAGTTTGTATTAAATAAAGATTCTCAGATCTTAACTACAATCAATACGCCGCGTTGATTATATAAATATACACGTTTAGTGTATGGTCTAGCCAATGCACCAGCTATTTTTCAGCGTACCATGGCAACACTGTTAATAGGAATTAAAGGTGTAAGCTGTTGGTTAGATGACATTTGTGTAACGAGTCCAGATAGAGAAACTCATATATATCGGTTGCGGGAGGTATTAGATAGAATAAAAGGCGCTGGTCTCAAACTTAAAAAAGAAAAGTGCGATTTTTTTTGTAGAAGTGTTACTTATTTAGGTTATGTTATTGATAAAAATGGTCTGAAGACATGTCCTAAAAAAGTTGAAGCTATTAGTAAAGCACCTCGACCATCGAATATTTTAGAAGTTAAAAGGTTTTTAGGCATTGTAAATTATTATAGAAATTTTATACCTCAAGCATCAGAAATATTGAGTCCTATAAATGAATTATTACGTAACGGTGTGTCATGGCAATGGGAGGAACGGCAAGAAATTGCTTTTAAAAATATTAAAAGTGAGTTAGCTTCCGATAGAGTACTTGTGCATTTTGATCCAAAGGCCAGGCTCGTTTTGAGTGTAGATGCAGGACCTACTGGTTTAGGGGCCGTTCTTTAGCAGGGAGAAGATGGATTTGAACGACCTATAGCTTTTGGTACTCGTTCACTTATTGCTAGTGAACGTAATTATAGTCAAATCCGTAAAGAGGCTACGGCTATAGTGTTTGGTGTAAAACATTTTGACATTTTTGGTTGAAAACATAATGATCCTAAAATAAGTAATGACGAATTTTTATTGTTTTGTAAAAGTAATGGTATAACTCATTTAACTTCGCCTATCTATCATCCTAGCAGTAACGGCCAGGCCGAAAATGCAGTTCGAATCTGCAAGAAAATGATAAAATGCATTCTCGTAGATGGAACAAAAAGATCGAGTGAACAAATTCAAAATGAATTATTGTTGTTTTTATTTAAATATCGTAACAGTGTTCATTGTTTTACACGCTGTACTCCAGCAAAATTAATGTTTGGTAGAGAATTACGAGGGCATTTGGATTTGATTTTTCCAAATAAAGTTAAACATATTATGAAGGAGGTACAATGTAATCTAAATAAAAGTAGAATGTTTGTAGAAAATCAATTAGTTTGGATACGTTGGTTCATATCTAGAAAGCCGGTGTGGTTAATTGGTAAGATTATTAATAAACTTGGGAACAGAATCTTCGAAGTTTATATAGACAAATTGAAAAATAGATGCAAACGACATGTTGATCAATTACGGATATATTGTAGCTCAGACGATATTTTTGAGGAAAAATCGGGAGAAATGCCAGTTACAGTGTGGCCGGTGTTATCACCGCTAGCGGTAATGGAGGTCGCGCCTTCTTTACAAACAGAACTTTCTAGAGACAGAGACAGTGACATTACCAGTAGTTATTGATAATGAATCAAGGGTAGCGACGGTAGGTTCAGATATTAATAGAGGGGATATGGCATCTAGTGATACAGTTATTCTATTAGAGGAGGGTACTATTGATGAGGTTCCTGAAGTAATTACAGGTGATATCCAGGTCTTAGACCTGGATATCACCTGTAATAATATAAATATAATAAAACCCAGAAATAAAAAAGTTAATTATAAAGATGTATAAAATGTTCATAGTTTTCTATTATTATTCATAATTATTGCGTACATTGTATATAAATATTAGTCATATTATATTCTTATTGTTTTGTTAACAGGCTTTCAAATTAATGTGGAGGAGTGATGCGTATGTAAACCTTTTTTAATATTAATAAAATGTATTTGTGTTTTCTTCTAAAGATAATATATTCATTTGTTTTTGACATTCTGACAGAGAGTAATAAATGAGCTAAATAATAAGTCGAACGTTTTAATTCATATATATTAATAATAGATATTAAATATTTAGATTTACTTATTTACATATTTATCAGCGTAATATAAAATAATCATCAACATTATCATTTATAAAACGTTACATACATGATTTTAATGACAAACATAAAGTTTATATTATTTATTATTGGTTATATATTGTATTATAATCTGAAATATTTTAGTAATTTTCTATTCTATAGCTCTAATATTGATGACTAGTGGAAGTCCAGTTCCATTGTATGATAATTAAGTATTTACTACTATATTCGTATGGCGCTATACCCAATTTGTGAACAGCTTGAATCGTTGAATATGGACGACTCTTCTCTTAAAAACCTTTTCTCTTAGTATAAATTTCGTTATTTGGTCGGAATCTACTATAAAGCGGATTAGTTTAGGTTGAGACGGATAGTCTTCAGTGAGAGGTCCCATTATGACTTTTCATAAATGCGAGTTTAGGTAGAGGTAATTCATTGAAACTTCTTTCTTAAAGAGCCATTTTTTTAATGGCTTTGTCATAGTTTCTATCTTTCACAACTTTTTTATATAATTTAATAACAAGAAATAAAATAACCAAACAAATTTGATAAGAAATACATCAAATTATTTTTCTGCGTTTGGGACAGCAGCGAATTTTACAACTGTTTTGATTATATGATTATAGAGAGTGAGCCAGCAACAGATCAGTGTAACAAATTTCCTCCCGGTTTAAAATTTCTAAAATGGTTAAGGTAGATGTATTATTAAGCCTAGATAATATTAGCTGTGGACCAGAGGTAAGTTTTCAGCTGAGAAGAAATGATTGACGAAATTACGCTCTAGCTTGTAGAGTATTCTACGTGGCTACCTTAGTCTTACTTTTTTCAGTCACCTAGACTTGTTTAGTAAACTATGTTCTGTAGAACGGTGAGTAGTTACAGAATTTCTATATATATTTATGACCTAATATGTCAGTTCTCGGGAATGGTAATTCGTTAAGGGTACCACAAGCATCATATTATAATATCACAATACTATTCACACAACGGCAACGTTTACCACTTACCATCAGGTGACCCGATAGAACTTTTGCAGTTATAGTTAAAAAAAATAATTAATAGATAATAATAATTACTTTGTTTTGAACTGTTTTGTTGTTTCCCTTAAATATTGGAGAAGCAAGCAATAGAGACGTATTCGCGGCCCACCCCATCCTTGTAATTGCCTAATTCGGTTCGGATTTACGCCAACTCTATTGTCTTTATCAAGTAGTACCATCTATTGGGCGTTGTTTAACAGTTGATATCTTATTGAACAATATACCTTTGTTATACTGATAGAATTGATTCATTATAATATAGTCGTATTTACAGTATTATTTATACCACTTAGCTAGTAATAGAAATCTAACAACAATTTAACTTAAAATTTCATGGGTCTAAATAGATTATGTAGTTATTAATGTTATTATTTAATTGTAAAATTGTATGATATAAATGATGATATTGATATTACATAACTTTCTCCGTACTGAAGCTGCCTGTTTCCATTAGGTTATAGAACCTAATGTGAAGTGTCAGTATATATGACTCTAATTATATTTAAACTTATTAGGCAAATTAAACACGTCTGTTAAAGTTTCCTTGTTCCAAAATTTGATTAATGTTTAGTCAGTTGGACTACCTAATTAGTGTTTGATCACTGTGTAACTATTTTATATTTATACTTTAGCATAAAAGAAAGGAGTTAATTTATAAATAGTTACGATTATTCTTAGTGCACCTATTAATTAGAAAAGTTGAAGTTTAAGTTACTAATAGTCTAGTTTTATTAATACTTCACTTTTATTATAAGCTTTTAATATTATGGTATGAAAAAAATTCCAACATACGAGTTACAGCTATTGATTATAGTGACAAATTTGATGGCTTTTAGAAACTAACGCACCGCCTTTGATATAAAAGTTTACAGTTAGGATCATGTATCAACGACCAACTTAAACTTGCATCACAGACAGTATAGCTACGAAAGATTTTTAGCTTTATGTCTTGGATATACGGGACAATTGGAGATAAAAATAATTTTTAAATCGGTAAGATATTTCGGTTGGTTTCAACTTACTGTGATGTAAGTTCTCTCATTCCTGTTTCACACAAGAATTCACTCTACGTCAAGTTTTTCTGAAACATCAGCCATTTAAACTTTACCTTTTAGTACAAAGTGTATGGGTATATGGGAACGAAGTCATAAAGTGAAATGAAGATATTGCTTAATAAAGGCTATCCATTCCCATAACTGTTTACGTTACTTAATTACCAAAGTACCATTACAGTTGCGATGCTATATATGTATATATGTTTAGATGTTACCATTGTGTATACTTTTATTCTTAACTAGAGATAAATGGAAATTTGTAGATTTTAGTCTCTAAATATTAATCAAGGTACATAATTTCCCAGGAGTTAATATCCATTTGCAGGATGTAGAGTAGATATTCCTTAGAAAAACAATTACTTAATGTAATAGTATCTAATTGTTTTTCTACGCTCGGAAATTACAAGATATTTCAAAGATAAGTTAATGTATTGGGAAATATATTTTTGTACCTATAATACTTGCATTTTATTACACGAGTAACATAAAAAAAACGAATTGCAATAATGTGACGGCATTCAGATGACGCAAAGATTTTTATTATATCGCGAGGACCTAACTGTGTTTAAAGGAATAATTAATAGGATTTCCTAAGAAGCCCACCCGCCATCTAATTTACATCGGGCCCTAAACAATAACAACGAATGAAGACGCGCTTAATAACGGAAAATTGCTTGAAAATGACTTGGCAACGCTTCTCTAATACTTATAATGAAAATTGATTCATTATTGTAAATTAATTTTATGACGAAATTTCGTGAGTGATGTCTTTCGATATTTAGTAAATCCATATAATAATAAATGAGAAAATATGTTTACTAGCTATGTTACGTGTTGCCTATTTTGATGAAAAGAAACTAAATCTCACTTTCTGACGTAATTTTTTATGTAATTTGAATGGCAAACGAGCGATGGCCCGATGCTAGGTCATTGCATGTTATATTAACAGCATATACATACATGAACAGCACTATGTTCATCGCGTTATCTTATGACGCCAGTAATACCACTCATGCGTTTCCGTTTCGGAGGACAGAGATCCTATTTCCTGTTATATCACTGCAAAACATATATAATATTGTAATTATAAAGAAACATCTACACAAAATTGTTGTCTGCAATGGTTTGTCACTAAGAAAGCCGTGATGTAAGCTACATTTTAGATCGGGCAGTGTCGTCAACTATTTAGGCGAAATTAATATAATAATGTCAATTCTTCGCACGATATAAACATTGTATATTGTATTAAATAAATATTGATTCATGATTGTTTTATTGGTCTGGGAGTTCTCTATGTATATTATGCGAGTATTTAAATATTTATATTAGTTGTTTAGTACTGTAGTAGTGACTTTGCTTTGTCTGGTTTTAACTAGGCGCTGTATAAATTGTCCTTGGTTATTATTATTGCTTATAGGTCTCAGTTTAAATTAGAATATGTAAATATTACTTAAAATCTAAGATATAGATATCTCAGCTACTAAACTTTAAGAAAATACGAAGTATTGAATTAATAATTAGATGCTCGTATATTCAAATAAATACAAAAGATTAGGTACATACACTTTATAAGCGGAACTTGGGAAATAAAATTTGTAAGGGTATAGACAGACAAAGAACGATAGATATTGAATTTACTTTATCCTCGGAAAGTAATGAGATTTGTCGACATGCGTACGTTTATGGAGCTGGATCCCTCGGCTGGAGAACGAGTAAGAGATTTACTTATATTCTTTGATCATCCAAAAAATCATTTTTATTTCGCGTTTTGTGTCAATAAAACACCGGTTATTTAGGTGAATGTCAACAAACTCTTTCACTCCCACATCATGTTTTTATAGTGACGATATTCGTAAATAAACTGAATGGAAAATGTTTTATGAATATTTTACAAAAAGCATAACAACTTAAGCTCGTATGCTAAATAGGTACATATAAACTATTCAGATTTTTTTTTTTTTGTCAATAAAAAGTAATTTTCTTTGTTTAATGTAGCTATCGATTTGAGACTACGATAATTTACTTATTACCTAATTATTTACTTACATGTAATACTTTTAGTACCTATATTAAATTTGAACTTTAACAAATACACGTAAATTTTTTTAGATAAATTGACAAGACAGCTAAATAGTAGTTTGTTTCAACTCGATCATTAAGTTAAGAAAATATCCATTTTACGTATTTTATAGGTTAAAGGTTTATCTATCACTTTACTATTTTGTGACGTAAAATTTGCTTGTTAGTTTTAGAACGCGAAATAACTTAGAACTATCAATCAGTCATTCGGTAACAAATGATTCAAGTTTCAAAGCTTTCTCGTCTTAAATCAAAAATAGGCAGGGTTCCTCTTTCACTCAGTTCCTATGGCCATATAATTAAAACTACTTATTCAAACAGGGTTAATTGACACTTTGTGAATTGGAGAGCTTTGACAAAGGCGGACGACGGCCCGCGTCCCCTTCACGAGTCAGAAATTACCTGCTTTTACATCCACAATGGATTATTTAGTTACCCCCTTTTCAGCTAACATTTCGGTAGTCTTAAGCTTTTAGTCAAAGAGAAACATTCCGTTTATATTGTTAACTTTTTTCAGTTCCACGAAAATTAGATATTGATAAAACTATTCTGCAATATTTTATTTGAGAAAGATTTTTGTTGTATATAAGATTCTTACTTACGACCTTTCGACTGAAGTCCAATTTTAAGACTATATAAGCAATTTAACTATCATCATCATAATCATCTCAGCCCGGAAGACGTCAACTGCTGGACATAGGCCTCCCCCAAAAATCTCCACGACGATCAGTCCTGTGCTGCAGGTATCCAATGCCTTCCAGCGATCTTGACCAGATAGTCGGTCCACCTTGCTGGAGGCCTTCCCACGCTGCGTCTTCCAGTCCGTGGTCGCCACTCGAAGACTTTTTGCCCCAACGGTCATCTGTCCTACGAGCTATGTGCCCTGCCCATTGCCACTTTAATGTCGCAATTTTTCGGGCTATGTCGGTCACTCTAGTTCTCATTTCTGATTCGATCACGCAGAGAAACTCCGAGCATAACCCTCTCCATTGCCCTTTGGCTGACTCAGAGCTTGTTCATGAGGCCCATAATTAGCGACCACGTCTCTGTGCCGTAAGTTATCACTGGCTACACACATTGGTCGTGTAATTTAACCATATCAAATATAAACACATTATCTTTTATCTTTACCTTTAATATTACTTCTGTCGCTGTATCTGTCGGGAATATACCTACGTTTTTGAAAACATCGTTTCTTTCTCTTGTTTACTATTTTTATTTAGTTATTTAATTAATATCTTATCAATCTTAGCATGTGAACTATAATGAATTAAAATTTCTGTAATTTGACAAAGTAGTCTATTGTAAATGTAATAACATATCTTAAGTAAACAACGACGACAAGGTATATAAGTATTGATTTAATAAATAGTTCATTCAAGTTCTATTTGTATTTCTATTTCTAATTTCCAAATTGGTAAGATTTGTTGCTGATTTTACTCTCTCTTGAAAACTAAGTCTTAAAATGTATTAGTCATTTGTTCTCTCAGTAGCATAAAACAAGGGAGGCTGACAAGCTTTCGTTTCCGGAACCTAATAGAATCAACATTGTATGTGCTGCTCGACACAATGGATGTGTTATGAATACGTAACGAGACATTAGCCCGCATATGTTGTGAGCGTTTATTAGCTACACAAATATTATATCGCCCGGTGGTAAATTCAAACACGCCGAGAAGCGTCCCCAGGGGGCGCTGCCTACTTAATAGTGCTGTTAAAGTGATCGCGTCGTAAACCTGAACACTACCAAATCCAATTAAGTGGAGTGTGAGAGGCTCATTTGTACTGTACCAATTAAATTCATATTAATAGATCAAGATTACCGTTGTACGAAATTGTGAATATATATTTTTTTAATTTGTTGTTCATTATTTGTCTACTGTGTGTTAGAAGTATATAACTTACTGGTAACGTTAATCCTCTACTTTCCATGAGTTGAGTGGCTTGATTAATATTATTTGTCGGATCCAAATATACTATACAAATATACTTATCTCATAAGATGGATTCAGTATGGTTTCTACATCCATTTCTGTCTATCAATCTATATTCATTTTTCTCGGATAGATCTTATTTCCAACATTTCTTTGGCTTTGATTAGATTTCTCATAATATGGAAAGTATATTAGTAAGATAATTTGTGAATCAGATGTATATATAATATATATGTTATATTAGCTAAAATGTATCCACATTTAAGCTAAATGTATCTACAATCTACACTCGTGTGAAATAGTAATAAATAAATATACTAGAATTTTATCACAGAAACTAATAACCAGAACTTCTGTGTAACAGCATCTTAATCTATAAGTGCAGTAAGTACATGTTTAAGTATGTACGCATTTGAATATGTTTTAATTCAATATTTCGATAACTTAACACTGATAATCGTAACATACCCTCATTAATTTCAATAACATAGACCAATAGAATCGTATCCTGATACTGTAGATTCATCATAATGCTCGCTCGGATTGGATCGGATCGAATTGAAGAAATAAATTCAAGTTATAATTTTTTTTCTTTATATCTGTATGTGTATAAAAATAGATACGTTTTAGTTTCCAGTATTCGTTAGAGAGCATATATCTTATACTTATATCAATAGCGCCACAGACAATGGTAAACAACAATACAGAAAAGAATTGGATGTCAAAGTGAATAAAATATAGGAACGTACGCAACGGCCTATTGTTGACGACAAATTACGGGTTTCTATTTAAGGACTCAATAAATTATTCCCTTTATTGGGTTTATTGAAGCAATACGCAGTATTATATTAAACAAGACTAAATTTTTCTTCTCGAAGCTGTAATTCACAGTGTTAAGGACCTTCACAAATTAATTACCTACTCAGTACGGCCATCGATAACTAGGTAAAGCTTAGTTTAGGGCTTTTTTTTGTGCGTTAGGCGTAAAGACGGAATATGTAACTTCGGCCAGGGCAGGGCTTTAACAAGGTATTTAAGCAGAAGTTACGATATACCCGACTCCAATAGCCGCTGTAAATAACGCTCTATCTACGAAGCGCCGCCGCGCCGCGCGCCCTGCCAAATTGCTTGGCAACCTTCTCAGACTTCCTCTTTGAATAATATTATAACAAACCAAACAACAAAGCAGAAATAAAAATGACTTCTCAACTTATATTACGTACGATTAATTCTATAAACTGTTATCCAACATAAGAGAGATATTTTTAAAGCACCGTTGAATTATCTGAACACAAAATTTGTTTTACATCTATTTACATTTTAGCCAAGAGAAAACATTTTGCAATTTTCATAAAATTGTGTTTATTATTCGCTTCCATAATTTCGCAAATATTAAACTTTTCAATATCCATTATAATCCGATTCGAAAGGAAATATTCTGATGAAAAAAGTAATTGAAGAAATACTTACTGTCGTTTTCAATAGGGATGAGTCTTACAAAAACGTTTGAAAATTTTGCTTTCAAGTAAATTACTGTCATTGTTAGCGAAAGCGGTGTCAGGTAAAGTTTAAACATTGCGCTATATAATAATAAATTGTATCTTCTCATTACATCACAAAACTTTTATTGTGGGTAATAAATATTATAGCGCTCTTATATTATCGACTAAAGCCAAAGCAAAGCCAAAGGTAAAATATTATCTAGAAAATATTTCCTACTCGAAATTTCGTATACCTACTAGAAATGTACGGTAACTTCATGTAATAATTATTATATCTATCTAAGAGATAAATTTTCATTACGTAGTCAATTGATAATAAATAGTTATGTGGCATATTTATAAGACGTTATATTAAAACAAACGTTTGAAGGTAAATTTTAAGATTATCTTCTTTATCTACAATTACGCCGATCATGTTAATTATCAAGATATGGAAACAAGCACGATATAGATTAGGTTAGTGTGCTATTATTTTAAAGCTTTTTAATAATATTTATGTATACTAGGATATATAGGTATACAACAAAAAAATATGACATAAAATACAGAATCTAGATTTTCTTTTAATATTACTAGAATGGTAGGAAGTATCAAAGTAGAAAATTCTGTGTAGAACACCCAAGATGTGTGGTTCATGAAAGAGATGTCCCATTACGCTCAACATTGTTTCTCCAGATTCATATCAGATGAATATAATATGTAATAATTACTATTACTTGAACGAACAAACCAGCAGGATCAAAGGAACTGTAAGCGTAAAAACTATACTCGTATCAGAATGGCTAGCGATAATTGATTAATGCATTTAATCCTACTACGGCGAGAGGGAATTATTTTGCAATATTAGGCCTTTATGAAATTGTTAATGTACAAGAATAGAAGATTTTTTTTAAATCAAGAAATTTGATTTTAATTCGATTTAATGAACTTAATGAGGGAAATAAATTAGACTTTAAATTATAAAAATCTACGTCTCATTAACTGACAGCTGCGCGTCAAGTAAACGTAAAATATAGTCCCCAGAGACAGCGATACCCCCTCGTCCCGCTTTCCTGTTACGGCCCCCCCTCCTTCCGTGTCCCCTTTCGTCTGTGGCTCAACCCTCCCTCCACGATCTCATTAGTGGAGCTCTGAATGTACAATTTGTTCTGAAACAGACACCAATTGCTAATTTTAAAACGTTCACCACTCATTTAATCATTTAAAGTAAATATTTTTGTTTTGTTTCCATTACTTTGAAACGTTCTATATTATGAATTTTGAAATTATGAACATGTAGCACTGTCAATTTGTGGCACATTGTTTTTCAATAATTGCATGCATTGTTGTCAATACAGCTTCGCGCTTAAGTGTGTACTTTATCTTTATATAATTTATATGTATGTATACTTAAGCGCGTAACTGATTAATTTTAATATTACATTAAAAATGTAATATAACTAGATGAATGTTACGAATGACTGAACCTCTCAGCAAGGGTTGACGGATGCATACCAGTATCTTATTTAGAAAGCAGATAGAAGAGTATATTTTGGGTCTCAGCTAGCAACACTCCCACATCTTTGTTTTTCTATTTTCATTTCATTTATTTGATGAAGGTCGGGGGTGTCAGTGTCCAACGATCCGTTTATTTTTCTAAATCCAACCGTATTGTCTACGTACTTTTGTGCAAAAATCTGCTTTCAACATTTTATCATTATCCAACACCATTACAGTAGATGCCTTTTTATATCTAAATATAAATATTTATTTAGAATGTTTTCAGAACGTTATTTAGCTAATACCTATTTGTGGTTGTTTTAGCTTCTTATTTTTTCTATTTTCATTTTCTTCACTAAATAAAATTATACATAACAATGTATAATTTTATCATATTTTTGTTGATATTATATGCCAATATACAAGTCTGATTTTGATTTTTGAAGTCACTTTAAGAATCACTTTGTTGTAGTCATCTGTCAATTTGAAAAATCTAGACTATTGTTTGATTATTATTACATCATATTAAATTACATTAGAAATTGTAAACAAAACTATATTTTATTAAAATTTCTAAAAAGTAGAAAATAATAATATACCTATTTTTTATAACATAGGCAGCAGCAAGCGAGTTTGCGACAGACCTAATGGTATATATTTTCTGCCGCCTATGAGCACCAGAGGAATTACAGTTGAGATGTCTTTTAAGAAAAAAAAATAATTATTAAATCTTATCTTTTCTTCAATGTTTCAATATGTACTCAATAACATTTCGTGAATTAAGGTTCTAGTATAACGTGAGGGTGATGACCACTATTCATTCAGATGTTTAGGACAGTATTTTAATCACCTTAATTAATATCCTCTTAAAATACTTACTAGAGAGAACGTGTTAATAAATTATTCGGTATAGTAACCTATTCATAACAAGATACTTGAATTAGTAAGTTAATTTTGTTTCAGCATTCCTTGTTTGTGGGGCCTATATACAAATATTTAATTTGTATATAGGCCTAAAAAAAATAATAAGGTTTGTGTTACGGCGGGCATAGCACGACGTAACGATTGTTGATTTTATGTACATACGTAGACAGACGTAGTAGCCCAAGAGCCCACGACGGGCAGACATACGTCATATTAGTAAACGTGAAATGCTCTAGTTCAGGCAGTCTGAAAGGAGCTGTACTGTTGGTAAGCTATTAGATATATATTGTCTGATACTAGACTAGAAGCATAAATTTTTAATTAAACGTAAAGTTTTGTGTGCTTTATTGTTTGGTTTTTTGCAATTAAAACTTAATAATTGTCAATATTGATAAATCAAATAAGAAGCTAAAAGAACAAATGATCTGGTATATATAAGATAATAATATATTTATACAGCGGTTAGTGTGTGTAGTTTAATCCGGAGCCAAGATGCCTGGAAGCCGCACAATCTAAGTAAGCCGGCCGTGTTAGAACTTCCATTTCCATTATTCCCGGCGTTGCTACGTTACTCCGCGTATCTTTCCTAATCCGTGCCCGCGAGTAAACCTTTTCTCGCCTTTAACTTTTCTTACAAAAAGTTGCAAATTAAACGAATAATAGTTCGCAGGAAGTTCGAAGTTAAATATTAATTCACTCGTGCCGTGATATAAATATAGTGGTTCTATTGTAAGATTTTTTTTTTATTTTTGATAATGGAATGGTGCACCCGCCTGCGCTTACGGTTTACGCTGGCGGGGCACCAGTGAAGGATGATAAGATGAACATGAGGTCAGGTCAGTTAGCCAATCGTGACAAATTTACCAGGAATTTATCTCGATTGTTTCCAGGGGGAACCGCGTGGAGGTCAAACTGACAGGGTGCATTGCTAGTATTGTGAGTCCTCATTACTAACAATCCCCTCCCCCCTATTGTAAGATATTAGTAAGTTGTATGAATAACAGTACCTAGAATAACATATTACTAAGTGTATAGAAGTAGTCATAAAAGATTATTCGGCTAATAATATTAATATGTTACTATTAGCGCTAAGTTTGTAATAATACTTTTCGGTTAGGACGTAGTTATTATGCATGGGATAATTACTCTTATTATGTTTTGAATTTAAAGCTGTCTTCATTATTGACCGCATTTATTTTAGCTTATTATGACAGTCATTTACAACCTATTCAAATTAGTAGTTTATTTCTCTTTGAATTTTGATAATTGTGGTGCACTGCGATGTGCACTACTATTGCATGTATCCATTTGATAGTTGTAGTCTTAATGACGGCAACTACTTATTGCATAGAAATGTTATTAAAAATGTAACATAGAGTTATAAAAAAATGTAGTACTACTAAAGTTGTAAAAACCAGCTGCGGTCAATGGCATGAGAATAGTTCTAAAAAAGATACCGAAATTCATATATAGCAATACTATATGGACAGTCAGACATACAATTTTAAAGATATATTTTTAGTATATCTTTAAATAATGAGCGTATTTTCTAGAATTCGGTAGCCAGCAAGTAAAATAAGCCGTATTTTAAAGATTATTGTAACAAAATTAATATCCTTAAAAGCGAGTCTCGATGATAAATGATATCAGGAAATGGAAAGTGAAAAAATAATCAAAGAAAGCGAAAGAAATTCAAATTACCCTTAATAAATTCATTATGCGATCAATTACTTATATTGCAGAGAATAAATTACAGGGATTGGGATAAAAAGAAAGCAGTTACTTAGATTCGTAAAAGGCAATAATGTAGAAAATGAACTTAAGTATATACAAGTAATCTTTCTATAATAGATTATTACAAAATATTTTGTTGCTACGTTTTAATTTTAGGTACGTTTCTTTAGTGGAAATACCAGATAATATATAGCTAGTCTATATTATCTAATATTCATAAATAGTTATTAAGCCATAATAATTATTATTGATGCTACATTACAGTGATTGAACGTAAGTTTCAGATTTATTTATATATTTTTGAACAGAAACAGGTGTACCTTATAAATGGAAATCGTTGACATAAATAATATAAGAAACAAGATATGATTTGAAAAGACAACATCTGGCTGTTTAAATTTAAAATTACATAATATTTTTAATTTATAAATTCAAAGAAGCTTCTCTGTAAAAGGGCTGGAAAACTTTAAGTGGGTATGTCGATGTAAAGAGAGTTTAATGAAGTGCGTCCCACTTTTAATTAAAAAGAGTTTATTTCCTATTAAAAAGGGATCAGTAAAGTCTTATAGCATTGCTGAAAGAACAAAGTAATAGAGTATTTGTTTACTACTTAGTTTGAAGGGATAAAGTTATCTTAAATATTAAAAACCCAAGGAATAAATTGCTTTACTATATTTTTATTATTATGGTACCTACTCTCAAACATAGATTTAAATTATTTGACTGTAAAATTGCAAATGTTAAATTAACTGGATATTTAAGGTAAATAAGTAATTTATTAACTACCGGCATTTCGACGATGTTACAATAGTTCTTTATAGTTATGGGTCAACTAGAGATGGTGTTGTATGTTAATAATTAGTTATAACAATCAGATAAATTGTCTACTAGATATTTTAGTCTTTATCACCGTTATGACTAGAAAATACTTAAAAGTCAGAAGACAGAACATACTCACTGTATCTTGACTTTTTGCATACAGGTATTACTTTTTTTTAAGGATAGGTTTAATACTAGAAGGCCTAATACTGGAGCTATTTATTAAATTAGCTTAAGATATAAACTTATTTGTTATAATAATATAATTGAATGATAATGTCTCCAATTGACCTGAATATTTAAATGTAACACACAACTCCGTGCCGTCGAGGTTACACGGCTTCCGAAGTTTTGTATTTATGTACATCAGAATTCAATATTCCGTGAAATTCAGGTATTTAACAATTAAACTAGTAATTGTTTATAATACAACATTTTATAATAGTTAAATACTTTATAATCAGAATTAAACATTTTTTATAAAAATTACGTTGCGCTGCAATCAAAATATTATATACAATGAATATATTACTGAAACTAAACAGTGCACAAAAATAAAATGTTTAATGACATGGGCAGAAGAATGTTTAATATTCAATCAGTGTGGGGTCGCATTGTGGCTCTTCCCGCCACTCTACGTTGAGTGGGGTAATAAAGTAATAAATAAACAAGTAGGTTGATGGCGTAGCTGAGGGTCTCGCTGTCACACCGCGCCAATCCGCTGTGACATTGACTGCAGGTAACGAATTTGCTTCCATAATTAACTTTATATGCATAACACTACACAGATTCCCCTATCTGACTGACTAAAAAATCTGATATAAAATCTATCTTATTTTACACTACTATGTTCTCTTTCTTCAGCACAATCTAACGTACTAACTGTAGCTAGTAACTTGTTTCGTCTACTATGAAAATATTCTATGTTAGGATAAACCAGAATATGATCACCTGTAAGCAAATTCGTGCCAATTTTCGGAAGTCAATATTGCTGTTTTGTTTTATGAGAGGGTGTAATTGCGCGTAGGAATATAATACGAAAAAGTAAAAGTTTAATATTAAGGTTTACTGTTTAATATGCATGTGTACAAAAAAAAACTTAACTAGTTCCCAAAACTTTTAATAAAAAATGGACGATTATTAAACATTTCTTTAATAATGATATTTTACATAAAATGTAATTTAATTATAGTTCCCTTTACCACATTCTTAAACTGGCTTTAATTTATAAAAGTATTTATCATTTCAACTTCTTTAAATCAGAACGTATAAATAAACAAAAGATTATTAATAAATCATAAATACAGGCATGTAAATGTTCCATGTTAATTTAATTAAAATGATATAATATTAATTATTCGTAGTAGTACGCTTTCAGGCTTTGTCTTGGAGCACACTGTGCCTTGACCTCATTCTGAGACTAACGAGGCATTCGATGGTGACTCTCATTATTTCGCGACCTGTCTCCGTAATTACAGACAATTCCAGTGTGATTATATTTCCTAGCCATTTTTATCTTTCTTACAATTTATTTTAATTTTAAACGAAATACATCTTCTTTATACTTTAACAAATTATGTGAATAAGTTTTAAGCATTTGATATAAACGACTACATAAACCACGACCGTAATTATAGACTTTGTTTATTTTATAGTGAAAATAATAGCTAGTTCCAACCATTAAAGAAGTTGAAGAGCCTTGTTTTTAACCAATTCTCCTATTTATAAAATACATTTATGCCAAGAATTAATGCTTTTAGATACAATTACAAGTACGTCTATAAGTCCCATTTAATAATGGCAATTTATTTACTGGTTGTAGAACAGGAGATATTCTGTGAATCAATAACTATTCTATAGTTATTGACACATCACGGATATAATAATTAATATAATTCAGAATCAAAATGGGTCTTTCAAATTTCTCTTGAGAGATAACATACAAATAATAAAAATCAATCGCTATTAGAAATAACCCGCAATCTAAAATCACGTGTTGGAAACTGTTTTAAAAACCCTTTTTTATTGTCTATATTTTTTATAAACACCATATTGTTTTTATGCATGTCACATAAGTCAATATAATATTCTGTTATACCGGTACCGTTTTTTTGGTCGCCTATGTAGTGTTGATCTCCTTCCTTCATATCACGCGTAAATCCTGTACCAATCATCAAGGTAATCTAAATCCAATTAATTCAATATCTGACCAACAATTTTTCATGACTTGGATGAAAAACACTTAAAAACTTTTTTTTCTATAATGGCTATCAAGCTGTCTGCTCATCTAACAATACTGTAAGTATTTACTAGTCTATAAACAATAATTTCACAGGTCCATGTAATCATAAATTTAACAAATGTACTCTTTTAATTATACATAATAATAATGTACGTATACAACACACACGGATTCTTTAAATTAAAATAGTATAGTTATTTATACGCGGGCAGGGAGCGATTAATAGATTTTACATCGAATCATTATCTTACTAAAAAATATCTGTTCCACTTACTGAAATGATATTACGTAAAAATTTGATTCAGTCTTCATTAAAACAAAGAATGTAAAGCTATGGTAGAGATAACTGTGACGCTTTATACGACGGCTATCTCACGAAGTTGGGTCGGAAACTCGTTGGAGAAACTAGTCAGAAAATTAATCTTATCTCAATTTTCCTGTGTTTTCCTTCTCGGCTGTGTTTAATTGTGCAAGTTTTAATTACATGCAAACCGAATGCTCTAAACCGACGCGGGACCGTTCATTCAGTGAATATTTACAGCAACAATGTTCCCAGTAAATTGTTTCTAACAGAGTAGGTAGCCAAATTATCTACTTCGATGTCATTATGTAGTTTAAATATCCAATGATGTAATATTCTAAGTTATATACCTCACATTATTAATAAATATAATAATTCCTATAATTCCTTTATCTATATTATTGTACTGTTTTATCTTTTTATTACGAATAAAAGCAAGAATAAGTCATGCCTATCATTAATCAATTCACACTCGCTTCTTACTACAAGCTTGTAATATAAAAATGAATTTTGGGAACAATAAATTATCATTTTCCAAATATCGTTGATAATAATTATTTGTTTTAATCCACAGTTCTTTCTGTAGATGTGGTATACCGGTGTGGTAGTACCGGTATTATAAAGAAAGTTTTTACTTAGTTTTTTCATGAAACAATAATTGATGTTATTATAACTAACTATAAAAAATGTCTATTTATAGATATTATTTTTCAATATTTTTACTTATTCTGTGTTCATATCTGCAATACCAGTTATCACATCTCTGCTTATCTCATAATATCTTTATGAGACGATTTAAAATCTTTTCTTTCTCATTTCGATTTTTTATTACGCGCGTTTATTACTCGAGCCCTGCTCTTACCACATTTCGTGGCGGCGAAATGACACCGCGACTTTGCTAAGAACGACGTCGAATTGCAAAATTAAAATCATTTTAATAATTCCAGCCACGATGTGACTATAAAATGTGCTTTATATTGAATAATTTTGACAACCCCACATTTAAAATTGAAGAACGCACGTTTTGTACCGTGATAAAAGAAATGCTTGTTTCTTGATTTTTAGGTAATGTAAGATTTATTTTTAGTTTTATTGCTAAATATTAAATTTTACTTACCTTTTTTGGTTTACCTACTCTTTGTATATTTATAAACGAAATGTGGCCAATGAATTATTTTTAAGAGTTAAAATTATTATAATAATTTTTAATTTATACGTAATTCAATGAAAAATATAATTTTTTGCTATACATACATAACATAATTACATTTAAGCTTAATTTTAATATAATTAATGTGGTAAGATTCAAAATAGAACCTCTCTGTTTATACAGAGTAAGTAGTTACTAAACCTTATGAATATACCTACCTATAAATGTCACGTACCTACTTACTTCTAAGAAAGGTCGTTTAATAATAAATTACGTACATCATTTATGAGAAAACGTTACAATGATCCACGAAATTCTTTCTTTCTCAGACAAGTTTATTACAAAATGCTCAGAGCACCTACTTGAATAGAAATTGTAGATATATCTCATGTTGACATTTTCATCCATTACATTATTTTTATTATGAGCCCCTGCTATAATATATTATAGTGGTATTTTAAAATAATAAAAATGAAATACTTTTGTTAATTAAATGTGTTTAATATGACAGACAATGTATAAGTACAGTAAAAGAAATATGTCTTTTATTAGACAGCTAAGATTGTAACTTTGTTTTTTGCAACTTTTAGCAAGAATAATATTTAAAGTCGATAAAACAACAGACAGCACCATCTGGCATAACTGTACTTGTAGTGTTACTTTATTATGCTTTAAAACTCATATTATAAATTCTGTCTAAATTTCTATGTACCTATAAGTACACACTTACAATTTCTAGTAAATGTTATTTTAACTTTCCTTCACAGTTAATAGATGTTGTGGTATCAGTACATAATTATATATTCTTATTGATGGCCTCAGTGTTCTAGCACTTTGGCACATCGCTTTACATCCAATAGTCGTAAGTTCGATTCATCGTACGTAACATTTGTATTCATGAGTGTGATTGTTTTTATCGGTCTGGGTATTTTCGGTTATATGTTATGTACATAGGTATGAATTTACAAAAAAAATCTCAGTAATTTTATCAGTTGTCTAGCACCCATAAAACAAGCACTGCTCACCATGAGACCAGACGATATAATGTTAATTGTCCAGGGTTATTTACTTATTTTTATTTTACTACACAAATTTAAAATGAGACATAATTTTCTGCCAAGCGGTAATAAGTAATGATAGGAAATATCATTTATACTTCTTATTTTTATATCCTTTATTGAATATTGTATAGTAACGCTTTACGTATAAAGCGAGTGCAGAGGTCACGTCCTCAATTTTCGTTTGTATTTGCACACATAAAGGCGTGCTTATAAACATTATTTAATTATTCATTTATTAATTAAACAAGCTAAGTAGCCACATAAATTGTGTAAAGGTTCCTTGCAACCCTACTAATCACACTGATGAACAAGTCAATACTGAAAGGCATCCATTTCTGGTTTAATTTTGGATGTCGATAACAATATTTGCAGCGCTACCGGTGCTGGCAGTTAGAGATAAAAGGCTTGTTCGGCTGAGCCGAGTCACATACTCACTAATCGTCCCGATCGCGAGGACACCCTTTGTGTCACGATCTGCCCGTTTTGTGCGGAACCTTGCTGTGTAGGCGACACATACAAAACGTTTTCCGATCTCGCAATGTGAGAATCCTTTTACAGTGATTTAGGTTGTGTCCCATCTAACAATTTCAATGTGTTACTTTATATCTAGCACTTACTATTAATTGGAGGTAGTAGAAGTGAATTCTAGTTGTGCACGACGCACCTCTTTGTATATTATTTATGTATTTTGTCTATTATTTTATATAGAAAAATATATATGACATTGTCATTCTTGTTCTGTTAATTATTATACTTTTGTACATAATATTATATTATTGCTTCCTAAAAAAAAAAAAGATGACGTGTTTGACTCTAGGAAACTTATAACGAGATTTATTATTAACAAATCCGTGAACGGACTCGATGCAGCGCCATATATCATTGAAGACATAAGATATGTTTTCAATGGTTCTTTAGAACTGTCTCTCCAAGTAAAACGTTGCGCATCACAATATACGTTGTGGATTTTAACCTGAGGATATATTGCTTTAATGTCATCGTTAATTATGACACTCTCCTCGTGAAAACGATTTACAATATTAAGAAAAGATTTCAAGAGATCTGGTTCACGCAAAGGTAACTTATTTGAACTAACTCCTAATTTGGCAACTGCATTATTGACAACTCGTAACTTGTCACTACCTAAATCGTAATCACATACATTATTTACAAAATGAACAGCATTTGTTCTATTCGCTACAAACCCGAAAAGAACCCACCCTAGTACCGTAAGAATGGCAACAGGTTGAGAACTAGTTCCCTGTCTTACTGCCATGGGAATAGACAAATTCCAATTATCTATACCGATTATAATGGTAGGTTTGACATTATAACATAATTCGTCAGCTATATCTAACAAATATGGAAATGCAAGAACATCACTCTTATTGACATTTCGATTCGCCAGTCCGAGGTTACTAATAGATCTAGCTTGTTCGATGACAAAGGAATCAGCAGATCTCTTTCCTTTTATTTGAAAGTCAACATACTCGACTTGCGACTGTTTTGATAAGCCACCAACACACTGCAGTTCAATTTGTTCTACTGTACCTGTTACTCCAATCTGAGAGGTAATTTCTGAGTCAATGAAGGTAGCCTTGGACCCGTCATCCAGTAACGCGAAAGTATCAACAGAACCCGCGGGACCAGATACTGTGACAGTGACAATCTTTAGTAATGGCTTACAAGAAGTAGTGGTACTAACAGAAGACGTCTGTGTTACCAATTCCGACGGAGACTGCTCTGCATTACCATACATTACCTGCATGTGACATTGGCCGACTTGACTCTTCAGATACCTGTATATTAGCTGCTGAATTAATAAAATTTGGATTATGAAGTAACTTGTGATGTTTATGTGTGCAACCGGTTTTATTGCAAAGTCCTTTAGTACGACAAGTATTATAATTTATTTTCTTTAACGAAATGCCATTTATTATGAACTGTCAATGCCAAAAACTTATTACAATTGACTAATGCGTGAAATCCTTTACAATATGTATAAATTTGTTTTGATGAATTTTTTAATGAATTTTCATCCGTTGTAAGAGATGTTTCAATACAGGAACCCGTCTCGAATGTTTGTGACGACTGCTCCAGCAAATCATACACTTCCGCGGCATTTACACGTTCTGTTTTTTTATGCCTGTCAATATTGGAAGTTGTGTTAAAACTGAAGTAATCCGTGACACCAAATTTAGCTTGAATCTCAACCTCACGACATAAAAATTCAGCGAGCATTTCTAGCTTATTTTGACCACTATATTCATGAGAAATAGCAAAATCATACCATCTACTTTTTAACACAATAGGTAGTTTTAATAATAATGTATTAAATAATTCAGGTGATTTTATATAGTCACCGCCATCTAATAAGCGTAGAGTCTCTACACAATTACGAACTTTACTAGCAAATGTTGATAGATCTTTATCGTTACCTAACCTCGGCAACGATCTTACTGAATAAAGTTCTTGTAATATAATTAAATCTGGTCGTCCAAATCGAACCTCGAGCGCACGCATAACAATATCTGGGTCTCGAGCAGTCACTAAGAGCTTGTCAACAGTCTCTCGCGCGATACCTCGTAATGCGTAGCTCAGACGAGCTAAGTTCTCTATTGGTGAATAACCAGACTGTGTGTCCTGAAACACACGTTTAAAAGAAAGCCATTCCGTAAGGGATTTTCCATCATAATGAGGAAGTTTTATATTAATCCCTTTCGGAGCGGTAATTTTATCTGTCAACTTATCTACTGCCGATACTAAGGCAGCGATCGGTTCAACTATGGCGACAGTAGGGGGATGTATGTTTACCGTAGGAATCTGCGGATTATTAAGAAATTGCGACGAAATAGGATAATTATTGTTATCTAACTATTTGTCCACAACTTCCGAGCAGCTACGATGAACACTAGCACGACTACCAGATCGGCTGCCCCGGGAACTGATTGCTTCAATTTCTGCTTCGTATTCCTTCCTCGCCGCCTCCAACTTAGCACGACGAGCTTCTGCCGCCTCCATTTCAATTTGTGCAAGGCGGTATGCATGCTGTGTTTGAGCTGCAAGTTTTTTAGCACGTACCGTGGTAGATGAGCGGCTGCAGGCCGATGTACTCTGAGTACTAACCGCGATCGGTGGTACGGTCGACACTAGCGCCGTGGCGCGGGCATCAGATTGCGTTTCCTCTGCCGGTAATGGCAATGGCAACGCTTTTGCCGTACGAGGGTTTGCCGATCCTAGTTTACGACCCGACCGTGTTTCCATATTTATAAAATTGTGAATTTAAAATTTAGAAATTTGTTAATAAATTATGGGAGAAGGACCAAAAATGTGAACGAAGGACTGTATATATATGGGGCTGGTAAATATAATTATGCAAACACGGGTTTTAGGAAGCAATAATATAATATTATGTACACTAGTCATGACCATTTAAAATTATTATTAGCATATGCAATGTTAAAACTATTTATTTATTTAATGCTTAATAATGATTACAAATATTTACTCATATACACCAGATTAGAGTGGTGAAAGTATCATATTCTTTATTAAATATGTAATAATTGTTGACATAAAGTGCCCTCACGAACTTCGAGTTGATAGGGAAGCTTGAGAACGTGACAAACGATAGAATCAGTATGTCAGTTATGAAAGTTGTGGAAGTATGTACAACGGAAAATGGAGATTCCATATACAACATACAGGATATAGTTCACTGTAGGCAAATAATTCCTTTTTTATAAATTGCAATGTTTTAAATTTTTTTAAATGGAATTTTATCATTGGTTTGGGTGTTTTCTATTTATATTATGCATGTATTTAGATAAAAAAGATCTTTATGTTATTTTTTTAGTACTTATAGTTAATTTAGCTTAATTAAGGGCTATAGAGAACTGTGCTAATTGTAATATAGTATTACTATTCATACTTACATCAAGACAATGGCAATAAGTTGCCTGTAAGAGATTGCTTACTCTGATAAAACCGTTTTGGTTAATGCAAGTTTTTAACATACCTACTGTTTGTTATCTGAGCGGAATAAATAGGTAATATTATTATTGTTAGGAAATACTGTGCAGAATTATTTCACTGAGCCTTATTTAAGCTGTCTTGGACGTACCAGCCTGGTACTATGTGAATTAGGCCTTAATCCAGTATAGCATGCCTATCTTACTTGTTAGATATTAAATACCTATAGTTAAGTGACTCTTAAACATTGCAGACATACTACAAAATATATCACAGATCATACCTTCGTACTATTATTTCTTAAAGGGGTGCCGACTTGGGAAATACATCACCCCACCATAACTATTCAGTAAACGTATAATTTCGAAAATACAGAGACCACAAATTCGCTTCGAGCAACGATTAGGACTAATTGAAGACTAATTGTAAACTGCGCTCGTCTTGAGCATTGTTCCTAATACGAAACTAACTTAATGCAGCAAAGTCAAGTATATATATTTTATTGGAGAACTTAAAAGATTTCTCAAATATCTTTTATTTTCTATTACTTTACTGCTGTTATTATTATTACAGAACATATGTACAACGTTCATTAAAATATAAATTTATTCTTAAGAATAATATATATTTCGAAATTACATAATAATTTTATTCTTTAATTATATTATTATAAACGGAATATTTATTTACACCATGCATGATAATATATTTCTGAGGTTTAGGGGTCGAATAACCATAAAAAAAGTAACAAAGCTCATATAAAATTATGAATATTCCTTAATTACATGAGTTGTTATTTTTGTCTTTATTATTGACTATTAGGTAGGTAATTAAAAAAAGTTATTAATCTATAACTATTAATTTAAGTTAAAGAATGGTATTTTTTATGTTTCATTTATTTTTATAAGATCTCAATGTATTTTACACAAATAGTGTTTGAGTAATTATTTTTATTAAATCAGGGGATAAATGACTATCATAAAACATTATTTATACTTATATAAGAAATTAAGATAAAATTGAAGCATCGTCGCATCAGGACAGAGAAGGTAATGACAGTAAAAATGATGGTAGCATTACCGTCCCGACATGACCCTTGGCTTCAATGACCGGAAATTCCAGATAAGTCCAGGCATAACGACGCCTTGAATGTTTCATCTCACTATTTCACTTCCCAAGCGAATAACCATTTGCTCTGAATAGGTAAATCAATGATATTTGTTGCGTTGTCATATTTTGGCATCGAAGGAAATATCTTTCCCTATCTCGCACATGTATTTGTAATTTTCCCTTATCCGCAACTTCATTCGCTAACATTATTCAAATATTGGACATATATAAGAGTTTTTCAATTTAATCTCTATTTGTGAATATCAAATTCAAAAAGTAAATATTATTAATAGATATGCACTTTACTTGGATTTTCTTTTCTCTTTACTATATTTTTATGTGTAAACTTTAATGAATTTAAGTTCTTTCATTCTAAATACAAGATTATTCTATAAGTATAACTTGATTCAGATTATTTCATGATAAATTTACGTTAATCTTTTACTTTTATAAAAGACCATTGCAACTTACCACCGTCATCACCTTTGCCATTACAGTTGCTTAAGTATACCTATTATATTACTCCGAGATTCTTCTTATAAACTATATTTACCTACATAAATAGATAATTTTAAGATCGTCTACTACTAAATACATAATACACAATACTGCATTAGTCGGTCAAACTGTGACCCAACCTGTTACGCTAAGCCCGTCGGTCGCATAGAGGGAATATATGTCATGGGAAAATCACGTAAGCCCTCTAAATCACATCATTTCCCATTAATGACTGTTATCTATAGTACCTAACATTGTCACTAAATTACTATGAAATTGCTTTGGACGTGTTGATTACATGTATCTTGATATGAGTTAGGGTGATGTGGTGACTACTGTAACCTGATACTGATTTATTAAATGACATACGTTAGTCAGTTAGATGGGTTAGTTAGAGATATGTTTGTTGTATGTTGTTCATTGACCCATTTTGTAAATGAATGATTGAATGAAACACTATTACGTAAAAAATTATAATTCACATTCAAATCTAACTAAAAATCTTTTCAGAAATATATATGATTAGGGACTCTCTGTGCATACTTAAAGAACTTCATGATATATATTTTATTTTCTATTCCAAGTTATTCATGCAGGTTTCCCACGCGAACTGTTGCGCTCTACAATCCAGTTTTATATGTATTTCAAATCTCCATTGTGTACTGTAAAACTTCTTTAAAATTCTAGTTTACAAAAGAACTAAAGTGTAAGTACTTTGAGCTTTTTAATGTCCACCTACTTTTGTCCTCTAATGTAGAATACAACTTTCGAACATTAACATGTTAAGGTATAAATATATATTGCACAGCACTTGCACATTACTAATATATCTATGCAGACTGTCTCATATATCCTAACAGTATTTGTTAGCAGAATCAATTCACTATTTATGTTTTTTTTTGTTAATACAGGTCTAAACGTTCTTTTTAGAAAATTTATAACAATGAACAAATAAAAATGACTGGAATATTACAGAGAGGGTCTCTGTAATATTTCCAGTCATTTTTATAATAACGGAGTTTATGTATAATTGGTCCTCTAAATAAAAAAAGTTAACAATTATTATATACTGATTGGTTTGAAACCTGTTCAGAAGACGATAAAAAATATTTTTGAGAAGCAATAGTAAATCGACTTCCTGAGGTATACAAATGTAACAGAAGATTGCCGCCGTTGCAATATTCATCTGGTGTAATAAAAAGAGGTTATTCCATTAATGTTATTGAAAAATAGTCGTTAGTGTGAGTGGAGTCGAGTGGCGGGAGCGGCCCGTCGGTCGGGCGCGTAGAGACGGCAGCGAGGACTTCGTTTGGAACTCTTCGTATGGAGTTAATTGGATTTTTCCGTTTGCCACGCCGCGTACGTGTGCTGTTTGAATAATAAGTGCCTTTATAGTGTTTTCAGGCTTATTCGTGTGACCTTCGTATATTGTCACTTGTAGAAGTACACGAATTATATAAAACGGATACCAATAAACTCTATTGTTATTAAGTGTTTTTATAGGAGAGTTTACGGTATAATGATACACCTGAATATATGGGAACATCACAGAACATGATGAATCAAATGAAAATATATGTAGCACCTTGCATAGGTGAGAGATCGGTGAGAAACACAAACCTGTAAATAGTTTTCTACCAAGAGTTAAGTTTATATTGATATGATTTAAGTTTATATAAAGAAAAACATTGTTACGAAATATGAAGAAAATAATATAATAAAATAAAGACTTATTATGTAAATAATATAATATGAGAAAAATGTAACATCAGTATATTATTTAAGACAGATAAGAGAATTTCGATATTTCGAATGTCGTATGTTACCTAATACCATATCACTGATAGATATATCACTGTCAAGCCAAACAAGTAGAAAAAGCGATATGTTCTAATACACTGCTAGAAAGACAGCCGAATATATATGATACGAGAGTAGAACACAAGTCAGTTATAAATAACAAGCACTTCGCGAAGATTCACGTACAGTGCCAAATACGTACATTTTGCCATAGCAAAGACAAATGAGGACATTATCTGGGTGAGGAGAAACGCGTGTTTGTAGTTTAGAAGGTTTACTGAGAAATAGAATTAATTATTCCCGGTTCACAGGTGAACTAACAGTGTAACGCAACTGTCAACCCTAAGACACCCGTACTCGCAAGTATTAGAGCAAGATTGATTGCTACCTTATTTGTCAAATATGCTGCTTAGTGATGACAATGCGAGGTACGATTTCTAAATCATAGAATATATCACATCGTAAAAAGTTGTTTCTGTCTATCATGCTTTGTAAGTTGTATTTCGGTTAAATGTTGACTGACTGAATTAACGCAACATATTAGTCCTCCAGAATGGAAACGCATGATATCACAGGGTCACATGATAATATAATGTAATGATCGTAGTGCTCTCAAAATGTATAGGTGAGGGTTACCATTATATATATATATATATTAGGCGGATCGCCTAATATATATAATTTTAACATTCCGATTGAAAAACATATACTTCAAAATAAATTGTCTTAGATCGTTGGTTTGGAACACGAACTTACCACTAAACTCTAAATTAAATATCCTCAATTTACACAAAACCAGTGAAGCATGTTTATATCTAAATAGGTATGGGTAAAGTGACAGGTATTGAAAACGTTACTGCTACGTTCAAGCATATTACTCAGATATTAAATTAATAGAGGACTATTGTGACACGCACAAAAGTGTTTATTTATTAGTACAGATTACAGTAACTACTTTACAAACCAATTTACAGATAGCAAACCTTTTTTCTATTCAACTGAGTATAATATATATGTATATTTGAATCGTTTATTTGATCTTTACCAATGAATGAATCTGTTTTTACCACTCATTGAAACTTTCAGCAATAAAATGTATAATCATTTCATATAGGCAAATAAAATAGAAACCAGAGGCCAAGTAGTAAGTTCACTATCTAATAGTAGACTGTTTGCCGTTACAGTAAGTAGAGTTCAGATAAATTGGTCACTTCAACATTTAGAAACTGCATTGTATTGTAAAATAATAGGTAAATGCTGGTACTGCTGGTATCTACCATTACTACACGTTGCACAGCGTATGTTCTGAGCACAATATATATCGATCCAGTTAAAACCGTGGCCATTCGTATATCACCTGGGCCTGCATGCACGAATGGTCGCAGTAAGCGAGGCCCAATGCTGCTTACTGAACTGTGGATTAATATTTGTGTTTTAATTTGAAACTACTATTACTATCATATTTGAATTCATATTTTTCATGCAATTTTATTTAATCTAAAGTTATATTATTAAGCTGATAGATAGAAGATCTGTTTTTTTTTTTTGGAATGAATTAGTTCCATAATATTTACTTACTTTAAAAACCAGTTTCTATAATTCGTATACAATATGTGGATGAATTATATATTATAAATAGGTATTTTCACGATTATTAACGGTTATTTTTCAATACCCAACGCTAGAAAGCGAGTCAGTTTATAAAAAATGGACATAGCTGAGTAATACCGTATATTTCATTACCAAAACTTAATTCTTTGTAACTTAACACGAATATAAATAAATAAATACAAACTGTTCACCAAGTCAAAATAAACGCTCTTTTTTGACTCGGTTAAGAAATGTAAATGCCTGTGTGTAGTTACGTTAAGTATAATTTAGTTATACCTTCTTATGTATTGAGATAATAATAATATTAATAGATATGAAAATAACTTAGATTGTTGTTTTATTACTTATTAATATTAATTACTTCGAGTAACTACAAAGAAAATTATATTTAATCAGTTAATTATAAAGATCACTAATTTTCCTCTTACTTTGTCCCGTTGCCCCAGCAGAATTATAACCACTTGGTAAAGTTAAAAATTGTAATAACTTCGTGCAAAGAAAAAGGGAGGGAAAAACTTCCGCAGCTGTCTTCAAACTGAGTTAAGCAGAGCTGTTGGCAAAGGATTTGAAAGTGGTCTCAATTACTGAAGCTCAAGAAAGTTATCTTCATTGCATGTGTAAGTACCTTTTTTTCTACTTTATTACGAAGTTTTCTATTTGCTTAAAATATACTTTATTCTTGACAAAATTAGCGCCAACCAACGAATAAACTCTTTTGCCTCAACATATTAATGAAAAATAATTGAATATAAAACTGTAATGAACATCAAAATGTTATATATATTTGATTTAACTTTTTGTAGTCGATTAAAAAAGCAATCCTATCATAATAAATCCTCCCAATGTCATTCGCGTTCCAGTACAATATACTTTTTCTTATACATAGTTATACGAGTAGTTTATCGACAACCGTCGTGTACGAGGTTAATCTATTCTATAAAAATTATTATTTTTTATTGAAATTCTCTGAGCTCAATTGCTCGTTGATTAATATCGGTTCCTGTTCCAGTAATTTTTTATCGCCGTCATCAGGGGGATAACGGCGTATCATTCTGATTCATGCATTTTCATGTGCTTCTAAAGCTACTTTATGCTTAACCTTGCAAAAAAGCAGCGAAGAATGAATCTGTCATGCATAGGGATGCAGATTTTGTTGTTCGATTCTCGATGGTATGGAAGAAAGCGATTGGAAAACTGCAAGCTGGATTCGATATTCTTAATCATTTCAACCCAGTAATAGTATCCAATTGTATTAATACCGTTTATAGCATTAGCCAAATGCTATAAACAGCATATAATACGAATCCCTAAAAACTGAAATTTGTTACACAGATCTCGTAGGAGATACCTACTAGGTATCTCCTACGAGATCGAACTTTATTGGATAATATTTAGGCCATAATATAAACTTACGTTTGTTTGTTAATAATTGTTGCGCTAGTATTGCTGTATCTATTAAATATTTAAAATGTCAAGTAAATAAGTTGAAGAATTGATCCCGCAGCTTCGATTGTTACATTTTTTATTTGAATAGGGTACATGAACGACAATCACGTCTGAAACAATATCCCCGAGTATGTATTTGGTAACTTTGTAATCAGTGAACCGAAACCCACATTCGTGAAGTTGATTACGTAACAACTCGGTGCCAACTTTCCCAGCTTATAATAAACAGAGACACAGAAAATTATTCACTAACTTTGCCCTGAGCACAAAATTTATGGTACGTTTACCACGAAATTTCTCTACAATGAACGACTCGCTTGGGTTTTAAGCTTTATAACTTTATCGTTTGCGATATGGGTAAGTAATAATAAGTCAATATTGGTTAACAATAAGTATGTGACAAAAAAAATACGTAACAGAGATATAAAAACCTTTTAAATAAAGTGTAAAACCCCGAATAAATATTCTATAAGGTTTCTTTTTTTTTATAACACAGGAGACAAACGAGCATGCGGCTCACCTGATGGTAAGTGATTACCGCCGCCCATGAGCACCCGCAACACCAGGGCAATTGCAAGTACGTTGTCGGCCTTTTAAAAAGGAATAAGGTCTTTTCTTGAAGGTTTCAATATCGTATCGGTTCGGAAATACCATTGCTGGAAGGTGATTCCACAATGTGGTTGTGCAAGGCAAAAAGTTTCTAGAAAACCACACTGTGGAAGACCGCCATTCATCCAGATGATCCATCCAGAGGATGGTATTTCAGTTTTTGGCGGTGGTACGATGGTGAAACTCAGCAGCTGGTATTAATCCGAACAATTCCTCAGAACACTCCCCGTGATATATGCGGTAGAAAATGCACAGGGATGCAATATCACGCCGCAAAGCCAATGGGTCGAGTCTGTCACATAGACGTTGATTACCAATGATTCTGGCTGCTCGGTTCTGAATGCGGTCAAATGGAAGTAGCTGGTATTGTGGTGCTCTCGCCCAGAGATGAGAACAGTATTCCATGTGCGGCCGGATCTGCGCCTTGTATAATTGCAAGCGATGGGCCGCCGTGAAATACCGTCTCACTCTACTGAGCACACCAAGCTTTTTTGAGGCTATTTTAGCCTTGTCCTCCAAATGACCGCAAAACTGAACGTCACTGGATATATCAACGCCAAGGACCTCGAGATTTGGCTTCACATCAAGGACAGTGTCTTGAAACTGAGCAGATACGATAAATGGATTCTTTTTAGCGGTAAACGCGCAAACTTGTGTCTTCTTGGGGTTGAATTGAACACAATTTTCCTGACCCCAAACCGAAACTTGATGGAGTGAAGTTTCGATTTCGGCCACAAGTTTGTTCCGGCACTCTATAACTTTTGCCTGCGACATATTAGCATTGCCGCTGTACAAGGCATCTCCGGTACTGTCATCTGCATAGCAATGAATGTTGTTGATTTGTAACATGTCATTGATATGTAGAAGGAACAGAGTCGGAGACAGCACACAGCCTTGTGGAATACCAGCATTCACAGAGTGTGGGTCGGAGCAAGCACCATCGACAACGATCTTGATGCTCCGATCAGCGAGAAAGCTGGCGACCCATTTGCATAACTTCGCAGGCTACCCGAATGATGGTAGTTTGAAAGAAGAGCTTTGTGCCAAACCCGATCAAAGGCCTTCGCAATATCCAGACTAACAGATAGGGCCTCCCCCTTACTCTCAATAGCCTCTGCCCATCGATGTATCAAATACACTAGAAGATCACCCGCTGAGCGACCCTGGCGAAAGCCATACTGACGATCAGAAATCAACTGGTTCACTTCTAGGTATCGTAGGAGTTGACGGTTGACAATCGACTCCATGGTCTTTGAGAATAAGGAGGTGATGGCTATGGGCCTATAGTTAGCTGGATCTGAGCGATCTCCCTTCTTAGGGATCGCATGAACCAAAGCTGTCTTCCAAAGTTTCGGGACTACACCTGTAGAGTAGCAGTACCGGAAATGTGCGCTGTGGTGGAAAGATGGCTGACAGAAATATCCCTGAGCAGCTTTGACAAGAGACCAAAAAGCCCGGGATCCAGATGGAAGACTGTTTAGTCTCTTACCAATTCTACTGATGTGCTCCGACTTTGCTGTGACAATAACTCTTTTGAATGACCTGGAAGCGGAGTTATACTTCCTTTTATGGGCACTGGTATCTGGATCACTCGACTTCATAGCTGCAATCCAGGCACGGAAGCATTCCTGCTTATGGCGAGACGCCGATCTACAGGATCCGCCATACCAAGACTGAGATCTACCACCGACAGGTACCTGGGAATTTGGAATAAACATCTCCATTCCCTGAAGTACTACATCGGTGACAGATTCAGCTATTACATCAGAATCGTCCAGTGCGAAGCAAACTCGCCCCCATGGGTAAGATGCAAAAAAACTTCGCATCTCATCCCAATCTGCCGACTTAAAATGCCAAACACGACGTCGACCAGTAGATCGCGGCAAAGAAAGACGCGTGAGAGGCACTTCGCTCCGTATCAGACAATGATCAGAGGATCCCAGTGGAGCTTCCACAGAGATATGATATCCGTCCGGATGATAAGTCAGCAGAAGGTCCAACAGTGAAGGTATATGGTCAACAACATCAGGAATTCGCGTAGGCGAGGATACCAGTTGCGTCAAACCATATGCCAAAGCAAAGCCATGAACAGATCTCCCCGCATAGTCGGTGGTACGTGAACGGAGCCATTCAGCGTGATGGGCGTTAAAGTCACCTAGAATCACGACCTCAGCGGAGGGAATCTGTTGGAGCAAAAAATCTGTAGCCATTTGGAGGTGTTCAATGAGTCGGTCAGTTTCGGTTTTACCGCTATGGGACCTGTATAAGCATGCATAGATGCGGGGGTAGTCATCGCAATCTACACACAACCATAAAATGGACAGCTCAGTCACCTTCAAGTGTACCAAGACGGCGACAGCAAATATCTTCTCTGACATAAGCGTACACGTGGAATAAAATGGTGTTCCAATTTATAACCAGGGTAGGTCAGGTACGAAATTTCGTCACAGGATATTTGCGTCTCCGTAAGGAAGAGCAAAGCCGGCCTCGCCCTCTCTAGGTGGTGGTGGACGGCGTTGAGATTGGAATGAATTCCCCTGATGTTGCATAAACTGACTCTGAGCAAGGGAAATGCCGATGGAGATTTGCTCGGTTTCCTGTTGGCCAAATTGAGCGGAGTATTGCCCACCCCAGAATACGCAGGGCAGCCTGAGTGTGATATCTCAGGGGTGGATTCTCCAGTAACATGGTTACTGGTACCACCCTGGGGTAAAAATCTCTTATATTCCGCTGTCATGGTATGTAAGAAAGGGGTGGGTAAGGGAAGGAAGTAGGAAAGGGATAGGGGGAGGGGGAGGCGCATTCGGAACCTACAGCTCACCATGCGAAACGCGATAATGCTTAACGCCGGTTTTCTGCCGAGGTGTGGTATTTCCCGGTTCGAGCTGAACAACCACGTGTGGTCGTACAGCTTGCTCTACCACTTTAAAACGTTTCAAACGTTTCATTCGTGTTTTAAACGTTTCGTTTTTATTTTACATAGATAATATTGTAATACAACCAACTGTACTTGTACTATTAAAATTAGGATATATATCCTTAGTTTAAATCATATGTAACTATATAATTGAACAGTTTATATACTTACTAGTGCGTTAAGATATATATACACTGGAACGAATTATATGTGTCATTTAATGTAATAGCTAATATAATTAATTAGTATTAATGTCGTTAATATAATTAGTTATTATATTAACTACATTAAAATCCTATCTTGTTTTGTTTGCTTACATTTATTGTCATTAGTTGTAATTATTCCATATGTTTCGATTAAGGAATTTCTAACAAAATAAAATTCTACAGAAAAAAGGTTTATTATTTGTGTCAATAGAGATTTGATATAAGAAAACAATTTTGGTCAAAATAACCTCTTTCAAATGACTCCTCACTATAGACACTGGTTCAATTATACATTTATACATTTTAGAAATCTGTTTCATATAATTATCATTTTATATAAAATTAGGCCGTCACTATCTTGAACTAACTTTTGCTTGTTATTTTGGTAAGCTAATGGCTTCATCTAAATGAAATTTAGTATAGGTAGATATTGGTAATTATGGGGTAGGAAAATGACTTAAATTTTTTATACCGATGACGCGGACGAAGTTGAGAGTAGATCTGGGAAATAACAAAATCATTAATAGGACATTACTTGGATATAAATAGAATTTCAGTTCTAACAACAGACAATACTGGCAAAATAGTTCATAGTAGTTCATATATCACACATTACTTAAGTTACGTGTCATCTTACTTGTGAAGGGTTTTACGAGAAAAATTGGAATAAAAGAGTTTTACGTCTTTACAGAACAACTATTATATTTAGACAGCTTTTGTGACATCCTTTTAAAAAACAAAAAACAAATTAATTTCTTCTTTTTTACACTCTCTTCTAATTTTCACACGCGTGAGAATTATTTCTATAACTACAGTACATGATAAAATTAATAATATACAAAACTAACTTAACAAGTACTTCGCCTTAACAGAGAGAATTTATGTTTATCATACTTTATTTTATTTAAGGCTTTTGTAAATATATCTGCTATTTGCAGTTCTGTTGGACAATAATCAATACTAAATTCATTATTTATATACAATTCATGGATATAGTGGTAACGAACATCTATGTGCTTAGACCGTTTATTAAATACGCCCGTCTTAATCAAAGCAATAGCACTTTGGTTATCTATTTTAAATAACACGTCTTCTGGTTTAGCGTTTAGTTCGCCTAAAAGCGTCTTGATATACATAGTATGTTTGCAGCACTCTGCTGCCGCAATGAACTCCGCTTCTGTAGAAGACAATGCTACTATAGGTTGCCTTCTTGAGCACCAGGCAATTGGTCCATCACCAAGTTTAATAACATATCATGTAGTACTTTTCCGAGTTTCTAAGTCACCCGCATAGTCAGAGTCACAAAATTATGTTAACTTAAGATTGGAATCGAACCTGTAACACAAACCATCCTCTATGGTACCGGAAAGGTATCTAAAGATTCTTTTAACTGCTACTATGTCCCTTTTCTGAGGATTCTCCATATTTCTACTAGCTTTATTGAAAGCAAACGCTATATCCGGTCTAGTTCTTGTACAAAATAGTTCATAGTAGTTCATATATCACACATTACTTAAGTTACGTGTCATCTTACTTGTGAAGGGTTTTACGAGGAAAATTGGAGTAAAAGAATTTTACGTCTTTACAGAACAACTATTATATTTAGACAGCTTTTGTGACATCCTTTTAAAAAACAAAAAACAAATTAATTTCTTCTTTTTTACAACTTGTACTTTGGTATGGAACGCTCCGAGCAGGTACCACCTCTAGCCTCCACTACTGTTATACGTAATATCAAATAAAACAAACAGTAATGTCGTAAAAAATACGTATCATAAGGGGACATATTTCATACAAACTCCGATTTAAATGTAGTAGTAGACTAGTAGGTATGTTTTCAATGCGAGAAATCATATCATTAAATCTCTTTAAAAATCTGGAAATATATCCTAATAAACATAAAAAAACATGTAGTAGAACTGAGGACTCATTGCTTTCATTTAATGTCAGGACATTATTAAACTATTACGAATATATACTATGGACGATATTGCTTACCTCAGTAATATTACCGGCTCGTAAGTCTAGCATCGTGTTCCAAACGCCCAGCAGTATCGCAGCATGCAGCGCTCATAAATTAGCTTTTATCTGAGTCAACGGCTCATTAGCATAGCATGTTGCACTATCGCGATCCTCCGCGCATCGCTGACCACGTTATATGCTGTTAGGTACTTGTTAAATAGTAATTGTAATATCGCCTAAATTAAATTTAATATTGGACAGATTTATCCAACTCGACACGAATTACAACATCCATATCATCATAGAGAATTTAACATACAAATTTTTAAAGTCCATGCAGTTAGTATGATTTATCATTAAGTCGTAATAATCTTTATTTTGACATGTTGTTATCAGGTGTTTATAAAGTCCTTGTGTTTGATGTAGCGATAAGACACTACTAGATAATTAATTAATTAACTTCTAGTTACATTTACTCCTAGTTTAAATCGTTTTACATAATAATTACCACAAGTGTTATGTACAGGATATTGACTTAAAATTAAAAAATCTAGAATACTCGTGAGTCGAAAAGATTCAATGAGATTCACGATCAGAGTCTCATTATTTTTTTTTTAAATTGTTTTAATATATAAACTTATAAACATTTATCTGATTTAAGTTAAGAATTCAGGGATAATATATGTATTTAGGAAGTTTTTCTGTAATTGCATTGACAAATATGTTCAGAACCCGCCTCATAGGAAGTAGTAATGGTGGCTTACATATATGAACAAAATCGCGGCCGTCCCAAAATACTTTGTGACAACCGTAGTAGGTACCTCTTCTAAGTTTTTATTCCTAGACTACGTTGTTATAACAATAATAATAAACTGTTTACTATGTACAGAGAAGAAATATAAGAAGAAAAATAATAAATAAAAACAAAAGGCGATTTTATCGCTTTAAGCAATCTCTTACAGATAACCTGGAAGAGAGGAGTTATGTACGTAATATTATGTTATCTGTGTATATACATAGAAACACACACATGACGCTGTTTAATAAACGAATAAATAAATATATATTATATAGGCATAAATACATAAACTTACCTCTGTATCCCTATAATTTTACTGTAACATTTCAGTCTTCAAAACGAAAAACGATTTTTTATAAAGCATATTAGCATTGTTAGTATGCAGTATAGTTATTTCGTTTAACTGACATACTAATTAATATTACCTAAAAACCTACCAGTAGAATTTAGTATTGTTATTAATAGCTACTATAAATAGTAATTAATAAGTCGTTATATACAAATAAATTTTATATTAAAAAGTTAATAACAACGAATTTTATCGTTTTAATTTAAAATGTTCGCTTTCAATATCACTTACAATATGAATACCGTAATAGGTACCGGTGATAATATCGATTTCATATGTTAATTAACTGGCGCAACGTTTCGAGAAAATTTTACAATAATTTTGATATTAATTCCTTACACCTACAATATATTAAAATGTATTTTTATACTTCGATCGTCGAAATCTCTATGAAAAATAATATTAAAAATGTGCTACTGTGGATCAAAGAATATAAATTTGAATGCCATCTAAATATCAAAGAGGCTTTTATGATCGACTTCTCGCCTTGAAGGGATGGCACATGATTAGGGAAATGGATATTTATATTTATTCAACGTGCGATACCAGCTAATTATGCTAATATTTGTGTTCAGTTGGCGATATAAATGCGGTTAGGTAACCTGTTTAGGGAATCGCCCGTGAGACTCTTGAGAGCTCCCTAACCAAACTAACAGCATCTGACTGGAATACTGATTAGCCGCGCCCCTCTCTTAAATATTCAATGAAGAGATAGCCTTTTTGGTGGCTTAATTAATAACAATATTAATCGGTATTTCTTTATCGCAACATTTTGGTATTCACAAGGGTTACAAAGTTACTTTCTATAAGATTGGATGAGCCACTAATGAAATTTGTAGCTATTATATTAAATTGGAATTATTATGGAACGGACGAACAAATTTTTAATTAAATGGTATCCAAATTGGAAATAGACGGAAAATTAAATTACGAACACATAGTTTGTTGAAATAGTTTGATCAGTAGTAGGTATGTGTGTGTGACTGTAGTTGCTAGGGTCAGATTGCCCAACTATGATTGAATACATTGATGAAAGGAAATACACAATAGAAATAGAATAATAATAATAACCTAGACCAATAGGCCATTCAATGCAATTTTTTTTTCAGAAATTAAGAGATATTTGTATGGATACTAAACAACTAATAGAAATAGTAAATTACTTTTTTGTTATTATACATCCAAATAACACAATGAAAACAAACTCACACCCTTAACAAACAAATGTTCGTATTGTCGGGGAGCCGACTCCGCGACAATCGTAAGAATGGTGTGTTAAAACGATAAGCCACCGTGTTGGTTTTAATAAGGCGAACGGGCGCTAAGATTTTATATAGTCGTCTGCGTGGGTATCTCGGTCTGTCTTTCCTATTTTAGGAACCAGATACCATGCTCTGCACGATTTATTTCGGTTATAGAGTGAAAGTAATTTCATACACTGTAAGGAGGAATGACATGGTAGTACCTCGTAAATCTAACGCAAAAGAGTTATCATATATGGCAAATGATGACATGATGTCTATGGTGCTAATTATGTAATCATATGTGATAGCTACCAATAAAATTTGTGTCGATAACCACAATCTTCAATCTCTTACCCAATCGATGTCCAGCGTTAAAAATAAAATAGTTTCCCATACATAGCAATATAGTATATAGGTTCTCGTAAACCATAACGCTATTGTAAAAATACATTGTATTTATGTCGCGACAGTCGTGACTATGATACTGCGGGAAGCATATTAAACGGTGAAATTGAATATCATAATTAATAGGCATATTACTACAATCAGCTTATTTATAGTTTCATAAATGTTATTGTTGAGAGTACGTATTGTCATACAAAAGAGCCTTTTAATAATTAGAAAATATACATGCTACCTATTTGAACTCACGCATGAATTGAAAGAAAGTTTTGCCTCCTAAAACACTAATTACCAAACTTTTTGTTTGCGATCCTAATTGCGGTACTGAAGTTTTTTGCCTTTATATTTTGGCATGTTATCATAAATGACGTGGCCATACAAAACTGAAAATTTTGTTGTTTTTAGTGTCAATATTCATTCTTTTATCATTTATAAAATTAGTAAGTAACTTGTAATACTATATTTATCTAGATTTTAGATAAATAGTTCCTAGTGATAATTTTAATTATAATTATACAAATAAATAGTTCTTTTAGGGAATAGGCATTATCTAAAAAAAATATTATATTTTGAAATATTATGTTACGAAACTATGACTCCTGTTACACAACGTTGACTACCACCCATTCTAACGTGTAATATAATTTACGGATGATCTCTTTCGAATACTAGTTACACCCGATTATTTTCTATTTGTAAAAAATATGTATAATTTTTTCGAATTTAATACACATTACACAAACATATATTATACTGTGTACCCATTTATATCAGAAGGCAGTTTTTTACTTAAATTTAACGCAATCATCGGTAATATTTAAGAATTAATAAATACAATGAATACTTGTAACAACTGATTATATTTATTTAGCTACTACGAGATGATAACAGGTGAATGTTCGTCTCGAAATTGACTGCACACATATGTAACGATTATTTTATATTGTATATACAATTAACATTTTCTATGTATATTGTATTTATAAAGATATTTCTAATAAAATTTTAGATAAATGAGTAAATAACTCTCAACCGCATTTTTACATTCCAGTATTTCATCCGAGTATGTACGAGTAGGTACCTACTATAGACACTAGTACATTGCTTGTCAATTCCTTCGAGGCCGCATTGCAGCATTTGAATTATTTATTAGTCCCCTTTGTGTTACATCCAAAACTAACCATTTCAAACATTCCCACCGATACTTTCTTTATTTATTGTCTTACAAAAACAAAAAAATGCGACTCAAGTATTTTTTTATTATTATATTATATTTTTTATATTGTTGCTTGTATCATTATTTGTGAATGAAGAATTGTGCGAGGTATTTGTCATTTTCTTATTAGTATTTAAAAATACATCATACATAAATACTAAGGAAAGGAACCAAATAAGGTATCTACCAAATTGAACTGTTATTTAAGAATTCATTCCCAGGTAGTGTATACGAAATAAGAAACTCGATAACGCCAATAGGTAGATAGATCCTGTAAAAAGCGACTGAGCTTGCTACGACATAACAAGAACAAGGATGTCTTTATGAAATTATGTTTTGCCCTCGCGTTGAGTAGCTGACGTTGACAAATGACACGAGGGTTGTTTTTCACTGTCAGATCGAAGTGACATGTTTTCCCCTGACTGTGAAGTGTGGAATCAGTAAAGTGAAATAAACGCTAGAAAAACATCACATCCCGGGTCTAATGGATGAGAAAGAATTAATAGTATTTTTTATAAAAGTAAAAAACTGGATATATTGAATATGTCAGTAATAGAAGGCGACTCTTATCTTGGAAATTATATCATAGCTATTATTACATTTTGACATGTACTCACAGTATGTAATATGCTATGTAATCACTAATTAGACGTCAACGCATCACATCAATATATATGGTATAATACCTATTATTTATGACTACGTAATTACTTCGTATGAGATTACAAAAGTTTAACTCTTCTGAAAAATATCTCTGTACAGACTATATATTATTACTATGAGATAGTGTGCCCTTTATTGGGTTTGATATGGGATAATTCTTATTTTAGAAACTCTTTTCAATAATGAAATCAAATTAGCTAATATTCTTTTTGTGAAAGATGCTCATAAAGATTTTATGAACTCTTTGAACTTAGTATTTACCTAATATAAATATGGTACTTATTTACATATATTACTTTTATGAAATTGATGCTAGATATTAATATGGTTAGAGGTTCTTTGATTTGCAGTAAATGTAGTTATAAAAAATGTTTCTCTACCGTACTATAACTGCTGAAAAGTATTATTATGTTATCTGTGGTAATAGTATTTATTTTTGAATTTTTTTGTAATATTTTATTTATAAATTTCAGAGAAATAAATTGAATATAATTAACATATTATGTATTATCATTAGGTAAGGTATAATTTGCCTTATCTTATTGTATTGTCTAAATATGTACATATAGTGTAGAAATGAGGATATTATACTTTGCACAACTACTGTTTATTTGCAATCTTCAATACTTCTTGCACAACATCAAGGTACAGTTTCCAATAACAGGTTGTTTAATTTAAAATATTACAGTCGTTATTTTGATGTCTGAGTGCGAGAACCTCCCTTCAATCTCTGTATAGCGATAGCACCCGCAGATATTACTACGCACCGCTGCACCCTCTTGCAAAAACTAAATTGAATATTCCCCTAAATCTTGATATAGCCATGATTTAGATCAAAACACAAAATAGGCGGTAGGTCTCAGGAAATAAGATCAATAGAACGTTTCATTTAGGTACTTCATCGGTACATTCATTTAGAAGTTTTTTGTTGTGATAGATAAACCCTAATATATAGATATAATACCTACTTATAAATATAAGTCATAATACATCGTAATATAAGTCAATGCAATATTGTTTTAAAAAGTAATTACGATACCTTGAATTAAACTTTTGTTAATTTACAACATAGCTTTATAGCTATCTTGATAAAATATTGTTATTTATATTAGATTTATTATCCCAATAATAATAATACCTTTATTATCATTTGAGTAAACGATGCTCACAATAATTGGTAAAAATATAATTGAATATTCACACAAAATAATGCAGCTAAAATGAGAATTTAGTCAGATTAAAATAAGCCCCGTTGATGGTAATTGTAGGTACAAAACTGTGGTAGTATTTGTTGCAATTAACGCTGATTTAACGTTAAAACTTTGAGATATAGGTAACGGTAAAACGTTATATGGCCATTATGTTTCCAATGAAACAAGCCCCAGTCCATTAACTGTCATTTAAACATAGATGATGGGATGGATGAAACCTGTATTCATTATCAGAATAGCTTTAGTTATGTGTGTGGAGTTAACTTGCTAATATCACATTAAGCCGGCGAACGTTATCTGACGGCCTGCTCCCTGCGACCCGTTCTAATCCCGGACTCCAGGATCCCGATCCCGTGTCTCTCCGGGATTACTCGTCTCTACAACGACAGTGTAGCAATATTACAATATTTACAGGAAACGCATTGTTCCCGCAGTATTCTTAGAACATGTATACATAGGTGTGTATTTCGCAAAATACATCATTGTATTTTTTTAACTATTAGGGCTATGAATTGTTGATTTTATATTTTATATAAACATAAATATGTTGTATAGACGATGTTTACTATGAAAAGAAGGTTATTACATAAACTTTCATTACTGATAACGTATTGTGATATTTTTTTTATTGTAGCATGTGGTCTACCTACACTCTATCTTAAATAATAATATAAAATTTTAGCAATTTAATCTGGTTAGTTATATTTTCACAGAATTTATGTTAATAGCTCAACTCATACAACTTTGTACAGCCGATAGAAAGTGTACTCATGTGGCATTAACTCGGATCCATCTAAGCCACAGGATTCACAAAGCTTCTAGTATTTTACACAAGGCGATTACCATCGGCCCATGGGGTAAGTCGGAGGCTTACTATAACTATCATTTGATGACAGCATTTGAGAGTGAAGTTTTCACATGTCACGCCGCGCCATCAGTGGACAATAGAGTGAGTTGTTATGAGTAGACTCACAATAATATATTTTTTTTTATCTTTATGTATATTGTATTAGTATCTGTATTTTCGACATTATATTTTATGTTTGTTTTAATTATTTTGACATTTTCATAAAAAATATAATTTGCACATTTTAACCCACTCAACACTTCCTATGCCACGCTCTATTGGGTTGACTGGAAGAGATCTCTTTTAGAGATAAGTCCTCCTTTGTTAACATTAGCTGTAATTAATATACTTACAAATGTATTTAAGTGCAATAAAGAATATTTAATAATGTAAAGAGTTAAGTAAAGACTTCGTAGATGTAGTTTGGCAATTATATCACGGCGACTTTCTTCCACGGTCTACTTTTATAATGACATTAGTCTAAACCTGTTTTAAATTTCAAGTGATAAGATTATATAATATGTATGTATAATCTGCGTATAATAGAAACCAGTATTTTGCAACTCCTGGAGATATCACCGTTCTTGTAATACACCTAATCTGACTAAAATTCATGGCTGTACTTAAATATTGTTATTACTTACCGTAAAAAATGTAAAAAAGATGAAATATTTATTAGCTTATTAGACATAGTTAACGCAATAATATGATGAGGTATACCAGCAAATTTATCATCAGTCATTGGACCTAACAGATGCGTTAACGTAAGTTAGACACACCACTAAGTATTTTATTTTAGCTACTAAAAAAGACATAAACGAAAAGAATGAATGTCAAATGAATGATGAAATGAATCTTAATGTCCGTGGTAATAGGATATGAATTATTTTCTCTCTTTTTATTCTTAATCAGTTGAGTGCCACTTAAGTTGTTAATTACATAACATCACTTATAAGCCTAATAAAGCAAAAAAATGTTAATTGCCACTTATATAATTTTATAAAGTACCTACAATAAATTCTTGTAGAAGAGTCACATCTATATAACCGCAATAATTTAATCTCAAAGAAAACTTTGAAATGTTCCTATTAAAACTTTATATTCGATCTAAAATGCTTCCCAGACCGAGTACATTTACTTCGTTATCCGTTAACAATCACAAATACTGAAGTTTGCTGTATTGTTTATGTATGTTCTATTTCGTTAAATGTGATTCAATACAAAAGCGACCAAAATACACAAAATTGAAAAGTAAAACCTACGTGTAGACAAGAATCGAATGAGGTACGTGTAAGATGTTTATCAAAACTGATTCCACAGAGTTTCTTGAAGGCGTCGAGAAAGAGGGCCTTTGATTGAAAGGGATTCAAACTTCAGATTGTGTCGCAGTTTTAAAGTAGAAAGTTTTCTGTGGGTGTAAGTTGGTTCAAAGTAATACGATAAAATTATAGGTATGTATACATATATATAAGATAACCAATATAATATGTCTCGTAGAAATTATATATCTCGTAATGATCATAGTGAGTATAAGGATATTTTCATTGACCACATTGGTGTTTACCATATATTGAAATTAAATTATTTTTATTATGAGAACCTTAGTCAGTTTAATTTGCACACTTGATAACATCAATAAGTTTCAAATAAAAATCAATGACAAATACCTTGCATAAATTTGCTGCTATATTATCATAGACCTCCAAATGTTTAGTAATATAATAGTGTAGATACTTAATATTTAACTACACATATTATATCATGAACAATTAATTAATTAAGCTACGTATACATTACATACAAGAAACACTGTAGCACAAATTCGAGCATTGAAAATTATGTCTACATACGTAATCATAATTTTCCCGAGTAAGACACCAAATATAATTATATTGTTCCTTAATTACGACAATCAGAGTAAAGGAGATTGAAGTAAAAGTATGTATTACTTGTCTTCTATATAAACGTGATTAAATTATTTGGAGCGTTATCCGTCAAATAAATCCATTTAGATAACGTTCTTTAAATATATAAATACAACTGTATTATATTTGTGAAAAAATAAAATGAATTGCGTGAATCGCACTAGTCAAGTACGCACTGTTTATTAATTATCTTATATACACACATTAGTATATTTTTTTACGAAACAATTAATATAACTAATTAATTGTTTCTTGTTTATTGTTATTATGATAATATGAATACTAATAGGATATTAATCATTCAATAAAATAATTATTAATATTAATACGTGTTTTGGTTTTTAAACCAATTCCATAGGACAAGAATTTGTTAATATTGTACTAGAAATGTGTGAAAATGTCATGCTAAATATGTTTATGTGAAGGAAATATTTCTTTAATTTTTTTATCCAATAAATATAATATTTTATTAGAAATAATTGACATAATTACTTTGACATATTGTTACTTTTGTCACATAAACTATGTAGGTAGATTTTAAAAATAAATGACAATACCTATACGTAAACTGCAAACAATCGGCTGAATATCCGTAATTTCGGCCAAGTTCATGTAGACTCGAGTTTCTTTTGGTACCTTCATTAATATTCAGAGCTCGAAGTACATAATTCGTAGCGGTGATCGCGAAGAGGCGGTGGCGTCTCGTTATCTCTTTTTCTATTCGTCACAGAACTCGAAATAAAATTTATATCAAATTGACATTAAAAGGGAACTTGCCGCAATTTGGGACATGAAATTCATAAGATAACTTTATGATTATTACTTAGTGGGTGGCTTTAAAAAAGCATTATCTTAATGCATACTATTATTATCTAGACACGCGGCAGCGTGTCAAGCCGAGTTTCAAGTAAACTGGCTTGCAGCACCGTGTGTATATTTACACGAACCATTTGGAGCCACTTTTGACCCCCTCATAACTCAAAAACTCTTTCACATAAACCTGTCAAATTTGGTTCATATATTGAGACTTGCGAGATAAATATGTGTTCCAAATTTCATAAACATATCTCAAACGGTTATTTAGATATTAATGTCCAAAAATCGTCATTTTTATCACTGATCAACTATAGATCAAAATTATAACCCACTTCCAGATGACCTAGGAAGTTCAAATTTGGTATGCAGATAGGTAATTAGGTGAATATAAAGGAAAAAATCTGAAACTGGTGAATTGTTATCATTTTACTCCAATTTTTCACTTTAATTGATTCTATTTCAACTTATACTGGACGATTACTAAAATTCTATGAAAACGTCGATAGCCACCAATTGACATTGATCCCTGGCGAAAAATCTCATCTTGTACTGGACGGAAAGTAATATTGTATGAAAACGTCGATCATTACCAATTTACGTTGACCCCTTCACATCAGTGTCGATAACTAGCAAACTTCAAATATTGCATTGAGCGGTAAACACTAGTTGCTATAATTTAGATTCTGTCTAAAATATACTCGTACTTATAACTAGGAGTATAGTCGAATTTCGTATTTATTATGGTATTAACTGAGATTTGGTATTAATTATTGTTTCAATATTTAGCGCACATCGATAGTGTAAAATCATTATTTTTATAAATAATTATTAAATAATAGGCATTTCGGTATAGGGCGCCGCGGCGGCGCCGTGTGGGAGCGGTGCGATAAAACTCAATGTTTTGTTTCTCAATATCTAACCTACAAGGTTGCGATTTATTAAATTCATAGCTTTCTTAAATTATACTTATATATTTGTGATTATATTATTATTACATTATTTTAGTAAATACGTATGGTAGACAATAGTTTAAACCAAAAATTAATAACAATTTTAGTATAGTTATAAGTAGGAATGTATAGTTAACTCGAGAATGAGAACTCATTGGTAACAAATTGTTTTCTTGAGAATTCAATAGATAACAGTCAATTTGTTACATAATCGTCTTTACGAACTATAACGTGTCAATACCAAGTTTCAGATATTAAATAATGTATATGTTGAAAGAGAACAATTCCGTATTTGCTTAACATATGCTATTACTATCCACAAATCACAAGGCCTTAGTTTTAGCAGTCCTCTTCTCAACATAGGCTCCTCTATATTTAATAAAGGGCAGGTTTACGTTGGACTCTCCAGAGTTAAAACCTTAGATGGAGTACGTCTTAACAATTTAGATCCAAGTCACGAGAGCTCTATCGTAGAGTACAACCATCTGTGGATGTTATACCGCCCCGATTTGCCCAAAAATTCCTGATACTGAATTGGCAATGCACTTGAACATTTAAAAGTTACAAGAAAATATAGAAAATAACACAAAAAAAGACAATTATACCCCGTAAATATACGAAAATACAGTAATTTATCAAAAATAATTTGGTATTAATTTAGTTATAAATAAGTACCTCGTATAATTTATGTACAAAAAGTAATGATATCCCATCAAAAACATAAATGTGAAATGATAGCCGAGTTTAATATTATGATATATACCTTGATTGTTGACTTCTACGACAAAAGAGATGAGATCTAAATGGGTGCCAAGTTCAATGGTCTGGAAATGTATTTATAACAATATAAAATATCATTTCTTCTTATAACTTAGGATAATATACTGTAGCCTAAGGTCTAACTTGGCTAGTTTTCATATACGAAATATACTGTAGCCTTCGCAAGTTCTAAACATCTTACTTGTCGGTTCCTATTTTAATATTAATAGTAACTAGCAATCGAAAGTAATAATTGGTATATGAGAACTGGCCAAGTTAGACCTTAGCCTACAGTATATTATCCTAAGTTATAAGAAGAAATGATATTTTATATTGTTATAAATACATTTCAGGACAGACCATTGAACTTGGCACCCATTTAGATCTCATCTCTTTTGTCGTAGAAGTCAACAATCAAGGTATATATCATAATATTAAACTCGGCTATCATTTCACATTTATGTTTTTGATGGGATATTTTATAATAGTATGGATAGACTAACTTAACTAATATTGTAAATAAATAACCATATTTATGCCTACGCCTTTGTACAAAGTCTAGACTGGTAAATTATTATGTAATTATTATATGCCTATAATATTATACATATTTTTATTTATTTAATTCAGGCTACTAATGGCCTATATTATAAATATGGGCATTTAGTACTATACCTTACAGACTAACATACATATGAATAATATAAATTAACACAAAATGAAATATAAATTGTCTGTGTGATCACGGCACTGATGATGGTAATCTGCCACGGTAGCGCCGATAGATACTGCCCTTCGGCCAGTAGTCCTCCTTCATGAAGGTGGACAGCATGTTGTTGGGAACTCGGGACACAAACGCCTTGAAACTATCATTACGCCTCTAACACTGAGTATGTAATAACTAATAGTAATGTAATAACTTTAACACTGAGGAAAAATCGTGAAGTACCCAAGACAATATTACATTAATAAAACTACTAAAGTAAGTATTTTATTGTTATCGGTATAAAAATATATCATACCCAAATATATATCTATCAAAAAAATATATTAGAAAGAACTTGAGAGTAAAACCTTAATGCGCATTTAAGGCTTTACTCTCAACTCGCTCGATATTGAAGACTAATGCCGGCATAGATAGGACATTTTACTATGTCTCGTAAACTTTTAATCGTCATACCCTACCTTATCTAGGTATGTATGTGTGTATGTAGGTACTCTATTTATTATTAGTAGTGATAGTAAAAATATTTTTCTGGAAAGTAATAAACTAAGAATGATTTCTCTGGCGAATTTAACATTAAGCACAAGCTTGTGTGCATTCAGGTTTTATGAATTTTTATAACAAGCTTGTTGCTCACAAGCATGTTATAAAAATAATATTAAACTCATCAAAAATCAATCTAACTGTTGCACACTATAATAGGATCTGACTTTAATATTTGAAATTGAATTAGATATGAAAAAAATATTTTGATTTTTAACAGGGAAATACATTTTGTTTTATTATATATAAATTTAGATACTGACTTAAGAGTCATATTAGCTAAGGGCCATAAAACGGAATAAATTATCGTATATGAATTATAACTTATTTTATCTACTATAGGTGCATTTAAAAAAAAGACTAACGACCAGTAATTAATCCATATATCCTGTGTATATATGTACCTTTAATAAAGAAATAATGAATAAAGAATAGATATTTGATTATATCTAGAGCTTTTAAAATCATGTTCTGAATAAAATGTCACAAAATTCTATTTAGTGAACAAATTACATATCGTATTCAAATTTATGACGTTGAAAAAAGAGGGAGCATGCAGTATGAAATTGAATTTTAACAGATATAAAATATCATACCGTGATTTTCAATTCATGGCGAGTGTAATTTTGCAGCACGGGAGTAAGTTACGCCTTATTTAGCAGACGAATGTACTTGACTCGATGTTGAGTGATACCTACCCTCTAACCCTTCTCGAGAGTCTCTCGTATTCAGTAAATCGAAAGTCGTTACACAGAAACCGAGATATATTTTTTTGCTATCGCTTATAAAGCCGCGTCTTCCCCTTTTAGTAACACACTTTGATGATATTTTCGTCTTTTTATGTTACCACGAGGGTGTTGGAATTTACTAGACTCTGTAACTACAAATGAGTTAATTTTATGACACACTGTTTAATATATCATATGTATAATACGTAAACATCTGAAATTGAAATCAATGACAGAATTTTTTAAACTAAACAACTCTCTCCAAGGAATGTTGATAGTCGAAAATAAAACAATCTTTATTCAAGATGGACTATTTCGTGAACCTTTTAAAAAGGTTAATAATGTTTTTATCTCTTATACAATACATAGGTACATGCCATTCTATTGATCAGTGTACATTCCCGTCCGATCGAACACCCATCCAAAACAAAGGGAGATCGAAATTACGATGATCTGAACCGAGGTTCGAACTCTTAGCGGTGCCCTCAGACTAAAGTCGTATCCGTCAGGCGTATGTTGGCCTTCAGCCGCTCCACAAGTCCTTCTGCAGGTTTGGAGTGCCATCTGCACTCACACTCTATCGTCCTGTGAATCTGTAAAGGCGAGATGCGGCCAACAGCATTAGAGTAGTCCGAAAAAAAATTTAACAGTACTACTACTTACTATTTTAGATTATGTATCAATGTTAACAAACAAGAATAGTCTGTATAATAAAATTAATTTGAACCTATAGTTGTACTTAACTGTAATAAACACCTGCCTTTAAATATTTGGTTTTAAATTATGTACATATATACGAGCATATATTGTAGAATTATTTATTTATATCCGCCTTTATCTATACAATGTATTGAGAATATGAGATGTGTTGTCTTTACTTACGATTCCACGCAAGTAGTACCTAAGCCGACGTGCTCTGTTGTTATTAATTATATCAATATTTGTGTTTCTGAAGACGGGATAAGTACGAGAAAGTTTGTTATTTATTTATCTCCAGCTAAGAAAGGAGCCATTAACTAATTGCTAAACTGATTAAACGTATCGTAGATCCCAATGAAATAATTGTTGTATTTGCTAATGTATTATGAAAATATACCAAATACCATAATATTAATGAAACATTAGACTAGATGCGTGGCTACTGTTCTTTCATATGTGTCCATATTTCATACCTAATCAGCATATGTTTGCCGTATCCATGCACTTGGCGTAACTTGCTTTAATCAAATCCTACCATAAAATAATTGTGTTTACTGAAAGTACTTTGTTTTGAACTGTTTATTTTGTTTCCGTTAATGCAGTTTATTGTTAAGCGTACATAATAGACAAACAGAATCTTAGGCTAGGTTAGATAGATATAGATAATAAATTAAATGTCTATTCAAAAATGCAATCACACTGGAGCAAAATATGTATATAATTTGATGCGTGCACGGCATTATTTCATTACAACATAGTATAAAACATAGTCGCTGTCGCTGTCTGTCCCTATGTATGCTTATCTATAAAACAGTTATGAAGCGGTTTGTTTTTAAATAGATAGAGTGATTGAAGAGGAAGGTTTATATGTATAAGTAGCTGTACTCGCGACTCCATCCGCGTGGATATTAACTTTTTTTTCTAAAATAAAAGTAGCCTAAGTTACTCCTAATTATATCAGCTACCTGCCAAAAAAAAGTCCCGTCAAAATAGGTCCAGTCATTTCAGAGATTAGCCGGAACAAATAGACAGACAGACAAAATTTTTAAAAAATGTTATTTTGGTGTATTTATATTCATTTGCATGTAGTAAAAAACGGTTTTATTTATAGATACATAGATATAGATACATGTACACCCGTACGAAGCCGGGGTGGGTAGCTAGTAAATATTATAAAGCATCGATTCAAAACTGAAATACGCTTAAAATGAAAGAAGCGACGCGAATACGAAGAATGTAATTAAAACAGCAATAAAAGAGCACATTTTACAGCTTTTGACCGCGCCGTTGTATTTCGCGTAAAGGTTATTATCTGCTTTTTAAACTTCGCTTTCAACTGCAAGAATTAAAAATGAAAATATAAAACGTTTTCCCTTAATTTCAACTGTCTCTTAAAACAATGGGAATGGGGAATGACTGAGGCTTTTAACGCTTCGTGTGTTTTTATTTGCAGCATTTTAGAAATAATAAAGTAATATAATTATATCTAGCTGTCTATTTCTACGCCTGGTTTTTATTGGGTATACAGAGAGGAAGATATTAAAAATAACTTAAAATATATTTTAGACTTGAATAGATTCTTATTTACACTATTATTCAATTAATTTGTTCGTATAATAATTCTAAGCTTCCAAACGAAATAATATATTAATAAATTGTATATTCAGTGATAAGGATTTTAAATTCATACGTACCATTAGGCATACATTTCAACTGGCTTTGGGCAGCGATATTATATTAATATCGTTACTCAAAGCCAGTGAAAGTCACAAAAACATAAAAAGTCGAATACATCCGAATTCCATTTTACTCACAGTTAATCTATTCTAATTATTTGACGCTATAAAAACAAAAAAAAATTGCAAATGTTGTTATAAATGATTATTAACATTGAAAAAAAAAGTGTTATCTCAGACATTATTTTCGATATTGATTTCGTTCTAAGTAAAAGGTAATTTAAAAGAAATCAATTATCGACAAAAGACATCTGTTAGATCAGTAATATTTAAATAAGAATATAAAAGATTAGGAAGGTACATTCGTCAGGTAACTTCTTCCCTTTCCCAGTATATGACTAAAATATATTTTACTTATTTTAAATAAAAAGTAAAAATATTAATGAAGCTTTTATTTACGAAAATACATTATATTGCATGTTACCTACTGTTGTCCTCGAGGCCTTTAATAGCGCAGGCGATTATATTACTTTGATGTATGTTTATACTCTTAAAACCTAAATAAACAAATAGTATGATAAAAGCATATAATTAAAATACATCAAATTCAGTTATGGGCCCACTTCTAACACGATCTTTAGGGAAAATCGGTCATTCTCGTTGTGTTGAGGAGTGACGTTGATTAATGAGGCAAATATATTGTTTCCTTCGTTCGCTTAGATCAATCTATCCTATAAACATTGCTTAATTCTATTTCATAATATGAATATAAAGATATAAATATAATTAGATAAGAAAATACACATAAATATTAAGTTACTTTGTACAATCAAATACGTCAATAGTCTCCTGCCGATACCTACTGTACTAACTTGTTTCCATGGAAACTCTTTGCTACAGATCTATATTTTTTCTCAAGTAACAGATTTAAATGATGGGATTTGATAATGAAATTACGTTAGTTCTCAGAAATGGCAAGGCATAAGACGACTACCATGTACCATGGGTGTCACAATTTCTTTGATTATTCATGCTATAGATGATTATTAACATTTTCTATTAGATGAACCTGATGATGTTCCCTATAGCAGTGGAAAAACCTATAAATTTTCACAATAAGAATTAATTAAGTATTATCCTCAAAGAGCGGATATTTTTATGACAAATAAAACACATTTTAGTAAAAGGAACAATAGTTAATCAGAGATCTTAGTTGTGAAAGCTTAAACAACGGACTGGGAAATGCTAATGTGCTAGAAGTTACGGACGGGAGACTAGTAGCTATAGCGTACACAAATATTTACTGAGTAGCTAAGTTGGGTGGCTCACGGTACTTGTCCTGATAATTTCTCAATGTACATTAGAATATGCATATATTCACTAAAGAACTTATAACTGTGTGTGTTTATTTTAAAATACAATCATCGCTCATAGCAGTATTTATTTAATGTTTCGAGCTACCCTAATGAAACTTTTTCAGTAAAATACTTTTACATTCTCCAAATAAAAAAGCAATTTTATGCTATCGTGTTAACGAGGCACTAGACGTCCCTCAAGCTATCAACTTTTTAAAATTTTTCCAACACTTAAGTATTTCGGCGTCAAAAAGAATAACTGTAACTCAATAAAATAATTTACTGGTGAAGTTGGCGAGAGAACAGGAAAATTTTTTTCCGGTCGAACGAAAACCTGCCGTTGCTTCATTTCCCGGGGGCGCGGTGATAACGACCCTACTTGTACCTTTTACCTCTGTTTTCAATTATTCATACATTAAATTTTACCTACTGGGCTCTCTCTGCCGCAGATTATATCCCTTTGATTACGTTCGATCATTTTCCTCACTGCCTTTAATAATGGTTCCCTGTTGACTTCTACTCCCTTGCTAGAGATTGGTCTCGCAGATTTTGAACTCTACTTTGATATTATCAATAGAGGGACACCAATTTGTGAAGTTAATTAAATGAACAAAACGGATTCATTAGATTATGATCTTTACTATTGTTCTAAGAACAAGAGGCACAACCGTTTCTTGTTTCCCAACTTTCTTATCGCAAAGCATGAGTTATCCTCCCTCGCCTCTACTCCTTAGTTAACTACCTACGCCGTCTAGTAGATAGATACTACCTACTGGTCTTACGAGTTATACAAATAAACCCGTGACTCGCTTTGATGGCAGTTGTATACTGTATATGCATTACATTTAACCAATTAGTTAGTAGTTAGTATTCAGCACATATTTCTCAATAGACTAAATTTGAAGAATATATACATTTTACAATATTTAATACCAATGTTTATATAAACGGAATATTATTTTAAAACTCCCCCTATTTCGACGCTGCGGCGATGTTAAAACATCCTAGTTAACTGGAGATGGCGGTAGATGTTTGTAAAAGCTTTGCGAAGGTAATATCTCGTTTATATAATAAGTACAACTTTAATACGAAAATTTAAACATTTAAATATCTTACCTATCCCCATCGTAGTTAATAATGGGTGAAACTATAATAAATTGCTATCTAATTTTATCTCTACAATATCACAAAACACGATTAAATTAACGCAGATAATATACAAAAAAGAAACATAACCCGTATATTCAGTATAGGTTTATTTTCTATTAATAAAGTACTTTGTCATTATCAATTGTCAAGCAACTTAGTACACGATATGCTTGGCTATAAATACAAAGTACTTTAGTAACAGGAAAGAAAACCATTATTGTCATAATATCTTCTGCAGAAAATTGGTATCTTTATATGGTAGGTATATATAGGAGTACACGATTTGCATAATTTTTTTGTATAGTATTCTTGAATAATTGTTAGGTTACTACAAAGGCTTATTTGCTTTATATTATTAATATGATCATGCATATTTCACAGTTGGTTTGCATGGTAGACATAAAAATGTTCAATTACCTACAACAATATTTATGTATATGAGTACACTTTAGTAGGAGGATGTTGTTCGTGTCCATAGGCGATGTTTATCATTTTCAATGGAGTAGAACTATCAACTTGTTTGATCAGGCTGTAGGTACCGGCGCATATTGTTAATATGAAATTAACACATCGCGCAGTTTTCCATTTGAAGTATAAATATTGAAAATTTTTCATATATTGTATGTACTAAAATTATTCAACTCCATACCAACTCTATTCAATGTTTTTTTTAACAAGTTTGAATGAACATAACATTAAATTAATTTGATAACAAATTAATCTGGATTCTTCAATTATTAATTTATCTTCAATAGATAAAATCTCTAAAACCAATTTAAACTGTATGTTAAAAAGTAAAATAACAGCACAACTTCCAATCCAAGCCATAATACTATTATATTATAGTGAAATTATTAACAGTTACTGTAGTAAGTATAAAAACTAGCTTGAATAGTATATATGTATAAATATTCTATTTGATTTGACATTTTTGGTAGCCGTAAGTTAAGCAAACCATTTATCTAAAAGAAACATTTATCTAAACCGACATACTTAATATTAACGTAAAATATTATTGTAATCATATTATTAACTTACTATTTAGATGGCAAGACAAGTATCATTAAGATCTTATAATTATTTTTTTATTTAGAAATATATATTGATAATTTATAAGCCTCTTTATAATTATAGATTTCGAACATACAATGATCAATTGTCAACATACAATATATTGTTTACCATTTACTTTAGTCTCTCGTCGAAGGTATAATACAAATATGACGCTATTAGTTGTCGTTGTTTACACAGACGAGAACAAAAGCTCAGATTTCTATCCATAGTGACAACTAAACTGTATATTTATGTACCTTTCCCTTGCTCCTAAACACACTGGAGTACAATAATCCATGATCGAAGAGCCGATAATGACGTCTCTACTGTACGTGTGTCTTTGTGAAACGGGTGAAGAAATGCGAGGCTGTTTAAAGTTCTACACCCACGTTTTTGATCTATACTATGCTATACACTCCTAAATATAATAATAGTAATACATGCTATTCGTTATGTATGTATGTGTACATACAAACATATGTACACATACATACATATATAGATTGCATTAATAGATTACTTATGGAATGTATGGAATAAATTGAAATTAAATTTGTCTCTGATGCGTAAATATTAATAGTAAGAAACAGAAAGAAAACAAATGCAATATGTACGAAACTGTCGCTCGCTTTGACAATTTATAAATTATAGCTGAACCTACCTATCTAAAAGTATATTCTTTGTTACAACTCCGTTGTAAATTGTTACACGGTACGAAAATAACCTAATCTAAACGGAAATAAAAATGAAATAATTCATACCTTTAAACATTTAAAAAAATATATTTTTTGCGTCATACTTTCGTTTCAAAATATATTGTAATACTATATAGGTATATATATTATAATACATTTTGAAACGGAAGTAAGAGAATTATTACTATTTATTTGTTTAAATATATGTATATGTAATTTTTTTATTTTAAATTAAAATAATCATCGCTTCTATTTTATGTAATATACAGACCTAAGCAAGGCGTGCGAGCCGCGTTGACGGCAGCCTCTGATTCCGCCTGCCAATAATACGCACGTGATCGGCATTGCAACCGAACCGTTTGAAAGCCTTCGTGCGGTCCTGTTATTGAACAATATGTTTATATACATTTGTGCGTCCGCGTATATATACTTATCATTTTTTCACGTACACTCCGTGGCATAGTAAACATTTTGCGCGATAATAGGCACATAAAATAACATAAAAAATTCTAACAGTGAATAATATTGTATCATTATTAACTTCTCCTAGAGTTAGTAGCCAGTCTCCTATTATACATAAATATAGAATATAGAAAAAAAATTGAGTATTTTTAGTCAAATTTCTTTATTCCCCTTATCTGTCAATATATTAAATTATCAATTTATTGGAAACTTTATTTAATTTATAATTCGAAATTAATAACATTTAAATAGTTGTTTTTACTGTAGCAATAATTTGTATTAATAAAAAAAAATTGACTGTTCTTGTCAATACTTTCTGTCTGTACCATTGAATTACTTTATAGTTTTACTGCAGCATACAAATCTTAATCGACTTCGTACCGAACCGGACAACTAAATACAGGTGCTATGGGAGTCTACGACGTGCTACTACACATATCACACGTAGAAGCACTTCATTGAACTCCGTTTTTGGTAATACTTACATAGTTGTTATATAGGTCAAGAAATTTGCAATCTTGGAAATAGAGTAATTAAGGAATGATGGATTTTCAAATTAGAGGGCGAACAAAATCCACAGTCATGAAATATTGCTACGTTTATCTTGTATTTGTATTGCCAAACCCAACGCTTCAGATGGTTGTCATAAACAGTTATTAATCATTGTGTCGCCCTTGTTACTTCAAAGGTTCGCTTAATCAACTACGAATGGTTTGAGCGTCTGCGCCATTACTCAAAACGCTCGTTTACACATTCTTGCTTGACGTACTCGTTATCTACTAATCTGAAACTCATCTGGTTTGAGGGCGATGGAGTTTTAAAACTTCATGTATGAGTAAAAAGTTGGAAACTCACATCATCACTCAAAACATCATATCAGTGATGAGCAAACTCGTTAGTCATCGGTATAGTTCTAACTTAGTTAAACACTTACGAAATAGGTTATAGTACATTTTCGTATATATTACTTTGTTACAATAATACCTATGGCATAATTAAGCTAATAAATTGTTAAAGCGATATGATATTAAGACGTTTGCATGTTATCTCACGTGACTGTAATTATGAATAAAATATTTCTGTAGTACTTCCTGCATGAGTCACCATACAATGGTATACAAATAGTCTTCTTAAAATTAATTATTTATTACTGTTGCAAATTACAAGAGAACATAAGCTAGATTGAAATGATATAAAAATAATTTAGAGTAAGAAATCTATAGATTTATATAAATAAATACATATATCTTTATATAAAGATATATATTTATTTATTCCTTTATATATATACAGGATACTTGTAAATGGAAATAGTAACAAATTAGTACCTGATATTTGTGATATAGTAACATAGTTCAATAGCACGTTTCATGAAAGAGGTCAAGAGGCGTACGGCAAGATAAGACGAGGTACTCCAGCTGCCGAAGCTAAACTTTGTCTAGCGTAGTAACTTAACTCTCTATTTTCCTTCCAATAGTTGGTAAGACACTGCCGTTTATAAATTTATTACTTCTTAGTCCTTAACCCATATTCCACGATTCAGCTATAACAAACTTTGTAGCGGGTAGGAGGTACGTGATGAATAGGCATTACAGAATTTCTGCTTTCTATCAAAGATGACTTCAATTATAACTTATAAGACTTACATACATATCACGTCTCTGTAATTATTTAAGACTTGAATTAAATCATCCCTTTGGCCAATTACAATGTTAACTCAAATTTATTACTATATATAAAGTATGATAGTTGTTCTGTGTGTTAAGGGGAATATTCTATTATCTAATATTCGATAATTATAACGTTTATATGTTAGCTAATATGTAGATTTAAAAATCATACATGAGTTGGTCAAATCCCGAACCTAATATTTTAAATGATGCCCCTTAACTTTCTTTTTAATTATTACCTTCCGACATTATTTATTCCTCAATATCAAAAGTCAAAAGAATATTACACATAGAATAATGGACAGATTATAAAAAATATGCGTAATAATGTGTAATTATCAATACCTTTTAATTGATGTCGTATTTCTTTAAAACTCTTTACAAAATGAATTATGTGTGCTATGTGCATGTGTTAGTGTTGGCGTTCAAAGTAATTTCTTAAGATACTAAATCTTCTTTTTTTACTTACTTCTTTGTTCTGAATATAAACATTTAACCCATGTGCAATTTATAAATCTACATATTATCTAACATATAAACGATGTCAATAACGGATGAGGGTATATCTCTCTTAGGACGTATCTTAGACACGAATATTATCTTCAAATTGTAGCAATTTCACCCCCATAATTCCCAACAAACCGGCATAGAAAAGCATATCGAAAGTTTATCAAAGCATCGGCCCAGCAAATATCGTAACATTGTTGGATAAATAAAGGCATATTGCTTGCAATGATGGGCCGCGAACGGCTCGCCACGTCCCTCGAGATGAAACGAATGAGGATTACTCTTCCCGACTGCGAAGCATTTGGGACTACGGAAACACTAACATACCGAATTTTTTTAACCTCCCAAAGAATTGTTACTGAGTGTTCTAGTCTTGTCTGTATATTTTGTGTACGTTTGTTGTTGTATATTTCTTCAAAACGAGGAAGTTCTCAATATTATCATTTTGTACCCATTCTGTAGCTAATTAGATGAGATAACTCCTTTATAATCAGCAGATATTATTAACATGTTAGTTTTATATTATTTTGTCATTATTTAAGCATTTTTTTTTCAGCAATATAATTATACCATTACAGGTTAGATTACAATTATAAAAAAATACAGGTACGAGTTACGTAGATTCTACTATTACAATCGATACTAAAATAATGAAGCTAATATTTTTTTGCATTCTTGAGTTATAAAATTATAATATCAACAATCTTTTATTAATTAGCAATTTTAATGCTCGATGCATCCTAAAATCTTTTGAGATATTTTGTCGTTATTATGTTTCGCCACATTTAACTCGACCGTAACGATTAGGGAAAGCTGCAAAGCGGCTAGGAAGTGTCGTGGAAGAGGCTTACGATTCACTAGCAATAATAAGAGATACAGTGTAACCGAGATAAATGTAGAAATCAGAGGGCTATTAACATCGTTTTGCGGATGAGCGGCGACAGTAATTGCCGTGTCGGCGTGCGGACACAAAATTTATGGCTCTCAGTACGGGTAATTGAGTCGACTCACTTGTTACAGCGCGGTCGGTGCGACACCTGCCAAACACATTGCTTTACGGCTACAATTAAAAGAAAAAATATCACCCATCCGAATAAGTAATTGAGACATTCTATACATGAAGTCAGTATATGGTGTAAATACTAACATATATAACGGATACACTCAATTGTTTAATACCACACCATAGTAGAATTCTTGAAAAAATGTTATATTAGCTCACCTGGACTAATTTTTGCATTTTACATTAGGATTACTACACGATAGACAGCCCTATGTACATGTAAAGCTATCCTGCGTTGCTATAGCTATATTTAGCTGTCGAAATATACCAAATTTATTTTATTTCTACTTAGTATATATTGTAGTAGAACTTTGCTCAAACTGAAATTAACCATATCACAAATGTTGATGTGTATTACCATGAAATTTAGGTCTAAATTGTTTTTATGGTAATATATGTACATTAATCTCCAGTACCTCATTAATTAATATTTAGATATAATTTACGGCCTCGGAGTTCTAGCGGTTTAGCATACCGCCTTATTTCCGATGGACGCGGGTTCGATTCTTCGCACGGTACAAACAAAATAGACATTTAAGTTAGCCAAAATTCTCATAGAGCTGAAAATTGGTATAGACGTTAAATAAACCATTACAAGTGAAACGTCAAAAATCTCCTTCGATCCTACTTCTACAAAAATTTTTATCCAAGGTAAAAAAAGGTCAAAGGTAAAAAATAGGTTAGAGAAAAGTTGTAGATCATACAATTCTCTACAAAAATTGTTCTACTACAAACTAAATAACATGTTAAATAAATACGCTGAAGCCCGTAATGGTAGAGTAACCAAAGGCCCTAACAGCCGTTATGTTGCAACATTTGACTCGCCTATATTATTATTTCGTTGAACATTTCAGTCCCAGGTAATAGAAGAGAGGCAACCCTACTGCCTCCTGCCTCGAATTAATTTTGTTTCCTATCAATGTTGCCATACCAGATAGTTACTATTTATTTTAAAAGATATACTGCATTGCCTAATGCAATGCAGTATATCTTTTAAAATAAATACTATACGTTTCTATAAAAAAAAGTAACGAATGATTGGTCAATGCAAATGTATAAGCTGCTTTATAAACCTGTAAGCAGCTCTACGAAAAAAAAAAACTAATTGCTGTTTAAGCAACAGCTTTGTGTAGAATTGGTACTTTTAAGCAATATTTAACCAACGCGCTAATATGAGAATATCACATCGTAGGCAAGGAAGGCAAGAATTTTCAGTTCTTGGAGGGAAATGTTTCCACTAAAGCACAATAACGTAACTTGCGCGGAGCAGTAAGCGGATTATGAGAGGTTCCGAAGTAGGCTGCTTTGAAACTCGCAAGAAAAGCAATATCCATTATCTTGGCAGGGCTTTGTGGGCCGACCGCTGCGCATTGTTGGTCGGTGCACCGTCCTGCCACACCAAAACGCTCACCAACTATATTGTTTGACTTAAGGAAACGGACCACGGACATGTGGCGTAAGTTATATGTCGACTGTGTACTATATAATATTACATTTCTTGTTATTCGGTAGTTTGCTCTAACTTCAATCACTATAAAACCACTAGCCTATTCCATCTAGACAAAAATAATCGAAATAAAAAATTAAATATATAATTTATCTGATGTCTTTTTAAGATTATTATGGAAAGGTATCAATTAAAATATGAACTTAAATGGAAGATAAACAACTAATGTTGTTCGTGTATATGTGTCTAAGATTTCTTAGAAGAAATAGGTACTACCTGATATTTCTCTCCTTCTGTTCGTTGTCAGTAATTTAAAAATCTTTATTTGAATTAGAATATTTGCACGAAAGCACACAATTGAATACATTAACGAATTCGTTCATGTGTACACATAAGGCAAGTAAGTACCAATTCATCCAGACATATAGGTATATAATACACAATTCAAGTCACAATCGATTGGTTTCAAGCTATAAATATCAGACATACAGCTAAATCATTATTCACGTGGTGGAATGTGTTTGCAACACAAGACATTAAGGCGCGTTGTACCACAGCCCCAGGATAATAAATATTTGCACAGCAGTTTAATGTTTACTATATACATGTAGAGGTACTTAGAATACAGTGCACTAAAATACCGCCTGCAGAATTTGGAAATCTGTAACAATCTAGATATAAGCAACATTATAATTTAAACTTTATTTCAAATATTAAAAATGTGGATAAGTATCTAATGAAGGTCAACAATCTATATATAAGACATCTTCATAATCTGCGATATCCGACATGTTACGTGAAAAGTATGAACAGAAACAACATGAAACTGACTAAAAATTTTATAATTTGATACCTTTTTAAATATTATTTTAATTAGTCTAAATTGTAGGTACTGTACAAACTATTTCTAGATTTCAGCTTGATTGAAATATTTTACTGACTTTAAATATAAAATATAAATACTTTTATTTAAATAAACCAGGTTTAAAAACTAAAATAAATACTAACTGCATTTTTTGTAAAACAAATGACCTTTTCATAGTGTCATATATTCTTTAACTGATTGTATGAAAAAAAATGTTGGTTTGTAGATTAATACTGTAAAAATTAGTATTTGTACGGAAACGACAAAAATATATATTTATTCTGTATAATACTATGACAGTAGTGGAAACATTAGTATATCTACGTAAATTATACAATTCTGTTATGGAAACGTCATATTAAACTTTAAAACTAATTTGTTAGAATAAATGTTTCCGATTAAACAAATCGCAAAGCAAAGGGGTGGTAACATTATTTGAAAATTTAACATTTAAACCTGTCAATTCAGTCTCCCGGCACTTACAAATTAATTACTAAGCTACTTGTTGTCCCTGTAGCCCCAAGCCCCGCATGTTTATGGGGGCTCGACCCCAGAGTGGGAGCATAGCAAATGGCTAACGCGGGACTAGAGGGAAGGTTGAAAGGAAGAGGAAATGGATAGGAAAAGGAGGAAGAAGGGGAAAAGGACGGTGGTGGACCACGTCGTCGTACTGAAAGAGCGACAAAACTAGGAACTCGACAAACCCCGGAGAGTTGCGCGGACTAAATAAATAAAAAAGAGTGTAAATGACGAAAAAGAATGGGAAAGATGTTTGGATGAAGCAATTGGTTTTAAATATCTGGCAAAATAGAGAGTGCTTAAAACAAAGAGGTTAACAGAGAATAAACCTTAAAAGTTATATGTTTTGTTAATTTATTTTGAATGTTGATTTAAAATAAAAATTATTTGTATAAATACTTTTGCACTTATTATTTACTATAGTATTTATTAAACACAATGAACGAAGCTTTACGTATCTATGCCGTGCTTACTTAATATTCTTTAATAACCGATGACTACAGAAATATCTACCCGAGCGAAGCCGGGTTTTCATCTAGTATACCTATAAATTCTTACTTCCAAAGTTAGGGTAGATACCCTATATGCATTTTTAATGTTAAACTTACAACATAACGCTTAAAACAAGTCATTGTATGTATTATTTTGTATTTAGAATTCTGTATTAGGATACCTGTAATGATTTACTTAATGATTCATTAACTATTACAAAAAAAATCTTCTGAGTATCATTTTTTAGTTTGCCCACTAACATATCCCATAAATCGGCTTTTATAAGCACCGCTTGTGCCTGGAGATACCATGTATCATAATTGTTTTTATGTAATGGTTGGATTCTATATGTTGCCATTTTTTTTAATATTATATGTATCTATTTATTTCATAACTTTGTCGAATTTTCTTACCATATGCTGCTTGTTTCATCAAGCATATTAAATGGTAGCATTTAATATGCTTGATGAAACAAGTCGTTCAGTTTTATTTTCAGGTTGAAGTTTTTCTTCGTTATTGAAGATATCAAAGTCATCACTTATTTCACTTTCATAGTGTATTTTATATATGTATTTTACATCTTTACTAATATTTACTTCATTTTTATTTGGTATGTAAATTCTGTAGCCTCTTGAACATCTAGCGTATCCAACAAATACTCCTTAATTTGCTTTCGGTGAGAACTTTCCCCTTCTTTTCTTTATCAGAACGAAAGCTTTTGTACCAAAAATTCGTAAATGATTTGCTGACGGTACTCGCCCCATCCATTTCATGAACGGTGTTTCTTGTTGTAAGGACTTCTATTTATAAGATAGTTTTCTGTGAAAATAGCTTCTGCTCATAACGAATTAGGAGCTTTTGATGCTATTTTCATGCAACGGGCTTTATTGAGTAGAGATCTATTTTTTCTTTCACTTACTCCATTTTGTTGTGGTGTCGAAAGTCGTCTCAGGATGCCATTATCTTTTAAGAATTGTTCAAATTGTTTTCAAATTCAAATTCAATTCAAAAACTATATTGTACGTTCATAATATTATATTAACAAAATAAACCATTTATACAAAACAAGTCGTTTTTCCATCGATCAAGCATATTATAGACCAATGTTAATTTGAGAGAATTCGCAGTCTTAGCATTGAAGTTATTTTACATATCTTTATAGAATAACATTAAATGTTTCACATTATTAATGATTTCGATTCCTAACTCAAGCTAAAATTTTAAATATCTCTAAAAAGAGTTATTTTTACTTCAAAAATAAAATAATATTTCATTACAGTAAATTTTGTTGTCTTCAATATTTAATGTACTTTTCCTCCGACCCATTTATATCTACTGTACCAATATATAAGATTCTAAGCGTATCTTATGTCTTAAAATCAAATTGTACTTAAGTTGAATTATTTTCGTTTACCTTTTAACTCTTCTGTACTCAATATTTGAATAAGTTCATCATTTCATACAAAGGACATAAAATATTGCGTTGGAGCGCAAAATTGATTATGAAAAAATAAGGTCAAGTATAAGAGGGTCTAATTTCGACCTCATCTGTTTTTACATCCGCCTTGCAAAAATATCCAATGTAATTCGCGCCCTAGGGATGAACAATACTGGGGTAATGAAATATCAACACCGCCTGAGTACATCCAACATTTTTTTAATTAACTTGTTCGTTTCTTAGAAATTGTAACCACAACGTTAACAGAAAAATTGTATCTCTAGAGAGCAGGTAAATTAAAATTATACTAAAAGTGTAATTGAACTTCAGAGAAATTTTACTTGAAAAACAATCTCGGCATCGACTACTTTACTTAGATTACTGGACGGTTTTAAATCACCGTCCTGCCTACTTGTTTGTAAATTAACCAACCTTATAAGTCTGTAATCCGCGCATATCACGCGCATCGCCGAGGTAATGTTCTCATGTTTATTGTCAAATAGGATTAAAAGGATAACGCACATTAGGCTTTTCTAGAACATTAACTGTACCACCGCTGTAAATAAATGACACACGTTACACTGTAATGTTTCATTGTCGACGCGCGCCCGCCCTTACTGTGTATAAATGACTCCTTATGTTCGACAGAATATTCCTATATGCTTTCCCTTTGTTGTACACTTAGACTGAAATTATAATTATTAGCAAAGAATATCTGTAAATAATAAAAAAATAAGCTTGCTAATTAATAGCAATATTCACTTATAATAGCAAACTTTATCATTAGCGTAATATGTATAATATTAGTAGTAAATTTATTACGTGTTATTCTGGTTTTCCTAAAATAATAATTGTAAAGATTATATTTATTTACTAAGTGTGTCATCGGGTCATACCTAACATGCAGTGGTAAAGGTTAGTCATATATTTCACAATTTGAACTGTTGGATAGAATCTTGAATAAGAAAGTATTGATAAGCTGACGTAGCAATGACAAGGATGGTTTCTCGAGGGGCGTCCCCGTACAGGCAAATGCAGAGGTATAGCGACCTCAACTGAATGCAGTGACTACTAATCGTGAAACGGGCGACACCGCGACGTGTCGAGGTTCATGAATCATCTCTGAAAATATTCCCTGTACCTCACGTATTCGACTCCTGAACTATAGAATGTGGAAGATCTTCGAAAGCAGTAGTAAAACAAAGCATATGAGTATATTATATTAAGCATTCCCTAGGTCGAATTTTTAAACATCATTATAATTCGTTACCGTAGTTTACTTTCTAGGTGTAGTAGAAAGCTTATTTCGGTTTTTGCAAATGCTACAAGTATATTAATAAGAATATGAAATACAGGTATATTAAATAAAATACTGTTATAATAAAATATTACAATTTATTTCTTAAGATCGATGTATCCTTTCATATTTTTTACTGTATAAACAAAACAAACGTTTAATATAAATAATTAGGAACTACCACAGAGTGTACACACTAATGAACAATCAACAAAGGGTAAGTACTATAAATTAGATTCAAAGCATATATATATATATATATATATATAAAGTTTTCGCTAGGCTAGATTTCCATTCCTAATCATTATTAATAAAAGAAATACTTAGATATTAGCATAACTTCTCGGATTTTCTATCATTGAAATCACTTGAGTAGTTCTAGCCTTTGTGAAGGAACAGATTTACAAAGATAATTACTCCCTTAATTCTCTGTAAAAAAATTAAGAGCTAAAATCTTAACCCTGCTTTTGGTTTTGCCAAGTTGCGCAATAAAAGACTTTACATAAATGAGCTTCAATTATTTTACGATTTAATTATCCTAAAGTAATTGGAGTGAAGAAGAAATCTGGTTGGGTCTTAACCGCGATTTTTATAATGCTATTTGATTTTGTAAGGAAGCATTAAAAGTTCCCAATAAACATAAAGCCTATATTTAATATTTTATAATAGAGTGCTTCATTCCAATCACCATTTCATTATACATAGATATTTTGAATCTGGACAGGTATCCAGATTCAAAATATCTATGTATAATATTGAAACGAGGCCTTGATGCACCTGCATCCACTATTCAATACTATCCACTTTCCACTTGTCTCATAGCGACGAGTGAATTCTGGAGTCTTGAATGCTCAATCAGACAGCACAGGCTGTATAAAATCATGGCAGTCCAGATCTCTCTGCCAGTTTTTAATGAGAGTGTTTTATCGTGAATATGAATCGTTTTATAATATTATAAGCGATAGTGCTATATATCGGATATCGAGAGCTCATAAAAAGATAATTTAGTTACACCAATATGTAGTTAAATATAATTGTAATCAATTATGAAGAAAAGTATAAATCATTTTTTATGGAACGAAATTGTAAATTATTTAATGATTACGAACACGTTTACGAAGCACAAGCATAACTGAGTCGTGTCTTTTTGGAGCCACACGTCGCTATCACATCCGCGCTTCACGTAAAACTGGAAAGGCATAATTTCAGCTTAAATAAACACTTGTCAGTGTGTTGACATTACATAATGGATTTAATTAAAACGGGATGTCTGCTCATTCTGGATTGCGTAATTACAACGCTCAGTGAAGAACTGTTATAATATAATACTCGTAAGCGTTATCGTCTCGACTCAGAGTTTTATTAAAATCATAAATCGCATGTCAAATGCAGCCGCTGTGCCAAGACCTATAACAGCTGTACCTACCATTGTATTCTATCTAAATTATAGATATTCGTAGAAGATATGAACTTTATATAAGTTGGGTTTACTTGTGAACAGATGTCTTTTTACATCTATTAAAAAAAGAGGAAGTTTATACGACTATATTTTTAATATGTAAGCAATATTAATTTTAAATCGATAGAGATTATTTCTATTAATTAACCATATCAGAATAATATCGGGTCTTTCACTATACTTACTGTATTTTGGAATGTTTAGTATTATAAACTACCAATACTTTTGCTTCCATTAAGTGACCACATCGACTACTTTTACTCTCTATCTTATACGAAATAGAAAGTTGTAATACTGATTGGCTGTAGTTCAAAAAGGATTTTAAAAGTATATTATAAGGTAGATTAAAAGGATATTGTGTGACAAATAGCGTTATTTCAATATTTAACAAACAGAATATTTACATGTGCAATCTTGATGATAACAACCAGGAAACCGAAAACTTGCCTGCTTTATTATAAATTACATCGCTGTGCTATAGTTGAACGAGTTTTCAACCGAGTCGTAGCTCCCCGGCGACATCAAGACGGATTATGACAGGGTCCTCCCGCCCCTGATCCCTAGACGGAATGGCCACAGCCCAGCTTACCGATTCTAAACGCTCCAACAAACTTCCTCTTGCATTTTACATCAATTAACGGATTTGATATGATTTGCAAATCCTTGTATAGGAGCCTCTTATACCTACATTGTATAACAATAAATTGCTTGAAATATGTTTTATCCTATTTCAAATTTGGTATGAGATCCTTATCTACTATTTTTCTTCAGATTGGTGAGTTTTTTTTGGTCAAAAACTCACTCACTCACTCAACTCAATCTGAGTAAAATTATTTAAATTACCAAATTGTTTTAATTTTATTTTCATTACTCTATTCCTTAATAACGCAGTTGATGATAATTCTCATTTGTAACAGATATAAATTAGGAGTTATTTGATTTGTAACTACAACTGTTGATGGAACTACCAAATGTTGGTAACAACATTAAATAGTTATAGGTATGTACCTACCACTGAAATGTCTGATTATCTATATTTATAAATTTTGAACTTAATTGCCTACTATAAACTGAAAGTAAAGATAAAGAAATGTAATTTTGAAAATTTTGCTTGCATAAATACTTAGGTAATTAAAATCCTGTTGTAGAACGGTGGGCATCACATTTTAATGTATACCTGGTCTACATTATACCAGCACAGACAGTAAGGTTCTTCCACAAATAGACTCACCTTCATTATTACGTTTACACTTATAGCATACCATTTCAAATTATGAAATGAAATAAAATTATTCTGCAATGTATAGAATTGTCTTATTAATTTTTATTGTTTTGTACTTGCTGTTTGACAGTTGTGTCGCATATCTAGATTTAGATGATTAAATATTAACTACTTGTAGGTATAGAAAAGTATTTACAAATATTTATTTCAATAACAGATATTTGTAATTATAACCAAATACTTTAAATGCGAGTGTACAAAATATAGAAATTCTTTTGCTAATAATTAAACTCTTATTTTTACAATTTCTCGTAATAAGAAAAATGAGTATTATTCTAGTACCTCTTACAAAAAATACTATATGTATATATAATCTTTCTACATGAGTCTGAATATCTGTTTTGTTCCGTTTGTAATCATAAGCTTTTAAGCTGTCACGCCTGATCATAAAATATTGTCACCATTTTACTTATCTTTTCATTGTACTTTTTAAAACAGCGAGTTCAGAAGGTTATTTTAAGGAGAAAAAATATTTTGTAGATCCTTTGTAGCTCGTTTAAATGATATAACTGTTTTTAAACAAATAAGTCAGACAGGTTACATTTTATCATTAGCTAATTATAGAATTAGCTAATGATAAAATGTAACCTGTCAAAATATCACTATTTTGATATTTTGACAGGATACAATGAGTAATAGTAATGAGTAATAGATCATCCAATTTCGTTACAATAATCGAATGAATCTTTGCATATTACGATTGGATAATCTACTTCGAAAACCAACTAATTTAAAGAAAGTTGTTCAAAGAAAAAATAATGTAGAAATACCAAACATCGCATTACGCTCAGTTTTACTCCGAGTTTAACGGATGTAAAATAAGCAGGTTTAATAGGTGATTTAAATAAATAATTTATTATAGTTTAGTAACACAATATAAAGTAAAATTTATCCTGAAAAAGAATTTTTATTCAAATTTCTGTTGTGACACATTTCAGTAATAAAATATCCAGCAAGCTTCGTCCTTTACGAACGCTTAAATATATTTACTTTATTTAAAATTCAAAGCTACATAAACCAACAAGAAATTACTGAAATTTAATTAAATGTTAACATAAAAACGTGTAATGTAATTCGCAGTGCCCATTACACTGCAAATGTATAAGTAAGGTTTATACTCATAATATATTGTTTTTATATATAATATCCGCACTACGCGTAACATATTTATTCCAGTGTAGTGAAAATATGACAGATATCGTGTTAATACACGACACAATTTTGAGGATGAATTAATATTCATCCTCAATATGTCTTATTCTCTATTAAAGTCATAATTTTTATCATTTTACCTGGACGATATTCTTATATAATGTTAATAAATTTTACGTTTCCCATGCTATAGTATTAATATGACTGTCGTACCTCATTACGTAGGCACTCACAATGTTCTAGACATATAATAATAAAAGTCTAGCAGTAACTTCTACAGAGCGATAATAAAATAATAGAAAGTATTGTGAAATAAACGAAGAGTGACAAAAACTTTTTAACCCTCTTAAGTGAAGCTATTTTTAAGCTTTTGATACGCAGACACTTTGCAATAATGCATTTGCATATATCTTATGTTGTTTATACTACAATTCAAGATGATAGATACATATCTTCTATAATATAAAAATGAATCGATAAATGTGTTGGTAAGCGCTAATCTCGAGAACTACTGTACCGATTTCGATAATTCTTTTTTTTTTTAATTTTCCTTGTATGAGCATGGGTCTTGCGGAGAGAAAAATTTTTAAAATTGCCTAAAAACAATACCATTATGTAATCCCATACACCATAAAGTTCAACTGTTAGTGGAGAGATTCCGGGAAGAATCCCATACAAACGATTCGTAATGATATTTAAAAGTAAAATTAACTTTAATACCATAACATAAAGTTAAAGTGTAAGTGAAGGTAAAGGGTTCCGGGAAAGCATGTATCAATATTAGTCAAAAACAGATTGTCAGTGATCAAATTGATCAATTGAAATGTAAATGTCTCATTGATGTGCATCTACATATTATTACTACAAATCTAAAAGACAAAAATTTAAAAAGTGTTGTATTTTTGTAACTCATTTGTACTCGAGAAGCCATCGAGAAGTACATTATCGAGGCATATCTTAAAAAAATATGCCTCGATAATGTTCAACAGTCAAGTCTAAGGTTTGCAAGTTCTATTAATAAGGCGGCGAAAAAATTTTGATCGAAACCGAAATGCAACGAATCAAATTAATTGTGCTTCCCAGGAACATGAAGATGAAAGAATTCGGGTAAGACAGACCCGTGAGGCGCTATATTCGACTAATAATGGTGCAAGTTTGAATCGAGCTGCTTTCTTTTTTAGATAGATTTAAACTCAGTTTGTAATATTGTAAGGCATTGATATACAAAACTGAAGCTAATGGATTGTGTTGCGCTTATGGAAAGGTGAAATTGATACCATTGCTTCCACCTCCAGAGCCAAAGTACTCATTAGTTTTAGAAATAGGAACAGATTTCATACACTTTTAAAATAATATTCGGTATATATATTAAAGCGGTTGTTGTATTGTTATACACCAACCGCTTTCAACTAACATCATTTTGGAGCAATAAAAGTAGTTCTGGAAAATTTCATGCCAACTTTTAAGATATGTATATAGATATCCCAGTCCATTTTTAAAAAACTAGTAAAATCTCACTTTCTCTCCAATTAAAAATCTTTCTGTAATGTCCTGTTCTGTTAGACATGTAATTAATTATATATTCTATTTATGTATATGTATTCTATTTATATGTATATATATATATTTATATTAATGGTATTTGTATGTATGTATATTTAGTATTCATATATTATCTAACTTTTTATAGTGCGCCACCTACCTTCCCCTTACTCAATGCTTCTATCTCCCAGGTTGTCTGTAAGAGATTGCTTTAAGCGATAAGGCCGCCTTTTGTTTGCATATCCTTCTTTTTTTTTTTATTTCCTTTTTGTAATTATTTGTTTCTTTTATGCACAATAGTTTTATTATTATTATTATTATTATTATTATTATGTAATAGTATTTGCTATTATATGTTTATTAATCATAATAACTATTATAGCCCATATACAATTTTACAATACATTTTTTTCCTTGAGATAGAACATCAAATATATTACAGAGCAGGTTTACTGTTACCAGTGCCAGATGGCGACTACAAGGCAAGGCAATCCTCCACATGAAATTAAACTACGTTATTCACATAACAATTAAGTGAAATAGGCAATAGTTGAACAATTATAAAACTTATTTTACGAACACAATCAATTGATTATATTATTTAAAAGTGCAATGGATATAATGCCATCTAATGATCACAAAATTGTTACGAGAGCTGATAAAATTCCGCTGGGTCAAAATGCAGCACGTTTTAATACACCTACTACTATTTACGAAGTTGCCATTGTTATGCCATGTTGTTGAATATAGTATTTCATAAAGTACTACAATAAAAATAAAACTTAATTTATAATAAGCAAAAATAAAATTCAATATAATAATGAAATATGAAATTATATTTTTTTATTGATTATTAAACTACTTTTAGGTTTTTATAATCGATATTTTTGAGATAATGTAGTTATTGACTTATTAACTTTCATTTTTTATCTGAATACTGCTGACCGGGCGTCCTCAATAAAAGAGTAGTATTAAAAAACTAAAAAAATCAAATCGACTGTTAGGCGTTACGCAGTTCACCGGGTCATCTAGTAATGTTATAATAATAAATTGCATATAGTTAATAACCAATAATTTTCTTGTACACATAATCTCGTGGTGACATAGACACTTTATAGTTAATTATGATTTCTAAAGCATCGATATTATAGCAACTCTAAAGACATTTACAGGAGGCGAAATTTCAAGCTAGCAAGCGTTGAGTTCAATTCGTTTTATTTGCTAATTAGTAAAGTTTTCCCTTTGACGGCATCGCGTCGTGCGCGAATGTGGAGCGAGCTCTTCATAATAATTATCATCGTTAGCGAACTACCGAAGCACCAAACGCTCAGATTGTAGCGAACTAGTAGGTACATGCTGCCATAGCGCACTAAGCACTTTGCAAGTAAATTGTATCATATACGTATACCTCACATGGACGAATAGTTGTAATCATTGTTTACCTCAAGCGACGAAGGCAAGACGACAATTGACTTATTCCTAAGTCCTTCATTTATGAAACTGAAATATGAACATCAACAGCAGCAAGAATATCTCAAAAAAGTGGTACGTCCCTGCCGCTAATCTGTCTAAGGATTAAAAATATTGTTTGAAATGTAAAAAATATGAAAAAATAAAATAAATAATACACTAAAAGACTCCTGTTACATTGTATTATAAAAAAATATATTTTAATCTAATTGCGTTGTTTAAGCTAATTTTACTTTGCAGTTACATATAATAAGTTCTCGATACCTTCTAATAAGCACATTTTACAAAACTATTGAAAAAAAAAGTATATTTGTTCCCATTACCATAAGGTAATGGGACAATTCAAATTTAGTTATCTAAAGTACATAATATTATGCAAAATTGAATTACAGTCGGTTTGTATTCTAACGAATGTATGGTATCACTGTCTAACGTTTAGCTGCTGTTCAATAATTTCACATTGCTCTGAGAAATGGAGTTTAAATATGTAATTGATTGAAATTCATAGCTGTCACTGCTTTTATTTTTTTTATCATGCATAATGCATAACCATTACAAAATTACCCAAACACTAAATCCGAAATTTTATTTATAATAATAATGCATAGTAAACTTAGTAAAGTTTTGGATTAATGGACAAATATTGTCAGTTTCATTAAATAATCCAATATAACAGCCACTACCGGATAGCAAAAGTATCATAGTAGGTAACATTATTGCTTGATAACATTGTGCCCGTTCGATGTGCATGTGTTGGTAAATCTTATAAAGAGGAAGGGTCGACTCTGCTAAGGAAGCAATTTAATATCTGATCAAGGCAAATGTAATGTAATAACTCCGTAAATATGGAGGAACAATAGAAGGTAAATTAGTTTCTTGGGGAACAGAAACCCAATTGTCAAAAAGGATTGTTGCGCTTCATCTGCGATACGAGAATTTATGTTCGCGGAAATTTGATACTATCGTTCTGTGTCGCTTTGAGGATGTTTGTTGGCCATTTATTTTACTTATATGAGATTTTATTCAACATTATTTTATTATTTTATACCCGATGTAGACTTGCAGCCTTTTGAGCAGATAAGTACTTAGGTCTCACCGATTTCAGCTGCCCAGCAGCTAACTTTTTAGGACGTGCTTTAGTTGAAGAGTGAGATAAGACAGTTAAATTGTCGGCCTCGTTGGCCTAATGGTTTAGTACACCGCCTTACTTCCGATAGTCGCGAGTTCGATTCTACGTTTGTATCCATAAATAGTATAAATATTTGCATCGGTCTAGGTGTTCTCTGCGTATATTAAGTATGTATTTACAATATATGTATATATATATATATATATCTGTCTAGTACCTATAACACAAGTTCTGCTTAGCTAGAAACTAGATTACCCTATGTGGACGCGCGCAGGATACGTCCTGAGATATTATTAAACAAAAAATTACAAAGTCAGCAGATATGATATCGTAGTCGAAATTCGTGACGCATTACGAGTAAGTACCACGCACGTCACATGATGACCCCTCTTCGTACCCAGGATATCGTAAGAAATGGCAGACAGAACAAAGCACAATAAATCAATGAACGTGAAGGAAACACCCCATAATTAAGATTACCTATTTATACATTTGGGAAAAATTTAGGCTGGCATTACTGGTTTGATTAAAAAATTTTAATAAAGAAATGTAACAAATAATCCATTTTAACGCATCAATATTTACAGACTGTTTATTTAAATATTGAATTGACCACGACTCGCTGACGCAGACCAATTACTGTTTTTGCTTTCGGTTCGTATTTTTTTAATAAGTATAACCGAATCAACTCTGTTAATTAATTTTATTAAATTTACCCAAATTAAAAAAAAACGAAAAACAAAGAAAATTACTCTTGTTATTTTGCACACTGTTTCCTTTTATCCTGCAAACGTTCCCTATGTATCTTTTCTAATTATGTTATCAAACCAGTACAAATATGTTAAATAAAGTATATTTCAGAAAAATGTAAATAATACAGTCAAATTTATATTACTAAACTTAAGTACTTACACAACAATTTATTTTCTAAATGGAAAGTAACATTTGCAGGTTGAATGTCCGCATAATATTAATATTTGTATTCTTGAGTGCATCTGTTTATATCTTTCGAAATGTTTTCCATGTACCTATGTTATCTACTAACGAGGATATTGTATTAATAAAACAAAAATACAGTTGAACTGAGAACTTTCTTTTTAAAACAGAATGAACTCCTATAAAAGAACACTTATATAATAGAACATTTAGTAGTAAGTGGTGCTCGCGAATGCATCCGCTTGTATATTTGTAGAAACCATCTGTTAACGAAAATCAAACGATAAAATAGATAAAGCATGTATACAAGGCCATCTACTTATGTAAAGTAGTTTTCTAATATTTTTTAGCCTGTAACAACATTCACTGTGAAAATGTCTCCAGTCGATTTTATGTGAAATAATAATTAATACACAGTCAGTTTTCGCCTAGTCACGACTTTATTATTTTATAATGTGAAGATAAGGAACTATAGTATACTGGTAAATTATGATTTCGCATTGTAATTAATTCTATATGAAAATGATAATACAGATAATACAGAATTGTCTTAACAAATAATGAAACAATATTTTATACCAGAATATTCGAACGAAATCGGACGCTAGGAGTATTGACAGGCGATCACGAACCGGGACTAAAAATAGATCACTATAAACAGTAGTACTTATGTGTATCTTTAGAATAATATTTATAATTCTTGTTCTAGACCGTAGTTACATACACACATAAATAATAATAATAATAATCAATCAAATACCTAATAAATTACAGGTATGTAAATTTATTATGTACTTTTTAAGTGGGTTTATGATTTAGATAAATATTAATTTGTAATTGTGCATGTATTTATGTAAGTATGTAACTACGGTCTAGAACAAGAATTATAAATATGGCAATAATCTTTAAAAGAATTACCAAAATAATATCAATTATTAATCTGCTCTACTTTATTCTGTTCCACTATGCTCTATTCTATTTTAATGTATATTATTGTGTAATTTGTGTATTTGAATATTACAAAACACAAACAATTACACTTATATAGATGTGTGTAATTAGTAGATATATTAATATTTTTTTATAAGAAATCTAAACATCATTCTTATTGTGAAACGTTTTATACATATTACAATTCAAAGTAAATGTTATTATGTTTTTTTAGTTTAATACGTGATATCTTCACTTAGCATTTATCGTATCGATTTTAAAATCCTTCCTTTCGTTGTTCCTTTATAAACAACTATATGACCACGCAACTTCACTGTGTAACAAATCAAAAAAGAATAACTATTCCCCTTTTTGCAACAACATTAATTGATGCTCCACTCTTATTAGTCATAGCATAATATTAAATATAATTTATAGACTTCCTAGATAAAAAAAGATATATAACTATATAATAGAAACTATAACTAGTATATAAATAATAATACATATATTTATATCAGATATAATATAAATTACAAATCATGAAATTTGATAACGAACTTGTAATTAGTTATATAATCAAACTAAAAGTTGTAAGTAAACTAGCCAACACGAAAAGCTAGCTGGCCTCAGTTTGCGTATGGGCTCATATAATGTGGGATGTGAGATTATGACCCCAACTAATTCCAAGTTTCTAAACTTCATTATACGCGCTGTTGGAGAGCCAAGGTGATGATAAAATTATAATAAAGAGCTGCTTTCTAAGCGTCGGGAATTATCCTTATCTTAATTATTGATTTCTCCCGTCCCCTAGAGAATGAAAGTTCCGTTCATTATATTATAAATTAATAATAAAAATGTTCTAGAATAGGTAGTCCCAAAAGTGTTCCAAAGAAATTGTATTAAACATAATTAAGTACTTACAATAATGTTCTTTGACCTCCATAAGTATATTATTCACCAAGCTACCTTTTTACAAAGTCCTGTGCATGGGTATCTTGCCTATTTCAGCTACCAAGCTACTAGCTTTGTAAATGTGGTTTGTTGAAGGGCGAAATAAGGCAGTGAAATTACCCTGTGGTATAAGAGATAACTAAGGATCTATCCAGAGGGCTAAGTTATCCTTAGTCCTCTGGAATGGCAGTACATGAGTGGTGTCACAGGCCATTATAACGTGAGTCTGTAGTTTATATATGCCGTGCCTAACGAAGGTTGTATACAATATCAACATATATAAATATCAACTATAAAAATAATAGGTCGGTTCCATATTTCGAGTCAAACGCATTAGTAGTTTCTGAAATAGAACTCTATGTCAGACATAAGTAAACAAAGTGGCACCATAACGATTAGTTTTTACTTATAATATATATTTTTGTTAATAAAAATTTTAAATTGATCAAATATTTTATAAATATTTCATAGACATAAATAATGTTTGTGTATAGTGAGAGATGTCTTTTAATATTTACGTTTTTTTACGATCACTATATCTTTCATCATATTTCAGAATTCTGCTAATATTTCTACCATATCGTACATCAGTAAATATAAAATATATAGCAAAGTAACACATATAGAACACTAACAAGCAAAGCGTTTTTCCATTTTGCGCAGACACAATATTAAAGCGGGTACAAACTTGTTTACCAGTCGACAGGGCTAAAACGTCACTACTTACATATACTCACCATATGTACACTGTAATCGAATGTAAGAGTAACAAATTGTATCCTGACATGTATTGCTCGCGCAGCTGCGATCGTAACTACGTACAGTCATCGGGACCGGTTAAATATCCTGAATTTTGCATCACGCCTTTAAAAAAAATACATAGAAAAGAACGACGATTTCGCCAAAGACTCAGTATTGTACTACACCGTTTTTTATGCCAAACATTATCAGCATGTATGAGAATGAAAAGCATAATGAATTCACTTGCACCTCTATTAGGCATTATATTGTCATTAGCAAAACTACATATTAGCTCACCTGAATTAAACTAAGAATTAAGAGCGTTACAAGACAAGGGTGGTCGGTGATTTAAGTTGTCACAATAAAAGCCATTGTGGGTGACATTAATGGTGATTGTGTGGCGGAGTTGCGCTGTATATCTGTCAGCCTCTTTAGTCTTATAAAAACGATAAGAACAGATAATTTGTGAATTAATTAATGTATTCAACGATAAACCTCGCTGTTATATTGATGTAACCAATTAATGACTTGTTAATTTACTATAAGTACGCATAGACATTTGTAACATACACCTGTACAAAGCATATTTAAAAACCAAATCACATCACGAATCTCACTGTAATAGTTTAAAAGGTACTGAAATTCACATATTTGTGATTCCGAACGAATAACTTGGTAGTTGCAGTTACAAACCAATCTGGATGAAATTACATATATATAATGATCATCATCGTCATCATTCAACCCGGACCACTACTGAACAAAGCCATCCCTCAAAAAAATCTCCATACAACGCTTTACAGCGATCTTTACCATATCACCGATCCTATTAGGCACATTGATTGAAGTAGAAAAAGTATAATCCATCTTTGCCATATCACCGATCCACCTTGTAAAATTAATAGTAGATAATCACAAAACTTTCAGCTATGACCTCTTTCAGGTAAGAAACGGTTACAACTTAATAATAAAGCTCAAACTCAAAGCTCGTGCCTATTTAACTTTTATTTTTAAACTGAAATCTATAATATATACCCTTCATCACGTATCGTTTACTTGATATGCATAATATTATAATTATTGAACATATTTTTTTAAATAAAAATCCTTTCTAAATGTTAAGCAATTAGTATCCAGTAAATTTATATCTTTGTTACAGAATAGTAGCAAATGCTTTTATTAGCAGTAAATAAGGCAATACTACGCATTAAGCTTTCCTTATCCTAAATAAAAACGAGACCTCATTAAATCTTGAATGGAACAAAAGGTGTCGTTCTTTTGCCAACAAATTCTGCTAACAAAATATACTATCGTGTGCCGACCTAACAAGTACTATAAGAATAAAATAAAAATAATAACCCGATACAGTTTGTTCGAGCCTCGTTATCTTCGCGTATTGAACAAACTAACCTAATACCGAATCTAACCGTATAATATACTCGTATATATGCGTTAACATAATTCTGCTTTTGTTTGCGTAGTAAAAGAACACGTATTAACATAAAATGTAATTATGTCCTTAATGTCTCTACTCTATGGACTCCATGAATAAGTTTCTTTTTATTATTAGGTTTCTTTACTTTTACATCACATGAGGTATTTTGTAATCAACGGGCAAATAAGATTTTGTAAAATTTAAATATTATTATATGTTTACTGTAATAATTTCTACCTTAAAGTATAGTTACGTCCTTTATTGTACACTAGCTACTTGCCCCGGCTTTGCAAGGGTGTAAATGTATAATATGTATAAACTTTCCTCTTCAATCAATCTATCTATTAAAGAAAACCGCTTCAAAATCCGTTGCGTAGTTTTAAAGATTTCAGCATACGTAGGGACAGACGGCGACAGCGACATTATTTTGTACTATGTAATGATTAATAAAAAACGAATTGTAATGTACTACTTTGTTCTAGCGAATTATTTCCGTTCAATCCTCATGGCATTAATACAACTAGAGCAATCTATATGTACATACAAGTAAATAAAAGTAATGTATCTGTTTGTAATTTCAAATTAACAGCTTGCCACTAAATGCATGTGAAAGTATATACGATACATAGGTATCGTATAATATATAAGAATTTTTTTTGTCCGTAAAAATTAGTTCATTATTTCAGAGATTACCAAAATCAAATATCTGTTTGATTTTGCTAATCTCTGAAACGGCTGATCTGATTTTGACGGAACTTACACTTGCAGATAGCTAATGTTATAAGAAGTAACTTAGGCTACCTTTATTTTAAATAAATTAATACTTTTATCTTAAATAAGAAAATGGTTAAATTCCACGTGGACAATATTGCAGGTATTCACTAATAGGAATATAACTATAAATCAGTACTTGTGTATTAATAAAAACAGCGACTCTTAAATATTGCGTTAAGACTATTATTAAGAACAAGCATTAAGATAAAGCGACTACAAAATTAAGTTGAAAAAATCAGAAGAATCTTAGTTAACAGCGGAAAGCTAATAAGAGGAAAAAGAAAAGTTGCAGATGAAGTTTTTCGTAGTAGAGGATATTTTCCTTATGAAAACATCGAGCGAGATGACTTGCATTGGGTTCTTTTACTTGGAAAGAAAAGGTATTTAATGAAATTACTTTTTATATAATACCTATTAATTGTTATTTCAACCATCTTTCGTCTTATTTTGTATTTCACTATTGTGTTAAATGATATAATAACAGACCATTAATGAAAAAATAATGTTTGATTCATATTTCATGCAACCGGTCGCCTATGTTAGTGATAATATAAATTAAGCAAGTCCAAAATAATAATTTACCAATATTTGCTGTAGTACCATGTAGGTAAGTATAAGTATTTTCTGTTGGCGTGACTAATCATTTTAAGCACTATTTATTTACTAAGCACAGTAATTACTTCAATTTATTTCTTAACTATAAATTTTTTAGATTATTTTCTGTATATAGACCATTAAATATTAGTTGACAACATACGTAATGTTTCCTCGCCATGGGCGCCATAATCTCTGCGTAAGTTCTATAAATCAAGTGGTGGGAGGACAGCAATGATAGTGATCTGTTAAAATCGCTATAGGATCACAGCACGCCTGGCAATATAGCATGTTGACTTGCTGACTCACCGGCGATATTTTAGATTTATCTTACAGCAGAAAGCGAAATTCCGTTATATAGCGGGAGGCAGCTGTAAACGTCTTCTCGCTTCACTTACACTGCGTATATTTAAGTTAGTTTTAGATACATAATCTTGGTCGTATTAAGGCAAAAATATACAAAAAAAAGTATTACAGTATCTTTACTATATTTTAATAATAATATATGTAAGTAATTTGATTTATCTTGCTTTTTAAGAAAGCAGATAATTTTATACAAGTTATAGTCTTAATTATATTTCTGGAAAACTTAATAATTTAGTTTCCAATGCTGAAAATTATAAAGGAACTTACGAAATCTATAAATTACGTGTGTTTTTAAATTAACCTGCCAAAACAATCTATGATTACTTAAGAGTTAGAGATTCGTCGCTGGGCGCACTTACCTGTCTTCCTTTCATAACTTTTTATTGCTATAGAAAAGGGCGCTGGAATTGCTAAAACTGGAAATGTAATGGTATTATCGCTGATCCGAAACGATAAGGACCTCTCGTGTACGTAATAAAATTTACAAAATGCCTCAGAAAAAACTTCCCAAACTTTATTGTCGAATTTAATATTTGAGTTCAGAACGTCTATTATTCCGAAAGTAATTTTGATGAACTTTGACTCTGTTCGATTTAAAAAGCATAATCTATAATTATCTAATATTTTTATAGGATCCTATATGTTACCCGACTATATATATTTATATGTTACCCAACATTTCATAAAACAAATCTCATCTAATTTATCTATAAGCATCTATTTTTTATTTTTAATGTATTCTACACCTATAAACTAGAACTATTTACAGGTGTGTATGATTTAGAGTACAAGAAAATGTAATAGACAGCTGAAATACTATTACATATCATAGGTACTTTATTTTTCTATTTACGACTATTATGATAACTTTTATTGATACTATTTTGATTAACTTACTTTCGTAGCATCTAAGTATATGAGATTAAATATCATTGTCAAAAAATAAAACTAATGTAATTAGCCAAACTGAATCGGAAATATACATTTATAATGCAAAATTTTAAATAGCATGTAATTATCAAATTATATAAAATGCCTTTTGATTTATCAAAAATGAGATTTTTAGTTTTGAATAACAATTTATGAACGTCGTTAGGCACCTAATTTAATTTAACCGTTAGTTATTTTAACAAAAATTAAAATAACTAACGGTTAAATTAAATTAGATTACCTATTTTGAACACGAAATTTAAAATATTTCATTACAAGTTACTAGAGAAAGGCTCCGGTAAATGTAAGTGTCTTAAATAATATCTATGTTCGCCTATTATGTTGGTATTGTGATCATAATTAGTTATATAGAAAAGGTTTTAAGGAAATAAGATAAGCATTAAAATTGTTATTTACTCTAATTAACTGATATTTTCCTGTTCGATACCCCAATAGCAAAATCCAACTAATTGTAAGTTTATTAGTTTATATTACGATTTTAAGACTGACGGATAGACTAGACTAGTATTTATACTACATGAGAGTAGAATATAAATTAATACTCTCTGTAATCGAATCATGTATGATTCTTGTTAATTTCTCAATTTTAATCGCTTGAGCGCCCATCGCGCCGCAGCAACGCCCGATACTCCAATACCCTCCCCTACATTAATTGGCACAACTTTTCTGCACAGCAGGCACTAAGCCCGCCTAATGCGAGACCACCGCCAAGTTTCACTCGTTCCTCCTTAATTACTTTTATTGCTTTCTTCCACCATTCATTCATAAGATAGCTGTCCTCTCGTTTGAATTTCATGTCAGCATTTTTTACTATCGATCATTACTTTAAAAATAATTTTTAGAACTGAAGATAATTTAATAAAATACCGTATATACCATATTTTTAGTCATCATTCTAACGGAATTACTTGTCATATAAATCCTCTTATTCATAGAAATTTAAAAATCTGTGTAACTTCTTTTAGCTATTGATCAACGTTCTTTCTTTATTACTTTAAAATAAAATGGCGTAATATTATAATATGAATAAAAAGTTAGTAGGAATATGTATATATATGGTATAATATCCAGAATTATTTCTTCTATTTGTGTCTTACTCTCGTTACACAAAAACGTGTTTTTTATGACGGTATAAGTAGAATCAAATTTGTTAGATTTTTTCTAAACATTACTAGACTTTAATATATAGTAATATATATATAATAAACACAATTATACCTTTAAGTGTTCAAAAAATAATTTATTAAGATTACCGAAGATATCCAAAAATGAAATGGGTGTTAATTTTTTAGTTTGCAAGCTAAGCCCTTTTTGAGAAATCAGACATAAATAAGGAATTATGTTAAATTTAAAAAAATACATGCATATTTACACACAAGCAAATATATTTTTATAAAGTTTCAACACTTTATTAACGTAGAACAAATTTATATCACACATAAGCAAAAAGATGCAAGTATTTACCTTTTTTCAACATCCGAAATGATGAGGATGTACCTATGAGCCGCTTATTCGGGAGTAGCTGGTTCATGTTACTATTCTACCACGACTCTAATAGTATTGGCCCACCCTGTAAATGGTGTAGGGCAGTCCACGTACCTACTCGCTTGCTAGGGCTATTTATTTAGTTCTATTAATGACAGTACTTAACAACTTAAACAAAAATTTGATGGGAAAAGTGTAACGTGTATCTAAAAATAACTCAGGGTTGTACATGACGACTTATGCAAAATATACCAATTCCACCCCAGGCACATCCTGCGTCATTTTCGCGTCTATCCGCTATTTGTTGGAAAGCTGACCCGGATAAAGGCGTCAAATTACCAACGTCAAATTCCACTGTCACCTGAGCCGGGAGTGCCGCCGCCATTTTTATCCCATTCCGAGTTAATATTCCGTGGACGTCCACGGGGAGCGGCCCATGTAACGGACACCGGGCCCGCGGAGCTACGAATTATTAAGTTTCTACACATCATGAAGATTTATTTCCACTTCTCTTGAAATGTTCTGTTCCTTTCCAGTTACTTGCAGCCCTCACTAACTGGCTGCTTTTATTTTTGCGCTATGGAAAATATTTCCTACAAAGATTGTTAGCATTAATCAACAACGTAAAAAAATATTATATCTTACTAATTCTCGGAAAATCCTGGAAAGATAATAATTACTTGCAAACAACATTCTGAATACGGTGGGTTTAAATAAAGATAATATTCACTTCAGTAGGCTAGCTACCTATTAACTAAATTAGTAGTAGACAAAATCTTGCAAAATACAATTACGTCGAATCTTTTTATAGGTATTTTTTATAATTTAAATTAATGAAATGTTATAAATAAAATGACAAATTACAATAATAAAAATTGACATCACTTCTCACGATTAATAAAATTTATAACTTCATGGGCATGGTAATTTTCTTTGTTGCCTACCGTATCAAGTCAAATAAGATCACCCTATTTCGTTGTTGCTACCTAGCTCATTCAATTTTCAAGAATTTGAGAGACAGGCATTGAGTTTAATAAGATAAGACATTACTAAAATTGTCTAATTAAATATTATTCTCAATAGATTATAAATTGAAATTTATGTGGAATAAAAATGAATGTACTATAATTGCTTATTAAAAGAATTTATCTATAAAATGAACTATATGTATATTAATTATTGCATCATCTTGGAGAATATTACAGCTCTTCGATTACAAGAATCACAAACCGGTTTCGATAAAGTTAAAGGACTTAAAGATAATAATAGTTAATATTTACTATACGTTTTTTGTAATTTACATAAAAAAAATATAATATGATAATAAATATTTTTATATACTCGTATCTGAAATCGAGAGTACTCTTACCAAAGTCTCCGTTTGGGGGCAACTAAACTTAGTTCAATTCAACCCTACCAAGACAAAAGCCTGCATGTACACCGCTAAGAAAACCCCTTTTGCTGTGGCTCCGCAATTCCAGTACACATCCATTACCATCTCTAAAAGTATTGGGATTCTCGGTATCGACATCTCTAACACAGTTAAGTTACGGAGTCACCTCGAAGAAAAGGTCAAGCTGTCGTCCAAAAAACTCGGTGTGCTTAATAGAGCGAAGCGGTACTTCACTGCGGACCACAGACTCCTCTTATATAAGTCTCAAGTTCGGCCGCACATGGAGCATTATAGCTCTCATCTTTGGGAAGGAGAACCTGGATACCAGCTCGGTTTTTACTCGGTTCAGAGACGTGCTATGAGAATTGTCGATGATCCCAATCACTCTGACGGTATCGAACTACATAGTTTGAGGCAAGACTTCGCTTCGCTTTGTGTGATCGATTATAAAAAGGACTGTGTTCTGAGGAATTGTTCGACATGATGCCTACGGCCACCTTTTAGCATCGCACCGCTCGCTATCGACAGGGAATTCATTCCCACACACTGGAACCTAAGTGGTCTCGGACAGTGCGGTTTCAGAGGAGCTTCCTCCCACGTACATTTAGATTGTAGAATGAACTTCCTGCCGAGGTTTTCTCACGAGACTACAGCATGGGGTTTTTCAAGAAGGGTATATTAAGGTTTCTTAAGGGTCGGCTATGCGCACGTGACACCCCTGGTGTTTCAGGCGTCCATAGGCTATGGTAAGTATTTACCATCAGATGGGCCGTAGGCATGTTTGCCACCTTAGCAGTATAAAAAAAATACTTTCAATATTAATATACCTATTATACATATTGTATTGATTACTTATAGTATCACTCAAGTGAATTAATCCTTAGTAAATATAATTATGATTGAACTATATGTACGGGTAAGTTCGTTTGATCACTAATTCCTCTTGTTTATATAAATCAATTAACGATTAAATAAGTTAGTTTTACTTAATGTTACGATTACGGTAAACCGTCACACACTTACAACATTATCTCTCGCTTCGAAAGTAACCAAATATAGTCGTGAAATTTATGTTATAATAGTGAACTTTGGGGACAATTGAATAGCGATTCAATAGTGAATACATTCACCGGGAAGCATTGTGCTTACCATGCGCCAACTGCATTCAATGGGTACACCATCCAAATAGGTAGTTCATTCAATGACGTGATTTACATTTATCGTTCTACGAAAAAGGCACAGTACATTTTAAATCTATATTAAATATATGAGCTATAAGGACTTTATTGGGTTATTTAAAGAAAACGTAACTACAATTTACTATTTAATAGGTAATAGACAATAACTTCAATAGATTTAACGTGATTCAAAATTGTTGTATCCAATGTTTGTATTTTTATTAGATGGCTGACAGAGTAGCGCGCAATTCTATATCATCTTCAGCGACGAAATCCATAATCTGTTTTTAATATATAAGTACACAAAAAAAGACACAGATATACATATGACAGAACAAATTTTCAGCGTTATGTCTAATTTTAGCAAATAAAATCAGGCATATTTGAATATATATTTTGCCAAAACTCTCAAAAAAGATTTTATGACTGTCTTGGTGGTTCACTCTTAGTTCGGTTCGCGCACTACACAATATTTTTATACATGAGTATTGTTTAATGTAAGTGCTTTACCATAATCGCACAGCAATACTGTTGTCTAGTTACGACGCGAACAAGAAACATAATAGCCTTGTTATTCGGGACTAAATCCCTTTCTTGTATGTAAATATCTACAACTTGTTCATTTCCTTCCACCTACCGACTACTACAAAGAAACGTGCCATCGTAACCACTAAATTTGTGATTATTTATTATGTGTATTATACTTTAGTATTTACTAGCTTCGCACAGGTGTACATCTATGCATATAAATAAAATTGGATTGTCTGTTTGTAATATTAAAATAACCGTTTTTTACTACATGCATATAAATATAAATACGGTACATAACCAAAATATTTTTTTTTACAATTTTTGTCTGTCTATCTGTCTGTTTGTTCCGGCTTATCTCTAAAATATCTGGACCTAGAAATAACTAGACTAAGAATCCAGAGCATTGAAGTAAACATCGTACTATTCAGCGTTTTCAGCAAACCATTTATTTTTCAAAGAGAGGCCATTAAAATTCCTACAGTCCCTTTGCGGTTTTTGTTCCCACTGCGCTGGTTTATTTCAATGCAAAGGTCATGGCAAGGCCTCTAACGAACCACAACTAATACATTAGTATACATAAGTATAGACAGATGGTAGGTATGCTCTATTTTAAATCTTTGTAGTAATATAGGGGTTAACTTATTATATGATTAAATATTACAAAAAATGCTAAAAGGAAATCCCTACTGTTCCCGGGTAATATCTATATATTGTCGCCCTATAATTCACAATTACGTATAATACAAAACAGAATAAATTGGTTTCAAAAGGTATATAAATACATCTGAATCAAATAACTAGTAAAGGAAATCGTGAACACGTTCAGTTAGATACGGTAGGTCTTAAGAAGCAACAGATCTTAATCAGGCGATTTTATCAGGACACGTGTACCACGTGACGTGTCCGGACCTCCAGGGATTCTATTGTGTCTGCCACCTGCAGTCTCTATGTATATATGTCAATATGTGAATCATGATCTATGTATATGTCTAAAACCGAATTTATACAAGATCACGAGTATAGATGAATCAGTAGGTATGTCTATTACAACTTATTAAATTTTATACAAACGAACAATTCTATTAATAACAAAAATACTTACTTCACTCATAAAATAGAACATAAACATATGTTTTCAGTCATGACTGTAGGTAGAATTAATACTGCCATTAAAAGCACCAAAGTACCTAATTTCGTAGACTGTGATGTAGACTTCAAACTGTTTCACAATACGATGTCATTAGTAAGCAGTGAAAACCTGACAATTAAAAAGACAATCAAATACCTAAATATTCGCTATGAATTACAGACACTATACTTACAGAGGTTATCGAAAATCAGTATCTATTCGTTTTCTAATTATTACATGTAGTATAAATGTCCACATATTTCTATACTTTTTATATTTCTGTATCTAACAATCAAGTTTGCATTATGTCGCAAGTTTTTTGTCATTATCTTTTACCTCTAAAGGGTCTGTGAGACTTGAAGCTTTCAAGCATGACGTAGAAGCACTTTGTAGCTCAATAACTCGACTCTATTCAACTTGAAAAGTGGCACTGCTGTGCTCCCATGTAGAAAGTACTGCTACAACAAGAGTTAGGTATTGTGCTTGAAACCATATATCTCTAGCCCAATAATTTATATAGGAAACAAAATGAGTCTAAATATATATAACTCAAAGGTGACTGATATAGGGATCTACCAACGCACAGCCAAAACCACTGGATGGATCGGGCTGAAATTTGGCATGCAGGTAGATGTTGTGACGTAGGCATCCGCTAAGAAAGGATTTTGATTAATTCTATCCCCAAGGGGATAAAATAGGGGATGAAAGTTTGTATGAAACTTTGTCAATTTTAAACCGATTAAGTTGAGACTTTGCATGCATAAAGCTGCTATAACGTAGGCATCCCCTAAGAAAGAATTTGGATAAATTACACTTCTAAGGGGATAAATTAACGCGAGCGAAGCCGCGGGTAACCGGCGAAGCTAATTTAATATAAAGGTTATTAACTATTATTAGATCTAAGAATTAAAATCAGCACTTTAATAAGTATAGAAAACAAAATTTACCATACTGTGTGGACAAATAAAACCATTTACCCTACATACTTACCTACGTTTCAAATGGAAACCAAATAAAATGTTAAAACTCTGGACGCGTTCGGCAGGTGTGGACACAGATGGCACCGGGAGAAAAATTTTTGTTGTCACGTATTAATTAGAACCACACTGGGAAGATTTAAATGTCCCATTCCGTGCACAAATCCATGCGGCCGGATAAACTGATTAGCAAGTTAAAAGGATAGCCCGCAGAAGCAGTGGCGAAGTTGGCCGAATTAAAACAATCTCATTATCCAGTAGACGTCAAGAACCCCCGCTTTGATATACGACAATTCGCTACAGCCCTTTATCAACTTAATTGCTATTTTCGCGACTTGCCCGACTTCTGTTTCTTTGTGTTAGAAATTAAATAGCCACATTATGTAAAAGCTCCTTCTAAATTAAAATAGTTTCAGATGGAGCCCCCATCATACTTACCAAACATAACTTTCATACCAAACATAACTTTCATAGCAAAACTTTGGCAAAACACAAACCGTGTTATCGAGTATTCAAATTCTCAAAAACAACGGTCGATCAATATTATTTTTTTTCAAATTATGATTATTTGTACATTTTTATTTTACTTTGCATTAAATTTAAACTGCTAATATGCTATTTAATATATATATATCTACTTATTTCAATATACTCGTATTAATGTTAACTGTTTCGCTATGGGAACACTTTCTGAATTAAATTAATAAAAAATATATCATAATCTTATGTAAAAGTTACCAGTAATGTACAAATAGTATTAAAAGCATTTAACCACGACAGTATTTGACACCCTATCGGTGACGGTAAGTTGATATGAGATCTCCTGCATTCTCTATACACAAAATTGTTGACCATATTAAAGCTCAGTCCTAATTAATCAGGATCTGATAGACATGTCCTAATTTGTACGAATCCGTGTATTCACAGACAAGTAGTTTTCACACTTCGATATAGACCGTTTATTTTATTAATCAAATACAAAACATTTACATATAAATTGAAGTGTCTGTTTGTAATTTCAACTTAACAACCTTTCACTAAATGCATATGAAAATGTATACGGTACTTACATTTAGTTCAAAAAAGAATTTTAAAATATATTGTCTATCTGTCTTTTTGTCTTGCTAATCTCTAAAATGGCTGGATCAATTTTCACCTGACTTTTACTCGCAGATAACAGAGCTAATGTTGTAAGGTATAACTTGGGTTAGTTTAATTTTAGATATTTTATTTCTTTTAACAAATTAAAGTCTACGCAGACGAAGTCGTGTGTAACAGCTAGTATTATATGAAAAAATAAAAACTATATTCCATCCTCTGTACGGAAACTTCGACCTAAGAATCCTACTCGTATTCCACTACTTAAAATATCCATAATATCAACCCATAGGTTAAACACGATATAAATTAAACATTTCATATTGCCATTATGAAAGATGGTTTACGGCTCCATACATTTTACCCCTTTTTCCTCTCTGATATTACCTTTTTTGCTATCCCTATTTTTTCCTTCACACTATTATTCGGAAAATTTGTTGCACCCGCTTACCGCAAGCGGTAAGAACGTTAAAACGTCCCGTTTGAAAATATGAGAGCGGTCCGGGTTTAATGTAATGAAGATTTATATATTACTATCTTATCTTGGTGTGTAAATTACTCATTGAGGTGTTTTTATATATTCTATGTAAAACAAAAATTATATTCGTAGGTAGACTGCCAATCTTCGTGGTGTTAAATCTAACAAAAAGATCATAACCGATTATCAAAGAATTCAATAGTTCGTGACTAAGAGTAAGTAGTAACTGAATTAATACTACCGACTAAAGGTAATAAATTTATTTGAATTCATATATATTTTTTTATTATAGCTGGGTATTGGATATTGACATACGTCAAATACTGCATTTGTTGTTTGTGTCCTACATTTTCTCTCCTAACATATAGGATATTCCAGTGGTTATTGTAAAACGCAACAAGGGTGTAATTTGGCAACGTGCTGCGATTTTATCTCGTCGCATTTCCCTACAGATATCACGTTATTTAATGCCGCTGTTTGGCTCACGTTCTGCGACAAAGATACAAGTCTGCCCTAAACATTTTGTTTTTGCGTTAATTGAGATACACAGACAAGATCACATATTTGAATTTCATATATATCTGTAGTTTATTTTGTAGTAACCGACTAAAATTCTTTTCTTATTATTTATTATTCTTACTACTACAGCACTTCTATACTTGTCATTAATTCGGATAGATCGATATTGGAATATGTTCTTTGGTACCTTGTAAGATACTGAATGCCATACGCTTCATTTAAATCCAAATTAATAAACATGATAGGGTCACGTGAGGAAAATCGCAGATAAACCCCTCACTACTTTGTAAAAATAAATTATTCAACGCGACAAAGTAGACGATACTTTATTAATAAAATAATATCTTCAAACTTCGCAAGAAGTCAGGTGATGTGGTCTTGGTTAAGAACATGTTAGAAATAACAGTCGAAAACTTAGTTAAGAAATCTTAGGGAGTTATATCTTAAATATTTGAGTATTTCGAGATAAACTCATTCACCTGGCACCTGTTTAAAATTCCAAGGTGTCGTGAGGGCAGACAAGAGCAAACTTAGCGAGTTTCTGTCCTGGGAACGTCAGGCCGACGTTTGACACCTCGGTCGACTTCAGAACAGACAACAATCACCGAAGAAACTTTGGAAACACTTTCGCTGCTTACTTTGTCTAAAAGTACACCACCAGAATGTTTATAGAGAGCTTTGTGTTGTTTCCGTAGCAATTCTATAAAGGATATCGATTAGTACCTATTACATATCGTCCTGGTTGTATTTTGAACAGACAAAAAATATAAATTATTCAATGTTTTAATATTACTATATTTATGTATAGATACATGTATGTTTCTGTAATGAAGTTTAGGTACAGGGAGAGCCGATAACTTCACCAGTTGTGAGAAGCAGTTTAGTCTTCCTAGAATGATAAAAATAGAGTCAAGTGATATAAATTTACTTGCAGGAACTAATCATAGTTTATACCTTTTCAGATATATTCTTACATTTTTTTCTAGTTTTTTAAAAGTTTTCATTCTGTGATACTATCTAGATATTAATTTATATAGAAAAGCATTACATGCTAAAGAAAGTATTTTGAACTATAGTATATGTTATAGAAAAACACCCCGATAGCAGTGGCCATAGTAATGATATTACTCGGATGAAGTAAATGATGCACCGCAAGAATAAATCATAATAAAATATTAGTAGTAAAAAAACGAAGTAATTATAGAATACTCCCATATTCGAGCATTTGATAACGGAGCACCGAAAAATGACCAGCCACTCAAACTAACACGCTTGTTTATACTTTTCACCTTGCCTACTCGCTCACCTCAATTAATTCTACCGTGACTTTCATTAAAGACCCTAAATTATTTCAAAGCGAAGTATAATTTACCCTCTTCTCTCTAATCTACAATGTGAAACAACACCCCTAACCTTTTATTACTTTTATTGTTCTGTTAATCAGATAATACAACGGCTGTATCTATTCCAAATCCAAAAATAATTAAAAATTAACCATTCATGATGATGATGACTCACGATCTACTTGAAGCGGTATTACAGGAAATTCCAATACTTGCTTACATCTCTAAAACAAACAAACTAAAAATTACCCACACTTTTTTGATTTCGTTACACATAAAAAAAACTAAATCTTTACTAATACATTAATCGTCTTAATACGAGAAGAATACATAGAAGATATAGAGCCAGTAGAGAGTCAATCATAAGAAATTCGGAATTAATTGTGGTACATATATATAAGTATAATTTGCAATAATATAACAATAATACTAATAGTATTTAGTTAAGGTGATAAGAAATAGTTTGAGAACAGTTCAGAACAGCCACGAACGAGGATCTTGGTCAGTTATCAGCGGGCTTCGCCCGGGGTCAGAACTTGCAAACTAATCTAATTAGCTGAGCTTACCGGAATTCCGTTGATAGAACTTGCTCTTTGTTGTTATTGTCAGTCGATTATATACAAATTCGTTTTATTAGTTTATGAATTATCTTTAATTACGCAAATTTCAATAGAAAGAACTATAAGAACAATAAGATTCTTATTATCTACATTATGAAATAGATCTTTAAAATTAAAGCATATGTCGTTGTTTAAACAATATTAAATAAATCCAATTGAAAATGTCATCAATATATACTACTTATACCTAGAAAAAAATTCTTCAAACAATAAAACCTGTACCATAATGCTAAGTAGATATAGAACGAAATTATTCTCGTCTGAAGTTATTGTCAAAAAGCTTTATAAGAATATTTATTGTCATTAATATAAACCACATAGATATAATATAACATTTGTATTTTAACGTATCTACTATATTCATTGATTTTCATAGAATGGTCAAGGTAACCTGCTATGAACCTATCAAAATAATGCATTTTAATAATAACACTTATCTGTGATTTATCATCAATAGTAAGGGATCATAAGCTTTAGATCAAAGTTCTGGTGCTGCTTCTATTCTACATATATACTCTAAAGTAGTAATTACAATACTACTGATATGTAAATATAATTATAGTTGTTTTAGATCATATCGTCGTATTCCCATGAAATGTTTTTCTAAATAAATATTACTAGTATGAAATATTATGTTATCCGTGCTACTAGTTTCTTATATCGTAGATACTTAATGTACCAATTTCTTAATCAAAACCGAAATTCAGTAAATCATTACAATCAGTTTCAATGATTACAAAATATCTTACAGTGTAGTTATTGGCGTTAGACTTCTTTTTACGATGTTTAGTAATGTAAAAAGTCAAAAAAGTATATACACATATTATTATATACTTTTTTGACTTTACATTTTTGTGTAGCCTTTGTTTATAACAAATATACATACACTCTTATAAAAAAGATTGGTGAATTACTCATTTAAGACATTCTACCATTAAGTACCAGCCATATTACAAACAATTAATTTACCAATGATACCAAAAATCGTCTATGAAAAAAACGAGTATTTTTTCGAATGTATTTTACAATTGCAATATTATAAATTTCACTATATGCTTTCTTCGGGCATCTCTAAAGGCGCAATTCTACTGGAATCAGTAAATAGTTACCGTAACTGCTTTATTGTTACCGCATACCTGTTGCAGAGGCATACTGAGTAGTGGACCTTTTTGGAATTAGTACACTCATGGTGTCACCCACGTCCTTAATTTGTCCCGACCTTTACTACTTTATAGGGACTAGGTACTAGTCACCTAAAATGTTTACTTCTTTAGCTGATTTAGATGATGGAAACCGATTAATATCTATACAAACACCTACCCTATCATTTGACCTACTAGTATGACAACTACCTTAATGTTAAGGACAAACAAACAGACTGTTATTGTAATATGGAACTAAATATAATTCTCAAAATATACATATTATATTAACTCGAAAAACGCTGAAGTGTCTCAAACATACTCAGAAATTATATTAACAAGCAGAAAGTGATCGACCCCAAGTGGGCAAGAGAAAGAAGACGCTGGCTCCCGCGTCTGTCCGCTCCTTTCTAATTGGATTAGTTTGCAAAACTTCACATTGGATTCTTTCTCCTTGAATTATGTCTAAATAGTCTCTCTACAGTACAGGAAAATTTATTTTAAGCTTTGTCCATTTTCCTAGGGTTGTGTCATGACACAACCCTAGGAAAAACAAAGTGACTAAAATTTTGTTTCATTATGTAAGATTACAGTAATTTAGTATCTAATATGATCTATTTTATATACGTTTGACTTTTGCAATAAATGTTGTGAATTTCATAAACCATGTCAATAACCTTAAAGAATTTCTATAACGTACATATGTAGTAAAACAATTGTAAAAAATCTCGGTTTTTTATTACATTAATTATATATTGTAAATATATTATTTTCAATTCCATATATACATACACAATTTATTTGTAGAATAAATCACAAATAGTTGCGAGTAATTTCACATATGAACTTAAGCACCGCGGACATCAGCTATTATATAGTGAAGCCAAGATTTTACAAGAGGACATACCCATACCTCGTAAAGTATTTGACCCTAGAAATAGCTAAGTATAAGTCATCTTTCTACAGTCAAATATATCATGCGGACGACATGAAAATGGAAAATTATTTATTTCTCAATATGGATATCACAGTTTATACGCAATATCTTATGGTATTCGTACTAATAGCATAGCACATCATATTTAGTATATATAATAATAATGTGACAACGTTAACCAACAATGTATTATTTATAATGTAACATAAAACCAACGAAATTTGTTCAAGCGCCGTTATCTATCCAAAGTTGGGATATTTGAACAAAGACATCACCAAGTTCTGTCAATTGAGATAAAGGGATGTAAAATTACGAGGACAGTAATGTCGGCAGTAAAGCAACTTGCTCCACAGACACCGACGAATAATAAACTTGTATTTAACGAGATAGACTCGGGGCTTACTCCGTAACGTTCACTGCCTTTCAACTTTCAATGAACAAAAGTATTGTTTTTATAGCCCATATATAGTACATATAAAATTACTTTAATGTGTTTTATTTCCCAAGGTCCTAGTTGAAAATGGCTGAAAGGAAACACGGTTATCAACGCTGGGACTGAAAATCACATTCATTAACTTTCTTTGCCATAAAAAATATTTCATTTCTTACCTTTAAAAAAAAATTAAAATAGAAAGAAACTGTATTCAAAGAAACCCAATATAAGCACTTTTGAATAAACAATTTTTTTTAATCTAAAACTCATTCGGATCGCAGACTCATCTGAAGTATGAGAAAGAAACTTGCGTATTGCTTTTTGTATTAAAAGTTGATCTAAGTAGGTAAGTACTCATTAACATGGATTAGGCATGCGACAATCAACACAGTAATCGCTACGCACTCGATCTTTGTATAGTCGGATAATATTGTCAGCGCTATGAATTTTAAGATCATTTTTCTTCTACAGTAACATTATTATCATTTATAAATACTTCAATTTTGTAATAAGCTTTTTTGTAAAGGTGTTTTATTAGTTATTTAAATATTTTTTTCTGGCAGACTCTGGCTGTTTATTATAAAACCTTACGCGATTCCCATGAAACAAATTACTAACTTTCGTCAACCGGTACTTAGGTAATACTGGTTTGTTGTTTTACAAAAGCCAGCATTAGTGTAATCGCAAACTTATTTTAAAACTGACTTTATTTTTCCTGGCCTACATGATATTTTCGTAAATGTATTGAGAAGCAACTTTGAGGATATTTGATTACCATTGTTGATTATTTAAATATTGGTTATAACAATAGTTTGTTCGGTTTTTTTCGAATAATTTTAATTTTTATATTTAAACAAAAAACTATAATTATAATAATAGTTGAAATAAATGACGTTTTTCCCTTACTATTTAGAACCTCCTCCCACTTCTCGACTAATTTGTGGATCCCGTTTTATCAATAAATTGCCCGACCTGACGTCAAAGATGTGGTAGAGCCAATTTTTGAGTTACCTTCTACGAAGAGCATGTCAAAGGTAACACCCCTCATTTGTTTGGAGATTGAGCGGAAAAGATGGTAATCGGTTGGCGTAAGGTCGGGAGAGTACGGCGGGTTCTGAAAACCTCCTATTCTGAAGACCTTAGATAGCTGCTTTAACGACTTGCGCAAAATGGGGCTTGGCGTTATCGTGAAGCAGGATGATTTGGCCTTGTCGATCAGGTCTTTTTAGACGAATAACCTCATTCACGCCATGCAGTTGAGCAATATAGTACTCTTTGTTGCCCGGAATTCTTTCCGGAATTTCAAGCAATTTCTAGCGTACCATGCGTTCCCAGTCCCTCCAAACGCAGATCAATGTCTTTTTTGGGTGGAGATACAGCTTGACTATCAGATTTGGCAGATCTCCTGGAGCCACCAACTCTTTTCTTCGCTTTATATTGACGTACACGTACATTTCTCATCTCCAGTGACGATCCGGTACAGAAAACACTGTTTATGACCGAGTGTTACACAATGGTGGGCCAACTTTTGAGCTTCAATTTGAAGGCAATTTTCTTTGTTGAACTCGTCAATCTCGTGAGAGAATAAAGTCCGTTGATTGAAGGTGGTAGGAGATCGTTAAAACACTGATGTCTATTTTCAGCCAATTCACGCGTTGTTTGACGTCTTCCTTCAAAAGTGCCTTACAAAGTGCAGAATTCAAAGAAAAACATCCGAATGTTTTTCTTTGAATTCTGCACTTTGTCAGTTGCGAGGCGTGTTCTCTAGCTCAAAGTCGCTCTTTTTAAACTTTGGAAACAATTTTTGTGCTGCACGCTTACCTATGACATCTTCTCCATACACGTTGCATATGTCCCGTGCAATTTCAGCTGCTTTTTGACCGCGATCACAAGCGAAGAAGAGCAACTGTCGAAAATGCAGGTTTATGCCCCCTGTATTAAATAGGATTCATTTCTAATACCGTAATGTTCTAGTTTCTGGTAAAAGTGTTTCATCATCAACGCAATCAAATGCCATTGAGAGGTCACAGAATACACTGATTGCGTCGTGAAATCACTCCCAAGAAAGTTAATAAGAGAACTATTTTTTACGTTATCTTAGGTTTTTCTCCTTCTTTTAGTACATGTGTACAAGTTATAAAATACATATGATATAAAAGTAAACTTCCTTACAAGCTTCTGAGCTATCATTTCTATTCTGCCTTTATATACGTAATGATGCAGCGCTGCATGGTTCAGGCAAATGATACTACAGTCTAGTAATAGTAATCTATGTACTTAACATTGTAGTAAAACTTCAACAAAGCATTAAACAAATTTTCATTGGTTCTAATTTTGTTCTATTCAAAAATAATGAATAATTCTAACAAGTTAGGTATATTTGAGGCTATTTATTTTTTCAATTCAAGTGGAATGAGCTTGTCATCAGTGCACAGGAAAAGGCAGAGAGGGGAGAAGGGGATAATCCCACAAATTTCCCTCTTTGATTCTTAATAACGGTCTTTTATCTTAGCTTGTATACATCAAAGACATTGACCTTAAGGGCACTTAAACTTTGTGCGTTTTGTTTCACCCTTAATATAATAGGTACTAGTAGGTAGTATTCTAAAATCTTAAGTTTATAGACTAAATCTCTATAAACACTCTATTTAAAACCTATATAATCTCATAAAAATCTCATGTAATAATCTCATTAAAATAACATTTGAATAAATATTTTTATTTCTACATAAGAATGTGTCTGGCAAGGAAATAGAAATAGAAAAAAATATTTTAAAACCGTAATTTTTAGTTTTTGAATATTTTTTTATTTTTATCTATTTTGAGATTGTAATTTCCGTTTTGGGTAAATTGTAAAAATATACCTTACCCTCTCACTTCTAAAATTTCCTAAATTCTATAAAGCCATTTGTAAACATTACACAGAAAAAACTAAAGGACATAGAAAAGGACTTGATCACTGTACATTCATGTATATTCCTGGTTTCTCTTTTATTTTTGTCCCAATAAACATTAATCTTATTCTATTTATTCCAGTGATTATTTTTTTTCGCGTTTCCGGTAAGATTATCCAATAATAATTTCAGCAAAAATTAGTAGAATTCAAATAAACGACAGTATGGTAACAAAACGATGACAACAAAAGAATTCTGATTTATTAACACAATTACGAGAGATAGGGGGCGGCCATAACTTTTGTCTGATCAAAACACAATTCACCGAATCATAAATAACAGGAACAATAGTCAATAAAATTAGATAGCGATGGTTTGGGAATTGGCAAGGAAAATAAATAAGGTTTTTGGTGGAGGATATGAGCTTCCACTTCATCGGAATAAGCTTATAAATAATATTTACACATATAAACCTTCATTATAGGACATATTGTCTTTTACTCACAATCACAATTTGGTAAGAAAAAATATTAAGTCTCAAGAAAAGTAATGTAAATTTTTGCATTTCTGTAATCTCACTTGTCTTCACTGTCTCCTTTAATATTAATCAATGAAAAATCCAGCTATGGTTGATAAAATGTAAGGTGATAATTTCGATCGAAAATATGATCATTTGTAATACCTGACGGAAGCGAGTTGAAAGGGGCACAGATAATGAATAATTTAACTTTTTAAAAGAAAGCGGCTACACAGTCACTACTGCATTTTTCGGAAGTATTCTACTTACAATAAATTGGGTGAACCTTAATCAATTAACTATGTACAAATTTGTTTATTACTCTTAAATAATTAGTTAGTTATTGAAGAGAGCAATGAATATACGTACATAGATATGTGTTGGTACTTACCAAAATAATTACAACATAACACATAACTTAGTTACCAATATGAAGTTATATTAGGTTTGACGGTTTCTAGAAGAAGACTGATATTTTAGCAATTACTAATGATATTGAAATTTTTAAGCATAAAGTAATTTTAAGAATAAGATATAATGAAAGAAAATTAATAACTGTAAAGAATAAAGTAAAATGTAGTAATTAATATATTTTGTACACAATGCAAGACCAGTTTCATGCCCATGAAGGCATACTAGTATTTCCTTCAATTGATTTCATTACATAATGTTTATAGATTTGTTGTATTTATATTTATACATTTTTCATAAATTTAACTATAGTTTCACTTGTAATTTATGTCTCTAACTAATTTCCCAATAAATAATAATTTAATTATGTACTCCCATATCTTTGATAATCATCATTATAAAAAATGGGCCTGTATAAGTAAATTTTACCAAATAAAACTACTTTTCATCCTCAAAAATAATGGTGAAAGCTTTATAGTGGAGAGCATCTGTTTGGCTACTTTTAAAACTATTCAAGACAAAGCTACAAGTGCACTTAAGTCCATTAAAGTAACACCTCCCTCTTTTCCTTCTTAACTTTTTGTACTTCAATTTTTCCGTCGAGGAAACATGAGCAACTAAAAAAGTAAGAAAATATGTAACGTACAAAAAAACTTACGTCCAAGCAAACTGAAGCAGTCCCAGCAAGAGACGGAATGAATTATTCAACATAGTCAATGGTCGGTCTTTCTTGTGCCCATAGGATTCTACAAACACCTAATAATGTAATAAAACAAAAGCCTTCCAAGTTATGTATTTTAAACCACTTCATCAGTTTCCTGTTTTGTTCTCTGTTTGCTGTTTATTGAATAATTATATTGTAACTCATTTATTTAATTGATTTATAATAAAGATTATTGCTATAATTACTAATAAGAATTATAAGAACAACTGACAAGTCAATAAAACCTAATATTTTTATGTATTTATACAAAGTAAAAATGAAAATATATCTCCCCCATTTTAAAACTCTCTTAGATTTAAAGTTATAAAGTTAAAAAATATATTCCGACGCCGGTGGCGTTTATACAGCGTAAAATAAGAATATTTACCAATTTTCATGTCTTAGCTTCAGCATTTTCGGTTCAGCCAAGATGAAAGAATATGTATAGTTTAGTAGGTTTATTCCTTCCTGGGTGCATTGGTATATATTTCTGATTATAATCAGATATTCACTTATTGGCACCGTAGTACTCACCAAGAACATGTAATTTTAGAAATAAACTAGCTGACCCCACAAACTTTGTTTTGCCATATAAATTGAAATCGCAATTAAAAAATAGGGGTTGGTGGTAGAAGGATGAAGTTTTAGGGTTGTATATATTTTATTGGCCATGTAATAAAAAAAATTTAAATAAAAAAACAAGACGCATAAAAAAATTTTTAGGGGAGACTCACCCTGAATACTTGGATTTACAAAATAAGTTTTAAACCTGTTCTCAAACCTACTGAACATACGGTGAAGCCGTTTCGGATGAGTATAAACACGAATGGCGAGCAAAATTCTATATTAGATATTATTTTACTTTTATGAGTTCTATTGCCGTATCGTTCTATATAAATAATTCCATTATTTATACAAAAAATAGAAATTATTGAGTAAATACTCGATCCTTACCATATTTACTTCAATAAAAAATCTCACACAGTTTACGTTCTCCTAAGAACATAATTCAATTCAATTGTAAAGAGTGTATTTTGACGTGACTATCAACGTTCTGTTTTACAAGAATTAGTGGTGACGGTTTACAATGAAAAAAAATAACATAGCGGGTAGACAGATTTGTTCACTCGTAATAATTGTTTACTTCTAACACCATCGCCAGACGACCTGTAAACAAGACGTTTATAACAACATCGAAACATCGGGAGCTTTTATGTAATATTATATTAAGTAAAATATCCTATTTATATAATGCTTACAATTCTAAAAGTATTTAATATTAAATAAATCGGGACAACAATTCGAATAAAATGAAGGGCTTTCTGCAATCCTATATCTAGAATATTCCTTGACCTATCGTGAAACTACTTACTTCATTACAAGCCACAGTAAGGAGCAATGATAGGTAATAAGATATAAAATTATACCAATGGAAGCAAAAGAATGAATCCCTACCATAGTCAGTATTATGAATAATTCAAAGACTCCGAGCCCGACCGATATGCTGCTCGGATTTGTAAATACAAGATATTGTTCATTCATTTTACTTTTCCAAAAACTTTAATATTTGTTAAGGTAGCTCGTAACACTATAAACTACAAAACTATATACAATCCTTATCTAATTGATAACAGACAAATAACTAAGAATACAGCATAAGTTGCTGAAATTTGAATTAGGTACATATTCTATTACTTTTCATTTAAAAACAGTTAAAGATTACCTGTTTTTATTAAGAAACCTATGTAAATATATCGTTAATGTCATTATTAAAAGATAAATCCTTTAAATTTCTGTTGTAAATCGTGTTAGATCGTTTATTTAGAATTTAATGATTAGTGATTGAATACTAGTATTGTATTCTCATACAACGAATAATATAATGTCCAGTGCGTTTTTCGCCATACATGTATACTACAATTATACGTACATATATGCGACGATCATTAGTTACCATCGGTTACCATACATACCATCGGTCGGTCGGCAGCCTGTTTGCCTTTCAAGTACCAAATCTACTGCAGAAATTATTAAATACAAAATATTTCATGATTTCTTCAGATTGTTTTTATTGAATAATACTCGTAATTGTATTATAGTGCATAACTTATTGTTTATTAAAGACTCGCCTTCCTATCCAAAACCTTCTGCACGGGCACAGTTCCAACGTGATGTATTTACTGCTATGATTTTAATTAAATGCTTTTATTGGAGCCTCGGATTAAATAGGGGCTGGTAATTAAAGCCAACCAGGATTAACGACCTTTGTCTACTTCAATTATGATTAATTGAGTCCATATAATCGACGCTTTTGTCGTTTTAATAACTACATTAATTCACGGCGTTAACAAGCTGTTAATTCAATACAGAAATCAATATGTGTATGAGTAATTTTAATATTACTCCAGTATTTACAGCATTTTCAATTAACATAACGAAAACTTAACAATTATTATAGGGTGGATATAGACATGACTCGTAAATTAATAAAATTAAATAATTGAAGCTAAATCACTGGGCAGAGTGGGTAGGTATCGCTGGCGGGTGAACCCCAATATCAATATTTAATCGAGACACAGGCGCCGCCGCCGCTCGAAGACTGTTTGTCTTGTGCACCACGACTCATAATGGCTGAAGGGCTGTTTACATTTCACTATAGAACATGAAATAACCTTGTTAACGTTTTCGCATTCCCGTGCCTCGGAATCTGTTATACTCCTAATTCGATTCTCTGAAAGTTAAATAAGTATACAATAGTCCACTTTGAATTATAAATTATTTCAAGTATCTATTTAGATGGTCTTCTTTCTTATTACCTTGAGATTATTAATAATATTTATATTTTATACAATGATATACTTGTATTCTCTTGATGAATGAAACCATTACATATTTACAATTTTATACGTAAGATTACACTACATTAGTAAAGAAAATAAATATTTTATATTTAATAAAATGTGAGAAGAAAGTGCTAGCTATTGCAGCAAATAAATTTTTATCAGTTTGAATAGTTTATTTCTAATTATTATTAGTATAATATGTTGCTTTTAATCATATTTACATGTACAAACCAATATACCTATGTACCTATTGGATTCCACGGAGATCGATTGAATTCCTAAAAGAGATAAAATGTAGTTATAACTCCTAACAGTTCCTATTATAGTCATATGTTATTATTTCATAATAATTGACCCATTGAATAATTTTATATAACGTCAGTCGTTAATAATAATTCTGCATTATCTGTTTTGTCTAAAACCAATACAAACATCCCGCAGGCTTAAATAGCGTAGGCGGGTCCCTTATTTTCCTTGTCAATACAAATATTGAAAAATCATTACCTACGTTCACTTCTTTTCTTTTCAAGTGAACACGATTTTCTTTAGATAAGTCGTAAAGAAAATTATTTTCGCTTCAATCGCTATATTTTCGTAGAATTATTCTCACTTCGAACATAAGTGAATATTTTCATAGGAAATCTTAACGCCTTCCCTTTTTCCTTTTTCCCTTTTATTTCGATTTGCTTCATCTTTGTCTAGATCAAAGTTGTTATTCTCTCTGTTCAAAATTTAATCCTCTCTATAAATCCCTGCTTCATATAAATAAAGATAAATACGCTCGAAATAATTTTCCTATACAGGAGTTAGACTAATTGAACAAGCAAGATGACATACAAATATATTTATTAGTTATTCGCGAATGTATACAACTCAGGAATGCTCTTATAACATTTTTAGAACGCACTACATTCACGCTAAACAAAAAAGGAAACGAAAGTTCGCTTCATCGAATATAAAAGACTATAGTAGAGCACAAAAAAAAATCCAAATGCAATCTATTTATTTATTAAATCTTGGCTATCTGTTTGTACATAATTTACTACAATTCACGTAAAAACATATATCTACACATCATTGTCATCAAAATGTTATATATCAAGTTACAACCTTAGTTTCAGAATGATGAATGAAATGTGTCGATATCCAATTGTTCAATTCAAATTCAGTTATAATGAAATCAGATATTATGAATGATATTGTTCACTTATAATGAAATATTGAATACAAACTATTGAATATTAAATGAATTATATCACTGAATTTAACTTAATTACTCACTGATTTTGCTATTGTCTATATCTAAGAGGAAAATAATGTATATTCATTAAAATGATAGTGAGATAACTGTTTATACTTACAATAGTCGAATATACTCGTATAAATTGAAACATAAAAAGGTAAGTTTTATTGGAATACAATTCAAAGTTACACAAATTATTTATGAATGTTACACTTAGATACGTGTACGAGTACAAACAGAGTTGCGTAAAATATACCAACATATCCTATTTTCCCGTTCAGTAACAGTTGAAGCATGTAACATAAAATGATGAAAATGTGAAAGTTGACGTTAGATTATAAAGAAATTATAATTTGGCACTTATAATGGAATGCGCTATATGATTATTAGCATAGTTTATACAACAATGGTATAATCGATTAACAGGGAAGACTTGATCTGTAGAGTTACTCCCAAAACAGCACTGAGTTAAGGTTAATAAAAAAAGTATTATCTTTACGACTAAAAATCATTGACGGCATTCAAGGTACTCTATGAAATACCAATTAACGTAAAAAACAGCCGCCGAAATCAAAGTCAGTTATTTTGGGAGAAACTCGGCTACATTTTGTATTCTTGGCATAGTTATGTACGTATAGTATTCGTTTATATATTAGATTGTATTCCGATTTTCCGTCCTGAATTACATAATTAATGGTGTAATTGTTGTGTCATTTGAAAAATATTTATTCTTCCTTAATTATTTATTTCTAACTACAGAAGATTGTGATTTTTTTCTTGAACAGTTAATTATTTTATGCTTAATGTTACCAGCGACTTCATCTGCTTTATGATTAAAGACAGTTTAGTTATAGAATGGTTAGAGATAGGATAGTCAGATAGCAGAGGCCACTCTTGATACGATGTATATTTACGCCAAATATACGTTTAGCCCTATAGTCTTGAAAAGGTAACATAGAAAAGTAACATAAAGTATCGCTTAAGCTTTATATAATTCACAATAGTTTTTCTAAAAAAATCGGAATATAATACCAATAATAATGTAATTATGAATATGTCACAGTAAGATTCTGGACTCCGTTAGTCTATAATCTATCTCACGAAACGGGAGAGACTTAGATACATTACTATATTGTAAACAGTAGCTTTATTAACTATTTACAATATTATATACCTACATATATTACAATTTATTTTATCAACAGTTTAAACTATCAGAGGTCATAATCTTACTGTCACTTGTTCAATATAAAATATTTTAGAATCACATTGCTACTATGACTTATGACAAAAATATGTCTATCGTCTATGGCCTTCGATATAATTTAACAGAACAATTATTTACACTTTGGACACGAACAATATTTATAGCCTTTGCTGCTCACTACGCAGCTAATCACACTATTTGTACTTATTTCAATAAAAAAATATGCACGTCCAACTGTATCACAAGACATCTCTAATAGCAGCCGACCGCTCCGAACTGGAACAAACATTATTATTATAAGATATGTTAATTAATATTATTTACTTGAATATTTATTTTTACCAGATTTTTGACTTCAAATACTGTTAAGTTTTGTATAATTTATTATTTTAGATATCAGTATACGGTTTACTATGTGCCGTCATTTTTAAACCAATATTGCGGAACACCCAAGATGGATAACAAGTTATTTTTAATACACTCCTACACTGTGTAGTGATGTCAAAAGTTGATAAGTAAAAATTATAAAGGTAATGTTTTATTTATTCTTTTTAGCTCATGTAAACATACGGTTGTTTTAAATACCTAAATAGTTAATTTAAGCAATCGTTAATTAACTGTTACTTGAACATAAATAATAACATTTATTAATTTTAAATCTCTTAATCAAATGTTACACAATTGAATATAGCTTAGTATTTAGGGTAGTTCAATATATAGGGTACTTTTATCTTGATCAAATAATAGAAGGTAAGTTAGTAAAATTATGTGTTTTATATAAAGAGTAAGTACAATTACATAATCAATACTCACATTAATGCTACGTCAGAAGGGAGTCATATTCGAAGGGAGTGGGGTCGGCTGCCCGCAGGTGTCACCAGAGTACACCGCCGGATATATTCGACACCTCTATTTGGTCCTCCGCGTCTGTGTCAGTAACCGGCATTTGTCTTCTCCTATATCGCAATCGGAAACTTGCCCACAGTATCAGTGACATTACTATTAAACTGGACACTGCAGCAGTTCCAATAAACTGGGCGTAATTTGTACGAGCCGACTGGTAAGGTGAATATTCCGATTTTGTATTAGAACTAGAAGCGTTCAATTCAGCAACAGTAACAATTTCTGCAGTATTTATTTGTATTGATGTCATTTGAAATTCAGAATTATTTATAGATTTTCTATTTGTATCTACATTAGTAGTTATATTGTTTGGAGTATTCAAGCGCTTTCCTGATTTATTTCTTCTTTGAATTTCGGCAATATCCTCATATGCTGATATTTTCTTGTAATTTCGCGTTGGTGGTGAAACGTATGGTTCTATATCTAAAAATCTGTGATCAATACTAAACTGATCATTTTGAAATTTATTTTGATCTAACACTTTACTGGATTCTCTTGATTTGAATATAGCACTTTCGTTTAAGTAATCATTTGAAGTAGTTCTATTTTCATTCTTTAAATGAAAGTTGACTGTAAATATGGTTACATTATTATGGTTCACATTTACTTCTGGGTTGTGTTTATTCCTTTCCTTGCTTTTCTGGTTATAAGTATTATTTTCATTTTTATATACTTTCTCTGTTTTATTATTTAGATATCCATAGTACCTCAGTAATTTATTAATCATTTCAGTGCTATAGAGATTTACTGGTGGCAAACTTTCACTTATGGTAAATGTCTCGGGAAACGTACAATTGTACTTATTTATTTCTGTTTTAGCTACTGACGTTGAGTAGTAACAGGTTTCTCCGTTGGACAAAGTTTTATTCCAATTCATCCAATCTTTTAACCATGATTCCGCACTACAATTAATACTATTACCATGCAACCTCAATGTTTTTAATTGTACTAAATAAAAGAGCAAGTCGTTCCTAATTTCAGATAAATTATTCATTCTCAGGTCCAAGTACTGCAAATGTGAAAAAGCTGCCAGAGCTGCTGAATCTGATAACAACTGTCTCGCCAATCCTGGACTAGATTGTAGATGTAGCATTTGGACACTTTCTGGCGACGACATAGGAAACGATCCATCTTGCTGCAGAGTAGTAAAGTTCAAATAGCAAAGTCTTAAATCCCTGAGAGAAAGAGGTCCATCAAAAGTATTGGATGATAACATTTTAATAGGGTTACTCGACAAATCCAACATCTCTAACGACAGCAAATCATCAAACACGTGTTCTTCAATATAGTTAATGTTATTATATTGTAATAACAAAATTTTCAGATTTGGTAAATTTTTAAGATCTGGTATGGATAAATTTTTTATCAAATTGTTATTCATAGATAAATATTTTAATTCATCAGGCAAAGATTTAGGAATACTAGTCAGTAGATTTTTATTGAAATTCAAAAATAACAACATTTCCAGTCTACCCAATGAATCGTCCTCAACTATGACAATTTTGTTGTCAGAAAAGTCCATAGATTGCAATAATGGATAGCTGTCTAAATCTCCACATCTTACAGCTGATATTCTGTTCCCGACTAATGATAAAAACCGAACTGAATGTGTAAATGCCTCGGGGACTTGATACAGACCAGTTCTAGATGCATCTATTTGCTGCAGTCTGCGTCCAGTACCCACCAACAATTGAGTATCTAGCTGCGTGATTCCTAAATGGGGATTATCAGTCAATAATAATCGTGCTAAATTTGGTAATAATTGGAGAGCTCCAGGTGCCAATTTTTTTAAATTATTATGAGATACATCTAAGTGCTGTAACAACCAGTTATTGAAATAATTCTCATGAATAAACTGAATGTTGTTTCTACTTAGATTAAGATGTTGAAGATTTTTAAGTGGCGTAAAAACATTAGCTAAAATTGTTAAATTATTCTTCGACAAATCTAAGGATTCCAATTTTGATAACCCATTAAAACTTTCTTCGAATATGTTGATGATTTCATTTCTACTCAAAATTAGTTTCCGTAAGTTCGAAAAGTTGTTAAAGAGGCCTTTGGTAATGTATTGCAATTTATTTGAGGTTAAGTCAATTTCTCTTAAGGTTTGCGGTCTTATACTCAATCTTAATTTGTTGATGTTATTATTTCTAATAGACAACGAATAAGTATTTAATAATGGCAATTCTATATGAACAGTACTTTCATTACATGTTATTCCAAAGTGAATAGCGACTTCCGAAAGAGTTTTATTTATGTATTTCTGAGACCATGATGATGCCGGCAATTCTTCATTACAGCATACGGACGCGTGATATATATTAAAGTTTTCCTTGAAAGTAACATTATAAGAACATTTTTGGCACAAAGTTATATTATTATTACACATGCAAGTTTCTAAGCAAATAGAAGCTAAATTAGTTACTTGCCAGGATAATAGAATTATTAAAAGTAAACACTGTTTTAAAGATAGAGCCATCGCTGACAATATTTTAGGTCTCATAAAAGTTTAAGCTGGATTCAGTACCAGATAGTACTGCATTTTGCTTGATTGAAACATATTAACACCTTTCACGTCCACATTAAAGTCTTGAATTCCAGGAAACATACTTTTAACTTTACAACAACACAGGCACTTAAGTTGCTGCGGTTATAGCCGCTCTACTGTCACTCATGTTCAATGGTCGCTCACCTTACACAATGTTTTTAAACTAAGCACTTATCAATTGCTAAACAAAAAGACACATAAGATTAATACGCGCGGATGACATGTCAATGTGCGGTCGTTATTATTGAATCACGTCAACTGTGAGAGGAAAATGTCACAAACAGCACAGCCGCAGTCACGGCTGGCGCCAGTGGGTCTGGCCGCGAACTATGTGAAGTAACGGCGAGAGCCTTAGCGCCGGCGCTCTGCCGCCCCGTCTACATCCCTCACAACCTCATTTTTATATAGTCAACTGACTTCCACACCGCCACTATTTATGTCATACTCGGCGCTCCCTAATACGTTATTTCGTGGACGCAAGTATTTGTAAGTGTAGGTTATATTTTTCGGTCGCTCTCTAGCTGAGATTGCTCCCTGTTGGGCTGTCTCGGTAGGAGAGCATGATTTAAGCGATAACTTATTATTGCTGAATGGCTTACTTTATTTTATATTATCATAATGCTAGATGGCGAAAAATGTAGCGTATTTTTGTAACTTTATGACCTCCTCGCGAACTCGATATCAAAATGGTAATAAGAATAATCAGGAAATGTGACTTATTCATTACTTTCATGAATTTCCTACCTGAGCTATTTTTTATTTTTATCTTCTTGACAATGCTTGGGCACAATAATATTTTTGTACTTACATATTTATGTAAATAATATTTATCGAAAATACATTCCCAATTCTAATAAGTGATATATTAATCGATGTATTGCTAGTCTGATTGTTTGGGAACTAAAGTCTATACGGATGTATAACCCTATAAATCAAATAATTATAAAATTAAAATTATGAAGTACTCTCTGAATAAAAAAACATATTAATTTTAGTTAAAAAGCAAACAATCTCGATCACGGATAGCTTAGAAACGAAATAAAACATAATCCTTCATTCTTCTATTTAAAAGCAATAATACCACATATACATAAATACGTCAAACATCCATATTTGACATATTTATGTATATGTGATCTATTTCTGCGTAGCGTATCTAAAGACTGAACCATATTTTACGTAGCAATGTAATAGTGAAAGTACAAAAGTTTCAAATAAACGTCTAGATGGAACTTTAAATGTGATGAACCTGTCATACAATCATTTACCTAGTCTAAATTAAAGACGACGTTTTGCTAAATTGCTCTAACACATATTTGTTAATTATATATCGAAAGCTAAAATTTTATTTTCACTGACATCTATGGTGTTAGAGTTCACATCAATAGTGTAGAAAAAAAACCGATATTTTAAAAATATATTAAAAGAAGGTAGTTTGTATTTAGTACTAATGAAGTACCCAATGTAAATATTATTACAATATTGTAAATAGCGCCATCTAGTATTTGTAGACCGACCAACTACACTGACTTTGGTCTATAAATACGGAGGTTGGTAGTTGAATAATCCTCATTCACTAGGTGAGCCGCGGCATTCAGTCGACGAGCGCAGAGCGTGCCGGTTGTGTTGGATACTAAAGTGAATTGTATTAGAAATGGGTTTATCCCGGTCTTAGTTGGGCCTGGAGGGAAGCTGCAAGTAGTGAAAGTGAGTGTTAATACATTCTAAAAGAGCTCTTTAAACCTACACCCGTGTCACAAGTCCCGGGCGCTACTTGGAGTTTCCCTTGCGGTAGCCGGCTTCAAAGCCTTTGTCATCATCTTTTATTTTTGCTTCTTACATATGCATATTTTTTTAAAAGAAACATTAGAATTTTCGATTAAGATAACGACGAATATCTCACCGATAGTAAAGATATTCAAGAATTCAAAGTATAGTATAAAATAATAAATGTCATTGTAGTTAAAAAACTCCATTGGTTATCTACCATTGAAACAAATGGTTGATAACTAATATATAACATGAAAGTCCAGGATATACAAAAAATCCAGGTGAGTAAATGAAAGACCGCACCAAAGTCCATCTTTTTATTCAACCCTTTATACTGTTTCGAACATCTTTACTGAAACGTTCGACTAGCATTTTCATGAATTGCTCCCACAAGGCTTTCCGAAGGGTCTCTTTATTGCACTCCTTAATTTGGGTTATTTGAACTTTTCTTGTCCCTTTCTGAATGTCTTGAGGGCGGAAACAGTACATTTTAGCGATCCCTATATGCATCTATTGTACGCTATACATAACAAAAATAGTGATAAAATTTATTTGTTTAAAAAATTTTATAGGGACGATCAATTAACATTGTCGTCTCCGTAATTTAATAAATATCCTAGCATTTAGTATGCAGGTGGTAAAATAGAGTGAGGTGCATTTTATCTTTTTGTTAAATGTATATTTTTCAATATATATTGCGCAATGTAATTTTATTTCTGAAGGCGAATATTATACACATAGTATTAAAGTGACACTTATTATTAAGTTTAATATTAGGTACTATTATTTCCATTATTTCTCTTAAATGTGTTTGATGGTTGACTGATTTACCTATTTTGCTATGGGACATTATGTAAGTATCCGTTTGTCTTGATTTTATACTTTTGTATATCATCAATATATAGGTTAACTACAACTACTGAATGCAAGTGTAACTACGAGTACTGTAGGTGTCGCGGATACTGTAAAGAAATTGTTTTTTTTTTGTTTTATATATATATATATATCGATATACCGTATAGTCTCTAAATCTATTTTGAACTTGCTGTTTTAAGTTACTTATTATTTTTTGGGTAATAGTAATGATCCAGGCACTCGTCACTTTTATTTAACACTAGCCATACCCGCGTCTTCGTCCGCGTGGAATTATACTTCATAATTCTAAAATAAAATAATGTTTCTAAAATAAAAGTAGCCTAAGTTACTACATATTACGTTAGCTATCTGCCAAAAAAAGTCCCGTCAAAATCGGCCTAGCCATTTCAGAGAGCCGGAACAAACAGACAGACAGACAACAATTTAAAAAAATGTTATTTTGGTGGATGTACCGTATTTATATTCATATGCATGTAGTAAAAAACGATTATTACAATATTACAAACAGACGCGCCAATTTTATTTATATGTATAGACGACGATACATCCATACAACCTTGCACCTACCTTTTCAACCCCCTTCAACCCTTTTTCACATTAAAAAGTAACCTTTGTCAGGGTCTCGTCTGTGTTCCAAATTTCATTTGAATCAGTTTAGTAATTTTGGCATGTAAGCGCGATAGACAGACATTCACATTTGTAATATTAGGAAGCTATTAATTAAACTAACCCAAAAACACAAAGAATACAGTTCCATCGTTCTAACTTCAAAAATTATGAATTGCCATAAAAAGTTTCATCTCCTATTTTATTTTACCATCCTTTAGGGTGAACAATTTTACAAAAATTAAATGTCATATTTCATCAATAGCCTAAAAATACGTTCTATGCTTCTAGCCTTAAAAATGACTTCCATACAACCTTGCATCTACTCTTTGATCTTTCATCTTCCCTTTCAACCCCCTTATAACTCTTTTTTACATTACAAAATAATCCATGTCCTAGCTCAGGGTCTAAACTATCTGTGTATCAAATTTCATTAAAATCGGTTCAGTCGTTTTGGCGTGTAAGCGAGACAAACAGACAGACAGAGTTACTTTCACATTTATAAACTCAAAGGAGATAAAGAAAAAAGTCGTTCTAGCTTCAAAAATGACGATTTTCCATAAAAACTTTCATCACATATTTTATTTTACCCCCTTAAGGGTAATTTTTTACAAACTTTGAATATCATATTTATTTATAGCTAATTAACAGCCTCAAAAATAAATTTCAAACTCCTAGCTACAAAAACTACGAATTTACATAAAAACTTTCATCCCCTATTTTGTTTTACCCCCTTAAGTGTATTTTTTACAAACTTTAAATGTCATTTTTATTTATAGTTAATTAACAGCCCCAAAAATAAATTTAGCGTCTAGCTTCAAAAATGACAATTCTTCCATACAATCTTTCATCCCCCCTTTCAATCCCTTGTACTCTTTTTTCGCATTAAAAAGAAGCCATGTCCTTTCTCAGGGTCTAATCTATCTGTGCACCAAATTTCATTTAGTCTGTTCAGTAGTTTTTCGGTGAAAGCGAGACAGACAGACAGAGTTACTTTCGCATTTATAATATTAAATAAGGATTACAAACAGACACTCCGATTTTATTTATATGTATGTATGAATGTATAGTGTGCATTTAATAAACGAAAAATCTAACTTAAAAATATTTATTTTAGGAAAAACAACTATCTACGTTACTAACTAAATAAAATAACCTATAAATAATTTATAAATTTCAATGTAAATCTAAATATTGAACACAAATGTACCTAGATTTATAATATTTGCTAGCTGTCCCGGTAAACGTTGTTTTGCCTTAAAATAAAAAAATAAATTTAGGGGTGGACTACTCCTAACATTTAGGGGGATGAAAAATAGATGTTGGCCGATTCTCAGACCTACTCAATATGCTCACAAAATTTCATGAGAATCGGTCAAGCCGTTTCGGAGGAGTATGGGAACGAAAACTGTGACACGAGAATTTTATATATAAGATTTAAAGGTAAAAAGAAAGCAGTAAAAATGTAACAAAATATTTTGAATTAAGATAAGAAGTACGAATTGTAATTGTACGAATGTAATTATAAAATATAGGTATCAATCAAAAGTATGAAATAAGGATTGGAAATAAATTTTTAAATAAACTCGTCGAGACAAACATCAACTACAGCCCGTTCGCGCGATATGATCTCGCGCGATAGGTAGCCTTTGTGATATTGATTCATTGGTGCGAGAGGAGAGGCGCGGGAGGCGTCCGACGCGGCGACGCGACGCGACGCCGCGACGTAACCAGACGTAGCATGCGCGTGAGCTCCGCGCGGTATTACATTACAAAATTACTTTATTTTACTATAAAATAAAATATTTTTTTTTCTAAAATAAAAGTAGCCAAGTTACTCCCTATTACGTCAGCTACCTGCCAAAAAAAGTCCCGTTAAAATCGGTTCAGCCGTTTCAGAGATTAGCCGGAAAAAACAGAACGACAGACAGATAGACAAAAAAGTTTAAAAAGTGGTTTTTTGGTGTATGTTCCGTATCTATATTCGTATGCATGCAGTAAAAAACAGTTATTTCAACGGATATTACAAACAGACACTCCAATTTTATTTATATGTATAGATGTAGAAGTAGTATTAATGTTCCCTACATTTCTAGATATTAAATACCTTATAATAGAATTACATCGCGATACGATTTAGATTTTGGAGATTAAAAATTAAATAATTACCACTATCTAAAATTTACATAAATCTTAAAATATAACACACTAGACTTATTGTTTTAGTATGAATACTCAATCACTGACGTTAAGCAAAATAACACTACCTAAACTAGTTAAAATAATATATTTGCTACTGAGAATGAACTTCTCTAAATTCCATTAAAGACGTGAAACAATAGATCATACGTGGGCGGCATTGGTGTCATGGCAAATAAATATTATTACTAATATAAAATTCATATTTATATATTATTTGATGGGAATATAAAAAATATAAGATTTAAAATATCAAAATAGTGAAACACGTATCAAATACTGATGTGTTAGAATTCATTCATACATACTATTTATTATAGAAAGACTCTTAGACGCTTACACATTAGTGAATTAATATTTGCTACTGAAAATATTACAAACTAACAAGAAACCTACTTTTATGAAATTATAGTTATATCCGGAGTATGTAACTCATAAACCATGTTAGTAAATTATAATATATAGGTATATCTAGTCTCTCAATTCATATGTCTATGTCCACGTCCAGATGCACTGGGTTTATTTATTAGCAGTGCAATGATATACGGAAAGATACGCAATTATACTATAAAATGTGTTTATAGTATAATTTTATATGGGTTCTAGGAAGGCTTTTGCGAGAGAAAGGAATTAAATATCCTGAAAGTTCCTTAGTTTACAAAAATATTATGTGTGCTAAGAAAAATGACAGTTTCAAAAGAGTCAGCGTCTCCACCAATAAAATCTTACCCAATAAAAAATAAACTAGTATTTTCTAAGTTTCGACTTAGTAATTCTCCTCATGAAGTAAATTATACTCAAGAACCGATACTACTTGTAGGAGCTGGTACAGTTTGCTCTGATAATTATGACTATATAATAATTTATATTTTTACTCAAGTAACTATTATATTTATTTACTTTTGTAAATTTCACCATATTTGATATTACATTCACACAAAATCTTAAAAATGCACTGCTAAACTATATTTATTTAAAATAGTTCTCATTGTTCTTCTGATGATCTACTTTCCGAATGAATTGTAGGAACAAACATTTATGATATTCAAAAGTGCTTATATTTAGTTTCGTTTTCCTTTGTATAAATGTTTTGTGGACAAAAATAAATAAATATTGTTATTTAAAAAAACGTTTATTTCAATAAAGATTAGTTCTATTTATATCAGTCTCACAATTTATCTCATATAGTTTTATAATAACCCTTCAACATTAGGCGTATAACATACTCAAGCGGCGAGAATATATCTTCTGTATATTAGATTATTGCATCCAGAACATTCCCCATCCATTTCTGGGAGCACCTTTCCCGAATACATTTATTAAAGTGACCCTCAGCTTAGATGCCGCAAGATAAATCATAGTCAGGAAATGGCGGGTTTTCGCGGTAAACCGAATAAAAAGAAAAAATCTCCACACGTTATTTAGGTTTCTATCTCATCTAAGTTATAGTAAAATATTGGACTACGTATTTTAATTGTAAGTTATTGTAAAATCTCATTCGCTTAAAGTAATATTCTTGTTATATTTGCTAACCTCTAATGAAAATTGAACAAACCACAATATTAGTATTGCTGAGGTAATAGTATTTTCATAAGGAGACAATAGTCACTATTCTTCACCAGTCAAATATTACTAATGAACATTAGTAATTTAAATCCAAACAATTTATTTTGAAAATTCCCAGAAAAGAGCCATTAGCGCATTAATGACACAAATAAATATTATTTTACTGAACACCACAATACTAAGTCCTTGTACGTTCATTTTAGATACAATATTTTTATTTATTTATTTAAATAACTTTAATGCACGTCATACACAGGTAAAAAGTACATATGGCGGACTTAACACCTAATGGCATTTTCTACCAGTCAACCATGAGTTGTGCAGAGATAAGTTGTTGGCGGTGCAAACAATATTATAACATTTTATAGAATTATAAAATATAAACATGAATAAATATATATATATATAATACATAAATATATAAATATATATATACAAAAATATACCATACACATAAATATATGACCAATATACCTAATATAATTTGTAAATTTGGGTTGGAGATTTTTATAATCAATATTATTTACTAGTTACCTCTAGTACGTACCTCTTATGATAATTGAAAAACAGACAGACAAAAAAATGTTATGTTGGTGTATGTACCGTATTTATATCGTAGGCATGTTGTATAAAACGGTTATTTCATTAGAAACAGACACTCCAATTTTATATATATGTATATATAATTAACAAATAAGGCATAGAATGGACAAGTACCTAAATAGTAAATTGCACCATAGAACTAAAAATACGCCTTCAGTGGAGGAAAATCGCTATCATTAGGGTAACGAGGGACGGCCGCTGACGCAGCGCGGCTGTGCGAGGTATGTACCTCTTTAACTTGCAACACCTAATGAATCGACATCCCCTTGGTAGTTTGCTTGTGTTCGCTATACCGTTGATACATTTCAATTTTACACTACATTACCGCAGGATTGTTTTACTCATAATATAAATGATAATAACTCATTATAAATAAATAAGTATGTACAAATTATTATACATTCAAATGTAAATATGTAAAAAATATATCTTTATAAAGTTAATTGTTTGCAAACGCATTAATGAAATATGACAATAATAATAGTATTGAAACCTCAATGTTCAGAAATTTAAATGTAATAGTAAAATTTAAAAAATAGATGAAATTCCAGTGTAATATAACGGTAATTTTTATTTTAATTTGGCTGGGCTACCTCATGGATGCATACAATTTTTGTTCAATGCCGATAATCTAGTTATAGCAGATAGCTATTTCAATAATGCTCTAAAATAAACAACATACATACGTAGGAGACGAGTATAATATTCCTACCGTTATTTTTCATAGAAAACATTGGATCACACAAGCACAGATTAATTAATTTGAATCCAAAGTGCATCAACATCTCTAAGCCAATTTAATTTTTCATCTAGGTATGCAGGACCATGCATTGTTTATAAAAATTGTGAAATAAAAATTAATATATTTGTAATTTTTTCCATGTATATATATATTTTATTACAATTAGTAACGATCAGCTTTAATCCTTACTAATATCATTACCTAGTATAAAACAAAGTCGCTGTCGCTATCCGCCCTTATGTATGCATAAATCTTTAAAACTACGCAACGGATTTTGAAGCGATTTATTTTAATAGAGAGTGATTCAAGAGCAATATTTATATACTAGATGAAAACCCGGCTTCGCTCGGGTAGATATTTCTGTAGTCGTCGGTTCTTAAAGAATATTAAGTAAGCAAGGCATAGATACGTAAAGCTTCGTTCATTGTGTTTAATAAATACTATAGTAAATAATAAGTGCAAAAGTATTTATACAAATAATTTTTATTTTAAATCAACATTCAAAATAACTTAACAAAACATATAACTTTTAAGGTTTATTCTCTGTTAATCTCTTTGTTTTAAGCACTCTCTATTTTGCCAGATATTTAAAACCAATTGCTTCATCCAAACATCTTTCCCATTCTTTTTCGTCATTTACATTCTTTTTTTTTTATTTAGTCCGCGCGACTCTCCGGTATTTGTCGAGTTCCTAGTTTTGTCGCTCTTTCAGTACGACGCCGACGACGTGGTCCACCACCGTCCTTTTCCCCTTCTTCCTCTTTTTCCTATCCATTTCCTCTTCCTTTCAACCTTCCCTCTTGTCCCGCGTTAGCCATTTGCTATGCTCCCATTCTGGGGTCGAGCCCCCATAAACATGCGGGGCTTGGGGCTACAGGGACATCAAGTAGCTTAGTAATTAATTTGTAAGTGCCATACTTGGTAATAGTTTGTTTTTTAATCCGGTAGACTAAATTGACAGGTTTAAATGTCAAATTTTCAAATAATGTTACCTCCCGGCTGTATGGGCACAGTTCCCTTTGCCTTTCCGATTAAGGTTAAACAGAACCAAAAAAAATGTTACCACCTGTAGCGGGGTAGCCATACCGATTTGTTTAATCGGAAACTTTTATTCTAACAAATTAGTTTTAAAGTTTAATATGATGTTTCCATAACAGAATTGTATAATTTACGTATATATACAAATGTTTCCACTACTGTCGTAGTATTATACAGAATAAATATATATTGTTGTCGTTTCCGTACTATAGTGTTCACTTATTTGTTATTTATGTCTTCTTGTATGTAAGTTGTTATCGACGTAATATGGGCTCGTTAGCCATAGCTCCACGTCTTTACTCCGCGGCGCTTGCGCAGTCTCTTTTTGCGCACGGCGGTTACGCTCAATCGAGACGATAGATAATAAATATATGTTTCCACATACACTACATCTCTCTCCTTTTTAAGTTTATTTTCTTTTCAAGCATGAATCAAAACTCTATTAGGTATTTGTTCCTTGGAGGCATGTGTGCTACGTTACAACGATGGTGGACTCATTTTGACAAAATAACATAAGCCGAATGCCTCTAGTGCGATTGACCTTTGATACAACACCGTGATTTTTCCTCCTCTTTTAAATATAAATTATTTATATATTAACTCCAATTTACTCTGTGTTTCACATACTTCACCTTTCTTCTTTTATATTTGTTTTCATATAATCGTTATTCCACTTTGTTATTGTGTAATATTTTAAGATTAGTATAAAGCACTTCCAAAAATGTTGTATGTTTATGAAAATATCTTTATCATAGTAGTCACTACTTTATATTTTGTAGGTTTACGGTAAATACTTATATATTTTTTTTCCATTCTATCTGTCTCATGCAATGTGTTATTTACAAAAAATGTACATTTGAATACTGATTATCTAAACATAATGTGGAATTTCTTCAAAACTACTATTTATTATTATCATTCCATACAATATTGATGGGTCCTGTGGTGGTATACCAGAATATTATTATTATATCAAGAGTTGCATCAACAATTGCAAACGAGTTTCTACTATATTCTGTCTACACATCTGATATCAGTCCATGTAGTATTAATTTATAACTATAACCATTCTTCATCGTACAAAATGATCTCTCTTAATTTTGCATTAATTTAAAATATTAGGAAAGGTTTAAGTCTTTGAGCGATCGACATATACCACATATATCACCACAGGACTTATATTCAGCAATCGTCAATTATATTAGTTATAGAAATTATATTTTCGACCAAAATTAATTTGTGTACTATGACTTTTGATTTATTATATTTTACTGAATCCGCTCCATTTCACTCCGATAATTAATATGCATTAAAACTGGCAATTTTTTATTACTTATATTCACCCGCAATTTAATGCAACATTCTATCAAACCTTTAATGAATAGGACACCATTCCTCAATACACAATACAATTTGATGACCCCGCCAAAGACAATTTAACACAAACTGGACGTTAATACGCAATTTAATGCTTAACGACCCAGTTCTTTAATGCAACCTGTCCGCCAATACGCAATTTAATGCTTGACGCCCAGTCCAACGCAATTTAATGCAATCTGTCCATCAGTTCGCAATTTAATGCCTGATGGTTGCAATTTAATGCAATCTGTCCATCAGTTCGCAATTTAATGCCTGATGGCCCAACAACGCAATTTAATGCAATCTGTCCATCAGTTCGCAATTTAATGCCTGATGGCCCAGCCAAGAATTTAATGCAACGAAATACTCAATTTAATGCTTGACGGCCCAATTACCTCGCTCCTTTTTAGAATATATGCCATTGTCACCGTCATTATAATCCATTACTTCTTAATTTTTTTAAGTATTGGTTATTAGTATTATGCTCATTGTTTTTCTTCCTTTGCTAATTTCTTTAAGGTCATCTGAGCCAATAGTCACTTTATAAGCAAATTATTAAAACACCAAATTTTATAATAATAACAATTAAACGCCACTCTTATCCATTTAATTTAAATATATACATTTATGAATACTAATAATAAACATATTTCAGATTTATATAAGAATGTCCAGTAAATAATTCTAATCTAAAGTATGGGAATACTAATAGTATCCTCAGAACTATTTTTTTTTTCCACTAATGTATCGTTAGTAATTGCTATCATGATCATGGTTTACATTATTAGATAATAATAATAATAATTGTGCAGCCATAATATTACCTCATTCACAATAATATACCTCGTATATAACGACTTTCTTGATTTAACTAATTCTTTGTAATCCCTTGGATTTTCCATAAGAATCGATGTAAAATATACCTTTACATTGCGACATTATTATTATTTTTTTTATTTTTAAATTTGGAAAAAACACCTCTTTCTAAGGAATTTTCTTAACCAAAACACATCTAATGTACACACACACTCACACATACTTATCTCTTATCTCATAAAATGCACACACACATGTTTCGACACACTTTGTTCGTAGAACAATAATTGTTGTTCGATGGAAAGTAATGTAAAGTTTTGTAAACACTGCTGCTCGTCACTATTGTTAAAGATTCAAGTGAAATGAAATGGCTTAGACAGGTTTTTTTTTTACCTTTTTATAACGAAGTTTAGACCAACGTACCTTCAACATAGTAAATCTCAGTTCAACAAATTACTTGATATACTATATATATATATATATTCGATTTGTTTTATCGAGGTTGCACTGTAGTACGTATGTAAAAGTTAAAACACGCTAATTTGTCTAAGCTACCCTGCAATGCGGCCAAAGTATTTAGAGAGCGACCAACACCAGTACTATGACGATAAACAAATACATGTATATATTTTACAACTACTACAATGAAGCAGGTATCATTTCCTATTAGCTATCTCAAAACTCAAAACCACATTAATACACTTATTTCGCATATCGCGACACTACACAATTCCAGCCGCAACTGGATTAACTGTCAATTAAAAATGACTCCCCATCGCTCCAACATCCCCGTCACATTCATATAAAACAGCTGTCAGCGCTGTCTGCATGTGATCACAAAACAAATTCTAACTCCATTCCACAGCTACTAAATGCGGTACATTAATGCAATTATGGCTATTATTCCTATTATTTATTCAAGCTTCTTTAAATAAAGAATATTCATATTCTATTCCATGTTCCCGAAACTTCAAAGAATATAAAAACATTTTTTTTTTTTCCACTCTAATAACCCCTTTACTCATCCGCATAATGCATTAGGCGAGTAGGTACAATAATTCAGAACTTAATAGTAGTTCTATTTCATGTAACCATTATTGTGCAATTTCTAATTTACTGGTATTTTTAAATTAGAGAGAATCTTAAATATGATTCCATAAAGACATACTCACCACCACTGTACTATACTATAGCTTATTATTAAAAGTTAATCACTGTCCTTTCTGTAAAATAATAGAATAATTAATTCTATATACATAATTAGGTATCCTTTTTCTCGTTCCAGTGTTACTGACTATAGAAACCACACACCGCATACAGAAACAGCACTCCTGTACCTTACATCCGGCCATAACTAGCGACACACTTCCTCGCAATATAATAGTCGGCATCTCAACCTCTTGACTACGTTGTTTTTTGTTTTTCTTCAACAAATTCATTAGACACTAAATTCACCAAACCAAAAGATTGCCTTCTAGGTCGCAAGTTGTAGATGCGCGCTTCATTTTAACACAAAGCACAAATTGTTAAAAATATGCCATACAAGTAGATAGGCACCTTGCACTACACAACCTGTATAGTAGACCCCAACATAATATATCAAACTAATAATTAATCTACATTTAAAACCTTCCTATGTAAAACAATTGCAATTCCCACCGGCATCCATTGGAATGCTCTCTAATAATTATTATTTATAAATTACATAATCCAAAAGCCAAATCCAATCCAAATAAAAACATTTTAACCACACTACTTCGCGGCTCTGCTCGAATACCAGAATAAAATAGTCTGCAGGTATTCCGAACAACTCATCCGCATCGAAATGTATGGGACACTGTTACCCAGATACTTCAACACTTGCAATCAATTAAGGCAAATATAAATATTGTCCACCAAGCACTGCTCAAACCGTGTGTCACCCCACCTTAGATTTTACTATTGTTGTACAAAACAATATACATATACAAATATAATACCCAACATCAGTACTATAATGCAGGTACAATTGTCAGCTCACCATCATTTGTAATAATATCGTATCACCCGACAACATCGTAATATTATGCCGTACAAAATGTAATATTTGGTTATCATGTGATCATTACAGTTAGAAAGAGGAACTTTAGACCACTTTCATTTGCAGCAATACCCTAAAAGAAAATAGTGACATTTGAACACTAGTCACCACATCTGTATAAATACAATAAGGCGGCCCTATTGCCAAAAGTAATTAAAGTGCATCGACACCGAGAAAAGATAAAGCAAAACAAACGTGTCGTCCGCACAGTGCTCTATTTTATTTCATATCCACAGGTCTATTGCATCACGTAATATGATGTCCCACTAAACATCTCACCGTCACCGTCCCCTCATGAAACGAACATGCAGCGGCAACTACAATCATTACCGATTTTTATTTCAACACGGAAATACGGAAGGAGGAATGGGATTGTTAAAATAATCCCACTGCTAACAATGTATCACGCCAGAGGGACCTCCACGCGGTTCCCCTCAGAAACAATCGCGACAAATTAACACGAACCCACCACGACGGGCCAACCGATCCTATCCCCCCCGCTCATTCTACCATACTCCATCAGTGCCACGCCAGCGCAGGCAGTACACCATTATCATACATTAAAAATAATAAATCACGGATATACGTAAACATATTACTACAATGATTATTAATACGACTATTCCTACCAGCTAGAGACACTATAGGTATAGCAAGTACAATTTATAATTAGGTACCTACTTACTTGGCGCAAATCGATCGTAAACCGATGTTACCCAGCTATTGTTTTTTCTGTATAGGTCTATATAATTCGCTCCCCGTGCGGCCCCACCATAATCCTTCTAAATTTGTAATTACTCCGTACCCGTAGGTATATGTATATCTTATTAAATGATTTTGTACTTATCTTTGTTAATATCAATTTTGCCTCGTCGCCACATATAGTGTTCACTTATTTGTTATTTATGTCTTCTTGTATGTAAGTTGTTATCGACGTAATATGGGCTCGTTAGCCATAGCTCCACGTCTTTACTCCGCGGCGCTTGCGCAGGGACTCTCTTCCCTCTTGCGCACGGCGGTCCGTGTACGCTCGGCTCGAGACGATAGATAATAAACTGCTAGTGTTTCCACATACACTACACGTACAAATAGTAATTTTTACAGTATTAATCTACAAACCAACATTTTTTTTCTTACAATCAGTTAAATAATATATGACACTATGAAAAGGCCATTTGTTTTATAAAAAATGCAGTTAGTTTTTATTTTTGTGAAAAATAACAAAATCTATTTTGATACAACAACCATATATTTATTATTACCTAGCTATACTTTATTATTTTGGTGTTAAGGCTTTTACATAAACACACACATTATTTCCGTATAACCTATAAAAATGGGTAAATAACATTAATTTCCAGTAGTGCCACAACGTTATTTAAAAAATGCAAATACCTGGCATTATGTGTGTAATAATAAAATGTGAAGAAATTGTGATTCTTATTAAGTTTTTTTTAATAAGTTCATCAGAACAGAGATATAACATTTGACATTTATTATTATTTGACATTGGACATTGACTTTAATTTTTGTAATTTATATTAAACTATAAGTTGGGCTAAAAAGGACTTGTATTCAGAGCCGTGAAACAAATTAATAAAAAAATATTGTCAAATATGTCTCGCAATTGGCCAATTTAAAGAACAAACACAACTTTTTTGTCATAAAAAATTGTCAAAAACTATATTTTCGCGAAACGTCAACGCCACATGTCATATGTCACAGTTCTTTGTGATGGATCTTTGGCGCGAACGCACGCGTAGTGTTGATTGGTTGTTAGCTAGTGACATGAAAAGATGGCGACTGCAGTTTGTTTGTCAGTGTTATTAGAATTTAACGAAATACTCCATAATCCGAATTTCGCGAATATATGTTGTTGACTCGAAATCAATATTTTTTTATGTTTTGTTATTCACATAAGGTTTCGTTTGAGTCTACCGTACCCCTTGACGGAATTATTAATATAGAAGATATAATACATACATATATAATAATACACCCGTGCGAAGTCAGGGCGAGTAGCTAGTTATTATATATAGCTAAGTGTACATTAATATATTTGTTGTAAAAGACAATTTTATTAAATTGCTCATTATTCAGTCCGTGAGTGATAGTTTTTTTTCCAGGATCTGCTGAAATCCTGTTATTTGGGAGCAGAAGGGCATCGCTATTGGAATACAATGCACAGCGGTGTATATATATATGGTAAGGTAATTTGGTTTTGATTTTTATGTTGTTTGAATGTTAGTTTGTAATATTTGTTATTTATTTGGTATTTACATTATTCATTTATTATATGTAGTATTTTTATCTTATTTTATTTATGTATTTATTATTATTATATTTTTATTTTCCTTTTATTTTTAAGTTGAATTCTTTTAAATTCCTAACTATGTATTTAATATGATCCTTGTATGTATTTGTTGTTGTATGTACTTCATATTTCATAATATCCTAAATGTCGTAAGCCTTTGTTCTCATCATCAATGAGGCAATTTCATGATTGGTACGTGACGCAACGAAACGTGGGCAAGTTTTTATTAGGTGTTCAAATGATTGTATTTGTATAGAGTTATTGTCGCAAGGGCACTCGTCCCCGTCAATTATACAAAAACGATGTAGATATTCGCGGTGATAACCATGTTTTGTCAGATATTGCGTTATTTCGAAGTCCGGTTTGAATTTATCAATTACTTGTGCGAGCAGTTCATATGTGGGTATTAGTTTCTTGATGTATTTTGAGTTGTCTATTTCAGTGTATAATTTTCCTGTTTCTATATTGCTTCGCTGACTATTGATGTACTTCTCATAACTGATGGGGAACCTGTCGTAGTCCAATGTTTTGTGTAAGTGTGCAGCACTTTTGGCAGCAACATCGGCCTCTTCGTTACCTACTATTTCTGCATGCGCTTTCACCCACACAAAATTAATTTCTTTGTTTTCCTCTCGAGTTTTAATGATTGTGTGGTGAATCGAAACCACTTGCGGGTTTCTGGTGTTGGGATTCGAAATCTCTTCGAGCCCTGATTTGCTATCTGTAAGATAGTGGCCGTGAGTGATATTGCGCTTTTATATAATGTCCTACATGAATTGAATTTCTGGTAATAAGTAGAATTAACATACAATAACCAGCAAATTTAAGAATATATTGAAATATAGTCGTTTAACAAATTGTTAGTGCGATATTTATAAACAATATTCTTAATGCACACGGCATAAATTTTCATGACAGGTGCAAATTTTATGAAAAATGTTGGTTGTTAAGTAATATAAGTACAACATTGAGTAAATCCAACAAATAAATCAGTTTCCATATTGTTAATCGCCCTGTCCAGAGTGAGTCGTAGGAAGTGTAATGTGGGTCGTGGCGTAAAACTTTATTACTGGCTCTACCTCGGCCCATGAGTCGGGATGCGAAATAACGCCTATTCTCATTAACCTCACCGGTGTTTTACTTCGTATTGTATCAATGGCTCATTTTTTTATCTCGTAAATGACCACGCACAATTGTAATCATAGAGTCACGTGGAGCAAGTGTACGCACTTAAGGTTTAAAGTATCATATAATAAAATATTTGAAGTTAACTGGAACAAAACAAGGTTTATTATATAAAATATTTAATAATCAACAACTTAAACGCAAAACAAATAATTATCATTTACACAAATTCTTTGGAAATCAATAAAATCAAAAATGTTTAGATGCGTACACTTACCCAAGTATAGGGGTAACTGTGCGCAGTAGTGCGGGTAAGTGTACTCAACATGTAACATACACTAAATAGTGTCAGACTCGTATGATAAACCAGAAAATAGACATTCTCAACCTAATAACTTTAACTTTTTATTGGCCAATAAAACACTTTTACATTCAATACACATTACGGCGAACCACACACTAGACATGCAAGTCTGTATCGTGTGGTTCAGAGGAGATCATTACACATAATTGATATGTTAGGTGCTCGGCTGACTTTAATGAAATAACTTAACAATATCAGGCAACACTTATGGCGTTATATTACAAAGTATATATATAATAAATAAATATCTATAAATAGTAATAAATATAAAATATATTAATACATACAATAGACATACACATATTAAGTACTACTGAGGCTTTATGTAATTAAAATTCGGTTTGAAACAATTTCTCACATTGATCATAGTCCAGACTTATTAAAAAATCTTTTATTTTTATTTTGGCTTGATAGAGAACATTTTTTTATATCACATGACTTGCTTATTCTATTATATAAATTTACAGCTATATATGGGCTAAAACGTTTAGCAAAGGTTGTCTGTACCATAGGCAGGGGTATCTGAAAAAATCTTTTTTTTAACAGGTTTCCATATTTGGTGGAATTCAGTACATCTTTATGAGTGACTAAAGTCACTTTCCTCAAAAATTGTTTCCTAACACTAAGTACTTTGCATTCCTTATATAACTTAGTTGTAGAATACCTATATCTTTTTTTCAGCATTGTTTTAAGAACTGATCAGTCTTTCGACTTCAATCATGCTTGACTTGGCTGCACCTCCCCAGCAGATGATGCAGTACGACAACACAGAGTGACAGAGGGCATAGTAAACAGTCATGAGTATATTTATGTTAGCCGATTCTCGTAGTTTACGCATCACATGAGTTATGTTTCGAATTTTGTTTGATGTCATTGAGATATGTTTTTTAAAGTTAATGTTTTGGTCAATATACACTCCGAGATATTTTGTGTCATACACTTTGTTTATACATTGGCAGTCGCACGCTACGTTATTCAAACATTGATTGTGAATTTTAATTTGCAACCCTAAAGGCGGTGCTGACATTCTAGTTTTATGGAAACAAATATAATTTGTTTTTTTAATATTGATAGTTAGAAGATTCCAATCTAACCATTTGGTTATTTGAGCACATTCCTCTTTCGGCTTTTGAGTAAACACTCTCCCATGATTTGTCCCAAAACAGTAAGACTGTATCGTCGGCATAACATATCATTTCACTATTTTCTAACTAAATATTATGTATATCATTTAGATATAATATAAATTGTAAATAGAATACGAAATTTGTGGTATGAGTATTACTTGTGAACTGTCCCAACCTTAGACAGTGCCTTCTGTGGTTTAATACGGCTGAACAATTAATGCTAAACCTCTGACATGACTTTTCCAGTTTTTTTAGAAGCAGTTTATTAGACACTGTGTCAAAGCCTTAGCCAAATCCAAAAACACACCTACACATTGTAATCCTTGGTCAAGTTTGGAGGTGATAGTTGTAATAAGTAGAGACACGGCATCCTCGGTGGACTTTCCTGATCTAAAACCGAACTGTTTATAGATAGCAGATTTTGGTTTTCAATATATAATAATCTTTTGTTGACAAGTTTCTCCAGTAATTTTGAGAAAGTTCAAGTAGGCTATTGGGCGGTAATTATCTATATATAGCCTCCTTTATGAATTGGGTACAATAAATATTTTCCAAGAGTCCGGAAAGATACCTGATACAAAACTAAGGTTATAAATGTGTACTAGAGGTGTTAAAATGAATTCCTTTATTGTTTTGATTAAACTATTGGTTATTCCATCAATTCCAGGAGATTTATCATTTTTAACTGAGTAATTAGGTCACCTATTTCAAATTCATCAGTCGGAGCCATGAAAAAAGATCCCAATACGCCATCCATTTTAGGCATCAAGTTCTCCTCTTTTTCTTTTAACTTTTCTAAAATATTATTTGCAAGTGTATATATATGGTTGAGAAATGGATATTACATGTTGATGTCTTTTCGTCAATTGAGTTTTTATGTATAATAATTCTTTGATTCTTTCTTGTGTGTTTGAATATCACAAATGTTTTTTATTGTATTTACAGTTTCTTAGGATCACCTTTATTTTTTAATAATTGTTCTTCTTCAAATTTCGATTTCAATCTATGTAAAAGGTTATTGCAAAAATTACGATATCTCTTGTACGTTGTTTGTATAATTAAATTTTGTGGATTCCTGGTAGCCCGTTGATGAAGCTTATCTCTGTGTTTAATATGAGTAATCCAGGGTTTAATACTGAATTTGGAGCGACTTACTTTAACTTTGCGGGTATGAACGTTAATAATGTTTTTCAAACAGTTTTCGAAATTTGTGACTGCCTCATTGACATCTTCTATATTAGTTACTATTGACCAGTCTATTTCAAGATCTTGCTTTATCGCTTCAGCATTAATTTGAACTTTTTCTTTGTTCATACTCTTCCGTATTGGTATTACTAAATTTATCCCACCAAGAACCATGTTATGAACTGTCACATCACATGTACATACAATGCCGAAAGCAACTTTATTTGTTTTTATGAATATAACGAGACAAGATATTCGTGGTGATAGTTACGGCAATAGTTTATATTCAGCATTAAGCATGTATTCAAGTTCGTAATTCTACCATTTTGTAACAGATTTATATTAATGTCGCCAGTAACAACTAGAGTAGTTTCTTTTTTGTGATTTTCAAGATTTTGATGTAAGTCAGTTATAAAAATATCTGTATTTGTAAATGAAGGAGAACGATAAATAAAAAATATTTATACACTATTTGGAATATTTAAGTAAACAATTTCTCTGAAATTTGGCTCTAAATTGCGTTCCAAGTGCTATTTATGTATACTACCACTCCACTGTTCTGATTAATTATTTTATTAGTTTTGTGTGAATCATATCCAGGTATGTGTGGTAGCACATCCATATGTTTTGTGTAAGTCGATTGCAATATTTTTTGGAAAGATATATGGCCTCTCCGTTTTTATTTATGCTACGTATATTAAAATTTAATATGTTAAAACTTCTTTTAGTGGCAAATAATTTATTACAATTTTCAAGTTCACACAAACATTTAATGTTTATTTCTTCTAAATTATCTGTAATGTCCTATTGTTTAAGTATAAATAATTGTGTGTTGATATCGTATGAACTCGACATTTCAGTTTTAATCTATTGGAGATTAAAGCATAACAGAATATACGTAGATGAGATCTCTTGACAGACAATTTGTATCTGTAAATTAGTGGCCTTGAATGAATGATAAATATATGTAAGTTTTATATACATTACAATAAATACAAATTGAAATATAATACAACAATTGATATTCATAAGTAAACATTCTCAACTTTACAATAAGGAGTTTTACTATAAGTCACTTTAAATTTAAGAATATATTCAAACTTATTATTATGCTGTTTTAACAAATTGTTAGTGCGATATTTATAAACAATATTCTTAATGCACACGGCATATATATTTCCATTACTACACCAACAGTACAAAAAGTGCAAATTTTATGAAAAATGTTGGACCTGTGACGTCAATATCATGGCTTGTAAGAATATAATTACAAGTTTCTTTTTGACCGGCGTAAAAGTCGCAGCACAAATAAATTCACTCTCACCATTGGAGGTGTCAGTTTTTGTCGCCTTTGAGAACCTGCCCAACACGAGTTACCCAATCAATGTCCTGCTCCGTTAAGTCTATTCCAATTTTCCGGGATGCTACCATGGCAATATGAACGAGATTTTCATTGTTATTCTCCGGGATACCTACTATTTCTATTTCATTACTAAGTTGACTCTGTATTTGGTTATTTAATTCATTTTCTAGATGTGTGACAGTTGCTTGAAGTGAGACCACCTTTGTCTCGCTGTTTTCAAGTTGTGTTATTCTATTATTGGCTGTTTGTATCGCATTTCCCAGTTCATCCAATCTCTGGTAGCAGCGCGTTAAGGACTCAGTAGCCTCTTCTAGCTTACGCTTTAACGAGCTTAATTCGTGTGTCAAAGATCGTATCTCTGATGTAAATTCATTTACCTCGATGTCCTTTACCGTAGGACTATTTGACTTAGTGTTTGTCTTCTTCCGAGTTGTAATATTTTGAGAGTCGTCGGATAGGAGTGGAGCTGTTAACTTTCTTTTCTTGTGTGGCACAGGCGGGACACTTCCAAGTTTTTACAATTGTCGTATCTTGTATATTCGCACACAAGTAACAAAATTTTCTTCCACAATATTGTTTGGTACATTGAAAATATTTTCCCCTACTTAAATTACTGGCAGCACTGCATTTTACTGCTTTTTATATAAAATAAACAGCCAATATATAATAAAAAACAAAATAAAAAATACGTGAATGACAGAACACAATAATTATCATTTACTTTTATTCACGGCTTGTAGTGTGACAACGTAAGTTATGAAATGCATGAAACTGTTTTCAACTGTACGCAGTACACGCAACATTCACTATTGGTTGTGTGAAAGATATAAATGGCGGTTAGTTTCGATGCTTACGTGATATTATATGCACTACACGTTACAGTTGTAATAATTTAAATCCGCACTGATTTGTTAGTTTCTTTTTAACAAATATAATCACTGCCTTTTAACTATTCACTCAACTATATTTTATTGTATTCACTTGTATTCTACTATTTTAACATGATATTAACTGTGAGAGTGTTGACATAAGCAATGTCAATAGTCAGCCGATGAAATAATAATACATCAGTTCAAATATTTCCTTTTCAAAGTTATTGCATTGTTCATGCCACTAGCTCTTATAGATGCTGCATTGGATCCAGTCTTCATTCGGTGGAAATATGTATTTTTCTCCACACAGTGGGCAAAATAATTCCTGCTCATCATTTTATTTATTTTCAGATCAAGTCGTATCTTCTTTTTTGGCAATTTATTCTTCCTCTTGTTTTTTCTTTTTTCCAACTCTACTTTATAAGGATATTACAGTATCAATGATTGACTTTTTGCCTTTCTTTCGCCGATTTTGAATTATAGGCATCCGTCCAAGAAATGCCTAAGGCCAACTTCGGCATTTCTTGGGTGGATGACAGTCGTACATATTCATTCCTAGACGAAGGTACACTCGTTATTGCGGGTGCCACACTATCGTTTGCTGCCAACCTCCGAAATTAATCTTTTAACAGCTTCTAGCTGTTCCTCTGTGAAACACTTCTATCCGGCATCTTTCTTTTATAATCGAGGCATTTTTTATATATAATTAAACTCTGAAATAACAAATTGCATCATAAATACAAAGCCAAAGCGGAGCGGGGTAAGTATTCGCATGCGCACTTGCGGCACGCCCGACATGCGTATGCGCACACTTGCCCCAAACCATCAAAATAAAATTTAACCAGAACTGAGCAATATTACGTAATCGTCATCACCAAAACATTAAACACGGCTTATATTACATAAAATGTACTGTTCGATGGTATAAAGCATAATTTCGAAATATAAATATATTACAAAGGAATGAGTCTCTCATTTAAGACGAAAATCGCAATAATTCAAGCAAAAAACAATATTCACTTACGGAAACAAAATGGTTCACTGACGGACAGTGACAAACTTGCACTAAGTATAGCCTTTTGTGCTCTAATGAGGAGTGGTGTTATCAGTTTGTACCTATAAACCGTTTTTGAAATACTTCGAGTGCGTACACTTACTCGCTGCGCATACTTGCCCCACGTGACTCTAATAGTTGAATGAAATATTTATTTTCACAATTAGCACTCTTCATAATAATCTTTCTATTTATCTAAAGCTAGCTCTCATAGATCAAGAAATGAATTGATTCTTGAAAATAAATTCAAAGTTCCACCCCCTAGGATGTCTATAGCGCTGGGTACGTATTTATCTACATAAACAAAACAATTCCATCTAGAACTATTAGGTGACATACAATATCTACATATGGCTGTAAATTAATATCTTACAGTCGGCCTTTATTCATGTAGTTATTTTTTATAATTATGCCTAACCTTCCAGCACCCACTAGTTAGACGTATGAAAAGAAAATTCTTGAAGGTCGACACTTTAATCAATCACACTCGGTTGGTTCAAAATGTACCCTATACGAACGACACTGAAATATGAGAGCTTGTCCCGAAGAACTTATGTTTTATATTCTATCGTTGTATTGACAGTCGTGACTTATTGCCCAACAGATTGCGAGCTTCGTCTAGGACTAAAAATGTACGAAAACTATTTCCCACGCATCTCCATATATATGAAAGCAATAATGTCTTGATGTTATCCTGTAGAAAATGTTAGAATCGAAAAATGTATCATACATATTTCGTAAATTATTTTTTATTTATAATTTTCTTATAAGAACAGATATTAACCATGTATGTATCTAATACTTCGTATCGCTCTAGACCTCACCCAATAATTCCGTATATGCCAGATACTCACTCTTCTGCGATATGACATTCAAACTTCACACCACTACCACGCTAAGCTCCCACAGCTTTAATTGTGAATAAGTGAGGTATCATATGAATGGGGTTCAAAATTGCGTTTTCTTTTTATTTACGTTTACACTACATAAGTAAAAATTATATCCATTGCATATCCGTTTTCTTACTTACCTCAGATGTGATTGAACCATCATAAATTATTATAGTCGATTTTCGCACTTTTTTGTCTTATTTTTACTTATAGATTCTAATGTAAAGGTCATGTTAAATAACTGAAATAAGCAACATATAAATATTTTTCATTATAAAAAGATACCCAACTATAATAGCGGTGCGACACTATTAAAGACATCGTAAAAAAAGCCACAGCACTTTCTTTCTCTTTATATTTTTTACGGCGCTTGGGATGCTACCTACATCATAAAATGTGAAATATTGTGTCTCAGAGCGGATGCCTCCGCCCTTTATGAGATTAGATTGAACTGAAATCCGATAGAAAAGCGAATGTTACCGATCACGCAACGTTCCAGTAAGTTCTTGGAACTGAGCAAGCCATGGATTAGCGAGTCACGAGTTCATAAAATAGAAATATTTCGGGGTTATATAGCATAACAGTACCCAATACCTACATCTTTTTTTGGACGAATACTAAGGGATTCCCGCGATACGGTTGAGAAGTAAGAGCTGTAAGGTTTTTAACAGGCAATTAAGAATTTAACAATCCACATTCTCCCAGTAAGACAGTGAGCTTCTATGAAATTTTTATAAAGGCAAAAAGATAGTGCACACTAATGTGTACCAGGCCTTCTGAACACGTTGAATAATAATAACACGTCTTTTTAATGATTTTTATTGATTAGTGTTTAACGCAACAATTGGACATTTGCAGAAAACGCCATTTCTGTTAATCTCTATATAATGCAAAATCATACTCTATTTTGACAATGACAATTATAGATCAATGTGTCAAACTTGACATTGACACGCGGGTGTAAATACATCACACACACCTATAATACTCTAATGAAATAATTTATCGGAACAGAGTATTAATAAAATCCAATTTGTATGTTCTCATATTACACATAAAATTGTATGATAAAGTGTTTACAAAAGTATGTATTCTCGTGCCTACATTACATAAAGCTAAGCCATTATGAAGCCATGTATACGAGAAATAATAGTCTAGACTGGTTAATTCAGAAATAGAATCTTGAGGATCTTTCACTTTTTACATTATCCGTCTTTTACTAAAATTTAGCAGAAATGTAGCGATTAAATGAATATAAAACCTTACTGAACTTCACGTTGGAATATAAATATTCGACAAATAGGTAAGATACGGAACGATAGTTCGTAGCTAAAAACTAATGGCGTGAAAACTGATATCGATTTTACCCTGCTATTTGAATCTCTGCCCGACTTTGCATAAAATACAGTCCTTTGTACTTTCCTACATACATACTTACTATAGACATGTAGTAAAATACAAAATTTTAAAAAATGACGGTATAATTTCTCTGAAGTATTTTTTTTGCAGTTATACCTATAAATATTTGATAAACTCTCTATACTATTATTTGGTTATATTAGAAACTGAAACAATAGATTAATATAGAGAATTTATACTACATAAGTAGTAGATTACGGACAATTGTATAATAGAATGGAATTATTATTACTTCGTAACATAAGTACCCATATTTTAAATACGAGTCAGTTCGTAGAGAAGAAGAAAAAGATACAGATATAGTTACAGTAACTTTCACTGTTATTTTTTAAAATATTACTGTATTTTAATAGTTCACTCAAGTATATATAAATTAATACGAATAGAATATTGTATGATTGAACTACACCGCTCTTCGTTATACAAACCCAAAAACCCAAAGCGTCATTGTGACGGTTATCGTTATTCCCTAGTATTTATATACATATATAAAAAGAAAATTATTTATGCAATTTTATACAATAATATTCGAAAATGTACATGTACAGGATAGAGTTGACAGTAGTAGATACCGTGGACGATCACCCATGCGCTGTACTGACCAAGTCAAATCAGTAGGCAGTCTACTCCACGAGTGTACCAGTTTAGCGGGTAATAGTGAGATCTGGCTGTCCTTATCATTATACTTTTAAAAAACTACTAATGACCATGGCAGTTCTATCAATAACGTATCGAATAAGAAGATTCAAGAATACATACAATATGAAACTATTATGCTATTTGCATATATATAAAAACTCGAAATAAAATTTAAAATAACAACTAAAATGGTCACTTGAAAAAAAATGTACTTTACATATTATGTACGTAAATATATAAACATGATAATGAGATTAAATGTATCTATTATAATATGTGCATACAACATGATTTAAAAATATAATATCAATGTAAAACCATCCATACTATATCCACAGTGTGTATGGGTCCGACCAATATTATTGTGAACATAGAGGAGCATGGATGGTCCGTTCTGTACTATTGTGTATATGAAATTATTATATGACAATGTATTTGCCAAACACACGTATCACAATTGTCAATGGCAATAGCTTCTAATAGTCCGCTATCGGCCATTGTAGATACAATCTCATTGTCCATGTTATCGCATTTTAATAAATTATCCATTTACCTAATTTCATCTTAACTAATGTTAAGCTAGTAAATTCTGTAAATATATGTACATTTATAAAAAACATATAAATCGTAGAATATTAAAAGCACTTCCAGCTGAATAGGGAAGAAATCAATAGTTAATAGAGTAATTTCTACTCCATGTTATGTATGTATGTAATATTACTACGATGGATTGGATAAATCAATGATCTTGTGGATAAAGATATAATAGGTTCCGGGACAGCAGGTTCATAGGATGAGTGGATTTATAGATGAATGACACTTTCTAATCTATCTCCTCTCATATATATTCTATTATATAAAGAAATAGAATATTTTAGTAAATTCAGAAAGAAAAATATAATGTCACTTTTTACAAAAACCTTAAGAATGAACTATCAAAATTTTATAATACATTACTTTTTATATATAAAAAGTTAAACTAAAGAGGTTTCACAACAATTACGTTATCTGTGATGTTAGGTAGAAACTCAAAATTAGGTCTCGATAACTTTAGTCTTCTTATTTATAGAGCAATGTTTAATCCAATTTGGACGTATGAGGCACAACAACATATCAAAACTATGTCTTAAAACAAATTGTAGATGCATCATAGTTTAGAGTATCACGTATTATTTTATACGTTATATTAGTATATACGTGATATAGACCGTAGATTTAACTTTTCACATGTGTCTGTAATAAACCTACCTGAATAAAGATATTTTAAATTTTGAATTACATTTGTATAGTATGCAATATATGTTAAGAATAATAAATAAAGAAACTAGTTTCAAATACATACTTAGACGTATGTAGACAAATTTATTTCCATTTATAGATATATAGTAACTACAGTAAATAGAATCGTATAATTTATATATCGTTCCTACTTAAATTATAATTGTATACAATAATTCCAGTTGTGATGAGGTTCACATATTATTTATACCATATAATTGAGAATAAGTACAACGTCTGTTCACGGTTTCGACCATGCAACTGTATTCGATGTTCGACTTGCCGCCACATCTGCGAGTCAGCCGTTCATTTGAAGCTAGAGCGATTACAAAATACTCAATTAGAGCACAGCTGTCGCGCGAATTCGTAATTGGCAGCCCTATAAATATTTCAGTCACGTAACCCCTACGTTTCAACTATTTAAACTTGTAAACTTGTAAGGACAAACTTATAATTTATATGAACAATAAATTGAAACAACATAGAACTGTGAATTCGTTTAGAACAATTAACAATCCTAATGTAATCAAACGGCACTTGCGTAATGTAACAAATTTGCAATTTAATAATCAGTAGAGCATGAGTGATATACATGCTCGTAGGTCAATGAATCGAAATCTACTGCCCATAGTAGTTTTATTATAGTTCCAAATACCGCTCTGTTTGGAAGACTATGTCATACCCTTTCAAGTACTGTAGTATTTTATACTTACTACAAAACCAGAGTGCTTGTTGTCAGTGTCAATTTTATGAGTGGACATTTTATAACATTAGATTTCGAGATCTATATCAAAGCCTTACGAATAGATGTGCCAAAAAAACGCATTTCAGTACTTACTCATTTGTTATAATTTTTATTTTGTATCATACAAACTATAACATAAAATAATACGAGGTAATGGGAATAACAACGACCGCATTATATAGCTATTGTCGAGAGGTTCTTTGTGTGTATAATTTAATTAAATCTTGACAATATTTCTTTAACAGAAGATTTTTAAATGGTGTTCCTCTCTCGCCTACGCTATCAACTACACTCTGGCGGGGCACCAGTAGAGTATATGATGAGGACAATATCAGGTTAGTTATTATTAACACCTACTAAAAACCAAGAACAATAGATAATTTGAAAATAGGTACAACGGTTAAAAGTACCTAAAAAGTTTTTAATTGACTTTCCTTTAAAAAGATGGAGAAGCGTGACTGTGAACATAAAGATTATAATTATTAAACATTAAATCGCACATTCAAGCAAGTGTACTCGGAAGTTACATTAATTAATTCCCTTAAATCAAAACAACGCTGCTCGAAAGTCTCCGTTGGTTCACTTTAAATTTAATTGTGGAAGGGCGAAAAGCAAAAACAAATTGCCCGAGGAAATTTGAAGAGGGATAAGATTCCAGCACGGTCGCTAGAAATAACAAAGAGTAATGTTAAGAAGTATCTCATTATGGTTTTAATTCGCTAAATCCCTAAATGTGCCTAAATGCGAAATGTCACTCAGTTGGTTTATATTAGGTATAATAAAATTAATAAATATATCTTGAGACTAATTAGAAATTCAAATAACTATAAGTAATTATGTATTACATTAGTAATACTATTACTTATACTACTAATGTAATAGTTAATTACCTATAGTAGCTATTTTAATAAGAATCCTTGAAATTTGTTGAAGTCAAAATCTTTTTTTTATAGTTGTACATATGTTATATGTTTACCCTACATAGGCACATCGCGGTAAATATATAGTTAATATTAGAGTAGAATTATAAATTAAAATAATTATAATTATTTTAATTTATAATTCTACTCTAATATTAACTAATAATATAATTAAAATATATATAATGTATAATTAAAATTAAAATTTTAAAATTCAGTTTTAATTTAGCTTCAATAATGAAATAAATAAGTTAAGCATTATTTTATTACATTATAAAAAAAGTAGTTCTGACAGGTGTACTATACCATCATCATCAATAAAGAACAATAAAAAAGTATACCCTACACGTATACACCTATACCTTTTTATCAACATTATCAATGTATTTTTTCTTATTTAATGTATTATTAGGTCACCAACAAGGTTTAGTTAGACCAACACAATTATATATAATAAATACATTACAATATATTTAATATACTAAGCTCAACCTTAACTATAGGCAACAACGACATTTACATGACAAGTTTGTGCTTACAATTGACACAGCATATCACTTTATAATTTTACTTTAAAAAAACTTTACTGTACTATTTCGACTAAAACTTATTATACCTACTGTTGTGATATCTCCAGAATTTACAATCATTGTCACTAAATATGTCAACTGATGAGTGATTCTTTGAATAAGATTTGTAAGTTATCATTAGTCTATTTAAAGGTGAGTAAAATACAAAATTAGTTCATGCCAGATTTTCTACAAATAGATAGGTCTAGAAAAGTTAGGTGGTATTGTTAATAGTAAAGTTATAAACAGATATATTATATATATAAGATAATAACATATCTTAGTATTCCGAATTCCATTCATTGTGTTGTTCGTGTAAGTATAGGCACGGGTTACCACTTACCATCACATGAGTCGTACATCACACTTCTATACTATTCCAGGTAAGTCAAAGAAGAAGTCTCTCTGTGTTGTATGTACAATAACATTATTTATTATATACTAAATCAAAAAATGTTAGTATGAATAGTTACAATAACTGATAGTTATCTACACTTGATGCACCTAAATATAACTCAAAACAAAATAAGGGCCACTAATAAAATAATACTATAAACACACATTACTATTGTTTCAAGTTTGTAATAGTCTGTAAATGTTAAATTATGGATTCTTTAAAGTGTCACTATAAACATTAGTTACACTTTTTGTGTTTTTTTTATCGCTTAAGTTGATAACTCTTGAATATTGTTTTTGTGACATTTAATGTTATAACTTTTGATTAGTGTTTCATGCACTAACAGGGCAGACGGTTCATATTGTGTTTTTGATTTCAAAATGCCTCGTGTTAGAGGTGATATGGATGCACTTACAGCGACTAGGGTCGTAACCTTAAACCAGGAGGGTCACAATCTGCGCGCTGAAGGTTTAATGGTAGGGTATTGACGGAGGGCAGTTTAAAATGTTTTGAATCGGTACCAGGAGATGGGTAATGTTGCCAGACGTCGTGGTTCAGGAAGAGTTGGAGTTACAACAGCTCAAGAAGACCAATACATCCGTTTAACTACTTTAACTAGGAGCGAGTTTTACAAAACTCGTTATGCCGAGCTACAGGCACTCATGTGAGCGACCAAACTGTATGAAATCGACTCCATGAGGACCAACAATTCTCGAGAAGATGTTTAGTTCGCATTCAGTTAACTGCAGTATATCGTGCAGATCGTCTATGGTTTGCATGACAACACCTAGATTGTAGTGTTCAGGACAGTGCTGCTGTGCTCTTAACTGATGATGTAAACTTAAGTTTTCGATTGACGATCCACGTATTACAGTGTGGAATAGATCTGGAGAAAAGGTTTTAGGTCCATGCATACACAGAATAGACCATTTTGATAGACCCAGTGTAGTGTACCCAGTAGACCTGGGGTGGAATAACTCTACGATGAAAAACTGAGCTCGTAATTTTTAATAAAGGTACTTTATTCGCCCAAAGTTACGTTATTAATGTGGTATAACATTACATAATTCCATTTGCACAGCAAGCTGGACCATGGTTCATCTTACTGCAGGACAGCAGTCGACCGAACACAGCGCAAGTAACGATCTCCACATTAGCTGAATCTGAAATTGAAGTGATATAATGGCCAGCCAGAAGTCTGGACCTGAATCTAATAAAGCACTTGTGGGATGAACAAAAAGCAGTATCAGAGGAAGTGACATTGTTATAAAAACGCAGCAAGATCTCATAAATGTTCTGAAAAGATGCTGGGAGAGGATTCCACAAGATAATGTCTGCGATTTTATTAAGAGCATGCCTTCAAGGATATGGAAATGTGTTAATAAACGATTAAACAATAAAAAAAATACTTCTTAAACGGTATTTAAGAAAGTGTCACATTTTTTAAATCCATTGTTTTTTCTTAATTATCTCAATATTTTGCAAAATGCAATATTTTTTAACAAATGATAACCAATCCAACATTATTTTTCTTTAATTAGATTTCAAGGAACCCATTTCAAATATTTGAATCTTAATTTATTGAAATACGAGGCTTACGTACGCTTATGTTACAAAAATCCAAGATTCAGGAGGCCCTTATTTTGTTTTAAGTAGTATATATTAAACCAAGCCTGTGTGATTTCCTTCTATTATTTTACAAATAGTTCGGTTATCATTATTATTATGTCACGAAAAGTAAAGAATTCAATATAGTAGAACCGTTGACCCTCCTACTACATTCCGGACCCTACGAATAATAAGGCCCGAAATGCCAATCATACTCTCTCACATAATTTTCCGTATAATTAAATATGTTAGATATAAACAAACGATCCAAATTTTTGAGATTCTATTTTAGATTCTTATAATTTAAAATTAATTATATTAAAAAATACAAAGATATATTATTTTCAATAAGTGCACAAATGCCCAGAACTACTAAATATAGCGTTTAATACGCAGAAGCTAGAAAGCAAATCCTTACTTCCTTACCTAATATTATAAATGCGAAAGTAACGCTTTCACGCCAAAACTACTGTACCGATTTAAATGAAATTTGGTTCGCAGATAGTCTAAACTCCGAGGAAGGACATAGGCTACTTTTTAATGCGAAAAAGGGTTGAAAGGGGTTGAAAATGGAAATGCAAGGTTATCTTTATGTGGTTGAATACATATAAACGCGTTGTACATATGTCATTTGTACAAGCAGCGCGCATGCGTGTAGTTGCGCGCGCAACTGATTATTGTCAATCCGTTCTCTCCTTATACATTTAAATATATAAACGTTTGCTCTGCAATTTTATGTTATAAATACGTAAATATAATCCTGGTACAGCCTATAACTGGTGACCCCGCTCTTGGATAAGATCATATTATTAATATTTTTGAAGAATAAAACGATATATAATGTTAACAATTTTGTCGACATATATGAACAACATGTCCTTGGAGGAAACAACACCTACCGATCCATCCGAGCTATTCAGGGTCGGAATACGGGTTCCTCCCTTCTGGCCAGAAGAGTCAGAGATATGGTTCGCGCAAGTAGAGGGACTGTTTGCAATTTCGAATATCGTATATATTATTTTGATTTAACAAAATTTGATTATGTTATTGGCCAACTAGACCACCAATTTTCAAAAGTAGTTAAAGAAATTATTAGACTATTTATTAAATATAAATATATATGACATTTAAAATTTGTAAAAATGTTACCATTCAAGGAGCAAAATAAAATAGCAGATAAAAGTATTTATTTTTCGGAAATACGTCATATATGAAGCCACGTTCTACGATGAAACTTATTTCTTTCGTTTTTTTGGGTTAGTTTAATATGTTTCGCTTATTTGGGATAGTTTAAATGTCTGTCTGTCTGCCTCACTTAGATACATGCTAAAACTAATTGATCTAGTTTAAGTGAATTTTTGTACACAGATAGTCTAGATCCTGAGAAAGGACATAGGAAAGGACATTTTTAAAGCTAGAAGCTTGAAACTTATTTATTAGGCTGTTGAAAAAATATAAATGAAGAAAAAGTGTTGTAAGGGGTTGAAAGGGGAGATGTAAGAGTGTGTGGAAGTATCGTCATTTTTAAAACTAGAAGTTTGTAACTTATTTTTTAGGCTGTTGATTAAATTGTATAGAATCTGTATGTGAATTTTTATTTTTGAAGCTAGAACGATGAAACTTTTTTACTTGGTTAGATTACTAAATATTTTTTCATTATTTGGTCAAGGGCACTATTTTACGCGGACGAAGTCGCGGGTACAGCTAGTAATTTTATAAATGACTTCTATTTAAACTAGCAACTCGCCCCGGCTTCACACGGATGTAAATGTATTATTATATGTATATATATATATAAAACTTCCTCTTGAATCACTATATCCCTATGTATGCTTAAATCTTTAAAATTACATAACGTTTTTTTAATAGATAGAGTGATTCAAGAGGAAGGTTTATATGTATAATACATGTACACCCGTGCTAAGCCGGGGCGAGTAGCTAGTTTTTTTTATATATATTTATTTATATATTTAATTTATTGCCTACCAATCTATGATAATATTGTCACGCCTAGAATAAATACAAAAAGAAACCATATTGGCAGCTACTTCATATAAAATCATTACCTACTGTAAGAAAGAACTTGAACCATTTTACTGACTGTGCCTATGTATGGAGTTTTAATATTCCATCAAGGTTCATCGTAAAATTACCGGGGTGTGCCACCCCAACCCTCTGACGGCTGACGCGTTCATTTATCTGCCTAATATTCCAATTGATAAAACATACTCAAGATAATTCCAATAGATACGCTCCATAGATTACCTCGTTGAAGTAAAGTCTATGAGTAGGATGGGTATATTAATTTAAAATTTTGTTTCACAAAACCATTTCTGACTTAATTTTTTTAAGAGGTGTTAATATCAAAAAGGTGGTCTGTTATTTAAATATAATCTAATGTTGAGATAGAAATATTTATTAACTTATTATTAGGTTGTAAAGAACCTTAAAAAAGGTAAATCGTAAGGCATCGTTCAAACCATGTTCAGTCGAACAACGCTGCAGCACGACTCTAGGTAAGTACCTACGATACAGCTCGACAGATATTAACAAAGTCACAGATAACATAAATGTTTTAGTATTATTGTGTACACCAAATTTAGTAGTAGGCATATCCAGTATACCAAACAACAAAACAAATAATATGCCACCATATGAATCAAAGGGTACAATAATATTAGGACTCGTTCATGATAGGTTTTGGTGTATACCAAAAGCCGGGTGCGACTAATTGCTGCTCTAATCAAGCGGACAAGTCCGAGTGCGATTGGCAGCTCAGGCGCGCCGTTTGACAGATCAAAGCTTCACTAATTAATATCGCATGTCGATGTTCCCAACGAAGATTAGCAGTATATATATATAAATAACCTTCGCAGGTACTATCGAAATATGATGTTATGGTAGTATTCAATAAAGGAAACAATTTAATTCAGAAACTTATTTTACAATAACAGAAATTCTTATTGTTCAATTTCTAGACCGTCGTAACTGAATCGTACTCGAAAGGAAATAAATATAAACGTTCAAGGCGCGTACTAGGAACTTAAATAGCGGATGCGGTTTGAAGGAATTAATTATTATCGGGCCAATGTTCCAATCGAACGCCTCCAGCGACAACGTCGACGTCGGCGGAAATTTATTTCAAATGTCATTGCGAAATACAAACCTCCCACACCGCGCTCCAGTCGCGGGAAAAATGATCATTTCCTGACCGTGGATCCCCATTTTTCACCTTTAACTATATACCAAATTCGATCAATATATGACAGTAAACTTATGAAAATTATATGTATAATATTTACCTACCTAAAGTCAGTAGGGTATAAATTCTCGTTTCAATCATATATTTTTTATGGTTAATATGTTTTACTCATTTCCCTGGAGCATCATTTCAGTTTCATTGTCTACAATAAGACCGGTGACCCTGTTTAATTGTCTCATAGTATTGTACTCATACTTTTACACATATATAGATAGATACATAGGTACCTACTATGTAGACCAGAACCTATATCTAATTTATTTAAATATCGAAAATTAAAGAAACTAAGTATGAATAACAGTATTATTTGTACCTACTAACAAGCTACCAGAGATATATGTATGTGTTTGTGTATACATATATCTCCTATCTGTGTACCATTTAAATAAATTCGTTTGTCCTTTAGTAATCTAAATATATATAACTTAAAGGTGACTGACGTAGTAATCTATCAACGCACAGCCCAAACCACTGGACGGATCGGGCTGAAATTTGGCATGCAGGTAGATGTTATGACGTAGGCATCCAGTAACCTAAAGGGGGATGAAATAGGGGATGAAACCTTATATGAAACTTTGTTAATTTTAAACCGATCGGGCTAAGACTTTGCATGCATAAAGCTACTATGACGTAGGCATCCCCTAAAAAAGGATTTCGGTAAATTCCACCCCTAAGGGGATAAATTAACGCGAGCAAAAGCTAGTATAGTATAATTCAGTAACAAAATTTTATGTTAACCTCACATCTCCTAAAATGTCGAACTTGATGTATAGTAAAATTTTATTTGATTTTTTCTGTGATGTGGATCTCCTGCACATGTGATTACGTAAGCAATTTATAATTAATTATTAAGTTATTCACAAACTTATTATCTCCTGTTTATATGGTAATTACAGAATGCTGTACGCATACATAATAAAAAAAATATTCGAATAATTCTAGCAAGGTAATGATGAACCAGTCTAAACTATAGGTTCCCTACTTAAATAGTTTTTCATATATACATACATATAATATATATTATAATTATTATTATACAATACTTACTATTAATTTAAGTAAACGCGTATACACTGCAGCTGAATTCGATTTACGACTGGCAATAGCTCTCATTGATTTCGTATGAAAAGTTTGGGAACGATCGGTCGATCTTGCAACTCGACGCGCGACGCGGTAGTCGCAGGGGATCTAAATTGAAAGTCACTTGAGAAATGATTTTCTGAGTTTATCGGCTTTCGTGATATCATCCAGCCACCTTTCTTCTGACGATTCTTCCTAAAATATGTTATAGGTAGGAAAAATATATCCTGCAGTTAGGGATCGCAGCGGCTGTGCGTAGGCCCTGTCGAGCACTGGAGCGCGAACAAATCTATTTGGAGAGAACTGAACCGTTACTTTTGCAATAACTCTAACCTTTTTTATGATCTATAAAAAATATATCATTATGCTCAAATACACGAGAACGTAATAATATTACGAACTTCGATGAAGATTTTAATATGTATACCTACCGGTAATAACTATACCTAGACGCATACTCGTAGCTTTATCGCTAGAACCTTTTACTACAATTTATTGTTAATACATAGATATTATAATATGCATTTTAGATCAGACATCAATAATTGAAATATCAATCAACACTTAGGTGAAAATCAATATAACTCCCATATATTTATTGATAATATAGGTTCTTTTTATTTCAATTTTCAAAGAGAGTTAAGTATATCTAGTTATCAAGTCGGCGTAGGTACGATAAACAATATTTTATGCACAAGTACAATAAAATTCTACGCTGTAGGTAGTACTTACATGTTTATAGCATGCCATTTTCTAACTCAATATTAGATAAGTAAAAATAATCACATATAAACTTTACCAATATTGGCTAAGTTTTAGAAAGTACATAAACGTTCACAGCATGTTTACTAAAATAAACTATACGCTTTACCTAATAATTATTGTTTCAACAGAAAATATGTCAAATTCAGTTGCTGAAAAATCTGCGAATGTAGATTATAAGTAGTTTTTAAATTTTATATTTATTACAATGCTATGTTATTTTTTCATATTTTAAATGTACCTACCTGTATTGCAGATACTTGGAGGCTGTATCAATAGCTAGCACCGTCTTAAAGAATATCATTATAATGTTTGATAAATGTGTATCCAGGTCAATGCCAAATCAACAGTAAGTGGACTATTTATTTATAGTCTAAGGTACGTCTTAAGAGTTCTTTTACCTTCATCTGTTATTTGATAATGACAACGTTTACATGTTAGGTAATATGTATATTTAGAAACCGCACATGGGTTGTCAAGCCAAATCCTAGTCAGCTGGCGTCCAAAAAGTTCAGAGTCCTCAATAGAGCAAAGTGATGATACTTCACTGCGAACTGCGACTTCTCTTATATAAGTCACAGGTTTACCAGCATACGGAGTATGCAGCCGATATGCATATGTTATACTGGTCTCATCTTTGGCCCTGACTAAAGATGAGACCAGTATAACATATGCTCCTGAGCTCCTTATTCCCAGCTCGATCCATTTAACTCGGTTCAGGGATGAATTATGAGAATTACCAATGTTCCGATTTCTCTGACAGTATCTAATCAGTTAACATGAGGCAAAACTTCGCAATGCTGTGTTTGTTCTAATGAATATACAACGGACTGTATTCTGAACAATTTTTCTACTTTATGTCTTCAGCTAGCAGCGATTTCATCCCCATACGCTAGGGAAATATAAACTATTGTAATATTTTCATAGGGTATAATTTATCTATACTCCGATGGTATAAAAAATATATATTATAGATATTATTTTCCAGCATCTAAATACTTTAAACAAAATTGAATGTTATGATTTTGTTTAAGAATGTCACCATTCTTATATCGGCCTCAATATGCTAAATTATGGTCTAAAATAAATTATTTCAGGTATATCTTCTAGTTTTAGCGATTTACTTTACTTTAAAATCTGTACATCTGTACGTAATACCGAGTTTTACACGATCAATTTTATTTAACCTTCCAAAACGACTCGACCGCGTATTACTCTCAGAAATTCATGCTTAGTGTGTACGCTACGGAAGGTTAACATTTTATATCTTTTATAACCTCATTATGTCTGTAACCCTGACGTTATAACCGTGTATCTACATAAAGGGTTCTAGTTCAGATTGAAGGTTAAACAAATGTTTTTATCATTTGTTTATTTACCTACATCCCAGCTGTATTGAAATAATTAATATTTTTTTCCAAAATATCCACTAGAATCTTAGTTAGGTACTTTAAAACTAAAAAAAAATTTTAGGAGTAATTGTATACACCTACATTAATTAGGCAATTCCAGTAATGAGTGAAAAAATGCGAGATGGAACAAGTCACTTACCATCATAGTTACCAGGGAGTATTGTGTCGAGTCAATTGTATATGGTACATTGCTATTAATGTCATAATCAGACCGATTTAGTAGGAATGTTCTATAGGAAGCTACTAAATTAGGGCTTTAATGTTATATATATTTTTGTACGTAAAATGATTATAGATTTTTTTCTTTTATGCAGATTTCTAACGAACAACATACAAAACTTTATTAACTATCCATCTAAAACAACAATTGGGTTTGCTCCAAAATTTACCAACAATCGGCGATTCTTTGCCAATTTGATTAGCACGGCAGCCTTCAAAGATATGGTGTCAAAAGACGAGGAAAAACTAAGAAATGACTTCATCAGAAAATTAAAATATTGTGATGAAAATATCATGGATCAAAACATCCTATTCGATTTCTACCAGCGTGAAGTCGATCAAACTAAAATGTGAATTTAACAATAAAAATGTGTGCTGATGAAAATTAAATATAATATTTCATTTAAAGCTTCTCTAATGGTGATCAATTGGTCAGAAGTTCGTAACGGTATTTAAGTTTCGCACTAAATATTTGTGATCTCACACATGATCATTGTAGTGGAATTAAACAAAATAATATAAATCAATTAAATAGTGAAATGGACTTCCTCAAAATGACACCTAATTCAATTAAAAAATTATAGTATTATCGGTGTTGAATTGCATACACATAACATACGCGTAAGGTCCGCTTGCTAAGGACAAAAATATATAGTTAGAATTTTTCCTCGCGTATGTATCATGTAATCACAAAACATTTATAAACAACTACCTACTCGTATTATATATTGTATTATATATAACCTTCCTCTAGAATCGCTCTATCTATTAAAAAAATGCATTAAAATCCGTTGCGTAGTTTTAAAGATTTAAGCATACATAGGGACAGACAGTGACAGCGACTTTATGCTATGTAATGATGATAAAAATACTAATTAACAGTAGTATTTAAAAAAAATGCCTAACCGTGATTATTTATTTAACTCAGTTTATCTAAATATAATAAACTGAATTCTAAAATTAATCTTCCGTAATTCATTTGCTAGTTACATTATCTAGCTACTTATTTCCATTTTTCAGTGCCTATGCAAATGGTCTCTTTTTTTAAATTTACTACTATTAACCATTAAGCGGCGCCCTGGTCGTTACTAAGCAATAGATAATTTGCTATGATATAATGACAAATTTTTAAAATTCTTTTAGGTATATTTTAAAAATAATAAAAGATATAATTTTGTCTATTTAATTACTTGAATTTCATTTTACCCCTTTGCACCATTATTTGCATATTCAATTAATTATTAGGTGTATTCAACACTGGCACATGTCTACTACAATTTAATTAAAATTAAATTAAATACTTAATTGTTATCTACCTACAATAATTTAAATTGGATACTCATAACATCGTTATGTTATTTTTAACTTTACAGAAGTATATATATATATATATATATATACCTACAAAAAGCAAACAACACACAGATTTATTATAAGTAATTATAAGTTACATAAACATGGAATAACAACTAAATATAAGTACATATTTCACTTAACAAAGAGAACCGTTTACTTGAATTAATTCAGAACGAACAAGTTAAAAGCAGTGAAATCTGGGATGAATAAGGGTAGACTCCTCTCACCAGATTACCTTTATTACCCACATATATATGGAACACAAGCATGGGAACATCATTTGTAATCTTATTATAAAGGGCGAACACGACCTTCCAAACATTAAATGGACTTCACGTCAACAATGCCCTATAATAGTGCCCGTAATTCACCCTCAATATATTATTACGCTTGCTTTTGGTAAATTCAGAATAAAATTAAAATAAACATTTAGTACATATGTACATACAATTCTATATCAAATATCTGAATTTAATTTTGTTTCAATACTTCAAAAAACTGACGCAACTTCTGTTTTTCAAACCTACGAACACAGATCTGATACATTAATTACATAGTACTGACAATCTAAATCACGTATTTTATTCTTATTTCTTTTATATTCTATTATTGATTCACTCAATTTATTATACATTATTTTTACTATCCTGTCCTAATGATGAGTATTTTTAACAATTAGCTTACATATTATCTACGGGTAAAATACGCTAGAAAGCATTCCACATTGACTATAGATAACACCTATAAGCCGTCTTAAAACCACAATTTGGTATGGTCAACCCTAAACGGCTGCTATACCCCAAACATAGGTATATGTAGAGAAACTGTGGATATCTGCCACGTGCGCAAATAAATGAGGGGTAAGCCACAGCCCACAAATGTAGCAGTGACCTCAACGCGCAGACCTTTGGTGCCCTTTACCTACGCGCTCGTTTGTAAAACCTTCCTAAATATATAGCTTTGTTTGAGTCCTATCTCGTTAAAATTTCTTTGGAATTACAATTCTCTTTGATATTGCTAATTCAAAGAAAGATATAACTGTTAAAAATAAAAAAAATACATATCATGATCAAGTTGTAGAATTGAGCACATCATAAATCAACAGTGCATATTCCTGATATAATTGCACTTTATGAATAATAAAAAAATATACTGTTGGGGTAGTTAGTCAGTTAATTTTGTGGTTATACCTAACACCTACAATCAATACCTACCACGTGCGCTGTAGCATGGTACGGGTGACAGTTATTAATGTTTCGTTTCACTCTTAAAAGTTGCCGCGATTTACAAATTATGACTTAGTATTTCAGCTGTACCACATTTGTAATGTATTAAATCGTGGTAATATTATAAATGTAAAATTAGTAACTGTCACCCGCATCATGCTACAGTATAAATATTTAGTCATTTTCTATTTCTGAGACATCGATAAAAACCAAATTATTTTGAGAGACCGGAGTTGACTTGCTCCTAACTAGGTTACATTCAAACATACTAACTATATATACGAGTACTAGTTCTCGACAAAATATGTTTGCTATGTGTAGTGGGTATGTTGTACATTCACATATAACTATTATTGTAGAACTTGAAGGTAGGTCTATTAGTTAAATACATCAGTTGTCATCCAAACGTTTGATTCGATACACATACAACATGGTGTCAGGTGTGAAAACTAATTTTAGTAAAGTTAAAAAATATTAATATTGTTTTGCTTATGGTCATCTTGTGTGAATAATGACAAGTGAAAAGATGAGTTCAAGGCACGATGATAGCGTATTTACGGCGATACAACAACCGTCACCGATGCAACAAGACGGGAATATGGCGACCAATTGGCGTGAATGGAAAATGGCATTCGATTGTTTCTTAATTGCTTCTGGAAAAGAATCCGCTTCGTCAAAGGAGAAGTGTGCACTTTTCATGCATGTTATTGGAAAATATGGAAGAGAAATTTTTGAAGAACTAGATATACCGGATATTGAATTTGATTATGAAAAATTATGCATTACATTTTGTGAACACTGCGACCCAAAGAAAAATGTTAATTACGAACGGCACATATTTTTCGAAACATATCAAGCTGAAGATAATTTTGATAAATTTATTGGTGCCTTAAAAATAAAAAGAAAGAATTGTGAGTTTGGATTATTAAAAAACAGTTTAATATTAACTCAGTTGATACGTGGAATTAAAGATGCTCAAATGAGAGAAAAACTGTTGGCAAAATCATCGATGTCCTTGGATGAGGCAATACAGTGGTGTCGTGCAGTGGAACGTGCTACTGAACAGGCAGCGGCGTGTTGCAGTCGACAACCGAACATCAGTGTGGAGCAGATGACGAGGCAAACGAGGACTACACCAGTGGTACAACCCAGGTGCTAATGCCAGGACTCGCGGCGGTGATGGTGCTGGCTACGTCGGGGAGGCACGCATTTGGACTACAACCGTAGTGGCGCAGCGGTGACAACGGAGCGGCTGGCCGCGGCCGGTATACAGGTTCACCTGTATGTACTAAATCTAATTTACTGCACAAGGTTAGTGATCGCTGTCCGGCTTTTTCAATGAGATGTTATCGTTGTGATAAAATCGGTCATTTCGCGAAATGTTGTAAAATAAAATTTACACATGAAGTGACAGAAGTAACTGACACCCCTGAGTACAAAGAGAATAATGAGTTGTTATTGTATAATATTAGTATAGACACTTTGTGTAAACAGTACGAGTCGTGGTATGAAAATGTTATAGTGAATGGTGTAAACTTACACTTTAAATTAAATAGTGGCGCCGATGCGTCTGTCATGTCTTTATTTTCTTATAATAATGCAGGATTTAAGGAATGTCAACTTAGTAAGTGTTGAATATATCTATGGCCATACCATAAATATTTTTTTTTTTCCCATATTCGTCCATCTCCTTTTCCATACCATAAATAAAGAAAAGTAAGGCGATGACAGGTGAACTGTCAAAATAGCGAGCGAAGAAAAGTCATTCAGAAAGTGATAGACACGTGCTCAAATGATTCATATATCTATAATTAATATTGTTAGTTGATTAAGATTCTATAAATAAACATTTTATTAATACAGAAGGCTTTGATTTAAAACATGGTGGCAGCGGAAATTTGAGCACAATGGACACATCTCTAGCAAATATAGTTGAACAACAAACTGTGCTCTTGAGGTCTATGCAGGAACAAATCGCAAGACTCATACAAAATCCGCAACCGGGACCGGCGCAAAATATAAATGTACCATGGCCATCACCAATAAAAACAAATATAGATCCTGAAGATGCATTCAAAACTTTTTATTCGTCATGGAAAAACTATTGTCGCGCTACACAAATGGAGGAATGGTCGGCCGACCAAGAACCAAGAAAAGTTAGTATATTATTTAGTGCCATAGGTGAGGAAGCTTTAAAAAAATATGGTAATTTCGGAATTACAGACATAGACAAACAAACAAAAACGGCTGAAGATATACTACATAGCATAAGCTCAAAAATGGTACCTAAAAAAAACATCATATACAATAGATATATATTTTTAAGCAGAGAACAAATGCAGTATGAAAATTTTGAAGTATTCCATGCAGATTTATTAAAATTAATTGAAGATTGCGACTATAAAACATTTAAAGAGGAAATGTTAAGAGATAAAATTGTTTTAGGATTAAGAGACATATCATTAAAAAAAGAATTGTTAAAGAGAGATAACTTAACATTAAAAGAAACTATAAACTTATGCCGTGCAGCTGAAGCCACTGATAGACAAATGAAAGATCTGTCTGTGTCATCTACTTCAGAAATTAAAAAAGTAGAAGAAAAAAAGATTAAAAAAGGCAAATGTAAATTTTGTGGAAATATTCATATATATAAAAAGGAATTATGCCCAGCCTGGGGCAAACAATGTGAAAATTGTAAGGGCAGAAACCATTTGGATAAAGTGTGTAAAAAAAAGAAATCAATAAAGATGGTGAAGAATGTGACTGACAATGATATCAGTGATCTGACTGATTCGGATACAGATATTGAGTATATTATTAATAAAATTACAAATAATACACATAAAAGTGCAACAAAATGTGTACTAAATTATTTAGTCAATAATAAATGGAAAACAACAGAATGCCTCCTGGATACAGCTGCTGATGAGTGTCTTATTGGTCTTCAAAATGCCCAACAAATGTTTGGCAAAGACTATATTAAACAAAAGATACGACCAACTAAGAAACATCTGTTCAGTTTTGGTGGACACCATATTACTGTGCATGGGGAAATAGATATTATGCTAAAAACACAAACTAATAAAAACAATTACTCTCTAACATTCCAAGTTGTAGAAGATAATCATATTCCTCTATTGTCATGTAAGGCTTGCATCCACATGGGCATTGTAAAATTTTGCAAGGAAGTTATAAGTCACTCCCATGACATAGAAGAAACAAACAAAATATTAAATATATATGGATCACTATTTGAAGGCAGAGGGAGTTTTTCAGGTGAAATTGATCTAGAAATTGATCATGCAGTACCACCAGTAATTCAGAAGGCTCGACGTGTCCCTATAGCACTGCGACCAATGTTGAAGGAGGAATTGAGAAGATTAGAGGAGGAGGGTGTAATCACTAAAGAAGATAATCACACAGAGTGGGTAAGCAATATTTTAATCATTAAAAAGAAAGACAATTTTAGAATATGCCTAGATCCCATTCCATTGAATAGGGCTATACAAAGACCTAATTATCAGTTCACTACAATTGAAGAAATATTACCAGAACTAGGAAAAGCTAAAGTGTTCTCTACCTTAGACATTAAAAAGGGATTTTGGCATTTAAAGCTATCTGAAAAAAGCAGCAGGCTTACTACATTCTGGACTCCCTTCGGTAAGTACCGTTGGAAGGTTCTCCCCTTTGGTATTGCTTCAGCACCAGATCATTTTCAAATAAAAATGAGTGAAATGATTCAAGGATTAAATGGAGTAGAAGCGCTAGTAGATGACTTGCTTGTGTATGGAGTTGGAGATACAATGGCTGAAGCTATCATAGATCATAATAAAAACTTGAAACAGTTATTTGACAGATTAGTTAAATTCAATTGTAAACTAAACAAAGCTAAAACCAAACTTCTTCAGACATCTGTAAAATATTATGGTCATATATTCACTAATAAAGGTCTTCAACCAGATCCATCTAAAATTGAATCAATCACAAACATACCAATACCAAAAAACAAAAAAGAGTTACAAAGGTTTCTGGGTGTTGTGACATATCTTAGTAGATTTATCCCTAATCTGAGTGGTGAATCATTATATCTAAGACACTTGACACATGAAAAAACAATTTGGATATGGCATAAAAAAGCCCAAAAAGAGTTTGACAAACTGAAGTCTATAATATGTAACTTAAAAACATTGAAATATTATAACAAAAATGAACCACTTGTCATTGAATGTGATTCCAGTGAAGGAGCTCTGGGTGTGGCATTGTTCCAGCAAAATCAACCAGTTGCATATGCATCACGATGTTTGACACCCACTGAAAGGAAATATGCACAAATTGAAAAGGAACTCCTCGCAGTGGTTTTCGCCTGCACAAGGTTTGATCAGTTAGTTATTGGCAACAAAAAAACAATTATTAAGACAGATCATAAACCATTATTAAACATTTTCAAAAGTCTCTTCTTCATGCTCCAAAAAGACTTCAATCAATGCTTTTAATGTTACAAAGATATAGTCTAGAACTGCAATTTGTATCAAAGAAAACATTATGGCAGATGCATTATCTCGATTTTATTTAGATTGTAAAGATATTGATAAATCAAAAAATATGAAAATATTTAAAATTATAGCAAAAATAAATCCTTTGGAAAACTTACCCATATCAGACAGCTGTGTTCAAGAAATTGAGAATGCAACATTGAACGATCATAACATGACAGTCCTAAAGAAGTATTTATTACAGGGATGGCCAAAATATTTGAAAGATATTCCCGATGCTATTAAATCATTCTACAACTTAAAAAGTGAGTTAACTCTTTACCACGGTCTTATATTAAAAAACCAGGCTATAGTGATACCTGAAAGTTTAAGAGAAAAAATGTTAAATAAACTGCATAAGGCACATTCAGGAATCGAAAATACCCTAAAGCTAGCCCGAGAAGCAATTTTTTGGCCATCTATGTCCAATGACATTAAGGACCTAATTAAAGGTTGCACATCATGTATAAAACATCAACCAAGTCAACAAAAATTTACTATGCAAAGTCACAAAATACCTGAATATCCATTCCAAATAATATCTATGGATGTTTTCTTCTTCAATGAAAATGGAAAACAGTCAAAATATTTAATAACGGTTGATCACTACTCGGATTTTTTTGAAATTGATAAGCTTAAAGATTTATCATCTAAACCAGTAATAGAAGCCTGTAAAAGAAATTTTTCACGTCACGGTGTGCCAGAAATAGTAATTACGGACGGTGGAACTAATTTCATCAATCAAGAATTTTCAGCTTTTAGTAAAAAATGGAATTTTATACAAGTAACATCTTCTCCCCATCACCCTCAAGGAAATGGTAAAGCTGAAGCAACAGTGAAAATAGCAAAAAAACTGCTATTGAAAGCTACAGAAAGCGGAGAAGATTTCTGGTCAAGTCTACATTGCTTAAGAAATACTCCTAACAAAATAAACTCTAGTCCTGTACAAAGATTATTTTCACGTAGAACAAGAGGTTTTTTACCAGTTATTAAAGATTTGCTAAAACCAAATGTAATCAAAAATGTAGCAGAAACTATTAAGAGTAACAAGGAAATGATCAAATACTCTCATGATAAAAAAGCAAAAAAAGCAACTACATTAGAAATAGGACAACCCGTAGTAGTTCAGATTCAACCATCTTCAAATAAATCTTGGACTCCAGGAATAATTGCAGATATTATTTCAGATCGATCATATCTTGTTGATATAAATGGGACAACTTACAGAAGAGACTTAATACACATACGTCCATTTTTACCAAATTCATTAGATAAACCCCATAAGCAAGATATCACTGATATGACTACAAATATTCAAGAAAATATCATTTTAGAAGACGTGCAAAACATTGGCGAAAATATCGTTTCTTCAGAAGCTATGGTGCTTTCATCACCAGTTGCTGATCCTTCAATAGATTACTTTAGTTCTCAAGATGAATTGTTGTCTCCTCAACCAACGACCAATTCTCCTATAAAGAAAACAACTACCCCTGCAGACAACAAACCAAGCAGACCTAAAAGAGAAACAAGAAAACCAACATATCTAAATGAATATGTTTGCTAGCCTTTTAATCAGTTATCCTTATGTAGAGGGTAAAGTTTAAATGCTTATTTTTAAGTTATATTGTCTAATATTGTAAATTTGTAATACTTCTATTCAGTTGGAATATTTTACTCAGTTTTGTTGCTGCATCGTAATAGTTCTTTATTTTTGTAAAAAGACAACGTGTTGAATATATCTATGGCCATACCATAAATAAAGAAAAGTAAGGCGATGACAGGTGAACTGTCAAAATAGCGAGCGAAGAAAAGTCATTCAGAAAGTGATAGACACGTGCTCAAATGATTCATATATCTATAATTAATATTGTTAGTTGATTAAGATTCTATAAATAAACATTTTATTAATACAGAAGGCTTTGATTTAAAACAGTAAGTGTGCCACAGTATTAAGAGAAATAAGCAAAAATAAATTGCCCGTGATTGGTTACTTCGATGCTATGATACAATATAAACAACGTTTGGATGACAACTGATTTATTTAACTAATAGACCTACCTTCAAGTTCTACAATAATAGTTATATGTGAATGTACAACATACCCACTACATCTTCCCTCTACAATAATAAAGTTATATTCACTAGACGCGAGTAAGGTCACCCGAACGATTTGTTTGTCAATAGAAATATACAAGATGCTAATAATAAGTAATAATACATACATATACCTTCAACATATTAGGTAGCCCTAATTATGAATACTGATTCATCTGTGTGCATACAGTATATTATCGTATAATAAAACAAAAAAAAAGGAAAGCAAGTGTTGATTATAATGTGTTGCATGCATCAATTCAAATTAATTAAATTCATACATATTGTTATTTCATCAATGCTTAGTCTAATATTATAGTTATACTACAGCTCATTGTTTACAGTTGATTCTAAAACATGTTTAATAACTATTTGATTTTAAAATAATAAGATTGTAATAAAAATATGGGATAGTTAATAGTTTGTATGTTTTATAAATATTTGTAGCCACACTGTATACAGTGTACTCCTAATTTACATAAAAAAAAAAGATGTCTAGTGAATATAAATTTATTATTGTAGAGGGAAGTTGTAGTGGGTATGTTGTACATTCACAAATAACTATTATTGTAGAACTTGAAGATAGGTCTATTAGTTAAATATATCAGTTGTCATCCAAACGTTGTTTGATTCGATACACATACAACACTATGTATTTGCTAATTACAAAAAAAAATGTATTTATATCAGTTGTCTAGTACCCATAACACAAGCAACTCTGATTATCTTGGGACTAGACGCTGTGTTAATTTCCAGTTGGTATTATTATTAAATATTATTATTGTTAATATTATGATTATTATTAAATGTGGTTTCATTAGTATGTCGACAGTTGGCAATGCTTTAGACTATCTTATATTGAATAATAATCGTAAAGGGTGGGGTAGGAAATTGTTAGTAGGTACTGGGAACTGGTCGCCCCATTAATAGCAATATACTATATCAGGTTAACCTCCGCGGGTGGCCATCCACGAAGCCTTGTGGTTAATTCTTGATAAATTTATTATGAAGAGCAAACTCATCTGACTTCATTCTAAAACAAAATATCTTTCACTGGTAACAACCCACGTAGGTAGGTATTATTACAGATAGCACAAGCGGGCGCACCATGTCATCATAAAAAACAGACGTTAAGATACCTATATATTTTTTTTATATTATAATTTCATACTTGCATAGTCTATTGTACAACTTTTTAAATCAGCTGAATGTTTTTATTGATTGTAAACTACAGTATAATATAATTAATTATAGCTAATTTCGAGTCTATTTATAAAAAAATTTGGATTAATGTCAACGTTGTTAATTACCTTGTTAAGATAATGGACTAGTAAAGTACATTATAATGATTTAATAAACTTGGCTATCTAATTACATTCTCAAATTCTTGATACTGGTAATAGGTGGAGATCGATGAATACTTGATTCGTGTTAAGTATAAGTACGTATCTATGTATACCTAACTATCTCAAACTTGTTCATGTTTACTTATAGGTGACGCCTGTCGCATAGTGGTATCAAACATGATACCACTTATCAGTGTATTTTAGTGGTTCGTGACATTCAAACATTCGTTATTGACGGCTCGAGTGTTTAATTTTTACAGCCTCAATAACATGAATTCATCAGAGAAATATAATTGTGTCATACAAACATTAGATGGACCAGTTCGTGGTTTTATGGACGATACAGATGAACAAATTTGTTATAAATTTAAAGGGATACCGTACGGAAAACCTCCTCTAGGGTCATTACGATTTCTGGTAAGTCGATTTATTTATAAATTGTATTTAAAATATTTATCAAAGAAATTAATGCGCTTGCCTAGTTACACTTAAATGATTAGTTTTCATTTAAACCAATACATACGTTTGGGTTAGTTATTAGGTATTTTCAGACTAACAGATGACTATATAAATCATACTATCGTTCTATTTTATCGCATCTGATATAGCTAATCATGTAAATATAATTTAATACATTACCGATAGACTTCTTGAATAGTATAACGTGCGCCTCTATTTAAAATTTGCATAATTTTTATAGTTTATCGTCATGACATGACATATTTTTTTACGTTTATTTATTTGAAAACTTAAATAAGCGATGAAATAAATATTTACGTACATACATCACGTACATTTAAAGTAGGGCATAAATATATGAATGATATAGAAATAAAAAAAAAGGTCCCTACTTCAGTCTCTGCTATTTCAGTCACCAACAACTATGATTCTACCGTTTCCCTCTCTTACGAAACGCTGGCTGCAAAGTTCGTAATAAACGTGTCTTTTTTTTATGGATGATAACGGAATGGTGCACCCGTCTGCGCTAATGGGGCACCAATGTTAGGTGATAAGATGCGCATGAGGTCAGGTCAGTTAACCCGGCGTCGTGACAAATTCACCAAAAATTTATCACAATGGTTACCAGGAAGAACCGCGTGGAGGTCAACCTGACATGGTACATTGTTAGCAATAAGATCATCTGTCCACATTACTAAGAATTTCCTTTCGCCCCTGAATGGGTATTACCCTCTTTATGCTTCCAATTACAAAGATTTCATCATCCAATGGTGCCCCACCAACGGAAATATACCGTTAGCTACCATTTAATGCGTTTCGTCAATTAAAAACAAACGATGCAATCTTGTCAGTTATCATAGGCCAGTATAGGTATATATATTACACTGAGAATTATGAAACAAACTACAAACAATAGAAGCTACAGTCCGTAATCAGAGTTTGTAATGTACTAAATATGAAGTTATACTGAGACTGCAATGGATGTCCCAAATTATATTAATATATTTTTTTAAAATGCAACTAGAACAACCTTATACCACCAATATAACAATGTTATTATGTGGTCTAATATCTTTGGATATTTACCCAAAACTATACTTAGTAGGTACTTTCGTACTAGGACTTTTGCTAAATCTTATGTTCTCACAATTTTTATTAGTTAAGTTCTATTATTATATTTTCTATTTTAAAAGTCTTGATGATGGATATATATTTTTTTATTTGATAAAAATCCTGTCTACCTGCACTGCCTAACTCCTACTCATTAAAAACAGCAAACTTATCCCCACGAAGTGCCTAGTATTAAAGTCACGAGAGCGCCAAATGCAGGCAGGTTTATTAAACTTATAATAAATCCGCATTATTACAAGTTTAATAAACCTGCCTACATTTACTAATTAAGATGATAATTTCAGCCGCCAGTACCTAATGATCCATGGACAGAAGAGATTGACTGTACACAAGAAACACCAGTACCACTCTTTTCCTGCGAAGACGGCAAAATGGGATCAGAAGATTGTCTCTATATCGAGATATCGACACCAAATCTAAAACCTTCCAAACCCTTACCAGTTATATTCTGGATTAATAGCGTTATCTTTTCACATTGGATAATTGATTTCTGCGATTCTGCCACAATTACCAATCATGGTGTAGTGTTCGTAACATGCAGTTTTCGAATTGGTCCTTTTGGATTTCTTTCTTTTAATGATTGCACAGCACCTGGTAACTGTGGCCTAAAAGATATAGTTCTAGCATTAAAATGGGTGCAAATGAACATTAGTCGTTTTGGAGGTGATCCTGAGAATATAACACTTTGTGGAAGTAACAGTGGAGGATCCATAGTACATCTCATGATGTTGTCCCCTATGGCGAAAGGTTTATTTCATAAGGCTATAATTCAAAGTGCTAGTGCTCTGAATAACTGGTCTTTGTCACTAAACCCATCTTTGACGGCAACTGAGCTTTGTCAGCAATTAGGAATAACAAAAATAGAAAGACATGAAATTATTGAAGAATTAAGATGTTTACCTGCCCATGACATTATAAATGCATTTAATAATCTAAATTGTCGTTTAAACGATACACCCCATAATGATATTTTCGATGCTGTTTTCAAACCATGCATAGAAGATGAATTTGAAGGCCAAGCAGCATTTCTTACCAGAACTCCGCTCATAATTATAAAATCAGGAAACTTCAACAAAGTGCCTTTTATAATTGGAAGTAATAACACGGAAGCTTCTATATTAGACCACATTAAATGGGATTATTACAAAAGTAATCTAGAAAAACTCCAAGAGAATGCTGGATTTCTAGTGCCGAGATCCCTATGTGTTGAAGAAAGTAAATCAAAACTTGTTGGGGAACAGATTTTAAAGTTTTATTTAGGAGATTTTGAAAGTCTCACAGAAAAAACTAAAAAACAGTATCACCAAATTATGAGTGATTACTATTTCCTCTATTACTTAAATAAAACTGTACGATTACATAGTGAATATTCGCCCGAATTCCCAATATTTTACTATATACTTAATTGCACTGGCGAATGGGAAGTTCCGGAGAAGTTAGAAATACTAAATTTATCTGGACATTTCACTGAACTTGGATTTATATTTCAAATCAAATTTGATTCCAAAAAATGTAAAGGAAGTCGCGATTCTCAAATCACTAGAAGCAGAATGGTCAAAATGTGGACTAATTTTGCTAAACATGGGTAAGTTTCACTATATTTAAATAAAGAAATATACCTATCATCATATAAATTAGTACAACTTAGGTAAAACAGTTTTTATTGTGTTTTTGCTGGGTAAGTATAGAAACCATAGACACTCGTTACCATTTACACTGTCTCAAGACAAATAATGTATGAGTAACTAATTTCGCAAGTTTAACGCGAATAAATAAATAATTACTATCGCTAGCGATTAATTTTGACACTGAACAACTAAAATGCTGACTGAACAACGCAAATGATCATTTCTAAATAATTCATACTGATATAATTTGTTATTGTGATTTATTATCATTTCAGAAATCCAACTCCTGACCAGGACGATCCATTGTTACAAGTCACATGGGACCCAGTTGAAAATAAGGATCAATTACATTATATTAATATAGGTACAGATATAACAAAAGGTAGAAATCCATTCTACGAAAGAATGTCATTTTGGGATAAATTCTACAAAGATAATGTGTTTTTAAAAGCTAACGCATATTTTAATGGTATGGGCATAGCATGGTAGGAGAATCAATTTGCTGTCTAATAGACCAGGTCGACATGCTGGTTCAAATTATTATTCCAATATAGAAAGCAAGTGAGCGATTCAATTATGATGAGCGAACATTTGACCGGTTTCTTGCAAAATTAACGGGAAAAAAAAATATAGCTCTGTAGATACATACAAAGACAGAGCAATTATTTTTTCGCACACTGGATCATTCTACCGACTCATGAATCGACAAATTGTTAAAGTTAATGTAATTTGGACCACAATCGAAACGAAGACTCGTGATTCGACTGACATAAATCTATTTAGATGTGAAAATGACTTCGCAAGCAGAACTGAATCATATACAAAATAAATAAATTGTTAATGTAAAGAAGGTATGTACAATCACGAACACAATTAAAATATGTATAAAATCATCATACTATTATACACTATTTTTACTTAGTAGAGAATCTATATAATAAATCATACATTTCTCATCTACTTTCAAGTAAATTTTTAAACACGACTGAATATTACGACTGAATTTGAGTTATATTAACTATAGGTTTTCTTATATTTTAATACTTTTGTACTTTGGCACAAGTTTTATTTGATATCATTAGATTATAATATATTGTATATATATAATATTTAGAATTTTAAATCTCAAAACTGAAATTTATCGTTACAAATCAAAATACGTGTACCTACAACTACTAAAACTACACTATGACCAATAAGATCTTGACATATTGATTATAAACAAAATACATGTTTTCAAATATATAACGTTTAGGTATATATATATTACATTTTATGTGGAAACGTCAAGCGGTTTGCTTGGGTGAGGTCGGTACAGGGTAAAGCTATTTTCAATTACGAAACGGCACATTTACGCTTGTTAACAGTATATTTTATTTATTTACTAGCGAATTTACAAACGTATCTAACAGAAAAGCATAACTCATCCAGGGTCCAATTATGTTTTCAAATCATTCAGGAATCCATTGAAATAAATAAACAATATTTCATCAAAATGCGTTTAGGTATATATATATATATATAAATAGCTGTTCCCGCGACTTCACCCACGTGGAATTTTATTTTATTTTGCCTAAATAAAAGTAGCCTAAGTTACTCCCTATTACATCAGCTACCAGCCAAAAAAAGTCCCGTCAAAATCGGTCCAGTCATTTCAGAGATTGGCCTGAACAAACAGACCGACAAACAAAAATTGTAAAAAATGTTTTTTGGTGTATGTACCGCATTTACGTTCAAATGCATGTAGTAATAAACGATGATTCTAATATTACAAACAGACACTCCAATTTTATTTATATGTACCTATAGATGTATAGATATAGATAATTGACGTATATACCTACATAACGCAACGAACTGTGAAAACTACGTAAAGAAATAAATCGGTATTCTGACTCGCTAATAGAGGATTCTTTATTTTAAATAAATCCATTCAAAAATGCGTAAGCTTTAACATATAAAGAAAATTTATTGAAATTATCAATAAATTTTGTTTATATATTATACATAGTCTTGCCATGTATATTACCTGTATTTTTTTATTGCATAAGTTACTTTTAGTACAGTGTTTGTATAAATATTAAAATTAGATAAAGCTTATTCAAAATGTTTCCCATTGGCCATACAGTTCATTAAACTTTGTTATAACTAGCCGTTAACAAGAGAAGTTCGAATTCTTTCCACGGGAAAATTGTTGCCAATCTTAAGGATCGCTTGGAGTCTCTCCAAATTATCATAGGGTTTAGAGCAAGCCATACTCTCTAAAACTGGTTATACTAGATAACCAGTAGTAGATTACGGTCAGTCATCAGCTTTGATGAAGTTCGGAGCGCTCGTTTCCAACCAAGCTTGGGCGGATAGAACTTTATGACCTGGCGCTGAGTGTTGCTGAAAGGTCATTCTTGGTTATTAAATATGGTGTTATTTAGGGGCTTAACAACCTTCTCTAGGATCTAGGATGGTATCTTGATACACTTGGGCCGATGTTTTGAAAAATATAACCCAGTCACTCCTTCATAACAATATATGCATAGCATAGCTTTGTTAAAATATTGCTCAATTGTAAAAACATTTTCACCTGTAAAAAAAACTGTAAGCACCATACCGCTTAAATAGTTGTTTTGGTTTTACCATCCTATTCTTTTTTAAATAATCAGTTAAATAATGACCAGTGCATCTCTTAAAGGAAGGCGTAAGACCTCTTTTAAAATAAACGATATAGTTCTAGGAGCTATCTTCATCTCGCGATATAGAATTTTTCCTTTCTAACAGGATTTCTTAGACTTTTTTCCTTTACTGCTTTGATTGCCATTCGTACGAACACTGCGTGAACGGCCACAAACAGAAGTTTTATTGTACCTATCAATAGCCCAGTACACAAAATACCAAGCGGATGGAAGTTCAAAAATTGTATTTGACTTCATACCTTCATGTATAATACAATCCCAATAATTCGGTTCTCTCTATCACCCCACTTCATTTTCATATAACATATTTATTTGGCACCTGATTGCCGCGAAAATAAGATTGAAAGTGAAACACAACACAACAGTGGCACATTCCAAATTCAAATTTTATACTTTATTTATTTAAATTGTATCAGTATTTATGGCCAGACTGTAGTTTACTTCCATTCTAAAATTAACTGTAAGCTATAAAAATGATATTTATTATAATAATAACAAGTACTGCGTATATAGACATAGGCTAAATAGAAAAATAGGTTCAGTCTCAAAATTGATTGTGCAATAACATCGAACGTTCGAAGTGAGTTATTTTTAAAATGGAGATGATGAAATGCAGATCAAACAAAAGACAGTAAAGTGTTGGTACCAATGTGTAATATGACCAATAGAAATAATAACTTTACGCAAGGCAATATATATGTTTTTAGATAACAAATATTGACATAAAGCCAAACAAAATACATATATTTCAACTACAAAAGAAATTAACTAGATACACTGTTATCTACAATAGCAAAGAAATATTGCAAGTTTTTCATTAATATTACATACACATAGTAGTATACTCTATACAGAAAAAGTGCAAACAATTATAAAATTACCTTCCAGTTGAGTGTTTTTTAAAAACTTTATTGGTATATACATTTCTACTTTACAGATCTGTAAAGTAATTTAAACTTATGCATATACAAGCTGTAACCGAAATAATGCGCAACATTTTCGGAGGTCTAATTGTAGGTGATAAGGATCTCATCTATTAAAAAAAGCATAAAAACATTACAGTGGGTTACGTAGCATTTAAAAATAATTGTCATTAATTACCTATATTCTGTGTTTTATATAATGACATTTCATACTGAATAAATTTATTAGACAAAGACGTAACTGAACATTTTCTTAGTAATGAATGTGTAGTATAACAAAATAATACAAGAGAATTAGGCAGAATCTAATTTTCCGTCACACATTCATAACTTTAACATGCTTTGGACTATAAAACAAGCTATTACTTTGTCAAACCAAAGTAACATACATAAGTAGTAAGTACCAACTAAAGTATGGTACTATAAAAATAAAATTTACATGAGTGAGAAGTACTTTATAATCTCTAATGCAAGGATGGAATTGTAAAAGTAAATTTGCTGATTGCAAAAAATAACCAACATATAACGTTAATAAAATTATAAAATTAAAACAATTTCTAAACTAATATTACAAAAAGAAAAGGTTTAACTTACAAAATTATTAACACATTTTAAAAATGTGTTCAAATATATAAAGCAGATTGTAACCACTAAACTGGCCTGAATTTTAATAAATAAAATTGAGATCCCTACAATAATTGCACACGTGCAAAAACGAAATGAGTCGCTAGTTTTACAAAAAGGTTATACATGATCTACTCGTCTATATCAGAAATGATTGATTAATGATTTACTAGGTTATCTGCATTTACTGCTTAGTTTGCAGATCGCCTTTTGTATATATACATCTTCATATATATATGACATATACGAAATTTAATATATTACAAATAATTTTAATGACAATAAATGTCACAGGGCTAAATATGTATACATAATATTCCCGAATATTCCAAAGTAACATTTGGCTGTCAAACAATACCTACAATGTGCAACAAATCTTTGTCTGCAATAACACATTGCTTTGTTTCAATAGTAGTTTTCATTATCTAAATTAAGAGTTGTTATGACTAGTCCATTTACATACTTCGTTATTGTGAGTCTCTAATTTTAATACAAAATTTAAATAGATAGGTATATTAATTTATGTTATGCTTGTAAATAGTAGTAGGACATTTAATGTACATAATACAGTGTACTTGCCGTTTATTAAAAAACTTAAACAGATCTCGAACTAATAAGCGTTACTTAGCTAAATTTAGAAATCAACAACCTGTACAGCACTTTTTAAGTGTCAATGATAATAAACATTTTAATTACAAATATTACATACTAGCTTTAAGTTACAAAGGTCTCAATAAAGCATTAATGTAGGAATAAATTGATTATGTAAAATATATATTGAACTGATCCACAAAGTAAAACCAGTTGAATATTCAGGTAACGAAACATAAATTCTTCATGTTACTGTGTTATAAGCCACTTAACCAAGCAGAAAAGTAAGGGGACATTACTCATCACTATAGCGCGGGCACAGGCCTCAATTAGAACTGGAAACCACCCATAGGCACCGACTGATCAGCGCTGAATTGATATTGATCGGTGGTTGAGGAGACTGTAGGTGCTAACCGACCGTCTTCCTCTTCCGATCCGAAGTAGTTCTCAATTATCTCGAACGATTTTTGATATATATCAAGATTTTCGTGCGATTGTAAAAATTCTATTTTGTCATAAAATTTAAAATTAGCACATCTTTTTAATTTGTACATAATTTAAAAAGTTTAAACAAATATATTTTTTTATATTAAATATTACGAAAGCCTAAAAACAGACAAAATTACATACAGTACATGTTTATTTATATAATTAAGTATATTATTATATATATCTGTAGGGGACAGTTTACACACGACACTAAGACCCCAACGGCCTTATTACAAAAAGATAAACCTGGTTTAGCACTAGTAATAAACCATTCACCAATGTATTCCTTATTACAAAATGAAGTTTCGAATCGTGATTCGTCTATGGTCTAAAGTTAGACCTGCGATGCCCCTAGTTTAACAGTGGTCTAAATGCAAAAAGTCAAACTCCATTTTAAAAATTGTATTGTAAGTTGTTGCTTTTTGGAAAATATTTTAACTAAATTAAAAATATTGAAAGCTAATTTTACGATAATAAAAATATATAAAAGACGTTATTTGTTATTTTTTCACTCATTTGACTTTGAAATAGTGACCATTCGAATCGATCCAATAAAAATATCCCGCCGTTCCTTTTCTCCGTATAGGACTCCTACTTGTAATTTAAAACTGATTTTCAGCCTAATAGTACATTAACAAATATTTATATATTAATGAAATAGTTATAATGACGACATAGATGAATAGAAATAAATTTATTTTTAGTTTATACATATTTATTTGAAGTAATATTGTTTTTGATCTTTTCAGTTTTCTGGTAAAACGGAACGTAATTGTACGCTAACAGACATTAGTGACTGATTTCTGTATGGAATACATAATGAACGATTTAACTGTAGTACTAAGTAGTCCTCTGTTAGATCTGGATTCGTAATAATGGAATAAGCCTATATTCCAAGTATTAACTTTAGGAATGGTTTAAACCACGACCATTTAGACCACGTTTCGTCCGAGTTTTAACAGATTTTTTGTAATAAGACCGCAAAGGTTGTAAGATTGAATCCAGTTGCCAAAAAAGATCTTTGTTTCAAATTACATTTCTGACTCACTATCTGGTCATACTTAACACTGATAACAAAATTAATTCCAAATACGGCGGCGTTTTGCACGGTATCTATAGCAGAAAAGAAAATTTAATTTGTAGGTTAGATTAATATTATTAATGATTATAAATAGTTTGTATAAAATATGCTTTTAATTCAAAATTATTAACCTTATTTTTTCATTAGAATAGGACTCTTTATTTTATTTTATTAAATGTCTATTAATAAAATTAAAATAAAAGAACAAGTGAACAGTATATTTTGTAATTTTTGAACGCAATATATCACTAAAGGTATAATATCTAATTACTTTTAAAGATTTACAATATTCCGCCGCAACTTCATAGTAGTGTTTTATCGATAGAAATGATTTATGTTGCGGTAACCTTACTTGATCGCATTTTTTTAAATGATTTCATATTTCAACAGTCATATGTTACATAATTGCCCATAAATCCAAATACGGCGGCGTTTTGCACGGTATATAAATTGTTAGAGATTCAACATGGATAATTTGTAATAACACTACAAATGTAGTCAAAAGACAAATCATAAAACTTGTATCTTACTGTAAACTTATACTTACCAAAGCATTCCTCGATAAGTGCCGCGTATGGATTGTCATGTTGATCCGATGGCTGACCAGCTCTTAATATATTATCTAAGCCATTGAGAGCAACTTGAACCGTTTTCGCATCGGTTAGAGTTAATAAATCACACAAAGGTGGTATGCAACCTTGCTCAACTAAATATCTAAAAAAAAAATCTATTTAGCAATATGGTGATTGTTAAGGATGAACTAATATATTATACATATATACATAATCCTAAATACAACTTATACGACAAAAAGATGATTATTTTACCATTTATCTCAGTAATCATGTGATATTATGCATTGGTCTTAAATGGCAATTAGGTACAATTATTATTTTAAAATAACTTTACCGTAATTTACTAACTATTCCATTGTTTTAAGATGATATATATAACATTAAATTACCTTAAGTCAATAATTTTAAGTCAAAAGTATAAAATAACTTACCTAATTTGATCTTGGGTTCCTCCACTGGTAGCATTAGTTATCGCCCATGCAGCTTCTTTTCTCGTTTTGAATTCAGCTTGTTTCAAAATTTCAATTAAGGCTGGAAATATATTAGCCTCTAACACAGCCTGAAAAAAAAAACACAAATGCGACGATACTACCACAAGATATATCATTACAAATCCAATTATTGAGACAATTTACAACTTTAATCTTTACTAAATGACAACCATTACGAAATAAATATGTAAGCTAGACGGTAATAAACTTTACAAAATATATATATTAAAAGTCGGTCCAGAATTATAGAAAGTAAGTACTACATGTAATACATAAAAAAGTGGCTCCTCTTGTAAAAATAGATACCTGTATTTGCACAGCATTGCCTGCCGTGATATTGGAAATCGTCCAGCACGCTTCCTTCCGATGCGCTTCAATGCTAGATCGGAGCAGCGTGTGTAAGTTGGGCAATGGGTTGCAATTCAACACCGCTTGTGTCTGTGCATCATTGCCGGTCACTATGTTGCCAACGGCGCGTAATGCAGCCGATACTACCGTTGACTTGTTATGCCTGAGAATTAAAAACTTAAAAACATGAGATATAAAAATATTATTATACAATAGTTTAAACTTTAATCTAAGAAATACTCATACCTATTTCCTAAATATAAAAGTATTCATTATAATTTTGTAAAAAGTATATTGGACTAATGAAACAAATATAATGCTATGAAAACTTAGCATTGCCAAAGTAGGACTTTAGGTAGGTAATGCTGTAATTTTACAAGCTATTAAATCTTAGTGCATTCTATAAAACTATTTATGCTTTTGCTCAGATTATTATTGCTTCCATTTATAGTTGACTTCAAGTAATATAAATTCAATGAAGTTTCTTTCTTTATAAGTCTTATTATTTTATTACTTATTACGTTATTGCGAGGCTGAATTGTAATATGCCGGTTTACTATATTTTAATCTCCCCTTACAAACATCGTCAACAAAAATCGATATGTAAATTTTGAACAAAGCATTTAAATTATTAGTATTTTAAAAAATATGGATAGGACATATTTTTGAATATTTATTAGTATTTAAACTGTTTATTACAAAAAATCTGTAAAAACTCGAATGAAACGTGGTCTAAATAGTCGTGATTTAAACCATTCCTAAAGTTAATACTTGGAATAAGCCAAGCATTGTTACGAATCCATATCTAAGAGAGGACTACTTAGTACTACAGTTAAATCGTTAATTGTATTCCATACAGAAATCAGTCACTCGTGTCTGTTAGCGTACAATTGCGTTCCGTTTTATCAGAAAACTGCAATGATCAAAAATAATATTACTTCAAAGGAAAATGTATAAAATAAAAATATTATTATTTGTATTTGTCTATGTCTTCATTATAACTATTTCATTAATATATAACATTTATTAACGTACCTACTATTAAAAAAAAATCCTGAAAATCAGTTTTAAATTACAAGTAGGAGTCCTACACGGAGAAAAGGAACGGCAAGATATTTTTATTGGACCGATTCGAATAGCGATATTTCAAAGTCAATAAAGTGAAAAAATAACAAATAACGTCTTTCATATATTTTTATTATCGAAAAATTAGTAATAATAAAAATAATAAATTAAATATTTTTAGTTAATAAATTTTAAATTTAGTTAAGATATTTTTCAAATAACAACAACTTACTTGACTTGACTTTTTGCATTTAGACCACTTAAACTAGGGGCATCGCAGGTCTAACTTTAGGCCAGGCCATAGACGAATCACGGTTTAAAGATAAACTTTTTTTTGTAATAAGGAATACTTTGGTCAATGGTTTATTACTAGTGCTAAATCAGGTTTATCTTTTTGTAATAAGACAGTTTATGTCCTATAATAATATACGAAAATAAATAAAGTTTATAGTATGCAACTTACATAAGTAGCTCTACAAGCCTTCTGCAGACACCGGCATCAATCACTGCCTGTATCTTTTCGTTTGGTCCATCAGACAAATAAGATAGTGCCCAGCAAGCGTCGCTTAACACATCCGCGTCGGTATGATGAAGCAACCGCGCCAACACTGGGATACCTATATATTGAACGATTGTAATGTTAGAGCCGTTCTCAGGCAATGGATAGAACGAACGACTGTCTGTAAATCCTGATCCTGATCCTGTACATCAAGTCAAACAACCAAGAATTATATTTAAATACTTAATTTAAATGTACTAGATACTTTATAGGTGAAAGCCCAAATACAACAAAATATTAGTCAAATGTCGTTTATTGTTGGGGCTAATAATTTTATTCTAATATAGGACAGCCTAGTTACATATTGAATAAAATTATAAAGATTATCCCAACAAAAATTTGTAATTATTAATACTGGTATTGATATGGTACTTTAGTGGAATTTTTAGTGTAAAGAAATTTACTAAAGTTAATGTACTACTCTAGTAAAAACAACCTATGTTTTTTATATTCTAACTCGAGAGATAATGAAGTAAAAGCACATTGTCTGCATTAACAGAATAAACTTGCCTGGTGCTACAGCTTCGAAATTCGTTGGAGGGTTCTTGCCTCTACACAAATTTGATAATGTCCATACCGCATTTCTTGTCATGGATAGTCTAGTGTACTTATTTAATATTCTGAAAATATAACAAATACTTCAGTTACAATTAGAACATTTTCTTACACAAAAATAGAAGAGAAAGGAAATCACACACACAATGCATAAAGAAATATGGAAAGTTTTCTTTCCCGAGGAGATAAAAACAAAGAATATCCTTCACTGACGGGTCTAATAGCGAACTCTGAAAAGGGCACACACTATGTAGGTTTGCTACAGGTGCTACACATCTGACAATAGCCCAAACAACCCAATAAAAAAAAATAAAAAAATACACAAAAATACACACAATTAGAATATTTTCTTACACAAAAATACACATAATACTCTGCACACACTGTAGTTTTCAGTCTACTATTTCAAGTAGTCCTATAGGACAATCTAGTCAGAGTGTGGTTCTATGATAACAAACTGATGACATGCTCATTTTCTAATATGTGCATAATACAATATGTAATTACCCAGGCCTATACCTACATAATGATATGAATACAGATATTTATACTCTGCGAGATTCGAACTTGCAACCATCCGGCAAGGCTCACTTCTGTTGTGTTGCTATTGAAATAAATAAATAACCCTGGACAATTAACACAGCGCCATCCAGTCCGTAAGCAGAGCTTTTGTTATGGGTTCTGGACAACTAATAAATACTTATATATGTTTTTGCAAATACATAACATATGTGTATTATGTATTTGAGAAAACACCCAGACAATACAACCAATCATACTAATGAATACAAATATTTGCACCATGCGTGGAATCGAACCGCTAGACTACCGAGCCCGTCGATATAAATGTCCATGATATGTATGTGAATAAGGTGTAAGCGTAAAAAATCTGACTGTATAAGCGGCGGCAGCACGCCGGCCTGCAGCACAGTGTCGCGGCAGGCGGGCGAGTCGCCGGCGACGTTCCCGAGCGCCCACACGGCCTGTTCGCGAACGTCGTCGCCCGCGCCGCTGGCCGCCAGCGCCACCAGCACAGGCACCGCGCCACACTCCACCACCACGCGTGTCTGCTCCGACGAGCCCGACGCGATGTTCGTCAACGCCCACGCCGCTTCGAACTTCAATCACAAATGTATATCTTGTATTACTCTAGCCGGATCCGAACAGCCTACGAGGCTGTCTTATAATGCAAAGAATGTAAAGTATAACTGCCAGATATGTTTTACAATAGTGTGCATACCCTCACAGCATACCCTAAGCTCTGAAAACGTAAGTGACGTACGCTAGGCATACTGCGTGATAACATTATCATAATTTATAAATTCTTTAATCTATATCAATACATTATATATGATTATACAAATATAAATTCTTTACTGGAAATAATATATTAAATACATTTTAGTGTAATAGCAAAAAGTTATCTTTGGTTTTTTTATGTAGGTTACTTAGAAAACAAGCTGACGGCTCACCAGATACGCAGCAAACGTTGCCTATATACATATATAGGAACAGCAATACAGACATTAAATTATCATTTGATACCTGTGATACCACTCATGCCTTACAATTTGAAGACTAAAATGTCACATATCCTATCTACATTTCACTGCTTAATAATGGCAACCTAAAACTGCAACACAGCTTAATTTTCAGCTTTACAGCTGAAATATGTTAAACTGAGGATCCAACCAGATTTTTCTCACAAAACTAGAACTGCAAACAAGATTACTATTTACCTGTAAACTAGGATAATCACTATTTGTCAGAAATTCAACAAATTTTGGAACTATTCCAGTCCGTATAACTTCATCAATAGGCGGATTGGGCTCTCGACTAAGCAGTTTACGAAATTTTTGTGTAGCCAGCACTTGCTCTTGGGGGTCATCACCATAAAGAGTTGCCACCATGGCTGGAGTAATATCATCAGTTGGAGATAAATTCATATCATCCTGAAAATATAATGGATAATTTATACAACCATAAAAAAAATTAACATTACTACTATATTTGATACACTTGTATGTTTTTTTATTATCGCGATATCGGAATTAATATTTAATGCACAAAAATTGTGCAATTCACATAAGTAATTTAAACATAACTATAGCAGCAGAGATTATATGTTAATACATATTTAAAAATAAACCTATATACTACATACAGAATTATCCTGACTAGTTTTCTTTTTTCAGGTTTCTTAACATCAAGGAAGAAGAATTTCAGTTCTCTTGATAACAAGTTTGGCACAATAATTCTAATTTAAAATTAAGACTTAAGAGTTTTACAAACTTACATCTTTACATTCTTCACCATTTTTAACCAATATTCAAATACTTTCAAATCCTTTTTTTTCTATGGACTGACATAAGTCAAATTAATATTGTGATAATTTTTATAAAAAGAAACATATAATTACAGTACTTACTTGTAAAACAATATCAGGTGTATTGGTTGCTGGGAGATTAACATTTCTACGTTTGAACAATTGTTGTTCTCTTTTTTGTTTCCGTAGCTGAACACCCTCTTCTTCACGACGACGACGTAACTCGTCCGCACTTAACCCCACATTCTTGTAGCGATGTTTGTGACCACCCGACATCTAATTAAAAACAATATTTTCATATATATGGTAATTTTCTCTGTTTTTAACAACTAATTTTTAAATGTTTGACAATAAGTCATAAAAGGATTGAATAATCTCAGTTATATCTAGTGTTTGTAAACATTGTAAACACTAAGGAAAAATTAATTATTACTAATATTATAAAGTATTAACATTATAAATGCGAAAATATAACAGACTGGTTGATTTTAACCTTTCAGTACCAAAATGGATGAATTAACATTAATGAAAATTAATGCATAAACATAGATTGCACCATGACAGAAAGAATAAGTATAAGATATGTTTTGCGTCAAAAAATAATCAAAAGGGTAAAAATTAAAGCGAATTCAGCAAATCGGTACATGGCAAGTGTCTACCAAATTAAACCTGGAGATGATATTTTATCCTATCAAGCCTAGGCAAAATATTTGGGCATACATTCTAATAAGAATCAAATGTGGAAAACGCACATTTAATAAAAATGCAATGAGTTGAATACATGACTCAGAAATCTAAACTGGCTGACAGGCAGAGGATCGCACATCACCATGGAAAAGAAGACACTCATTTATAAAACCATAAAATAACCAATTAAGTTCCAATTTAAAGATTTTGCAACAGTTTCAAAATAAAGCACTCAAAACTATAACTGCTGCACCTGTATTCATCAGAAAAACTGAGAGTACACAGAATGAGAATGGTTAGAAAAGAAATAGAACATAGAACAAGAGCATATAGATATTGTATAGATGCACCCCTAGACAACCTCTATATGCTCTTATTACTAATATCTTTGCAAGAACACTACATGAGCCGATAAACTATAGAAGGCTTAAAAGACATCAAGCATAGGATTTTATTCATGGATGAGAAAAAAAAAGTTAATGTAAAATGAGACAGTTCTTATCAAAACCATATTATTTCTGAATACACTCAATGTAAAAATTGGATATATAAATTTTATCACAAATATACATTCTATGAGATTCCTTAAAAATAGAAGATCCTCACCGTTGCTTCTCAATACATCCATGAAAATATTATGTATGCCAGGAAAAACATTAACAGTTTTAAAAAAGTAGGTGATTACACTAATAAAAGCTTATGTAATGTCAACAAACTAGTTTTACCTAAGTGCTGTTTGACAAAAGTCAGTAATTCGTTTCATGGAAATTGCGTAAGATTTTACAACAAACTCCCAAAGTCTGTAGTCAATTTGCCAGAAAAAAATTGAAGAATTTATAAATGATAATAATGTTTTTGTAGAAAATATCTAACTTAAAATTCATAGGGCTGACAATGTTATCTGATTGAGCAGAGAGCAGAGAGACGGAGTGCATTGCGGTGCGGTTTCTATATTGATTGTCGCATGCCTAATCCTTGTTGTTAATTAAATATAAGTAAATCAAGATTTATTTAAAAGAGCAACACACAAGTTTCTGCTTATTATTCTTGTGATGAATCTGCATTCCGAATAAGCGGTAGAATAAAAAAACTTGACTATTCAAAAGTGCTTATATTAAGTTTATTTGCATAAATATTATTTCTATTTCAAGACTTTCAAAATTATCATTTACAAATAATTGGTAATATTAAAAAGGAGTGTAACCACTAATGTTATTTTGTACTGAGTTATTGGGCCTATAATGGGCCGTTTTGAGATCTATTTTAAAATTATCTTCTTTGATCCTCAATTTTTTAAGTAAAATGTACAGGGAAATAAATACACAGTTTAAATAAAGTTATAATAACAAACAGACGAAAGATTGTGTTTCTATAGAAACAAAGATTAATAAAAAATAAATGTATTGTGAACAATAGACTTGCTTTCAGAATTAAGGACAAATCAAAATAATACAGTAATAGTTTGTTTGAAAATCAAAAACAATTATAATAATGTTATTTATCAGTCGTACTTAACAATACCCATTGAAGTATAACTAGCAATGCAAAGTAATTAATGGTCATGCTACTAAATGTACTTAATAACTTTGCTGTCGGAATACTATTAATAAAAATATATAATATTGATATTATCAACTTGTATTGGTATTATATTGATACCTTAAGTGTATAAAAACCAAAAATCTGTAAAGACTGTAAATACATTTGTGGAAACAGTGAAATAGACAATTAATGAAATGGTAAAATGTACTAAACTTACTGTGTTTAGGAGGTGAAATTAAGATCTTATGTTTATGGAGATTAGATATATAAGCAATCAATCGACCATTTATTAATTAAATAATTTTATTATAATGCATGTACAAAAAATTATTCGATATATCAATATCGTCGATCAGTCAAATTGAATCACGTCATGAAAAATTTATTATTTTTTGTTATTAACCAGGGTTGCCATCTATAAAACAAGTTTTCCTAAGAAGAAATAAATAATCACATGAAATCTAGTACATTAGCTCAATTTAGTTCTTTCACATCATATGTCCTAGTATTTTGACCTATAGTCGTAGGTTAAGATTTCGTACATACTGGTATGGTGAAAAAATCCTCGTACAATGCCGAACAATCTCGTATTTGTACGGGAAACTTCATAATCTTGGGATAATTGTAATGAACGACTCTGGATTCGCGCGTCGTCTAAAGTCAGAGGATGCTGCACCATGTAACATTCTGATAAGAACTGTATTATATATTCAGTAATTTATGCTAGTAAATGATTAAAATTTAATTCATTTTTGTATGATCTCAGACGAGAAAAAGTTTTGTACGAAAAATTACCTATGGATATAAGAGTCCAAGATCCAAGAGATTAAACCAACAGTATGCTATAGTTAGTTTGACATAAATATTCAGCATATATTTAGAAGCTCCTTGGTAGTAGGAGTATTTTTTTATGGTTGTATCTGATACACCTAATTATAAAAATATAGAACAGTTTTGATTCTTGTTCTTAGGTTTTATTCTTTATCTGTGGTCTGTAAAAACGAAGTAAAATTTAATCTCCAAAAATTACAATTACAAATCTATACTCTGTACTCTAGCTAAAGTTCTAAAACTTCTAAGCATTCTATGATCTGTGTTGTTAAGGTCTGATAATGAAATCTGATTATTAATGTTACAATTTTCCCAATTATATTTTAAAAAATGATTAAGTTACTCTCGATTCGATTATGCACGCGTTATGTAATAAGAAATATGTGTACACCATCAACTTCTGGACCATCTTCGTCCCAATCTTCTGCCCGTGCACAATACAGACCATCTGAGTTCCAGAAGTTTATCCTAGTTTGGACAAAGAAATACAAGTCCAAGGAAGAAATCCCTAGCTTTGTATCGTACGTACAGCTTTTATATAAGTTTTAAATTTTCTTTTCCATCGTAAATTCATATTTATAGGTTTTCAGATTGTGCTTGAAATTTAACAAAATATATTTGTTAATAAACAATTTTCTGTTTAATTCACAAATTATATATTATTGTGGATACTACAAAAGTAATATTTATTATGTATTTTGTTTTAGTGCTGATTTAATCGAGAGATCGCGTAGTCAAGCCAGAATTAAAATTGCAAATGTACTCATGCTTCTAACTGCTCTCGCCAGTTTGGGTGCAATATTTGCTGGCAAAGCTGCTGCAAAACGAGGTGAATCTGTACACCAGATGAATATAGATTGGCACAAAAAGTATGAGGAAGATTACATTAAGAAACAAGACCCAACATCTAAATAAGAATTAGTTTGTCTAAATACTGTAATAAATCATGTTCAATATATAACCATGTACATAGTGTATTAAAGAGATGTATTCTATATTAGATAAGTGATGTAGTAAGTTATTAAAAAGCAAGTAAAATTATCTTAATTCTTGTTTCATCCCTTAATAGCAACTGAATAATATAAAATTATGGAGATGTTATAGTTAATTAATTAATATAGATTAAAATTATTTATGTAGCAGGTGAAATACAATCAAAGGCATATTCTTGTTTGTATGATTTCATTATTCAAACAACTAACATCTGTATACTATAATGTACCATTACAAGCCTTTTTCTATTCTCATAAATCATTAGGTTTAAAGTAACTTCTACAGCTATCTGTGAACACTTTATTGGTTTTTTCTTTTATGACTTCCTCAACGCTAAGTTCTGTTTGTAATAGGCGCAGCTGAAATTATAAGAATATATAAATTAACACCATTTATGCAGGACAAACAAAATGTGAACAGCTGTACACACATAGTAAGGAATTTTACTGTACATTTGATTTTCTAAATCACAACACACTCTTTTATTACTTAATTAAATTAAAGCTTATTAAATACTGAAAACATAATTAATATTTTAAAAATTAAATAGTAGGTATTATACCTTTCTTTGTTCAGTCTTTAAATTTTTGATAACTTCATAATCATCAGGTCTTTCCTCTCTAACAGATTTAAGTTTTTTTACAGATTCTGCTGTGACCAAAATGCAGTTCTTTATTATTTTTTCTCTTTCAGTATGTACTTTATTTATCTTTGAATATAAATCCTGGCAAGCTGTTGTAATATTTACTTTATTATGAAACGATTCTGTAGGTATAGATGTATTTAGTGCATAAATAATTTTATCATCAAGTGATCGCATCTTTTTCAGCTTATCCTAGAAAATACAGTCAATATTTTAATGAATAAATTCGGTAATACAAAATTGTGGGTGAAGACAGAGGTTATTTTTGTTTACACTACACTATAAGTGTTATTAGTCTGCATTCGTCAGTGGCTAAAATTTTAATAAGTATAAGGATTTAGTTGATACTTATTGGAAATATTGAAGAAACTATTAAGACAGTTAATACAAACCTGAAATTCCAAAAAGTCGGGACAAATCATGGTATGAAATGCTCAATATATTAATTTAAATTACATAAGTTTTCAAATAACTTAGGAACAAAAATGTAGATGATAATCTCTATCTTGTCGTTAGGCGAAAAGTATTTATAGTACAATTGTTATAAATATCAAGTTATGAAGTTAATTTTCACTAAGCAAAGAAGCAGCGTAAGCAAATAATCACAATCACTTTGACTATTGTTTTTTTTATTACGGCATGGCATAAAATTTATTCGCCATATTTACCTATATATATTATGTAGAATAATAATTAACATTGTTAATTTGACAGCTACATCGGGAAGAAAGAAATAAGTCTTTCTGATATGTAAAAGAAAAGCTGCAGAATATTCTATAACTAGACCGTTATTTGTAAATAGTTATATTATTGAAAGTCTTCCTGGATCTGTTAGTGATACTCGATGAGATAGAGAGAGAGAGAGAGAGTTTATCAAAGAGTAAGTATACCAGAGGAAGTTTATGTTTGGCTAGATAATAGTGTTCTGTGATGAAATGTGATTTTACGGCCTTGGAAATGTGATATCTCTATGTCCAGTGTTACCAGATTACTATTTGGTATCAAATTTCATCGCTAAGCTCCCAAAAAAAATGTATTGAATGAAAATACTCTTAATAAAAAAAAACACAAAAAGGTCAGTCAGTTAACACTTATAAAATTTCTTCTACAACATCTTTATTAAAAAATCAAGTTTAGCACGATTACCAAATTGCGTATTAGCAACACATTATTTTTTTTTAATAACTTCTGTTTTTTTTTAATCATTCTTTTCTGATTGACAACTCTCACAATGAAGTACGTTATTCATTTTTGTTAATATGAATCTTATAAAATCTTGTAAATCTATGTGTTTACTAAAAATAATAAATATAGATAATGACATAACAGAACTCTGAAATAATAGTTATGCCTTATTTTCAGGATCGGCCTTTGCGCTTACAGTGGTTACAAGATCTATCCTGGCCATGGAAAAACCATGGTTAAGGTGGATGGCAAGGTAAATACATACAATAACCTAAATTTCTGTATAGTTTTAGTTTCTGAAATATCATGCCCAGACATTAAATATTTATAATTTTTGTTTGTACACAATAAAGTACAAATAATTTGAAGTTATTTACAAGATTACATTTATACAGTAGCCCCTATATGGTGCAAATCTAAATAATAACTCCAGATTTTATTTAAGTAATAATAATAGCTTCTAAATGTATAAGCTATTATTATATAACTTAATAAATCATACTTATTAGATAGATACCAATCAATGCATATTGAATTGTAGTTAAGTAAGTAATGTATAATTAGCAGTATTAATGGTTTCAGTCAAACGTATACCTGTACTGTATGTAGATTTAATAGCTTTAAACTTTTTAATAATATTTGTAAATGAGTTTTTAAGTAATTACAAAATTCTCCATTTATTTATGTTGAAAAATATAGTTCTAAATGCCTTTTCTGTAAAACTACAACAATTTAAACCTGTAATTTTCAGACATTCACATTCCTGAATTCAAAATGTGAAGCGGCCCATCTTATGAGGAGGAATCCTCGCAAAGTAACATGGACAGTATTGTATAGGTATGCTATATTTTTGTCTTAAAACTCAATCTATGGAAGGATGCTTATCTTAAATGGTAAAATTGTTAACCAATCTGTTCTTATAAAGAAACTTGTCAAAGCTAAGTTACCAATTCTTGGTCAAGTGACATTCCTATAGAAAGTCATACATTATAATTTATGAGAGGAGTGCTCTGAAGAGTAAATTCCTGCTACTGCCAAAGTACAGACAATGAATGTGTATCAGTCAATCTACAAATAATTCAATAAACTATATTTTCATATACCTTGTTAATTTTTATGAAGCTGGCATATACTAAGAAAGAACTGGTTACAATTACTAATAAGTAACTGATTAATTAACAGTACTGGTAACCTCACCATACCTTGAGATGTATGAAGATGTTAAACATTACTGATAAAAAAAAGTGTAATATATGACATTAATTAAACATTGTTATAGTATATTGATATAGTATAATTATAATAATAAAAATATTTTTAGACGTAAATTCAAGAAAGGCCAAGAGGAAGAGCAAGCCAAGAAGCGCACCCGAAGGACACAAAAATTCCAACGTGCAATTGTTGGTGCTTCTCTCAGTGACATTATGGCCAAGCGTAACATGAAACCTGAGGTGCGCAAAGCACAAAGGGAACAAGCTATCAAGTAAGTTTTCAGGATCTTATTTTGTTATTTTTTTATTTTTTTTTCTAAAGTTAACTCCTGTCTCTAATTTGTTTTTATTTATGTAATAAAATATATATTGTGGCTTAAAATAAAACCAAAATTCATAATTTTTATAATTTGTTACCTATAAATTTAACTCATGTTATCATCTATCATCCACCAGAAGTTCACTTTTATTCATGAATTAAATTAAATTTTCAATGCAGTTGTAGTAAAGGCAGGTTGTAACCATTGATGCTATAGGAAATTGTTGTCAATAAGAAACTAATCTCTTCTTTATCCTAATTACTGCCAATAATTTCGAGATATATATATAGTCTTGTTAATAGCATGTTTTGAGAGACATGGGATTTGTAGCTGTAGCTTTTTTAATTTGCTTGTAACAATTATATACAAATAATTTTAAAAAAAAGTAGCTCACATTTTAGAGCAAATATGTATTTTTTCCAATTAGCTGTTATATTGCAGGAGTCCATTACATTAATAAATGATTGATAAGTGTTCATTGTTGCACTTTATTTACGACTTATTAAAAAAATAAATATAACATACTCAATGAAATATTTTTATTTTTCACAGAGCCGCCAAAGAACAGAAAAAATCAACAAAAGCGGCAAAGAAGGCTACGGCTCCTCCAACGAAAGTAAAGGCTCCTCCTAAAGCCAAGGCTGCTAAAGTCAGTCAGAAGTCTGCTCCAAGAGTAGGAGGAAAACGATAAGAATTGAATACAACAAATAATTTTATTTTGTTATTTTATTTACCTGCAAATGTTCTAATAATTTTCATGTTTCATTTCCTATTTGTACATTTCTAGAGATGCTTTGTAAAACAAAATGCCAGTCACCAACATATATTTGTGGGCAGTACATTTATTAGTTTTAGACATTCCTACAAGAACACACATCTTAGGCCCCTTTCTCTTTTTAATTTACATAAATGACCTTCCCTTTATGGTAGAGAAAATTGCAGATATGCTGTTTGCGGGATGATACTTCGTTAGTGTTTAAAACTGGACGTCAAAGTAATCAATTAGACAATGTAAATTGTGCTATGTCTGCTATATTAAATTGGTTAACATGTAATAACCTATTATTAAATTCCAGCAAAACAAAGTATAAAATTTACACTTCCTAATGTAAGACTAATAAATACACAGTTATTGCTTAATGACGTTAATGATAGTTTTTTTTAGGTATAACAGTGGTCTCGAAATTACAATGGGGACCCCATATTTCAAAATTGGCCAGTAGACTCAGTTCTGCTGCATATGCAATTAACAGACGTGGCGACGGCTAAACTTGTATATTTTAGTTATTTCCACAGCATAATGTCCAATGGCATACTGCTGTGGGGTAAAGCAGCCGATATAAATACTATATTTATTTTGCAAAAGAGAGCCATACGTTCTATTTATGGTATGGGTTCAAGAGAGTCATTACGTCAATGCTTTAAAGAATCAAATATCCTCATCCTTACTTCACAATACATTTATGAAAATATCATGTATCGGGTATACATGATAACTGAAGAACTTAGTTTTAAAAAACTCAAAGACTGTCCAAGTAGAAACTTACGCAATAAAAATAAGCTAATTTTACCTAAATACCGTTTGCACAAAATCAATAATTCATTCTACGGTAATTGCGTAAGATTTTATAATAAACTAGCTGTACCTGCGACTTCGTCCGCGTAAAATAGTGACCTTGACCAAATAATGAGCGAAATATTTAGTAATAATCTGCACTAAATCTGACAGAGAGGCAATTCAAATCTTATATTAATGAATTTTTGTGTAAGAAAGTCTATTAGAGGATAGACGAATTCATAGATGACAACATATCAAGTGAATAATTCGTTTATTAGCATACAATGTTACAATTTATTTTTCTCATTGCTTTCTTGATTTAATTATTTTAGAAATATGAAAGCGTAGCGGTTTTTGTATTGATTGCCGCATGCATTCTTATGTAAAATGTGAATACTATAACTATCATATGGCAATTGTAAGTAGCTATGACGTGGTCTAGTGTTTTGAGTGTGTTTTTCATGCTCACTAAAATATCCAGACTAGTGGTGGCGTGGTGGGCCGGGTCATTGGACTCCGTAAAATATGGTCGAGCGCAGTGATGGCTGGCTCATCCGTCATATTCGTGATCGGGTGCTGCTTGTAGGGACTGGTCTGCTCTGATCACTATGACCGATTTCCTCTTATTAATTGTTTAACCAGTTGGTTATATATTAAATATTTTTTCTATTTGAGTATTTAATTGAATTAGTGCTAATTGGTGGTTTGTATTCACACACTTACTTCAAAATGTAAAGTAATAATAAAATTATTTAAAAGAGCAACACGCAAGTTTCTTGCTTGTTCTTCTTGTGATGAGACAGCTTTCCGAATAGTATAGTATAGTAGATTAAAAAAAATGGAATGACTATTCAATGTAAGTTTATTTGAATAAATTATTTTCTATTCTACCCTAAGTAGTAACGCCCATAGTTTGTTATCACTAACATTGACCCCTGTTACTGGCCCCATAAAGTCGTGTCGTTTTGCATTTCTCACTTCCTTAATAGGAACACCGATAACACAAAATATATCGGAAGTGACGACAATTTACTTGTCATATTGGACCGGAAAATATGGTTGTCGAAACTGGGACCCATGCCCCATTTTAAGAATATATTGGGTTGATAATTAAAATTACCATAGTATATAGCCAAGGCCATCGGGGCCAATCATTAATTACGTTTATAATATTTGTATGTTATTATGCTGACATTCACACTCAATAGGGATTTATAACATGAAATAAACATGGCATATTTGATTAGGATTTTAGTTGTATGCATCCTAGTAGGAAATTGGAAATAAAGAAAATAAGAAAACAAAAATTATATTGATACACGATTTAATGTTGTTTTGTAATTCATAATGAATACCACAAGTAATTTGGGTTGGCAGTTTAAATAAGTAATAAATATTATGTAATAATAATCACATAGCTCATTTCCCCTATATCTAATATTAACTACTTAAGCATTCTTTGCAAGTGTTTCAGCTTTTGCCACAACTTCTTCAATAGGTCCAACCATATAGAAAGCTACTTCTGGTAAATGATCATACTCGCCTCTCAGAATCTGAGAGAAACCTTTAATTGTTTCTTCAAGGGGTACTAGTTTTCCTGCATGTCCTGTAAATACTTCAGCTACTTGGAAAGGTTGTGATAGGAATCTTTGGATTTTGCGAGCACGAGCAACGGTTAACTTATCTTCCTCAGACAGCTCATCCATACCAAGAATAGCAATAATATCCTGTAGAGATTTATAGTCCTGAAGAATCTTTTGTACACCACGAGCTACATTGTAGTGTTCAGCGCCAATGATATTAGGATCCATGATACGTGAAGTTGAATCAAGAGGATCTACAGCTGGGTAAATACCAAGTTCAGCAATAGCTCTGGATAATACCGTAGTGGCATCCAAGTGAGCAAAAGTGGTAGCAGGGGCAGGATCTGTTAAATCATCGGCTGGGACGTAAATGGCTTGTACAGATGTAATAGACCCCTTTTTGGTGGTTGTGATACGTTCTTGCATGGTACCCATGTCAGTAGCCAATGTGGGCTGATAACCTACAGCTGATGGGATACGACCCAGTAAAGCAGATACCTCTGAACCAGCTTGGGTAAAACGGAATATATTGTCAATGAAAAGTAGTACATCTTGTCCTTCTTGGTCTCTGAAATACTCTGCAACTGTCAAACCTGTTAAAGCTACACGAGCACGAGCACCAGGTGGTTCATTCATCTGACCATATACCAATGCTACTTTAGATGTCTTATCTTTGAGAGATATTACACCAGACTCAATCATTTCATGGTACAAGTCATTGCCTTCCCGAGTACGTTCACCCACTCCAGCAAATACGGAATAACCACCATGAGCCTTGGCCACATTGTTAATAAGTTCCATAATTAATACTGTTTTACCCACACCAGCACCACCAAATAGACCAATCTTCCCTCCTTTGGCATATGGAGCTAACAAATCAACAACTTTTATGCCAGTTACAAGAATCTCTTGTTGTACAGACATGTCTACGAATTCGGGTGCTTCGGCATGAATGGCAGCTGTTTTATCTGTGGGGATAGGGCCACGTTCATCAATAGGTTCTCCAATAACATTAATGATGCGACCAAGAGTCTCGGCGCCCACTGGTATCCGAATAGGCGAACCAGAATCGTTAACAGGTTGCCCACGAACTAATCCTTCTGTACCATCCATAGCAATTGTACGTACGGTATTCTCACCTAAATGTTGCGCCACCTCCAGAACTAATCTGGGAGATCGATTTTGAACTTCGAGGGCATTTAGAATGGGTGGAAGATTGTCTTCAAACTGAACATCTACTACGGCGCCGATAACCGCGACCACCTTACCTTGGCCCTTTGCTGAAGACTTAGCTGCATATTCTCGTTTGTTCACAAGTATTCCTGCAGCTAGAGGCGTTCGATCTATCGTGCTGTTAACTACCGCCCTCGTGGCCAATTGGCCAGCTTTACAGACGGAAGAAAACATTTTCGTTTTAAATTCGAAGAAAAATTGTATAAAAGTTATAGAATGAAATTTACGTAAGAACTAAGACCAAGAGGTGATTGAAGAGTTGCCTGATCGAAATTCAAATCACAAAATGTACAAATGGATTGGAACCATTGTTGCCAGATGACAGTCTGCTTCTCCCTACAAATTTTGTCAATTATCACAAAATTCACAATAACACGGAACCACTTATTGTTCGGATTATTTATTATTAAAATTAAAGAATTTTGTTGCCGATAGTAAATTATAATTGACGCCAATTTAATTCGTTCGGTTTTATTATCGATTCAATGTTTCTAGAAATGAATCGATATAAATCAATGAAATACAAATTTTTATTTATTCAAGCATCGAATCAATCCGATAAATCGTGTGGGTTATATTAATATGAAACCGTATAAAATTAACATCACCAATGGCAACACTATAAACATTAATAGGGTTTGTATCCAGAGCCGTAAAACATGACAAATAAAAAAAATCCATCCGTTCACTATACTTTTGAAGTTGTTCTTTTCTATTCGCCATGCATATCCCATATTGCATATTTTTATTTTAATATATAATCGGTCTTATACTATCTTTTAGTTATTTATGATTAACAATATATATTTTGAAAATATTCGTGTGTTAACATATATTTCTATAGAATAATGGAGTACATATCGTCAGAAAATGTATCAGCAAACAGCACACGAATGTACGTACTATTAAATTTTATAGGTTATATACTATAATATGATTTATATTATTTCTGTTTTCATACAATAGTTGTACATATAATAAAATTCTATTCTTACTGCTGTAGCATTCTTTTATATTTTTTGACGTTTTATATGCCAAATTGATTGTCATTTTATTCCAATATTTGTTTTATTTTCTGTACAGTTCTATAATACTAACATACGTAGGAATGCCATTTGGTAACTATTTTATTATAGTATATATTATAGTACTACAGTGATTTCAATTTCCTAGTAACAAATATCAACCTAGATTTTATAGGGGCCATTTACAAGTCTCCCTATGTCTCTTTATTCATTATAGTTTAAATTTATTTTCAGTTTATGCTGTCAGTGTGCAGTGCCTATTGAAGCAAATCCATCAAATATGTGTGTAGCATGTTTACGGGCTCATGTAGACATCACAGAAGGCATTCCTAAACAAGCTACTCTTTTCTTTTGTAGAGGTTGCGAAAGGTAAGAATAATTTGTAATAGTACATAGTATTTTGTAATAAGACTTAAAAGATTATGGGACTCAATTGGCGGTAAATGATCTTGGTACCATATGACAAATTGCAAAATCAATAAATATTATAATCTTCCTCCTTGGTAAGAAATGAAATGTGTTTGAAAGATTTTGAAAATTATGCATATAACATAGTAGTTAATATAACATAGATGTTAATACTGCTTTTTGTTGAAAATAGATATTTGCAGCCTCCAGCAGAGTGGATAGTGTGTGCTTTAGAGTCTCGAGAACTTCTTGCACTCTGTCTGAAAAGATTGAAAGGTTTGAACAGGGTTAAGTTAATAGATGCTGGATTTGCATGGACAGAACCCCATTCAAAGAGAATAAAGGTGAATATTGTATGGCTTTATTTAAAAGTTCAAAAGGGAAATTCAAACACTTCACATCTATGCATGCAATTTGTTGGTGAACTTAATTTTGTAGCTTTAAAACACCAAAATTAGCTTATATAAGCTAATCTAATCAAGTTTAAATGGTTATGGGGAATTGGAATGATCAAAATTTTATTTAGTTTCATAGATAAAGTTTGGAGAATATATATCTTTATTTTGTCAATATATTTATAATAAACAAATATTGGTAAATACTATTAAAAATGTTTTTTTATTTTTAAAAATTAATTCAAATCACATAGACAAAGTCTAACAAATGTATGGCAATATTATAAAAACCTATTATTTTTCACAATCATGCCATGTAATTGACTTATTGTTACACAGTTTATGTGTTTACATTCAACTTAATATCTTACTTTACCTTGTTTCCTATTAAGAATTGTGGATTTATTCTGATAAATAGAATATAAGAATATCTTTGGGGGATTGCAATGGTTTTGTAATTATTTTAGGCAGCTCAGAAATCTGGTGAATTCTATGATATGTCTTATCTTATATTGGAATGTTTTGTAAATATGTATATACAAAAATATAGATATTTTCAGGTTAAACTCACAGTACAGGGTGAAGTCATGGGTGGAGCAGTGCTTCAACAGACTTTCATTGTAGAATTCACCATACAACATCAGATGTGTGATGCCTGCCATCGTTCAGAGGCTCAGGATTACTGGAAAGCTTTGGTGCAAATAAGACAACGTGCAAATAACAGGAAAACCTTTTATTATTTAGAACAGTTAATTTTAAAACATAAGGCACATGAGAATACTCTTGGTATAAAGCCAAAGCATGGTTAGTATCTATAAAGAGAAAAAAAAAATAGTTTTTGTCTTAATTATTAGAAATAACAAGGCTAGTTCACTTTTATTATATTCAAATTTATATTATTAAATACATATGCAAATAACTTATAACTGTGAATGTATATGAGGATGTTTGGACATCTACAGCAACAGAAACTACTAATGCTGTTTATTTACAAATTGTGATTCACTATGGGCACATTTTAAATTCACAGTAGTTGTTACCTACTGTGTGAAGAATCATATGGACCAGTGGCAGTGTATGATCATGTTTAAATTTATTTTGTCTTTAAATGTTGCTAATTGTAGCAATGACACTAATATTTTAAATGTGAAAGTTTGTGAGTGTGTGTGTATGTTTGTTTTACTGATAGCCGCACATACTCCTTGATGCAACTTCACATACCCCTGGGGGTAAGCATACCACTATAAACATTTATTGTGTATGTATGTGCTTTAAGAATGCATTGATTTTATATGTATAAATAATACTTTGATTAGTTATATTGTTTACTTGATATGTATGTACATTAACTTAATTTTAAATATAAGATTATCATATTATTATTTCTAGATGGATTAGATTTTTTTTATGCAACAGAGAGTCATGCCCGTAAAATGGTTGATTTTGTGCAATCAGTACTACCAATAAAATGCCAACATTCCAAGAAGCTAATATCCCACGACATTCATAGTAATATATACAATTATAAGTTTACATTTAGCATTGAAATAGTTCCATTATCTAAGGACAGTATTGTGTGTCTTCCAAAGAAGTTAACACATCAACTGGGGTCAATATCACCCATATGTTTGGTGAATAGAGTGACCAGCACTATTCACCTCATTGATGCAAATACAGGACAAGGTATGTTTTTTTTTCCTGTTACTACATTATATCTATATATTATATGCACCACTTCTGTACTCTTAGTGTATTTTACACTTACTAGCTGACATGGCACACATTATTGTACCAAATAAATTGTTACTGGATATGGCCACACCTATCAACATATATAAAGAATAATCTACAACCATTTTTGCAGACCAACCAAATATACTCCAAAAAATTTATAAAAATCAGTCAAAACATTTCAGAGCGGTTTGGTGACAACCATTATGAAGAGTTTATGAGATGTTTAATTAACATGTAGTGCTTGTTGGCAGGTCTTGTTCACCTAACGAGCATTCCGCACCACACGAATTTTCGCACATAAATGTATTTTCTTTCTCATACCAGCCGCCATTGCCTTCACCATATTTATTTCGGAAAGCTTGTGTGAGAAAAATGGCCCTGATGAGCCCTGATAGTTTAATATAGTGGCGACCCCAATTAACATTTCTAAAGATAATGGCGACACTCGCATTTAATTCTGTTAATGAAACAATATTTATAAAAATCATAACATGAGAGTGATGAAGTTTTTATATATTTGATTATTTACAACAATTTCCATCATACGGGCACTGTGTGTAGTGTGTGACAAAATCAAATAATATAATTGATCATGTCATCACGAGATTAAACTAAAAACGCAACCTGAAATGGTTGTAGTAAAAGTATATTCTCTCTCAAGTAAAATATTATATATATTATATAGTACTATTTTTTTAAAAGAAGCTTATTCTAAAAAAAATACATTTGAAATTTCCTTCCACCAAAAAATGCTTATCTAATCACCTTCATGTGTTGTACCATATTTTTCCCACATGAAAAAGTAATATGTAGAATTGACAATGTTGTACATTATGAAGTAAACAGGCAATAGGTTTAAAATATGCTGTAAAGCGTGGTTCCTCCTCCTGGACTTGTGTCTCATCTATTTCAGTCGCCAAGCAGTTTGCATTGAAATAAGTATTTAGGCGTTTGAGTGGTCTTACAAATATCACATAATAACGTAATGTCGGTAGTGGTGTTCAAGTATATAGGCGACGGTTTCCACTTACTTTTAAGGACAGGTAGGCCAATACAATTAATAAAAAACAAATGTGCCTCTTTTATATAGTACTAATGTCTCACCAGAATTACAACACAATAACATATTTTATCATTAGTATATAAACTAATACATATGTATATCGTATATAAACACGTTAATACAGACCAGTAAATTATAAAGGTAAACAAATTTATTTATTTGTTTCAGTATGCGATTTGTCCTCCACGGTGTACTGGCGTTATCCATTCACCCCCATATGTAATCCGAAGCAGTTAGTGGAATATATAGTAATGGACATAGATATATTAAAAGAGCATGTAAGTTTCTTGTACATTGTATTATTTGTAGATAATATGAATATTAAAAAAAATATTCGTATAGGTATTAAAAAGGTTAGGCCATTCGTAAATCACGTCACATTAATTTCAGGCAATTTTACACCTGTCGCCTCCATTACTGCTGGTGACATTTTAATATAGTAAAAAAAACTTTCGTCTTTTAATACTCAAATTGAAATATGACATTACAATCTAAGATTACTCTGACCACTGGCCGTAGTCCTGAATATTAATATTTTTATACAGTTGATATTAAATTGACTTCTCAAACCCCTTGTTATACAGTGTCAAACTTTATCAAGCCTCTACCCTCTTCACTTTACCGTAATATTTGGATGGCCCCTTATTGTTATACAAAAGTTAAATCACACTATAAATTTGCATTTTCATCAGTCTAAGCTGACCTGAAGTTCACACATAAGTTTGATTTTTAGGAAAAGAAATCATTTCCCGGACAAGGGAATGTATCAAGTAAGCATGTTGTCGCAGATGTTTGGGTTGTTAGAGCTAGTGAACTTGGATTAGATGTTAATTCAATACATACGAAGACTCATCTTGGTCATATATTGAAGCCAGGCGATACTGTATTAGGGTAAGGTCAAAAGCAATTTAAATGCGATATGTATTGGCATTGGTACATAAGAAATGTTGTGTCGTCTTTACTAATTTGAAATTAAACTTGACATTTTTACAGATACAACCTCGGCAATACAAACGTTAATGATGCAAATTTCGACAAGTTAGATCGCAGTGTGGTTCCGGATGTGTTTTTAGTGAAGAAGCACTATGGAGAGAGAACAGCAAGGAGGCGGGCGCGTAACTGGAAACTCAAGCATATGGCTGAAGAGCTACATGAAGGGCTTAGCTCTTCTAATGAGTAAGAATTGTCATTCCCAAACCATATTCACACATTAACTTCTTAATACAACACATTAATCTCTACCCTTAAGAGTAGGACATACATCTATTATTACTATACCAGAAGATTTACAATGAAACAAGAATAACGTCCGGTGAAGCTGTAAAGACCAGCTGCGGCTAACAGCATGACAGTAGTCCGAAAAAAAAAACCAGAAGATTTAGTTTCTAAATTTATTTCGAGTTTATTGGCATGGAATGATTAATTTTATTCTTAGTTCATCACCATGCTAGTGGAATCGTCTTTAATTTCGATCTATCTACTTCGGTATAAATCACCTTTCCTAATTATTATTTACATCATGTCTATATCTCTTTATTGTATAGAGCACATATTTTCTTAAATGTCTTTATAAGATAATTAATGATAAAACTGGTTAATATAAATTATCTCTACCAAATTAAAAATTTCATTTGTACCTCAGATAAATAGAATATCGTAACCTTACAATGTTTTATCAATATATTAAGCTAGCGACATTTTTGACAGCTTCTGCGATCGATAATCAGATATATTTGTAGAAAGGGCATACGTATATTCTATGAAGTCTGTGGTATTGTATATCACAAAACACAAATACCACCAACAGACCGTTGAACATTCCTGTGGTAAAAAAACAATATGTTTTACATAACATATTGTACTATTTGAAGCTAAACATGCCGATATAAATGAAATTTTCATACCTACATAGATGTAATTAAGATATACCTATTTACACACAAACAAATACACGTACTCATGTATACTCAAATGCACGCGGCAACGTCGCAGGTTACAACTAGTAGTCAATAACTTTGCCCCGATCATAACTGGGTTTGATTATATTGATATACATGCTAAATATCATACTTTTGTTTCAGTGATTATAACGAGTTCCTGGATGATTTAGAAGAAGATCCTGCGTTTAGGCAGAATATTAATATATTTAAAGATGTAAATAAGATTGCTGTGGATACTGATGAGATCGACCCCACATTACCACGCATTACACTTGCTGAAATGTTAGATGATTTAACTATTGAAGATGTTGAAATGAGTGAAGTGTAAAATATTTTATATAAAATATAATATTTATGTACGTACTATTTTTATTATTATTTTAGACCCTTATTGTTTATTTTTTCTTTAGGATGAATGTATATGTGTGGCGACTTCCGTAAAGTTTTCATCTGAATGCACTTTTACGAGTGGATTATATTATGTACTATCAGTTATACATAGCATCTGGTTTAAAGTTTTTGGTAACAATGAATCCAAAAATACTCGAAATAGTTCAATGATTTAAACTTTTTAATTCAATCAATAATATTTTTATGTGTACAATCTAAATACATTTTGTTGAGTAGATGATGGGCGTATAGTGTTGTGTACCCCCCTACGAGTCCCAAATTTCCATCGTGGTGAATACACCAGAATTTAATCACAATGCTTTCCAGGCGAATCACGTTGAGGTGGCCCCGAAATTGCGAACAATGGAGCCATTTGTCCCGCAATGCATTGGAAAAAGAGTATTAGAAAAAAAGGAATCTATTACTATCAATGTCTAGGCAATGCATGTTATACCTTGTGTGAACCTTATAAAACTGTCTACACACGACTCTAAAATCAGAATCAATATTGGAGCAGTGTTGGTTGGGATAAAATCGAGTCTGCGGGACTCCAAACATGTAAATCGACCCAGATTCGTTACACATCAAGCGATCCAATTTACTAATTCGTTACGTTACTTACGTTACCCCTGATTTTATTGTCGTGTATAGGCTGTTTTCCTTTCAATCAGATGTACCTATTTCTATTAATCAAGCTCTATTAGGTAGGTACAAAAATGATTAGTGTGTAACTGGGCAAATACATTACGTAGGAAAAAGTGAGGACATGATGTTTTATTGATAATGCTGTATCACAAGATAATACTGAGATGAGATGATTATTTTACAGATATATAAAACTGTGTTCGACTCATGCTACTTATGGACGATCATAAATTTCATTTATTATATATATAATACCGTATACGCGTTCCACAACCCGCATCGACAATACTAGCTGTAAATTATAAAACAATCTAGATACATATCTGCATAACTTACATTAAAAATAATTTCGCGTAGATACGGGACTAAGTAAGCCAGATTACTTTAGTATTTCTTATCATTCAGAGTCGAACGATTGATCAGTCAACATGAAGGTTTTCGTGTTATTATTTATGATAATATGTTCGAGTACAGCAAAGCAACTTGTAAGTCTAGGTAAGTAAAAAATACTAAACTATAGTGACAAAATTAGAGAACCTACTACTGCTATTCTCAGTTTCCTACAATTTAAAATCTCGTAACATATGAAAAAATATAATGTTTATTTTTTTTTTATTTCGCTTGGTTTACGCCTTATGATGGATAATAGGTAGGTATAGTTGCGTCCCAACACGCACTTTACCGTTTTTCTTTATTACAGATGAAAGCCAAACATTATTTAAAAAGTATATGTTAAATCAGTTAAACGAAACCGAAGAAGCTTCGTTAAATGCAATATTTGACATATTCTATAGACCTGAACCTATAACAAGTAGATCGCTTGAAAATCGTAGTGCTGCTAGACTGGTGAGTGTCATTATTATTACATTAATACGTGACGCAAAAACCATTTTACAAAAATTGTGTCGAGGGAGGAAAATGAAATTTCACACGTTTATCTATATGAACGGAAGAATTCATTACAATTTTCTATAAAAAAGGAGTGCAGAATACTAATATTATATAAGTAGTTATATATTCACGTATCCTCAGTAGCAAATTTTTAATAGCTCTTTTTTTAAAATAAAAAATTCTATACCTACAGGGATACTTAAAACTTAACTTAAATGTTACTCCAAATTTAACATAGGATACAGCTTTTACCTAATCAATATTCACACATAATATTTTTACTTGTATGTAAGTTACTCAATGAGTATCTACTCATAGTTATATAAAAATTACATGTTTTATAACTTTGTAACGATTTACCCCTAGGACTTGAAAGGTCTGCTGGTCGTCGGACCGTTAAAGATTGTCGTTGATATAAAATAAAAGCGAGATCTTGTCTATAATAAATTTTTATTTACAAAATACCTAGTCGTCAGCCGTTTGTTGTATCAGTCTGTCATCAATTGTTCCGTCTATGCTAGTTATTATATTATAAGCGCAAGCAGTCTTGTCAAATCATCTCCTCCAATATTGGAAACTCCAGTTAGGTCAGCGAGCTGCTTATAGTGATGCCAGAATCGTCGCAGTACTTCTCTAAATTTCCAAATACCTACGTGAGGTAGGTATTTATAAAATTGACAGCTTGATTATGTACATTTCGATCACAATTGGATAAGGATCAAATACAACCTGTATCTAGGCATCAGCATACTTGTGATTCTCAATAAATACTTACAAATATAATACGTGCAATCAGCTATGTAAAGGTGGAAACAAACATCATGATATTACATTTCTTATCAACTATTTAATTAATCGTATGTTTATAACGTCAGAATAGAAACAACCTGAAGTTAATCGAAAATATTTACATTGTCTGTCATCATATCAATCTAAAAACTTCTCCCACTGCTGACTGCATCATTTCCTCGTTGCTTATTCTATATAATAAAACTTTACTACAGGCTACCAGAGGCCTGGATTACGAAAGCTTTGCCATGATAAGACGAAATTAGAAATTACGTCTATTTTATAATAGTAGGTATATATATATAATGTTTTTTTAATGGTATATTATGAAGGTGTCTCACTATTTCATTAGTGTTGTGCTTGTGATGGTAGGTGAATAGCAGTTAGGGATTTAAAGTCACCGATCAAAAGACAAAGTAGGTAACAAAGGGGAGGTTCAGTAATGTTTTATGCCTGTATAATCACTGATTATGTTTAATATTAAGAAAACATGCCGTCATGTATGCAGTGCGTGGTGATAGGCATTATGTATAATAATTTTAAATTCTTCCGTATGTTCAAGTATACGAGTAGATTGCATACTTAACTTTTTTCTATCAATTATTAATTAATTTGGAAATTTACGATCACGTATTCAAACTAATTACACCGAGCTGTTTATACAGTAGATAAGTTTAGAGAACTTCGGTGATCTAGAGATTTAGCACCCCGGTTAACTTCAAATGCCAGTTCGATTCTCCGCACGATACAAATAGTTTTAGGCATAAGTCTGATTGTTTGTATTGGCCTGGATGTTTTCTATGTGTTTTCTGTATGTATTTACAAAAACGTATTTAAAAGTATTTCTATTAATTGTGAAACAAAACAACAATGAATTTTCCAGGGTTCATGACTGGTTGATGAAACTTTATCCTCAAATATTTACGCATTGCAAATTATACTTACTGTATGTTTCAGAGTATTGATTGTATAGTATGTAGAAATGCTATTGGTGCATTTTTTCAAATAATACAAGAAGGCCAAACTGAAGAAGAAGCTACGGATGTTATAACAACGTTGTGCACGTCGTTAGGCATTGAAAATTATAATGTCTGCAGAGGAGCTGTTGCATTGAATATAGTAAATATACATATATTAATATATAGGTTTTTTAATTGATGATAATGAAATCGCACCATTCCATTATTATCCAATTAAAAAACGTAGATATCGTAAACCGTGAATAATGTTGATGAAGTTAGGTCAGTAATCCTATTGTAATGAATTCACCATAAATTTATCACGGTTTCCAGGAGTAAGGTCAGCCTGATAAGGTAGGTATATTATTAGCAGTGTCCCAATTACTAACATTCCTTTTCTCCATCACATTGGTAGTTAAACGTGAATAAAACTACAGATGCCCTTTTATTCATAAAAATGAGATGTGCAAACACGCGTTTTTAAATATTTAAATTGCATTGTCTTTGTATTTCAAGTGTATTCGTAATTAAATATAACGCGGCCAAACAACCTAATAGTAAAATATGTTGGTATCAAATATTATTGTTTATTTTTAGCTAGTCTACACAGTCATTGCTGGCTGCACCTGAGATTTTATTTAGACCTACTTATATTGAAAAAACAATTGTACATCATTATAATTATCATACTACAACAATAACGTCTTATCGAGTTATTATCATGTATCAATCACCTAATTTGTAATTGTATGAAGACACGTTGCTAATAAATATTGGTAAATAAATCAGGCTATATTTTGTAGGGTAAAAGCGGGTAATCCCGGTCAGGCGACAATACCGGTCAGCACACTATCTCGCAAAATATTTAGTTTGCCCGAACGCACACATGCAAAGACGGTGGCTTGATTATTCCCTCGCCCGATGTACCAACCCCCGTTCAGTTCCGACCACGCATCATTGAGAGCTAGACGAGTGTTTGTTTCTAGATATTTTGTTATAACTTTTTCATAGGATATAATAACACGTAAGTATCAAAATATTCATATTCCGTTAACTTTTTATATTTTTATTTGTGATTTAGTCATCTAGCTATCGATGTGATTAGATATTTAAAGCAATTTGCAATAACTTTTTTCTTAAATTATTATTAACCTGAAAAAATCATAGATGGGTAATGCCGGTCACGCTGATCGGTATTACCCGCAAGGCAGTACACAAGTACATTAGTAGTTGATATTTATTGTAAAAAATAAGAGTTATTTTTAAACCCCCGACCAAAAAGAGGAGTGAAAACTGCTACAAGAAAAAAATAATGAAAGTTCATCTAATTCAGAAATTGAAATTGACCGACGTACGGGATGATGACGACACTAACGATATAAAAAACAAGTGCATTCTATGCCATGATTACGGCCACAATAGTGAATTGTGGTATAGGTGCGTTTGTTGTGGGCTTTGAGCTCATGCTGAGTGTTCGGGTTGTGACTCACCCGAAGGATACATCTGCGATTTATGCCGCTAAATGCTTGACCGGTATTGCCATCCTAGTGACCGACATTACCCGCCACTACATGGCAATACCGGTCAAAACCCTTTTTTTTTTAAATGTTTATTTTTATTTTATTTTCAAACATATTGATCTCGTTAATGGTGATAAATATAGAAGGATACATAAAGTTATGTTGTATTAATAATTCCGAAATAAAAAGTTGATTTTATTATATTTTTTGTTATATTTTCCTTAGGTGACCGGCAATACCCCTCCTTACCCTACCTATCCAAGATAACGTTCTTAGACAATATTTAGATAAGTAAGAAATATCTAGCTATTATATGCTGCTGCAAATAAAAAGTTGTGATTTTGTTGTTAGGATTAGCATTATTTTTTTATTTTTTAGCCTATTTGGTATTGGCATAGAAAAGCTATATCCCATTAGGATTCTCGAATAAAAAAATTCCCGAAAGCATAAATTTTTGCTCTCCTAGTCGACTCTTACCTACATTGTGGGAATGAAAATTTCTGGCGAAATTGTTACCCAGCTTTTTTAATGGATGAACATAGAATCGTTCATTCGATTCAATACAAATCAAAAAGCGCTTGCGACGTGTTCACATGTTAGTGATGAATGAAACGTTTGTAGTGGTTTAAGAATCTTAATTAATAAATATTTATATCTTTCAGCCGATCTTCGCCCATATCATTAGAAATGTCCCCGAAGCAACGCCACAAACCTTTTGTGGCTTAGTGTTCCAAACAGCAACTGATAGTAATTTTTGTCCTATAACTGATCCACGATTTGAATGGGAAGTCCAATTGCCCGACCGACCCGAGTCAGTTAATGTAAGTATCTCCTTATAATTGAACTTGACGGACATGGTTATGGATTGTAGATAATCGCAATACCTTTCAAATTTAATCTGTTTATAAATAACAAACAATTCCTGCAGTGTTGTATGCACAATGGAAGTCCCTACCCTCTTACGTGGGTCATAACAGATGAATTCTATAGATGAGATGAGCATGGCTCACTCGCCAGTTTGAGTAGCACTCAAATATTTAACAGCTTAATATAAATGGTTTTCTCAATTCGATTCTATTTACTTTAAAAACTTTGTTACTTTAGAACTCCGTCATTTCCAAACCGATTTGTAACATAATTTTTATGTTAGAAAGGATATCTTTTCAGATGTTCTAATTGGCATTGAAATCGGTTTAGATAATTTTATTGGTAGAAAAATGTATTTAGTGGTTGTCATACGGTGTTATTATCTGATAATGAATAATGTTGATGAAATCGTAATAATACAAAGTTACCTTGAGGTGTTATTATTATAATAATTAATTAGACGTTAATAGTCCTTTTTTTATACCAAATGACTACTGCGGTACTGTTTTAATTTCAGACACCACAAATCGACCCAAGACCATTAAGAGTAGCCGTGATCACGGATGTACACCTTGACCCACTCTATGAGGCTAACGGTGTTGCAAATTGTGATGAACCAGTATGCTGCAGGTTTGGCCAATCGCCTGCTCAAAATTATATTTACCGATCTAATGTGGACGAGTCTCTTTATGACCGAAGTATTGTAGACGTGGATGGCAATGTAATGCTAAATTTAAGTGTAGCATCAGACATTAGGCAACAAAGAATGTTATCACAAACAAGACACGCAAATACTAGAGATACATCTCCAGCCGGTTATTGGGGTGATTATAGAGACTGTGATACACCTTTGTGGGCATATGACGATGTCATTGAGACCATAGCAGAGACCCATAGAGTAAGTAAACGAAATATATTTAAGTTATTTTATAATATTATACATGCGAAACTTGTGAAAAAAAAAAGTGAGTATGGATGGATGTTTGTTACTCTTTATTACTTATTACTTATACATCAGAATAACATACAGGCTATGAATTTCACGCGGGTGAAACCGCCGGCACAGCTAGTATCTTTATAGAGGAAAGCGTTGTATCCTATGAGTGGTTTACTACGCAGACTTTTGTTTGATCTCCAAGCGGTTCCCCTGGTGATAAACTCCTGATGAATTTGTCACGATGACCTGACCTGATGCTCATCTTATCATCCTCCAGAGCAATCCGTTAGCGCAGGTGGGCGCACCATTATGCATGCACCTACGAGTAATATATTCACTCGTAAGTGCGTGCGGATCCAATCCAAATTAGAATTATATTTACAAAATGTACCTACACATTTCAGGGTGTAGATATTATATATTACATTGGAGATACAATTGATCACGGTGTTTGGGAAACATCGTACGAGCTGATCAATAATATGAATTTGTATTTAATAGATAAAATAAGGAAAACTTTTGGTGACGACGTTTTAGTCGTACCTGTTATTGGTAATCATGAAGCCCAACCTACAAACCAGTGAGTACCAATGAATATAATAATAATATTTATTTCGACACATAATAATCTAGAACGAACAATATTATAAAAGTAACATGTACATGATATTACTGTTTTTAAACTTTTAATTAACAACACTTAATCTAGTTATAACATTATCAATCATTGAGTTCAAGTGAGTTTTAAACCCTGACCCACCTATAAACTAGGTTAAGCTTATAATGGTATCAGCAGCGTACCAGTAAAAAAGCGATGCCTCAGACTGTAAAAATAATACATTGTGCTAAAAGTAAGTACTACTAGACAAATAAAGGTTTTTTTAGTTATGACCTATGTTGTTGTCCGTCACAATCTTTATTCGACACTAAATGTTCTCTTTACAAAAATATATAATAAAATTCTTACAAAACAAAAATGTTTTCAATATAAAACTATATGGCCAGTACGTCAGTAACAACAACCTATGTATGTACATAATAAATTTAGAAAAATTCGAAACATACATGCGAACTCGATTGACACACACGAGGTTTGGGGAACCGTCATATATTAAAATATATATTCTTTTAGATTCGCACCTTCATATATCACGGGTGAGAAGTTAAATACGACATGGCTTTATGAAGCCTTAGCAAATAAATGGGATCATTATTTAACCGAGGACGCGAAAGTAACATTGCTTGATCGCGGTGACTTCTCAATAGTGGCTAGACCAGGACTCAGAGTTATTTCGCTAAATAATAATGTGGCATACAGATTCAATTGGTAAGGAAATAAGTGTATAACTATTAATACTATAAATTAATACATACAATTTTTGTATGACATATATTATGTTTATGTTCTATAGATTTTTAATATGTTTTATTAAAACTGAACTGTTTACGAACCAATAACATTGTTTCCGATATTTGTCTATTTTATTCTGGGAGGTATGCCAATCAATATTTATATATACCGGTATCATGTAACGTCTCTATAACAATTGTTATATAAGTCTATGTTAAAATAATAACATTAGCAGTGCTTATAAAACTGCATCGCCGCTCGCCCTTGAGTCAAAAAATGGTACTAGCTATATTACCATTTGAAATCCGTTGTGCTTCAGTCATTTTCTCGTGAAAATGTAATAAATACTGCAAGACTACTGATTTAGGTTTCATTATTTATTTCTAGTTTTTACAGCCTTATCTAATTTCCAAGAAAAAATATTGTAGACTCTTCAACCTTCATGATCTCATAATACTATCTATAGTTTCTTTATGTATCTTTAGGTGGTTAGCATGCGATCCCGCGGATTCCAAGAAACACTTGGATTGGTTAGTTGACGAGCTGCACAAAGCTGAACTAGCTGGCGAGAAAGTACATATATTGACACACCTTCCAGCTGGAGTAAATGACCTTATTTATACTTGGACAAGAGAGTATAATAAAATCATTAACAGGTATGACCTATATAATACTCTCTTTTCTAAGGTTGTCTGGAAGAGATTGCGTTAGCGAAAAGACCGCCTTCTGTACCTTCTTCTTTCTTTAATGTATTGTTATATATTATTTTCTTTTTATGTATCTACTTTTAATATTGGTGCAATAAAGAATTATAAATAATACTACTTACTGACGCGATAGATAGACCCGATCCATTACCTTGTAAGTCGAATATCCGTAAGTCGGCGTAAGATTAATTTTATTTTTGTTTGTTTGGGCGATATATTTTTAGAAACAAGAGTTTATAAAAACAACTTGTTAGTAAATTAGTCCCACGTGATTACACGTTCAAACCTTCGTAAACTGGACTGAGTGACTGGAGTGGGATGTGAGAGTCGAGGATATACGCCGTTTAAGAAAAAACATCGCATATATCACTACATTAAAATAAGGTTTCGGTCATGTTTACATACAGTTAAATAGTATACATAGTTATTTATACTTTCACGAAAGCAGTAATTTGCTTGTTATCCTGATTATGTAATCAAATCATAAATTGATATACACAGTTCACAAATGATTACACCTTATATATTGATATAAATAAAAAACGAGTACATTCTTATTTCTTCTGCTCACTCAAGTGAGCAGAATAGTCACTATAGTGCTCTTATAGCTATATCAGACATAAAATAAGTTTCCATCTCTTCATCTTTCATCATTTATATACAATATAACTAATCCTATACATAACTACACAAATAATTTCCAGATTCTCAGCAACAATTACAGCTGAATTCAATGGACATGTCCACTCAGACGAATTTAAAGTATTCTACAGTTTAACTGATGGCACACCTATAAATGTGGCATGGGGCGGCGGTAGTGCTACTACTTACAGTGACTACAATCTAAATTATAAAATAATCGATTTCGATTCGACAACTTTCGTAAGTATTTTTGGTACCCAAATTAAGAAAACAAAATTTATCTTTATTTATTATACTTGTAAAATGGGGACCAAGAACACAGTAAAATAACCTGCCTGTATTTTTTAGTTACCCGAAAACATCGTGAATTATATCTACAATATAACAGAAGCTAATCTAACACCGCACCTCCGCCCGCATTGGTTCCAACTTTATGACATGCGAACTTCATTTGGAATCACAGACCTATCAGCGGCTTCAATCAGTGATTTAGTTTATAGGATGCCCGTTGAAACTAGACTCTTAGATTTATATATAGCTTTTTATTCTAAATTAAGTGACAATAGGTGGCCATTTTGTAACACTGAATGTAAACTTAATAATCTTTGTAAAATAGTAGTCACAGTGCTTTGGGAACGAGAAAGATGTGAGGAACTGAGGAACTTATATTATTCAACCAACTGATTACTTTTTGTATATTCAAATAAAAACTGTTTAAATAAATAGGCTTTAAATTTATTTATCAACACTAACAATGACCTATATCTTATACACATAGCTAATGATTAACTATACTTAACCAAGCAATATCTGGTTTCCATTTCAAATCTTGACCAGGAATTTTATCTAAAACAGATACCTGAAAAAAGAATAGTTGATTATCGTTTTATGAATAAAAATATTTTTGCAGCAACAATCAACTCAGGTTACATGATTTTTTATGTAAATTTTTATATATTATTGCAATAGTAAGCAAACTGACTATGTAGTGTTACATCTACGACATCGCCTAACTATGTAGTATATAGTGGTTTGGCTAATACTACTAATATTAATTGCATCAAACTTAAATATTTTTCATAATACCAAAATGAATTGTCTCCCAAAAAATATAATTTATAACAAAGTAATAACTGTATTCTAATAATAACCTGGTGTCTAATAAAGTTCACTATTTTTTCAACATTTTCTGCTTTGGCATCATCTGAAAGTGAATAAAATCTTCTCCAAATTGCTGCTGCAAGTACTCTATCATCGCTGAGTCCTTCATCATATGCAACAAGTGCTGCTTGAAATTGTTCTGATAATTCTGATACTTGTTTTCTAGCTATAGCTGGATTTGCTCCCTGAGAAAATTATGAATATGCAATATATTTCAGAGTTCTACTATTCAGATAGTTCAAAATGAAATTTGTGTACATACTAAACTTATGAATATTTTAATGTTAGCCAAGTTAATATATTATATGTATATTGTTTCTTAAAATTGTGAGATAAAATTTACTGAAAAAGAGGAGGTATAGTTACTATTTTTCATTAGATAATAATAGTTTCTACTGCCCCCTCATTCAGTTTTCTTTTCATGTATGGTTAATTAGTAAAAAAACACTTACACAGGAATAGATGTAACAAACCACCAATCTATAATTACCCTTTCTGTTTTAAATTTAATGTGTAATTAATATAATATGTATGGGTTATTTCTAATATTATTAGTTACTTATTACATATTTACCACTTTAATAAATAATAATGTTTTACCTCTAATAATTTTATTTTATTTCCAACATCAGCCCATAAGGCTTCTATTATACAATTTCTAACAAAATGTCCATCACCCTTAATATATTTATTTTTTTCTGCCTTTGATACAGTGATATCTTCTGCCATATAGCGCACCATGAGAATCCAAACATGTAGTTCTGTTATAATAAACCATGATGCAAATGTATCTGGGAGTTCCAAGTTTTCAAACCAATCCTTGTATGCCACTTTGTCAGGCACACACTCATAGAGAAAATATCCAGTTAGTTTCAAACGCTGAAAATATATATCGTATTTGTAATCCTATAATTTAAATATCTATTCATTATTCCAAATCATCTACAGAACTGTTAAACACCTGCATATTTTATTGTTTTATTTTAATGTTTTTATATTATCATATTACAAAATAATCCTATCTATTATGGCATAGACAACAGGGAAAGGATTAATATTTCTAAGATATTTTTACATATATTGTATACAATTCAAAACAGTAACTGATATTTATACATTTAAACTTATATTTCCTGTAGTGGCACAATTTATTATCATAGGCCATGTATCAACTGACACTATAACTGAAGTACATAATGTATAGCAAACATATTGAAAAAATTGCAGCACTGCTGATATTTTATGTAATATTTAGGTTTAATGCTCATCATACATTATGATGAAAATGTAATATCATAAATAAAACAGTAGAAAGTTCAGGATTACTTAATATGTATTCTGAGGAATGGCTTGGATCTATTTTTAATCCAGATAATCAACTACAGTAGAATATGTAATATAGACTGTGTAGTTTTATTACACAATTTGGTAATATATTGTGATGCAAAATATGAACTCACTGTTCTGGACTGGTCCATCCAACCCACTGCTTTCATAAATTTTTTAATATAGCCTTCTTCAGCTGCAACAGTGCTTTGTAATCTCACATTTCTGAAATCGTTTTGCGGTTGCCTGACTTGATGAACACAGGATTGGACTCGAATATTTTTTAAATATATATGTTGTTGCCGCGCAGTCTGTAAGTTATATTATTATCTAATAAATCTATAATTATTTCAAAGTTTTTGATGGGATATTGATAAGTTTTTAGTTGTCTAAATAATGTGAGAATTAATAAGGACTATTAAATTCAGGTTTTCAAACATTTACTTACGCGAGACAAAGAACGCATTTTATACATTATGTAAATAAAATAAAATATTTCATTTCAGTAATTTAAAATTAGCAAATAAAATGACATACACCCTGGAGAAAACTTATATTGTTTTTTTTTTCTATGAGTAGTTTTCGGCTCTGGATATTCCCTTTCAGTCAAACAGTCACAAACAGACAGTGTAGCCATATGACAGTTTCTTTCCATACAATTCTCCTTTTTTCAACGAGTCTAAAAACCTGATGTATTTCCTTGATCCTTCTGATGTATCGATTCAACATTCATTCACCGCGAATTTTTGGCGTTACCACGAAAGAACATGGGAGGAGAATCTCTAAACTGGAATCAGATTACAATCCATAGACCAAATAAATTATCTTTTTATAAATTATATGACTATATGTTTGATTAGACTAAAAATGTATGTTTTATTACCAAATTTTTATAAAGAGAAAGTACTATTTGGTATACCAATCAAATTTTGATAGGGATCTAATACTATTCTTATTATAAATATAATGTAATATTGTTAATAATATTTATATATTATAGTTTCATTTTTAATGTGTCAACCAATTCGCCTCTTTTATAACTGTGACTGACTTAAACACCGACAAAAGTTGGTAACACTGGAAAAATTTATTGATTTGTCTATTGGAAATTTAAGGTTACATAATTTCGGGCGGACGTTGTCTCTAATTTTTCGCCCAAGTGCTCTATTTAATTCAAAATGTTGGGGGCAGTAAGTAGAGTTGGAAGCGGGTTTTTAGCTGCTAAAGGAGTCGCCGAAAAAGCCATCAATGAATGCGGGAAAGTTGCTGCAGTCACCGTTAACAGCAAAAGAGATTATGCAGCCAAAGCGGGCAAAGGACAAGGTAAGGTGGTTGCAGTTATCGGCGCTGTCGTGGATGTACAATTTGAAGACAATCTACCACCAATTCTAAATGCTCTCGAGGTGCAGAATCGTACACCAAGGCTCGTGCTCGAAGTGGCGCAGCATTTGGGTGAAAATACTGTCCGCACCATTGCTATGGACGGTACTGAAGGTTTGGTCCGTGGTCAACCTGTAAATGACTCTGGCTCGCCAATCCGTATTCCTGTGGGAGCTGAGACCCTCGGCCGTATCATTAATGTTATCGGAGAACCCATTGATGAACGTGGCCCCATTCCGACTGACAAAACCGCTGCTATTCACGCTGAAGCTCCCGAATTCGTCGACATGTCTGTACAACAAGAAATTTTGGTCACTGGTATCAAGGTTGTAGATTTATTGGCTCCATATGCTAAAGGTGGTAAAATTGGCTTGTTTGGCGGAGCTGGTGTGGGCAAGACTGTATTGATTATGGAGTTGATTAACAATGTTGCTAAAGCTCACGGTGGTTACTCTGTATTTGCTGGAGTAGGTGAACGTACCCGTGAAGGCAATGATTTATATCATGAAATGATTGAGTCTGGTGTCATCTCACTCAAGGATAAAACATCCAAAGTAGCTTTGGTATATGGTCAGATGAATGAGCCCCCAGGTGCTCGTGCCCGAGTTGCTCTAACTGGATTGACTGTTGCCGAATATTTCCGTGACCAAGAAGGACAAGATGTACTACTTTTTATTGACAACATTTTCCGTTTCACTCAGGCTGGATCTGAAGTGTCTGCTCTGCTGGGTCGTATTCCCTCTGCCGTAGGTTATCAGCCAACTCTAGCCACTGATATGGGTACTATGCAAGAACGCATTACCACTACAAAGAAAGGTTCCATTACATCTGTGCAAGCCATCTATGTACCAGCTGATGACTTAACAGATCCCGCTCCTGCCACCACATTCGCTCATTTGGATGCTACCACTGTATTGTCTCGTGCTATTGCAGAATTAGGCATTTACCCTGCTGTGGACCCTCTTGATTCCACATCCCGTATCATGGACCCCAACATTATTGGTGCTGAGCACTACAATGTTGCACGTGGCGTTCAGAAAATTCTCCAAGATTATAAATCACTCCAGGACATCATTGCTATCTTGGGTATGGATGAGTTATCTGAAGAAGACAAGCTGACTGTTGCTCGTGCACGTAAAATCCAAAGGTTCCTGTCACAACCTTTCCAAGTGGCGGAAGTTTTCACTGGACATGCTGGTAAATTGGTACCTCTTGAGGAAACAATCAAGGGCTTCTCCCAGATTCTCGGGGGCGAGTATGATCATCTACCAGAGGTTGCCTTCTATATGGTTGGACCCATTGAAGAAGTTGTTGCAAAGGCTGAGACCCTTGCTAAGAATGCTTAATTATCATTGTTATGGATGGAAGAGACAGTAATTGTATTTCTAAATAAATAGTAATATTTAATCATTTATTTCTTTTTTTCTAACATTTAACTACCACGAAGGTACTAATTTATAAAAAAAAGTATTACATATATTCATGTATATATACATATATATATATATATATATATATATATATATATATACCTAAATATATTTATTATTGTAGCTTTCTCTTTTTTCATTTCTAGGTGTAAATGTGTTCTCTTTTATGTAATTCATTATCTATGATACATTGATATGCATAATTAAATAACCAGCATGTTTTGCTAGTTGATATATGTTTTATATGCATATTATTATTAAGAATTATTATGAACTTGTATGAACAAGGAGTGTATCATTGAACATGTCCCGTAACAGATATTTTCAATGACAGACCGATGTAGCCTACTGAACTGATTTTTCACATATATTGTAGATCCATAATGAGACTGAGTACATATGAGAAAGACCATTACTAAGTTTGGCTAGTTGGAGTATTTTTTTGAAGAATATAAATTACCTACTTATCAAATTCAGTAGTTTATCAAGTTAGTCTAGTCAGAAAGATTAGTTCCAAGTCCACATGCCGAAAAATTAAAGTACCTATACTAGATTAGAGTCCATCATGAGTGATAAAATCACAAGCCAAATATGTCGGGTACATTTGGTGAAGAACCTGTTCTCTATAAGAACTATATTGCCATTTAAGTTTATGCTATTATGGAAAGATAGCAAAACACAATTTTATATTTAAGTTTTTAAATAATGCAGTTATCATAGATACTAGGTCACTATTAGGCGCTATTAGACAGTCTGTATGGTCTGTGATCACTATTATTATTGCCGAGGTAAACTTTGTAAGATCTCCGAGTGGATACCTCACTGTCTTCTATTTTCATGGTCAAATATCTTGCTTTGTAAGATATTCCAGTTGCCGGGAAAGATAAGCTATGAAATTATATAGTAAGTGGCTTGACATGAGATCTTAGTGTTCCGGAATGGCAACAGTGTGTGGTACAAGTTATTATGTAACGCCTGAGATACCTCTCAGGCGTTACATAATAACTTGATGTTTGTAGCCACTACCACTTACCATATTCACTAATGGGTGTTTTTTTTGGATGCTTATGGAACGGTGCGCCACTCGCATTAATGATTTACGCTGACGAAATGATCTCAGGTTAGTTTCACGTGGCAATTTTACTAGGAATTAAACAATACTTTCTAGGGAGGATGGCATGGTGGTGAATTTTACCTGATATAGAACATTGTCCCATGGTGGAAATGGGGACAGTAGTCTCTAATACTCAAAATCTTGCGGGCCCCTGCCCCTCGAAATAATGAGTTAACTCACGAGTACCGGCGAGTTTGATGTTGATTGAAAGTTATTGTCATGTGGAGCAGTGAGGATCATTTAATCAAAGACTTATATGAAAGGACAGAAAGAAATAAGGACAGGAAGATGTAAAGACAATTACAAACGTCACTAATATACATATTCATTTTAAGTAGTTATGTTAGATAACCGTCCGATAGATAGGTATCTGTTACATGCTTTTATGTTCAGCATATCGTAAGGGTAGTCAAGAACAAATATATCAGAGATAGAGATTTTTTGAATTCATCATACTGGACTGATGCACCCATCTAAATTAACAGTGGAGGATGACAGCATGAACCTGAAATGGGGTTAGTTAACTCAACGTGGCATCAATTCACCATGAATTAACCACGACAGTTTCCATGGGGAACCGTGAGGAGGTTATTACAATGTTCGTAACAGGGCTATTATTAACAATTGCCTCCCCCTGAAAAAGAAGTAAAACTCTAAACGATAGGGAATAAAAATAAATTAGCCGCTTAGCCCTCACCACACAGTTGTGAGGATTGTGAACACAGGGCAGTTTAGAACGAACACAGATGTCTAGTTTAGATACTATATTTGTAATATTTTCTAAGTTAACAATTAAAACAAAAAGTAACAGTACAATTCTGTTCGTTTTTTTGACGGAAAACTGATGGTGAATTTATCTCGAAATATCATCGTCATTTACAATTTTGTTTTTACATTGATTATCTAAAATCTCATTCTTAACTACATTTGTATCTGTTTTGGATACTAACTGTTCTTTAACACATGTATCTTTTTTAAATAGATTCTCATTAGAATTAATTTGGTCACTTATTTTATTTGTAGTATCTGGCTTTTCGTTTTCATTACATTTGTTAGAAGTGATTACATTTCCATTTATTTCACTTGCATTGTTACTAATGGTATCCAACGCAGTTGTAGACTTTGTTGCACATTCTACTTTGGGAACTTTCACTACTACTACTTGATCAGATGTTTTAATTTCGTTTACTGTAGCATTTTTAGAAGGATCTTTCAATTTTATGGTTTGGAATTTTAGAGGCGAACTTGCAGCTGTTATTCCATCTTTACTTCTGCTGATAGGCTTTATGACTAAAATTTTTGTTTTCATACCAGCTTTTGTGAAATCAGTGATATTTTTATTGATTAAAGGATTTTTAATAACTTCTAAGCTCTGACGACGAAATTTTATAGGAACAACTGCGGGTATATTTAAATTGGTTTTAATTGTTTCACATAAGGCTTTGTTTGCTTGTTTTTCATCTTTATTCGACTTAGAATTGTCACCGGTTTCTGTTAATGGAGTTTCTACTTCACTGGTTTCACTTTTTTTTGTACTATCTTCTATATTATTTTTTACAGGTTCTTCTGTAATATTTTTCGAATTTTTTACATCTTTATTCGAACTCGGTATTTCTTTTACAAAATCGACATCCTTTTTAGGTGACAATTTATCACACTTAGAAACAATTTTAGGTAACATAGGTCGAACAAATATATTTGAAGGTCTTGTCTCCTTTTGGATACTCGCAGAAAAATTTGTGGCTTTCATATGTGCAGATGCTTTTCCTACAGCCGCCTTAGATAGCATAGCTAATGCCCCAGAACAATCTTTATTTGCATTGTCATAATAATTTTGATTTTCTTGTGTTGTTCGTTTCTTGCTTTGAGTATATTTGGCATTAGCAACTGATTGGGAATCTCTATAACCTTGGGCTTCCATTTTCAATAAATTTGATAAATCATACTCAAAGTCTTCGTTTTTAGGTTTTGTTTTTTTACGAATAGGCCTACGAGAAGCTACAGATGAAGTTAATTCAATAGGTTTCTTGACTATCTTCTCATCGAGCTCTTCCACATCTGAAGAATTTTCTTCAAAAGTTTTAATTGTGGAAGATGAATCATTTTCTGGGAATGAAGTCTCCATTGGCACATCAGCTTTCAGCTCGTCATCATCATCTAAAACAAAGACAACAATAATAAATATGTATAATAATAGCAATATCATCTTTATCACTAATTATTTATGTACAAACATATAATATGAATTTACTCATTAAATTATATCAATTTATATAATTTTACTGTACTTGTGTTTGTTATCTTACTACTCCTAAATGATTGGATGGATTTGGATATTTTGTGTCTATATTTTAATGAGTTCCTGGATGGCCCGAAAATAAAATTACACCCGGTAGGTGGCGCTGCTTTTTCGGGCAGCATGACATAGGTTTCTGGTAGACGTCGCAAGAGCGGTGAGTGGGCATGTATTACATAAATTTTATTAATTCTATCTTTCTCGCTCTCGTTGCTATGCCACGACACCCTGCTCTTCACATGTTTCATACATACAACCTTGCTTATTTTTAACTAAAATCGAGAGCATATCCAGCGCATGTTCTATTACGATATGACACTTGAACAGTATCAGCTCACGTCCACGCTCAGCTCAAATCCATCCAACCATATAGGTATGAAAAAATTTTTCAATTTGATAAAAAAAAAACTTCTTACCGTTATTTACAGTTTCCTTTTTCCTTTTAGAATATTGATTTCTAGTTTGATTCAATTTTCTCTTCTTGGACCCTGCTTCCATTCTAGTACTACTTGATGAACTATCATCAGATAAACGACTCGAGTCACTGGAACATCTACTAGGACGTCTAGAATCAGGACTTTCATTATTATCATTTAATTCATCAATTACTTCAGATAGTTCCAATGCTTCAGAACCATCAATAGCCTTCACGGTACTAAAATAAAAATCTGTATCACCTTTTAATTTGTGAACAGTTTTGACATGTTCTGGAAGCTTTTCAAATTCATAATTCTTAAAATTACACAATTTACAAGCATAACGCATCCACTTATAGTGAGCAGCCATGTGGTCATATAGTTCTTGTATATTATTATGTTGAATCTCGCACCTTTTGCATAGGTTCTTTGATATGTCAATATCAGGTTGTATCTTTTGTTTGAATGCTGCTAAGTTGCTTTTCTCGGGTTGATGAGCAAAAGGTAATTTTGACATTTTAGGAATAAAAATTGGCTTTGGTCTTTCACTATCTAGAGATCTACATTTATTATCAGAGTTTTGATCATCTTCAGATTTATTTGGTGTGGTTTCTTCTGATTGTTGACCTGATGTAAGATTTTCTTCAGTTTTATTAGCCTTGACTGGTGACTGACCTTCAGAAATCATTTTATTTTCTGAAAAAAAATGAGATTTTTCTAAATTACGTGAGTGTGGTTTTTTAAGAATACCTAATCATTAATGAAGAGTTTATAGAGGATCGTGAAAATCTAGCAAGTGAAGGCTAGAATAATGCAATTATGTGGGTCAGATTGATCCGATACGTCAAATAGAAGAAAAAGAATGTGTGACAGCGTCCTATAAAATAGATTCATTAATTGTTATTTTGTAGTAATGTTATCCAGTTTAATCATATTTCTCAGACTCACTGATTTCTTTTTGTGTTATGAAAATTAATGAAAGCATTTTTAAATTGATTAATTCTATGTCTTAGCCATATTTGGTATTGTAGGAGTACAAAATATTAAGACATCAACTCTATAGTCCCTCTAATACATGAGCAACTATCAAGTGTAACTATATTAACAACAAACCTTTTCTTTAAGAGCTGACACTCACATTTCGTTTGCCTGACTTGTTCACTCTAACCAAAATGCTAATATCAGAATAATTTAATCATACAATATATATAATCATTTTCACATTTGGCCACATGTTTTTTAATCTTAATAAAATATTAGGATAAAAAACACATATAGGAAATTAAATATGAATAGATGAATAAATGACAGCCCTAATTTTTTATCTTAATAAAATATCTATATTATAATACTTCATTTTGTAACTGAACATTAAAAAAATTTGCATCAGTATAATACTGATTCAGTATAGACATATTAGTCGTAGGAATACTAAATAAAATTACCATTAGTATCGACAGGTTTGGGTGGAATGTTTAAGGAGGCGTTCGCTTGCGGCCCCTTGTTGTAGTCCTTGCGGATCTGTATCTCGATCTTCTTGGTCTCGGGCGGGCGGCGCGCGGGCGGCGGGGCGAGGGCCCGCGAGCGCGGCTGACACGTGTGCGTGTGCGACGCGAGCGCGGCGCGCCGCTCGAAACTCCTACCGCAGCCAAAGCAACGTGGAGTTTCGCCCTCACCTTCCATGTTGTCCATCCATGCCTGCAGCACACAGATCGGGATCACTTAATAAATGAATACCGTTGCCATCCTATGTACCTACTATAATATCCAGAATGTAAAGAATTTTGTGTTTTGTTTGAGCAACGATTCACACTAACTGTATATAGTATACTGCTACTATTAGATTTACCTGATTTTCTTGATCCAAACGTTCTTCTTCTGAGATTTTTTGAACAGGTGTAGGTTTCATGTTTTTACGTTTTTCGTAAAAAGCTGGAGGATTGTTCATTCTGAACGCCTTTGCTTGTATTGATTCACGTAGCTTTCTTATTTGAGCGGCAGTTTTTCTAGACGTAACATATTTTTGTTAGAATAGTTTTTCTTAGCGATAATAAAATTAGTATGCTCTAGCTATGTAATTAACTATCGTCTAAATATTTTCATTATATAATTTTCAAAATACAAACATGAGTACATAAAAACACTAGACAACTTATTTCATTTGGTGAGCCACAGCCCACCTGAAAATGGTAGACATAAGCATCACATATGTTACAAAATATACTGGCATATAGCCTACAAGCAGTTCCAAGCTCTAGAATGGTAGACGACTATACACTATTATATATATATACATGACTACTATTGCATTAGTACACACAATTTACAGGGCTCATATTTACCTATGCACTTTGAACAGATGTCGATAAACACTCCAGGATGTAGAGAATATTTCCAAACAATCAGGGCATGGATAAACCAGTCGACTTTCTAAATGTTTATATTTCATGTGGAACTTTAGAGTCTTCTGCGTAGAAAATTGTTGATCACCTATAAGTAAAGAAAATGTTTTATTCCAATTATAGATATTTATTCATTCAACTATATCAATGGCGGTATAGAACACTGTTCTACTTTTTTATGGTTGCAGGTTCAATCCTAGCTCAGTACCACCATTTGTATACATGAGACCGTTTTGGATAATTATTTAACGAAATTATGTATTTAAAAAAAAACACATTCCAGATACTAAAGTATGTATGTTTAGGTAAGTTAAATTGTGCTTGAAAAAATAATAACTAATTAAAAATATTAAACAAATTAAAATAGAAATTCACCCCTTATATTAAAAAAAGGTAGTAGGTAAAGTTACTTACCTAAATAAATATCCTAAATATATACTAATAATGTATGACATGATTTTCGGAAATTTATACGTAGAGTTTTATAATAATTAATATAATATATTTTATAATATAATATTCACACAATACATAAATAGATAATAAGATGCAACTATATATAATTTATTAATTTGTGATGTTAGACAGTGTATACAGTAATATCCATACTACTACACTATTACAATATAGGTGTACAGTATAAGACTTACAAATTTTGCATTTCAGAATACTATTAGTATCATTATCTTCATCATCACTTATTTGTATTACATTATCTGGATCTGTTGGGACAGCTATTTGAGTCTTGAATTTGCCATCTTTTTGTAGAATTGCATTATCCCTTGACAGAATTTCATCCAACTCATTTACCTGTACATGAAAATCAAGTATTGTATAAACATAAGTTTATCATAGTAATCGATAGACAAATCATTTAAATGGATGTTACCAATCACAAATAATATTTGGTAAGACATGAAAAATGTTCATCTTAATCAATGAGTATGTAGGTTAAGCTGTACTAGTACAAATATGAGATGTAAGTATTGAGTCTTAAAAATTAAAATTAATTATCTAATAAATAATAAATAAATGTATAATACGGACTTGGGCTCTCATTTTATCAAAGTTCTTTTCTTCAGAATAGTCTATACTTTGGAATACAGCAACAGAACTCCCAGCAATTTTCTGTAACACTACATTTTGATCTAATTTATTCTGACGGATTCCCTTATTCTTAGTAATTTTCTCCATAATAGTAGTTAAATCCTTTGTCAAAGGTATTCTGTCCTCATATTCCACAGTCTCCATATCCATATTTTCTGTCCCATTTTTTTCTTTCAATGACTGTTGGTATCCTTCCTCCAAACGTTTAATTTTTAATATTTCGTTAACCTTTGAAAAAATAAGTATATTATATGTATATAGTATGGAATACAGTATACATTTCCTGTTTTACTGAATTATAATTAATTTTTCCTTCAATAAATTTTATGTGAATATTCACTATTATTATATCTTAAATATTCTCTATTTAGTTGGCAATAAATAAAGGTGACATTTGTTTATTTTGCCTTAAAAAGTTATAGTATATTACCAGTAATTAACAAGTATCAAATAATCAAACTTACTGTGGAGATAGGGTTGACAAATTGGCTGTGTTGAGAAGAATTAAATGTTTCTTTACAGTAAATACGTTTATGGGATATAAAATTTGCCAAACTTCTAAATATGTTACGGCATACTTTACATTCATACAGTATATCACATTCAGAAGAAAGCAAATTTTTCAGCTGAAAAAAGTAAATAGAGATTAATATAAAAATAAAGACCTACAGGTAGAATACCTGTAAGTGTAATAGGTATTAATTTGTGAATAAGTCTACCAATTATATACTTAACTGACATTGTAATAACAATGTAAATAATAAAATAATAATAATAAATAATGAATATTTCTATTTTAAATTTTGGTAATGGGTAAATTAACTCACTTCTTCAGTAGCACAGTCAAATATTTTTCTGGCCTGGGCTAGGCCTGTAATACTTGTATGTATTGGTTTCCTTAATACTGAAAAATCAATATCTTCACTTTCTTCATTACATTGATTTATGGGTTTATTAAATTTGCCTTTATCATCTTTACCTTTACCCTTTGTATTCATTTTATTGCCAGCCATTCTGACATCTATCAAGAAAAAAATACATTTAAGTAGGTACCAGCTTGGTAGTATTCACTAATATTTCTTTTTATTACTTATTATACATATTAACAAGAAACAACGTAAGTGTAATTTACATGGTAATATTTCTATTTCAATGTATGTACCTACTACAGATTTGGTTAAAGCTGGTTAAGTTGGTTTGCAATGAGGTAATATTTGAAATCCATAACATGTACTTTCAATACTATATTTATAAAAACTTCAATTAATATAGTACAAATTTATCGTCTGCTCAGATTTATCTAAAAATTCATTGAAATTGCTCATATATCGAGCATGGTCACAACATAAAGTGTCTGATACCTACAAAGATTAGGTCGTAGTCTCTCCCTTAAATTTTAGCAATAAGGTACAGATTATGAATACAAAGTGATGAAAAAGAAACATTATGTTATCTCCCACAATCGATACACATATACAAATTCATTTTCTTACCTGGAAATACTCGGAATAGACAACATGAAATTCCTGCTTTTCCGACAAATGCACTTCCATCACGCCTCCATTTTCAACAAATGAATATCTATGTAGGTATCTATAGTTATAGGACTAATACGTAACAGTTCTGTAGACAGAGAATTTCAACAATAGTAACTGGCATGTGGTTTTGAACCATATAAAACGGTAAAACTAATTTAAATCTTATTGATACTGAATAAAGTTAATTTTTATTCAGTCTTCACAAGAAAGAAATGAATGCCATCGAGATCTTTTGATAAGTGATTCTATCTCTTTCACACAGTTTACCAGTTATAAATGACATTAGTATGGTAAATGTAAAAATTTAGAAGTATATAACTAAAAACTGTGATACATTATAAAGAATAAATTGTTATGTATATACATCGATAATTATTAAATTGATTTTCGAAGTTGATAAATATTTTTATAAATAAAATGTTTCAAAAAAGTCGGGTTTACATTAAATTGTAATAGCTTTTTCTTTTCATACAATTAAGCTAGGTATGCTCCATACTAGAAAACACAAAACATCGATGATGATGATGATGGTGAATCGATGTGCAGAATGACAAATTGGTGAACTGCCATTGTTTTCGCTGTTCCCTCTGGAAGCACTCATGATAAATTTCTGGTGAATTTGTTATGATGGACTCTCATGTTCATCTTATCATCCTCCACTGCTGCTCCGCCAGCGTAAATCATAAGTGCAGCATTATTTATCATCTATTAAAAAAATAGTGATGTCATAAAACATTCCCTTCCCCTCACATTACCTTTGTTATATTTGAATGTATCATTTTGCTTTTCAAAGAACCATTTTTTTTGTGATCGAGTATGGAGTACATCGCATTTTAATCATCATTATAATGTTATATGACTGCATTTCCTATGACTTTCTTATAAACTTTACGGTTTACGATACTTCCTCTGTTATTTACTCTTTGAGTTCTTGTTTTATATAATGTTTTTTTTCTCTTCTTTTAGCTTCGGCGATTTATATAATGTTAAAAAGGACTTAAGAAAATATTAAAAATGTCGATGTTTTTCCAGTAAACATCGATAACATCTGATGAATATCGATATTCTTACTACAGTTTTTCGGTTTCGTGAATTTTGTAGATTTTTGATAAACTTAACATTAATAAATACAATTAAATTCTAGCTTAATTTACTCAAATACGGTTTCAGTAGCAGTTTAATAAACAGGTAATGTGTTTGTGCAAGCTACAATTCAAGTAATATTGTAATTTTCTGGTCCCGTGTTTATTTAAATATTTCTTATTTTTTGCGTATAACTATGCACTAAGTTATGACAATTATTATTTTCTAGCACCTAATAATTGCCGTAAACTGATAAAAACTTTATTATTCTTGCTGTATTTTATTTTAACAATACTGTTAATAACCGGCATAAATTACAATATCAGTATATTAAAGAAACTAAGAATATGACTCTTATTCTCTATTAGGTGATTAAAATTAAATGGCTATAAAACTTAATATAGGAAATTACATTATTTTCTATATTGAATTTTATAGCATTAGAAAGTAATTACTGAAATTACTGTGAAGAAAAAGTTGTTTTTGCAATAATGTACTATATCATTAATCTTTATACAACCTTAACTTTAAAAAATAATATACAATTATATATTTTATAGAATGACAACTGGTGAAACCCTAACATCAGATTATCAGCAGCGAAGATGGCAAAATATAAGGAAACTCCTAGAGAGACCTGGTCCATTTTGTCACCCTGACTTTGAGCCTTCTGCTGAAATACTAGATTTTATTATGAATTCCTGTAAAATACTTGTGGTTGGAGCTGGAGGACTTGGCTGTGAGCTGTTGAAAGACCTTGCATTAATGGGTTTCAAAAAGATTCACATAGTGGATATGGACACCATAGAATTATCAAACTTGAACAGACAATTTTTGTTTAGAAAATCCGATATAGGTTCATCAAAGGCAAAATGTGCAGTTGAATTTGTTAATAAGAGGTGTGTAATTTTAAAATTGATTATAATTTAAATACAGGGAGATGCTCCAAGCAATATTATTTGTTTCTTGTTTATCTTTATATATAGTGTATAAACCAAAGTAACTGTGCATATCTTTTAAATTACACAACAGAGGTTAATACAGTTTTCAGCTATAGATAAAATGATATAAGGGGAAGGTTTATATGTTTATATATAATGCATGTGTGTTAACATATAGAACAACACAAGAAATTATCCCAGAGAAGCTAACCATGTTGCTAGTTAATTATAGAGATTAATAGAGAATTCTTTTTTTGCAATTCATAGAGTGCCTGGTTGTGAAGCTGTAGCCCATCATTGTTCTATCCAAGAATTTGATGATGGTTTCTACAGACAGTTTCACATAGTTGTATGTGGTCTGGATTCCATAGTAGCAAGACGTTGGCTTAATGGCATGCTTATGTCATTACTGCAATATAATGATGATAGTGAGTAATAATATTTATACCCATTTAGTTGAATAAATTAACAGTCTAAATATAAATATGTAATGTATTACTAAAGAATTTACCATATAAAAACCATTTAATGTCGAAATAGACATTCATACAGTGTGTATTTTAATGTACAATAGAAATTAGAAAAAAGTGATTATTAATTTACCAAAATTACCATTTACTTTAAAAAAGCTAAAAGTAACTGCCACGCAACATACTGTAGTGTAGCTATATACCGAAACTCTGTTTTTCAGAATTGTAATTAATATACTACTTTGTGACATATACTCCTCTAACTACACTAATCCTCTGTTTTATTATATTAATACATAACATCTTTTATGTTTAGTCTCAAAAAATCGTAATGATTAAGACAAAACTATACATAGAAATTGTAAAATTACTATGTTATTGAAAGTGGGGAGTGGATATCTAAGATTTTTCTGTAATACATCTTGTTACAGGGTCATTGGATCAAAGCAGTGTCATACCACTTGTGGATGGTGGCACTGAAGGTTTCAAAGGCAATGCTCGAGTTATATTACCTGGCATGAGTGCTTGTATAGAGTGTACATTGGACTTGTATCCACCTCAAAAGACTTTTCCACTATGCACTATTGCTAATACACCACGGTAATTTTAACCAAATATTTATGTACTATAACAAAAAAAAATTATTAACAGAAGTAAAATGAAATAAATTTTTTCTGTTAATAATTAATTTTATTTTAGATTACATTGATCTATGTTTTATATGATTACAATGGTAAACAAGCTAATGGAAAGTGATAACTGTCACCTATAGGTACATGAAAATTATCTCATCATATGAGACCTATGCCACTGTCATGTGTTGCTATTGATGAGGCCTAAGGAGTCATGCCTTCATCAGTTATCATTACACTGCCATTATCATACCATGCATACTGAAACAGTATACAAAGCAAGCAGCTTGGCGCCAAAAATAGATAAGTAAGACTTTGAATATGGCATAACGAGAGTCACATGGTAATGTGATGTTCATAGGCTGTTCACATTATGTGCATATTATGTGCTGGTTACGTTTTACTATCACATAGGCCATACATTACTACTACCAAATGTAGTATTTTTATTATTATCTAGAATCTTGTGAGGCATCAGTAAAATTTAATCTAATATCATAAATCTGAAAGAACATCCTTTATGCCTATCTTTTACATTTTTATGTTAAATCCATTACTTATCAAATTTTGTTTAGAGACACTTTTGGATCTAGGAGTATTATTTTCAAGAGTCATTTTTAATCTCTAATTTTTGTCATAAGATTTTCAATCCTCGTATGTGTGTCAAGCATTTTAGGCGCCCACTTTTTAGAAATAATCCCATTAAAATATATTATATATTTATTCATGTAGGTCTATTACAGACTCTTATGATATGTCAAATCTACCGTCAGTTTGGAGTGTTTTCGCTAAGAAGACCTGATAAGAAATTCAGCTATAAATTATAACCTTTGTCAAACATCAAAAGTAATAATTTAATTAGTAGCAGAAGACCTGATCAGATCAGTCCCTGCAAGTAGCATTCAGGAGTATAATGAATATTTTATTTTTAGGTTACCAGAGCATTGTATTGAATATGTGAAAGTTTTGCAATGGGCTAAAGAAAATCCATGGGGTGAGACAACACAGCTTGATGGCGACGACCCCCAACATGTAGCTTGGGTGTTGGAGAAAGCACAAGAGAGGGCACTCAAATATGGAATTACAAATGTTACATATAGACTAACACAAGGTGTACTGAAAAACATTATTCCTGCTGTAGCCAGTACTAACGCTACAATTGCTGCTGCTTGTGCTACAGAGGTATTAAAGAATGCTTAATTACTTTTATATTATAAAATATTTAAAAAGAATACTGTTCCTTGAGACCATTGTTATAGTTATTTAATTTAAATGTAAAATGCAGATTTTGATTTCAGTCATCCCAATTTTTTTTTGATTAATTATCAAAGTACTATCACTAAATTGGGCACATTTTTCTCATCGCATTGTCGCATGTAAGCATTATATTTCTACTTAATTATTCAGGTATTCAAGTTGGCTTCATCATGCTGCATAAATATGAACAACTATATGGTGTTAAATATGGCTGATGGTGTATATTCATATACATTTCCGGCTGAGCGGCGTACTGATTGCGTAGCGTGTAGTAATACTACACGTGTAATGGAAATAGAAGCAGACGCCACACTCCAAATGATTTATGATAAACTCTGTGAAGATCAAGCTTTCTTAATGAAAAGTCCAGGTATGTGTTGAATTATTTATTTATTAAAGATATACTTCTTCCACGCGAATAATACCGCCAATACACCTATATATGTATGTTTCTTGCCTATAAACAATAAGAGGAAGTATGAAAATCAATAAGAATTAACTTATGTAAGATTTTTGAAATATATATTTTATTTTATGCAACTAATCATGAAATTTTATATTTAATTATTTAATATTTATTTAGCGATATGAAACATTACCCACATATAATTGTGTTTCAGGTATTACTACTGTAATTAATGGTCGCAACAAAACATTGTATATGTCCTCAATTAAGAGCATTGAAGAGAGAACGAGGGATAATTTAAAGAAGAAAATAACTGAGCTAGGTCTTTATAATGGTGGTGATATATTGGTAGCTGACATAACAACTCCAAATACCATTACTATAAAATTAAAATTTGCTGAAAATTTTGATGTAGATATGTCACGGTAAATAAAATTAAAATCTCAACCTACTGATATTTTATTGAACTTGAAAGTGTTTTTTAATAAAAATAGAATTTATATGTACAATGTTTTGGATTAGTATTTTTTGCTATATAGTCGAACAATCTTTCAAGTATCAGACATAGTTCAACACAAACGTCTTTATTCTTGAAATACAAAACTTTGACTACCGGCCTGCCAAGTAACTACTTTGACTAAATTGTAAACGTGTAATAAAATTTAACGTGAAGATAATTTGATCATGAAGGTGAATACAGATTGTTAAAAACAAAATAAACCGTCGCGGGTAACATCTGCGGATAAACAGCTACTGAAAATCTCGTCTATGTTTTTTCTACTTTAATAGGTATGTTGACCTAAATAAAAAAAAAATGAAATCTAGGTACTGGTTTCCAATATCACAAAAAAACCAAGAAATCTAGGTGAAATTGCCTGAAAAGTTAATTCGCTTATTAAAGACATCAAAAATAACGATGGTTGTCAAAGGGAACTGCTTGGAGGTCTACTACTACTAGCTATTCTCTCCCCCTTCTATAGACAGATACATTTATAGATGAAATTCGTCACACAGAATAGTATTATTCTTCCTATTTTTCTTGTTTCGGTTTTCTTATTTCAGGGGGAAAAATACTTATATCCACTAAGGAAGTACTATTAAATAAATATCAAATGATTCGACCTATACAGCTATTGTCTTCGGTTTCCTCTATGTAAGTTCCTAATAATTAAATAAGGATGAAATAATTATTTATGACAAAAATTTAATGGTTTTTATTGATAATATATGTAAAAATGTAGTGAAATATCAGCTACACAACAAATTTTAATTAATCGATTGTAACAAATGTGTTTTAGCTTAGCGGAGCTTAGATGCTTTAAGTTAGTTTTAAGACTCCCATATAATACCTTTCCGTAAGTAAGTAATCACTACGTTGTTATGATAATAATTGCAAATACCTCGCTATTTGCCTAAGGATTGTTTCTTATTCGGTCATAGTAGCCTACCAGAAACTATGATACAAAATAATGTTAGTTGAAGTATAAAATGACAATATTATGTTTACTTAGTTTATAATTGGGTTTGTGATTTAAAAAATGCTAACGTTACGTTGACTTGTGACTGTATTAAAAATAAACATACTTTTTAAAAATACAAACATTTATTAGATAAGGTTAATGTAGATAAATATAAATCGTCACAGCATTGCACATAATTTATAATCAAAGCATAACTAAATAGAAAATAGCATCCAAGTTAGAACTCTAAAAAATATTAAAAAAAAAATACAACTGACGTGTTTGTTGAGAGTTGAGTGACAAGTGGACGAACGAGTTTACAACTCAACACACGAATTCACACGAATTTGTCCGTCTGAAAACGTTTTTCCACATTAAGCAATACGGTTAACTATTAATTTAATATTTTATTATTCCTGAGAAACACATTAAAAAATAAAGATGTTGGACAGTTTATTTGATGATGTGAAGCGCATGAACAAAAGACAGGTAATAAACGCAAAATTTTTCAGATGACGTTACCAGTGCCAACCGGTAGTATTTCATACTTTCATCTAATTCAATTTCAGTTTATCTACCAAGTTTTAAGTTTTGGTATGATAGTGTCGTCAGCATTGATGATATGGAAGGGTCTAATGGTGGTAACTGGCAGTGAAAGTCCGATAGTTGTTGTACTATCTGGTAGTATGGAACCAGCTTTTCACAGAGGCGATCTATTGTTTTTGACCAATTACCCGGAGGAACCCGTACGTGTCGGTGAAATTGTAGTCTTTAAAGTAGAGGGACGAGATATCCCGATAGTCCACAGAGTTTTAAAACTTCATGAAAAGTGAGTACATTGTTTATTTTTATTGGTATTGTGGTTAATTGATATAATATCAGTGTATTAAGAATATTTTCTTTGTTGTAGCAGACTCATAATACATCGCCTCTATGATGTAAGTGGTGATTAGGATAACCAGGCAGGTGCAAGAAATAGAAACTTTCAAAATAAAACCTTTATCAATGCACTTGGCTACCATAATATTAGTTGTTAAGTTCACATTGGGTAGAGAGACAAGATCTCTTGGTAGTATAGTTTTGATTTTAGTATTTTCTTTATTATCAATAAACTAGAAACCCATGTCAACTTTACATGGGTTGAACAATATACTTACATAGTAAAGCCTAGGTTCCAATGGAATAATGGTCACTAAATTAATTTTTAATTTGGTTGGTCACATGCTGTCCATTTCCATGAAGATTATAGGCCAAAGGGAGTTGTGAACCGCTGCTGCTATGGGAGGTTGAAATAGTGATTGTGGTGACCAAAAATTCTATAAGAATATTTTATTTTATGTTTTATTATTTTCTATGTATGTTGTATATGTAGGTTAAGTTGCCTGAAATAAATAAATTATAAAAAAATTGGTTCCAGAGATTAACCTTCATATACACATAAATAAATGTATATTTAAGTAACATAAATAAATAAAAATATTTCTGATATGAATTTTTAAAGAACTGACTATTAGATGTAAAACTTTATTAAACTTATATCATTAATTAGTTAAATATTTTCCATTTTACAGAAACAATGGGACAGTAAAATTTCTTACCAAAGGTGATAACAATAGTGTTGATGATCGAGGTTTATATGCACAAGGACAATTATGGTTGACAAAGAAGGATGTAGTAGGTCGTGCACGAGGCTTTTTACCTTATGTAGGAATGGTCACAATTTACATGAATGAATATCCAAAGTTTAAGGTAATTATATCTATTCAATGGTAAATTATTTATGTGGTTAATAGAATTAGGATAATGTCTTAGTTAATGCTTAATTATGTTAATGTTTAATGCTGAATTGTAAATAAAATAGGTACATATTACAAGTACCATGTAGTGGATGGATATAATGGGGGTTGTTATTATTACCCTCTAAGAATAGTGAGGATTTTTATTTTGTGACATTGCTACCATTTGCTCTTAATAATACACATAAATGAATACTCTGTCCAGAAAAAGAAAAATTGGGCTACTAATTATATTATTGTTATTGTACAAAATTTTATACAATATATCTGGATTCATGAAAAAGTGAATATATAATATTCACACCCACTCTTATGCAGTGGAATTTTAGAATAAGGAAAATAAATAATTGATTGTTGAAATTGAAATGTAGTATGCAGACAGTATTTTAATATTTTCTTGCACTGAAGTGACCTGCCAAATAAAACTAAATCACTCACACTAGGTCTATTGAAATATTTAGGCATACATAGTGTTGGATTACAATTCAGTTTTGTAACTAATTATATGCTTATAAATAAATTCTTGTATTGACTGTAATCTGTTTTGTGTGATAAAAAAATAGCATATTTCTTTAATAATATATATGTAACTAAAATAGTAGCATCTATTTTTATTCACCCTTGGCTCAAACTAGAGAAGCAGCAATTATATATTATATATATATCTTCTTTGTTCCTTCACAACAAAAAATAAGTAATAACTTAATTTGGTAAGGCAAGATAAAGTGTTGCAAGTGTTAAACATCTCAGATGTTTCAATTTCTAATATAAACACATTTTTAAATTATTCATATTTTGAATAAAATTTAGGGTAATTTATTCTTTCTGCATACTACTTCCTTTTTTTGTGTATTTCTTTTTATTATTTTCTATCTCACACACATTATTTTTCTTTTGCAGTTTGCAGTATTAGCATGTCTAGCAATATATGTGTTAGTGCACAGGGAGTGACATTATTATCTGATCTGATGTGTTGTTGGAGACGAAGACAGACTGTGGGAGAATCACATGGGTTCAGTGAATGTGATTTAATTTTATGATTAAATGAGGTTTCTCTAGTGTATAATATATTTGTTTTATGTCTCATGTGGTTGTTTAATTCAAAGGAAAATTGGTTTCTCTGTTTTGATGTACATAAGTAAGTATGAAATCTAAAAATATGTCACAAGTATGAATTAAAGTTACTCTTCTGTGTCAACATAAAGTAATTGTCTCCCATATAATATTAAAAACGATAGTATAGAATTGGATAATCATTCAGGTTATAGAAGGGAATACCTAGGAACCTATAATCAATGAGTAGGAGGCTATCTACTAATTAAATTTTAATTTCAATTCAACCCATCTTTACATCTTTACATTTACATTTAGTACATATTAGTACCTCCGTGTAACGCTTATTAAGTTTATTGAATACTATTGTGTATGTATTTGTGAATTTATTTTCATAATAAAATGAGTTTTATCTAAATAGTAATAATGGCAGATAAGATAAATTATTTTACAGCTATGAACGCTGGTGGTCAAACATTTTTTATCCTTAATACATAACTTAATCTTCCAGAAGATTAACTATATTATCTAGATATTGTCGGTTGTAGATAAGACAGTGATCTTAAGTGCAGGGTAATTTCTTGTCCGACCACCTTACACACCATTACCTTTATTATATGTAGTTAAGAATGAATATTTCATGTATCAAGCCATCCAATAATAATGTCATATCTTAAATTCTTAAATAAATGGTCAATAATCAATAAATTAAAGTTGTAGAGTGCTGTTAGGAAATTATTATATACCTAACAATAATTTACCCGGGGTTTAGTACTTATGATTGCGACAATTGATTGACTGAGATAAAAGCATCTACTCCTTTCAATCACAAATATTACTTATGTGTGGGCAAACATAACAATTAGTTTAGCCTGCAAGAATAAGACTAATTATAGTAAATTCAAACGAAATTCATTGTAAAATTTATGTAGTCTTGTAATAAGTATTCATTGGAATTATTATTGTGAAATTTTCCTTAAATATTAATTGTATTGGTACTTGATGTGTTAAGTATTGCATATACTATTATATTTCTCTGTTGTACGACGAAGCTGTACGACCACACGTAGTTGTTCAGCCCGATTGGGCCGCTCGAACCGGGAAATACCACACCACGGCAGAAAACCGGCGTTAAGCGTTATCGCGTTTCGCATGGTGAGCTGTGGGTTCCGGATGCCCCTTCCCCTCCCCCTATCCCTTTCCTACTTCCTTCCCCTCCCCCTCCCCTTTCTTACATACCAGGGCAGCGGAATATAAGAGATTTTTACCCCAGGGTGGTACCAGTAACTGTGTTACTGGAGAATCCACCTCTGAGATATCACACTCAGGCTGCCCTGCGTATTCTGGGGTGGGCAATACTCCGCTCAATTTGGCCAACAGGAAACCGAGCAAATCTCCATCGGCATTTCCCTTGCTCAGAGTCAGTTTTTGCAACATCAGGGGAATTCATTCCAATCTCAACGCCGTCCACCACCACCTACCAGACACGGCGAGGCCGGCTTTGTTCTTCCTTACGGAGACGCAAATATCCTGTCCCGACGAAATGTCGTATGACTTACCCTGGATATAAATTGGAACACCATTTTATTCCACGGGCCGGTGTGTGCACTTATGTCAGAGAGGATATTTGCTGTCGCCGTCTTGGTACACTTGAAGGTACTGACCTGTCCATTTTATGGTTGCGTGTAGATTGCGATGACCACCCCCGCATCTATGCATGCTTATACAGGTCCCATAGCGGTAACACCGAAACTGACCGACTCATTGAACACGTCCAAATGGCTAAAATCCTTTTTTGCTCCAACAGATTCCCTCCGCTGAGGTCGTGATTCTAGGTGACTTTAATGCCCATCACGCTGAATGACTCGGTTCACGTACCACCGACTATGCGGGGAGATCTGTTCATGGCTTTGCTTTGGCATATGGTTTGACGCAATTGGTATCCTCGCCTACGCGAATTCCTGATGTTGTTGACCATATACCTTCACTGTTGTACCTTCTGCTGACTTCTCATCCGAACGGATATCAGATCTCTATGGAAGCTCCACCTGAGATCCTCTGATCATTGTCTGATACAGAGCGAAGTGCCTCTCACGCGTCCTTCTTTGCCGCGATCTACTGGTCGACGTCGTGTTTGGCATTTTTAGTCGGCAGATTGGGATGTGATGCGAAGTTTTTTTGCATCTTACCCATGGGGGCGAGTTTGCTTCGCACTGGACGATCCTGATGTAATAGCTGAATCTGTCACCGATGTAGTACTTCAGGGAAAGGAGATGTTTATTCCAAATTCCCAGGTACCTGTCGGTAGTAGTATGGCGGATCCTGTAGATCGACGTCTCGCCATAAGCAGGAATGCTTCCGTGCCTGGATTGCAGCTGTGAAGTCGAGTGATCCAGATACCAGTGCCCATAAAAGGAAGTATAACTCCGCTTCCAGGTCCTTCAAAAGAGTTATAGCCACAGCAAAGTCGGAGCACATCAGCAGAATTGGTAAGAGACTAAACAGTCTTCCATCTGGATCCCGGGCTTTTTGGTCTCTTGCCAAAGCTGCTCAGGGAAATTTCTGTCAGCCATCTTTTCCACCACTGCGCAGAGAGGATAACTCGTTGGCCCAACATGCTAAAGAGAAGGCCGATCTCCTTGGGCCTCTTTTTAGCAATCACCGCCGGTCATCTCGCGGTGTGAGACTTTTATGCCAGAGGTAAAATTTACCCAAAAGCTGGTACGTAAGTCTCTTTTCTCCCTTGATATCCACAAGTTGAGTGGGCCTGACGGTATTCCTGCTATTGTGCTCAGGATGTGTGCACCTGAGTTGGCTCCGGTACTAACGCGTCTTTTCCGGTACTGCTACTCTACAGGTGTAGTCCCGAAACTTTGGAAGACGGCTTTGGTTCATCCGATCCCTAAGGGAGATCGCTCAGATCCAGCTAACTATAGGCCCATAGCCATCACCTCCTTATTCTCAAAGACCATGGAGTCGATTGTCAACCGTCAACTCCTACGATACCTAGAAGTGAACCAGTTGATTTCTGATCGTCAGTATGGCTTTCGCCAGGGTCGCTCAGCTGGTGATCTTCTAGTGTATTTGACACATCGATGGGCAGAGGCTATTGAGAGTAAGGGGGAGGCCCTATCTGTTAGTCTGGATATTGCGAAGGCCTTTGATCGGGTTTGGCACAAAGCTCTTCTCTCAAAGCTACCATCCTTCGGGTTACCTGCGAAGTTATGCAAATGGGTAGCTGATCGGAGCATCAAGGTCGTTGTGGATGGTGCTTGCTCCGACCCACACTCTGTGAATGCTGGTGTTCCACAAGGCTGTGTGCTGTCTCCGACTATGGTCCTTCTGCATATCAATGACATGTTACAAATCAACAACATTCATTGCTATGCTGATGACAGTACCGGAGATGCCTTGTACAGCGGTCATGCTAATATGTCGCAGGCAAAAGTTATAGATTACCGGAACAAACTTGTGTCCGAAATCGAAACTTCACTCCATCAAGTTTCGGTCTGGGGTCAGGAAAATTGTGTTCAATTCAACCCCAAGAAGACACAAGTTTGCGCGTTTACCGCTAAAAAGAATCCATTTATCGTATCTCCTCAGTTTCAAGACACTCTCCTTGATGTGAAGCCAAATCTCGAGGTCCTTGGCGTTGATATATCCAGTGAAGTTCAGTTTTGCGGTCATTTGGAGGACTAGGCTAAAATAGCCTCAAAAAAGCTTGGTGTGCTCAGTAGAGTGAGACGGTATTTCACGGCGGCCCATCGCTTGGAATTATACAAGGCGCAGATCCGGCCGCACATGGAATACTGATCTCATCTCTGGCCGGGAGCACCACAATACCAGCTACTTTCATTTGACCGCATTCAGAACCGAGCAGCCAGAATCATTGGTAATCACGCCGCAAAGCCAATGGGCTTTGCGGCGTGATATTGCATCTCTGTACATTTTCTACCGCATATATCACGGGGAGTGTTCTGAGGAATTGCTCGGATTAATACCAGCTGCTGAATTTCACCACCGTACCACCCGCCAGAAACTGAAATACCATCCTGATCATCTGGATGAATGGCGGTCTTCCACAGGTTTTCTAGAAACTTTTTGTGCAATGGTATTTCCGAACCGATACGATATTGAAACCTTCAAGAAAAGAGCTTATTCCTTTTTAAAAGGCCGACAACGTACTTGCAGTTCCCCTGGTGTTGCGGGTATTCATGGGCGGAGGTAATCACTCACCATCAGGTGAGCCGCATGGTCGTTTGTCCCCTGTGTTATAAAAAAAAAATACAGCATATACCTATATACCTATAAATAAAGAGCCTGTTAACGTCACTAGCAATGAATAATGATAACATTTTCTGATATGACCTTGCTGAATAATATGAAAACCATAGGCATGTTTATGTATTTCTATCATGGAGCGATGAGTGATTTCGTTATGTTAAAGGTTAAAAAAATTGATTAAGTATAATAATGAAAGCCCATTATTTCATGAAATGATTGACGAACCTTGATCTTCCAATATTTTCGTAATTCTACTGAAATAAACTTAAAATAACAGACCAAAAGATATTCACTTTTAAAGTCTATTATCTGTCATTAGGTACTAACATTTAATGAATATGATACATTTTCGTAATTATACTCCACGTCAAGATCTCGTAGTGTACGGTAAATTCGTAATCATACAGGGTGATATAGGTAGGGTAAAAATAATTCACATAAATTACAATTCCGAAAATAAATTTTTAGCTTCTCATACTAAATTGGTCAAGAGACCACGCTTTATGAAGCTTTTGAAAAATATTTAATTTTGTTCACTTTGATTATTTGTGGTAATTCACAAGGAATTAGTCACGACGTTTTTTACGGAGGGGGGGGGGGGGTATATTGCTAATCAATGAGAAGTCTTATTAATCTCCTCTTCCCTATATTGTTGTTCGTCGAGTACATAAACTTCGAATTAGTGCCATTGAATTAAAAACGGATTTATTATACAAGAGTTACCCGGTCAATAGCCAGAAAGGCGGAATATAAGAATATAATGAAGTAAAACAATAATTTTATATGCAAATAAGCTTTTATTGTACTGTTCATTCGGAATACATCTACACAGACCTCGTGCAATGCTTAGTATTATTTATTAGTCATGACATTCTAGGAAATGTCCGAACCAGGCAACTATCAATCACTTCCATAAGAATTTCGCCTAAAAATATATACCTATTGGAAAATTTATGATTTCTTTATTCACTTAGAAGTTGCTGTTACAGTATATACTCGTACTGTGTGATATATATATGTAGATATCCATACTAGGTACCTACTTATGAAATTGAGTATGTACTTTCTTATTAAATGTTACTTTATTCAATAAATTGAATTATAGTTGACGTAATTAGTGTAATAGAGGCATTACCTGTTTAGATTCTTTTACAAGCATTAAAAGCAACTATGTACCAATATCTGAGGTATAAAACCTATATATGTACCTACTGGCTTTGTTTAGCCAAATTTTTTATGATTATACGATGTAGTAAAAAGTTTAGTTTTATGTAGCGAGGTAGAGTACATCACTGCAGTTCTCATTTAAAGTTTCATAGATTTTACAATGCTGATTACCTTATTCTGTTGGTTTTAACATTATAATGTAGTATATGTAGGTACAATGCAACTTCATGATTTCATTAAACCAAAAATTATTTTACCGAAGTGATATTTGAGTAGTTATATATATATAATTTGTATAGACGCTTATATCCGAAAATTACATAGGTGCGTTCTATACATCAATACTTCGTCAAACTACTCACTCCATAGTCTACATCGTTAATTAATTATTCATATGGGGACAAAATGAGTGTTGTATGTTTTTAAAAATACTACGTACAATATCAGATTGCTATGTTAAAACGCACATTAGCTGTAGCGTAATTACGAGTATTATCGTGATTTTTCTAAATTATCTAGGTGTCTTCGGTACCTACATGTATTAATTTGATTGTTAAAATTATATATAGTTATATGAAGGTATATCTACTAAATATCTGTCCATATCTTCTGACGAAAAGGTTCTTGAAGTTCAGGTAGTGTGCCATTTTATTTATTTTTTATTTATTTATTTAACTTCAATGCACACAATATACAAAATATAGTAAAGTACATTTGGCGGACTTAACACCATGCGACATTTTCTACCAGTCGACCATTGGTGGTGCAGAGAGTAAATATTGGCGGTGCAAATATAATAAATGATAAATAAAAAGCAACAAAATATAAACAGAATGATAAATACAATATATATCTAAGGAATACAATCATAAATTACATAAATATATACAAATATTATATTATACATATATACAAATAAATATATACACACATATATATATAAAATAAATATATACTAGATACTCAATAGTCTGACAGTCACAGAACCATAGAGAGTAGAATGGAAAAATAGTGAAAGAAAGAGAAATAGAAGAGAGTAGTAAAAAGTTACAAATTGAGATAATGTTCCCGTAGTTTATGTTTAAAAGAAATTTTATTCGTAGCGGTTTTGATATCAAGAAGTCATTTCAAAGTTTGATAGCCTGAACGGCGAAAGAATAGTGGACGAAACCGGATAAATGAGCCGGGATATGAAGTAAAAATTTTCTAGTAGAGCGAATACCGTGATTGGTGTTGTCCCCATGGAAGTGAAATTTACTCTTAATATAATCAGGAGAATTTGGATCGTATAAACTGGAGTATAGAGTACATAGAATACGTACATTTCTACGGTAACGGATTAGCCATTATGTGAACGATAAGAAGAAATATGATCGAACTTGCGGAGATTAAAAATGAAGCGGATAGAGTTGTTGAGAAGACGATCCAATTTTTTTAAAAGGTCGACATTCATGTATAACACACATCTGCGTAATCAAGGGTGGGAAGGACTAAGGATTGGATAAGGAGAATTTTTGTATTTATAGGGAGGAAATTTTTAAGCCTATATAAATTACGCAGTGCCATTGTAATTTTTCGACTGATCTCATTAACGTGATTGTTCCAGCTAAGAGTACTGTCCATCAATAAACCGAGATTTTTAACATGACCAGTATAGGAAATAGATTGATTATTAAAGAGAACTGGAGGCAAAGTGCCATAGTATTTGCAAAGTTGTTGTTTGCTTCCAAGGATTATTGCTTGACACTTGGAAGGATTAACAGGTACTTTTCGGACCATTTAAGAATATGATCAAGATCAATATTGAGATGATCGATGGCCTCACCAAGCTCAGAAGCTATAGCTTGAGAGTATACCTGGAGATCATCCGCATATAGATGGTAAGAGCATTTGAGATTTGTAGTGATAAAATCAATAAAGATAGAAAAAAGTAAAGGAGACAATATACCGCCTTGCGGAACGCCAGCAACAAGCTCGCACCACTCAGACAAAGATTGGTTCATACGAACTGCCTGCTGACGACCACGAAGATAAGATGCAAACCATTTAACAACTGATGATGAAATCCCAAGATGTGCAAGGATGGCGAGTAAGATGTCGTGATCAACGGTGTTAAATGCATTGGAGAAATCGATTAAGACGAGGACAATTAAGGTAGATTGTTCTTTTAAAAATTTTAGGTCCAAAATTATTGTTACATTTATATGTACCGGACTAAAACAACCTACATTTATTTTATTACTATTTTACATACCCTCCGGGGCAGATCTACCTAAGGGCTTTTTGGGTTGCAGCCCAGAGGCCTGAGGATACAAAGGGGCCCCCAGTCCCCACTGAAACGATATTTAGAATAAGGTACCTGTGTCGAATATGGCCAGCCTGAAAATATGGCCATACCCCTACAGGACCAAAACTATGGCGCCATTTACAACTTTATTTATACACGTTAAAACGTCTACGTGTGAGTAATGCGTCGCTGCCATCTTCCCTGCAGCCCTGCAATGGCAGTCGAAGTGAAACCACGTGTCACGGATACAAATATTCACTCGTAAGTTTCGATGATTTTCTTTGTTTTTGTTGACTTTTACTTAAGAGCATTTAATCTATTTTTGTCATTAGTATTCATAATTCATATGTATATGTTCATTCTCAAGCTTACTTTTGTATATTTTTAGTTTTTATCTTTTAAGTGAAATATTAAGTACGACTGAAAATATGACCACTTAGTGGCCATATTTTCGGCACCAATTCTATCATCTACCAATTCAATCTCAATTTTATTTATTTCTTTTTCCTTACAGAATATGGCTCCATGATGCATACATACAAAACAGCTCAGAGGAAATTGGTCAGAATTTGATATGAAATCAGCAATAGCAGTCGTCAAAAGTGGTGAAATGAAGGTTTTATCTTCTGCCAAACACTAAAGTTCCCAGACAAACACTTCGACGATATCTTACAGAGAAAAAGAAAAATAGAAAAAGAAAAGAAAAATAGAAAAAGAAAAATCCAAGTTAGGAAGGAAACAACTTCTTAGTAATCAAAAAGAAAAGGAGCTGGCGTCTCGTACCCAAGAAAGTTGGTATTGTTTTGTTTGCGATAAAGATGAAGTCGCCGACATGAGACTTTGCATCAAATGTGCTTCATACGTCCATGAAGGATGTGTTGGACTTACATCCAATAATAAAAAGATCTTTATTTGCATGAAATGCGAGTAAAGAATGAAATATTAAGATTAAGACTGAGTGCAAACTTAAGATTATATGGTCTCAAATTGTGTTATCACAGAGGTTCAATTAGTTACTTAATTACTAATGTAAAAGATTATTTTTGTTTTGAGTTGATTTTTTTTGTTCCTATATTTGATTAAACAAATTGTTTCAATAAATTAATTTTATTTATAGCACTAAGTTCCCTGGCAAATAGAAATTACCTTTATAGTCAGTTCATACCGTTAATATGGCCATCACCTGGCCATATTCACATACACTGTGGGAAATATGGCCATTTTCCCAACTATTAAAAAAAATAACACAAATCCTAACTTATCCGTTTCTAGGTGTTTCCGTGCCCGCGATATATTACCTAAATAAATACGTTATCAAATAAATATTTAATTGTATCTTTTCGTTGTTATAAAATACGTTATTTCTAGTGTCAAACCTTAACGTGGCCATATTCGACCCAGGTACCTTATTAAAAAATATCTAGAACGTTAAAAAACCTATCATAAAGTTGGTAACCCTGAGATCAATCAACTCATGCAACTACGCGTCTATCGAAAAGAACGGGGTTTTTTAGTTGAGTAATATAATTAGGTACGCCCTAAGTAGATTTAGCCCAAGGCCCCACAATTTTACTATCCGCCCCTGCATATCCTAACTAAATACATACGTCAAAAAAGATTATCTACATACTTACTGATAGATTTAAAATGATCACAAAGCGTAGGTGCAAAAAAAGGCCTAGACATACCCGGCTATTTAAACATTAATTCTCTAAGCCCCAGCACTCAGTGCAAGCTCGGGACAGTCAGCCAGGCAGGTGTCAATATTACTGAAATCCAACATTAATAATCCTATGGAATAATTTATAGGTACTCTTCTAACTTCCCCAATATATATTGGCCAGGGGTCGTGTCATTTCGACCAGATTTTAATTTTCGTCTTGAATAATGGTTATGTCATGTGGTTTTTTTATATACCTACATTTTAGACACTATGTAACAACATATACCTAATAGATAATTGTAATAAACCTATTTTTGTGTTAGTTATCAACTGGTGAAGTAATATTTATTTCTAATAAAATTCAAACCTAAATTGGAAAAGTTACACGGCACTTTTCTCATAATTTGGAGAGTCATCCCATAAATAAATTAAAAACTTTTTTCAACATTTTTTATTAAATAAGATAAAAAATAATTGTATTCAACTGTATTAGTATCAGTTCCATCATTTATTCGAATAGATCCCCACTGGCCCGCCGAGTATCGTATCCATAAACAAGTGCAGCGGAAGTTTGGCAGCAAGTTTTTGCGTATTTACGAGCCATGGCAGCCGGCTACCGGGCCACGATGTGCAGCAATCCCAATTCCCATCCACTATCATGTATGAGAATTTTGGCAAACGGAACCAAAGTTAAATTTACTTTATAGTTCGACTATAAAAAGTGGATAGTGTGAATATGGTTTCTACGATATGTGTATTGGGATTATTTTGTATTGTAGATACTGTAAGTACATATGTACCTACATATTATTTTGTCTGGAATAATAAATAGTCTTCTGCTTAGACTCGGTACTTCTACTCGACTGCGTATTGTTCTTTAGCGGTGCTCTGGATTTGATTGAAGTAGGTATATCGTTATTTATAGATATTATATGTTTGTTGTTACGCAGTCAGAGACAATACAAGTTTGTGGAAGATCCTACAGGGCACGTCCAGTTCAGTTTCTGCATGAAGTGTCTATTTACCTACACGTCGTTTCATCAATAATAATAATCACAAACATATAGATATATGCAGGGAAAGAAAATTCTAGGAAAAACTATAAAATTAAAATCAAACGATAATTTATGCGAAATAAGTCTGTCACCACTAATGGGTCGATGATTTGTTGTGATAGCATAATACAGTCGGAAGATCTTTTTTATTCGTAATGTAGATAATATTTTTTGATAAAGAAAATATTACAAAAAGATAAGACCTGAGTGACTGAGATATAATTTACAACTAGGTTGTAGCTATAACTATATTTAAATACATCCACTAATTAAAATCATGAACTCAGCATATAGATAATAATAGGTAATACAAATTAATTTTATTAAACATTTTTATCATAGAAGGACATATAATGAACTATGTTAAAAGGGTTAATTTAATAGTAATAAATTACTTATCGTGTATTGTTCTTTATTAGTTACCTACTTTAAATGGACGCCTACTTAAAATAACTGAAAAAACACTATTTATATCCTATTTTTAAAATTGTGACATAATCACCATATCAGCCTGTCATGTCGGTATACGTGTATTATTATCTATATCCAACTGTACGCCTTCCGTCGTGTTTCTATTTAGGTTGAAAAGTAGTAGATATTAATGTTTTGAGTGGACTACCAATGAGTTTCTTATTTCATTATTTTTTCAAGGAATTGAAATAGCAGATGGCCAACCTGGTGGTAAGCGGCGACCAGTACCTATATCGCTACATTATCGAGACCTTACAATACACCCAAAACCTACACAGTTTACAAATTAAAATTAAAAAATTTATTCATGTAGAACATTTTAGCCGCTTATGATCATGAATTTTTGTATATTATAATTTTTTCTCTACCGTCCATTTCAGTATATAGATCCAATTGAGAAGAACTGGCAAGAAACTCAATTGAATTACTTATTTTTTTTAAAACCAGTAATTTACAGTGTATATTTATATAGGTATCTATGTCGAACATTAAATTTAAATCCCGTGCATGAACAATTATTGCCATGCACGCTCGTCATTGAAGTAATCGTGTAGTGAGGGCTTTGCTCAGTAAATATGATTTAACAGATGTTTTGAATTTATTTCAGGTAATTCCAGTATATCCTTTGGTATCTTATTGTAAATTTTTATACCAATTCCTTTTATGGGAATTACCTATTGACTTTTTCTAAACTATACTTGGGATTACTTGACATCAAGTTGGTCTTTAAATCTAGTATTAATATTACGAATATTGCTGTTCCTTAGAAATAAATCAAGACTTTTGTGAACGTATAGGCGATTTGAGTATATAAAATGAGAAGCAATGGTGAGCATTAGTATAGGAGTTCCCTATACTAACATAGTATAATATTTTTACCAAGAATGAAAAAAAAATACAGTTTTACAATTGGTAGGGTTTATATTATGTATGTTAGAACAATATAAAATTGTATTTGTTGAAAATATGTTTACAATATTCAGATCAACAGGTAAGAATATAAAAAGATTTCTGAACAAGCACTAAACCTTGGCAAACGGTCATGAAAGGTATCTCTTTATAGAATATGAAAAATAAGTACTAAACTCTCGCATGGCCGGTCAAGAAACAAATTCAGAGCAAGAAAGCATATTTCCCCAGCGACCTTTTACAAAGTTAACAAGGTGTAACTTGGGAAATAAATAAGGGAAAGCAGCGATTAATATTAAACATTTCGTATTTAGTGTTCCACGCCGAATAAGAAATGAAAGTTTGTAGATTCAACACGTTGTCTCTGCACTTAAGTACCTTGTATCCACTACTTTTGGTTCCCTGGTGATAGCAATATTAAAATAGGACTATTGTTTTATCTAAAACTTCAAGTCAAACTCTATGTACTAATATACTAACATTACAAATAGGAAAGTTGGTAAAGATGTTTAAATGTGTATTATTCAATGATAAAACATTTCAGCTCTGTATTGGATTACATTATTTGGGTACCAAATCAAACAGTAAATTTAAACACTCATAGTGAGATTCTTTTCAGCCGTTTGTCAGACCATTAATTACTTGCTATTGATTTGGAAATTGAATTAGTTGTTGGTATTACAACTACTGGTTACTCAATTATAAGAAAAATGAAAATGTAGAAAGTATGTTTTTAGCAAACCGCCTTGTTTCCGATGGTCGTGGGTACGATTCCTCGCATGATGCAAATATTATTGTTGTTTGTATTGGTTTAGGTGATTTTATGTAGTTACAAAAAATATATATTAAAGTATTTCCATCTTAGTTGTCTTCTACCCGTAATACTAAGCTATGCTACTATGAGGGTATATGGGACTAATAACTGTATGACGATTGTCCAGGATAAAAAAAATGTGCACACTTTTGTAGTTTTTTTCTGTCCATTTGTTGACTTTTCACGGCTCAACAGATCTTAATAAAATTTCATATAAAGATTAATTGTATCACGAAGACGAATATTTTTTATATTAAAAAGCAGAAGTTGCGGGCCACAGCTCGTTTTATTAAGCAAAAACAACAATAATATAAGTAAGTAACGTGAAATGGTATCACATGATAAAGTGATGTCCGTAGTGCTGATCATGTAGGTATGTAGGCGACGGTTATCACTTACATTGATACTTGAAACAACATTTTTTCTATTACCAATTTATTGAAAATTTAAAACAGTTCTACAATATTTGGCTGTAGTGTGTTTACGCTGTTATGCTCCATAGTTTCGACACTGATGAAGGGAAATGGTGACATGTAAAATACTGATCAAATATATTTTAAAATAGATTAAAATATTTTTCTTTGCTGAAGTAGGTATATATTTACATCAATGGCAATGCTCATGACTAATAAAAATAATCATTAGCTCTTAAGGGGCCTTTCGTGAGAAATATTCCCTGCCTCATTAACTATGTCTTAGGTGTTAAAGTAATCGCTATGGGCGTGCATTTACGTTCCCACTAAATAAGAGAAATGAGGCCTCTAATGATCTTCTCTTCAACTGTTAATCTTTAAACAATTGCAGCCAATTTATACCTACATACATGAATTTATAGGTTGAACTAAAAGTAAGATTCAGAGATAGAATATTTTATGAATATATGATTTTTATGTTACTTAAGTATATATATATAATCATACCATGTTGGGTATAATATGAATGGGTTCAATTTGTAGGTATATTTAATTTTGTATTTATTTATTTCTAAGTTTTGCCATCGGGTTTGTTTGCAAGCACCAAATAATTGGGAATATTTGAGAAAATCATGTCTCCGATGTTAACTAAATGCTATTGTTTCCTGTCCTTAGAGTGCGCCATTTTCATTTTGTTATAAAGTTACATACGTCTATAATAATCAGCGGACAATCAGAACGCTCCTAATGATACCTAATTTGTTTTTTTTTATTCTCATAGGCAGTTTGGAAGTTATGAACAAATAGATTAAAAGATATACGTACCGGTAAAAAAGGACTAAGATCCTTTTTTTGTTTCGCAGTAGTCGGGTAAAAATATCCTTCAAATAAATTTTAATAGTCGGTGAGAGTTAACCCATAAAAACAAGTAGATAATACAATCTACTTGTTTTAATGGCGATTTTAGTTGACGGCAATCTCTTTACAATTTTCGAGATCATCAAATTATACTTGTCTAATCTTATTTTTTTATAGGACAGGAGCAGGAGACAAACGAACATGCGGTTCACCTGTTGGCAAGTGATTACCGCCGCCCATGAGCACCCGCAATATCAGGGGAATTGCAAGTGCGTTGTAAGCATATTAAAAAGGAATAAGCTATTAAAACCTTCAAGAAAAACTTGAAGGTTTCAATATCGTATCGGTTGGGAAATACCATTGCTAGAAGGGCATTTCCACAGTGTGGTCGTGCGTGGCAAAGTGTTTCTAGAAAACCGCACTGTGGTGAACCGCCATTCATCCAGACGATCAGGATGGTATTAAATCTAAACGTATGCGTGCCTTTTTTTAATTTCTATCATAATTCTGCTTTATTTTGCCTTTTACATGACTGACTCAATTTAATGTCTTTTTCTGTATAAAAAATAAGAACACTGTGAAAAGAATATTTTAATTGCTAAAATACTTTAATAAAATAGATCTGATAAGGTCATAAGGGGACAAGGCCGCGGTATGAATAGTACATCAAACGAATGCTCACGAGAATTTGACTTGCCACTTGGACTCGAGTGGACGTTACCTACCGTACCACACTCGCGCTATCACTCCCTTTTATAACAAATTTGTACTTGACAAATATGAAAGCTGATTATTTAATATAGCATTTCAAGAATTTAATTTCAATTTTACAGAGCTCTCGACCTACAACTTATTTTATTCCCAAAGAATGTCACATGCACTGTTTTTTACTCATTATAATTATATAATTAATAAAAAAAAATTATACAATTTATTAGTATGGATAGTCTAATATATACAAAAGAAACATTAAAGCAACAGAGAAAATAATAATTTTCAATGATTTAACTTAATTAAACCAACCCGATTTGTTATCGATGTTAAAAAAACATTTATGCTATATGTATACATGACATACTCGTATATAGGTATTCCAGCTAATTATTCTACAAAATATTTTTTATAATATCTATATACTTATCCTGGTTAAAGAAATTGTGGATATGATTTGTCTGTAGCAGTACTTTGTTCTTCAGAGGAATAGCCTCAAAAATTTAAATTGTCATGATATTGTTCAACCTCCGAAAGGAATGTAACTAACTAAAAGGTTAGACTACAATAGATTTCTGAATCATGAATTTTCAGTTTCATTACAACTTCAACTTTAGAATGTTAATAGGATAAAAGCGCTCAACACAGGCTTTAAAGGCTTATTCCTTCAAAGCAATTTCGTTATTCAGGTCTCTTTTAGACCAACAGTAATACAAATACGAACAGTAGTTAATATAACAGAACAGTTATATCAACACGTTTATGTATTATACGTACCAGTTTTTATCTATTAATATCATAGTTACATGTGGTTTTTGGCAGATGAAAAGTAATTTGTGTTAAACTTCACGTTAAGTAAGTTCATATTTTTACAACTGCAAAATGAGGATAGTCGGAACAAAGATAAGGAAATTCAATTTTAAGAAGTGCCTCCAAAGCATTTCCTGCCCAAACAATCTCATTAGATTTCATTTTCATTTTTGAGTGGATTTTGTGACTGATATTTTATAAGTAACCGTATTTGTATGAACAGTATTATTTACATGTGAGATAATAAGGATTCCAAACCGTCAGTTTCAGTTACTACTTACGCATGCACTTCTGAATTAAATTAAAATAATAATTGAATTGTAAAACGTTCATTCAATATTCGTATATATTATCTAGTATACATACACGCATATATCTATAGTACCTTTATAATAAGCATTTAAAAGCCTTTACACTAGACAATTATTTATTTGACGACCTCGGTGGTCTAGCGGTCTAGCACACCGCTTTACGTCTGATGGTCGCGGGTTCGATTCCTCGCACGGCACAAACATTTGTATTCATGAGTATGATTGTTTGTATCGGTCTGGGTATTTTCTATGTATAATATGTATGTATTTACGAAAAAAAATAATATCTATGTATTTGTATCAGTTATCTAGTACCCATAACACAAGCTTTAGCTAGCTTAACTTGGGTCTAGATGGCGCTGCGTGAATTGTCCTGTGATTGTTATTATTATTATTTTGTCAATATTTCATTGTATTTGTTTTTTTTCTATAACCCATATTTATTCCATTTAAAATATTTTTTTTATATCACCAAAGATTAGAGATATGATTCAACATTTCAAAAATGGATCAAAGCGGCGGGTAGGCTATTTCCTAAATCACTTATTGTTCCTACTGCAGATTCATGTAACCTTAGTAACTTTTCTTACAGGATGTCTGATCATGCAGTCAAGGGACTCGTAAAATGAGATTGGCTCAATCGAAGGAGGTTTATTGACTTATTAAATCGATCTATGCGTCGAATACTTGCTGCGAATCGTATGGAGGGATTTCCATTTTGTTTACAAACTAGGAAACTCTTCATATCTCGAGAATGTTTGGTTTTGCTGAAGTATATTATTTGCAAATGTTTGCGCTATGTATAGAAAATGGTTAGTTGTCGCAGAAACTGTAAACATACGTGATAAGGTCTTGAGCAGATTATTTATATAAGTACTAACTGTATTATAACAAGATAAATGTTGATTTGAAAATAAAGAATGGTCATAAATTAAAATATTCTCCATATGGAACAAGAGGCGTAAGAACAAAACAAATTTTATAGGCCGCGTGGTTTAGATAAAAAGTATATCTTTATTTTTGACTTTAGTTTTAACAATTGTGGAATTGATACTATATGGCACCAAATGTATTTACTTACATAGAGTAGCGACGATTACTGGGGTAGGTTACTGTTTTCTGGTTTCATAATGTGAAAATAATGTTATTTGTTAGTATCGATAATAAAAATGTCGTATTATACATACATACAATTACATAAAATATTACTCATAATTAATACTTGTGAATAAAAACAGAAAATAACTAGCTTTATCTCTTCTCGTTAGCTCTATACTTCTCTGGCTGGTTCTACAGTAGGTGCAGTAGGCAGATTCTACATATTTATATATTTTACTCTAAGAATATGCACATGTAGTGATGTAGGTATCTACCAAATATTTATAATCAATAATTTACTTAGTGTTTGTGACGTTATCGACTGAAACTTTATAAAGCGACATGACTTTTTAACTGCTCACAGAATTTTAATCGGGTTTCGCCTTGATCCGGCAATTTTTCTGTTATATCCGCCCGAGGGACGACCGGTGCGGTGGCTGTAGTATGTAGCGCATTATTAATTACCGTCTGCCCAAACATTTAATATTTTACCTGAGTGCAGGATCGCCTCTGACCGCTTGAGCCTTAATCCTCACTTAATTCTCCATATTTTGTCGTTTTTAACATATATCCGTAATGGAAACTCATTTTTTAAATTTTAATGCGATTAGATTAGTATATTTATGAGATAAGTGCCTGCTACTTAGGGACGGCTGTGGTGAGTATTAGGTCATACATACGTAATATATAATATTTCGAAATGATTACCGTTCAAATAACAATGTAAATAGAATAATTTATTCTCAACATTATACAGTAAATTATGACTGAATTTTTTATATGTATGCAGTCATTAACACAAATTTGAGGATATATCTATTTAGTTTCACAATAATAATAAATTCTTATAACAATAATATTCTTATTTATTGAATGAAATACAAATCAAATAGATAACTAGAGTAATTGCTTGAATTTATAAGAAATATGAATATAATAACGGCGTCAAGTTTGACTGTTATTTTTTATTTATTGAAATTTTGTATAATAGGCGTGCTACATGTAGTGACTCCTTTAGCAATAAACTCTACTCTAAGGTTCTACTTAAGATCTCATCACTTTATGATGGAGAAGTGGAAATTTCCAGATACCTAGAGGAAAATTTGGTATTGTGGCACTACACTATATGTTTGAGACTTCAATTTGTATTATATTAATTTATATTATTTTACGTTTTACGTTTTACTATGGAATAAATAAAAGTCGCACAAGATATATGTATTCTTAATTAATGGCAATAAATTTGACATCTTAATTTCATATGCTGTTTGCAAAATAACCCCTTGCAAAATAATCTGGACTCTTCCACATTGGCTGTTTGGGCTCATAATTGCAACTCTGACACCATATCTATAGTTCTGTAATTGCAATAAATCCTTACTAATATTATAAATGCGAAAGTAACTCTGTCTGTCTGTCTGTCTGTCTGTCTCGCTTTCACGCCAAAACTACTGAACTGATTTAAATGAAATTTGGTACCCATATAGTCTAGACGCCGAGGAAGGACATAGGCTACTTTTTAAGGCGTAAAAAGGGTTGTAAGGGGTTCAAAATGGAAATACAAGGTTATCTTTATGCGGTTGAATCCTTATTCGTCATCTTTTCATTTCACTAGCTAACAACCAATCAACACATCGCGTGCGTTTGCGCCATTCGCCATCTTTTCATTTCACTAGCTAACAACCAATCAACACATCGCGTGCGTTTGCGCCAATAAGGTATCCATCACAGAGAACAAAACCACAGATAACATAATGTAAAACGAAAGATCTTGCCGGAAACATGACGTTGACGTTTAGTGAAAATATTGTTTTTTGACACTTTTTTATGATAAAATCGTATATGTATGTGTTTTTTCTTTAAACCTGAAATTGGCCGATTGCGAGACAAATTTGGCGATTTTTTTTATTAATTTGTTTTACGTTTGTGTGCCACTATCCGAAATTAAATTATTTACCCATTTTTGTAGGTTATACAGAAATAATGTATGGGTGTTTATTTAAAAAGCATTAACACAAAATTAATAAAGTATAGGTATTAATAAATATAATATGGTTGTTGTATCAAAATAGAATTTTCTTATTTTTCACTAAAATAAAAACTAACTGTCTTTTTTATAAAATAAATGACCTTTTCATTGTGCCATATATTATGGAACTATTTAAATTATTTAGCTGATTGTAAGAAACAAAATGTTGGTTTGTAGATTAATACTGTAAAATTATTATTTGTACGGAAACGATAAAAATATATTTTTGTGCTGCGGCAAAAACTAATATTATAAATGTGAAAGTAACTCTGTCTGTCTGTCTCGCTTTCACGCCAAAAGTTCAGTAGGAACCGATTTGAATGAAATTTGGTATACAGATAGTCTAGACCCTGAGAACGGACATAGGCTACTTTTTAATGCGAAAAAAGGGTTAAAAGGGGGGATGAAAGATTGTATGGAAGAATCGTCATTTTTGAAGCTAGAAGCTTGAAACTTATTTTTGAGACTGTTGATTAAATATAAATAAAAATGACATTCAATGTTTGTAAAAAATTATCCTTAAGGGGGTAAAATAAAATAGGGGATGCAAGTTTTTATGTAAACACGTCATTTTTGAAGCTAGAAGCTTGAATCTTATTGTTGAGACTGTTGATTAAATATAAATACATATGACATTCATTGTTTGTAAAAAAATTACCCTTAAGGGGGTAAAATAAAATAGGGGATGCAAGTTTTTATGTAAACACGTCATTTTTGAAGCTAGAAGTTTGAATTTATTGTTGAGACTGTTGATTAAATATAAATACATATGACATTCATTGTTTGTAAAAAAAATACCCTTAAGGGGGTAAAATAAAATAGGAGCTGCAAGTTTTTATGTAAACACGTCATTTTTGAAGCTAGAAGCTAGAATCTTATTGTTGAGACTGTTGATTAAATATAAATACATATGACATTCATTGTTTGTAAAAAAAATACCCTTAAGGGGGTAAAATAAAATAGGGGATGCAAGTTTTTATGTAAAATCGTCATTTTTGAAGCTAGAAGCTTGAAATTTATTTTTGAGGCTGTGGATTAAATATAAATAAATATGACATTCATTGTTTGTAAAAAAATTACCCTTAAGGGGGTAAAATAAAATAGGGGATGCAAGTTTTAATGTAAACACGTCATTTTTGAAGCTAGAAGCTTGAATCTTATTGTTGAGACTGTTGATTAAATATAAATACATATGACATTCATTGTTTGTAAAAAAATTACCCTTAAGAGGGTAAAATAAAATAGGGGATACAAGTTTTTATGTAAAATCGTCATTTTTGAAGCTAGAAGCTTGAAACTTATTTTTGAGGCTGTTGATTAAATATAAATAAAAATGACATTCAATGTTTGTAAAAAATTACTCTTAAGGGGGTAAAATAAAATAGGGGATGCAAGTTTTTATGTAAACACGTCATTTTTGAAGCTAGAAGCTTGAATCTTATTGTTGAGACTGTTGATTAAATATAAATACATATGACATTCATTGTTTGTAAAAAAAAAATACCCTTAAGGGGGTAAAATAAAATAGGGGATGCAAGTTTTTATGTAAACACGTCATTTTTGAAGCTAGAAGTTTGAATTTATTGTTGAGACTGTTGATTAAATATAAATACATATGACATTCATTGTTTGTAAAAAAAATACCCTTAAGGGGGTAAAATAAAATAGGAGCTGCAAGTTTTTATGTAAACACGTCATTTTTGAAGCTAGAAGCTTGAATCTTATTGTTGAGACTGTTGATTAAATATAAATACATATGACATTCATTGTTTGTAAAAAAAATACCCTTAAGGGGGTAAAATAAAATAGGGGATGCAAGTTTTTATGTAAAATCGTCATTTTTGAAGCTAGAAACTTGAAACTTATTGTTGAGGCTGTTGATTAAATATAAATAAATATGACATTCATTGTTTGTAAAAAAAATACCCTTAAGGGGGTAAAATAAAATAGGGGATGCAAGTTTTAATGTAAACACGTCATTTTTGAAGCTAGAAGCTTGAATCTTATTGTTGAGACTGTTGATTAAATATAAATACATATGACATTCATTGTTTGTAAAAAAATTACCCTTAAGAGGGTAAAATAAAATAGGGGATACAAGTTTTTATGTAAAATCGTCATTTTTGAAGCTAGAAGCTTGAAACTTATTTTTGAGGCTGTTGATTAAATATAAATACATATGACATTAATTGTTTGTAAAAAAATTACCCTTAAGGGGGTAAAATAAAATAGGGGATGCAAGTTTTAATGTAAACACGTCATTTTTGAAGCTAGAAGCTTGAATCTTATTGTTGAGACTGTTGATTAAATATAAATACATATGACATTCATTGTTTGTAAAAAAAAATACCCTTAAGGGGGTAAAATAAAATAGGGGATGCAAGTTTTTATGTAAAATCGTCATTTTTGAAGCTAGAAGCTTGAAACTTATTTTTGAGGCTGTTGATTAAATATAAATAAATATGATATTCATTGTTTGTAAAAAAATTACCCTTAAGGGGGTAAAATAAAATAGGGGATGATAGTTATTATGTAAATTCCTAATTTTTGAAACTAGAACGATGAAACTATTTTCATTGGTTCTTTTGGGGTAGATTTTTAAATACCCCACTAATGTTATAACTGTGAAAGTAACTCTGTTTGTCTTTCTGTCAGTCTTACCAAAACAAAATAAAAATTTAAATGAAATTTGGTACACAGTTAGTTTACACCCGGACAAAGAATATAGGGTACTTTTGAATGTGAAAAAAGGATTGTAAGGGGGTTGCAATGGTACGCTGTATGGAAGAATCGTCATTATTTAAAACTAGAAGTTTGAGACTCATTTTTAGGCTGTTGTTTAAATATCAATAAATATGACATTCAATGGTTGTAAAATTTTTACTCTTAGGGGGAGGGGGGGTAGTAAAATAAAATAGAGAATGAAAGTTATTGTGGAAATTTGCTGTTTGTGTGGTTGTGGAAGCTAGAATGATTAAACTTTTTTCTTTGTCTTTTTAGGGTTAGTTTATTAAATACCTTACTAATATTATAAATGTGAAAGTAACTTTGTCTGTTTGTCGATTTAAATTGAAATTTGAAACAGACATAGATAGACTAGATCCTGAGAAAGGACATAGGTTACTTTTTAATGTGAAAAAGGGTTGCAAGAGGATTGAAAGGGTAGATCCAAGGTTATATAGATGTATCGTCATGTTTAAAGCTAGAAGCTTGAAATTTATTTTTTAGCCTATTGATTAAAGATTTATTTTTACTTTTTATCATTTTTGAAGCTAAAACGATGAAACTTATTTATTTGACTTCATCATCATCATCGTCATCGCAGCCCGGAAGACGTCCACTGCTGGACATAGGCCTCCCCCAAAGATCTCCACGACGATCGGTCCTGCGCTGCTCGCATCCAATGCCTTCCAGCGATCTTGACCAGATCGTCGGTCGGTTATTTGACTTATATTGTGTTAATTGAGTTAAATATTTTTTCATTATTTACGCGGACGAAGTCGCGGGTACAGCTAGTATTATATATTTTATAAAATCTACTTGTAAATAAGTCGTCATATTTACGTCACTGTTCTTCTGCCAAGATGGAAATGATACACTTCGTCTAGGCATCAGAAAGCGAAAAAATAAAAACATGAAAATAATAAATTAGTCTTAGGCACATACACGTATTATAGTCTCTCGGGGCAAAGATATAACCAATGTAAGGAGGCCAAATTAAAAATTTGATTATTAAGCTAAGTTACTATTTTCTTATCGAATGTTCTCATTCACAATGATGAAGAAATCTAAAGTAAAAAACAACATATTTTTTATTTTTGACTGTTATGAAATTGTTTTAGACGAATTTGTTTCATACAATAGGTTTTATCGTTTGAAAATTCCGTTGTAGTAAAATTGTACTATAAGCCGTTATTAAAATATTCTTATATTATGTGAGCTAATATATGAGATGAATGAACGAATAACACTACCACTATTTCCTCTATTAAAATATTTAACATATTGATACGTACTGTATATTTGACATTTTTACTTAGTTTAATATTTCACAATAATACAATATGCCGTCATTTGCCAGCTATTGTTATTGATTTTTACTATTTATCATTACTCTCTTTATTAATAAAAATATGAATAAAAGTTATATCAGGTACTTATTGTGAGTATTTATGATATCGTAAACAAAATTATCTATTGTAATTATCTTCAGGCAATGATAATTTGATTTTGTCGGTGTACTAACAGTTGGGAGAATTAAAAGGTAGTAGACGCACAATGTAGTCAATAGTTTACATTGTATGTGCCGATCTAACTGGAGCATTCCCGAATGCAATATCCGCTTTTAAACGAGTTTTGGTTCAAAAAACTATTCGATCTCGTGTACCTGTACGGCGTAATATGTACATTTTATGAGGAATTTTGGCGGACATTAATTTCGTTTATGACTGAAATCAGTAAAATCTTAACAGATTTTACCATCTATAACCACAAGATTGTAGGTACACATAAAGATTTTCTCCACGTTAAAAAAAACTTGTACGTTAACTAACATTCTTCTTCCATTTACTACTCATATAAGTAGTAAATTATTAACTGAAATATTATAAAATATGATATTATATTATATTGTATATAAGTGAATTAAATTCGAAATAGTTACAGTTTAGTATTCCACATTGATGCATTATTAGATAGGTAATTTTCATTTCTAATTTGTGATTTCCAAAATTCATTCGGAATCTTAAGAAAAACCGCAATATGTCGGCGATATCACGTCTAGGTTGAGTTAAAAATTTGGAGTATTTAAATATAATTACTGGTAAGGGCGATTGTCAGTGAGTGAGTCAATTGCTCTAATAGTAGTTATAAAGCCTTTTTAGTTCGACCTCCACGAGGTCTCCTTTGCAAAAGATTGTTGTAAATTTCAATATTGTTACGATGGGCTTATTGATCTGACTTCATCCTTATTCTATTATTAGCATCTATCCACGGATGCTGTATACGCTGGTGGGCAGCATATACCGTGATCGGAGGCGTGTGAAATTTTATAAACATCCATAAAAAGTATAAGTAGTACTTAATCCTGCATATTACATAAATTGTAAATGAAGTGTTAGGCATTACAACAACATGAAGTATATCTATGAAATAAAAATTCATTAGCAATGTCGTACTTCGTACGTGATTTTCGTGAACGTTTTGGGCTCAACATAACCACATTTTTTTATTATAAGAAATAACGTTATGTTGTAAAAGTATTTCACCTTGAGACATTCAATAGATCATGATTATAGTTTTCTGTGCTAATAAATGGTTGGTCTGCAATCGTTTTTTCTTAATAGCTATATTTAATATTAATAGTAAAAATGTTTTAGAAGGTGTTTTAATTAATAAATAATACTCATTGTTGTACTTCGAGACGGTATTTATATCAGGATTTTATTATGAGTAAATAATATGTTGTCATTGTCAATAAATCTTAAATAGCTACAGTAGATAACACGTTCTGTGTTAAAGCTAAACTCTCATAGTTTCTAGACTATGGTGCAAGCCATGGACAAAGAAGAGCAATTTTGATACCCTTTCAATATTTTTTATGCGTTAGACGTCGATATAATGTAAACAGGTATCTAATTTAAATAAGGACCACAACATGTTATTGCATTCCTGAATGACGCAATCGTCAAGGCAGACAGTAATTGCTAATGAACTTTTACAAGTACTTAAGTATCGGAAGGGGACTGTTTACTGCCTCATTGGTGTTTCTCTTGACGTGTGATCGTAAATTTTTTACGTCACGATTGAATGGTCCACTCGCCCTTAACTAAAACAGGGTATAAACTTTCATGATTCCGGTTTATGGTACCATTCGTGTTCATTTTATAAATGATGTGCTTTAACATTGCCCTTTATCTCCTGTTTTATATTGTTACGCCCTTGTTTAATTGACATTGGCGTCAGTAAACACCAATTTATAAATCTTCAGTAAGTCGAACAATTGATTGTTGAGCATTTATTTCATGATCAGTCATATTTCATTTACAGATCAATTTAAGGTCTTTAATGATCAGAGGGCTAATGGATGTATAGAAAATGAAATCTATACTAAGTGATACTGTAAATCATAAGTCTGAACATTATTAAGGCTCCATTGTCAAAGACCTTCAATGCTTATATGTGTGAAATACATGTTATTGAGTGTACTGTTTTTATCGATTTAATATATTTTTTATGTATACATAATTGTAATAAAATATTAGTAGTCTGCTCTCCTTTTCTATATAAACTAAGTGTGCAAAATTTCATACTCATATATGTATTATTTGTTACTATTATATGAAAATATAAAATTTAAACAATAAAATATATTAGATAATTGAATTGAAAATATTAGAAAACCCAAATTCTCGTTTTCGAATTACAATGAGACACGAAAGTCAGTAAAATTATGCAGATTATCAGTATATCTATTTTGTTTGACATACTAAATTGGTACCTAATATTTAACAAAAATACGCCTAGAAAGTATTATTTAATGGAAGGTAGATATCACGTCTTCGGTTTATTACACGTTCGTTTCGTTATTCGTGACTCGGTGTTCCGATATACGTGTTCGACTGACCGGGTAATAACTACTCTTGCTGACCTACCAGTTGTCCTGAGATTGGATATGTAGACTTGATTTTTCCATAATATTTATCTAATATCTACATGAGTATTATTAAAATAGTACATAAAATTGAAACTGTGAAGGTTGTGAATTACAGTTTATGGAACTGATAAACTGATATCAAAGAATCTGATGACTTGATAAGTTATTGGTATAGTCGCTCATTTATTTTTATTTATTTATCTGAGCGACCAACAAGACGTACACCATGAGGTTATAATTATTATAACATGCAAAAAGTTCAGGTATATAGTGTTGACTTAATTACTGGTTGCCACGGCATGCGTAAATGTTTACAGAAGTTTATATATGTATACATATTTATCTTTTTATTTTATTTATTCTAGTTTATATATATTTTGTTTTTTTTTATTATTTTTTTTTATATTATTTATATGTGTATAAATATTAAAATTTTAATTTTAATTTTAACTGTTTTAATGAAACGGGTTTGATTTTTGTTTCAATATGTGTTCTTGAATGGTTGACTTGAATTTGAAGAAACCAGAAAACACGTCAATATCCGAACTCTTCGCTTACAATATTATAGTTATTTTCTAGTCTATTAATGTTTATTCGGAGAAGTGTCCCAAATTGCTTCTGAATTGCTTTTTTGCAAATAAGGAATACTTTTTACTGCGAGGTAATTTATAGGGTGCGTTTATAGTTATTTGTTCTAGCAATGCAGGGCAGTCAAGGACACCATTTATAATTTTATGGAAGAATGCACCGTCAAGCAACTGTCTCCTGTCTTCGAGACTCGTTAGTTTGAAATATTTCAAACGTTTATTAAATGATTTTAGTTCCTTTGCCATTCCGCTATGATAAGAAAGGTGCCAGACAAAACGTTTGAGTATGGATTCTATGCGATTTCTATGTACCATATAATAAGGGGTCCATACCTGACAACAGTATTCTAGACCAGATCTGATAAGCGCGTTAAATATGGAGATTTTAGTGGACGCCAATTTGAACTGTTTACAATTCCGCAACATAAAACCCAATAATTTAAAGCTTTTTGTTACTAAATGATTAATATGAGTATTGAAATGTAGCTTATTATCAATGTAAATTCCCAAATCTTGTACAACTTCTGCCTCTGTTAATGTGCTGTTACATAACTTGTATCAATTAAAATAGTTTTTTTTAACATGAAAAATGAATAAAGTTGCATTTTTTTTAATTCAAAGATAGTTTGTTCTTAATACACTGTAAGCGACGCACTACTTATATATAATTTATTGTATATTTTTATGTCATGTTCCTCTTAAGATGTTCTTGTTTTGCCCTATTGTTTAGAATTGTATGTATACCTGTATTACGCACCTACGTATGATTTTTATTAAAGGTACAGGTATGTGCAATGACCCGCCGTACTGTCCGTATGCAAGCCTCCCCACCTAATTGCTTAGTAGCTTCCCACCAACCAACGCGAACGCGGCTTGTTGCACGTCCTAGTTTTAAACTACGCAATATCTTTTATTTTCATCCCTTATAATCTGATCCTTCGATCCAAATCTACACCAGTGTACAGTGAAGTACAATCATGTTTGTAACACCTCCCCGCGATAAACTCACAATAAAAGAACGCAATAAGTTGTGCGACAGGTTAGATAGTGCTAGTGAACATGTGCTCGGCTCAAGCCGCATGGTAGTACCGAGCCCCGCTAAACCCACGGCTCGCAGTGATATTGTTCATGACCGTAAAATGTCTACATCGCGTCATACTATCAAGAATGAATCGGTTGTTACCAAAGAATCTACGTCGTTAACTCGACGCAAGCAACTGGAGCTGGAAGCTGCCAACGCTAAAGCTAAAATACAGATGGAGCTGATCGACAAAAAGCAGGAAGTCGATTTGGCTATGCTTGAAGAAGACGATGGTGTCGCGTCTAGATGTCCATCCCGAATAAGCAGGACTAGCAGCCGGAGGAAGGCGCAGTCCCATGTGGAACAGTGGTTAGAGCAGAGCAACATACAGCCGACAGGAATTGATGTTCCAGAGGCGGCAGCAACGACGAACGAGGCAGGGCTGGCAGCTAATGTTAAGGATATAAGCCATGTTCCTGCTCCCGAGATGCCCGTCGATAGTATCTTGCAGCTAGCTCACACATTGAAGGACATCATGACTACCTCGTCTACGCAGCAGGATGACCGCCTGTTGACCCGGTTGTCCACACCACGAGAGTTACCATCATACAGTGGTGACCCTATAGAATGGTTGCATTTCAAAAATGCTTATATAGAATCCACTAATACATGCCGGTTTAGTGATTCTGAAAATTTGTGGAGACTACGTCGAGCCCTGAAAGGTGACGCCAAGGAAGCCGTCACTGACTTATTGATCGGCAACACATCACCAGAATTTGTAATCCAGTCATTAGAGATGAGGTTTGGGCGCCCTGATGTCATCATACAGCACCTTACTTCACAAATGAGAAAGTTAAGTCCATTACCTACTTCTTATCATCATGACCTAATTCATTTTTCTGTTAAAATAAATAACTGCATTGCAACGTTACTTGCACTCAATCAATTAGATTATTTACGCAGTCCAGAATTATTATCTGCAATTATATCCAAGTTGCCCAGTATTCTTATAACTAAATGGACAGAATATGCTTACAAAAGACTATCAAGTGATGTACCTAAGTTACAGTTATTGGCTACATTTTTAAAGCAGGAAGCTGAGATGGTGATCGTTGTGGGAGTATCACAGTATAAAAAATCAGAGTCCGTACCCCACAAAAAGATTGATGACAGATCACGATACAGTCGACCTATTTTTACCACTACATCGAAACCAGATAGTATATTCTGTAACTTTTGTAACAAGTCCGCTCATTTCCTAACCGATTGCAGAGTATTCAAGCGAGCTATGAGAAAGGACCGGTGGAGATATGCTAAGATGCAAGGCTTATGTTATAATTGTTTATCTAGTAAACATGATAAAACCGTATGCACGGCACCTATGTGCGGTATTGATAACTGTGGACTCGCGCACCACCCCTTACTTCATTATAAAAAGCCTACTACGTCACGTGAGAAGCCGACTGTCGAGGCACAATCATCAACATCGGCCGCCGACGCAGATAACACGATCGTGGCGCATGTGGCCGCGGCGCCGGCGCACGAGCCGCGCTCGTCCACCCCCGTCTGTCGACAGCGTAGTGATGTGTTACTCAAAGTGATAAAAGTGAATCTCAGTGGACCCAATGGTAATGTATGTACCTATGCATTATTAGACGACGGTGCATCCATTTCTATGATCGACAGAGAGTTAGTTACTCAGTTAGGTATAAAAAGTGTAGATTGTAGCTCAATAAAATTCATTGATGCATTTGGTATTGAAATATTTCAGTCAGACGCTCCAAAAATATGTACAAAAATATCTGGATTTGATAATGTTCAATATAATATAACTTTGCGCCAAGTAAATAAATTAAAATTGCCTCAACAAAATTTATCTGTCATAAATAATATTAATTGTGAACACTTGTTACCCGTAAAAAATTATGTTTGTAAACAATGTGTAGTGCCTCGCTTACTGATCGGAGAAGATAATTATTTTTTGCTTGCTCCTTTAGAGATGTTGCATGGAAATGAAAATGAACCTTATGCGACTCGATGTCGATTAGGTTGGTCCATACACGGCTGTTTTGGTCGCACTCACTCGCGTTCGAATGGTCACTCATTCCATCTCACTCACACCGAGTCACAGGTAAGCGATATTAGCAAATTAAATAGTTTAGTTAAGCAGTCATTCGATATAGATGCAATAGGAATTTCGACCTTAAGACGTGAGAATACGGCACATTTAAGAGCTCTTCGTATATTAGACGACACGGCACGTAATGTAGGTAATCGATGGGAAGTTGGTTTACCGTTTGTTAAAGATAATTTTATTATGCCTGATAGTTATGAGTATGCACGAGAGAGATTACAGACTGCGCCTACGCATATAAGTATAGGAGGGAGATAGACAAGCTGTTCCAGCACGGCTACGCTCGAGAACTTAATGATTCTGAACTCTCAGCTAGTCACATTTGGTACTTGTCACACTTTGGGGTTCAAAATCCAAATAAACCGGACAAGTTACGCGTAGTATTTGATGGTGCAGGTAAAGTACAGGGTATGTGTCTCAATGACTTTCTACTCACTGGCCCTGACCTATATAATTCATTATTAGGTATCATGTTACGTTTTCGTGAACATAAGTTTGTTATAATAGGAGACATAAAGGATATGTTCCTTCAAATTAAAATTCGTCCTGAAGACCAGCACGTATTACGTTTTCTGTGGCAGCCAGATGGAAAAACGGAACCGAAGGTTTGTGTAATGCAAAGCTTGGTATTTGGTGCTACTAGTTCACCATTTATTGCCCAGTATGTAAAAAATAAAAATGCAATGAAATATCAGGATCAGTATCCTGAAGCTGTGGACGTCATTGTAAATAATCACTACATGGACGTTTGTTTACACTCTTGTGATAGTGAAAGTAAGGCTATTCAATTATTGCGCGAAATAACATATATACAGAGTAAGGCTGGGTTTGAAATCACACGCTGGTCGAGCAATAGTAAATACGTTTTACAGAACGTGCCGCTAGAGGCGCTTGCGCCGACTGCAGTCGAGTTCAAACTCGGAGCTACGAACACAAGTGAGCGCACTTTGGGTTTGATATGGCATCCGAGCGACGACACGTTCGGATTTAAAATATCTTTAGATCGCATACCGCAAAACATTTTAGACGGGACAGAACCACCCACTAAAGCTAAAATGTTGAGTATTATTATGTCGGTATACGATTTACATGGCTTTCTTTCTCCTTTTATTATTAAAGGGAAAATTATTTTCCAGTATGTACATCGCAGTGGAGTTGAGTGGAATTGCCGCATCCATACCGACGAACATGCACGGTGGATCCATTGGTTATGCGATTTACGGCAGCTGCACTCGCTACGCATTCCACGGTGCTACGCTAATACAGGCGACTGGACACGTTGTTATGAAAGCGAGCAATGTATTAATATTAGTACGAATGAGTTAGACAATTGTTATATTAAAGAGACACAATTGCATGTTTTTTGTGATGCTTCTATAAAGGCGTACGCAGCTGTTATGTACTGGCGATTTATTCGTTCAGACGGTTATGTACTTATTTGTTTTGTGTCTAGTAAAAGCAGGGTGACTCCCCTGCGACCTGTGTCTGTTCCTAGGCTGGAACTGCAGGGTGCGCTTCTCGGAGCGCGCCTCGCTACCACTATATGTAACGATCATAAACATGTTCAGCCTACAAAAAGGTATTTTTGGACTGATTCCAGTACAGTATTGCAGTGGTTACGCAGTGATCCACGTGACTACAAGCCTTACGTTGCACATCGTCTAGGTGAACTGGATGAGTTGACCAAGTCCTGCGAGTGGCGCCATGTACCGTCTGGCCTTAACGTGGCAGACGTAGCCACCAGAGAGGACGCCTCTCAACTTGCATATTCTGACGTTTGGTTTCAAGGTCCATCGTACTTACGCCGCCCGGAGGACGAGTGGCCCGTAGACCGCAAATTTAGTAAACAGTCAGAAGATGCAATGTGTGAGATACGGTCGGTACATGCAGTCACGAGACCAGCTCAGATTTATCTTTACCAAATGAAGATAATATCTCGAGATGGATCGTTCTCGTGCGTGCCACCGCAAGAGTATTGTTATTTATTAGAAGATGTCAACGTAAAGACATACAACTTGATACTCATTTAATGAAGAAGGCAGAACAGCTTCTCATTAAAAAGTGTCAACAGGATTCTTTCTCTTCCGAATTAACCTTATTAAAACAAGGTAAGTCGTTACCACCTACAAGTCGTCTGTTACAATTAACGCCTTATATTGACGACTCGGTTATTTTACGGTCTGAAGGTCGTATCGACAGAGTAGTAGGTGTTGAACACGCTACTCGAAGGCCCACCATTTTAGACGGTAAGCACAGAATAACACGCTTATTAGTTGAGCACTATCACCGACTAGCACTTCATGGAGCCAATGAACTTGTCGTGAACGAATTGAGGCAGCAGTTTTGGATTTTAAAGCTTAGACCAACTGTGCGCTCAATAGCTTCGCGTTGTTTATTCTGTCGTTACAGACGCGCGGATCCACAGCCACAACGTATGGCTGACCTTCCAGCTGAAAGGATGCAACATAATAGGCGTCCATTCAGCTATTCAGGCGTGGATTTCTTCGGCCCTCTCGAGGTCACTGTCGGTCGTCAGCGACATAAACGATATGGCATGTTATTTACTTGCCTCACTGTTAGAGCAATTCATATTGAGCTGACAGTGGATCTCTCGACTGACTCTGTTATAATGGCCCTTAGACGCATGGCATCTCGACGAGGCATGCCAACTGTCATAGTTTCTGACAACGGCACTAATCTGAGAGGGGCTGACAACGGATTGAAACGGAGCTTGGCAGATCTCAACAGCGATGCCTTGCGTGACGATGGAACCATACGCGGAATCGAATGGAAATTCATTCCTCCTGGAGCTCCCGAGATGGGCGGCTCATGGGAACGGATGATCCGTACAGTAAAAACTGCATTAAGAGTAATCTTAAAAGAGCGCGCCCCACATCCCGACACTTTAGCTACTTTATTAGCGGAAGTGGAGGGACTAGTAAATAGTCGTCCAATCACACACGTGTCATCTGATCTTAATTATCCGGAAGCGTTGACACCTAATCATTTTTTGATAGGTACTTCCTCAACTAGTCCATGTTTCGGCAAGTACAATGACACTGATCTGCAATTAAGAAAACGTTGGCGAGTGGCACAACGGTTGGCGGATATGTTCTGGGCCCGTTGGCTAAAAGAATATTTACCAAGCTTGGTCCCTCGTCAAAAATGGACACAAGAATGTAGGTGTTTACAAGTAGGTGATTACGTCATTATTATAGAACCTAATCTAGATCGTAACTGCTGGCGACATGGTATAGTGAGTGCGACCCACGCAGGCGCGGACGGGCGAGTTCGTGTTGTTGATGTGCGTACACGTACGGGTTTGATTCGCCGGCCGGTTACACGCGTCGCTGTACTATCCCCACGGGAGGATAGTGCTAACCAAGTTAGCACTAAGGAGGCAGTGTAAGCGACGCACTACTTATATATAATTTATTGTATATTTTTATGTCATGTTCCTCTTAAGATGTTCTTGTTTTGCCCTATTGTTTAGAATTGTATGTATACCTGTATTACGCACCTACGTATGATTTTTATTAAAGGTACAGGTATGTGCAATGACCCGCCGTACTGTCCGTATGCAAGCCTCCCCACCTAATTGCTTAGTAGCTTCCCACCAACCAACGCGAACGCGGCTTGTTGCACGTCCTAGTTTTAAACTACGCAATATCTTTTATTTTCATCCCTTATATACACCATGTGGAGAATCTGTCTAAGTCTTTTTGTAGTTCGTCACAGTCAGATGAATTATTAATAATTTTCATAATTTTAAAGTCATCAGCATATAAATAAATGTGTGAATTTGTGAAACAATCCGCGACATCATTAATGAAGAGATTAAATAAGATAGGGGAGATGTGGGATCCCTGGGGGACTCCTGAGGATGCTATATACTCCTCTGAGGTAAATCCATTTACCACTACTCGAGATTTACGATTGGTGAGGTACGATGAACACCAATCAAGAAAATTTCCGGAAAACCCATAAGCGGATAATTTTTTTACCAGAATGTCGTGGTTTACGGTGTCGTAAGCCGTGCTGAAATCAGTATAGATGACGTCTGCAGATGCACGAGAGTCAACAGCGTTCACCACATCCGACACAAAGCATGCAAGATTTGTTAATATAGAACGGGCCTTAATAAACCCATGTTGCTGACGCAGGATGACGTTTTTTACATGCCAGGAGATTATAGGGCCGATCAGGGACTCAAACACCTTTCCAAAGATAGGTAAAATGGATATGGGTCTATAATTTTTTATATCAGATTTAACACCAGACTTGAAAATAGGAATGATTAGAGCCTCTTTCCATATTGTAGGGAAAATACCGGTTGCAAGAGACTTATTGAAAATTACGGAGAGGGGATAAGCTAAAACTGTAGCACATTTTGTAACAAACAACGAAGGTATGCCATCACTGCCGGCTCCTTTGCGATGATCAAGTCTTTTTAGTACGCGTTTCAGGTCTAATTCAGAAAAAGAATGGAGTTTAGGCAATTGTTATTGTGATCTAAGTATTGGGGTGGGTCGTAATTATTTGTTTTGTCATTTTGAGGTTTATAAACAGAAGAAAAATTAGAGGCAAACGAGTTACAAATATCAATACCATTATTTGCAATAATATTATTAAAGTACATTTTGGATGGGTATGAACTTTTAGAATCACGTTTTTGTTTTAAAAAAGACCAAAATAATTTAGGATTATTTTTAATGGACGATTCTATTCCAGACAAATAGTTTTTATAACACGAGTTCGAATATCTATAACAACGTTCTTTTAAAATCTGATCAGATATTTTATCTAGTGGGTTTTTATATTTTATACATAGTAAGCGGTATTTATTTTTTTCTTTTTGAATAAGTACACTGTTATACCATATTGGATATTTTTGTGATTTAGGTGCATATTTGGGAACATATTGCCGGATAGTGTAATTCAAAATCGCATATAATCTCCCAACCATCTGATTTACATTGTCACAATCTGACAGCTGCTCTGTCCAACATATTTTGAATAAATAATCAATTATTTGCACATAGTTAGCTTTATGAAATTTAAATCTAATGCTATTGTTAGCGCTTAAATAATCCGGCCTGATGTACATGACAATGCAAGCTCCAGAGGTGGATGATATTGATCTATAATATTTAATGGTGAGGTACACTTTTATACGTTCTCTACCGGTACATTAGTTAGGACAAGATAGAGTATTCCATTTTTGTGATTTAAAATATTATTATATTGATTTAAATTATTGTATGAAATAAAGTCCAACAACATATACGAAAACAGACTGTGGCTTTTGGAGGAGCCATGCAGACGACTATTGGGCTTTCCAGACCATTCAATATTACTTAAATTAATATTGAATGGTCTGGTCAGTACCCTGTAATTTCACTGCCATTTCTGACCATTTAAAATAAACTCGAAAGGTATAAGATATTTGTTTGATACTATAATTTGGTATCTACTCATATTTTATAGTGTTGGTCATTATTATTAAACTTGTGTAAGTATAAAATGGCATACAAAAAATTGTTTTTGCTACAATCTATATGGGTAAGGTATAAGTTGAATAGTAAATCTTAGAGCTCTTTATTTCTCCCAGTCTTGTGAAAGCCCGTCTTCTCTCGGGCATGAAAGCTGTTTTAAATATTGCGGCCCGATTTACTCCAACTAAAGCCTTCTTACACATACATTACTAACCTTACATGAAAATTACTTCTGGGAAATACAATATTTTAGAATGGGAAGTATTTTGTTACGCATTATAAAATACACACGATTAATATATTTGTCTATGCTATTTCAATAAGTCTTAACAGTAGATACTTACCTATATATTTTTCTTTCGCAAGACTTTTTAAGCAGTTTTGGTTACCCCGAGTCTGCTTAATAGGACTGATACGTATATTGTGTCAACAAAAGTATCAGCGATGAGGCTATAATGATATGATTATTTATTACTCAATTATTGTTATTATTTTCTATCTATCCACTTATCTTTAATATAGGCACAGGGAGAGATAATCATAACTTTTTCCTGTGTACTCGTTCTGATAACTCTGGATTCACTTCTTGTGTTAAAGTCTTATGGACAACAGTAACATCGAATATTGACTATAGTACTTCAACAAAGCGTTACAAAGCTTTACTATTTTTGTACCACTTTAAAAATTAAATTTATTCATCGAAAATAGCTAGTCTCAAAATAAACATCTGTAATTATTTATCCATTACAAAGATACTTAAGATCTTTTTCGACTGTTTTATTCTATATATGTTTACTGTGTAAGAACACTAAATTACTGTAGATTTAACTGTTGATATTACATTTAATAGAGGTAAAATTTGGGATATTACCCAGAAACAGTCAATGTAAATATAATATTGTAGTATTCAACTGCACAATATTTTATATAAATAATATTATATAAATAATAATCTATATAATATTTACAACGACAGCGACGAGCAGACAAATCTAAACAACTGAAATTAAAAATGTCGAATTTAAAAATATCAAAAGAGACGAAAATTCAATTGTCGACGAATTATTTAAAGAAAGGTCAAGATTGAGACAAAATTAGCTGTTTAAGTAAATTGAACGCATATTCTCTTTAAAGAAAATAAAATGTAGTTGTTGTTAAAACATTTTTTTAAAACATGCAAAATAAATTTTATTTTGTTCTTCATTAATTAACTTCATGAATAATATTTGGTACACTAGTAATCATATAGGACTAAGGAAACTGAACCCTATGGAATTGCATAGTTTTGTTATAAACCTTGTTTCACTTCTATCATTGGACTACCTCATGAATATTAAATTTCACTTTGTACCCAGGATAAAGCTCTTGAAGTTGAAATTTGAAAAGTTCTTGAAAAATGTTTCACAAATATTGAAATAGAAATACCGATTTAATAAAATCAGTAAGTTCAATGCTTATAGCCATAAAGTAGAATTAGAATTATTAATACTAAAAACTGTTTGGTAAAAACAACATACCTTTATATTTTCTTGGTTTCTAATATTAGTTGAATTTTTGCTTATAACAGGAATTGATATGTAAACCTTGAGTATATTTCACTTACTTGCTTAATGGTCTGGCTAATTTACATATGTCATATGTCAACTAATAGATATATTTATTACATAATCGGCTTACTTCATCTCATGTGTAACGTATGCAAAATTTCTGTCCAACTGAAGATCGTAAGGAGTGTTTTTTTTCTGGGGTTGTACATATAGAGTAGGTAATATTACTAATTTCTATTTAGCTCACTTCTCAAATACCCTATAATCTATTAAAATTACTTCAGTACTATTATAATTTTGAAAGTGTAATAACTGTATATTGTAAAATGTATCTTAATTATATTAACAAATTTCGTAGATAATTATCATGAATGGTGATCTATAGACTATACAGAGTTGTGTAGTTGATTAATGTTAATAATGATTTTACATTATTAAAATAGGATTAAGGACAAATTCAACATATAGCTAAATAAATTGAACAGAACAAAACAGGGAAAACCTCTCTGAAAATAATAAGGGTTAATTAATACTTGTTTTTATCTGCTTAACAGGTTGTTTTGATGGTTTGTTTTACATCGAAATAGAATTGTAATAATAATTACAAGTAGGTACTTATATAAGTTCAATTCAATGTTTATTTAATTATAATTAAGAATTTATAACTAACGATTATTATATTATATAATATTTCGAAATAAGAATAATCAAATAACCATTCGACTAAACGTAATTATAGCTCCATAAATATTTTACATGTTATAAATGTACTAAAACAATTACTACAGCTTATATTAACGATTATGGCTAAAAGTAAATGATTAAAAAGCTTTCATTGATATCTCATCTACAATAACATATTGGAGTAAACAGTGTAAAAACCAGATAAATTTATTTGAGCCAGTTGGAATTCTTCATCAACACGTTTAGGGACATACCAACACCAATTTAATATAAAAGGCGTCGAATTGACGCCTACAAAGGGCGATTCGGACGGTTGTGCGTTGAGGCGAAAACAAATTAATTGCTATCGGTTACGTTCAGTGTTGTAATTGCTTTGTACTCGCGCGGGCCAATCGATCAAGTGAGAAAAATTAATTGAAATGCCTCACGAACCCATAGAGAACCAATAAAATGGCACGGTCATTTCTTTCGAAGCGATTTAATAAAATATATTCTTTATATATTAAGGTCTTCATGATACTCATTTTTTTACAAAAAAATAATATTCTAAACCTATAGTACAAGCTTACATAGTGGGTGCTTACATAGTAGCTTTTTGTGATACCTCTATAAATTAAGCATTTATTTGTTCATGACTGATTCAGAAAAAATAATTTCTTGCTAAGGAAATATCTGCTTTGTATATCATATTCTTACAGAAATAAAATTTCTCTTTTGGCAACTTGACTTGAGAGTATATATCGCAGTTATCGTTGTATTACAATGGAAATCTACCTACATGTTTCTTTACATAGTTGTGTAATATAGAACCAGTGGCTCGAATATCGAGTTATGTACATAAGCGATTGCTTACGTACGCAAATCACTCGTTGAATATGCAACGACTAGTTTAGGAACTCACTAAGCACATGCTTAGACTATTAAGTTCCTTCGTCTCTGTATATTTTCATCCTAGTACATATCCTTAATCCTTCCAATACCGATATGCGAGATTATTTAAATCTGTTGAAAGCATAATATATCCCTAGTGTATTCTAGGAATTAATTGAATAATGTTGTGGTATTGGTAGAGTAGAAATCTACTTGTCTGGTATTTATAGCCTTCTGAGTAGGTGGTATATTTTTGTGTGTGTCATATACACATATGTGTCATGTAATTAAAAACGTTTAAGAATCATAATGTGTAATATAGTTCAAAAGAGAACAAATAGTGTAATATAATACTTAGGTAATGTTAGTTTGTCTTCTTTTTTATACACATAATATATAAATATTTAAACAAATATATATCTACCTATACCGACATAAAAATTGTTATCATATTATACACGCTATGCTATGGGAGTTTGCTGTTTTCTATTTGAAGGAACATTAATATCGTATGAACTTGAACTCCTAGTTAGCATATAACTTTTGTACTTTGGTGTATAAGCGCAGTTTCAGAGCAGATACTGTGGAAAGGGAAGTGGGGAGGGGCTAAGGAAAATCCAATTAGTTGGATAAACATCCGATTAAACTATAGGTACACTTGAGATAATCTCTATTTACTTATTGAAGATTGAATATGTCGATATTAGGTTCGTGTTTTAATTGTTTTACTCATCCATTATTTGTTTAATAATCGCACCCTTGTATAATTTGCAATTTATTACAATACTTTTGTTACAGTCGGAAAGACTGTCTTACAGACTTATTTCTATATAATGCCTATCGTTATGATAAAAAAAAGTAATACAGGTAAATTAAATGCATACAACATTTAAATTTTACCACAAATATTGTAGTTTTACGCTAAACGCTGTTTGTATAAAATTAAAATCTATAATTATAAATTCTATAATTACAATAGCAAACTTAATATATATATCTAAACATTATTCAATATTACTTACAAAATTAAATAAAAACTAAAAATTATTCAGGATTATTTTATCATATGCGTGCATAATACCATCAGATGCGGACTCGCGCGTATACATACATATCGACACAACTTAGTAGATTACAATACCTACTACGAAACGAGAGATTGTTCTTGCAGTAACTATTTGCTATATTTGCGCCTAAATATTGGTAAAGATTAAATCAGGGATGAACGAACTGGCGTGAGCTAAACGTTCCAAACAGTACCGTTACATGAAATCATAAAATATCTATGAGAAATATAATTATATATTTTTATCAAGGTAGACTTTGTACAAATCCGCTGCGTGTTACCTCCGTCTCACCTATTCCTGCCAAGCTCTTGCTTTGTAAGATATTATATATTTCGGTTGAAGAGTGAGATATGACAGTGAAATTATAGATTACGGAGGCATAACACCTTAATCCTACGAAATGGAAACGCACGACGGGCATCACATGATGAGTTATGTCCACGGTATTGTTGACGGTTGTCACTTACCATCAGATAGGATGTCGGATTACAATCCCGTTTGCAGGTTACAGGCTAAATGACATTGTTTATTTGTCTATTTCATAGATAACATATTATACATATATTCGAATTGGTATATATATTTTTATGATTTTATTCTTGTATACTTATACTCATTTACACAAATTTCATATTAGTAGTATCTGTGTGGATACTAATATTCAAGCATATTGCTATGCTGGGAATATGCTTGAATACTAGTTACGTTTACTTAAAAAATTCATCAAAATTAAAAACCTTCTTAAAAGCATGCCACTCAATACCTGAGAAAGGTATGTGATGATTGATGGGCCTAGTGCGGATTATTTGTGGCAAAATGGAACATCTTCACTCCTTATCAGATATCCAACTTCATTCTCGTGTTATTCTTGTTAGTTGATACATCCGTATGGAATGTTAGACCCTCGTCAGGTTATACTGAGATGTAATTCAATCTAGGCCACCCCATCAATCTGTGAGTTCTCACGCATATATTTCTGTTGATTTGACAAATGAGAAGGGTGTGGCGTCTATACGATGTGGATGAGATACGGAGGCGTTGGACTGGTAAAATATAGGTACCTGTTGGTTTGTGAGTTAGGACCACACATGTCAATATCGGTGAACGCAGGGTTAAGCTTTATATTCACTTGGGGCTTCTGTTCTGGGCTAGGGACATTCGATAATGTTGAGTAGATATGAAACATCAAATAACCTAATCTACATCTAACGGTTCGGTAGCTATTAGGTGATTAAAAGATGTAGTTAAACTTGGACGACGTCGGTGAAGTTTGTCTTCGGTTAATTTTGTCACAACTATAAATAATATTCAGGAGATATAAGGTTAAATTTACATACAGAATAACTGGAAGTGTTCGGTTCTTAGTTAATATTAGGTTCATCTCATTTCATTTGCATTTATTTATTTAAATAACTTTAATGCACATAATACACAGGTAAAAAGTACATGTGGCGGACTTAACACCTAATGGCATTTACTACCAGTCAACCATGAGTTGTGCAGAGATAAGTTGTTGGCGGTGCAAACAATATTATAATATTTTATAGAATATACATGAATAAATATATATATATACACATGTAAATACATAAATATTCCTACAAATATACACAAAAATATATATATACATATATATATACAAAAATATACCATACAAATAATTATATGACCATTGTCAGATTGACAATGAAATAGTGATTACAGCCGACAGTGTAAGTATATTACAATAGATACAAAAATATATATATGATTCGCCTTGTAGTAAAAATGAAGAAACTTAATGCTAAAGAGAAAAATATATAAAAGATAATATATGATAGTATACAAAATTATATGTTAAGATAATGGTTCCGCAATCTTCGCTTGAAAGAAATTTTACTCGCAGCAGTCCACACAGTCGCACAGTGTATTTGCTATTTTTAAACCATAATTAAACTATGTCAAAGGCCTTAAACTATGTATGTAACGTGTCATACAATTAGATATGGATGTTTGTAATGATTTTATTGATTTATTTTATATTGTAAATTAATGGTATCTGTTTTTATTTTTAATTGTTATAAAAGTAAACGCAATCTCAAAAATCTTTTTATTCATATTTTTTCTTTACAATACTTATATTTCATAACGATAACATCGACGTAGGTGAATTCGGAAGTCGTCGTTTAATGTACGCTATTCAACCGAGAATTTTTTTCCATCAATTCTAATGGTCGACGTTATTTCGACAAATTAGGTACTAAGGCGAAGACTGTTTAATGCATTCAAGATTGTTTATTATTGAATTACTTAATTGTTTGAAATTACGAAATCTACTAACTACAAAATCGTAATGTTTAGTATTTGAAATTTTTAATGGTATGTGTGAGAATGGTATTCACAAAAGATTACCATTCCTTCCCATTCCACTGAATTCTATCGCAATACCTTTACTGTAACTGATATCAAGTTATAGAACTCGTTAACTATGACTATTACTGTAAAGTCCATTGATATTTTTAAATGACAAGTAAATGATTTCGTCCTCAATATTTAAATTTCATTCAGTACGGCTTTTTAATTCAGTTTATTTTATTTTACTATAATAAATATGTATGTATGTAGTTTATAATCTATATGTAAGTGTATCTAGTTTAATGTATTATTATTATTATTTTACATACATTTTTATATTCCGTCAGATTTATATAATTGTTATTTTTTTTAATTTTCTCATGTTCGCATATTACTTACCTGTTCGTTATTTAAATCCGTTTCCCTAAGGTTGTCTTGATAAGATGGATTTCAGCAATAAGGGCCTTATTCTGGAACAATACCTGCATATGTTCTTAATATATTCTTTATGTCCTTTGTTTATTGCATGCATACATTCTACTTATTTATCTATTGCATATCATGACCATAGAATTGATAATGTCGCTAAATGCTTGAACTGGTGCTAGTATAAGACCTTAGTAATTTCAATTACTTAGATCTTCTAATCTTCTAATCGGCTATAGAGTATGAAATAGTTTTTTGTTAAAAATAATACTTATTTCTGCTAAGAAGCAATTAGCTGCACCCTACAAACGAAATATCGTTTGTAGGGTGAAATTAGGAAGTGGCTCAATTACAGGACAATGGGTATGACTACTAGGATAGGATATCACAGGTATCACATGCTAATAGTCCCTGAGCCAGAGACTAATTTCGTCAAACATTTCCATCGGCCGAAAATTTGTATCATCGCTGAGGTTAAATTTAGAATGCGCTACAAGTTGTTTTGTTTTAATGATTTTTATTGATTGTTTAATATAGTCATTGGTCCTAATAAATCAATACCTTAACTATAATTTGATAGCAATGTATACCATGAATAAATGACTGCAGTTTTTTTACATATTTTCGTGTGCTTAATGTAATGGTCGTGTAATGATCCTTCGTTTAGTCGTATAGAAATGTCTGAAAACTGGGTAAGAATATGATGAAGACAGTTACGATGGAACTATAGGTTTAATGAAACTGATTTACTGACACCGATGTACGGTGTCAGTAAATCAGTTTCATTAAAATAACTATAGCATTATAGAAAGACAAAATGTCTTTTGAATATTGTAAGAGACCATAAGTTTTTTTGTTTGATTCTATTTAGTAAGTGAAATATATATTTCTATAGTTAAACAGGTTAGTCACCCGACTGTGAAGGAGCAAACACGCGTAAAAACTTCAAACAGTTGCGCCCGAGTTCGTAACCTCCCCTAGTCGTAATACTCGGGACTCACCCTCATTACCGCGGCCGCCCATCCGTAGATGATACGAGAGTGAAGGGCTGTGTGCTCTGTACTCTGTATACTCTACTACGTACGAGTATAACCGTAACAACGATAGAAGTGGCGGGTGCAGTGTGCATCTAATGTTAATACGTTGCTCCTCTAATGTAATAAAATTTCGTATTACTATGTAATATTATGTTATCTGTGGTATTACCATTAATTCCGTCTAAACATATGGTTGCTTCTTTTTCATACATATTTGGGGGCTTTTTAAGACAAGATTAAAGTCTTGTTAAATATACTATCACCAGTTTACTATACATATTATACTTTTATTAATTTTAATTTTCCTAAAAATACTCCCAACGTTAAAAATATCATTACGACTGTTAATCTAGCTGGGGTAGTCAGATGCATGGTCAACTGTCGATGACGAGGTGAACACGACCGGCCTACATTTCGCTGAGCATATATGAATCCAATGTGGCAGGGGGAGAGTTTTATCAAAAGTTTTTTTGGTGTCGATTTGATTTGAATTCACGACTTCTGGGGTGAATACTAGGATGACGGTTTAAGCCATTACGATACATTCACGGAATTTGCCATCTATAACTGTGTTTCTATATAGTGTTATTATAGATAGTGCGTAATGGTAACACTTGACTGGCAAAGTAGGTATTGTAAGAAGCACTAATTATGATGGACGACTGAGGCTTTGAAGCCGGCTACCGCAAGGGAAACCCCAAGTAGCGCCCGTGACTTGTGACACGGGTGTAGGTTTAAAAGGCCCTTTTAGAATGCATTAACACTCACCTTCACTACTTGCAGCTTCCCCCCAGCCCCAACTAAGACCGGGATAAACCCATTGCTAATACAATTCACTTTAATATCCAAAACAACTGGCACGCTCGTCGACTGAATGCCGCGGCTTATTATATAAGAGGATTATTCAACTACCGACCTCCGTATTTATAGACCAAAGTCAGTGTAGTAGGTTGGTCTATAAATACTAGATGGCGCTATTTACAATATTCGTAATAATCCTTACATCGGGTACTTCATTAGTACTAAAAACAAACTACCTTCTTTTAATATATTTTTAAAATATCGGATTTTTTCTACAATAATGAAGTGAATTCTAACAGTATTAACACGACTTTTATTTTTTCAGTCTGTTAGTAGATTGTTCATAGTTTTAGTATTTTTTAGTTAAAAGTAATTACCATTAAAATGATATATACTCGCTTCTCTTTTTTCTTAATCAATTATAAATACGTCGGTATAACTTTCCTATTCAAAATTGTATGTGTGTCGTAAACTTTGATTGGATATGACATGACAATTCTTCGAAAGAAACTTTGTGAAGTCTGTTGTCAACACGTGAGGCAATCATGCTGGAATTATTTAATGTGAAATATTTTCTGGAAAATTTATACTTTTATTATTACATTTAGATATAAATGTGTCTTTTCTATACGTGTATATATATACATATACAATATTTAGCTAATAATTATTAAATCTGTAGGAAGAAATTTCAAGAAAACCTTGTTCTCCAGTGGGTAACAATTGCAAAAGTGTTAATAATGATAAAGTTAGGGCTTATTTGTGGCAAGAGAGAAAGACAAGAAGTGGAAAAAAAATCCGTAATTGAGTAAGTCACTGTTCCGCATATTCTTATCTAATTTCATTATTGTGAATGTTGGTACAAAATGTTTATATTTGGTTTAGAAGTCTTATTTATTAGGAAAATGTAATTAGTAAGATTTCTAAGAACAGATCTTAAAATGGATATCCATTTACGTGCAAATAGCAAGTTGTATTTTTCTAGTACCTTAGTTTATTTAGGGACTGCTAATTTTATCATAAAATGTAATTTGTTTAGTTCTGTAGTGGTAAATGTAAATATATTTATGTTATAATACACTTAAGGACATGCTCAAAACGAATAGAATTATCTACTGAATATTTGAATGAATGGCAAGTAAAATTGTATTTTATTTGTAAAGAGAAAAGTTTGACTGATTTCTTCATAGTTCCGTAACTAGTGAAGTTATATCATAATCCTAACTATTGCTTCAGAAACAGAAAATTAAGCATAAGTAATATGTAAAATGTATATCAAAATATTGAGAAATAATAGCATGTAATTTAGCGTATCAGACAGTCCTCATCGAAAGGTGTTCAATAACCGACACAAAAAAGGATATTATAAAAAATAAATATTTATCTATCCAGGCGTTTTACCATCATGAGCTATTTTAGTTAAACTTCATGCATATGGAGTCTAACAAAAAGAGCTCATGATGGTGTATTACCATCAAGACCTCTTTTTTAGATAAATATAATAGCCTGGATAGATAAATATTTATTATTGCAGCTAAGATTCTTCTTGACTACATTGGCTTTCAAACAAAAAAAAAATAACCGCGTTCGGACCATTCACTTAGGACTTACGGCGCAATTTCAGACACAGATACCTACACATTTAAATGTATAATCTCTCACCTTTTTATTCTATTCCTCATTGATTTGATTTTGCTACTATGCTATATATGTTAATGTTAAAATAAAATAGATTATTTCTTTTGCCTGGTAGCTATTATTCAGTGTTGCTAAGTTTAACAAATTAGCTTTTGAGAGACAGTTTCAAGTGTAAACATTCCCAGTTATTTATCATGGTTGTTAAAAATTTGTTTAAAAATTTGATATGAAAAAGCTTTGTTCACAAAAACATATTGTACTCATGTAAAAGTCGGCATGCTGGCGTTTCGTGCTGCCGTTAGTTAAAGTTTTATTTGCACGGGCAACGAAAGTACGCGACGAGCGGACCGCGTGCCGCGGGGCTTTCCTAATATGTTATTATGTGAAATAAAAGTGGCCACAACGAGACTGGGCAACTGTACTACTCGTATATCGTTACCGCACCACTCGCCTTATCTACGTCAGCATGAGCACAGGCCCCTAATTAAAATATATGGACGCCATTTAAGAATTCTTTCGAATGGATCCGATATTACTGCGTTCTAAATGGAAATTTATATGTGTTATTATTGTGATTTATAAACAACAGTATTCGATCAATTTATGAAAAACGTTGCCTGTAGATGATATTATACCAGTACTGTTTTCTTTTACAATATTGGTTTAATAGTATAGTGAAGGTATTTTACGACCACCAGAGATTTCAATAATAATCTTTACTAAATAAATGGTTATTTTAAATTTTTTCAGAAAGTAGCTACTAAACCATTTAGTAGCTTCACATCAATACGTTGTACGTAAAAAAATATGTTTTATGGACATTGTCCTAGTACATGAGTACATGAAAATATACTGAATATAATGTCTTATATGCCGAACACAAAACAGGGACGGTACTATTTTTAATTGGGTATTACGTAACGGAAAAATGTATCAACAATGCGGCATCGTCAGCGGTCTACTTCCACTCAAGGCAATAGTGAAAAAAATAGAGACTGTTAAAATAAAGAGTAATAAAAACGAAATAAACTGAACATAGCTAACGCAGTAGACTCGTAGACCTAGAGATTGCACTGTACTCAATGCTACGAGGTAAATAATACAGTAAATTATTATCTGTATTCGTATCTAGTAGTAGTTGTATCCAATATTCGCGATACTTATACATTTCGGATGTCAAACTGAGACGTTTCAAATAAGGAATGTGTTCGACAGCGCTGTCACGTTCAGATGGCGTGTTCGGGCGCAATTTACTTGGTCGCACCGCCTACTGTAATAACGACTTCCGTACCCCGTCGTGGCGCCTCCTCAAATTGGTCGCTTATCACCAATCTACGGTGTAGAGTAGAATATCAGTTGGGCTGGTCGCAATTTGTCAACGTGCGGCGGTTCGCTGTTTCATCGTTTCCAAATTATTGTATATAGATGCTACGATACATTTGTGTATTTTTGTGTTAATGATAAGAAGAATAAATATTCCTCTATAAAAGCATTCATAAAACACCACCTTATTCATTCAAACTAATGTTAATTAGGTATCATGTTAAATTATCAAATTAAATTTTTTGGTGTACGTAAGTACCCAAGAAAACTATGTTTTCATTATATTTTGAGCATAGAATTATTTAAAATTTTGTTCCACAAAAGAAGCCGACGATTGTGTTGCGACAAAATTATTATGGGACTAACACGCGGGTTAATCATGTAAAGATATCACGTAACATATACAAAAAGTAATATAATCGATTTAGAAACTTTCTTTAGTCTTCTAATAATTACTGCATTAATAATTAAATCATAATTAGTATCATGAAAGAGTTTGCTAAGAAACAATTATTCCTCTAATAAATAGCTTTTTTTATTGCGGTACAGTTTGAGTGTATTACAACTCGTTATTAACCAGTTATTTATTCAACATCTAGATTTCATGTACTTATATCTTACGACTTGTATTGAAAAATTGGTTTTATTTATCCAGAACGTTTATATTCAAACTTTCTGGTTTATTACTTCCAAGGATATTATTTCATAGAAGTTTGGAATTTATTTCGCGGATTCGTCTGGAAAAAGTAATCCCAGAGGTTCTTATTCAGATATTTACTTGTAGTTCAAAGAGTATGTAGCGCGAATGTGCATAGCAAAGGAGTAAGTCAAGATGTGGGTCTGTATACAAATAACAGTGAAATATGTAGCTACCAGATAAATTCTAAATACGATATGGATAGTACGTACTTATAAGAGACTTAAGTTGCTTATATATTAATACGTTGTATATGTTCACGCTGTACTCATAATTTTTAAAAAGAGGAAAATAGCTCTGTATAATGTTACGGCTTATTTAAGGCACAGCTATCTATTAGAAATATATTTTTTGTCAATTTAAATTTCAACTAACTTGAAGAAACACTAATCTAAGAGACGTCTTAAGCTCTTTTACTGGCGGCTTTGATTTAAATATGTATGATAAACATTGAGCACCTAAGTCGACTAACCTAATCGGGTTTTCGGATTATAGTTGAACACTACTTGATTTTATCATTACTTTCTTTAAGAGTTGTAACTGCAAGAAATTATTTAATCTATTAAATATTTAAAATGAGTACTTGATGGCATTTTTCGGCTGCGGTTTTCTTTTGTTCAAGATTTTACTATAATAGAAACTGTGAAAAATGTGTGAAAAATGTGCATAGGTATTGGTTTGGTTTGTTGACATGTATGTGTAAGGCTAAAGATACGTGTAATAAGAATACATTATCTAAAGTATATAAATGTAATTATAACTATATAAATACAATAAATAAACTCCTCTACAACTACAGTGACAGTTGTTGAAACATGTTAAAAATAACTTTTATACGCACTTATTTGTATCCTGGCAAGATGTGACACTCTTTTGAGGTGTGTCAAGAGATATCGTTAACTTACGAAGTCTCACGTCGACGCTTTGCGCCGGAATGTAAACGGTAGGAAAATACTCACCTATTTTAAATGTCAGTCTATATGTGTTACAAGTATATGTTGTAACATATAACATACATTTAGGTACATTTAGAGAATCGTATTTGTTATTATACCAATATCACTTATATTTATAACCTATATTATACTATAACCTAACAATATAATAAGCAAATTGTATAATAAGTTTTCTTTACGTTAACATTCAGGTAAAACAATGCATTCATTAATGAAAAGAAATTTTCTGTAATTCTATTAAACTTAGTAAACAATTTAGTTATTGCCAAAAACAGTTATATATACAGTATATAGTATATAGTATACAGTATATTATACAATGGAATATTTTGATTAGTATCCAGTATTTTTTTTTATAGACAAAGTGTAAATACCATTAAGAAACATTACACCTTAAAAAATGAAGTGTTCTCTAATATTAGATTAATATCAAATATAACATATAAATAGTATTAGGCACATTTATTTGAGAATTTAACAGATACTAATGGTGCCTAAGCTGAAAGGTACAGAGTACTTCCGTGTCACTATCAATCATAGAGGACGCGTTGGAGTTCCTTATAATCAAGATATCAGATAACAAGCTTTAACGATGACATTTTCTGTTGCTTTATTCTTGAAGTACTTATTTATTTATTTATTTATTCTTTTGCACACAAAATTGTATACATGGCGGACTTAATGCCTGATGGCATTCTCTACCGGTCAACCGTCGCGTTGATCAGCGATAATAAGGCGGTGCAATTTTACAAGTATTAAATAGATTAATACAGAAAAAATATGTATATAGGTGTATATATATATATATATATATATATATATATAAACGTACAAATATACTTCTAAAATTATATAATTACATAAATAAAGCGAAATATATAAGCTTAATAATTATCATACAATTTAAATATAATATTAAACTATAATAAATATACAATATATATGATTTCATGACATATATCTTGAGACAGTGGTTTGTATGAATATTACTTATTATTACTTATCTCAGGTAAATTTGTTTCAATCACGTAAATTTTTTATACTTAAAGTGTCTGCATAGTTCATCATGACTGTTTTCACTATTTAACGGTGAAAGAATTAAAGATTTTATTAGACAAATTTAAATACTATCACTATTCTTGTATACTTTGTAGATATTTATTCAATTAACTTTGTATATCCTGAAAAAAAAATTACAAATATACTGTTAGCGTTACGACTGTTTTGAATTATCGACGTCGCCGCGTCGTGGTGAAACGCAACACTAGATATTTTGTTGAACTGTATATTTGAATACAACGTGGCAAGGACGAGCCTGAGCGACGATGGTGTTACCTGTATTGGAGAGTCGGTCAGAAATATAAATTGACACATAAAGTATGTTTTCGTGTCGGCCAGATTCATACTCACGACAACCTTTTGGTTGTAAATCGTGGTATGAAATCACTCGGTCACAATAACAAATTAAAAAGGAAACATCTGTTTTATTAGTCAGTTGATTAATAGCGTCTATGTTAACATTGTACAAATGCTATGCAAATGATCAGGTAGACACATACGTAAATAAATAACCAGTAAAGTCGACAATTTTTGGCAACTTTTAGCTTAGTAGTTTTCAGCAGGGTTATGTTACTTTGTAACTAAAGTAACAATGTATTTTTGTTAGTGAAATACTGACGTACTTTATGATTATGAACGTTGTATGGACCGTAAGTTTTACGGAATTCGTAAACCAGCAAAGAAATATTAAGTAAAGTATAACAATTCTAAAACTATACAACTATAATATTTATTTTAATTATGTAATTTATAACTATGTACATATATATAGCAATAACCAAATAAAATAACAAAGAATCGCGTCGGTTATGTGTATTTAGATAAAAAGCATAATAATAGGATATAAAACTAGTCACGTGCATAACTGTATCGACTACTAAATTTGAATATTTTTTTATATCAGAATTAAGATCAAATTTATAACGCTAACAATTGTTTAAATAAAATATTTCAAGTGCTAATAACTATCTGATTGTAGCATCTCAATTTGTTTTATTTTAAATAATTAAACTAATTTGGAATTTATTTATTGTTTCACCAAGGAATACTCGTATGGAAAGTTAAATATAAAATATATATTTTCTTTAACAAGCTATCTATAGATTTAGCCCAATCCATTCTCACGCAAAGGTTGTTTAATTAAACACATAAGGTCATTTTGAAGGCTGTGTTATTGAAATATTCTAAAGTGGAAGTGGAGGCAATACCTCCACTTTCACGCAAAATTTTCGTTTTTTAAAGTATGAAATAAAGTTTTAACTATGGGTTTTTTGTTAATTAAATCAGTTTTTATTAGATTTTAATTAAGAGGACTGAATTACTAAATTAATTACATTTACATAATTAAAGTGAACAATACCTAGATATATAAATATGTTAATGGAAAGCACAATGCTCTTCAATGTTTTCGTTATTTATTCTAATACGAAAGTTCATAATTAAAAGCTATGTAATATGAGTAAATATTTATAGTTACAAAAGTTACTGTTACATGCCCACATCAAACATAACATTGCCCCTTAATGAGGCAAAATAATGAAGTGGTTCCAAAATAACCGGTAATTTAAATACCTATTCGATGAAAAAGTACAACGTTTCAAGGCTGTAAGCATTTGGAAACTTAAATAGTAATATTTACTTGGCTGTAGCCTGACATCGTCTTTATGAATTATTGGTGAACTTATAATATTGTCATGGAAATATAAAATAAAAATATTTTATTTCTTAATATGTGGGCTTTTGTTACTTAACTACCATGTAAGCGTGGGAACATACGATGTCTTTTTCCATATTATGAAAATACTCAAAAGTTGTAATGTTGGGTGTATTATTAAATCACATGTTTATGCGTCACGCACACGTGTAGTTATGGACGTCATTCGTCAGTATGAAACTTGGAAGTGAAATCATATCGATCTTCTAGTGTACTATAATTACTGACTATAATAATGCTATTATTCCCCTAATATTATGCGAAATTAGTAATGATAATTTGCTGTTTAGACCTATTACAGTTAAAACAAAATGTCGACAGAATAGTAAGACATTGGATATTATATTAAGATATAGGCGAGTTGAGTCAAAGCCTCTTAATTATTATCCCTTGCCTAATTTTCTCTTAGTAATGTATGTAGGTATGTACTAGAGTGTACATAAAAAAATGATGACAATTGTCTAATTCACATATTTATAGAAAAATGACCGCACCCTTGTCATATATATTTTTTAATTTTTACTCGTTCTGACCAATAACAGAATAGTATAAATAATAAATATATAAAATAATAATAAATAATTTATATTGCTATATAAGTATCTATACTATATTCTACTAATTAATGAACAATGTCTAGTTGACATTACATCAATATTTTTAAGGTGCAAGTTATCTTCGTAAAGAACTACTTATAAGCAATTTTTTTGTAAATTACTTGCTTGCAGTTTATTATCGAATAACTCTACAACAATACAGAAATTGCTTTGTTCATTTCCTTGGCAATTCAGTCTGAAAATTATATCCACTTTTGCTCCCCCACTAGCGTGACGAGTGTGCACATTCAACCTAGTATTAGAAACGTATGATAAGCAAATATCTAAAGGTTTATGCCTGAAAGAATTAAGTGAAATCGCTGTAATAACATGAACAACTAGTGTACATGTTTATGTTTACCTGTGATACAGAAGTTAGGGAGTTTCATATTGATATTAATTAATTATGGTAGTGATATTCGTTGTAACATAGGACAATGTTAAATTTATATAAATTTAACATTTATTATAATTCTGTCTATAGACTAAGTAAAGACTGTATCACTCGATTATTTTCAGTTATCTGATACCTATCTATGTCGATCATGCCTAGTTTAGGTCGCGTGCTGTGCATCGGATTGCCAGCTAAAGTTTTAACAGCCACGTAACAACTCAACTGTATACCATCAGTGTCGGGACCTACCCCACCTTCGGGAGTGTCCCATTTTATAGTTTTTAGAATTACTTATTATTCTCTGGAGACGATACGTGTCTGGTTTGTTTTCATTAATTAATACAGTAGAGTACTAAATATGCATAGGTACGGTTATAATTATAAAAACATTTTGATTTACAGAAAAGTATCATATATTTAGGAATTATGAAAGGATAATTCGGATGCCTTAAGATTTTATGACAGTCTTTATGAAGGCCGTTACATAAACAGTTAGTTAAAAGACAAAAACGGCTTTACATGGCGAAATAGAAACTAGTTTTATATAAGTCGCAATTCCGGCCACTTGGAGTACTTCCATCTATGGACAGATGCATCTAAATTCCAGCTCCTTTTACCTCGATTCCGAGTTGTGCTATGAGAATTGTAACTGATCCTGAACTCACAAGCAATATCGAACTCCTTAGGTAGAGACGATATTGCGCCCCGATTTGTGTATAATACGAATACGAGAATATAACGCATTCTATTCTGAGAAATTATTTGATATAGAGAAGCAGCTAACGTCTACCATTGCACCGCTCACCATCAATAGAAAATTCATCCTCACATCATGATATTTAAGCAATGACGGATAGTGTGATATCAGGAGTTTTTCCTCCTCCATACATACACTTAGTGAACTACATATGGAGTTTGTCTCTAGGAACTACAGCATAGGATTTAAAAAACAACACTTAAAGATTTCTTATGGGTCTGATATGGGCATGTGTGTGTGGTTCAAGCCCTTGATGTTTCAAGCTACGTTAATCATTTACCATCAGAATGGCCGTAATGATTGCCTTTATTGAGATATAAATAAATACCTACCAGAATTTTCTCTTCACATTACATTTGAAATCTTTTATTGACTTCAACTTACGTATTTTTTTGTTGTACTTACTATTTTACTAACTACTACTTTTTTAATATTTACTGTAAAAATAAATACTATTATTTACAAAAAAAAGATTTACTAATGTTTATACATGGCCTCAATAATTCAATGCAAGTTTAGTGACATTTTGTTATAATTATTTGGTAGGCTTACCTAGTGACAATTATAACACACGAGTATTTCACTCTATGGGTATGTATTTGAAACTGATTAAAATCTAATGTTTTTTTTTCAAGTGGAGTTATAAAATACTACCAGATATATATAATATAGTTCGGTTGTACATTAAGTGAATCGTTATTAGAAATTTTTCTCACAAAATATGCATGTTGAAGCGCATGCTTTACAGTTGACCATTGTTATGATAATAGCAAAAGTGTATCGAATCGTTAGCGCAAACGACCGCTCGGTCTATTGTCCGCGACTCTCGTGTTTGTTTGGTTACGTCCCTTTCAATCATATTGCTGATCGAAAGCTTTATGCCTCATAGGGTATTGTACTTTACTTTTCTAAATCTATTCCATATTATACCACTTTTGATTATGAAGATATAGTGACATCGTACAAAATATGCAGTGTATCGCTTTATACAAGATTATACGAAGACTTCAATATAAACATGGCTTATAATTTTGCATTTAGTAATAGATACGCGTATTAGAATACCAAAGCAAATTTAAGTAGTTTGTGTACTGATGGAGTCCTATAAAAACATAGCACAAAAGGTTCTTTTAGAACCTTCATAAAACTAACAATATTGCTACGGTAACAAGACAAGAACGTTTCTCTCGAGCCCATATTCGCACTGCTATTGTCTCGCTCGGTAGACTTTAGGGGCCTGAGCCGCAGTGTTAGACTGTTCAAACCATTGTTTAGCTTCCTTCACCTGACAAGACGGATTCTACACAAAGCGAAGACTCGTTTCTGCACTTGTGTTTGTTTTTGTTATGCAATTGTAGGTTTTGAGTACGCCACGTGAGGGCGCGCGGATTTCTCAGCTCGTTCGCTCGTTTGTGAATTCAAGTGTGAATATTCCTACTACTGATCTTTAAACGACTAAATATTTTAGTATTTTGTTATGACATTGACATATTTCCGTATGATTATATATTAAATTACTGAATTATAAATTTTATTATACAGCCTCAATGTTGATGGTACTAATAAGTCAATGCAGTTTGTATCGTGATTGTTCCCCATATATTTACAATCTTTGCTGCCTCCATTTAACCTTAAATGACATACTGTGATGGCAGAGATCATAAGTAGATCGGACTACAGTGATATCAACTTTATTTATCATTTATAATATTATTAATAGTAGTCGATTTGAGAAGATCAAGAGTCCATAGGATACGCTAGCCGTTTAACAACAGATGAGCCGTATGTTTGATTACCTCACACTGATATGACAGAGATTTACGTGAAGTTTCATAAAGTCTATGGACTTGTAATAAAAATATTTTTTAACTATATTTATAGATAAGGATACGAACACTATAAACACTCCGTAACAAATCAATACTAAAATAAGAATAATAATATTTTATTTTTTTCAAAATAAAAATCACTAATCTATTGTGTAAGCAAGTCATAATTTGTGAATATGAACATAATGTTAGAGACCACGTATAAAGCGGCGGTCTACGAGAGCATGCAATTTGCATTTTATGCTTCAACGCGAGACTAACAAAGGCTAGTAAGGAACGGGAAAATAGAAGAATTTTTAGCTTAACTAAAATATGCGAACGTCTTCCTTTCTAGTAAAAGTAAGAGCATTAATAAAACACTTAACAGTTACATAAAATTGCTTTTCAGATCAAATGTATTAGAAGCTAGCTAGCCTCAGTCCCATCTAAAGAGGAAAAGATGAGGTAGAACATAGAAGCTTGCCGGTACAAGAATAGATTACTAGAGAATTGAATTTTCTTTTAATAATGGACTAGACATAGGTGTCGAGATTAAAAAAGTGTGGACGCCCAACTTTAGTAGTGGAACGACAATCGACTGTTGTGATAATAAAGTTGATGATACATACATATACATATATGTATAATAGTTATAAAGTTGTCAAGTTGGCAAAATAACTTTTGTAATAGGATATGTTGCCCTATGAATCATTAAACTCTAACAAAATCAAGACAAATATAAGTATGAGGTGTTAAGATGCCGGAAGATAGGGTAAGATGAATTGATCGGTCGATAAGATTGAGTGTAGGTACTCTATCCCCCAGGATTTGGAGTTCAGAGAAGCCGGATCCCTTTCGGCTGCGTGTTAACAAACTTGTTTATACTAATGACAGATAATAAATGATGAATTGTTTATAATTACTTAATTAATGTTCAACATTTAATATTTACCTATTTAATTATTTTGACATTTATAAACAAAATTCGACAAAAATTGCAATTAAATATGACAAAAAATGTAAAAATAACAATTTTTGTTTATCTATCTGTTTGTTTCCTCTAATCTCTGAAATGGCTTTTGATAGAACTTTTATTGGTAGGCAGCTGATGTAATAACATTTGCTACCTTTATTTTAGAAAAAAAAATTGACAAATAAAGTTAAATTCCACGCGGACGAAGTCGTGTACAGCTAGTATATTGTAACCTTAAGACCTAAGATGACAGATACAAATATTTACATCTACAGACACATATTACAAAATTATATTACGTTATTATATGGTAAATAAAATTTATACTTTCTAAATACCGTAGAGAAATATTAAAACGTCTTATATTTCTACAATATCACTAATAACATTAACATAAGATTTTATATCAACTTGGAACATGGTGACCATCTGGCACGTGGCGGACTGCAGTCTCGCCATGCACTCGCTCGTAAATCTCAAGACGAATTTACTACGTCGAGATGTACATTTTACGTGTGTACAATCTGTTTTCTTGCACAACAAAAAGTAAAAAGCTAGCACACAGTTTTCCATTACATAATTTATTCGAAACAAAAATAAAGCCACTCATTGAATTTAAAGCAAAAATGTTGACATGGGCTCACTGTAATTATTTTGACAGAACGTAATCCTCTTGATAGCTCTAAACAATAACGTTGAACTTGCCTGGAATAACCCAACCATTATATTGTTGCAAATAAATAAAATGTAAATAGCATTACGGCCAGAACAAAGAGTACGGTAATTTGCATAATACTGTTCACCTTTTAGCCTTTGGACTTGCTTGAAACTGGTCTGGGCTGAAGCCAAACCGACTCTATTTACTGAGCCCATGGATATTATAAGTTTAAGTATGTTTTATGGTTACATAGATTTCCTTGTGGATCCGTAACAAAGATACACACGCACGAGAAATGTAGAAAACTTATTTCTGTATATCACATTTTCCCCTTTTCATAACTTTATAAACAGTCTTTTGTTATAAATACGTTAAAGGCAGCATTGAAAATCTTAATTCTCACATATTAATTACTTATATTATTTTTTAAATATGTCTTTAGTGTATAATAATTTGAGGTAGATTTTACATAACTCCTAGATTTATTTCAATTAAAGTGGCTACGGGTGATCAATCGGTTCTAACGTGTAAATTTACTTTCGTTGAGGAGTGACCCATAACCTAGTTATCGAAACAGATAATAACTACTATGTATTGAAACACACACCTAATCTTGTATCATAACTGAAAGATGAAAAACGGGCAGAATAAATGTTATAACTATTATAAATTTCTGTTATTACTAACTTATTTTAAAATATGTCAATTCAAGTTAATAGGGTTGATTTAAACAATTCTTAGCATTGACATTTTTGAGGACTGATTATGAATTCAATGCGTTCCATGAAACGTGGCATTGCGGTTGACTTGCTACTCGCAAGTTGAGTTTTTATTTCTGCGCCATGAATTATGGCCGACAAGAGACTCGTTAAAAAGAACACGATCTAGTATTACCGCTGGCTAGTCGGGCGACGGATAACCCGCTTTATGTGCACTTAAAGCTGGTTTCTAGACTTGTATCATCCACTCCAGCTTAACGCGTATCTTAATTTAAGCTTGGATGGGTATATCACGAGCTTAAAAAATTTAAATAGAGAATATTTACGAAGTAAACTAACCTAATGATCATATATATTGTAAATGTCTGGTATTATATTAATCATTAATCATACTGTACGTTTAGAGTATAATAATTTTGTATAATGATTAGATTACTTATTGAAAAGTATCTTAAGTCGCTATCAGCTGCTACTCTAGTTACTTCTATAACATTGCTTGCACGAAATAATTCCCCTTCCTACAAGATCTTTTGTGAAAGTTTGCCGTACTATTTATATACATATATTGTACATGGAACCTCTGTGCAAAATTTCATGTAATTTAAATTTTCAGCAATTAATAGAGGACTTTACGTTCCATAACAAATTATTAATAAATCAAACATAAGCTCGTTGCTTTGCATTTGCTCTGTTGCTTTTATTTAAGATCAACGTGTCACATTACACGAAAATAAAACATACACAGCAAGCTGTTTGACTGCAGAAATAGGTGAATCTTCCTCGATCTATTTCGATCGCGCAGTCTTTTCTAATTGCATACATAGTTCAAATAGTTATAAATCGCTCAAAAGAAACTACACACTTATATCATTATCCACGAGTAACTATATTGTATAGATATAAATAATGTCTTTGTCTATACGAATATCGAGAAAAATCCCTGACCTTTTTGAAGTATATTATTATATTTTTCGTTTATGCAGCAACTTTTCCAAACTAAATGTCAGCATGTATTTAGTAGTATACGTTATTTATCACGAACTATTACATTTTACCGTATTATTCTTTATATAATTTCGATATAAAATTTATAAATAAATTTGTATTGTATTCCCAAGAAATATATTTCTTAATATAGAAATAAAAATGAGGCAACCTCTCTTCTTGAAATCGGTTAAAAATATGGTTGAGAAAATAAACGTTTATATAACTTGCCTAAATACATGATGCCTCTAGTTTTGTAACAAGATATTGCCTTTGATAAGGGTCCATATAGTGCACTGTCCGGGTGAAATTATTCACGCAAAAAAAACTTCTTTCTATGTTATATAGCTGTGCTTGAAACATACGTCCGTATTATACATAAAGTTGATTTCGTCTGTACTACCGAGGTACTACAAAACGATTTATGGTGTGATTAGGTAAGTAAATCAGATAGTACATTAAAGCAATATGATTTTTGCCTTGTTTATTACGTAATTCGTAGTAGTATAAAATGAAAGTTGCGGGTGAAATCTTATTAATCGATTAGCGCGCGTCACAGTTCAGAAACTTGTCCACACTTCGCGATAACTTATAGTTTTGAATAGATACTTTTGTCATTAGAGGAATTGAAGTTAGAATTTGTGGACTGAACAAGTTCAAAGCTATAAATTGTTACCTCAAGTTTGACACTTAAAAAATATGCCAAAATTTTTAATACACCATAAATAAAAATGAAACAAGACGACTTTTACGTTGAAAACGTGTAAAAGGACGGAAAAACTGCCAAATGTTAATTGAAACATAAGTGCTGTAAAATAAGATTTCCACGCTGTTTTCCTTCAAAGCTGTCTCTCAAATCTTTTACTTTTGTTCTGGGGGAATCTGCCCCTTTTCAACTCAAGTTAAACAAATTTTCCGTAACAGACTTTTTCGAGACTCACCTTGAGGATTTGGGAGATCTACGAGGTTTTGTTTTACCATTTGCTTATTTTTGTTTTTATTATTTTGTTGTTTACAATATTTTCTGTACAACATCTATAAGTTGTCGAAGTAAAATTGGTTGGTAGCAATTTCAGCGTCTTACATAATTCTCACATAAAAATAAAATGTGATAATTATTAAATAATAGAGATATTGATATGATCCAAATGTTAATAAGTTTCACTGTTAAAATTGTATGAAACAAATATAAATATTATGCTTACTCTCATTGTTAATACACTTTTTTATATATATATATATATATATATATATACTTTCGCTAGAACTGCAAAAAATAGGTTCTTACAAAAATATACTATGTACCTATATATGTATTGTGGAAAACAAAAGAATAAAAAGCAATGGAATGGAGTATACCTCAGAATGATTGTTTTAAAATAAAGGGTCTAATGTAAAATTATTTTCATATTTCGCATCTTCTTGCAAGAGGTGATTTAAGGAACACAAATACTAACGCAGGAACAGGAAAACTTTGTATTAATTTTACATTACCTATCGGCTAGCGAGATTATAGTACTAGGCACTGGAATGTTTGAAGAGTGGCTATGATGACAATGATGATAAAGATAGCTAGGGTACGTTAGTTTAAATATAGAGATCATATAAAATACTATTGTTAAATATTATAATGACTATGGATTGGTGGTTACATACGTTATCTTTTTTATAGTAAAATATGACATCGTTCCTAATAAAACGTATTAGTATTCACCACAAACGCGAGGATTCCCCGCCGTAAGTGTGATGGCCAATGTTTTCGGCGTAACTCATCCACTCCAATATCAGAGAGATTCAGAACGTTAAGATATTGCTGTAACAATTTCGTATTGGCCTATAAAACCTCACTTTCGCTTTATTTATATGCAGTAAAATGATCAATATTCGATATTGGCTTTGGATACATTTACCTATATGAGTATTGCGTGGAACTTTCTTATGTAAAAGAGGCTATATGTCCTTATCGTGCGTAAATTCAAGTTATAAAGTACCTTACTAAAGTTTCTACATCTATTTAATGCATCTATAAAGTTAAGGTTAGAGTTTTCTTAGAAACATGAAGAGATATTGAGCTATTGCAGTTTTTAAACAATATCGTTATATCCCAAGCTTTCTTAAAATAAACAAAATAATTAATAATACATAAAATTAATATAATGTTCGTTCGCTAATATTTCAATAGAATATTTTTAAGTAGATCTAATTAAACTTGCATATTCTAAAAATGAAGCTAGTGAAACTGATTTCGAATAAGCTTTAAATTGACAAATAAATAAATTATAACTTATATACTAAATCAGTGCAAATGCTTCACACTCACTTGCGACTAATTATGAAATCTCCAGAACCATAAAGCGGAAGTAGATACAATACTTGAAATTTGTTACTTATATGAAGGCTCTTTATACTAAGAGTACAAGAATCCTCACGGGGTATATACGTCTAGCTTGCGGACCAAGCAATTAGAGACTATACAATAATTTTATTTATGAACAAGCTACTTAGGTACTTAATGTAATAAATACTTAACTTTTGGCTGTAAATAAGCTATGCTATTAAATTAGCATACATTGGAATCAAACATTCTTTTCAGATGATTCTAGATCAACCCTATGTTCATTTAGAATAACTATGTGAACATAAAATTTCTTTAAAATGCGATATTTATTTAGTTGTGTGTCAAATTCATAAGTCTATAATACTAGTTAATAGGTTTTGAACTTATGTATTATTACAATTTCATAAGCTATATTTTCGAAAAATATAACACGCTAACTTAAGCTTTAACAAAAAAATTTTATCGAATTAGGTGTTATTTTGCGGAAGTTCATTTCACTACTAAAGATATATACAAAAAGAAATGCATTTATCATGCATTAATTAATTAATTAATTATTATATAACTATAATAATAAATAAATGTGGTTAAAAAACTTTAAATTAATATTTGCAAATATGGCTAAAGATCTTTATTTTTATGTATTTTTTAATTCAACCTAATGAATTTCCAATTACGAAAATCAATTTAGAAGCCATAATTTTTCAACCCTATCTTCAAAAATGTTAACAGTGAAAGAAAGTATAAATACTGAAAATTAATTCTAGAAAATTCTTAATACATATGGAAAAAAACAGTTTAGTAAAAGTGGTTACAATTCTCAACTCTTGCGAATTAGAGATTCAAGAACCAAACGTTATACTCAATAGTCATCATCGGTCACTTTCCTTGCTTGTTCATGAAGAGAATGGTATAGATTTTAATTTTAATTTAATATTATCAATCATATGTCACTTTCAACCATTTATATTGTCAAGTTACTATCACTATCTCTATTGTCCAGTTCAGCTAGCTTGTTAAGTAAAGCAGAACTGGCAAGAAACTGAACTGGTATATTTCTTTCTTAATTTTATATTTTTGTAAAATCAGCTTCAGTCTCCAAAAAATATAAAATACTGTATGTCTATGATCCGAGAATTTTTTTAATTTTGATTAACTAGCATGATTTAAAGTATTTCTTAGACATCAAACGCAGTCGTTAGCAATCGGTTACTTTATTCAATATAATAAAATGTCCTGGACGATTGTTCCTCCGGTTAAAGGACCTTGCACTTTGCACATTCCATTTTTATGCATGAAAAATAAAAAAAACACAACCCAAAAGGAAATTAAAACAAAGTGGAAGAATTTTTTTAAACAGTTTCAAGTGCAGTCAGCAAGTAGATTTTACATTTGTAACATACATAAGAATTCTCCCGGTCAGTGCAAACCACTCACTCTATAAGGCTATCGTATGAGTTATACTAGGCGAGATAATGATAAGGCCAGGACTCGGCTCTGCTCAGCATTAAAACCTCGTTAGCATTAGTACCTTTTACTATTGTTCGGTTTCTAACAGATAGGCTGGCGTCCGGGTAGGTAATTATTCATATTAAATCGGAAGTAATGTTCAAAGTAAATAATGATGGAATAAATTGCGAAAAAATGATAAAACGCAATGATTATGTTTTAACATAAAATTTACTAAATATTTTTATATTTGTAACTTTAAAAATTATTTTCATCCTACCACAGATAACAATATTTTTGTACATTCATATATTAATATTATTTCTTATAGTAATATAGATATAGTCAGAGAATGTCAAAATATTGCTAAAATAGTATCTTTTATTTGTAATCAAAGACCTAAATTTGTAAATCAACAAATTTATTACATGAGTGCCCCAATCTTAATTTTATCCCTCATTTTTTGTCAAGTTTTATTTGCGTGACAAGATATTAGTTTATGTTCTCAATCAAGGTTAAACTGTATCGAAATTTAGTAAAATCTGTAGCAAATTCGTATAGGCAATCAGCCAGAGTTATTTAAATATATGGTTGGATTATATAAATAAATGAAACGGTTGCATTACATGTTTTGATTACACTTATTTGATTCTATGAATAAAATCCCCAACTGCATAAAAAGTTAATGCAAACCGCAATAAAATTTTATTTTAAGAAGTTACTTTAATAACTGTGTACAGTTGATATTTATCAGGGTGTATAATCAGAAACAAATCTAGAGTTTGGACTATAAATAAGGGTCATATTTATATAATAAGTTACCCTCAGATTTACCAACTTTAATGTTTCCCTTAGCAAGCGTTATTCTCGATACGGACTGTGTATATGGTAAGGAAGAAGGTCGTATCAAAAATGGTTATGTATATTTCATGTTGTTGATTAAGTCATATTTTTCTGTAATGCATTATAGAAAAATTCCTGATATATCCTACTAATAAAGTGTAGTAAAATATAAAGTAAATCAGTTTCTTTTCTTACTTCTTTAAACTAGAAAAAAGGACTTTGTTACAATTTTTGGTAATAGTTAATATTCTTACAGAAGATTAATATCTTTAGTACAAAACTTGTGTTATATTCATTAGTCAAACTAGTCTAGTCAAGATTAAAAAATATATTTACACTAAGATTCTACTTACCATATCACCAGAACATTAATATTATCACCAATTTGAATAAGGAGTTCTCAATTTTTTGTCATAAAATTTTATTCAAAAGTACTTTATGTTACTAGTGAAATTGTTTTTTTACGGCAAAAATGTAGTTTTTATGTAAAATTAATATCGAATACAATGATCGTAGTGGACGTAACAGCCTTGCCTAGTTCGCGTGACTAATGAGTTTTCTTCTATTTCTTATTGTTTTTCAGTTGTTGACCCTACACTATCGACGTTTGTTGGTCGTGAGCCTGTTTTAGGGCTGGTTAATTATACCACCAAAATGATTTATATCAACCAATTGTTATGGTAAAGATTTGTTGGACCTTCAAAATTGGTTTCGGGTTCATGTCAACAGGGTATTTTATGCGTGACGTTAACTGAAAGCTTAAAATAATTTTTAATATTATGCTCTGAACCCGATAAGTATGAACTATTAAAAGGGTTAAATGTGTGGCGTGTTCACGTGACCCAAATTAACAATCTATGTGTGTGTTTTATAAAGTACGACCTAGTTAAAATTGATGAATGTTCACATATTTTGTTTTAATAATATTTCGACAGGATCACAACTCTATCCATAAGCAATTAAATCTATTTTGGTTGACGTTTTTTTGAGTAAAATACCTTTTAATGAGGTTTCTCCATAATATCTTGATTGATGGACTACTGTAAGTATTTATTATATAACATTTATTTTATGTCATGGAAACTATTTGAAAAAATGATATATGTACGAAAAATATGCAGTGTTTTTAATGGACAACCAGAACACGGAAAACCTGGCGTGCAGTTAGTGTCCATATAGTCTTTTTTGTGCGGTACCTGATCAAAATAAGAAAAGATACAGTGGTCAGGAAAATAGTTAATAACACAGCGCAGTGATAAGTAACGATTTCTTTAATTTTGTTACCATTTTAAAACGCTTGGTTTACGCATGTACCTATCTTAGGGCTAAAAATAGTTTCCTTATTAACATAGAATACGATTTGTTAAATATGTAAAATTTTGTCTAAATCCGTCAACCGTTAAAGAGTAATTGAATAATAAATATCCAAAAATCTTTATGTACTTTGACTGTTGTTTTAGGTACGTTATATTTATTGTTTGAAGTATATTGCATGGAAGTCGTTGAATGCGTTGTCGTCAAGATCAAAATGATTGTTGATATTTATAGTTCAAATAGAACGAAATGAGTTTAAAACTATTCAGAAAATAGTCAATTACCAAAATCCAAAGTTATTTTTATATGCTATTAACAAAATAACATTTATGAAAGTATTCTATATTTTCTTTTAACCTTGTCACGATTTATACTATTATAAGCTTTTTTCAGTTGCTCATAAATTACTTAAATATTCTAGCATCATGAGTCATTGAAATAATAATTAATGTAATTTTAATATCACAAATTGTGACGGAAATTGAAGGAAATTAACCAGAAACCCATGAACATCATACTGCATGAACACGTACGTTTATATCATTATGTATTATAAGTATTATCGTGTAAATGATTTATTTATTAAACTTGCCGAAATTAGAATTTTTTGTAATACTAGCTACTCGCCCCGGCTTCGCACGGTTGTATCTGTATTATATAAATAAACCTTTCTCTTGAATCATTCTATCTATTAAAAAAAAAACACTTCAAAATCCGTTGCGTAGTTTTAAAGATTTAAGCATACATAGGGACAGAGAGCGACAGCGACTTTATTTTATACTATGTAATAATGAAGCATTGCTATTTAATTAGTTCAGATTATAATTTACAAAAATATTTTAATCGATGATAGTCAGCATTTAGCGCAAATCAATGTTTCGAATTTTCTAATGCTACAAGTATCAGTAGCAGTAAAGAGGAAGAGATCCAAATTTTAATTGGTACTTGTGTACATGCCGGAATAACTATGTTAGGCTCCATAGGCAATTAACGGGGTCTAATCTATATCCTTCTGATTCTGAAAGATTGGTTGAATATTCGTCTAGTCAAGCATGCGGCAGAATATTGGAAGAGTATAGCATTGAACACTACGCATTTTTTCTACCACTACTATTAGGGTATCTGTCTCTTCAAATATGAAGTAGCAGCAGTACAGTGCTGCACTATCATATCGTATAATGAGAGATGCGAGTTATTCCATATTATTTGACGGTTTTTTATATAACAAATCCTATTTCAACAATTCCTACTTCAGACTTGCATTGTTATATATTTGCGTTATATGTACTTTAAAATATAATATCAGTAGGTATGTACATAACTAAATTTTGCGGTATATCTACAATAACAAAGGATTGAAGGAAGTTATTGTTTATATACCCATTAAAGTTTTAAAATTCCCCGAGACTTGTGATGCTCATATTTGAAATGACTATTAAAACAACCATTTCGAACAAGTTTTCCTCTTCCGTTAGGATGCCGAAGTTTTCTTTTGAAGTTTCATCTATACATATAAATACCCACGCAAATGATTTTATGTTCGAGCGTAATATAAACATTCTATTGACTAAAGTGTTCAACAAACTCTGACTTTAGCTATCTTTTGGGTGCGTCAAAAGTTTTCTCGTCATTTAGATAAGCATATAATTTATACCAAATCAAAACATGTAGAAACACTTTTGAAAATTTATGAAAGGCAGGCGTGTAAATATATCTGATTGTAAAACTTTTATGTTCCGCTGCTTCCGACTGACATTTTGTGTACTGTAGTTTTATTGTCTATACTACGCAATGCACATGATTTTAATGAAAACTTTTAAGAGAGAATATATAAAATAGTATAAAACGAAAGAAAACAATGTTATTGGGCGTAGGTATAATTTTAATTAGACATACCGCAAGATAATTCAATACTATAATTGTGAGACTAAGCGTGTGTTTTCATAAATGCCTATATTATATGTATTTGTTTACAAGATTAAGTTAATTATGCAAGATAAATAAATTATATGCCTACGGTGTAAATTCTTACAAGGTTTACTTCGAAAATCAAGATCCGTCGTATCCTAATAAGATTTTATTGTGGTGGTTGTATACTAGCAGCTATGATAGAACGGATTTATCCTAGTACTGGTAGTACTCTGTAGTTCGTTTAACGCTTCGAAAATTTTAATATTTTTGTTAGAAATTGTTGGGAGATTATTCGCATAAATACATTAGCATCTGTTATCCATCAAATTATTGTATTTGGTAGTGTTTCATTTTGAACCTGCTTTTGATTATTCTTTTCATTAATGTAATATTTTTGTATTCGTTTAAGTAGTTTCTTTGTATAAAAAGTAAGCTATTCAGGTAATATATTTATTATATAATTTATAATATTATCATGTACATATATTGGTATATAGATAGCTATTGTATGCCTATGCAATATCACATATACCTATGCAAGGTATATGTGATATTAATAACTTATTTTAACAAACGAAAAAGCTTGAGGACGCTAATCTAGATGTAGTATAAATAGAATAACGTAAAACTTTTAGTTAGCATGTCAAAAGTATAATTTTCATTTACAGTAATAAAAAATAACATAATTAAAGTATATACTATAATTATGTTATTTTTAGGAGACTTGTTTGAAAGAGTTCATAACATGTTTTTCAGTGCATACTTCTATTGTTTAACATTTTTCATAGCACAATTTGGAAAAATCTAAATATATGATAATCTTAACGCCTGGAAGAAGTCAAGATAAAACCACTGCTTTCTTTTTGAATTATGAGGTTTCACTAAACCATTTATGCATTTTGTTGATATCACTATTACTATATTTGTTATTATGCATTGATATATAAGAAATCGAAACATGATATAATTATATAATTTCGATTTTAGTATTTTTAAAGTATGCATTCAGATTAACAACATTCTAAGCGACAGTAATAAATTTGGTTTTAACATATATATTCACGGTTTTTTATTATTATTGAAAGTATGATGAGTACTTACGTACTAATGTTACATTAGATAATTATTTAACAAAATATTCAGTGAAACTTAAATTTCATAACAAATTGAGTCTATTAATACAGGACTATGTGGGGTGATAATGTGTTACTGCAAATAATCTTGTTTGGCGTTTTGGCCCTACGCTCGATTTGGTATTCTAACATAGATTTATATTTTCATCTTCATCAAGAAGTGCCACTATTTTGGTCTAATGTATAAAAAACTTTGAATTTCTATTTTGATATGATGCAATATTCGCTACAACAGCAATAACAAAATACCGATTACATATTTGAAATTATATCTTCAAGTGAAACATAATTAAGTTAATACTATTTATTTCTTTATTCTCATAAATTTATTAATACTTTAAAAAAATGTTGAAAAGAAAAAAATAGTGGCGATAAAAAAATAATTTTCATGAATCTACATCTAAATGGAAAAAATTAATAGCAAAGTGATCTCGCGGGTTCAATTTCTGTAATATTAACATGAAACATGATGCTTTATAAATACCTAGGTTTTAGTGAAACATGAGAACTCAAATAAATAAAGATTTAGAAATTATTGCTGTTATAAATTGAATATTTTTTTATTGTTAAAAATATAATCATAGTTTTTTTATATAAAAAATATTCACTTACGTAAAAACTAGATAGTCCCATAAAATCCATCTTCGCGCGCTTGGGAACATAACAAGACACGCAGTTTACGACAAGAAAACCATTTGCAGCTCAATCTTCACTTGTTCCTCGGATATGGTAACATTCAGTTGCAGTTACCGACTAAATTGGGCGCTTCCTCCGTTTTGAAGGAGTTTCTGTGCTACTCAGAATAAGAACTGCAGATGTTCTAGAAGTGGCCTTAAAATATGGAATATATTTGTACATACCTAAATACATTATCATTATTTATTATATGCATATGTTCTTCCTTTAAGTATACATAATATTAAAGTTACAAAATAAAATATATATAATATATTATAGTATCTAGATACTAAACAGTCCATTGTCCATACAATTGATACCTAGTGATTTTCACTATAATGGATGTCTTGTGTGTCTGTCTAACTGGAAAACTTAATTCTATCGCTAGACAATGTTGTAAATGGTTTTGATCCAAACATGCTTGTTCATCCAAACATGTTTGTTATTAATGACATTCTTATGACAATATGTAAATTTACTAATTTTATCAACCATCATCAACATTCAAATGTTCATGAATAAATAAATAAATGCTGTTTATTTAATAAAGTTTTTTTCTATATTTCAATAAAATTATATTTAAAATATTCCTCAGTCGCATTTAGTTATCTCTATCTGAATACAAGCCGTGGGGTGTGCGACATCCGTGAAATATTTTACGATTCTTGAGACATAAGCCTGCGCGAGGTAGGGCCGAACCTTCACGTATTCGTCCCTATTCGGTGATTTGTAAAGATGTACTAGTGTTCCTACTGAGATATATCTCTGGCTTCGCATTTTATATTTTTCTTTGCCTTTCTGGCAGCTGCCCATCAAGATTGATTGATGTCAATAAATGTGTGAGTGAAGACATTACAAAACAAGGCGGCAAAATTGAGTAAGTAGGTATGTACATTATTAAACAGGCTATATCATAAAGGACTTATGATAACTCTACTTAAATTATTTCATTTAAGTAGAGACATTATAAGTCCTTGAAGTTATATTTCAGACGCCGACTATTCATTATTCGACATTACAGTAATTGTCTATTCTTGAATGACTTGGCAATTATTGTTAATAAGCTTTTAATTAAGTGAACTTGGTTATGCGTTTCTGGATTTGGGCGGTCGACTGTACGTTTGGTAGATCATAATATTCTACCACAAGTCTGAAAATGTTTGAAATGTGCTACCCACACATGCTGATGTAATTTTTAAAGTTTTCTCAAAAGTGGTAATTCTACTATCCATATTTTATTCTAACAATTTCGATAATTTAATTTTGATAATTATTTTAATTAAAAGGAATAAACAGCATCACAGTATCGCTGTTTGCTTGGTCTTTATTAAAAAATCTGATTTAAGTATATAATAATGATAAATTAAAATAATAAACATAGGGTATTAATATATAATGATTAAATATATTTATAACGAGAACCACTTACGACTAAACATAATCCTTTTCTTTATTTCATAGTAAATATTATTATACTTGTGCTATTAAAAGCTAATAAGTTAAAATTACTGTAATTATAATACCGTTGTATTATTAACTATACTAAACTTATATATAGCCTAGTATTTCTGTTTTAGTGGGTAGTGTTGGGTTTATTGTCCGAAGGTTTCTCATCTACAACATAATTAAGATTGAGAGTGTATCGTTGAGGGTAACGTACTATATATTATTTATACCTACCTATTTGGACTCATATACCAAACGTTATTTGCTAAAGGTCGTACACGATTAGGCTTAATGTTACCTTATTATTAAACAATATATGGCGACATCTTTATGTGTTTCATAGTTATTCCATCAATTTTGAATTTTTCAGTTCTTGTAAGTAGCTGTCTATTGTCTTTAATCTGAAGTATTCTATATATAAGGATATGGATTCAGTACGTGGACTGTAAGCTCATTTGGCTCAATAACAATGTTAATAGTAAAAAAAGTGATTAATGTGTGACTAATACAACCCGCAAATAAGTCTGGTTATTAGTTATGAGTATATGTTGTAAAATGTTTTAAAATATTTTTTAATTTATAAATAATACGTGTCTCTAACTTAATTACCATATATTTTCCAATAACCTATAAAGTGAAATTGCTGCAAAATTTGTTAACGATTAGTGTATCAACTACTGGTAATGTAATTTGGCAAACACATAGTAGTTTGTTACAGAGAAAATGATGCACAGATTTGACTGATTATTAAATCTGGTGTGGTCGCATCTGATAGATATCATTTTAAAGGATATGTAGTCAGAGAATACTTTTTTTTGTAAAAGTAAAGTTTATCTTAGAAATAAATCATATACCTATGAAAAGTTTTATATTTTGTGGTATTGTGAAAGTCGCTCCATTAATTCTTTATATTTATGCATAAATTATACAAGAAATGTATTTGATTACGGATTCTTTATTCTACGAAGACTTGAATTATGATGTAAGAAATTTATTAGTTGAACTTTCGTGCAATAGCAGACCGGTCCCGAATGTCAAGACAGCACTAAAATCCAAGATATAAAACGGCTTCTTGCCCATTACTGTAATTGATTCGATAAGACATGGGAAAAGTTTCTATTTGACAAGGGACCCGAGTCTATGAGTAACGCGGAATTCTGGAAAATGGAAAAAGGAAATAGGCTTGCAGTCTTTATTTTTCAAGTAACAGACGTTTTTGTTACTTCCCATGTGTAAATGGAAACTAAGTAATTTAGGAAGATACAATTTCTTAATAAGTGAATATATGCTATACATGCATGATTTTTATCAAGTAGTCCAAGTGTAAAAATAGTCGTTGTTGGCAGACTGTTATTTCAGTTTTTTCACACTATCATGTTCTTAGTTGTTCTGATCATGTTCATACTGATGTTGAATAGATGAAGAGGTGCGACTGATCAACTGATATATAACTAAAAAGTATAAATAAATCATGAATGTCGTGTAGTGGCCCCGGCAACTACTCGTGTAAAGGACTGTTAAATACATCTACAAATACTATTATTCACGTCCAAGTAAACTTAACACTTAGATGACCATTTTAGTGTAAGTCAGTGTAAACCTACGCTATGATGCGCTCTCCAACTGATAGTCTTAAGTTTCCTAGAAGTTAGTAATTGTAGTAAGTACTATATTGTAAGCAAGTCAATATCGAGTTGTAGTTGAGTAAATTCGTAACAGATAATCGATTGATTGATTATCTTTATTGAATTTAATATTTAGAAAAAGCAAACAATATTATATCTATATATATATATACCAATTTGTGTTGCGTTGTTCACCAATTTACCGAAAAAAGAAATGACAAATGAGAATAACACAATTCCATTTTGAAACAGTTCAACAAACCGAGCGTGTTTTAGTGTATCCAGTTTTCTACTAGCAAACAGCACTCTTTTGTGAAATATACAGAAATGCAGTGAAAATATAAAAATATCACTGGACGGATAGGAGTTGCATCTACCCCCTCGGGCATGCCCCGGACATTGTACGCACTTGCGGAGGACTTATAATAATATCCTTCACCTCTCTAGAATATTTATTGTCCAACTGGCTGATGACAGTTTTGTTTAAATCGGGCCAGAATAAAATTACTGCGATGGCATTCCGAAGGGGAACATCTGGAATAATTCACTTCAGACACGTGGAGGGTTTGCAGGCTTTGAATTTTTAATTCTTATTTTTACGTACGAATGAATACGAACTAAAGACGGTAAAATATAGTTATCTGTTTTTCATAATTTATAGAATTGCATTTTTTACTTAATGTACACTTACATACCTACTCTAAATTTCCCTGAATGTGTATTATTATAGCGTGTAAGATTCTGATAACTTTTTATTACCTCATTTAATTTTATTAGATCAATCGTTTTTTATTTCTAAATATTTAGAGTTAACTATTTTAATTAAGCTGTAATAAAAAAAAAACTATATTAATAGGTAGACACCTCAACCGCATTCTTGTAATGTTATCAGAACTACCCCATAATATTCCTCGGAGGTTGATATATTTATATGGGGTAGTTTCTTGTACCAATAAAAAATGCGAATAATTTATGAAAACTATAGGATTGATGATATTGGACCACATAAATCGTTATACACTTAAATAAGTTATTACGTATAAGTTATTATATTAATACGTGAAGCAAAAAATTTTAACCCCTTTTTACAAAAATTGCGGGGACTGAGCAGTATGAAATTTCGCATACATATAGTTTACATAGAGAAAATAGGAGTGCAGACTGAATTTGTTTTATATTATTAATAAAAAATACATTAATTCGTTTTAAAATAACATTACAGACACTACCATGAGTTCGTATTTCAACACACACATGTCAAATTAAGAATGGTTAATACTGTTTGTTTTTAATATTATTTGTCTATAGTCTTAGTGAATGTGAAACATAACCATAATTTAAGTTAATTGCAGTCGAATTTTGACCATTGGGCGACCACTAATTATTTATATGATGAGTAAGTAAAAGAAAAGCAGACTTATCATAATTACCATAATTAACTAGGTGTATCTTGGATCTTTGCCTACGTGAATTAGTATTATAATAATAGTTTTCTGAATGTTGATCTGGGAAAATCTGTGTGTATAAGTTCACTACCTTCAAAACAAATACAAGTCTATAGTTTTCCAGCAACTTTTCGGAAGGTGCATTTTTATGATTTACCAGTTTTTCTTTATCCCGGACAAAAACATTTATGTATAGCTTTTAATGTAATATTAAATACGATATTATCTTTTCAGAGAGTAAATAAATTTTAAGAATTGCTTAATAAATTGAATAATAATAGTGGATATATATCTAGAAACGCGGCTCTCAAAATGTGCAGTGCGTGAACAGGAGAGGCCCAGCGCGGCCGTAACTTCACGCCCGGCCGCCGCCGGTAACGAGCAGCCACATAAAACAAAATGCCAGCACAGAAGGGATCCTCTAAATTTACTTAAATGCCAAATAAACTGCGAATTGCTTCGCCATTTATGAAAAGACCCCATATTATTTCCTTTCCACAGTTAGACAATTGGTCGAATCCCTTGTCAAGAAAAACAAAACCAGCCAGGGTGTATTTACAAGGTACATTTGTTTTGTGGAAGTGCAATGTGAGTGGTTAATTAAATGGTTCAGTGGTTATTCATCTTTTTGTTTATATGGATCTATATATATATTGAATAAATAAATATATGTATATATATATATATATATACATATATATATATATATATATATGTATATATATAATATATCCGTTGCATTACGTATGATATTTAAATAATATTTTAATTAAAGAAATAATGATTTTGCTTTGCAGTTTGAAGGTCATTAATATTAATTACTCCTGGTATTGACGTAGGTTGGTTAAAATAAAGCCAGCATATAAATGTCATTAAACTGAAAACAGTTACGACTGTACTGTTTTCAGTTTAATGACATCCGAGACACTCCATATATAATCACTTGTAGTTTCGACAATCTTCGATTTTACGTGTTATTTAGATAACAACAATGTTTCAAATTAAAGAAAATAACCAATCGCAGGGGCTGTCAACTTCCCAAATGTCATTCTTTTTAGAGCAACCTGTGAATTCTAATTGCATATAGGTACCTACAATTTATGGAAAAAATAACAATAATAACGTTTTTGTTCATGGGATGTGTAAATGGCTAAGTAATTTAGGACTACCATCTCGTTAATCCATAGAACTTCACTTAATGTAAGATTCGTTTAATTACAATTATACGAAATTTCTTAGGCCTGTTTCAGTTTTTTCCATATATAATCACTTGTAGATATTTAGAGGTTGGTAGTTGTAGTACACTAGGCGATATATACTAAAATTATGACAATCAAGGTACAGAGGCTCATTATATAGCCATAATTTTATTTATTCAGAAGTAAATAGAATGACCATTTTTTTTTTTTAAGAGTCAACGTAATGAGTACCTAATCAATCTCAACCATAAAAAACTCAAAGTTTATTATACGAACATAACTTGATTTACTATCTTTAGAATATCAATAAACAATAAACATATATATATATATTATTATTCTAAAACAGGCGTAAATTAATCAACTCCATTTACACAAAAGCCTTATCAAAAATACAGTTGTTGTATATCTTGCAACAGTCTGTTATAAAATGCAAAAATATTTTATCTGTAACTAGAAATAGATTCACCTGACATTCTTGCAAGAAAAAACGCGAGTTATTAAAATGTAAAAGAACTATAGACATGACATGTGGAATGTTCTCAAGGGTAGAATGATTCCACAACTAAAGCTAGACATTCATAATGTTCATAGAATCTACTAAATGTATCATTGCTAATTAATAACGATGTTTTATTAACAGATTTGAAAAATGTTATTATCATTTAAATTCCTCAATATTTTATAACATATTAAGAGTTAAATTTTCGTTTTGTCTAAAAAAAAAATTGAGTAACAACTAGCTAAGCATTTTCTTTGTTTGCAACTACCCCATTATATAAAAAGTTAATATTTATCATGACTTTTGTTATCCTAATAAAAAATAAAATTTCTGAATATATTGGATTGAGATATTATCATATGTTATACTGGTATATATATATATATCTCTATAAGTATTATATTCCGTAAATCTAATTTTCCTTGTTACAAAAAACTAGTATAAATTTGTTCAAATTAACTGAAAGGATTAAAATCATATTTTAATATTAATATAAAAGTATATTTTATGTAAAACACAAACAAAAGATTCGTATTTCAACACACATCAACAATCTAAACTGTTTGTTACCAAAATTTACATAGTCAATAATGTAAAATGTATGTCAAGTTGTTTATTACTTAATAGTGACATTATCTGATAAAGACTATATCAGAAACTTAGACTTATCATAAACCTAGCATTGTTATCTTGGATCTTTGCCTACGTGAATTAGTATTATAAAACCTTCTCTGACATGATGCAAGCTCCTGTGAAATCTGTGTGTAAAAGTTGAGTCCTACTGAAATTAATATTTATGTAGTTTGAGCGAATTAATGATTCATTTGATGATTTCAGTTTTTCTTTTGGACAAAAACACATATATATATTAAATTGTGTTAATCTTTTCACAAATCAAAGAAAAGGGTGAAAATGAATAAAACAATGCATATATATCTTATTAACAAATTGCATTAATATTTATTATGGACCTTCGTGCCGGTAAGTATAATCAGAACATGTTGCCAGCACAGAAGGGTCTCTAATTTATAAATGAATAAATGGTCTTCGCCATTTAATGAAAAACATTATTTGTTGAAAAACCTTGTCAAGAAAAACAAAACCTCGTATTTAGAATCTAGTGAACTGATTTCGAATTAATTTGGTTCTACATTGTCCTAGATGGATATATATAAGCAAATAAATATAATACATATATATATAATATACTGCATTAATGATATTTAAATATATTTTAATTAAAGAATTTGATTTTCTTCCATGCTTATTGAATCATTATTGTCTATTTGAATTATTGTATTGACAGGTTGATCTAATAATGCCAATCAATCTTATGGGAATATAAAACCATAAGAGTACAGCTAAAAACACAAAAATTTAATACACTTAACTTCTCAATCAACACATCACGATAGCGTCTGACCATTAACTGGTTTCATATAACAGAACTAATAATAATCATGAGTATATAGATACTATGAACTTAACGAAAGATTTATCGGAAATATACGTTTTTTTATTAAAAATATAACAAATGTTAAGTTTTACACTTCACATTATGATAAAATCATATATTAAAATTATTATTATTTTAGCTTTACTAAAAACTGAAATTGGCGACCTTCATTTGTAGACATAATATAGATTTTTTTTATTAATTTGTTTAAACGTTTGTGTGCCACTATCCGAAATTCAATTATTTACCCATTTTTGTACTTATAAGAAATAATGTGATGGGTGTTTATTTATTTGATAAAATACAAAAAATTCTGTAAAGTATATCTGTATTAATAAATATAAATTTGTTGTATCACAATAGTTCTCATCTTTTTCTTATTTTTAACTCAAAAATAAAAAAAACTAATAACTGTTGACAGATTTTTTATAAGCCATCATAAATGACCAATTCATTGATGTCTATATAAATGGAACTATTTATATCTATTTACTACAGATAAAAACAAAATGTTGATTTGTTAGATTATATGTAAAATTAAATTTGTACGGAAACGATAAAAATATATGTATATATATGTATATATATATAATCTTATAAATGTGGGATTAAAATACATAATAATATAAGATCTGTTGTTAAGCAAAAAACCAAAAATCAGTAATAAAATTATGAAATTAGTTATTACAGATACTAATGTCCCTGATAAAATAGGCTATTTTAAAATGTTCTGAAAAATGAATTTATTCAACTTTTTTGTAAGGTAAACAGATTGTAAGGAAGAATCTATAATATTCGCCATTTTCTCAGCATCTATTGAAACTTATTTTTGATGTACTGTACTTATTCAGAATATTAATAAAAATGAAACTTTCAATGTTTTAAAAAATCCCTTATTATGGATTATATAATATATAATATGTGAATGATTTTGCAAGTCTTCTTTATGTAAACAGAATTTTTGATATTATGTTGAATCTTTATCCTTGAGAAAAATATTTAAATATAAATCATGACATTCATCTGTTTGTGAGTTATTTACCCAACAAGGAAATGAAAATAAAGATCAGCAAAAACATTTACAGTTTTTATGGTAAAATTCATGTTGAGCAATAGGGTTTGAATCTTATTCGTCATCTTTTGATTCAATATAAATACATATGCCATTCGCCATCTTTTGTTTGTCTGTAAAAAATCAACCTTGCGTGAGGGGTAAGGTATAAAATCACAGAGAAGTTGTTATGTAAACACGTAACATTTATTGAAGCTAAATATTAAATCGTTATTTCAAGTTAAAATATTGTTTTGATTAACTTTTATAAATACATATCGTACATTCAGTTGCTTTTAAAAAGAAATTCCTGAACTCTCAAGATAAACTTATTTTTTTTATTAATTTTTTTACGTTTGTGTGCCACTAATCGAAATTAAATTTTTGAATGTAGGCTACAGAAAATTGAAATTGTGTTTTTTCAGGCATGTAAATGATTAAATATTAAATAAATATGATATTGTTGTTTTTAAAAAAGTTTTCTTATTTTTCACTAAAATAAATTCTAGACTGCTTTTTTAAAAATAAATGACCTTTTCATTAATGCATATATGCTTGGAACCATTTTTAGCTGATTGATTAAATATCTTGGTTAATAATAATGACTTAAAATTATTGTTTGTACGGAAACGATAAAAATATATTTTTTTGAATCAAAAACAATATAAAATATTATATAAAATTGTCGATTTGAATGATTTTTATACAGATAGTCTAGAACTGAAACTTATTTCCAAGGCTGTTGAAAATATAAATAAAAATGACATTCAATTGTTTGTAAAAAATTATCTAAATTTACAAATGAATTAAAATAAAATAGGGGATGCAAGTTTTTATGTAAACACGTCATTTTTGTAGCTAGAAGCTTGAATCTTATTGTTGAGACTGTTGATTAAATATAAATACATATGACATTCATTGTTTGTAAAAAAAAATACCCTTAAGGGGGTAAAATAAAATAGGGGATGCAAGTTTTTATGTAAACACGTCATTTTTGAAGCTAGAAGTTTGAATTTATTGTTGAGACTGTTGATTAAATATAAATACATATGACATTCATTGTTTGTAAAAAAAAAACCCTTAAGGGGGTAAAATAAAATAGGAGCTGCAAGTTTTTATGTAAACACGTCATTTTTGAAGCTAGAAGCTAGATCTTATTGTTGAGACTGTTGATTAAATATAAATACATATGACATTCATTGTTTGTAAAAAATACCCTTAAGGGGGTAAAATAAAATAGGGGATGCAAGTTTTTATGTGAAAATAATCGTCATTTTTGAAGCTAGAAACTTGAAACTTATTTTTGAAGCTGTTGATTAAATATAAATAAATATTCAACAAAACAAAGTTTGTAAAAAAATACCCTTAAGGGGGTAAAATCAAATAGGCAAGGATGCAAGTTTTAATGTAAACATTCGTCATTTTTGATATAGCTAGAAGCTTGAATATTATCTTGAGACTATTTGATTAAATATAAATAACATATGACATTCATTGTTTGTAAAAAAAATTACCCTTAAGAGGGTAAAATAAAATAGGGATACAAGTTTTTATGTAAATTCGTCATTTTTGAAGCTAGAAGCTTGAAACTTATTGTTGAGACTGTTGATAAAATATAAATACATATGACATTCATTGTTTGTAAAAAAAATTCCCTTAAGGGGGTAAAATAAAATAGGGGATGCAAGTTTTTATGTAAACACGTCATTTTTGAAGCTAGAAGCTTGAAACTTATTGTTGAATTGTTGATTAAATATATAATAATAATGACATTCATTGTTTGTAAAAAAATATTTATTTATAGGGATTAAATATAAATATATAATATTTTTTAAAAAAAATAAATAAAATGTAGGGGATGCAAGTTTTTATGTAAAATCGTCATTTTTGAAGCTAGAAGCTTGAAACTTATTTTTGAGGCTGTTGATTAAATATAAATAAATATGACATTCATTTGTTTGTAAAAAAATTACCCTTAAGGGGGTAAAATAAAATAGGGATGAAGTTATTATGTAAATTCCTACTTCATTTTTGAACACTAGAATATGAACTTATTTTTGACTATTGATTAAATATTGGTTTTTTGGGATATTGATTTTTTTAAACACGGGAGTGAATTACAATTAGAGTAAACTAATGATTATAACTGTGAGGAAGTAAATTCTCATTTTTGTGAACTATTTTTCAGTCTATATACCAAAACAAAATAAAAAAATTTTAAATGAAATTTGGTACACAGTTCGGTAGATTTTTAAGTTTAAATTGAAAAACTCTGTTTGAATGACCAAAACAAAATATTTAAATGAAATTTGGTACTTTTGAATGTCTTTTGAATGTAAAAAGGATTGTAAGGGGGTTGCAATGGTACGCTGTATGGAAGAATCGTCATTATTTAAAACTAGAAGTTTGAGACTCATTTTTAGGCTGTTGTTTAAATATCAATAAATATGACATTCAATGGTTGTAAAATTTTTACTCTTAGGGGGAGGGGGGGTAGTAAAATAAAATAGAGAATGAAAGTTATTGTGGAAATTTGCTGTTTGTGTGGTTGTGGAAGCTAGAATGATTAAACTTTTTTCTTTGTCTTTTTAGGGTTAGTTTATTAAATACCTTACTAATATTATAAATGTGAAAGTAACTTTGTCTGTTTGTCGATATATATATATTGAAATTTGAAACAGACATAGATAGACTAGATCCTGAGAAAGGACATAGGTTACTTTTTAATGTGAAAAAGGGTTGCAAGAGGATTGAAAGGGTAGATCCAAGGTTATATAGATGTATCGTCATGTTTAAAGCTAGAAGCTTGAAATTTATTTTTTCTATTGATTAAAGATTTATTTTTACTTTTTATCATTTTTGAAGCTAAAACGATGAAACTTATTTATTTGACTTCATCATCATCATCGTCATCGCAGCCCGGAAGACGTCCACTGCTGGACATAGGCTTACCCCAAAGATCTCCACGACGATCGGTCCTGCGCTGCTATTTATCCAATGCCTTCCAGCGATCTTGACCAGATCGTCGGTCGGTTATTTGACTTATATTGTGTTAATTGAGTTAAATATTTTTTCATTATTTACGCGGACGAAGTCGCGGGTACAGCTAGTATAGAATATTTTGTTAATAAGATAGTGTAAAATTCATTTAAGTACTTGTTTGTTTTTTATTTCAATTGTGACGGCCTCGTTGGTCTAGCAGTTTGGCACACTGCTTTACTGCCGATGGTGGCGATTTTGATTCCTGCGTGAAACGTGCGTGTAAAAATTTATATTCATGAGTATGATTGTTTGTATCGGTCGGGGTGTTTTCTATGTATATTATGTATGTATTTTAAAAAAATCTAAGTATTTATATCAGTTATCTATTATAGTACATACATGTAACACAAGCTCTGCTTACCGTGGGACTAGATGGCGCTGTGTCAATAAAATTTTCCATGGTTATTTATATATTTATTAAGTTTAGCTTATATATGGTGTTGGTGACAGTCGGAAGGAGAAAGGAGAAGAGTTGCTTTGTTCGCCTGCTTAACGTCTGGATGTTTTAATGGACCTAGGACTTCTTTATCCACCTACAGTGCGCTCATATGCCTTAAGCGTTTTATAAGCAGAAGAGGATCCCAGACACGATCTATTCGGACAACAGGACGGCGTTCGTTGGCTCTATTCACCCGCTCTCACACATTTCATTTCAGTTGAATCATTCCAATATCATCTGGTCTCGGTTGTTTTAGGTGAGGGTGATTTTCTCAGAAGAAGTGATTAGCGGAAGACTCATTGTTTAGTCAACGTGTTTTGGTCTCGCTTTTTTAAGGGCATTTTACCGACACTAATTCTGAGGAGATCCCCTGACCACAACCAGGACCAAACAGTGACCGTAGGAGGTAACCACCTCTGGCCGTATCTCCGTCAGTCACTGAAAATGCTGGTCAAGTTGCCAGTAGACTTTTAGTAAGATGTGACTATGTCACAGGAGGGTGGGATGTTACTGGCAGCTTGTCTACCATTCTTTTTATATACTTTATATTTTTTATATCTATTTTTTTATATGTCACTTTTGACGAACTAATATTGTTTTGTTACTTCTCGCTGTGAGCCCTTTTGGGAAGAATACACATTTTTACTAGTATTTGGTTTTTATTAAAATAGTAGTTGTGTTCCCGCTCCAGTAACATATGGGAATTATAACTATTTGATTATCAGTGGAAACATGGAATATACATATAATATTAGAATACTTAAAACTCAGTGAAAACTTTGGTTGTTGAATTATTCCATTAAAAACGTTCCGCTTATCGACAATCGCTGCACGTGAAGAAAATGGCATTACTCATAACAGTAAAATGAGCACTGTTCTACATGTATTATGACTTATGACATTAACATGGCTTCAGTCTTTAATCTACACTGGCTATATAGCTAGATACGGCTATAGACAATTGATATTTTATTTAGTTTAAAGAAAGTTCAATAATTTCGACTTGCTAATTGTTTGCTTTAGTTGCTTGCTAGTTTCAGTGTTTGTATAAAATATTTTTGGGTAAGTACTCCCATGGTTGTATACTATAATTCTACTGTTGAAAATATAACAAGAGTGTAGGCACTCTTGTTCGGAAACGTTTATTTAGTTTTCCATTGTGCGCTATCAATTGATTGATTCCCTACTAATTGAGTAACTGGAATAATACACATCTTACTTTTATGCTGTACGTTATTTTGGAGATTTTAAAACAATTCAAGTTATATTATTTAAACTGTCAAAATATTGAAGTTTTTACTTTATGACAATGTTTTCCATGTATTTTGATGATCTTAAATCTATCAAAGGCATATAGGCGAAGGAGTACCAAGCTGCCATAAAGCTTAAAAATTTCATAAAGAAAAAAGTGGAAATGGACAACTATTTTTTAACATTTCTCTTAAATTAAACTAACTTTTGAAAGTTATTATCAATTTTCCACTTTGCTTCTTTGGGAAAGTTTTACAGTTCATGGATAGGTACCATTATTGGATTTCGGATTTGTATACCTTTTACGTATAACCCTGTAGAGGTACACAAAGAAATGTTGCAAGGTATTGACAAATATCGAAGTACAAACAGAAGAAACCAGTTGGACTCAGTTGGTATGTGTCAACATAAATATTAATGGTACTTCTAAGGCCGCATAGGGCGGCCTAGGGGAGTTGCAAGGAAATACCCCACGTTTCGTAGAACTCAATTCTGTGGCGCCGACTTGCCGGACATTATTATTACCTGGAAGCAAAATAAATTATGAATAACTACCTGGATTTTTAGAATCGACCGATTTATATATGGAAATAGATTATCCAAGAAATTATTGCAATATTTGCAATGTTAAAATGATTAATTCAATAGTTAAAACTGATAGATACTTTATTTAGCACATATGTACTTTTAACATACTTCCTATTGAATTTATATAAGTAGTGTCATATCATTTTCTGACAAGAATTATGATGAAGATGTTTTGATGTATATACTATAAAAAAAAGTCAGGTACAAATAGAATACGAAAACGTTATTATCAATTAAAATTTTTGCGCGAGTTTCAATTTATCATCAATATTTTATTAATCGAATTTTATAGCTAATGGAATAAAAATCGTTTTTAAAACCTTGGAATAAAAATTGTTTTTATACACATTCATTTTTAATCGGTACTCATATATAGGTATAGTTAGGTTTTGCTGGTGCCTGCCTGTACTAACGGCATACGGTGGTGATAAACGATGAATTACCAATAAAAGTTAATTAGTAGTAGAAAGTCACGTTATGGAATTCAGATCAATTAACTCATCGTGACGAATTTTCTAGAAATTGCCCATGATAATTTCCAGGAGAACTAGTTGGGGTCGACCTGTCATGGTTAGGTACCATGTCAGGTGTACCTCGGCTCGTTCGTGGTGAGTTCCGTGATGTGATATCCTCATTGCTAGCTATTAAACTACTACACTCTCCCCACTAAAAACTGTTCTCTCCCTCTTAGTTACAATAGTTCGGATGTTATGAAGTTCGTGCTTAAAGTACTGTATGCCTACGTATATTGAAAATATAATATTATGGCAAAATGTTACGGTTAGTTGGGTTAACGATGATACATTTTAAGGTCTGTAGCGCGGATTTAATAAACAGGAATTACAAGCAACTTTTGCCAAATTTAAAGTGAAATACCTTCTGTTTATTTAATATCTACGTTTCACGTCAACTTGTGGTTGGAATTTTGTCCAGGAAGTGGACCGTTCAGTATTCATTACTTATATCACTTACGGCCGCAAGGGCCCAACCGCAACTTACCTCACGAAACCCTTGAAAATTTACAACGAGTTAGAAATAGTAGGTTCTATATTCTATATACTCGTACATATGTACGTTCTTCAATTATCGTTTATTCAAAATTATCAGAAGAAATCATTATAGACACAAATAGAATTAATTTGAGATATGGCCTCTGAATTAAGTATATAATTTTATGAAAATTGTATTTACCTACAGTTTATAATTTTTCCCGTCTATTATACTAGTTGTTTCCTGTGACTTCATTTGCTTTTTTTATATACTTTAATATTGTTGTAGGACTATAATTTATCTTTGTATTAAATTTAAAGATTAGTTCTGTTGAATGAGTAGGTACCTACTGTAGTATATTTTAATTAGGTAACCATAACTATAAATATACTCCTATTTACTACTGAGCAGATGAATCCCGAATTGTCCTTGTATCGCCATGACGAATACTATAGGCCAATTAATTAATCTCGACACTGCTTAAATGGAATGATCGATACTTGATAAAGTAACACGCAGTTCGTAACAATTACTACAAAATGTCTACACTTTTTTGGAACAAAGATACATTTTTGTAATTTGCTTATATTTGTTGTAAAAAATGCAATGTAACCGACACTTGAGATTAAAAATGTTCACTTTTCAGCGCTTTTTATTTAGTCCCATGCCAATAAAGTCATTATAATAACCGTAATACTATAAAAGAAAATGTCAGAATCAGAAGGTTATAAGCTGGGGTTATTTTATGAATCGTACGTTTGCCTGTTTCATGTGAAAGAGATAGCAACAGTGAAAAGGGGTGGTGCTTTATGTGACCGTTGCAAGCAGCTTGCACTAGTTATCTGCGAGCCTTCGCCGGAGGCGGTCGTGTGTAGTACCCTAATCGGATGACGCGTATCAAACTTTTCACGAGATATCAGGAAATTGTTACACGTTTCCAAAGTTGACCACCTCCTTAATCACTTTTTTGCGTGTGTCAAATGCAATTCAAATATTATTTACCGTGTCTAATACAGAAATATTTTTACTTTTATGATAAATGAGTTATAATTTTTCATTTCAATATTATTTTTATATTAAAAAACTATGACTTCAATTAAGTGATATTATTAATTTCACAAAATTTATGACAATCAACTAAACATTTATTTAATTATAATATGTTGGCGCCCAACATGGGACCGTAAAATATATGAAAAAATTTACATTGTTCCATTTTTAAAGAATAATATTAAAACAGCCTATAATTTAAACATGTACTTTTATCAATCAAGCCTAATTAAAAGCGGAAAAACTTTGTTGGCGTTACTTGTTTTGGATTGGTTGTTTGCAGGCTCGACGGATGCTACAGCACGTAAGTAAATTACTTTTAATTACAATGTAACTATGGTACTCTTGTACTGTGAATTTTGGTATTAATTATGAGAGATGTCAGTTACACAAAGATTCGTTCTTGAGTTTAATTAAAATTATTTCGTCTAATTATAAAGACTTGTTTAAAATATTTATGACAACACAATGTTATTTAATATAAAAATAAAAAAAGCGTAAACTTAATCTCAAAAAGAGTTTTAATAATTAGAGCTAAATATCTACTTGTCCAGGGAAGTGGCCATCAGGCAGAAATATATCAATATTAAATATCAGCCGAGCAGTCAGATGTAGTAAATTTATTAGGTATACCAGTAAGAAGGTATACGAGAAATAAAAATTAATGCATAAAATCCAGAATTAATTTCAGTAGGTATATACAAATACAATTTTTTTTTCGTTTAGATAATAACACTGTGCGAACTACATTATAATAATTGTATTATTAAAGGGTTAAAATGACATTGAACAGAATGATGAATGCTCATCTCGGAAAAAGTATTATATTTATATTAATTTATATCTAACTATTAATAACTAATTATATCCCTGTATTCTAATTAGGTAACCTATACATTATTTTTTATTTACACAAATGTACACTTTTAAATCCTAAACTTGTAATATTACACTTTTATTAAGTTAGTAAGAACAATAGTTGTAGTAGTTACTAATTTTTCTTTGTTAATGTAGATGTAGGTAAATGAAAGTTAGGATAAACATCAAAATGACGAATTCAAAGAAATAATTACTATTCTATTTATAATATATGTATATTCATACTGCTAGATTGTTTAACATCTCCTATGCCAATAACTATTACATATCTTAAACAAATGTCATAATTATGAAAATAATGATAACTAATATTCGGTATAACGAACGTAGACGGTTTGAATAATTATTTCATACATTGTTAATTGGCCAGGCTGACATAATTTTTTTGTATGTAAATGCCTTAAGGCATTGAAGCTACTGTTATGTCTTTTATATCAGATGATACAATGGTTTTTATTATCTTTCTAATTATAATGCGAAAACGTTAAAACGAGAGCATGAAATTTTGCCGCCAATTTATGAATTGTCTGTTTATTATCGTAAAACTAATGAATTATTTCTTTTAGATAAAATTCTCGTATACAACGACAAAACTTAATATTACGGGCCAGATACCTTGGTATAGTGTTTTGTTTAAAGTTTTCCGTCTTGTGCATTGGTGTAACGGGCTTTATAATCCTAGACGTTTAGGACATCTTGTCGGGATGAAATTTAGTAATAACTTATGTATTCTTACCGTCTACTTATAAGCCTACAAAAAGACCAATTATACGAACATAATATCAACTCATATGACTTTCTGTTGACCTTCATTGTCTGGTACCGTGAGACACTGAAACATCTAAAACGAAGCCATAGGTAAATGTACTTGTGTGTCCTCTGTCTATACCCTACGTCATTATACATAAAAAATTGTACGTACTGTAAAAATTGAAAATGAATTTGCAAAACCACGCTAAAAACAAATAATATGCACATAATCACCAAAACTATGTTTATCGACAGTCAAAACCATATTAACATATGAATTGTAGTCGGACATTTTATCATGTGTTTATGATCATAGTTATTAAAAACATTTTTAACGCTACAATTTATACATATGACCCGTACATATATAATATCCTAACATAATTAAATATCCTACGGTTATGTACTTGTAATACTTGAAAATAAAATAAAAACATTCTATCATACGCATAGAATAATGACTTCAGGGTGTAATTATATTTTTTATTATATCGTTCTATACCTTTGATTGTTCTGACAGTCATTATACATGACTTGCTATAAGTATGTCTTGATAGAATTGTCCTTATACACATATATGAATTATAACGATCAAGAGAAACGTATATTTTGTAACTAAAATCGACAGATATTATATAATAATAATAATAATAATCTCAGGACAATTCACACAGTGCCATCTAGACCCAAGTTAAGCTAGCTGAAGTTTGTGTTATGGGTACTAGAGAACTGATATAAATACATAGATAATTTTTTTTTCGTAAAGACATACATATTATACATAGAAAACACCCAAATCGATACAAACAATCTTACTGAATACAAATGTATGTGCCGTGCGAGGAATCGAACCCGCGACCATCTGAGTAAAGCGGTGTGCTAGACCGCTATACAACCGAGGTCATCAATACCTAATAATTTATTTTATTTCTTTGAAATTTAGGAAATTTTGTACTAATTAAAAGTAAATCTTATTGTGCGCTAAATTCTCTATCTAAAGGATCAGCTAAAACACTTTGAATGGCACTTAACTTATATAATGAGTAAAAACAACAACAATTTATGATATTTGTTTTTCCAAAATAATTACATAGATTTTCTATGTAAATATTTTGTCATGAATTTTATCTGAATAATTTTATTTTATTGCTTTACAATCAATAATAGGTATATGTATGTACAATATGTATACGTATAGTATTTACATTATATTTTAAAATCATAATACTATCACTGTGCCGATATTAACACTGGTAATAATAATGATTTTAATATCATAATTTAACATAGTCATTACCATTTCACTCTTATTAAAACGTAACATTCGGTATTAGTTAGTATTTCAATATAGGTATATACAATTTTATAGTATTAGATTAAAATCTGGTATGCAGAGATTTGATTCCATTTTTAGACTGGATTATTTATAACATTCTAAAGGTAAAACAACATTCAACGGTCGTTAGGTCACTTGCTTAATCATCACGTGCGGCCGAGTGTAGCATGTCAAGAATATTGCTACTGAAGTAATTGCGCTGTAAAATCACAGTTTTCTAGTCACAACGAAATTATTATAAACATTAGTATATAATTAGTCACTAGTTTTGTTATAATACTATAATACTTTTTAATGTAAGTTTATTATTGATATTAGATCCTTTAAAACTTTTTGCCTATCTAGGATTACAGTTGTAAGATTATTTATTTAATTTATAATTATCGGGTAAAATATAACTATATATATATCTTTAATTGCTTAAATATAAACATGTTTTTCAATAGCCTGCATCAGAAATGTTTGATTATAGTGATTACACTCTCTTAAAATATTAGAAAGTTTTATAAATCTTATGAATATAAATCTACATATGTAGATTTAAGTAAGCGGTTTTTCCATAAAATCCTTAAATTTTTACTTTATAACAATTTGTTGTTTGATTTATTCTTATTTTTCGTCTCAGTATACCTGATCCATCTAAAGAAAAATATGAATTATATGAAGAATGTATTTTTAATGTATGTATAACTTTCAGTTTGTGCAAAATGCTTTTAAATAGCATTTGTTATACTTGGATTATCACTTTTGACGCGCAGTCAATTAGTGTGGGTAGGGACTGCCAGGGCGTGCTCCTAATTTGTCAGTGACAACGTCGGAAGTTCAACAAGCCTAGTTTTAACTACATCAGCGACGTTAAATATCCCTGACATTCATAAAACAATAAATCAAATTGCTCTGCCCTTGAAATAATTCGATACAATCGAATTATTTCAAGGACAGAACAATTTGATTTACGAAGTGTTGGTTCGACGACCTTAAATGTTTGAAGTATGTATATTTACTCTTATTCATGTAAGGTTTATAAAGTGGCCTAATTTGACTTCATATTTAACACGCGATCGTTCACAAATTTTAAGTTATTTGAACTCCTTATTCTATTCTGTATAATAAATCAATACAAATAAAAACTTAAGGACGTGATTATCTAATTTTATATACTTCATAACTTTGTCGTTGTTCGAATTTAATATAATATTTAATAAGTTAAAATTAATTTAAACGGAGTTTGGCTAATTTTAGATGAGAGTACATGCGATTAATTATTAACCAGATGATTTTTGTAATCAAATTTTTATTAGGAAATTCGTGTGGTATTTGTGAATTACCATTAACGTTTATGAATTTTTGAAAGTGTTTTGAATATTGTTCCAGAATTATTACTTTGTGATACTGTATAAAATTAAAAGAGTAAGTAGGCGAATTATATAATTCCAACCTATGTCAGTTTGACCTGAATTTCTTCGTATGCTTAGTTTCGTGAGTCGCGTGCCACGAAACTAATTTAATAAAAACACGGTTTATTAAAGGGTATTTTGGCATTAACGCCTCACCTCGACTCACACACTAACGTTCTTAAGTTAAGTACCTTATCGAATTACACTTGGAAAGAAACAATGTCATGCACATGGTTTTTATGAAATCAACAGAATATAATTATGTATTACGCAGGAATTTTGTCGTAATATATAATTACCGTGGAGGAAACAAGTGTCATAAATAATTTATGATTATCATCGCATTGTCATTAGTATTTTTGAAGGAACCAATTATCATAAATATTCATTAAAAATGAATGTACTTTCGATGTTAATGTTGAGTATTGATACTTCTGGAGAAGGTACTACAATAAATTCTAATATTATTTTGACTGGTAATGTAATGACGGATGAATAAAACAAATGTTGGGTACTTATTTCAAGTTTCCAAATTTATATGGCGATTAGGTTCAGCAGTAGCATTTTCGTGAGAATGTAACAAGTTTTCTATAAACGTTTCCTTTTCTACGTGACGCTCGAGTGAGTTAAAAATCTATGTTATTCGCAAATCTTTGAGTCGATGAAAGTTACTACAACTATATCAACATTGATACTAGGATTTAAATATGTATATGTTACAGTTTATTCTTATTCTTTGTCCATCTAAAACTTTACGATATTATGTTGGATATTATTATATATCAATGAATAATCATTCTGGGTTACTAATAATTCATATTTCTTTATGTCTTTCTTAACAACTAAAAACCAAGCCAATGGTGAGAGTATATTTGCCTAATCTTAGCTCGGGCAGACTTTGAGACATATGTGAATGTGTTTGGTGATATTTAATATATTCTGCATATGTATTACATTTTAAATCCGTACATACACAACGAACGATTTATCGAGTTAGACTATGTAAAAAGTAGCCTGTGCCAAGCAGCTTGCTTTGTTTCGGCTAAATAATGTATATCATAGTCCGCAAGTATGGTAATTACGGGCGTCACATTATTACGCAATGTCCGTGGTGGTCTTCATGGTTACCACTTACCATAGATTCGGCCATCAGCCTGTTTGCCAGTCCAATTATATAAAAAAGAAGACACAGGAAAAGTCGATTTAATTTGATTTATTTAAACAAAACTGCAGTTTCAGTTAATTAAACGTATCTACCTACTTTATGTGCGAGATAAATTTACTAATTAGTGGTTGAATTTAAATCCAGACTTTGGATTATCACACTGGAAGGATTAACCGAGTGTTTTGCTCTCATTAAATTTATCTCTTCATAATCCAAAGAGATTGTTTAATTTTCTACCAACTTCCAAAGAATACCTTTCTTGTTTTAATGGTATATTTGTTTATTGTTGAAAATTAAGTTACATTCTGCTGTAGATCTATTATGGGAACTTTACTACTACTTTATATATCTAATGCAGGCATTGGAATTGAACTGGATACGGTTGACCTCTTATAATGATAATTATGCTGAGTACCTACTCAGTATAGTTGATTATAAATAATTCATTTATAAATAGTTATCTTCTCGCTAGATACCTATCTAGTGAGTATATAATTATTTATAATGTCTGTAATAATATAATATATATACTGATACTCTATGTCTCCTGTGATGTATAGGTATATCTATTCCGATACTCGAAAATAAGATCATTTGATACTGACACTTTGCTTCTACCCTTTTTTTTACAAATCCGATCCGCTACTGAGATGTTTTACCCCACATAAGAAAGGGTAACAATTTACGAAATAGAAACATATTTTTCGAATTTCGTTTTTCGGATCTATTAATAACATACAAGTAAAATATATATTTTAATAGGTAAAATATATAATGAAATATAAAATGAATGTACTCCAATATTTTAATGATGAGCGCAAAGAATTATTTTTTGACGATATTACTGCAGTTTTTTTCATCTATGTATTTGTTATTTTTACTATATTTTCCATTACTTTAAAAAATATTACTTAATTCTTCATAACTTAAGAACAAAAATCACGGTGCTATTTTCTATTTTGTGCATTCTTAATTATATAAGAAAAAAAATAACTGTCAATAATATGGGTCTTATATTTATTTATTACTTTTGTACGTAATGAATTACGTGTTAATCTCGTTCAAACCAATATATAGGTATTGATAACAGACGTACCACAGAGAATTAAACCAACCTAAACGTTAACGGCTTATGCTTAGTAGTAGATTAAGCGATTGATAAAAAAATATGATTGTCACTGCTCTCTGTGATTGATGACAACACCTCAAATTATTAATATCAGGCCACGAATAAGCTTTTGAGGTCGAAATTTAAAATTTCTGCTATAGATTGAGGTTTCTGTATGTAATCGAGATATACTTTGTAAAAAGTCTGCGGCGGTACCTATGTCTTACCTGTGTCAGGCGCTAAGCAGCTTTGTAAGAAGTATTTCGGTTGAAAGAAGAAATGATAAAAGGTATGACATCTTAGTCCTCCGGAACGGCAAAGCATGAGTGGTAGTACTAGCGTTACATGATAACGTCATGACCGTAGTGTTGTTCATGTATCATGCATCGTATATACATAAGCGACAGTTACCACTTACCATGAAGAGAACTATCAGATTGTTTGTTATTCCAATTGTTTAATCTAAATATATATAACTCAAAGGTGACTGATATAGTGATCTATCAACGCACAGCCCAAACCACTGCACTGATCGGGCTGAAATTTGCCATGCAGGTAGATGTTATGACGTAGGCATCCGCTAAGAAAGAATTTTGATTAATTCTACCCCCAAGGGGATATAATAGGAGATGAAAGTTTGTAAGAAACTTTGTCACTATTAAACCGATCGAGCTGAGACTTTACATGCATAAAGCTACTATGACGTAGGCATCACCTAAGAAAGGATTTTGAAAAATCCACCCTTAAGGGGATAAATTAACGCGAGCGAAGCCGCGGGCAAAAGCTAGTAAATCTATAAATCCATTGGTTTCATTTCCTACTGTACTGCAATATAAACATATATATTATTAGTGTTTTCAACAAATGCCATGCATTGTATAAAAGTTACATTTGCCATAGATTTACTTTCTTTTATATTGGGTAAGCATTATTTTCATTTATTCATTAGTTGCGGTTAGAGACTTTAAAAATATTATTAACCAAGAAATAATTAGAAATTTCTAATAGTCTTGAAAGCTTAATTGTTAGTGCAATAGATAAGAACTTAGATCTGACAGAATCCTGGGTTGAAATAATCCGGTATAATAAATCATGAAACAAGGTTCTTTAATGAATTGATTAAATTTGTGCTTTCGTTCACAAACAAAAGGCAATTTCCCAGAAGATGAAAGTTTATGTACAATGTGGATGAAATAACTATATAATATGCTAATTTTTTGAAGTAGTTTACATTTGATGCTTTATAATATTTAAATTTACATTGAAATGTAATGTATATTTTAAATAAATGTATTGAATTACTATATATTATTTTAATAAATTTTACTATAATTAACTCCATCAGATCCTTTAGATAACTAAGGGATCTAAAATATTCTTTAATAAGTAGAATTTGTAGAAAAATAAAATCCATACAAGTAGGTATAGTTTAAGTATTCTTGGCAAATAGTAAAAGGACCTAGTAATATTATTTTTAAGTAGTCAGAGTACTGCCAAATATAATTATTCTGACTGATCTATTAATTGTACACAAATGGTACTTCTCTGATAAAAAACTACAGTTAAAGACTAGATGTTGAAGGCATATAAGGAATTACTGTTCATAATTATTAGATTCAGAATCAGTTCTTTTTTTTATTGATAGTTTATCAGGATATTTGTTATCAATCTCTTTCGCCTGTATCGGCGGTTTCCTTGCTACTGTAAGTAATAGCAAAAAAATATTTATGTTAGTGATTATGCTCCCACATTATGTTAATGCTAAGGGTTTTTGCTTTTAATCGAAAAATAAGAAGGATATTAATAAGATAATGACAATATAAAACATGCATTTTGAAGCCTCACGGTGATAACGTGATGGGTGGTGACTTTGTATATATCGAATAAAAATAATCAACATATTAAATTAAATTTTACACATTATTTAGATCTGAACCGGGCTTCAGTGGGCCAATTGCCAACGTCACGGCTCCACTCGGACGGGAGGCCATTCTTGGATGCACCGTACACAATCTATCAACATACAAGGTAATCATTACAATCATGTATGTATATTACAATAATTATTATAAAGTTATATAATTATTATAGTTGTGTCATATTTGTTACTAACAAATAGGACACAATAATAGATAGAATTTGTTTGTTTAATATTATTCTATTTTATTTAATTATTAAATATTTAATGGTCCGCCGACATGCTGACGAATTTTTGTTGCGAAATTTTCCGTATTGAGATAAATATTCCGTACACTAACCTGAATTCAAATTGAAGGTCAAGTTAAAAAATAAATATTGTCTACAGATTTCGGTTTGTTCTCCATAGAAGTAGTTACTGTACGGTAGATAAGAAGACTCTTTAACAATATAACATAGTCATGTTTTTGCAGATACTACTTTTTTATAAAATAAATTACCTTTTCATTGTGTCATATATTATGAAACTATTTAAATTATTTAGCTGATTGTAAGAAACAAAATGTTGGTTTGTAGATTAATACTGTAAAGTTACTATTTGTACGGAACGACAAAAATATATTTTTGTGCTGCGGTTTTCTACGTCTACGTTACTATTAAAATTACCTACATGCATGCCAGTAGTCGGATAATAAGTATTCTATACATTATTCATAACATAAAAATTATCATATATTTAGTAAATCAATATTAAATTCTATTCCGGTATTTTAGCGTAAATAAATATTATAAATAATATATAATTTATAAATTAGTAACTAGGTCAGACATCGAAAAATAAGAAGGATATTAATAAGATAGGTGTATAATATAAAACATGCATTGTTTTCCTTTGAAGCTTCACGGTGATAACGTGATGGGTGGTGACTTTGCATATATCGAATAAAAATAATTAACATATATTAAATTAAATTTTACACATTATTTATTTTTACTGATTTAACATAGGAGGTAACAAATCAGCTTTCAGGTGAAAACGAGTTTATCTCCTGTCGGTGTTTTAATAGCACAATAAATAGTTAGAAAAAGGTATGCTTATATAGATGGATTAAATGACACAATTATAATAGTTATTTGATTTTTTTTCAGTTCGTTTTTTTTTATAATGTAGACATATACACTGTTGGATTTTCAATGGTAGTTGTAGGATCTGATTGTCAATACTACACAGTACTCCCCTATTTTATTTCTACACATAACAGTAAACTGATCATAACTTATGCGTACTTCATTTAAGTAGATTGTTTGAACGCAAAATAGCTTTCTGCGAATTTTCACACAAATTTTAATATTATTTCAGGAAATTATAATGAATTTTCCAGGCCCCTTTATGATGGATAAGGATGTACTTACTTAAGCTGCTTGTTTCATTTATCTGCAATTAAACCAGATTTGGATTGACTAATTTTTAATTGTTTTTTTGTTGAAATGTGTTAATAGTATGCACTGTTGAAAATTAACTTTTCATTATTATTCTAGTCAGTAGTAGTATTTTTTGATTAAGTAGAATGTTACATACATTCTGCTTAATAAAAGTCAGACTTAGCTATTCTGCTATATCCTTATGTCTTTTTACAAAATACTTTCCTCATTCCAGTTTCATTATTTGTGTGTAAAGATGTAATAAATAAACATATAAACATACTTTTACATTCGTAATGAGAAAGCTATCTTATCTGTGGTAATAGTGAGGATTCAAAGATTTTACGATTTGATCTCGGTATAGATACCGAGGTAAGAAATTTATAAATAATTTAAGCGAGCTGTAATCTTCTTAATAAAACTAAAATTCTCTTCCTGTTTGTTAAAGTTGCTCTGTGAATTTCCAAGATCGCTAGCAACCGACTCTTAAACAACATGTTGAGCGGAGCAAAGTGTATAATCTAAGTAGTTCGAACGTATACAAAGTTGTAGTTTAAGAGTTAGGGAGTTGGCAATGTTGCATTTAAGTCAGATGGTATGCACATATAGGGACAGGTTTTTAAGTAGGTACTAAGTTTAAAAGGTCATAAAGTATTCTTGATCGTTAATTGCATGGGAACTAGAGACACCACAGTTATTAAATTAATTTTAAGTTAAATTTTGATTAAAGTGTAGCTGGTTTATTATAGACCATTAATATACTTAAGGGTGATCATAAATCTTATTAATATAGTTAATTTTAAAAGTACGTAAAATATTATTTTGAATATATGTAAGTGATTCAGTTTTTTTTTTATTTTCTAATATCATACAAATATGTTAGAGTAAGGAAAGTTTGATATGACCTTCTATGTTTTAAAATAAACAGCTTGATATTTGGGAATAGATACTGACGTAAACTACTGCATTGCAGAATTTTTCTGTCATAGCAATAAGTACTGTGTTTTGTTTAGGTTTGAAAGGTAAGGCAATATATAATACATTGGTTTTTAATTATCTTTAGTTGACAAATATGTTTGGATGTATTTAATTTTGAAACAGTGATGAAATATGTCTATATAATACAGTTCAATAATGTTTAAAGCAATACAGATAATGTTTTTGCAAATTACATAATATTAAGTCTGTGTAAATATATTTATGTAGAAAGAAGAAAATAGAAATGTAAAGTAGCAGTTTTACAATGCAAATTCTAAAAAACTATACGCAATGAACATTGTAAAGATGTTGTACTATTTAATAGAAACATTGAATAATAATAAAATATTTTAATTAAAATAATTAATTAAATTTTAATTTCTTGTGTTTGTCCATTAAAGTTATAACAATTAAATTATTTGTTTTAGGTTGCGTGGTTGCGTGTGGACACTCAAACCATTCTAACAATACACACACATGTAATATCGAGGAGTCGTAGAGTTGGTGTTACTCACAGTGACCATAGGGTTTGGTTTTTGCACATAAGAGAACTGAGAGAGACGGATAGAGGGTGGTATATGTGTCAGATTAACACAGATCCAATGAAGAGTCAACTTGGATACTTGGATGTGGTCGGTAAGTTATGAGTGCAAAGTAATATAAAAGTTAACATTTTTAATACTATATGTAAACGAATACCATACTACGCTATAACCAACTTATTTTATTAAATACTCACTCTGTATAATATTTAAAATGTAAGTACTAAGCATTATATGTATTGTATTTGCGATCATTTGCACTTTTAACGGGGTGTTACCCGTTAACAGGCATTTTGTAATATAAATATTAGAATTATAATGCATCCGACAAACTAAATTACAGACTAAGGTATTAGGAACGTTAACACATTGGAAATCGAGTTCAACTTAATGCACCGTAGTGGCCTAAGGGTTAATAGGTGGTAAATATGTCTTATAAAAACTACTAAATTTCATTGTACGTAGTCAAAACTATCTTGAAACTGTGTAATTAGATCTAAAATTATTTTATTCCTGTTCTGACGATAGTATTACATTTTTATAATTAGTGTATTTTAAAAAGTTCATGTATTTTTCACCTAAATGCTCATTTATTTAGGGTTGAATATCTAAATGGAGTACTTACCACTGTCAGCCTTAGCATAGAGTGGTCGCTTTGCACACAAGAGCATATTGATCGCTATATCAATAAAAAGGAATTTTCAAACATTTGACTGGTACTTTGAAGGTATCATAAACTATCCGGCCCGCGTATTTGGTCGTAAATTTTATATAGATTGAACTGGCAGTTTCGGTGTCGGAACATAATCTGCTAGTCACCTTTAAGGTTGTGGTAATAGAAATAGTGATGAATAACTTTTCAGACTTCTTAAGCCAGTCGAATGTTTTCGATTCCAATTGATTGCTAACAAATAATTACAATAATTGTCATCGACAGCTGTCTAATCCCACTATTACTATTCACATGCTCTTCTTTACTATATTTTACAAATAGTATACAAAATTACAAAAAATATTATGTTAAATCTTAGGAACTGTTCTAACGACATGTGAAACACGTACACGTTATATTACAGACTTTATATTACTTAGATTTCGTGATGAATCAGTGAGTGAGTGGTATTTTGCTTTTATATTTGGTGTAGAAGACTCCCCGTTATAGAAAGCCCACCCGTCCTATCCCGTGGGGGTCGTAAAAGGGGACTACAGGAATAAAAAGTCGGGGTTTCCGGCGTAACCGCGGTATTATTTCGCATGATCTTCAAACTACCTACTACGCTTGCTGAGGTTCTAACGATAATATGACAACTAATGGTCAATAGCTTTATATACCATAAATGATATGATAGTTATTATACTTATAATGAAAAATTAAACATACTATTCAAAGAGCGAGGACTAACCGTAAATTTTAAGTATTATTTTAGAATTAATTAAAGTTATTATTATTATGTTTATTATGTTCATTAATTCTTCTCTATGCGCAAGTGTAAATCAGATTCAGATTTTATAATTTCAATTGATATTTATCTGATACATGATAATTTGCAATATATTGATTAAACTGTAGTCTATGTATGAAGGGTATTTATTTAGCTCTTTAAAACACACGCCAGCAAGCTAAATAAGTTAAAATAATAATTTACTGCACAAAGTTTTGAAATGAACATGGTATGGATGTTTTTGAAGTTTACGGCGTGCGTGTGTTGCTAACTTTGTACCTGCTTTCTTCACATAGATTCGTAAATATTTTCTTAGTATTTCTAGTACAACACAAGTAATCGTTCTGGTAGCGTTGATAATGATGTACAGTCTAGTTTGTTGCAAGTTTAACTAGGCATATAATTACACTGTAACACACTAGTTACCATTGAACATTGAAAGTAGAATGAGTATTTCAAATAAGTATATTTACGTAATCTATTTGTTTAAATAATTTTATTGTCAGAATATTGTATAATAGGATACAAAAAAGCGTTCTTCATGTAAGGATCATTCTCATAAAGTATTCAAATAATTAGTATCATAATATAATTATATGTATAGTTATTATTCATTAGTTATTACTTATTTTTTATCTATATTATTTTATCTAGTGTTATTGATAACTAACAGAATTTTTTGCCACCATAATCAAAATTCACTTATTATTAGCTCACTGCTGGATATGAGTCTCATAACGTACACAGAACGGTGACAGTACATCGTCGCATAATGAATAAATATTGATTATTTTTTTATATAATAATGAATATCATTGTTTGGATAAAATCTCGACTTGACTTTTCAATCAATATTCGCGTATCAGTATTTACTGAAATTTGATAAATGATTGAAAATTTTAAGGTAAACCTTTACAGGATTTCAAGGTGTGTGGGACGTAGAGTTCTTAGCTCGCAAGTTTTAATCATTAAGCATGAAATCGATCATGATATTTATGCATGAATGTTTCTTTCACAAGAAATCTTTATACATATGCTTCACTATAACATGTGGACCATCTTCGGAATATAATTTCGAATAAAATTAATTTTATTATTATTGTATTTATGTTACATATTTTTTGGTTTTAATATTACTGAACTTAATTGCACCAATATTAAGTTTAAGTTCATATTCACAGTACCTCCTGATATCCTCGATCGAGGAACGAGTACTGATGAGACGGTACGTGAAGGAGAATCCGTCAGTCTTACATGTGCTGCTGTGGGGTCTCCTCCGCCACAGATAGCTTGGCGTAGGGAACACTCCAAGCCTATAACTGTGTCAGACGGGATACAAGGTAAGCCTCTTATTTTAAACTATTTCTATTTCTATTTCTATAGATTTATTTAACTTGTCCTTTTTTATTTGTATAAATGTTAATACATTTTCAATTTTATAAGCGTAATATAATAAGATGAGCCAAATTATAAATAGTAAAATATTACGCAGGGTCGTTTTGTCTGACAACTGATTTAAATACTTAAATATTTATTTTTGTTTATATAATAATATGAAACGCCCGGCCATCGCAAATGAAAGCGATGCTAAACCATTAGACCACTGAGGTTGTCAATACAGAATGTATATACTTATAAAATTTTATAACCCTATATAGGTAAACACATATAAATATTCGATTTTAATTAGAAGAAATTAGATGAATTTAATAAGGTTTCGTTAGACTTCGTGAATTTTAATTAGAAAACAATAGCAAAATGCGATCAAAGATAGAAAATATGCGGTGGTGTTTCGGAAATTAGCATTTCCCTTAATTACCTAGTGTTTATAGGGCTATAAATATATCTTTTTCGAATACAAGATCAAGTTTATGTTCGTTGGACAAAATAAAAACAGTTAAAATTATAATTCATTTCATAAGATTAATTCCAAGAAAAGAAATGTACTATAATGATTTTTTTTTAAGACGGCTCGGTGGTCTAGTGGTTTAGCATATCGCCTTACTTACTACGCCAATGGTCGCGGGTTCGATTCCTTGTATGGCACAAACATTTGTATTCATTTACATCGCCATATATTTGTATTTCCATTATTTCAGAATAATAAAGTTTATGTTTAGTGTATAAATAAATTTCGCCATATGAAATTATTAACACCCACATACACGTAGGATTTGGATAGATATTATCAAATCTAGATAGCTATTTTTAAATAATTATAATATTGAATTAGTGATAATTTTAGACCTGTCGCCTGTCGTAAGACATCACGTTATTATGTGCCGGTCGCTATGCCTCCACCCTTTTATCCTTCAACAAACGAAATTCAGCTTACAAATCTACCTTCTAGGCGGCTGAAATAGATGAGAATAAGGTTGCCTTTTCAAAACTTAACCTCGGCAGATCGAAATATGTACTCATATATTACGGTCATTGTTTACCATCAGACGAGCCGTATACTAGATTGCCACCACTGTGGTATAAAAATAAGAAAAAATATGCTAATAGATTATTGCTTTTCTTTCTTTTGTTGGATAAAAGCTAGAATAGGAGTAAATAGTGATGAATATAAATTTCTTTGTTTATTAATTATTTGTTAAACTCAGATTGCTCTGTGTGGTGTCTGATTATAGTAAATTATATTTTGTTTATCAATAGAACATTCATTTTGTTTAGCGCTGATATTGATGGCTACCACCATGTTATATATACCATTTTATATGTAACCTACCAAGCCATTAATAGGCACCATCAAACGTTCCTTATCATCCTTATTAACGACAGATAATCTGTCTGCATTCAATCCAATACTGTATCTGTGTAGGCAGGTCACATCAATCCTGTTAGGTATATTGAATATGCTATTTGATTTATTCATATCACTTATCATGAAATATCTCTCTATACGAATTGGGTTAAGTTGACATTATGAAAATAATTCCAGGTAGGTTTCTAAGAACTATATTCAACTTTTCTAGAAAGAAAATAATTATTTTGAAATTGATTTCAGTATTATTTAATTGCATTTACAAAATTTCACGATAAATGATGTATTTGCTTTCGAAACGCCTGCGTGTACTTGAAACTGAATTAATAAATGTAAATAATAAACAAGCGGAAATAAAATAGCAACCGCAATATGTTGAAACCTTTGTTTACGTACATGCGTATTGTTATTTTAAATTATTCTATTACAAAATTTTAATATATGTATTTAACTTCAGCCTATATATTTTTTAGCTTGATTTATGTTTCTGTTAAAGATGCAATAGAAATGTCTAACGAGCTGACGTGCTACCTGATAAATGGAAACTTTATTTTAATTGTATAGGATTATGTTAAAAAAAAAATCAACCGCAAAACTTTATCTGTTGTATAGTTATAAAAAACTGGAGTGTCTTTTCATTACAATACTTTTTATATATTACGTTATAAATTTAAACCTTATATATATACAAAGTTTGAGTTTATTTAACATTTAACAAACAACTATTTAGATTGTAGAGTTGTGTTTCGGTTTTCAATAAATATCAAAGCGATACATGTATAAATAAATACATTATAGTATAAATATGTATTATTAATTGTACGTAGGACTGATAATTAATTTAGAGATATTTGTATTATAGTGAATAAATTAATATAGCGAATTTGTTATTATATAGACTAGCTACTCGCCCCGGCTTCGCACGGGTTTACATGTATTATATATGTATATAAACCGTCCTCTTGAATCACTATCTATTAAAAAAAATCGCTTCTAAATAAATTCTGTAGTTTTAAAGATTTAAACATACATAGAGACGGACAGACAGCGACAGCTTTGTTTTATACTATGTAATGAAGATAGATTTAGCCATAATGTAGATTTTTGCTGTGGTTGCGTCGTTATTAAATAAGTAAAAATATTTTCAGTGACATCGTTGGAGGGTCCGGTTTTAAATATAAGTCGAGTGAATAGGCAGCATGCAGGCGCATATTTGTGTATTGCTTCAAATGGAGTGCCGCCAACAGTAAGCAAGAGAATAATACTCACAGTTCAGTGTAAGTTTATTCTTATCTCTATCTTTTGTATTGTGGTATCAGAAAATAGTAAATTCGAGATATAATAAATTTTAAAATACTGTATTTATTGCACTGTAGAAATACAATAAGGTGACATTTTTAGACGCATCAATCTACAAAACATTGTTTATATTATGTTCTTTATAAACAAGAACAGGAACAGGTATAGCCGAGAACTTCATTGAGTGGAGTATAAAATATACGTAACCATTCAGTAATTATTAGTGTTTAATAAAGTTAATTTTAGGTATAAATTTATATTTTAACAGTTCCACCTGTGATTACTATAAGAAACCAATTGGTTGGTGCCGCGCTGGGAACAGATTTAGTTTTAGAATGTGAAACAGAAGCATATCCGAAACCAGTGAGTTATTGGAGTAGAGAAAACGGGGAAATCGTTCCTGTTGGTAAGTGAAAATAGAAAATATCCTGTGTTATCTATATAACTAAGATGTATGTATAGTAGTAGTTGATAACATTGTAAACAAAAAGGTTATCTTGTATTGAAGCTCGAAAAGCCTTATGATCTTTAAAAAGTAAAAAATAATTAACATCCACTTAATTCCCCTTTCATTAATTCCTTATTTTTAGAAATATATTTTAAACATAACATAAGTTTCTATCCAGATCAATTGTATTAGTGGATAGGTAAGCAATACCACAAGTATTGTTATTTTTGTGGTAGGAAGACCTCCTTGTTAACAAGCTTTTAGACAATTCTTTAAAAGAAATTGGCATGATTCGGAGGCAATATTATTATACAATATATATTATTTTATATTTCGTAATTCGAGATATAGGTAAACCAAAACCTATTTTCATAACCTTTGGTGTAGTTTAGTCTGTACAGGAAAAAAATAAGTTTACAAATATGCATATCCTCCTTAATAAATTAGTATAGCTCGAGTATTAGAATTCGTAAATTGTGTTTAAGTAAAACAGCCATTTAGTTGCTGAAATGGGCAGTTAAAATCGTGAGAGGCGTATACTATATCCATGTTGTAATTAGGGCCTTACGGTAAATAATGTGTTTTTCTTATTATACGTTTTTTTATATTTCTACAAATGTGTTTGTTTCTTTATTGTAAACAATAAGTTATATGTATATAGACATTTATGTCTTAAAACAAAATGGATTCACAGTAGCAGACGATTTTATGTTTAGAATAGTTTTGAAAATAGACTGAATATTATACTCATGTATTGTTTTTTTGACAGGAGGTGGTTTAGAGCCACAAAAGATAGACGGATCATACCGTTCAGTGTTGCGTTTGGCAATCAGAAGGATCACTACTTCGGATTACGGCGCATACAAATGTGTCTCTAAAAATTCGTTGGGAGACACGGAGGGTACCATTAAATTATATCGTAAGTTAATACATTATATTTCTTTATAACAAAATTACTATTATAAACTAAAATAAGAAAATACCTCTTTTATAATGTCATTTAATATGCAAAAATAAAAATATTGAGAGTTTAATTATATGCTAATAATACGGTTAAAAAAGAGATGTTGACTAATAAATACGACAAAATCTGATGCAAAGTAAATTAAATCGGTTTACTATAAAATAAATGTACTGTACTCTATAGTTAATATTGTTTACTAGTAATTAGTCTCGAACTTTGTCTATTGTCTTGTTGGTTAAAGTTTGTACTTGGTATAGGAGTTTGTTTTAATTTGCTTTAATATAATGATAACTTATAGTTGTATCGTTATAAATATTGTTTTTTAACTACGCAGCAATGCCTTCTCCGGCTGTGGAAAATAAAAACGGTAAGTTATTATATGATGTCCTGTTTACTCATAAAGATATATTTGAAATAATTAAAATTAATATATTTTTAGCAGTTGTACAGAGGATGAACATAATGGCTGACAAATCATCTGAAAGCACTCCATTTGGTACGCAGGGTATGTTTTATAATATCTTAAATACTATGAGATTTACTGGTGTTTAATTTAGATTTCGAAAACTTTAAACTTTTGTTATTCTTGTACATGAAAACAGACATACAAGAAAGTTCAATATTATAAAAATACAAATTGACAAAAAAGAAAAAGAATAATATTAAATTAAGATATATAATTATACGATTCACAAAAACATGCTACTCTGTTACTGAATATTAGAATGTTATGTGAGTGGAGTTTCATGTACGAGTTCGATATACGCGTATACCTACTGTTTGATAATTTGTATAAACAAACCCATTAACTTCTTAAAAAACTGTAATTATCTATATTATTATTGTCTAGAGGTATACTTTAAAGTTATTTAGTATTTCAAACAATGGGTATACGAATATGCGATTCATATTTTATATTATTATATGTATTGTAGCATGGAATATATACTTAATTACTCTTTACACTATAACTTTTAAAAATATAATACCGTCATCTGTATTAACAGCTAAAAAAATAAACCCTCTAGATATTCAAAATAAATAATATTCGTTGAGTATTTAAACAATACATTTCAGCTATGTAGAACTATTCCTATAATTGCAGCGAATTGTAAAGAATATTTATTCTACAGATTGTTAATATAATGAGACACTTATGATACGTCTTATAACAATACTAAGTACGTATATAAAGTCACCGCTACTATTATGATAGTTATATGGAAAACAGTAGAACGCCAAATGCTCCGATTATAATTGACCTCTTTCACCCTTCGACATTCATCAATCTATTCAACAAGATTGTTAGTTACGGGTTACTTTTGACTTGGGTGTTTTTCATTCTGTTCGTTTGCGCCCCTCATGTGCGGACATCACCATTTCTTATCTACTCATTCTCTCTCGCTTAATTATATTTCATTCTTTATTTTTTCCCTAAATAATACTAGTATAACATTGTAATCAATTTTCGCCCTTATCTACATTATTTCTTAATCTATATTTTTATTTTTACTTTCTTATTATTTTAAACTGATTTCATTATTAACTTATATTGTGTTAAATATTCCTTTTATAATGTATAGAAAACTCTCATAATTTGGGAAAAAATAACTCGTGCATATAGTCTTCAACCACAGAGATAGTAGCATACATATGAAAAGTGTTTCGTAGGTATACTAAGTATTCTACCATTTGGTAGAATACTTAGTAAATATATGTACATATTTATGTAAATATATGTACATATTTAATTATATTTGTATTTAATATATCACAATTTCTTAAATAATAAAAATCTAACATGTACAGTAAACATTTAAGCACCTATTTTAGAATGTTCTATATTGCGGTCATAAGATCAATAAGTTACGCCTGAAGTTTATGGGAAAATGCTTTCTCTTGAAAAGTTCTTATAGTTGACCGAATAACTGATAAGTTGATTTTTTATAAATGGTACCCATATTTATATTATACATAGAATATATTACATCAGCATATATTTTTATATAAATATGATAATTATTTAAAAATAAAAGTATTCACTAAAACATGTTTGATAATAATAAAGTTAAATTTATAAGAAATGTCTTCCAGTCAACTATAAATAGAGATACTTTACTCGAGATAATTAATATTAAATAATAAAAAACAAGAGTTTTGCCTTGGTTATTTTTATATGTAGGCTAATTATAAAAATGTTTTTAGATTTCAGGCTACAAGATTACAATGGAGCCGTTACGAGGGATCAGCTCTGTTACGGTTTTTTATTCTCATTAGTCATATTAATCAAGATAACAACATCATCAATTTAGGGCTGTTCTCTTTGAATAACTTATAAAGTAAATTAATTTTACCTTCCCGTACAACCGCCTAGATGAAAATATTGCTTTGATGTTCATCTCTCTGAAACAAATGATAAATGCCGCTTTTCAGTTGTTTATTGTGTTATAACTTTCCAATCAACGTCAGTACTAAGCAATTTCCAAATTATTAATTATATAGTAATGATTGTAGGAAGCGTTGGAATATTTGAGTCACATATCGTGACAGATTAAATAATATATTTTACCGATAACAATGTCGTTCCTATAAACCATGGCCAAATATCGAGTTCCTTTCTACTTCTTACATAATACTATTTGATTACTAAAATATTACTCATAGAATAAAATTAAAATAATTTATTCATTCATATTTAAACGAATTGTTTTCAGTTGAACATAGAAAATAGACTTAAAATAAACTATAATGTAATAAACAATAGAATTAGTGAGAAATTAAAATTGTCACATAATTTTGAATAACAAACGCTTTGAACTGTACGTATATTGATATTACAAAAGGAATTTTGAATATTGGACTTCATTTATTTTGATGTCAGATGTTAAGTAATCACTGCTAAACTTATCCAATTATTTATAAACATATGTTTTACTACCATTCAATATAATGTGATTGACACATTATTTAAATTATTATTAATAGCATTTCTTTTTCGTCTTGTACACATTAGCTTACCACCGTCGTTCCTACTTGAAGGTATTGTCTAAGTTTCAGAGCCCTTTCTCTTATTCTGTTGTTTGAAATTTGCCTCAATGTGGTTATGATACAGTTAACAATTATACGCAAAAATTAATTATCTTACATCAATTATTTATACAAGGAAAGTCAAAATCAAGTATATGTATGTAACAAAAAAGGAATGTTAGATATTCAAAGTCTGTTTTTGTTTCGAATTTTCTTAATGTGAGAGTTATTCGTATATAGGTAGTCCAACGCTTCCAAATTATATATATTATGTAAGTGTACGTTTAAACAAAATATTGAACATTTAAAATTTGACCAAAAATACAAAATTAAACAAGATTTGTTAATTTTGACATTGTGGTATCAGTTTTGTAGGTGAAAGTACTTTCAAAGTTAGATCTCAGAAGTTTTGCTTGCTTACCTTTATGCGTCTGCGTACCCAGTTGATAAATATTAATAAGAACAGAAAGTTATGTTGTGGTTGACAGATAATGAATTAATTAGAGTAGCTTATGGTAGATTTATATCCGTATGTAAATACATTCTTTTTTAGGCTATTTCTTTTAGGTACCGTATAGTTTTACAATCGACTGAAATTGGAAAAATTTAGAAATACCAAATACTTAGTTTAATTTCTAATGTACTAGAACACTAGTAATAAATATACCACATTTTATATAATATTTCAAATGTTTATAAATACTTATTTTGTAGATTTTATTTTATTGAAACATGTGTTAATACAACAATATGTCTTTATATAACAATTTACAGATATCTGAAATCGCATATATGTATATTATTACAAGGACAATTAGGTACATGTATTCAGTAACACATATTATTAGGGATTACATGATAGAGTACTAATTAATAATTTATAAAAAAATTGATTAGAGTAGTTAATAAAAATCTATATACATTACAAATTAAGAAAGGAATTAAAAAAATTATAGGTTTGTACTGAGATTAGGCAATTATTAGCAAAAATATACAATTAATTTCGAGTATAAAAACAATATTTATGTAATATAATTTATAACCCAAATTGGAGGTTTGTAATTTTACCTAAAGCGACATATCTACTTTATATCATTCCAGATTCCAGATTAAGAAAAAAATTGTAGATACCTATAATTATACGACTAAGTTAGAATATTGGAAGTATTAATAAATATAGACTGAGTTGAATGAATATTAGGCTTGTAAATATTATAATGCTGTGTAATGTGTAACTAAATTATTTTGTGCTCCTAAAAAATGTGAGATATGATTAAACCTGTTCGAGGCAGTCAATTACCAAGCGCATGACGAGTGAATAACACGATTATAAGCTTATATCGCTTTTGTATTTATTAAATTATTTCGTTTAGCAAAACAAATATCTATAGGTATGTTAAAACAAAAAAACGAAACGACGGGGCAAAACGGCACGGAATAACGTTCACACGTAAACGGCCATCCAGGGTAATTAAAATTTATATTTGTTTCCTCCCTTTTCTAATAAATTTAGGACATTTTTTCTTATGTAAATAACAAGTAGATCATTTTGATATTTTGCATGTTCAACAGTATCGTAGCATAAATGAAGTTCATTATTTATTAGCGAAGGGGATGGTATACCCAATTGTGACATGTTTCTATTGGTCTGGTAAAACTAATTCAACTTCGTCTGCCAGAATTCTTAATCAAAACAACGAGTCTTGACATTCGTTTGTAGAACTTAAATAACTTTACTTCGACAGAAAGAAAAATACAATATCTAAGTACGCGAATGTCTTAGTGTCAAATATTCAGTTGTACATGCGGACCACAATGGCTTGTAACAATTAAATTGATATAATTTGACATGGCGTTTTTATTAACTTGAATACCTATCCATATAGTTTAGTACAGTTTTGTGTTATAATTTATTTATTAAAACTAAAGCACAAATACACAAATAAGCACGTGGCGGACTCAAGACCTGGAGGTATAATCATAGTATGTATTTTTATACTTTAGATATACAAAAATAATAACAAACTATAGGATTAATGAAAAGTATTTAAAAATTTATATAATGTTTCGATAAACACATATATATATATGTAGTGTTTCGATATTAGATCTCCCTTGGGAAAAGTTGTTTAATTGTATTGATAACGAGTAACAGGAATCTCGAGATTAGTGTTTTGGTTCTAGAGCTTTTGTAAAAAAAAGCAGTATTTTTTTATTTAACAATCCAGTATTTACCTAGTTCAGTAAAGTTTTTATTACAGTTTTATTACTAAAAACAAGTATATCTATTTATAGTTCAAGCAAGTTCTTCTAAACTAAATAAATAGACAACTACAACAACTAGTATTTGTAACATTTAGTTAAACTTAACTTAGTCTTGATGTTATTTCTCTATAGGTAGTTAAAAAACTTTATTTCACCAATTTATGCAACTTACTTTTTTGTCCTACAAAACTCCTGTTGTAGTTTGTGTGTAGGCACGTAGTTAGCTTTTACTCGTAGTTACGAACTATGTTATTAAATAAAACTAAAATGCGATGTTCCGTATTTACAATATTTGTATTAAAAATAAAACAATTAAAAAGCATTTATCATTTTATGTTTGTTAAGACTTGTTTTTAATAAATACTTTTAAGCCTTTTTTTGATATTTCATGCTATTTTAAAACTACATATAACGATTATACTAAAGATTACAAATGTTTGTCCTATGCGAGGAATCGAACAAACGACCATCGGAATTAAGGCGGTGTGCTAAACTGCTAGACCACTAAAGCGTCAAAACTATCATAAATCAAATAATAATATTACAAAACTAAGTACTATTTTGGCGATGTTATCATCGTAAAGTATCTAGTGCGGCAAAGGAACCTTTATATTGAGTAAACTCATCGCACTGATACGATAAGTTCGACCCAAAAGCTGTTTAGGTATGTAATATATATATATATTTAATACTATTAAAACTTAACTAATTACTTTACTCGATTCAAGGATTAGGTATATATTATTCGGTGAAGAAAATTACATTCTCTAATCTACTCGGCAATCACTGTAAAAAATTTAAGTTAATTTTTTTGTATTCTGAGTAAAAAGAATTAAGAGATGGTAAATACTCGGAGATTAATTATTTTAATTACTTCCAAAACCTGCGGTTTTCAAATTAGATAAGAATTACCATAGGAATAAGTAAATAGGTGTTGTAGTGAAGTACTACGAGTGCTTAAATATTAGTTTAATATTCAGGTAATCAGGTAGAGACGATGGTTGTAATTAGCCGTCGAAGTTTCACATTTCAAAGGAGAGATCAAGACAATCACAATTACTTAGACATCGCGAACAGAGAACAATCGACATAGTGGAAAGGTAAGGTAATACGTACGTTAATTACTAATTACGTGATAATACTATCTATATATCACCGTAGAAGGCGTCCCTATATACATTTAATATGTTATGTACATAATGTACTGTTGGAAATTATTGGCAGAGGAGATACATATATAGAAACAGATTATCAATTCTATTGAAGTTTAATTGCTACAAAATCGCTAAAATTAATTTAGTTTTTTAGTTTCAGTTCAGTAAAGTATGCATAAAAATTATCGCCGATTGAATGATGAAAATTGAGTCTAAATTCCAAAACCAAATTCTTCAGATGATGGTCATCTAAATAATTTGGATGAAGATGCATATTTTTAGAGAAGTGTAGATATTAGAGCATAGAATTAAGATTGTATGTACACAGTATTTCATTTGACATATTTAGTAAATAATATTCCAGTAAATTAGTAGTATAATATCAATGTATAATCAATGAGAGTAGCTAAACCATTTCTATTAACAGAATAATGAGAATTCGGTTTCATTATTATTATTATCTGTTTCTCTATTTATTTTTATTTCTCTAATTATATTAAAGACGAATGCGCCTTAGTGTAAAAGAACTAGAATTCTATGCATACAATAGGTGTCGTCTACAAATCTAGTTAAAATATATATTTGTGTCTGAGACATTGGATAGGCAGGCAGTCTGGTATTAAATTTTAGGTTTACGGAGTTATTATAATATAAACCATACAAATATCAAATGCCTCAAAGCCTGTCGATCTCTATTAATATATATAACTCTATAAGTATATTGTGTAATTAGTTAGTAGGTATTAATATTAATTCAATACCAGTATCTCGTTAGGTAATATTGGCATTTCGTGTTAGTTGAAGCTTATGGAGACAAGATTTACGGCCAATTTAACAACGTCATGCAGACAAAGTCGCGGGCATCGACAGCGTATGTAGAAATAACTGTTTAAGTTAAAAGTTACAACCAAACCGAAAGTCCAAAGTGATAGTATTCATGAGAGTAATCAACTTTCCCAAAGAATAAAATTGGAAAGGGATATTAATTTTTGAAACCTTCATAAAAACTGTTAGGGTCACGTGATTAATTACGTATGAAAAATTAAACAAATATTTTTACATTTCCACTTTGTTTCTTGGTGAAAATTGTTTAATTGTATGAGGACTTCCGGCTTTATCCCTTTTAAGAATAATCATACGTTTTTCTGCTAGACAGTCCAGAATAATATTAAGGTACCTTAAACGCAAATGTTTAATTTCATTTTATGCAGATCTAGGGGAAGAAGGTGTTAGTAATGGAGATTCTGATCTGATCCTGATTGCTAGCAATATGCCGTATCAAGTTGACCTTGGTATAAATATTTAATGGTTGGTTTCTGATTAATTCTTCCCCATAGGCAAACTGATCTGACTTCATGACACTTATCCTATTAACCTCCTTTAGTACCCTGCACACGTACACCGTTAGCGCAAACAGTATCACATCCATTATCATCCATTAAAAAAACATGTTTTATGGTTGGAAATAAAGGTCGCGTAAGATCTTATTAGCAAATCTCTGATCTGATCGGATCTTACGGGAATATCTATTTATACAACTCGAAACTTTTATATAATTTTAATAAATAATTGTAGACATTCTTTTTATGTACTTAATAATTAGAGAAGATAAAGAAAATCTACAGTACTTTAGGCTAGGATTACCTAGGCTGTACGGGGTGTAATTCTGAAAATTCGTGTTCGTGTGGCAAAGTGCCCAGGGAGTGGTTTGCTGGCTGCATTCCTTTGTTCAATAACAGTTACATTTTAGTTAAAAGTAAAGAAACAAACTACAAGAAAAAATAAAATATTCGAAAGACAGAATTTTGGAATCGAGTTCAAATTATTAACATTGGTGTAGAGAATATTGTGTAAAATAATATTGTGTTTTAATAATATAAATTTAGTCAAACAAAATAAAATTGTCGAAATTGTTATTACAATTACATTTATTTTTACAACAAATAGGAATATTATATGTAATTTGAATATATAGTGGGAATGTGTGTGTTTGTGTATGTATGTAGGTAGATTGTTGATATAGTAAATATTTTTTATACCTTAGAAATAATATAAATCTATAATATATACATATAAAATATAAATACCTGTACTCTTTTAGCTGAACATAATGTTTTAAAACGGTAGTTTGAAATAGATATACAAGAGTTGTCGCAATAAAGCACATATAAAACACAACAACTTTAAATAACAATTTAAAAAGAGAAAAAGCCGGACGTCAGTAAAAACTACTGTAGTACTTACAAGTATATAAACTTTATATAGAAATTCTCCTTGTGTCTTGTTTAATGTCCTAACAGTCCTTACATTAATTCCACGATATGCAATCTGATATATCGCTCCATTTCTAAGGAAAGCAGCGACCCACATATATGAAAATTCTGTGTTTCGTTTATTTATGAATATTTAGACATGTATGTTGTATCTGATGCATCAATATTGCTTTTGCATTTGCATGATACAACCAAAGATTAAAACTAAAACGGAACGTATAGGTATGAGTTACACAAACACTACTTTTTATTAGTCCTTATATAGTTGTGCAAGAGTTAAACATATTTTTTCTGCTAACATAATAAGAACAACCAAATATAACTCAAGTGTGGATTTATAGAAACAAACATTTTCTCAGTTTTTGTCACAAATGTTAGTTTTGAGAAGTCAATTACAATAGTCATGAATATAGAAATGGGTTAACATACAAGTAGGAGTATAATATTCGGTGTTTAAGAATTTAAAGAGTCTTATTTAGAAACAACCATCAAAGACACTTGATTTAAAAGAAATAAGTAAAAGTGTATCGGACAGCAAGTGAACTAGAATGTGACCAAATGTGGTTTTGATGTTAGTAAGACCCGCGGGTAACATCATTCACTTAGTTGCGTTAAGTTTGCTAACTTGAACAACTTACTTCTTCCCTAGGGTTGACGGGACCAATGAATAAATTCACATTGATTATTATACGGTGGTAGGGAAGACTGCACCTAAATTAGATGTATGACAGTTTAGATGTAATTGATCATTTATGAAGTTTTGAATCCACTTAATTTAGGAGTTGAAGCAAGATGATGAATTTGCTGTGGTGACTCGTAAAACGTTTGACTTTACTGTACGAGTTTACAATACCGAATAGTTTGCGGTTAGGTATTAACATAAATGAACAAGACTCTTTTATATGTATGATATCGATTTACACACGTTTTTATTATCTAACTGAATTGGCATAGAAGATGACAGCCCACCTGATGCTATATGTATTTACAATGTAGCGGATGCTTGCAGACTAACTGGACAAAGTGAAGTCCCGGGCTTACAGAAAAAGGCACTGGACATTAGAAACAGGTTTGGGGTTGAGATCGTCGCTAACAATTAGAATGATCAGTAAAGCTTAAAAAAAGGGGCTTTGCTGCCAGATGTCATTTTCTATGTACATAGGAGACTGCTTGAGTGATCTGGTAGTCTTGTATTATAGTGTGCCATTTTGATATAGCTATTTCCGCCTTGTGAAATTGTATTAGTAGTGTCAATTTTAAAGCAGTGTTATACTCAAATCTGTATGTTCAACGTATAGTTTCGTAGAGGTGCTTACCGCTAAAAATTAAGAACTTCTTGGACCTAAAGTACAATGTTTTTTACTATAAATTTACTATAAGTAACAATAGTACATACATTAAAAACGATAATGGATCATTTTAGAATTTTAAAGACTAATGTATAAATTTGTGACTGTATGTAGGTTGCCCTTTTATTTTACGAGTCGTATCTGATGAAAATTACAGATAAACTGAAGTCTATGAATGAAAATGAGGCATGTACTGTCAACAAGAGTAACACATAGACAGAAGAGCATATAGCGGTGTTTATTGTTTTCAACATAACATAAGGTAACTTTACACGAGGTATACGAAAGAGTAAAGAATTGAGATGTTATTGTGTGGTACCATGTGAGTACTTCGGTTAATCCTGTTGGGATAACATTTAGCTCATTAAACCAAACCCAGGATTATCAACTTGGAATTGCTCGACTGAGCAATATGAATATTATGGGGTAAAAGGCAATGAAAACTCCGTTTAACCCTCCTGTATTTCACTTCTCATAAAAACTTGGGGTTTCGTGAAATATATTGGTAAAAAAAGGTCTATACGGTCATCATTAAAGTTAAATGGCGCTGCTTTATATTGCTGTTGAAATGTAAAGAGTGGAAATTATTTAAGTATTATCATTAGATGAAATCAATTGCTATTAATATTGTGAGTAGATACTTTCACATTATTTGTAACTATTGCGCAATTATAATTATAATAACAATAAAAATCCTATCTATAATGGTACATAGTTCTAATTTATTCCGCAGATACTAACGGAACATAATAAAATCGTTAAATTGTTCACGAGGGTAAAATGAGAGAAGTTCCAACATTACTGTAATTTATTTGACCTAAGATAAATTCTAAGATGTAAATCTTATGACACTTGCTATGATACACTTTGCCGTTGAGTTTTGATAAAATATTAACTATATATTAAATAAATAAAAGGTTTGTTAATGCCGTACTATTATTAATGTGGATATATAAACTTTGTATGTCAATTTATATTTCTGACTGACACCCCGGTGAGGGAAATAGGGGTTTAAAAAATAATTCGTGGATCGCCGCCTGCTAGTGGGAGTCAAATATACGTAGTGAAATGTGAGCATGTCAAGTGTTGCGTTCATCACAACATCGACAGTTGACAATGCTCTGACTACCCCATCTGAGATAACAGTCATGACGATATGTTGTTTTTTTTTCTATATACGCTAATTATAAGATTAATATTATTGACAAATTATGTATGAATAATAAGCGAGTGTAGGTAAAAAAATATTGCTGTAATCAAGTAATACGGATCGGAGCTTATAATATGGTGTTCAATGAACATTCAATGGCTCGATACGATCACGAGTCACCACAGTATGTCGAATATGTAAACAAAATTAAATAAGATTAGGGACTGCAAAATGGTGTTATAAAAAAAATCTTTTAATCTGCTACGATAGAGGAAAATTGTGTAGCGACCAAAGACAAAAGCCGTGTGACTGATTCTCTATAAGGCACACGAGTAGTTACGATATGAAGTGCATTTTGAGGGTGCAACTTGTTTGAGATGGATCACTGGCGGTTTAAGAGATCTTTAGTATTTCGAAAAACCAGGGTAGAATTATCTTTTTATACCGTCATGGTTTAAAAGGCATGTAAGTCGAAGTTCTTAAATTTATGAATGTTGAATTAAAAATAACTGATCTCAAAAATGTTGATTTCATTTCTTCTATGTATTTTAAAATATTGTAATAAATTGTCAATCTGTAACAATAGTATTGGTACACATTCATATACCATGATCTATTTAGAATTTTCTAGTTTTAAATTATATTCAACTTTTTTTGAGTTAACACATAATATATAAAATTTAAAATATATATTTGTGGCTTGGAGAAAAAATACGCAATAAAAAGTGAATAATAGAAGGTACTTAACCGTAGAGTCGCTTGTCAGTAATGACACCAGAAATTTGAATCGGTCATTAATTTACCAATAAACAGAAGTTGTGTTCAAGTAAATCGTGCCAAGTGTATCATTTATGTCGACCGAAAGCGAACAATAGGCGGTAATCAATAAGTGCCGGCGGGCGGACCATTGTGTCCCTAATGTGTGGGAATTAGCTATTTGCCCCGTGACGAAGACAAATTATATCCTTGCTTCGATTAATTACGCTGCTTAACTGCGTTGTCGATATATAAACACCCAGTACGTGCACGGTGACCATTCAATGCGTCGTTACTTCAGTTGCAGGATACTGTGGTTTGCAGACATAATATATGAGCGTGCCGATATTTTTGCTCTAGTGAACTGTTTACATTTACTCATAAAGCTTGGATCCAAACTTCGTAAGTGTTTGAATGAAAAAAAATTGAAAAATAATAATCTCATAATTTTCCCATAAGATAAACGGTAAGGGTTTCTGTAATAAGAGGGTATTTCATTTCATATTTCTAAACCGCATCCGTGAAGCCTTTATGTTACTTAGTATCTATAATAATAATAATAATAATCTCAGGACAATTTACACAGCGCCATCTAGACCCAAGTTAAGCTAGCTAAAGCTTGTGTTATGGGTACTAGACAACTGATACAAATTTATTTATTTATTTTAATTTTAATTCGGATTACATCCATATTGTGTTAGTAAAAAACTTATAAAACTATGTTAGTAACTTATAATATACAGATACGTAATACATAGATTTTATTTTCGTATATACATACATATTATACATAGAAAACACCCAGACCGATACAAACAATCATATTCATGAATACAAATGTTTGTGCCGTGCGAGGAATCGAACCCACGACCATCGGACGTAAAGCGGTGTGCTAGACCGCTAGACCACCGAGGTCGTCTAAGTTCTGAAGATAAGCTCTAAAAATAAGCTCTAAATCTGAAGTTAAAGTAAGTCAACCAGATGTTACAAACATCTTATTATATCTCATTCAATAACATTTCTAATAATTTTATATAATTATAATATTTTTAGAAAGTAATAACTTGAGCAAAATGTTTTGTCATTTTATATGATATACGTAAAATAAATGATATGAATGCCTACATTTTCCTCAGATTCAATTAAAAAAAAAACGTTTTAGTGATTTTGTACTATTACAATAATGAAGTATATTTGTTTGTATTGCATTTAGTGCAATTTGTATGTACATTTGTGTTGTTTACTTAATTAGTCAATAACTGGTGTACAATAAAATATATAATACATATAAAATGTGTTCTGTTGTGTCCTAATCATATCTTATTAAGTTTATTATTCAAACTGGATAAGATTTCCGTCAGTATCTACTATTCGTATCATTTATAACATACATTATCTACACAAAAAATACTTCTGTATCGTAACGGGAAACATTAATTATCATCTGTAATAACTCGTCAGATTATGATTAGAAAATACAAATGTAAAATATTATTTTTATTTATTTGAAACAACTATAGTTTTTTTTAAATAGAAATATACTCATATATGTAACTTAGAAATTTATACTACAGGTATGTATTTTTGTTTCATAGGTATGTGATCTTTACAAATACGGATTCTAGAGTCAGTGCTAGAGCTGAGGATGGTAATATTAAGAGATACACACACATACGATATAAAAATAAATGTTTATAAATATATTCAAATCAGAATGAAAATAAAAAGCATCCAAATAAAAGGTAACCTAATAAAAGTGTAACAAAACCATGATAACGAAATATAATTATATAAATATTCAAAATCTTTAGTACCAGTCAGCGGCCCGAGGCCGAGAAGTCCTCGGCAATATTAATGATATTAATACTTTAGTAGTAAGTAAAAATAAACCTGTGACTATAAAGTTTCAAACGTTTATTACAATTTAATGTCTTAGTCAAAAGAAAAACGCTAATGAAAGTAACTTTGAGATGTACCATGAACGTAATTTTACTAAAATGGGTAAAAAGTAGAGCATCAAGTAAGGAGAAGAAGAGAAAAAAAAGATTTCGAGATATTTATTATGTTAGTGCAAAGTAGCCAAAGTGGCTCGTACTTTGTACTAATATAATAAATATCTCTACCGAACCTTACCAACCAAAACTAAGTTGGAATGAAATAATATATATTATATATAATAAATAATAAACCTTGAAGACTTTGTAATATAATGTAAGTTGAAGTCTATTTATATTCATTTCTGGGCTTGAGCATCAGCGGAATTTTGTGGGTGCTTTGAAGGAAGCTGGCGTGATGATATGGTGATATTTTAAATAAAATCCAAAATTTGTTCACAGCACTGTATTGTCTCCGATGTAGCGGCGAGAAGAAGGAAAATGTTGCCATATCACATAAAATATAAATTTTATTTTAGTGTTGCAATATAAAAGGTTGCAAAAGGGCTGTTGTACATGTAGAGCCGAGAGTACTAAAACAACACACGACAATAAACAGTCAACAGGAGACAGTCAAGCTCCTCCTAGAAGCGCAGAAGCCTTCTGGTGTCTTCTCAGGTTAGACGGAGCGACTTCACCGTTACCAGGATTTGTGTAGGTTGTGTTGTCTATGCACTCCAGGATTATATGAGCGCCCATTTCTTCGGTTACAAAGCGGTCCCGAGAAAGAGGAATCTGTAGCACCTATTGTGTACAAGTGTTTGTTTAATGGTTTTCCTATTAAGGTTTAGTTGACGTTTTGTTAGTTTTTGGTTTACTAATTGCCACTTTTGACTCGGTTTGCGTCTATCTCTGGAATATTTTGAATTTTAGTGAATCATTGGCGAATCCATGTTCAAAATTAATGGCATAAGCGGGAGGTGGTCTGTTGCCATAATATTAGATACTTTATTTGCTAGTTCATCTGCGACATTGTTACTATATAATGCATGGTGTCCTTTATCACTTTTATCATTGGATAATTATTCGATTGTGCAATAATATTTTATCTATGGCATAGTGGCACGTTAGTAACATGTAGTATATATTTTCTTTAAAATAATTCATGAATATACGAAAAAAAATGTAAATTGAGAAAATATGGTATCTAGAAATAAATTTTGATTGATAGAAATACAGTTATCTTTATTGTTTTGGACCTATTTTTAAGTCAACTTAATCATTTATAGTTGTATAATCCTTTATAATATGCTATCTCGGGACAATTCACACATTCACTCGGAACATTCAGCGCCTCACCTCACGATCTGGTCTGAAGCTAAGTATAAACTGTCGTACAGGTTGTCTAAAACTCATATGACATTTATGTTTGTGCCGTGAGATGAATCGAACCCGAAACCATCGGAATTACGGTAGTGAATGAAACCACAAGACTGCTAAGGTCTTGAAATATGAAATATAAACATATAGACTAATTAGTTGCTTTTTCGGAATTGTATCGTTCAAACTAAGAACATCCATGCTCACTACCTTTTTATATCATTTGTATATTGTATACAATTTATATATTCTACGGTACAGAATCTGTAGAAGGGAATATAAAATCGAACATCGTAACCAAATGAAAGTGAGATATCATAAATTTATGTAGAATACTGTATGTATTTTATTTTTATTAAAATATGCATATCGAAGGTAGATACTCCACATTAACATACGGAAGTGAATGTGACAACGTCACATTCCAACATTTCATATATGGGAACGTCGCTCAAATTAGCTGCTTGCTTTCCATAATATATTCGCTACTGAGAGTACCATTTGTGATTTGGTAAATTGCAAAATATTGTACTTATATTTAAAATATAACGATTGTAATTTGAATGTGAAGTTAAAAGGTACTCTCTCAGAGAGATTGATAGGTTTGGTGATATACCTGGCCTAATTTATTTCCTGTGATTTCGATACCGTAAATATGTTTAGATAATTTAACATTAAGTTGAAAAAAATAGTGAGACACATAAATGTTGCTTTTATTATTTTTTGTAGGTATTAAATAATATAATCCGTTGACTCTTATATTATCAAATTGAAGATGTATGAATAACAGCAGCCATTCATGTTTGACTTCTGAGAGACCGTTAAGAAAGTAGTTAATATAGCAAGATATAATATTTTATTCACTTGTTAGTAGTTTGTACAACCAAAAAGTTGCACTGTTAATATTCAAGTTCTGAGTTAGGAAATAGTTCATCCTTGATTTGCAAAATTTTTCAGTATTCCAAATATATGAACTGGTTATTAAATGAAATTCGAATCGAAACGAATAACTGTACGTGTTATCAGTTCCACAAATGGCTAATGAAAAGAATAAAAATAACATTTTTAAAAAACTTCGATGAATAAAAGCATAGATGAAAAAAATAAATAAAAACAACTTAAATGTAACAAAATTTGGTAAAATATTAATAAAAATTATATAATTTCTGTTTATTATTTCTCGATATGAAATGTGACAGAAGTTTCCATGAAATATTGATGTGGTAAGTTTATACAGTTTCAAAGAAATAAGAAAGGTCAAAATATAACACATTGGGTAAATGTTTGACAAAGATCAAAGAATCAAGTGTTACGATCTGATATCGATGTTAATAAGTCAATAAAACGTCGCCGGACTGGAAGCAATCTCTTTTTATGAGTCCCGAGACGATAACTGCTACTATTCAGCCTTTGAAAAGTACCTATAAAGTACTAATAGATGTTGATCATATACACAGTTGTCTAATATGTGAATATGATCTGTGTCTTTGATTTTCCTTATAGATTTACAAAATATGACAAGATAAATTGTAGTGCATGTTAGTAATAAATTATCATACGATAGATGTATGTAGATCAGAAGTGATATTATTAACCGTCAACGCAAATAGAGGAATATTATAAGTTTTACGGATCAGTGTACCGTTGTGTTTGTCTGTTTGCATCATAGTACGTAAATAAATGGACCCTAAATAAATTTTGAAGCGAGATATAATCCTATATTAAAGGTTTTTTTATTCGGGTTACTTAAAATACTATAATATTTTATAATTAGTATATATTAGTCCTAAATATGCTACTTTCTAAATCTAAGTTGTAGACTAATTTACTTCTAATCATTAGCTACTATTTGAGTTAACCCTGTGTATACCCTTGCTAATTGTGAACATGACCTTTTCTATTATTTAGACTACCTAGAAAATCCTCTGTATTTTAGTGGTTATAAATATTTATTCTCAAATGACTATATTTGAGATGATTTTGAAAGTATATACACAGGATCCGAAAAATAAATTATTTTGTATGTGTATTTCATAAAGTTTTTACGTTTTAAGGAATACTAGCAGTTACCCGCGTCTTGGTCTGATTTTATATGATAAATGAGAGCCTATATCCGTCTTCGTGATACAATCAAATTTTATAATGATCCGTTCAGTTCAGAAAGTAACAGAAAGACCGACAGATAGAGACTTTATATAATATTAGTATATAATTATGAATGAATATAAAGAAAATTCGTACCATAGCCTTACAATTAATAGGTATAACCTCTAATCAAAGATTACTTCATCTGAATTTTGATTTATAGCTTTAACATTTAACAAGACAAAGTTCAGGGATAGGTATCTGCCAAACGACAAACAAACGGAAACAATAACAAAAAGTTTCCAGCGAATTCGGCCTTTCAATGTACGTTTGCTCGTCCTGATACCATTCCATTAATTTGAGCTCTTTATATTTTATTCAAGTACCTACCTACTTATTTTTCTTAAATGTCAAACAATAAAATTATTGAAATAAACATCATATTTCAAAGATATTATTACTGGACTTATTAATAATAGACACATTACGCACTTTTAAGCACGGAATTATAAAAATAATACAATGTATGAAACCGTTGGTACAAGTATAATAAGAAAGCATAAATACACTGAGATTTGTTGCTAGCAAATTTCAGTATTGTTATTCTTACTAACATTATATATGTGAGATGGAATTTGTTTATTATCTCATTGGGACGGGCTAAATATGGTTATATACTTTAACGATGTATCAGATGTTATGTTATTTAGTTGAATCACTTGTTTTGTATTCTCTGGCTTCATATATTTTTCATCAAATAAACCCTATATTTGTGTACATTCATCTCATAGGTTTATAAATAAAAAAGAGAAAGGTCAGAAATTTATTAACCGTACAAGTGTGTTTAGAATCTATTACGAGGATCCCTCGTTTAATATTTGAACTGACCAAACAACACCTGTATATAATCGGCAGCCCGTGTCGGCAGTTTTACTTTCTGTATGGGAGTTATAAAGTACACTACGAGATATTAACCGTTAACCTTGTAATCTGTGTTATGAATTATTTTAAAAATGTAAATTATTAAAAAAAACAGTATTTTACCACCAACTTCAAGTTCGAAGTGTATATGATATTAGGTTTTTTCATCGTAGGCTAGCGCCTTACTATGTGAAGTTCACCCCTCTCGGGGGTCAATTTGATTGTTAAGGGGGCAATTCGAAACTGGACTGGACACGCCTTTAACCCTTTCGCTCCAGACCATATAAATGCAATGCTAGATTTCGGTGAAATTGAATGAAAAAACAAATTCTTAAGTAATTGTATTATCATTAAATTAAAACAATGAAGTATTATAGAAAAATCTACTATTTGGAATTAGAATTTAACAGGGGGGTACAAGAATTTTAGATGGGCTAAGGTATGGCTCATAAATCGTTTTTTAGACAAACGATAGCCTGTGTCCATCATCGTGATAGAATCTAACTTCAAGTGAAATGCATTGAGATCTGTGGTTTGTCGTGAAAAGAGGATAGACGTGTGTCTATCCTCTTTTCACGAAATCGTATTTATAATAATAATAATAAATAATGTTCGTGTTATTATATGCTTATTATAATTTTATTACTTATACTGTAATAGGTAAATGTTAAAAAATATATATTTACTGAATACCGTATATTTCACAACAAGGATATACGTGAAACTTTTTTACTAAGTTGAACCATTCGTTGTTAAAGTTAGCGTCGAGCGAGTATATGATAGGGCAATTTGCTTGTTGCGATAATAACGTTATCTAATACGATCCGAATAATATTTATGATACAAATTTCGTAAGACTTGCTAAATCAGAGTATTAATATCTTTGTGCGAAATAAATAGTGAAGTACGGGTGGATCTAATAGCGGCAATATATAATATGTACGGCAGAGTTATTATTAATAGCTAGTAGTGTACGCGACTTTGTCCGTGTGGAAATTATACGCCGTCTGTGTAAAATATTTTTTTTATGTAGACGGCGTATAATTTACGTAAAGCATTTATACAACTACATTTATTGTTTTATAATTCACAAAAATAGATTTCTTTAGAATAGATGTTGACCCATATTATGTGAGTAACATATATTTATTGATAATTTCATCCTATTTACTCAAACTGCGTTTACATATTATGTGCACGAACAGATAAACAGACAGACAGTCTTATAGGAAATGCGATGAAGAATATTAATTCATTTATTCAACACGTTATGTATAATTATTAATATGATTATATTAATCTACTATCTGTTGCCAAATTTTTGTAGTATAAACAAATAAGATCTCTGAACACATCATACAGAGTTATCTAGTTCCAGTCTAAGTAGAACTTATACTGTGGGTAATGAACTACTAATAGAAGTACTGGTAGTAAATTGGATAAATTATTAAAAGAAATCCCACCGACTAAATGTGATTGTGCTTGTTTTTCAAGCGTTTCTCATTGCTGTAACTTTGTGCTCTTTGTAATAAGTGTCAGAATAATTTACGAAAGATACAATTTTACTTGTTTCTTGTAGAGATTTAATTAGAGAGAGTTAATTATGTCCACAATTTTATTATATCTATACTATTTTATTATATTATGAAGAGGTAAAGATAGTAAGTTAAAAGTTGTAAGGGGTAAACTCTAGATCAACTTAACTGTTTTTGAAATTTCCTTTACTAATATAAATCTACGTAATTTGTGAGTGTTACCGGCTATGTAACATTATGTTACAATTAATAGCAGCAGAGCTGCAATAAAAAATGTTGAATAAAAGGCGAAAATGTGAAGCAGTCAAATTTGGGCAGGTCTGCTAGTCTCTAGTATATTTTTCGGGATATTAAATTTACGATTGTTGTGCATAATTCCTAAACACATATTATGATCATAAAACCAAAATATTACGAAACCATATGAAGATATTGGTATTATTTTTTGAAATACTTATTTTTACATTTAATTCATTGGTATTGAAATAGATATAAATGGTTCGATGGTGGTTAAATTTGTGGTTTGCACTACAATTAAATAAACCAGTGCCGAAATAACATCATACATTTTTAACAATCGCCATAAACAGTGGACTTGATCAAAACAGTTATAAAGATATTTATAAAGCAGTAGAACGAGCTGTTATATAGTTTTTCTTTAAAGCTTTTACGACTTCTATACAATTTTGAGGGCGGCCTGTTAACTGTTAGTTGTGAGGGTAACATCGTAAAATTATTTATTTATACGACCCAATTTCGTTGGTATGGTGGTCGACAAAGTATTTTCGGGTCTTATCGAGACCGAATCAAGGGTCAACGCTTCAGAGCACACTTGCCTCTGAAAGGTATTATGCAATACAGTTTTTATAATAATTATAAAAACAATTTTTATATTAGGTTGACTATATTTGTTTTTTTATTATATTAAATATAACATGTATCAAATATGTCTATGTAATTATAATATAATGTAACTTATTTTATAGGTCGGTACATAAATATGCCCAAGATTATAAAAAAATCTATTTTTCTCTGACCATTACATAACAGGTAGGAAAGTAATTAATAATGGGTGAGATAAAGTGGTTAATTACGGTTGTCGGTAGTATTGAATATGAAATATAATTGGGAAAGTAGGTACTTTCACTTGCAAGCAATAAAAACAAAATACAGTGATATAAATTTGGCCAAAATATACTTATAGTGTTAATATAACAGCGTATTAATTGTTTTTATATTGAATTTATTTTAAGGCCACAGTTTGTTCTTATAATTTTTCAAATAATATTACGTATAATAAACGTATTAGATGGCTATCTGTACATGAAAAATAAACAAGAAATACTATTATTATCGGTAAACTTCATGAATATAATAGAGCCCAAAACAACGATTTTTAGAATTTTTGTCTTCTTGTTTGTTTAACTATTCGTTTTTGCGAGCTTGCTTTAAAAAATGTTTCGTTTGCCGATTTTTGTGAGTTACTGTTTTGCCGTGTTTGTGCCGAGTTACTGTGGTGTGGTACTGATATAAAATTTTGTGATTTTTTTTATCAGTTCAGCTAGTGATTTTTTTTCAGTAGAATTCTCTATTGAATTTGGATGCTAAAGCTGAGCTGTTTTATTAAATCTAAATGATGAAATGTTTATGAAGCCATATAGCATAAACCGGGCAACATAACAAGCCCTATAATGAGCCGTAACGTTCGATCGCTAACTTGGAAATGGCTAGGTAAGCTTTCGTGTAACAATATTAGCCACGTATTTGTGTTTACCATATTTTTACCCAACAAGAAATATATACTTCAATTTCATATTGTGCCTGAGTTAATTGAGCGTATATTTGGGTATTTTAAACTTTTAAATGAGTCCAACGTTTTGGGATAAATAATTTAATAATAATATATCAAAGATACCTGTATATACATAAATTGAGTTACAATATATAATAGAGTATATTAATAGTATAATATTGAGTTATAATAATATAATAGAGTATAACATACAAGTTAGGTAACAGTATCCATGGTTTACAACTTTAATTTCCTGTTATATTATTATTAAATAGTCTATGTTATTATATATACATTAATATACAGGAGATGTCAATTAAAAACAGTAGCATCTGCTAGTTAGTAGGTTTAATGTAATGTAGTAGTTAAAAATGGTTTTATATTATATAAAACCATAAGGAACAAAATATACATAGATTTTTTTATCAAATGCCTTTGTAAAAACTTTAACAATACAAAAAAAAAATATTATTTAATATTACATTTCAGATAAAGTGATCATAGAAGAGGAACAAATATCGAAATAATGTCATACTCATAAACTACTACAAAATTTGGTACTATTAAAAACACTATCTCACTGGAGTGTCAATGCTTAAATGACCAACAAATTCAATCCAGTTCCATTGATAGAACCTGTTAATGACAATGTTAAAATAACTCCTTAAATTGCATTTATCAAAACATAACTACTTACAGCTAAAGAGCAATCAAATTTTAATGCAGTATTAATTTCAATATATGTTATCATGAACTTTTAGGCAACCACATATTTCCAGCCGCAGCATTCGCTGACATGATGTATGACTCTTCTTTAAGCAAATGAAGTAATGAATATTCATCAAAGAAAAGCCTAATATACACGGAACTGTGAGAGCATTGCTTTTCGCTTACCTTCGCTAATACAAATAGCTTTAGAGAGATACACGCTCTTCGCTTTACTTTGGAGACATCTATTATCATACTTACTTATATCTACTTAGTACTTTACTTGTCCTCAATAAAAAGTTAACAATACTCGTTATAACTTCTGATAAATATCGGAAGTAAACATTATTATCAAATTGTATGAAAACTTACGTATATATAACAATATCTTTATAATACATATAAACATCTGAAGTCTTGACGAGGTAAATATTCTTTGTTTTTCTATGTGTGTATTTTAGGTTTTATGTAAAAACGGTGGGAAGAACTAGGATGAATTTCTATTATAAAAATAAGTTTTTACCACCGGCTGAGAAAGAAATAATTATTTTTGTGAATGTCTTTCAATATAAATATAGTAAATTAATTGATTTATTATTTACAATTTTATTCTCTGTTTAAGTTTATTTATAAATTGGGGTCAAATATATTAGACAATACTAAATTGAATTTGAAATTACAGCTGCCAGGTATAAAAATAATTTTGTACCTGTCAGCTGTAATTTCAAATTAATAATGAGCTTAAGGGCTTGAGTGAAAGGTTATAATGAACTACACAGTCATTTATGAAATCACTTGAACAACGCTGACGGATACAAGATCAGACTTGTTAGAATTGAAATAACTTTAGGTTACTATCTACTATTGATATTAATTAGAGATTAGGATATTTCAAGTTGAAGTAAATAGATCAATGTGTACTTTGTTATTTCTACAGCCCACAGTTTCGTTACACTTATACAGGGGTGAATGCAGAGGGTACTTCAGCCCGAGGAAGTACAATTTAATATAGAAATTTAATATCTTTTAATTGAAAGCCCAGAATTTTGCAATTAATGTTGTAAAATCTTTTGTAGATAATTAATTTTATAATATTAATTTCCTTGGTAATTAAGGTTTTATTTAGGCCCATAATTATACAGTTTTCCATACCATGACATGAGAGAAGATCAGATAAAAGATATAATGTTAAGTATAATATTATTGAAACTACAATTAAATAGTTTAAAAATGGAATAAAACGCCATTATTATACGAAACTAACCATTACAAATTTAAATGTATGCATTTCATCAGGGTATCTAAATATGAATAGAGATAAAAAAATATTTATTTTACTGTTTCAACTGCATCTCTTGATATTTCAGGTACTTTGTAGTTTCCGCCGTAGCTGACGAACTAAAGTATTGGTCGCTGGATAAGATTTTAATAAAAAATTGAATGTATGTATTATATTCTGCTTTTATAAGTTAATTATTGTTCCTAATAGATACATTCTCCATTGCATTAGGCGCTTAGGCAATTATAAATATTGAATTAAAAAGTGTAAATAAGTAAATGGTATTCTTTGTTTTTAAATACTTATGTAATTATACTTGACTACGTAACATTTGCGAGTTTAGTCTCTAGTGACGACAAGATTTTACTCCATAAATTAACTGAATCTAGCAACGCCAACAATACTGAATTTCATATAAGTAATATATTTAATGACATCCAAAAGAATAATGAACTCCTATAAAAAATATCTGTATAAATAACCGTTGCTGTTCTGTGTACAAAACAACGTTATGAGAATTATTTTGATGGTCTAGCGAGAACTAAAGATGGCCAACTAGAGATGGCCTCGGTGGTCTAGCGTTTTACCTCCGATGGTTGCGGGTTCGATTCCTCGCATCGTAAAAACATTGATATTGTTTTGTTTTTTTATATGTATTATGCATGTATTTACAAAAAAAGGTATCTAAGTATTTATATCAATTGTTTAATATCCGTAACACGAGCGCTACTTAGCTTGGGAATAGATGGCGTTGTGTGAATTATCCAGGAGGGTTAATATTATTTGATATTTGGGTAACACTTACGAATATTAAGTGATTTATTTTTGTTTGTGTGGAGCTCGGTAAATACACGAACACAATTAACTAAGTACTAGATTTCGTTCACATGTTTACAATCAAAATACAACAACACCGCCGGGTACTGTTTATGCCAACAACCATTAGTTACTCTCTAAAATACATTTAAAGGGTAAAAAGATAAAATTACAAACAAACAAACTTACATTCGTAAGTTTGCACGTTTTAGTGTAGGTGATTTCACGTTTGCATTTTAAATACAATTAAAGAATAGAAAGTTTGACATAGTAAAGATATATCTTTGCTATGTCAAACTTTCTATCTACATATACATGACTTACTTAGCAATTGTAGAGTTTAATAAAATTATTTTTTTATTAGTTATTATTTATTAAAACAAACAACGTGGATGTGGCATTTGAATGAGAATACAGATCATGTAAAAAAAAAGAACATGTAAAAGTAGCTTGTAGCTGCTTACTTTTACATATTCAATCGATATTGAGGTATGTAGTATTCATTTACCTTTTTTTATATATATCAATATTTGGAAGATGTTATAAGATTTTTTCTTCAATAAGAAAACGGATAATCAGAAATACATTATTACACCTACAAATTATTATCATTTCATCCATTTCTCTAAGGATGATAGATAAAAAGCGGTTTCCCGGTAAATATGATGGTGCCTGTTCCATTAGGCATCGGTTACGTTACGATTCGTTTCCAGTCACGCGATGCCTGCATTATCAACGTGAACACGTTGTTTTCTTCTTTAGACATTTTACTATATTTGGGATTGGGAAAATTGGATGTGTCTGCGTGTATTACGAACTTAATTACATGTCAATAAAGCAATTCACAAGTGATACAGTATTTGGTAAATATCATGAAATGCGGTGTATTTCATGATATTTATAATAGTAAGTACCTAATAAATACATTCTTACAATTGAGTACGTTATGTAAATGACGGGATATTTATTACATGATACTATTATTCAAGAGATTTGTTTTCTCGTAATAAAGTAATGATATAGTGTTACTTCAGTTATTTGACGGCCTCGCTAGTCTAATGATTTAGTACACCGCTTTACTTCCGATGGTTGCGGGTTCAATTCCTATTGCGGTGCAAACATTTCTATTCATGCGTATGAATGTTAGTATCGGTCTGGGTGTTTTCTACTTGTATTATGTATGTAATTACAAAAATAAATATCTAAGTATTTTTATATGTTATCTAGCACACATAACAGAAGCTCTGCTTATCTCGGGACTAAATGACGATGTGTGAGTTGTCCTCGGTTATTAATCTTTTTACCACTTAATGTGCTACAACGAGAAATATACTAAAATATGGCTATACTGAATACTACTAAGAATATTATGATTATTTGGTAAATATATTATATATAATATTACATAATTCAGCAAATAAAATGTGTCAATTGTCTAATATTTGGACACTTTAATTGATAAAACTTGGAATAGAAGATTCTTCCAGTAATTTTATTCATGTGACCATTACTGACAGGCATTTAAAATTAACTTTTCATACGGTCTCCCTGGAAAGTATCATGGTTAAATCCTAATAAATGGCACGAAAAGCTGATTAGACTCTTTGTAGTATTCTTAAAGTTTGACTTAGGTATATATTAAACGAAATATTTCTGCAAAAAACTAGTTAAATCCGTTGTGGGCTTCCATTCCAAAAGATCCTTAAATATATTACGAAGAAAAAAATAATGGAGCGAAAAGATTAAAAATAAAACAAATTGCCTTAAATCTGTGGGCGGGAGATGGCGGTATGAAAAATCTCCCAGAGAATCTAATTACACATATTTAAGCTTGAAGAATGCTTATTTTATGAGATAATCACGGAAATGGATACAATTTCTAATTTATATGTAGTAATAACTTTGTTATCATTATACAACGTCAAATACTGGAGGAAGGTTTGGAGAAGGATTATGAATAACTGAAACTGCCAACGTACAACGTGTAACGTGTTAGAGTGATGAAGAATATTTATTTTAATTTTTTTTCGTTCAGACGACGGAGCATTTTACACTAGGTTGTATGAGAGTTGGAACCGTCCTTATGAAAATTAAACTTATATTGAATTTTTGTAACAGTGGCCCACCAAAAATTTTTTGATTGAAGTGAGGTGGCCTGCATATATAGACTAAGCCTTTATAATTAATCTATACAAACAACTACTCGCCAATGTTTACCTCTTTTATTGCCACAAGTTTCCTACGCAACTACTTATTCTATGAGAGTTTATATCAATTTTTAAATTAAAATCACCTAAGTTAAAAGATATCTCTCCTTTGAGAAAAGTTCTTTGCTGAATTAGATAAGCATATAATTTTTCTATGATCTTTTCATTGGTGGTGCTAGGGGGGGCGTAAATTTAAACGCGATTTAGATTAATCGGAGTTACTTTGAATTGTATGCGGTTGTAGCGCGGTAGTTATCACATCATCACTGTACTGTACGTTAGGTATGATATGTTGAGGTGTCGCTACATAGTATATAGTTTATTGTAGAGTTTAGGCAGTGAGTACCAACATCAGTGAAATAATTGTACTATTTATTGTACATTATTATATATTATAGTTTATTGGTATGTGTGCGTGCTACAAGACTTATTTGTAACGCAGAATCGGAACGTAGACTGATTTTACATTTTACTTAAATCTATGTTAATGGTGACCCATTCTTCGTAACCCATTACGCAATTCCTAAAGTCTTATAAATGCATTTTTACTAGAGTTGTTATTGCCAAAGTAATAGATGGCGTAGTTATCTGTAAGAAAATGTTCACGTCACTTCCAGTGATTTCCTTTTCTGATACGGTAAGATTACCAGGTCATGCTAATAGCCACGACCGTTCCATGTGCCATATGTTTTGGATATGTCACAGGTCCAATGGAGGTTCCAGTTGTAGTATTTCCATGAAGAGCCTGGTTCCACCTAATTTATTTTTGTCACCTAAGTTATTTAGTTATCACCGCCGTTTGCTGCGTGCAAAAATAAAATACTAATATTAAGAAAAAAATATAACATCTAAGATATAATTAATATTTCCTAAAACCGTATTGGCTACTTTATGTCCAAGGGACCATCTATAACTTACGTAACATGAATTTAATGATTTTTAAGCTATCCTTTCGTTCTTGTTACATTTATGGAACTTCCCTCTCAGTAGGACATCATAAATTTTGCAATTACATAAAATATCCTTGAAATATATGAAAGGTTTTCTTAATAGTTAATATTTATATTTCTCTTTTATGTTCTTTTAATTGTGACAACAAAATTTAGGACACTCTTGTCATACTTTGTCGACAATGTGTGATGTAATTTATGGATGAGTTCCAAGATTTTCTGTCTAAATCTGCACATATTAAGACATCAATTTTGCTTCAAGTTGCCAAAGGTTTACATAGATGAATTCCTTCATATTCGTCGGCCTTTAGCATCGGCATAATGAGTTATTCTGCGAGGCAGTCACGGCTGTCAGTAACGAGGAAACCGAGACGAGGATTACCCTTAATAGCGCAGTCCCATTGTCTTCATATGTATCTATTTTTGTTCGAACTATTGATTTTAGTAGATCTAATTTCTAACTTTTCAAATGTTACTAGACTTAATTATGTTTCAAAATCAGCCAGAACAAATGATACAATAGTAATTTTGTGATCCCTAAGGTAAAATAATATATAAAGTATGTTTAACTAGAATAAAATGAATAATATTTTAAGTAATTTACAGTACAGTATGGGGATAAAATAAAACTGAATTCTATTACGTTACTACGAATACCTAATTAAATTTAACTCTCATTTGGTAGTTTTCCACACGAACAATTAATTTTCAATTTAGTGATTTTAAGGCGTGGGTATCTCAAATGACTATAATAATATGTCAAGTTTCTTTTGTGATATATTTATATTCGACACGATTTAGTTCGTCTCATAATAATTTTAGTCCAAAAACTTCACACCTATAGTTAGTTTGCATTTCTTCTTTTCCTTGATGAAGACTGTGTTTGTTCCTACATAAGTTTGTTTTGATTTTTTCATACCCACGATGGGTAAGTAGAATTTTATAACTTAGATCAAGAAAACTAATAAAACGGAACTATTTAGTTTTGTTCAAGAAATTATGTAATATCGAAACAAAATAGTGTTATTCATTGCATTAAGAATCTCTTCTTATATATAAATTAATAACCTAGTGTAATAACGAGAAATTAATAATGTAGCAAAAAGTGAGACTGCAACTATAGTCGCTATTATACATTTGAAATATCTTCAAGTATTTAAAATAATTAATTTGATTCGGTAGTTTTAGTGAGGTGTTCTTCATTACAGAATTTCATTAATTGAGTTTCTCACAGTAATAGCTACCGGCTAATTAAAACTATGTTTCAAAAGTACTCAAAGATATTTTAATAAATGCATTTTAATTTATAAACTATTAAATTTACCTTGCGTTATAAATTGTATTTAATATTGAGTCGAGTTTTATTACAGTTACTTAATGTTTCATCCTCAACAGCCACCACTCACTTCAAGTATTTTATTCAATATTAATTTTAATTAATTACAGAATAAAACAATATTCGTAAGTACCTACCTACTCGCTATCAGATATTAAATTATACTCATAATATGATATTTAACAAGAGTTTAGATAAGCTCGTAAATTATTACTTAGGTATATTATAATTAGAATTTTGTCGTTGATTAAATATTTATTAGTAAAAACAAAAAAAATATCTGTAAATAATTTGTAATGCTTAAGTGTATTTAGATAGTCATTGATATTATTAACTTTCAGTTTTCATTTTTCGGTTGCTCAAATTTTACATCTCTATAATATAGTATTATAAAGATGTACATATAGATTTATTATAGAGTTGTGAGTATCATTTGAAGTGATTCTATTAGGTACTGTACTTTTTATTGTATTAGGATTCATTATATATTCTTCTGATTTAGACATTTTCTTCAAGGACTCACGTTATACGTCTAAGTACATAATGTTGCTGTGTAATAGATATAATAGTAGAGGTTATGTCTAACATAATGTAGCGGAAAAATGGGTAATTTCAAATTAATTTGTTGTAAAAATAGAAATAAATTATAAACGTCTACCTCTCCCTCAGGGAATTGCAGGGACTTCCTTACGTTTATAATTGTCTTCTACATTCGCAAAGGTACTCTGTGATTACTTTATGTTACCATTTTTGTAAACAAGTCATATCGCATGACATCTTCAATGTTAAATAATTTCTTAATGGTGACGAATAATAATTCAGTCTCAGTTATAATTTTAAAAATAACAAGTATGTTATAATTTATTATAAATAAGTACTCAAAATTTAGATAAACTGATGTCATTTTATTAAAATGCGCATTAATGTATGAAAGCTTCCTTTTCTAGAAAAACAAAAGTTACTGTATTCAATTAAAAATTATTTGATTAATAACAGTATGCCAATTATAACCCCCAACTATTGCAATACGCCCCGCAAGTTGTATCCCTGGACACCGCAATTGTTTTCGCTCTCGTCTCAGGGGCCCAAAGTTATAGGTATCACCCCTTAATGTGCTTAAGTGAACGATGTTACCCAAGCGAATTCACCCATTTACTCGATCTGATGTTATAGGTGAAGTGTTTTAATATTTTTTCCGTTGCCTGATAAATGATTAAAAAACGATTGTTTATTTGGAATTATACTTTAATGTTGCAATTAAATTAATATAAAAATTAAAAGATATTGTAATGTGATGTAGTTATAAAATTTTAATTTCCGATATGATAGCACTTCATGCATATTTAACAACAAAAGATGGTAGTTCAAATCTTTTGTTGTTAAATATGCATGAAGTAATTTAGTTAAAAGTAATAAAGGTTAATAAAGAAAATGTATGTACTTGTACTGTGCCGTTTAATATAAAAATATGCTAGACGTAAAATAACAAAACCTATATATTATTACATGGTAGTAGAAAATTTTAATTTCGTTTGATAAAAAAAATTGTATTAATAATAATATTTCCTATTTAATGTAATTAAAGAGTAATTAAAAAGGTTTTTACATCTTTATTATCGTTGTCATCATATCATGCTACAACTCCTACAACATTCATACATTTTGAGCGGATGTCTTATCCCGCCGTCCACCTAGCTTTCATTTTACGAACCTGGACTGGACATGGACTGATAGATCAAAAAGAAATAAACGGATACTATATCAGTTTTCCTTAAGAATGAACATGGAATTGTGTACCCGCCTACGCTAGAGCTATACGCCGTCCGGGCATCAGTAGAGCATGATATGATGAGAATGTAGGCATGTCAAAAATCCAACCGTGGTGAATTCACCAGGAATTTACCAATATGATTTTCAAGGAGGACTCCGTGGAGGCCAATCTGACACTCTTTTGGGCTCTTCAATGGGTAAGGTCACGACTACTTGCGAGTCAAATATTTGTATTATGTACATAGGTACAATTCTTTTATCTCAATGTACCATTGATAGTAATTGGGTACTAGTTCTCATTACTAGATATCTCTTCTCTCCCTCTACATCTTCAAATCACTTATACATTTTATAAAATTATTGTAGCATTAATCTAATCTTATTTGTAAACAGTTTAATTTTATGGTAATTGTTGTTGACATACTGGGCACATGCTTTTATAGCTTTTATTTATTTTTCATTATTCAGAATATTATAATATTTTTGTATACAGAACATTACAGTCTAATATAGAACTTTGACAGACAATAACAGTATTAGTTACAATAATATGTTTTATAATTGAGATTGTCTGAAACTATCATAATAAGATACAGCTGTATCATAGATTCACGGGTCTCAACGTCTTTGTTGTGAAATCTCCGCTATCAATCAAGCGGACAGTTGACGGAATACTTACATTTATCTTTTCTTAAGAATGGGGGTCGTGGACACTGTCAATGTTAACTTTTAGTTAATTTTGATGGATAGATTTTAACAGATTTGATAAAGATCTAGTAGTTTTATTTCCGCATAACATAATATGGAGGCAAAATTTTTTTAGGAAAATTATTCGGACTATAAAATTGGCCGTTAACATTTATGTGGAGAAGGAGTGAAAAATGACTTTTATTATACTAATGTTTAATATAACATACCATGAGTTAAAAACACTCGCAAATATTTATGTATTTTATATATATATATATGTAAATATATTATATTCTAGATAATAGAAGTATATAATTGGAATGAATTATCGTCGAATTTCGACCACTAGTATTAATAAATACATTGATGTTTATTGGTTATGCAAAACTAACCACAATACTTTTAGTTTCCATTAAGACAACTTTAACTTTGAATTTCTTGTAAAGAGATTTTATTAATTTGCTGCTTTAAATAAACCTCAAAGATGAGATGAGATGAAATGATATATCTGGCTGACACCAAATATGTCTTTACGTTATTTTTGAATCTTGAGTGATGGTAAATAGCGATAACATAATAAATTAACCATGGATACTATGTATGTGGGCATGACATGTATCAGGATTTACAAGTATATAAATGTCTGAAACGTTCTGATTAATATAAAAATAGATATAATCTTATTTAGATATACCTATTTGAAATACATTAAATTACAATTTTCGGCTAGATTACGCCTAATAGGTAAATGTACTTGCCTTTAAATCTGTTACTGATTACATCGGTTACTGATAGCTCGTTAAATATGAAACGTACGTCTGCGTTACGTAAACGTTATTAAAGAGTTTGAAATTTTAAGTAAATTGAATGTTAAACTTAACATTCAATTTACAAGGCAGTCGATTTGGAAAATGCCAATACAGGGATATTGAAAATTCATTTAGTTGAAAGTATACGCAAAATCATTTGCAGCCGATATGGTAACTACGAACGGTTTATAAAAGATTTAGTAATGATTATTTGCTCATTGACTTACTATTACTTCATAAGATACATTATAAAATACCACACATCACATATCAAGGGCATGAAAGAGAAGAAAATTGGTAAATGATCCAGATAAGCTATATGTAATATAGGTATTATATAGGTAAGCTAACAAGGATGGTACAAAAAGGTCTAATAGTAATTTCTTTAACAATAACTAACAGACTTATTTACAGTTACTGGAATAAGATCTTAAATTATAATTTCCACATTATTACTCGTTCATGTATTATACCAATCATGCACAGTCGCGGGATGTATACAGTGTAACTTACTACTTAAGTGTAATTACTCAATGTTTACGTAAATTTGTATGCCAAGTACAGTAATTTTATTATTATATATATATGACATCTGATAAGTTCGTTTACAATGTTGTGTTTGTGTGTGTGTATGTGTGTGCATATATGGTATGTATGTATTGTGTATATGGATGTTTAACAATTTATTCGTAAAAGCAACTCATGAATGGGTTCACGGTCGTCACATCATGACTTGTTATCCATGATGCAGTTCCTGTATACAGGCGATGAATACTACTTAACTTCAGGTGAACCATCAGTTCGTTTGTCATTCTACGATATTAAAGTATACTGCTATATTAAAAAGATCATAAAATAGAGATACAAGACAGCGACTATAGTGACATATGAAATGCATGGGGGCATAAGATAAAATTGTATATCATCACGTGTCTACAGAATATCACGTATCAGTTGTACCTTTGTAAATGATACATGTTCGTTTAATAAATAAGCTCCTTGAGAAGTCTCGTCGTTTGTGCAATATGAAGACTATCTACATACATTGTAGTTAAATAGTGGGCCGGATTTAAACGTACTCAGATATATATATTTTTTTATTCTCTTTTGAAGATAGGGATATTGAAGTAATTCTACTTAAAAGTAAATACTAAGTACTAAGATTTTTCTTTATATTTGAAATTAAAGTAGAAATAAAAATGATTCTTGCATTTTTATTTCTACTTTAATTTCATTTGTCGATTTTCGAAACAAATGTTTGGGATTATTATATAAATACTAATAATTATATTTCAGTTTACTACGAAAGTAGATTCTGAACATGTTAATTTTATGTTGTTGTGTGTAAATATTTGTATCGAAAATGTATCTATATAAGAAATATAAATATCTATTAAAATTGAAATGGAATAAGCGATGTAAAGCGAATCGGCCCATATGCTATGACGGCATAAAAATATATTATATAAGTAAGAAGTAAAAATGTGTTAAAATAATTGAAATACTGATATGTGATGGATTATCTAATATATAATAAGTGCCTTGTTTAACTTTTAATATTATGTAAGAGCTTTTTGAGGTCTTTGATTAGTCTTTGAATAGTCGTTCGTAGTTGTGAGACATAAAAATATATTAACCCAAGCCTTGTAAATAAAAAGTTTACTCAATGCTGTCCTTATGTTTTATATTTCAACTGAATATTAAATACGAGAGCTCTGCTTGAGTAGTGGCGCGTGTCAGAGCTCAGAACACATATATTATAATAATATTACATTATTCTATACGTTTACTATTACTGAACACATACGGATCACGTTGCCTTTTGATAATATTGAGTTTCTCCGCAATTATATAGTTGGCCCTGTATTCCCGCATTTTTCGGCTAGTACGAGTACATCAATATTAATAAATCTTTTAAACAACGCTTTTTCTCAAAATTACTTGAATGTAAATATTTAAAAAGCTACTAGAAAGTGAATTATTTTTTTATCAGTAACATTTCTATTTACACTTACAGTACTTTAGAAGCTTAATTTAATTACTTTAATAAATTAGTCACTGTGTTTTCTATTTTTTTTTTCAAAAATTCAAGTACAAGGCTCTCTTTTATACTGACTAAATTGTTCAGGCTTCAAATGTTGGTCAGAGACATTTAGGAATTTGTAGTATTAATTAAAGTTATAACATAACTTTAATTACTAATAATATACAATTAACTTTAATTACTAATATAAAATTTAGACACTACAGTCGAAGTATTTTTTTGTTTTATGGATGATAATGAAATGGTACATCCTGCTAACGGTTTACGCTGGCGGTGGGGCACCAGTGGAGGGTGATAAGATTAGCATGAGGTCAGGTCAGTCAGTCAACAGAAATTTAACATCATGTTTTCCAGAGCGAAACCGAGTGAAGGTTAAACTGACATGGTACATTACTAGCAATGAGGTTATTACTCCACATTACTAACAATTCCCGTCCCCCAAGTTGAAGTGTTACTTAACGTGGCACAAGTTGCGTTGCCATCCTCGGGTTCCATAATGTTTTTAATATACACTTCTTGATCTCTTTTGGGATGAAAAATGATTAAAGATATTTAAATCTTTAATCATTTTTCATAATATTTCTAAAAAAACCATTATATATAATATATTTCTGAGTTGCTCACGTATACATATTTTTTTTCTCTCATATATTTTGATTTAACAAAATCACTTGTCTTTAATATAATTTAAGAGATTTTTATACTTTATAAAGTGTTGAATTTGGTGACGAAAAATATATTATCCGTGAAATCGTATAACAACACTTACTGTAACCGGACCTGTAAAATAAAACATTAATATATTAATAAAAATAAACACATAACAATATATAGAAATAACCATACAAATATAAATGATTACTTACCTTTTACTACATATATGCATAAATTGATACTTCACTGTTAAAATATATTGTTTGTTTGTAGGGTGTATCTGTAAAATTCTATGTTACATACCTGTATACCTACTTATTTGGTAATTAAATTGATCCCACCGCTTGAGCGTAGATAGCGACACCAATAGCACTTATCACTTCCCTCGCACCGCAGACGAACGCGTCTACTATCCTCACGCTATATATGCGCAAGCAACACGGACAGCTCTAAACTTCAATCGTTTTTCATTACTGAATATTTCACCACTCCACGCTTATCTGTATCGGCTTCACTTACATTGCATTACATTTAATGCCAAGTCATTAAATTTGAATTAGTCCTTTACGATTGTAGTCTTTCATTGCACCATTATTATTTAAAATTATATAATTAATATTTTTTTTGAAGCAGACCAGTACTATCCATATTATAATGGATTACTAACTTTGACGTGGAATCTTGTTAACTTGAAAATATCTGCGTTGTTTCTAGATTGCACGGTCATTCAGAGTCATCTTAACATTTTCTCATAACTTCTTTATACTTTCTGATTGTTTGCCATAGCTTAAAGAATTTTGACGAGGGTAAAGTGTGGTAGGCATTTGTTTTGCGTACCAGACAAAGGCGCGAGTGGAACTTCTTCAATTAACAAAATACGCCCCATTAAATCAAAATGTTCATTATTTGTTAAATCCAATTACAGTATTATTTCCATATTTCGACAAAAATGTTTTTATTTGTCTTCTCTATTTATGGGTATTACTTTAAAATAAACAAATTTCTACAAATAACCAATGGCTCTTAAAAATAAAAAATATGCGTGTTCGCCTTTGTATAATGAAATTTCTTTCACGAAATCACTTATCGAGATTTCATTGTAAATTTAATGTATTGATAAGGTTACAAAAATTTTATCGAAATAAATCAAGAGCTTATTAATCAGTTATTAATTGATTTACCATAGGTAACAGTTATAGCTATGCGCAAACATATAAAACAGCCTATTGAGTATTTGAGTATATTGATTGTAGAGTACTGAAATAAGTACATGAAATATAAGGAGTGAAACGATATATATACTAATAGTTACTCACGGTGAGTGTAAATAAATAAGGTCTGACAGCACTTATTTAACAATCATAAGATAAACAATTATATTAGATGTAGTATTTGGAAATTACTTCCCCTCAACATTCTAGACCCAAAATCTTGTTCCGCCCCATTTTTCTCTTGTATTCAAATATTGAATATTAGTATTAGTTTATCACTCGTACAATCTAAACTTTCTTACATAATTGAATATACTTTTATTTTTCTTAAAAATAATTGCATATATAGCAAATTTATGATCTACATCACGCGTTGAAGTGGATTTGTTAATACTAAATACTAGTATGTATTACCTTATCTGTGGTACTATTACTTCTACAATTGTAAAAAAATATTGCATTGAATAAGAAAATTTACCTTTTGTTAGCTTGATCTGATATTATCAAAACCAAAAACTATCAACAACCTGACATAGATATATTACAGCAAAGGAAGAAATACTGTTGAAAGGAAACTTTTTAGTCGCGTTCTAAACATATTTAAGCTTAACTTAGGCGCTTTTTATAGATGACTAACTGCCAGTTTAACTGTTATGTTTATGTAGTCCTACAATGTGAAATAAAATGTGTATTAACAACTGTTAATACTTTTCATCAAGCAAGATTATCATTGTTTGCCACATATTTGACATAAAAAGAAATTATGATTTCTATGAAAGGTTTTTCTTGAAAAATACAGAGGAAAAAGTTCAATTAATTTTCAAACTAAGGTTTAAGGATTTGATTCCTTGTCTGATGTCCGAAACTGATTTTTGATAATTATTTTTACAATCCTTGTAAGTTGTTTATATTCCTGCTTCCTGCGTCAACATATTTTAATGCTATACCATTATTTTTAAACTTTCGTGTTTAATATACATTATTTAAATTATTAACCGGGTCTTAACACGAATAATTTTATGGCAAATAAAGGTATTTGCAGTGCAACCTAGTCGATACGTCGAGAGAAAATTATTCGTGTTAAGACCCGGTTAATAATTTAAATAAGCTATACCATTATGTTTTAATTAAAAAAATAAAGCATAATAGTACAGCATTAAAATATGTTGATTGGATTGAAGTTTAATATACTTATATCGCCAGATAGTGGATAATAATAAGAAAAATTAAATTTGAGAAAAGGTTACGTACAAGTTACTTCTGAAATAATAATTTCTTACCTGAGGAAAACCAGGGCTGAAATAGCTACTATTTATATGGACGATTATACTATCCTTGCCATTTATTTCTAGAGCTTTCTATTTAATTGAATACAAAAGTTAAACGCCCCGAGTCACTTTACTCTCCGGTGAATATTTGCAAAGTTCATTTTCTCAGAAAGTAAGCATTTACAGGCAGCATTTTCCTTTCTTAATTAGTTTTAAATTACGTGACGATAGCAATGTTAATTTGCTAATCCTGGTATAATAAAAGAACTCACTCTAATAAAAAACATATACAATGTACAAAAGTTATCTTTGAAATAAGGCATCTTTACAGCTGTAATGATGAGAAAGTTCTGACATTCTCTGTGACACGTTTAGATGAACCTGATTTAACTATTTCTGCTCAGCTAGTTAGTCAGCAAGAATAGTTAAACTAAAATGTATATTATAATAAAATGCTTAAGAATAAGATTAAAAAAATATCTTTGCAAAGATTTTAATGTACACTCTGACATTTATTTAATACTTAAAAAATGAGTAAGTTCATATTTTCTGGGACTATGTGATTATATTGTGTAATATTTTTTTGCGACTGATAGAATTGGGGCATATTTAATTTGATTAAAAAAAATATTGTCGAATCAAACCAAATTCATGAATATTTTAATTCAAAGCCTAAAGCACCTAAATATTTCAGGTCCTCATCAATATTATTAAAGTCTACTTATAAATACAGATTTTCACATAAATCTAGGTTAGACAGTACTGATTGAATTTACGAGTTGTCAGTAATAATAGGTATTACAATTATTTAAGACCAAATAATTTGCGGTAAACTAATAATGGGGAAATATATCTAATGGCGATGTTGTTAGGTTGGCACCGTACATGCACATCAAAGGAACTAATGCGGGCTAGATAATCCTGAGTAATGTAAGCCGAACATCTTCTGGAAACGAGATAAGTTGGATGGTTGAAAAGCTTAACCTTTTATCTTTCTTTATATTATCTTCTACACCGATTCTAGAAATGCTTGAGTAATATATTTCTCTACCCACGTAGCTAAAATAAGATAGGATTCAACTGCTAAATGACAAAAAACAGGATACTGATTTATTGCATTGTCCCGGACATCGATTAGCATATTATTTACAGCTATTTTATGCAAGCAAAAATTTGTTAGAAATAACTTTTATTTCTCTTGTATTTTTACCTTGTAAGTGACTCCAGGCATATGTCCACATTTCTTGATAAGGTGATATCAGTTAGAACCATATAACTATGGATGGACTATTTATACAGTGAAAACAATATGAAACGATTTTGTTACATCATCAACAAATATTATGGGCAATAAATAATAAATAACATTTAATGTTCTATGCAAAATGTTTAATTTCCGGTTTTCAGTCGACTCTATCACATGACAACATATTGAAAATTATTTCCGAGCCAAAATTTATACCTATAGAAATAATTTTGCACCTACAAATCTAAACTGTTGTCTATGTTGCATATATATGTATATGTAGTTATAGTAAACTAAGCGTAACATCTAATATATTTGCTTACATATATACATGTTGTTTTAATATTAGTATTTGTTGTATTAATATACAATTGTTTAATAATTGTATTTGTGACCCCACAATTTTTTTGAGTCAGCCACGTCTGTTAATATTTCCAGACAGGTAATGATGTGATGGCCCGTGCCATTGGGCTGCCTAGTGGATTGACGGATAACTCATCCGTTATACTGGACCTACGAGTAGCGTCTGATGTGTATATTTAAATAGCTATATAGAGATTTATCATTATTAATTTGTGGTGGTAATTTATAACTAACTAAAATTTTTCAATAAGTTGTTCAATAATGCCAACATGCTAAAGTGTGATATTAAGTTCTATTTACTATTTCATTTTATTCTATTACATATACAATAAATTATACTAGATTCTATTAAATTTTATGTTTTTAAAAAAAAAATATAATTATTAATGGAACTGCGCTTGGTCTTACCTCATGTGACACCGGCAAAACCTGGCAAAAATGGCATATTTCCATTGTTTGTAGTTATAGTATGTAAAATTACTTAATTCATTGACATGTCAACCTATATATAATCTTTGGCAATAGAGAATATGGCCACGAAATTTATTTTATAAGTTAGATACAATTACGACGTATTACTTTATATATTATGAAATAAATTGTTATTGTGAAAATATATTTATTCAAATAGATATGTGCCAAATTTTCTTCATTTACCTGCATATCTTCTTCAAGCTCCAAATTATTCGTATTTAGTGCCAAAATGCTAATTAACATGGCAAAAAGAGGTCCGGGGAAATGAGCACTTGCCGACGCGACGCCAGGAATCATGAAGAGAGCGGTCCCATTAACTTTTATTATACGCCGTTTTAAAGTGTGTCGTCCAAATTAGTTGGCCCTATTCGCAGAACATCTTTCTAGTGATCACGGCTTCCTCATTACGTGAACGACCCTCGAAATTAATTTATTTGTTGGTAATGTAAATTTTTAATAGAATAATATTAATAATGTTGCGCAGTAGGCAATTTTGTTGAACTTTATAAACATGGACCGAGATTGTGCCATGCCAAAATTAATTTTCTTTTTTTTATGTAAACACATAATAAAATTAATTTATAAAAAATATATTAACAATATTCAATACATATTGTTATTAGTATAGAAGACAAGAATTAATTTACAAATTAAATAAAATTATGTGTCTTAAAAATCTTTATTATCTCTGATAAATATTGATTTTATTAAGAAAATAAACAAGTTTTATTTATGTTATTCGCTTTAGTAAGCTAATTATATTTTTATAATTAAAATATTAAATATTTAATTAAAAATATGAAAATTGGTAATGGTACTAGGATTACCAGCGAATCACATCAGAAATGCTAAAGGGACTTTATAATGTACGGAGAGTGAATGCAAGCACCAGAGGTAAGTGCTTACGAGAATGTCTTAGACGCGGGAAGCGACAGATGAAGTCCTATTACGAAAAAAAGTTCATAAAAAATAGTTTATAGACGTTAAGCTAGTCATAAACTATTACGAGTGATAAAGAATTGACGGATCTCTTAATGGTATTTGAACAGCAACCACTGTAGAACCTTTTTGACTGATAATTCAGTGATTGGAAGTTCCAGATATCACGGTTTTATTGCAAATCACAGGAAAGAATAGAAATCGCTCTAGTGGTGCGTCAGTAATTATTTGGATCTTAGTCCTCCGATATGGCAACGCGTGTGTAGTGACCCGGGGTCACTACGGGATAACGTGATGTCTACTGTGCTGTTTATGTATAAAGGCGACGATTACCGCTTACCATCAGCTTGATTGCACTCTAAATGTATAGAAAAGCGAATATTGGTAATGCTTCTTATTTCCACGTAAGTTATTACATTGTTTGCCATTCCAGTTACAAAAGAAGGATTACTTCTTACCAAGAATATAAAATTACGATATTACGATTCATGTGTAGAAAGACTTAAATTTGATAGGCGTAATTTGACTTTATTATGTTTGTTTTACAGTACTAAAATGTTAATATAATCAATGACAAATAAAGCGTAGGAAAGTCCATAGAATATTTATCTTACACTTTAAAATAGTCTATTTTATTTACGTTTACTTACAAGTTTTTCATATAAACATCGTACTAAACTAGTGAGACTAATTACATGGTCTAATGGATTTGTCTGTTCATCTGTAAATGCGGCACTGTGGGACGTCTAGTTAATTAGTGCTTAACCAAAACCAGCGTGATTTATTTAAACGTTTTTAAAGAACATTTGAACATTTTGTTTCACATTTTCTATAATAATATTACTATAAATTGAAATTATTTTTCTATCAGGAAAATGGTATATAGAATAACAAACTGAAGTAATTTTTTAAATCTGTGCAATAGTTATATAGTTGTAATAGGAATTTACTTACCTCTTAATAAAATCTGCTTTCTCTCTTTATAATATTAGAATAGATATTGTGAAAACGAGAAATTTCATACCGTGTTATTTATAGGTTACGAACGTAGTAATAAAGTAAGCGTAGATTTGTTAACAGGAAATATTTACTTTGTGCTATTCGCACCTGGGTTGCGCTAGAGGCAAAATCCGCAAGTGAGAAGTCAACCATTATTAGGGTTATCATGTACAAAATCTTTCTATAATTGACAGTATGTTTGTGAAAAACTGACAGAAGGGAGAACTAACAGAGATAAGAATTTAGATTATTATACATCAATCGTATTAACTGATCTTAGTGCAAATACATCCCGTATTTGCACAATTCCAATATTATCTATAGCAAATTTCGAAACTTTGTACATAATGTAGAATTAAATAAATTTAAAGGCGCGTGGTAAACATCGCCTATATATAATAAATTGAAATATTAATATCTTTGAATGCAACTTTCCTAAGGCAGACCTCGTGCGTTATTGCAATTTGAAGATATTTTTTATTCAACTACATTTACTATCTATCGACTAATAGTATTTGAGTATGGTGCAGCAAATTAAGGGTGGTGAATGAATGTTCTATCGTAGCTCTACAACTACTGAGTCGGTTTTAATAAATGGGGTCACTTGAATTGATTTACCGTGATAGCGTCACAGACTAGGTTTTTTTTTGCAGAAAATTAATATGGTGGCATTAACGTTAATACGCGAGGAAGAAAATATACTCGTACGTAGGTATAGCCATTGAATGTACTTTCAACGGTTATACGAGTATATAATATATGACTATGGTAACAGTAGTAAATTTTGTTGCTCATGTGAAATATTTGTGATTTTCGTAATTAAAAACATACTTAACTTAACTGATATAAAATGATATTATGTTATATGGTTAGTATCTATAAAATTCAAGGAGACATAATATTAAATAGTTATAGTATTTTAACTATCGTATATTGAATGTAAATTACATAAAAAATATAATAATTTAATATATTATTTTAATCAATTTTACAATATAATTGATAACTTTTATTAAGTTATAATGATCAATAATATTGGTTGACTGTCCAGCCATAGAATCCGAGGTAGGTATCTGGTCGATATCGAAAACTTTATAAATTAATTAATATATCTGACTATTTTATATTTATAGAAACATTGAACACTTATAAGTAATATGAGCCGCGATGGTAGGCTGCACCCGTAATATTAAATTATTTCGTGGACGTGTTGGAATGTTATCATAAACGACAAATTAAAATCGACTTAATACTATTTCATACATGATCAGCTTAGGTGTATTAAAGAAGCGCTTATAGAGAATGTATGAAGATAGTTCTAAAATTAAAAATAAAAACATCGTATAGTAATTTAAATTATTTAGAGTAAGTATGCAATTAAATTCCAAACAACAATATTTATGGTAACTTACAAAATAATGATCGTTCACAGGAATTAGAGCATCAATTCATTTAAGGTAATTTTGCTAAATGAAAACAAAATTATAACATCATCTTAGTAAATACAAAGCCAGTTCACAATAAATACAAGTACATGCATTCAAATAATAATACAGAATTTAATGAAAATATCATTCTGCGACTAACCCTATATGTACATTGTACCTTATTAAAAAAAATTGGCTGTGTAATAGGAAATACTATATAAGTAATGCGTGAAATAGAATAATGCTTTAAAATGATTGGAATAGAGTAAATTATGTTTTTCTTTAACCTGACAATTGTAAATAAAATGACGAGTTTTATATTCCTTCGGCAAACTATTTTTTAATTAATACTAGTAGCGTACGTACTTCCACGTGATCGTCCGCGTAAAACTACGTAACCTTTATATAGCATTCTTAATTATTTAGACTAATTTATAAAAAGCCAAGGATAAAGTTTCGTCGTCGTTCGTCGTCGACGAATTTCCATACAAACTTTCATCTCCCCTTTCAACGCTTTACAACCCTTTTTTCGTATTAAAAATCAGCATATGTTCTATCTCAGAGTCTAGACTATCTATGTAACAAATTTCCTTTAAATCAAAGATACTCAGTAACTTTCGCATTTATAATATAGGATTAATTAAGATAAGATTAATAAATTGATAGAGATACAGAAACAGTGTGAACAGTATTTTTAAGATAATAATAGAAGTAAGTATTGTTGAAAATATTGCAGAAAAATTACCGTGACTATAACATATAATGAACATTACACTGCAATAACTCAGATGAAAATAATATCAGAGAAGCCATTGAAACCAAACCTATTTACGTACATTCAGTTAGCTGCTTAGAACACTGGCACTACATAGTTTAGGTTCTATTACCCCGTTCTTTGGTACACGACCACGCTACATCAAGTCACGCGATGTTCACATTATATCGCTGAAAGATTTCGTTTCCACTTACAAAATCACTTTGTATCTGATGCTCTTTGGCTTTTCTTTTCAATCTTTGTTTTTTTTGAAAATCCAGGCAATGGTGATATCATTTGACCTACGCAAAGGAATACTGACGAGAAAGATATATCCATATCTCATATGCCGTGAGTTATCTAAATTTTACACACATACATTAATCTTATGTCATTAAATTAATGTAAACTATATAAAGCTTCATTTTTTTTACTATAGTTCCTTTCATTTATAGAATTAAAGTTGTATACATAAAAAATCTAAAAACGTTAACATGAAATAATTATTACAAGATCTATTCTTAAGATAAAGTGTTGATAATTTTGTCGGGTTCTAGAATATTCGGGACTTATGACGTCTGTTCAAGAGAATATTTCTGCGTCAGCTTGACGCCTGCTGCAAGCTAGATACAATTTCACGCTGTGCCAACTTGCAAAATTCGTTGCGAAATTCTAATTTCATAGTGAATACGGATGACGGCAGATATTTAAGAGCTTCCTGACGTGTCTGTTTAGTGAGCCGTGGTAGTTGGATATTGTTTATTTCTAGTCATATTTAGATCGCCTACAACAGATAAGTAAAGTTTTATGCCTTTATATTTATGCCTTTTTTCCAATTATGAGATATTGATTTTAGTTATTATATATTATTTACAATTATGTTATACAAAAACTGGAACTACCGATTTTTTTGCCAATTTTTGTATTTACAAAATGGGCTCAGAACAGGTTAACCCAAAAAACATACCGTCATCAAAGTTATCCCAGATGGGATTGTCAGAGGATTTGTCAAATAACGATATTATCACAATAACGATTACACTTTACTCCTATTTTGTATATTTATTTGAAACTAATATAGCAGGGGCGAGCCTACTGCCATCTTTCGAATATTTTTTGGATTTCATATCTGCGTTTTCTTTACCGAAGAAATCAGTCAGAAATATAAATTGACACAACAAAATCTTGGGTGTAATTCAGGGTAGCATATTATTAAATCATGACGTTCTACGATGGGCGGGTTTCTTGTCGTAGAAAGTCGTATGGATACGACTTTCTAAAATCTATTGATTATATATAAATCCAAAAAATTCGCCTCCGATTTCTCGAAGATTGTAAATAATAACAATAAATTAGTATCGAAACATTTGTATAACATTAGCCTGTTTGCTGCGAGTATAAGGTACAAAAAACAACGTATAATAAAAAACACTATAGTATTATGAATCCCGATTTCTATTATGAATGGTAATTGGCATGACTCAACAGAGGGTGGGTAATTCCATGTTACCTATATATATACATATGTACCTACTTAAAATGAAGATCTTTTTCTGTGAAAATCACATTTGAAGTTCTAGTGATTCTGTATAGAAAAAACTTCGGTATAGAAACATACAGTATTTTACTCTCGAATGAAACATAATCTACTAGGTTACTGTTTAAAAATAACTTAATTACCGTAAACGCAACAAAAATAATGTTGCAACTAGTAAATTAATATAAGATTATGATTTTTTTATTTGGTTTATATTTTTAAAGTCGCATAATTTTCAAAGAAGGTGATGTCAAGGTTCAAAAACCTTGACATCACCTTCTTTGAAAGTTTTCATTAGGCAAAGAGATATTATACCCTTGAACTTATGTAATTAGTAAACGAGGAATATACGCAAGAATCTAATTTGACTTGATTTTCATATCTTATCCGGGATGTTTGAAAAGAAAGCCCTGATTGGATAAGCAAAAGAAAAACTTTCTACATAATTGTATAAAGTTTCTTAATAAAATATGTATGTCATTTCTCGAATACACTTCTTAATTAATAATATGATATTAATAATACCCATAATAGTAATAATATTCCTTGATATTTTTTTGTAAATACTTATTATATAAAAGAAAAGCAAGACCGATACAAACAACAATACTCATGAATACAAATGTTTGTACCGTGTAATGTAAAAAGTGTGTTAAATCGCTAGACCATTGAGGCCGTAAATTTTACTAATTGCCCGCATTCAATGATTGTCAATATGTATTTTGACTATAGTGATGTAATTAAATAAAATTTGCTAACAAGTCAAGGAAAATTAGAGTAAACCATTAGCATGCGGCTTGCTGATGTACCGAGGTCTAACGACATAATTAAGTACCTACGTAGAACATTGGAAATTTTCACTTAAAACGTCTCATTAAAAATGCTAAAGCCGGAGAACAAAAGTGGATAATCTGTTTGGCGTCCGACGAATATTAAAGAAGCCGACCGGTCCGGAAGGTCTTTTGTGAAGATCAAAGCGATCTCACGGCTTCACTAATTGACCTTTGCATTTTGATGTCAAACCCCCCAAATTCACGTACAAGATTTGGGCTAACCTATTTACGTGTTAACGGACGAGTTGGTGTAATTTAGATTACGGGACATTTTAAAGAGTTTATTGAAGTCAATTAAGTGGTATAGAAAAATTAAAATAAATAATAATTAATAACAATTTAAAAAGCATTAAAGTTACATTTTTGAAGATCAGAGACTAGATTGACATTTCATTTGTAGCTTATAAACACAACAAAAAATACAAAATATTTTTAGGTTAAATATACCTATTTTGTAATATCTAGTTATTGGTCATAATAACTAATGTATATTAAAAATATTTGAAAGGCTATTTGATTTTGAAATTGTATTTTATTCACAAGGTGTCACGGACGGCCCGGACACTATAATAACTATAGAAAAACAGTACTGGGTGAAGTTACTTCAAATTTCTTCTATTTGTGGGCATACCTAAAATCCCACGAATGTCACAAACAGTATTCTTCAGAGACTATTGATTTTATATTGTGGACTTTTTTGATGTTGAATTTGTTGTGTTCATTGTAATAAAATAATTATTTAATGCCTCATTAAATAAAATATAAATAAACTAGAAAGCTAGAAATCTCAGGTAATTTACAGAGCTTGTAACTAATTTCATTAATAATGGCTTTAGTAAAGAAAAACGAAAAGTGAGTGAATTACTACTACATTACTATACTGGCTTACTTCTATTCAAAGTTGTAATTGTAACTACGCAAAAGATTTGTTTCGTCACCATTGCTGGCTTTGGGAAGTTTCTTTTAACAGTTTACCTGTTTATAATGAAATGAACGGATAGTAGCCTTGTAAAAGTTTTTATAATTTAGAGACATTGTAGCGGCTCGATGGGTACGCCTTCCGCCGACCAGGCACCACAAGGCTTATTCTCAGAATACACAGTAATAGTTTCAGCAAGTTCATCTTGACTCGTTCCCAGTTTCTGGTTTCTTGTAGAACAGAAATGTACGTAGTAAATTTATATATTAGTTAAAATATTTCATAAATGAATGACTTGTTTATTAAATATTTTGTGTATTTGACAGTAATTACCTACATTGCAAAGCTTCCTAAATCATAACACGGCTGGCGTAACAGCATTTTGCACCAGGAAATTAACACATTCGCTCAAAACTGCTACGATAAAACTAGCTGGTTTGTGATTTATATTTTACTCGCTGTGCCCGCGGTATCACTTGCATGAAATTTATAGTAGTATACACATTACACATTTGTGTTATTCTGATGTATAAGCTTTACTATATTACTGTAAAGTTTCATCAAAATCTAAACGGATTTTGATGTGATGTGAAGTTTTTACGTGAAAGAGTAACAAACATCCATCCGTCCATATATCAAATAACAAACTTTTGTAAAAATATCTTTTGCAATTGATAAATACTGTACAGATACAATGGGATCGCTGTATGTTCTGTTTGTTAAAATCATTCTTGACCCTTAAAATGTTTGCACTAAATCTTGTATCACTATAATATATGGGTGACCATAAATGTGATCGTTCTTGTAGGTATTAAATATTAAAGGAATTTTTCTACGAACAACGTGAAATGTATTATTCATTGTGAATCGGACACAGATTGATCTTAATTCTAGTAGAATAAGATTTGTAGGGTTCCATGGATAGATTAATGGTAGAAACAACACTTTTATTGGGTGTCCCATGTTTAAAATTGGATGTTACGTCTACACAATATATATGGGAATAAATTTAATACCCACACAGACTTTTATTCAATATTATTTTTAGTTGTGTGGAGGAGAAACCCTGACAGAATACCATCACCTATATTTACACTATGTAGGTAGAACATAGAATTATAATGAGTACTAACGAATTCGATAAAAATCACTTATTAATATTTATTACTTTTGAAGTTTAACAGTAAAATTATAAAAAGTATTATTTTTAAGAAATTTCCGTGGTTCATAATCAAATTTAAATATTTTCTGAAAATATGTAAATTTGTAGGTACATATTTAGACCAGTTTTTATGATCTAGAATTTAACTAAATTCAATTCAAACATTGCAATTCAAAATCTAATTATTCAATTCAAACATTTATTTCAATTAATATATTTTAATGTTATATTAATTGAAATAAATGTTTGAATTGAATCACACAGAAGGATTACTTCAATACTAAGTTTTAGGCTGTATCTAAATTTATATTAGACAATTAAAGTAACATAATGAAGAAGTTTCTGTAATAAATCAGTATTAACCACAAGTTATCAAGTCTATTAGAGCAAAATACATAACAGTTTGCTTCCATTGTTACCATAGGTAACGTGTTCACTTGTTTATTATTTCTTTCTATTATTTTAGAATTTCTTTATATTTTAGAAGAATGTACTATAATAGTAATAAAATATTTAATATGATTATAACTTTTATTATTAAAAATATCCTTTTAATTTAAAAAATATATATATGCGAGAATATGTTGTTAGTACTTCAAAATCTGTACTCTAAGAGTATGAGAAAAGAGACACTCGATATCCCCCTTTACATTTGAGCATAGCATGGAGCAATATTTATTTAATAGTTTTATATCTTAAAACATATTTATCAATTTGCAAAGAGACGAATACCTACTTCATTACTAATTTAAACATTATGCAAGACTTCGAACCAAGACGGTCGATTTGAGACGATAAAGCTTTTAATCGTGTATAAGCGTTCCAACTATTAAAGTTTCTACTGTATAAGCTCCAAAACTAACGGTTTAGACACGGGCAGCTGTTGATCTCTGAATATTATTAACATTTTAACAAGTGGGTAGTAGCTGGAACACTTATCTCGAGTAATCGTCGAGTAAGTACTTATTTAACATCCACTATTTCGGGCGTTCTTGGTAATCTGGAATAGTGGCCCACTCTATTGCTGGCAATGTAGCATGTATGTCGATCTTCACGAAGTCCTCTCTGGAAAACATTGTGTAATTCCAGGTGAATTCGTCATAATAAACTAATGACCTGAATTCATCCTTAATGGTACCCGCCAGCACATATCGTTAACACAGGCGGATATTATAAAAAATATCAATTATTTCATTAAAAAATACACGAACAAAATCTACGAAAGTTTTACGTAAATAAAACATCTAAGAAAGACTTCCTTTTGACTAAATTATTAATTCACAAAAAAGATGTACAAAGTAATAGGTTTTTTCAAACGTTATTTAATTAGAGCATTATAATAAAAGGTGTATTTAAAAATATATTATTTGCACAGTAAAGTAAGTAAGTAGTTTTAAAGAAAACTTAACATAAAATAATACAGCATATTCAATGTCGGAATTGTCTCAAAAGAGGTACTTCTAGTCAACTTTGATATGCTTTTCTTTTTTGTATATTATTTTTTTATATAATAATATCTCAGGACAACTTACACAGCGCCATCTAGTTCCAAGCTAAGCAGAGCTTATGTTATGGGTACTAGACAACTGATATAAATAATGTATGAGTTATTTGGTGTATGATAGTTGGTAAGGATAAAATAATAAATATTATAAATAAAAAAAATAGTAAATAGGAGGACAAACGATTAATATTAATTATTAAGCAGAGGATTAAACACGTAATATGTAAATAATAATAGAAAAAAGTTAAAAGTAGTATTTCTTTTATATTTAGCGATAATCTACTGCTTAGAGATATTTCTGTGTTTGGAGAAAATGTTGTAATGTAGTAAGTTTCAGTAAGTTTCATATGTAACATCATTTGTATAGATACATGCATACAATCGTAGTAGTTGAAAGTAGTTTATACTTTAATTTAAAACTATTAGAGGTCATGTATAAATTACTCAGTTTGTTGTTTTAAGAGACATTTAAATTATGGATGGAATAGCCATATTTTAAATTTCTTTATTTATAGTTTCTATAAACAGACAATATATAATGAATTTGTAGCTTGGTAAATTAACAAAGATACTTACTTTTTGATTATCAGATTTACAATGTCTAGTTTCTAATATTGAAGGAGGTCAATCGTTGAAAATAAACACATTTTATTTTCATTCATTTTTACATTTTATTATTAGATCTAAAAGTTGGTTATGATCAAAAATATGAAATGAAGGAAATTTTAAAGTGAGAAGAGTTCCAATTTAAACAAGCCTTAACGTAAGTAGTTTTCCTGGTTCTGTCTGAAGTCCGTTGAATTGTTAATTACACAGCGCAAGTTTTCCACTTAGCGCCTCGGAGTGGTGTTATCTGATGTTACAACGATTTATACCTTTTAGATTCGGCTTTGATATGAACCAGCTGTATACTTAAAGCCATGTCGCTCAGCCGACATTTAGTTGACACTTATACCACTGATAATTTATCATTCTATACTTGATTGATTAACTGTTTTTCACTTGGCACCTGATATAAAGATAAAATTTCTCTGTTGATACGTATATCAACAGAGAAATGTAATATAAATAGTGACAAAGTTTTCTTTTTAAATTTAAATAAATCAATTTTAATGTATCATTTTGAATTTTAAATAAAGAATGCCTAAATAAATTACTTTTATTTCGAACTATTTCGAGTTGTAATCTTGTGCCGTACAAACAAAAAATAAACTGAATATAGACAAAACTTTTAACTTGAAAAAAATGAGTTTAATATTTGTAAAATATTTATTACACATATTACATATTATGTATCCTTATTCATGTCTGTAAAATCAGATTAGGAATATTAGAACAGCTATTATTAACATATTTTAAAAAATATGCCCATTTTTATTTACCATTATTTTTATGTATTATAAGTACCGTACTTTCTGTGAAAACAGACAACATTAATATATTACTAAAATATTTGTTTTACACGTATCGACTAACGATGTCCTTGAAATTTCAAGACCAGACATTCCAGTTAACATTCTAGCCGTTAAATAATCATTGAGCTGTTTGTAAACAGCTAAACATAAATCAAAGTGGTTTATCGTTTTATTACAAAGTTCCAATGGCTATCTCTTAGCTTTATAACGATCTTAATTTAACTATAGCATCGTCATCTGATACGTACGTACGCAAGATGATAATAGGTACTTTAAAATAATTTATTAAATAAATAAGAAAATCGTGCGGTTTGCTATAATAAGTATACATGAAACAAAGGTTTGTAATCGTATAATATATAAATATTATTACTACACTCTTTATAATAGTTAAATTATCTAGAAAACTAGAAATATCCAGATTTCTGAAAGAGAGAAAAACTGAAGGTAAATATAAAAACTGAAAATAAATAAAAGTTGATTCGTAGAAGTAGTTCAAGGAGCAGAAAAAAAAACAAAATTTGTATAAAGTATATATACCAAACGATTCTGAAATTTAGAAAGTATTCAGAGGGTACTTAGGTTGGAGGCTTTAAGATCATAAGTGTACGTTTTCTGTACGTATATACAGCGATGGTTAAATGATTCATGAAGAAAAATAGGTATTTCCTACACAGGTTACACGAAAGTCAATCATCTAATACAAGTATATTAAGTACGTAGGTGTAGTTATTCACGTGCCATATAGGGTTTCGAAAAAGATCAATTCCTTTATTACCATCAACCACATTTAGCTTTTGACTTATTGTTCCGGCCACAGTTAAAAAGATACACAAAGACCTCGTTGTTATTGGTATACAAAAAAAAAGAACGATTTATTATATTTAGAAGGTTTACAAGGAAACTATCAAGTATATATTGAATAGGCGTATTTGTAAGGTTTTCAATACAATATAGAGTTAGCAACCTATTACTGTAAATAACTCTTCCTTTGGAGAGTTTCTTATTAAATTTATGTGTTAATAATTGTTTTTACTTCTTTATTATAACGTACAAAGTCATAGAGGGTAAAGTGGCTTTAAGTTTATACATCTATCAACTAGTGCAGTTGCTACACATTTGCACTTGAGCAAAACAGTTATTTCGCATTAGGTAGCTAGGGTAAAATGACTTAAAGTTTAGTCGTTATTTATATCAAAACATCTACTTGAAACTAATGGTTTTGTTCTTGTTTTATGTTAAAGATAGAGTAAATAATGAAGAACATTTACGGGACCATGGGAAGGTACTAAAAAATAATTAAAAACAATTACACTTCTAAATGAGGTCCATGTAATAAGTATAGAGAATCATTTGAGTAATTATAATTAGATTTTAAAGATGACTAAAAATTCATGCCCAGTAGTAGTAGATCTGTTATTTTTGTTTGTATTGACATGATGAAATTGATTGAATGAATAACTCTGTTAATAATAATGTCGGTAGGTATTCATTTACCGACCGACATTACTTAATATTTATTTTAAATTAATTTGTCAGATGTCAGATTTTCATTTTGTATAACATATGATGTAATTGCACTGAAGAAGAATACTCTGTATAAGATACAAAATTTAAAAAAGTAATAATTAAAATCCATTCTTTGTCGTAGATATGACCGTTTTTTTCTACATGATACTAGACTAATTAGGTTGAGTAGTAGCAGCATTTATACAAAAAAATACAAATAACGCGAAAATTGTTTCATTCAAAAGGCTATTCGGCACGTGAATTTGTTTATTCGGATATTTAGTGGTTGTCTAATTAGCAAACTTTCCATCTCACAAAGGTACTCAAACTCTGGAGTGCAGGAGCTGACTACGGTTGGAAAGCACGTCAAGCATCTGTTAGTAGGACACAAAAATATTACATTTATTTGTACCGCAAGGCTGTTTCGATGGGCGACTATAATAATAAGTAAAATATAAAACCGAGTCATGTTCACACAACTTTATTATATTCAAAATTATTTCCTAATTGAAATTTTAGTTGTTTAACTATTTATGTCTGATGATCAGATTCAGATCACATGTACACAGTACATGGGTGAAATAATATTCTGAGAAAGAAGTACAAAAACGTAGTAGGTGAAGTAGTCTCGGGTCCGATTCCACGCATGGCATTATAAGCTTAATTTATGGGTCTAGATGGCGCTGTGTGAATTATTCTGAGATTATGATTATTATTAGTAAAGTTTAGTAAGCAACAAGTGCTTAGTAGCTTATATTGGTGGTTGGCTCTCTGTTTCATTAATCTTTTTAAATTTAAATAGGTGCTCTGTAGATCATATGAAAAAATATACCTACATATAATATTTTTTTTATCAAATAATTAGAACTTGTTTGTGTTTCATGAAAATTTTAGAAATTTGATTTAGTATTCTTAAGGATAGAGAAAAATTATTAGTAATTTTCAATAGTTGCTATGTTGCATGAGGGGGAAAAATGAATTATTTAGTCAGTGCCTGTATAACATAATCATATTTTCCGGAGCTCTTAACACCTGTTCATTCACGGATTAACAAAACTAATTCTACAGAAGACTTTAAATGTCTCTTATATCACATGTACTTACATGTGAGTGTGCTACTATTACTACTGTAGGAAAAATGATACATTTTATTCATAAAAGATAACTATATATGTTATTAACGTTCTTAAAGGTTTTTAAGAACGTTAATAACATATATAGTTATCTTTTATGAATAAAATGTAACATTTTTCCTACAGTAGTAATGATTTTATTCATTATATACTCAAAATACTGTGTTCTTCATAGACGTAAGTACATATACGATTAAAATTTAGATATTTTTAGTTATGTAATTATAATTAAATAGGTAAGTTTAAAAATAATATATGTTTTATTTCTATCACAAATTAGTTATTTGTAGAAATAAAACAGTGAAGTTGATTTTATGTAGATGCAGGTATAGATAGAACCTGGAATATTATGTGTTTCTCAATAATTAGAAGCTAGCTATTGTATATTTTCTTAATAATGAAATAAATTTAATAAATAAACTTATAACATATATTCAAAGCTTGTATTTAAAAGTGCAATAAACTATATATAAATCGTTGCATAATAAAAATGACTAGGAAATTATATTTCAATAAAGTAGGTATACATACTCGGTTATTTTGGAATAATAAATTCTTGGAGTTTGCGATAAAAAACAAAAAAGCAAATCAACACCTGAAATTACAATCTGTAGGCGTGCACGACGCACCTTTTTAGACTTTTATTATATTTTTTTTTATATACATTTTATATACACCTTTTTTCTTTTGTTCTACTATTCTTGTCACTTTTAAAATATAGGTATGTCTTTATCATAAGCGGCCTTAGTTTCTCATTAATAAAATATTACTACATATCATACTGTCTTTAAGAAACCTTAGTCGTTAAAAGTAGATGGGTGGATATATTAATAATGTATGCAGAGAAGACAATATAATTCATTTTAAAAGAGTTCTTTAGGAATTAAAGGAGAGAATAACAGGACGAGTTGAAGATTCGTTTTCAATTCGCCGGCCGCATTCGATTTCAATTTCTGGATAATCGAGATCTTGCTCAATTGAACACTCGATTACTCGTTTACGAGGACACCCTCACTGTTTGAGTTTGCTGAGTTTGATTGGGTTTGCATTGCACAGTATATTATCACCCGAATAAAATTACTGCTCAAGATATAAGATTTTCAAGTATAGTATTCTTTACTTTACTCCTTTTGTGTATATAAAAATATGTATAACAGCATAGTCAGCATAAAAATTACCACAATCACAATCTATTTTGTTCACCAAGCAGACTCATTACTAAATACAATGCAGTTGTTATTTATAACAATAGTGTACTGTTTTTATAATTACGTCACAATATACAAGGTAAGTACGTAAACAATTGGCTTTAACTTTCTCGTAAAACTATTTTAATTAATTATACTACGAGCATATAGAAATGTCGTTCCTTATCTTAGTGTAAGAAACTTTTCTCAAAAAATTTCGAAAACAACTTTGTAATTCCATATTGATTTATTATTCTACTATATTTGCGTAGTAACTTTAATGGTACCTGATCACTTTTTTTTTGTATGAGACGACTATAATGGTATGTGTAATTGTGTATACATGTTTTTAATATTTTAAATATTATAGAATATAATCATTATTAATAAAGATATAATATAATGAGGTAATAAAACAAAAGAAGAACTATACCTAAAACGTGCAAGTGAAATATTTTTTATGAAGTAAGAAAATAATGAATGTAAATAAATATATACATGGATATTATTCAAGTAATCCAATCGCGGTACGAAAATAAGGGTATAGGAAAAAATTGTACAAAGCCTTGTGTGAAATCTAAATCGAATGGATTTCATTCAGTCGCACTCTAACTTCAATTATTTTCACATCCAGTCGGTACGGTAACGGTTGAGTCGTTTCGTTTGTCGTGTGAAGTACCTGCTACAGAAATAGTTCTCTCTGGTTTTATTACAATCTACTTAATACTTATACGAGTTGAATTATGTTTAATTAAAATATACTGTTAGTATGTATATATGCAGTGAAAATTACGACACTGAGTTTTGCTTGCTTCATTTTAATCAGAATACACTGAAACGATATTGAGGTGACATGATAGTTTAGATAGTTCTTTGCTTAATTTTTTATACTTTATGAATTTGTTTTAAATATAAATATCTGTTGTCATATATTTATATAAAACTTTATATGCTAATATTATCAAATTATTTTGTTATGATTAATAATATTGTATCCAAATTTTATATATAAATGTATAGCCAGTGCGTATCGGTTACACTAAATCTCAGGATATAAGGTGTTAATGTCTACTGCCGATTTCCAATGTCACTATTTTCGTCCTCGATAGTGAAGGCACTCCCTAAAATATAATATTATTGTAACAGATTGCCCGCAGCCGTATACTTCGGATCAAAACGAGTATTTATAATATGCTAATAATCCCTCAGATTCCCTCACTTCACTAACTATGAATATGCATAAATATCTTTTCGTTAACAAGTTAGGAATTATATTTAGGAGTGTTTCGTAACAAATACTAATAAGTCAGTGATTTATTTACGTATAATAATAAATTTTAGAGTAGGTAAGAGTAGGTAAGAAGTAAAATCCTACTTGTTAGTAAACTTAGTTGTAAGTCATACATATATAATTTACTAAAAAAGTATTTTGTTAGTACATATATGATCCATTTTATTAGAAAGAAATATGTATAGTCATTGATTAGTATATTTGATCTATTTTTCTGCTGCATTTCTTCAGTATTTGTATTTGAAATGACATCTGATAATTAATTACAATTATTGTTAAGGGATTTCATTTGAATAATTATGTAATTGTAATTGTTCAATTTATTTTGATTCTATTTTTCGTAATATTATAAATCATTTCATAATTATTACTTCTACTTTTTTTGATAGCATTAGGTTATTAATTAGTTTAGTGGGATGTTGGTGTAACGACTTTTCCATCGTTTGATGCCTCATATGTATTATATGGCTGTCCTCGACGTTTCACCTATACACATTTTGGCGGACCTGTTTATCTTTGTAATTGCTTCTTAAAGTACTGAAGCTATGTACAAAATTTATAAGACATGGTAGAAGAATAAAAATACGTCCAATTTAAAGGATTGTTAGATCAACGTGACTACATGGTTATATAAGGATCCATTTTCACTTCACTCATTAAACAAGCAGTTTCGCTTTCGCATTGTGCTGAAGCTGTATTTGTTATGTTTGCTGAGCACCTAATTACCCACTGCCTACGTTTTGTTCTCGACGAAGAAATAATAAAGCAAGTACAAACACTGGGATGAGCTGTAAAGTTTAATGTCAATAAGATACTTACTGAGGTTAGCAAGTGCGATACACTTCTAAACTTGTATGCTTTTGTTGATTTCTATTTATTCAACATTCAACATTCTTAGTAAACAAGTTGAAGTTTTGACAGATGGGAAATAGTAAAGAGTGGTAATAAAATTAAATAAACCATAGGAGAATTGCAATACCATGAGTATAAATGCTTTTATTTAGATTTTATTACATCGAATTCTATACCCGTATATATTAAATGGAAGAATACAACTGTGGACTATAAGATTAAAGATTGCAAATTATCAGTCAGTAAACTTTACGTGTAAATAAAGTTCACGATGGTGTAAACCATTTATTTAAAAATAATATCAATAATAAATTATTACGATGATTACAATTCTGTTGCATTGGCATCATCACTATCAAAGTAATCCTTTATAATACTATTGGAAATTGTCTCCTTTTCGAGAGTATTTATTCTTTTTGTGTCAAAGTAGCTTAGCACAGAGTTTGATGTCGAGTTTTTATTCTTTCGCTTTAACATATTTTTGTTCTGTGTTCCTGACGTAGATTTTTCACTTTATTCTGAAGTAAAACGAAGCAAAGTTAGGTTTTACTTTTTACAAGACATTAATGTTCGAGTGAGTTATCTCTCTCACTATATTATTATTTTTGTAATCTATTAGAAGTCTGAGAGAATACAAAAATGATACTCAAACTACATATAGATACAGGGAGAGAAAACTATCTATAATGTCTTTATCTGGAAACATATTAAAGAAATGTTTCCTAAATTTGTTAAACTAAAAATAGATTTTCGTTTAACTCAAAAATTTTGGTTCTAAAAATTGCATTTACTACAATAGAACTTCAAGTTTTCACGAGCTGACTAAATGTAGTAGGTATACGATACAAAATCCAACATGTGACTATTGTAAACAGCGAATGGTAGAAAAGGAAAACAAGAAAAAACAATAATAAAATGAGAAAATAAGCGGGCGAATACAATTCGGTTCATGTCGGTGGGTAACGTTGTTTCCGCACTTTGGCGTGATAACTGCTCCAAGCACGGTTGGCTCTGTTTACTTTGAATTCTTATAACTGCAAGTTTTTTTACATTCTCTTATATTGTTGTTAGATTAAAATGTGGAATATAATGAACTATAGTAGTTTTATATCTTATTTTATTTAGACTAGTTATAGAAAAATAAAATGAATAGTCACTCACTATTGAACAAAGTTCTGCAAAAAAGTTTTTAATACATTTGAAATATGGTCAATGTATTTTTGAACAAAACAAAATGAAATTTTTATAAATTATTATGACATATTACATTTTTAACAGTGAATGTACAGCAATATAATGTTCGATAGTTGAGTAATATATTTAAAACATAATTCTCTTTTTTTAAACTCTTCATTCATTTAATATACCATTCAACAAAAAAATATCTGCTCTTTCATATAATAAAAAATAAGTTAATTGCAAGACACTTATTAACAAAGTAACTCCATTGTCACTATTCTTTTACAATATACATACATGAATGTCTAAAATAAAATATTTATGTCCTGGTTTTTACTGAAAATGAATGAGTTTTCTCTAGAGAAAACTCATTGCAGTACGTGAGTGAAGTCGCACATACTGCAATAAGGATGGATGGTAGTCATATAATGTTATTTCAGTGTTTTGTTAAATGTGTTTGTTACGGCGCGCCGGCAGGTATTAAAACATAAAGCGATCGTTTTGTTTAAACTATAATTATTATTAATATTATTTTTATATTTATTTTATCTATTTTATATTATATTGTATTATATATTTTATTTACATTATTAAGACAACATAATGCTAGCAGACGATGACTCATTTGATATATCAAGTAGTAGTAGTTCTATATTCTATTCCGCCAACTCATCAATTTGTGAAGACAACATTGGATGTTTATTGCATGAAAGAGTAAAAAGCTCCAAATTTTTTAATGTACATATGCCACATAAATGCACAAAGCATTCCAGCACATTACACCGATTTAGTCGACACGTTCACAAAACCTAACGTCCACGCCGTGCTTGTTTCAGAATCGTGGTTAAAACCTGCACTCTCGTCTACAACATATTCTCTTCCTGGTTTTATCCTAATCAGGAACGATCGCACGAATAAGGGTGGTGGAGGCGTTGCAATTTATTTGCGTAGCCATATTCCTTATAAAGTCATTGCGTCCTCTGCATCTGAATATCGGGGCACTGCAGAATTTCTTTTTATTGAGGTTGGCTTTAAGGGTTCTAGGGTAGCCATTGTAGTTGTCTACTGCCCACCTCAGCTAAATTATTTCACTGATTTTGATGCTGTCTTAGATCAACTAAGTACTTCTTTTAATGAAATTATTATAATGGGGGATTTTAACACTAATCTCATGAATGATTCGATACATACGCGTAAACTGAAAAATATCCTGAACTCGGCAGATTTGTCTATTCTGCCCTTAAAGCCAACTCACCACAATATTGATACCGAGGACTCCTGGTTAGACATAATTTGTACATCTTCGACCGACTATGTTATCGATCACGATCAGTTACCTGCACCTGCTTTCTCACGGCATGACCTTCTACTCTTGTCTTATAAAGTAAAACCACAGAAGCCAAAACCAATCATTGCCTCCGTACGTAACTTTAACCGAATTGATGTCAATTCACTGCATCGTGATGCTGCACTTATAGACTGGAACCCGGTACTGGAAACCACCAATGTTGACAATAAAATTTTACTGTTCAATACGCAGATTATTGACTTATTTAATAAACATGCTCCAGTTCGCGTAATCAAGTTGCGACGTCCACCTGCTCCGTGGATTACAGAAGACGTTAGAAAAGCCATGACGAAGCGAGATCGGGCTTTTTGCGTATACAGAAAAGAGAGAAGTGCAGGTAACTTTCACCTTTTCAAGCGAGCTAGAAATCGTTGTAATCAGATGGTAAGAGCTGCTAAACGCCACAAAAATATTCACCAAAATGTCTTTAATACTCCTTTGGCTAATATATGGAAATTCCTGAACTCTCTTGGTTTTGGTAAAGTGTCAGCCTCCTTTCACACAAACATCGTACTGGATGAACTTAATAAGCACTTTACCTCTGCAAAACCCCTTGACGCCTCTGTTAAAATATCCACTTTACAGGAAATTAAATCCATGCCCTCTTATACTACTAATGCCTTTATATTTTCTCCAGTGACTGACGAGAATGTTCGCAAAGCTATCCTGTCTATCAAATCAAATGCTACAGGCTACGACGGTTTGAGCAGAGCAATGATTACTCTTAATAAAACTAAGACTAAGACTCTTAATAAAAATAAAACTAACTAACTCTTATTAAACACAATTCCTCCAGTAGTAACTCATATTGTAAATTTTTCATTATCTAATGGATGTTACCCTAAATTGTGGCTAAAAGCATACAAATAATCCAACACTCCCTAGTCACTTCAGACCCATCTCAATCTTGCCTATTCTCTCAAAAGTTCTTGAGAATATTATTCATCAACAAGTATCCGTTTTTATCTCTAAATGTAACTTCATTAGCCCTCTTCAGTCTGGTTTTCGTCCAGGACACAGTACCACTACGGCATTACTAAAAATAACTGAGGACTGCCGTAGTGGCATGGAGAACGCTCGTCTCACCCTTTTGGTGTTGATCGATTTCTCCAATGCATTTAACTGTGTTGACCATGACTTACTCTTAACATTGCTCTCCCATCTTAACTTCTCTCCGTCGGTACTGGACTGGTTTTCTTCATATCTTCGCGGACGCCAACAAGCAATTCGTGTTGGACAAGATCTGTCCGACTGGCTTGATGTGAACACTGGTGTTCCGCAAGGCGTTATTCTTTCACCACTTCTTTTTTCTCTCTTTATTAACCTTATCATCTGCCATCTTCAATGCTCTTATCACCTTTACGCCGATGATTTACAGCTATATGCTCAGTCTGAACCAAATGACATCTTTAGTGCAATAGATAAACTCAATACGGATCTTGAGAGTATATCTAAGTGGTCACGTTGCTTTGGTATTTCGATCAATCCTAAAAAATGTCAGGCTATTATAATAGGCAGCTCAAGACTGCTTGTTAAAATAAACACAACTAATTTGCATCTGCAATGTGAGAATAGCATCATCCCATTTAGCTCTAGCGTTAAGGATCTGGGCCTGTCAATTGATTCAACACTTAATTGGCATTTCCATATGGCTGAGGTTTGTCGCAGGGTTACATGCATTCTGCGTGCTCTTTATCGATTTAAATTCTTTCTCCCTTCTTCCACTAAATTACTTCTTGTACGGTCTCTAATACTTCCGCATATCGACTATGCTGACGTGTGTCTCACCAATCTTACCCAGGAACAGTTGAATAAGTTAGATCGCTTACTCAATAACTGCATCCGGTTCATCTTTGGATTGCGTAAGTATGACCACGTGTCCAAATTTCGCTCACAATTAAACTGGTTAAATATTCGTAGCCGCAGAAACTGGCGTATCTTATGTACTCTTTTCACTATCATTAATGACCCATCCTCTCCTTCATATCTTAAAAACAGGTTCCAGTTCATCTCCGACACCCATTCCCTTAATCTTCGTTCGTCCCAATCCCTTCTTCTCACAACTCCTTCACATCACTCAGGTTTTTTATCTAATTCCTTTACTGTCACCGCTATTGTTCTTTGGAAAAGAATGCCTGTGGACCTGCGTAAAACACAATGTAAGGCAACATTCAAAAGGAAACTTTATAATTATATGTTGAAGCAACAAGATGAGTGTTAACTACTTTCCGTTGTCATATAAAATATATAGTAGTAATATCTTGTATATATATTTATATATTTATTTATTATTATTATTTATCTATTTATACATATCTATATATTTTTGTGTTTTTGTATATATATATTCATAGGTATGTATGCTTATTACTATCGATATATATACCTAAGTTAGGTAAATACAAATAGTATGCCTTTTCCCAATACTGCCCTTCAACCGCTTTCTGTTTCTACCCAATGGTTAGCTGGTAGAGAATGCCATATGGCATTAAGCTCGCCAATTATACATTATTTTAAATAGTGCAATAAAGGATAAATAAATAAGGACGGGATTTTTCAAGAATTAAAGTTTCTTAAGAGTCGACAATGCGCATGTTATGACCCTGGTGTTTAAGGCGAGCATAGGCTACAGTAATGATTCTCTATAAAGTGATAGATGCATGTTCTAGTATCGTGGTTTAAAGTAAAATTAAAACATACTTAATATTGAAGCTAACGATTGGTGCAATAAAAACGTCAGTAATTATTTATTACATATGATTTAATTAAAAATTCATATGCTTTAAATCATATTTGACTATATATAAATATTTTACTGATCTTGCAGTATTTTTTTATAGTTCAACGATTATAAACAAAGCGGCTTTGATAAGGATAATTTTAAATACAAATTTTTAATTCTCTGTAATTGCCATTACAATAAAAAAAAATCATGCTAAAAAATATTCTCTTGAACACCAGTGAATGTAGCTATCCTTATTTCTAAAACTAAAGAGACTCTTTCCTTTATTTAATTTACTATCTTCAATGTTTAACACGCATACTTTTTCTGCAGTACTCGATCTTTTTCACTCTGTATCTATCTAGATAGTAACGTTAAACAAAAAAAAAATAGTAAAAGAGAACCTGCCACGTACAAAAGAAAAATTATAAAAATAAGCTATTTCTAAATCCTATACACTACAGAGTAGGCAATAAAGTTTTGTTTAAGAAAAATGGTAATCATAATAAAGAAAGGTGCTCAGAGATTATGCTATGACAACCATAACAATTTTAAAGGGCACTAATGCTATTGACATGTATTTATGTACAATTTAGATAGTACATAAATATACTTATATTTTCCAAAAGGTAGGAGTTTACATAATGTTTTTTTCTACTTCAAAAACTTTTTAATTAGATATCGCCTAGCAGATATGCAAAATATTTTTGCTGGAAATTAATGAAATTACTTCTGATCTCTAATTATACAGGACGCGGACATAAATCTTCGTATCCAAATTTATGCAAATAAAATGAACCATTACGCTTCGTTACACAGTATCAAGCATTTGAAAGGATTGTGGAAAGTTAGCACGACGGATCTTTAATGGATGATTACATTTTTTACATTTGAATTTTATAAAATTTGGTTTCGCTAATCTATGCTGATTTTATTACATCGGATTCCCGTATATTTTTTAAATGGAACAATATTGAAATAGGAAAAAAAAATATTCAGACAACAATAAGCTACCAAAAGGAAAGTGACCTCGTTCTATTACTATTTAAGTTCTTAATTTTACTGAGGTAGACTATTCAAAGTCGGTTACCTAAGCTCAGAGGAGACAGAGGTCTCACCTATTACAAATACCAAGTAACTGGCTTTATAAGCTGCATATTTTTAAAGGTCATTAGTCCCATTGGAATGACAATGCATGAGGGGTACCAAGGGCATGATAACCTGATGTCCATGGTATTCTTCATGTATGACGTCGTAAGTCATTACCATCACCATATCTGTATCATTCACCATAATACCAATGGAGTTGGAGACGAAGAGCTTGTTTACCATTACAGTTAAATAATAAAGTATACTATGTCGTCAGTCCTTAATGGCTTGTTGTATGGCATGGCAAGCTCTTCTACAAGTTATAGTTGTTTTCTGTTGTAAAAACGTTTATGTAAATCTTAATAGAAACTACATTATTAGAATTAAATTTGATGTAAAACTCAGAATTAGTTTTGTTTTTTTATGTTGTAGATTTTTAATTATAAACACGTACAGATAATGTTAATTAATAGTTCCCAATGCAGAGATAAAAATTTACAGACTGGACACGTCAGTATATATCTTATACCATCCAGGTTTTCTATTATTCAATCACATAAACGTTGCTTTGATGTTTATTGCTTTCTACCCTAAATGATGGGTGAGTACGGTACGTATTCGATCGATACTGGACACTTCAGGGAAAACCAAGACTCGATGGGAATGACAATTTGGTTCCTTGAAGCAATATACTAAATGCACGATGAGAGCTCACCAGCGATAGAGATAAATATCTTTAAGTTCGGAGGTTAAGTTCTGTCTTTCATTAAAGGATTTTTATGTCTCCATATTTTCCTCTGCGTATTGCAGGGCGCTGGTCCTTCTACATGAGTTGAGGATATTTGTCTTTACTCTGACCGTTCAGTATAATATTTTATAACTTAAGTTGGTACATTTTCTGAACTTTTCATTGTATGTAGAGTAATATGGAGAATATAATTAATACAAGGTATGGATATTATCTTAAGGGAATTGGATAGTTCGTAGAATTTTGTTTCGGCATTAATATATCGCAGCGATAGTTGTAAACAGCTATTATTTATTACAACGGATTCTCTAATTAGGTAAGTAAGAAAAGTGTAATCGTGTAATTTTCTACGAATCTGCGTAACAATATTTTTAACACGGAATATCTGCGTACAACTCCTTGAATATATTAATTTTGAAGGTTTTATTCATGTATTTATTTTTTAGAACCATTTCAATTTGTTACATAGATTAAATTTTGGTTGAATACTCATAAGAGCAGTGCCAATTAATATGACTGAAAAAAAAATATTTACCAACCTGCTACCTACTACCTAAATATTACCAGACAACAATATTCTCTGGTAATATTTACGGTAAAGACAACGTTTCCGTAATGTCTTGTCAATGTATATCTTAGTATCTTTGAAAAAGTTTGCTTATTATATACTTACAATAAGTAATAACACGACATAATATGTAGAAATAATTTTTATTCAAATGAACTTAATATGAGCACTTTAATATAATCATCTTTTTTATTATTTTACCACTCATTCAGAACGTAGACTCATTACAAGAAGATTGAGCAGGAAACTTGCGTGTTACTATTTTACATAAATTATGTTCTGAATAAAAAGTTAAAAAAAGTGGAAATAAACAATATAATTATATTACTACCAATATTAACGTCAGTTAATTTTAGTATATAAATAGTTCTTATCTATTTAAATATAAATGTTTATGACATCTAAACATTCACTAGGTATGGTCTTGTTCAATTTATCCAGTTACTGATTCAGAATAGATTTCATTCAATTATTTTAGAAGTAGGACTAATAGCAGGGCCATAGCGGCGCACAGTTATAGAAATTTGTTTTCGTAAACTCTATATTTCGTTTAATAGCATTGCTATTAGAAAAATGTTGGGAATAATACAGTAATTGTACGTCTTACTGTCATGTTAAACAATTTTTTTCTACTATACTAGTGAAAGTAAATGTCTAATATTTTTTATGATGGAACAAAATGTGAATACGGGTGACTTTGAAGTTACCTGTATACTATAACATACAGACTATAGTAAACTTATGTTAAATTATTAAATTAATACGTTATATTTCTATCACATAAATACTATTGTTTAATTATCAGAGATTGCTTACTTCTAAATATAGCGTTTAATGCACATTAGCAATATGGCTTAAAGTTGTTTTCTGTGGGGAATAAAAAGGAAGTTCGGTAGTAAGTAAGTCGCAAGTGTTGTGTCTCGCGATTTTTCGATGGACGATCTAGTGATAGTAGTTGAACAAACCTCTAACACCTATTGATATTGACATTGCTGTACTTCAGTCAGTGGTCAGCTTTAGACTACATAGCTATAACTACTTTATGTAATAGTAGACAAGCTGACTGACTATTGCTCCTCGCTAACTGAGTTACCTTATGCTAAGTGGCTATGTTTGTATCACAAATATCACAGCTACAAATAATACTCTTATGTATTTAGTATGCGTTGCGGTACAACCCAAGCACAATATTATTTTTACAAAGAATACAAAGTAGCTGGATTGCAGTTAGAATAGTTGAAACTGGTTAAAGACAGTTGATGACTTTGTAAAAAGTCTCGTTCCGTATATTGCAAGTAATAATAAATTAAATAATTATGATTGGTTTATATTGAAGACCAATGTCTTTAATTTCAACATTCAAATATTCTTATGGTACCTCTTCTACTATAGGCAGAGTCTCTGTAAAGTCCTTGACGAAAATACTTAGAAATTGATTTCGAAGCTCGACAGTTTACAGAGCTGTCGAAGAGGCGGCAGATAGTGTTCCTCGGCACTCTAGCGAAGGCTTCCCACAGCCACCTTGTAACGAAAGCACTACATATTGTATTTTCTAATATAGACAGACAACCTTTACTAATATTACAGATGTAAATTGGAATATATTGACTTTAGAGATAATATTATCACTTTAAATGAAAATCGGCATTTTTCATGATAATAACATAAGTAAATAAAAATTAAGGAATACTTAAAATTATTTATTTATAATATGTTTTATAATTTTTCGAAGTTTATGTACGAACTGGGTTTCGTCCAGATGACGTCCGAAATTTTATTACAACGGCTGATCATTTAAATGCCACAAGGTTATATAGTCAGCAAAAGTCATATTATACTCACCCACATACCTTTATATACCTAATTTGCGTTTTTATTTTAATTTACGAGTTCGCTTACAATAATGTTATTATAATGTTCATGTAAATAAATTTGATCACCGCGAATTTCCTCTCAATTTCTATGTCTTCTGGTTCCCATTTCAGAAGCCCTGTCATGATGAATGTTTATATTAAAATGAAAATGGTCAATGAAAATATATATATATATTGAAGTAAAATATTAATAATAAAGAAATCATACTCTGTCATTATTATTACGGTACCTTTAAGGGGTATTACATGTTTTATGTTCTTTTTATTAATAGCTAGATGTATCATGTGAGATGATGATGATGAAGACTCACCTGATGTTTAGTAATAACTGGCGCCTATATACATGAACAGCACTAAGAATATCGAATACACGCGATATCAATTTTTGAGTGATCAATTGGCCATTCCAGAGGACTAAGATGTCATGTCTTCTTATCCTATAATTTCACTAATCCACCCTACATTAGAGACACAAATCAAGTTGCTTGGCTGAAATACATACGAGTATCTGTAGATATGACTGAGGTACCGACGCAAACGACTTTTTAAAATTCACCGTAGATAGATATTTTTTGCATAATTAGTTCTTAAGTATAAAGAAGTTAATTATTGTTTACAAACTCAAAAATGAATGAATATAAATATTTAAATCTATATTAATGTTATTAATTATTCTGTAGATAATTATTATTTTTATGAAATTAGTTTGATATTTTTATTAGGTTATTAAAAATGTATGTCACGTACAAGTAGAATAATATTATCAACAAACTTTTTCAAATACTTGCTATGTAAATAGTCAATTTCCTATTACTTGCTAACCAGAAAGAGTGGCTGAACAAAAACCCAACGGAGCGCAAAATGTTTTATGCTGCCTTAAACCGCTGTAGGTTCTCCTCAGACCGTTACCCGAGCAATAATGCCTCCAGGATTCCCAAACTGTTCCTTGTGGGAATCCCTCGATATTCATTCGAGAAATATTGCGAAATGTCCGTTTTGAATATAATAATGGCTTATTCGTACCAATGTAGCTCCAGAATATAATAGTGAATATTAAACGTTCTGCTCAACTATCTAAAAAATAAGAAACCATTCTTATAAGATTGCGTTTTGTATATGGACTATGTATTTTAGGATAAAGTAAATAGGTTTACAATATAAAATAAAAATACAACACAAGAAACAAAAGGTTTGTAAGAGCAAATATACTTCGGAGAGTACGGATTGGTTCCAAGAAAATTGTCTATATAAGAGGAAGAAATAAAAACGTCGCAGCGTGATTTATGTTAATCTTGCGTTGGAATAATACTGGACTTAGTGCTTTTACCTTTATCCCTTATATAATATGTTAATACTCGCAGGCAGGTGTATGAGCGAACACTCGTTCAAGTTAAGAAGATTCAAAAGGCAAAAGCGGGATTAGTCTTGAGGGCCTTTTAAGAAATCTACCGAAATAAAGACATTCCCAACAAATGTTGCAGAATGGTGAATTTATTTGCATAATTCAGCAAACCTAAATCCTTTGTCCGCGGCCCGCCGCTAAAATAATAAATTTACTCCATGTTCTACACTCCAAATGTTCTATCTGAACAAAATTATTTGGCTATTTAAAAGCTCCCTCTTCTGAGGGTTGTTTTCACATTTATTCAAACTTCCTGACAATTTGTTTTGACGTGACTTTTTCATATAGAGTTCTTCCGTTAGAGAATTATTTGTTAAAACAATATCACATAGTTAGCCACCATTGGTGTAACAGTGTATAGCAGTGTAAGTACCTAAAAATAATTCTTTGATATTCTCACCCCTATAGAATTGAGTATTCTGAACGTACGCGACTGGAGCGATTCTACCGCAAACACAATATGTGTAAATTTAGAGAACGTTTTCGGCACATTATTACGTTTAGGGATTTTCAAGAAAATTGCCTTATTACCTTTTTGAGTTCGATTCTGAGCTTGGATTTAGTGGGATTTAGGAGGCGCTGTTTGAACAAAATATTATTTGGTTAACCGCCGCAGCTGTGATTACTGTTTCACTTGTAATTGTATTACGTACTTGTAGAGTTAATGTAATAATATACCTGTAACTTGCTAAACCACAAAGCTACTATAATCACCTTAATATTCTGGCTATTACCATTTTGTTGCGATTAATAATAAATTGTAGAAAGTTTTGTGCTTCAGTATTATTTTGTTTATTTTAGAACTTTATTGTATTGTAAAAGTTTATTTATAAAATGGTTAATGAAGTTTATTTAAAATAATTAAAGTTCATAGTGATTTCATACAATTTTATTGTTGTTGGAATATGTTTTATTTGCTTTACTTTAAAACAAAATTGAAATTGAAGAAAATGTTTTTATAATGTAATGTTATTAATGCAAAATAAAATTATAATTTTATAAAATTTGGATTACTATAGCACAGTATATTTTTGTAAGAATATGCTATAGTATTGTACATTAAAATTTAAGTGGTAAATAATAGGTTCGAAATATTAAAAACTAGACTTGATAGTTTGTGTTCGGACACAGTTGTAGTGCCGACTTCTCTGCCTAATCTTGGCTCATTATTTAATTAGTTTTAAAGGTTTAGGATTTCAGCGTTTATCTAAGAAGAATTCGTCTAAAGGGCAAATTGTCGGTAAATTATAAGTATTTCAGTATATGTGGTGAAATAGGTGAAAGAGAGCTACCTCAATTATATTTATATTGGGATTGTTCATGGCAAATGTTTTATCCATAATTATGGATCGGCTATAACAAATACTGTCGCTGTCGAAGATCGCTTGTGGCGTAAACTTGTAGTATAGCGAGATCTTACTTAGGTAATATTTGGTAATCAGTTCTTGATGATTAATTTTGGCCGCTACTGATACGGTAATTATTATAACATTTTACATGTTTTGTTTTCCCTCTAAAATATACAGCTTTGCTTACAATAAATAAATCCTATTATTTACACGAAGCGAAGCGACTGACCATTAACACAATATCTGTAGATAAAGGCGCAATGAAGTCATATAAAATCTTGATATAACACATACGAGTTACAAGCAATAGAGTACAGTCATCGCATCATAAAGCAAGGAGGGCTCTGTCGGCGATTCGCGGCACGTATCAGCGACTGGTATATTGAACAAACTAAACAGCTGTAAGAATACCTCACCCCGGCTTGTAGGTAAATTGTTTCGCTTGTTATTTATGTTCCCCAGCTTGCTAATACGTGCGCCGCTTCTCAAAGCAGCGGGTTAAGCGTGTTTGCTTTCAGTCAGAGTTTTTAGTGCTTGATTGTATTATTTTGTACTCGTAAAATTCATTTTTTGTTTCCTATGCCAAGTTTTTATAGAACTTTTACACATTGTTTTTGTTTAAGTTTACACAGTTTACGCTACCGTGTTTATATAATAGAAGATTTGAAGATTTGAAGTTTCGCTGCACATCTGGTGGTAAAAGATAAGCGTGTACCATTGATATGAACAGCGTTACATACTTATAAACATTTAAATCATATTCCGGCAAGTATCTACATGAACAAAAGATTAGAGTAAAATAAATAAATGAACTAGTAAGACAAATATTACTTACATTATAAAACATACACATTTTAGAGGTGAGAGAAAACTATCAATTAGATGTACCTACACTATTATTGCAAATATGGACCGCGCAGTTTTAATATTTATATGAAATATTAAAGTGGTCTGTTTAAAACACAGCTAGACTCCCCGTCAATCAGGTTAGTGACCTTTAAATAGTACAATATTTTTGTTATTTCACAATTAAAAATTAAATATACGAATTATGAGTGAGTTATGTGAAATTACTGTTTCGTAGTTAACTATGAAACTCATGAAATTGGGGGGTCTAAAAATAATTAGGTACACAATTCGAGAAGCGTGAATTACTATTGTACACGCAAACATTCCTTATTATTTTGTAGTTAGCAATGTAATTAAACGTAAATTATACCAATATTATTATTGTATTACTGATATAAATGTGCAGTAGGCAATGTTTACTCTAATTTACAATAATAATAGTAGGAGCTATTTCATAACGAAAACCCTAGCTAACCTAGTCAAGAAAACAAACAGTACATATTTAGGTATTATATTTTCATTATTACATAATAATATAACCCATGGAGTCCGTATTTGATTTTTGTGTGTAGTTGTCACTATGTTTTCAATTCCACAAATTATTTAAACTCTCATTAGAACGAATTAGTGAATAAAATATTAGTTTAGAATTTACATTATAAGATAATATGAAACTAAATACTGAACTGAAAACTTGTTCCAAGTCGGTTGAAAAAGGTAATTTAGATTGAGCGATAGGTAGATAGTTACCTACTTACAAGATACTATCAGTGTTTGGGACTAGACCAACTTAAACTATTCTACATTTTAACTTACTTTCTGTAAATAAATTTTTTTATATCAACACTTTATTTAAAGTGCGCTTAGCCAATTTTTATAGTTGCCTATTATTGTATTCAATATTACACAGGATCATTATATATCTTGTATATTTAAATCGAGGTAGACCTCTTAAAAAGTCATCAGTTGGTTGGCTGTCAACTTATTTGCTAAGAATAATAATTATAATACATAATAAATATGTTTTTGTTCATCATCATCATCATCATCATTATTATTATTAGCGTCAAATCATATATTATGATTTAACGCGAGTACTGTTTACCTACACGTAGTATTAAGGAAATAATAGGATCTTACCACTTTTGTTTCGGGGACTGTGTAAAAATGTGGTAAACCTGTTTTTCTTATTGAGTGTAAATACGATGTAAACACTTCAAGTTAACGGTAACAGTTCTTATTAAAATACAATAGATATGGTAGTTAATACGAGTACAATATTCTATTTTCACTTTTAAATCTATTATTTTTTTATAGCACAAGGTGACTACAGCCGCCCATGAACAACAGGCGAATTACAAGTGCGTTGCCGGCCTTTTAAGTAGGAAGAAGCTCGTTTCTTGAAGGTTTCAATATCGTAATAGTTCGAAAATACCATTGCTGGAATGTTATTCCCCAATGTCGACCACACGCGTAGCAAAAAATTTTTAGAAAATCGCACTGCGGAGGACCGCCGTCCAGATGACCGGGGTAAAAATATGATACACTGTATTCTTTATTGTAATAAAATACAAGAATATATAGGTTTGTCGCATCGCCATTAACAAATAATCTTATCTTGGTCTTTGCAGTGTTACCAATCAAATGGGGGCGAGTGCAGATGGCACTCCAAACCCGGGGAAGGATTTATAGTGTTGAATATTCTACGTCATAGCGTGGTGGCTGGAGCCACCAGTACCAGCCTGTACTAGACGTATCTAATAGCAGTCGTTAGATTTTCGCACTGAATATATTAATATATGAGAGCCTTAGCTCTCATACATGTTAATATTAACTCAATTAAACAAAATAATATAAATTCATTAGGTAAATTATTTTGAAGTAAGTAAATGTTATTTTATATCTATTGTGTAAGAACTTTTAATGATCACCGAACATAAATGGAAGTTCAAAATAAGAATTAAGTGTCTAGCATAAAATTGAATACTTAGAACAAATGATATTTAGTTTTAATTGTGAATACATTTTGTTTAATATAACTGCTTGTTAATAATATAATTATTAGGTATCACATACAGAACAATTAGGTACAAAGATGAAACACATGATATGTATTTAGGACAACTTATACCGCGTGGAGTTGTCTTCAAGTCAACTTTACCAGTATTTGAATGAAGTTTAAGATTGAGAGGAGATATGCGTACATATGTATGTTGACGGCTACAGTGATCCAATGGTTTAGCACACCGCTAAACTTCGATGGTCGCGGGTTCGAAAATTCGCCTGGTAAAAACATTTATATTTATGAGAACGATTGTTTGTATCGTTTTGGCTGTTTTCTATGTATATTATGTACATATTTAAAAAAAAAACATACAACTGTACATATCATTATATTAGCTATCTAGTAGCCATAATATAAGCCCTGCTTAGATTTGTAGTTGATGGCTCCATGCTTTATCCCGAAATATAAAATATATTATTGTCTTCACACAGTTTTCACTAACATTGTTTTTAAACTAAATCTTTATTGCACTTGAAAATACTTACTTGTTGATACTATTTAAATGTCCGAATACGATCATTTAATTATTGTATATACCAGTGTTCATAAAGTATAATATTTGCAAATAAAATCTGTTTCCGTCGAAATCTACCAATTTACATGTAGCGATGCAAAAAATAAAATATACTGAGCAACTAACGATGCGTTTTTCATACGTATGTTGTTTAAATAACAAAGGTAAATAACAGAATTTAATCCAGCTTGTGTCAATTAATATTAATGCAGTTTGAATGTCCAGTGAAAGTTGTTTCTGCGTGCTGAAAATATTAAAAATGAAAAGGTTATTTGTTTGAACCGCAATATTGAGACATTAAATTACGACTATTGTTCCACGTGCATTGGAGTTGAATAGGATGAATTAGCATCTGTAATTTATTATTTGGCAACGCTGCAGTGCGGTTTGTTGCACTCACTTCGGAATATCAAGTTGAAACAATCGAACATACAATTTCAGTAACATTAACACTACGATAACAGGACTGTGATTTGTTGCAAAGTACATAATGATGTTTCAGTTATTTGGCTTTAATATATTACGAAAGGTTTATAAATTAACTAAACTTCAACAATATATAAAATACATTATGTGTTTAATAGAAGTTTCTGTTTTTTGTATAATAAATCTTGTAGTGGTGTATATATTTACTTAACAATTAAAATTTGTATTATAATATTTATATAACATTTCTACTATAATGTTTAATATTAATCTACTTTAAAACAATGTCTTCTGTTTACCCCTTTAGGGATATGGTATGATGATTGATACATGTGATTTTTTGAAGTAATCATCTTTACAGAGCTATATTTATATTTATTACTAGGTTATCCCGTGATTTCGTCTACATTTTCATGACTTTCGTCCATGAAATCCCCTCAAAGATTCTTTTTAGAAAGAGTTTCTATTTTCGTATTATTGTGTATATTCACGGAAATAGTTACTGTAACGGTATCTACTGTAGCGATTAAGTGAAAAGGTAACAAACAGACAGACAGACACTTTTAAATTTATAATATTAGTATAGATTTTATGTGCTTAGTATTAAGTCTAGATTTATAATTTTTACTCGGAGTTTAAGAAAATAATTTATTTTATCACATTTATGACGAAATTGAATAGAATCTTTCTTTAACTGATTTAACTCACGAATCGATTCTTATGTGTTTGATTTCCGCACAATTTTAATATACCTAGAGCAAAATAAATTCAGTATTTACATAAAATTTGTAGTACCTTTACTATAAAACGTGCATTTTTATATGATGCATTTAGGAATATTTTTTTAAGACTTAAAGTTGAAGTCGGTGTTGTTTGGAAACTTCTCTGTGGATGAGAATTTTTCATAAACATATCAGCTACATATGTTTATGAAAAATGCATGTTTTATAGTAAAGGTACTACAAATTTTATGTAAATACTGAATTTATTTATGAAGGAATATGTGAGATATACTGTAGAGTATCAAAAATCATAACATCCTATTAATTTGCACTAGTACCCTACCAGGGTTTGATTGTTAGCGCAGAAGGATGCATCATCTATTTTATAAAGAACAGAAATATTGTATTTATAGAATTTCAATTAATAGTGGTTTTTATTTATCTTTTCGGTAGACGTCTACTATCTACTTCGATTTGTTCACAATTTCAGTTACTGACAGCGATGCCGATTAATTAAAGTCGGACCTTATCGAGTTCATTATCTGCGTTCCTTATTGTAATTTAAACCCTTTATAGAAGTTTAATTTATCAACTAAGAACATCACTACACTCCAAATAAATACAGAGAGTTAATATATTCTGCTTTTAATTAAAAAGTTTCGAGAGATCAAACTTTAATTGTGTGAAGAGTGAATGATATGATAGATATGTTGAACAAATATAGGATGTTGCATTGGTTTAAATTAAAGCTAGTAAGCTAGATTACATTTAACAAGTAGTTGTGATTATATAAGTAAACTTAGTTTTAATATTATATTTTTTAGTATTTTGCAATTATATATATTTCACTCTTAGAATTTTTTTCATATCTACGTTTTTTTACTATTAATTATGAACACTTTGGTGAACGTTTGTAGGACGCGTAAGAGATCCATTTTAATTGGAACAGATGATATTCCACAGTTTCTAACGCATTAAAAATGGGACAAAAGATAACCTTACTAATTACAATATTTAATATAGTTCATAGATTTTCCTATCTGCTTTATGGTTTCATTATCCATAATAGAAATATTAAAATGATTATTTTAATATTTTTACATACAGAGACATATAGGGAGAAGCCTAAACCTAACAAACTTCAATGTTCTTTCAATTTAAGGAAATAAATAAAAGCCTTTTCCTTTATTGCTGCAGAACCATTGTCATAGAAACAGATAAACATTATTATCTGTTTGTGTGTTAATGATTCATGTAAAAAGGTCTGGAGGAAATTCGGAAAAAACCAAAGACGGTAATCGTTGATACGGAGAATATTTTCAATAATTAGAATTTTATTTAAAATAATAGATTATCCTAATAGATGGTTTTTTATAGTTATCACTATCAATAATTACCGATCTGCATGTTAAATTGCACAATTTTTTTTATCCATAAATTTTCAATGAACTATATGGAAACAACGTGAAATTTATGATAATTAATTTTTATCAAAATTGTTAAAGTAACATATGCCGAGGTATAATTTAAAAATTAGGTCTCTGTGATATTGAAATCTAGATGTCATAACTTTCAAATATGCATATTTAATTTAGAGCTAATGAAATTCTAATCCTCTTGTATAAATTTGGTATAACTGAAGAACTTAGAGCCCGGTGACTAATTTGCAAACATCTTAATTAGTAATTAGAAATATAAATGACTAGCGGTTCGTCCTAACTTCGCTTGTGTTAAATTCTTCAGTTGTACCATCTAACATGGATAAAACTACAGTTTTTTCAATCGTGGTTTATTTTTAAGTTGCGAGTAATTGCAATTGCGAGTTGGTTGTAGATTAATTAATTAATATTTTCGCTCAAATATCAATTAATTAAAGAGCTATAGGATGGGAGTAATATCAAAAGATCTATATTTATTTTTAGGTAAATGCATGTTAATTGGTACATAATAACTGATTATTGCGGAGCAGTAAATTATTTTACTTAATATCCCAGTTAAATTACTATATATCGCGTCTATAATTTAAAATTTATAGCAATAAAAAATTATAAAGTAGAAGCAAACAATACATTTGCAAAAGCTGAAATATAATATATAGGATAAGCCCATTAACTTCAGTAGTTATAACTATTAAATTATTTTTTTCATATTAGCATATAACTTAGGTTCATCATATAATGTAGGAATGTGACATTATAGTAATAAATTTTAATGTGAGTTATAAATACTATAGTGTTGTTATCTAAAGCAAAATACAAATAAAATAACATAGATATAAAATATATATATTGTATTTTTACATCAAAAAGCAACAGTTTAATTTAATTTATTGCTTTGGAGTGAAATGAATTTTCTATTCCGTCTGAAGACGCTATTATTCCTTTTGTACAAATTTCGAGCAAGGGTTGATTTTTGTAAGCCAAAGAACATCAAAGTTGATGAGAATTTGAAAATTTAAAGATGGCCTTCAACGAATTATGCAAACGAGTATTGGTTAGGTCTCTTTGAACTTTCATGACACAATATTTTTAAATACTTGAAAATACTTTTAAGTATTAATTTGACCGCAGACAATTGTTTTCAATTCATTTGATGAATGATTACAGTTGGCAGTTAAGTTAGCTATTATGCAGTGTAGAATGAAGATGAATAAAATAAACTTACTATGGAATGAACAGTAATTTAATATTTTTGCGAATATCCCGAAATATAGACAAATTTATATAGTTAAATAAAAACTTACTTTTAAAACGGTTGAAGTAATACAACATAGAATAATTGCTAAATATTGTAGCGAACTTGTGAAATCAAACACATAGAGAGTGATATTTTATATCTATGTTCTATAGATATAAAATTATGCACGTTATATCGTATATAACGTAATATGTCTGTACTAGATCTATGATTGGTGGCCATCTCTACTTATTCTATACCGTTATTTCTAATAATTATTAGTAAATTGCCACAAAGTAAATAGTGGTACTAAATTGCCTACATAATGACATCTATAAAAATATACTTGTAGTATAAAAATAACTGGAACTCTAGCGAAACAGCATGTTAAAATATCTCTTGATATATAAGCAACCACGTATGCTTTTTAGACTGCTTAAACAGTATAGCAGATACTTCTTGATATCCTCCACAGATGTCGCTGTATTTATTTATTCTTATTTGTCAAGTTATAATATATCATTTATACAAAAAAGACGAGATAAGTTATCTCGTCTTTTTTGTATAGTTATAGTATATGGGGGATAAGTTATAGTATATTTACTAATGGTTACTTCTAGTATTTCTAAAAATAATTGAATATTGAATTAGCAAATAATTACTTACATTCACTGTATAATATTACATAACTGCATAAAACTGATGGATTATAATAATTATCTCACACACATAATAAAAACAATATAATAAGTTTTTTATATCGGGTAACGTTTGTAAATTTTGCTGGTTACTTCAAAGAATAAAGTAATATTTAGGGTTTTGCAGTTCACTGCAAAACTCTAAATGTTTGCTTTAATCTTTTTTTCTAATTCTTTTTAAAACTGAAATTTTAAAAGTATTTGGGTGTCTACTATTCGATCAAGCTGAAATTGCGAGATGAATTTGATCCATTGGGTATTATAGAATCATAGTGAAGGTTGTGATGACCTCTTAACTATTTATATTTTGATATGAAGTAGAATTTGTCTATATTGAAGGGGCAATGAACAAATATAAATTAGGTATTAGATATTTGAGATCTTTTCGTGTTACTAATAAAATGTAATAGTCTATAATTACAATTTTATATTTTTCAATGCGTTGATATAATGGTGACCCATTATTTATATTTTATAACTTTCACTCTACATTGAGATAACGATAATATCATGTTTATTATATTTATTTCCATGTAAATAATAAACATTTTTGACAATCAAATAATTGAGATATATGTATAGATACTCGAATATATATAATAAGTAATGCATATTTGGAGCGGAAACAGTAAATGTAAACTACATTTGGTTAAAAGTGATAATGAAGTTAGCATATGCGTACCAATTTTATTATCCATTACTACATCAATTTTCATATTATTGACATTGATAACACAGTCAGAAGAATAGGTAATCTATGTTAATATTACCATAGAGTAAAGTAGGTATATTTTCTAGTTGCTAAGTTACATAAGCAGACTTAGATTTTTTCCTGCGAGTTTTCATCCTCGTTTATAGTGACTGTAATTAGTAGTTTATAGTAACTATGTTTTATCCATAACATTATTTATTTATTTACGCGTCTTTATACCATTGCATAATGATACAAAATACTATAAAAACTGCATTTTTGTCTTTTAAATACCTATTATTATCTACTAATGTAATTGTACTGTCTATTTATGAATAAAGATTATTATTATTACCTTATCTGTACCATTAGGTATATAGCAATAATGTTCCGTAACATTATTGCTATATAATGTTGTATATGCTACATAATTAACTGTTGCGAAAAGAATTATCAAAACGCTTTTAGCTTATTGTGAAAAATACACAAAAACAACATTGAATAGAAAACCTTCTCTTTTAAGTAGGTCCTTGGAAACTCAATATGTAGATATTTTTTAGTTTAATTTATAATGTAATTGAAAATTCAATACACTACTGCAGTTATTTAGTTGTATACAACATGATATTATTATTTTTATACTAAAATAGTTCATCATGTAAACGAAGATCGTTTCGATTAACATCTCCTTATTTACCGGTAAATAAAGTTTTAGGGTCACATAGTCCTTGGTTATGATTTATTATTGAAGTAAATATACACGACTAATGTAATGCAGAAGATAGTAATATCAATATATATAAATGAATTCTTATTTTTCTTGGTCACGGCAAGTAAAAGTATAATTACACTATTGCGAATTCAATACAATACAATAGTTAAGACAACGTCTGTAGGGTAAATGAAAAAGGAAATACAATATGAGATTCCAATTAAAATCCTATTGCAATGATCTTCAATATTGTTTGCTCATTGAAGTAACAGTAGGTTCCTCTACGCAATACTAAAAATACTTATTGATGTAATGACAATCTTATATCTGTATTTAGTTAGAAATACAATAAATGAGTGTCGGTAAAATGGACTTCAATTATATATCTTTCTTTTTTTCTAAAACGTTCTCTATTAGTTGTTTCTAGTGACTTGGTCTACAAACTCCATTATTTAATATCAAATCTATAGTTTTCGTGAAATTCTTTTAATCCATGACTAATGTTTGGAAACCATGCTGAAAGATTTTATATTTTAACTTAATGCCTATTCATAACGAAAGTCAATGTCAGTTTGATCAAAATAATGACCTAACAATGAATTTTAAAGGTGTATCTAATATTACTTTTATTCCGGGTTATTGTATTCGTAATATCCCCGGTTATGATATGTATATTGTAATAACATTGTATAATAGTAAATAAATATTAGTAATTATATATTCAATACAAAAACATAATATATACCTACATGTACTTTAAGTTAAATATTTGAGCCATAATGTTCTATTGACACTTTGATTGACAATAAATCTCAGATAATTATATCTCAGATATCTCAGATAATCTCAAATAAATTGTCAATTCTGTACATGAAATATATTTCCAAAATAACTATTTAGGGGATGATGAGTGATCGATACTGATGCTAAAAATGCAATCAGTAAAATTTTTGTTTGTCTGTCTGTCTGTCTGTATGTTCGTTAAAGAAACAAAAACTACTCGACGGCTTTCGCGAACTTGGTACAATTATTCTTCATTCTTCTGGGCAGGTTATAGTATACTTTTCATCACGCTACGATCAATAGGAGCAGAGCAGTGATGGGAAATGTTAGGAAATATCATCAAAACCACTGAAACGTGAGGAGGCTACTTGTTTTACGAAAAGCGACGGAAACGCAGACGACATCGCGGGCAACAGCTAGTCAAATATAAAATAATAGCAAATGTTTCAACAACATATTATACAAGCTTTTTCCGCAACTGTTTCATAGATAAAATATAGTAGCATGTACATCCTCGTGATACACTATACATTCATGCTAAATATCATTAACATCAGTGCAGCCGTTTAGTCATCAAAAGGTATGAAACAAACATGTATGGATTATCATCCATTATATACACATCCATAATATGTCTACAAAGTCGTATATCGACTTCACATATTACTCCAATTATAGAGTAGGTATCTACTAGTATTAATATGTTACAAAATTGAGATATATATCCTTAAAGGAGCAATAGCAAATCGGAAGATTGATTTTAACACCTACTCGTTTGTTTATTATAGTGTTTTACGTAATTATGTCCTCAACCTGACGTCGGCGAGGTCAGGGTAACATCTTGTCATACATTGTCCAAGTAGAGAATTGTTAAATTAGATGTACATATATGGGACCAATTGCTTTTGTATTAATAGTAAAGTACAATATACAACTGGATATATTTAATAAAAATATTTTCTTAAATCTTTGTGCATTAGTAGCAGTAAAGCAGATACAATTATAAAATAGATTGAAATAAATAGAATAATAAAAATATTTTATTTTTCTGATATTTGATAGTCTCATAAATATGGTTAAACTGAATGAAATTCGCCAAATTAATGTACTTAGTAGTTAGAATATAAAAATGCAAATAAGTTTATTATATTACAAAAAATAATTGAGAACATTTTAAAGTCGGTTGAAAATTCGAAAACTACTAAATCATACTTAATTTTGGCATTCAGTAATTCGTTCTACTGGTTCCACTATGCTATACCAAACATGACTATCAGGTGGGAAAAAACAGGTTGAGCAGCCACCTGATTATCAATTGAATAATATTGAATGATAGCAATATTAATGGCATCTCTTGAATATGTTGTTGGACCTAGAGTATAAAAAAGCTGGCAATGATTTAATAGCAAACGTGTAACAATTATTTAAAGAATTGATCTTTCTGATTTTGATGTCTTAATGTTACTTTAAATTATTATAATTTTCTTAATGTTCAAAGTAAGTTAAATGCAAAGTTTTTGTATTGTCTGGATAATCAATTCTATTATTTCTAATTCTAATTCTATTCAATATATTTGACTTTCTTAAGAGTTTTACTGTAGAAGTTTAATCCGCAGTGTAAATAGCATATAGTGAAATACAAAAGTAAAATATGTATATATATAATTAGTAAAGGCTTACAACATGTCAACAGCGAAAATTTACGAACAATAGACACTGTTTCTAAATATAAAATTATATTGCAATGACTTCTATTTGGTCTGATATAAATTTACTAACCAATTCTATGTACGAAGATATTTACTGTATGTAAAGATAATTTCTACCTATGAAAGAAAGGAAGCATGCGACTGAAGTTTAATACAGGCGTTCCTTAGGTAAAATTGGTGAATGTAGCATGCATTAGTTTCCACGGAACGGGAGACAATGTTCTATGGGGGCAAGTGGCAGCAAACACTTAGTATTTTATAAATTTTTACTGAGAGATGAAATTTCTGTTATTTACATTTCCTTTATTTTAAATTATTGTTGACTGCTTATTTGATTTGACGTAATTATTGATGTCAGATTTTTACAGGTTAACAGGTAAGAATTTATTTAAAAAAACAGTGGACATTTATAGAAATACTATGTATAATATATCTGTTATGCACATACATTATCAACAATAACATAAAATACGATTGTTCAGTTTAGATATTCATCTCCATGCATATAAATCTTACAGAGTAGTTAAAATACACTATAGGTATACTATATATGTTTACTACTATTATGTATCTTACTACTATTACATTTTAATCCATTTTCCATCCTCATCGAGTGTAAGTACATGATTTTTAAATATTATTTAAAAATGTACACACATGTGTAAGAAGCATGTAGCTTAATATATATAAATTTAAGACATAAGTTATAAACAGAAAATAAAAACTAGTTTAACCGGGCATGAGACATTATTTACACCAATCGAAACTCCATTAACGCAGGCCTATATCGTATTTTAATTTTTATGTTAAAAATCATGCTAAAAAATAATAAATCTTATTATAATAACATTAATATCACGAGAATAATTGTTTGCTATTGTCTGCACGCATAGTTAGGTATTTTTTTTTATATTTGAATGTAGAAAACTAAGTGGTTATCTCTTAATAAGAGAGTGAGCCTTCTGGGTTGGCACCTTTCAATTTCTACGCGTTTGGTAATGAATCTGTACTGAAATAACGTAGTTAGGTATAACAACGAATTAGGTAGAAGAAAAGAAACGAAAGAAGAAATTAAAGGAAAACAAGCCGACCAAATAGACGCCTAATTTTCTATACATATAATGTATTGAAGTATATTAAATTATAGTTTTAGTGGTCGAAGTGGTACGCCCTAAAAATGACAAATAGTCCATCAAGTCATTACGTAACCATCTTGCACACCTGCGTTGTCATTACACGTAACTATATAGTTTTATATAAAAGAAAAAAATTTCAATTCCATTACAGCTATTGTTGGGAACTTTTAATTAACTTTATAACCTTTATCTAGTCTGTGATGTATATGAGACTTTGACAATGAATCGGTTGACTACATAGGTACAAAATGTTGCCTGGTTTAGATTGTCTTTTTGGAATGTTTATATTACATACAATATATTTTATGAGAAGGAGGAGCATTAAGCAGACTGTATGGTATTATTAGCCTATATAAAATGAAATAAATATAGTATTGGGTTCAATCTCCGCACAATACATACTCTTGTATTTTTAAGTGTAACTATTTATAGCGGTCTGGAAGTTTTTCTATGTATATTATTATTTTGTATTAAAATATATATTTAAATATGTAATTTGGAGATACTTCCAATTGTAAAAGCGGCTTTTTTTAGAAAGAGATCTTTCTAACATTATAGAGTTCTATCATTCATAGATAGCATTGTGAGAAAAGTGAAAGTTTAAAAGAATAATATTAATGACAAACAAAACAGATATAAAAACCCACTTTATATACTATTATTTCATATACCTACGTGACATTTAATCATCACAGCATCTAAGTATGCCGTGAAGATGCCAATTGTTATATTGGCCTATTGACCGTTATTTCATTTATAAAACATGTTCTAAGTCGTAAAATGTAGATATAGTTATATAATTTATTAATCTGTAGATGTATTGACTTGTTTCGCTGCAATAAAATTGTATAGAACATGCGCAATAGGCGATAATAATAATATTATTCTTATATTTTGTTACTTAGTTACAGTCGTCATTTTAATGGTAATACGGTGTTAAAACTCATGTTTATATAATAAGAAGTTCTAAAATAAAATAAAAAATATATTAATATTATATTTATTTTAAATCAATTATAATATTATATTATAAATATAGTCAAATAACAACACTCTCTTACACTCACAGTTACAACACAAGAAGGCCATTCACGACAGCATAGCAAAATCGCAGTTCTCAATTTCACGTAATTGAGACCTTCCTAATATTGGCGAATTAAAGTAGAAAAATATCTTATTAAGTTCCTTGTAAAACCAAGGAATAACAAATTATCTACGAAGTTCCGGAAACCGCTATGCAGTTCCGAATAATCAGTCGAGTAACACAACTGTCACATTTACAAAATACTGCTATATCCACTATATTGTGCCAATATTTATGAATATAAGGTTCCAATTCGAACTTGTCCTTTTGGTTTGGTTAATAAATTTGTTGCTCTTTTGAAAATACTAATGAATGGTCTGAAAGTTGATGAGATAACAGGCTGGTAATAAGGATCTGGTTGCTGGTATTGATATTGGTATTGGTTGTTATATTGGTTATAGTACTGATTGTTATATTGATAATTATAAGCTTGAGTTTCTCCGGTGCTGCCGGGGATGACATTCGAGATGTAGCTGTTGGTATTTTCTACTTGGTAGTTTGAAGTAGTACTATATCCGGCCACTGTAACAAAATAAAATACAGAAATTATAGTTTCATATATGTAATATGTATAGTTCATTCTAATGTATAAATTAAGAGCTATCAAGTCACACAAAAAATAAATTACTGAACTAACCGTATTATTGATTGAATGATTTATTATTCAAAGAAACCTTGAATAAAGAAAATTTTACCGAAGATTCATATTAAAAAAACATATTAAAAGACTTTTAAATTTACGAATTAATTCAGAAATGATTTCGATATAAAAATGATTTGTAATAAAAAGTGATACTTACAGCAAAGACCTGAATATTTCAGCGAATCTGTAAGGCCATAGTTACTGCAGGACGGGTAACCCTTTTCGTAGGGACTGACACCAATAACGTTTCCACCTGGTCCATAGTTGCATACATACAACCGGGTGTAACCTTTTGAGTTGTCGTAGTAGAAAGTAAATCCACAGCCTACTTTAGATGTTTCGCCCCAAACCAACTGTAAAAAAATATATAATGTATTTATTTGTATGAGCTGTATATGAGTTTTTTTACAAAAAAAAATACTTCATTTTTAAAAAATAAAATAGATCACCATGCATGTTAACCTCAATTAAAATCAGTTTTGAGAAATATACTACACAAGAATAAAAATATGGTGTAATTGTACGGTTTTATAAAGATACATGGTTACCATACAAAATATAATATTTAAAGACGATGGAAAGTCGAAAGTCATATTTGATTTAACATTTTATTTGTAACTATTATGTATAGTGCAATAAATAGGTTTGTGTGTTACCTGTGAATAATGACCGGTGCCATGCCCTCCGCTGATTGGCTTGAATCCGAATAGGCGGACTTCATCAAACCAGGCATTGATTTGAGTCATGAAATCAGGTTGGGAATCTATGGGTTCACTAGGAGGGCGTGTGGTCCAAGTAGCAGCGAGGTTCTGGCCCACAGGAAAGCGACCAACATCACGTTGAGAAGCTTGATCGTGGGCGGGAGTGCACTGGTTAGCCCAACGTTGTGCTGTCGCTGCTAACTCTTCATCCCACGACTTAAAAATAAATAATTCTTTTAAGAACAGCCATACAAAATAAGTAAGACTACTACTAAAATATATAGACTAATGTATTGTAATGTAATGTAATGTATATAGACTAATCTGGACATATTAGGTTTATTAAATTAATTTTGTTGTAACAAATCTCACAGTTATTATCTTAAACTTTATATTAAAATCGACTTAATCTATACTATATTTATTAACAACAAAAATAATACATGATGTATGTATATTTTTGTGAATTTAGCAGTATGTCAAATTCAAAAGTAGGAAGTATAATCATTGATATTTTCAAATTATTTCATTCATTAGTCGTTATCATTATGTAAAAAAACCACTTAGAATTTGAATAATATGAAAATTTTCGGCACCAATGTTAAATATCAAACGATTTGCAACAAGATGATAAATCGTCACTTGTCAAAACAACTGGTCAATTAATCTTATAATTAAATTTTTAATACAGGAATTTATAAATATTTATGACGACGTTATTAATAATGTAGACTTTATAAATACACGTAATTAAGTATAGACAAATTAGAAGGAATAATTAATTAAACATACTTAATATTTTAGTAATCACAAAAGCAAGTAGTTGTGCAGTGATACTTGAATGAAACATTGTAATAGTTTAATATAACCTAAGTTCGTATTCGTATTTCGTATCTGTATGACTTTTTTGTTTCTAAACAGATTACAATTAAATAGACAAAAAATTCAGGTGAACATTACTGCAATATATTATTAGTGGTAGAATAAAAGAACATGACTACTCAAATGGGCTCATAGATATAAGTTATATAATTATTACATTTATTTGAGCTTATTTATGCCTATAAAAAACCTCTTTTAAATCCATGAAGCTCATGCAGTGCGCATGAACAAAGTAATAATAAAATATCAATAAATATATATAAAGTTGAAAAAGTTAAAGTATTATTTGACCGACGAATTGTCAGAAAATCCTACTATTTCACATTTTATTGCCTTAAATGAGAAAACACTTGGATTTAGATATTATCAAAAATGGCAGATTGATCAGATGATATCACGTACGACTTATGAAATTATGTAGTGAACATCGACACATTACTTTTTATCTGCAGTAAAAATTCAATACTCATTATAAGTTAAACAATAATAGTTTTTTTTATATCTTATGTGTACAGACTGCAATCAGTTACATTTCTGTTATATGTATGTATAGCTACCAAGATTGTAATGATAATCTATTAAAAGAAATATTCGTTTTACCATTTCCATCATGTTAGCAGCTGGTGGTTGACCGGAGATTTGTCCAAGAGCAACTGATTGCCTAAGACGATTATGTGCATCCACGATCGCTTGTTTCTCAAATGCCGACATTCCTCCAGATTCTACAAACAAAACATAACTGATGTGAGTACATATTGTTATTATATTTTACATTACCAGATATTGAAACGGAAATAAGTTGATGTTAGTTTTTCGTGACTTGCTTATATAATATTATTAATTGATGTTTAAATATTTGATTTCCAACTATCCACACATCGTCTGCCAATAGCAGGGGCAATGATTTCATAAGTTGACGGTTTGTCTATTTTATTAAATCGGTGTGTAATACAGGTAATAACATAGGTGTCTATGTCAACACAATTTTATACCCTCGACTCATACAGGTATGCAAATTCTGTCGTCTTTTGATAAACTTGTCTGCAGGATGTAGACTGGGCGGCGGCGGTACTTTATGTATCCGATATGAAAATAGATGGCGTTATGGTATAGAGACAGCATTATTATTTTATTGCTTTTTTATTCGCCTAGGACAATAGGATTTTTCATTTTGTTGATAGTCTTTCCTTTAATTATTTTTTTAGTAGCACTTAGAAAAAAAATATGTAAATATTTAATGTCCTTGAACAGAAACGAAAAAGGCTAAGGTTACGCATTTTAAAATTAACTACGAGAAATTATTAAATTTTAATTCACAGAAAATATTCCCGTATTAGAAATATTCTTCTATTTGAATATAAATCATTTCATAAAAATTAATTTTAATAACGGGGCGTTATTAATTAATTAAAATTAATTAATGCAATTACGGATAGTTAGTGTCACTTACTTATTATTTGTCTTCCAACGCCACACCCTTCTGTTGTTGCTAGAACTACAGCTCCCAAAACGAACAACACTAAGGACATCATCTTCATAAAGTCTTTGAACACAACACTTTGAAACTGAAAAATTACACGCGTAAGTTGAGATTCGTAACTAGTGAGTTTACTTATTTACGAAACTTCGAACTTAAGTTTTCCTGTGATCCGCAGCACTACGTGCAGCGCGCTCTCCAGGAATTAACAATCTGTGCGGCTCGCTAGTATCGCGTTCGCTTATGTACTCATCTCAGCGTTACCATGGAGACGGAGCGACGCCAACGGACGCCCGCTGTGTCTGCGGATCACACTCACGTCGCGTCCGTATACCACTACTGCCTACATAATTGGTATTATTTGACCGACGAATTGTCAGAAAATCCTACTATTTCACATTTTATTGCCTTAAATGAGAAAACACTTGGATTTAGATATTATCAAAAATGGCAGATTGATCAGATGGTATCACGTACGACTTATGAAATTATGTAGTGAACATCGACACATTACTTTTTATCTACAGTAAAAATTTAATACTCATTATGCTGCACGTAGGTAGATACCTATGTGGTGGTTGTCAATGAAATCCAGTTCTTGTGATGTGTGCGAAGTTTCGAACCGAGCTTGGAAATATGTTGACAGATATTGGTCGAAAAGGAAGTGGTCTTTAAGTAAAATTATAGGCAGCTCAAAAACAAGGAAAGAATAATATCACCAGTTTTTGTGTCAAAGGTAAAGGACGGTAAAATGGTTAAATAATCGAAGTATACATTTCCTAGTAAATTTTAATAATTTATATAGGTACGTTAACATTTAATGAATATTTATTTTAAATACTGGTTTGTATTTATTTACGTAATTTTCACCTATAACGGTAATGGCATACAACATTATCAAATAAAATTGTTTCTACTGTTTTGATGAAGCCAATGAGAAGTAATTGTGTATGCTTGACAATAAATATATAATATGGGAAATGAAACTGTGATCTTTGATTTAAATATTACTGTTAATTATTTAAGCCCAGTGGCATTAAGTGCAAGAATTTATAAATACAAGAATTGTCAATTTAATTTACTTCTATTATATATTTATGTTTTTTTTAACATATTTACTACCTATTTAATTACCGCTACTTAAGTAGCTGTAATTAAATACGTTGTTATTAACTTATGATCTTAAATTATTGAATTTTGGTAAATATGTACTTAACACTCCTTTTCATTGTCTATGTTAGATATTGCATTTCAGACATAATAAATTAACTTTTATATGGATGCCCATTTATGGAGTGCTATAGATACATAAATGTGTATCTATTGAAATGGTCAGAAAGTCGTTTGAGAACTAATATTGATCAAATGCTTGGTGACAACCAGTCTGTTGCCAACCGATCCGGTTTACCACCTGAGGTGAATTTTCGGTTGTGGTATATTATTATTTGCATATTAATGACTTTTATTTTATTGGTTTTTATTTTACGCGATGGGTTATAAGGTTGGAGTTTATTATTATTATAATTTCAAATACCCAGTAATGTGAATATCATCTCTTTCTATTTTGAGTAATTAAAATGTAGAGATCGTTCCAATACGTCTCTAAGATGTTTCTGTTCGAATTCCTATAAATGTTGATTTCATCGAAATTATAATATCACTGACATATTATAAAAAAAGTGCATTATGCAATAGTATATTATATTAATTTTATCAGATACATTATATTGTATTACACAATTGACCAAATTGAATAAACCAAAAATTAATGTTTTCAAAAAAAATTGTATGAATGTGTAATATATATAATTGTGTATTTTAGTTACTTCCATAGTATAATGTCGTATGGTATTATATTGTGGGGAAGAGCGGCTGATGTAGAATCAATTTTTATATTAATTCGTTCAATATATAATTTACCGTGTCGCGAATCTCTTAGAGAACGCTTTAAAGAAACAGGTATCCTTACTGTTCCCTGTCAATATATATATGAAAATATTATGTACGTAAGCAAAAACTTAAATTTATTTCCAAAAAATAGTTACTTACACGCTTTTAATACAAGGAATAAAAATAAATTAAATATGCCTAGTTATCGTCTCAAAAAAGTAAGTACATCTTTCATGGGACATTGTATACGTTTTTATAATAAATTGCCAGATAGTGTTTTAAATTTAAGTGAAGGCAAATTTAAGATACATGTAAAAAAAACACTTTGCTCTAAAGCTTATTATAAAATAAACGACTACTTAAATGACTACAATGTGTGGACTTAATTACAATTTTAACTTTTGTTATGAGGCATATAATTTTTCCCATTGACATGGATAATGTAATAACATTAAAGAAACTTATTATAAATGATTTTTTATAATTTGTAATGACATATTGTAAATTAAATAATGTAAATTTAATATTGTAATGGGTGAAAACTGTGATCGGTACAGCCTATGCTGTAAATAATATAATTGACGTAGTGGAGTAACCTGAAACAGTCATGCTCGCTATAAAGTTCAAACTTGTGGCGGCGTGGTGGGCCGGGTCGATGTGCTCCCTCAAATATGGTTGAGTGAACGGGTGCTACTTGTGGGGACTGGTCTGTTCAGGTTGTGAACACTGATTAAATTTTTTGTTCTTTGCGATAGCATATGCTGGTGGTCACTCTATTCTCCCAAATTTGAATTTTAAAAACTATATTTATTATAAACATGTTCCACTATTATTTGAAAAGGATACGAGCTGAGTTTCTTGTCAGTTCTTCTCATCTCGATATCATTCCGAACTGACGGTAGATTTGACATATCATAAGAGTCTGTAATAGACCTACATGAATAAAGATATTTTGAATTTGAATTTGTTAAAAAAACTCAGTGACAACTTTAAAATAAAAAAAAATAAGCTATTTTGTAAAAAGAGAACCAAACAAAAAACATTCAATTCATGGCCATATAAGATGTAAGATATTAATTTAAATGTGAATCTTTAGAAATTGTGTTTTATAAAATAAATATAGTCAGCCTACTATTTACTATGGTACCCTAAAAATTTGGTTTGATATTTCGATTTGCAACGATGAATTTTAATTATCACTAAGCCAGCCGCTTATTAAATCTTATACATACATATCTATGACCGCTACCAGTATAAGTTTGTAGAGACAGACCTTGACAAATTCAACAGACATCTAATAATACAGAGGCCATGTTAACACAAGATCAAGATCAAGACCAACAGACGACAATATCACTGTATTGTCCTCGCTATAGGAATTATGCTAATTGAGAGCATGATGAGAGAAAGAAATGTATATTGTACTTATACTTGTATAGTTTAGCACTCGTTCAAAAGATTGATTGAACTTTCACACGAGTAAGAGGGGTAGAAAGTAGTAACAAAAGAATAATCTAAAAATGGATACTCCTGTATTTCTGATTCAGTAGGAATTTTGAAAGTTTTGCCTACTGGATCACGATCTTACATGTTGCACCTCAGTACAACTAAAACAGTATTAAAAACATTTTTATTTTATGATCAAATATAAGTACATGGTTCAATATCATTCTGTTTTCATTATATAATAAGACGCAAAAAGTGACAAGTGGAAATTTGAAAATTACCTTTTTTCTTACTCGTATTATTTCTTTAGCTATGATCACAAACAAGATATTATTACACACAATTTTTTTGAGGTGCGATTACAAGTGCAGTTCATTTCACGTACGTGTAATGACTTATAGTTTTATAGATTTTGTAATATATTTTACTCTATTGCATAGATATAGTAAGTGGTCTTGATTTTAAATCTGGCCGACATCAAAACGGCGACGGAAACATCGATATAAAGTCATAAAACAATTCGCGAGAGGGCGGTAGCCTCGCTACTTTCCAGGTCCTACTATGGTGGCAAACAAGTATACGGCCCACCTTATGGTAAACGGTTACCGAAGGCTATAAATGCTTGAGTTACGTGCGCTTTGTCGACCGTTAAGAATCTTCATATTCCCTTCTTGAAAAACCTTGCTGTAGTCGCGCGCGCGCGAGAACTTCAGAGGTAGTTCATTCCACTATCTAAGTGTATGCTGGAGGAAGCTCTTCTGAAACCGCACTGATCGTGACCACGTAGGTTCTAGCGTCATGAATTCAAATATACCCATCGAAATGTGGGCATGTCAAGTCACTATAGTGTAGACACTTCATAATCTCCCTGGCTATCGCATCTGGGATAAAAGTCGTGATGCTATGAGAATTGATATTTCCTAAATCAAAAATATATCCATATGAATAATCGAGATTCATCTTTTTCTTAGTAATAACCCATAAAATTGTGATCCCATCTCGAATGTCGGAACCAGTTCGTTTGACCTTTAAATAAATGGCCTTATTATTATACGATTAAACAATCCCGAGACGACTTCGGAGGTCCACCATCTCGAGATTAAAATAAACACATAGAATAATAGTGTTTATTTTTATACCATTGTTTTATCATACATTATTTTATTAAAATATAAAATTTAATAAAATATTAGTTTTTGTTACAAAGCAATTTAAGGTTAGTAAGTATAGAATCACCATTGAAGTATTATATAAAATACCACATTTAATAACATTCTTTTATTGCTACAAAATTAGTACCAGATATATAAAAAAAATATATTAAATGGAAAAATGAATCAATACCGGTAAAGAATTAGTGAACATATCGTGTAACATGTACAGTAAATAGAGACAAAAATATTCTTATTTTTTAAGCCAATTCGAAATAGTAATAAAATAATAATATTAATATTAATCTGTATTAAAATATTTTTGTGCTTTTTCGTGTTTATACAATTTACGAGTTTTTAAAATCAACTAAAGTGACAATGTAATTTTTTGTATAACTAGTAAGTATTTAATTCTTATGGATGGTCATGACTGCGGAGGTTCAGTCATTTTATTGTGTATAGTACTGAAGCAATTGGTCGTGGCAGACAGACTGTCGGCGATTGAGATAATATACAATAAAATGAAAAATAGTTAAAAACGTATTCCCTCGGACACCAATATTCGAGTTTTGAGTAAACATAATATCTGTTTACACTGGGCTGAATTTAGACACAAAGGTACCTTTGTGTTCTTTTTCTTAAGCAACAAAGTTGTGAGTTTATTATATGTATCATATGACGCTAATTATAGCTTTATTTTACATTTTTCAATATAATATCACTATGTTAAAAATAATATACCTTTATATATTGTTAGAAAAATATTATTATATTTCTTATATAAGTGGAATGGTAAACAAGCACATCTGATGTTAAGTAAAAAACCGCGCCCTTTTTTTTACTTAACAGTAAAAGAAGGGACAGAATTAGGCATATTTTTTTTTATTTTTTGTTAAAAATTGGTAAACGTATATGGAAGAAGATGAGCAAATCTACTAAACCAATTTAATTGAAATTTGGTAACAGATAGTGTAGACCCAGTGAAAGGGCATAGTCTACTTTTTATTGCGAAAACGGGTTGTAAGTGGTTGAAAGCGGAGATGAAGGATTGTATAAATGTATATTGTCTTTTTTTAAGTAGAACGATGAAACTTTTTTGGGTGGTAATTTAACTAAATATATTTTCTTTATTTGGTGAAGTTAACTATTCCACGTGAACGAAGTCGCGGACATAGCTAGTTATAAATAAATAACCCTAGACAATTAACACAGCACTATGTAGTCCTACGGTAAGTAGAGTTTGTGTTGTGGGTACTAGACAGTAACCATAACGATATAAGCGAGTACGACACAGTACGAGGAATCGAACCCGCGACCATCAGAAGTAAAGCGGTGTGCTAAACCGCTAGACCACTGAGGTCGCGTTATATAAAATAATACCTATAATTGTATTAATAAATATTGTTTTTAGAATTCTCGTATTGTTCGGTACTACACAGATTCTTTTTACTGTTAATTATTTAACGTGTAATGAAATTCATCTACAACGGCTGTTATAAACTTGACACTATAAAAATATATTTATGATTTTATATTGAACTTTTATGACTCTAATTTTAAACCGACTGTTTAAACGATTCGTTCTGTCTTTGACAATTTTATTTGTAATGGTACAAATTAAGGTGTAATGTTACATAAAGCTAACTCTACGAGTAAATGCATTTCTGCCAAAACTGAATGCTTCCGTCGATGATTTACTTTATTTGCACTTGATTAAATCCCTTACGTATCATATCAGGAAGTACGTACGGTGTTCTTTTAGGAACAAAATATATTCATCGTCTAATATAATGATATTTAATCTTGTATAAACGTCAAGAGAGGTATACCTTCATTTGCCAAAGCATTATTATAGTTAAAACCCGGTTAATAATTTAAATATTATATATAAGGAATATATATTATTTAAATTATTAACTAAACGTTTTCTACTGATCATAAGAGTTTCTTACATTAGTAAAGGTTACACAATATATATTTTTTGTTATTTTGTACCTTCTTTTATCGAATTAACTATTAAACAAACTGATTGACCGCCTAATGAACTACTTATTTGCCTTTTATTGAAGCCTATGGTTGTAACACTCGACTTTATTTTCACATATATTGGGTAATGATATGTAAACTATATACTTCGTTCCATAAATAAAAAATAATTTTAGTTTTATTTTTGGTATGTTAGGATACTAATATTGCTATTAAATAGATGCATGACAAGTCAAAAATGATGAATTGAAGTCACTTTCATCATTATGATTCAGACTGACCAAAATAACATTATGAATAAAAATGACAATTTAAAAATAAATATGACCGGCTATGTTTATTTTCTATTAATACAACTTTGGGATTGAAAAAACCCAGCATAAAACAAATCAAGAATAACGTATAAATTAATGTATTATTTAATTTACAACCCGCACTCTACAGACTAATTAAATTATAATTGTAGATTTAGAACAAAGTGGTTTTTGATCTTTTGAATGGATAATTATTCGAAACTTTTGTCATAATTAAATAAATATAGATAATAAAAAATATTAATATGAAACAGCTCATACATACTATTTCCTCTTAAACATCGTGATGACCGTATAAATCATTCAATTATTCTTGTTTTTTGCTATGTTAAACTATGTCAATAAACTGTAAGCTGCACTAATAAATACTACGCGGTTAAACTGTTGTAGTATGCAAATTAATATTTATTACTTTATTTCTTATATGTGTTGCTTGTGTATAACTATTTTTATTTAGTATCTATTGAGCAAATATTAGTGTTTAATATTATTTTATTAATATTTATAAATTATTTACAATTCATTAATATATCAAATTTGTAGGCTAAGTTTTGGGTTCGTTTCCAATTTTCGTATAAGATAAGAGTTTGTACGACATTCGTACATGTTTATGTTCCTTTAAAAAATGTAGATATGAATCTAGTAGGTAATTTTTTCTAGTAGGTAACATATATTTTAGTATTATTAAATTATAGACTTGTACTAAAAATATTATCTGTTGCGGTTATTATAAATACTCTGAATTAACTATATATTATTTTAAGTTTAACTATGTTCTGTTCTGTATTTAATGAGGATAGTATATTATTATTATTATTAGTAGTATAATATATTAAAGGTTTATTTGTATATCTACGTAGTATGTAAGCTAACATGAGATAAGAAATTATTATAATGGCCTGCAATTAATAGTTAAGGATTGAGATCGGAATTTAGTTTCTATTTTCGTAGCCAACATTAATATGAACATAACAATAATTGCGACATTAATATCTTGAATACCAATATATCATACAATAATTCGTCAAACAAATAATCAGTCTGATATCTTGTTAATTTAGTTTACTTACCTTCATAAAAAAGTTGTAACTAATAAACTTTCATGATTTAATTGTGGTACTATTAAATTAAGATTGTGAAACTATATAAAATAACAAGGAAACTATTATTTCATAGGAAAACGTATTGAACCAATCCAAACCACTTATAAACATGTAATGATTGGTTTTGCTGAATAATAAAATTAAATATACTAGCGGTATGTTGTGTAGTGATATGATGGATGTTCTTGATTGAATCAGTGTCAACTACATCTACAGTTTGATCACCCAGTGGGCTCATCATATTTTTTTCTTATATGAAGTTATCAAATATTATCTGCTGCTATAAAAATAACGATAAAGAACTTGTATACGTTTATTCTAATTTTTAGGATGTCATAAGTAAAAAGTATATTTCTGAATGAAATCGCTGAATAAATTTCTTATGATCATTTTTATAAATGTGACCATGGCGCAATTTGTATATTTTATTGTTTTTTTTTTATTTACGTACCATAATAGTACTATTAATCTGAGCGTAGTATACTCCCTAAGGAGTATAGAGTAAAAATCAGGAATCTATTATTACGGGATTATCTTTATCATGTAGCTGTGTCACAGAATTCTATTTGTAATTTACAACTTCAAGAACCTTAAAATGTTTATTTTTGAATATATAATTCATTAATAATAAATCTAATAATAATTTATATATGTAACTGTCTTATTACATTTATTATCGTCATATTATTATTATAGTTATGAATAATGAATGCGTTTTGAAAACGAATTGTTCTTCGATACGGATTCTGCTTCAGTCTAATATGAGTTTGACTAGGTACTTACCTTACAACATTAGGCTACAATATAATATAATATAATACAATGTATTTTAAATATATATTAGTTTTTATCTTTGCCTAATTTGATATGATGTGTGTTAAGAAGTACACTTAAGTGGACTCAAAGAAATTAGGATAAAATTTTAAAAAAGAAAGTTGTTAAATATAGGAACATAGTAAAAAAAAAAATCCTCTAAAGGTAAATTATTATTCTTTTATAATTTCTTTTAAAAACACCTTACGGTAGTGCTTATAAATTTATTTTTTGTTGTGTGATAATCGTCTAGATGGCATTCTACAAACATACATGCGGTCGATGTTGCGACTGTTACTTGTATAATGTATATATATGTAACACAGCCATATAAATATGTACCTACAGTTATAATAAGAACCTATGTTTTTATTTAATTGTGTGGATGTTTTTATTTTATTATTTGTATCAAACCAGAGATAAAAGAAAAGTGATACTGTGTGTAAAATCGCTACACCTTAAAGTTTATCACAAATAATTATATTGTGCTACTTTTGCCAGCTACATTCAGATTTTCGGTCCACTCCACACTGTGCAATATTCCGTGGTCGTAAAAATTATTTTATAATGATAATCCTTGACGCCATTGAAGAATTGTTTTCCTTATTTATAGAATATGGCCATGAGAGGTAATAATTTAAGACAGACCCTCAATCAGAAGTGTTACCTACTTTTGTACAGTTAATTATTTAGGTGTTTAAGTACAAAAGATTATAAAAATACTGAAAAGTGGTTTTCGAAACTTAGAAATATAAACCAGCATGATAATTATACATGATATTTTAATTCATTACATTTATTTTTTAGTATATAATAGATATATAATTTTAAAAAATTCAAACAAATTTGCAATATGAACCGCATATTATTTTGTATGTGGGTTTGGTATCTAGGAACGTTTTCAGGAACAATCGTAATCGCTACATAGTATTGGCGTCTGTGAATAAGAGTATCTGTATCTGTACAAGCAATAGTTTTAGATTGTATATTAGGTGGACCGTAAGTTTGTTTGTCAAATCTACTCATATGAAAAAAAAGTAAGCCTATTTGCTGTTCACAGATGTCAAAAAAATAAGGACTGCGCAGACGAGAGACAAATACTTTTGTAATAATTGAGAATAAAATAATATTACTCTATTATTATTTGACATTGTACACATGAATATTATTGGTATCGTAATATAATGTTTTATACAATTCAATGCACACGTCCATGCATTTCTTTGCGTAAGGCATATCCTGAAAAAATTACGACGTTTGTGATTGATATAATTACGATACTTTTATATCTATAAATAGTAAATTTAATAAGTAATATTTGTGACAGTATGCTGTACTTGCGGAAGCACAGAATACAGCGTAGTCATAAAGAAGACGGATACTTATCTTTCCGTTAGCGTTTTATATCTTTTGATTACCTATTCAAATTGCTCGTTTGAATATGAATATCAATATTTATCTTCAATTAACAATTTCAATAGTGCTTTGCCGCGTATTGTTTATACTAGAGTCTAGTGCATGCTTACATGTGATGTGAAAATATACGAACAGTTTTTTTTGTTAATTTTAATGTGATGGATAATGGCTTTATATTTTATAACAGTCCCAAAATGTAATAATATTGTTTAAATGCAGCAGGCAATAAGTTGCCGTAAAAATATATGGAAAAAGAATATTGGATTATTATTTAACTATTACAGTTCAATGCAGGAGGCAATTTTTGCTAGTCAAATTTCACCTTAATAATAATAACTTTAATAACTTTTACTTCTGTTTAAATAACAAACGCCTAATAATAAGAATGTCAATATTTTTTATTAGTTAAGAATGTGATAACGGTTATAGTTATTGTAAACAAGAATACGACTTTACCTGTTAATAAAGTGTCTTTATTATTACTTCTAATCAAAGTCTCTGACTCTCCGCATCTGTCAATATTCACGTACATATGTATATAGCCTTCATACTAATGGGTGTTCAAATAATTTATTCACTCTGAAATGTGAATACACTCTACCTATCTCGAGGTTATAAACGCTATGGAACTTTACAAAACCTTCGTTTCCATGGCTCTTCGTATATAAACCTTCGTTAGTAAACTTCCTTATAAAGAAGAAATGTACAGACTGTTAGTTATCATAATATTTTTAGTCACAAGTATGAAATGATACTCATAGAATCGAAATGAGGTTTACTATAGTCGACTGTATTCTCAGTTGGTTATCAAGTTATATAATAAGAGTTTCTGTACCTTACAATGTGAATGTATTTACACCAAAAACAGATGTATGTCAAATGACGCATGCTCATGTGAATGACGTTATTGATAACTAGCGTTGATAACTTTATGATCAACGCCACACATGGTAGAAGGGAGGTGTGAAGAGCAACTGCTATTTAATTACAAACATTATCTTATATTTACTTTAGATAATAACGTACTTTGTATACATATGTTTGTATACAATGTTAGAAATGTTCACAACCATGTGAAACATTTTAGCTTAGAATTTACGACAATTGACAACCACTAACGACAAATTTTAAGATGCAGTTCAAAATTATACGAAATGTTTTCGTATGCTTTTCTTTTTTTATAGACTAATTTAAAGTAGATCATAATAAAACAAAAAACCAAGGAATAGAAAATGAAATAAAATAAAATGACTAGACATACATATTTTATTTAGAAGTGACTAAAGGTTGTGTGTATAGTATATACTGTTTGTAGGTTTAAAAATAATAAGCCGTTTATAAGATTGTGTTCTGTCTGTTTATTTATAGAAACATATTTATAAAATTGTGCTATTATTAGCACAATTTTATAAAGACTATTTTAATCTATAAGGATTTCTAACTATTTCATCTAATGAATCTAAACAGTGGCTTTGCGAATGAAATAGAGATATTAAATGCAAAGCATGCTTGCATTGTATGACGAGTTTCGGTTAAATGGTGAGATGTGGCAGAAGGTATGTAGTTATGACATTAAATTTCTCCGAAATAATAACTTTAGAGAGATAACATGGTCGTCACTTTATGTTCACGGTGCTGTTCTTATACATAGCCGTCGTCTACAACCTACCAGATGGTAAGTGGTAATGATGACTAATACTTTCCAGCTGCTAAGCTTGTTTGCTATTCCAATTCCATAGAAATAAATATTAAATGTGTCCATTGTGCATTTCATAACTAGGGTTACTGTTTTCTATTAGTTAGTCAGCTTATTAGCTGTTCCCATTATACTTGAATATCGGGTATGACTCACTCCTGTAAACTGGCAAAGTGAATGTCCGATTATGTTTATCAATTAATCACTTTATCTACATAGCATATAAAATCGCTGCAGTCATTGCTCGTACATCTTATTTTTAAAGATATTTGGTACACGAACTTAGTGAACTTTGGGCAACAAGATATTTGACCTTTAATTTAGCTTCTATATCGTCATAACCGTTCAACTATAACGCATTTTGAGAAGTATACCTTACTAATATTCTTAAAGCGTTTGTCTATATTAAAACGTTTTCTTTGTTCATCTAATTTTACAACATCAAAAAAAAAAAGAAATATTTTGCAAAAAACGCGATATAACCTACTTCCAAAATTATTAAAATTAATAGTTTCAAATTATTTTTATATCTAGGTACTAAGTAAGAATATTTTTTTCTAAACGTATAATGTAGGTAAGGTCAAATAACTGAACATTTTTAAAATGTTGTTTTGAATTGATGCATTTTTATCATAGCATATCTGCAATAAACGATGTTTTGACGTGACTCATTTGAATATGGGAATATGAGTACAAATACCACATTTTATGTTGTTGTGTTCATGACAGTGTTTTTTAAAGAAATACGTCACTATTTATATAGGTTACGAGTGTAAGTGTTTGAAAAAACAAAAACAAATAATATTCGAAATGAATCTAACTCATCACGATGTAGCATGACAGATGACGATGACTTCCTACATACACTCTTTATAAATAACTATATATTGTTAATAAATATAAATATGAATAAATGTAGCAATTACTGTTTCATATTTACACAATTATATCATATATTATATTCTTATTATGGATTCATAGTATAATTATATTGTTACAATAAGATGTACCTTGAGATCAATGAGATACCTACATCGTATCATAAAATTAAACAGAACAAATAAAAAACCGAGTAATTGTCAAAGCCCACAAGACACTTCATTCCGTCTAAGCAGACAAGAGATCTAGTTTAGGTAGTAGGTAAAAAATGTTTGAAAATGATGTTTCCTGTTACAGTTTTTGTTGCTATTAAATTGTTCTGTCATAGAATTTGTTAAGAGTGAATAGAAATGATTTGCATAATTTGCTAATATGTTAGCATTTACTAAACTGTATAAAAACCTTTATGTACACCTGATCTTATTTAAATGTCAATATCGGTAACACGTGTAGTAATCCTAGATCCAACTCAAATAAATATTTATTATAAAATTCGTTCAATAATATCATCTGTTTGAACTACAAAGTTTAATATTTTTTTACTCTTATAAAATCCTTAATAAAGATTTTTTTACCATTTGTAAGAATAAATTCAGTCAAATTTTGTAAATAAGAAATATATTACATAACGATAAAAGATATTTGTAATCTGTACTGAAAAAGGGTGTATGGCGCGATGGTCTGTATAGTTATCCAACTGCTTTGGCAGCATGTATCAGCTACTGATTATTACTTTTATATTACTACAATAAGATTAGTATAAGTTACTATTACAAATTTTCGTATTAATATAAGTTTTTAAGTAGAAATGATAACAAAATACCTTTACAAAAGGAACTGAAATACAATGGAGAGTTGTGGTGTAATTTTAAAACAAACCTACTTCTAATTTAAACGCATCACATCTCATCATATCAACATCATCAAATCTACCAACAGAGAATACATGGATGGAGGGGACTGTTACCAATGGAAACTTAGGTTAACCTACACAGGGTATTGCTATATGCAGTTAATCCCTAGTGAGTTCGCCTCGTTGAGTTTCATGCTTTTAATGCAACTTGTAAGTTCGAATTTCATGGTCATCTTTTCGTACTTCACTGGTGCCCCATCAGCACATACTGGCAGCGGGTGTATCATCATCATTCAACAAAAAACAAGAAAAAAGCTCTATCAGATTGGATTCAGGTCGAGAAACTTTGTCGTAATTATAGCAATATTATTACGAGTCATCAAAATAATCAACCCACTATCTCAATATGTACAAGAAAAGAATTGCAGTATAATACTTGAATCCCACTCGTACTTAGCCGGTTTTTCATTTAATAAATTCCTCAGCCACCAGGGTCATAAAAACATAACTTTTTGAACCTAAAACTGGAGCGATGACCTCAGGAATATTGGTACTCGATATTTTATATGGAATTGTTTTTATAATAGCAGTCCTGTATTTTTCAGCTTTATATATTTATTTTTCAACTCGTTTCGTCCATAAATCTTGCTATATGTGTATTATGGGATCAATTATATTTAATTGTAACTTTTGTTGGTGATAAATAAGTCATAAGTCACAGCTTTTGTAAATATGTAAATTATGTGAAGGTATATAATTGTGACAAACAGCAGTTTGATGTTATTGAATTAGGTTATCAAATAATTAACTAATACAATTTCATTAAGAACTCAATTCTTCTACATCCATGATTAGCAGACTAAAGTCCACATATTGGTAAGTAATAATCGACATCTATGGATACGAACAGCACCACAGATATCACAAAACACATTATGTTATCTACGGATTAAATTCTATAATAATTTTTATTTCTACAAGATAAGCAATTATTCTCTTAGGTAATCAAACAAATTTTACTTAATAACAATAACTAATAAATATCTTAGTCACGAGAATGTAAACAATGCAGAATAACACCGCTTATATACATTTCCGTATTCGTCTATTATTGCGAACGTTTGCAATAAACAAAATAATGTACAAAAAAGTATATGAATAAATAAATAATTTTTAACACGATTTTGACTTTGAAAAATGTAATTAGGATGGGTAACTCAGTCTCACCTATTTCAGCCGCCAAGTTTGCTTTTTAAGTTATTTTTTTAGTCTGATTAGAGAGTCAAATTACATAATTAGAGCCATGACATCTTAGTCATCTCTAGCAACGCATGACTGGTGTCTCGATACAGTTATGTCTGTAGTGCTGTTCATGTTAGGTATAGAAGACGGTTATCGTTTAGAATTAAAATATTATGTTAACTGTGGCATTAGGATGGCCCATCAGTTTGTTTACCACTTAACAAAAATAGTATCCTATTCGTCGACTTCCTAAAAGCGATATATTTATTGTTACTGAATATGTGTTTGTAGAATTTAATAAAAGAAATGTAAAAGAGTGCTCTCTACCGGCAGATGAGACAGGCAAAAGAGAAAGGTTATGTATATATAGTCGACCCATATCACATGAAAGGTCAACAACATTTGTATCGGAATCAATTCTTTGAAATTAAAATTTGCATTTGAGACTCTTGTAAAGAACGTAACAAATAAGAGAGTTTCTTATTGGGTATGTTACAAAATATATGGTTATGCGTTTATAAACTCGTTTCATTATGTACGGCGTAAAATACCTGGCGCCACAATGTTATATGATATTTGATATCTGGATGGTCTCGAACACTGTTGGCATAAAAAAATATTATTTATATTTTTAGACTTTTAGCCTTGAATATTAGTTCGTTACATCGTTAATTTATTCATTGATAATGACCATCGGTACTGTTTAAACAAATAAGTGTGTTTATTATATTTTATTATTTTAGTTGATTTTTTTATTCGGTTACATAGAATTTCATTTATCGTCGAGCATTTTAGTTGTGTGAGATTTTGACTGAATTGGTTTCAGTGGAATTTTCAGTGGAATTTTCTAGATAAATATGTATTTATGTATTACTGCTCATCATAGCCAATTCATGATGACTTTACCGAGATGGTTTCTAGGAGAGGGGGCGATTGGCGCTTAGGGGTCGACCTGACTTGTAAAATTGCAATAGGCCACTAATCGTTCTTAGCAATAAACACGTAGGTATATGTATACATAAAAAACCAAACTTGCGGAGAAACGACAAATCCGTAAACCTTCTATGAATATGGTATATGGTATGGTACTCTCGATCCACATTTTACATTATTGTTTAATCCGTTAAACGTTCGTTTTTATGATTCTGCTCATTGGTTAATGTTGTTTATAGTATATCTTCTACAATAACAGTTAGCAGGATAACAGGCATAACATCTCATTCCTCCGGAATGGCAACGCATGATTGGTATTGCTGGTGATACAAGATAACGTGATGTCTTGTAATCTCACCTATTTTAGCCGCTAAGCAAGCTGCCGCCTTGGTTTGTAACCTATGTTTAAGTTTAGATTAGGCAGTGGAATTACATCACTAATCACATTAATCACCTAAGAAGGGACGAGGCCAGGAGCAGGCGCGCGTGGTGATCGCGCGCGCCACTCAGGAGTGGGACTGAAGATCCCACGCTATCTATCACTTTGATCCCATAACACCGGCAATAAAGTGCTCGAAGGACACCAAGGGGTTTTAGCCGGTAGGGTTCCGGCAGTATCCGTGCGTATAAAATAGGTTCGGTTCCTCGTACGGCACAAACATTTGTATTCATGAGTATGATTGTTAGTATCGGTCTGGGTGTTTTCTATGTATAATATGTTTTTGGATTTACAAAAAAATATCTATGTGTATGTATAATATGTATGTATTTACAAAAAAATATCTATGTGTTTGTATCAGTTATCTAGTACCCATAATACAAGCTTTAGTTAGCTTAACTTGGGACTAGGACTAGCTTAACTTGGCGCTGTGTGAATTGTCCTGGGATTAATATTTTTATTATTATTATTATATATATATATATATATATATATATATATATATATATATTACTATAATAAAATAGATATAAAATGATAGAATTAATCAAACCACATACTAAATACATGACATGATAGATACTTGTAAAAATATGGAATTCTCTCTTTTGATTGGCTGATGACAGTTTATACATCCGCCGATTCAAGTTTTATCAAATGTAGTGTATTACGTAAACTAACAGATATATGTCTATTCTATTATAGTTTAAATATTGGCAATTAATATGGTGATATGAGAGATGGTGCTGTATGAATGTCAAATGTACATGACATAATTTGTAAGCCAAGAGTAACATGAAATGTTGAGAACGGAAATATTATTATTTCTAAGAAAGTGTATTGAGGTTGTTAATTGTGAAATTAGTAGATAAGAAGACAAATTGCTTGAAAGATAACTTGGGACTTTAGAAATAGTAATTCATAAGGAGTATAGCGGATTTCGCGATATTCGGAGTGGCAAACAAGCATACGGCGCGGCGCCATGGTAAACGGTACCGTAGCCTATAGACGCCTGTAACACCAGGGGTGTGCTGACCCTCAAAATCCCTCAATATACTCTTCTCTGTCGCCATTTAAGTACAACTAAGTGTAGTCTGTCGCCATTTACAATTAACTACAACATAAACTTATGTTCACCTACATTTTTATATATGCTTTCAAATACGAGTGACCGCAACTCAATCTCTCCTTTGAATAAATGTTGAATTATGAATTACATCATTCGTAACAATAGCATCCGTAAGATTGATGAACGATATTGAAATATTTCAATACTAATATAATTAAATAATATTAAAAAGCCAAGGATTTATCTAAATTATGTTTATCTTTCTAAATTTAAGTTTATTGAGGAATTTATAATTTGGTTCGAAGTGCGAAGTGAATATTTATATCTTTTTATAATTGAGAGATATACCTACTTAGTTTTATATTTTATTTGTTTACTGTCATACATTCGAAGTAGTTGTAAATCTGATTTATTTTAACTATATATTTTTTGGGGGAAAGGGGATTGTTAGTAATGTGGACTACTGACCCCATTGCTAGCAAGGTGTCAGGTTACCTCCACGCGGTTCCCCCTGAAAAGCTTCGTGACAGTCTTGGTTAATTTGTCATGATGGGCTAACTGACTTAACCTCATATTCAGCTTATCATCCCTCAAAATATATATTTTTATACTTTTAAGGAGGAGAAATAGACGATATTCATAACATTATGTAAATAAAATACAATAAAGCAGTTTGCTTGTTTATTTAATAACTGACTGGATTAGAACATTTTTATCTAGTATACTAGTTCTAGTTCAAGTTCTTTATTTGTGAAATACTGCCAATAAATAATATACTGGTAATATACACACAATGAACATTTTTTATATATGTAATTTGTTTTCGTGATTTTAATAATCATAATAAATATTATATTAAAATGTGATTTTATTCTATTCTATTTCTGTTTAAATACCTTGGTAACCTGTAAGAGAAGTTTTATCCCATATGATAGCGGGCAGCTCAATTGCTCCCAAATTTTCTATAGGTAGTTCCTTTATATTTCTCCTCTAATCTCCATTTATCTTAATTGTCTAGTCTGACCATGAAATTTAAAATTAATGTTACATCATTAAATGTACATAAAGTAATAAAGACAAAACTGGTCCATATTGAATGCTATCTTCCATACTAAATATCCGCAGATGATACAGTTCAGCAGCCGCATGGAAGTTGAAGGTCAAAATTATAATTTTTTATGACTATAATTGGCGAATCTTATTTGACCAGCAACGAATTATAGCCATAAAGTACAGGTGCGAGGTTGGCCTTTCAGTGGACATCTTGTTGCCTTCTGGTAATTAATGAAGTTTAATTTTATGGCCATTAAAATTCGCATAATCTTACATAAAAATGAGACATACATGAACTTGCCGATTTAATGGTATATGTAATATATAAAATAATGAAATAGAGCATGTTAGAGTGAAAACAATTAATTTACCTGTAGTTTGCATTTATGGTAGTTGCAATTTATTGTTATGCAAGCATCTAAAGCAGATATTTATTCAAATTTTTATTCATTCATAAAAATATTATTTAATTATTTAATATGTACTTATAAATACACAACAACATATTAAATAATTAAAGACATTACAATTACAAGATTTGCTTAATTTGGCGTTAGATTATTAGATCATACATAAAATTAATAACAAAGTTATATACTGTGGTATTGCCCTGTGATATAGTTATACATTGAATGATTTTGGTTTTGTGACGTCCATTTATTGCTTCAGTAAGTACCTTTATACATACAAAAATTTTAATGCACTATTAATGTAGGCTACTATCACTTTATTTTGAAATATTTACTCTAAAGGGAAACATAATTTTACAATATCGTTTGCATTTGTTTCTTTATTTGTAAGATCTTGTTTTTATTTTTAGGTACAATCAACGCTTACGAAAAAATCAATTTATTGGTTCTCTAAATTAATCAATGCTGACAGCGACGTATTGATGCTATAAATTAAAAACCACATGTTTTAGGTATTGGATTTGATTTCGACGAATTGGGGCATGCCATCATTTTATATAAGGTATCCGGGAGTTTACATGTATTCTTCTGTGTATTCATTTCTATATAAAATTGTCTACTTGTTTTCGTAATGGGAATTGCAAACAACTTGACAGCACATCTGATGGTGAGTGGTATAAGACGCCTATATATGCGTACATGTATCATATGAACGTTTTACAAAGTTAGGTATGATTAAACTTTAGCTTTTCTTATTACAAACAGGAGTTATTGATTTCGTTTGCTGAGTTATATCTATAAAGAAGTTTAAAAACATATTTTGACACTATAGTGCATGGTCATGGCATATGTTTATTTGAACAATATTTTTCAGTTAATTTAACGAAACTTAATAACTGTATTGTTATTGATAAAGCAATGTGATACTGAAAATTTCAAAATAAAAAGGTATAGTAGTAATCAACAGGAAGGATACATTTATCTCCTATTCGCATACAATCAAACATCTAATGAAACCTGACTAATGAAACTAATTTACAAACCATTTTATAACATTGTACTTACGTTTAGTAAATATATATTATTTATGACATAGGTATAATTTTCTTATTGATTACATTTGCACCGCCTACAGTTTCTCTGCACAACCTGTGGTTGACTGGTAGAAAATGCCGTAAGGCGTTAAGTCCGCCATATGTACTTTTACCTTGGTATTTTGTGCATTGAAGTTATATAAATAAATAAATAAACATTTGGCATACATGTACCTACTTTTTTTTACAAAAAATAATAAAACATGAGCCCAGTTAACATTTAAAACATGCTTCATTTTGTTCGTCACCATTTGTACTTGCGTATATTCCATTTTTTTTTAAGTACCCATATTTGTCAACAGTGGATGGGCAGCTTATTGTCATGTATAAATATTTGATTACCCATGAGTTAGTGAATGCAAGTTCATTAGTATTAACATGCTATAAAAGCACATACCTATTATTTAATGTTTTGCGAGTTGTATGTTTTCCCAATTCTAGAAATAAGCATTTAGAATGTCCCAAAATGAAGAGTTGATTGCGTAAAAGTAACAGGAAAACTAATAATGTTGTTTTCTTGTTTATAGGTTAGATGGTGTTACCTGCGTCATCCATTCTTACAGGAATCGTTTATAGTACGAAAACAAACGAAAATCACAGAACGACGTAAATGCTTTTTTTGCGTGATATTGTATCTAAATATTTTGTTTTATATCTGAATTCGTGTTTTGTTTATAATTAGAGCTAAAAGCACTGTGAATACCGGAATATACATAACATTTGAATAAGGAAAATGACTTTTTAATATAGGTTTATTAAAAATGTGAAAATTAAGATTTTCACATTTTTAATAAACATGTCCGTAAAACTTGAAAAAATCGTCAATAACATGAAATTCTTGTAAGAGATTATTTTCATATCCTATTTAATATATGGTTCATATGGGAAAAGAAGTTCAGTTTTATAGTCCTGCATTACTACGATTACAAGAAATGTTTGTATACTTCCAAAGTCTTATAAAAAAAACTAATGCCACGGGGCAATAATGTTGAAATTAATTAATATTAATTAATTAATAATATATATATTTTCAGATAATTAATTATTATCTACTGACAGTAAAACTCTACTTGTATTATAAATATTAGGCATATTATATTAGCTTTGCACTAGAATACATTCTTATCAGCAGCACAATAAGATATAATGTTTTAAAGGACTATTAATATTAATATATAATATATTATACGTCCATATGCTACGGTAACAATTTGAAATGGGCCGTAAGCTTGATTGTCACCATCGTCATATAAAAATGCTCTTAGTGATGTCAATGCCTTAATACCACCTACTTTTTAAATTGAAACCAAGAACGCAAGTACTTACAGCTGCTGTACCTACTATCGTTAAGTCAAAGAGATTGGGATTCTCAAAAAAACTACTTACACAGTTTTCCGCAGACATATAAGTAAATAACCTAAATTGCTAATAACCTTAACCAACTATAAAATGATGACATATGTCATGAATATTCCCCACTTTGTAAGTACTTTAAATTGACATCGGGCACAGAATTTTCAAGTGATCCTCAATTATTTATTTAAGTCTTTCTTTGTCGGCATTATAAACACAAATGACACCGAGGTACTTACATATGGTGAGAGAGATAAAAATGAAACGTTGTGCCCAAAAAGCATCTTATTTTCATCTATAAGGAACAACTAACCTATATACTTGATTTGGAAGTTTTATCAACATTATTTCTTTAATTTTCATATATAACAACTATTATCATCTATATTACGTTTAATTGACATCGGGCAAATAATTTTTGAGCTATTCTTAATAATTTATTCAAATTGCTTTTTCGAAATACAACTATAAAAGTTTGCAATATATGATGTGTTGAGTTCAACGACTCTATTATGTAAGTAGACCACTGTCAATGTTGGACCTTGGATTTCAAGTGAATATTTAATCAGATTGAGTGAATTAGTTAACCGTAGTCGATAGATTTGGCGGTTATATATTAACCTTATGATGTAATAACTGAAAATGTATATATATTATTAAATTGGGACAGTTTATTAATAATTACAATGATAGCGTAATATTGTACATGACAAACCAATTAATGTATAACAAATACATTATTATCATCAATAGAAGTAATCACCGCCACCAAAGAAATAAATGATTTATTTGTATTTTTTTTCATATGTTGTTTGTTTGAAATAAATAAAACTATTCTCGATAAGCTTTAAAAATTGTTTTCGTTCTAGTAAACTACACGTACATCAGCGAGTAATATATATGTTATATTACTTATTTACTTGTTATTACTGTCTTAATTGCGATGGTCGCGGGTTCGATTTCTCGCGTTGTATAAACATTTATATTCATCATTTGTATCGGTCTCGGTGTTTTATATGTATATAGATGTTATGAATGTATTTACAAAAAATGCAATTATGTATTTACATCAGTTGTCTAGTATCCACAACACAAACTCTGCTTGGACTAGGGACTAAATGAGGCTGTGCAAATTGTCTTGCATTATTTTTATTGTTCCATGGACAGCACATTAATTAACGGCTACATATATATATAAGAAAATGAATACGGGAACTATTTGTATCCTACACATCATTGAAGTGTACGGCTAATAGCTCTACATTATATCAGTCTGTACGGGGTTGCCATTCGACAACATATCAGTTGTCGGTACTTCGACCCTCAATTTCAATTATTTGACATATACTCGTATCGATCAATTTGATTCTCTTTTTTGTCTCCTGCAGATTTTCTTAGTGCAGTTTTATAATATACTTAATTATATACATATGAAAGTGGAAATTTCTACAATACCAATATGCAATAATATGCCCAATATATGAAACAATATTGAACACGGAAAACTGGAAAGAGAAATAATAGACATTTTAGAACAATTCACGTAGTGAAGCCCCGTATATATTACATGCTTAGATTTTATTAAGGAAATTTATAAATTCCAACTAAATGTTGTTATTGTTACAGATATGCCTATCACTTATTTTCCCTTCTTTCCCTATAAGTTTTTACAAAAGCATATCAAGGATATATTTTTGTCCTACAGAAATAATAGTTGCGTAATAAATATATAGCGTTGTACTGAAACCCTCCACTTTTTAGGGTTTGAAATGATACCTCATTTCAAACCAAAAGCTTTGTCATTAATACCTTTGACACCTTAAATAAATTACTTTTGTAATAAACAGTGTATTGACCCTTGAACGTTAGTAATTAATGTAGTCCTATTAATATGAGGCCACGTGACATAAATCTACGTAGTGACTTTATTTTAAAATCTCGCTTTAATGATCAGGTGGTTATGCGGTAAATCCTTTTTATTTGACGTTGAAAATTTATGATTTACATTGAATATTTATGTTGGAATAGTCACGTAGTTTCTTCGCGAGAATTATGTTAATTCTTATACGAGGCTACAGACAGAGTGGCAGCAGTTATAAAAAGTTGCTTCGATTTGATTACTGTAGTTAGCATAATGCTTTTTATTTCATCTCTGGTTAATATTGGTACATATTTATAGTAGTATTTACATTACATTTACATTTAGTATTTAAGTGTGTGATGAGATACGATTACGTTTTCTTAGCTTTTTATTTTTGATTAGGATGATAAATGTAATAATGACACATAACCATTTTTCGTGTCTTGTTCGTCGTGTTACTTTGTCACCAGATGAATTTTACAGAAGTAAGCCCTAACGTAATGTAAGGCAATGCAAATAAAAGCAATTCCAATACCTATTCAGATTTTTCAAACATGTTACATAATATACACATATAAATACTATCCAACCAAGAAAACAAATAAAAAAAAAACACAATATTTAATTTAATTTTATGAACGATTCTTAAAATACAAATCTAACTTATTTGTATTTTAGGAATAATTCCTAAAATACAAATAACTGGGCATTTATTTGTTACCAGCAGATAAAACACGCATAAATGTTGGGTTATCTGGGTAAAATGTATCTAATTGAAATTAGTTTGTTTATGATAAATCAACTTTTATTATTAAGAGTTCTAGACAATATTTATAATTAGTGAAAGTTTCATTAATATGCTTATTACTACGGTAGTAGTCAAATACTTTTAGGTTAATTAATATGGTTAAAAGTTAAAATATTTTTATGAAAACAGCTAAGATATAAAAATCTTAATACATCGTTGCTGAAGAAAACACTCCAAAGATGAAGTTCTATACTAAGATCAGCCATAGTACATAATATTAGATCAAATAATAATAAATTAGTGCATGGCAGTGGACCAATAATGTATTGCAATGGGGATAGAGGCACACAGATAAAAATTAAATAAACTTTCTGATCACAAAACTATTATACGCATATTTATTGGCTATTACTGCAAAATAAAATAGCGTCTTTTTAAGACATGTTGCTATGCTCAGGTGAAAAGGATAATTTTGATTTAATAAATCGTAATATTGTCTTCTGGCATTTCATTTTGTAATAACTAAAAATAGAAGAGACTTCTTCGTATTTCAATGCATTTGACATGTATTAAATATTTTCGATCGTTAATTTTTTATGACTACGTAGTTTACTTTAGCATGTTGTTAGCCTTCGATTTTCTTGTTCACCCATCAGTCCGAGTGGAGGTACCTACCGCAGGCACCTTTAATATTAATGTGACATATTCTTCATTTAAAATTGTGACAATATGCATGACATAAATAATTAACATTTATGTATTACTTATTACAATTTTAAAAAAAATGTTAATTGATTATATAGTTTTGCAAAATTATGTAATTCACAAAAGGATAGAGTCGTTACGTAGCCGTCGTTTTTAAAAAACATCGTATAGGCTGTTACTTTCAAATTTAATAATCAGTTAATTCATAAATAGGACATTTTAGTCACTAATGGAAGTTAAGTTGTTAGCATTAATTTAGTGTTTGTTTTTTTTATTGCTACTATATTAAATCGCAGACAATATTACTATATTTAGAGAAATTGTATATTTTTCATTTGAAAAGTGTAGGGACCCGGGTTGTTAGTCGATTCTGGCGTCGGTTATTTTTTGTTTTATTAAAATTTTAGTAACATAAGGAAATATCAAAATGAATAGTGTCATTCGTGCATGGTATAAATCAATTTATTACAACTAGATTATTTCGTTAAGTTATTTTTATCTCATGACATTGTTCAAAGCATAGTTTCTTTTTCTAGAGGTTTTGGAAAATATAATTTTTATAGTTAGGAAAGGGTTGGCTCTAAGTGAGTCATCACCAGTAAGTCATTATCAGTCTATTTATGATTGTGTATGAGTCATTTTATCAAAAAATTCAAGATTATGCTTATAAATTAATGTGTTTAGTTTTAGGTCAAGAGTTCAAGAGTATAACAATAATTCTACTCTTTTAATATTTTGATATATATTAAGTAAATCAGTAAATGATGTCACGGCCAGTAAATGACTCACGTCTTATTTAAATTATGGAATATAAAGAACATTTAACAATAAAATCACTTATCTACCTCTACGCATTAGAATCGTATTTACAATAAAACGAATATATTTGTACCATAAATGATGATTTTGAAAAGCGGGTGTGGCTCATAAAATGGAGCATAATGGGACATCATTGAACATTATGGTTTGAATAATAATGTAATGTTAGATCTATCATAATGAAACTTTATTTATCAATAATCTGAATGTCACCTTGTATTTATGTTTGGTACCCAAAATACATGTTACATTAACTATTGATATTTTTGACTAATTGAATAAATAATTATTTAATTTAATTTTATAGAAGTATAAAAGAAAATATTAAAGTATACACGGATTACATACGTAACATTTTAATAAGGTATTACTTGTAATGTAGTCTTTATTTTTTAGGTCCTTCCTAGCATGTAGGCATAATTTTTAAATATATGACCTCAAACTTAACATTCAGGGAAGAACATAAATATTCAAGGTTTTTATAAGTATGAAAATATAGTAAGTACTTCATAACACATATTTATAGATAAGAATGGAACTGAACGTTAGCCATTTATTTATTTGTAAAGTCAATAGTGAGGAAGCAGATGCTTTAAGTTAACAACGAAACAAAACTTCGTAACTACACGATTACATCAATGATTTTCCTCAAATTTAATTGTTGTAGTTTTATTTTTATATACATAAATGTAAATAGGAAATAAAGGAAAAAAGTAGAACTATTTTAAATACAAATTTACTTAACAATAGTCTGTAAACAGTTTGTAAAGTCTATATAAATGTAAAATAATCCTTACATCATTAAATTGTACCGACATTTAGTGAATCGTTTTTACAACATTAAGTGTTTACAAGCCCCACAATAAACAACATTCAACAGCCAGTAGTAAATAGTAGATATTAATATGCATTTATTAGTAGATATTAATATTATTTTATTTAAAGTCAGATATTTTAGAGGATTGTCAAGTTCATAATATCTCATTCTATAATTTTTTCTGATTAATATTTTTAATAACAAATCAAATCAAAAAAATATTTATTCATGTAGATTATTTCAGCCGCTTATATGATATGTCGCCGCAGCTACATTATAACCCACAAAATAAAAATAAGGAGATGAATGACGCATCTGCTGTTGATTTACCATATTAATTATCAACATTAATAGAAACTGAATCACATTCATTACATCTTTAATATAAGGACGATAGATGGAGCTACTATGCGGCTTAATATCAACGCATAATCGCTTCAATTAATGCCGCTAGATGGCGTCATTATCAGTCCTTTTTAATAACTTATGTTTGTTATTTAAAATTACTAAATATAGTAAAAACTAAATTAAATATTAAAATTTATTATGAATTAAGCAATTGTTATGTGAATTGTAAATAAATTTATCTATGTCGAGCGAATGTCGGATGTTGCGTAACGTCCGCCATTTGCGTGCGGATTTCCTTCACAATAATTAAAACTTTGATAAAATCTTGTAACCATTTTAAAAAGAAAATAATGCAATCATCTTGATTTAAATTTAAATACCAAAAAGTTATTTTTAACAATAATGTAACGTTCAATTATTTTGCATTTAAGTTGTTAACTAAAATCAACATGAAAAACATCCGGATGATTCGGTTAATAGTGTAAGTCAAATTTATTAATATTACAAGTTTATGGCTTTATTTAATTGCTAATATTATTAGAATAACTAGACGGTAATTTAAGTAATTATGCCGCTTTATTATTGTTTAATTATAAGCCTTAGGCAAAAATGGTATTTTACTTCCGGCACTGTGGCGATCGACACCTTCCGACTTGAGCGCGCGTTCAAGTTGGAGGGAACACGATTTGACCACATGGCTGGTCTTGTGAATAAGATTCATTCTGTGTTCGGTGCTCGAGCGGAGTGGAAGTAAGTTGAAAACTCTTGTTACTTTAGTAGAATCGATTTGTAATTATAATCACATTAGAAAAGTATTGTGTTATAAAATAAAATGAAAGATAGACTATAATCATATTTAGAGATTATTATTATAATAATAAACTAATCTAATTTCGCTTGTTCTTTTATTATTTTAATGTAATGTTAAACTACTACCACTAGTAGAACCGATGATCCTATTATAGGTCAACGGTTCTGCAGCTTTTTAAAAAGTATTCCTGCTTTCCTACTCCGACATCAGAAGTGGGATCGCTCCAGCGATCCCCTTTCTGCCCCGGTCATAACATTTTTTCAGATCCTGACGTTAAACCAAACCCTACGGCTACGTTATGAGTGACACCGAGCGAAATACTTCTGCAGCGAGTGCAACGATACAAGCGGACGTGACCGGTGTTTCCAGGTCGCCACCTTCAGCACCGATAGAAACCTGTCCAGGCCCGTCTCAACAAGGCGCACCTACAGCTACGGTACTCCAACAACAGCCCGGTGATGTACCACCTAATTTTTTCTTACAAATGATGAATGTTATGCAAAATATGAGTGATAGGCTACTAAATCAACAGCAATCTGACAGAGTTAAAATTACTGACGTTTTCCTACCTTCCTATGATCCCGATGGAAACGTTGGGGTCCGTGAATGGTGTAACCACATTTCAACGGCTAAAAACACCTATCAGCTAACTGATTACGATTTACGAATGAAAGTGACAAGCTTATTGAGGGGTCGTGCTAAAGTATGGGCTGATAACTGGCTTGTGACCACCAGTACCTGGGACGAGCTGCGGCAAATAATTATTACTACTTTTGAACCTGAATCTCGCTATTCGAGAGACGTACTTAAATTCAGAGAGCATACCTATGATTCTTCTAAAGATATTGCCGAATTCTTAACTCAATCGTGGATTTTATGGAGACGCGTAACTAAGGATAAGTTAGGTAATAGTGATGCCGTTGAAGCTGTTCTTGGTACTATCGGTGACGAAAGTCTTAGAATAGAGTTAATGAACGCAAGAGCTACCTCAGTGCCAGAATTAATTTCGGTTGCTTCATCTATCCGTAGTAAACGTTCAAGTCAACTTAGGGTCGATCAACCTCTCCAAAAACGTGCGCGATATACAATTGACCATAGGCATACTGCGCAATATTGTAATTTTTGTAAAAGAACTGGTCACACGTTGAATAATTGTCGTAATAAGAAATCTGTTGACTTAAATTTAATCAATGACAAAAACGCAGCCAATCCTCATAGTGGTAGACCTCACAATATTAAACACTGCTCGTTTTGCGGTAAACCAGGTCACGTATTTGATACTTGCTTTCGGAGAGAAAAGGAGATTTCTTCTAATGTAAACTCACTCGCATATAAAGGAAATACTTTAAATGTAATGCGTATGAGTGTCTGTGGAAAACTTATTAACACGGTATTTGATAGCGGTGCGGAATGCTCGGTCATGCGAGAATCCGTTGCGAATAAGTTACCCGGGCGTAGATGTCAAATAGTCACATACCTACGAGGCATAGGTCCATTTCCCATTATTTCCACGTCCACGCTGAAAGCAGTGTGCATAATCGACGACGTTAACGTAGAGATATTGTTTTATATTCTACCTGACCACGACATGACAACAGATGTTTTAATTGGAGCAGACATACTACATAGTTCTGGTCTTAGTGTAATCGTAACTAGAGAAAGAGCAAGACTTTATTATAATCCTTGTATTCAATACATACAGTCAAAGAGCCCCTTATTTGACAAAATTGACCACGACTTGACTGACGAACATCAAATCAACCAACTCCTTACTTTATTGTACAAATATTCTGAACTTTTCACACGTGGGTATTCAAAAACGCGCGTTAAAACCGGCGAATTAGAAATCCGTTTGAAAAATAAAGATAAATATGTTGAGCGAAGGCCTTACAGACTCAGTCCAGTCGAACGCACAAAGGTCAAAGACATTGTGGAGGAACTCATCAAAGCCAATATAGTGCGTGAGAGCAGATCACCTTATTCCAGCCCAATAATTCTAGTAAGAAAGAAAAATGGAGACGACCGTATGTGTGTTGACTATCGCGAGCTAAACGCTAATACAATACGCGACCATTTCCCTCTTCCACTTATTGCTGACCAGATTGATCAACTGGCAGGTGGACAGTATTACACCACACTTGATATGGCATCTGGTTTCCACCAGATACCTATCTCGCCAGACTCAATCGAAAAGACCGCATTTGTAACACCAGACGGACTTTATGAATATTTAACGATGCCCTTTGGTCTTTGTAATGCACCTTCCGTGTATCAACGATGTATAAACCGAGCCCTAGGACAGCTCCTAAACCCTGGTTGTGCTAATACCTTACATAACGATAGCGTGGCCCAGGTTTATATCGATGACGTCATCTCCAAATGTCGTGATTTCACATCGGGCATCTCTTACTTGGAGAGAATCTTTATAGCGTTACGTGAATCGGGATTTTCTATAAATATTGATAAATGCCTATTCTTTAAACGGTCAATAGAGTATCTTGGAAACGTAATAGAAAATGGTCAGGTTCGCCCGAGTCAAAAAAAGTAGAGGCTCTAATAAAGGCCCCTATACCATCTACTTTAAAACAGATACGACAATTTAATGGCTTGGCTGGATATTTTCGTCGTTTTATACCTGATTTTGCGCGAACTATGTCACCACTGTACGACCTGACTAAAAAAGGGACTAAGTGGGAATGGAGTCATAGACATGAAGAGGCACGTCAAAAAATCATTCATCATCTCACTTCTACTCCTGTCCTCACTATATTCCAAGAAGGCAAACCTATAGAGCTATTTACTGACGCTAGCAGTCTAGGCTTTGGTGCGATACTCATTCAGTTAATAAATGAACGACAACATGTCATTGCATATTTTAGCATGCGTACAACAGAAATAGAGAGTAGATATCACTCGTATGAGCTCGAGACACTAGCAGTGGTCAGAGCTATAAAACACTTTCGCCACTTCTTGTATGGACGTAAGTTCAAAGTAATTACCGACTGCAATGCTTTGAAAGCCTCTAAACACAAGCAAGACTTATTACCTAGAATACATAGATGGTGGGCTTACCTTCAAAATTTTGACTTTGATATAGAATACAGGAAGGGCGAGCGGATGCAGCATGCAGATTTTTTGAGCAGGAATCCTGATCCTCTGACTGTCAATCTCATGTCAAGTAATCTAGACTGGCTAAAAATAGAACAACGTCGCGACGCGCAGTTAAGGCCCATTATCGATTCCATCCATGCTGGCAATGAAGTCGCTGGATACTTCCTTGAAGATGGCCTACTCAAGTCTAAGAGAACGGACCCAGTGGCAGGTGATCAAACCCTTACAATAGTTCCCAAGGCGTTTCAATGGAGCCTTACAAATACTTACCACACAGCCCTAAAACATCCAGGTTGGGACAAGACTTTACACAAAATAAGAGAGAGTTATCACTTCGATAAAATGAATAGTTTTATTAGAGACTTCGTCGATAACTGTGTTGTTTGTAGAACCTCTAAACAAACCTCCGGAGCATCACAAATACAACTACATCCGATCCCTAAGCCAACAAGCCCATTTGAAGTAATACACATGGATATTACTGGTAAACTCGGAACTTCTGCTAACCAAGAATACGTAGTAGTAACAGTAGACGCCTTTACTAAATATGTTATGTTTCATTATACTAATGATAAAAGTCAACATAGCTCCCTCGCAGCGCTCAAACGTGTCATTCATCTATTTGGAGCACCACGACAAATCATAGTTGATGGAGGGCGTGAATTTCTCGGCGAATACAAAAACTACTGTGACAGGTTTGGCATTGAGTTACATACAATATCTCCAGGCGCTAGCAGAGCCAATGGACAAGTCGAGCGCGTAATGGCAACATTAAAAAACGGACTCGTAATTATAAAAAATTATGAAAGTCCAGAGTGGCACACGGCGTTAGAAAGTCTGCAACTTGCTTTAAATTGCACAGTCCATCGTACAACCGGAGTAGCCCCACTCACACTCCTGACTAGACGCCAAAACTGCGTACCTCCTGAACTTCTCAATCTAGTTAATTTTGATAACAATTCAATCGATGTAGTAGCATTAGAACAACATATTAAACAAAGAATGACTGACTTGGCTGTAAAAGACAAGCAAAGATTCGATAGAGGTCGCGCATAAATTCACAAATTCCAGCGCGGCGACTTTGTACTAATAAAAAAATAATCCTAGAAACCAAACATCCCTTGACCTCAAATTTAGTGTCCCTTATGAAGTATACAGAGTTTTAGAAAATGATCGCTACCTCGTGAAAAAGGTAGTAGGTCATTACGGTCGACCACGCAAGGTCGCTCACGATCAGCTGAGGAGAGCGCCGCAGCCAGCAGCCGGCGCCCAGGCGGCCGTGTCGCCTGTCGGGAGCCCTGCGCTACCTGACCACTCTGCACCACTCAGTCTTCAACATTGTAGCGAGTAACAATCGTCTGCTGGCATGTTGGAAAAAAAAAAAAAAATAAAAAAAAAAAAAAAAAAAAAAAAAAAAAAAAAAAAAAAAAAAAAAAATAAAAAAAAAAAAAAAAAAAAAAAAAAAAAAAAGCAAAAAAAAATAATAATAACAAAAAAAAAAAAAAAAAAAGACTACTGTGGTCACGTGGAGTGAACAGTACTAATATAAACCTAATTACATAACTAACTTATCATTTATAACTGCTTTCACGTGGAGTGAGCCGTGATATGATAACTAACTAATTAAGAATATTCTGACTATAGTTGCGACTGTTGTCATGTGGAATGAGCAGTCATAAATTTTGACCTTACTATTATTACTATTATTACTTCTACTTACTAATTTGGCTGTTATGCTCTCTACATTAAATGATTGAATGGTACCCTGAATGTGCCAAGCCTCAGAAAAATTATTTTATTTCCAGGTAACATGGAGCAATGCAGAGCACGCATTGCACATCAGAATGGCCGTGTCGCCGCAGCTACATTATAACCCACAAAATAAAAATAAGGAGATGAATGACGCATCTGCTGTTGATTTACCATATTAATTATCAACATTAATAGAAACTGAATCACATTCATTACATCTTTAATATAAGGACGATAGATGGAGCTACTATGCGGCTTAATATCAACGCATAATCGCTTCAATTAATGCCGCTAGATGGCGTCATTATCAGTCCTTTTTAATAACTTATGTTTGTTATTTAAAATTACTAAATATAGTAAAAACTAAATTAAATATTAAAATTTATTATGAATTAAGCAATTGTTATGTGAATTGTAAATAAATTTATCTATGTCGAGCGAATGTCGGATGTTGCGTAACGTCCGCCATTTGCGTGCGGATTTCCTTCACAATAATTAAAACTTTGATAAAATCTTGTAACCATTTTAAAAAGAAAATAATGCAATCATCTTGATTTAAATTTAAATACCAAAAAGTTATTTTTAACAATAATGTAACGTTCAATTATTTTGCATTTAAGTTGTTAACTAAAATCAACATGAAAAACATCCGGATGATTCGGTTAATAGTGTAAGTCAAATTTATTAATATTACAAGTTTATGGCTTTATTTAATTGCTAATATTATTAGAATAACTAGACGGTAATTTAAGTAATTATGCCGCTTTATTATTGTTTAATTATAAGCCTTAGGCAAAAATGGTATTTTACTTCCGGCACTGTGGCGATCGACACCTTCCGACTTGAGCGCGCGTTCAAGTTGGAGGGAACACGATTTGACCACATGGCTGGTCTTGTGAATAAGATTCATTCTGTGTTCGGTGCTCGAGCGGAGTGGAAGTAAGTTGAAAACTCTTGTTACTTTAGTAGAATCGATTTGTAATTATAATCACATTAGAAAAGTATTGTGTTATAAAATAAAATGAAAGATAGACTATAATCATATTTAGAGATTATTATTATAATAATAAACTAATCTAATTTCGCTTGTTCTTTTATTATTTTAATGTAATGTTAAACTACTACCACTAGTAGAACCGATGATCCTATTATAGGTCAACGGTTCTGCAGCTTTTTAAAAAGTATTCCTGCTTTCCTACTCCGACAGATATGTATTAATATTTGTTTCCATACTGTTCAATTCAGTATATAGACTGAATTGAGAAAAACCGGCAATAACCTCAACTAAATTTCTTTCTTTTAATGCCTATTTATTTACATTTGTTAAGGTTACCGTCAGTCAAGTAGGTACCTGGTTTATGACATTTAAAGAGTATCGAGCTCCTTATTATGTGTATAGAATAAATACATATGAAGACATTATAACACGGGATTTTATCATTTTTTAGGAATAGTAAGCACGGGTGTGCTGTTTGTGCTGTTAACACGCTTTGGTCCTTGTCTATAATATCAGAAAGAAGAGGGTATTAAAAAAATAGACTGTATAGATTATTAAATAATATAATTATTGTAATTTTGGCGCCACGTTAAGTTTTATATTGTAAATTATATAGTCTTAACTCTTAAATTATTTGGGTGTGTTCAATAATGGATTGACGTGTATGGAGTCACTTAGCAAATTTTTACATAATATACATTTTAATTAGGTATGTCTATAGCATGATTCAGTGTAAAATTTGTTTTGCATACAGTGTCCTTACGCCGTATTTGTAGACAACGTCAATAAATCATTATACCACTAAATAAAACATAGCTTGTTTCAGGAAATATTAAATTTGCTTGAATAACAACATATTTGCAAAAAGCTGCAAACGCCTCTAGCATATTGATTGAAAAAGATAAATAGATTTTTTTAGTAAAAAAAGAGGCAAAAACTCTAGTGTTTTTCTTCAATGTTGTGGTGTAAAATTTGACGGGTCAATATGTATATAAATACTGAATGTCGGAAGTGTAGAGGCGGTTTTTTTTAGTTTTGAACAATCATTAATTAGATGCCTCTTTATTGGGTCGTTATCGATGAATATCTCGATGATATGTGCCGAGTGACAGATTTATTACTCGCACAAGGTAATGTTTTGTTTGTGCCTTCCTGGTGTTCGGATGTTTTGTGCATTTTATTGTGTTCCTAATTGCGCTTGTTATAGTAATCAGTATGGTTAATCAAAGCTATTTATAGGCATTGATTATAACAATAGGTGTTTAGATAAGCCAAAATTTTATTAAAGCGGATTTAGGCGATAATATACTATTTTTGTTTTTGTATCAAGTGATATTAAAATGTGCCTACTTAACAATATAAATAAAATAATTATATAAAATATAATTATAATAATACAAAAAATAAAATTCTGATGCAAATATGTACATATGTATTACTTGGATATGTTGTATAACATCACAATTAAATAAACATACACAGTTCTGTTTACATAAGACTTGTACACCCATATGTTTAGTATACTGAACAAATATGAAGTATTGTCAGATATAATACAGACTAGTGCATAACAACGCTTGTAATGTACATTACGCCTATCTGTATAAGTATATTTGGTATTGATGTTGTATCTAAATGCTGTCTAAAAATGCATATTTTTTATACAAAGTAGATTTTGATGATTCATAAATATGCAGTTTCTATAAAATTTTCTTGTATAACTCTAGCTGAGACGTGCAACTGTTGCTTCAAAATTATATGAAATTTATCTTTTTTATATATATTACGCCAAATTTAAGTACCTAATATCTTTTTAAATATATAGCCTATTTGTTATTACAATGTATAAGCTGTATTACAGTAAAGTTTCATCACAATCCGTTCAGTAGTTTTTGCGTGAAAGAGTAACACACGTCCATCCATCCATATTCACAAACTTTCGTGTTTATAATATTATATAGTAGGATTTTGGAATCATCAACAACGTGTTTATTGCACTGTCTAATCAAAAAAATATTTAATCAGATCACTGTAAAACGTTATTTACTTGGAGGGTGTTTTTTAATATTACAAATGTGAAAATGAGTATAGATGTTTCCACAAAATTTCTAAAGTTTAATTGCGCTAGTAATAGTCTATTTTATAACAAAATTTTGCTAACATTACTGATTTACTAAAAAAACATTGAAGCTGAACTCTTATTAATGAAATAAATATTAAAAATGTTACGGAATAATAAGATTTCAGTAATGAAAAATAAATTATTACAATTTTCGATGAAAATATAATTTTATTTCTAATATCTATAAAATATTACTCGTTGTATAATTATACCTACATATTATATTAATATGTAGGTACATTGTTAATAATAGTAGTAAATTATGCTGCTAACCAATTAAAATACATTTGTTATCAAGCTTTTAAATTTATTGCTAATATAATTGATCAATTCTATAAGTGACTACCGGCTACTCGCAATATTGTCAACGCACAGCTTGTTTCTTCTACTCCTGTAACTAGAATGGCAATAATAATAATAATCTTTATGTGTTGCTAATATTTTTATTCCCATTATGGCTAAATTCTATAAACTAAATGCTTTGTGCCTCGTAATTTTCTGCAAAACATATTTTTAGTAAATATTTACACTATATAGAACCTAATATATACGAGTATACTTACTAGTCCGACTGCTTATCTTAAATATTTTTATATTACAACCTCTACCTTCTTAGTATGCGACTTTATACGCAATTGTAATATCAATTTGTATATCCATAGGTTGTAACCTAAGTATTAAATAAACTAATAAATAAGAAATAACTACCTAATCAGTTTGTATATAATATATATATAAACGTGTAGTTTATGAAAACAAAAATATGAAAGTCTTTCCGTATGTAATTCATATTGTAATTCGATTGCATATAGGATTTTGCAATAGAAAGGAAATTAACGGATTTTATGAGGAAGAGATACAAAGAGTTACGAATATTTTATTACTTCCTTAAGATTCTAGGTAAGTTCGCAAACTTAAGGTTTTATTTAGACTTTTCCTATTTTTGTGGTTTGTTTCGTACTTCTGTTACACAGAAAGGAAAACAATCAAAATAGTGTTGTCACATTAAATTCTTCCTTGGTCACCGTAGATAATATAACTATTATATATATGTATATACTATCGTTATGGAATAATGGCTTAATTTGATTTCAATTTTATATTGAAATGTTTGAGAAATCCTCCAGGTACACACGTATATGACTTATGGTAAACATAATGTTGAGATAATTATTTAATTCTGTATGATAAACTGGTACAGCTCGGTATCAAAGGGTGCCGACACAGAATTGATACTGTGTTCCGTTTTGTAATCGGCGTGTCGCATAATTCTTAAACTGACCGGATATAGATAAATAATTCTACTAGACCGGACGAATAATTATTTATTTGTAATATATGTACATTTATATGTAATATAAATATATCTATGTGATAATATAGTTTGTAGATGATCCCATATTATAAATATAACATTTTTGTTTGTACCTATCAAAAAACAACAATAGTTATACTCATGGAATAAGGCAACAATATTGCCTTATTCCATAAGTATAACTATCATCAGAATAACTTTACAACCTTTGTAGGAGTTTAATATGCAGTGTTAATAAATATAGTGAAATGCAAAAGTATAATGTGTATATAGTTCGTAAAAGTATGTAATATTATATTATCTGTGGTAAAAGTAAAAGGCTCGCAACATGTCAACCGGAAAATTCACGAACAATAAAAGACACCGAATACGTTTGCTAAATATAAAATTCGATTTTTTTTTAATCAATAATAGTAACTCTATTATTTTTAGAAAAGTGCATTTACAGTGTGTCAGGAAAAAAGAACCGTAAAACGAAATTATTTTACAATACGAATTAGATAATAATAGCACAGATAACATAATTTTACATAATAGTGTATTTTAAAGGGGTTCGTAAGATTTCATTTTTTAAATTAGACTCTTTTGAACGGTCGCTTCTGACCAATTTATGTTTCTACAAATGAGGTTGAATGCGTATGTGTGAAAGGTCAGGGTAGCTCAAACTACACGGCAATTAAAGGTTATTTTTGGCGATAACCATCGGTAAAACAGTTACCTACGTGTCTGAAATAAAAACCCGATGGTCCATTCCTATAGACCTTGGATCGAAGGGCCTTTTTGTGCAAAAAGTCAATGAATTCGTGTATCACTTGAAGACAACGTGGACAACTTGGCGGAAGATTGTTACAAACGTACTTAAACACAAAAAATGCCCATCAATTGGTAACCGTACAAACATATTTTATTTTAATTAAGTTTAAAAAATATGATGATAGTATCAAAAGTGATTCTGAGAAAGGTTTTACGACAAATTATTTTTAGAATTTCAAAGTTTACTTAACTTTGATCCGCAAACCAATTAATAGTTGTTAATGTTCACATAGAGCTAAAATAAATGTTTAAATATTGCATTTCTGTATATATATGTATATATACATATATATGTATTTAAAGACAGAGGTAAATACTATACTTAAAAATCTAACGTTCGATTTGATTGTTCAAACCTATTATTGATATATATTATCACAGTATAGATAATAATAATTACTGTATGTATTAGTACTTTCTTAAAGGAGAACAAATGTTTGTGTTAAACATCCCATTCCGTTTTTTTTATATTTATTGACACGACCTGTATATATATAAAAAATATTAATAACCACCTAGTTTTCATAATTTTAAATATTAAGAATACTCGCACTTATACATAAATTGTCCATTACTTACAGTAGTTAATTAAAATAATTATTAAATAAATTAATAGGTGTCATTATTCCAATTGATAAATAATTTATTATGTATTCATCGCGCATATTAGTTATTATAAAAAAGTTTATTCTATTGGAATAAATAATGACTTATCAATAGTAATTACGTAATTTAACGGCTCACTATATAGTTAAGTTATTTTTAAATATTTTACATTGATTATCTAGATAGACACCAAATTAATTTAAGGCAATGTATTATGATAACTATTTAATTTAAATATACCCGGCGAAAAGTGGACATGTCAAGTGCGTTTACCAAAACGTTACTAATGGCTTTCACTACCGCGCTTAGAATAAAAAAAACTGGGTTTAAAATACTGGGAAGATAGGATGACTTAGTTTATCGTCATGGCACTGCAAAAGAGATACCACAAGTATTACATGATGACGTAATATTCGTAGATCTATTTATATATAGGCGATAGTTACCACTAATTAACAGGTGAACTGTCACCTAAATTGGTATTCCAGGTATATGAAAAGAGTCATAATTTGTGGATCTTATTTGATTCTTGCATAAATACTCGTATATTAACGGCAATATGCTCACGTCATTAAATATTTACATACCAGTAATACGTAAGTACTATAAAATATAGGTTTTTATTTCCAATGGCCATTGTGACGAAAATATAATTCATGTTGTGATGTTTTTCTGCCATTTGTATTTTCTTAACGCGTACTCATGTAACATACTGGCCGTTTTCGCTAATCTTTAGTAATTTTGATAATAATTTTGTAACTTCTTTATTTACAAATTATTACTGAACTAACTATTAAATTTGTTTAAACTTATACTGTTTTACTTTATTGTTACTAGTAATTTGTAAAGGACCATAAAGAAGGTAATAAAGTATTTATAATCTTGACTGTATATACACTACAATTATGTAAAAGTACATAAGTATAATGACTAGCAGGTACATAGAAAGATATAAATTCTTTCCTTTCTTTTATTCTGTTTTTTATCTAAATATAGCTAATTATAGTTAATATACAAGACTTATCACCTATTACAGTATGTTAATAAGTATATGTCATATTATATTTAAAACTGTGAGAATGGTAGACGTTAGTTTTTTTATATTTAAGTAATATTTTGATCAAAACTACATATTTTATGCTTATATTATTTTATCAATAACTTATATTTGCGGAATCCCAAACGATAAGTTTTTATATAAATTCTTCCATACGTACCTATACTAAATAAACTATAAATATAGGTTCCTGTTCCGGATCCTATGTCGCAATCAAATATTTGCCAGAGTGATCTTAGTTTAATCTGTAAATATTGAGAGTTGTAAATCATAAATACATCCTCGTTTCCGCGAGCTATTTATATTGCTATGTCACTATACTATCTGTTGTAAAGTTTTGTGATGTTACATTATTCTTGTCGTAAATATGACATAACTTTGGAATGTTATAAGTAAGAAACTGTTATCCTTAGACAGGTTTTCTTCAAAGTTTTGTTTAAGGTAAAGCGGCTTTTCGATAAAATTATCCACATTATACACACATTCATACTAAGAATATAAATGCGAAAGTCTATTTGTTTACTTGTTACCATTTTAGTAGTAAACGGTTGTACAGTTCTTAATCAAATTTGTCATGAAGATAGATTGTACCACGAGGATGAACATCAGCTATCGTTCATCTTAATTGAAACACACGAAATTGCTGCAAATAACTAGTATTTATATAAAATACGTGGAGTGGCAGGAAGAATGAACATAAAAGCACTCATGATTACAGTAAAAACCTTTTTAAATATATATTATTGTCGTTAATTTATAAATTTTGAAAAGGAATATTTATACAAAATACACAAAAAGGAGATGACTGTTACTTTACCACAGTAATTATTTTAAGACCCTAACTAGGTATTTATCACAGATCACCCAAAGGAGAAGAATACAAAATATATTTATAAGTTGAAATTTATATCTTTATAAAATTATATTACTCAAAATATTAATATAGCTTGTTGCAGCTTAATTACTCGACTTAAGATAATGTGAAAATATTCATTCTCATACTGTTTACATGGTTGCACCAGCAAACCAGGTACAGTGAACAAGTAATCCTGATTTGAATATTTACAGAATATTTAAGTAAAATGTTTCTGCCCGGTCAGTGTAAGTGTAAGCTAGGTCATCAAAGCTACTGGCCATCATGACACATGATAAGTATTGGTATGACTACAACAATACACTTGGCCAGACACACCGCGCACATTTCTATAAATCTTTCGATACAAATGAACGAGCATTACAATGTATACTGGAAAATTTACATTTACTTATTTTATTATCTGATAATATTGGAAATTATATATAAACAACATTATTTTTATTCAATATACAACGAAGTGGTTGGCGTAACGGAAGGAAACTAGTAGGTAGTGTCATTGCTATTTTCTTATAAGTAAATATATTTTTTGTAATGTGTTGTAAAAAATGTAATTGGAAATGATGGGGTTCAGTAACATTTACATTAATATGTAACTGGGGTCTCTAACTATCCTGAAAATAATAAAAGAGCTACCACAAATAAGAGGAACAAAAACGCAATGATATTATATTTTAAATTAAACACATTGTGTAAACGGGCTATTTACCTATCATTTACATCTATCGCGATGCAGCGTCGAAATATCGGGATCTTTTACATAATATTATCATGTTGTGTATCAATTGTAAATAATGTTAAAAATATTTAATACAATTATATTTAAACATCGATTCTACTGTATATTTCCAAGTCATAAGTAAGTATTCTAATTATAACTAATTTTGTCACTTATTTAACGTGATTTGTAGCTGATGTTACGTTTTATTTAAATGAACACCTGTATATTTTTTACAGGCATAGAAAAAATGTTAATGCAATTTCAAATCAGGTTTGTCGTGATTGGTCGTCTTTGGTCCATTTTTGTGTTATCTTAGTCGTTATGTAAATTTCCGATTCCTTTTTGATTGTATTAATTCTTTAAAATGTTAAATAAATGTGTGAATCATAATATCACATGTATACCTCGAGGTGACTCTTTTGATCCAATATTCGATAATGATTATTTTTAAATTTGTTAAATTGCTAGTTGTATTTTACATCATGGTCGCTTCAATTTAGATAAAAATTATCTTATGTGTTAATCTACGATAGAAATTATCTGTGTACTAAATTTCATTAAAATTTATCCTGTAATTTTTTATATATAAATTAATCTTTCTAATATAGTTCTAGTGCAATTAAGAGTTAATAAATAAAATAAAGTAATAATTAAAAAATATAATTAAGTCTTATTAATAAATTATAAATTTGTTGATAGTAGCTTTATTCTATTAAGATATATGAGTATAATAGATATATTATTATAATATAATATTATTTTACTCCCACGGTTTTTGATCAAATGTCAGTTTTGATTGTGAAGAACGTTTGTCATTTTGATACCTATCATGTATTTTTAGCTTTAATGTGTTAAGTGGCATGTCTATATTAAAATATCAATTCACAATTGCTTGTTACTAATTTTTTTTCTTGATAATTATAATATTTAACTAATCAAATAAAATTATACATTATCACACAACAATTTTTATTTTATGTACATATAAAAAATATATAAGTAGACTTTAAATGTCCATTTAAAATGTCTTTTTTTAGTTGTTATTCACAGAAATAAATCTAATAAATTAATAATATTAATATTTTTTTTATTTAGACTTTGCTGGTGTAGTTGAGCAGGATACCTCACGTTCTAACTATCGCAGCACAATGCAGAATTTTAATCTTTGATTGTAAATATGAATAAATCTATTTGCATTATTCTATTAGTTACATAAAGAAAAGCATAAGCAGGTATTTTCTTGTACCCAAAATATAAGTTGTCTCTAGTTTTGGATAAATTGGGACCATGTATATAAAATGGTCTTATATTGTGAAACATAATCCTGATTTCCATTAAAAATATAGTCATACATTACATTATAATATAGTATTACAGGATAGTGTAAATATTGTCTATTTTCTAAATGTAGATTAATTTTATTTCATACAACGACAGAAGCAGTATTTTATGTTTGATATGTTACCTAAATAATATTTTTAATCTTGATATATGAACGAAGAGAACAATTTGTTTAATTTATAGCCTTACATTAACAAAACGAGTCGATTTGATAGTGAACTTATGTTAACCCGAGCAAGTTTACTGACCTGTAACTTTCTGTATTTCATTAAAAAGTCACGTGTAAAACCTGTTTTGAGGTACTAGATTAAAGATTTAAAACCATTATGATGTGTACTACTTTATATTAGGTTGTAAAAAAGTTAAATATCGTCAGAATGTATGATATAGGTACAATTAAATTATGTATTTTGATATACTAAAATAATAGTTAGAAATGTTTTAATTTTTGTTATCATCTTATAATCGACCTTATTTCATTAAATGAGGATTAACGAACTCAGGACTCAGGACATGAATTAAGATGTCATGCGTCGTTCATCAATAAATAATGTGTTCTTTGAAAAGAAAGTAGGTAGAGAGGTAAGTGGTTACAGTATCTACTTTTGTAGGCAATAACAAAGTACTTGATTTCATTCCACAAATAAAAATTTATAGATTCCTGTAGTATTTTAAAATAATCACGTCCTAGTCAGATTATTTTCATATTTATTATATGTTGGTCTGATTATAAAAATAACTTTTAATGAGGTTTCGTTCACTATTCACTGTAATATTCTCTTATTTGTGCTATTTACAATAATATTCACATCATAAGATATATTTTATTAGTCATTATTAAACAGAAGTTCGAAACTCATAATTAATAAATTATATATCATCGAATATATAATTTTTACTCTAATATTTTTATTGAAAGATAATAATTTAATTACTAAAAAAATAGAACAAGACGGAATTATTTAAAAGGGACGTATATACATATATCGCAATCCACTGAATATAATATTCTTAAATAAATTTCTCAATAACATTAATTAACACTGCGTAAAAATCACTGAAAACACACCTATCTTTTTTTATTGAAATGTAATAAATACATGAGAATATTAAAGAAGTAGCTTCTAAAAAAGCGCCCTCTAGTACGTACATTTAATATTGTAAAATAACTGCTATGCTGTGACTTACTATGCTCTAAAGAAGACCACTTGTATTCAATAGGGTTATGTGTATAAAAGCGAAAAGCAATATAAAGATATTCAGTTGATACGTCGGTAGGTGGCGTTATAAGAATGTTGCGATGACTCTATAATGTAGAGATCATATAGTTATACCAAATATATTGATTACTACATGAAGTTCACATAATATTAAATTACGAGCTTAATTAATATATTTGAATTTTTTACTTTGCTGTTTGACAATGATTTGGAATAATTACACTAAAATAAGTAGAATATCTGAGTAAGAAAATCTTAAAATCTGGGGTTTTGCCAAATGTATATAAGTATTAAGCTATTAATATTTTAGAATATTTGATAAAATGCATTCTAGTAGGAATTTAAACAGTATAAATAAAATATGCAAATATTAAATAATAAAATGTATTTCAAATAAATAAGAGCATATGCATTTAAATTAAATTGAATGATATGATTACAGACATTCTATAAAAACTGGGTAACAATTTTCTAATTTCTCATTAAAGTTAGCTTTAGCTAAAGGTTCTTGAGAATTCCTTAACTTTAGAGTAGTGTTATTATTTAGTACAACAGTACTAAAAGAATCCACCACAACGCTGTTATGTGGATATGGAGTAAGTTTGTCCAGGGGTTCAAATTCTTTTGCGTGACCACTTATAAAGCCTAATTCCTTACAAATTGCTTCTAGTTCTGATTTTGTATGATGTTGTGTTGAGTAGCATTTTGTACGCCACACTCCATGGGATCGAACAATTACTTGTCCAGTGCCATACCTAAGTAGAACATCGTATATTGTTATTATATTTATTACTTAAATTATAATTATTTATGACTTTCTATTCTATTTAGCATTTAATTTGTTAATTTATTATTTTAAAATATGGGTACAATACCCACGGGTACAATACATACATGATCTTCAAACTTTTATCGAAGACTTATTAATTTTCTTTTCACAATTATATGAATAATTAATTTAAATTTACAGTGTATGAGACATTGTAAATATGTACTTAATAGCTGTGCTCGCGGTTTCACCCGCATGAAATTTATAGCCCAAATATATTTCTGATGTATAAGCTATATTACTGGAAAGTTTCATCAAAATCCGTTTACTATACATGTAGGTTATAACTTACGGTGTTCCAAATGGGCCATGTAAACCTATACATGTTGTCTCATCATCACCGTTGGGACAATCCCGCACACCATCACACACCATGTCTGGAGCCACACAGTGATCTACGTCACTTATTTTGCCGCATCTATAAAAGAATACACATAACGTAAATAACTTGCTATCTTTTCTCATCTTTGCTAAAAGTGAAGATGTATATCTTCACCTGGAAAATATTTTTATATGCTTTAAATGGAGTCCAAATTTCTTTATATTCTTTATATTGGACTCCATTGAAAGCATATAAAAATATTTTTGACGATGATTTAAACTTAAATACATTATACATTGTTTGATAATATTTATGTACATATTAATGACCTGTGATTAAATAATCACTAAACTACTAAACACACTAAACCATTAACATAATAATGTAATAAGATTTGGAAGGCCCTTATAATGACCATTTAACTTTGATTTTTCCTATGCTACATGAACTATTGGTTTCTGTAACTTTTTTATTTATATTTGCAGTAAGTAAATAAGGTACGATACATTATCATACATTCTAATTCAAGATGCCTTATAACAGTAAATTACACTTGCTTGCTCTATATTTCAGTATAAAAAAGTCAGGCTCATAAGCTAGCTGTTCATGACGGTATATATATTACTTACATTATTATTATCCTAATGTAGGTATTTTTATATGCATTAGATAAAATGACATCAATATTATTAAAATGCAGAATCATATGAATATATGCTTTCTAGATTGATTGGTAAAAGTTTGAATATGTCAGAGGCTAATTCTTAATTTAAAAGCTATAATCTTCTTTGTTTAGAACATCTAATACATAATAATAATGAATGCGTGAATAAAATAACAAACGATGAGTTGCCACAATCGTTCGTAATCGTTAATATTCGTATCGACCCAGAAATATGTAATCTTAATCACTAATTACCCACACACACTTTTATCTTATAATAAACTCCTCCTATTTTCAATATGTTACACAATACAGTCATATATCCAATTTAAATTTTATTAGTAAATAGAGATAGTATCATTCAGGTACTAAGAACTTTGTACCATATGTTTACTTAATTTTCTTGAATAGTGGAATGACAATATGTTTAAAAATAAAATACACTTTGTAGGGATCTCTGTTATACTCGTAGTAAGTATAATAGTTTCTGGGTAAGCCAATTCATGAACAGAGCTGGAATAATACTTCTATAATGTATAGAAGAAGCCACAATTATATAGTCGTATGTAATATTTTTACTCAAAATTCCAGCAAATATTTTACTTCTATTTATAAATAATTTAATTCATATTCAAATTTTAAATTTTGTATCTGTTTACAAATATTAATCTAGTAGAAATAAAATTAACTGTATAATCAGTGTTTGTGCCGTGCGGATAGTAAAACCGCATTTATCAGAAGGCGAGATGAAGTATAATACTAACTACCACAGCTTAATCAGAGACGGACACAATGTACAATAGGTTTTTTTATATTATTAAAATGGCAAACAAGCTGACGGTGCATTAAGGGTAAGTGATAAACGTCGCCTATTTACATGAATAAGTACTATGCATATCACGTTATTATGCGTGTCCTTTCCGGAAGACTAAGATATCATGCCTCTAATTCTATAATTTCACTGCCTGATCTCCAACTTTTCAACCCAAATATATCGTACAAAGCAGGCTGCTTGGTAATTGAAATAGGTGAAACTGAGACGGCACCCAGGCAAACAATTGTGTACAAAGTTTACTTGAGTTTATAAGTACGTACCGATATGTTCTTTCTGCATAGCATTTACAAAACATCGGATCTTCGTCACTCCTGTCCTCGCAGTGAAGTATACCGTCGCATAATCCTGAAGGCATGACTCTGGCCAAGTAACGAGAACAGATCACGTGATCGGGCTCATCGGTGCGATCACCGCAATCATCATGACCATTATTAAACATTTCTTTTGATATACATTTACCGTTATGACATCTCAATTGCCCGGAGGAACATCCTGAAAAAATATTTTAATGATTATTCTCTACATAGTATTCAATTGTATAGCAGTTATTATCATGTAAGTTTAATGAACTCGTTGTCCTATGTCGCCTGCGTGAACTCGAGTAAAAATTATATTGTGTTAAAATGTAATATGATCTATCTGTCCAATTTCCATTAAAATACATGAAGTAGTGTGATAAAGGTAAACCACACGCATTCATCCAACCTTTTACGTTTATAATATTATATTTTATGTTACCAAAATAATTACTTGCTAAAATATAGTTTGACGAATAAATTACATAGGTAGGTACCTACTAATATTTTAAGGATTCTCTGTTATATAGACGGTATATTAATTGTTACAGATTTTATTAGATTACAATGGTAATTTTAATCAACAAAAAATTAATTGTAATGTATAATTAATTTTAATATACGTTAGTGGCGGATTCAATACTTAGTGCGTACTGATTCTTAAAAATAAAATGGAAAGAATAAATTACTGATTTTCTTTTTGTAATACGATACTCGTAACTACCTACAAAAATTTAATATAAAACCTTACCACATCCCTTATGATGTGGGTCGTTTTGACATATCTGCGTTTTATTCCCACATGCTTGTTCAGTCTCATCGTACCCGTCTTCGCAGTCCTTCACCCCATTACACACGTGAAGCATTTTAATACATCGCCCACGGCTGCACCTTACACCATCACACGTCTCGTGGACTAAATGTTTATTAGACTCAAAAGATGGTTTTCCACCTGTAAATGTAATAACAATGATCCAATCCATTCATATATTAAAATATTTTTGGTACTATCTATTTTTGGAACATGGTGCATATGTATATATAATAATTTAAATTACATATTTACTTTTAATATTAGTTTATTTTGTGTGTCTAATGTCTATATACGTATATGTTAACATTAAATTATTGTTTTAATAATAATGAATATTTAATTATGTACGTACCAAAATGTTTAATTTCACTTTTTATGTTTTCGATAGCACTTGCATTAATATACTGTTCAAGACCACATTCCCCTCTGCTGTCAACAAATGAAGCGGCAGGATACCACCCCTGTTCCGTATGGCAGCTAATTATGCCGGCCCATTGCTGATGCGAAACCATACCTGTCTGTAACCGTATTAATAATAATACAAGTGGATTAGTTGGAGCAATAGGCCTTACGATAAAGATATAACTGTAATCACCAAATGATATTGCGAGGAAGAAAATTACTTAAAATACTTTTCTGGAAAAATATGTTTCATTTAATGTAAGGATAACATTAAACATTTTGGAAGATTGCAAAGATAACTAGAATGCCCAGACAAGTAATAAAAAATTTCAGGAAACAAAGTAAACGTGAATTGAGTTACGAAAGTAAACGAAAAATGAGTTGTGTTTAAAGATATAAGGTTGTTATTTTGTGCATAGTACAATATACTTACAGGGCAAATGCTAGATTTAGATAACCGAACAAAACATCTATTATGAGCACTGCAATTTTCTTTAGTCTCTTTTAAAAATGCACTGACGGTTGAGTTATTCTCGTCTTGACCGATTGTTACACAGATATGACTATCTTCGTCTTGGATATTACTGAAATAGATTTAGTAATTACCTTATATTTTTTAATGAATATTTAATCAATATTAATAAATCTATATGTAAAAAAAAATGTAAAATTCAAAATAGAATGAATAAAAACCTACGCTGAATTAATAATCATGGGTTTCACCATAGCTGAGTAATACGCTGGTGCTTTTAATTTTAATAGAATTACTTTGTTACGATACAATTCTGTCTTTGAGATCACTTCGTAAATTTGTTCATATGGCCCATTGGTAGAATTTAAAGTTCTATGGGACCCAAGTACAACAGAAATATGTTGTTGTTCAAATCTGGAATTAAAACATATATTTTTTAGAATTTTCTTTACAAAATAAGTTAACATAACAATTAAATATCGAGTAATTACGCTAAATTACATGAACCAATTTATAGGACATTTTCAAAAAGTAATATAAAAAGGTATTCAATTATACTTACACAAAATCCCACAGACAGGAATGACTAATTAAAACTAATGATTTATCTACCAGTACACCAGAGCATTTATAACTTCCGTCTACATAAACTTTAGCTGCCCATGGCCACGTTCGGTCGGCAACCGAATCCACTTCTCTATAAAGATTTTGGCTTACTTCATAGTCAAATAATGAATGATCACAATATATGTAGAGGGACATGCATGTTTGTGTTACATTTTGTACACATTGTTCTTTAATTATTTCTGGTTCATTGATTATAATATGCCTGGCAGTATTATTTTTATCAATGTCTTTTCTGAATGCAAAATGAACGGGCACATCTTTGATCTCCCTTTTAGCTCGTATATTAGATAAGTATTTTGGTTTCCTAAGGTCTTCGTTTTTAACTTTAATGTTCTTCACGTAGAATCTGTTTGCAGAACTAAAAAGATGAAAATAAAATTTTCAAATCATTATAATATTATGCTGTTGAGTAACAAATTAATATACCTACATGTACTTCGGTAATACATTGTTAATATAGAAATGTCCTTATATGATTTATATAAGAGCCTTTCTATAATGCTTTCTTTAATATGCTTTATTAAAGTTAATTCATAATTTGTTTTGTGCATACAAAATGTTTCAATTGAAAGGTTTGAGTACTTCTGATACTGCAAGATATATGTACGCAAGAAGTTCATTACTCGTAGAGTACAATAATGTAAGGCTAAAATAATTTAAGCGAATTATACGTTACCTAAATCCTAAGTATCTACACATATGCATAGCAGTTTGTTCCTGTTGTTCTGTTGATAAATCATCCTCACAAACAACATGCCAATCGTTGTTATATTTCTTTGTCAAAAAACCTTCTAAATTAATTTTTGGTCTATCATCAAATTCATAGGTCAAGTCTTTGCCGTTCGTAAGAGTAACTGAAAATAAAATTTATGAAAAATTTGTTATAGAAATATTTAATTTATGTAAATTTTATTAAATAAAAGTCGCGAAAGTAGTCAAAAAATAAAGTCAGCATAAAGTCCCGTCTTGTGTGGTAACTATTAATTAATTAAGTAGATAATATACGAGTGTAATATAAGGACAAAATCGCATTTGCGTTATACAATAAGTAAGCATTCAATTCATTTGTGTTCAAGTATTACTTACAACAATCTAATTCATCTTCGCCTTGAGGACATTGTGGTTTGCCATCACAAACATATTTTATGGGTAAGCAAATTCGGCTTTGCCTGCACATAAATCGATCGTCAGGACAACTGTCTGAAAATAGAAAAACAGAATAACGTTTTATTAAATTGTTTTCGTGGTTGTTTTAAATTGTACTATATAAACGATGAACAACCCCTATAAGTACGTTTGAAAGAACGTCGAAATATCAGAAACTCAGGCTAATATTGTTATCATAGTAATAACAAAGTATTTCGTAAAGAGAATCTTTATAAATGTGAAGGTAAATTTAGAAAAGAAAAATCGTAATATTTTATTTAGATTGTGGAAAGTTGGAAATCTTGCCATAATAAAAATATTATTTGTAACAGTAACTCGTTATTAAGTACTTACAACAGTCAGTTTCATCTTGGCCATCAGCGCAGTCAAAAATACCGTCGCAAAGAAGTTTCATATCAAACGTTGAAAGATAATCGATGCAAGAACAATCAAATTCGTCGGTACCATCTTCGCAATCGGCTTTGTGGTCACAACGATACTGATATGGAATATTCTGTTTTATACTGTAAATAATTTGTATTTAATTTATATGAAATTATAATATAATTTTGTATGTAAAGCTTATATATAAACTAATAAACATAATTCCCATTAAACACATTTTGTAATATTTAAACTTCGGAAATAAAATAAATTAATAATATATGTACAAAGTTTCGTAGGTTTTGATTATCTTTCTTGTATTTATGTAAATTCACTGTAATATACAAGGGTATGTAAAACATAATAAGCATAAGATTACTTACTGACGACATTCAAATTCTTTAGGAATACGGTGTTTCTTTCTCATTTTAGCTGGTTGGAGTTCCGATAAAACCAAATCTTCAATTTTGTGTATAATATCAATTTCGTGATCTACGTGTGGCGGATTCTTTAACTTATTAGTATGTATAAAAGTTTTGCTTTCCTTGTTTTCTAAAGTTTCTATTTTATTCAGTTTTACATTTGATGTGTCATGTATATTTGGAAGAAGTTCTACAATTAAAGATTTAGATTCAAATTCATTGTCATGTGTTTTATTTTGATTTGAAGGTTCTACTTCCGTAATAATTAAGTTTGATTTATTTTTATCTGTTAAGTTGCTGTTTAATTGATTTTTGTGTATTGCATGTATGTCCATGTTAGTTTTATGTTCTAATTGCTGACTATTTTCTGTAACGGTAGTAGTAAGAACCGTATTAGTCGATAATTCATTCTGCGGAGTACTTGTAGACCAATTTATTTCAATATTTGTTGCATTAAAATTTTCATCTGTATTAACTTCTTCGTCTAAATCTGATGTTAAAGTATCTAAAGATTCTTTGGATGATATGCTACTTGATTCCATTATATCTCCTCTATTTGTATTTTCTGTTTCTCTAAATGTAATTTGTTCGGGATTCATAGTTACATGTTCTTCCGAGTTTTCAGAACTTTTTGAAATCGATATTTCTATTGTTGATGCATCTAAGAAAGGCGGATCATCCTTTGAATCACGATATTTTTCGATATTATTAATTTCAGATAGATTTTTACCTTGTATATTCGAAAGTAAATTTTCGCCTTTTTTTACTTTGCTATTTGTATCTATAATATTTTCATTAATATTACTCGTTCTGCTAAATAATATATTTTCGAATGTTCTCATTTCTTTGCAATTAATTTCGTCGTCTCCATTAAGGCAATCAACAATTTTGTCACAAACTCTTTTATCGGGAAGACATTTAAAAAGCCCAGATTTACATCTATATCCTGGACACTCTTGCTTTGGTTGAATTGATGGTAAAGAAGTTGATACTAAAATTATATAATATTGTATTTAAGAAGTTAGTTAAGAAAGATTTCAATTTTAATAATCTCAGTTACAGTACTAAATTCATTTTTTTATATCAATATTACAATACTTACAAGTATTACTTCTGATCCATTTAATGAACATACTGACTCTAGTATAAACTCCAGGTTCATCTTTACGAGCACATCCGTCACCATGACTTACTATACCAGCAACGTACCACTGTTGTGCATTTAAAGGATTTCTACAAAGGAGTGGTCCACCGCTGTCGCCCTATAAATATTAAAAAAAAAATATTAATTTACTATATTTCTATTAATATAATAAACTTAATTAAGTTTATATATAGTACAATTACCGATTCTCAGCATACATATATATGTATGCTGAGAATCGGTAGTTGGATGTATTTTAGATATATATATATATATCTAAAATACATCCAATCCATTAAGATATTGAAATTAGGCTCAACAATGCCTTAAAGCTTGTCAAAAGTTAAGGTTAATATAGTAATAATACGGACATTACAAAATTAGGATACTATGTCTCTGTATCATATATTATAAATTTCATTGTTAAAATCACGTAATACAAATTTGAAGATTTATAACAGAAATTGATGTGACAGAGATAACGTAATATGAAAATATTTTATATATATTAAACTTACTTGACATGCATCTCTTCCACCTTCAACTGGGCCAGCACAGATTTCTTTTCCAGCTCTATCTTCAGAATGTTTACAGTTGCTCCAAATTGGAACTTCTACTTCTCGCATATGATCCGCTTTTAAAAATATACACGTAAAAAATATAAAAAAACAAAAACTCAAAAATTAATTTGGATAAAATAAAACAAATATATGAGCACAGGTAAAGTATAATGAAGTATTTTTTTCTAAAATATACATATATTTTTTTGTTAATATGATTTAAGTTATTTTGATCTAACGGTAATATACAAACAAACAATAGGTGCTAAAATTATTAAAGTATTTAAAATTTCTATTATTCGAATTAAATATTACTAACACTTGAAAACCGCACTTTTGGGGGGGTTTATAATAGTAGGCCAATATTAAATTTCAATTCATCATTCATTCTATTGTCTTTCAGATAAAATAAATGAACAGTAAATATGTCATGCATGCATTATGTTATATGTGGTGTGTGTATGTTTAGTATGTAATGTTGTACATAACGCTTGAAAACAAATACGATAAATCTCCTGAATTACTTTTAGATTAAAACATGAATTAACTAGGTATATTTTAATACTTATATTAATTTTAATACTTAATTATATATTCGGAAATATCGGTTTTAAAATGGTATCAGTAATAGTTAAGCCAAGTATGTGATTTATGGACTTACGGTCAGGTCCGTGCTCCACGGTTGCTCCCCATCCAACCGCAGTACATATGGTTCCTGGTGCTGGACCCCAAAGCCAATCAGCACCAGCTGTATCGGGTCCAGGCAAGCAGACCGGTCTCACCCATCTACTAAACTTAATACTTGTCTCAACCATCATTAAAGACAGGTCGTTTTTCATATCCATTTGACTGTAATGTTGATTAACTATGATATTAGTAATGCGATGATTTTGTTCTTGCGGTGAAAAGGAAAAGCGTCTTAGCATTCCTACTTGTATCTCATAGTAGTGTTTCCAAAATCTGAAAATAATAGTTAGGCAGTGTTAGTTATATGATGTAGTAAAACAATTCTAAAAGATTGTTCTAAACTACGTTTAAAGTTCTAGTTTTGCTATTCTTATAGCCCCTTTCTTTCCTCTTCAAACTATCCAAGGATATGTGTATTATTAAGTTTACATATGTATGTATGTACATATATTATATATATTTATGTATATTGGCATGTATTATTTATACCTATCTTAGTTGTGTTGTGATTTATACCACCTACTCTTTTTCTTATAAACAACTGTCACACTGGTAGTCATCCACTAATTAACATAGATATTTATATTTTCTTTATAACATAAATATTTAAATACTAGATGAAAACCCGGCTTCGCTCGGGTAGATATTTCTGTAGTCATCGGTTCTTAAAGCATATTAAGTAAGCAAGTCAGAGATACGTAAAGCTTCGTTCATTGTGTTTAATAAATACTATAGTAAATAATAAGTGCAAAAGTATTTATACAAATAATTTTTATTTTAAATCAACATTCAAAATAAATTAACAAAACATATACTTTTAAGGTTTATTCTCTGTTAACCTCTTTGTTTTAAGCACTCTCTATTTTGCAAGATATTTAAAACCAATTGCTTCATCCAAACATCTTTCCCGTCTTTTACATTCTTTTTTTTTATTTAGTCCGCGCGACTCTCCGGGATTTGTCGAGTTCCTAGTTTTGTCGCTCTTTCAGTACGACGACGTGATCCACCACCGTCCTTTTCCCCTTTTTCCTCTTTTTCTCTTCCTTTCAACCTTCCCTCTCGTCCTGCGTTAGCCATTTGCTATGCTCCCACTCTAGGGTCGAGCCCCCATAAACATGCGGGGCTTGGGGCTACAGGGACACCAAGTAGCTTAGTAATTAATTTGTAAGTGTCATACTTGGTTATAGTTTGTTTTTTAATCCGGGAGACTAAATTGGCAGGTTTAAATGTCAAATTTTCAAATAATGTTACCACCTCGGCTGTATGGGCGCAGTTCCCTTTGCCTTTCCGAATAAGGATAAACAGAACCAAAAAAAATGTTACCTGTAGCGGGGTAGCCATACCGATTTATTCAATCGGAAACTTTTATTCTAACAAATTAGTTTTAAAGTTTAATATGACGTTTCCATAACAGAATTTTATAATTTACGTACATATACTAATGTTTCCACTACTGTTGTAGTGTTATACAGAATAAAAATATATTTTTGTTGTTTCCGTACAAATAGTAATTTTTACAGTATTAATCTACAAACCAACATTTTTTTCTTACAATCAGTTAAATAATATATGACACTATGAAAAGGTCATTTGTTTTATAAAAAAGTAAGTTAGTCTTTATTTTTGTGAAAAATAACAAAATCTATTTTGATACAACAACCATATATTTATTAACCTTTATTAATTTTGTGTTAATGCTTTTTAAATAAACACCCACACATTATTTCCGTATAACCTATAAAAATAGGTAAATAACATTAATTTCCAATAGTGCCACAACCTTATTTAAAAAATATTATAAATAATACATGCCAATATACATTATGTGTGTAATAATAAAATGTGAAGAAATTGTGATTGTTATTAAGTTTATTTTAATAAGTTCATCAGAACAGAGAAACAACATTTGACATTTATTATTATTTGACATTGGACAATGACTTTAATTTTTATAATTTATATTGTAAAACTTTAAGTTGGGCTAAAAAGGACTTGTATCCAGAGCCGTGAAACAAATTAATAAAAAAATATTGTCAAATTTGTCTCGCAATTGGCCAATTTAAAGAAAAACACATATTTTGACAATTTTTTTATGATAAAAGAGTATCATAAAAAATTGTCAAAAACTATATTTTCGCGAAACGTCAACGACACATGTTATATGTCACAGTTCTTTGTGATGGATCTTTGGCGCGAACGCACGCGTAGTGTTGATTGGTTGTTAGCTAGTGACATGAAAAGATGGCGATTGCAGTTTGTTTGTCAGTGTGTGTTTTGTATTGAGTGAATTTAACGAAATACTCCATAATCCGAATTTTGCGGATATATGTTGTCGACTCGAAATCAATATTTTTTTATGTTTTGTTATTCACATAAGGTTTCGTTCGAGTCTACCGTACCCCTTGACGGAATTATTAATATAGATGATCTAGTGATCCTTAGAAAAAAAGGGAGTAATGTCTATACGTCGAGTTTTTTTGTATGTTTATAAGTTTTAAGAAACTTACTCATAAACGCAATGAGCAGCTGACATGATCCATTTTTGAGTTATGATGACTCCACCGCAATGGAACATTCCATTTCTATACATGGCCGCCATCCAGGGCCATGCTGCTGGTTGACTAGGCTTTCCACCTACCACCCTGCTTTGGGCTCGTTTGTTTCTTAGACCATTATATTTATTTCCTTTCGAATTTCTGTTATAGAAAATTGGTGTTCTGTATTTATTTTCCACGTTAGTAAGATTTCTTAAGTGACCTTTAGATGGATTGTTATAAAAAACGTAAGGTTGGGTTTTCAAAAGAAATCGCTTATTTCGACCAAAAAGGTGATTTTCGGCGGCATCGTTCTGTGAAAAGGTTAAACAAAATGTTTTTATAATAAAGATAAATGAAAATGTTTTTATAATAAATATAAAATTTGCAGTCTATTGTTTATTTCAAAGGAAGGTTTAATTGCCGTGACTACTATATATAAGAACCGGTTTTGCCTTCAATAAAAACATGAAATTTTATACAAATAATAATAGTGTTCATTTCTTATTCGTTTTATTAATTTAAGTTATAAAAATAACTTAAATTAATACTTTGTGAGGTTATTTATTGTTGGTAATAAACCTCGATTTTTTTTCGTGTTATGCTATTAATATTATCCCAACAATGATTATTTATATCTATTTCTAATCAAAAGTTGTGTATATAATTATACTAAACAACATTATATATCTTTCAAAAGAGAGCATCTATTGCAATCTTATTTACATAGATACTGTGTATAGGATTGTACAGTTAGTAAGTACTCACTTCTCTTATCAACTGCGAATTTGTTAACATTCTTGTTCCACATAGAAGGTCAGGACAGGTCACATAAATAGCAGATGAATTGAAACATGATTGACTTGTATGTACCATACCATTAGGGTTTGTATTCAAATAATTAACTTTCAATAGTGGATCTATAGGCACGACTTGAATGAATGGTGGCCTGTAAGTAAAAGAGAGAAAATCTAAAGGGTATACTTACAAATTAAAACAATACACTATTTATACTTAGGTAGATTTTATATCAGAAGTATTAAATTTATTCTCAATTTTATACAGAGTTACTTGCATTGGTTTCCCTTCACACCTATTTCCTTGAATTGCATTGTAAGCTTTGTTTTATTTTGAAGAATGAGATATGGAAACAAAATAAAAGGATAAGAAAAAAATACACAATATTCTTCAGCAATGGATTACTATTCCTGCATATGTATTAGCACTGTGGTATGCGGCTGTTCATGTACATACGATGTCCACTGACCATCAAGTGAACTGTCAGCATCTTTGTTATTCCAGTTAAAAATAAATGATTTATTAAAATAATATTTAATACAATACCTAATAACAAGTCCTGTTTCACGGCGGCATGCGTCGTGTGCCCACATATAGGGATTTTTACAGACAGCATACCAGTTACCTTTAAAGTTCCGATGTAAAAATCCTTCTGTATTTGAAATTGCAAATATCTAAAAAGGACAAAAAAATACGAATACTTTAAGTAAAAAACAGGATGTTGTAAATTTTTCGAGCTTTTGTTTACCCCAGCTGAAAGAGAAAAGTCCTAGCATACATAATCACATTCGAATAATTTCTTGCTTTAAGCTTTATGACATGGATTGGCTTTTAAACTTTCGTTTCCAATGTTATTTAAATGAGTTCTAACAGTTGTTTTGTTTGATGGCTGAATAACATTATTATTAATAGATATTGTACAAAAAAAATCAAAAGAAATCACCAAATATAGTAAAAATTATTTTTTAAATTGGTAAATATTGAACTTTATAAAATTATCACAATAAATGATATCGCTTAAATGTCCATTATGGAATGAAAGCTAAATATGTGTATAATAGATACAAAGCGTTGTAGATTCGAAATGAATGTAGCGATATTAATGCCGTATATTGAAAGCTGATTAATTAAGTAAAAGTTATTAAGTTCATAAAATCTATCCATTATTCTTTTTTCTAATTTTCTAATTATCTTCATTTTAAATTTAAAAACTATATACGTTACCGGTTTTTGGTGCAAACTGGGTGAAAGGCTATTACAATCAAGTTCATCTCGACGATTTGGACAATCAACAACGTTATTACATCTTTGATCCTTACTAAAGCAAGAGCTCCGTGAGTTAATGTCAATGTCTTCACAGCTAAACGTATTTTCACTGCAACCTGTTAAAATTGTTATTTATGAATAGAATTTATTAAAAATGTAGTCATCAATTAAATTAATAGTATTTACTAATACATAGCATATTCACCACTGCATATAATCTCGTGATAATTGAAACGTTGTTGATTGATATTAAGTGCAATATTTGTTCGTACAGGTACTATAGAAACATCATTTTCAAAAAAATAATTACTTAAATGATTACCATAACATCCCATTTCATCTTCACCATACGGGCAATCCAAATACCCATCACAGATTCTGGTCTTATCTACTCTTGAAATACAACTGCATCTTGATTCATCGCTGACATCAGGGCAATCAACATTTCCGTCGCACCATTGTTTCTTAGATACACAGTCATCACCATTATCACAGGATACTAATCCTACAGGACATTGGGCTTCGCGGGTGGATATAAGTGATGGAGGTTCTGTTGAAATCTTTACATTTCTAAAAGGACAAGTATATAAATATAACTGGATATTAATTGCAATGCAGCATTTAGTGTATATTTGAAATTATAACAAAAATAATTTTTGGGTTATACCATAATGAGAATAGAGTTATCAATTATGTATATATAATATCATACTTAGGTTTAAAATACTTCATAAATATGTCAACATCTTGAGGATGGACTTTTTGTTTGTGGATTTCGGCTTCACGGCTTCTATGATAAGTATTAGATGTTACTTGCGGAGAATAACTGAAACAACATTAAATAAATAAGTTAGAAGAAATAAGAACATTGATTTATATTTCCGGGAAGGATTGAGTAAGAATACACTATCTTTCCGCTCGTTGTATCATATAATATTTCTTTAGTTGTTTACAAAAATATATATGAAAGAGAAATAAAAGTAAAAATTAAATTAAATCAGGCTGCATTGCAACAGTATTTTAAATCATGTTATTATTTAAAAATATCATAATATGCAATGTCGTCATAAAGGATTTAAGTGACGAAGTTGAGCTTAATATTTTGTGTGGTTATTCGGATATAGAATTGATGTTAAAATACTTGTCGTATTTTACCAGATACCAGTAGATTTGTACAAAATCATCTGCGTTGATGTCTTACCAAGTCGTAAAGCAGTTTCGTTTGTAAAATGTGTTTCGGTTTAAGAATATTAGTAGAATTACAAGGAGGCATAATATCTTAGTCTTCCGTAATAGCAACGTAGGTACTATTCATTCATATAGTTAACATTGACTTGAGATGCCACTGATCATCAGATTTATTTCAATGTCTCATTAAAATTAAGAACTTTAAGATAATAGATAAAACTATTGGGTGTTTTGATATAATAATAATAATAAATGACAGACCTGTGATATAGCTGTGTAGGATGTCCATATGATACTGGGGGGTTATAACTATCAGGTGAATCATACAAACCTGCAAAAACAATTAAATAACTCATTAGAATTGATAATATAATACATTTTCTTTAATTACCTATATTGTACGTTGTACTTAAGTACCTTGTATGTATGGATATTTTTCTTTCAATAGGCGAGCTAGTAAACAGGATTCAGTTAATGGTACTGATGGAGGATAGTTTTGTTGAGGGACAACATTTACTTGATATGGCTGTAAATTTGTATATTGTTCTCTGCCTTTACTAATATGCGGCACATCAATATTAACTTTTGGAACATCAAAAATATCGACCGGATCAGTTTCTCGTTTCGCTATATCTGTGGGTACAATGCGGTGATTTCTTTGTTGCAATTTTTCAGATACATTGTTAATGTAAATATTTGCTGTATCTTTATTATCTCTAATTTTATGTAAGTGAGTTTTAAGAGTACGGTCTAATTTATTACTTTTCTTCTCGTCTAAATTGTCTTTACTAAGCAATTTTAATTTTGTAACAAGATCTCTGCAAATTTCGTTTTTATTATTTTCTGTACATGGTACATTATGATTTTTTATAATTTCTCTAGCTTTTTGAATGTCTATATTTTGATATTTGTCAATTTCTTCTTCTGTATTGTTCTTTACGTTTTTTATATATGCATTTCTCTTTTTTCTTTTTTGTTTCGTTTTGGTTGTTTCATTTTGGAAGTGATAATATACACCATTATTGTTCTGTTGTATTGTCAAATTTGAAATTTCACTCGATTGACTTATCCATTTAACTGAAACTATTTCAGTTGTAGTTATATTACCTGAAATTAAAATAACAAAAATATTGAAATTATACTTTGTGATAACCTATAAATATTATATTAGATTAACTAATGAAAATACTCACCTGTATTTACTAGTAATATCCTTATAGCTAAAAGAATTCCAATCAAACCTAATATAATCAATAGGGTTGGCCAAAAACATATTCGTATTCTGGTTAAACGTCGACCTGAAAAGTTCAATATTATTTTTTAACTTATTACTTACCAAAAAAAATTAAACATTAATAAATCTGTACGTTCAAAACAGACAACTTAGATATAGTAATAATATAGAATCCATAATCGTCTTAAAAATAACTTTAAATATTGCGTGTGTATTTTAATACTTACTATTTGTAACTGTTTCTGCAAGTGACATTGGAGGGCCTTGTACTTCGTTGTGATCTTTCTTTGTTTTTATACTTTCCTTCATTCTCTGTAAGATAGAACTTGAACGTTATTTATATGATATTAAAACAGATAATATTTTATTATCACAATAGCATGACAAATAAGCCATCCATCTGGTGGTCCATCTGGTAAAAGTTCAAACTTTGAGTATAATGGTGATACGATAACGCAAGATCTCAAAGTGTTAAATCGCTTCGTCCGAAGAGAGAATAAATTTAAATATGAACTCACTTATAATTGTAATATAGATGCGGATGTAATCATACAACATTTATTTTATGGAATTTAGCTTTCTTTTAAGAGTAAAAGTAAAAATTGTTTAATTAAAACAATTAGAAAACTTATTAAATAATTTTTCTACTGAAACTAAATAAACTTATTTACCTAGTTATTTTTAGTTTCAGGAGACTTTAAAATATTATTTTCAAATTATGTATATATGAAATAGAAAGATAGTCAAAGCGAAGCTTACTTTACATAAAGTAAATATCAATTTATTACTAAGTCCACAAATCACACTTGAACAATTACTAACATCGTGAAAATGCAATAGTGACATTATTACACTATATGTAGTGTAATTACTTCTCAATAATAACCAAAGACCATCTTTAGTTATTATTGACAAGTAATTATATTACAGTATATTTTCTAAGCTTTGTCCAATTACTACCTATAGCATTGTGGGTGAATAAACTTACATCGAAAATTTTCTCTTCATCCAATATACCTCACATGGAAAGTGACATATATAGCCGACACGCCGACCCTAATTCAATATTATTTACGACGGACATATATATTTTATGTAAGAATATTCTTTTATATATAGTACATGACGCTGATATACGTAGTTATTTAAAAAAAATAGCAGTATCTATATAATAATAAGTAATTACATTTCTTCGACCATATCGATTGCATTATGGTAGTAGTACACGAAAAAATCTTCTGAATTTTCCATTGACCTTCGGGTTTGAAAACGTTTACACGAATCATAATAGGATTTATTTCGTATATCGCACCCATTAAAATTTCGCCTACGGCGTGGGAGGCTATTAAAATCAGAGGTTTATACAAAATGAATATAATTACGTGAAAAGGAGACAATTTAATTCGCTTGTTATCGCACCTGTCGAAGATATAATATTATTTATACTTCCTATAATTATGGACTAAATAGGTACAATATATAACAGGGAGGTAAATAATTTATAATTCTTCATATCAATGGCGAAATAGGTAAAATATAAACTCTTAAAAATTGCTAATAATGTATCGTTAACTTAATACATAAAACGACTATATATATAAATATTCTTTGTTAAGTGAAAAAAGGTACACTTTGCTTAATATATTTAGGTTACATACGCGCAAAGATTACCTATGTACATGTATAGGTTTTACCTATGTTAAGGAACAAGGGCATTTTAGGTCATTAACCACATGAATTATCATTTCCCGTAAAGTAATATAATAGGAAAGTAAGAATCTAGCCGTAAGAGAATTGCTGACTATAAACATTTTAGTAATAAATTTTAATTCATATGTAAAGCTCTCTATCTCTCTCCGTCTCTTTCTTATCATGATTGTGTTACATGTTTGATGATCAAATTGGTGAGTTTTATTATAACAAAGTTAATTCGTTTTAGAGATACTTATTATTTATTACTTTTTTAAAATATTTTTGCTTATTTGATCAAATAATAAATATTCAAATATATATTCTGTCTCTTCTCTACAAATGAAATCCCCGAGTTATTTTTACCAACAAAGATAATTCTTACTTAGGATTTAAAGAACATGTTGTTCTAAATGATAATTTAAAAATTTGGCGTTCATAAATGTCCTACATGATTAAATTATATTTGAATTAGAATTTAAATAAATAATAATTATTGCTATCCACTACGAATTAATGTGTGTGTATTAGCCGGCATATCATTTTAAGCATCGAACATGACACTCGTAATCGGCCATTGTTTATTTCAGTGAACATGGCAGTACTAAGTTACCTTACCTACTCAGATTTCTATTGCATTTATTGTATGTAAATCTATATCGACGATGTAAATATATAAGAATGAGCTAAAGAACGCACAGGATTCAGTCTGAATCTAATTAAAATAATATAAACTAAAAACAGTACTTACAATTATGTGCAATTCAATATAAAATCACTGTTTCACTTTACTAATGCACATAACATAACGTAACATCAACTTATTTGCAACCCAGTTTGAAGTCTCATTGTCAGCACAGTATTGTTGCAACTGATTCATTTTGCTGATGACCAATGTTTCGATTATAAGCTTTTATTTTGTTATGTCAGTATTTATTTATGTAAAGGAGATATACATACCAACAATATAAAATCTTTTTTATGAACTTAGCAGGTGGCGAGTACCTGTTACACCGATTAGTCTCCTTTTGTTATCGGTGTTACTATCACCGGAGAGATATATAGAAATTTTATTTAATACATAAAGTTTTTTTAGATTTGAATTCCCGACCTTTTAGTTCAAGTTTAATTAATTTAATAATAATATAATATATAAGTATACATATGTATTGATATAATATAATTATTACATAGTGAATAAAATATGACAATAGGTTTCATTTATTTTTATCATAACGACAGCAGTCATACCTTATGTACAAACCCTTACTTAAAGTCATGTAATCATCAAAAATATATCGCAGCGTCGATGACCTGATATTGATTTCGAAATGCACTTTATTATAACTGATGTATGTAGATCTTTATGCCTGGTAATCATATATTTTGAACTAGATACAATTGAATATATATAATTAGAGGATTTTAAAAATGAAAATGTCTATTTTGATTGAAGTGAAAATGAAGAAACACACATTTACATTGATTCTCCTATCATCTTCCGATAATTACCTGTAAAGTACAGTACTGCAATATTATGAGATCATCAAATATATTTTTATTATTTACTCTTTATTGCACCTTAAAAAATATAAAAGAAAACAGAATATTAAGAAATTATGTGTAAGTAGGTACAAAAAAGTATTATATATAAATTTAGTTAAAATATAATTGAATGAAATCATTAAACTCCATTAGGATTTTAATTAGTTTCTCATTTTATAAACATATTAATATTGTTTATTTAAATATTTTTGTTGATTTTATTTAAGTCGTAAGTTATATACATGGAAAAACTATAAATGATTTTCTTTGGAACTTAATGTAAAATGTGTTCTTCAAGTAATACTTGATACATTAAGATCTTGGTTTATTTTTATAAATAGCAGTATATTGTTATTCTTATTGAATTGTACCTATAGATAGATACCTAGGCTCACACAGTGGGTGTGGCCGTTGTCGTATAAAACAAATCAATTAGTAAAAGGTGGGTGTCTCCATTCAGTACACGTATGTCCATTAGTTAATTGACTATGATCCTTTGATATATTCTTATTATAAAAGCACATTTTTTATCATTATATGGTTAAAATTAAGTCTGTATAGCGCCTATACAATTATGTCGGCACATAGGACAAAAGTAACATTTTGTTTTGACACCTGACTTTATTAGTTTCTTTATAATAATAATATCTAACCAAAAATCAAGATTCTTATATCTTGATTTTTGGTTAGATATTATTATTATAAGTAAGTGTAAAGTTCGTCTACATTAGTATCTTTATTATCATTGTATATTTGTATGAATAACAGGTACGTTTTAAAACTCATAATTTGTTACTTTTAACAATGTAGGTGGGTTGAAAGTGACACGTGAAAATAACAGGAAAATCGATGATCCCAATCTCTCAAGTATAGCTTAGCTTGAGGCGAGACTTTGCATTGCTTTGTGTATTTTACCGAATATACAACAGACTGTGTTCTGAAGAATTGCTTGAAATGATGCCCACGGCTAACTTTTACCATCGCACTGGTCGCCACATAAGTGGTTTCGGACAGTGCGGTTTCAGAGGAGCTTACTCCCGCATACACTTAGATTGTTAAATCCCTTTTTTTGTCTCATCAAGCTATCCTGAAACATATTTGAATCCGTTACACAAATAGGTTGCAATGACCAATTATCCATTAAGGATAAGGTTCATTTGTTTACTAAATATTGAAATCATACAATCGTTTATAAGTTATTGTGTTAAACCTACCAAATATAAAGATTCATATTTATTTACAAATACTTATATACGATCAATATTAGACAGTAGTTTACATGTTATAATATATTATAATCGGGGATGTAAGGGAGCCCAAACACCAACCCAGTGCTCTAGGTCAACCTCACCTGCTCGCGGTACATCCTGCTAAACAACGGACGAGGCTCTGACGACCGATAAATGGCGGTATAACCGAATGGTTATATGGAATTTGTAAACTGTGTGTGGATAGAATTATCCACACACAGTTTACAAATTCCATAGACTGATGATGGGCAGCAGCGTCATCGGTTCGAGAAACTGTGTACTGCGATCGCCAACCCGCATGCCCAGCGTGGCGATTATGGGCATATTCCTCCCATGACAAGTCCAACACAACCATGGCCCCTAGTTCCCGGCCGCTCTGCTATTCCTGGCCAAGGCGGCGGTCATGGTAACGGTAGAGCAAGGGGTGCTAAGAATCCCCGGGCTACGGTAGGCCGCCAACACCCACTGACCCTGGCTACGTATAATGGACGCACACTGCGACTGGACGAACACCTTGCGCAACTGGAAGAAGAACTGAAATACATAAGATGGCATATCCTAGGTCTTTGCGAAGCCCGAAGAGAGGGGGAGGACACCATGACTCTGGAATCCGGCCATCTTATGTATTTTAGAGAGGGAGAACAAACTTCCCAAGGCGGTGTCGGATTTTTGGTCCATAAGACCCTCGTAGGCAATGTTGTAGAAATCTCCAGTGTGTCGAATAGGGTTGCGTTAATTATTAAGTTATTTTGTTCTTCAAAAAGGGAGACAAAACCCTACTCAAGAACTATCGGCCCATCTCATTGCTAAGCCATATATACAAGCTGTTTTCAAGGGTCATCACGAATCGACTTGCGCGAAGGCTTGACGAGTTTCAACCCCCGGAACAGGCCGGGTTTCGAAGTGGTTATGGCACCATAGATCACATTCACACAGTTAGGCAGATTATACAGAAAACCGAAGAGTATAATCAACCTCTGTATCTAGCCTTTGTTGACTATGAGAAGGCCTTTGACTCTATCGAGACCTGGTCTGTTCTGGAGTTTCTGCAGCGATGCCAAGTCGACTGGCGATACATCGAAGTGCTGAGATGTCTCTATAACGCTGCAACAATGACCGTCCAAGTACAAAACCAGCAGACTAAGCATATCCACCTGAAACGTAGTGTAAGACAGGGGGATGTTATATCCCCGAAGTTGTTTACAACTGCGTTGGAGGATATGTTTAGAATGCTGGACTGGAAAAATTACGGCATTAATGTTAACGGCGAGAACATATCTCACTTACGATTTGCTGACGACATTGTCATCATGGCTGAATCGCTGCATGACTTACAGCAGATGCTGAATGGCCTGGCTGAGTCGTCTCAACGCATCGGCCTTCGGATGAATTTGGACAAAACCAAGATCATGTTCAATGATCGCATTCGTCCGGAACCCGTTGCCATTAATGGAGTTCCTCTCGAAGTTGTTCAGGAGTATATTTATCTAGAGCAAACGCTCCAACTAGGTAAAAACAATTTTGAGAGGGAGGCCAAGAGGCGAATACAGCTAGACTGGATGGTTTTTGGGGAACTTCGTCAAGTATTCTCGTCGTCGCTACCACAAAGCCTTAAGACCAAGGTTTATAACGAGTGCGTACTACCCGTTATGACATACGGCAAAATAGGAGATGATGTAGGATGTGGAATATGCTTTGGTGACGGGTCCGAATCGTGGACACTGACGATACGACTGGTCCACCTTATTAGAAAACTCAAAGTCGCTCAACGAGCTATGGAAAGATTAATACATTCAAAAGGACCAAATACTCCAATCGATTACTGCTATTGTAAAAACAACATATGCATGATGACTAGGGCCCTCACAGGACACTGCAAATTGAACAAGCATATGGCTAAGCTAGGCCTATGCACGACAAGTATCTGCAGATTCTCTCTGATGTGGTTGGGATCAAATCCGTAACGATAAAAAAGTAAGAATATTCGCCAGAGAACTGGGGTCACCGACATCTGACAATAGCCCAAACAACCCAATAAAAAAAATAAAAAAAATATAACCTCTTCGTATTTGGACAAGTTGAAGTGGCAGTTGAAGTGGCAGTGGGCTGATCATATCTGTCGTAGAACCGATGCTCGCTGGAGTAGGCGTGTTCTAGAGTGGAGACCGCGAATTGGCAAACGTAGTGTAGGACGCCCCGCAGCTAGGTGGAGCGACGACATACGTAGGGTTGCGGGTAAAAAATGGAAGAGAAGGGCTGAAGATCGTGCCCAGTGGCGTGTCTTGGGAGAGGCCTATGTCCAGCAGTGGACTGCAGTGGGCTGATGATGATGATGATGATGATGATAATCGGCTTTTAATGCTACAGTAATAGAATATCTGTAGAAGATCACTACATATTTTTCATTGCGTGAGACATGTACATGTTTATTTTCTGAATAATATCGTATTATGACTTCAAAGCAAAGAGCAAGCACCTGTCTAACTTTAGGGATAATTTGGGTACAGTGTACCATTAGCATATCCACAATCAGAATAATAAATAAACGTGCGGAATTCAATAACGATATGCAAATGTTATCTATTAGAAGTAGTTTTACAATTCATTTCGTAATGTTTATAGTATTAAATATATTAATTAAGTTCAATAAGTTTAATGACAGAAACAGCTTTGTTTTTGCATTTATGTAACATAAAATTGAAATGAAACCTTCTATAAAACCTTCATGGCCTCGAGGTTAATGATTTCAAATAAATTCTCATAATAGTAAAATCTTAACATTTCATCATCTTATTGAACATCGCATTCACATTTGTTGCGTTCACATTTTAACATTATCTGTTCACACGAAACGTTTAAATTTACAATACTAACTTATGAAATCTCGACGAAAAAAATCGATATCAAACCAAAAATGTATGAGATGATGGCATTCTAGCACTCTCTGCGTTGTTGCGTTCACAACATTATCTGTTGACAATACATCTTATATGACAATACATCTTATAACAGTCGTAATGCTATATACAATTTTCTATGAACAATAATTTTATTTAATATACATATTCAATCTACTATGTACTCACCAATAGTTAAAAAAATTGTAAGTAAAGAAAAACTAATAGACCGAAATACTATATGGCCTTTATAAAAACGCGGGTCAAAGCAATTTTACAAGGTACAAGGATCTCAAATAGCAACCTAGGATACAGTAAAGATAATTTGCATCACAAAGGCTTCCGTTCGGTCATCCCGTACATTGGTATATGTATATATTAGAAACGAAATTGATTTTGCTATTTTGAGCGGTAACTGTCATATACAAGTAGAATAGAATAGAAAATCATTTATTCAAATAAACTTAATTTAAGCACTTTTGTTTTATTATCATTATTCACATAACATTTTTTTTATCTACCGCTCATTCGGAAAGCTGTCTCATCACAAGAAGAACGAGAAAGAAACTTGTGTGTTGCTCTTTTATATAATCCTTTACGTTTACATTTACAAGTCGAAACGTGTGAATACAAACTACCAACCAGCACTAATTTATTAGGGTCAAATATAAATATACAATAAGATTAAATCAGTCGTAGTGATAAGAGCAGACCAGTCCCTACAAGCAGCACCTGTTCACGAGTATGACGGATGAGCCAGCCATTACTGCGCTCGACCATATTTTAGGGAGCCCAATAACCCGGCCCCCCACGCCGCCACATGTCTGGACATTTTAGAGAGCATGACTACTTATTCCACTCGACCACGTCATAGTTACTTAAAATTACTATATGGTAGTTACAGTATTCGCACTCTACATGAGGACGCATGCGGCAATAACTACAAAAGCCGCTACGCTATCATATATCAAGAAAGCTGTATGAAAAAGAAATTATAACGTTGTCCGCAAATAAACTTAGGTATTCTTGCTAGATATTGCTATCATTTATAAATTCATCTATCCTAGAATAGACTATTTTACATAACATTTGTTTAATATAAAATTTGAATTGCCTCTCTGTCAGATTTAGCATAGATTCTGGCTGTTTATTATAGAATCTTACACAATTACCTTACGTAATTACAAGTAAAGTAACACCATTTAGCAATATGATATCTTATTACTTTTGGTGCTTCTCGTTTCTTACGACAGGGTTCTGACTAGTATTTGGCGGGTATAGGGGCCTAACACGACTCGTGCACAGTTTGTAACGGTATCCTCGATTAATTTATGCTTTATATTTCCAACCATTTTATAGGTGATCTATCGTCCAGAAATTAGATAACTATTAATTAAATCAATTCGTGAGTTTTGTAAGTATAATATGTGTATGTATATATAAACATAACAATTACCTAGTTTTTACTTAAGATAGAGGCAGAACATGGGACCAAACTGCACTCAAGGCTTTTTGTATTTGTTCCTGTCGCGACACCGGAATTTAATGCATAATCGATATTTCGTCGCGTAGTGGTATCTTTGCATCTGTAATTAATAAAACTTCCGCCAAAGATTTATTAATTAAAGATTTGCGAATAAGGTATCTACATTATTTTATATTCTTACAATGTTTATACGATAAGACAACTTAAGCACTGTTTTAAGTTTTAATATGGTAGATATCATTGTTCGGAATTTGAAATATTGGGACATCTTTAATAATATGTACAAGACTTTACTTATCTGATATTATTTTGTGTATGTGTAAAGAAAGAATGTAATAGTGTGTGTATATGCATACAAATATAGTTTTAGAAATAAGATGTTTTGCACTGATTTGCCATGTTTAAGTTACCTGATAGAAACGAAAATAAAACTGCGTTAGTTTATATTTCTATATCTATTTAAATATATAAAATTAGATAAGTAAAACCTTATCCTATAACATTCTAATAATATTCGTTTAACCAACATGTAAAGATTAAAAAATGTTTTTACGTAATGTATGTGAAGACTAATGTACCTGGGGCAATTGAGTAAATAAGTGCGCGCAGGCGAAACTACAAATAACAGTTTTATTATTATAATCTGCAATGTTATTTTATAGTAATAAAAATGGAGAAAATTGTGTGTTCCTCATATATTGGCAAAACACACCGTCACGGTTCTATTGCATAGATAACACATAGTGACATGGACATTCATTAACATGATTTGGTTTGCACTCGCCTGGAAAATTGACCGCTTTCCACCCGCGCATTGGACATAAAACCTATGGGTACAACGGGGATTTTCTATTCGTTGTTTAACCTTGAAAGTGTCCGGGTGATGTGATTATTTGTATTGATTAAGAAGTTAAGTTTATTAAGTGGTTTATTTGTAAGTAATTTACGTTACTATAACAATATTTTATGTTACTAATTTACATACATCTCTCTCTATAAAAAGATTGCAGTTGATTGAAAATATCTTTATGAAGCCAAGCCAAGCCAATATTACCAATATAAAAATTATTTGACAGACAATCTTAATCCTAAAAAAATATTTATAAAATAGTCCTAATGCAAATATTAATTAAATTGGTCTTCATAAAAATAAATTAAAAAAAATGTGATTAACAAAATCTAATTTTAAAAACGTTCGCATTTAGTACCTTAACATATATATTGTTAATACAAATAATCAGGTATTAACAATTAAAATTTAATTTAATAATGGAGTAAAGTATCTTTCAGATGTTCAAGTAATTTTTCAAATAGGTGTAGTAAATCAAGTGATTATTCACTATACTTACGAGAATGCAAATAAAATTTGCATTCCTCAGATATAGATTAGTGTAGATAGGGAAAAGTCAGTTTGAATAACGAAGAAATTGAAACATTTTGAAAGGATTGAATACGGATAGACAAGTTCCATAGTATAGTGCAACTTTCTAAAAGTTTATCTTAAGTTAAAGACTCGGAATAGTCCTTTCTCGTATTCAGAGTTTCCCTATTACAAAGTTATATTCTTGCTTCATTTAATAAAATTTTCGAACTCTACGATTCAGTTGTAATAACAGGTTACCTACTGTACAGTTGACTTATTACTAATATTTCTTGTAATTGTTTAATAAAGGATTTTTACCACGGGATATTCTATTCAGGGTTATTACATAAAGAGAGTTAAAATAATAACAAAAAGGTGACTACGTTTTCTGATATTCACTGTTGGTTTACACCATTTATTTAATGATCGCTTCTCATATGGTATGTTATTAATAAAAAGAACATAAGACATATGATACCCTGTAGGGGCACCGTAATTACGTAATTACGTTATAACTATATACAATTATATTACAATAATTGCTTAAAGGTCAGAATTGAAATATTAGTCATTTATATAATTTCAATACATTTATTAATTATTTAAAGAACATATCAAATAATATATTAAACCATGAGTACCAGTATCACATTTACACTTGCATAACATCAACTATAATTATTTCCTGGCCTTTTATATCAGGTGTACTAGAATAATTACTTATTAGCTCACGAACAGTACGACACAATTTTATATCTTATGTTCTTAAGAAAGCACTGGCTGATCTAGGTAATTATATTAGGATAATAGTAAGGATACTACATTAGCACTTGTACAATAGTAAGTGGAATATTATTCTCTATAAATGCACACTATTAAGTAATATAAAGTTTTTAAATATACTACTGTATATTTATCAATTACCCCAATATTTTTCTGTTATTTACTAATAACAGAAAAATATTTGGTGTTGTCTGTATACTTTTTGTATATACACAAATTTCCCACTATGACACAGTGGACAAGAAAATAATACGAATATGTTTTTGTAAAAAACACATTTCGAAATTTGTAATTTTGTTTTTCTTACGGTTCTATTGCACTTTTTCGAAATTTATTAAAAACATAACATATATAAAACACTACTCCAACAAATAGTATTTACCTAATGATTATAGCATTACAGAGTTATGATCAAAAGACGATAGAACCGGAATATAATCGTAATAATTTTTTAATAAAATAACAGACCCTCATCAATTTTGGGTTTGCTTGCTTGTTTTGATGACCTTCCACTTGCTTTTCTAAGAAATATTAATTAGAGTTTAAATTAATTTCAACCTAATTTTTATTTAAATGTTTCATGTAATAGGCTAATCTAGTCTTTCAAACTAATTTTTTTATTACAGATATATACCTATATGTACATTTATGATGAAAAGATATGGAACAGATGAAGATTGAATAAAAGACGTCATAATATAAGTCAATAAAGTCGATATGAAAGTCGCCGTGATATCATTTTTCACTCTGGCCTTAATTTCATGTTGCCATGGCAATCAGAAAGATCATCCCGATGCATATTTGAGCCGGTTCGTCGCCGACTTGTGGCTGGAAGGCGCTGACGTAATAAAAATCATTTGGAGGGACTGTTCCAAAAAAGTATGATATTAAAACAAATAATAACATATACCTATACATATATCTGGTCTTATTCACATTTATCTCTAAATTACACTGCACTAGAGCAAAAGAAAAAAAGCATCGAAGATAGTTTCAACTTTGTTTTTTTTTTTGTAACAAAAACAAACATTCAAATACACAGTACTATATTTTCAGTGGTAGGTAAACATTAATCATCATTAAATATATATATATATATATATATATATAGGGTAAACACTACAGTGATTGCCCAGTGTATAGATATTGCCCACAGTAAGAAGATGATACATTTAAACCTATTCATAAAGGAGTTAATTCGAATTAAATTCGCCGGATAGCATTAAGAGATCTTCTAGTAGAATGTTTAATAATAAATTGGCAAAATTTAAAGAAAAACATGGTGTTATGGCATATTTGTTGACAACAGGTATGCCTCTTATCGGAAAAAGTAGGTTTCTTAAAGAATTTCTTAAGGATACACTATTTATTTTAATTTCTTGTGTTAACTTAGCTCCGTTTTAAACTTATTGCTATAGAGAATAAGTTAGTAAATGCTTTATAGTGTAATTTCAAGAAGTTATTGTGATGTAAAATTTACCTCTTAAGGAGTTAGATGGGGTGGGCAATACTAAATCTTATTTAGATGAATTTTAGTGATTGCCATATCGGTATTTAGTTATTGCCATTGGCATTGGGTACAGCTATTATCAATTTCTATTAAAGTAAGTTTATTTTTGTTAAATACATTTACGTAGCAGTATTATCTAGTTCTTTATAGAATGCCGAAGGTTACCAAGTTGTTCCCCAAATCTTTTATTAGTGTAGTAAGTCTACAAATACAAAAAGATTTAGATATTCTTTTGTTTTTGTGTCATTTTTACTATAAAGTAGATGATTCTTATTCTGCTAAAGACACTGATTTTGATTGTTTAGAAATGTATACTAACATACAAAAAGCTATAAAAGATTTCAAATATTAAATAAGGTCTTTAAAACTTGAGACATTGTTTTGCTTAAACGATTAATGTTTGTCAACATTCCTAAACAATAAGAATTAATATTTATATGGTATATTTTTAACTAGATTTAGTAACTATAGCAGTTAATGCTATGTGGGCAATATATATATATATATATATATATATACATTTAGAGGTTATTTTTGTTAAACCTTGTAATTATTAGTTTTCTTAAGATATTTACATTGTTACTACTGGATCTCTTAGCTAAACTATTAATGTTACCAATGAGGTGACACTCACATACCTATTATTTTAATAAACATTTATATACATATAAAACCAGTAGAATTTTCTTAAATGGGCAATCACTAGTAGTAGAATAGTACCACTAGTAAAATATTCTATAATAATCTATTCTATGTTTGCGCAATCTCCATAGATCCATCATGATTAATTACTGATAAATGTGCCATAAATAAGCTCATTTTTTAAATTTTTATTCTGTTCCACCTTTGTTATTATATTATTAAATCATTACAAAAAATAACATTTGGTAGAAATCTGAAATATCTGAAAGAAGTAATAATATTTATTACTAATAATATTGTCTGTCTATAAAGAGACGAAACCATTCAGGTATATGATAAAACAGAATTTGTGTAATGCTTACATCTGTTTGCTGCTTTTGTAAAATTGTAGAAAGAAGTCTGTTATATATTTTTATGTATCAATGCTATTTATTTGAACGTTTCCGTTCCATTAAGGATACTGGGCTAAAAGTGTCCTGTTCATGTTGATATCGAGCGAAAGCGCTTTAATCTACTTATTGCGAGCTGACTACCTAATCCGCTTTGTGAATTCCGATGCCTGCTTCTGTAGGTACTGATAATATTATATATTTATTGTGTGTATTTACACCTTCATCTTTCAGATTTCAAAAAGTTTGATAGGAATTCTAAATGTAAACAGAAATTTTTAAAATTAGTCACTTATTTCTTTATTAATAGTTATATTGTAATAGTTTACACACTGATAAATAATTCTATTTATCAGTCATTCTCTAATTCAACTCAGTTAATTTTCCAATTATATGTAGAATCGTTGGGTTGATAGGACAAATTTAAATTAACAACAGATTTGTTAAGTTGTCAGTTGCTAAAACTGTACTTTATTTTAGAAATCATTGCAAAGATAGGTTATATTTCATAATTTAAACACTGATTAAAATTAATTACATTAGATAAAAATATTATTGAAGTTTTAATAAGGTAAGGCATATTTGTGACGTATTTAGATATCCACTAAGCGTAAAACGATTAAAACCGGCCTACACGACTTTTGAGTTAACTCTTTTCCATTAAATTAAGGTCGTAGAAAATCCTCCTTTATGAAAACGTTTGGAAATATTTAATCCACATAACATCTCGTTGTTCGTTGGAAGACAATATTTTCGTAATGTACATTATGTTATTTATATGATAATAAAAGAGTATGTAATAACTGACGATGTTATGTCGAACGATGAATATTTGATTTTCATATTTATAGCTAGTCGAAGTAAAGGATGTTATCGACCATAAGGAATACTTTCCAAAATTCATAAGGTGCATGAAGAGGAAAACATTGCGAGCATTAGATCGTGCATTATCTCCTGATATAGTGCCTGTAGCCGAAGGAATTAATTTGGTGAGATTTGAACTTGTTGATCGCTCTGGAAACATCATGCCTGAAAATGATACGAGGTAATATTTTAAAAAAACCTTATTGATATTTTTTATTATATAAATCGTACACTTATTGATTTTACATTATAACAACTGATACATTTTTCATTGTTTATTTGAACGGAATTTTTTCTTTCATCATTTATAAGGTCCTCGACCACTATTTAGTTCCGAGATCCACCATTTAATCCTTTAAGCTATATTCGTCATCATATTTGTCTCATAAAAATATTTATTTTGTATTTTTTCGAAAATATACATTCATGAAATTCTCCGAGTAAGTAAACAAACAAAATAAATTCCTGTTTTATCCGAAGGCTCGTAAATTATATACGAGATATGCACATATGAACATTGTAAGAAAATATTTGTAAGTAAAGGCGAAGAATGACTTGAGCAGGTATATTATTGTGTCCTATTTTTCAGTAAGTAAACTTAACATATGTCCTAACTTCGACCTACGACATACCATAATCTAATTTTTATTTACATATATCCAGTCTAGGGCTTTTTCGTGTTTATGTAGGTAGATTGTTTGCTGACATGGGTAAGGTGATCTTAAGGTTCCTACAGAGAATCAAAGCACGTTCATTCTGACGATTTGTGACATTCTTGTTTATTTAGGAAATAAGCTACTTACCAATGTCTTGCATCAGTAGATAATTAAATCATGATTTTCTGAACTTGCCTTTCACAACAACGCGTGTTTTGCTGTTTCAGTCTAGAAACAATGAGTGTGTGATTGATGAGTGACATTATAAATATCTTTTTTATGTTAATAGTTCGTGGACAGATAAAGAGCTTGAAGAAGAAGAATGGAGAACATTAGCTCTCCGACGAATGGCTAAAGTGTTAAGAACCCACGTTATAAAATTTGATTTTGAAAATGAGAAATCTATTGACAGTGTTCAAACAGGTACTAACAATTACTGCTTTACATACATGTACAGATCAATACAATGCTTTACTTAATATATAAACTCCTATTTAATTTTGCTCTCGTTGGATATGAATAGATAATCTGATGTCTGCGTACGAGTATGTGTAACTATCCTGTAATTATTATAATTGTTAGTGTGTCAAATTTATTATTATTTCTATCATATACCTAAAAACAATCAGAAAATCATATAATATGTATTTTAATTATATTTCAGTTGAATACAGAGGTAGACGGCGGCATCAAATGATGACAATGATGATGTTCGGTATAGTATCAATTGGCATGGTCTTAATTCCAATGGGTTTCCAATTCTTAGCCGTTCTTGGCGGAAAGGCACTATTATTAGCTAAGATGGCGCTTATTTTAGCATCCATACAAGGACTTAAAAAGGTGAGATTACTTCAAACAATACTACACGTGTTACTTAATTTATGTAAATGTAGTATACGTAATATGTATTGTCTATTTTATAATATACTTCATTGTTTGGGCTAATAATGGACTGTAGACTTTATGCTCATGATCTGTAGTAAGAATATTCAAAGTATTCGTGTACCTATAGCGTACAAAGTAGTGGATAAAATATTTTAAAACTTCGACAATAATATATTATCTTCAATTATATTTATATTCAGTTCTTTGACTATGGTTTCTTAAATTTCGTCATAATTTATATATACTAACTGTCGGACTAACTATCAATAACTTCATAGTAACGTTCTTTTTTAGGTAGACAATAGTAATGATGGGTATCATGAAAGGGGAAAGGTATGATAAAACAATTCATAATAATCTACTAACTCGCAACTTGTACTTTCTTGACAAATTGACGCTTCTTTTTTGGTTGGTATGAAACGTAAGTTTTAATTAAAACCAAATAACTAGGCAATTTGGTATATATTTATATTTATTTAAATGAATTGATTTCTAATTGGGATGTTACAATGAAGAGAATATCTATTAGTGTCTTAAAAATTAGTAATAAATATGCCAAAGTATTTTAAAACTGTATTACTTATGCTATAAAACAAAACAATAATTATTTATTTCAACTGAATAATTTCTATATTTAATAGGATACTATTGATACTGATCATAAACAGTGTGATAAAAGTTACCTACTTTTTGTTCGTGGGTGTTATTCTATAAACACATTTATCATATAGTTTGACACTTCCAGTAAGTGCCCACCTGCCGTGCCTCTTTTGCTGAGGTTAAATATAATACTTAGAAAGTAAGCGTCAGTTTGTCTATATCTACAATTCTACATTATATATTTATAATATTTAAAATTAGGCACATATTCAGCTTTTGAGCACATTCTAAAAATCACCAAGGTAACCCGTTAACAGATGTTCTGTTCCAGATTGCTTCAAGTCCGGTGAACTATGGCTTTTACCAATCCTACCACCCTTACGATTACTACGAAAAGCGAAGTCGAGATAATTGGCTACCACCAGCTATCATGCCTGGAACACCACCACCCGCATTATCTGCACCACAGTGGCCTTTAGATTCTGGAGTTAAAATCGACAGAAGAATTTCAGCAGACACAACTAAAACTGTAAAAGATAATAATGCTGATGTTGTAACGTGGAAGCCCGAACTAAATAAAGTGACTAAAGGAGAAATGGAACCTAGAGTATATCCAGTCTATACTGTATCTCAAACTCCATCAGTTTTTACTGCAATTGATTCTCCTACTTCCCTTGTAGATATAACAACGAGACCAGGCGAAGTTCAAGCTGATTATACTATAGATCTACCTTACAATGGATTTCGTTTTCAAACTCCCTCTACTGTCATTTCAGCTTGATGTATTTATACAATTATTTAGAGCATTGTTTGATATAGTAGTTAACATATACACATATTTATCGCAAGTGCTATATCCAAAGAGACATGTTTTCTATTCTACATATGGATATCTTAATTTATTAAATAATAATAATATTTATTAATGGTGCTGCTTATTATTGTTCTATGTATATATGATAGTCATTACTAATGAACGTATTATAATTATTACCAACAGGTGTGTTATTTAAAATAACAAAGATTGGTATGCTTTATGCCAACTCGTAAGTCAATTATTATCACTGTAATGGTACTTTGATTTGTTAATATTTTTGCGTATTTTATTTATTTTAGATTTAAGTACAATTTGGTACATTCTTGTACCATATTTGAATATGGTATATTACATTAAATAAAAATGATTGAAAAGATTCAATTTGTATAAATCATAATTACTTCCTTATTATCTAAGTGTTTTTTCGTGATTACATTGTATTTTTTTCAAATGTTCAGAATTGTTTTACTACATATTACAACTGTTAATTACTGTTTAGGAGTTATTAGTCCTGATGCCAAACAAATGAATATTTGTAAAGATGTTAATCATGCAATGCATGCGATAATTTAATGAAATTTTGAGAACTCAAGTAATATATTGAATTATTGAAATTGAATTAAAATGACTCTAACACAATTCACATTAGCATTTAAAATACAACCAGCACATCCTGTGTTCAAAGACCGAATGGCCGTGGCTTACAAAAACCCTCCCTTTTATACAGAGAAGATATGAGTGACGGTTATACACAACTAGTTTAACGAGTAATGATGAAACTACCTTATTTTAATATTTTTAAAATATCAGATTTTTCGACAATATCGATTTGAACCCTAACAATAGGCCTTTTTAGGCCCTGGTAGGGCGAATCTGTAGGCTAGTTCAGATAACAAATTAAATGTAGCGAAATAATTGATTAATTAGAGCACTACAGAAGTTACATTAATGAACAAATTTATGTAGTTAATCTTATATTTGGTTATAATAAATACTTATTTAATACAAGTACTTACTTGTACATAATATTTCGCTTTAAAAATATCGAACATTACATTCTTCCTTGACATTTGATATCTGCATATATATCAATCATATCATGTCTTAATCATATAATATAATAATCATAAAAGTATTGATAATCTTCACAAATACCTATCTTATATGGATAGGTATAAAGATAATAAATAAAGTAAATAAACTGGCTTAAAAAATAGAGATAAATTAACTTGAGTTCCTTGCTAGTTCTTTTTAATTGAAACTGTCAGTATATACCGAACTGGACAATAGGAAAAATTGTTAATACAAAAACTTGACGTACATAAGCGGCTAAAATATCTTACATAGATACATTATTTCTTAAATTTCTTCTTTTGTAATTACATAAGATTTTGCAATTCTAATAAATTAGTTTATGTGAAGGTATACAGACAGTTAATATATGTTAGAAAAAATATCTACCTACCGACATAATTAATAATTTTTCAACCAATAATAAAAAAAATAATTTGTCAACCACTACATGGCGCCCCCTGGGAACAGTTCCATATGAATTCACCACGATTTGACTTCAAACTCATTATGTCACTGCTTTCCCGCCAGCATAATATTACCGGAATATATGTATATATATAGGCAATCATCTTTACTGACATGCACTTTTTGTAGTGAAAAAAGCATTATTTTGTAATGTTACAATTTCATTAAAAAAATATTCATAGGATTTCTCTATACGATGTTTCTATTTAATTAAATATATATAAAGTTAGAACTATTTTTACGATCGTAAATATCTCATTAACTACAACAATAAAGTTGTAAGTAAGCCGCAAGTACTACTCCTCATATTGGTTATCACTATACCTGATTAATGTCCTGCAGAGTATTTTATGATGTTATGTCATTCTATACCTATGGTACAGTCAGAACTAATCACGGTATATTTATAAGTTTCAACATAAACAAAAGGCAAGAATTTAGTCAAACCGTGAATTTATTTAATAAGTAAAAGAAAATCCCGTGACTACGCGACGGACCGCGTTGTTTCCCGTTTCTTTAGGTATTTCAAATGAAAATAAATTTCCAAAACATATTACGACCGTAGGTTCACCCGTTAGGCGTATTTACTTGGTTGCTTGAGTTGTATTCAAATAATAGAATAGAATAGAATAGACGAGATCAGTTATTCAAATAAACTTAATTTAAGCACTTTTGAATAGTCATAACAATTTGTTTTTTATCTACCACTCGTTCGGAAAGCTGTCTCATCACAAGAAGTATATATAGCAGGAAACTTGTGTGTTGCTCTTTTAAATAATTATAAGTTTACATTCTTAAGTCGGAACATGTGAATACAAACTACCAACAAGCACTAATTTTTTGGGTCAAATATATCATGCAATAAGATTAAATCAGTCGTAGTGATAAGAGCAGACCAGTCCCTACAAGCAGCACTCGTTCACGAGTATGACGGATGAGCCAGCCATCACTGCGCTCGACCATATTTTAGGGAGCCCATTGACTCGGCCCACCACGCCGCCACATGTCTGGACATTTTAGTGAGCATGACTACTCATTCCACACGACCACGTCACAGCTACAAAAATTACTATATGGTAGTTACAGTATTCGCACTTTACATAAGGATGCATGCGGCAATCAATACAAAAGCCGCTACGCTATCATATATCAAGAAAGTAGTATGAAAAATAAATTACAACGTTGTCCGCGAATAAACTTATTCTTGCTATATATTGCTATCATCTATAAATTCATCTTATAATAGGCTTTTTTAATTTTTAATATATTATTAACTAAGAATAATACTTAATCATTTAATGTAACATAACTTAACTGAATGTACAATTACTTCTTTATTTATTTATGCTGAATATAAGAGCTGATGTCACGTCATTACCATTACTGCCTGATAATTTTATCAGGAAATTTTTAAATTATCAATATATTTTATTTTGCTAAATTTAATTATATTTATCATGTCGATGTGTTATTTCCCCATATTATGAAATTATAGAGAAATATTAGTTCTCAAAACGCAATAGCTTGGAATGTGAATATGTCAATGAAAACGCAGGTAAATATAAATTCTAAACAAAATTGGTTGATCACCATTAAAATGACCAATGTTCATCGCCATCCTAGCTAATTCGTATGTGTTAAATATCGTGAAAATCTTTTACATTTCAATATATTAACAATAATTTCTATTGTATTCTATAATGATTTTAAAGTAATTATATAACCTTTAGTACACGTTTATTTACAAGTTCTCTGATATATTTTGGAAGGAAATGAATTGTTAAAGTAAATACAAGTGTCCTCTAAAAATGTAGGCCAACGGAATAATTCGCCAAGGCACATCTGCTAACGTCAAGATAAGTCGGATGTTTTTCTCAGCTACACATTGCACACACAGTTCATACATTCATCTGCATGTATGTATATGATCAGGATATTATAAGAGTTAACTGGGAGGCAAATCTTGAGATTTGTACTTCAGTCCATGAAAAGGAGAACTTAAAAAATTGGTGCATTTATTTAATAATATATAAACTAGTTACCAATATGGGATAAACAAATGTTGTTATTTTTAATGTAAATGGAATAAACAAGTCTAAAACTGATAATCGTCACCTATATACATGAACAGCTCATGATGATATGGTACGACTACTCTGTCGTTTTCAATTAAACGGAATGTTGTAAATGAATATGTAGCAATATGCCTACGGACGTTTTATATAATGATAGAATAACACGTGGACCAACTACGTAGTACAATACGTAGTATTATATCTAAACTACAAAAATAATTATAGTTCTATACTGAACTTCTGTATAGTTTTACTGGAGAGAATAATGTAGTCAAATAAGTATAATATATAGGCAAAACAAGTAAATATTATTTGTACAATAGTATACAAGTATATGCTTATAAGGTTTCTAAAACTTAAGTCTTTATTAATTCGCTTTATATTTTATGTGTTTGTACTTATATTTTACTTTAAATACATGAGTAAATCTAAATGGATTTTCATAATCTTTTTTTTCGGTACACAGTGCTTAGTCTTCTTGCACTTGGTCTTATCACAAAACTTAAATGAATAGAAAATATAATAATATTAAGATTATTTCAAATGTAATGGAATATATTATATATATATATATTATTATATTTTATACAAAACTTATAGTATTTATTTATTGTCACTAAATAACAAATAATTCTTATTCCGACGGTGTCATACACTGTAATTCTCTGGACGCCACTCTGTTGAATATTGGTTCCTGCCCTTATTCGAGTGCCATATTCAATTTCGTTTTGTTTATATGAGTTCAGAATAGTTATTTATAAGTTTCGTGTTTCTGAAGGTGTAAAATAACAAAAAGATTTTGCTTGAATTTCGAAACGAAGACTGGAATTTAGGAAGGTTGTAAATTTACCTATGAGGTTAACAATACAAGTACGATTCTGACGACGTTGAAAATTGAGCACATTTGTTCTATTATAGCATTACATTAATCGAGCTTGATTAACTTGTATAGCCTTCATTAGAGTGTATTCCGTATAAATAGACGAATAAGTTACACGACTTACAAGCATATAATATAATAATATATTTATTCATTTTTACAACATATCATTAATTTATAGGCCGTAACTTTTGTACTAGGGAATCCCTGTAAATCATTAGAAATATCTTGTTATCATCTCTATACGTTTGTATTGACAATTCATAAATGATAATAAAATTAAAGATCATCATTATTAGTACGATATCTTTTCACTCGATGTAGCACTTCCAAGACCTGCTATAAAACTTGATTTCCAGCTTCAGTATCTTAAACAGGATTGATAGCGGGGAGCATTTCTATTAAAGTCGTGAAATATATTTAGTATATGTACCCGTTTGAGTAGCAAAAACGATTATATACAATACAGTTCATATTTTATTTAATTATTAACTTATATTACATTTAAGTTTTATTATAAAATGTCATAAAAGAAATCAGGTGCAAAATAACAACAATATAAATATGCCTACTGCTGGAAACTATTTTATAGACCTTTCTTATTGTCTATATTTTTATAGTGTTATATTGTTTTACATAGGACCTAAGTCATTAAAATATTCTACGACCATACCGGTGCCGTTTTCTTTTGCTCGTCGTCTTGGTCTCAATCCTTTACACCAATAATAATTTTAGAAAAGAGACAAATAATTTTATCGGCAAATAAAGTTAAATAATTTATTACTATTTATTCTCTTGTGAATTAGATATTGCAAATTGCAATGAGTATTGAAATTGATTATTGGATATGAAAATGAAAAATGATTTCATTAGAGGTTAAAAGATATTTTATAGAGACTCATATTAATTTTGCGTAGGTTTTGCTTATAAATATTAAAAATGTTGACGTAGTAATAGTGATATGCAGAAATGTTCATTTTATTGCACAACTTTATTAAATATTTTATTCGCGTTGACATTCTTGGTAACATAGCGATTTATAAAATGACATTAAAAATATACGACAGTATTATTATAATACATAAAATTTTGTATTCAATCATTAAAATAATAGATTTTATATAAAGTTTCCTGTGGACATAAATTTCAAGATCGTGCTGAATACATTTTATTGTCAGTTTGAATCATTTGTAATAAATTCAGGAAGTTTAAAATTAAATATTCAGTGGAATACTTAAATAATTTATTTTAGTTAATTATTTATATATTACTAGCTGTTCCCGCGACTTCGTACGCGTGGAATATAACTTTATTTTTCTAAAATTAATGTACCCAAAGTTATTCCTTATTACATCAGCTACCTGCCAAAAAAAGTGCAGTCAAAATCGGTCCAGCCATTTCAGAGATTAGCTGGAACAAAAAGACAGAAAGACACAGACAAAAATCGTATAAAATGTTATTTTGGTCTATATACAGTATTTATATTCATATGCACGTAGTAAAAAACGGTTATTTCAATATTACAAGCAGACACTCCAATTTTATTTATATGTATAGATTTAAAAGGTCCACTTCAATACTAAATGCCGAAGCACAGGAATATTTTGTTTGTACGTAATATTTTTGGATATTTATATTACCTATCTTCTTATGCTCTATATTCTGATTAAATCTTTTGACGAATATTTTTAATAATATAAATTTACACTTAGACGTATAAACTTATACTTTTAGCTATAAATATTCGAAACATCGTTTATCCCTAGAGACTTCAGACTGTCTTGTAACTTGTACCGATAGATAGGATGTTATATGCTGACGTACGAATCCCTCGCCTCAAATATAATTTTCCAATATGTATATGTGACAACATGTGTCACGTAATAATGTCTACACATTGTTGTAAATTGGTGGCTATTTTACTTTTTTGTCTATAAAGTAAAAAAGCTACCAATATCCAAATGGGTGCAAAAGCAAAAATAAGGAGGGAGGGATTATCAGTAATGGAAATTAGTGTACTCATTACTAGCAAGATCAACACATTGTAACAAGAAAGTTAGGTCGACTTCCACGCTGTTCTTCCGAGTAACAAATACCATAAAGGTTGATTCTTCATCTCACTGGTGCCCCAAGAGTGTATAGTCGTCTTGTTATCACAGGCGAGTGCACCATTCAATCATCAATTCATCCATACAAAAAATGCCAAAATCAAGTTTATCAATATTGTCAAATCTTTGTACAACAAACGATGAAAATTCGAAAACAACGAAGAGAGTACAGAGTTTAATACAGAAACAAAATCTATATTTAATTGATAAATTAACGGATCACAAGTTTTGGATCCTAAAAGCTTTTTGTTGATCTTGTTTGATTAGCGTACAAACTTTCCGTACTAGACATGCTTAAAGCACCGCAACCCGAGTATAGTGTATGTATTAACAAAATTATCGATTCCTACACTTGTTATTATACGTATATACATATTTAATATTCTGAATAGTTACATATGAGTAGCATAGTTATATAGGTAGATAAAATATGCTTTACATGCAATGTACACCAAAGAAAAGACACAAATAGAGACACATGTCTAAATAATATAAGGTGACCTTATTGCTGAAAGCAATCTTTTCTAGGCAAACTTAGAGGTCGGAAGAAAATTATAGAAGAGAAAAAAAAATCATATAGCAATGAAGTAAAACAATAAATTCAATGTATGTAAATAATCAGCTATCCCTATATTTGAACTCTAGATACATATACCTAAACAACATATGTATTATATTACTTATTAAAATTAATTATTATGTTTAGTATGTAGATACAATATTCACTTAGTTATCTATGCTTGTGGTCGTGTCATGAAATACGAAAGAAATTATATTTTAAAATAGATATAATATACCTTTCATTAATATAATACGTAAAATCGCACGAATAATCGAGCAACACGCAAACATCAACTGTTCTCCTATACTAAATGTCGTACTAATTCTGGTAAGCGCATACCACTTAATCGAATATCTAACAGCTATAATTGTGACTTTAGTGTTTATCATCATCATCATCATCATCATCAGCCCATTGCAGTCCACTGCTGGACATAGGCCTCTCCCAAGGCACGCCACTGGGCACGATCTTCAGCCCTTCTCTTCCATTTTTTACCCGCAACCCTACGTATGTCGTCGCTCCACCTAGCTGCGGGGCGTCCTACACTACGTTTGCCAATTCGCGGTCTCCACTCTAGAACACGCCTACTCCAGCGAGCATCGGTTCTACGACAGATATGACCAGCCCACTGCCACTTCAACTTGCAAATACGAAGAGCTATGTCGGTGACCCTAGTTCTCTGGCGAATTACTTCGTTACGGATTTGATCCCTCAGAGAAACTCCAAGCATAGCCCTTTCCATAGCTCGTTGAGCGACTTTAAGTTGGTGGACCAGTCGTATCGTCAGTGTCCACGTTTCGGCACCGTATGTCATAACGGGTAGGACGCACTGGTTATAAACCTTGGTCTTAAGGCTTTGTGGTAGCGACGACGAGAAGACTTGACGAAGTTTCCCAAAAGCCGCCCAGCCTAGCTGTATTCGCCTCTTGGCCTCCCTCTCAAAGTTGTTTTTACCTAGTTGGAGCGTTTGCCCTAGATAAATATACTCCTGAACAACTTCGAGAGGAACTCCATTAATGGCAACCGGTTCCGGACGAATGCGATCATTGAACATGATCTTGGTTTTGTCCAAATTCATCCGAAGACCGATGCGTTGAGACGACTCAGCCAGGCCATTCAGCATCTGCTGTAAGTCCTGCAGCGATTCAGCTATGATGACTATGTCGTCAGCAAATCGTAAGTGAGAGATGTTCTCGCCGTTAACATTAATGCCGTAATTTTTCCAGTCCAGCATTCTAAACATATCCTCCAACGCAGTTGTAAACAACTTCGGGGATATAACATCCCCCTGTCTTACACCACGTTTCAGGTGGATATGCTTAGTCTGCTGGTTTTGTACTTGGACGGTCATTGTTGCAGCGTTATAGAGACATCTCAGCACTTCGATGTATCGCCAGTCGACTTGGCATCGCTGCAGAGACTCCAGAACAGACCAGGTCTCGATAGAGTCAAAGGCCTTCTCATAGTCAACAAAGGCTAGACACAGAGGTTGATTATACTCTTCGGTTTTCTGTATAATCTGCCTAACTGTGTGAATGTGATCTATGGTGCCATAACCACTTCGAAACCCGGCCTGTTCCGGGGGTTGAAACTCGTCAAGCCTTCGCGCAAGTCGATTCGTGATGACTCTTGAAAACAGCTTGTATATATGGCTTAGCAATGAGATGGGCCGATAGTTCTTGAGTAGGGTTTTGTCTCCCTTTTTGAAGAACAAAATAACAGTGGCCCTACTCCATGCCTGTGGAGTTCTCCCAGTGAAGAGAACCGAGTTGAAGAGTTCCTGAAGTACTGCAAGTACAGGAGTACCTCCAGCCTTCAGGAGCTCAGTGGTTATTCCATCTTCACCTGGGGCTTTTCCATTTTTGAGCTGTTTAAGAGCCATCACGATCTCGTCACGACTAATATCGGGCATCTCCTCAGTGTAATGGCGAGTCAGAGGAGCCCTGGGATCTCCTGCAAGTGATTCAGGCCGACATACGTGTGAGGCGTACAGTTCGCCGAAGAAGTCCTCGACTTCCGAGAGAATCTCTGGCTTAGAAGCGGTAACAGTACCTGTCGATGTGGTTACCTTTGACAAGTGGCGTCTTTCTACTTGTTGGACGAACACTTTTGATCCCCGATTCTGCTCAATAGCTTTTTCAATGAAAAGTGTATTCGAGGATCGGAGATCGCGTCGTACCAACTTCGAAATTTTCTTATTTAGTGCCCGGTGCTCTGGCGAAGTAAGCGATAACGACTTATCGCGTCGGTCTTGAATAAGCTGCAGAGTCTCTCTCGAAAGTCCAGTCCTTTTGCATGTACGCCTCTTCTCGCAATATTTCGTGCCTTCATCCTTGAGGACATCTATTATAGTGTCGAGTTTTTGGTCAATAGCGTCTGTGGTTTCCAAAACAGCAAACCGATTTTCCAGTTGTAATTGGAATGCTTCAGAACCAACGATGGTTTGGAGCATATTCGGCCGGAGTGTCGACTTCATCAGACGTAGTCTTTCCAGCTTCAAATTGATATTCAGAGAGCCTCGTACTAATCTGTGATCGCTTCCGGTTTTAAACCTACTGATCACAGAGACATCTCTGAATATGCGCTTCTTGTCCGTCATAATGAAGTCTATCTCATTTTTTGTCATAGAATCGGGGCTCTGCCAAGTCCACTTTCGTTGAGACTGTTTCTTGAAGAAAGTATTCATCAAGTACAACCCCTCTTTCTCCAGAAAGTTGACGAGCATTTGCCCCCTATGATTTCTGCTACCAAAACCATGTGGTCCTACAGCTAACGATTCGCTGGTTCGAATTCCCACTTTAGCATTAAAATCCCCCATGACAACATTGTAGAATGCCTTTGAGGTGTTATGTAGGGCCTTAGATATGTCTTCATACATACTCTCTACTTCCTCGTCCGAGTGTGCCGATGTCGGTGCGTAAACTTGCACAACTTTAAGGCTATACCTCTCAGTTAGCTTTAATACAAGATACGCAACCCTATTCGACACACTGGAGATTTCTACAACATTGCCTACTAGGGTCTTATGGACCAAGAACCCGACACCGCCTTGGGAAGGTTGTTCTCCCTCTCTAAAATACATAAGATGGCCGGATTCCAGAGTCATGGTGTCCTCCCCCTCTCTTCGGACTTCGCAAAGACCTAGGATATGCCATCTTATGTATTTCAGTTCTTCTTCCAGTTGCGCAAGGTGTTCGTTCAGTCGCAGTGTGCGTCCATTATACGTAGCCAGGGTCAGTGGGTGTTGGCGGCCTACCGTAGCCCGGGGATTCTTAGCACCCCTTGCTCTGCCGTTACCATGACCGCCGCCTTGGCCAGGAATAGCAGAGCGGCCGGGAACTAGGGGCCATGGTTGTGTTGGACTTGTCATGGGAGGAATATGCCCATAATCGCCACGCTGGGCATGCGGGTTGGCGATCGCAGTACACAGTTTCTCGAACCGATGACGCTGCTGCCCATCATCAGTCTATGGAATTTGAAAACTGTGTGTGGATAGAATGGTTATACCGCCATTTATCGGTCGTCAGAGCCTCGTCCGTTGTTTAGCAGGATGTACCGCGAGCAGGTGAGGTTGACTTAGAGCACTGGGTTGGTGTTTGGGCTCCCTTACATCCCTTCCTTAAATTTTATATTGGATTTATATTTGTATAGGAAGCGAGCGGAATTTCACTAATATGCATTTATTATGGTTATTTTTGACAGTCAGTAAGACAAATGATATAAAAGACAAACAATATTAGTCTATTCTCAATTTGATCACAGGCTTTAAATAATAAACAAAAGAGTATATAGATATATGTATTTCATACATATACTATATACTCTTTTTGTGTGTGTGTAATGTATTTTTATAGATTTAATATATTTTTAGTATATAATTAAATTTATATGATTATAATAAGTTTTGCTTTGTATAAACTGCTAAGTTTAATAACCTCATGCCCAATATATGATATTAGGAGACTAATACATTTTTACCGACGGCTTAATTTCTCTTTACGAACAAATTCTATTACTGTTCATGTATGTCGGGGGTTTTTAACCCCTGATACTACATATAATTATTTAGGAATTTCTATTGGGGTAACTGAGTAACTACTAATTTAAATATAGGTGACAGGCGGATTTATTATCTCAAGACTTAGTATAGCTTTGCCCATCAATTTGACCGTTATTGTCTTACTCTTGATAAATTTATTGTGAAAAATATAGTCCTATAATTGTTATATTTATTAAAAAATACCAAAACTTTTTCATTGTATGTACATATATCTTTTATTTAAGTATTATAAGTAAGTTCATTGATCCCTTATACTACATATCGAAGCATATCGTGACTTACGCAGCAACAGTTGTTTTAGAAACCAATTTACGCAAAACGAAATATTTGATATTTTAGTGGTCCTTTTATTATACGAACATTAGTGACATTACGGACATGGACATTTAATAGAGAGAAGAGAACAGAATTAATTTGGTAACAGAGTACAATATTATTTTAGAATGACATTCGAGTACTTACTTAATATTAATGTTTCTGCATTTGCATGTTCAAAAATGTTATGATATAGATAGATATATTATGTACCTACATCACTACAGATATTATAGAAGTAACTAAATATTGATATTCTACCTAAAATATATCTACTTAAAGTCGCATAGTATTTATATCATAATCGTTACGTTACGTTAGTCACAATTTTCTTAATATTAAAATTAATAACAACGTTATGTACTTTACTGTACTTCTCTCTGTAAACTATGTAACAATTATTTCAATATGATAATAATGGATGTACTATTAATGACAATTTAGTACCTACTCAATTTCATGTATCTTTATTAATTAAATTTATATTACATATGATGTTGTGCTGTATAAAGGTATAGCAATATATACAACTGTGTTTTCATAAAATATAATGGGTATCATCTATTGGTTAATGTTACAAGAATTATCTTTACAAAAATGACAAATTTAACAATAGCATAGCACATTAGTTGCAGCACGTTTCTCAACCTTACACCATAATTTCCTTAATGGCAAGCAAATCGCCCACCACTTAGCTGCGAATAGCCATTAGCGGATATAAATACGATCGTATTTTATCCCCTATTAGAGATCAATATAAGTCGAACTACTTCTGTATACAATAGTACCATGATTGTTTTCGTATAAGAAATCTCACCGCTGACGGTATAAATATTTACTGAGCAAATAAAATAGATGCTGATAACACTGCGCTCGTGCTACAAATACTTGATAACATTTTACTCTCGAAATTGTTGTGGCACTGTGTTTTACGAGCGTTAAAATATACATTAATTTTATGTAGAGAATGCCATTTATATCAATTTTGGCTTCTGTAAAAAGAGATATAAATGTCACATCGAAATATTTTTTTATTTTCAATGGTGACCATAGCGGTTAAATGAAGTAGTACAACTTGAGAATTTCCCATGGGTTATGTGACTAATGGAATGATAATGAACTGGTTCCGAAAGTGTCAGAAGTGCGTAGGAATAAAGTAGGCGAGTGAGCGCAGTTGAGGGTGCGCAGTAACATTTTGTGGCCCTATAAAGGGATGGGCATTGGTACTCGCCCCATTCACAAGTTCCCAGACGTCAACTTCGCAGCTCCGGTCAAGTAATTGTACCAAACTTTAGTTTCGATTTTGTGAAGTGTATTTGAACTTTTTACGTTATATCTAATCATTATGAGAGCTTTTCTCTACGTAGTTCTGGTGGTTATATCTTGCGACGGCATCTGTAGCTTGCTATTGCCGGTAAGTATAGAAACTATAAACTTTGATCATATTACTTTGTACATTACAATATTTCCACGTCAAAAGTTTGTACTAGAAGCAGAGATTGTAATATTTCGATATGTGGTTTTTAAATTGGAAATTTTATTATGATATAATTTATAATAATAAAGTTTTTTATTTACGTACATAGCCAAGTTAACCAACATTAAACAAGTTTATATTATGTGTACATAATGTTCAGTACGGTTGAACGACAATGTAATATGAAAGTATAAAGATATTTACACTATTCATTTAGCTCTGTTTGGTTATTCCAAATGACTGTACTTTAGATAAGATATAATTTTAGACTATATAATATTATATTTAGATGAAGCGAAACGATCACAGCTCATAGTAAATAGATAAATGTAAACTTTATACAATAAATAATTTCCATGTAAAGTTAACACTTAAAATTTTGAGTCGTTACGTCGAGTCATTTATAAAATTTATATGTGCAGAATAACTACAAGCATATTGTTGATTTATAAAAAAAACTATGCAATGTAAAATTAAATAATTATTAGTACCTACACTATATATTAACTTGGATTTTTTCCACAAAAGAACTATGTAAATAGACATAAAAAATCGACTGAAATTTAACAATAAAAAGATATCGCAGTCAAATTGACAACGTTCGTTTTTTAAATTCAAACAGGTATGCTTAATATAAGTTTATAATTGAATTTCCTTGCAAAGCTTAAAGACCCTGCACTTTACTCTTTGTTCTTCTAGTCGCCTCATTCTTTTTACTCTGGCTGAACTGGTGACATATTGTTTCTGGACCCGATAGACACAGAATTAACAATTTTTCATAACAATTCATAAACATAAGATCATACCTCCTCAGTACCGTCCTATTTGACCAACTTCAAAATAATCTATTGTTTTTATTCTTTTCTGTCTTTATTTATATTTTCGCCAATTTTTTGGTTGGGTTGGATTACTGGATCTTTAATTGATATTAATTGTTTATTTTCAATGACAGAACTGCTGAATAAGAATACAATAAAAAAAACTAGTTAAAATTACAATTTATATATTTCTTAAATATTCTAGCCTAACTCAAAATCCAATATATGTATGTAATAATTTGATAGGAGTATAACATAATTATGAATATTTATCCAATAGTAATCTAAAATAATTGTAGTATAAATAAATAAAAAAAAAACACTTATCGGCCATTCTCTCTTCTAACTCTACATGAAACAAATTTAACAAGATTAATAAAAATCAAAGTTTAAGGGCTATAGAACCAACAAGAAAATGTAATAGGCAATTTCAGAGCAATTTTGATGCTTTGATGTCAATTTATAGCGAATTTATTAGTTTCAATTGTTGAATAAACTAGTTTGAGTACTTATTGCTTTAAAACTACAAGTAATAACATAGACTATTTTATTAGTGGGAATGGCAATTTAACACACTTACTAACTTAACTTATTAAGAGAAACAATTGTTGCAAAATAGGACTACATTAATTCATAATTTTAAAATATTATATCATGTGTATATTAAACATTAATATAATAATGTTCCCTTCAAATTACATTTTAGAGTTATTGTGTACCAAAAAGATCGTGCTGGTTGTCTAAAAATATTATGTTAATGTTGGTTTATTGTATTATTGTTCGTAAATATATATAAATATATAGATAGTAGTAGTATAAGTTATTTATTGACCATCGTCTTTATATAAAGACATAAAAGTTAAACTAAAATGTCACTTGTATACTACAACGGAGAAATGTAATCCATTTCGCATAACATTTCTTATATTACCTATGTATTTTTTGTACCCAATTCCTACATATTTTTTGTCAGAAGACTATATTTCAACAGTATTTTAATTTTCTATTATTTAAAGTATTTCCAATTCCAATTTAATTTAAGAAATTTTCGTTGTTGTCTATTTCTTATGGGAAATATAATTGATAATAATATAATTTTATTTTTAATAACCCTGCAGATTTTGTAAAAAAGGGAACCTACCAAACATCGTTTTATAATTAAAATAATCTCTTAAAAACCTTCAAAATTGTGAAAGATATCGGGTAACATACAGAAAGAATTTCAGTTCAGGATATTCTCAATTCTCCTTTTGAGCAGGTTAAATATATCTACGCTTTATAAATAGGTAATTGTAACAAAAATTTGCTTTTAGTAAACTGTGTAAACAAGATGTCAATAAGTATTATGAATTTCTTGCACGTTTTTATAGTGTCTAATACAATTCTTAGTAGTTGTTCACGTCCTAATTTAATGGACGTTGGGTCAAAAAACGGCGGAATTAATCGTTCTTTTTGCAGTGTTAATTTTCTATGTTGTGTTAATATATAATATAGTAAGCTGCATGCATATTAGTGTCTATACCAATATATTTATAAAGTAATGATTATACAATGTACCAGAGAATAAGAGAATTAATTCACCAATTAGGAATATTTTTTTTTGATCTATTTTTATGTTTCGCTGAGACATACGCACGGTATTGGGTACTAAATAGGTGTATAATATCTTAGTCCTCAGAAATGATGATAGAGATATCTGTAAAAATATACCTTTTTTCCATGTTAGTCTTATTTGTCATTCCAGTCTTATAAGCGATATGACAATAATTTTTTTATGGTACTAAAATATTGTTATTGATAGTTTCGTGCAAGCAGATATATTACGTATACTGTGAAGAACCATTACGGAAGACTGGAATTTATAGCAAAATTTAGCAAACCACTAAGCAATTAAGCTGTTTATTGTTACAAATTTTTCCCAAAATCATATTCGAAAATTTACTTCTACAGTGACTAGAAGGCATGTTTATAGTAAAAATCTTGACTGTGCCAATATATTTTATTGTTTAGATGTAATTTCTTTTTCTAAATAACTATACATCTCAAAATATGAGTACAAAAATAGAGTTATCTGTGGTAATCTTATAATGGAGTTGAAAAGTGGTCACACGTATGTGAAGATAAAATAATAATATCTTCCCTATGATCTCAGCTTCTTAACTTTCATGTGGAGTTGTTACTTATGGAATTGTACGCAGTCACTGGGTAGGATAGGTACTTTTACTTCGGTAAAAGCTTTTATTTATTATTTTATGAGGAGAATGGCAGGGCGACAAATCCTTGAAAATATTTCGGTACTATATTATCTACTTTAAGAATATGCCTAATTAATCTTATAATTTAACTTTAACGTATATGTGACAGCTTTAAATATGGTATAAACAGATTTATAGTATGCTTGTCTAATTCTAACGCCATCAACCTTTTCATTGGGTCTGGTAAGCATATATCTATTAACAATGGAAGACAAATCGAAGTTTTGTATGATCAAAGCTTTTCCGAAGATAGCTTTTCCGATCTATATTCCTGATCAATTCACTCATAAGTATACCATAGTATGGAAGAGAACTCTGGCTTCTGAAACACAGGTATTTTCTTTACCTACTTCAGGGACATCATAAACTATTTCTAAAAGTACGTGATCTAAATAAAATATATTATTATAGAAGCTACTATACTAATATATATACTAATACTAGCCTAACCTCGGAATCATTTCGATGCGATAATTGCAATGACGCTAATAGAATTTCCTATTACGGTTTCATGTCTAATGATTGTGGATCATTCTTTAAAATTAATAGCTTATCCATTTCCGATCATCTTTGTACGTACGTACGTAGTATACCCATTTCCACTTTTGACGTCTGACTTCTGTTTCCTGTTTGATCCAGTAAGTTCTTTTCTGGGCGCCGAGTGATAGGCATTATTGTGCCGCTCAAATCTCGTAAGGATATTCCATTCTGTTCTATTTCGGGAAATAAAATTGCGTTTTAAGTAATTCTTAACTTAATCATCAATGTATGAACATGGCTTTTTTATTGAACTTCAAGTAGTCGAAACCTGAATAATAAAGCTTCAAATAGTCTACAGGGATATCCGTTTCTATATAAATACCTACTATAAATTTAGAAGAGTTACTATTACTAATTTGAGTTTATATTACTAATTTCTTATTTGTAAATAATTACATTTAAGTAAATATCATCATGACGCGTGTCATAGACAATTGTGCGTCATATTCTGGTGCTGACAGTCATAATTAATTTAATGTGTTTATATAAAATTTATTAGGACGTTAAGCACACGTGACATGTCTCTAGTATTGTAGTGATGATTTATCGCATACATTAAATTTTGTCTATAACATGTTACTCATTGCTATAATACCTCATAAACCTAAAAGTGTTTCTTATAGACATGTCGACGACATATCGATAGAAATAGATATATATTTATATTCGTAATGTTACCGTTTTCATTATTTACGTCTCTCACTGTCCTGCCAGTCATTAACTCTCAAGAACATTTTTGAGATAGGTATCTGTAATAATAACTGTGTAATAAATATCCATAAAAAATAGAACGTTGAATTACTTAATATTATAATGTTCTTGACTTACATGTTGATTTACTTTTATACTTCAAGCTGTCGAGCTCTTCAAACTTGACATTCAATAACAAATTGAAAATAAATTAAAGTCTATATTTAGATCATAGGTATTACTATACATATAACATCATATTTATATCTTTAGTACTTTACAAGTAATATTTTTTTGTAGAAACTTAACTAAACGTATACAATATATACATTGCATTGTATACGAAATATAGTACGTGATATTTTGTATAGTCTAGAACATTTTATTGCATAATATAAGATCTGAAAATATTATAGTTAATTGTTAATAATTGTTATCTATTATTTATACCCCTTTGTGATAAGTGGCCTACCCCAAAAAAAGTATTATTTTTTTATAATTCGGCTTTAAAAATACATACAACTCTAAATTTTCACCTTCCATCATCAACTCCAATTTTTAATAGCGATATTGGTAGTTTGTAGTATAAAAACAACCTATAATTAACTATTGTATAATCAATATAACCATGGCCAGAACAAACAGTACAGTTCGATAATGTTTTGAAAGAAAAGTCATTCATCAGATCGAAAAACGAAAATATATTTTGCGTAAGGAAACTTCTGTGACGTGATTTTATTTTCGTTCTTGTGAAACTTTATAGATTATCTAGTTATATTTCATAGAATTAAATTTTGATAGATGAGATTTAATTTGACTCATGTTACATTATATCATTAACTAGGTAGTTTAAACTATATAAAATATATCGCTATAGTATATACTCTTTGAAAATCAAGGAAACAATTTATTTCCTTTGAAAATAAATTCAATTTCCATTATCCAAACCACTTACTTCAAAACGATTAACGAAATAAACTCTCGTTTGTGAGTCCAGTCAATCGCTTAAATCACTTAAATATTTTCTATCAAAAGAACAGAGCCAATTTTGTTAGACGAGGGTAAGAGAATGCCAAAACTGATGTTTTTCGAAGTGTGAAAAATGTGGTATTCTCATATTATCGAGTTATCTGAGCTTAAAATAGGGTTTATGTAGCAGTAAACTTTTGTTTAATAGCTCGAACATAAAATGTTAACATTCTGATCAGCCGTTACATTATGAATGAATATTAGTGCGTGCAAATATTTACTACATTTGCTACTATATTGTCATTGATCCGAAAAAAGGTGACGGTGTAACGCTTCAGTGCTCAAAAGCCGCGTGTATCATGGCGTGTAAACATAGCTTTGACCTGGGTTGGGTTAGGTATTCGGTCGACATCACTCTATCGTTACTCTGCAATTCATAATGATTGGGAATTTATTCATTTTCAGTTAAATATTACCAACTGGATGTTTCTGTATTTATTTGTAATTTTTGTTTTATGAAACTTTGTACGATATTCATTATTGTATACCTTATTTGAAAATTTTCATAATTAATGAAATAATTTATTTTTACTGAAAGTTTTCATCATAATTAGTAAGCAGCATAAGTTATAAAATTTATGGAATGTGATTGTATGTATGTATGTGAATGTATGTTTTCTATTTTTACAACTATTTTCAAATCTTATATCTTTTTAAACAGTTAGTAAAAAAATGCCTGCGCTAGTCTTGTACCTATAGAAGTATATATTTTTATACTGAATACATTATATTACATATTGTGGCCTAGTTCTTTATTACTTGATCATTTAAGATCATACTTTCACTGTGAAAAAGCCTGTAGGCTATCAACCTCCTTACATAAACTAGCCATATAACACAGACACATTTTAATAAAAAGTATATTGTCAAAATGTCAAATTAATTCGCTTGCAAATTACTGATTTAAATAAGTTGTTAAATTAATTATTATTTGTTATTTTTAATTCTGATATTATATACACCGTCATATATTCAATCTTTTATTAATATCACTCCTTCTGTATATCAACACGCCAACCATAACCACACTGGTGACCCCGACGTGATTGGTAGTGGCTAAATCCTTGAAAATAAATATTTTGTCACTTCTGTGACGTGAAGCAGCAACAGGTTTAATTTTATCTGCAAATGTACGTAAACGTGCTAGAAAATCTGTTACATCGGTCGATCCTTCTGAAGAACGATCGAAAAATTCACCAGGCAGTCTTATCGGCTCTCCATAAATAAGATCTGCCGGAGAAGCTTGTAAGTCTTCCTTAAAAGAACTTCGAATACCTAATAGTACCCACGGAAGTGATTCCGTCCAAGAACTATTTGCATGGCACATGATTGAAGTTTTAAGTTGCCTGTGAAATCGTTCAACAAGACCATTACAAGCTGGATGATAGGCTGTAGTTCGTTTGTGTTGAAACCCGGTCATCTTAGACAAATGTTCGAACATTGCCGACTCAAATTGACGACCACGGTCTGTAACAATTTCTTCAGGACAACCAAATCTAGAAATCCAGCCAGAAAGTAACGCCTTAACGACAGATTCTGCTGTAATATCCATTATAGGTATTGCTTCCGGCCATCTTGTAAATCGGTCAACAGCAGTGAGACAGTACCGATAACCTTGAGATGAAGGCATAGGACCAATAATGTCAATGTGCACTATTTTAAATCGTGCTCGAGGTAAGTCGTAAGTGCCTAATGAAGTGGATACGTGACGACTTACTTTAGCACGTTGGCAAGCTATACATGACTTAGCCCACAATCTGCAGTCCTTTCTGATGCCAGGCCAAACAAAGCGCTGAGCTATTAATTTAGCTGACGCGTTAGGACCAGGATGGCTCAGAGAATGCAGACTGTTAAAGATTCTCTTCGAAATGTCTTGGGTACGAACGGCCTAGGAGTTGCTGTACTGATGTCACAATACAAGGAAACGCAACTTCCAGGTAATTCTCGTTTTTCAAGACGCAAAGAATTTGGATTAACTAAAAAATGAAATAATTCGGAATCAGTATCCTGTGCTTGTGCTATAGCCACTAAACTGCTTGGTGATTGTAGCTCTTCAACACGAGATAATGTATCAGCTACCACATTATTCTTGCCGGATATGTGACGGATATCAGTGGTAAACTGAGAAATATAATCTAAATGCCTATACTGCCTAGGCGAGCAGTTAACTTTCCGTTCATGAAAAGCAAAACTGATCGGTTTATGGTCAGTATAAATTATAAAATGTCTAGCTTCGAGCATATGACGAAAGTATTTTATTGCTTCATAAAGGGTAAAGAAGTCACTGTGTCTATCGATAGGCTTAAACCCGCTTTTATTCTCAGTGACCAACACGAGTCTACCAATCAGGATTGCAATATTACCACAAATCGTACTACTCGTTTTGGACGTCGTGTACATTTTCCAGACTTTTATCGCCCTTAGCCAGGTCTCAAGGGGGGAGTAATGTAGGCTATCAACCTCCTTACATAAACTAGCCATATAACACAGACACATTTTAATAAAAAGTATATTGTCAAAATGTCAAATTAATTCGCTTGCAAATTACTGATTTAAATAAGTTGTTAAATTAATTATTATTTGTTATTTTTAATTCTGATATTATATACACCGTCATATATTCAATCTTTTATTAATATCACTCCTTCTGTATATCAACACGCCAACCATAACCACAAGCCTATAAAAACTCCCCATTAATGTATAAGATGGCGGTGCGATAGCCCAGTGCACAATGAATTTTATTCTGCTCGGCAAAGTCCTGACTAATCCAGCGTTACTTTCACTATAATAATTACATTCAACTCACAATTAATGCCCTTAACTAATTGTTTTTATATACATAAATGTAATTATTATTCAATAATTTTATTAATTCAGTGTCAATATATACAGACATATCTATGTATATGTCTATAAAATAATAACTACTCACGGTATTTTTTTGTCATTGACAGTAGTATTTTCTTAATCATGTTATTAAGTTAAATGTATAAATACATATCCTTTATTTATTAGTTAGCTAATATTGATGTTCGATATATAAGGATAATTAAACTAATAATGATATGTAAATTATATTTTGGATAAGCCTACAGCCACGAATTTACCAATTTACAGAAATATATATCTATGTCATAGTATTATAGATACAACGAAACTTACATGAGAAACTTTGCCATAGAAACATCACTAATAAATTCAATAATACGGGTGTATTAGTTTATAATTTATTATCTTTATTTTATCGACTTTGTTTTATACTATGTAATAGTAATAATGATGATTAGTAGAAAATGTTTTTTCATATTACTAGATAAACAATGAAATTGACATAATGCTTCGCTAGTTCTATTTCCTGATTTTAACTGGTGTTAACTACTGCTCCAAATTTAACCACAAACTGAACGTTTCCAAATTTATGCTAAACGTCACAGCTGTTGAGGTTTGCAATTAGTGTCATCAAGATGTTAGACGGTTCAATAAATAAATAATATATTATGTTAATTTCTGACTAGATGGGTATAAACAATAATTGTAATGATGTTGTTCGTAAACTTACAACTCATTGCACCATTTATACTAAAAATTATAAATTAAAAAATCAAAAATAAAGCGACATTGTTTTTAATGTTTAATTCCACATTTAAACTACTTCTCGGACAAACCTCTAATTTTGTAATGTATGAGCTTTATGAATTCAATAACAATGTTGTACCTCATGCAAATTTTAAGTAAAATTACTGTCATGTTATTTCATCGCCAAAAATTGGTGGAAAAAACTATGATTTAAAAACAAACTAACTTTTTGAATTATTTACTATGTATTTGTCATACAAATGAAAAAATAAACTTTGTTTACTTCTTAACTGTTGTAGCTGAAAAATTCTGGGTTTATGTAAATTCATCAACCATTTTTAGTCTTCATTTTACATTATGATGTCTCTTTTTCTAGAAATAGATTGAAGATTGCAGCAGGTGAGCGGTACGAGGAGCCGCATAAACAGAGTCGCTATTATTAAAAAGAAAATATTGTATATATTTTACAGTAACACTTAGTTTTAAACTTAGAGGAAATTTATATTAAGCCCTTGTACAAGCATGAATAATAATAGTAGACAATAAAATTACAAGAATAATTACCCTTACTTAGTGTAGCACTGTCTCTTGACTTTAAAGCTAATTTTAAGGTAGCCCTTTTTAAGCCCTATCATTTAAAGTTACCTAAAGTAATGTGGGTATTACTTGAATTACTTCAAAATAATGGTTTCGGCAGTCTAGCATTCTAGCACACCGCTTTACTTCCGATGGTCGCAGGTATGATTCCTCGCTCAGTACAAACATTTGTATTCGTGAGTATGATAGTTTATATCGTTCTGGATAAAATATATATTAGTTGTTTACTATCCATAACCTAAGCTCTATTCACCGTGGGACTAGTGACGCTGTGTTAATTGTCTAGGGTTATTTATTTACTTTAAACTAAGGCCTTAGTTAGAATCTGACTTACTACAAAACTTTTGGATGAATTCTCAACTGAAAAAATAAGATTTTTCAATTTATATATTAATCAACTGACTATTATTTGTTACTTATTTTGTAATATTTTTCATTGCACCTAAATTTGTTTGATTTTCACGTACAGAAAGAGTGAATGTGGGTGTAGAAGTACATTTAAAGTTACTCAGTAGTAAATGTTTTTCTCGGATTATGGGACATTAGCCGGACGGCTACATTCGTAAATTTAGATCCCACACAAAGGATATAAGGGTGTAATAAGCCCATTTTCTATGTTACAAATTCAATTTGGTACATAGCTTATATTTTAAGGTTCGCTTGTTTGTTGCTCAACTAAACGATATTCGCTCATGTCAACAAATTAATGAATACTAAATGTATAGCAATATATTGAAAAGTAAAGTTAATTAAAATAATTCTAAATTCCTTTTCAATAAATTACTAATTTATTTGACTGCTATTGCGCCTCTTAGTGAAATACAGTCAAATATACGATTACTATGAAATATTTTTGTTGACACAATATCTTTAACAGATTGTTTTGTTTGCAGGGCAAAGAACATGGTCCTTTGAGAAATTCTGCGGCTCAACTCTCTTGGTTTTCCAGAGTTCGGCGTCTGCCTCGGCCATCTCATCGTGTTATAGACCCTAACGAAGGTAGAATCTCTGTATGCTTTATACGACTACAATAAAATTCATTCAGTTAAAAACATGATTTGAACTTTGTATATTTGATTGACTCTTAGTGGTAACATGGATATAAGTCTATTATGTTGTCAAGAGGATTAAAAAAAAACTTTGCATAGTTTCAATGTATGCTAGATACTAATGTCATATCAATATCATTTCATCATACCTTTCATCAACATCGTGATTTCAGTTAGTAGAGATGGATTGAATTAGAGAAAATTTATTACAATCTATCGAGTGGCACCTACACATTAAAAGCAATGGATTGAAAAAAACTTTATAAAGTCATTCGATGAACATTGAAATCGTCAAATAACAAATTTATTCGGTATTAGTTTGAATATCAGAATTATCTGGGTGCACAGTCGTTTATATGCTGACATACAAGAATTATACTGTAATAAGGACTAGCGACACCGTGGGCGCTATATTACAATCAGCTTGAAATTACTCATATTATACTCGTCATTATATATATTCGGTACTTGAAGCCTTACCTTTAGTCAACACAGAAGTAGGTATACCCCAGAGACTGATAACTATAAAAGATTTTGGCTGATTTTATGTTATCTATATTATCCATTTCTGCTGTAAAAATATCAAGTACATTATCTGTATGGTACTGGTGATATTTTTATTATATAAAAGGGTAATACAACTAGTTTAATTTCAAAAGAAATAAACTTATGCATTGAAAGGATCTTTATTACATTTGTAGTATAATTATCCTTGCCTTTATAAGCATTAGTTACCATTTTCTACTAGTTAGACCATCAGCTTGTTTACCACTCTCAACGCTTTTAAGGAAATGAAATCTAACTTGAGATCTCAGTTTTCAAACGATTGGCAAGCACAGGCGATAGCGTAATTTTCATAAAAGTCCTTTTTATAGAACAAAATACACTGCCCTCATTTATATTTCAGAGAACTAATGCTTGATGTTATAAGTTAATAACGTAAACTAAACTTATATAATTTTTACAGATTGTTTTCTCGTGACGTCAGAGGAAGGAAAATTGTATTTTAAGTCACCATCGGATGAACCAAATGTCTGCGGTATATACATGATAGCCGAACCTGATACTAGAATCCAGGTCACTTTCAACTATCTAGACGTACCCTGTGACAATGGAGGCCTGGTCGCGGTAAATAATTATTCCTTTCTGTTATTGTTTATGTTTTTTCCGCCCAATATTATAAACGTAGAAGTTCGTGAGGATGTATGAATAATTGGATAGATATCTGAGACAGAATTTTTACACAAAAATCTTTGTATGGATTCTAATGAAATTTGGTATATACATATATTAAACCCTAGATGACACAAATAATATCTATTTTTTTAACCGCTCGGTTGGCGGTAAAAAACTTCAACGAGATCGTAAATATAATATTGAATGACTTTTATTCAATTCAGAATACATGAAATACAAAAATTCATTCAACCAAAGATTGGAAAATGGGACTTATATTTTTGTAGTTTCAAAAATAATAAATATATTTGGTTTTAATTACAATGATAATTCTTTCAAACATATCTGTGTGCCGTTAACTGTACCTATTTCAATTTTAGTCGAATTGACTCCATTTAAACTTATATACAAAGAACATTCAAATAATAAAATTATGTATATTAATTACCACTTAAAATATATTTTACATGAATATTTTTACCAACTTTAATTAATTATAATTTTTTAATTAATTAATTACCAAGTATTTAATAAAGCCGGTCTTAATATTATTATGACCGGGTTCATTACCCGTCTGTTATTACTTATAGTAGACCTCAAGGTATGACTATAAGTAATGACAGATCGGTCAGGTGAGCAAGCATCTGCATATTAAGCATATTCTTTTACATACTGAAACTATCACAACATAGGTAAGTAAAATCCTTTCTCAGTTTTAGACCGGCAGCAAAAAGTAATTTGTTTTGCCACTGCTACATTTACGAACACAATCTGTCAACCTTACTACGCGGTTTGTTCGCAATTCTCGCATTTCGACTAGGTACATTTACTATAATTGTATTTTTACGTGCCTTTCTCTAGCTACCACGTGTTTCATATGTACTTGTACTTGTGTACAATGTGAGTTGTATTTGTTCAGTTTTCTTATCTTAAAATAAAGTAACGTTAAAAATAATTTTATAATATACTTTATGTATTTACACTAGACATTACATATTTCCTTAAATCTCAGATCTCTTGGCTGTCTCTGTTCTTGCTGTATATATGCTGAACATTATGTCTCATAAGACGCCGACTATGTTTACGGACGTACCTAAACAAAGAATGACTGTATATTCGACAGTTTTATTAAATACAACTTTGTTGAATTTTATGATTTACTTCTTCATAGAGAAGTCTTTTGTAACTATAATACATCTAATATGCACAACAATACAATCTGTCTATTGTCCTTTTGTTATAGTATTAGGAAAACGAAAATTATCTAAAAGGGGCTTTTATTTTTTTATTATGTCAAAGAAGCTTTTATGTTAAATAACTTATATGAATACATTGATAAATGTGAATGTAGTGCTAGAGTACAATTTCAACTGAATCTTGACCGTTCTAATGTATATACTTAGGTAGATACATAAAAATAATTCACTTAGTTTATAGATTACATTTGATAAGATACATAAATTGCAACATTTTAAATTTTCATCGTTATCAGCTACTGTAGCATATTGTGAATTACAAATTAATTGTTGTTCCTGATTTCTGCCATTATTATTAATACATTATATTATTATGTGCTGCTTTTAACTATAATTGTACCCCTATATATTTATTGCAATTATGAGTATGTATGTACATATATTGTATATTTATCTATCATGCAAATCCCGACAGACGTTATTAGATGAAAAATAAAAATTCTATTAATCTTTATTAAATTACACTGATTGTGGTGACAAGAAATAACTGTCCGCACTTCATACTGATTGTGGTGTCGTTAATCGATTAATACGTAATTTGTCTAGACGTATCGATATTAATTGATTTCATTTAATCAACCTAATAGTTTAAGTTTATAGTTGATGATTCAGTTCATGTTCCAATCTAGGCTAATTATTCCTTATTTGAATTTATAAAAATATTAGATACTCTTAATTGTCCGAGTGCTTTTGTCACTCAAATCAAAATAAGAATGAGGATTCCAAATACTATTAGTGTTATGTCTATTTATTAATTACTAGCGACCCGCCCCGTATGCAATGTTGATACTAAATATACCTAATTACCTAAATTTATCAGTGTTACTGTATAATATTATGCACGTAATATACATATAAACCTTCCTATTGAATTACTCTATCTATTAAAAAACCGCTTCAGAACCCGTTGTGAAGTTTAAAAGATTTAAGCATACATAGGGACAGACAGCGTCAGCGACTTTATTTTATACTATGTAAAGATTAGTACAATATTGTTGTATACACACATCCAACAAATATTTGCTGCATGTTGGTTTTATAACTATACAATCTAGTTACATAAAATAATGCTACTTACATAGAAATAAACGAGTACTAAAATGCTATTCCAAAAAATACGCACCGACGATTCCTATTAGACTGAAAGCCAAATTAGTAAAAAGGGTGAACTCGGGTCAGTCTATTATCACACGCATTCGGCTATTGTCACATAGTCTACTAAAAAGTTAGCTGAGTTTCGATATTTATGTGACATATCATTGATATATTACTTTTATATGATTTAATATAAAATATAACCAAATGGAGCCAGAAATCTAACCTTGTTTCAACAAAAATGCGTTTGGGATAGGTCTTGCGAAATATATTTTACTGAAAATACTGTAATACATAAATTAATTGTCCCTTCCTAAAATCAGTACATAGTATATAAAAGTATATAAAATTTTATACTTTGTAAAATATCTAATATCAAATGAATATATCGTCGAGTTACTGAGACAGATAAATATGGAGAAATTATAATAATTTAATACAATAACAAACGCAAAGAAGTATATGAACTAATCTTAGGATTCCAAAGGAGGACGTGAGACTCGGGAGTTGTACCATAGTAATACAACAATATCGGTAACGCTGTAAACGTGATAACAAATAGTGTATTATTAAAAGATAAATTATTATTATTAGTGGAATGTATACCCACATGTACCCAAATAGGAGTACTACTAATGTGTATACCAAGCCGAAATAAATTGATAATAATTACGAAGCTGTCCAGCTTCCCCAAGAAAATAAGGAAAATTTTGTATTAGTACTAGTAACAGTTGTTTGGACTTTTAGTATTAAATCGCATGACCGCACTGTTTATATGTAAATAATTTTAGTAATTTGACTATGCTTCTAAGCACAATTTATTTAATTGCACGCTTTTAAATTAATTTAAGCTGAAATGAAATATAAAAATAATGTAAATGTTTGTATTCATTTGTTTCTAGTTCTAAGTAGGGGTATAGGTCTGTATTTTTAAAATGTATGCAATAATAAGAAAAAATCCTTATTAGTTAGCAATCTTTGCAACGTAGTGACTCAATATATAAAGTCTCGAAAACCAAATAAAACAAGTGAAATAACACTATCGTTTTAAATATTTTTAATAAGCAAATTTTGATATCTTTCGAATAAATATTATGTTCATTCATTGACAATGCCGTATCAATTATGAAAAATTATGTTATTGGGTAATCTAATGGAGAGAACAATATTTTATAATTTAACTAGCTACTCACTCCGGCTTCACATGGGTGTACATGTATAATATATATAAGCCTTCCTCAAGAATCACTCTATCTAATAAAAAAATCCGCCTCTAAATCCGTTGCGTAGTTTTAAAGATTTAAGCGTACATAGGGACGGACAGACAGCGACAGTGACTTTGTTCTATACAATGTAGTGATTTAGACAAATTGACAAGAGGACTAGTAGCCGATAATGTATACAGATCCATGAGAAAAAAGTAGGTCGAGAGCTAGTTAATCGTGGCTCTCCTCATTGAACGGAGCAAATTGGCAATATTCTCAAAAGGCCAATTTACGAGTACTCGACACCAATGAGCGTACATGGAGAGTTGTATACTGAATTGAGAAGAAAAAAATAAGTAACATATTTAGAAAAAGTTGTTTACGTTTATTTATATTACTGCTTGTAGAAGTATTCGTAAATGGTTCTATGCAATATCTGAATTCTCGTAATTAATCTGGGACAAAAGTTATACCAATGTAAAGTTATTTTACTTACTTTTTTAATACTGTGTACAATTTACACAGTCTCAACAGTTGATTGTTAATTTTACTAATGCTGCATACATTTAGTATTTTTACTGTAGGTAGGTACATTTTTAAGTATACCCTTTTTTCGTATACATATCTATTACCTACTAACTAGATATATGATAATATGTTTAAAAATAAGATACAGAGGTATTAGCAACATATATAATAGTTACTGCTATTATCTATTACAATGAACCAGAGATTAGCTTCCAAAATTACTTGCTATTATTGGTTTGTTCCTAATATTATATTGAATATGTTTCCATTTATGTTCGCTTTGTAAGTAATAATGCTATCTGGCTATACAGGGGCGTGTTTAAATAGAATGAGAGCTTGATATTTGTCACAAGATGAGCTTGTGGTTATATCTAAATTAACATATGTACATATTTTGGCTATATTCAAATTCTGCTGAATATTAATGCACTATTTCTTTTGTTGAAAACAATTCCTATTAACTTAGATAGCATTTCAGATTGCAGTATAAAGTTGTAATCTAAAACTAACATTTAATTGTATCGTTAGAGTATGGACATAAAGGAAGAAAAATGGAAATTATATGAAAATACTTAATACAAAGACAACATCCAGATCATTACGCCCAGAACGTGTATGAAAAATCGAATCAGAAGATAAAGATGTCTATGTAACCAATACTATCATAATGTTTTTAGACTAATATATTGGCTTCTCTGTTATGTGGTACCATTGTGCGTACTTGTCGCCACTCCTAAGAAATATGGTAAAATTAATCTAAGTATAATAACGGCCACGTTCCTGCTTTATTTTTATTTAGGAATATAATACCAGGTACAGTCTGCAACAATAGTTGATGAGCGTATTCTGTTTTCTGACTTCCCTATACAATACTATATAAGTTATTGGCTTAGGAAATTAAATAGTGCCAATTTAATCTTAAGATAATATGCTATATACGTAACTATGCACCAGATTAAAACAAATTGTTAACAATGAACTAGGTTTAATGTTGTGCCTCCAGAAAATCGTGATTAATCATCCCTGGTAGAGCAACTATAGGTTATATAACCTTTTATGTTTCAATAGCACATTTTGCATTAGTTGACTAGTTGTTAATTGCATTAGTGACGACGAAATTAATATTCCATTATCGATCAATAGAAAAGTTTTGGCTCTAAATAGTTTCAAGTGCTTTTATGTGATGAAGTTTTCAAAAATCTTGATATGGTTATATTTTTTATGCTGACCTTACTTCTAGGTTTGAAACTTGTACTAATATCGTACAAATTTAATTAATTAGATGAATATCGAGTATCCGCAAAAAAAAAATGAAACTTTTCTTTTCATAGTGGGTGGATGGATGGGAACTAAATGGCCAGGTGTGGCCAGCGGACGCTTGGGATGACGATAGAGTTGTGGAATCATGTGACACTCGACCCCAGAGAAAACTAATCTCCCGTCAAAACGCAGCACTCGTACAGTATCGGGTACCAGCTCAAGGGAAAGGTTTTGCTGTCACCATACGGCACTTGCGAAACCCTAGACGTAAGAATATCACTATTTTATGTACTTAATTGGAATGATAAATTAGCTGACGGCCCACCTGATGGTAAGTGGCAACCATCAACTACATATATACATGAGCAGCACTACAGATACCACGTATACAGATGATAACTGCGATACCATATGCAGACTAAGATTTCATTGTCTAATCTGTATCCTAAAACTAAAACACAGTGTACAAACCAAACTGCTTAGTGGCTGGAATAGGTGAGACAGAGGTGGAGGGATTGAGATGTAGGTGACACGAAGTCTACCTGTGTTATTTTATTATATTATATTATAGTTGATCTTTAATATGTAAGGTAATGGTATATAATGTGTTAAGACACATTGAAATAGGTAATTCAATGTGTCTAAATATTATTGGATGTATTGATAGTTCGTTCTAATTCATAATTAAATTTTGCATTACATATCTCAATTAAAATAATAGCCACTGCATTTATTTTCAGCATGCAACGTTATGTTATTCGGCGCTGAAGGCGTGTATACGCTACGTAACCATGGTGAAACAGGGAACTGTTCGATAATTGCGGTATCACCTGCCACAGTAAAGATATTGGATCTTAATGTGGGCCAAGCACTGAAGAGAGGCAGCCTTCTGGATATTGAAACTGGAACTATACATCATGTAAGACAAATTTCTTGTTTTATTTGAAAGTAACTATTATTTTTCGTTAAGTATTTTTCAGTTCTCGTTACCTATATAAGGAACGTCTGAATGATATTTAGTCGTTCTATATTCAGAATCTTGAACATTCTATCAACTACATAATTTTAAATTTATCTTGGTTAAATTAATTGATTATCTTAACAAAATTGTTATTATTTATACTAATATTCTATACTAATGTTTTAATATTTTATACTAATGTTCTTATCCAGTAGCAGCAGATCTATTATATAAAGTAGTAACTTAAAACTTTAACTAACTTTTTGCTTTTTATGTGATACTATGAAGATGTCTACCAAAAATAAAGTCAGTAATTTAATTATCCAACATTAAATATTATTATTTACCTTCTCACTTCTCATAGGTACCTACATAAAAATATGTTGTATACCATATATACCGTATATTAACGATATAAAATTCAGTAATAAAATAATTGTACTTACGTTATTGACAATTTAAGAAATAAAATATGTATAATTTGATAATTTCCTCAAGTTACAAGCATCGGAGTCGTAGTTCATTTTGAATAAAACAAAATGTTAATTAGGTAATATGCATTCATTGAATTCTAAAGACAAAAAATATCATAGATATAATCAATATTGACTGGAATAAGAAAATGTAATGAAAAATCTAATATCGTGTCATATAAAAAAACAATATATTATCCAATATTGAATGATTATATGAATGAATGTATTGAATATAAATTATAACATTCGTAAAAATATCTTAAATAATAAGATTTTATTTTTAGAACTTTATTATATTGGCTTAACTTAGCTTCGCTTCAAATTCTTCCGGAAACAGTCAACATTTCACATTGATGGGTATACGATTATCAGAATCTTTCATTAGATCGTCGTAAATCTAGTTATAAATCGAATTACTTAACGAGGCCACGATTATTTTTACACACACTTACCCAAATTAGAATTATTTCACTGTAATTCTACACTAGACACAATTTATAAATGCTACACTGACTTTCTTGTTAAATAAGTAGATATAAAAATAAACACACCATTATTAGGTAAAATTAAAACAGAGAAAATTTTCAGCAATGATTTTTCTTATCTCTTAAAATATACCTCTAAATCCTTTTTTATAGTTTGAATATCGTAAATAATTTTGCTACCTGCTTATCGTAGTAAAATATAAAAAATACAACGTACATCATTGTATTTTTAGTTTATGAATAACACTATGTTTATTTAATATATTGATAACTGAACTAAAATAGCAGTAGATGCAATTTCATTTCTTTATTTTGTTACTAGCTGTACTCGCGACTTCGTCCTTGTGGAATTTAACTTTATTTTTTTTTATTTTTTTTTTTCTAAAATAAAGGTAGCCTAAGTTACTTCTTATTACATCAGCTACCTCCCAAAAAAAAGTTCCCGTTACAATCGGTCCAGCCATTTTAGAGATTAGGCGGTACAAACAAACAGACTGACCAAAATAGTAAGAATGTTATTTTATTTATTACAATATTACAAATATTGTGATAACCGTTTTTTTATACATGCATATGAATATAAATATAATAAATAACATACACCAAACACAGACACTCTAATTTTATTTATATGTATTGTTAACCTTTAAGACACCGAGATGAGAAACAACTCAATCACGACCAAAATGAATAATATGCCATTTATTTGTTTGTACAGTGTACAAAGCGGGGTTTGCCCGATTACGTGGAAATCGGTGGAGCTAGCGGTCTGGACCACACCAAAATGGAGGTGCTCGACAGTGTTTGCGGACTCGACTCTAATGAAGGTACCTAATACTCGTTCGATGTTTCATTACGAATGCTTGATTTCTTTTTCGATTATTATTCTTTGCTATCACTGTTTATCTGTATTTCTTTTCTTGAATATACAATAATGTCTAACTTCCATTTCTTATTAATAGCGTGTTAAACCTTAAAGTAGTAGTAGTAAACCTTAACCTAGTAAACCCCTACTAGGTCTACTGGCTAAGTTTATTATCGATAAAACCGTCAGTGGAGGTGGAGTTCTCTATTGATAAGCTCAACTATCTATTTTGATTAGGTAGAGAAGGAGAAAGAACTAATTCGCATGGTAATTTGAAGTATATGAAAAGTGTAGTATATAAAAATATAATAATTGGATTTAATTTTAGAAATGAACTACGTACATAGTCATAATTGCATTTCTCTGTAATTCAACTTCAATCACTTAAAGATATCATCGTGATCCAATCTCTGAAATTGATTAAATGATCCTCCTCATAAATCTACTATCAATGTCAATCTGTTTGTCTATTTAAAAACTTTATTTTATATTAAATAGAATTATTGTGACTTCTATTCCTGCGTACACCTGGTTCTAATTATATAATTAAAAAGCTATGTATCAAATAGATACATAGTATTGGATTTATATTGAATTACTGTATATAATTTATAGAAATCAAAACCGTAGATAACAACCGCAGTCAAATATTTCGTTGCAAAATAAACAGATCAAACTTTTACTTTTAACTTATTTACGACACACACAAGAATCTAAGGTTGTTTCTCGTTAGTTAAGCAAACAACCCTGCTCAAAGTGAAACAAGCTAAATATTAATAACCTTTACTCATACACGTACCAGGAGAGTTCTGTTGAAGTATAATTTGAACTAGCTCTAAGTCATTTTTTGTTTTAATTCTATAAAGCATGCTTTAATATTCATTTATAAGAGTGAAATGTGTTCAATTAAATAATCGATTAAAATGCAATGTCTGTCAAAAACACTAACCAGACTATTTTAATTTGGTGGTGATTTAATGTATAGCAAAGATTCGCAATATCTTCTAATAATATTTGTGATATAATGTGGCTATATATTAAACAAGTATACCAAAAATTACCCTTCACTTTTTTAATTTATCCTTCAAAATAAGTTAACTAATATTTGTTGGAAAATTAAGATCCACGGCGATTTTCACATAAAAGATTCTACCTAAATCTCTAACAAACTGTTGATGAAACAATCCCAAACCAGTTAACGTTGTTTAAATCCCTTATTGCTAAGTAATATAATAATAATGAACTCCGTAATACGGCGGTAATGGATGTTTCTTTGTGTAGAGAATTTGAGAATTTAGATAACATTTTTTTTTCTGTACAGTGTAAGTTAATTTAAATCAAAGTCAACAAGTAGTCGTTCCTTTCCAAGGTACTCTTATTCTCGCCTCCTTCATTTATTTAGTTTACTTATGTAAATGTTCTTAAATATTTTAAGCACATTCAAGATAATATTTATTTTGTTTAACCGCAATTTTATATGTTGTTTTTGCGTTGTTCTTTTAATTTATTACAGAATCAAGTTATTTACCAGAAACTACATATATATTGTATATATTACTGTAAATAGAATATTATGCACCTTTTAAGGAATAGTGTAGTTCTACACTATTTGATTTATAGTATAATTTCAACTTCAGGAAGTTAGATATTATGACTTAATGGAATGAACTTAACTTGTTTTGACGGTTGTCTCACAGTTTTCCTAATAGGCTTGATAGGAACGTTAGGAAACATTAGGTTCAATTCATCTAATTTGACTGTATTATTAATAATTAGAGTATTAATTAAGACATTTAATTTTAAATATGTACAGGTCGTCGTCCTGCATATGTGGCTTGTGAAGATACTGTTGTGAGACTGGTTTCTAAAGGAAAATTCTACAACTCCGTAACCTTGGCTTTTGCACCCCTTCCTCTTGAAGAATTAGAACACGCTGACTTAATTTGTGGAATGAACGACTTGTAAATTTATAATCGAAACTACTACTGCGGCACAATTGTTGTAACTTATTTTTAGTTACTTAAGTTTTATTATTTCTTTTATTAATATATATATATGTATACTCATCGTTTATTATTAATTTGCTGTATACTTTTAAAACTACTATAAGTAATATATTGCATAATACATTATTATGTTCATATTTTCACAAATACAAAAAGTAATAATCGTGGCTCACTGTAAGGCTGTCAGAGAGCCGGGTAAATATTAGTAATTTAAGTACTTTTTATGCAAGCCAAAGCAATCGTATAATATTTATGCAAATGTTACACATCTTTCTAGGCTTTGTTACGATTACATACATTTTCATTATAATGTAAAGGTACGAATAAGCGTAATGTTCCGTAATTGGGTATTCCGCATTTATCTTATTTTATTCATGTTAACTAACTGACTTTGTACCTACTCTCCGTTTTTTGTCAATAATATATTTTAATATGAGTGTGCTGTGTCATGTTTATAACTATTCGCGCGAAGAAGATATGATTCTCTAACATATTATATAGATATATAGAGATAGAGGTATTAAGTAATAAACATTCCATTTTAGATATTTAATTTTCAGTAGGCAATTCTAAAATGTGACTATAATATCAAATAGATTGATATTTTTAGGTGTGTTAAATATAATTTATCCATAAATGATACTGAATACCGTATAGTTAAGATTAATGTATTTAGGTAACTAGATTTTGGAATTGTTAATAACTTTATCTAGTCATTATGCAAAGTTAGATTAAACTCAATACCAACACCTTAATGCCCCAAATACTTGTCAATAAATGAACATTATCTGTTTGATTGTTTTATTTCATTTATATAAGTACTCATCCCTGAAACGATGATTTATTAAAAAAAATACTACATAAAGTGCCTAGTTCTGGAAGAATAGTTTAATATCTACCGTCTTATTACTAACTCTACTTATAAAAACAGTTTATTATAAGGGGTCAAAGCTATTCGATAGAATAACTTACAGATCTACGAGTAAAACTAAACAGAAACGGAAAATTTTTACTCGTGTAGTGCACATATTGAAAAAAATAGATTTCAAAGTTGAAAAGTAAATACATTTCTCACGACTAATGCATCCTATATATCACGTGTTCAATATGAGAACGTCTGGATTATAATATTTTATTAAATTAAAGTATTTATAACAAAATAGCTGATACTACTTAACACGCCATCTGTATATGAGGTTGAATATTACTTTCGTCCAAGCAAGCGAGTCAATGTACCCCTTTAAAAAGTGCTGAGAAAACAGAATTACTTATTTGCATACATCCATATTTCACTACTGAAATGGTTACCTTTTCGTCTATTCATTGAAACACAGATAGCAGTACTTGCATTTTTTGTAAGCAGGTATTGTATTACATAGTCTCACCTAATTAGTGGCGAAGTATCGAATTTATTAAAAATTTATTACTTTTATGCTTGTATCAAATGGAATTCACAAACAATATATATCTTTTTTCTATTTTATAATTAATAGTACCTAATTGATTCATAGTATAATCAAAAGTAGACTTTAGAGATTAAAATCAACATACATTTTTAGTATGAACTCAGAGATGGTGATGGTGTCATACAACACGGTGATGGACAACATGGTGACATATTTGTCATATGGTTCGTAGAATATTAAATAATAGAAATCCTGACCAATCGAGTGGAACATGCTCTTTTATGCATTTTGGCAGTAAGTTGTAAATAATGAAACAACTTATTGTTTGTGTATTACTATATAGAGTGTTGCCATTCTTGCTCAATATTGCTCATTCTTGCTCTTTGTATCCTATAATTTCACATTTTAATTTAACTGTCAGAATTAAATTATTGATCTATGTCGAGTCCTATAAATCCTTGGAACACAACAGAAGTGACTTTTCATAAAGACTCTATGTTAATTTATTAAAACTACTTCGCAAACAGCAAATAAAAGTCCAGTTTTAATTAAACTTTATTGAGTAATTTCCTGATAAGATAAGATAATAATTAAATATGTAAAGCAAAACATTATAACTATTGTCTAACATATTCAGATAAAAATATTGATTGTTCTCACTACAGTGAAATAAATCTTCGTGCAACTGTACAAACGAATTTACACAATGTCAAAATCCTAATAAACATCTAATTAACTGACATAATACATTCAAATTCTATGAGTTAATGATTAATATATTTTTCTAGTTATTTGAAAATTATGCGTACACATATTTTTTATAATAAAAGAGTTATGCGAGAATTAAACTTAGGGAAAATGAAGAATCGCCTACCACAAAGCTTTACAACAGCACGCAGTGAGTTAGGTACGTTCTATTCACACTGGCCCTATATCACATTATATTGTATACTAATCAATGACTCTTTTTATCATATACGGCCTTCTCTGTAATTCATACATACACATTGTCCTTCAACTTATTAGAATATATTCATATGGTACAAGTATGAACAATACGTATCTAACAATTTAAAACATTGTTATACAGATATTGTCAACGTCATTCGCATTTCAGTTGTATTTAGTACAAAATCAATAAGTGTACACTCATATTTGTATACATAATATATTAAAATTAGCACCTAATTTGTAAAGCAGTAACTACTACAATGTTTGCATAATGGATGAAGCTTCGTTACGTAATTAACATTGAACATTTATTTTATCTAACAAACAATACCATTCTCTTTCTAATTTCCTACACATAAAAGAGTATGACATAAAATATACGTTGAAAATCTTCCTTTAATAGCCTGCTATTCCGTGGTAATTATATATTCTTTTATTTAATACGTGCATTTGACAAATCGTTATACTCTCTTAATAATACTGCATTATATGATCAATACCCATCTTTGAGAAATCCAGTAATATGTTACATGAATTTACTATATGGCAATCACATTCAATCTATTAACTAATATTAAATACATATATTCTAAGCTACATCTAATGAGTAACTTATTCATAGAAGTTCTATTATGTAACATTTAAACATTTTTATTAGTCAAAATATTGGAATGTTATAGGTATGTAAGAAGTTTAGGCCTTAACTTAATGTAAAATATTTATGAAAAAAAGGGAACAGGAAACATTACATAATGTAAAAAAAATTAATGAAGACCTAAACTTGATCAGGTAAATAACTTATAATCAGCATAATCTGATAAAACTATAGATAGATAGAACTTAATATTTCTATACGTTTTAAAATTATAAGACCAAAATTTTTCAGTTTTCAATAGAATTAATTAAATTTTAGAAGATTTTTTTTTAACTATTATTTTAGAAGAAAACATCTATTACATGAATTTTAAAAACATAATATATTAACATCAGTATGTTTTTATATAATAATGTAGCAGACAAAAAGAACATTGACTACTATCTTAAAGATTACATTCATTAATTACATCAGTTTACATCTTAAATTTATCTAATTAAAGCTATCCCATACAACTTCTTAAATTGTGCTTACATAATTCGACAAGAAAGCGTGTGACGTACTTTTGCTATGTCCGATAATATTATTATGGCCTCTGTCGTTAAGCAACAACTGTTTCTATGGGTACACATCCGTATTTCTCAGCTAATTCCCTGAGTTTCCTGGCACAACTACAATGCGTTTAGTTGCATAACATTATATATACGCGTTACATTTATTAAGTGTATAATAAACATATCTCTCTCCCTATTGAAGGTATGTATCTATTTTATGCGAATGCCACCTAAAAGTAAGTGTATGTAAAACTCAGAACTAATTCTGCCTTACATTTAGGTACATTATGGTGTACTAATGATATATCACTCAAGCCAAACAATGTCCACCATTTAACGTAGCATTGACAAGAAGTAGTACCTAGATATATCATTGTGGATTATATATTGTTATATTGTGGTACAGGATAAAAAGAACTTTAACTAGGTAATCTTTAATCAATGTAGATACATGTTCAATATAGTATTGTAGTCCTGAAAAGACTTGGAAGTGATTACTTTTTTCTAACCTTCACATTATTTTTCACTCTACATGCATATATATTAATTTTAATATTTAAAGTCAATCATATAATTATTGATTGGTGACATCATTAGTATTTCTTACAGACTCCAATGAAAACTGGACGCGTACCACAAAGATAAACGTTACATGAAGTAAGATACGACACAAGACTACTTTGTGCTAATATTTTTATGCACTAAACATTGATCTATATTTTTATGTAATGTGAGTTCAAATTAATATAATCATCTACATGCTAATGGCGTTTCATACTTCAATGCAAAATATTTGACATTTACTTATAGAGTAGACTAACCTTTTCCATCATGATCCCAATACATTCCAAGACACGCCCAAGGATAGTAATTGACAATCGCATATAAATATTTAACGCTAAGTGTTTCTTTAGTATAAATTTTATTTTAAAGTATAAAACATTCTATTTAGGTAATTCATAAGATACTTTTCACTTAAAGCATTATTAAGCTACAGATTAGGTAGGACCAGAATAGAGATAGACTCAAATCAAACTCAATAAATAATTTACTCAGTGTAAAATTGAGATAAATATACTAATATTTGTATATATAGGATACCTCTTTTAAATTGTAAGATTTTGTAAAAGTATTAAGGTAGATAAGTGAAAAACTATTTCATTTATAAATATGCTTCAGCCTTGGCGAAGTAATCTGCCTTTAATTTTTACGGCTAGAAAATACTTAAGTCTACGACGCGCATGAGGAATAACAAGATGTTTCATTGGCATCAACGCGAACGGCAGACTTATAATGTTTTCTAACTACAACTGTACACTAATATAGATCATTTTTCTTGGCAATTACATTGTAAAAGTTTGCTGCTTTTCAAGCTCTTTGGTAAATAGTAACAATGCAATACACTTTCAGCATACATCGAACAAGTAGCTATACGAGACAAACATTACGTTCATTAGTGTTTCTTTGTTAAAAAATATGTATGCCATTATTACATTATATACGTACACGAGTAAGTCTATATAGTGTTTAATATATTGCGACTTATTCATAAGAAGGGATTTATTTACAAAATATAGGTACTATTATCTGTTCAAAGTCATAAGAATTTGGAGTTCATAAGATCCTCAAGTGGTACGAATTAATAGCTTCCTAAGTAGTAGTAAATGTACCTAAATATATTGATAAAAATTCGTCTCACAGTATACGCTCGACTTATATTCGCTTTATCAATATAAAATTCTAAAATTTTGCTACAATAAAGATATGTAATTTTTGCTATTTAAGCAGAGGCACATGTTGATATGTGAAGTGATATCCCACGTTGTGTGTGAAAGCATGGCTTCAACAATCAAAGCTGACATATAATTTTCTAATGTTAATACAATAGATTACACACACATACTAAGGATATTAACCTGTCATATTTTCTTATTTTTATTAAACATTACAACATGAAACGAAATATTATAATATTTTTGTTACAATTAGATCAAACAATTAAATGAACTACTACAGGAACCTTTTAAAAAAACAACTTCTATTAACACAAGTAACATCTTTCTACATTATAAATATATTATTATATAATTTCAAATCAACATATCTGTATAATAGTTTGAAACAATGCAGGTATTGTATGTATACATTAATAATTAATTTACGTTCTTTCAAGCAATATCATTAAACATTGGATACATTCAGAATAATAATAACCATACATTACAAATCTTGTATACAATTACCACCAGTTCATATTTCTTTCCACCTCCATTTCCCGTTCACGATCAATAATTCGATTTTTCTTATTAAAGTTCAGTATCCAAACATAGTTTCTTCTCTTCTTTATAATCCTAATAAATTCTATACCCACGAAACACTTCCTAAAACTGTAAATAAATTTTACTATAAAATAAATCCCCTAAAATTCCATATAACTACATTGTACTAAGCACATTTTATATTCACTGTCTTCAAAAATATACTTAATAACGTTTGAGCTAGAATATAAATTACAATGTGACGGTTGTAGCGAGAGTCGTAAGCAGCGCTATAGGCAGCGTAGTTCCGGCTACACTACTGTAAGGACCTGTGACTGCACCGTCGCATGGAACGTGCTCCAATTCTGAAACGGACATAAATGTTATTTAGAAATAGAAATAATCTTTATTCAAATAAACGCAGTACAAGCTCTTTTGAATACAATTTTTTTTTCTGCCATTCATTCGGAACGAAGTTTTATCATAAGAAACTTTTTGCTTTATGAATAGACTAGCTGTACCCGCGACTTCGTCCGCGTAAATAATGAAAAAATATTTAACACAATATAAGTCAAATAAATAAGTTTCATCGTTTTAGCTTTAAACACCCTTTCAATCCTCTTGCAACCATTTTTCTATCTCAGGATCAAAATGTCTGTTTCAAATATTTAAATGTTATATTTAAACACACTTTCACATTTACAATATAAGTAAGGTACTTAATAAACTAACTCTAAAAAGACAAAGAAAAAAGTTTAATCGTTTAAGCTTCCACAACCACACAAACAGCAAATTTCCACAATAACTTTCATTCCCTATTTTATTTTACTACCCCCCCCAAAATTTTACAAACATTGAATGACATATTTATTCTAAAAATAAAGTTTTAAAAAATATTAGTATTATAATAAATATGTATTTTCATTTAAATTTTTGTTTTGTTTTGGAGCGTAAGACTGACAGAATGACAAAGAGTTACTTTCACAGTTATAATTTTTCTACAAAAGACCAATGAAAATAGTTTCATCGTTCTAGTTTAAAAAATACGAATTTAAAATAAATACGTAAGTAAATTTTTTACAAACAATGAATGTCTTTTGTATCTAAAAAGATTTGTATTTTGATATACCATAAAACGCCATGAATTTTTTACAAACAATGAATGATCAATCAAATCAGAACAATATTAAAAATTGCACCTATTTTACTTTAATCAAACAATGATGCAATCCGATGTGCACTTCAAAAAGCGGTTTATCTATTTTACGTACAAACTCGAATGTCATATTATTTATCAATATCTTTTATTGATTCATAATATTTTTTTGGGGTAATATACAAACAATGAAATATTTTATATTCAACAGCCTCACAACTAAGTTTCAAGCCTCTAGCTTAAAAAATGGTGTAATAAAATGACTAACCATTAAGGGTAATTTTTTACATACATTGTTTATTCAAAATATTTCATTCCAGCATTAAAAAAAGTCCGTTCTCAGGTCTGATGTATACCAAATTTTATTCAAATCGGTTGTAGTTGTGGCGTGAAAGCGAGACAGACAGACGAGACAAATAGAGCGCAGCAGGGATTTTTGTCGCAGCACAAAAATATATTTTTGTGGGTACAAACCAACCATCTAAATAATTTAAATAGTTTCATAATATATGACACAATGTAATTTATTTTATAAAAAAGACAGTTAGTTTTTATTTTAGTGAAAAATAAGAAAATGCTATTTTGATACAACAACCATATATTTATTAATACCTATACTTTATTAATTTTGTGTTAATGCTTTTTAAATAAACACCCACACATTATTTCTGAATAACCTACAAAAATGGGTAACTAATTTAATTTCGGATAGTGCCACACCACAACATTATTTAAAAAATATAAATAATAAAATGTGAAGAAATTGTGATTGTTATTAAGTTTTTTTTTAATAAGTTCGTCAGAACAGAGAAACAACATTTGACATTGGACATTGACTTTAATTTTTGTAATTTATATTGTAAAACTTTAAGTTGGGCTAAAATTTCCTAAAAAGTTTAAAGAAAAACACATACATATATACGATTTTACATATAAATGTCAAAAAACAATATTTTCTAAAATGATGATTTTTAGTAAACACGCGATGTGTTGTAATATAGTGGTGTGAACTGTATATCCATTTTGATCCCCTTTCAACCCTTTTTTCGCATTAAAAAAAGGTTTTCTGATATAGTGAATTTGATACTAATTTAATTTTTATTTTTTATATTGGCGACATCTTTAAGTTAACATTACTTTTGTATCTAGATTTGTATTTTGATATACCATAAAACGCCATGAAGCGATACAAATCAGAACAATATTATTACCTACTTTACTGGCAACGTTGAAGTTATTTATCGTTTATCGTCTATCTTTTACTATTACATTAAGTAGTAAGACATCCAGTGTATGTGTTTAACTAAGACAACTTTTATTATAAAAATATATATACACTTGTAAAATAATGTTCTTATTACGAATGTTACTTATAATTTTAAACTTATTTAAAAAATATTATACTTATCACATTTATATGAATTTGTAATATTTCGCATGTTATAAGCTATTAAACTTAAATCTATCATTAGATATTACGTGCATGTAATAGTCATATTTGCATAATGCATAAATTAAGACGAGCTATATATTAAAAATATAAACCACATCGTAATAACAACCTGGTCATTAATTATAATAACAATACATTATATTTATACTTAATCAATTTGTGGATATTTTAGGAGTCAATAAACAGTTAATGTCTCCGTGTAGGTATATGTATAAGTATTTCTTATTTGATATCGTTTCTTTATATATTTGTAACGAAACAAGATTACTTCGGAGAAATTCCTCCTATCGCCTTGTATGAAAAGGCAGAATCGATAACTTCATTATCCGGTATTGGGTTCGTTAGGACACCTTGCTTGCCTTCAGCTAAGCTTATTATTATTTTATGTACACAGGTAGGTATCACATCGAATTAAATATTTCCAACAAAAACGTTTCATGTTGACAAATAACAACAAGTTATGAAGTAATATTACCGCATTATCACACAAAGAAGATACCTATATATAACATAAACAAAAACAGACCAAAAATTATACATAAGGAATAATGAAGAAATTTATGAAAAATACCTACACACGTACATTTGTATTTTGATAGATTCTATGCTGGCCAGACTACGGAACTTTTTCTTTGAAGATATACTTTTTCAAACTATTATAATTACTATTGACCGTAGCTGGCCAGTACAGCTTCACTGAATAATACAATACAAGCGCAAATCACACTCCAAAATCGCGCCCTCGCGCCGCGCCAAGGACTGAAGCCCAACTTCTGTCTGACGAATACGACTATGATCTGGGGGCCCCGGATTGCACCCCGGCTTAGGCCGTCGCAATTTCGATTGGACGGGGAAGTTACATATTGATACGTAACAAGAATCAAGGATATGGATTTCTAAGAAGATAACATTAATAGAAAAAAATAATCGCTGGAATTAAAAAACGACAAATAGTAATAATACATAGTTACAACAAAACACTACGAAGTTAATAAAATATTAGTTAATATTAGGTATCTATTTACTCACCCAGTAAGAGCAAATCTGGTGAAGGACTGCATGATGTGAGCAGCCAAATCTCGTTCTCTTGTGTGATACTGTAAGGACATATTCAATGGATGTCCAAAGACATATTCCATTTCATCTCCATGCATAACTCCCATCCATTCGCCCCAAAGGCTGGTACTAGTGCGCTAAACAAATAAACATTGAGTGTAAATTAAAAATGGAAATTAGAATATTTTATTAGTAATAATTGAAGTGTAAATATAATACAATAGACGACGAAATCATGCGCACACGGCATTTAAGTCATAATTAATTTAGATATATTAAGTTGAATATCTACTCAAAATTCACGAACCTACATTAAGAAATATCTGAGTTATGTGCTCAAGAACCTATCGACATATTTACGTTACTTCAATAAAACAATTTTGCATACTTTTATTAATTCAGAATAACTTCCTATATTCCTATTCCTAATATTCCTCTTTGCATGAAACTATCACACTGCCTATAAGGAAATCATGGTGAATACACTCGGTTAACTATTTTTTCCAATTATCTATATTCTCGCACATCTTTTATATTCACGACGTAGACCCATTTATTTATCCAAGGCTATCAAAGCTGAAAGTTCTATTTGATGTAGAACGCCAAGTTGCGCATTGTCCAAATGGCTTGCGTGGCTATATCGTAAAATATCTTGACTTTTGTCAAGGACTCAAAACCGACCGACTTTAATCGTAGGTACTTTAATGCAAAATGAAGCACTATAGTGGCCTTGTTATATTGATTATTCTATTATAGCAATTGTAATAGCCCTATAAACACAGCAGTTATTGTACAAAAGTACAGTTGACAATAATAACAAAGCAGAAAGAAGTCATAAAATATTACAATAGATCATTACTTATCAGTATATCAGTCATGTAAAATATATATATTATAACCGGAGACAAAAAGCCAAATAAAGCCGCGAATGGATTTTCGCCATTAATTTTAAATACATATTAAATTAATGTAAACGCTATACTAGATAATTAATGACTGTAAAATATAAAAAATAATATCAAGATGATAAGTAACTAGGTATATTTCTTTCCTAATTTTGTGAGTGAGTGAAGTGTTTGTGAAGTGAGGACATACACAGGTAAACAACCTGATTTCCTACGCCCTTCCCTTTTTCCTTGACGCGTATTTATCTTCAAACTTCTATTGAATTAGGACTGGATGTTTTTGATGACTAAAATGTGATTTATTATTAAATATATTTTATTAATAAAAAAATATATTATAGTAATATTTTTATGAACTTTATTATTTATTATAAAAAAATAGCTGAAATTGGTGGATCTTATTTTTATTTAGGTATATAAAGGTTTCAGAAGAAGATTTAGAGTTGATTTAAATGATTTGTTTAAAGTCTTTATATACAGCAATAAAATAGTATTTTATTATTATCTTACTACTACTTAAATATAAATACCTCATACTCTTTACGTATACTTTTCATTACAATATAAAGACAGTACTCACTCGGTAATAAGTAATATTTCCTTCTAATAACAAAGTACCGAACGGGAAGTAGTAGTAACTTTGGTTGGAATTGATATGACATTATTATACCCATGGTCGCGACCTTTACGTGTTATTTAAGAATCTATTATAAACTTGTAAGCGTTAACATAGTAATTTTTGTTATAGGAAAAATACTACTATATACTTATATAGGTTTTACTGCTACATAATTCGACTCGAGCGTGAAGTAGATAATAAAAACCTTTTATTAAGAAAGTCCACCATTGTAATCATTAATATCTTAAGAGCTTTTATCTTTTACCTTTCTTTATGTACAATGGACTAGTATAAATAATTCTTGTATAATACGGAATATATTTTATAATGATAGTTCTCTACTCACTCCACTGTTGAAAATATTACGCCTTTTGTTTTATAGACTAAAATCTATATGATACATAATAGCAATACGATATATTTAGCAAGATAAGCGAGCGAGAAATACAATAGTTTTTCATTAAAGGACTACAAATAACGTAATATAGAAATAGAAATAAATTTTATTAGAATAAACATAATATAAGCACTTTTGAATATTTTTATTTTTATAATTCTACCTCTTGTTCGGAAAACAGTGTCATCATAAATTATAAGAAACTTACATGTTACTTTTTTAAATGAATTTTATTCAGCATTAAATGTTTAAGATTTTGCGTATTATATTTAATGTATTGTTCCTGATTACCACATATACATTTTGTTTAATGAAAATTAAAAGAATTCCTCCTGTGCTAACGGTATACACAGGGTTAGCAGTATTAGTTAAGCAAGAAGTCAGATTTGGCCGATCGTATCGAATTTATTAGGTAATTACGATGGTCTCTGGAAGGACCTGATATGGTACATTGCTGGCAGTAGGAACTCTAGTCTTTATTACTAAGATTCCCAACACACTGTCTATACTTATTATTGAATTAAATCATACAACTTTATACAAAATAAGGGGTGAGATAAAACAGCATTCATACGACTAAAAGCATAATGATCAATGAAAACGATTCTGGCTTGTTCTGTTACTTGAAAGAAATTAAAAACGTCTCATTTAAAAAAGTCTTAAATTAGTACTCAGTCCACTTAGTAAGGTTTTTGAGTTGGGCATTAAATTAAAAGTTCATTTGGTCCGCTTAATAATGCAAGCTGCTCGGGCGAGCCAACTTTATGCGTCGTCATGTACCTCTAATATATGTATGTACACACTCGTAGTACAACCTCGTAAAAGGTCAGCTCGCATAAAATGTATAACATTTTGTATAATTTTATTACGATGCACTGTTTCGTGTAGTTTTTATAACTTTACAAACGCTTTTATTCGTTCATTGCAAAAATATTAAATTTATGGTGTATTTTAACTAAAACCTATACATTTAAATAAATTTAAGGGAGTATATAGTAGTACATAATATATATTTTAGATAGCTAGTTAGATTTTAATGACAAACTTTACTGAACAGAAATACACAAAAAAAAATACACAGAAAAAAGGAGAATTTATAACAAAAAACCAGAACTTAACTAATATTCTGTAAAATTGTTTAAAATAGGTTGAGCACCGTTATGTAATAGAAATAGAAATAGAAATAGAAATAATCTTTATTCAAATAAACTTAATATAAGCACTTTTGAATAGTCAAGTTTTTTTATTTTACCGCTTATTCGGAATGCAGATTCATCACAAGAAGAATAAGCAAGAAACTTGTGTGTTGCTCTTTTAAATAAATATTGATTTACTTATATTTAATTAACAACAAGGATTAGGCATGCGACAATCAACATAGAAACCGCACCGCAACGCACTTAATCTCTGTTCAATCAGATAACATTGTAAAATTTTAAGTTAGATATTTTCTACAAAAACATTATTATCATTTATAAATTAGAAAGAAACCTGTTTAAATTACGATAAAATTGTAATGAAAAGTGATCTTTGCTATACGATATTTTTAACATATGATAGCTAAATTATGATTAGATGTTATTGCAACTGCATATGTCATACATGAATAACTAGGTATGTGAAGTAATTAATTGATTGTTTTACTTTTAATTAACATACCTCTTGGCTTGAGTACGTCGACCAATTTTTATATAAACTTACTGAATATTACACCATTCATAGAAATTAAAAAAAATAAAAATCCGTTTTGTTTTTTTAGGATAATCCGTTTATGGTCCGACGAAGTAAATTAACATCCACATTAAATTGCGTATTAACGAAGAGAATTGGTATCAAAGTAAGTATATTACTTACTTTGATACCTTACTTTTCTTTCTGTATTTTGATGTTTTATTTACATTAAAATACAGAGAGAAAATTTATAAACGATAAAAATTGAGGTTTTAATATCTCTTATTAAGTTTAAATATTTATTGATAGCTTCTAAACGTTTACAATATTAACAAGGGAAGTGATTCAATCCCGAGTCACGTTAGCTGAAGACTTTCGTTTTCGCCCTAATCGTACTTTTGGAAGAAACACGAAAACAGGTCAAGGTTAAACAAGTTAAGGACGTTAAATAGCTAGCCTAAATTAGATAAATGTCTTTGGAATTAAAAGGTAGTTAAAAAAACAATTTATGGGGTCTTACAGTCATTATGATCAAATAGAAGAAAAAAGAATGTAATACAATATACGTGATTTGATGGACGATTCCTACACTTAAACTTTTGTAAATATCAAATGATTAATTATTATAATTAAGACCTACAGATATAGGACTTACTTTCGAATATACGAAGAACGTTCCTATAGATGAAGATAAAGGTGATTTCCATACTTTTATATCCACTCATATTTACTTGAGACGTTTACAAATTTAATAACTAAGATCGATTGGGTTTGCTATTTTCTTTCGAAAAATTATACAACAACAACACAACACTTACAACTTATATAATTTTTCAGTTCCCAACAGCCAAATATTGGAATGTAAATGCAACTAAAGTCTTACCTGATAATAAGAGATAACCGTCCCCTATATATGTATATATGAACGACACTACCGATATCACGCTATAAAATGACGCTCAATGCGATCACCAAATCATTGAAATTCCGTATAACTAAGATGTCATGACTCTTAACCTGTAATTTTAAAACTGTAACATAGCGTATCTACAAAGTAAGCTGTTTAACAGCTGAAATAGGTAAGACTAACATGGGTACGCAGGCAACCGTTTACAGCCTGCGAAGAATGCGTTTATTTCAAAACTATAATACATTTATCAGTAAAATATAATACATCGGTTTGGACTTGTTACTGTAGTTGTTATTTTAATACTTATTTTGATATAAACTATTCCTTTCCCATTACATTTTAACAACTTAAGGTATATGAATCGTATTCTAAACCTCCTGAATTATATGAAACCTTAACACACAAACAGGGTTTCGCCTCGCTATAATATTAGGATTTTATTATATGTAAAGATGTACTTGTATGTGGACCATCGCTAGCAAATGATTACTTGTCTATATAGATACATATACACTCTGTTTAGATGCCCACGTTTTCCAAATATGTACTATTTGTATATGTGGTCTCGGGCACTTATCAACTTTCTTGTTCACAAAGGTATGACTTAACCTTCGACCTTTGAATTGTAAGCGTAACTACGGACAAAGTCTAAATTCTGGGAGCTTTTTGTCAGTAACATTATTAGATCTGGAGAGCTTACAACCTTTAGACGTATGCGAATTTTTTTATTTTTAGAATATTATATTCTTATTTATCGATATACTAGTATTGTTAGTATTCTCAGGGGTGATAGTATTGTCTTTTCAAAAAGCACCTAACAAAGATAGGTAGATATAGGATAAAAGAAATAGTGATTATTTTTAAGTGGAAGACAAAAAATTGCTAAGATAAGTATAACAGCGTTTTGGTGAAGTATATAAGGTAAGTGGATGAAGTTATAATATTTTAAGGAAAGCGTGTAAGGATGGAATGGCACCTGTAGACGAAATAACAATTGGTAGAGTTTCTTTTTCTATCTGCCTTTGTATTTTAGTTCATAGTCAGATCAGTACATTATTATTTTTATTTTCGTTCTTCGATATATTATTGCATGAAAATATACTAGTGCTGTCGATATAAAAATTAAATACTGTTAGGCTAAGTATAAAGGGAAAGAAATTAAAAAAAATAGAAATAAAACTCGATAAAACAATTTTACGACTTATAGTGAAAATTAATGACAATATTTTTTTATCCTACCTTAAACTCTGATTTTGTTTTTTAATAAAATTAGATTTACTAAAAACATAGCATGTATAAATTGTATAAAAAATGTTATTATTGTCGTTTATGCCCTGAATTACTCCAAAGAGAATGCAAGTTAAAATCTGGACAAAACTTTGTATGTCAATTTATATTTCTCACTGATTCTCTGGTGTTAGAAATACTGATACGAAACCAAAATGTACCGAGCGAAAAGTTGTCAATGTCTGATTACTTCATCTGATTTTTCTAATGGATTTTAATATTCTTTATGTTATTGGCAAACAAGCTGTCTATTCGCCTGATGATAAGTGGTAATCGTCGACTAATTCCGGAGATTCCGGAGATTTTGAAATAGTTCATATCAACTGAAACACTTGATGTAACCGACCCACTGGTAGAGACTGTCATAAAAAATATGACATAAGAGGTCTAAGGTATCATATATGATAAATAATATTTGACTTTGAATCATTTTTATGAATTTTGCTATAAATATAGATTCCATATTAAACCGCATTAGGAAAGGCTCAATCAGCTGTGGATAAGTATTGGACTAATGGTAATATTAAACCGTTACTAATTACGTCATACATAAAAGAAGAAAATCAGTATTTTGTAGAATTAATCTTAGTTGTAGTCATCAATGTCTATAGAAGAAATACGAACACAATGATAAAGTAGAAGCAGTGTCGAGAGCAGAAATGGAACGGCGACGGGTCACAACCCAAAATAGCCCGTTGTTAATCTGTGACCTTTGGCTTTGCCAGTCTGGTCTGACCCATGGCTAATTTATTAAAGCTGGCCATAGCCGTTTGTCGTCTGTGGTCCACTTTAATTCCTATAATCTATTTTATACCTACATCAAATATACACGGTAATAATTTTAATGACATTAAGAAACCAACATTTTAATTGTTAAATCAAAATGTTGATACATTTTATTGTAAATACATACATAACTAGTTGTCTCAGCAAACGTTGTTCCTATATAAATTAAAATCGCTATTAAAAATATAGGAGTTGGTAATAGAAGAATGAAAATTTAGGGTTGTCTGTGTAATTTAATTAATTAATATGGGCTATGAAACTAACACACTTAGGGCTATAAAAAATAAATAGTAGACGATTCTCAGACCTACTGAATATACATATAAAATTTTATAAAAATAAGTCAAGCCGTTTCGGAGGAGTATGGTAAGTAACAAGTAACAGGAGAATTTTATATATAAGAAGATATACATAGAAAACACCCAGAGCGATACAGAGATCATGAATTTAAATCTTCGTACCGTATGAGGAATCGAATCCGGACCGGATGTAATTTTTGTTAAACATAATATGAAATAAACAAAAATAATCTATGTATTTATTTTATTTCACTCAATTGTTTTCTGTACAGTATTTATTACATTAACTTATTTTATAACAAATAGTAGTGAAATTATTCTAATATCCATTAGTACCTTTATAATTATTTAAATTGCAAAAAATAATTAGGCAAGATTAGTTAAATGCAATATTTATTATAATTTATTATGGTCTATGTCGTTAACCATTGTGTCAAAATATTTCTTCTATAATTGTTATCTGTATTTCAGCGTAAATTGTGTATTTTGATTGAAATGAAAAGTTAGTCTTATCGAATAATAGCCTAGATTATAAGATAGATATTTCTGTATAAATAATGATACTAAAATCTAATTCATAAACGTCATTTTTTTATACTTTACGTCATTTTTATTGTAAGTACTTGTACACATTACACGAAAGGAATATTCACCATGGTAAAATAAAGCAGTATTTTTATTTATTATATTATTATTTTACAGATTTCAATCTACTATGAGCTATGAGTATTTTAGCTATAAATTGATGGCCAGACGTTCTCGCAATGTTAGCGTGATAATAAATTCAAAACTTAACAATATACTTAATTATTCATTTCGTGAAAAGACAGATAGTACCCGACCAATGCCGGGCTTGTTTTCGTTGCTCGCGGCCCATAAAATGTCTCCGGCCGGCGTGGCAGCTCGTCAGTCAAAACGTTTCCCGCCGACAAATCGCCAGCTACGCCGCCCATGTTAACTTCCTGATTTATTGTCCGCCATTTATCTCATTTTTTTTCATATGGAGACCAACGACGGTGCTTTTTTTCACATTATCAGAAATTTACCTCGCTACTTTAGTACTTGTTACTTGGTCTGTGTGAGACTTTGTGAAAAATGGAATAGCTATTAGGATTACTGATATCATTGCACTCTGTTCCACGTAGAATAATGTAAAAATCTCAATACAATGTATTTAGCAAGCATTTATTTTAACTAAAATGAAAGTTTTTTATTGTTGGAAAATCTGGGAGAGACGTGGCAATTAAACTTTTGTTCGTATCAGTCTGTCTGTTCGAGTAAACTTCTTCTATACTAAAATCGACGAGGTATGTGATGTATTTTCTCTTAATATTGTGATTAATCAATAAATATATAAAAAAACAATCGCATTCATTTCGCTGGAAATTACCTAGCATGATCGATAAAATCACAATGGGACTAGCCATAAAATCATAAATAATTCGCCTTAGGTATGTGACACTTGCAGGTCCATACCCACAAATTAATAATATATAATATATATAACCAATATGAATTGTTTCTTGTTGAAGTTGATTGAAAAGTACTTACATACGGCTATGTTTGTTGCTCTTTTGTTTTCTAGATTTGACTATGATGACCTCGTATTTTATGTCCTTGATATTGAATACAAATGTAACAGTAATATTAATTTAATAGTAAATCAACCTGGTTTAATAATATCGTGACATTAACTCGGTGGCAGTTTATTCCAAATTAATATCTCTCAAAGCTTTCTGTCTGACATCGATTAATTTAGGTTTGAATATTTAATGAAGATATTGCTGTTTCAATGTTATTTCGATTTCTTTTGTGGGTCACTGTAGTCATTATATATTATATAACAACTACGGTATAGTACTTGTTTGAGTCATGATTGTTAATTAAGGTAATTAGTACGCGGAAGGAGAAGTTATTGAACCTTTATAGGATCAGTAGTTTATTAAAAACTGTTGTAGCACAATAATTAGAAAGGAAGCGAAGCGGAATATCAAGTGACAGTTCCACGATCAAAATATTTCTTTCATTTAGAAACTGTTATTTATAATATACTTTATATGCAGTATTTATAGGTATGTAAATAAGCAAATCTAGCATTTATAAATCATCCTACAGAAGAAATAAAAATTCATTTGGGATTAGGCGTTACATACTAAATACATACTGACGCTGAATAATATTTTTTTTAATTATATTATCTGAGTTAAATACATAATTGCCTATAAAACAATTTGATAAAATAATATTTATTTGATTTTAATTAATACATAATTATTAATTAACTAGCGGCTTAACTGTGATGCTAACCATACTCGTAATTTCGATGGTCGTAGGTTCGATTCCTCCCGCGGTACAAACATTTGCAGTCATGAGTATGATTGTTTGTATCGGGTTTGGTGTTTTGTTTGTATCTTATATATGTATTTACAAAAAAAATATCTATGTATTATTATCTTAACAGTTGTTTAATACCCATTAAGTAATTTAATGTATTAAGTAATAATTCAAAATCCAAAATATAAATAAAAATATTGGTAGTATTTTGTTCTATAAAGCAAACATTTCATATTAATACGTGATATATGAAAATTGCGTGTTCAAATCAACGATATTTACTTAGTCAACAGTTCAATCCCAGGAGAAGTACATTCAATGAAAGACAAACATTATAATCGAGTTTCAGGTACAATACAGCAAGCTCAAGTGACTATTGTCAAGAATTGAATCACAAAAGAATAAAAATGCTCTACGGATGAAGATTTATACAATAGCCATGTAGTCTTGCATTGAAAAGATGAATAGATTTGGAACTGGAAACTGCATAATAGTTCTATGAGTTATATGTCGAGTGAGTTTATTTGGACTAAGAAATTTCTATGTTAGTGCAATTTTATCAAAATAAAAATATGATAATAATAATATCCTAAGACAATTCCTACAGCGCCATCTAGTCCCACACAAAGCAGAGCTTGTGCTATGGCTACTAGACTACTGATATAACATAGAATGGAAAGATAAAATACATAGAAAACACACAGACCGATATTAACAATCATACTCATGAATACCCATGATTTCGAGGAATCGAGCCCACGACCATCAGATGTAAGGTGGTGTGCTTAACCACTAGACTACCGAGGCCTTCAATAATAAAATGCATTTTTATTTACACTCTTACAACAGAAATGTAAATAAAAGGCACAATGCATTTGTTTGTGTGAGACTGGTGTCTGAGCTAGGTATGTTCTGTGTGTTATTATAAATAAAAATATAAAATTATTAAATTACTAAATGGGTCACGTAAGCGTATTTATCTCATATATCTTCATTATAGAGGTATGTACGTGAGAGACAGATTTTCCGACACACCATCCTCGAACGTAAATTTCCTTTGAGCCCACATGCAGCAGCAGGTAAAAAGCGAATGTCGCTCTCAGGTTCTACATAAGAGCACTCGAGTCTGGTTCGTTAGCTAAATTAACACGATAGCAAAAGTTTTCATTTCAATCCTCCGAGCATAACTTTTAGAAATTCCTTTGAAATAAATGAAAATATAATTGAATAATTTGCAACTTATTGTGTATAAAATTGTTGTTTACAATTTTACATAGTATAAAAACGGGATATTGTAGAAGTTTAATCCGGAGTGAACATAAATATAGTAAAATGTGTAGGTATATAATTAGTAAAAGGTAAAAGGTTCACAACATGTCAACCGCAATACAAAACGAACAATAGAAGACAAAAATTACACTATTTCTAAGTATAAAATTCTGGTTTTAATGTCTTCTATTAACAACGGCCATTAACAAATTTAATAATAAAGTATCAATATGCCCCCAAAATAAGCCGGTTAAGTCATATACCAACATATATTTACTATGATAATATATTATATATATATTATTACAAGCTGTGCCCGTGGTTTCACCCGCGTGTAATATATAGCTTATGAGTTATACTGATGTATAATTATTATTGTAAAGTTACTCTGAAATTCATTCAGTAGTTTTTGCATGATAAAGCAACAAATATCCATCCATCTACAATCTCAAAATTCCGCGTTTATAATAATAAGACATATAATATAATATTAGTAAAATAATAAGACTGGCTTACGATATTTGGACGTTCCAAATTTCCAATAAAATAGATAATAGCTAAAAAAATACTTACATGAGTAAAATAATAGTAATAAACGTCGACTCCGGAGTCAGCTAGTACTTCTGCGAAATAGTTGGCAGGGCACACGAAAAAGTAATCACTAACGACATCAGCAATCATTTTCTGGTTCAAATAGCCATCAGTGATTTCTTCCCAGTCGGTATACTAGAAAAGAAGATACAAAAAGTATATTTTTAATATCTACTCTAATTCTACAATAAGTGCATGAAGAAACGGCAATAAAAATTATGACCATCGATCGATACAAAATCAACATAACGATATAATTTATTAAAGTTTCAAATATATTATACATTAATAGTAGTTCTAATTAAAATCTGTTTATAATTAGATGTATACATAAAAACTAATTAAAGAGACTGATAACATAAGAATGGTGTAAACTTGGTTCTACTATCTATTTATATATTTTTTATTAAATCTTGAGAAAAACATAGCAAAAGCAATATACTTTTTAACGTCATAATAGGCAAAGTAATTAAATACACGGCATTCATTCTGTAACGCCCATTGATTGTAGTATCTGCATATGATTATGCACAAATAAATATATCATCATTTTTAGTACACTGTGTGAAATTTGCAGATCATCATACCTTCATGCTTTGTTACTCCTGGTAAGATAATCGACTTATTTATTACACGTATGTATGTCTATTAAAATAATATACTGATTCCTTCTTCGGTGTAGAAATATAAGACGATATTTATAAATCTATCTATACATATTTTTATGTGCCTATCGAGAGGAGTCATACAATATTCTCGGTCTTTATTTATTATTGACGCTTATTTCAAATAGGATATCCTTTTTAGTGGTTTCTTGAAGAGTGGTTGTTTCTCCAGTTAGTGCATATCAGTTTTGAACCATACGTACTTCAACTGTAGGTTGATGTTAGATAACATGCTTAAAACAATGGTCTTATTTTTCATAAAATGTTATTACACAAAGAGGATTATTATGCGGATGACGTAAAGTCTTATCTATTTCCGTTTAAATAAACTAATATTTTGTTCTTGTCCAGCGGCTGCTGTATATAAGATAAGAATAAAATTATATTGTGTATACTATACCTAGATGCAGAAATATCAGTGTCCCTATGTCATCTTCTTTACTTATTTTACTAAATACTATTTTCAAAAAGCCAAAAAATTTTCTTTATACTAAAAATTCCTGATAATGCATTTTCATGACTATTCGTTGAGTGTTCAAAGTAGCAAGTAGTAAGAAATGAAAAACAAACAAACGTACTTTATACTAAAAAGATAAATTAATAACTCCAAAATGTACTTGTGGGAATCTAAAGTTTACTCTAAATAATTTATTCAAATTTTTTAAGTATATTAATTTAGACATTTGAATTATTACTATATCTTAACAACCCCACCCATGATTTCCCAGGTGAGATATACAGAAATATTATGGATATATACGATTCTGCAACATCATTTTCTAAATCTAGGCTTATATAATACTGTGGAAATTTGAGATCAATAGATCTCACAATACCACTCCAAAATACTAACTTTTTAAATTTATATATTACATCCTTGAACAAAATTTCAAATTAAAATACATAAAATTAATACTCACTTGAAATACAATTGCCTCTCTCTTAATTTTAGAGAAATCCTTGAAAATTGTATCGACGATTTCCAAAAACTTTTCTCGTTGCAAGAAACTTGGGCCATCCTTTTCGAAATAGTCAAGGAAATCATAGAGTAAGAAATAAGTTCCTGAAAAAAAAAATTTTTTACATTAAGGACGTATGGAATTTCTGATACCTACTACCTCTGAAAATGACAGATATTATTACACAGCATAGGCCTACCCTTATCCTTTATTACTTGTGTGTTTAATTTGTCATCACCAAACACACTACCTTGAATTATGTACAAGAAGCGTCAGTTACAGTCCTTTCAGACTAATAGAATTCTTACATTTATATTAACAATATGAAACACAATTTATTTTATATATCTATAATAAAAATATATCTCTTTATTTTAAATATATATCGTCTATCTATTTCTTTTAATTTATATATCGACATACTCGTGAACGGGTGCTGCTTGTGGGGACTGGTCTGTTCAGGTTGCGAACACTGATTAAATTTTTTGTTCTTTGCGATAGCATATGCTGGTGGTCACTCTATTCTCCTAAATTTGAATTTTAATGACTGTGTATTATTGTAAAAAACATGTACAACATTTATTTGAAAAAAATACGAGCTGAGTTTCTTATCAGTTCTTCTCATCTCGAAATCATTTCGAACTGACGGTAGATTTCACATATCCTAAGAGTCTGTAATAGATCTACATGAATAAAGATATTTTGAATAGAATAGAATAGAATAGAAAATCATTTATTCAAATAAACTTACATTGAAGCACTTTTGAATAGTCATAACATTTTTTTTTAATCTTGCTCATTCAGAAAAATCACAAGAAGAACAAGCAAGAAACTTGTGTGTTGCTCTTTTAAATAATTTATTCTTACTTACAATTTAAGTTTAAGTGTGTGAATACAAACCACCGATTAGCACTAATTCAATTAAATACTCAAAAAGAAAAAAATATTGAATACATAACCAACTGGTTAAACAATTAATAAGAGGAAATCAGTCATAGTGATTAGAGCAGACCAGTCCCTACAAGCAGCACCCGTTCACGAGTATGACGGATGAGCCAGCCATCACTGCGCTCGACCATATTTTAGGGAGCCCAATGACCCGGCCCACCACGCCGCCACAAGTCTGGACATTTTAGTGAGCATGACTACTCAAAACACCAGACCACGTAGATCACAATTGCCATCTGATGTTTATAGTATTCACATTTCACATAAGAATGCATGCGGCAATTAATACAAAAGCCGCTTTCATATTTCTAAAATAATTGAATCAAGAAAGCAATGAGATAAACAAATTATAACGTTGTATGCTAATAAACTAATTATTTACTTGAATTTGAATCTTATATCGTATGGAGATAAGAAACTCGAATGGGTAACCTTTTTTTTTTGTTAAAAGTGTCCTTTTACATAATGTCATGTATTGCACAAATATTCCAGTTATTAAATTGTTATTTACTTATAAGTGAAGATAGTAAAGAACTTTTTATGCCACGACCCTATTTATGACGACCGACCTACGACAAATATTTAACCATATTATGAAATAACTCTATACTTCATTATTTATAGAATAGAATAGAAAGAATAGAAAATCATTTATTCAAATAAACTTAATTTAAGCACTTTTGAATAGTCATAACAATTTGTTTTTTATCTACATTTATCATAAAACGATCTCCATTAATTTATTCGGACAAGCTATATCGTGATTAAAATTTGTTCAAAAAACATTGTGGTATTTTTAAAATGCAATAACTTTTTAATTTAGTGATATAATCAATGCTATGGGTTAGTCACGTCATATACAAATAAGTTTTTATAACAAATAGTTAATATATATTCAAATACAAAATGTAAATCCTTGTGAAATTCGTACCTTGGACACGACAGCGACAAAATTATTGGTTTTAATATGTCCAGTAAAACTGCATTCGTTTTTTACTTCTAAATATCATTTAATATATACTTTATTAGATTAAACTTTGGCTAAACTCATGTAATATCGAAGGTAACTCTCGGGATCTACATAAAACTAAAACTGTACACAATGGTCCTTACGATTCTAGAAAATAAGAGCGTAAATATCAGCAATGATAAATGATCAGTTTATTACAAAATACGTCCATGTACATAATAATATTTTACTTTAACAAGACTACTTCCGTGTTTCATAACGTCTAATAAATTACGTAACGTCCTCCGCCACGGAGCGCCTTTACAGGGTCCAACCCCCATCTTCACCTTGACCTCGTCTACACGAGTTGCAAATTACATATGCCTACCTCAGCTCACAATTAGTAAATATTATGTGTATAGCATAGTAAAAAAGTTTTTATTTATTGTATTTTATGTCAAACAATCTTTAAAATGTTGAAAGAAGATAACTTAGTGAGATAAGTATGCCATTATACCAGTATAATAACTTCCTCGATAATAGAGATTTTAATTTTAATAAAATTTAAAATACGCGAGTTTCTTGCTCGTTCTTCTTCTTCTTCTTCTTGATGAGACAGCTTTCCGAATGAGCGGTAGATTAAAAAAATATGAGGACTATTCAAAAGTGCTTCAATGTAAGTTTATTTGAATAAATGATTTTGTATTCTATTCACTACTATTCTTAATTAAAGTGTGTGTGTCAAAATGAAATTTCAATTGTCACTTCAATACTAACAATGTTGACAAAGTGGGTCACATAATATTTTATTGTATGTATTGTACTTCTTCTTGTCGCTTTATCATTATTGTATGTATTGCATCTACCAGGACTTTTTTGTGTCAGACGCACACAGGGAAATACAGTTAAAATGAACTTCTCTCTTTTTTAAGTCGGTTGAAAAAGTAATTCTCGCAGAATAACTCTTAAATTTATAACTGAGTGCTATGTCAGAACGGTACTGTAATGAATGTCGACCTTTCTACGCCTTGAAGTCTCAGATAAAATTTTGTAAACATCAATATTCAAAGCAGAACATTTCTGCATACAAATAAAAAATATGTAAATTGCGTTCACTTAAGTTCACTTTGATTTTTAAGCAAAATAATATTTGTGGTATATATTTGTAAGGATTTTATGTATAAGTTTAGGGTGGGATTTAGAAAGTTTAATATGAAAGTCGCGATTCACGATGTTTGAATAGAATGAAAATAAAAAAAATAGCACACTGTGTGTAATTCAGTCCCACTTAAAGAAACAAGACCGGTATGTTTCTATGATTTATCTTAACATTAATGTAAAAACTGAGCCACAAGAACTCGTAGCCTGGACAGCTAATAATAATAATCTCAGAACAATTCACACAGCGCTATCTGGAGCCAAGTTAAGCTAGCTAAAGCTTGTGTCATATGTATTACATAACTGACACAAATACATCGATTTTGTTTTTGTAAATACATACATATTATACATAGAAAATACCCAGACCGATATAAACAATCATACTCATGAATACAAATGTTTATGCCAGACAAGGAATCGAACCCGCGATCATCGGACATAAAGCAGTGGGTTAGATCACAGAAGTCGTCATAAATTAAGACATTTTAAAAATCAATACATATTAGATGTCGTAATATAAATATTATATATTGTTTTTCATTATAATAACAAACGTTCTAGTATTATCGTCAGGATGCCGATTATTTAATATATTGTAGGTAGTATAAAATAAACTAATCCAATTTAGTATATATACAAATAACATGAGAGTGTTAAATAAAATTCCAATTTGTTTCAGATAATTACAGATAAGTGAACAAATTATAAAATTACTAAATATATATAAACATATGTAAATTACTGCCCAGATTGGTTTATAGAACGCAGTAAATTATAATATATGCAAATTTGATTAAAATGTTGATAAAACTGTCAAAGTCTTCTCACGTGAAGTTGAACCATGAGGGAGATGACTAATATAATTTGAGTATCTAAAGCAAGCAACTAAATACATATTCAGCAAATTGTATTATATTACGATTGTTTTTATATTCTAAGAAACATTTAGTTGCTCTGATTAAATTCTTGGTAAATATAATGAATTATATCTAATACTCTGCTTGCAAACATTTTTAAATTATATTATGTGTAAGAAAATATGATTATATTTCTTAGTATTATTACGTCTAGCTGTATATATCTGAAATAAATTAATATTTGAATTATCAAACGTCTTCATTTTGATTAGTTTAAAATAACTATTTCAGTTTTACTTATGAATTATACGAAGAAAACGTGAAAATTATTAATTTCAATGTACTACTAAAATATTATTTTTCATATTATACACATATTTTGCTAACTTTACTTTATTATGTATTTTCAGTGTATATATAGATATATGTATAATAATAATAATATGCGTGGATAATTCACATAGCGCTATTTAGTTCCAAGCTAAATAGAAGGGTATGTTATGTTATGGGTAGGGCCTAGACAATATATAAAACCTTATTTATTAAAATAATAACAAAATAAATATGATAAGATAAACAAAGATTATTACAATTTGTTTCGTTTATCCATATCAACATGTACTCTGTGGCGTATAACATTACATTTCGCAAATACATGTATTAATTAAGTTCACTGATCCAGAAAATAACAGAGTTTCAGTGGTAAAAAAATCATATGGAAGCAACACGAGAATCAATCATAAGTAATAACAAAATTATTTTAAAATTTATATAATATCATTTGGTTAAAATTATTATGAAGTTAGTTAGAATCTTATTTATATAAAAGAATTTATTTATTTTCATTAATAAAAGAATATCCCTAAACATTTAACCTTCTGACTGATTTAAAAAATAAATGGTAAATCAATTTTACACAACTTTATAGTTTGAACACTATAAATGCTAATTATATACCTACTACGCTATATTATCTAATTATCTGTGGACACGTATAATAATTAATTTGAAATTTATAATTTATAATTCTGATAATAACACTCCATTACAGTCTCAACTTTATTATAATGAATTTTTAACAGAGCTACGAAGGCTCTAGTTATTTCTGGAGGGGGGCTAGGGGTGCGTGGCAACAGCACAGCGGGGTTGAGACCAACAGGCAAGGGGAAGCGGGGGTGTAAGCTACGTGGGCGAGTCTGTAGTACATGGTAGTACGACTAAAAATCTACGACGTGGTATTATTGTGTCTACATAGATTTGCGCAGGCGTGCGCTCCCCGCCGCCGCTCCGCATCGTCGCCGCCGGTTGTTGAGCGCTCCTAGACTCAAATGGCCTCGAACTCTACGAGCAATATTGATAAACCATAGGAAAGCCTTTACAAGTCAAATAAGTTTTAGAGATGGGACATTTTGAAACGAGTATGGGATATATTTTCCATTATGCTATTTCCCAATTTTTCTACGAATTTGCTTTATTAGTTTTCAAAGTTATTAATTCAATTATATTAATATGGTTTGATAATAAGAAATATGTTAATGTATTTTTAATAATAGTGTCAACACGAAGCCAATTAAATTCATGATCGTTCTGTTTCTAATAGTCTTTCCAAAAACTCTCACTAAATGTTTAATGACGTACGCCTAGGTTACAATATTTGGAACCAATATGTCTATATTTCATATTATATAAAATAAAATTTAATTAATATATATATATATATATTATATTATTTGATAAATAAAATCTTTATTTATCAAATAAAATATTTTATTTTATATTATATATATTGAAACAAGTATGCGATTTTTTTAATAATATTATATTTATTATTTTATATAACGATTAAATCAATTATACGCCACAAAACCTTTCAAAAACTTTGTTAAATAAGGGTTGCGTCTACAGGAAGTTAACTTTTATAAGTTGTCTGATTAGACGTGCACGAAAAATTAACTTGTTGATTGGACAAACGTTTAGAAGAACAAATCTATTAATTTAAAATGGTGTATATCAATAAAAAAACATTTAATACGGTCATTAATAGGAACGGTCTTGTTACGTAGTAGTGACTAACAATTAGACCTTACCTATAATTAGAAAATAGTTTAATTAATCTATGTATAAGTTGATTAATAATACAAATGTATATCGTAATATTCTAATTTATCTGTTTGCAAGTCTTCTTATTAGTTCTTTAGCGATCCAGGTATTGTTTATTCAATGTAATAAGATCTTTTGTGCTAGTACATTAGATAATAAATGTCAGAGTCTTGTGTTTAATAAACTGAATAGAAGTTTCTCTTATTGTAATACTCTACTAGACACAACAATAGTCTATGTTATTAAATCGATTAAAGTATAATACTTATTGTATTTATAAAAGAAAATATGACAGACAAACAATAATTACATTATTAATAATTTTATTGAATCTAATAAGTATGAAAGAAACATAAACTGACCTTCATCCTGATTGCTTCCAAGTAGTACTTCGGTATTATGAAAATTACCCTCTTTCATTAATGTATCAGGATCTTTCGGCAAAAATACGCCATCTATAGTTGGAGCGGACGGAAATCCTAATATGCCGGTGTACGAATTCCACTGTTGTACGGAAATTGTTTTAGCATCAACACCACGCATGCAGTCCATAACTAAACTTGGATCAGTAGATAAAAGGCTACTATTACAATTGCAATCATCCACTAAAACTTTTCCTATGTCTTGTGCTCTCTCTCCTGTCATCCAACTCCAAGGTACATTTAAAGTTCCAGACTGTAATATGCCTCTTTTAAATAACCCTTTCATTTCTGGTGAAAGCATATGCAAACTGATACTTCCCCCACCTGCCGATTCACCAAACAAAGTAATTAAATCTGGATCACCACCAAATGCACGAGCATTATCTTTAATCCATCGTATTGCTAACTGTTGATCCCATAAACCCATATTTCCTGGCGCTTCTTCGCTTCCAGGAGAAAAATATTTATTTAAATATAAAAATCCAAATGCACCAACTCTATATTGCATGGAAGCCACTATAACGTCACTGGAAGAAGCCATTATGTCTGCTTTATACAGGTCAAGTGTAGCTGTGCCACTCATGTAACCTCCGCCATATATCCATATTAGAATCGGCACCTTTGGCCTTTCTGTTAGAGGCTTCTCTTGGTGATGCCGAACTCGTAAGTGCTGTGGCACCCAAATATTTAAATATAAACAGTCTTCTGATATGTTCGTGTTAGGATTCCACATCTCTTCTCCCTCGAAACCAGGAAAATATTCATACCTTTCTTGGTAACAACTATTAGGCATAGCTGTAGCTTCAAGAACACCATGCCAGGGTTCAATTGGTACAGGTTTACGGAATCTTAAAGGTCCTAACGGAGGTTTAGCAAATGGAATACCAGTAAAGATGTGTACTTCTCGGCCCATTACCGTCTTGGCATAGCCTTTGACCAGACCACTCTTAGTCTCAACAATGAGTGGGTCATTGTGAAAATTTTTTGGTAGTGGACTAGTGGTTGGTGTGGTTTGTGTTGTTGAAGTGGTCGTGTCATGATGGTTAGCCCATGATCTGCTCCACACACCAGACACGAAAATGCATAACAATAGTTTGGTGAACACTATTTTTCTGTAGCAAATCATTTTTACTATTTTGTTGTCCGTCATTAATGAGATATGTCAGATAACAACCGGAAATAATCCGCTAATTTGATTAATTTTTTATTGTAACACATTTCTACATTGACACGTTCTACTTATGTTGTGTACCTGAAACAAACAAAAATCATATTATAAAACATTACATATTTCATTTCTTTATCATTATAACTTTATATTAAAAAAAATAGGTATATATACACTATATGAAAAGTGATGCACGGATATAGTAAGAAAAAGACTGACGAATATTTGTCTTATATACTAATTTATTTTGTGTTGTTATACACAGTAATATTCTGTATTTTTGCACTTCTAATCAACACGCGTTACATTTCTATTACATAATATTATTGCTACATACAGCATCGATAGCACGTCGTAAAAAAATATAACACTGTGTAATTTAATATCAGCAGACTATTAATTCGTTGGTTGCAACCACTAATTACAAAACCTATTAGACGATCGAAGGAAATTTTTATTATCGCATTAATTAATGGGAAAAATCGTCTGTAGCTTACGAACTCAGCCGATTTTTCCCATTCTGTAGCTCATTCAACAAACAGTGATTCTACTACTCTTTGTGACTCGCCTGGTCACCTCAAACACTAATTATGAAAGGAAAATATTGCTAGTTACATATATCTCTTAATCCTCTTAATTAAATTTATAGAAGAAAAATATAAAAAAACTAAGTTCGCGTAAATAACAATAAACTTTTTAAATAATATACACGTTAACGCATTGAAATTGATTTCATTACTAACCACAGGTATTGAATTGCAAACAAGTCAAAAACCGAGATTGATAGAGAAGTAACATTTCTCAACCAATTTATATAATTAAATTGATAAAGTACAAGAATAAAGAAAATAAGCCAAATAATAATCTAAAAACGAATACTATTTTATAATTCTCTTTATCCTATGAAACTAATCTTAATTAGCCGGAACAAACAGACAGACAGACAATAGTATTTATATTCATCTGCATGTAGTAAAAAACGGTTATTACAATATTACAAACAGACACTCCAATTTTATTTATATATACAGATATGTATATATATTGTTACAGTCTCGCGGTTTACAGACGTGACATCGGTAAACGGTAATGTGCAACGTGCTTAAAGAATGGGTTTAAAGAATTTTGTGACGAAATCTAATTCAAGTTTCCTATTAAATTGCTAAATTTTATATTACATAAGGTTATAATATAGAATCATCAGATTCTTACTTTACTAGCAAAATAGCAGCAATTTCTCCATAAATGAATTACATTTTTAATGAATGAAAATGAGAAATGAATTATAGATTAGTACGGAACAGAATGTGTATCATGTATGCGGTTGTGCGAGGAAGTGTATGTCTTTAGCTATGAATAGGTAAAGTGCTATATACATATATATATATGTTAAGTATTATCCGTTATTTTTATTCTACATCTATATTTGGTAATTGGACAATATATAATAAGATTTTCAGTCCTTTAAATATACTTATAAGATAGTTGTATGATGATAATCGTCGTGATAAAAATGTCTATTTAAAATTTTTCATGGAAATATTTTATATTCAATTAATTAATATGATAAATACACATATTAATTAATTATGAAATTTCATAGATTATAAAATGTCTATGGTATAGATTTACATACAAACCATATATGTAGCCATACATAGCACTTATATATAATCAAATATAATAAACTCAAAATCGAACCTAATACTCTTGTCGAGTGCCGTATTAATTTTTTTTTGTTAATATTCTTATTTAGCAGAAACCAATATAATAACAAAATATAACCTAACCTGCTCATTTAATATTAAGTTGTAATATGCTACTTTAATTTGTCTTGACATTTGCACATGAAAGGAATAAATCCCTTATATCCTCATAAGCCCTCGGGTAATAAGAGATTCGCAGGAAATATGTACTTATCAGGTACATACACGTTTGTTTTATGAAACAAACCAGAGATACAAAATGAAAGAGGTTACAAATGGTGCTGTATGAATGTAACATTTCATCGCTGTTGTAACTGTATCATTCTTTACACATTAAAATAGAAATACATGAAAAATGAACCTGTAGAATATTTTAGTATTTTTTAGGAGCAAGTACCTCTTTATGTCTTTGTTTTACTTATATTTTCAAGAAAATACAGATTATATATTTTTAAAGATATCATACCTTTTATTAGTACTACTATTTAAATGAAAACCTATTGTGATTTCCCTTTTTAAGTGGGTAGCTTAGAATTGATATAATTATACTTTTACTGCTCATGCAATGTAAGTATGATTTAATATTTAATTTGTTATTGTTACGACATAATAACGAACACGATATATATGTTACTAGTTAATGGTACTACGTGGTCACACATAATAACTGCTAGTCAACAGTCCTGAGCCCGTAGTTTATTACTGGCCTTACGCACGTGTCAAGGACAAAAATAAACGCTTACATATCTATTCACAATTGCCTTCCAAATATCTGATTGTTGTCAGTAATGGGAACTAGTGATCCAAATTCTGGCAACTGTTCTGATAGGACAACTCGAAACCATTCCAGTTGAATTCGCCAGCCACGTCAAGTTCACGAAGTGGCTTAGGCCAATGGCCTAACTAACATGACTTGGTGAATGAGTGAATTAGTTATAGACTATAACTAATGTTCCGCGAGCGTATGTGGGGGACCATTTCATAATAGAAATATGTCTGTCAATAATAATATCAGGTTCTATATAATTTTATGACTATGAGAAGTACGCTCTAAAGAAGAATAGACGTTCCATGCAATAAGAAAATTACATTACTGATAAACAGGAAATAAATAACTAGTGAAATACTGCAGATTTTCATTGGTAGAATGTGTCTTGACTAATATTTTCATGCATAATATATAAATACGGAATCGATAAAACCGATAGAAAATGGGGAGAATGAGAATTATTTAGTGCTGACGCCGACCTTGTGTGACAAAAATGTTAGATAGTGCTAATAATGATAATAAGATATAGGCAATTCGATTTAAAAACTAGCTGTATCTTATAGTTTTTTATATGTGGTCATATTTTTAATTAAATTTTACCGGTGATCAAAAAATACAAAAAATATTGTGTGGAGCCTTTTAACTTTATTATTAATTTCTTGGAAGTATATATATTTATATTTTATATATATTTTGTAAGCTAATTTATTATTGCATCTGTTACAAACTGTTTATACATCTTTTGTTTAGATATTATCTGTTTTTTATAATAAATTTATTGTTTTATATTCGACATTAGTCACTAAAATATTTGCGTCTATAACGTTGCCTTTTTTTCTCTCTTTTCATCATACTCGTCCTTCATCTCTCTCCTTTACAATATCTGCCTTAATATTTATACCAAATAAATAATATAATGTTACTTTGGATATTAAACAATATTAAAATTTGTGTTTTTTCGTGATTGTCAGTCAGTTGTTTTTTATTATTTCTAATGAATGTTATCAATTAATCATATCCTTTAGACATTATCAGTAATGTATGATCAAAGCATACGAGCAGTAGCAATACATATTCACGTCCATTACCTGAATTTAAGGAGAAAGGGTATTGCTGTCGTGGAAATTGTAAATCAATCACAATCAGACTGTTGGCCTGTGAGTGGATTGGTTGGGTACGTAATGACACTATCCAATAGGTACACTAAAATATAGAGTTAGCTATCCCTTAAATTCTTCTATAATATAAAATGGAAAATATGTTAAATGTATTTTAGGTAGTCTTTCTGACCACATTTTTTTTGTATATAACATGACGACTTTCAATTTTCACTTTGATTTCACAACATATTTTAATTAATCTCTAAGTGATGAACACAGTATGTTGTCTAAATCTTGATGTTATTTACGTACCTACATTAGATACAAACCTTGGAATAAATATAAAAAAAAAATTATTTAGTCCAAGAAAACCAAATTAAAATAACCCCTATAAATAAAATATAATAATCATAATATATTAGTTGATACGGTAAATGCAAAATTTAACATCCATATCACAAAAGGCAATTAGGAAGTATATTTGAATGTACATAAGGAGTGGTCCTCAATGACTTAGACAATTAAACCAACATGATCGCTTAGTAAATATCGTCTAAGTTTTATTTAATTAACTTCATTAGGACAAAAATAATCTAATACTTATTTACGTCATTTGTAAAGTTAGCTAATATATACATATATGTATACATATATACTATACTAAATATATACTAGATAACCTACCCACAAATTAATAAGAAAAAATATAAATATTTTTCTTTAATTTTTTTATTGGTGATAGTTGTATATAAGCTGGGGCTAACCAATAGAGAGTGATACGACGAGCATAGTCAGTCAGTCCAGTTACCCTCTAGTGGCAAATTCATCATAATTTACCACGATAGTTTCCAGTAATATTGCCACTTGTCCTCATTACTGACAATCAGTTATTAATGTTATAAATATATTATAAGTTTTAAAATGATCAATCTTAATACATCATTAGCTTTCATTCAGAAAATATGTAAAATATAAAATGTATTTAATATTCTTTTATATATGCCATAGAGATTTATTACATAACTAATATTTGTAAGGGACACAAAATTTCGAAATCATTGAGAAGTAGGTAACAGAGTAAGAATACAATTTGTAACTATTCCTTTTCATCTCGAGTGTGTCAAGAGGTGACTATGGTAACAAGGGAACTTTCGTCAGCACAAAAGCAGGAAAACTAAAAATAAATCCTATACCTGGGGTTTGGCCAGCACAGTACTAATGAGCATAATCTTCTCTTACGAGGATAGATTGTTGTTTTTATGATAATATGATTCTACATTCGATTATATTCCTATAAACGTATGCTTATATCTTGATTAATTCGGAATAACTTTAACGATTCAGAATTTAAGTACATTTTATGATTGTCATTATTTAACAAAATAAGGTATAGGAAATCTAATGAATATTATCACCCAAAAGAAATAGGTATTTAAAGACATAGGTATCATTCTAACGTAAGTTATTAGTAAGTTATAAGTTATTGACATTTTAACAAAGTAAAATTTCATTGTTGACAATTCAGCATTCATGATACCGCAATGTTTACATATATACATATGTATAGTACTGAAAGGCACTAATAAAAACTAAAAACATTAATTTATATCTCCTCAGATTACTCGTTAATTTAAAAAAGAACATAAAAAAGTAATCAAATCTAAGTGATTAATTTAAGAACATTATGAAACTCTACATTGTATTTTATTCGAGACAAGAAAAAGTTCCGCCATTTTTCTAACATATAGTGAACGTAACAATGTACAACAAAAATACGAGGATATACAAATCCGGGGCAATGAATTTTACCCTACATTCAACAGATTGTCGATCGAGGCTTATCATCAATTCACGTTTCAGGCTGCGGTACCGAACTCGGTTCCGAGCGTGTGATCATTATTTTCATCGGGCACTGGGATCGTTCGCGTGGGACATATAACGGTCGACTTCGGGTTTTATATACAGTGACGTCCAATGAAAAAGTATTGGATCGCCTTTCAATGTTATTCGTTACTGACGGTTCATGTAATCGTTACAGTGACAATTCGTACAAACTTCTAAGTACATTTGTGCAAGAGGTTTCTTTCTTTTGTATATTTAATTTTGTAAATACGCTCCTTCGTATACTGATCTGTAACTATCTACCTGTTTTAAAATGTAAATGTTTATAAATTAATAATTCGGTACTCATATTACTTGCAATAAAAAATAGTTTAAGCTACAGTTAAGGCTTAATCATAACGTGTATTGAAATGTCTTATTAAATGTTTACATTGTATAATTATTTCTTCTTTTTCAATCCAGTAAATACAACTAGCATATAGCATATCGTCATTGCGTCGTCATAAATACGCACTAATATATATAATTACTGGATACCTAGATATGATATTACCAAGCCGTGAATTGCATAACTTGCTCCAAAAGACACGCCGCAAACACATCCCTTTTCTGCGAAGTAACGACCTATTCGTGGGTTGAATGTAGGCGACACTATAACAAAATTATGGTACTACGCTTGTGAGGGAACATTTTTGTTTTATTTACAATAGGTACGAGTTTTGACTTATACTGCATATCACCCACCTTCCATTTGTACTTTCAATCGAAGGAAATAAAATTGTATTTAACTTGAAAACTATAATTTACTTCACATGAAAAATAACATATGTTATATGTTACTTTTCATATCAAGTAAATTATGTGATCTAAACATATACCACGTAAATATATATTTACGTAGTATATGGTATATATATTTGAGTCCTTAAGTTATCATAGAAACGTTAAGTAGGTATGGATTTTATATTATGAAATTTCCACATTATATAATCTCAAAAAACTCGATAGTACTTTGAACTCGTACTTTCTCCTTGTCAAAGCAGTGCTCACATCCATTAAGGTAATAGGCACGTTTTAGACACTTTTCTGTTATCTGGGCGACAAATACAACCAGACGTTCTGAGATAATGCTTTTTTTATTTCTCTACATAAAACATATACGTACAGTAGAGCTCTAAAATTGAAGGCGATATCGAATTGTGAGGAGCGGGGATGTAATTACAAGAACAATACAATGAGGTATCTGCACATGAGGTAAGCTAAGAAGTAGTTCAGGACACTCTGTACCACTAGTCTTATATTACATCAATTATAAAGTCGAGTAAAAAATGGTTCAATCAGGATATTTATACTTACATACTTTTTTATTAAAGTTTTGTATCACTGTACCTAGCTACTTGTTTAAAATATTTTTTTGTATATTACAAATATAATAAAAAATATATTGCAAATAAATATATTAGTAATTATAATTATTTATAAATCAAGCATACACACTTATACACTACCAACAGCCTTGCATAGATTACAAATATCCAATTGCTTTCGGAAAAGTTTTGGAGGCAGTGTAAATACATCTGTCTGAGTAAACTCCGCCCCAGCATCTGTTGTTGATTGACCTTTCAAAAAAAGTATTAACCATTGTTTTAACTAATTGCTCATTTATATTAAAATTACTAATCAACATAATTAGTTTACAAAAATCAGCAGGGTGAAAAACAATGGATATAAATTGTATGAATGATTTCCAGCATTAAAAATTGTATTATTTATTTCATTACATGTGACCATCCTCATTCACCCGGGTGCATGAAATTTTGCGAGTTGTACACATTAACATTATACTCTGAAATATGTTTCAAACGATAAAAGACTTTCTCTATTAGTTGCAGTACTTCCGGAATTTACTTTGCTCATAATAAAATCCACATTAATCCAATATAATATACAACCATTCATAAACAGTAAAGAAAAAATTATACTATATATATATATAATCAAATAGATGTAGATTTTTGTGTTCTATATACTCTGATATTAAGGCATCACAAGAACCGTTTTCATACATATTTCCCGAGGAATAATATGAATAGTACAGCAATTATAATTATTTTCTCATATTGTACATATGAGTACTAACTGGCAGCAAATGCACACTAGTAGTAGTAGACACAGTCTTCAAATTTATTGTTTATACTCTCACTACAGTCACAAAATCATTCTTGTTTACTTAATTATTATTACTACTTAAGTGACAAGTAATTTTAATAACGTCTGTGTAAACCTATGTTGACAGTTATAATAACGACATAAATTCTAGTCATGAATAGTAGAGAGTGTATCAGGACGGAGCGAAGTACTCGGTCGGTTTGTCGGGATCAGCAGCCACGTCTCCCGAGAGCTGTCTCCTTCGTAAATTAACTTAAGGTTACTCTGTATGCAGACTGGCGCGCCCCCTAACGAGGTCCGAGACCCCACGGACTTTTGCTTATATACAACTTCGTGGAACAGTCTTGTTCCGAACTTTTATTACACTATGTTTGATACGCAAGTTTATTTACATTTTAGTAGGTATACAAGTATAATAAGTACATATTACTTACAGTACAAACTGTTATTAATATTATATACGAAGAAATAAAAGTAAACGATGGCCATACAGTACGACCACGTAATGAAACGACATTCCGAAAATATTATTTATTTTTCTTAATATGAGATAGAGATATAGTTATTTATACCTTCGGAATGTTATTACGATTTCACTAACACTCATAAAAATAAAAGCGTGGAGAGACAACTCTGGAGTAGACATTTTAAATTATGTAGGTCAGTCTACATATGTTCGTCTATATTTAATACTGACCTTTTTTATTTATAATAAAATCGTAAAATCGTGGTGAGGTGAAAACTGTCTATTTGTGTATATATAATAACTAAATTAGTATTTTTTTCTAATTCAGTTTCAAAACAACATTAAATATATTCATTATTTTATTAATAAAATAATAAATGGTGTTGTATATATCGTTCTTTATTTTACCATATGACCATAGTCAATAGATAGCGTCTATAAACATCCACGCGGACGAAGTCGCGGGCACTACTAGTTCACAAATATAAACCTACACGTTTATTTTTTATTAAAGCCACATCTGGATGATGCAAAAGACCGATCAAATGCGTATCGAGCTTAGAATACTAAAACCTTCTTATCCTTACAATTTTTCCTACCCCAACATTCCTATATTTACAAAATAGGTACCTATATACCTAAGTATACCTGAGTATTCCTTTCGATATACGATCAAGATACAAATTTTTCGGATTCACTTTGTATTATCCTTGACAAATTTTCTTTTTTTATCAAGTATTACTTGATAAAAAAGAATATAGTTTTCATTTCTATTAATAAATATATGTACATTGAATTTAAAATATAAAAATAAAATCAAATAAACAGATAGAGTAAATGACATAAATTACTCGAGATTCATCATTATTAAAATTGTAGCAATGTGTACAGTATTTGTGAAATTAGCAAGTGATATAAATACAAAGTATCGTTCCAATTAAGAAACTCAAAAATAGATATGTTACTATCTAGAGATATAGACCTAACAACTAGCATAATTGGCCTCCGCATGTGTAACTCTAGAAGGGCACTCATGACCGCGATGTAGTCCAGCTCTATGTTTTTGCATTGAAATATGAGATACAATCCTATAGAAATGTATGCTGTATGTATTTATTATTTATCATTTAATGCATGCATGCACAGTTATTTAATTTGCTTCTTCTGAATTAATATGATATAAAAAAAAACTTTCTATAGACTCTTAAATTTTTATCTGAGATTAAAAAAAGTGACATCCTTTAATGTTACTTTTTTACTTTCCAGATCAGTCAGTTTTAAGAATTGTATACATTTAGGCGCCAACATATAACAAATGCATAATTTCCATTGTTATCGTAGTTGTGATTTTTTTATCTATAGCTAATTGACACTCATATCAAAATTTTTCAAATTTTTTCACTTTCTAAGAATTAATAATAATAATTAACATTATATATATTAAAACATAAAATCTTTAATAGTTGTGTTAACACGGCACATTAGATTTTTATTCTGCAACTTCTAAATTAACTGCTTGAGAGTTTTGGTAAATAAAACTTTAATTTCCTAAATATTAAGATAGACATGACATCGTTGATTCCACCGAACTGTCCTACTTATCTTTAACTTTGACAGGTATTCCTTTTGATAACTTTTAACAATTAACGTCAATCTTATGTCAAGCGTTAGAAAAATGGCAGATAAAGTCACAGAAGGCGACTTAGGGTTGGAAAAGAGACTGTGTGGCGCGGGGGGCGTAAGGCGGCGCGCGCCGCTCGATAAATCGATGTGAGTAACACAATGTTATGCGGTGTGTCGACCTTGGACACTTGCAACTTGCAAGACACTCCCGCTTCTTTTCCAAGTTCATTGCCAACATGTCTGTAAGTCCTAACATAATTAAAACGTCGACCTAAATTGACGGCACGCACGACACATCCGACCGTAATTTATTGACTGAAGCGCACACGCATTGACTAACCAATCCTATGTCCTATTCTATTTGTACCGTTACTTTGCGACCGTGCCTTTATATACATATTTTCAATATGATATCTAAGGAACATACAACGAATTCTACCTCAATATGAACAAAAGCAACCTCATGCGTAGGCGCTTCTGTCACAGGGATCAAAGTAACCTTTTTATATAGAATATAATCATTTATGTACTATTACATTTTTTTTATTTAGCATACAAAGATTGCAAATACAAAATTTTAATGAAATTCGAATAAAGTAATAATATGACTCTAAAAGTCCAGCCAGCCCATGGTAACCAGGTATACCAACAGTAGGAGTAGTAGTTTGGGAGGGATTTTGTGATCCTTTGGTCACAGAAAGGATATCTATCAAAATACAATGATGTACAATGTAGTACATTCGGTGTAGTTCGGAGAGTCACATTGAGCTAATATTCAATATTTTATCAGTTTTTTATTTATTTCTACGAGGCTAAATGTTGGCAAAAGGTTGGCAACCCTACCCGGCATGCATATTTTATTCCAATATATAACTACATTGTACATACTGTGGAAAAAATTTAATATTAATGAATTATCTAAAATTGTTGACAGTTTATTTCTTATGTTTTGTATTAAATTCATTATAAAAATGTATTCGACTGAAGGACTTGTATCCATGGTCATGAATAAAGCATTATTAAAAAAAATCGAAACAAATCAATTGACATTACTATGCCCTAAATCAAAATAATTGAGCCGTAAAGGATAATTAAGACATGTGACATTTACGACGAGGTGAGTAAACGATTAAATACTGCGTAGGTATTAATGCTTAGGAAGTTCAAGGATATTTTGTTACAAAACCAAATTATTCTAGATATGGCCAATATAATTAAATATTTGTTATATTGGTACAGAACATGACAATATTTTGCTATATAAACACAACAAAATGTTGTTTGTAAAATAGTATTAATATTTGCGGAGGTAGAGTTTGGAAAAAGTTATATACGTGATCTCAGTCACACCATGTTTAACCTATGTCATCCGGTTAACAGTTGGCTCTGAAGGCTGTGTTTCAGTTTGAAATAAGACAGTGAAAATACTGAATTTGGAGCCATAACATAAGTGTTCTGGTATAACATTGCGTAAGTGGTATCATGAGCGTCGTCGTTATGTCCATGCTGTCTTGTAGCTAGCCAACGGTTACTATTTATATATTATTTATTGCACTTAAATACTTTTTAAGTATACTAATTAGAAATATGTTAACAAAGGAGGACTTATCTCTAAAAGAGATCTCTTCCAGTCAACTCATTAAAGCATGGCAAAGGAAGTGTTGATTGGATCAAATTGTGCAAATAATAATTTAATAAAACCAAACTTACCTACTTACAATCAGTTGAGCCATCAGCTTGTTTACCATTCCTATTACATAAGAAAAGTATTCATGTTGTTCATACACTTAAATGTAATACTTTCTATATGCTATAATGTACCGTAATGATTGTCACGGCAAAGTATAAAGTAACCTGGAAAGTTTAGTCAAGTTGAGATTAGTTTGATGTACTTTTGAAAGCATAGACAGAACATGTTGGCAAACTTAGAGATACTATGTTTGTTACGAACGTTTTACGTTCTTTTATATAAAAAAAATAGTGCTTTACTTTCAAAGTCCAATAATATAATAGCTATTACTCAGAGCCCTTTACTTACTCTGACCTGTGATGTCTTCTTAAGACTTTTATTTTACAAATAAAAAATTAACTGATTTTTTTTTCTAAATTGTAGTTTATGTTTATTAGTAAGTAGCATATACTAAATTACAAATAATGGAGTTTTATTGAAATTTAGTAGTTAAAAATAGCAGTAGTTACTGAGTAAAAACACTAATACTCCAACAGAATTTATATTTATTTTTATACTCACTTTTCACTCTTCATTTTTATCTCAAGTACGATATTAATATAATTACAAACTCATAGCTTCAGTAATAATAAAAAATTTATTACCATTCAGGCTATATATATAATTACTTTACAAAATATCAATCGCGGAATTAAAAAAATCAACAAGTAATAGTAATCAACTGCATGACTGTACCAATGAAGCTCTTATATATGTAAATTGAACTGGATTAAAATATAATGTTGTAATCCGTTTTATGTAAATTCTTTCATGTAATTATACGAATAAAGTTTAATTTAATTTCTTCATATTAAGACAACTTACATTTGTATACTCTTCATGTGTTACCTTACTTATTTAATTATGCCTAGTACGTAAAGAACAGAGAAAGTTAATAAATTAGTTTTCCCCTGAGGATTCCGGGAATTAAATGGTTTATCTCCCATTCGTACCTATTACATTATTGTTTGAATAAATGTTTACATAACTATTACAATATTACAATTACACTATACCAAAGGAGTCTATGTACATGGATATCTACTAATTCCACTCCCAATTAACTTATATTAGCATATAAGTTCATGGGTAGTAGGTTTTATATACAATTATGGTATTTAGGCATATAAGTAGCTATACTTATAAACCTACAATAAATTGCTAAGTACAGAAATTACGAATATGTAGAAATGTCAAATCAAGAGATGTGTTGAACTAGTATAATGTAAATACTCATAAGAGTATCATACTAGTTCAACAAATTAAATAATAAACTCATGTTAATACTAAGAAAACTCTATAGAAATCACTAAATATAATGTTGAAAGATGTATACAATTAATAAAATCATGTAACATTTATGGCTACGTGTTGTATCGTTAATGAAGATAAAGTGGGCAAGCATTTGTGCCGCGTAAACCTTTTCATTCCCACAAAGTGCTCGACGACATTATTACTTTGGGGTTATGTATCAAGAAAGTTCCTACCGTAATAGGAATAATGTGCTTTTTATGTGTCAATAATATATATTTATCGTAATGTGTGTTTATTATAATTCAACCTTTCACAATCACGTCACGAAAACAATTTGTTTCAAAGAGAATTGTAAATTTATCTAGACTTACAGAATATAGCTGTTTACGTCCCACTGTGAGAGATTATTTTACATGTTACGATGTCAAATAAAATTAATTAATACGGAATGTATTATATTATATATTTGATAGAGACTATGAATACCATCTTTAAAGTAATTTCAATTCCTTTTCCTTCAACAAGCAATCACATAATCGAACTTCAACTGCCTATAATTAGTATAGGGTATGTTGTATTAAATATACTGTAACTTACAATTAAACTAAATAAAATCAACTCTCAGAATATAAGATAAAGTCACGAGTATCTTATAGAGTACTACATACTTGAGAAAGTAATAAGAAACAACTTAGATGAGAACAAAAATGGATTTATATCGAGTTCCTGCAGAGGAAACAGGGTACAGTTTTGGTAATTAAATAATAAGTTTTGTTGTGGGTGCCTATACTCACTACAACAGCTTACTGCAAACCTCAACATATAAATTAATATACTCGTGAATGAGATATGTTTATATTTACTGTATAAGATCTAGAATATAATGATATGTAGGTAGGACTGCTAATGAATTACCTGGAAGAATGAAGTGGCGACTAATTCTTTTTCCTTTGGACTTTATAGATAACTAGCGACCCGGCTTCACACGGATGCATCCCCTATTTCACCCCCTCCAAATTATAGTATTTATGAGATATATTTTATTTCTTATTTATAATATAAATAGTATAATTAGTATGGTACACTAATAAAAGCTTACGTAATATTAACAAACTAGTTTGACTTAAGTGCCGTTTGACGAAAGTTAGTAATTCGTTTCATGGAAATTGCGTAAGGTTTTACAACAAACTGCCAGTATCTGTACTCAATTTGCCAGATAAAAGATTCAAATACCTTATAAAATATTTTCTTTGTAAAAAAGCTTATTATAAAATTGAAGAATTTATAAATGATAAATATGTTTTGTAGAAAATAAAACTTAAAATACATAGCGCTGTCAATGTTATCGGATTGAACAGAGATAAGTGCGTAGCGGTTTCTATGATGATTGTCGCATGCCTAATCCTTGTTAATGTAAATCTAATTAAAACAATACTTATTTAAAGGATCAATACACAAGATTCTTGCTCATTCTTCTTGTCAGCATTTTTGAATAGTCACATTTTTTTATTCTACCACTTATTCGTAATGCAGACTCATTCCAAATAAGCGGTAGAATAAAAAAATGAGACTATACAAAATGCTTATATTAAGTTTATTCGAGTAAAGATTATGTCTATTTCTATTTCTATGGAAATACGGATTATATGGGAGATCGGGGATATTATTCGTTTCTCCAAAGTACTGTCATTCAAAAACACGTAGTGGATGTTATAAATATATATTAAAAATGATAAACTTTTAAGAATATATACAAAATAAATTTACAATCTTTTTAGTATATAATTCATTAAAAAAATATTTAATTCAAATATTAGTTACGTATATTTATAATATAAATAATATGTAACTATTTGTTTTATGATGACGGATTCTAAATACTTAGTATTTAGAATCCGTCATCATTAACAAAACATTGAAGAATATGATCATGACGAGTAACTTTAGCAGTGAGTGGGTAAAATCATCAGTTAAAATATTCATTCATTGCCGTTCTTTGACGTGAACACGTAACATATTAGTACCTACGGAATTGATAGCGGATTTTATTTTAAAATTGATGTTGAAAAGCCTTTTTAATTTGAGATAGGTTCGCTTCATTGAAATTCAATTGATTCTCTGTAACAAGGGTTTGACAGCAATATGATTATTTCTTTTCATTAATTAATTTTTTATATCAATAGTGTAAATATAATGGAGAACCAAAGTGCGGGTCGTAATTTTCTGGATCAATAATTACAACTAGGTTTATTATATTACATTATCTGAATACAAATTTGTATGTGATCTTATATTGTAATATCAACCATTTTGATATTATCAAGTTTATGTACAATACAGTTTATATATATAACCAAAGTTTTAAACCTGTTTCATATATACGATATACATCTAACCGACAAAACATTTTTATCGTTTCACTCGTAATTTAAAATTATAATATAAATCCTACATATCTGTTTGATTTGCTTTCCATGAATCACGAATCTTGATTATTGACTTATCAGAATATTAAGTAATATATACACATGCTTTCATTTAGCCTACTAGAAGTAGTCAGATTTAGTTCTTGCATCACTAAACAGTAACCCCCTATAACTAAACCAATTTGATAAACTGAATTGTATTGTTTACACACTACAATGACACAGAAAATGTTTGAAACTTAAAACATCCCTTTTTTGTGTCAGATAAACTAGGCTGTTCTAGAAATTTATTATTAACGTGTTACGAATTAATGCCTAGCGATAATTATAGTATTATTCTCAGAAAATTAGTTTTATAAAAAGCCTGTTTGACGTATTAATTACGAGCGCTACATGTTAATGATATACAAAACATTTCAAAATGAACTAACTTTATCTATGTACTCGTGCCTACATGATTAGTATTGATTAAAATTGATATGCATTGATGCACTGGAATCATGAATTATTTATGGCTGAAACATCGGATTTCAGCCGTCTACTATTTCCATATAGGGGTATTTGGATAAAGCTTCTCTCTAAACCAATGCTGCATGCATGCAGGGCAGTCGATATCCAAACAATTGCATCATATGTTCTAAATAAATACATTAGGTATGCATTTGATTTAAAAATAAATGTTACGTTGCATTCTTTTGCTTTAATTTTACTTTTAGTTATTACCAGGTTACAATGTAATTATGTATATAATATGAAGCGCATAACAACTATTATTATAGCTTGTTTTTATTGTTTTTATACGTTATACCTCATTATAATACATATTTTCTAATTATTCTGTACGTGTGTTTGTAAACGGCCGATTTGAAAATATAATTAAGACTGGTGCGTGGTGCTACTTTTTTGGATAGGATGATATCTGCCGGATCTGCTAGTTATAATATAAGATCAGAGTAATTAGGTAGCTCATTTAACTTCTCTAATAATTCTCATAAAACACCGATAATGTAGGTGGTGACACTTACATTATCGGTCTTTCTAAACCGGCTATTTCGTTACTGCTCTGCATATTCAGGTGTTTAGGAGTTGGGAAATTATGTATGCATTAGCCACTAAAGTAAGGCATGCAAACTGGTGCATGCTGGTAAAATAAACTTCTTAAATCGTTAGATTTAAAATTTTATTTTAATATCAAAATAAGGCTTAGCTATCTAAAACGAGAGTTTATTTTTACGTAAATAACTCCAACATTGAGCTGAAATTGGTATCTTTCTTTATTTATTGAATATTTATATTTATTATGAAATATTGCTCGGACGAGAGCCCACAAGGCAAGATATGCACATTGTGGAAATAACCTGATTTGCATTTAGATCAGATATTTTAAGCTAAAAATGTCCTTCGAGGCCTACCCCGGATGAAAATAGCAACAAGGCCGGCCGACTGGGCGCGAGGTCGCAATGTCATTTATACTTCAGCCGATAATAGCATCTAAGGTAACCCTATAAAGGCTTACAAGTAATATAAATTTATAGTCAGCTAACATAAGAATTTTTAATTATGTAACTTGATAGTTTAACAGCGTAACGACTAATAGCGTAATAGTTTAAATTTTATTTACGGTTTGTTGTTCACGATGTACAAACACGATTCGTTTTAAGTCGAGAATAATCTGAAATTAGTATATATATATATATACATAAAACCATCACGTTTTTAAAATCATTCTTTAGATCTCTTAAACATCATCAATAGTAATGATGGACACAAAATAACAATTCTGATAATTCAATGGTTTAAAAATAAATAATACTGTGTATAATGTTCTCTTGTAAATGTTCACTAGTTGACAGAAATAATATATTGTATTTTTTTATTTTTAAACGTAAAGAGTTTTTCTTAATTTATTGCATAAAACAAAAAGATTAAAACACACATATAATGATAATAATATTATTAAATAATAGAACTACAAACTAGAAAAATATTTGAGTATAAATATACTCAAATATTAAAAAAAACAACAATCATTTTTGTTTACTTATTCTTCACTTCTACTGTCTTTTATGTATTACACATATGAATTATTCTATGTGATTGACATTAACAACCTTTTATAAGAAAATAGTAGGTTGGTAGTTCACGTAATGAACTCTTTAAAAACATAAATATACATTTGTACATAAATATATCTATTAATATATATAATGGACAAAAATATTAAAAACAAATTAAATATAGAAAACATATACAATTAATAATGTAATATACAAAAATATTCAGACAGTTTTATTGTCTTTTTTAATAATTCGGGTAAAAAATATTTTCATTGTAATAGAAACGAAATTTGGCATCAATATGAAATTTAAATTCTGATTTTAATGTACAATTTGAAACTTAGCCTTTCCATAACTTTATAGAGTTAAATTTAATAATTCAATTATTGTGCTAATGTAACTGAATGCTAACATTTTCTTAGTAATGTTTTTTTAAAATGATGCAAATATTTAACTGTTTATATTTGTACATTTATCTAACTAAATAGATCACGGACTGACTCGCCAACGTCTGGACAGAATTAAGGATTTAGAATAGAAGGAAGTGGAATCGCTTGTGTGAGAGGGATATCTGAGAAGGAGGTTGTTAACATTACGCGACGTGATAGCTGAATTTTACTGTTCTCACTGAGAAATGTGAAACTGTCTTTTAGATAATCAGTATATGTGGGGGTTAAAGAGAATTTCATTAAATGCATATACATATATAAGGTAAGATAAATGACATTAAAAAAATAAACTTCTTTAAACAACTAAATCTTTGAAACAGCGACGAAGACGGATAGGGAGATATTTTATTTATTTTAACAAAAACACTATGGACAAAGTCATGGTAATAACGATAATAAAATATGATCTTTTAATTATAACTACCAATAAAAGACAAATAATGTACCTATAATTTATATAAAAACAAATAATTACATAAATTATAAATGATTTCTTAGTTCCACAACTAAACAACATGGGTTTGTCTAGCAGCTAGACCTTCATTTAGTTCTCTTCAGTGAGATCTAAATAGCAGGAGTCTGCGTAATCGAGGATAGGAAGCATTTGAGATGGGAGTATACTTGAGCAAGTGCAATTTTGGTTTAAAAAACAAAAACAACATATTATATAATAATATTAAAGTTACAAAAATCTCATTAAAAACACAGCACAATAACTGTTGTTGCTGATAAATAACATGTTTCTTTTGCTGACTTAGATGAGATTTGAGTTTGAGACCAAGACAAATTTATTACTTAAGTCAAAAACTGCTTTGCCAAATGATTTCAGTTCCAGATTTCTTCTATTCAATACTAGGACCTAAATTTTTTTCCAGATTAATTCATAGAAAGATTACTACATAAGAGAATAACTAATGGATAAATATTATTTGAAACATATGAGATTAATTACATGGATACAGATTATTTGAAACATTGTCTAAGTGTTATGGTCAATATATTTAAGTAAACAATTTATTGTTAGTATATAAGTAGCTTCAGAGATGTATAATCATTAACATATTTTGCATGTCTAAAATCTTGTTTATTGTTAATTTATATAATTATATAAAAAACTCTATTAAAATGCTTATATTATTAAAAAGTCTTTTAATTTATATCATCATTATATATTTAATGAATGGTATTGAGTAATATCTCTTCTTAATTTACAATCTACAGTCAAGCCCAATACACCCAGCATTCCAAATTAGATTATAAAACCTAAAATATAATTAATTTAATTTAATTAAGATGGTAGGAGAGATCATCAGACTGTTGGATAGATAGTGATAGAACATTTTACCATATATATTATCACTATATCATATGGTATTTAACATAGATTATATTCATTGCTTTATTTTAGAAATAGATACCTTTGAATATTTATTATCTTTTTACTCAGATGTCCTTGGAATTTTATATATGTATTTACTTTTGGATCGATAAATCAATAAATCGGTTATTTGCCATTGGCTGTGCTAAAGAAAACAGCAATATCACATGATAAATATGCCTGTATAAATTTTACTTTCTATGAGTGATTTTAACATTATACCAGTTTTGGAATATAATCAAATAATGCACGCATATTATTAAATAATTATAACGTTTTCTAAATTGTTCATTTTTATTGGATTGGTCGCGTAAAATTTTTCGTAGGGTGCACATTTCCAAAAACTCCAATACTTCGAGTTCATCACACATAATTATTAAAAAAACAAAAACAATCGAAATGCACAAACATGTTTTAAACATAATTGACATAGAAATAGAAATAATCAAATTACAATAATCTATAAATTAGAAAACAATTTATAAATGTATATACACGTAAATGAATGTTTTTAAACGGTCTTTTTGACATTGTGTCCGCTTGATTGACATGAAACGCTCATAATACGAAATAGCCGGTTTTACAGAAGACGTTCTGTCGTGACCGCTGAGCTAAAAAACGAAAAAGAAATGTACGAATGGGAATGGTTCATAATACGGCCCCTGTTCTGTGATACAGTTGCTGAAATGTCAGTCAATTTACAACAATTGAAATTGGAATCTTGATTTAGGCAATTTCCTTCTACACTAACATGAAACCTCCATTAGTATAACGCTACGCGGTTAAATTTAGATATGCCTATGATTATTTGATTTAACAAAATCCTTAAGTAGATATCTTAAATTATACATAGAAACGAATGTATTAATATTGACTGATTTACAATATATATTGTGAAAAATAAGTCCCAGTAATATGTATCTAATTACATTAGTATTGTATTATTAAAAAGTCGTCAGAAATAGATCCCTACATAAAATTGACATTTTTTGACATTGATTTATTTATTTATATTTTATATTATAGTTTTAAAAATATTATTAAAAGTAAATTATTGCAGGTATAAGTATGTTCTATTCATTTATATTCTATACTTGCATGCATTTTTTTTAATTATCTTTAGTGTGATACATCTGTACATAACCAATTACTATTAAAATTTATAAAAATCAATCGCTCGTAGTCTACTATCAATAGCCGTAAGTAGTAGATAGACAATGTTACTACACTGTTTTTGCTAGAAGAGACATCTAGTAATATTATTAAACATATGACATTGTATAAATATTACTGCTGTATTTCTTAACAGTAAGTTTAAATATTCAAATACCATAAATAACTTTCTATGTGGATGCAATTTACAAAGCGTAAATGCATTCGTACGTTTTAGATGTTTTAGAGGTGGCGTCAATTCGCTCTATTTAATATTTCTAGCTCGTTGTCGGCACAACATGACATTCCTATCACGAACTCTAAGAACCCCACTCACTGCTTAACTTAATAGTATAACAGCCTCATGAAAGAAAATGTTGACTGAATACGTGAATAAAATGAATTCTGAGGACAAAAAAGACAAGGATAATTAATAATTTAGTTTTACATATTGTTAATTAATTATAAAAATTGCAAATAGTTTCAGCAAATGTGCTGTTAATGTACTAAATTCCAAGTAAAATACCATAATAAAACTGGCCATTAAAGCTGATAAAAACAATATATTACATTTTAATTCAGCAAAAAAATATTCCATCAACGCTGCAATTAATTTTTCATATAAAATCAAATTTGTATAAACAAATTAAATTAAACTTATACAATTCCCTACTTCTTTTATTTAGCCAGTAACAATTAAATTTGAAAGTAGTTAATAATAATAAGTAAATTTTAAGAAATTATCTTAATAAATACAAATAAATAAGTCAAATGAATACACCGGACGTGGAAACCATCGATATTTTCATTAATCCCTTATATACTTAACGTGTAATTAAGTAACACAATACCTACCTGAAAACGTATTGTTCAACATTAACCACTAAAGGTGACAATTAAAAATACTTCTTTGTAATCTTATTTATGACCAAAATTAGGTACGACATTAATAGACACGTACAATCAAAACTTACAAGCAATAGGACGATACATTTTTCGTGATATACATATATTTTTACTTATGTACCTATAGTTATAATTCCGTAACAATATACCTACGAATATATATTAAAAGGCCCTACGTCAAAATTACCTACACTAAAGTCCGAAAAGTATTGAGAAAGCCTTTGATTTTGTTGAGCGTGGGTGGTACTATACAGACCCTCCATTGGAGCTATATTGACTATCGTATATCGAAATACTAGGATATACTCTCATGTATATAAGATCTACAGAATCCATTTAAACAGGGGATAAGTTACTGTGTTGTCGACAATAATATAATAAAAAAATTGAATTGTGTATTCGTAAAAATTCGTCAATACTTTAAATAATAAGTCATTTCATACCTGAGTATTTACCTACTTTAAATAAATATATCTACGCTAATAACAGAAGTCGTTTAACATTGATAAAGCTTTAATATAATATATTAAAAACTTTTCTGAGTCCCCTGCAGAAAGAAAACAAAGTTCAAAATTAGATTTAATATTTCGTAAAGAGAATTTCTTCAACTTAATTTTTGTTTCATACTTTTCATATCGATCCAGTGTAGCCCAAAGTTATAATTTTTATTTTGCTGGCCTCTTTATTATTAGACCCATAATACAGTAGCCGAAGTACCTATATACCTATATTTGTAAAACGAGAATTTCAGATACAACTTCAAATTTCAGAGTGTCGAACTTATAGCAATTACTTAATTGATATCTAAGTGATTTACCGTATCTACTGATGTCTTATCAGTGAACTGTGACTCTATATATAACATAAAACAGAGTTAACGCAAAACATGAAAGTAGTTTGTCTGTACTAAACTACATTACTATTAAACAGATATTAACTATTGATTTATTTTTAGTATATTTTAATATTTGGAAAATATATATTTGGATCAGCTGTACCTATTCTATAATAAAGTTATATAATAAGAAAAATAAAGGTAGGGGAGGGTGGGGCAAGACGGGGTAGCGAGGTAAGACGGGGTACCCCCCTTACAGAGAAAACCAAATGAACCTCAGTCAAAACAATAATACCAGTAATTAGCTATTACTTGATCCCCTCGGTCGCCTGAGAACCACCGCAGTGAGACGTCGCGTTTAGATGTTTGAACGAAAAAACTAGTTTTGACCAGTTTACTTATTATTTTCAATTGTTGTTAACTACATGAAAAAAATATTAAATTGATGAGTGGTTGCTGTTATTGCTATTTTTTTGGAAGAGTAAAAAAGCATAAAGTAAGGTGAGAATATTTCGACCGCTTAAATTTATTATTTCTATTTTTTATTATTTTTTTATAAAATGAATACCCGAAGGGGCAAGATGGTATATAGGATACCCCATCTTGCCCTGTCCGAGTCTAATTTTGTATTTTTGAAGAATGGGTCCATCCCATTCTTCAAAAATACAACACAACTACGTGCGGAAAAGCAAAAGGGTGAGTTGGTCAGAGCAGGCAAATGGCACTCCGAAATTTCAATTAGAAAACCGGAAAATACTTCAGCGGCAAGAGCTGCAGGACTTAATAAAATAGCTGTAGATAGATGTTTAATTTGTTAGGCTGAACCCTCGACCTCAAGAAAATTTCTCCTGACAGAATATATAACACAGATGAGACTAAGGTATCCATCGTTCCTAAAAGTAAATATAAAATTATCGCCAGAACAGGGAATAAGCAAGTTGGATCTTTATCTTCAGCTAAAAGGGGAGCTACTATCATTGTAGTGTTTAGTTTCAGTGCATTTGGGTACTACATGCTACCAATGATGCTATTTCCTCATAAAACGATGAAGCCAGAACTGATGATAAATGCTCCCCAAGGTACGTGGGGTGTTTGCAGTGAGGTAGGCTGGATTACAACAGAGCTATCCTTGCAGTTCGTCCCCGTAGTAGTTTAGTCCATTACTTATAATCGTATTAAACTTGAGACTGTTTTGTTATATTTTAAAACCATTTGTTTTTAGTTTCTAACTGTATTTACCGTAGCAGCTATTGTTATTTTACGTACATCGTCGTGCCCTATAGGGTACCCCGTCTTACCTCAGGTATGGGGCAATATGAAGGGGCAAAGTGACCTTTTCGCTTTAACTATTGATTGTGAGAAAAATAATAAGCTAATTTGAGTCTATTGTTATTTAAACAATAAACCGATTACCAAAGTTTGTATAACTAAAGAAAATATAGTTCATCATCATCATCATCGCAGCCCGGAAGACGTCCACTGCTGGACATAGGCCTCCCCCAAAGATCTCCAAGACGATCGGTCCTGCGCTGCTCGCATCCAATGCCTTCCAGCGATCTTGACCAGATCGTCGGTCCACCTTGCTGGAGGCCTTCCCACGCTGCGTCTTCCGGTCCGTGGTCGCCACTTGAGGACTTTACTGCCCCAACGGCCATCTGTCCTGCGAGCTATGTGTCCTGGCCATTGCCACTTCAGAGTCGCAATTCTTCGGGCTATGTCGGTCACTCTGGTTCTTCTGCGGATCTCCTCATTTCTGATTCGATCACGCAGAGTAACTCCGAGCATAGCCCTCTCCATTGCCCTCTGAGTGACTCTGAGCTTGTTGATGGGGCCCATAGTTAGCGACCACGTCTCTGTTCCGTAAGTCATCACTGGCAACACACATTGGTCGTAAACCTTCGTCTTGAGACACTGCGGAAATTTGGACGAAAGATATATCGGAGCTTCCCGAACGCTGCCCATCCGAGTTGGATTCGACGATTGACCTCTTTCTCGAAATTGGATCTACCTAGCTGGATAGTTTGCCCTAAGTATACGTAGTGATCGAAAATTTCGAGTGTAGAATCTCTGATTTTTACGGGAGCAGGTACGACATGGACGTTTGACATAATTTTCGTCTTGTCCATGTTCATTTTAAGACCTACTCCTTGTGAGACTCTACTGAGGTCTTCGAGCATTTTGCTAAGGTCTTCCAGGGTCTCAGCCATGACCACGATATCGTCGGCAAATCGAAGGTGATTGATGTTCGCCGTTAATGTTGATGCCTAGCCCGCTCCAGTCCAGAAGCTTGAAGACATCTTCCAACGCAGCGGTAAACAGCTTTGGCGATATGACATCGCCTTGTCTGACACCTCGCTGCAGTTGGATAGGCTTCGAATTCTGGTCGTGGAGGCGAACTGACATAGTGGCGTGTTCATACAAACATTTCAACGCTTCGATATATCGATAGTCAATTTGGCACCGCTGGAGAGACTGTAACACAGCCCACGTCTCGATCGAATCAAAGGCTTTTTCATAGTCCACAAACGCCAAGCAAAGTGGCAGGTTGTATTCTTCGGTCTTCTGAATTACCTGCCGCAGCGTATGAATGTGGTCTATGGTACTGAAGCCTTTTCGGAACCCGGCTTGTTCGGGAGGCTGGAAGTCGTCAAACGCGCTAGACGATTCGTGATGACTCTCGAAAACAACTTATAAACATGGCTCAGCAGTGTTACGGGTCTGAAATTCTTTAGAAGCGATTTGTCTCCCTTCTTGAAGAACAGAACCACCATACCCCTTTGCCATGCTTGAGGCGTTCTGCCCTCGAGGATGACGGAGTTGAATAGCTTCTGGAGGATTCGTAAAACAGGTCTACCTCCAGCCCTCAGAAGCTCAGCAGTAACTCCATCATCGCCCGGCGCCTTATTGTTTTTAAGTTGTTTAAGAGCCATACCAATCTCGTACAGGCTGACGTCCGGGATATCTTCGGTATAGTGTCGGGTTAATTTGGCTCTAGGGTCTTTCGCCGTGTTGTTAACAGGTGCCCGTGTTGTCGTATATAACTGTCCATAGAACTTCTCAATTTCCCTCAAAAGTTTGGGTTTAGACGATACGATCCTGCCGTCATCTGTCTTAAGTCGCGTCAGCTGGCTCTGTCCGGCAGCCAGATCCCTGTTGAAGACTTTTGAGCCCTTCTTTCTCTCAATAGCCTCCTTTACACAATTTGTGTTAAAGTGGCGTAAGTCACGAGACAAGGACTTAGAGATCTGCCTGCTAAGTTGCCGATACTGGGAAGCGTCAGTCGGAGACTGCAGGACCATACTTCGCCTTTTATCCATCAGTTTGAGGGTAGAGATAGATATTTTTCCGGTTCTTTCTGCGCGGCGGGGTTTGAAGTACTTAGACCCAGCCGCACGGACAGTTTTTACGAACCTGTTGTTGTAATCGTCCACGTCAACGCAGTCACCAAGGCATTCGAAACGGTTTTGCAAATCTAGCTGAAAGCTTTCGGGGTTTTGGATCTGTATAGGTGTAGGGCGGAGCATAGATTTCATCAGTCGGGATCGTTCGAGTTTCAGATTCAGATTCAATGTGCCTCTTACAATCCGGTGATTACTTCCAATTTTGACGGCATTGATCACAGAGACATCATTGAAAATCTGTCTTTTCGTTGACAAGATGAAATCTATCTCGTTTTTTGTGGCACCATCGGGACTAATCCACGTCCATTTCCGGTGTTCCGGCTTCCAGAAGAAGGAGTTTATCATAAAGAGGCTCTCCTTCTCCATGAAGTCGGCCAGCATTTGACCTCGGAAGTTCCGATCACCTCTACCAAATTGCCCCACTCTCAGCTCATCACCGCTTCGTTTGCCCAATTTTGCGTTAAAGTCCCCCATGATAACGTTATAATGAGTCTTTGTACTATGTATGGCTCTGGAGATATCCTCATACATAGCCTCAACCTCATCGTCGGAGTGCGTCGAAGTTGGAGCGTACACTTGGATGACCTTCAACGAATACCGTTTGGTAATTTTGAGTATCAGGTACGCTACCCTAGTCGACATGCTCTCGACCTTGATAACATTATTCACAAGGGACTTGTGGACGAGGAACCCGACACCGCGTTGGGACAGTTGATCGCCCTCCCGGAAGTAAAGCAGATTGCCGGATTTCAGGACTCCCCTTTTCTTCGGACTTCAGATAATCCCACGACATGCCAGTGCAATCTGCTCAACTCTTTCTCCAGTTCAGTTAACTTTTCGCCGGTCCGCAGTGTTTGAACGTTGTATGTTGCCAGGGCCAGTGGTCGTCGTTTGTGGTAGCCTGGTCTTACCCGGAGATTCTTCGCACCCCCTGCCCCGCCGTTTCCATGACCGTTACCATAGTCAAGACTAGCGGGGCCGCCGGGGACTGGGGGCCGGGGCCTTGGGTGTAAATCCATTTGGGGGGATATTGCCATAATCGCCACGCTTGGCATGCGGGTTGGCGATCGCAGTATGATGGTAGCTACTCAGTAGGACGCTGCTGCCCGTCCACTGGTCGATGAATCCCTTAGTCGCCTTTTACGACACCCACGGGAAGAGAGGGGGTGGTGCTATTCTTACAGCGACACCACACGCTGAAAATATGGTTGTCCCTATTTAAATGTGAGTTTTATTCAGTGTCAAACCTTAACTACCCCGTCTTGCCCCACCCTCCCCTAAATGTATTTCTTTCATAGTTATAGGTACCTACATACCGAATATATAATCTAATTTTGAGATCGATATTTACTTGATTTTGTATTATGTTTAAAAAATATGCGTGTTAAGTAAAGAAATCGTTTTCGGGACAATATGTTGTACTTAATATTCCTCCACCTATAGCACTTATTACAAAATATCGCTATGGATATCTACTAATTAATAGTGACATGATCACGCTATGACACAGTAATGTAATTAATATTAATCAGTATAAGAATAACCCAGGACAATTGCAAAAAGAATCATTGGAACCTATTCATTTTCTACATATTTAATCATTTATGTGAGACTACTCATAAAGAAATTACTGCGAATGGTCTGTATTCGCAGTAATTTCTTTATGAGTAGTTGAAGAAAAGGAAGAAAAGTTATATGCATTGTTACCTTAAATATATTCTTGTCGTATAAAATATAGTTGAATGTCCGAATTAAATAAATAAATAAAACTTTAAAGTAATTGTCATTTAAATACGTAATTAATAATAAACGTATTTAATAATAAACAATACTCATATTTCAGAGACACAGTAATAATAAGAGAGAGTAGCATTACAAATTCGCCATCTCATGAAAGTTAGGAGCCTTGTTACTTCCTTCATTTGACTTGGCAGATGAATTGAGTCGTGTGTTACAAGTCATTCGCGTGCTATCTGTAAAATATGTATTAAATTCAAATAATATTAAGCAAGATATTTATAAGATGTTTTATGTATAAATGTATCAATGTCATGTCCTGAATCAATGTATATATATAGATTCAGGACGATATATATACATCGGGATAAATTATATCTATATTCATACTTTAGAAAATAAACACGCTTGTTTCGTTACTACCTAATAGGTACTAATTTAGTTTTAATTTAGAGAAATTCTCTGCTAGAATTTAGCATGTATAAGTATTGGGTAAAGATTAGTAAATATGTAATTTTCGAAATATATCAGGCAGACGAAATCGCGGTTACCGTGTTATGCGATCCGACCTTAAGCAGACCACTGTGGGTACAAATAGACATATTTATTCATATTTACTTGGAAATACTTAGGTACACAATAAAACAATCATCTGAACCTGCGATTATCGGAAAATAGGGCAGTGTGATAAACCGCTATACCACCGAGGTATTTAAGTAAATGTTTATCCGAAATCCACAGAACCCTAATAAGGACGGGTAAAATACGGGAATCAGCAAAGCAATAATCCTACACGAATATTACGATTACGTTGAGTGAATTTTTATGTAAAATATCTGCGAATAAAGTTAAAATATATTTTAGGGATCTTTATTCGCGATGTATGATGTTTTTTCACACCGCTTCCCAAAAATGTTTCAATGCGATTTTTATATACCTACGTTACGCGGCGTTTTCACAAAACCAACCTCGAAAAATATTTCGTGATTTCAAAATATAAATTTAAATAAGGTAACTTTTATTTTGCAATGAAATAATTAAAATGTGTTCGTTCGAATGAATACTGAATAAATAAAAAAAGAATTAATTAATTAGTCTTACAAAAAATATCGAGTATATATGAAGGAAAATACTTTTGAAACAATATTATTATAAAAATAGCATTAAATATTTATTACTTGTATGACCTGACAAATGTACAGTTACTGATATAAATGGATGACGGTTAAAGATTGACAAAATCGTAAGGACAGACGGTGAATGTCGTAGCTTCATCCTTCAACTGACGTTAATTTGTTGGTTCGCGTGCCTGTTATTATTACGTCGTAAACCGTAGTCCGATCGTTGTCGAGATCCATGATAAATAACGTAGCGTTCCCCAGTGGAGAACGATAATTTTCACTTTGCAATTACAAGGTTTTGGTATTACGTGCCCTCCGTGCCAAGTGCGCGTGTTTAATTTTAAATTATGATCCATTGAAATATTGATATCAAAGGCTTGTATTTTATTAATAAATATTCATAACAATAAACCTTTTTATGTATTAGACATGCAAATTATGTTGGGAGCGCCGGAGCCTAGAGTTTCAGTGGTGGTGGTAATGATCGATCTACCTAGACAAAATCTTCAAACTACCTAACGTAACGTATCTGTAGATTTGAAACTGTAGATTTCATCTATTAACAGATTTATATTTAATAAAATAACTTTAACCAATTAAACACACACAATATATAATTATATTATGTGTGTTTAATTCGTTAAAGTTTCGTGTAAATTGCAATACCAGTTTGATGCCGTATCTCTTATACATATGACCTAAAACTCATGACTTCTTTTTAGAACTTCATTTTATTCCTATTTAAGTAATCGTTCTAAATGTACTTAACATTATATTTCATATATTAATTAAGTACAGTAAATGTGTACATTTAAAAATATTATAGTATCTTTGTATTGAAGTAATTACATTTATAAATGACATCCGTAATTTTTCTTTCTCCTCTAGCTAGCTGGTCTCTGTATGACGTGCCGTCTATTAGTGTTTTAATATCTGAGACTGACCTGACGCGACACTTAATTTAGGCTATTTATCGTGTTAAACATTTAAAATTTCCGTTTTGTTTCGTACCTCTACTTGTATAAATAATTAAGTACCTAAAGTAAATTATTATTATTAACAGACTGTCTTAAGTAGTCTGTAATATTTTTGTACTAACTTTAACAACTTGCGTAAGTATAAAAAGATACTTAAGCAATATTTCTGCAAATATCTATTACTTTTATTTTAAAAATGCATAGCAATGGTAAATGAAATAGTGTTTGAAGTATGTGAAGTCCTCATAATCCATTCGGCATACACTCGTTGGTATTGCCAACCGAGCGTATACCGAATTTCCTTAATTTATGCTATGAATACGGATGTATAATTCTATAGATCGTAAGCTTAACACTGTAATAATCCGCATTAACAAAATATAGGATTTCAACTTGAACGAATTTAAGGTTGTCTACCTTAAATTCGTAATTATTATTTCTAATGTACAATTAGTATTTGACTCCCTTCTCACGGCACTGTTAGTAATTTATTCTGTACTGCTACAATATATTTGCAACATAAATTAAACTTCTATTTAAATGAATGCTAGCTGACCTGTAATATAAATGGTCGCATAACTTACGCAAATCACTATCTAAAATGTATCAGTCATCATAAAGAGAACTAGGCAACATATAAGTGGAGCATTGCCTCACGCAAACGCGATTCGAAGCTGTGGAGTGCTCCATAAAACTCATAAATCTCACTTAATTCTAGCCCGAGTCTCACTCATCGCTACCCCTCGGCCGTGAACTGAATGTATATTTACCTACTTTGCATATAAGATATGGCTTCTTTTTCATATAGCTTTTTTTTTTAAACAACCTTTAACGTCAAAAATCTATCTATCAATCTACCGTGTACAGTGCTCGTTCTTAATTTTTTTTAACAATTGGCTAACGAAAGATCTAAATTCGACGTTATTTTATTTTATAACTATATATAATGATAATCTTTGTTACAGCTGGATTAATTTTAACGATTTATTTATACAATCAATACAATTAAACGTGCGTTGTCGCCTAAAACTAACAATATCTTTTATTTCTGCAATAAATTTGACATTAGTTTCAGATTACCAAAATATAAAAGCATTCATATTCATTCATTATAGTTGGGTAGCGAGGTATAAACTTAATTGCACTGGTATACTATCATATTGTAATTTTTTTACTTTCCAATACAAACAACAAAAATCAATATTAAATAAATCAATAGTATTTTTCATCAAATTAATTAAATGAAATCTTAGTTCATACATGTTCCAAAGAATATACCTACAACTAGGATAAATTAATTTGTAAACGGAAGTAAAGCGGTATCGCAGTTCAACGCCTATTTGTAAATCTTATCTAAAGTAGTAATTCAGTTTTATGGAGTTGCACCCCATAGGCCCATTACTAAATAAACCCTATCTAAGTAGGTCATACATTAATTGTCGGTGGCCCAAAGTAACCCTGAACTGCGAGGTTCGTGGCCCTAATGAACGCAATAAAAATTAATGTGATGGTAGGTATAGTTTAATCTTCAGTGACTTCTAGTTGCTATCACGCTACATTAGACTGCAAATTATAATTAAAGAGAATGGAGATTTGATAGGATTTATTTGAAAGATTTTGCTTTCATAGAAAGTAAAAGTTAAAAATTTGTTACTATTTTAGTACATTATTATATCTATTATAGAGTATACATTTATCAATAACTTATCATAGTCATTAATCGTATTCATCATTCCCTATTATATTAACAATTAAAAGTACCCCGTCAAGTTATGTGAAGGGTTATATTTGATATTTCGTGACACAATAAATACGCAACAATACATTTATAGAATATTTCGCTAAACTATGTTTCATCGAAGATATTATATTTTTTACTTAAAATATAGGAATAAAATTGCGTAGAGAACAAGCGCATGACCTACGATGTAACATGGTCATATTAATTATTCTCATCGATTTCTTTGAATATACCTACTAAAAAATTTAAAACATAATTCAGGCTTAAAAGATACCCATTTAAATAATAATAGCTACAATTAAACAAACCATTATACCCGAAGAGTCCCGCTGGTACTTGAAATTGATGTGACAACACTGACAACAGACAAAGTAGTATCTAAATTACCGTTATTAAACATCAGGAACGATTCTTCACTAAAATTGGATTATATTGTTATGTCAATTATATTACTCAATCATACAATAGATACATTTATTCAGTTCTAAAGACTAACACTAGCTGTTATGTGAGACTTCGTCTACTACTACTTTTTTTGAGATAAAAGATATCCTCTTCTCGTGATACATAATCTATCATAGTATCAAATTTCGTAAAGATCAGATCAGCTATTCGGTTCTGAAAAGCTACGAAATATACAGACGGATTGGTAAACAGACAGACATACATACATACTTTCGCATTCAGGTCTATTAATTTACCGTTTACAATTACTCAGGTGAGTGAAGTGAAACGTAAGTGAGGATTTGTGTTAAGACAACCCATCTTAAATCTATCCCGACCAGACTTAAATCCCAACCGAATTCACATTGTTATAGCATCCGCTGTAGGTACTCTTATACAGATATAAATGATATTGCGGAGTTTCTGCTATAAATAGGAACACATTCATTCTGTATTAAACATTTATAACAGGCTCACAATTATAATCTTGTACATATAGAATATTCAGAGGAATTTTGTTGATTGTTTCCAATATGGTGAATGCAACGCTCGTATATGTTTCGCTATTCATGGGATTAATTAGATTTAATAATGATTTGGTTTACAAGTTTATTTATTCACGTGTATGATAGTTGTGAACTAACTGCTAGAATAGCTACTAGTCTACGTGCAAATATGTAGAAATTTCGAAGACACGTGACAATGACTTCACAGGTCACATTTTACCAAAACAACATCATGTGCTCATTTATTACTTCATGGTAAAAATTGAGTCATTACTGAAATGATGTAATATGATGTTTAAAATTATATCCATTATATAAACAGAATATTTATCAAAATAATAATACGTGTATTTAAAAGCTCCTGACATTCCTCTTATTAAAATATTTTTTGTATAGGTACTATTCTGTTTTACCATCGATTATAAAATTGATGGTAAAACATAATAATATACAAAAATTATTTTAATAACAAACGAGTAGCGACTAAAACTCTCATTGACTACACAATAATTAAAAATTATATATTAATATCCATAACATTCAGGTCAATAACGGTTACAAAAAAATATTAGAATTCGGTTAAAAAACTACGATACCAATAAATGTATGTATAAAAACATAAATTTAGAGCAATGGATTTAGATAACAATCAGTCGTATGGAACCATCATAAAGAATAACATCAATCAGATGTCTGTTACAATAACAGTACTTTCCGGTACGGGAGATAGTCATAGTCCTCATTATATCGAGTTCCGCATGGGGCCCGAGTTTAGTACACACACGCAGCCTACTTCACACATCCCATACGTTTCATGTTCAACTAAAAATGTCATACTAAACATATTATTGGGTTAATATAGTAATTTTGTTTTAATAGATCGAAAATTTGAGGGATAAATTTAATATATGAAGAACGTTTATTGAGCCGGGAGGATCGCATGGAGGTGAACGTTCATTATATGCTTAAATTTCCTATAGTAACCATTACTTAATTCCCCTTCTCCTCCACCAAAATAGTTGAAGAGCCAAATATTTTGATTAGTACAAAATAATATATAATAAATCATTTATTTATATCAGTAAGTATTACTACAATATTAACAAAATATCTAACAAAGTTAGAGAACAACGCAATTGAATACTTGATCATTACAACTAGAAATAATTATTTCCTAAAGCCGATGTGAGCTAAGAATTATCAGAAATTTCGATACAAAAATTATATTAATAGGTAAATTATATATTTTACTTCTTTTGATATTGAGTTCACTTTCTTCCTTTCTTAAATGTTACTTTGATTAGATCCAATGTTTTTCATGCAATGGAAATGGCAAACACGCCAACGGCAACGATGCCCGTGATACCAGCCATGCGTTGCCATTCCGTCCAGAGGACTAAGATGCTATAGGTGCATATTCTATAATTTAATTGATTTGTCTAATCCTTTAACTGAAACGCATCTTACAAAGCAATGCTTGCCAGCTAAAATAGGTAAGAATGATGTATCTTCGGCACGATTTTCAACTAATGCTCGTATGTAAAAATATATTTTATTTAAGATGAAGTAAATATAATTAAATTTTCTGACCATTAAATATCATAAATATTACACTCGGATGAGTAAATGCTACCTACTGAATATTATTACAACCTTTTACATGACTGAAGTACAAATATTTAGACGCAACGCCGGCTTAAAAGCTTTACATACTCTTTTCCCATTTTGCGTAGAGGTTTCCGTCGTCGCTTAAGTTGGATGTCTACAAAAAGGTCCTTAATAGGATAAAAGCACTTGAACAAAATATGAGGTACCTACCAACTAAAAGGTACGGCTTTAATAAGGAACCGTTTGCAGTTGTAGCAGTGATCGAAAGCTAAACAGACAATTGCTATATATATAAACATCATATTGTGGATACAATATATAGTGACACCTTTAAAAATTTACGCTACTTTGTATCTTAACCTAATTAAGTAAGTTGCTTATATTTTTTTTCTTTAATTCGTAGCAAGTAGATTAGCAGGGATTGACATCGTAATGCTTTTTTAAATAGACTCAATTATTAATTTCAAGGTTATCAAAATAACTCGATTTATATTGGACTACCTGCTCGCCCCGGCTTCGCACGCGTGTACATGTATTATATATATAAACCTTCCCCTTGAATCACTCTATCTATTAAAATACGCTTCAAAATCCGTTTCGTAGTTTTAAAGATTTAAGCATACATAGGGACTGATAGATAGCGATAGCGACTTTGTTTTGTACTATGTACCAAATGATAATATACATAATTTAAGGAAAGTTGTCATTCAATATTAGTACGTACACTATTTCTATTCAAATTTGTAATTTATATTTATTCTAATAAAGTAGCTCTCTTTACTGTTTAATATACCTATTAAAAATATTAAGAACTACATTATTTTACAAAGATGTCATTTAATAGATATGTTTTCACTTTACGATTAAGGATATGTTAAATATAAATTTAACATATATTACTAATAACAATATATAATTATTGGTATTTCCTTTAGGAATCAATTTTGTTTAGAGGTTTACTAACCAGATTTTACCTAAATGTTTTAGTTTGAATCTGATCACCAAAAACTTTGTTTTTGTTATAACACTTTATTGTAAAAACGTTTAAATTAACTAGGGATACAGTAATTAAAAAAAAAGTGCATGTAATATACATATATTAGAAACTGAATGACATCATGGCAGCATGATGGAAAGACTGATATCGTACGAATATTATTCGAGAGTCTACGATAGCGTTTACTACGTTAACTATTACCAGCCAAATCTAAGTATGTCAACTGTTGCTTTAATAGTCTTCTTAGGCTTCTGACTACGTGAAAATGTCTGAAATAACAGTCATGTAAGTACATTATTTTTATTATAAAACTATACAGATATCATTCAAGGTATACTTCTTTAATGTATTTCAGTACCTGAAGTATCCAATATCAAAGTTCATTTTTTGCTTCATGTTTTTCCTCTAATTTGAATATTGATTCAGAAAATAGACATTTGACGCTATTCAACGAAATAGGTATCTCATATTACCGACCTTTATTTACGCGATTTTCCCGATTTACTAGATAAAAACATTGATTAAACATCAAAAAAATTATATAATAATATAATAAAACTGACACCGCTAAAATACGTAACTCACATTAGAAACTAAATATTAAAGTTTTTAATATAGACTAGGTTTATCTTCATTTTAAAGCAAATACGAGAACGGATTAGAGTATAGTTTAACATATTCTCATATGCATTACAAATATGTAGATAAGTTAATGAACAAGAACCATCCATATGGAACCAGGAAATTTTGGTATATTATATTAAGCATATTATATTAAATTATAATAGCTAAAAATAATATGAAACATATAATTGCAATCTTGGAAACCTAATTAATAAATTTCACGAAATTTAGTTAAAATTGCCAAGGCGCTAAAACTTAATTATCTTTTTTATTGAACATTATAAAATATAACTTTAGGTTATCAAACTGTTAAATTTCATTAGTGAATTAAATGTAATGTGCCATTAACTTTTGATAAGTAAATAGAAATACCTATATATAATATTGATTAAGTGTTAATGGTAATGTTCGTATCTTACTAGTTTAAATAGTTACTACGTTATTTATAAAAAAAAAGCCTATGATTGGCAATACTGAGAGTACTGTTTAACACAAATCTACTGTGTGTCACTTAATTAACCTAAATAAACATATACTTTGCAACGCTATTACCGTTAATATACATATATATATTATTATATCTCTACTTCAAAAATAAATAGATAAATTCTGTAACTTCCAAAAAATGATTGCAATATTATTATAGGTCCATAGATTAGTGCGTAAGTTTTAGTTTAGAAATTCATGTTTAGAGGCCCGAGTTTAGAAGTTCATGTGCAAATAAAACTACTTTGTCGACTAGATTAAAATACCAGTGTTCTTAATTAATGAAGCAATTAATATATATTTTATCTTTAATATTTATGCCTCAGAAACATAAATCCTGCTACTGAGTTATCTTGTTACTATAAAATTAAATTTAACGAACAAAAAACACAATAATTCTTTTAACTTAATACCTCCTACCCTTCCGCGTAAGTTCAAGAGAAAATTTTTCATAGTCTGTTAATTAGTAGCAGCTTAAAGAGCTTATCTTGCTGTTAATTAAAACTCAAAGCTCAGAGATAATGAAGCGTCTCATTTAAACACTTTTGCAGCTGAAAATCGTGACTGAAATAAGCAGAACAAGGAATCTCAACTTTTTCTTCGCAGAACTTTTTGCATGATTGATGATTAAGTGTTTAGAAAATCCTATCATTTAACAAGGAAACTTTCTATAATAGATAATTAACAATATTAATTAATGCTACCGAAGGTCAGTAATTCTGTAATTCTACAAAATAAATACTTAATCTACATATATATCTACATCTCTTCACGGTCTACTAGTTTTCATAATCGTGATTTACTTAAATCTCCCATGATCTTTGATGATCGTCTCTTTTGAGTATTTTAAGTTGTAGACCTGCATTAACAAATCACTCCAGCTTAAACTCCTATAGGAAAATTTGAACAAACCTAAATTTTCAATAACGGTAAGTCATAATATTACTGAATTTCATTAGATTGTAACTTTCTTGTTTGTTAACAGCTTAAAAAAAACAAACACAAGAGTGTGTTTAGTTCAGTTCAGATTACCACAATATATTAGTGAAAACCGCTTCGAATTCGTTTAAGCAGTTTTTGAGATTAGCTAGCGAGCTAAAACTCAAACACTAACGAAAGATCAAACCAATTAACAATGTTCTAATATTACGTTTATAAAGTTACCCAAATAGCAGTTTTTCTCATATCTTCCATGTAAAGACAGCGACCAGTTACATTTTTATTTAATTTACAGATACATACAAATCCCATTTCATAAATAGGTATGTACTTTAGTTATGTTTGACTATAGTTGAGTGAGGCGTTCAAATAGAACGGAACAAACGAGTGTTGATGCATTTGCACACGAGTCAGCGAACGAGACCCGCATTGAACTGCAAGCAACACTAGGGTTGCCCTTAAATTTTTATCGATATATCTATTTATATTGTTATTGTCAATTTCCGTTCTATAGTCATCAATAACAATATATATATATATATATATATATATAACATGTAACCACTGTTATAATAAATGCTACTACCTACAGTCATTGTGGGAAAATGTATACTACAATAGTAGAATAGACATTACTGGGTATTGATAAACAAACTTTGTATCCGACTGATATAAAATGACCACTTAATTCTTTAATGCACTATATTCTACTTAGGTATTGCTTCATTACATTATTACTATTACCTATATATTAGATAGTATAAAACAAAGTCACTTTCACTTTCTGTCCCTATATATGCTTAAATCTCGAAAACTACGCAACAGATTTTGAAGCTGTTTGTTCAATAGATAGAGTGATTCAAGTGGAAGGTTTATATGTATAATACATGTACACACGTGCGTAGCCGGGGTGGGTAGCTAATTAAATATATGTAATCACTGCCTATGATATTTTTTAAGTTAACAGGGTATTATTACTTGGACTAGAGATACAATCATTAGATGAAAATTCATTTAATATAGGCTTTCTTATCTATTTTACTGCAAGAACGGATACTTAAAGACAATCTACCTTTGATATAATTATATACTGTCATACTTAGACATAGACACATATAAAAGTAAGTAATCATTGAACCTCCTTTTATTGCGCTTTAAATAATTACATATTATATAATACTAAAGTATGTAACTATGCATACACTTTTTACAAGTAACAATATATCAAAATGTTTAGTTGAATTAAATTAAAATAACACACACCTTATTCTACTATCAAGTCCTAGGAATCTAAACATGATACAGTAAGTAGATACGTTTCATAAAGTCCATAGTGGCTAACCAGTCCATTAGGAAATTGTCTCTTCAGTTAGCTAAAGAGGTATTGGGATCGGTTGTTGTACTGTATCTTTCCTGATTACATTGATATATTATACAATAGTAAAAACTATTTAACTTTAGGAACTATTCTATTAACAATATCCACAACCTGTGATAATAAATTGTTATATGTTCATGTTACGCCAATTTATGACATATTTCATCATTCATACATCATCATCATCATCATCGCAGCCCGGAAGACGTCCACTGCTGGACATAGGCCTCCCCCAAAGATCTCCACGACGATCGGTCCTGCGCTGCTCGCATCCAATGCCTTCCAGCGATCTTGACCAGATCGTCGGTCCACCTTGCTGGAGGCCTTCCCACGCTGTGTCGTCCGGTCCGTGGTCACCACTCGAGGACTTTACTGCCCCAACGGCCATCTGTCCTACGAGCTATGTGCCCTGCCCATTGCCACTTCAAAGTCGCAATTCTTCGGGCTATGTCGGTCACTCTGGTTCTTCTGCGGATCTCCTCATTTTTGATTCGATCACTCAGAGTAACTCCGAGCATAGCCCTCTCCATTGCCCTCTGAGTGACTCTGAGCTTGTTGATGGGGCCCATAGTTAGCGACCACGTCTCTGTTCCGTAAGTCATCACTGGCAACACACATTGGTCGTAAACCTTCGTCTTGAGACACTGCGGAAATTTGGACGAAAAGATATATCGGAGCTTCCCGAACGCTGCCCATACATCATTCATACATCGCTTGTTAAATACTAAAGAAGTGTAACTCAGACATGGAACAAAAGGAAAACCAAGCAAGTACAACATTGTAACGCCTACGCTACTATAATAAACCCAGGACAATTCATACAACGCCTAGTCCCAAACAAAACAGTCCTTGTACTATGGAGAAATTTATTATATCGTTAAATAAAAAACATATATCGTATTATATACGCTAACTGGAGGGGCTCCAGTGGAGGATAATAGAATGAAAATGAAATTAGCTTGATCAGCCATGCATGGCGAAATCAGAAAAACAGAAATTAACTATGATGGTATCGATACAACATGGAGATTTGCCTGACATTGTATATTACTAGCAATGGAGCTCCATAACTAATAATGCGTACTCCATGCACTAACCTACTGATTGAAGCAAATATATTTTTTAAAATACATAAACTACTCATAGAGAACATTCATTGTATAGTGGGAGAATTGAACCTGCCACCAACCGAAGTAGCTATGTACTCGTACTAAACCACTAGACCACCATGATAGAGTAACAAACAATAATGTAAACGATAAATTTCTGTAGTTTCCCGGGATCTCGAAAGACGTTGAAATTATTATGAGCATCCCTATTCTGCTGTACAGCTGTGAGCCGACTGAACTTGCTCAATATGATTTAATTGAATTATTCGAATGAGCCCGTCGCGTCGCTTCCGTTCCGTAGCCAAGCAGGAAATAGCAATTGAAAAATATTAATTTGTATTATATAATTTTATGTCTCACTTCAATATTGTAAACTTTAATAAAAAATATACAAATGTTTGTTTATCGAACATTATACTTATAAACCGCACGAATTTAATACAATTCGTTAAGTAAATATACTGAATAGAATTTCTATACAAGTTTATATAGAAATGTTTAGAAGATTATCTTTAAATATGGTGAAAAAGGGATAATAAATTAATTTATATGATATACAATTATTTAATTGTGTACAAATATATAATGAAATTGTATAAGTTCTTGTTATACATATGTATGTATAACTTAGGTATACCTAATACTCTTGAGAATATAGGTAAGACGTATTTGTAATAACGTATACCTATGATTTATAACAACTTAGACTCCACTTTGTTCCTATCTGATTTGGCCCTCGGGCACTGTTTTACAAACCGAATCTAGAAGATCAAAAGGCGTTGGAAACGTCGAGTCCTTACTTTTAATAATTTTCCGTTAGGCAACACGCCTAACTTTATTGATTTTGTAGCCCAAGAATGCGAGAAGCCTATGTAGTTATATTTTATTATTTAACCATTTTCAATAAAAAATTCTGCGAAGACTTGTAACTTAGTAATTATACAATATATAACATAATTAGAGTATATATAAATCTCTAAGTGAGTTAGTGGTTTGTTATGCCGAAGTATATTTCGATCTAGGTTTTGAGTTCGAATCTGGTGAACACTTAGAACTTGTGTGTTCATTTTTATGTCGAACTGTCTCTTCGGTGATAGAAACAAATTAAAATATATTCGTACCTACTTAATTTGGTGTCAGAGATTACTTTTTTTGCTTAAAAGAATAATACTTGTCACTGACCTATTTTCATATTATTTGTAATTTGTTAATCACATATATATATATATGATTAAGTATAACAATATAAAAAGAGAGATACTAATACAGGTAATTAACAAAACTGAATATCTAAAAGGAGAGACTTTTAGAGACACGTATAAGAAATTCCATTACAGTCTCTATGGTTAGATTACACGCGTATTCTACGCCTGTACATATACTAAACTGAGCTTTAGGTAACGGAAAAAGAAGTCACGTAACCATTAGCGTTGGAAAACTCAATGGCGTGTCTACACTGACCCCCATAATCGAATCAATTGTTCCACATGGCGGATCAAGTAATACAGGCCAGAAGACAGAGACTGTTATCATACGACCCCTGACAAATAATATAATAGCATTATTAAAGAACGTTATAGTTATAATAATAATGCCAATATAAACCTTCAAAAGGTTGATGAAGGTAGGGCAACATAATAAATTATTTCTACGTATAAGTACTAACATAAAGAACATAAAAAAGATATTGGATAAATAGATATAGCACATGGACATAAGTATAAGTAATATATAAAACATTAATGTCAGTCTAGTAGATGCTACAGAGATACACGGTGGAAATAATAAAAATTATAGAAAAATTATGTTTAAGTAATTGTTTAGATTGTAGTAGCTTTACTTAACAAGAAAGTTTTAATATAATTGCCTAGAATTATTGATTGTAATATTAAAAATTTATGTCATATGCCCTAGCGTTATTTTGTTTATTGATTATGTGTATCTTACAACACAAGAATATCTTTGTGATAATATATATGTTGACCAGCGTGGTCATGGCAGATGGAATAGTCTGAAGTACATACTCGCACTGTCGGGTGAATTCGATTTTACGTTTTTTTTTTTTTATTTAATAAATCACGAACTATAGTATAGTATCACGGGGTCCCAAAATCGGGCGAATAAAATCAGTTCACTCATCCTGCAGAGTAGCTCTAGAATTTTGAATTTGAAATTCTAATTTTAATAATTCTTGCTATAATTATAATAATAACAGCATAATTTTGTTTTCTTATGTGGGAACCATAGAAACGTTAAGATTGCTATATATTTAAGATACTCAGATGCATTTTATTGTTGGTCTTGCAACTACCTGGGGTAGATTCATGAGTTCCGTAAGTACAACACTTAAAATACAAAACGTTTTAAAATAGCAACATTTAAGCGCATACATATAATGGTAGTAGGTAGGTAGGTGTATACATATGTACGTTTCAGAGAAATTATTATAAGCACAATGGCTCACAACTTTTGGATATTACTACATAAATAAGTAAACTAAATAAAAAAACATGACATACCCATTTGTACATTTTTCACTTACGTCTACATATATTTAAGAGAATGTCCTATACGATTAGGCGCCAATATCATTCTAAAATTGCATATAAACATAATACCTAATAAACCTAAGAGAAAATATAATAACACCTAATACAATTATTTACGTACATAGAACTAGAAGACATATAGAACTACTATGCATTTAGTATTATACATATAGAGATACAATTAAATACATACAGTGTATAAACACAACAGGTGTCAAATAGGCGAATGATGACCTTGACTGGACTATATAGTTCGCGGGGAGGGGTGTAACCGACACTTAAGTTGGTATGGTTCACACACACTCACTCGCGTATTACACAGTGGGCATTATATTAATTGAATGATAGGATACGACGAAACGATGCTACCTAGTCAAGCCCCCAGAGTAGACTGAGCAGGAATGTCGGTCGCCGGTCGGTGGCTCACAGGGTTGCTAGCTTTGAAATAAAACCACCCCAGTAAGAATCTTCTCTCTACTGTTGGAGTAGATTAAACATATCCTTCAACTCGTCTACTAAAACAATGCCAATTCATTACAGGTAGATGATTTTACTACAATTGTTTAATTATGACCAATTCTTGTAAAATAAAAAATATCAACAACGGCTAAAGAGCCGTTGTTGATATTTTTTATTCGTAAATTATTCTGATATTACTGATATATAACTGATATCTATTAAATTCATGTCAAAAACTTTATAAAATACTAGCTACTCGCCCCAGCTTCGCACGGGTGTACATATATTTTATTACCTTCCTCTAGAATCACTCTATATATTTAAAAAAAAACACACTTAGAAATCCGTTACGTAGTTTTAAAGATTTAAGCATACAGAGGGACAGACTTTTACGGTTTCTTAAGGGTCGGCAACGCGCATGTGACACTTTGCATTTCAGGCGTCAACCATTTACCATCAGATGGGCCGTATGCTTGTTTGCCACCATATAATGATATAAAATAACAGACAGCAATAGCGACTTTATTTTATACAATGTAATGATTAACCATTAATAATTAATAATTCAAATAAACAAAAACATATATTCAGTACAATCACATGTAAATCCATACTTAATAATATTGTTCTAAAAAATAGTAATATTAAACATATTGCATTGAATTATGTAAATTGCGATTACGACAGTTTACAAGAATACGAGATTTATTTTAATTTCAAAATCACCCGTTGCAAATGTAAAATTTCCAGACTGGTATCCCTAGCTGTGGATGATCACTCTTCCCGACCGGTATCGCGCCCGGGGCACCCCATACGATGACCTTTTACCACGTACTACTCCACCGGCGACACTATCGTTGTATTCTATATCTATTAACCGCTTAGTTGCCTAACTTATGATTAATTTCTGTATAGAAACAGCAGTAAATATCGAAGTAATTTAGTGTGACATTAAAGTTTTTTGATATTGTTATGAATCCAGTTTCCGTGAAGCAACACCTCGAAGACGATTAAATAATTGCAGATTCGCGGTTGCTGTGGGGTTCGTTCGTGAATTTTCGACGAAATTGGGGCATTCAGTGGGAACTTTCTTGATTACATAGAACCTAATGAATAAATAATGGCCGCTTTGTGCAAGGGTTGTTATTGTGGCCTGTGGCCGATGCCTTGATTCTGAAATTTGTTTTAAATAAAGTGTTTCGAATATTTAATTTTACGGCAACTATGTGATATCAGATATGCTTATACAAAGATTAGATGATCATTAACGGTAAAGTATAAAGCTTGACTTCGTTTCATTAGTAACATGAATGTAACATAAAAAAAAATATATAATAAGTTATGATAAAAAAATTGTTATTAAAAGCTAGTTTAGTTTAGTAGGTTATGCTTAATACCAAAATATGAACCTTATTATACTATATATAAATACAAACAAAAAAATTTCAAAAAATATATCTGAACTAAAAAATACTTTGTAATAAATAATATGTATTAAACAATATTTTTTAATTCTGCATCGCTTGAAACTTAATAGCTTAGAACTAATTAAGAGGAGGTATAACTTTTGTGAATAAAGATTTCGTGACCTTTAAACTCCATTATGGACCCTGATCATGATCTGTCAGCCAATTATTAATCAAGTTCGAACTCGGTGGGTCTACATTAACTACAACGGATGTCCTGTGCCTTACCTTGTTCCTTTAGACATCACAATATTGCATTATCATCATTTAGGAAATTGGGATAACAAGAACTAGTTGAAAGGTCACTTTAATATTTAATCTTAGCTACGTATAAAATATTATCTAAGTAACAAATAACATAGTGTGGAAATGTGGATTGGAACTGTTTTAGGATTCCATACCAGAGAAACTGTTATTACACCGCTCATCCAGTAATTACACCGCTGATCTTACCCTTCAAACAAAATAAACCTTCCTCCGGCTGCATGGCGGCTGAAATAGGTGTGAACAGAAATAGAAATAGAAATAATCTTTATTCAAATAAACTGAATATAAGCACTTTTGAATAGTCAAGTTTTTTATTCTACCGCTTATTCGGAATGCAGATTCATCACAAGAAGAATAAGCAAGAAACTTGTGTGTTGCTCTTTTAAATAAATATTGATTTACTTATATTTAATTAACAACAAGGATTAGGCATGCGACAATCAACATAGAAACCGCACCGCAACGCACTTAATCTCTGTTCAATCAGATAACATTGTCAGCGCTATGAATTTTAAGTTAGATATTTTCTACAAAAACATTATTATCATTTATAAATTCTTTAATTTTATAATAAGCTTTTTACAAAGAAAATATTTTATGACACATTTGAATTTTTTTCTGGCCAATTGACTACAAACTCTGGGAGTTTGTTGTAAAACCTTACGCAATTTCCATAAAACGAATTACTGACTTTCGTCAAACGGCACTTAGGTAAAACTAGTTTGTTGACATTACGTAAGCTTTTATTAGTGTAAACCTATTTTTTTTAAACTGTTAATGTTTTTCCTGGCATACATAATATTTTCGTAGATGTATTGAGAAGCAACGGTGAGGATATTTGATTCTTTAAAACATTCACGCAAAGACTCCCTGGAACCCATACCGTAAATGGAGCGAAAAAGAGGGCCTCTTTTGCAAAATAAATACTGTATTTATATCAGCTTCTTTGCCCCATAATAAAGTACCGTATGACATGCTATGAAAATAGCTAAAATACATGAGTTTAGCCGTTGCCACGTCTGTTAATTGTCTAATTCTTCTTACTAAATATAGTTCAGTTTAATGCTACCAATTTGAAATTGAAAACAAATATGTCAAGGACTGATTCATTATGTTTTTTAATTCTAAGTTATCTACCTCTAATGAACTAGCTTTATTTCACATATATTAGATAGAGTGGTTATAAAATCTTATATAAATAGATCTATCAAAGCTATTTATTTCAAATTTATGTAAGTACCTGTAACCTACTGTGCTCAGGATGTAAATTAGCACTATCATTATTAAAAGTTTTGAAGATACAAAATAGAATTCGTTTTACAAATAAAAATAAATATTAGATATATTTCATTAAACGTTGACACCCTGGCGCCTAGCGTGGATATGCGTCAGTATGCCGTCCAGATTGCCGTTGACATCGATTTAATTAATTTAGGAAGAATTAATAGGAAAAAACCACAGTATTTTATTCTACTGTTGCTCCATTAATATTACAAGAATTCATGCTTAGTAAATATCTAAATCTGACCACATAAGTACAAACTTGACATTAAACAACACCTACTAACAAATTATTATTTGTTTGTTTTTAAGTTCATTTTTTTGTTTCGACTTTTTTGAGTTCTTTTTATTAATAAGTTCGTTAAAACAGAGAAGCAACATTTGATATTTATTATTATTTGACATTGGACATTGACTTTCTTTTTGTAATTCATATTGTAAAACTTTAAGTTAGACTGAAAAGGACTTTTATCTAGAGCCGTAAAACATATTAATAAGAAATAATGGATAACAATAATTAAAAAAATATTATAATTCATAACGTTTCACATTCAGGTATTTTTCAGACTTTTCAAAGAAATAACGAAAAGGTTAGTCGACATCACAGAAGACCGAAGAGCTGGCAGCTACCTTGGACAAAGAATTATTCTAGCTATTCAAAGAGGGAACGCTGCCAGTATCTTCGGAACGTTGCCTAAAGGGACCTCTTTTAATAGTATACTTTAGTCATCATATTATATATATTTTTTTAAGCTTTTTAATTTTAGGTTTTTAGTTGTACAATTAGGTTATGTAAATAAAAGCAAACTATGTTGTTGGGTATTTTATATAGGTACAAGTAATTTAATAGTCTACTTTTATCAGTTTGACTAGTCAGCTTACCATAGGTTAATTTTACATTTCCTGTCTCTTGCATTGACGTATTACACTCTCTTCTCTTATTCTCCGAAAATAAAAAACAAAATTATGAATCTTTAGTTTACGCTACGCAAATAGGGTCACCTGGAACACAATCTACGTGCACAACGAGCCGCTGACATGCATGTAGGTACGTAAGATACGTAAGATTGTATGTTTTTTATAAAATGGTAGCATACATTGTCACTCCATAAAACTGTCTGATACTATTTATATTAGTTGTTTTTACATTGTCTTTTATTGCATCTAAATTGTATACCATGTATTAAATCAAACCCAACCCCGACAACAGTTTTGCAGGTAGATAAGTAATTTTAAACATTGTAAAATTAAAAAAATAAAACGTTTTTTTATATCTATGAAATAACAGTCATGGAAAGCTTGAATATGTAAATTCTGTGAAGTAGATCACGATAGACAGCTTTGTGTTTTTGACAATGTTCGGTATAACGTTCGGTTTATAACTGTAACTATTAAATATCTGATAGCTAAACTACAAATACAATCTGTTTTAAATTAAAATTAGTATAAAGTACAATAAGGCTGCAGTTTCAGTATTACCGTACAAGCACAACGAGGGTCAGGAGATTAAATGAAAGAAAAAGAAATTACATATTTCTTAGTGCAGGTATAAATATTTTAATATTGAACCGTTAGCTTTTAAAAGGATAAATTTTAATTACGTTTTCGTAAAGGACGAGATTAAAATAATGCCTGCTGGATTTGCGGTTCAATTGGTGATTTCATTCGCTTGCCTCCCTATTAATTATTCTTAATCCAACAGGCAACAAAACTAGCAGCTCAGACTAAATATTTTATTCTAAAATGGAATAAGTAGCTCATGTAGACTGACATTTTATCTAAGTACATGGAAAAATAAATGTTCCTAACATCATCGAATACCGAAAATTAAAATATCATGAGTTCGAGTTGGGTTGGAAGAATAACAAAAACAAGGTTTGTACCTTGTTTTTGTTATCCCATCATTAGATACGAGTATAGTTTTTATTTCCAAAACCGGGAATAGGTAGAAGAGCTTTACTCTCTTGTGATGGACATAAGCAAGTAACCAAATACTGTTGTAGACTCATCTTTTATCACCATAGATTGAGTTAAATGTGCTAGCAAAATATAAATATGTTAGGTCACCGCAGACTGATAAAAAAACCTGTAAACTGTAAACCTGTAATAAAAAAACCTGACTGTATCAAGAATGTAGGTAGGCGCAACTTTAAAGTTGTTAGCATATTTTTTTATCAACTTGATCTCTAGTATGTATGTATCTATATGTTTGGATAGCAATAAATCCGTAATTATTTATTTAAACGATAGAGAACTATTCATGATAAATTGGTATTTTTAATTACCTTTAACTAAACAGAACACATATTGCTGTTCATCTACTAGGTACATTGATTTGAATAAAATTGGTAGGTATATATCAACTCATTTTTTACGCCACGTTTTATCTAATTATAATATAATTCTAGTAATTATATAGGTTCCTACAGACATGTCACTAAATATCAATGATTGACTCTTATGATATCTATACAAGCAGGACCTGTAGATAATATTGTTATAATTACACGTACACGTGTAACGGTGAATAATACATTTATATTATTAGTGGTCGATATTGTTCCTCAGGGCACGGAGATACCAATGATATTCCAGTGGTATTCCAGATCGTCACTTAGTATTCATAACTGTGGATCACCGAGTATCACGTTCTAGAGACGAGCTGACAAGAAACAGGTACCTACCCAGTTAGTAATAAAATCGTAACATTCATAACACCGTTCAATGTTTTGTAACGTTAATATTATTATAAGTATTATAGAAGAATATTATATCAAGCCGTAACAGCTGAATGTATGTAAGTAGGATATTTATACTTCACACTTTATAATGTGCGGCATATAAAGTGGCCGCTTTAGATGCACAGATTGCGCTTTAGATAGACAGTAGCGAGAAACAGTTAACTATTAATATTTTCAAAATAGATTTTGTAGACAATCAGCTGCCATTGGCATTGCGTATTCCGGTTGAAAAGGAGTGAAAATGCTATCTGGGTAGGTAGGAATACTATCTAATTATTGTCACTTAGATATTGTAGCTGTTGTATCCTAAGTTGTTAGAAAAAGATTTTTCTCCAATTTTCATACAATCTCGTTGGTATGCGTTATCAGATATAATAATAATAATAATAATAATAATTATAATAATAATTGGGTGTATGTTGCCATCTCCTCTCCTTCAGAGGGGAGATGAGAATTTTTGGATAAAAATAATAATAATAATTAATTAACACTTTTGCAACAATATCAATACGTAATATTTCCTTTCAAGTTGATTTAAGTCTTTTCTTTCTATTTTTCTTACAATTTGACAGATAAAATAAAAAAATATATTTATTAGCTCGTGACTTCCTTGGTACACACGCGAGTACTTACCTTTTTTTGTAAAATTGCCATCTATTGATGATGGTCGAGCGACTACAATGAATAAATCATGTATACGCCCTTCGCTATCTATCGGTTTCATAATGAAAATTGTAGGTGGCGTCATATATTATAAATATTTACAAAATTACTCCCTTAAGCGGTTATTGTTATTCTGCTTTTTAACCTATTTGTTGAACTATAAGTATTTAAAATATATTTTGTGTATAATATAAAATTTAATATTTCAATGTCACGCAAAAACGCTAGCTGAAACTCAAACACACAAATAAATAAATAGCCAGTTCTACCTCGTCATGATTTCATTGTTGGTACTTGGTACCTATCTAAATAAGGACTATTATTATGTATGTATATATTAGTGTAGGTACGAATAGATAATCTTTGGAACCAATAGACAAGCTCTTTGTACCTACCTGTAGGTCTAAAATCTACCATTTAAAAATGTACACAAGCTGTACTAGACTTTGTAAGTACCCTACTAAATAATCCGCGTGGGTGTGTGTCTTTTTCTCTCATCTAATTCAGATCCCAAAGAGCTGACTCTATGTTTCATCTGAAGGGTCAAATATGGTAGTGAAATTACAGAGTTCCCTTCCGAAGGGCAATAGATAAGAGGTACCTACTATGGAATGAATACCACATGATACTACCTTATTTTGGTGTTCCAAAGAATCCTCCATCCCCAGATGAAAGAGCTATAAAGTTAAACAATTTTCCCGTCGCCGTCCTGACTTATTACAATTTTTATTATGAATACGACTAAGATGTCCAGCCCAGCGTTTCTTACAAACTGATGTAAGTGGATATATATATGACTGTAAGTTACCACTTACCATCAGGTATCATATATAACGACCAAAATTTATAGAGTATTTTTTTACAGGGGACGGGATAATACAAATTTTTATACCGTTGCAGGAATCGAACCCGTGACCAACTGAAGTGAAGCGATGTGCTAAACTGCAAGACCACCGAGGCCGTTGATAAGTATTGTTAAGAACTACGTTATATTATAGGTATCACATACTATAAATAATAAATACAAATAAATATTTTAATTGTATTTAATATACCTACGAACTTACACTTTAATTAAATCAAAACTTGAAAATTAAATTTACAAAATTGAAATAAAATAAATGTAGTAAAGTACTTAATTCTATCAGTACACAAGCTCACTTTAGTTTGGTACTTTTTTTATCTATGCGCTTATGCGATGACAGGAGATCAAGATACCCAGAACCATAACTTTAGATCAGGTCACCATGGCAAATTATCGCAATGGTTTCCAGGAGCATAACATTACTAACAATCCTGGTCACCCCTAGATTGGGGCTAGATGGCGCTGTGTGAATTGTCCAGGCTTATAATATAATTTATATACTAGCTTTTTCGCGACTTTGTCGGCGTGGAATTTAACTTTATTTTTCTAAAATAAAAGTAATCTAAGTTACCTACTCCTTATGCTACCTGCCATTAAAAGTCCCGTCAAAACCGGTCCAGCCATTTCAGAGATTAGCCGAAATAAACATACAGACAGATATACAAACAAAAATTGTAAGTAATGTTATTCTGGTGTATGTAAGTACCGTATTTATATTCATATGCATAAAGTATAAAACGGTTATTTCAATATTACAAAGAAACACTCCAATTTTATTTATGACTAGCTCACCCCCGCGAATTCGCCCGCGTGGAATTTAACTTTATTTTTCTAAAATAAAAGTAGCCTAAGTTACTCCTTATTACATCAGCCACCTGCCAAAAAAAGTACCGTCACAATTCGGTCCAGCCATTTCAGAGATTAGCGGGAACAAACAGACCAACAGACAGAAAAAAATATAAAAAATGTTATTTTGTATATGTACCATATATATATTCACATGCATGTAGTAAAAAACGGTTATTTCAATATTACAAATAGACACTCCAATTTTATTTATATGTATAGATTGTTATAGGTAAATTACATAGAAAACTGTATCTGTCTTCGCTGTCTTGAAGGAGGAACGCATAGGTGAAAAACTATATCACAAAAATATATCATATTACCCATATAATATATTTTTGTGATATAGTTTTTCATTCATGACAACATTATTTCATCTCCGCCACTCAACATATGTAGGTATAAGGAATAAAAGAAGTTCAATTAATAAAACAAATATATTTCATTATGAAATTAATTACCAACAAATCCATTTTCAACACGTTTTCAAACCATTTTTCAATTATAATAGGGAAAATGTGCCTTTTTTAAAGTGCCAAATATTTAATATACTAAAAAAATATAGTTACCGTTAACGGTGAGATCATTGTGATATTTAAAAAACACATTACTTACATAATTAAATTGAGAACAACAACCGAATTGTTCTACAATAATTCGGTAACTATATTTTTATAGATGAAAATTTTACGCCTAATGGTAATACTACAACACACATATTTATTGCACATTTAGAAATTTCGTAAAGTATTTTTGTCTTTTTTTTTCTTATTTTTAGAGATCCAAGACATTTACTATAATTTTGCACATCGACAATGAAATAATATACACAATAGCTTTAAATTTAGATTGTGGTATAATACACATCCAAAATATGAAACTATGCCTAAGTTAGTTTGGACAATGGACAAGACATTAAAAAATAAATGGACTGTTTGTAAAATTACTGTCAAATAAAAATCATGAAATAGTTAAAAGTTAATCCATCACTAAAAATATAAAACAGGACAATATTTTCAACAATAATAATCATCTGAAATATACAAGTAAAAAAAATATATTAAGTTTGCATAATAACTATTAACTTTGTGTACCTACTATCAACATTCATTCTGGATAAATGACTTGAACTATTTTACAAATGAATACATATTTTAACAGAATAATATATGAAAATGTTACATATACATAATTATAAACAATACAGTTTAGTGCCTATTTTTATAGTTCGGTACAATGTCAATAGAAAACTCATAAAAATATTGCCTTAACGGACTTATATTGTAACATTGTAAGAAAGTTATACCATAATATTACAATATTATAAATACAATTTACTCCAAGACAATTTTATTATTAATAAGGCCATAAAATAACTTTATTCAATACATACACATTTATATATTGAATTCCTAACAACCTCAATGACGAGTTGAAACCTAACGAATTTCACTATCTAGCTGTGTCACTTCGTCGTGATTACGATAATATAAATCATTTGCCTTATTAATAAAATTGCAATAAAACTTGGACGAGTAATAAAGTAACATTTAAAACTTCTAAATTTATAGAACTCTCACCACCGTGTTGATGGTATTTGGTCGACTTTAATCTCATAGAAGTAAATAATACCTATTTCAGATTCACATTTTAAAAATTCAGATAAATAATACCGAATATCATCGAAACATTTACCTTAATTATTAGTAGCTTTGGTTTCTACGAGATACGTTCGACCAACCATGAACTTTTAAAATACTGGATAAAATAAATCCTTACATAATTACCTAAACCAAATTATTGCTGTATGTGTAGGTAGATATATAAATGTAATGTGACTATATTTATTAACTATGGAAGCTTCAATAAATAAAATGTCTCTGAAGAACAGTTTCTATCACATATCATTACACTTTGTAGCACCACGCTGTTAATAGACCCATCTACAATCTACACTTACCACTATTCTTGTATATGGAGATGTATAAAAATCAATACATCTGAAAATAATAATTTGAAGTTGATATAAGTATAAAACATTCTGTATAAGTTAAGTTTAAAAATTAAATAAACTCTCTTATTGTTTTATGAGGATAACTATTGAATCTGTTTGGCTTAAAACATTTTTAAAATAACATCTTATAATATATAATAATTACATAATATTTTATGACTGCGAAACTTCTGGTCAACTTTACTTCTACCCGAAAATCAGTCTATCTACGTTCAAACATCGTTGGCTTGCATGGGTGTGGAGAGACTTCGTACTATCAGACCTTCGTCATTATTCCAACTTATAATAATATCACATTCACAGCACTCACCATCGAATATTACAACTACAAACATTGCCCTAGCTCAGTAAGTAAATAATCATAGTAAACAGAACAAGCCTCCGCAGCGGCTCCCAAACTATTTTATCAACAATATTAAAACTATTAATTCAAATAAAAGAGACAATAATTCCTATTAGAATTTTAAAGTAACTTTTTAAAATATAGTTTAAAGATGGCGTTTCGGCAACCATAGAATATTCTAATAATTAGACAAATACACTAGTTACCTACTACAGAATCGAAAGAGATCATCGCATCAACTTATATTATGTTATTACATTCCATAATTAAGTTTTAGCTTGAGCCGCAACAAAAAGAAATTATTTTTTAAATAAAATTACTGTGCAATTACATCATTCTTACAACTATGTATTTTCCATCTTCCTTCTCGAATCATGCTTTCAGTAGAATGGTTATTTTAATATCAACTATTAGAACTGATAAGAAACAATTTATTATTACTAAATCAATTATTAACTAACTCGTTGGAATTTTTGTCAATGCCAGGCATATCAGTTCAAACTAATTTGAAATAAGACACACAATATTATAATTGGACGGAGATATAAACATGTTTCTTGTGCGTCCTACAGTACATAACCATCCAGCGCACGTCGCTTCCATCTGACACGCACAAATTTTCTCTCACACCAGAGCTCGGAAGTCCTCCGAAATATAAAGTAAAACAAGTGTATAATAAATAATGCCCGTTAAGCTCACAGTCGACGGTAAAACAACATGTCTCATAAGAAAATTATAAATTATCTGTACCCACAACACGAATATTTGTTATAAATTAATGTGACAAATGGAAATTCTTTAATCATAAACAAATCTAGAGTACCATTTTATCCTAATTTATCACATTTGTCCTGGTTAGCACTCGCATATTTACAAACCATCGCTGTGCTCTGTATATTTTTATAATCTGATTAAAATTAAATTATCTATATTATTATAGTTATGTATATTACATGAACAGATAGATATAAAGAATACCACACCAATTTTTAACTCTACGAGAATTCAAAATAATGAACCACTCAAAGCTATCGACTTAACATTTTTGTATAACTTTCTGATACATTCTACATTTTAAATGGTATCAAAATTTTCCAGTGAATACTTGGACAGATGTGAATACTGAATTTGATGTAAATACTTTGAGTGGTTAATGACCTTAAATCTATAAGACACTAAATTACACCACAACATCAAGTAACTACCGCTGATATAATTATAAAAAACAGTCAACATCAATTTTGAATAATATTTTATGTTATATAAATTTAATTCAATGGCAAAATATCTACAATATACACAATCTTAATGTGTATTACGATGTTTATTTCGATGGTATCGTGGTATAAACTTTGTAGGTACAGGCTGGACTCGAAAATTTATATCGTATTTATTAAAATTCCTTGATTATTTCTTAATTTTATAATCAATGGGATAATCTTTGTGCTCATCGATTACTATTTGACAAGTTTCAACATCAGGATTCAAGTTAACCCTGCAGTATAATTAGAGTATTTCAGTAGTAAAAATAATAATTCAGAGTATTGCTTCTCATTTATACTAAGAGTTTTCAACTACCTAAAATTACTTAATATATCCCTCTGGCAAAGTTTTAATAATATTTATTATAAATTTCCAATTCATATTACTATTGTACGTTTTTAACTTTAAACAAATGTCATTAATTACGAATTGTTGGTTCGAAACCGGCAATACTAACTAACTAAAAAGAATTACACTATAAATATATTCGTTCAATATACTACCTGTACCTGGTTATTTCGTTGCATTGACTATTTAAAACTGTAAAAAGTACAAATCGATACGTAACTTACATTAATAAACACTATTGTAATATTTAGTACAAAAAATACTGGCCAACGCAATCCTTTGTGTTCAAAATATATAATAACAATTCATATCCACTTACCCTATGTACTTAATTGACAAGAGTTTAAGTCCGTTTGAATATTTGTTAGTAGTTTAATCGGATGAATAAACAAAGTAAATCTTTTTGAAGTTATATGGATTGTTTGATTACACGAATGTAGAGTACATATAATGTCTACTTGTGACATAATTTCAATAATCATATACAAATGTTATTTCATGTCTGTATGAAAATAAACAACTTAAGTGGGTAAGTTCTAAGGTTTATTGTGGTCCCTATTTATATGTTTAGCATAAACCAAAGATACTTCATATAGGCAATCTGCAACGAGTACTCTAAAGTAAGAAAATATTAAGATATCATCGTTACCGCGGTGGGAATAGCCTGATACATAACTAGTTGCAGAAATAATTCATAACATAGATTAATCACGCAGTACACCTAGGTTAATCACACAGTAAATACCGTGCGACAATAAAAAAAACCGATAAGGTAATAAAGAATAAAGTATTTTACTAATAAATAAAATAAATAATCATTATTTTATTTATTAGTAAAATAATTTAAAGCGGTATTTTTACAAACATTTATATGATTATTTATTATTTTTCGTTGTTTAGATTTCACGCAGTGACTTCATATAAAATACACAATGCAAAATATTACACTCGTGTTCATATACGATAAAGTGGCACCCACATTACCAGTAGCGGCTTTCATCTTTGAAGTATCAATTGGCATACAATATAAACTCAACGTTATTTAGTTTTTTACAACGAAATGTTTTTCAATCCGTTTTGCAACAATTGGAAATTACATTTGGTGTTGGACTTATAAAATTAGACAAGTCAAAATGTTGATATCAAACGGACTTCATTATGGCTATCGTAATCTAAATTATTGCATCAAAGATTACTCTTATGACATACTTAACCACTATTACCTCTATATCAAAAATATATGTACTCGTGTTCGATAAAGATAAAATTCCCTAAAACAAATTGGTGAAATTACTTTTAGCGGTGCAAGGATTTGGTAGCTCCATCAATTTCTTTACATGATGATAATATATAGGTATATATGGGATCATTATTGCAGATATATAAACGTCTACATAATAACAGATACACATAATATCAGAAAATACTTATTGCACTCTTCTATTCAGATTGTGTCTACCTAGTTTATAAGTACCTATAACATGTAAGTTTGGATGGCGTCACCTAGCGATGGAGTTTAATCTTGCTGAACATAGACTGCTAGTTTTATTCTCGAATATCAGTATTAGAGCATTATTAATGTACTTAGATAACGAATTTCTCATGTAACGTATGTATATGAGAATATATATCAAACAAATATGTCCATTGAAAATAAATATATGAACCTATATATCACAATATCGGCAGTTATATTCGTCTTAAAAAGATAAAATGGCCATGTTTTATTGTACTAAGTAGATATCTATGAAAAGATTGCGGGCGAGTATTTTTTACTAAACAGTATCTTATAGAAGAGTAGTTAGGTTTTAATTTGTAAAACAAGTAATAGATTGTTTATAAAGTTAATATTTCTGACGTAGAAATAAACTGAAGGCACACAAGGGTTGCGGTCCGTACAATCATCCTTTTACGTGTCAGCCTCTGCGTCTTCAGAATATCACATCGGTCATCAACAAAAATCTAAAAAAAATCCTCAATTATCTACATCAGTGTTTATCTTTTATGAGGTACATGTTTTGGCACAGAGAGATTTCTTATATCTATAATTACATGTAAACATTAACATTAAGTTAAATTACATAAAACATTTTTTTCGATGTTCTAAAACATGTTTGACTGGTCTTAATCATACGAATCACAGCTTTTTGCATTCTCCTACTTACCTATCTTCTCGACTATCAATTTTCTAGTAAACTTTCAATGGAATGAGTTTTTTAATCTTAAATTAAATCGGCGTACAAAATATGGCTTTAAAATGTAAGTATTTAATATAAAGCAATAAAAACTGGAAATCCAGTAATTATTGCTGTAGAAAAGTATAAATTCTCGCCAATTCTTTCTCCAATAATATATGAATTGCACATGTGAATGTGCGTTCAAATCTTGTAATCAAAATGCAATAAGTAGGTAAACTTAAGCAAAAACAAGTGTGGTAGGTATGCAATTGGAAAAATTGACAATCTGCCATAATCCTTAATCAATTACGATATTAACAGAATTATAAAAAGTGTTACGAGCGAAAATTGCTTCACTGTTCTGTTACTGGCTGTCTGCTCTCGTCATCAACTATTAAAATTATTAAATATAGATAAAATCACTCCAAAAACACAGGTGTGTCATATTGAATAAATCCTGCTTATTTTATTTGTGTAAAGTTTTAAAATATTTTTAAAAAATATTCCCATTTATTGTTATAATATGACTGGGTACTGGGTATTTATTTTGAAGGCATGCCAAGATCAGAAATTGGACGGCGCGGGCGTCAATCAGCGAGTATTGTGTACATGGGTGGTGAGGTGTTTGGAGAGATAGTCTGCCCGCGCGAAGCACTTACCGCATGCCTCACAATGGTAAGGCCGCTCACCAGTGTGGATACGCAGATGACGGGTCAGGTCGCTCTTTCCTCCGAATGCCCTCCCACAGAACAAACACACAAATGGCCGCTCCCCGGTATGCTTACGGACATGTAATTTCAAATTTTCCTTTGACCTTACACATTTCCCACAGAAAGGACACGCAAATCTTCTCTCTCTATCCCTTTGTCTATCATCGTTCTGCATAAATCCAAGGATTCCAGAGTGTGAACTTGAGCTCTCATTTTTACTGCTATCACCCCTCGACTCGCTTTCCGAACTATCTGCCATGGAACTGACACTGGCGAATGAAACAGGGACACGACGTCGTCTTTCTGGCGCCGTATCATCTTCTCGCTTACTGTCACTTTCTGAGTTTCTACATTCGATGGAATCGTCGACTGTCACTATCGAATCAGAGGCGCCATTAGAGTCCACTGTGCTATCTTGCTCCGCGTCCCGCATCAGTTCTATTGGTGGAGTTTTTGCTTCTTCTATTCTATTCTTCTTTTTGATTGAGAGATCCATTTCTCCACACTGTCCTATTAAAGCTTCATTCGTACTAGAAACCTGATCGATACCTTCCGGTGGATCAGTATTTTTCGTATGCAATCTTTCTAAGGTATGATTCAGGCGGTGTTTTTTGAAAGATTTGAGATAACGAAACTGCATGCCGCAGACGTCACACGTGAAAAGCTTGTCAGCTGGGAGTCTGGCTCGGTGGTTTTGTTCTTTATGTTTGACATAGGCAGATCTATACCTGTAACTCTGACCACACTGTTCGCAGACGAATGGTTTGTCATCACATGTGGCTTGTGTAGCATGTTGCAGAGCAGCGTGACGTTCAAGAAGCCATGCAGAAGGGAAGGATGCAAGGCAAACACCGCAGCGACGTCGCTCTGTGTGGAGCAGATGTCGATTTTGGTAGGCCATGCAGTCGTCACTGAGGTATCGTCGTATGCGGCACGCTTGTAGCGCCAATAGTGGGGACCACAAGGGCAGAGCTGTGGGGCTACGAGCCGGTATAGGACTAGGGATACTCTGCGATCCACACGACATATCCAGACACATCTGTAATTAAAGAAGTTTTATTAGACTAATAATTTATATGTGAAAACTCTTTTTATGTATTTGTATACATACCTGTGTGTGGCAGTAATGGAGACGTATGAATTAAATGAAAGAACAGTTCTGTAATGATTGTAGAGCTTTTATTTGTCAAAATTGTATTTTTACAGCTATGATATGCTTATATTTGTTTCAAAAGTTACAATGATCGACAGCGATAGGTCTCTATTAAAAGACTGCTGCACAATTGACGAAACATTACACCATTTTGAACCTCGTCCGTGATATAATATGGTACTGTAACTATTTTTAACAAAACTGTACTGCTCTTTGTTACAACATTATGAACTATTAATAATGATAAGGCAAAACAGATTTTATCTAATCTAAAATGTCAACAATGAATGTTAAATAAACAGCTTAAGAAAAAATCAATTATTGATTTTTCAATGAAGATACAACAACTATTTAAGCTCTATAAATAAAGTGGACCTACGTTATTTGAACTTGTGCTGAATATAGTTTATAGTAGCATAATATAATGTGAATTTCATAATATGAGTATATTTAGAAAATATGTAACTTAACCAATATTCTCCATTGCTATAATTGATAGTTACAAAAATTCTAAAACAATCAATAGTATATGTGCTAATAATTTGCCGTGGGTATATTATTATGCTATTACAAACTTTAATCAAGAAAGTTTTAAACCTAAATAATTTATAATAAACACATTATAATTATTAAAACAAATTGTACCAATATACAATAATTAATACACCTACAGGAACTTAGAAAATTGCAATATAAGTTCTATATTTAGGTATGCCACTTAAAAATGGTAAGTTAAACTACCAGTTTCATTTTCCGCGGCCTGCGGTCACACCTCGATCTTACTGGACGAAAAAAAATATACATCTAAACCGTTAAATTAGAAGTGTTAAGATACAGAAATCAGTAAACGCTGTAAGGTCAAACGTCAGACGTCTGGACTCTACAAAATGATGATGAAAATAAATCTACAGTCATCTACAATCATTGTATGAGTTCACCCGATTGGAATGCGCTAGATACGGAGGTTGATAATAGACATAAATACGACACTACTACATCTGACACCGCGTTGCTGGCTTCTTTCATAAAAAGCGCCCTTTTTGTCATCACAGAACAAAACCAACCAGTTTTTATTATGTTATCTATTCGAATGACATCTAATAATAAACAAGAAATCAAAAAATATTCAAAGAGATTAGGGTTAAAATTGACAAGGATAAATATAGGAATCTACAATAATTTGATGACGTAAAATCGTTCGTAACTCTATATAATATATGTAGTATCCCGCATAAAGCTTAAACGTGTTCTTGGTATCGAGTATCCAATACATATTTTCATTAAAATATGTCTCTGCATAAAATTAAATCTGCATTTGTTCGAAAATCATACAAGTATCCAATATTACAGATATTTGATTTAAATGATTTTTTTTTATTTATGATGGATTTTTTTACTTGGTATATTTAGTTTTATTTAACACTACAATTTATTTTCAAAGAAATAACAATTAGATAAAATAGAAATGATTTTGTGTTAATTGTTTAAGTATTACCTATTATAGTAGATATATTACCTATAATGCCAATTATCAAATTGTTCACATTAAAATATAACGAAACATAGGTATTAAATAAGAAAAAAAATCTAAATTTACCAAGTATAAAAAGAATTTCAGATATGATTTATTCATGGGTTATAATTATTTTCTTAATTTGTATTAAAAATAATTTGATAAATGTAGGTATACTCTATACCTACAGCCAGTTCCAGTTTAGCTTTTATTGGGTAGGTGCTTTTTACAAATGTAATTGCCGATCTGCATGGCTGCAATCAATATAATAATAAATAATAAAGGACAAGTAACCGTGCAAGTCACATATCATAACGCAACTTACAATTTTCACCATAAAAATTACATATGTTCTCTATGCGCTACATATACTATGTATATTCAGTGATTTGCAGCCTTTATATAAGTCTTGTATAGGCAAGAGGCACTCTAAATATAAAACTGTGGTCACAATTTATTATATATATAAAAATGAATCTACGTTGTATCTATTTCAACACATGAAATACTTCGTGCTGGTGTTTTCTTACAAATTATCATGCTCAGTAGGTACTTCGGAAACAATAGTCTACCTACATTTGAAATGTATAATTGTAAATGTATATTAATTATTTTTATTTGTGCTAATGGCGTGTGAACTTCGCAGGGACGTGGCAACAACTGGTAAATGTTAAAATTTGAATAACTGCACTTGAGGGTCATATAAACTATTAAGTATGTATGTTACAAGTCACTAACAACATTCATCACTGCCTATATACAAGAGAATACATAGAAATATAATTCTATTAATATTTAATTAATAAATAGTACCTCTGAAAGTTAGGAAACAAAATAGTATTTCAAACTGCATTCTGTTCTATTATAAAAACTATTTCGATAAAAACTCGTACAAATTTGTTAATTCATATTACTATTAACCATTTAATTATTGCTATTATTTCTGTAAGTTGTAAATATTCAATCTTTCTTAAAACAAGAAGAGGAACATTAATGAAGGTTACAATATTGCTATAAAGTTTGGTAACGATCGACTCCGAAAAATAAAAAGAGTGCAGCTTTTCAAATCGCAACATTCTTATGATTCTTTCTAATTAACTTTATACTTCGTCTTATACGTATCCGAACTCTAACTCCGGGAAATAGCGCATCTACCAATCTATCATCTAATATGCAGTTAACATGATGTGAATTTTAACAATAGACCGACATTATTTTTTTTTCTTCCCGCAAAATTTTGTCGTGAACTCGCGAAACATCATTCCATAATTTCATAAAATACGAATAATTTATCTTTCAAATATTCATTTTCCTCGCAGCAGCGAAGCAACTAAGTAATAACAACTAAAAGATGCACTGGTTTATAAGGAATGTTTGTGTTGTTAAGTTTTTGACGACAGTATAAACCACGGACTACTACGAATAACGTAACTTAAATAAAACACTCGTAGACAATTCAACATACACATATTTGGAAGCATCCTGAATATACTACCATATCATTATTTCAATATTTAACACCTTAACATTCCACTGAAATGAAATAAAGATACATTTTGATGTGCCACGGTACTCAGGGCTGGCTATCATTAGAGTAAATAATTCATTGTTTACAAATAATATGATATCCTATACAATATCGGTGGCTTTCACATTTAAAATAAGTTTCAAGTGACACTGGAATCGTTTTGGAATGTTAGGCGTTTTTAACCGAAAAATATTTTTCTAAGTACACTAATAGAGATGCATGTTTTACTTAATTTTTATTTAGATAAATTGAAACATCCATTACGAAATAATACACGCCTTAACCGCTACTTGACCTCTAAAACTTATAAATTAGCAATGAGATCTGTCAAGAAATATCAAAATATATTATAAATACTTATATTAATTTCCTTGTTCACAAAAATCCTTTTAAAATGTTCAGTCACTTTTTAATATATCGTTTCTTTCTATATTTCCGAATAAATTGACCGCGTTTACTTCTTATTGCAATTTAAGTTTTATATATGAATTAAATTTCGATATCACGATCCGTTGGTGTAAATACTAAATATTTAGAACCAATACCTGAGATAGAATTATACTCCCAAATGTTGCACTCTTACTTTTATATATCACAGATCTTTTCCTATATTATAATCATAATACTTTCCTTTGATAAATTTCAAAATAACCAGTTATTAGGTATGTTACTAATATTAGATATATAAAACATTTTAAACGCCTACATTCAAAAAACTATATTATTTTAAATAAAATTAATGATCATAGCCTAATAAATTTGACAATTTAAAAACAAATAACACCACACCGCATTTTTTATATATATACGACTGATATGTACCAAACGATTATGAATTTCTATCGACTAGTAGAATTAATTTTGTACATAAGGAAAATACAATAGTTTATTCACGTCTAAACTATATACCGTATTTTCAGCCCCGTGTACCGTCAGCAAATCAAAATGGTGTCAGTAAATAATTTACGAAGAAACTTACAGACTAAAGTGAGCCAACATTCAATCAGTTCCAAATCAAAGCTTTAATTTAATATACATTTTTTGGTTGTGATGTGTATATATAATATATATCTTATAAGATTATATGTAGGTACTTATGTAGTTATTGGTAGCAGCAGATGATATGGCTACACATTTAAATGTTGAAACAAAATGGTGTCATTATAAAATTAACTTTATGATTCATAAAATATCCCTGTATTTGACTCTGTTGATTTTATTGAACACAGTAATCGTGATGAATATCAAAAGATTTGTGTATTGAATGTAGTAATAACCAAGAAACAGTAAAAACCTGAAACGAACAAAATATTCTATTCATTGTTATATACCACAATAAAATACAAACAAAGCTTTTGATACACCCTTAACTAAACGACCTTGTTCTGTATGAAAATAGATAGAAACTTTATATATACATATCGTATTATATTTTATATTATGCCCCTGCTGTCAATGTCTGAAGTACTATTTTATTCTATTCTGTGAATAATATTATATCTCCAAATATGTATGAGACATGGACAAAGAGGCATAATAAATCGGACAGAACTGAAACATTGTTAAAGCTTTGATTCCCATAATCACACATCCACAACCCTCCCCAAGTTTCCCAAATATAGAACTACCGAAGCGTTTACATTCTAATAAATTTCCTAAAAATTCGATATTATCAAACTATATGTTATTTACATTTATATGTCGTAATATTGCTTTTGAATTACCTCAGGGGAGCGTGCGTCGTATTACGAAAGACATAAAATTAGTAAAAATCTCAAATCCCTAACTTTTTTACGATTAACTATATTGAGTGCAATTTTAGTATGGTCTCTAATAATTATAATTAAAGCACTCATTATCAATCTTTAATTTGGTTTATAAAATCAACTCTGAAATGATTCTACTAATAATAAATATGCAAGTCTCTAAAGATTAAGTCAGTTCTAAATTAATTATATGATATATTACAACTTTCTCCTATGACTGAAAAGCTTTGAAATGGCAACCAAACTTTGAGAGCTCAAAAAAAACTTATTTTTAGGCATTAAAACATTATCTTGAAAAGTAAGCGAAATAAATTTATAAGCGATGTCATTTCAAAGAAAAGTACAGAGAAGTTTAACTTCTCCTAGCTAACGTTGGCTATGCCGTCTATGGGTTTCATCTTCGAACAAGTTATCTATGTATAAAAGTCTAAAGCGTAAAGAAAGCACCTAATGTGGAACGTTAATAAAAAGCAAATAAAGAAACAAAACGACCAGCAAATAAACCGACAGTAACAACTTTAGTGTGTCAATTATCTATTAGTGAAATATCAAATATTATTCATATCATTCAGATCACAGATGCGGCGTTTACATCACATTCTTAACTAATTAAAACATATTGTCCTCCTTTTGTTCATACAACTATCACTTCGCATTCACCATTGACTACTTACTTAATCCAGTAATAGCTATATTGGTCATATCTTGTAAGTTCTGTACTCACTGCTCACTGAAATAATGTTCTAAGAGTATTGAAAGCGTTTGTTATTAATTATGGTAGTACTGTATTCTACTTTAATTATATCATTGATGAATAGGAAAATATTTCTCTTGATTATTATTCTGTAAGTTACTTTTAAAAATATATATAAAATAACTACAATTTTAACATATAATTCAAAATAAAGTACATTCTAATTTGAATGCATGAAACACTGGTGCCAGGAAGAACTGGAGTTATATGGAGCTCATGCAAATGTCAAAAGCTTTATAAATATAATTTTAGAATTTAGAGTGTGGAATAAAATTTTGTACTAATTACCCTATAAAACATATTTTGCTGTCAATATGTTGGGTAATAAGTGGTAATAAAAGCTATGAAACAGTTCTTACTACAAGTTATATCCAATAATAGCTTATACTCTTGGTTAATAAATTTTCATAGGCTAATTGTGTACTATAGCCGTCCAAAACTCATTGATGTGGACTTTCTTCTTCAGTGTCTACAGGACTCGGTGACAGAAATTTACGAGCGTACTTAGGATAGTGTGTTTTCTCGTGTGCTTTCAGTATGGTTGATCGGGAAAATGTCTTACCACACAAAACACACCGAAAGGGCCTTTCACCTGAAATAAAATAAATAAAAGAAATACATATTATTGGGTACATTATAAATAAAATGATATAAAGAAAAATTTGAAAATATTAGTGATACACCGATAAGAGTTGCGAGAGATAAGTATAAGAAAGAATCATGTGGGTGACATGACACAAGACACTGAGGAGAGTAGTACTCTGTAGAAATCAAAGACATGGTGACCATGAAACCGTACGAGAATTCTTTTACAAGATTTAGAACATTTTGTATTAAGCGCTTGTGCTAAATCTTGTGGTACAGGGTCATCATCATCCTCATACAATATTTTATATGGCATGTTCATCCAAGAAATGTAATGAGTAAATTCTCACAGCAACCATGATTTTTCTATTATTTTTATCTAATTTTCTATATTAGTAGATGTGGCTTAACTCAAGAATGAATACAACTTCATACTAAATATAATGATTAGTATATATTGAGGTGAGAAAGAGCCATATGATAAAAGCTAGATATTTGTTCCACTTTATCACACGAATTTCAGCAGTGCGAGATTTGTGTAAGTCGGAATTAAGATAATGATCATCATTATCATTATCATATGGGTTATAATCTAAATTTATTAATTCATAAATATAACAGATTACTTACCCGTATGCACTCTACAATGGTCCTTCATATGATGCCTCAATTTAAACGCCTTTCCACAGAATTCACACTTAAAAGGTCTATCACCCGTATGCACCGGCAAATGTGCTATTAACGATGACACATCTGGAAAACTTTTTCCACAAAATTTGCACAGCACTACGTTACCCGGCTCCATAGGCCCAATATCCAAATCTATAGGTGACTCTTCTGTTGGTATGTTCATATATGTGGGTTCACTGAACTGCCCAATCATAGGTAACCCCATAGGTCTGGCTAACATAGCGTCTCGATATTTCAAAGTATCCAACGTGTGCGTGGTCAGTATATGTCTTGCGAGTTTGCTCTGGTGAGGGAACGCCGCGCCGCAGTGTATGCAAGGGTAACCCCTGTCCCCCTCCTCAATCCTCACCCTACCGGACCCATCGTACTCCTGCAACCACAAAAAAGAACATCAACTTCTTATCTCTCTTGTTCTGTTTTATAAGGACCATACTGTGTGCAATATCGCTACCACTACTTTCTAAATTCAGATGCAGTCTCTGTATGTTTTAAATTTCCACTATCTAAGTAAGAAGTTGACGCTCATTTTTGCCCAAAAATGTGCAGGAGTGATGCGGGGGCCGGGAGCCGGCTACGTATAATGCCTTGTTGTATAGCAACCCGCGCGCGTACCGAATCATTGATTCGTACTAAACACGTATGCATGTATATGGCCAAGTTAAAAAAAAATAAAAACTGCCCAAAATATATAAACAAAATGAATGGATATAAAAAATGATGGCCAACAAAATGAAGGTCAACTTCTTGACAGCAAGGCATAGTACTGGATGTTTAAAATAGCGTAGCATATCAAACAAGCATGCAAGTAACAAATCAATATTCTTAACATTGATACCAACAACGAAATTTATAAATACAACAGACAGTAAGCTAGTCTGTCACAAAAATAAAAAATGAAGTATATTTCGGTTTTGGTTAAATAAACTGTTAATGAAGAAAATTATAGTAGGGAACCAAATAATTAATGTTAACTATTGTCTTCAAATCACCCTAACAAATGTGTATACTTATTATTTATTTGTAACTACACAGGTCACTTACTTATTTGAATAAAGGCAAAGAGAGCAATAAAATCAATGAGATAAATCTATTACATAGATATGAACCAAATTTAGATAAGAGAGTGTCAGTATTTGCATGATAGCTATTTTAATTAGTATAATCTAAAGCAAGAGGGCTAACTTGACGCATTTTACCGTAACAACATGCAAATTTGTTCGTTATTTACACCTACATTTAAGTTTAGGATATCATTGATGACAACATTTAGAGATAACATGCACCAAAATTAACATAAGTATTTTTAAAAAATATATTAATTTTTAATTTAATAACAAATATTTTTAACTTATGTACAATATAGGTAATTATGCAAATATGTGTGTAATAATAAATCAAATCAAATAAAAAAAAATCTCTTATTAATTTAATATCTATCTAGTATTTATATCCACATTTTATGTAGATGTATATTATTTCACTGTATCTCAATATATTACCTGACTTAAAAAATCATAACAAAGTCAAAACTGTATATTAAACATATATAGGAGTACACATGCAATACTAAACTAAAAATGATGGTACATAATTTGTTTTCTGATAACTTTTTTCTTTTTGTATATTAGAATTTCATGAAGACTGCTGGACTGATAATGATGAAAATTTTATAATATAGGTATTAAGCTATATATGAAAGGACATTCAAGCTGATAAACTGTTTAAAAATATATATCGAGGGGTTTAAATTATTATTTTCTACTCCATTTGTTGTAGAGTCAGCTCTAAGAAACAATAGATGATTTTGAAAATAATAATTAATATACATAAAATAATTAATATACACATTAAAAAGCCTTTAAGTACACATAAACAACAATGAATAATCTACAACATCTAATATTCAACATACACATACAGAGACATACATACCGATTCATGTTGCATCCGATAATCTGTTGATGACTCGCCTCCTTTCTCTTCATTGCTTCTATCCCAGTCCACTTCTTTTTTGAGTGACTGTAAGTTTGTTATTTAAAATTATATATCACAAATAGATAAATAAACAAATTTAATATTTTTGACTAGTCTACACAGATCATTAGGTCTGATTTATGTTGTTATTCAACCAACAGTAGATTTAATAATAATTTGTATTCATACATATTTTTACTTATAAATGTAAGGTCATAACTTTTATTAAAAGAGCAACAGACAAGTTTCTTTCTCATTCTTCATGTTCGAGAACTGTATTCCAAATGAGTGGTATATTAAAGAAAGTGTAACTATACAAAAGTACCTAAAATCAAGTTTATAAAATTAAAGTTTACTTATTTCTATTGTATTCTATAATTTTTCAATTTATTAATTCAGTACAAAGTCAGTCATATTTATTTTTAGACCTTCCTTTCCACCTTGTTTCTTGTTTGTAAAAAGAGCCTATAGATGTCATTCTGGCCAGTGTGATTTGTGCTTCGAAAAATACGTGTTTTAGTGAGTATATTATACTACTTAATGGTTTTATATTATTCTGTTAAAACACATTATATCTCATACATGCTAGTTGTAGTGGAATTAAACAAAATAATTTAAATCCACTTAGTAACAAATTAAAATAATAAATGTACATGATACTTACAAGGGGCACTTGTTGGACAGGTGGTAAACCAGAGGGTCCAGCAATAGGCTCGCTTCTGGGACTGGGTAATGATGGATGAGATGGATGAGGCAGACCAGGATGTGGTATACCACTGAGCACACTTAATCTCTGTTCCACTGGGGAATATCTTGAAGCAAGAACCCCACCGCTGTGACTGTTTATAGTCATGTTTAAACCTGGAAAGAAAAAGCAAAATAATCATACCAAATGTATCATATATCATAGTTTAATTTTTTTTTATCATTCTATAAATTGTAATGATAAAAAAAATTAAACTATGATATATGATAGAATATATAGTTATATGATCACTAATGATAGAATATATAGTTGAATAGATAGTTCTTAGATAGAAATAACTGTTTTAGGATCTTCAATTTGTTAATTCTATCTAAGATTTATTTTATAATAAATAATTACTTAATAAATTACAAATTACTAAGTATACCATCACAGTATATATCTATATTAAGTAAAAGTACTAATTATAGTGAGATATTTAGTAATTTATATAAATTATTTTTTAAATTATTAATCTAAAAATTCTTGAAAATAGCCCTTACATTTTCAGTGTTTTTTTTTTCAGCATAAAATTTAAACAATCAATATAATATTATATTTAGTTTTGAGAACTAGAATGTTTTTTTTAATAGTCCGACGAATAATGTGTATTAGTCCGGTTTAAAAATAAAGTGAATTTCTAAACTATTTATACTAATAAAATAGTTAGGTCTTGGCACTTCTTTTACTAAATACACAGGACAAAACAGACATAGACATTTAAATAAATAAATAAAACCTAAATAATATAAACAAATACTAAGTTTTAACAGTAAGATTTCCTTTACGAGGTTGTTTGTAAATTTCAAAATGAATCTATGCAAGGAAATTACTTGCTAAATGGTATATTATAAAGAAAGTATTTTCACAGTTTCATACAAAAACTATTTTGCAAAATAATATTGAGTTAAATGACAGCGTCGGTACTGGATTTAAACGAATTTATTTTTTTATTGAGTAGTTTTACGGCCCTGGATACATCCATTGAGAAAATATGTTGCCAAATGGTTGTTTAATAAAATGCTAAGGAGAACAGCTAAATTCATGAAAGAGTGCATTAATCTAAATTAAATTACTAACAAAAATTAATATGTCATGTTATAGAAATAAAAATAAATTTCGAACCATTTTGCTGATGTTTACTACAAACATATTTTCATTATGTCTTATATAATTTATTCAAAATAAATTTAATTAGCACCTAAAAGAAACAGGTTGCTAACACTGTATAGTCAGTTATCATGGAACAAGAGAATGAAATCAAGAAGAAAATCGTTGACAAAGGGCAATCATGGAACAGACTGTATACAGAACGTTTACATTATCGTGACATACGCAACGTTGATAGTATTCTTTTTTTTAATATTATTCTCTTAAATATGCGATTCATTTAGTCTCTTCAATTTACACTTAAATAACACCTCATGTTTAGTAGTAATGTAATGTAATAATAAATAGTAATCGTGCAGCAGCTAATTTTGTATTTCATATTCTCTACCTCTATTTATATAATAACTGACCTGATAAACCACAAAGAAATCTCACCCGGATTACGTAGGAGATAATTGGTACATCTGAGATTAGGATGTAAATAAAATTTATATAGGTATTTTATGAAATTATATCAATATCATAAAATCCGGATATCATTCCATTTCAGAGGAGTACAATATCAAAATCTGTGACACAACAAAAACGAGATTTATTATATAGTTATTAGATTTATCTACGTAAGCACGAGAAAATACTTAGGTAATCTAAATAAAATTATATTAGGTATATGTGTTTCATTAAAAAAATATTCCTAATATTATAATTAATGCTACTGTTGATAGCAATAGCTATTACAAAAATATAAAAATAAACTAAAGACGTAACGACGGGCAAAATAAAATATTTTGTCAGATGATCGGTAAAGTTGATGAAGCCGATATATCATCACAATAACGCTGACGACGACTAATCAAACAATCACTAACTAACATTCTTACATCTCCATCTATTGTTTGTTCAATGAAACATACTTATAACTTACCAATATTATCATTTTGAGCTCCATTTGATCTTAACGACACCGCATCGTCTTCAGGAGACGATGATCGCATTGGTTCGTCAGGTGGCTCATCTTTCGGAATAGGAGGATGCGTCAGTGTTGGTGTTTCACCTGGTACTTCTAATCTAAATCGTCGCACTGAAAGTAATGGGGATATCCGTGGGGGTGAAGCTTCGGGCGCCTCTCTCAAATCTCGTGAATCCCGATTATCACGTAGGTCCCTTGGAATTTCCCGATAATCTCGTGGTTCTCGAATATCTCTGGAATCTCGTAATTCTCTATGATCTCGGGATTCTCTCAAGTCTCTAGTTTCCCTCAATTCTCTGATATCTCTCAAATCACGGGATTCCCTATCCCGATGTTCTCGTGAATCTCTCGACTCACGTATGTCTCGAGAATGATTATCTCTTGTTTCATGACTATCTTTGGAGTCTCTCTCTCGGGATTCTCTCGTATCTTTCAATTCACGCCTCTCTTCTTTATCCCGGCTGTCTCTATTATCTATCCTTTCGTGGGGTTCTGAACACTCTTTGGTGTCTTGCGATTGGCACTGTTCCATTGGTTCTGAGACGTTTCTAGCCTCAATGCCAGCAGCACTTAATGTCGTCATTTCCGCTAAACCTTTTACCTGAATTATAAATTTTTAAACAATATAAATACAAGATAAGTCGAAAAAATATAAATTTCTAACATAAACAAATCTACCTATCAACTATCTACATATTAGTTATAAGATTATTACATAATCAACTACACAGAACATTTTTCGTTTCCAAATTTTAAAATTCTATTATTATTAAATGTTTTTTATAATAAATAAAAAAATAATATCTATTACGCAGGCATAAAGAGATTGAAGACTTTTTAGGTAGTGCTAATCTATAAAGAATATAGGTAATGTAAAAAATATTTTTAAGTCTCGTGGCGTAGTTCTTTGTAATCGGAGACTAACTTGCTGTCATCACAATGCAACGCCGACAATTGACAATGCATCTGACTACCCTGTCTAGGTTAACAGTCATGATTTATTCAGTCAGGTGTATAATTTATTTTATATTTATATTATTTTCCGATGTCCATTATGATAAGCAGTACCTACAGTATCAAAAACTACATAAATCATAATTGTCTTACTTGTAGACTCTCGGCAGTCTTGAGGAGAGCCGGTAGTTGACAGTACTGGACGTTAACTTCGCCCTTGTACATGAAGTCGACGAGCGTTCTCAGCTCCTCTAAGCCAACGTCCTTGAGTATAACTATAGGATGACGCGACGGGTGGTCCACGAACAGCGAACGGAAATACGATGAGCACGCAGATAGTACAACCTGAAATGTAAAGTATATTTGCATTGACTATTTATCCTACAATTGACACCGGTCTAGCTATTGGAAAAGGTTAATCATCTTATATAGACACGAACAGTAGCTACCTATGAGTACCTATATTATTTAAATCAGACTACGACTATTACTTTAAAATAGCTAATAATACTGGTCTCCCATTTCAAGATCGAGAAAAAAACTATTTATAATATAATATATATATTTTAAATAGTTTATTGACAATATAAAATGTTTTGCACAAGTGAAAATAGAACTTAGATTATGGTTTCCCGATAAAGCCAAGTAACATTAATTTTCAGGAAATTGGATGATTAAATTTCTTCTTTTTCGGCATCATTCCTTTATCTACCTAGCAATTTAACTATATTTGGGACTTTGGTAGGTATTTATATAAAAAAGTTCTTCGCATCATTTTTGCTCCTGCAACTGCGAAAGGAACTTAAGTCACATATCCGAAGTTTTTATCTAGCATCGAATAAAAATACATCTGCCCAATTTGTATTCCTTTTATTATTAGATAAGGTGTATTACAAAGTTAGCACTTTGTCCAGGCCCTATCTTTATTAGTTAGAAATATAAAATTAGAGAAAAAATAGTAGCAGGTACGAAAAAAAGCACGAGTTGTCGCACACAACTTTCTTAAAGCTATCTCTTCTTAATTATTATTTATTTATTAGGAAAACAATACAGTAACAAACAGTACAGTAAATTTAATGTTACATAACATATCAAATGCCGCGCTAAATCGCGAGCACTCCTGTTTACAGGACAAATAATGTGCTGAGTAAAGGCAGCCTTTCCCTAATGCCAGACTTTATCCAACTATTTAAACAATGGATATTCATTTCTCCGTCACAATGCAGTTACAATACCACTAATGAGCTCTAACACAATATATAAATTGTAGGTATAGTATAAATAAATGGGAGAAATTTTATATATTATAATAATTATAAACGTTTCGTGAAGGTATATGCCTACTACCAACTTAAATATGTAAATTAAATATCCATTTACGATACGATATATATACAATATTTAAAAAGATAATTAGGTTGGATTAACACTGAGTATTGGATATGAATACTGATATAAAATTATATTAATAAATTAAGAAAAGAAAATCTGAGGACCTAATAACGTAGATACATAATATTTTTCTACAATAAGTTTTTGCTTTACACGTACCGTAAACACACTGTAATTATCCAACTTGAAAGTAATCTTACATTAATAAATATGTATATGAGAAGACACCAATCCATTAACAATTTACATAATCATTGATATAATAGATACTAAATAATATAATTATTTTCGTATATTCCATAATAAATAATATAATCAATACTGATCTTCTTGTAATACTTATAACCAGAAGCAATTCTAAACCTAAATGTAAATTAAGTATAAGATATTATGAATCCTTTAATCTTATAGGCATTGTATAGGCATTGTATAGACATTATATATAAATACGGGTTACAGGGTTCATTTGTCAATTCGTCAGATGTCAAAAAGATGACAGCTGTTAAATCCGTAATAATTCGTATATAACATATCTCTTTTTTTTTAATGGATGATATTGGTATCATTCACGCGCCTGCGCTTAATGATTTACGCTGGCGGTGCACCAGTGGAGGATGATAATGTGAGCAATAATGAACATGTCGTCAGGTCGCATCGCCTGATTTATGAAGTTTTTTACCATTTGAAATAATAAATAGTCGTAATAAATTTAAACCTAATAAAATTCTACAATTTTAAAATTAATACAAATAGAATTTGAATTAGATTAGATATTATATGTTACAGGGTAAAATTATTAGGAATGTAGTACCTTATGAGCCCTTATGGAGGCACCTTCGGAGCAGGCAAGAGTGACGTCCACCAAACTCTCGTCGTGCAGCAACTGGCTGAAAACTCCCAGCAGGTTGCTCTGATGATTGTTCCACCTTAGGCAATAGTGCTCACTTCCCATGTCTGAGCTAGCTCCCGCCGCTGAAACAGATAATGTAAATAAATACATTGATTAATGTAATAGGTACACTATATTAGCATGTAGCTTTTGTTTAGTAGGAGACAGAAAAATATTTTTGAGTTCTAATCAATGTTCTTAATAAGGCCTAATTGTTGATTTTTTGTAAAACGTAAAAGGAATCGATAGGGAATCGTTGAATAAATATTTAATAAAATTATTACATTAGACTTTAGCATATTTCCACTCAGCTTTTTTAAAATCGGACATAATACCACTTACACTACTTTGTATTATTGAACTACTTACATTCTCCTTAATCGAAACATAGCGCAATTTTTTTATTAAATTTTAAAACAATATATAGACAGTAATTATTTATCCAGCTACTCAGAACGAGATGTACCCTGATACCGAATGACTGTATGAATCAATGTATATCCTAAATTTAAGTAAATATATAATTTTATGACATGGACTGCTGATCTGCGGATCTGCTGAGAGAGGTCTTTATTTTTTTTTTGTACTACTATATTGGCAAACAATTCTCAAAGAAACGGAATCGAGTAGAACAAATAACAGACAAACTCACAAACAGGTATACGAACGTGAGAAAATTTAGTTTCATGTTTAAAACAAATATATATTTTTAGAATTACTAATAGCAACAAATTTTTAATAAGTTGTCGTAATTGTGTAAGTATGTGACAATATATTTTCTCTGTACGAAAAAGCTATGGACTTTAAATAGTCGTATGATAGTGTAAAATTACTTATTTAAAAAATACAGATGATAATTATATTATTAAAAATCTTTTTTCTAATTAGGATGTTTATTAAAAAATCCTAATTTAAAAAAAATAAGTATTCATAGAGGTCTGATATGATACATTGCTAGCAATGGGATCATCAGATCAAACTACTAACAATCTGTTCCTCCAGTCTGGTATGTCACTAATCATTATTATGTACTATCCAATAATAAGTCACAAACACAAACATTTCAAAATAATATATCAAAGCAGAAAGAAAGCATCAAGAAAGCATCAGGTTCTTTTGCAAAAGAACCTGATGCTTTCTTTTTATTTCTAACTTTAAATATGTAGTTATTAAACATTCTCATAACCGAGTAATCATATTGTTACTAGTTTATGCAAATTTATTTCAGAGTAAAAAAGAACCTTGAAATTCTGCGAAAATTACGTAAAAGATGTTTAAAGCATCTCATTCCAATAGAAGGCATAGCACGTGTAAGTTTGATAACAAAGAAAACCTGTAAGTGTACGTTAGTTAGTTAAACTCAAAGTCACTTATCAGCATACAATTGAATATGTAGGTACTAACGATACATTATCATTGTACACACCTATTGGTGGCGATGATTAACCAATATCAGGAAGATTATACATATTAATATAAGCACACAAGATATACATTGCAAAGAAAAGAATCTTTGATGAAATCGTATTAATATTCATATACCTAATGTTATTGGTTAAAAATTAAAATCCCTTACTTTTCTCGTCTTCATTTTGGAGTAATTAACAGGTATTATTTTGAATATTTGTGTAATGTAATAGTTACATTTTCAAATATTTACTAACGTGAACTATTATAAAATATTCTGGTAGTTCGACTCTTTTTGAACATATTCTATTAAAAATAAATAGAATTCAACGTCTATATAATAATCTGTAAAGTATCAGTGAAGCTTCTAGTTGTTCCATGATTTATGTAGAGTAAGGTACCTGGTTAATTAATAAAATACCTTATTTTATTAAAATCAAAAAGGCTGTTATGTATATGATAACAATCCACTGATAGTCAATAACACTTACTTTTGATTTATTAGTTAAAATATTAATTTTTCTATAATACTATGCATACAGTAAAATAATGTAATATATTAAGTAAATACAGTCATTTCAAAATAGGATAAATTTTGTGTACCTACCTTTACATAAATGACAAACAATAGCCATCTTCTTTAAAAGACATTATATTCTCCAGTGAACTTGGTAAAATTAGGCATTGCAAGCATCCAAGGCGTTAATTACAGCTTTTACAGTACGTTCAACAGCCGGAACTGTCAGATTTGCTAATGAGAACAAAACATCAGTACGATATTATTTCATATACTCTGATTATAGTTTCGCGCGTCCACGCGTGTTGATAAATATAGACGTATGTAGCGTTTAGGTGTAGGTGTATATGCGAACACGCGTGTGCGACTCAGGCGCAGTCAAGATCAAGGGCGCGCGATTGCGCAAGAGTTGGCGGTCGCACCGCGCTGCAACTCTGTGTGATGTCATCGGGCCGTCTGTGCCCCCCTCCCACTACCATCACACCCGTTTCATAAAGGCCGCGGACGCGGAACATTCTATTTTTGACCGTACTGATATTGCGTGGCCATAGCCTACCTGTTCGTAGTCGCGCCACCATCTAGGACCTTCTGTGGTTCTACGGCTAATGATGCCATTAGAGGCTGGTTTCGATATAATAGATTGTTGATTTATATTTCAAACTAGTTACAAAAAGAGCAGCTTCTCTGTAATATATGTTTTAAATATACATATCTATCTTACGTTAGATCTTTTCGTTCAAAGCTGACCGGATTTTGATGATTCTTTTGCTAGCCGTATGATTAAGATAGAAACAGGGCAGCTAATACATATATTTTAATTGGCTACTATTTTTTACATAAGTATAGTTAGTATATTATGAATGATGGGATAATTTCAGTACACTTTAATTACAACATTATTTTAAAGGTACAAAAAAATATTTTCAAAATGGACTTCGTATACATTGTGACATCCGCATCATGCGGCACATTATTCGATGAAGAGATGCTTCTTAGACTTTAGTCTTCTTATATTTCATTTTTCTTTAACTGCATCTGAACATAATGTCATTATTTTATAGTTTATTGAAACATTAGATACATATTATTCAGTACAAACAAACATATCCTATGTTATGATCCAACACCATCTAGATAATCACGTGCCTCAAAAACCTTCACACTCTTTGATATTTACTCATTACATAAAATAATATTACTACATACGGGGAATAACAAGAAAACAATATTTATTTTAGCAATCCGTACCTCAAATGGAATGCTGTGCCTCTGTTTATCTGTTCTTTTTTGTGATAAAGGTATTAAGTTACAATTTTAACCAATAGTTTTTAACCGCCCTTGCGTTCAAATCCATTGAAGCAAAATCATTTCACGATACAAAAAATAGCCTATGTTCTCTATCTTATGTATATGTATGCACATAATAATATATACAAAATTTCATGACTATTTGTTTTTAATTCGTAAATGTGTCATAAGGTAACAAACAAGCAAACCTACTATGAAGTCTATAATATTAGTATTAGTACAGACTAGCTATATATGTACATCCGCATCGGCATCGACTTGATGTATGTACAGATATACCATAGGATGCTAAGTGAATGTCTAGTGCAAATATTAGCAATAGAATTATTGAAATTTGATGAATAGTTTTTAATATTTTATTTACAGTACATTACAGTTATAGTTTCATCACAATAACTAACATTCAATATGATCACCAATAAAACTTAGTAGGGAAGATGGACTCAACTTTATATTTATATTTATAGTAGGTTGAAGTTCGAGTGGGATTACAAAAGTATAGATATATGCATACGTTTGGTATTATGCAGCTAGAAATTTCAGAATTCAGCGCTATCCTGTTTAAGTTAGCCATAGCAATGAACCGAAAAGAGTAACAGCCAAATATGGTTCCATCGAAATGCAAGTGGCTCCGTTCTTTAATAGATTTAGAACACGAGCCTACAAATCAGTTCTAACATTTTTACAGTACCTTAGGTAGGTACTGTAAAACTGACACGTAATCAAAATGTTTATATTAGTTTCAGTTGATATTTAATAATGTTCAAATAAATGTCATATGTAGCATAGCAATTTGAATACGTCATAATCATAATGCAATTGAGAATAATGGGCAAGAGATTCTGTTGGTGATGAAACATACGGTATAAAGATTTACATATTTATGATGTTATGTGAATTATCTCATCCTTATATAAATAATGAAAATAAAAACTATTCGTTTGTAACCTTTATCGCGCTGGTACTACAGTTTTATAATAAATTATACAGCCTCTAGAGTTTTTAAGGATTATTAATTTGGATATTTGTGTATCATAGAATGTATGTATATAATGCTAGCTATATGCAGAATATGAATAAACCTAGGAAGGAACCGGTAAATCTAAACAACATATTTTAATGTAGTATATCGCTGTGCGTGACCTTCATCACACAATAGTGATGCTTGCGTTTATAAAGGAGTGAACACATTCATGCCAGTGGCTATAGTCATCGGTGACAATAGTCATAAAGATGTGTATTAGTATAAGTATATGTTTAATAATTATTAAATCTTACTAACAGTAAATCTTACTACAGTAGCGCTATCTTATTAAATCTTACTAACAGTAGAAATTTTCTTAACAACTCAGCACGTGTCACGAAATCTATACTAACACTAGCTGTCCCGGCAAACGTAGTTTTGCCTTAAAATAAAAAAAAAATTTAGGTGTGTATACCCCTAACATTTGGGGGGATGAAAAATGGATGTTGGCCGATTCTCAGACCTACTCAATACGCTCACAAAATTTCATGAGAATCGGTGAAGCCGTTTCGGAGGAGTATGGGAACGAAAACTGTGACACGCGAATTTTATATATAAGATTATTAAAAGTAAAATTTGTGAGTTGGAGCTCGAGGCGCTCTCCAGTTCTAATCATGATTTTGAAAATATTTTTTGTGGTGGATAGCATATATACCTATATATAACACATTACGCTACCAATAGAAGCGGAGATGAATTGAAAACGATGCGAAATCGGAGAAACTTCATAATTTTTTGAACAAAATAAGACACGATATAAATTATTTATTTATTTAACTTCTTTGCATAGCATAAACATTATGAGATTGTTATCGAAAGTACTCAAATTACAAAAAGACTAATAAATAAACATAATATATCTCAGTTATGTAATGTACGTATTGTATTACATTATTATTTTTATTACAAAAGTTAGTACGTATGTTACATTTTTTTTTGTTTCCTCAGAGATGTGTATTCTGGCCCTAACCATGCAGTCCGCATGCGATGCTAATATTAGGCCGCACACACATAACACCTACGTTCCAACATTATGCGGTTGAGTAGTTATGTTTTTATAGCTAACACTTTAACTGTTTATAAAGTTTAATAATATACCTGAAATTTTGTTGCCAATGTCAATATATATTCCGGAAGTTAGGTGAGTTAAATTACCTATATTTATATAATTTGAATATCCCGATAACATTCTATGATTTGATGAGTACCCATCTCCAATAAAATACTTTCTAATGCCATCTCATTAGTTTACCACCTATGGATTTCTCAGTCATTACTCATGTAATAACGACTGATATGTTATTTGTATGCAACTACATATAATTTTCGGTTATATAAAAAAAAAGATAAGTAAATGTACAACCAACAAATGTACAAACTAGCTAAATGTTTCACATAAATAGCTAATGTAAAAAAATATAAGATTTGGATCCTAGAGTTTCAAAACCTTAATACAAGAAATAAATATAAAGTACACATTGTAAATACTGTAATTACTATGTGAATCACATCTTTTTTATACTCATATTTTTTTTAATATTTAACGTATGATGGCGAATAAACACCACACGATTATTTCAGTTATACATATGTAGGTATCCGTATTGTTATTGCTAGTTATAAATAGAGTATAATACGTCATTTGCTTCTTTCCAATTAACACAAGACTCATTAACTCAAATAACTTATCGTTCTAATTCAACTATATATTTTATGTTTGTGGCAATCCATGCCAATATTATAGATCAGTAAGCGTGTATCTGTCTGTCTGTATGTAATATTTTCATGGTTCAATATTTTTTAATTAAATTTGGAATGAAGACAGAATGTATTACAAGAATAGACATGGGCATTTTTTATAAAAGAAAACACCAAACGAAGTCTCAAGCATCAGTTAGTAAATATTATATATAGATTCAAAATTCATTATAATCAGCTATAAAATTTAAATGCTACCTAATAAATTTAAATGTGCGTATTATCTATGCAAGTACCCTACGTATGTAACTAAGTTAATTGCAGTCATATAGAATAACATCTACATTGATAGTCTCCAGCGTCATCTACTTAATCATTACTGGTAGAATCCGTGTTTACACCATCAATAACGCTTTAATACAAACTATAAAAATAATGCAATTAATAATAAACTTAAATATATGCTCACATGCCGTCATAATTAGAATCGCACTTTACACACATTTTTTATTTTATATACAACATTGCTCAGTAAACTTATTATTCTTGTTTAATTTTAAGTTGCTATCATTAAAAAAACTAAAACTGAAAGCTTTAAATTTCTGCCGTAACTAATTAAAATAACTCCTCTCATGACTCTTATTAAGAATATTAACGAAATATTTGTTTTATTTAACTGATCATATTGAATTGTTCCATGTAATTAATAAGCTGCACCGCCTTTCAATTTATATGTACATACGTCGTATAGAACTAGAACATAAGAAAACTTAGCCTTCACAGATGTATAAGTAGTTAGTGCCGTTTAGGTGTACAGTTTTCATTGCACACGTAGCTTCGTTACAAACAACGTGGGTTTTCAAAGGCTTGTATGACCATTCACCACTAAGAGTACTTTCGGAAAAAAACAAAAATGATAATAAGAATTCTAAGACTTTATAAATCCCATATGAACTATAAAAAATATTGCGAATTTTAAATTATTATAGCCCTAAATGTAGATATTCTACTATTCTTATGAAAGCATCTTAATCACTGGTGTATTTGTATGTGGGTTTATAACACTTCATTGTAAAGCAAAAACAAAAAATGTTATAATACGAGTACGAAGTTGTAAATAGCCGATTTTACACACTTCAGAATTGCTGTTATTTCCCATAAAGCTGATATTTTTATTATATTTACTGCACCAAACTAGAAACTAATAGTTATGCACCCAGCATGATGAGATGAACGTGTGGAGATGACCTAAAGCAACACGCGCAACATAGCGAGCGCTGCGTGGGGATCAAGGTCGTGCGAAATAACGCATACATACATAAAATACACCGTACGCCCGCGATATCTTTGAACAGTTGCCTACCGATTGGCGAAATACGTAACGTCGGCTGGACATCCGGTCGCGCCTAAAATCTAACGTATTATGCGTTTATTAGTAGCCTATTTAAATGTATTTAGTAACTACTCATATAAACTTTAAGTCACTCCCAGTTCAACGGCGTAGAATTTGTACAAACTCGTCTGCGTGGGTGTCTCTGTTTCACGTATTTCTGCCGCCAAGTAGCTAGGTTTGTAAACTATATTAGTTTGACGAATGGGTCATGGCAGTGAAATTATAGTTGTACGAAGTTAATCCGAAACATCTGCTCTGAAATAAGCAATCCATGACGGCTACTACAGGCGTCACTTAACAACGTGATTTACGGGAAGCTGTTGCATGTAAACGAATTCAGTAACGGGTTAACAGTTTCAGTTACAGTAAAAAACAGCTTCTATCCTACACTTAAATTACCACTTTCATTCAGATACTAATTAAAAATTGTGTAATTATTATTTCTGATAAACATAATTCTATGATCACTTGTTTCCAGTAACATATATTTCAAGTTCAAGATACATATTTATAAGTATATAAGTTCTCCATACTGTGACAGTGTCAGAATACTCGTCTCTACTGAGACAATAAAGCAGTATCACGTTATGAAGGCGGATGTTATAGATGGATGGAAATATTCACTGCCTGTACTTTAGTTACAAACACAAATATTTATGTTGAAATTTTGTTAAAACGTTACATTGAATAAAGTTACTTCTGATACTTAAAAAACAAGTATAATTAATAATAAATTAATTGTAGTCACATACAATAATATTCTCGATTATTAAGACACGTTATCTTAATTATGAATTTCTATAGTTTCCTAATATTGTGATATTAGGAAATCAAAGACAGAGACTACATTTTTACTTTTTTAATTTTTTAATCCATTTTTAATAAAAACCCTTTTCATTGATCAGTCCTTGTGTGTATCTTTGAGACTTACTTAATTTATTGATATATTGTTTGATCAGACTATTTCAATAGCATATGCTGGTGGTCACTCTATTCTCCCAAATTTGAATTTAAAAATGAATCGATATTATTGTAGGTAAACATGTATAACATTTATTTGAAAATAATAGGAACTGAGTATCTTGTCAGTTCGTCTCATCTCGAAATCATTCCGGACTGAAGGTAGATTTGACATTTCATAAGAATCTGTAACAGACATACATGAATAAAGATATTTTGAATTTGAATTTGGTAATGTCCTGGACATAATAATACTTATAGGGGATATAAATAGTTAAACGACATCTACATTTCTTAACTCAGCCTATATAATATTTCAATTTAATAATAAATACATAGTTTTTATTATTATACTAATAAAATATATTTATATTAAGAAACATATTGTGTATCTTTTTTTCCCAAATTCCGATCATTATACACGTTAGGGTAATAATAATTTTATTTGATCAGTACATACTTCCAAACGTCTGTAAGAGCTGGAATAGATACTTTAATAAAATCTAGCTAAGAAAGCATATTTTTAATTGAATAATTATTATTATAAAGAAATAAAAAAATACATTAATTTTTAGTTGACTGAATTGGTCTGTTTCCATTAGTTTTAAATATAATGTTTGTGACTATCGATTCAGATGGTTATTCTAGTTTGAGGAGAATCCACAATACACACATGTAAGGAAAGTATATTTTTAATTTTTAAATTACAATATTATTAACTACTTTACTTTAGTATAGTATAGTATATAGAAAATAATCTCTTTATGTAGTAAATACAACAAATTAATGTTAAATATTGGTTAAAAGCCTGCTGATGTACAGGTAGAGTGTGCAGAGATGCATGTCTAGCAAAAAAATATGCTACGATATACCTACTGACGTTTTCGTTGCCTATTTTTTGTTTTTAGTCTGGCACGCTAAACCAGTCTAGAGTTTTCGAATGTTATACAAACTGCAGCTCTTTCAGTCCGTTATGTTTTAAATTGGGTAACTAATATTAAGATTTAAGACTAGCAAAAAAGTGATTTATGTATTTTATAAAAACATCTTATCTACAAGAGATTTATGCACACCATTATTAAGAACCGTTATTTTTTCAGTATAACAAAAAGCTCAAATCCAGTATGCTAATATAACCAAACAGACCAACAATATGATTATATTCCTATCTAGTATTAAGAAATAATATATGTTACTGGAATTTATTATACTTTCGATATACAATTTATATGTATATTATACATTCCTTTCCTATAAATTGAACGCGGATGCTATTCATCTCAGTGCAGGATATTTAGGATTCCCGCGTGTAATAATAATAAAGAGTAATAGTATCTACATTACAATATTTGTATTTATTTCAGAGTTAATAACATTACAAATGAACTAAACATTATGAACACATATTATCACACAACTCTATTACAATAAATGTGACAACATTATTTTATAAACTGATACATCGTTGTACTTAACCACATCTAATGAAAAGTCTGTTTAGTTGTAAATAATACTACTCTGTGTATCTACAGATACAAGTAAGAGTAGGTATGTACATAAAAAATAACTTCCCAAACCGCGCTTATTCTGTAATTTGCCTAAGAACGCATACCAATGCTGGTCTTTGAACTTTCAAATTTTATTTAAATATTAACGGGGATTATAGAAAATTTGATATATCAAAAAAAAAGACTGAATAAGTTAGAATTATACAACAAAATTAATAATACTTATCTATCTTTAAGTCCAAAATCATATAAAATGCAGCAAAGAAATTATAAAATATTATTATTATTATTTTAATACATATTTATATAGGTTTAAACCAATTCTAGAGTGTCTTGGTACTCTGTCCTGGACGAATCACTTTGTTATTATTTTAGAATTATGTAGTAGGTACCTCATCGGGATTCCCAAAAGTTAGACGGAGCAAAAAATGTTAATCGCCAAACTAGAGGTCGACGTGCCTATGCTGCCATTCCCTACATCTCGCTTGTTTTTATTTTACTGACTACGTACGTAACTCGCATGAGTCTTTTGATATCTCGTTTTATAATAATATTGTTTTGTTTTATTTTTAGAAAGACGTCTTTTTGTGGACTAGAAGCTGAATCTATTTTTAACTCCCGCTCAATTATTTATTTGTTAACGGACTAATAGCAACCTTATTGAGATAGATAAATTCACTACATTTTTTATATCGACAAGTCCTTACTACCATGGTACGACCAAAACTAAACAGTATTATATATATTAATATAATAATCAGTATGCAAAATTTTATTTGGAATGACTAAGATTTCTGTTAAGGAAATCAAATCATTTCTTTATATTGAAAAATACTGAGCGGATGTTTTCAAAAATGTGCAACACATTTTTCAATCAAAATCGGCTTGGGTTCATTGTCCTAAATAAAGCGCTTACACCATTAGACCAAACAGCATTATTTGTTTATAGATAGTATAGCGGACCACGTAAGTGTAGCCAGCCATACGTGCAAGACTGTTGTGATTCAAAATATATACGTATAAAAATTTGTAACATAATATGACTGGGATATTTTGTTGGCAAAATAAATTTGGTTATGAAGATATATGGAATATATTAGATAATTTATTAATAATATCGATCGACGAACCATCGTAAATGATGTTTTCTATGCATATAAATATACTAAACAAAAATTGGTCTACCATTTGATCCAAATATACGCCAAGACACAATGGATTCTGTACTGGATTCAAGATAAAACTCCAATGTTAGAAACATTGGATTTCCAGATTAGTTTTGTATATTTATTGTCCGGATTAATTTTTTTTTCAATGAATACAATATATTGGTTAAAGTCGTAATGAAAGCATATCAGGAAAAATAAGATGCAATAAAATGCACACTAACGTAATATTTATCTTCTGAGATAATTGATATGTAATCCATTTAAATTATGTTTATTAAATTGAATTCTATATTTTTTAACTCTGTTTAAATACATTTCTGTGAAAGAGATTTAAAGTACTTGATGTACTTTAAATCTCTTTCACAGAAATGTATGATTAGAAATACTATATTATACAATATAATATTTGTTAAATGAGTATTTAATCCAATCATACATTGTACTTTGTTATTGATTTTATATGAATATGTTTATCGTTAAAACGTACAAATACGCCTTCAATCTTAAATACGACCACTGTCTACAGTGTTGTAGTCATGGATGCCATATTATGTTTTACCATGCTCACTAGTATTAATATAACATCGAGGTATTGAAAATTAAACAAGGAAAATATTCTATCGATCAATTAACAAATATTGGTTTTACAATAACTATGGTCGCAACTCCAAAAGATGCGCTCGCTCACGCTTCTTCGCTTACCTTACATTTTATCGGTATTATATTAATCTTTCCGTCTCATTCTTTACCATACAATTTAGAGGGTTATTGATAATCGTATTATCATTAACATAAAAGTAAAACTTTTAGATTAAAAATCACAATGAACCAAAATGCTAAAGTAGCATCAGTAAGAATTGAATATAACTTTTTGGTTATTGTTATAAAATACTTTTTCATTAAAAATATATTTAATTTATAACTGTTTTGACCACAAAGTATATGGTGCATATAGCAATTTCGGCATTCATTATGACATAAGTAATGTAGACACAGGTATTCCTTATTCATAAAATAGTTAATGGGCATAAAATACTTTTATTATCCTATTTTAGCTATTTGACGATTCTTCTTGTATGTACATGTGTACATGGACAGCACCACAGACACTATGTTGTCATGCGACTCAAATGGTCCCTCATATGTTACCATTCTGAAGGACTAGAATTTTAAGTCTCCTGTAATTTCACTGCCTTATCAGATCAAGACATCAATACATCTTACTACGGACACTGCTTTAATAGGTGAGATAGCACTCACGCAGATAATTTTCTACAAAGTATACCTTCGGAAGTGATTCTAGTTTATTCTATTTATTTAACAAGAAGCGGAATATAAAATAATAAACATATTATGACTTTCATTGTTCCACAGGTTTAATACTGTACCTAAAACAGTACGACATATACATATAACATTTAATCAATTCATCGTTTAATTATTGAAAATAAACGCAATAATTATTTATCTATTATATTTAAATAAGCGGATAATAAAATCCGATTGTATTTATACATATTTACCCTAAACTTACCACGGTGGCTAGGCGGCTTGTTGTAATGTTTTAAATCGGTTTTGCATGATAAATATACTGTCATGATAAAGAAAAGATAATCGTTTGATAAAAGGTATCAATCACCTCCTACAACCGTCCCACCTTTAATAAGCACCTTGAGACAATCATGTTGGGAAAGGTCTGAAATAATATTTAAAAATAACTAAAACACTAAACATTTATCCATCTAACTGCATACTATGCTCCATACTAGATAGACCTAGTGGCTATACAGGCCTCTATCATAATACATCTTTCTTGCTTTATTCCCTTTCCTAGCTGTTCTCATACTCATAACTTCTTCCTTCCTTCTTCTTAATGTATTTTAAATATTAATCAAGACGGTTGTGAAAGATAAGTCTAGACTTCTACCATATAGATAGATAGATAGATAGATAATAGTTTTTATTTGTATCTTAGTACACACATACAGGCTTAATTACAACATCAAATGACAAGTACCCACAATATAACAGTTCAATAAAGGGTAAACCTGCATGTGTGTGCTACAGCAATACAAAATTGGTACATAGCTCAGTGTGGAGAATCACTCAAAGAGCAAAACACTGATTTTCAGCTATGTCCTCGAGGTTGAATAATGTACCTTGTATATTTTTTTTAATAAACTAAAATGAACTAAACGAAATAATGTGAAATAAATAAGTAATAAAAGAACTTGGAAAGTACGAATTACAGTTAGAGTACCAGAACTTTATAAATACCGAGATACCACAATTTAATTTGATATATATGAATACTATGAACAGGAATATAATAAATGTGTAAAAAAAATAATAATTATAGCCATGAAGGAGTGAAAAATGTCTTAATGGAAAGGAAATCAATTAGAATATTACTGCGCTCTGTCACCAGAACAACTTAGTTTTTGTTGCTGTAATAGGTGTGTTTTTATATGTTTTAAATGTATATTGAGATGTAATACTTCTGATGGGTGGTGGAATATTGTTCCAACATTTAGTTGCCCGGTAACGAAAGCTGCCAGTAAAAGCTACAGTTTTGTGACGTTGAAGCGACAAAGGTGGACGAATAGACCTACATGGGTACCGCTTATCAAATGTAGAAAAGTTCAGCTTACAGTATAGATATTCTATTAGACCGAACAGCAAACATGCCAGATGTAAATGTCGCCGCGATTCCATATCAAGTATCGACATCCTATTTAAGTAAGGTGAGATATGACTGCGAGGAGGAATACTGAAACAGAACCGACAACAAGCATTTTGGACGCGTTGTATTAGGCGCTGAGTTTTGCGAAATAGACGTGGACCATATACTAAATCTCCATAATTCAATCTAGATAACACTAAAGATTCACATACTGTTATACGAACTTCAACAGAAAGCAAGTGACGAATTTTGTATAAGACTTTTAGACGATAGAAACAATTTCTTGCAATGTTTAGGATATGTTTTTCAAATCTTAACTGTATATATTTCATTGCATTTTCGCTTTATACATATGTTTCATCATTCTTTCTTCCATTACTGTTTCTAAATGTACAGATCCATATAGCATATCCTTTTCTGTGTTTACACCAAGAGTAGTACTTTCTTGTAATATCTCTCTTATGTGTTATGATGCGTTCTGCCATTCTTACAAAATACCATTCATGTTGCCATATTAGCCACTTTCAAATGTCTATAGACGATTACTGTTATTGTTTAATTCGGCAATAATTGTTATGACACTGAAGCACTTAATTCTCGATGGTTTCACAATTTCAAAAATAATAATCATATAGTCATGTGTGCTGAGAGAGTTGAAATCTAGATGGCGTCAGATATTCCTCTGCTGACTTCTGCTCCCCGATTTAGACAGATTAAGAAAAAAAACTTTATTATCGGATATAATAGGCCTATTCTGGCTTTACAAATGATTGTTTCTCTTTCTTTCGGGATAGCCAAAAACGAAGTATCATCAGATTTATTTTATTTTACTCAGTTATTTTTTTAAATATATTTTGTTTGATAAATTTATAGTCATAAAAGAAATATACAGACAATACCGAACAATAGAAAAAAAATCGTTAACACGGGAGTATTTTCTTCCAATAATAATTAGATTAAAATTTGAAAATTGTTGTAATATCCAAATATGTTATATACTTGCTGAGCCCGCGGTTTCACCCGTATTAAATTTATAGCCTACATAGATACATACAGGCTATATTGCTGTACAGTTTCATGAAAATCCATTTAGTAGTTTTTGCGTGAAAGAGTATTAAACATCCATCCATACTTACAAACTTTCGCGTTTATAATATTAATAATAAGATTGATTTTCCTCCTGTTTGAAGTCGGTTGATTATTCGCATTTATTTGGTCAACCTTGCCATGCACAAATTATGTAACCATGCAGCCGTCCGGTGACTTAGGCGTGTGTTGTGTATAGTCAAAGATAACGCTCGTGACTCACTCACACAATATTGTAGCGTAGCTGTATAACATAATGATGCCAATACGTGGATGTGGGATGGATCATTACTAACTTTTATTATGTATACATATTTATTACCTAACGCCAGCACTATTGAACTGGTTTGAATTAAAGGAGAGTTGTCCGAGCAAACAGTATTACAATGTTTCAAATGTTAATAGACAAACGTCGATTACCAAAATTATTTACTAGACAAACATTTTATGCCTTCCATAAGACTGACACTCTACGCATGTATTAAAATAGATAGGTATTCACTTTATTGCTTTAAACAGATTCTAATTTAATATCTTCCACAAAATAACATAAAGATATAATATAAAAAACAAAGAGACTTTCTAGATATTTTATATAAGATTATTAACACTGTGTGAATTTAAGTTTCTTTAAAAATTAAAAACAACTTTCTACATCTATGGAGAACGGAACACAATGTTTTATAGTTACCTATTAATATTAATACTGCCTTGGCATCAGTAATTCCAAATTAGTCATTCAATATTTCTGTAGATATAACTATATTTCATTTCCAGCCTTGTTAGCCACATCGACTTTACTGATGATATAAAATTTGGATTGGAAAATAAACTAGTTACATCTAATAAATCACATTTATTTGATAATCGACTTTTAGCAGTAGGTATTGAAGATTACTTTCACAAATACAGTTTAATTATAATACATTTGTATATACTTTATTTAAATCTGTTGTATTCAATAGTATTATTTAACATATATTTTATGCGTTTCGATTTGATCACAATATAAGTGAGTATCCGAATTGGCGATAGTACGCTATCCAATGTAACAAATCTTCTCTGCATGCATTTAGGACACATGACTACAATACTATGTAGCATATCTGAAATGACGAGACAAAGAAGCGAATATAGAATTACAGTTATCTCTGAAGTATTTAAATATGTCTATAATATATAAAACTAGTTGACTCGCCAACTACGTCTGCATCAACATCTCTCTTTTGCAACATATTTTCATTGTTCCTATAGGTAATTGGTAAAATAAATATCCAATACTGACACAATTTTCAAAAACAGATTATTAGTACCGATAATTACACTGAACATTAAAACTCACAAATTTTACCCGTTTATAATATTGATACGAGTCCAGATTATTGTATTCATCACTTAATGTACCTTAAAACACAGTTAAAGGCTGCCATGTCGTCCAGAACATTTAATATGTTTAAAATCTCTTTTATTATTATTTGTTAATAATTCTTATTTATGCAAAAACTACAGGTTAGGTTTAAAAAATAAACATTGCAAAAACGGCGTGGCTCTGCAATTGTATCTTTAATATTAGATTTTAGACTAGACGGATTGTTGAGAAAATATGATTCAACCGGCTTTGTTGTTGATGGAAAAATGTATCTGGTATTTTAAGAGCAAGTATTTGCTTTGGGAAAAATTCCATATTAATGATACGCCACACGTAATTACAGTTTTGTTACTTTTAGTTTTTACTTACGTTTTTTACAATTTAATAATGCCAAAATGTGTAAGAAATATATTATAATTCGAATGAGAAATCACCATTATTCATTCATATGTTGTATTTTTTAATTAACAATTATATACTTAAAGACATTTTAATACTATAATCCTATACAGGAACGTTTAGTTTTATCATACTTTTATTTCTTATCTACTATCATAATTATCTCGTGTCAATATACAAAAGGACATCTACAATAATAATAATGAACAGTAATTTTCTGCCTAGAGTTAAAATTATGTTATTAAATGTATTTTAAGTGAAATATATCAAATATTTCATTTATCACAGTCGTATTTATATTATAAACCGGTTATTGTGTTATTAAATCAAATAAGTATATTCTTATTTGTTTTAATTTTAATATTATAATAGTTTCAACCTAAAACTAATACAAAAAAGAAAATCTATACTTTTGTTATTTAATTAGGCAAAAACCTTCACAAGTCATCAGAAGGTTATGTGGGACTCATAACCACTAAGTTTTAAACCATTAAAACTTACATAGATACTCCGCGGTTAGTACCTACATACATACATATACTACATAGGATCTCCATCTAAAATAATGTATAATCCAGTGAATGATTTTTTGAGATAGATGGTCTGGATATTACATTAATTATTCTCCGTAATGGAGGGTAATGAATATTGCAAAATTACATAGGTACAAAATTCACACTCCTTATAATATTAGTGTAGATACTCGTATTAGTGGTAGATAATAACATAACAAGTACGTACTTAATAATGCAAATGTTATGCGAGTGCAGCTGCTAAACGTAAATATAACAAGCTTATTGTAATGGCATATTCCTTTTTTTCAAATATACCGTTTATTTTTATAAAAAAAATATGTATTTCAGGTACACACGCATACGCCATATATCGTTATGTTAATTTTATAATAGATAATGTATATAGGTGTTTAATGTTGAAATGAATTATATATCTACCTATAACAATAAAACATTCCAAAGTAACGAAGCAGGACATATATTCCTAATGTTATAATATAATAATACAATTTCTATTCAATTTCCACGGTCCTAGTAGGTAATAAAGAGAATTGTTATGTTTCTTTTTATTGCAAATTTTCTTCCACGAAAAACACTAGTATTGGTTATTAATGAAAACACGTATACTAATTAACAAGACTATTTTTGAATTACATTACACCTCATATTTAACTAATTAATATATACAAATAATTCATCTACGTTGTGCATTAATCTTTAAAATGAAGGATTTGGATGACGCAAATAGCTCTTGCTGTGCTTGGATCTTGGAACGATTTACAGCACTAGTAAATTATTATCGAAAGTAAACTAATATATTATTATTAAAAGTAAATTATTTGGCTTTGCATCAATCGTATGTACAGTGATGACAACTTTTACGCTATATACTTTGCTACGCTATATAGTGGCAGACTTTGTAAAGTAGTCTACCTTACCTAGTACCTCAGTCTCACTTATTTCAGCCGTTAAATGAGATTATAGCATATGAAACATCATAGTTCCTTAGAATGTTAATACATCTGTGATATCACGAGTCTCACGTGATAACGTGATACCCGTAGTGCTGTTCATGTATATAGGCGATGGTTACTACTTACGCTGGAGCTGGACTGTTTACTTGTTTACCATTCCAATTACATAGAAAAAAGGATTTGTTGTGAATAGTAATAACAATGTGCTAAAGAATCAATAATAAAGAGAATACAATTATAAGAGTAAAAATAATATAATTTTTAGTATTGAGATAAACCACTTATTCACTACTAACCCTAATCACATATATATGATGATTATGAGAATTTAGCATGAGTAATAATAAACTGCATTACATAAAAAATAAATTTTAAAGCTAAAAATTTAAAGTAAACCATAAATTTGTATATTTTGAGTTTATACTATATTATTTAGAGCACGATTTTACATATTCATAAGTTTAAATAATTTGTATTTTAACAAAAGTAACAAGTCTTAATAGAACCCATAAATAAGCCATTCACGATTCCTGGTACTTCCTTATTAAATTATCTGGCACTTATTAAATATAAAAATTATATTATTAGCCTACTTCTACGTATTAGTATTATGTTAGTATTATTATAAATTTCAATAACATTTTCAACATAAACCATAATGTTAAAGAATAATTTCCGCTTATCCAGGAACAACCGTTTAATAGACATCAACGGGCTAAATACACAATTACTTAAAGACTTGGTATTCTAGTATTGTCTCTAATTTACTTCTATGTTGTATAAAGTATTAACTAATTTGATATTCATATTAGCATAATAGTATATATATATTATTATTTATATCATATGTACTTAAAGATTAAGTAATTTAAGAGATACAATATACAAGGGAAAATATAGATGAGCATTTTGTACACTAAAAATAATTATAAGTGGCTTCTAAAATTACTTAGTATCTACGTTTTCAAAAATTGTAATCCATTGTTAGAATTACGAAAAATCTGTCATTCATTTATATTATTATTTGACACATTAATAACTTTTTTAATACTACAATCTTTGGAACATCCCTCATCAAGTAAATAAATATATCAAAGGGCCTTATAATATATTAGAAATTATTATGTTTAAAGATCAACAAGTTGTTATATAAGCTAGGTACAGCCATAAATAAACACCTGTTATTATATATAATAATAATTTTAATCTATGGTGTACTGGGTAATAAACTGCTTATTTCCGTAAAAAAATATTCTACTTACTAAACTTAAAATGTTTTATAGGTTCGATATTACAAATATACCTTAGCAACAAAATATTACATTAAGCTGTATAATATTAAAAAAACATACAGATATAACATATATAAGAATGTAAAATATAATACGATATTTAAAACGTAAATTATATAAAATTTATGTATGTATTACTAATATTTATTTGTATTACATACATAAATACATTTTATTTGTATAAATATAGGAAACTAAATTATCTAATATATTATGCACAAAGGTCATACAATTCTATAAAAAGACGTCTATACTAAAAAGAATTCGGAAGTTCCCATGGGAAAGGAGACAAAATATTTCAACAGAGCGATGTCACGTGAAAACTGCTAGTCATTACAAAGAAAATGAGTAAGCGGCTGAATTAATAAAATTCAAGGTCAAATTAATAATATTTTAGCTCTAGACAATGGAGGACACTTACCTCTAGACTAAACTCTAGGCTTTTTTGCTAATCGATAAAATGTCAAACGTGAATGAGTCCATAAAACGGCAATTTTAACTAGTAAACTGACTTCAAAAATAGATTCTAACTAACTGCATGTTATTGTTCTAATTGTTAATAATTTATTTCTTTAACAATTATTCAGACAATCACAAATTAATGACAAATATGCGCGCGGCCCACCAGGTGGTAAGTGGTAACCATGCTTATATACTCGAACAGTATCATAGACATCACGTTATCATGTGATTAACATGTTAGTCCCCCATACCTTGAAATTTTAGTGCCTTATCTCATCCTTCAACCAAAACACATCTTAAGATGCTTAGCAACTTGGCGACTAAAATGATACAGGGGTACCCACGCAGCTGACTTTGTACAATGTCATTATATTGTACAAACCTATTTGATTTAAAGATATATATTTACAAAGACAATATGAAAAACTATTATGAAAATATTGTGTAAGTGATATTGCTCGGTTACATCTGTCTTTTATTATTAAGATCAATAAATTTATTTGATTCGATGAGGTGATACTAAGTGCGCTACAAGGACAATAATTGTCTTATGGCATAATTGTGTCTTTTCAATGCCGGTGCGTAGATAATTACTACATAGTCAATAATAATGAGCCTTATTTGCAATACTGACATCGGTTTACACGTGTCCGTCTTCCAAAGATAACTATAAAATATCTAACTATCTCTCTACACGGCTCTATACATATTTATTTATGAGTATTAAAAACTATGATACCATAAAAATCAGGCCTAAATCTCAGATATTATTACCAGATACTCATCAGTATCCAACTATTCCTATTATGTATATATAATTTACACACGCTTGAATACTTACTCTTGGTTTAGGGGTCTAGACATCAATGGTGTAGAACGAACATAGTATAGGATAATGGAAAAAGACAGATTAAAAAGCGAATAGACATATTGCATATATTGTATATACCAAACTTTTGACTAACATTTACTGAGAATAGGTTAGTAAACTATTAACTAAAATGTAGTTCCTTACGGGTTTTTTTGTTAAGTCCTTTATTCAGGGTGCAGTTAAGGAGAACTTGTTTGGGAGACGCCCATACTTAGTAGTAGACAACGATCAGCTAAAATAATGATCATGATGATTTAATGGCAAACGCTGCGGGAGCGAGCTGTCTCAATTTGAACATTACCAGGAAGTTACGGAATTAAAATTAAATGTAACTTTTGGTTTCTATCAATATTAAACTCGAGAGTATAGGAGTTGGATACATATGTACTCAGAATAAATAACTAGACTATGTTAATTAGACACAGGTTATTTTAGAAACTAATATTATTTCCTATTTGGACTAAATAGGTGTACTTGAATTACTATTTGGTATATCCTATTTTTTAGTCAGTGTTCCATTTTTAATATAACTTATTACGCTATAATCTAATAGTGGCAAATTAGGGTTCTATAATGTGAAAAATATAAGAATATAATTTCAGGTTGCATGAAACCTAATTATTTTTTCGGTACGAAATATAATTGACAAATTTATTTAGGTAAATAAAATTTGTAAAACTTGCAAGGATTAATTAGGTTATCATATTTTTATCAATGCACCAATTTGCGTTGAATTATCTAGTATTGCGCAGGCAGGCGTTCAAGGGTAAAGTCTGCGTCCGGACGCACACTGACGCATCTATTTTGCGTGTATTGCCTAGACGTTTTAGATATGTATAGATAACAGATACATAGGCCTATTGTGAGTCAGGTGGACATATTGTACGCTCAATAATGAACTGCATTAACTCCAAAAAGTATTTTTGAGAAAATGACTCTAATGTTTTAACTTTAGAGTCGATTTCCCAAGATTGTATTTTTTAGTTATTGCAGTATTATTAAGCGTGCGATGTGTTCTTGAGTGAGTGGCGGCAGTTGACTGTTTCGACTGCATAGGTATAGTTGCTATGCCCGAAATATACAAATGGTTCGCGTCAATGCTAATTACTACGAGTTTGACGGCGTCTGCGGCGTAGATGCGGCGTGTTCCCGCGCCCGCCTTACTTCACTAGCATGTTGTATCAATTACTTAGCAAACATTTTGCTCAAAACGTATCATAAATATAATTCATGGTCATACAGGTGCATTTGCAACATAATTTTGCAAATTTTACTCATATGTCTAATTTGAATTTTATTATAATTTTATCAACGACATTAATCATAATTATTATTCTTTTAACGAAATATGATAAATGGTTACGAATATGTTCTAATTATTATAGCAAACAAGCAGGGGTATTAATGTTAATATACTTATCACTTAATACTCTTTTTAAGAACCCTAATGCGGTACCTATAGTACCTATAGTATAGTCTAGACAAAACCTTACATATTTATTATTCCCTACTACGTGTATTCGTTATTTTTTTATCATAGTTAGAATTGCATAAGTTTACTAAAAACTAAACCTGTATGTATATGTATAAATCTAAGTATTTATAATGAGCAAAATCACATTCAATTGTTATAATTATTTAATTTTATATAAGTCTTCTACAGTTATTTACTGTATAATTTCTTTTCTTTATTAGATTTATACTTTTAATATAAGTTAAAAATAAGTACTAATTTCACTGTTATATTATAGCTGAGTAGTAAATGGTACCATTGTCATAGCAACCGTAGCAACTCACAAATTTCTATTAACGGATGCGTAGATAGATGTTAACTATAACTAAAGGTTGTTTTCGTCATACTATCCCATGAGGTAATTGTAATCATAACAATTAAATATTATAACTATCTAAATACATATATAGTAAATATTTATGGTTAGAAATACTACAATACGTATTATATTCGTATATAAACTGGTTTTATTTATTATATATTTACCCATATTTCATTAGCAGAATAATTTTACATACTCGTATATAATATTATTTTCCAACTAAAATTTATTTTAACAAATGTAATAAAATACAAAATGGCTTTGTTTCACTTAATCCTCTAATTAATTCTCTAATGAATTAATAGCAAAATCTTTAATTAAATCTTTATTTAACAAATCAGATAAATGGGGCAAATGGGGACTCATTGCTAGAAGCATTTTTTGTCAGTCAATTTTTGGGATTTAATTTACTTTGCTACTTAAATATATAAAGATAACTAATTTAAGATTATGTAATTATAAAAACAGAGCATTATAAATATATGCACCGACAATTCATAAATTATATTAAACAAAAAAATATAATATGATAATGACGTGTGATTTGAACTATTAAAATAAAGGACGTGCATTAACTAATTTCGCAAACAGATATTTATTAGGTAACACGCGCGGGCAGTGCGTTCCAGTCATAAAGCCTGGATAGTGAAAGAATGAGATATGAAGACATATTTGTGAAGTGGAGTAAGAAGCAAGAGAGAGTCATTAGAATGAAGGTTACGATTAGAAGAGTCTCAGAGATAATGAAGATAACTCTTCAAATATTCCGGAAACGAAGGGCAAAAGAGTATAGAGATGATATTTGATATGCATAACAGACGTATGGGGACCAATTAAGCTGGGACCTGTATCCGGAAAGTAGTCAATTTTACAGAGACAGAAGACGAAACGAATAGCATTGTTAACAAGTTGGTCCAGCTAATTATAAAATCTTAATTGAGATCAAGATAACACATCTGCATAATGAATGATGGAAGCAATAAGAAATTAGAAATCTTTCTTAGTCTATATCAAAACCTAAATTAATATTATTGTTTATACTCTCCTAATTTAAACCTTGCATTAATAGACCAGTTATTATTCAGGGATCAAATCTCTTTATAAACAGACATCATATAAAGTCAATCATATAAACATATATAAAATCACGCAAAACAAAATGGATCATTTTTTAAGTTATCTAATGTCAAGTGCAGTCATTAAATAGATAGATAAATTCTTTATTAAAGAAATACAGACATATAACATACATAAAGTTGGTTGGTTGTGTCGCAAAGGCAATTCTCAACCAATTCAGCATAAAGCTACAGATAAATCTGCAGTGTTGATATTCTGTTTGTACGCTTATTACTAAAGACATATGAATGCCTTTGATATATGGTATATGAATGTAATTGCCTTTACATTATTCCACTTAACAATTGGTTTCAAAAACATCATCACAATTGCACCCCGGGAGTCGGTGCTGCTTTTCCGGGCAGGTCCGCTAGTAAAGCATAAGAATAATCTTAATACGTATAATGTTAATTTACATACTTTTGAACAGTATTATACTTTTTAATTCTAGTGTGACATTCTGAATGCAGTTTTAGCTCAAAACAAACTTGGCTGGTGCTCTTTGCAAGAAGAAGTTATACAACTTTGGATTTATATTTCCTTGTCGACAAAAAAGAGAAATACTTTAACAATGTTTAGCGCGAATATATCGTCCTATTTAGTTCAGCCGTTTTGAGTAGAATGCTAAATTAGTGACAATGCAAAATACAGAAAACAAAGCTATTTCCTGAACCATAGTATTCAGATACGAATTCCTTCGTGTACAGTTTTAACAACATTGCAATTTTATTTCACAATTATTAAAAAGAGAAAATCTTTATTAATAGTATACACATTACACTAATAGGTGAATGTGTATTATGTGTGTTATAATGAGAAGCCAATTGCGGAAAATGAAGTCCAACCTACATTACATTACATGTGTATTATATGAATTAAAAAATATTTGTATTGTATTAGAATATATGGTATATACCTGTATTATGTCTCTTATCCTGCAATTTAGTCTCATTACTAAATAAGAAGATAGAGATAAGAGTGGCTTTATCTCACCTTATTGACTATTTTATTATTTTGTGTGATTGAATGTTTAATATAGATTCGAAATAAAAAATCTAGGAAAAATCTATGTATAAATCTATATATATTCTAATTATAAATGCGATAATATATCTATCTGCTTGTTATGTTTTCATGACAAAAAGGGCTCTGAATGAAATCTGAAATGAATATAGATTCTACTAGAAGGACGAACATAAACTATCTTTTATCTTTAAAACAGTTTTTAGGAATTTTTTTACCTATCTGTTTATTATTTCCTTTTTTTATAATGAGTAGCATGGCAGATGTTACATTTTTAGAATCAATATATCAAACATTAAATTTATTCCTAAACTAATTTTTTACAGTATTATAATAGAGTTCGTAACTACTGTGCATTGTAGATAGTAGGTAATACAACAAAATTAGCACTGTAATACTAACAACTAGATTAAAAATAATCGGAGTTTCAGAGGAATCAAACACGCTTTTATTTCACGTTCACCTGTATATTTGTAAACAAATCCATTTCACCCACTTTTATTATAGTATTTTAGCAAATGTGTGAAATTTTCATAATACAGAGTAATGTTATGGTAAAAGCAGATCAAACGTTTGAATGGAAAGAAATCTAACTGAATCTTTAATGGCTAGTATTAAACCTGTCCAATACTCATTTGGCCAGTTTTTGTAGACGTTCTTCGTAAATATTATGCAGTTGACAAACTAAACATTCTTTAACTTTTTTGCACTTACTAGGTATACTGACAGTTTTTAACGGAGCTGTCACCATTAACACAAAAAGATCTTTCAATTAAACTTTCCTCTTTTTAATTGTTAGTTTAAAACGATACAGTGATGGTTGAAAACTTATTTTAGTATTGCGAAATAATGCATACATATATTTAAAATCAATATAAGAATCATAATACTTTAACAATTTATAATAATTACTAATTATCTGCCATTATGCATACATAACGTTGATGATTTTATTGATTTCCGACGTCATTATACGTATTTATGTTCAATGAACATGCATATTTAATTCTATTACCTCTTGGCATGTACTCATAATATCCGTAATTCTATTATGCTTCTAAAAAATATTTTGTTGTATATATTTCATTAAACTTGCCCAGCACATAAAATCTGCAGTAAAGGAGAGAATGGAATAAAATCTAGTAAACACACGCATCTAATGATGGGTATCTCATGACGGATAATGTATTGATACCATGACTTTCATATCTTCCCGTTATCTCTTGTAATATTAATAGAAAAAGAATTATTAATTATTACAACCACATAATTAATAATAACGTGCCTTAATTGTTGAATTATTTATTTACTTTTACAACCTAATATAATTACTTATAATACATAAATGCAGAATTACCATATTAGAGAATGTTTCAGTATAAGGCCTAGTCGGTAGGTTTTATATATTAATAATGTTTTGTTTCGGTACTTCTATTCAGATACCTAGACAAAGAGGTATCAAGATGGAAGACGTTCAAACTTCTAAATTTATAATATAATTTGAAACGTATTTATTTCTTTTAGAAAATGAAGTGCCCAATAATAAAATGAAATTCATCAGCTTTACTACCTACCACGAAATGATGCTTTTTATTACAAATCTTGTATTAAAATGTATTGTAAATACAATTTTTGTTTCATATTTCTTCTTTACCGACTAGACGACAAGGCAAACAAATTATTTCAGCCCACAGTTTATCCTTGTTACGGTCGACTTGGGTGTGAAAGCCTATAAGTGACTACCATGGTGACCACAACATCTGAAGCTTCGATGGATTTCTTCTAGAAAGTTCACTACAATAACGGATCTTGAAAGAGCTGATTTCTCATACAATAACCAATTCTGGGTATCTCTAAAACTAAGTGATTTATATATTAATACAGTTATGATTGCAAGCTATTACAAATTATTAAAATATGATGATTATATATTAAACATGTGAATTTGATATTGAAAGATGAATTTCAGGAATATTATTTCGGAATCAATTGTTTAATATTTACATATGAAACCAGTGTTTAATATTTTAACTGTAATATTTTTTGTTAATAATGAAATTTAGCATAACTTTAAAAAACACAATTTTTAAATGGCCGACGCGATTTGCTCGATTAAGTAGATATATTTCTTAACTGAACGAACGACTTAACTTCATTAACGTACCTATTACACCCATTAGCAATTGCCTTGATATATGTTATGTACACCAGTGGTACGCTTTCTTTTATTTACCAACAAAGTGAAAAAAAATATTGGGTATCATCATTAATCGTAATAGCACATTATACTCATAAATCCATTGTTAGATCCGAGTCTTCCTTATAAGAAACATTGGGCTATACCCAAACATTATGCTAAGTCTTAAATCTAGCTTAGGTAATACCTATTATAGTTGTATCGTAGCTTTACTAGCTTTAAAAAGTAAAATGTCAAACGTTTTAGAGTATAATAGAAAATAAATAATGTAACGGTGCACTTTGTTTTTATAATACATTCAATTAGCTGCACATCATTATAATAATATCATCATATATTTTTCTACAATACCCATACATACATACGAAACGCGCTGCCCAAACATGGAATTTCGTATGAGTCACTGATGACGTCCCATTGCACCCTTTCACGTGTTCCGGACCTACCTAGTGTTACGGTGCCGTGTAGTGTGCGCGTACACTGCGTACCGCTGAAGTACAAGGGTGCGCTAGGGCGCGCGCTGATCGGCGGCGGGCGGCGCTCACAATCACTCACATTCAATTATTCCTCTAACCTTGATGCGAATCGGCGCACTCCGGGTTCCATCCGACGACGGTCGTCGATACAGACGGGCTGAAGGGCTCGCTTCAGGTGTAACAGTAAAAGCGACACTGGTTGTGAGGTTGAGGTGCGTATTATGTGCGAACGTTTCGCGGCGCGGGCGTCGGGCCGGACGGCAGGCGCATCGGCGCGCCGCCACCGGCGGTGGAGTCGCGGGGCTGCGGCGCGGCGGCCGCGCTACATGTCACAATGCGGCGAGCGCGCTCTTCGCGCCGTGGTCACCGACTCACAGTGGCGTCGCCGTCCTACTGTCTGCCCGACGGCCGGGACGGCGGCGCGCGTTGCACCGCCCCGCTGCACTCCGCCTGCCCCCCTGGCGCTATGCCCCCCTCACTCAACCCCCTCCTCACCGCTACACCCGCCCCGCCCCGAAGAATTTTCCGCATCGGGCGGGAAAAATCGATTGTGCAGCGAGCCCCGAATAATTTCGGCAAGACGCACGGCGCCCTTGCATCCTCACCGACGCCAACTTCGGCAGCGGTGCAATTTGGGCGGCGACGGCGGCTCACGGCGGACGGTCAAGCGCACGCCTTTCACTCGTAGCTCCTCCATGGTCGCTCTTACACTTTGTTCTTGAACAATTTTAATGAGTGACATTTTTTATAAATTTCATAAATACTACCTAACATACATAACACTAGTCGATGAGTGTAAATAAAGTTAAAGATGTTGATTAAGAATGTTCATAATTGATTTAATATACTGATATATTGACTTATATCTATTTTTCTTCAAACGATTGCATCTCTAGTACCTAATTTTAAACACTAAAAAATGTAATTACTACTTAATTATATTACTCTTTGTGTAAAAGTAATTTCCTAACTATTAATCAATTGCGCTAGCGCAGCAGATATAAAACTTGAAAATTGCAGTCACCATTGCCCATGTACTGACCGGCTTTGTTTCTGATTTGTTAATAAGAGAAAGCTGATAAGTCTACAGCAAAAAGAATACACGTAGCATAGTTAACTCGACAAAAATCGATTAAATACTGAAATGTTTATAGAAAGCGTAACATTTAAATTGATTTCGATTTTTCTAGTAAACTGCTATAAATAAAACTTTAAAGTTTATAAAAAGTAAATATTTTGGCCTTTACACAACATATGGCTAAAAGCACACATCGCTACTTAAAATTTGTGTTTCATATATTTTATGTTTTAATCTCATTCCTAGATCCTGTGTCTGATAGTCAATTAAAACTTAATTTAATTAAGATTATAATAACGTAATTTTGATAATAGATTAACTTTATTATCTAGATATATAGATTTCTAGATCTGGCCTAGCTAAAAAAAATACGTGAATATGTAATTCTAAAATTACAATATATAATTAGAAAGCACTTAGAGAATTGAAGAAATAAGCAGTTAAGTTTTAGAAAATGACTTTTAATTAAATACAATTATAAAAATAAAATAAAAATTTAATTTATTGCACCAGATAAATTATATTTTACAATTAAAAAAATATTGGACTTGATTGGGGATTATATCTATTAGAAACAATAGTTTAAATCAAATTTCATTCCTGTACCTTTCCTTCCATTTTAGTCTACTACGTCGTTTACTACGTAACGTATTTCGTACGTACTTTTGTCTACTACGATACGATCTGTCAAACTAATAAATACTTGCAATAAAAAAATAGTCAAATATTAATATTTCTTTTTCATTTATATTCACATACATATATAGTTAAAGAATGACTATATAAACTATATAAATAACACACACACACACACATACATACACACACACACACACTTACCCACATACCCATACTACTAATCAAACACATGGACACTATAATTTAATTTTAATTTTTTTCTTTTCCTCACTTTTCTTGTATACTTATTACTTTGATTTTTTTTCTCTCTACACTATGTTAAATTAAAGTTCAGTACAATCTAGTATGTCAAAAAGAATAGCGTCCCTTTTATACATATTTTTTGTATTCAAAAGTATTTAAGTTATTTTTTTTCTCATTTCTTTATGTACACAACTGCAGATGTACCAAAAATGTTTACAGAATGTTGGAGGGAACTGGCTTTCGTGGCACAGGTTCACCTAAATCGAAAGCCAGGGCTAACTATATTTAATTGTACCGTGCATTTATGAATAAAGTTTATTATTATTATTATTATTTAATTAAAATGAAATTATTCATTATAATAATAAAATATGCATATAACCTATCAAAACGCATTGTGTTGAAACATTAAAAAAACAACTAAGAATGCATACATTAAAATTGTTCATAGTACATTAATAACATGCAAGCAAAATTCATATTCTTAGAATATTACAGCAGTGCAAGTGTTAGGTGTTGTATTTCCTATTTATACGCAAATATTTCTCTAATATATACATCTACTGATAAATATTCATTGAATTTTATTCAAACACGAAAAATACCTTGTTCATCGATTATACCTTGGTTTCGGGGAATTTAGGATAGGCATATTGAAACAAAACACTTTACTGGTAAATATATTCAGCATTTTTCATAAAATAAATATATTAGGTATTGTATGTTATAGTTAAATTATACAACGGTTCGCTATAGATTAAATATACACTTTTAAATTATTGTATACCTATAAAATAATATTTTTAATCAACTTCAAAAATCAAAGTTGCATAAAATATGTAAAGATACACACAATAGTATTTTTTTTTGTATATATCTAATATGTATAAAAGTCATTCCAAACTTGGCGTAGATATCTTCAGACTTTTAGAAACATACAAATAACGTAGTCTATCTTTTCTAGCAGTGGAAGCCGGAGTAATAAATAATTTAAATGAGATTATTGTATAATGATAAAACAACTACTGACCTAATAAAAAGTTAGTTAATTAGTCGTTTATCGTATCGTTACTTTCAGTCATTGTCTCCTGTACTAGTAGGATATATAAGACATCCTTTCTTAGTGGATTCCTAAATAAATCATCAAAGGAATCTATTTAATATGCAGTAATAGATCGATCAGAGAGGATAAGTCTATTTACAATTGTACGCAGTAACCTCTGATTTATAGTACCTCTACTTTTGTGATTGATAATGGAATAGAGTATTTATCTATCGGTATCTATGATAGGGAACCAGTGGAAGAGACTAAGATGAGAATGTGTTCAACACACCATCACCGAGACGTTGTTTAAAATAAATATTTAAGATATTTACAATACGATTTATATAATGGAGGAGGCACAGACTAAATCATGATAATATTGATCATGTATTGTCTTTGGGACTAGACTTCACATTTATAATTCCTTTAGAATTATAAATGTGTGTAAATCAAAAATTGTTTGTAAAGACAGAATAGGTTGTTTCTAAATATCCTGTAAGAAATCTAGCATGTCAACACATAGATATTTTAATAAAAAAAATACTTGTAGTAATATTACCTCTATCTATACACAGAAATAAAATTAAATTGTCTGTTTGTAATTTGGAAATTAACAGCTTGTAACTACATCTGAAAGTATATTAGGTATTAATATAAAAAAAAAAATAATTTATATTTATTTATTTGTATTTCTGTTTAGCTGTATATTTGTTCTTGTCAATCTTTGAAATAGCTAGACCGACTTTGACAAGATTTTCACAGATAACTATTGTTATTAGAATTAACTTAGGTTAGTTCTATTTTAGATGTTTTATTTATTTTATTTAAAAAAAGTTAAAATCCACGCAGACGATGTCATGGGTAATAGCTAGTAAACAATATAATACCTAATATTACGTATGTAAGTAGTATTATAAATGCAATGCAGTTTGAAACCTTTAGCAACGTCCGAGTCACACATGGTGGCTTCTTGGAAGCAGTTTCGCTGACGCGGCTGGGCGCTGGTTGCACTACCTCCAACGGAAAACATCGCCGTGCCACCCGCAGACTGGAAACTTCGCACGTACAAATGTTTGTGAAGTTGTTAATATTTTCTAAGACTTAGAAACTCATGATTCAGTTAATTATCCTGTTTATTCGTTATCTACTGATTCGTGTTAGCTTCTGTAAAATAACATCTTATTATTTTAGAGATCATCTTATTATCTTATTATTTTAGAGAGATGCTTCGCAATTGCAATCTACATTTTTGTTAAATCACGCAAAATACTTACGAAATTATTAGTAATAGCAATTTGCGATGATTATTTTGCTTTCAATAGAATTCTTCGTTCTATTTCTTCTTAGTTCTAGTTTTTAGCCAGTCGGTAGGTACATTACGATAAGTCTCTTTTATAACCCTTTTAAGTAATAGATACTAATTATGTGTATATTTAGCATTGACAACTCTAAAAGTTACTATACTATTTTTTAAATGTGCAGATAGTTGCATTTGGATATTACAGTGTTTTCTTTTACTCGGACATTAATATTTCTTTTTACAAACAAATATGATACTGTAGTATTATATTCATAAATATTCATATAGAAGTTTCAGAAATGACAATTGTTTGAAGGGCACAATATTTCTATATATTTATGTATATTACTATTTCAAACAATTGATGTCTCCTTTCAAGTCTTGCATCATTCACTATGATACTGACATATTTTGCAAATAATAAATGTTCTATTCAATGAGAATTATTACGTATGGCATAAAAAAATTATAAGGGAAACTATTGTCGTTATTGATGATTAAATTCATAGTGTACCTTATTCATAAGGTACCTTTCAAACTTATAAATACTAAAACTCGCAAAATATTTTGTTATTATTTAATTTTCGTGTTTAATATACATTATTTATATTTTCGACTAGTTGCCATATAATTATTCGTGTTAAGATCCGATATTTTTTAAATATTACTAAGAAAATATTTATTTTCTTAGTAATATATCTATTGCATTTTTGTAACTAAAATAAATATGTCTGTTACTCTTTAGTGATGGAAACTCTAAAACAAACTAAGAGAACAACAGCTGACAGTCTAGTTGAGCAATAGTGATAGTCGTCCCTTATTAGCATACATAACACTGTATATATATAGGTAAAGTTATATATAATAACGTAGAGAATTTAGAAGTTAAGTTTATTAATGAACACGGTGTTAATCTTAGGCACTATTCTTTCTATGGTATTATTTTATAATTTTTAAACAAAATGTATCTAAAAGTACATATAATATCTATTATATATAATAACTAAACCCGCAAACGGTTATGCAATATAAATTAAAATCGCTATTAAAAAATTAGGGTTGATGTTAGAGGGGCGAAAATATAAAGTTGTTTTTCAATGCTCAATCATAATATAATAAAAATAAAATATTACATCGAATAGATAAAAACAATATTTAGGTGTGGACAACCCTTATCACTTAGGAATATGAAAAATAGATAGTAGCCGATTCTCAGACCTACTAAATATGCATATAAAATAATCTAAAATATAAAAAGTCGGTCAAGCCGTTTCGGAGGAGTATGTTAACTAACATTGTGACACGAAAATTTTTGAAGATGACTTATGTATAAGATTATATTTTGTATATTGTTTCGAACACAATGTATCTTTATTCATATCATTACAAATACAATTAATTTTCAAACAATATCCTCTGACAAACCCGTATTTATTAACTGTACATATCTAACAATATTATTGTGTATCTATGCGATATAATATGTATATAATTTTGCGCTACACGTGTATCTGTCTAAATACTCATATTCGATATACACAGACGTAACATTACAAGGTCTATACTTAAACAAACATAGGTATATATATCTACTATTATGTAGGTACATAGTACACATACTGTACGCGACACACCTCTTTTATACATATATTTTTTCATAATATCAAAACATGTTTTCATATGTTTTTTTTAATTATAAAATTTTAGTGACCGAAATTCCTTAAGTACTTATATAGAAAATACTTACACATATATTTCACCAAGGCCACTTGTTAAATATACACTGATGTCGTGTTTTGGTTTTTATCGAGTTTTCTAAGGTAGCCACGGGGCAGGACAAGTAGCTGCATGAAATTTGCATATATTCCCACTAAACGTTAGTAGACTTACCACAAGTGACTGAACAACTTATATTTTTTTCTTAATTAGAATACATAAGAAGACTTATCCCAGTGATATAAATTGGCCTCATCTCCTTATTTAGTGTTATATGAATTCTTGGTCACTCCTCATTGACTAATCGTATCTATTATTATTTAAATTTAAAAAAAGAACGAGAAAACAATTAATACACTTAATTGAGATTCTACCCTGTATCTGTGTATGAAGGATATACAGATACAGGGTAGAATATATATATATTTCAAGTTATTTTGTTAACTGGAAAGTAATAATCCAATAAACTTAATTATGTGAGAAATTCGGTATTAAAAAAAGTTACCTATCATTACATAGTATAAAACAAAGTAGCTGTCACTGCATGTCCCTATGTATGCTTAAATCTTTACAACTACGCAAAAGATTTTGAAGCGGTTTTATTTTAATAGATAGTGAAAAAGAAGATAAGTGATTCAAGAGGAAGGTTTATATGTATAATATAAGACGTACATCCGGGCGCAGCCGAGGTGAGTAACTAGTATTTAAATAAAATTAATTCAGTAGATCTGACTGATCTTTTATGTAAGTCACTGTTACAAAAAGTTAGGAAATATGAACTCCTGAATCATGAAGGTCGAAAAATCTACGTAATTTATTCAATACATAGAGCACATTACATATTATATTTGAATTTAAAATACTTTTACCATCATGATCACAAGTTTTCATTACAAAGACGTGACGGCGCGGCGCCTTATCATCCTCATTGTAGTTATCACTTAATTTTAAGAACAAACACCATTGCAGCCTAAGAACAGAAAATTTACCATAACTATTTTCATAGATATACCAATATTTTAATTTTTTAAATTAATAATAACCGTCCATACTTTACTAGTTTTAAAAAAAGCCCCCTGACCATTCCTTGAGTAGTGAAACAGTGAAAACATTTTATTTTTAATGCACAACATAATAAAGATGAGTTCTCTCAAATAAATATTTTTTTACGTTTAAGGAAAACCTTGAAGTATCTATCATATGTTATAGATACGAATATCGGTTATAGAGGAACTTATAATACACGTACCAGCTGTTGAATATGCAAGTTAGACAAATATGACTGTATGTTTTTAAAATTCGAATACATTATACAGTTGAGTTTTAACTTAGCATGCTTAACAAAACGCCAATCACGTACAGTCTAGGCGGTCTAAGTCTGCTGCACCACCCGTTGAGACTTGAGATGACGTTGCTACGCGACGCGAAGCCCGAATAATTTTTTGCGTGGCGTCTACTTCTAACCGCATAAAAACCATGTTAGGCATAACTTTTTAACAAGCCAGTCGCTTCGTGACCTCGACTGGCATTAAAGATTGTTATGCTTAGTGCACATATGTGAATTTTAACAGACAAAACACGTGAACCATATGTTTTCATATTTATTTTTCTGTTTGTCTAAAATATATAATATAGTTTCAAGTATCTATTAATAAATTTAGTTTCAGATTCTTTAGTTCGTTAGTTACTTCTACATATCTATATACATATAACTGGCGACCCGGCTTTGCACAGTATTTAACAAAAATGGCATGTCAATGTCATATCTTAGGTATATATTTTAATACACCCTTCTTTTTGTGTTATAAAATTGAGATATTATTATTATTATTTGGTAAAAGATTTTTTCATATCATCCAGTATTTTCGAAGTTTAACAAAACATATACATCTACAAACAAATATCAAATATTTTAATTCCTTTTTATAGTAGTATATATATACACTGATATCATGAAAACGGTTTAGAGTCCTTTCTCTAATGAAGGTGAATTTTTTTTCTTTAAGAATATTTAATTACTTAGAAAGAATAAAATGTTTTGTAAAACATTTTATAACTTTTCTATATTATCTCTATTATAAATACATCAGGAACTGCACAAAATCACAACCACAAACGATTTTTTTTAATAAAATAAAACTACCGACAGCCTGCTTTCTTATTCAATCAGTTATTAAGAATTTTATGCAGAACGATTGTAACATTGTAAACTAAGACTAAATTCCAAAATTTTATACTAACCTTGTATATGTGTCTTTAATTTTACAAGTTAGCCTTAGTTTTGTCCGACTTGTGTAGGTCAGTTCCAGTTTTTTTTATTTAGATAGACTGACTGATCTGTTAATAATATTTATCTAATTTAAAATAGAACTACATACATATTGAATAATTTTCTATTCAAAGGGCAGTCACTTAGGATATACCTCTTTATATTACAGATTTATTATAAGCCCAACAATTTTAGATAATAAATAACCCGGATGTAGTTATCAATGAACCTGACGTTTATTTTTTATTTTCATTTCCATTAGTCTAAGTTACGAAATACTTTTTGCATTGTAAACCAAAATAGGATTTAGAACAGGTATTACAGGTCTATATGACACATCAATGACGCATTGATGGGTGACATCGGTTTACTCTACGTAAATATGGTATAATATTCAATTGTAATATAATCCAATAGCATTCGTTTTTTCTTACGAATTATTCTAATGTTGTGTAGCTGACCTTTACAGCTTTACCGGATGAAAAGTGGAGAGGAATTTAGAAGGCATTCTAAAGCCGCCGAAGAACTTTTAAGTGTAGTTAGAGCAATGCCTGCCTAACGGTTTAGTCCGGGAAAACCAGTAGCGGTTGAAACCTCGACATCGTATTAATTTCGAGTAGATCACAGGAACATCGCGTTACATACAGCAGAATTCGCGTAATCTAATTCCCACACAATTTAAAAATTATATATTTTTTGTAGTTCTTTTCCTGATAATTATATTACCTCATATTTATTTATTTATTAAGGAGACGTTAATTAAAATTACATAATATTTAAATGATAATGACACCTACTTGTAAATGAAAAATATACCTATCTAAGAAAATTTACAAACATTTTTTTATATAACATTTATGTTAATTGACATAGGGCTATGGACGTTGAAGTAAGTTCAAAAACAAAAGTAAATACTCAGGCTGATAGATCCCTATGTAATTTACATGGCGATTATGATCATCAACGTATATACTACTTGTTGTACGTTTTGTTATATAAGTAGTACATACATATGTGTGCAACATCTACTCCAGAATTTTTCATTAAAAATTTTATGGTGTATTATTCCTATACTCTACATGAAATAAACTCAAGAGGCAATTATTTTTTCTTATTTGTTTTCTATACATGTTTGTAACTTTCGCTTTTTCTTTCCGAGATAGTCTCTTTTATAAACGATACAATATATAAGCAGAATGTTGGATTAACTTCGAAATTTTGTAGTAGTATTAGCTCTCAATTTTTTTATCAAAAACCTTTTCCGTTATTCAATTCAATTCATTGATTCAGAATTAGCGGGAAATTTAGAGATACATGCATTACCTAAGAGTGTTTATATAGCATAAGTATGGCAACGTTTATACTATCTATAAATTTTATATTATAGTAAAATATTATAATATAATATGCTGATCTGTACAATTTCGTCTGTATCACATTTCTTTCTTTTATACAACAATTCTCATTGCATCTCATTCCGGATTATGAGCTACACTGTTTTAAAGTTTTATTAAAATCAGATTGGTTGTTATTGCGTAAAAGAGTAACAATAAAATTTTACTACGGATTTCTCATCCTCGTAACTTTGAAACTATTTATCCAAATTATTTAGTATAATCAATCTAACTATTTAAATGAACTTTTAAATACAAAAACTGATGATAAAAGTGCTTATTTTTTTAGTATGCACCATACATTATATTCGCGTAACTCTAACGGTTTTTGCAACACACGCCAGAATAGATCCCAGATGTGTTTTTTACATGACATTTATTATATTTCGCCCAATTTACACAATTAGTTTTATATTATAGTATGTGTGTTATTCTGATCTATAAGCTGTAATGATGTAAAGGTTCATCGAAATCCGTTAAGTATATTAAGCGTGCCTCCGTAACTTGTAGTATCACTGAGATACATTCATTTCCATGAAACGTCACAATATATTCTATCTATGGTGCTATTCTGTAACTACCTCCGAGTAAGTGAACCCTCAGTTTATTTGTTATTCCAAACCGTATAATGACACACATTATAAAACTAAATAGCGAAACAACAGCCCGTTTTGGGTTTATCCATCGTTGTTTCAAATATAATTGCCGTACTGTTGCTTTTCGGTAAGTATAGTAGTTTTACAATTTTTCTAAAATTCACCGCAATTAAATATCGCATTTTTCATAAGTACATAATTTTTCAGGAATGGAATGAAACCAATTCTAGAATGGAATCGGATATGTTTTGTTAAAATGATAAATCGTAAATATTAAATATATACTTTAATAATTCCTCAAAAACTGTTAATTACAATATAGTTCTAGGCATATACAAACTAAATAAAAAAGCCATATAAAATTTTAATAATTAATGAATTACTCAAAATTATCATCATTAGTAGATCATAAAACACTTTTGCACAAGCTTGAACATTATGGTATTAGAGATAGAGATGACCTAAATCTAATGAAAACTCATCTAGAGGATAGGGTGCAAACTGCAGATATTGATTGTGTAAAGTCTAAGGGAACTAATATTAAAATGGGCGTTCCCCAAGGTTCATTCTTAGACCCATTTCTCTTCTTAATTTATATAAATGACCTTCCCTACATAGTAGAGAAAGTTGCAGATATAGTGTTATTTGCGGATGACACTTCGTTAGTGTTTAAAATTGGTCAACAAAGCAATCAATTAGACAATGTAAATTATGCTATCTCTGCTATATTAAATTGGTACACATTGGTTCACAATAACTTATTATTAAATTTGGAATTTAATAATAAGTTATTGTGAACCAATAACTTATTAAAACTAAGTGTATTAAATTCACGCTTCCTAATATAAGACAAATAAATACGCAGCTTAATGATGAAATAATAAATTTTGTTAAAAATATAGTTTTTTTAGGAATAACAGTGGACTCGAAGTTACAATGGGGACCGCATATTTCAAAATTAGCCAGTAGACTCAGTTCTGCTGCTTATGCAATTATAAGAATAAGGCAATTAATAGACCTGGCGACGGCAAAACTTGTATATTTTAGTTTTCCATAGCATAATGTCATATGGCATACTACTGTGGGGCAAAGCTGCCGATATAAACACTATATTTATTTTACAAAAGAGAGCCATACGTTCTATTTATGGTATGGGTTCAAGAGAGTCATTACGTTAATGCTAAAGAATCAAATATCCTCACCGTTGCCTCACACTACATTTATGAAAATATTATGTATACAAGGAAAAACTTAGATAGTTTAAAAAAAACTTAAAGACTGTACAAGTAGAAACTTACCCAATAAGAATTTATAATAAAAAGGTAATTCAAAATTAATATTAAAAAAATGTTAAAATGTTATATAAAAAACCTATTATTGGATAGATGAATTCATAGAAGACAACAATATCTAACAAGGATAAGTTTTTTAGCGGACAATATTATAATTGCTTCTTCATGCTGCTTTCTTGAAATATGACAGCGTTTCTTGAAATGTGGCGGCGTGGTGGGCCGGGTCATTGGGCTCCCTAAAATATGGTCGAGCGCAGTGATGGCTGGCTCATCCGTCATACTCGTGAACGAGTGCTGCTTGTAGGGACTGGTCTGCTCTTATCACTACGACTGATTTAATCTTATTGTGTTTTTATATTTGAGCCTAAATAAATTTGTGCTGGTTGGTAGTTTGTATTCACACGTTTCGACTTGTAAAATGTGAACTTACAAGGATTGTTTAAAAGAGCAACACACAAGTTTCTTGCTTATTCTTCTTGTGATGAGACAGCTTTCCGAATAAGCGGTAGATTTAAAAAAAATGTTGACTATTCAAAAGTGCTTAAATTAAGTTTATTTGAATAAATGATTTTCTATTCTATTCTGTTCTATTCTATGGTCGAGCGCAGTGATGGCTAGCATCCCATCCGTCATACTCGTGAATGAGTGCTGCTTGTAGGGAATGGTTGTGTTTTTATATTTGAGCCTAAATAAATTAGTGCTGGTTGGTAGTTTCAATTCACACGTTTCGACTTGCAAAATGTGAACTTACAAAGATTGTTTAAAAGAGCAACACACAAGTTTTCTTATTCTTCTTGTGATGAGACAGAATAAGCGGTAGATTTAAAAAAAAATATTGACTATTCAAAAGTGCTTAAATTAAGTTTATTTGATGCTTTTCTATTCTATCATAAATAAAACATTCAAATGCCATTTAGCGATTTCAATGTACCTAGTATTTGTGATATTTTTACCCAACATTCAGATTTGGTTGCCCTAATTTCATATTTTCATTACTATATTACATAATTATTCTATAACTTGAATTTGTAAGTAATCTTGTTATCTTGTATACAAATTCGACTAGCTGTATAAGCAACTAATTATTATCATTCATTATCAGAATTGATACACAAGTAATTAATTACTATTAAAAAATAGCAACTTAATACAGACATATATACCAGATTAAAATCTGGTAAATTGTAAAAGCTTAGTAGGCCGAATAACCACACTTCATTATCATCCAATCCGATTATAGTGCCCCGCCAACGAATAGCGGTAGTGCAATCGAGATGACCATTTCATCATCCTTCCAAAAAACACAAGTGTTATTCTGCCATACACACTGCCAAATAAATATAGGTAATAAAATATATAGCATTCGAAACGCTAGAAGTTCAGAAGAGAGTTCACTTAATATGAGATTAAAGTAGTTATTGAACTAGTAATGTGAAAGAACTAGTGACTTTATTACTAGTCATGCATTATATCAGGTCACTTGGTCCCCCTGAAAACGATCCTGATAAATTGATCTAACCTCATGTTCATCATCCTCCACTTGTGCTCCGCCAACGTAAATCGTTAGCGCAATCGTTTGCACCATTCCATTATCAGTCAAATATTCAAATCTAAAGAATCTTAGAATTCAAAACATTTCGTTATTCTTTACTAGTAGCAAACATGAATGAAGTAGTGCCATCTAATAAAATAATTTTGCTCCACAAAAGAGAAACTTCTAAAATTAGCACCTCAATCCTGTTAGAGCAAAATCTGTGATACCTTTGTAATGCAAAAAACCACTGATTTGGCCGTTTATTCGGTCCAGTAGTTTTTGAGGAAAACGGTAATAGACATATAAACATACGCGTAACTTGTTTACAAAAACAATGCCGTGTATAGAAAAATTAAACATTTAAATGTTTTTAATAAAAATTAAAGTCAATAGATAACATTTGTTTTATTCGAGTTTGATTTCATTCAGAAGCAAAATATATTGTACTTGTTAAGCAGGTACACAAGTACTCTTTTATTTTTCTATTGGCCAGTCTATTGTTACGATCCGCGAAGATCATTGATGCTTGAAGAATAGTTTCCAAGAATTTGACGGCCTTGCTTGCTACTGTATGGGTTCTATTTATTACGTCAATACAAATCTTTACTATAAATACACTACTATGATTGATAATTATGGTTCACTATACAAATGAATGTTTTTACATTAAAAGCATAAATTATCTAGTCTATTTTTATTCATTTTTAACTTAATATTAGCTAAAAGTAATTGCTATGACCCGCCACATACGTACTATGCATTGCCGCTAGGTTGTGAATGTAAAAGGTGACTTTATACTTTATAGACGATACAAATACATAGCTAATACGACTGTTTTAAAGATCAGTTTATAATATAATTGAAAAAGATGGTTACTTTTTTAAACTAATCCGTGAGAGAGGAATGTGATTCATGTTTTATTACATCATAGGAAACAATAATTTATTCCAATATACATGATGTTGAAACTGAGATTAAGTTTATGTATGAATTATGTTGTATGTATTATTATAAAGTACCATCTTCATCCATAAAATGTTTGGACATACATATGTTACAGATGTTAGGGTAAACATCATAATCGCAGTAGTACTATGAAATTTTATTCTGACATGAAATTTGTCATAAATGAAATGAAAACAATACTGCACAATGATAATACACAAAACATATAACAGTCTTACATTTATATATCATAATTATATTACTCATTCTCACTATCAATATTTTTATATACCTAAATCAATTCGTTATAGGTACCTACTAATATAAATTTACGCGATAACTTTATAAACTACTACATAGTAGTCCAAAATAAGAATGTGCTTAATCATAATGAACGAGAAGTCAATGACATTTTGAGGAAAACTTTCAAAATCTCGATCGTTTAAAACCGTAAAATCTACGTGACGGCTCTAATGATTTTGCGCTGCTTCTGTTACGGGTGATTCATATTTGGGGTATTTACGCAAGGAGAAAAATGTACTTTAAAAATTGTAAAAAATAACAAAGGTCAATATATCTTGGGCATTTCACCCGACCTTAGTTTTATGCAGTGAAATCTATACGCATTATAGTAGACAGACGAATTCGTAGACGGCCACAAGGCCAGACTGTCTCTAGTGGTCAATGAACTCAACGTCTAAGGCAACAACAACCCAGACATGAAAAAAAAAAATCAAAGCTTGTATAAACTAAAGCAGTAATTAATTTCATGTTTTACACTATTCGTTGTAAGAATTAGAATTAGAAATTTAGGATATTTCAATTAAATATTAATAGACATACTAGTTAATTAGAATTTTTAGTCTCGAGGTGGTTTACTGTACTTGTATCCATACCAGGATTATAGTATACTTCACTGGTGACATGTAATGTCGTGTAAACAATAGTCAGATTTTCATATAAGACAACTCTTGTTTTCTTTATGTATCACAACACGAGTTCACATTCGTGTACTCGTGTACGTGTCTAAATATATTAAACATTTTTTCTACATTACTACTGAATTTATTTTTATCTGTATTCCTATATATTTTAACGGAATATTTATAAGAAAATGGAATATCTATCAGTCCACTGGCGCTAGACAGGCTCAGAGTTTTATAAACCGTCCATGTATAATAAGGCCTATTAAATATTAGTTATGCAACTGAACGGGTATACCATTGTGCTAACTAGAAAGCTTTTAAGCTGGTCACTATCTAAATTATTTTCAGACGTATAAAAACTAATCCGGTTCGTTCAAATCCAGTCTTTTTTATTCAGATTATGAATAGATTGAGATTACTTATGACAGGTATGAATAATAGTAATTATAATTATCAGATGCCCATTGAATCTCAATATAATTTTATGAAAACAACTAGATGACAAATAAAATATAAAATTGTCTATTTTGTTTTAAAAACGTTTAATAGTTAAATATGACTGCTGTTTGGTACAAGAGTTTTATGCAACTGCCTATTATAAAGCAATACTATCTTAATTTTACCATATCATATGCAGCAACCATTTACCATCAGATAAGGCGTATGCTTCTTTGTGGTAAAAATATATAATGACCCATGAAGTGTAGGATAGTTAGATATTTGTTAGTTTATTTAAAATAGCAGACATGCTGTCGACACACTCAGATAGAAAGTAGTAATCGTCGGAAAAAAATCGGTAATATACAAATGAACAAGCAGGATGTGCATTAGCTACATTAATATGTGACTAAAATGAGAATTTTACTGCCTAATCTCACCCTTCCAAAATTTACAAAGGAAGCTGTCTGAAGATAGAAATAGGTGAGTCAGAGTAGACGACTTTTTGCAAAGTCTACCACACAAAATATTTATAATGAGAGCCATCGCAAGAGTGTCATAAATAATCGTATGTTCATAAAATGAATGATACTATTATGACATTTTCATTCATTCACCAATACGTTTTATATTTCTATAGGAATGTTAAAAATACAATAATACTAATCAGTCTTATCGTATTATAGTCGTATCAACTAAATATAGAACCAAATAACATATAGGGTTTCTTGCATTTGTATATCGACAATTCGTCCATACCACAGCATTTGGCTAGACAGTTTTGAAGCGTCGATCAGTGAATATTATATTCAAGTAGGTCGCCAGACACATTAGCGTGGATTCCTAAAACTGACTAGACTTGTTCGCAGGTACAATTCCTTTTGTTAGACGATTGAATAGTCGTAAAACGGTCACAGTTCACATTAAAGATATATCCACTAGGCCGAAAGGTGTAATTATCATTAGAAGCGAAAGCCTGCATGACTATTAGTGGAAATAACCAAATATTTATCAAATTTAGGTACAATAACACTTATTATTTGGAATTTACTCATGGAACAACAATTCCATTTTTTTTGAGGGATCACAGCTGACTGATCATTTGAAAAAAAATTAAATTAAATAGAAATTACTTTTTAATCACATCAACTGAGACATATAATTGTACAAAGATAACCAAAATAGAAAGATTCAATCTAAATACAGACACATATAATCCTTACTAATATTATAAATGCGAAAGTAACTCTGTCTGTCTGTCTGTCTGTCTGTCTGTCTGTCTGTCTCGCTTTCACGCCAAAACTACTGAACTGATTTAAATGAAATTTGGTACCCATATAGTCTAGACGCCGAGGAAGGACATAGGCTACTTTTTAATGCGAAAAAAGGGTTGTAATTGAAAATGGTAAAAGGTTATCTTTATGCGGTTGAATACACACTTATTATTAATGGCTTAACTAAAAAATTTGATATTTTGGAAAGTCTACTTTATAATTGTGTTATTAAGTCTATTTTCAAAAATTTTTATTTCTGAATTACACCAGTATTGTACTAGATATGCGACTTATTAACGCTCATATGTCATAAATAAACATATATGTCATTTGTATAAGCAGCGCGCATGCGTTGCGTTGCGCGCGCAACTGATTATTGTCAATCCGTTGTCTCCTTATGAATTTAAATGAATAAACGTTTGCTCTGCAATTTTATTTTATAAATACATAAATATAATCCTGGTATAGCCTATAACTGATGACCCTGCTCTTGGACAAGAGCGTAATAACATATTATTAATATTTTTAAAGAATAAAACAACATATAATATTAAAAATGTTGTCAATACATATGAACAACATTGGAAGAAACAACATCTACCGTTCCATCCGAGCTATTCAGGTTCGGAATACGCGTTTCTCCATTCTGGCCAGTAGAGTCAGAGATATGGTTCGCGCAAGTAGAGGGATAGTTTGCAATTTAGAATATCACATCTATTATTTTGATTTAACAAAATTTTATTATGTTATTGGCCAACTGGACCACCAATTTTCAAAAGAATTTAAAGAAATGTTTAAACTGTTTATTAAATATAAATAAATATGACATTTAAATTTGTAAATATCACATTGTCACCATTCAAGGGGTAAAATAAAATAGCAGATAAAAGTTTTTATGGAAATTCGTCATATTTGAAGCTAGAACGATGAAGCTTTTTTCTTACGCTTTTTTGGGTCAGTTTATTTAATAAATACCTTACTAATATTATGAAAGTGAAAGTGACTCTTTCTGTCTGTCTTAAAAGCCAAAACTTCTGAACTGATTTAAATGAAATTTAAAGTCTAGATCTTGATATAGGACATAGGTTACTTTTTAATGCTAAAAAGGGTTATAAGAGACTGAAAGAGGAATTTTTTAAAAGTTTAAGCTTCAATCTTATTTTTTTGCGTATTGATTAAATATAATTAACGAAAATGGGTTGTAAGGGTCAAAAGGGGAGATAAAATGTTGTATGCATGTATTGTCATTTTTTAAAGCTAGAAACTTGAAACCCATTTTTTAGGCTGTTGAGAAAATATCAGTACCTACCGCCACAGGACTCAGCCATAAATGGTTACAGTATAGCGACATCTTATCATTGGTACATGATGACACTAATATAAGTAGCATTAAAAAAAACAAGAAAAAGGGTTATAAGGGGTTGAAAGGGGAGATGTAATGTATGTATGGTATGTATGGAAGTATCTTCATTTTAAAGATAGTAGTTTGAAACTTAGTTTTTGGCTGTTGATTGAATTGTTTGGAATTATGTATGGAAATTTCATTTTTGAAGCTAGAACGATGAAACTTTTTTATTGGGTTAGATTATTAATATATATTTTTTATTATTTGCTCAAGGTCACTATTTTACGCGGACGAAGTCGCGGGTACAGCTAGTTATTTATATAACCGACATTGACATTTAGTGACGCTACTAGTCAGAAATTAATTTACTTAAAGACAAAACACTGATTTTCAATGGCTACCCTAGGGTACACCCTGACATAACTTGATGAATAGGAAGTGCTATATGATATGCATTAAATATGTATTTCATTATTTTTATAAGACATTTTCATTACATTTGGCGACGTCTCTTTATTAAAATTTATCTGTGCTGATCTCGATATGGTATTAATAGATGAATATAGATTAGAATTCAGACCAACTGCATTTTTTAGGTACAAACGTGCGTTATCTATGTCGGCGTGAGTTGCTAGTCACTAAAATAGCCACCAGCCTGATAACACAGTCATGATACCTGCGTTCGCGAAATTATCTAAAGAACAACGTTGTGCATCCACAGTGTTGTTTTAATCATATCAATATTATTATAATTATATTTTGACCATTACTGGATAAAATAATAGGAATTAATAATTTTTTAAGTTAACATATAGTATTAAGTAATCAAAAATAAAAACATAAAAGTATATACTATATATGTAATATAAAAAGAAAGAGAAAATCTTATGACGTACAGTTTATAATCAGATTATGATCTCGATGTTAAGGGCTAAATTTCTGGAATGACTAAGTTACAACTGCCAGACATTATTTTACTGTATATGACGCAATATTATTTCTTAAACAGATTTCAACGTATCTTTTATCAAAATATACATGAATGATTTTATATGAAACCAAAACACAACTATTATATCAATTTATTTTAAATTAGTATTCTTTTAAATTATTGTTGTCTTTTTGAACAGAAATATACTCGCGTAGATTTTATAGCACACTTAACAAGTGATTTCAAGATAATTCTGTACAAATAAATAATATCATGGATTGTGCTAACAAAGGCCTTTTATGATAACTTCCGCCACAAATAATACTCCCTTCTCCGTCTCCGATACTATTTAGACCTTTTATGATTTATGTGTTTTCTTTTGTGATTGATTTATGAATACTACACCCAGTCCCTTTCAATAAGAAATTGGTTAATGTGGAGGCTTTATCTCAAATTATATTCAAAACAATTCCTAAGTAATCTAAGTGTCAGAAGAGTATTTTGTACTTTGGATGTGTTACTAAAATGCATTATAGGTAAATTGATGGCAGTTACAGCGCTCCTCACCTTGTCCTTGCGCGCGGAACGGTCGTGCTTCTATTATCACTTATCAGCGACGCGTATGACCGCTGCCTTTCCGCGAATCGTAGCGACCTGGATTTATTATTATGTGAATTATTTACATTTTCATCGCATAGAATGTCGCAATGGTATTATTGTTGTATTTAGAATTACCAAGAAATACACTAAACAGTCTACGATTGTGACGTCAATGACGATATTGGAAATAAATATTACTGATAAAAAATATGCGTCACCGGTTTATTTATTTTATTCTCAACGAACACATTCCATAGTTACGAATATATTATGTATTACATAAGCAGATACTCGATTAAATTAAGATTATAATATAACAAAAATTTGGTTTATTTTTATGTAAGTTGAATGGAATTTGAAACAACTGGCAAGCCACTTGCATACATGTGGGTGTAGTTGACGATTGACTTACCGTCAGCTCTACAGTATCTCTATCATAATGTCACATGACACCATTTATATGCTGCTATTCCAGGGGACTAAGATATCATGACTCCTGCGAAATTACACGATTAATAGGCGTAAATGCGGTAACCATGCAGACGACTTTCGGTTTATTGTAACAATAATCTTACTTTCTATCAACTGACTGCGAACAAGTCACATACATTCACATCACATATGTGTATACATACCTTGATTAATGTTTTAATAAGAAAACGCCTAAAACCTAACAATATCTAATATTTTAGTAATATAATAAAGTAAAATAACTATCTTTATTGTTTGTATTGGTACTATGGTTAAATTTACATCACATTTTATATTATATACACATTATGTAATACCTTCATATTATATTTAGTAACCATATCAATAATAGGTTAAATAATACATATGAATCGTGTGACGTCACGAGTTAAAAAGCGGGAAACAAAATGCAAAGCACATATGAGTAGCTCGTATGGAAAATGAAAGTCTTTCGTCGCGAGGTTCATTGAGGCGAAGTTGGACCGCTAGCGGCTGCTATGCGCCAACCTCTGAATCAAGTGAACGCACTAGTTTTGGACACGTCTTCGCTTCATCCTAAAGTAGATTGAGTAGGATTTTAATTCATTAAATAAATAAAAACAAATAATCACGTACATTATCTTAAATTTACCAGTTTTTTATGTACCTAAGTATATTTGCTAAGAGGCTGATTGCCCACTAATGGCAAGTGATAATCGTCGCCTGCATACGTAAACCAAGAATTAAATAGAATAGAAAATAATTTATTCAAAAAAAGGATATGGCATATGATTTACATCCTTAACTAAGATGTATTATAAATAGGTACGTAATATTCGATGATTCATTAAAGGTACTATGTCTTTCATAAATTCAAAATAAATACGGCATTTAACATAAAGAGACTGTATCTCTATAGTCCTATATACAAAAACATTAATTTCTAATGTCTATTTATATATTCTTTTCTTTTCCCAGTAGACATAATTTGTTGTATCTTGCCTGCTCCGTGAACTTTATACCTGACTGATATTTACCTATATGTATATCAGTCTTGTTCCTGGAATCTTCATACACATATATCTTCTTGCTACTGTAAGTAATATTAACTACTTTATATGCGTCGTTTGAAATTGTGTTATGTGATATATTCTATGTTATTTACGAATTAATTGTGCAAGATAACTTCATATTATTATATAAATAAATTACCGAGACTGTCATATTCAATTTACTCCTACTTCGATGTACAAAAAGTTGTGTTAACTCGCTTGTTTGAACAACATAATAGTATGAATTACAGATACCGAGTGTTATTATTGCCACTGCACCTTCCAAAGTCCCATTATATAAAGTTAAGATCATTATATAGCATATATAGCATAGGTATAATAATTTTAATAATTATTAATTATGCTTTCTATAGACAAATTTGATACATAACTATAGCGCAACATTATAACTAGGTAAATACTATATACTACTATTCTTTATTTAAAAGCAGAATGTAGTCTATCTGCACACAATTTTTTTTAAACACAAATTACAATCTGTTCATCCCTGTAAATAATTAAGAAATATCCAAATTACTTTACAAGCATTTTACATTTATAATAAGTAGGTATCAGTTGAATGAATTTCATGTGAATTAACATTGTATTTACATTTTTATTATACTATTTTTAATCTCATTTGGTGTACACCAAATACACCAAATAAAACTCAGAATCACGTTTTAATTTATATTCATCATTATTGTCACTATTTTATTTCGATAACATTTGTTATTTGTTTGAAACTTTATCAAAATTATTTTTTTTCTGTACTATCGAGTTACACTCATTAAGCACAATCGATACTATTTCTCTTACATAAGACGAGGATATAATTATATATATTATAGGTTAGGTAAGATATATATATATATATATATAGCTAAAATTCTTAAAATTTGCGTTTGAAAACCTTGACCCAGTTCTAAGATGTACACATACATACCGTATATATCGTAAGTATTGTTCTTCTTAATAAAAATATTTGGTGCCTTGCCACTGGTTATTATGTTAAGTTGGGGGGCTACTTATATATTATGTACTATATGTATATATAAATAAGTATATATAGAAACACGTAACACTATTTCTATGAGCGCACCCCACCGATTGTAATCTGGGTAAGGGGCGAGTGGTAGAGGCGAACGGACCAATCGCTATGCTCCCGTGACCAGAAAAGGGGGAGGAGTTTCGCACCCCTAGTTTTCTAGGGGTTAGTGTGCTTCCGCGGCCAACCTAGTTTGCTGTAACCCCCGCGCGCCATTTCCCCCTGCCTCTGCGCCCACTAATTTAGGGTTGATCAATCGGCCTCGCGGTCTCCACCGGCAGTTACGTAACTGATGTCGGCCGGATTTCGGCAGACAACCTTTACAGATGCCGCTGCAGCATATTCCAAAATAACTCCCGATATAATATCCACTTTGTGTATGGTTTTATATCTTGACCTACTTTGCAAACACGATTTGGAAACCTTATATTATTCCTACATTTACATATATTATTTACAACTGGAAGCTGTGATAGCTTTATAATATTTAAGATTGATTTGTCTATCTAAAACCTATAATAATAATAACTTTGGACAATTTATACATTCCTATAATCCTAAGCTAAACAGAGCTTATGTTATGGGCACTAGAAAATTGATAGAAATACTTGTACTTAAATATATTTTTCAACTACATACATAATATACATCCAGACCAATACAAAACAAGTATACTCATGTTTGCATCGAGCGAGGAATCAAGACCGCGACCATCGGAAGTAAGGCGATGTGCTAAACCGCTAGCCCACCGAGGTTGCCTGTATGCACAATGTCATGATACTGGGCCCAGTAATTATGCTACGAATTCATAATAAATCAGTCAGGATATTTGTTATGATAGGTATAAATAGTTTAGATATTTTAATCATTTTTATTCTTCTATCTTGACGATCATAAGCGGCTAAAATGTCCTACATGAATAAATGTTTTTTGAATTTGAATTTATTTATAGGAATTGTATAACTGAAATTATATAAAATAAGGATACACAACATGTTATTACGATTATTATTACTGATTACTACTAGCTACCAAAAAAAAACAAAATAAATTTTTCGTCACGTACAGATAAGTACAAATTTATATCTCTACTGTGCAGATACCTATTACAATAAGTAGCTACAAATGCATTAACGATGTACCTACTATTCTAACTGTATTGATAAATGCTAATTTCTGTAAAATGTCGGATATGACTATAATGTATATTACAATTTGTCGTTGCAGTACACAGCATAGTTCGATCGGTGTGATTTATAGTAGCATGTATGCTCAGACAAGTGAGACTGACAGAAGTAAGACCTCTATAATTGGCAAAGAAATCCGGCTCCCGAAATCTGTATATTAACAGTAAGTTATAGAAAGTCACAAGTCTAATTGAACCCACTGCCAAAACATTTCATTTCATTTCATTTCATTTCAATTAATTGCTAGATACTATTATTAAAAATTATATAACATTTGACCGATTTTTACAACCTCCCTAATACCTACACACTTAAATATAATTTAATGGATAATGAAAAGTCCGAAATGATCAATTTTAATGAAATTTCTATTTCGTAGGAGACTCTGGTTATCAAATATGTGGCTATACCTTTTTCCTGATATTTCCCTATCTACTACTCCTGTTAATTACTATACCCTTCACATTATCTCCTTATTGGAGAATAACATAATAATTACATGTCTCGACATTATAAAGACATTCATTACATGCTAATTCATACCGATAAGAATAATAAAGAAACTCTTATATACCATTTTATCCTATATTTATTCTAGATTTTAATAGAAATATTCCATATATTTTGTGTGTTCTGTATTAAGACATACTATCAAGAAAATCAGTGTTTAATTTCTTGACAAAAGCCACATGAGCTATCGCCTATTTGTACTGTTGCTAGTTGCGGCTCCTATTTTTAATTTTCATCTCTTACTATATACGTTTACTGAAAATATATATAAATTATTTATTTATCTATCTATCTATAGGATATTTGTAGGCGTCACTATTTGTTTAATATTAAATTGCCTGAAATAAGGAACTATTATATGTTAGATATTTAATTAATAATTAAAAACCTACTATCTACTTGATAAGATTGAAAATGTGTATCCTTTCTTTTGTATTCCTTTGTTCGTTTTAATTAAATTGGATTAAATTGAAAATTGAACATTACTTTAGAATCATTCTTTTGCGTTTTCCTCTTTATCTTAAGCTGGGGGTCAAATGGGTCTTTCAGGTTTTAGTTCTTTCAAAATGTATTAGTATAATAACATTATTTAAGTAATATTTTTTATTAATAAAACATATAAATTCTACTAATTCTTAATAATATACTATGGGCTGGAATATATATATAAGAGATTGAACTCGTGCTGCTGAAAAAGAAGTTAATTTCATTTATATTATAATATTCATATACGGATGATAAGGTTTTTTAAACATTATTTTTAATGAACACAAAATAGATTAGGAAACTGACTACTATTTTTGTATTTTGACTTTATTAAATATGTTATTAATTTTATGATAACTCTTTCAAACTTAATTAACTCTTTGAAGAGATCTGTGCTGATTTTTATTAATTAAATTTACAGAAATTAAGTACAACTCAACAAGAATGTGCGAATGTGATTATTAATGTAATTATCCTTGTTGCTAATACCATTTCCTACACCAGATGATTCTGGGATTTCCATCGCCCAATAAACTAAAGTGAAAGCAGTAAAACCGTTACAAATAGAAGTACAGTAAGTGATTTTGTCACAAAAAAATGATAACGCCTGATTAAAATAAATCAATTGGTCGTATTTGCGATTTTAATTTGCGACTACTATTTTAAAAATAATAAAATATTGCTACATAAAATGTCTGTAACTATTTTATACGAATAGACTGGCAAAAAACTTGTCGGTACCGAGATAGACTTTGTAAAAAGTCGTCTGCGTGCTCTTCTATTTACCTATTACAACCACCAAGCAATTTATATTGTAAACCGTATTTTATTTAAGAGTGAAGATAAGGCAGTGAAATTACAGGATAAGAGACATGACATTTTATGACTGAAATGGGAACACTTGAGTAATATCACGGGATTCCTATGATAACCTCATATCTGTAGTGCTGTATATGTATAATTATATATAGAGCGTATTTAATACTTATGATCAGGTAGACCGTCAGATTGTTTGACATTCTAATTACATAAAAAAAACTAACGGTAAGTGATAACCAGAGAGACCTACTGTCTCATGGACATAATAAAATATACTGAAATGACTATGGTATCTACTTCACAACTGATGTTCTTATTCCTGAGAACTAATTTGTTATAATTTCATTATGTTATCCTTCAACACTTACCTTGCACTTCAAATAGGAATAGAAATTTGAAACGTCAGGCTTAGTGGTCCAGCGGTTAAGAAGCGCTTACTTCCGATGATCTAGTTTGTCTTTGAAAACATTTCAGTTATTTAGTGTCCATGGTATGCTTAGTTCGTTACTAGATAACATTGTGGAAAAAAAATACTTGGAAACAGAGCCTCATTGATTGAAATAAGATGGTCGAGGAATCGATTCTCAGATGCCAAATATTCAAATGAAATAAATCACTGTCTTATTAATAGTAGCAAAATTAATGTGTAACTTACTGTACTTGTGTTACAATGTTAAACATCTTACTCAGTCGTAAATTAGATGTTAACAATATTTTGATATAAAAAGTACGTAGATATGACCTTTAATATGCTAACTAGAAGAGGCTTAGGCAGACAGTGTAACCTACTTGCTTGGTTTAGTAACGAGTCCTTGCATAAGTGACAACGGGTGTCTGTGGCATTCGGAACATACTTTCACGCTCTATCCACGTTTTATTTTTTAAATATCAAAGTGACCGAGCTCAATTGCATAGGAAAAATAAAGTATCGTTATTTTTATTTTTTACCTCTACCGCATTTTTTGTTATCAATACATATGTACAACCTAGAGAAAATGCAATGTTATGAAAACTTGGACTTACTACAATTCAGTTTTTACTTTACTATTCGGTATCTTTTTTAGTTTGCTAGTCAAATCTTAGCTTTTATAAAAAAAAAATTAAACATTTTTCTAAAATACATATTACATTATATACACAACATTATATAACATGGAAATTCATCGTTCGATATGCATTTTTAATTTCACTACGAATCTCAAAATTATATTATTGTTAGTCCAAAGTACCATAAATCTGAAATGGCATTATGTTCACATACCTCAACAACAGACTAGTAAAATATAATAAAACAACCTACAAACTGTTCCAGGGAATTGACAAAATATGCTGTTAGCTTAGGACATGGCTTTGTGTTGTAATACGTATGAAGACGTATGAATAATCATTCCTTTTATAAATATTTACACATTATTCTGATATTCTTTTTTTATACGTATTTGTTTCACTTTAAATATTGTGAGCCATAGAAATCAATACATATAGTTAATTCTGTATTTTTCTTAATATAATAATATATAATAATCATATCATATAGAGGTATAGTCTTTGACAATAGAACCTTGATAATGGTCAAACTTAGAATTTAAATTCATTAGGTAATTAATTAATGTCCGAATGAAAAAATATTATTTATTTATTAAAACAAAATTATAATTATATTTCATGATGCTTATTAGAAACAAACTTTCATATCTAGATCTTGTGATTATTTTTATTCGCTATTTATTCTCTATAATCCAAAAATAACATCTTTCAAACAACAATACCTATGTATACAACTACCACCAACAAGGTAGTGTGATATTGTTTTCTCATATAGCTATGACAAGTTAGAGTTCTAACAAAAAATAAACTTTTACAAATAAAATTATTAACGGTTAGTTTGGTGCATAGCTTCCTGATTTCATCTTATTCTTGAAAATAGATTACAACCATTTTACTAGAAATAGTATGTATATTTCATATACAAAGACAAATTGAGTACGGTAATAAACCGTAAAGATTTTAAATCTATCAAAACTCGTTCAGTTTTAGCGAAGATACCGCATAACATAAACTAACGAACACAAAGCCTTACCTATGCCAGTGAAAAACTGTAAGAGATACGGGATACGTCATTTACAAAAATTACTATTAAAATAATAACATAAGAACCTCTTACTGTTTAAGATAATATAATATCATTATTTTGATCACTCTATATCTGAATAATAGGAAATCTCACAAAAATAAAATATATTTGTTTCTAGCTACGCAAATACCAGTATATCTGCTTTAGTGCATCTTAGTAATGATATTAATATCACGTATCTGATGAAATTAATAAAAAAACTTGTTAATAATTTCTATTAGAGCGCTTCTCAATGCCTTCGTTTCGGCAAGCATTGACTCACTTGCAGAATAACAAAAAATAAATGATGGCTTACTTCCTGGTTTCCCTTTCAATCTACATTCTCTACTGTAACTAAAACCATTATCTGATTGATATTCTGTGTTTAATCTAAATAGTATATAGTGTATGCTATATATATATTTTTATAATTACTGTATTAATAATCGAGGAAATATTGTATACCAAAAGCCTTCCAAATAAGGTTCCCAAATGGGTATCGAAATGGGAATCATTTCCTTAAATAACATAATCTACATAACTTTCGATTAAGTTTCTTTTCGAGATAACTGAAAATACAAAATTTTGGGGCTTCAATAATAAAATACAGAACATTAATTACAATTTACATAAGAATATTTTGTATAATTTACTTTATTTTTAAAATTACATAATATAATAAAAATAATATGAACATTTTACTTTTAAATAATAATGTATTGTTGATTGAAATGAATTCACATTTTTTTATTTCAAACCTATTTGACTGTTGAAGTGATATAAGTAGAGATGTGAAAGAATATTATTATTTAACGAAAAATAAAGCTATCTGAAACTGATTTTATTCACTCTGGCCATGAGGGCGCCCATGTTACCACGAGGCAAAAAACACTGATGCTAAAAAGATACATATCTTTTCCGTTCGTGTAAGAAACGATGATGTTGAAGCTGTTAGAACGAGCAGCAGTTATGTCAACAGCATTTGGATGGAACTTGTATAAATACGTCTCATTTTACAAAAATATGTATATAAATTAGCTGAGTCGCGACTTCGCAGCTGTATAAGTTCTTTGTTTATAGACTAATTGAAATAAAACAAACACTTCATATTAAGAGAACCTAACCACAATACTGTAATGAAAACCGCACTCAACTAGGTTAAGTTTATTGTTTGAACTAACGCTACTTTTTTTACATGTATATCATGCATTTGGTGAGCATAATGGTTATAAACTACTAACCTCACCAGGAGGGTAAATAAAGAAATTATGACGTCAGTCCAATAGCAGCAACCTCTCATTGTGCACATAACTATTATATTCATAAATTCAAACATTTATCCCATTTCATTTATGTATTGTTGATATAAAATTGATTTAATAAGAACTCAGGACAAATAAAAACGCGCTTCAACGTAAGCAGAGCTTGTATTATTGGGAAAACACCTAGTACATTATTGAAAACATCAATACAAACAATCACATTCAAGAATACAAATGTAAGTATCGTGCAAGGAATCGATCCTGCGATCATAGAAAGTAAGGGGCAGAAAATTTTAAGTTTGAATGATGTATTTGAAAGGTTCTATTGTCAAATACTGTGAGTTGTGTATTTGTGGGTGTGTGTTATATATAATACTAACTAATCCGCGTAACTTTGTCTTCTCACTTGATATTTATCATTATATTTTTCCCAATTTACTTAATATCTTTTTGAATTATAGCGTATGTATGATTCTGTTATATAAGCTATTTTACTGTAAAGTTTCAACAAAAGTAGTTTTTGCGTGAAATAGTAAAAATGGATGAATGAATGGATGCATCCATACCCACAAATTTTTCGTTTTATATTATTAGATTGGAATACAGTGTGTATTTTTTTGTTTATATAAATGTTAGACCTAATAAAAAAATACTACTTTTAACTCCTTCTTGTTATAAATTTATGTAATAAAGGGTACAAAATTTTTGCTTCACACTTTATATTATAGTATACCAATTATTTTTTAAATAGATACGTGTAAATTCATACGCCATCAGTACTGAGTGATCCATATTCGGTCAATAGTCTTTACGTAGATCGCCGCGAGTAGTGAGGTCGTATTTAATACTATTATAGTCTCAATATCGGCATCGGGAGATAGTGGAGATCGTGACGCAGCGACTGCGACGCGCCTTATCGCGGCATCGGCTTCGTGGCCGTCGTAAATAATGTGCAACTTTTCCCGCCACGCCCCCACCACGCCAAAAACGGAGGTGGCGTGGAGCCATAACAGAATAAATAAATTCTACTTCAGTTTTAGATACTCATTCAATAATAGTAAAGTATATAATTTCATTATCTAATTTTCTGAGAAATTATTATTTTTATTTATTTGAGATTGATCAAATCAGCGATTATTAAACGCATTCCTAGTGTATCGAAACCTGTACCTTTTTTTACAAAGACGATCCAACATTTGGCTTGTGTGCTTTAATTAATAGATTTACGTAATAATAAAAATAAAGTTAATACAAAATAAATAGTTAGGATATTTAACAAACTCAATAATTGTTTAGTTGCCAAGAATAAAAAAACTTAATAAATAAAAACCCTGAATCCAAAAAATAATATATTTATTCCTAATATTATTAATAATACCACCCAATATTTGGAGCATCACCACTTATAACAAGAGGATAAGGCTCTTGCTCAATGATTGGACTCTCTATCATAAACCTATCCAGCAGGAAATGCCGGCAATAAACTTGACATTAATTCAATTTTTTTTGCATAAGTTTCTATAATTTTGTAAATATTTTATAATAAAGTGAATGTATAATTTATCACCGCTAATTTTAAAAATTAGTAGTGAAAAATGATATTATTACTCGCGAAAATCTCGTAATAAAATCCAACAACCAAACTACATTTTAGACTAAAACTTCTAATTATTAGAAGAAATATTAATTAATTAATTATGATTTCAACTTTGCACCATGTCAAATTATTTTCGCAAAAAAACACATATTTTAAAAGTATATCGACTCTGTATCTTCATTGTTCAGAGCACCCACCTAGACACTGCAGCGGACGGCCAAACCGCGGCAACACTCTATCGCAGTCGTGGCCCTGGCGTTGTTTTTGACTGAAAACGGTGCACGCGCGCTTCAAATTCATTGTTGGGCCATTAAACAAACTTATTTTCATCTTTTTATTCAATTATAATATATTATCCAAAAAAGATGATTGATGATTAGATCTCAGGATCTACTAGTTACTAATATACCGATTCGAGAAATTTAACGTTCCAAGACAGACAATAACTAATATCTTAATGTTTATATATATTGACGACCTCTGTGGCCTAGCGGTTTAGCACACCGCTAGACCTCTGATGATCGCGGATTTGATTCCTCGCACGGTACAGATATTTGTGTTCATAAATTGTTTATATCGGTCTGGATCTTTTCTATGAATATTATGTATATTTATAAAAAAATATGTCTAATAATTAATATCAATCGTTTAATATGTATAACACAAGCTCTACTTGCCTTGAGACTAGATGACGTTGTGTAAATCGAGGGGTATTATTATTATTATATACATACATCAAAAATACTAAATAAGTATGTATTTTAATAACTAAATATTAATTTTGTTAACACTTTCCTTATTATATAGATTTTATCGAACTTGTCATTTTGCGGAAGTCCCTTTCATTTCTTAATGGATTTATAATATTTTCTTTAATTACCTTACCATTATCATATGTGAAACTAATCCAGAACTTCGTAGCAATTTCATTAGGGGTGGTCAGGTTTTACTACTGAATATAATGTTTGTAATTACACATACTAAATGTAGCGGACTTAAATAAAAAAATATATGTAATGACTAATCTTATGTTTTCGACATCGGCTTTTTTCCTAGAAAACAGCGATTATATATTTATCACTCAATATAGTATTTGTGTATTTTCTTTAGTGTATAGTGCAAAAAACACCATGGTCTATCAATCCAGCTTCTAAGAGTAATTAAACTAAGTAATACAGAAATCGTGGATGCTATAGCCACACAAAGCGACTAACCTCCAGTTCGCAGGCCGCGGCTGGTGCACCAACTAAACTCGGCAATGTTTACACGAGATCCTGACCACTAGCCAGCGGCTACAAACATAACCTTACGCTGAATATTAAATTTATATCGATTTACTTTGCATTACTTTATAAATTCACTAGTTTCGACGGTACTTTATCTAATAATATATTAATTGAAAGTAATGTGTATTAATTTTATCATATATATCTAAGTAAATAAACAGATTAAAAATACTGAAAAAATAATACAATATTTGTTGTTGAGTATTATATTATGTATCTTCATCGAGTAACTTTTTATGCACTATTAGAATGTTTCAGAGAATGATCTTTAAATATTCTAATAACTAACTTTAAGGGGTAAACGCTTCAAGTGATTTTCTTCCTTTTATGTAAAATAATAAAAAAGTTGCACAAATTAAATCGAATATACATTAACATTACTTAACAATTATTATTAAATAAAAGTTACGCTGTACGTATAAAAAACTGATTCAACACTGAATTTAAAATACATTGTAATCTCAACAATTTAACACTTTAAACATGCTTTTCAATATATTAAAAAGCAATGAAATATACGCAAATAAATATCATGACTGTAATCCCAAATGGAGTATCTAAATGGATAATAACCTGTCGACATTGTGGTGAATGCAATACTTGATATGCCCTCATTTCAGCTCATTTCGGTGAGAACATATTAAATGTCATTGGATGAACCTATCTCGAATGAATTTGATTTATTATCCGTATTCATATTATTTACCTAATATAATAAACTATTGATACTATTGATGTCCGTTAAATAGACAATAAAAAAAAATTACGTTATAATTAATTCTACAAATAACTTCGCAATGTAATACATTCACATGTATCTGAAGACAGACATAATTATAGAATGTTTTATTATAATTATTATTCATTATTTTAACAAATTATTTAAATTTATAGTAATTACCTGTTAGTAATCTTATATTTATTCAAATCTATAATTAAGTACACAACAGTAGACAACATGCACATAATCTTGCCGGATTGGAATACGGATGCAAGTAGTAGTTATATCGTTTATTTACTGCCAATTACTGTAGTAAAAACTCATATGTACAATAAAAATTAAGATTTATTTTTACATTTTCTTATTTACTTAGATACAATATTCGTAATAGGATAGACTCTAAATCGAAATAATGAAAATTATCAATTTTAATATAAAAACAAAGCTGTGAGTATTATTGTATAGCGTCATTTAATGTTTAAGTAATTATAACCTATATACAAAATACTATAATAACCTCGCTGATTAGTTGAGTCTCTCATTCTAAACTAGACTAAATAATTTTAGAATGTTGTAAATATAAAGTCTGACAATTCTCTTGGTCGTGATAGTGAAAGTCTAGACTAACTCACACTAAAAGTTTTGGCCAATTATACATCTTATGTGCATTATAATAAAGACAAAAAACACATCATTTTACTTGTTTTTTTGGACATCTAAATTATTACATAGTTGTTTACACCTGTACTTGACTACTTTTTATTATATTTTATATGTTTCATGGCTATTAAGTTATTTAATTGTATAGTTAGTAGAGTAAAATGGCATACTACAAAACGTGATGTAACTGAGTTAGGTAATAGGTATAAGTACCAATATAAAATACTTTTTTAGGTATAACTTATAAAACTCTATCATTTTAGAGATATTTATTTTTTAATGTACGTTATTGCATCTTATTATTAACGGAGGATAATTTTCAGAAAGGGATTCAAGTTTAAACATTTTCATACAAATAATACAGCAAAAATTTGTCTGAAAAATAATATTTCGCTCATATATGTACTTGCGTTCGTTGCACATAACGGTAAAACTTGAAATGCAGTAAACTAATGCATTTTCTTAATACAAACAGTGGGAATGAGTCTCTCCTTACGTGTTATTAAATTAGAAATTCACATCATGAAACTGTATATAACTAATTTCATGATGTAAATTTCTAATAGGTATTCATTGTAGATTATATACTCAGCTCAACTTATCCAAATTGAACCACCAACCTCACACCAAATTAGAACTAACCAAAACAAATACGGGGAATTTGAACTAAAAGGTATATTTAGTACAAACTCATCCGTCGGCGTGGATACCTCTGTCTCATTTATTTCAGGCGACAACCATCAGTGTGTAATAAAACAGTACAGTTACAGGTATGGAGGCATGACATTTTAGGCTCATGAGCGGTAATACGGGCTTCACACGATAAGAGATGCACGTGGTTCTGATCATGTACATATGATGGCGATAGTCAACACTTACCATTTGCTATTCGAATTACATAAAAAAACAAACATAGAAAAAAATCGTCTTTAAAAAACGATCATTGTATATCATTACTGCAGACGGGTACATGCGACTCCATGTACAAGTACATCCATAAGATAGACTGTCCACCAAAGTTTCCTACCTATTGCTAACTTCTAGGGATAGGTTAGAATAATAAGATTAGGTTTAAGAAATTCAATTATTAATAAGTGTGTGATTTATTTCATTTACAAATTGCACTTAGTTAAAAGAATACTATGTTATCTGTGGTTAAAGTTAGTTTGGTTCTTTTGTTTATACTTGCATTTGCACAGTTATTCCGTAACTTCGTCTATAGAGTAAAAAAATACTGTTTTATTTATAGTCATGTTATTCTTTACGCAATCTATTCACAGTTAAACTTTTAAATGTTTTTAGATTTGCTATAATAACAATAGATAAGAGATCTATAAATTTAAACAAATAATGTTGTATATTTCTGCCCACTTACGGGAAGATTATAAGCCCCAAATGAACCAATAAAAATTTCATTTGATTCACGACAGAAACAAGAAGCTAAAGAAAAAGTATTGTAGCTGTCATACATAGTACAACTTTAACAGGTGTGTTGTTATGAAGAAACCCGTAGCTTTTATATTCAATACTATTGAAATAAATTGTACTTTATCGTCTTGATTTGCATGTCTAGATTGCTGTATGCTCGTTAAAATTATACGAAATATTATGTAATGGCTTCTTTATGAACAAACATATAAATATATGAAAGCAGAAAATGCTCTTGGAAATTCCCACAGTAATGAGAATTAATGGATTAGCCACGGGATACAGTCAGTCTATTACTACCTACCTATCTGCAGCAAATGGATGGCTGGTATGAATAAGAGGGGTAAGCAAGAAATACAAATGAAGTTGATATTCTCTTGAAAAATTATATGATACTTTAGAAAAATCTACTAATATTATATATAGGTACGTACGTCTGTCAATCTGTTTACTATTTGTTATGTATTTTAATAAAATTTGACATGAAATTAGATATGCAGCTATAAGTAATCTTTTATCTAAAAAAAAATGAAACTGAATCACAGTCAATAGTCCCGTTATAAGAAGGTATTAAAGTAATATTATAAACAAAAATTTCATCTATATAATACGAAAGTAGACCAAACTTGTCATCAAATTAATAACAAAGTAAGTACTTGGGCATATTTGGACTATAAGACACACAATTCAGAGTCATCCAAAAATAACTGAAGCACTCTCTAAACAGGAGTAATAACAATATTAACAATTAAATAAAACATTAACGTATGTATTTATAAACAAGTTACTTTGCACTGAAACGCTGGTAGATATAGTACTTAACGGCTATTTATTTTTCTGTTAATTTGAGCAGCAAAATTATATATTATTTATAGAGTACATTGTAACTATAAAACCATAATTATCTTTACAATAATTGTATTTTTATAACATTGCATTAATTTTGATGTAATGACATAATAATTCAAAAGCACTTGTGGCATCTGTCCTAAAGAGGCGCGCGACATGAATAGATACACTTTATTTTAGGGTTCAAATAGAAATTCTCATATTAGTTTGTGGTATTATTGGAAAGTTTGTTATTATTTGTTGCCTCTAATTTAGGTATATAAATATGTGTCGTGTAAAATATGTATGATATATTAGATATAATTACTAATTAATATGTTGATTAAAAGTTTGGCCCTATTATTTGTAAATATATGTTAAGTTACTTTAAAAAGTGAAATATGACGTTGTTTTATCGATGGTAAGTAATTATTTTCATAACTTAGTACCTACTGTTTGCCGTTCATGCCGTCTTTTTTCATTTAGAATAGAATAGAACAGAAAATCATTTATTTAAATAAACTTAATTTAAGCACTTTTGAATAGTAAACATTTTTTTAAATCTACCGCTTATTCGGAAAGCTGTCTCATCACAAGAAGAATAAGCAAGAAACTTGTGTGTTGCTCTTTTAAACAATCCTTGTAAGTTCACATTTTACAAGTCGAAACGTGTGAATACAAACTACCAACCAGCACTAATTTATTTAGGCTCAAATATAAAAACACAATAAGATTAAATCAGTCGTAGTGATAAGAGCAGACCAGTCCCTACAAGCAGCACTCGTTCACGAGTATGACGGATGAGCCAGCCATCACTGCGGTCGACCATATTTTAGGGAGCCCAATGACCCGCCACCATGCCATGCACCCACCACGCCGCCACATGTCTGGACATTTTAGTGAGCATGACTACTCATTCCACTCGACCACGTCACAGCTACAAAAATTACTATATGGTAGTTACAGTATTCGCACTTTACATGAGGATTCATGCGGCAATCAATACAAAAGCCGCTACGCTATCATATATCAAGAAAGCAGTATGAAAAATAAATTATAACGTTGTCCGCAAATAAACTTATACTTGCTATATATTGCTATCATCTATAAATTCATCTATCCTATAATAGGATTTTTTACATAACGTTTGTTTAATATAAAATTTGAAGTGCCTCTCTGTCAGATTTAGCGTAGATTCTGGCAGTTTATTATAGAATTTTACGCAATTACCATAAAATGAATTACTAACTTTGTGTAGACGGCATTTAGGTAAAATTAACTTATTTTTATTGCGTAAGTTTCTACTTGTACAGTCTTTAAGTTTCTTGAAACTATCTAAGTTTTTCCTTGTATACATAATATTTTCATAAATGTACTGTGAGGTATTTATCATGTACTAAACAAAAACTTTGTAATGGTAATTGTTAAAGTTCATGATTGCTAAAGAAATAAATATATATATTTGTTAAGAATTTATCATAAATTTGTAAATATAACAATCCTTTTAATTTGTAATAATATTATGATATTAAAAATAATTTATATAATATATGTATCGAATATTACATTAAATAGATGTTTAAATGACTACAGAACCCTTGAATAAGCGTAAGAGGAGCACGCACTAGTCTAATTTTTTTTATACTTTCGTAATCAGCAGATGTTAGCAAAGGCCACTAGACTAAGTATGAAGACAATTAACGGTTTTATATATATACTGTTTTATTTCGTAATGTTTCAATTATTGCTTACTGTCGCGACTACTTCCCTATTTGGACGGAAATGGTATTAACATAATGCATGTGTACACGTACTACTTAGAATGTTACATTAATTATATATATGAGATAGCATTTGAATGGAACGTCGATATAATATTTATAAACATACAGTTTTCAAATTTGTATTTTTGAAATTTCAAAATATTTTTTACCAACTATTTAGTGGAAGATATTTTAATATTTAAAAAAATCATTTGCACGGTCAATTGGTGATGACTCGATTAAGAAGAAACAAAACAATATCGCATTTCTACGTTCATGCATTTAACTTTTAAATTATCTATATTATTTTTAAGAAATATGTAACAGCTCATACGTTCACAAACATCGTCATTATTAATTTTTCCACCAACCATTATTTTAATGCTAATCTTTGTTGGTATTTTTATATGTTCAATTTTATTATCTACATAAAACATAACAAAACTTATCATTAGAATTATAAAAGTTAAGTCAGGTGAGCAAGTTTTGTTTTGATTTATATACTCTCAATTATTGTGAACCAAAAATAAATTGTTTAACATGGTGGTACCCATTTTTATGTTCTTAGTCTTAAAATACAATCCTATACAATATTACCTAAATAATATTGTAATAATGAGCTATCAGAGTACTTTTTAAGTAAGTAATAAAGAATATTGGAAAGACTAATAATGCAAACGTTTCGAGACTTTGGTTGGTACGGAATGCCTTGAATAATTAAATAATTACACCTTAGTAAAAACATATTAGATTTTTTTTTAAATTAACGATTGGTATATTCCAAATGCATCTAAAAAGGAAATGAGTTTTTATTTATAGTTACAGATGTTTTCCTATTTGGTATGACAATAATAATTGGCCATATTACGTTATAAACAGCTAACTTGGTCACGCGGAATGCTTATGCCGATCCACAATCTACATCGTGTAAAATTTATCAAATAGCGAGCTCTATTTTGAGACAAATTTAATTTATACTAATTGCATTCACACAATTCTTAACTACATGTAGTCAAATGTATTAAAATAATATTTAAACTGATTAATATTCCTATTTCTAGATAAGTGTACTAAAAGCAATGAAGTTGTGGTTTTAGGTACTTATATACGCATATAATTATAAATTTCACCAAGTAAGTAAAATAGATAATACATCAATACATACATATATAATCTATGCAGCGCAAAACACTCCGTAATAATACAGAAAGATTCATAAATTCTATTCAAATCTCTTTTTATATTAGCAAGTGTATTTTATTATATAATTACATATGCTATACTCTACCATAGTAATATAAAATACAATTATGTACTCTACATATATAAAACTATGAATTGGTAAAATCAAGAAAAACATTTTTTTCAACTAGTTAACACGGGTTTGCACGCAAGCCGTGGTATTAGAATAATTGTCCTCATGTTTATAGCTACAGCTGGCTATACAGTTATCATCATCGTTATCGTAAAAATTGTTTGAAGTTAATTATTAAACATAGGTCCTAGAGATATTAAGCCTGTTGAGTTACCTGCACGCACAAGTCTGCAACCTTCCAGTCATAAAAGACGCTACCAAGTAACTACTACGAAAATAAAAATAAACGTATAACATCGGGAGTGTGACAATTTTAAACAAACAGGATAAAGAAACTTTTGTTTTGCGCGGCAAAACTTCAAGCAGCGGTTTCCGTCTCCCATAACTAATTCCATAATTCACTAAGTGCCTTGAAATTAGCTTACACTCTCAACAGTTTACAATTAACTGGATACCAAAAAATTTTGTCGTACTGTATCAACCATAAGTACAGAATTAATTTTACATAACTCTATGGATGTTATTCCATCTTTAACGCAGTGAACGACCTATTTTTTCAATAATGAATAGTTGTATAGCTGCTTGCATGCTAGGCTGTACAAAAGTGACACGCAGCATGTACCACTGCAACTTGCGTGTACCTAATGCTTGCATTTAGGTTATGACCGGGTCAAAGATAGATTTTATATAATGTGACTGTTCTCTGCCTAACCAATTAATATTTATTTTAAAATAACCTTTTTTATGATAAAATTATACTATTACAGTTGTAAAGTATTTATTGATTGATAAAATATTCTAGGAAATATGAAATGGTCGATGCTAAAATTCCACAGATACATAACGGACTATAGGTTCTGTGTCCTCATAATTATATTATAGATATTATTTTTATAAATCTGTTACATTGATGGCTAGATTGTAAAGTATATAAGATGCATTATTACCCGATTTTCTTCATTTATTTGTGTTAATTAATAAAGCATATTTATCTCTAAAAATGTCCTATACTTGTAGTTATACTTACATTTAAAGACGTTGAATGTTTTTCTTACAGACACAATAAGACACTATACGCTGATTTTGTAATTATAAATCAAAATGTTTGAACCTTAAGTCTTTGGACTCTCATTTATGCAACTCACTATTATGATTTCTTTTACTGTCACTTTTTAATGTACTATAATGTATGTTACATTTATACTATTGTGCAGTAATAAATTATTTTTTTTAACGTAGAAAAATATTATTTCTATATCTTTGACTTTTTTAAAACATTTTTCCATTAGCAATTAGGGTCTTAATTATTCTTTTAATAGTTTCAAATGTCAATTTTGCTAGTACGTATTATCATATTACACAAGCACATATTTTGTATTTATTCAATATCTATATAAAACAGTATTTCAACCGAGGTAAAGTTTATACACAGGCATGGATAGATATCCCGTCTCCTGTAATATCGAGTCAGCTTGCCTTATTAGGCACGTTTCGAGTTGAAGGTTTATAACACCATAAAGACCTTCGCAATGGCAACGTATAAGCGTCACCGGATTAACCACTTTGCTGTTTATGTATATAGACGACGGTTACTTTCCATCAGGTGGGCTGTCAGCTTGTTTGACATTTCACTAATGAAAAAAAATTCTGCCCTGCGTGGTTTCCCTGAAGCACGTCGTCCGCGCACGTCTGCGTTGATTATCAATTAGGCGAAGCGCGCGTGCGGCCTGTCATTACGGCCTGCGCACGACCACGCACACGGAGGCAATCTAGCAAAACTCATACAAATTTAGAACATAAGGTTAATTTATTTGATAACTACTTCTACGTTAATTTATTTGATAAATATTCTTAAATTAGATATATTATATATTCGTAGTGCAACTCGCTATAAACTTTACATTATTAATTATGTATATATGTATATCAAGCTTGATACTCAACATTTTGTACCTATGACCATTACCAAACTTACATAAATTAAGTATTCGGTTTAGAATACTAGACTCAAACTCAAAATAGATATCTGTATATATCAATATACAGTAAACTATATGAAAATCGAATTTTAATTTATTGTCAATGTATGACACTGACTTAACTTAATTAAACACAGTGTGTGTAAATAGTAATGTCAATATTGGTTACAATAATTACAAACTTTTAGTAAATTATGATTAATATTTTTATCACTAAATTGAATATTAATATTAATATGGATTTAATTAATGTTTTATTTTACCTTAGTAACTGAGCTATTAAACTTTTGTAGTTTGTAACTGCGCTTCTAAACCTGGATGCAAATGGCAAGATCGGAAGATACCGCGTGCGACCTGCGCCCGCGTGCACATCTTTAAAGTACACCCGACTTTAAAGAGAGACTTTTTTTATTTTTCAGTTAAATATGAATGATACATCCATATGGTAATGTTGTTACGCTGGTGGAGTAACAGTGTAGAACGATAGTTTAAGCATAAAATCTGGTCAGTTAACCACATGTGGCGAATTGCAGGTATGGGGGGAGAGCGTGGAGATTGGAAGTGTTATCTGTAATCAGTGATGGCAAATGTTATAATATCATATAAATCTGATATATAGCTTTACTTACTAAAGGACATTCGTGGAATGAATAATCCTCTTTTTAAAAATATATATCATTAGAGATTATTTTATATATGCCTAAGTAATTGTAAGCCCTTTTTAATGTAACATAATGACGTTTATAAACCGTACCGTAGGTATATGTTTATATCCAAAACGCTTAGGCAAAGAGAAGATTGTCGTATCTAATGAAAAATCTATAATTATATTTCTAGTTTTCAACATAATTAATTAGCAAGGATGACTAAATTATCATAAAATTATAGCCTATTGTGTTTCCATATCACTTATAAATAAAATAAAACAGATTTATATTAATTAAAGCGATTTTTTTTTATTCATATTAAAATTTAATGATTTAACATCCATACTGAATAGATCTATCCATCAGTCTATTTACTACATTTTTAGGATTAGCGACCGAACGGATCTTATTTAAATTTGACATAAATATAGATCACGAGGACTCATATAAGCATTTAATTTTTTTTTTAAACAAAAAAATGCAGTTGCGGTTACCCTTAAATCTCTCATTAACACTTAATCATACAACCTACTTGTTAATCCGATCATATAATCGGATTTTCAATGTACAATGGGATATATGATTTTCAATCTAATATGTTAGGTCATAATATACTATATATGCATAACATACAGTTAACGAAAGCGTAGTCGTGCAATGCGTGGTTCGTGAGAACCCACGAGATAACTGCGAGGTCGCGGCGCGCTGCCGCTCAGATGAGACGTCACGAGCTCGAGGACCGCAACCCTTTGAACGAATCATTCTATAACACATCCCCTCCGCAGCATCCATTTAATTATAATAATTAAAAAAAAAAGTCATGTTTTAATGATGTGTTTCAGATGAGCACAGTAATATAATTCTACTAAAAAGATTGAAAGAAAGATGACAAGGAACATGTCTGTTCTTTGAATAAAATGTATATAAAAAAGTTGACAAATACTTTGAGAAATATTGTATACCAGGACAATTCATACAGCGACATCTAGTCCCAAGTTAAGCAAATTTGTGTTATATTATTCTGACATTAATATTTAAATTTTTCGTGAATATATACATAACACACGTAGAAAACACCCAGACCGTTACAAACAATCATAGTCATGTATACAGATGCTTGCAACGTGCAAGAAGTCGAACCCGCGATCATCGGTAGCAAAGCGGTATGCTATACCGCTAGACCACTGAGGACATCAATATAGGTATAGTAATGTAATGAACATAATATTTTACTCCACATGCAAATGATATATGGGATAGGATAAAAAGTTAATGATTATGAAAGTTGTATATCTTAACAAATATTATCCTAGATGGGCTAGACATGTTAACTTTACAAAGATTTTACAGGTTTGAATTGACGACCATTTTGTTATAAGTCCGAGCCGTAAATCATCACGCGGCTCTCAATATACATATAATGATTGTCATACAATATAGCTGACCTGACAGATTTCATAAGAACCTCTTCATAGAGAGAACATAACACAAACAAACACGACAAAAATATAATTAGCGAATTCGTTGTAGACGTTCATACGTAGATAATGTCTTGGATATGGGATATAGGGATTATTTTATGTTATACAGATACATATGTATGTATATAAGGAATTTGTCAAATACTTGAAGTATACAAAACATTATGTGATAAAGTGGTTGTATACACTGATTATTAAGAGGTAGGTAGTGTCAGTTAAAAACTTAGGTTGCATGTCATATTTACATTGAACGAAAATTTTCCTAGATATTTCCTTGGTAATAATGTTGTAATTCAACAGAAATTATTTATTACTTTAGAGTATTTACAGAGAACCACTTTAGTAAACTTTTTACTCTTAATACCATATATTATATTTTCAATTTTGCATGTTCGATTTGTCATATATTATTTATCGTTTTATATAATGTTCGATATTCATCAACTCCAGCACTGTATTATGACATAACACAAAATAGACTTTGAGCATTATATTAGTACCTACCTAAATACAATTTTTATACCACCCTATCGAAATTTTCACAAACTGTATTAGACATATACTTATGTTCATTTCAATTAAAAAGCTTCATTTTTGTGGTATAATATATTAATTGTACTATAAAGTACAATCAATATCTTATACCACAAAAACAATCGGCTATGTTGATTTGACACCAACTTTATAATAATTTGTATTTTTTTAAATACAGGTAATTAAATTGCATAAAATAAAATTGTTTCGTAATGAAGCGGAAGTAATTTGTCACATAAAACACTTCTACATCTTTGTCAACCTCATAAACTTGTAGCGCAGTAAAAACGTTAGTGTACCCACAGATGTAGGCCGCTGTCTGCTATAATTACAAGAGACGTGTGTGAACTAAAGGTCATATTTTTTCAGCGTAATTTGCAATTATGCGTAAGTCCCTTTACATATACAGGCTGTAATTAAACGAATTAGAGCAATTAACATTACGTGAGAAATTACGATAATAAAACTATTTCCGTTCTTGACAACGCCTAACTGACTGCACACTTATTTTCAACCGACTTGAAAAAGAAGGAGGCTTAATGCATATACATAGTACTCCCTAATTCCATATTAATATAAGATTTTTTCATTTAGACTAACATTTATTGTTTTTTTTTATTAAAATTCAAAATATAACTAAGTAATTTCATATTAGAATAACAATCTAATTGATAAAGAAACGACTACCCTCCTACTCCTCCTATAAATAGCTATTTTATTGTGAGAGTTTATACATTACCATTCTCGTTGCTTAAATACAGATCTCATATCTCAAGATTTTACAATTAAATAAAATAAATATAATGAAACTACATTTTATAATCTATCAATAGATTTAAAGAAAAAAATAAATAATAAAGTTAACATGTGACTATTACATCATGTTACTGAGATAATATTTAGTAGGGTGATAATAGGTTTCGCCTCTTAAATCATTAAATTATTCATCATCAGGTTTGTTATGAGTAACAAAAGGAACACTGAATTATTAAAATCTCCAATGAAATTCCTTAATTAATTGTACAAAATATTGAGGTAAACTTGCTATGCTACTACTCTCTCCCATTCTATAATAGATAATTTTGACACTACTTGCAATTAAGATAGAAAATGATTATTTTAATACAGACTGTCGTCTTGTTAAGCACTCTGATTACAGTTTTACTACTATCGGAAGCATGTTGGTGCATCGATGACATACACTTCAAACATGTTATTCGATTCTATCAATGCTGCAAGTATCACTCGCGTGCAACACGTGTACTTTTGAATCATATTGTTGAATTATTGATTGGAAACCGCGTATAGGATTATATACATCGATGCTAATATACAAAACGTCGACGACTCTCGTGGTACTGAAGTGTAAATGTATGTTACATTATTGTTGTAAAAGTTTAAAAGTGTTTTCAAAGTATAGTGTCGCATACTATGCCGCATTGGTACCATGAATCGATTGTCCACTGCAGTTACGGCCTCGACCACCTAGTGAGCACGCAATCGTCTCGTTGAGAACTCACTAATGGTTTAAAATTGATTTTTTTGCAATAATTGTAAAGTTGCGTTTTTTATTGATTACACAGGAGCCGCTCACACAACAAACTAATTAGAATTTATTATATAAAGCGATAAAGCGTGTCGCAGCATTAAGCATTAATAATAGACTTTATTTATTTATCATTTATCTTTGAGTATATAATTTTAAATTACTGTGACTTATATGAGGAGTTACTATCTGTAACATTACCATATTACCGTTATTATGTAATGTTTTATAACCACATATACATAGTAAGGCAACTGTTTTGTACATACACGTTTATTAACTTGTATTCTTAGAAACACTTTATAATTGTTATATGTATCACATAAATGAACTATAAAACGATACTATGAAACCTATTGGTATAAATACATAATAAATGTTACATTACTTATAAGTACTTTAACGTAACAATCATATAAATAACAATAAACTGGGCAAACACACAAAATGTAACATTAAATTGTGTACAATATAACGAAAAAATAATTCATTATTAAATATTGTTATTTCTCCAGATACAGTATATATCCTTACTTTTTTTTAGCTCCATACCCATACGTATGTTGTATCGTACATACTGGGTACTAAACATTATAAATCTTATAGTAATCTTCAAATCTTATCTCACCAATACATTAATGATACTATAACATTGTTATACCGCGTAAAAAGAATGAAACTGTATCAAAAGGTGGTAGACTTGGCGCCTTTATGAATGAATCTGCATACAATGCCCACAACATAATGTATACGAATAGACTACATACGTGGAGATACAATATACAACAAGTTCACTTATTTTTTTTATTATATATAAGGTACAGAAGTATCTATAAAAATATTAATTCATGTAATGTTTAACCAACAAAAGGACGCACTAAATATGGAAAAACGGGTGCTTGTATAGCTTGGCGGTAATCACTTACCATCAGGTGTGCCGAAGCTCGTTGCCCCCTAAACTTTAAAAACAATACTTTTGTAAATTTTCATTTAATCGTGATTCTGACGGAACAAATTTTTCCTACCAAATATTCGTTTTAGTATAGTTTGGTATTTGATATTCATTTGAGAAATAAGAAAAATATTCTACAGAATCTCAACGAAACAGAAAATAAATATTTATGTGTGACGTCAATGAATTCGTTATTCTTCAAAATATTATCAAAGACATGTTGTGACATACCCATAAAAAGATGTAGGCAAATTACTTTAAGAAGTCCTTAAAAAAATACATTTTTTAACTTATTACAATAATTTTATTACACAAAAAAAGTCGATGAATTGTCATCAAATAATTTCTTGTTGTTCTTAAATAATTTTATATCTAAACACACAAATATGTAATTACCCTGCACCTGCTTATCGTAGAGCGGCATCATAGGCTCCGAATATAAATGAAATAACATATAAAGCAGCATAAATTAAAGGAGTAATAATTATCATAACTAGTCTAGATGTCTAGACATCCAACTATATTTACCTTTGAATAACGCTTCCAATGTGAATAGAGCTTCATATTATTGAAATCATTTTCTTTAATAAATCACCTTTTGTATACTTAATGATGTATAATACAAATTGTTAGAAAGATTTTAACAAAGATTGATACGTTATACATTCTTGACATAAAAAAGACATGCTCACCAAGCAATGCGACTATGTACAAAATCCACCTCTGGTATATAAGATTTTGACAATTTAATTGATATATAGTAGTTTAATCATATAGTACTACGAGTATATATGACATTCAACATCATATAATTTTTATAAATGAATTATATCTACTAATAATGAATCATTAATACATTTAAATACATTTTCTGTACCTAAATAAATATAACAAAAATATACATAAACATCCATAACAACAAATAATTGTAAATTATGAACAACAACTCCACCACCTACATCATCGAAGGTGTCTATTATTCATAATATTTCCTGTGATTTACTTATATCTGATTTCTCGAGGTTTGCCGACTAATGACATTAATGCTATAAATAATAATTAGAATTCAATTAAAAATGCACAGCATTTTCACACGAGTATGAATCACTGCGTCGAATGCCGTTCTCATCACACAATTTCTCGTTAACAAGTTGCTGACTCCATACATTCTCGGATCGCTGAGGGGTCGAGTGTCAAACACCTGGGCTTTTATAATTTGCATAACATCACGACCAAATTTTACCTATATAGATATGAAAAGAAAAAACTTAAATAACAAAATTATATATAGGTACTTGTGTATATATACGGCATTCGGAGATATATTAATAAACAATGAAATACCCGTACATGAAAGTAGAAATATACATAAACAATTACATATCCATATTTACAATTAATCTATAGAAATTAAGAAATAATCCCAGGTCAAAATACTACCTACGGGCGTACGTACTATCCCAGCATAGATATACGGAATAAATGTCTGCGACAGTAATCTAATTCTAATTCTCTTTACACATAGAAGTGTTTGACGACGACTTAACTAACATAATGATCGTGTTAGACTTTGATGATGCATCTATCAAATTGAAACAAATCAAAACTATTTTGAATGAAAATGGATGACGACTTTTCGAAAAAACTATTAATCTACCCAATATTGTAATGTTGTTGGAAAATATTTTATAACGTTTCTTTTTGTTGTTGTTTTATTTTATATCCGATATTAGTCTGTTAGTCAGTTAGTTCTGTAGTCCACCGCCTTACTTCCATTAGTCACGGGTTCGATTCCTCGCCTAATGCAAACATTTGTATTCATGAGTAATATTTGTATTGATCTAGATATTCTGCATACATAACAAACAAAAAAAAATTATTTAAGTATTTCTACAACTTCTTCAGTACAAATAGAGCAAGCTATACTTAGCTGGGGTCTAGACGGTGCTGTATGGATTGTCCAGTGTTTTTATTGTTGTTTGCCACGCTAACGTTACTCTTATTTGCTCTCGTCTTTGATCTCCCATTGTATAAACAGTCCCTCATAGTATTACGTAATATTATGTTATCTGTGGTATTACTATATAGATATGGAAAGCTACACGCGGGTGCAACATATTATCTGAACATTATTATTTCACTCTAAATAGGCTAATTTGCCCGCCACCTTCTATGTCAACGTCATAATTAGTAGAACTATGCGACAGCTAAGCTATTAATTAAAGCTGACATACTAATATAAAAACAATTATTAAATTACTGCATATCTATTGTGAGTTATTAAGATAAAGACAATAATAGAATTATGTAAAAACTTCCTTCAACCATATACATTGTGCTAACAAATTTTCTACTTGTCATTCTACATAGTAGTAAATGTACCTATCTAATACGCTGGTGATGTCTTTTCGTGTCTCAAAATACTGATTTCATACAAAAAAATAATTTATTATTGTAATACCTATATGCAACTATACCCTTTAACAGAGAAGGCATATAATTTGGTAGTATATAGGAGGCTGACGAGTTATATCTATGTACCTATACAAATATACTATTGTATTGTAATTTAATAATTATGTTTGACAACTCAGCAACGGTATACAGGAACTTGTACAGCACGGTAACATTTATATTATATACATAATATACGAACAAATATTGTAAATGTATATATTATATGCATATTAGTACTTTAATAATGGTTTGATTTTCATGCTTAGCTTTATATTAGAAGTATTCCCTACAAATATACTGAAAATTATGATTGAAATAAAAACTATTATAATAATTAAATTAAAAAATATATTTTTCTTAGAATGGATTGTCCTACCCACACATCATAGTTATATGAGTAATAAAGTATCATACTTAAATACAACAAGCTTCATTTATGCGTAATCACGTACTTACGTGAGTATTTTCTATACTCATGTAAGTATAATATTACCTAAAAATTTTATAATATTATCCTTCTAATATTGTAAAGATCAAATTGTGATATATTATTATGCAGAGAAGCTTAACGATTTCGAATTCATACAAAGATAGACTTTGTAAAAACTCGTTCAGTCTCACCGTCAAGCTACGTGTATTTTGGTTGAAGGGTGAGATAGGGCAGTGAAATAATAAAATTTGAGACATGACACTTAATGCCCCAGAATAGGAATTTACAAATAGTATCTCGGGTGTCATATTATAACATTATGCTGTTCATGTATTTAGGTGACAGTTACCACTTACAATAAAAATAACATATGCTAGACAACAATATAAGATACATTTTATCACGTTCCTAACAATTTTCCAAACTAATAATGATATTTACATACATACGTATACTTTATTAATACATTAATTAAACACCTCTGTGCCTTCGTGTATTATCAATATTACCTATGTATAATCATGTACAGGTATTCTTATAACTAATAATACACTCCCTACTGCAGGGTATAGGTCTTTCCCTATAAAGAGGGTGTTACATTATGTAATATTACATTAACTTTAGAATTATGCATAAATAAAATTATAAAAAAAACTCCTTTATTCCTTTCCCTAACTTATAAGATAGTGAAACATCAATATTAAAAATACATCATTAACTGCATAAATTGATTGAGCTACGACCTCGTCCGTTTGATATAACATTCGTTAGCACGCTACCCAAATCTTGTTGCAAAATGCTTATGTTTCCAGTGCTTTTTTACTCAATAATATATATATTATTGAGTAAAAAGCACTGGAAACTTATATATTATATTATAGATTTATATATCGTATATTTTGTTAGTTTAATCAAGTCTTACAATAACATGGGGATAGCAATGAGTGCTGACTGTTAATACTACCACTTATACAAGAACAGCTATAATGAGTTGCGCGTTCTTATATAGAATATACATATATATTCCTCTATTACCACGTAGAGTCTCTGACACAACAGTAAAAACAAATAGTCTAATGAGGTCATATATAGGTAATCATAACTAACAAGTAAGTAAAAGGTTTATGGTCGAATATGTTCACAATAAGTAATAATAAATGGCCGACATTACGCTCCTGTCAAGGGACGGGAGAGGGTGCGGCATGCACATAACCATTTAATTGCATTTATAGTGAAATGCGAAAGGTTAAGCTTATTAGAGTGGAAGTTGAGTTTTTGCAATTTTTCAACTTACACATGTAAGGAAACCGCGTTTCTTGATTAATTAATTTCCTAGTAATGTGACACATATTTCTAAAAAAGTTTATACTTTCCACAGACTTTTACATGAATAAATAAATATGACAAGTGGACGGTAAGTGCAACCGTCCCCTAGGTACATATTTAACATCTTCATCGCATCCTCATATGACTGTGTGGCCCGTGGTACTCCAAATTGCGTTACCATTCCTAAGGACTAAGATATCTTACTGGTCAAACTAAATTATGCCTTAGAAAGCAAGGTCCTTGGCAGCCGAAATATCTAATACAGAGGTACACCCGCAGACAACATGTAGTAAGTCTTTATTAATACTACTATTTTTATGAGTATTGTTAAAATTGAAGAAGAAATGGTTAATTAGTTGATGGACGGTTAAAAAGGCTGTATATATGTACCTGTAAAGGCTGTATAAAAGTACCCACTTAAATAATAAAGTTAGCAAAAACTCTTAGTTAAATTTAGTACACTCATAAATGGTTTAGTACCTGTTAAATCAATAATCCGTACCAGAATATCTATGTATAGTTTGCACACCTTGCCAAATTTAACTGGCCTATTTGCAAATCAATAGACAGACTGTACTGCTGACCCGCTGCAGACAAACTGGAGCGATACTCTATAAATAAGGCCATTCCATTGCAAATTTGATACGAATGCCAATTTAAATTTTAGTTTTATCCCAACTGAACATGAGAATGCTTTTAGTTTAGCTTTAATTTTAACTAAATTAACGTACCTAGGTATTATTGTATGTGTATATATCGCCCCGTCTTCTATTAAAGTAACTAAGCAGAAACTAAGTATTATGTATATATTATGTAAGGTCTGCAGGGTGTCTCTATTACAATTATTTCTAAAACTCCTTAGTACACAATCATACCAACTCAGTTCTAAGGCATCGCGATTAATTTCTCTATAATATTCACTAACTATATAAATAAGCATGGTTACCCATTTGTGGCGACTTATTATTTAGTTACTCTGCCTATAAGACAATGATGAAATAATTAATTGAACAATGATCTCGACATCAAAACAAACGCCCTAATGTAACGGGTGTTCATCAAGGATACTTAGATATAAATCTGCTGTGTAAAAGCAGCGATACGACCAATGCATTATTAAACACATCAAAGGAGAAAAATCGAAATGTTCACCGGCTAGCGAAGCGGTTTTCCACCCGATTAGCACCACACGGATGTATCAATTATCATGTGCAATCGCGTCTCTATCAACCCATAAAGCTTTAGCGTTCATTTTCGAACCTCATTAAAGTTTTTCATTATACTTGATAGCGAACAATATCGTTTAATGATCTTGAGTATTCTAGAGTACTATAAATTATTGATTAGTCTACTCTTCAAGCCAAGTATCAGTATAATAATAATAATAATGTATTATCTGGGTATATTTAGATAGTGTAGAATAGAGTTTTTGAATAAAAGTTTGGTTTTTGCAATATATAATATTTGAATGTTATAATTTCCATAGAAAGCAATTTCAGATTACTGGCGAAATCTGGAAAAAAATTATATAGTAAAAAAAATTTAAATGGACACAGGACAATTTTCATTAAAATGGAACAAAATAAAGCACAGTCACGATAACATATTTTATATTAATGACTTCTTATGATTATTTGACGGCCTTTGTCTACCAGTCTAGAACACCGGCTTACATATGTCGCGTGTTCGATTCCTCGCACAGTACAAACATTTTGTATTTGAGTATGATTATTTTCTATGCATGTTATGTATATTATACTTATTATATTTACAAGAAAAATGTATCTATATCAATCTATTACCCATAATACAAGCTCTACTTGGCGTGGGATAAACCTGTGATATTATTAATAATGTAAAAAGTTCACATGCTTAAATTTATGTAATAGAAAAGACTTTATAGACACAATATAACAAGCCATTTGTTTCTAATGAAAAAAAAATCTATTAATATAAAATCTTGACAGCTGCTTTTTCATAATAATAATTTACTGCTAAATGACTGCGAAACTATGAATTACCACATCATAATTAAATAAATAACCTAATATATTGGTAATGCATAAAAAATTGTTACAACCTTAATTAAGTAAATAATTAAGTTTTGTTTAATACAAAAAAAAACTTTCATAGCATCATTCATTTCAAATCTATTAGCGAGTTAATGTAGAAACATTATAAATGTAATACAAAAACATACATATGTGATGACTATTTTTTACTAGCGCTTGTTAATCGCTTGCGTGCGTTTCGGACGTGCGTGCGCAACTACGCCTATTCAATTATGGAAAGGTCATGGCGTTTGTAGGCGCACACGCGCAGATTATCGCTTCTCACCTGTCGGTGCGCAAGCATTGGATTAATAGGCAAACAGCGTTACCGCATACTAATACCGATAGGGTTTCTTGTTAGACGTAAAAGTTTGCTGTCATATGCAGTATGTATGCAAATGTTCGTTACATCTACATTATTAATCATAAGTATTTAATTTTGTAATTTATTCATTTTCCTGAGGCAAGTAATTCAATTCGCTTATATCAAAGATACTTAATTTATCTTCAAGTTAACTGATGTAACAAAATCTAGCTACATATAAAGTAAATACTTTTATACCCCTTAAACGACGAAGATGTCTATCTAATCTGTAGTTAATGGTCACGTATGTCTTCAATTCGATATCTGTAGCGCTCGTACGAAATATTAAACAAATTAAATAAGGTCATTGCTATTAAACGTGAGTGAATTTTATCACCGTATGTTTATGTAGACTTTATGTTTGGAACACAAAAAAACTACCCTACTATATTATATAGTGTTTTAAATTTGACGCGGTCATTATTTATACGCATAATAAGTAAACATCGCTGGATCTTACTACTTACTTACAATAGTAGCAACAAACGAACACGTGTGATGATTTTATTTACCATCTACCCGCTGCCGTTTTTATATATATATTCAGTATACTTGTGATCGAAGCGGTTGAAACACTGCTGAATTGTCAGGAACTCAATAAAAATAAAACGTGGTAAGATCCCATGATTTTTACTAATTAAACATAGGTATAATTAGTAAAAATCTACCATTAAAAAGTTTCTCTGTATTGTCCTTTTTAGACACCACATACTAGGTTGCAAGCAACATACGACTCAAGGTTGTAAACGGTTACTCTGGCCTATAAACATCTGCAAGACCAGGAATGTCACGTAAGCACTGCCAGCACAAAAAAAAAAGTTATTATGGTACATCAATACTTTTCATACAAGGTGTTACAGATGTTGTATTTCTGACCCTTCCAGTAGATAAACTGACTTTTAACTAAACTGAACTAATAAATGTAGGAATTGTTTTCTATATTTTAATAAATATTATTCAAGTCTTATTATTTAATTACAAAATTTGATATTTTAAAATAAAAAATTCTTTAATTTTAAAGCATCCACCAGTTAAGCCATATATAGTTTTTTAATATATATCTACATTCGGCTGAGAGCATTTTGTTAAAAAATTCTGAAATTCTTTTAAAATTATTACATTTATAAAGAAATACCTAGTAGTCTTTCCATTATTTTACGTCTGCTCTCTCGACTTTCACTTGAATTTATCTCAAGTACATGTACCTACAAAAGTATGTATTTATAATATCTCTAGACAACTCACACAGCGGGTCCTAAGCTAAGCAGTTTGTGTTATCGGTACTGGACAACTAAGCATTTAGAAAACACCCAGACCGTCACAAACAATCTTACTTGAGAATGAAAAAATGTATCGTGCGAAGAATCGAAGTCCACGACCAAAGGAAGTAAAGTAAAAAGTATAGTTATATATTTATAAATCTATATATAATGTTGAAAACATAAATTTTCAAACCAAAAAATATTTAACCAATACATAACGACTAATATAAAAAAATTCGGAAGTTTCAACTTAAATTAAGTCGGTAGGTATTTATAAACTAGAACTATTTTGTATCTATTCATAACATTTTATATGACGTAAATTTATAAAAGTAATTACCTTACCATGTAAGTAATTATTACGATACAAATCTATTGTAATGAAACACAATGGTTATACCTGTAATAATTATACAAATTAATTAAATTAGTTGAGTCTAACAGTTTATTAAAATTAATAATCTAAGGCGAAAACTCTATTTTGCAAGGCGGTTTATGCTGCGTTCGCTGGAGAGGTCGGGGCTCGATGACCCGAAATAAGGCTCTGGGGGGTGGTATTGCAGTTCTCACCTCCCCATCGAAGGCTGACTGCCACCCACATTGGGCCCGTACGCCGACCTCTCATTCATTACGCAATAAAATCGTTCTGCTAACATCAGTGTAATAATATATACTTATGTATACACTACGTACATACACTACATATATATTCACACATACACGAGTATACATATAACACAATAGTCCTAATTTTGAAAATATTCTAATTCCTAATCAGGTAATGCTATTCTAAAAACAGATCAGAAGTTGGTCTATATATAGACACAGAGTTTTTTCAAATCGATTCAAGCGTTTCATGACTAAGCGTCTGAAATTTCTAAATATTACTTGTCTAAAGTATTTTCGTTTTTGTAAACGAAAATTTTACCTTTTTTATTCATAAATGCTTCTCAGGAATGGAGCTTTATTATTTTAGATAAGTCTGTGGTGAGCTACTAGAGTGGAAAGTAAATTAGATAATTAACTTAGTTAAAACATGTTACAAATGTAATTAACAAAATATTTACATTAGCTCGTGCATCATGTTTTGGTAGAAACTACATACGTCCCAAGTCTGCCAAGCGCCACGCTTACATGATTTTTATGTACGAAAACTGAAAATTAGGATAACTTTTGTCTTTAGAAATGTTATATTCTGTGATATCCACTGAGCCTATGTTTATAGGCGATGGCCAATAGGAACAAAATAACAAAGTGGTTAAAAATACTGCGTATTCTCAGTCTGAGTAGTCCCTTGGTCCGACAAGCTCTAAATACAAGAAGAATCTATCATTTATTAGACGGGCCTGAAATGGTATACCAACATCACTGACAATAACAGTTACTTTCTGCCACCTAATACATTTATAAATTATTTTAGCTTTACCATCTTAGTCCTTTGGAATGGCAACACATTCGCGGTATCACAGGTGTCACATGTTAACGTGATATACATGTATATAGTCAACAGTCAGTAGTTTTGGAACCTATTCAATGCAAGCAAACAAACAATATTTACTTTGTATTACATTAGCATTAATAAAGTTTTCTTGAAAAATTGCAAAGCAAAAACTATACACTTTATAAGTTCATAAGACTTTTATGTCTGTGAACGCTATTATAGGAAGTGCAGACAGTATAGAATACAAATGCCCTAAGGTCAAGCGATAAACTAGTTAACGCACTGTGGTTCCTAATAAGATTCAGGTGAGGAGAATAGCTTTAGAACCGCGGGCTAGTAATTTACGTCGATTCAATCATGGAATCCTACATTTATCTAAGCTGTTTATAGACCATGATCGCATAGTTAGATGGACAACTTTATTGACTAGTATGGAATAGATTTTATCATAACATAAAAGTAACATTTCATGATAAATATTTATTATATACGTTAACAATGTTTTGCAAAAATTACTCAAATAGCAGATATTTTTATACATAAGATTATTTAGTACATAAATTTGACATTTTATTTAAATTACACATCTGCGTAAATCGATAGAGCCATTTGCAACAATTACTATTATTCAGATAAAAATTCAAAAAGTGCAAGAGAGATAGAGCCGCCCCTCTTACGAGAAGTTGCCATATCTCACATATTAGAATTTAAACGTTAAAAAGTATTTTTAAAATCTTATTTTAACATATGTCATTTAAAATAATATTTCTTTGTTTGAACAATACATACACGCAATAAATAAAATAAATAAAAAACTAAAAATTGCTATTAATAAGTGATGGACGCATTCTTGGCAGATTTTTTGTAACAAATATTAAGACTAGAATATCTATACACTAGACCAGTTCATATTCTATCCTTTTAAACTAGTTTTTATTTTTTACACATCTGAATATCTGACATAACCGGATTATGTAAGGATTGGATCGAGTCGCACTATTCCAAACTCAGCGCAAGATGTCATTCACCGGCGCACGCAAATCGGGTGAAAATAACCATTTACCCCGCGTGCAGGAATTTTGAAACACACAACCCCCCTTATGTCAATGCCTTTATGATTCAAGAACATCGTGCTAGTTGCAGACAGAGCGACGAACTTATCATTAAACTTGTGTTTTTTATCATAAAATTGAAGTTATAAAATAGAAGAATATCGCCCGCTACACATTATTACTAAAGAAATTATCTCTTAATTTATGCAGGTAAGTTTTTTGTTACTTTTATCTTAGAAGTTTTACCACAACGACCTCATTTCATATTAATTCATGTGCTCGACAATTTCTCTACAAAGCATGAAACAAGTTATTGGATGTCGTGCACCGCATCGCTCGGAATCTTATCTCAACTTTTAATAACAGCCCTCACCTCACTGTATAAAAATTCATGCAGAACTTAACTAACATGAAAATGTGATGTGAATATTTCAGTTGGGCCATTGCTTTGAAATATAATTATTTTGATAGAACTCTAAACTCTTAAATTCTATTATTATTTAAATAAATAAAGTCATGAACCATTAGGAATCTACATTACGTATATTGTATTCGAATAATTTAATACGAATATCTACTATATATAGTAGGTATTCGTAATAAATTATTATGCGTATGTATTTTATTTATGCAGTGCGTCGTTAACATGGTAATAATTTATGATTAATTACTTTTACAATCACTGTAAATAAACAAATTTAATTTAAAATTATGGTTACTATTTTATTTATTTTATTTATTTATACTCTTTATTGCACCAATTACAGAACAAAAACAAAAAAAAAACAATTAAAATGGAAAATATACACTGATACAAAAGGCGGTCTTATCGCTAAGCAATCTCTTCCAGACTACCTTTGGGTGGATAGAGAAATAAAAATAAGAACAGGGTAGGTGGCGCACGTAATAAACAAAAATAAATATATATGACTCAAATATACATAAATATAAACATACACACACATTAATACTATAATTTTCTTATTTAAGATGAATTTTATAAGGTAGATTTGACATATCATAAGAGACCTATATGAATAAAGAAATTTAATTTTTCTATTTTGGTAGGACTTTTAAATATTAAATGACATCAGAATTGTAGTTTACGTCCCTTCTGTACTTATATTCTAGATTATATTTATTAGTACGAATTCAAGGCTGTAGGGTTGAGATTGGGCGCGGTCGTGCAGCAGGGTCTGCGACCCTACGCCCTCGCTCCCGATCCAGGTTATCAACATCACCCCTCCTCCCGCCTGCACTCTTCAGCACCCTCTTTTGTAACGCTGCAGGGATTTCTAGAACATTATATGGAAGATGTTTCTGACACAAGAGTGCGTTGACTCTCCATTTTGCAATAAGAAAACTGAGGTTTATTTTGAAGCGATTTAAATATCATAAATTTATATTTATTATTCAAAAAATGTAATAAAATAGCAAAAAATTAAAAATACTAATAAAATTGTAAAAAGCGATGAATTAAATTTCGATCCAGAAACTTTATAATTTAGATTATTGAATTGTATAAATCGGTGTTGAAATTATGGAATTTTCTATTCTAATAGGGATTTAAATACACAAAAATTTAACATATTTAAAAATTTTAACTAGAAAATTAAAACAAAGAAAATACAAAATATATGACAGAAAAATTACAATTTTGATATTAATTTATAAAAAAAGATTATTGACATGAGCAATATCTATTGACATGAGCAGCACGACGAACGTCACAAAATATTTTAACGATTTATTATTTATAAAAAATACTACTTTCCCTACTGATTAACATTGTATTTAAATACGTCAATAATGCTTAGCAATTACATAATAGTTACTGTAACCTCACCCAACTTAACTGAGCGACACGTCATACGGTTATCAAACTATAAACAAAATATATACTAAACATTATGCCACCACACTTTTGGAATTCAAAAAAGAACTTGTAGAAGTATGCACGTCTTTGTTCCTTTATTACAGTCTGATAACATGCCTGGCATGTGTAGAAGCCCTTAAAAGTAGTATTAAGCTTTTAAAGCTGATGATGTTTGACACTAGCGTTCCTGGCAAATGTATTATAAAATTGTTGTGCGATAATTTATAAAATGGCAGATAAAACCGAAATCTCGTAGCAGCCTATGTAAGTAGATAGCTGCATCTTTACTTATCCCATTATATGTTTATGACAATACACATCTAGATTTTTGTAATTCCTGCACAGAAAACTAGGTAACTTCTAGTTTTGCGAAGTTTAGTTACAATAGACAAACTCTAGGTTAAATCGCTATATAATGCGCTTAATATCAGTACAATTATTCTAAGATCTAGTACGATGATAAAATAATATTTAAAATACAAATGTTATGATTAATTTATGAATATATTATGGATATATTTTTATTTTATCTAGATATATCATAAATAGCCTTCTTTTGTTCTACGTAAATGCAGTCATGCACATTGAATTGCGATATTGCATGACAGTACGGAAAACGCGTGACGTTTGCACGTCATGGCTATTAAAGAAGATATTCTGTGAACATATATTTTAAACATTGTATATTTTATCATTTAATTTCCCACACACCACAGCTTATTACGAAAACATAGAATGGAAAAAGCATCAAACTAAAAAAAACTATTCATTATTGACATCCTATTTATTTATAATAGTTAGTCGTTTATTAATAATTATTGCTAGCACTACACATTGTATATTACTACTAAAAGCCGTCTATCATTGATATCAAGCAAATTATCTAGAAATGATACGCATTTTTTTAATATTGAATATATTCTTATGCTGTCTTAAGATAGAGAAATATGTTAATAGCATCGATTGGTATCAGTATAACAATCTTTCATATTTTTTTTAAACAATGGAATATTGCGTTCTTTACCATGGTGTTAAGAAGAGGTTTAGTTTCTTTTCACAATACATCCTTATCCAGCGCAGAATGTCCTGTCAATGTGTTAATATTGTATATTAGGATATGCCAGTTTACATAAGAAGATTTCAATATATGGCATTACTGAATTACATAAACATTACAAAGCATTATAAAAATATATTACAATTTTTATATTCAGTTATTAGTTAGTTCATTTAAAGCGACCGAAACATGCAATTGGTTGCCATTTAAGTACACTCCAAATAGAAAATAAACTTAAAAAACACACTTTTAAAAAAAGAACCAAGTGTCAACTATTACCTTAGATATTGTACAATATATATCTACCGACGTTTCCAACATCGTAGTTGAAATAAAACCGAAATGGTGCACGACGGTAAAACGCCCAAGTTGTGTGCATTAAGTGCATTCGGTGCAACCAGTCACGCAGCCCTGGGCGGACACGGCACGCAATACTTGTCACGAGAGACGCCGTGCCTGTTTCAGGACCTGTAAAATTAAATTCGTGTTATGAAAATAATATTGAAGTAGACAAGGAAACTAAGTATATAATATTATATGTCAATCATACACATTTTATGCCTTTAAAAACCAGTTCTGACTTTTAAACATAGGTATTGTCTATTAAAATTAATCCGTTTCTGTATATTTAAAAAATCATTCTATATATTCCATATAACATTATGCTAACAATGTAATGAAATTAATCCTACCATTAACAAATAGAAAGAATATATGGATTATTTTAGTGATCTATACCTATAAAGATAAGCTAGTCGTGAAATCTTGGTAGACATTGGACCAAATCGTCAATGCGCAGCCTAAACTACTAGAAATTAGGAATATACGTAGGCATTCATTAAGGAAAAAATCGTACAACACCAGGAGAGGACGCCGCAATTAGATGGTATTACAGATATTGTTGATTTTTCAGAATCTTGTCACTAAATTGCTATATGCTTTGATCGTATATGTAGTATGTATGTATAAAGATATTCAAAAATATACTAATCAGAAAATTGTGTATAATGAAATTAACACAATCAAAGTAATGCTTTATTATTTTAAACCCTGCCTAATAAACACGTGTGATATCTCTTTCTGTACAAAGTAACATCAAATAAAACATATAGTTTATAATAATTACTAATACGAAACACAGTTTATCTTGTTATGATACAATGTAACCACACCTACATATGTTGTTTACGCCAAGTGCAAACTTAATTGAACATAAATCAATTTCAATACCTATCAATCGTCATAAAAAAAAAGAAAGACGACATTTTTACAACTATTCCTCTCATTTCTTCTATCATGCTGCGAAAATTAGCTTGATGCTCATTTTCACAGCGTGACTGAATGACTAAGTAATGACATAATTCTTTCATGTCACTACTTTAAAAAAATACACCTGTAGAAAAATTATGCTCTATACATAGTTGTTACGGTTATTGTGGATTCTGAATCTACTAACACGCCCCTGACATAAATACTTACATAATTAATTTATATAAACTTATACTTACTATTGAAAAACTGGTTAACTGTAAGAATGTATGTATCTACATATTGTATATGCAAACTTTTGCAATCTCATAACTGTTAAAAAATTCAGGATATTTTTAAATTCAATGTAGGAAAGGGCGAGTCTACTGCTGTCTCTCGGAGTAATTTGGTTTGAAATGGTATTTCCATTACTGGAGTTTTAATGTTTTTGTTTGTGGCCAGATCCGAACTCAGGATATTTGGAACTAAGTGGGGGTTGTAATCCAATACGCTGTTATGTTCTCAAGACCATACATCTTGATATCATTGAGCCTCCATAACAAGTCAAATTCATGAGTGGTCATAAAAATAATTACAATCATGTGCAGGTATAGACCTAGCCAAATTCCTATAATTATATAAGAATAATAATTTGTTTCAAAAACTACAACAAAGAATGTTACAATGAATACTTACGTTAATATTTGGTATATAAATAAATACCGCGCAAATTATAACAGAATAAAGAATTCTAAATAACCAACAATATTCTTAAATTGTGACCGTTGCGCGTTTTATTCCAATTAACATTTGTACATTGTTATCTGATATCGAATACTAAATCATTATAAATTTACGAGGCCTGCGGACCGGCGACTGTAATTAGCGATTTGCATGTAGTCGATGGTCAATTAGACTTCTCCGTTCCACTTGCATCCCCTCAATCCACTTATTATACTCCGCATTTTATAGTATAGTGTCAGTGACAGACATACAAATCACTAAAGTGTACTTACAGGTAATTTACGACGTCTCATAGTAAAAAAATTACAGATAAAATAATTATATGATTATAATGAGAGTACTAATATGTATTTAAAAAAGTTATATTATTATTTTGTACTCTCTGCTTATATTATTTCTTAATGTTGACGTCTGTTTCCGATGCTCAAATAAAGATCATACAATTGTCTTCGTCTGCCTTTATTATTTATTAAAAATCTAAGTGACCAAGCTCATACCTAAGACAAGATTTACTTTGACCAATTTCATTAAATATTTACTTTTCTGTATATATTTTAATAAAAGGATATGCTCCAAGATATACAAAGGTTTCATTATACCATTTCAGTTGTGAACCCTAAAACTATACGCCAAGAATCAAATAATCTTTTTCGTAGTGAGTAAAATTTTTCGAAACATGTCATCTATCTCCCGTACCATAATAATATGCTAGAAGTTTCATTCTGAAACTCGTACTATTCATTAATTACTGATCAAATGCTGTAATATACCAGAAAAATCTATTTACAAAAGGATTAAAGTTATGGTAAAGCAGTATCGAATCTATGTTGGTTAGAACAAACGGGTATTGTAATTTGGACAAGTTGAATACCGCCGGATTTTACGACCACTTGCTACTTCTAACGACATTCGTCTACCCATTAAGTAGGGAAATAGAGGATAATACCCAAAAGCTGTGCAGTTTGTGGAATTTAGTTAACGTGCATTGGTACGTATCTGCATAATTAATGGCAGCTTTGGACATTGTTGGTTTATTTTTAACAATATATGCCTTGCCATAGAGAGTAGCTTTACTTTAGGTAGAAGTTTCCTATTTTATAGGAAGGTTATAATATTTTTTATGGGTAATACATTATTTGTAGCATATAGTTATAATACATTCTGTGGCACTTTTCATGTCTTTATATGATAGTATGAATTTCCTTTAGATGAGCCATCAGATAGATTACCGTTGCAATCCTATAAAAATACACATGTTTATTACATTATATTACTCCGCCATAATGTTCCTCAGATTAAATTATCAACATACTGATGTGATTATAAAAAATACAAAAAATTTAGCGCTCAGACCAGTTTAAACCAGCATATAATGGAAACCATGATGGTACATTAGACAGAGACTTATTCATTGTCACAAAAACCCCGATGCAGCTGGACAAAAGAGCTCCATTTATTTGCGTACTATCGACACACCGAGAGTAATATATATACATATATAATACATCATTTCCCAAATATATCAATTACATACATTTACACAATACATAATTACATATTACAATTACACATATTATAATATCCCATCTGAAGCTAATAATCAGAGATAGTATTAATGAATCAGAAAAGAAATCCTCAAAAACTAAAGTGGTAAAATTAAAACAATTTACAAAATACTAAAATTTTTACTTGAATTAGGTACCAATTGACTTTCTGATGCAAGTCTGATGTGGGTGTTTTCTATGTATGTATTTGCGAAAAAAAAAATTATCTATGTACTTGTATCAGTTATCTAGTACCCGTAACACAAGCTTTAGCTAGCTTAACTTGGGACTAGATGGCGTTTAGTGAATGGTCCTGAGATTATTATTATTATTATTATTTTATTTCACGAATAGTACGTGCCACTGGATGATAGACTTAAAGAAACAGCAATATTTTAGAATCATTATAAAAAGCAAATGATTCATTCATAAAAATTTGAAAAATGTGTTACAATAGTAGTTATATATGTCAATAGGTATAATAATTTTTGTTTTCACACTTTTAATTTCAGTGAACTCACAAAACACTCATGCCTAAAACTAATATTATAAAAATCACTCCAAATTCTAACTGAATATGAATGAAAAATAGAAGATAACGAAACCCACATGTGACCATAATGGAGAACGCAATAAGCTCTCTTTTATGTTCCCATATAGCAATCCCGATCAGGTAGTGGCATCGTGCAGCTCATAATTTCATTTTAGCTTCCTCCCGGTGCACTACCGACGGGTTTATCGTCGGAAGTTGGGTAACGGTGTAAAAAGCGCGGCGTGTCGAGGTGCTCAGTGGCGCCATCTAGACGTCTACATTGGCGCCGAATGCTCGCCACCCGCTAAATTAATCTCACTATGAGATCCTACGGGGGATAGCTCCGGGCTTACTGTAAGATGTTTGCATCAAAAGGATAATGCTTTGACGTGTTAGTTTACGTAAATAATATTTTTTACTCTCTACGTTGTAGGTATCTATACTTTGTGGCTAACGGCCAATTTTGCTAGGAAACAAACATCAAAGTAATTGTATACCTATCTACAGTATATATAACTGTGGTCGTCGATTTTCTAAACTACTGTGTGAAAATATTTTGACCATGTCAGAAAATTGTCCAAAATAACTAATTTAGGTATAATTTACACATATTAAGTATAAAAGTTAAATATTTCGTTCTCATAACAGAGTTAATATAACACCTTCACTAGAAGGGCTAATTATTTTCGGCTAAATTTCACATAAGTGTGTATATACAATTAGTTCAACGATATTTACAATATAATTCAAAGTTGCCTCATGTAAAATATAAGGTTACACGTGTCTACAATAAAATTTTATGTTCACGCCTGTATTCTATGAACTATAACTCTAAAATTATATAGGCGGTTGGCGAGAGATGCGTAGTTGACTTTACAATGCAACTCATAAATTAAACAACAGTATGTCATTGGGAAAATACTTGCATAATAACTTCATTCATTATGTTACTTAAAAAACCATTAACGCTTTATTCATACCTACCAGTATGGGTGATTTCATACCCTAAAGAAACCTGCCCAAACTACAGCAAAAAATCACTACCTATATTCTTTATCTCCCTACAATGTATGCAACATTACAGTTCATAACACAAGAGAAGGGGAGAGGATTATTAATAATTACTACGAGTGACCCCCCAATGCGAGCGATATCGTATCAAGTTGGCCTGTTAGAAATCATCCAGGTGAATAGATCATATTGGATCCTATGTGATCTATTCACCTGGATGGTTTCTAACGCCTGCACTTGTACCCCACTAGCGTACCGTACCTCGGTATGACATCTATAAAAAAAAAGTCCATATTAATACTCAAACTGACATATAATTTCAATACATTACTGCTTCAGTTTATAAATACTTTGGACTGCATAATTTATGGAGTTTGGCAAAATACATTTAATCTTTTTCTCTACTTGACACAACATTTTAATACTATTTGTATATATAAGTTACATTTATATTATATTATTATAATATAAATGTAAAATATTATAGTATAATATTATTTTAATATTATAATTTTATTGGATTTTATTTCTTATATTAATAATCTGTATTGTTCTTCCAACAATATAAGGTCACCTGCCAACAAAATATATATGTACAATTATTGTATTGTATTTGAGTACTATTCCTAACTAAACTAACTTCAGCTATCGATTATATAGGAACAAAGAAACTACACGTTGCCACTTCCTATTAACAAAGATTTCATATACCATATATTAATGCCACTAACACGTTATCTAGTCCTTAGCAAATACCAAATCATTATCTGTTCATAAAAACAGTAAGTTTTATATCTGAAGTATTACAGGGCTTTATGTTCTGAAAATTAAATGCACCAGTTCTTCTTCACGGAATCTCACTGCGCTATTCTGACATTGATTGATGCAGGTGCAAGAAACTTGCTTTATACTTTCAGGTTGTTACGAGTAGTTACCTACACTCTCCTAACTAATGACCAAATTCAAAACTAAAGGTGGTGTAATTTCTTTTATTATTAAAATAATTGTCTATTCATGAAAATAACTATTATATTCAAATGAACAGTACTTATGTCAAACCTTTTTTATTTGCAGTGGAATAAATTTTTTAATCAACTTCAGAGAACAACAACGGACTGCATTATTGATATTCATATCACAATATCTTGAACATATTTATTTTTTTAGTAATTAATAGTGCTTTTGTAGAGTAATGTATGTTTTTTTTTAATATCATAAATTTCTGCAAACTTGTAAATAATGCTTTGTGGTTATGGTATGAACTATAGTATTTCTATCAGTTTTTTTACAAGTATAAAAACTCTGCTTGTCTTAGTATTAGATAGCGCGGTGGGAATTGTCCTGAGTTGTTATTACTATTATTATATATTAAAAATAACAAACACTACCCTATACAATATATGTACGAGTCGAGAATTCATAATGAAGGTACTTGCGTTTACATACCAATTTTCTGTTAATCAACATCGACATCATAGAAAAAATTAGAAAAACGAGGCTTTTATTATCTGACATGCATAATAATAGATGAGGTAAACTATACCGGACATCCCCGTGAGAAATCGTTTTGATACTCAAAATCCGCTTGCAGTTTCAGCGTTTAATGAATTACGTCGGGTGCAGCCTCCGGCGCAAGACGTGCATCGATCAACGTCGCACCCCCTCACTCCCATTACCCCCTTCTTCTCCCTACAAGTGGGGGGTAGGCGCAGGGAGAAAACGACGTCCCCGCACTGCCCAAATAAAATATTCGTACGGGCGTTCGTGCCCGCTTGCTTAGGTGTGACAGTTCGTGTCATATCATACAAAAAATCCATTCAAGTTATATTACTTTGAAATAGTAACTACTTCTATTAAGTACCTATTATTTTTGGGTTGTCAAATATTTAAAGGTGTAAGTCTAGATAAGACAACACAAGAGAGTAACCAACAAATATATAGACGTAGCTTGTTTGGAAAATAAAACTATTGATATTTTGACAAAAATATTACATTTCTCAGTTTAGGTTATATTTTATTCATTCATTTCTCCATTTCGTAACGAAAGAAGTATACATAATATTACCGCTACTTTTCGCTTCAAGATGTCGTAAAGCCGAGTAAAGAAATAAAATATATTACCATTCCAAGACAAAAGAAAAATCATATTATGTTGCACTAAATATCTGTAATTAAGTCATATCAATTTGCAACAATTTATTCTAAATTCACTTCATCTTACACCATAAGTTAAAAGCACTACCACAAAGTTTCAGCGAATTATACAGTTTTATTTGAGAATTTTGATATTTCATCTACACTGATGGAACTTAGTTTAATGCAAAAACTGTGTCCTTTCTATTCAATCCAATTTTCTCATCTAGCTTTATAGGTTGGGGCGTGAGATAAAAAGAGGTAACTGCAAATTCGCTTGCGTTCTCCTATAGCAGCTCTCGCCCCGAGCTACGTACATGGAGGGTACGTGACGCTTCTGAATTTATAAGAAAATGCATTTACAGCTCTGTGCCGCAAAGCAGCCGGTGTATTTTTGTGCCTAGTTACGTGAGTTGTACGTTACGGATTAGATGAAATTTTCAGACAAATCCGAATAGTTATTTTTTGATGTAAAATCAGTGATTAACAATCAAAATTATTTACAGATTTTTAAACTTCAAAACCACTCACTTTAAACTATATTGTTACAGGTACAATTTTTGTCTATATTTACTAATACTAATTAATGATATTATAAAAGTGAAAGTATATCTATCTATTTGATGCTGTTTTATGACTCAACAGCTAATCCAATCATAAAATAGTATTTGAGTTAAAAATATGTAGTGCGAATGACGAGGACGGATATATATCTTATTAATGTGATAAACGCGAAAGTTTGTGGGTATGGATGGATGTTTGTTACTTTTTCACGCAAAACGGATGAATTTTGAATTTGAATTTGACTAATATAGCTTATACATCAGAATAGCAAATAGGCTATAAATTTCACGTTGGTGAAACTGCGAGCACAGCTAGTATATATTTAGAATTTATATTAAAAACTCCTGAGGATTATCAATATACAATGGCGGTCTTAACACACAGAAGGATCTCATCCAGTATTTTAATATTAATTAGAAAGATAATAGCTACGGGATATATTGGACTTAAAACTTATTAATAAAGCCATAAATACTAATTATAAAACTACTACAGAGAAAGATTAACTTACATTAGATTCAAGCTATATAAATACTTTATAAAATCATAAACACTATAAATAAAACTAATTGTTTCCTGCTGCTTTACCTGTCTCATAAATTACGAGACTTTAAAAATATCCCAGTCTACAGAACTTAAATCAATGCTACCTTCAAACTTTCAAGCTGTAATACCAATCTTTTAGAGATGCAAATATAAATATATGTGTGGTTATAGAGTATAAGAATATTTAAGTTTTTCTCTTTAACCAAAGTAGAAGTATCTAGGAGGAAGCCATACAAAATACACTAAGGAAAGAGAAGAAAACATCAATATAAACTAAGTCGACAGACGAGTTATTAGTATACTCATATCCTCCTCTCATTAGGAGACTAGTATTGAGAAAGACATTAGTGTTTATTATAATGACTATGAGCAAAATTTTATAATTAAATAGGTTACATTTCGGGCAGTTATCAACTATCAAAGAAAGTCGGGCGGCTGTCTGAGTTGGCTAAAGTTGTTTGTAACGTGGGGGTAGGGCGGTGGGGGCGCCGCCGTGCGAACAAAGCCTTCCGTGAAAGCCTTCGGACGTTGATAGATGCGATAAGCTCGGATGCAAGTAAGCTGCATACATTTCTTGTTGATATTTCTTGGTCCCGTAATCTTTTTGCTTGCTAAAGCACACTCATTAAGTAATAACGATGTCCATGCAAATTAAATGAATAAATAAATGTAATTAATTATTGTGGGGATGATGTTGATATTACAACAACCTATTATTTTCCCAACCACTAGACACGTTAACAATTAATTTCAACGGTATAGCTTTATTTTTTTATAAAAATTGTAGGTATGTAAGTATTTAATAAAAATCTGATACTTATAAGTAGGTACTATTGTCCACGAGATCCTAATAACCTTAAACTAATATTTGATGCTAAATAGTAATTTCTTCTTTGTTAATTATTCTTACTTAAAGAAGATATTAGATATTGAAATCAATATTGAGCCTATATAAAACAACTAAACATAATCGTCTCAAGCAGTACGGTCCCTACGTAAACCCAAATCAAAAAGATATAAATTTATACTGCAATTTTAATAACAACTTATTTCATCCTTTCGTTAAAAATTCTTCCTGAAACAGCTACGAGTAACGTAAAACGCAGCTTACTTTGGGGTGCAGAAATGCAAGGCGGTGCATCGATCAACGTCGCCTGTCGACCGATACTAATGGGCTGCGACCGAACTCAGCTACACAAGCACCTATGTACTTACTACGTATTAAGCCTCTATTATGCAAGCCAAATATTTCAGTCTACCTTTCCTAAATGGTAGCGATTTTATAAATCTGCATCCTATAAAAACTTGGACATAATTAGTTTAAACTAGTAGTAGAAATTCGATTACAATTAATTTACATTATAAGTTTGAACATTATTAAGGTTCTATAGTCAAAGACTATTACTTTTAGAATCACAAGCACTGGCAGTCGCACAGGCAAACAAAAGAGTATATGTGCATGTGTGCGTCAAATACATGGTAATGTATTTCTTAACCAAAAATAATTTTTTTTAGCATTCTGCTCTCCTTCTGTATATATAGATACTATAAGTGCGAAATTCGTACACCTTCCGCGTACAAAATTTTTGCTTCACGTATTAATATTATGATAATTATATAGATACGATTTTTTCATTTCAGTATAAAATTATTAACAGTTATAGTAGTGAAAATGCTAATGTATCGATTTATTTATAACTTTCTGTTATAATAACGCTTCAATCCGTCTACATACAATTATGTTTAGACCTAAAGTACAGGAACAACCCCTCACTCCAAATTACAGCCGCACCTGCCAAATGTACGATAATTTGCCTGCCAAGCTGGAAAGAGAGCCCTCTGCAGATAATGAATGTTTAAATTTTTAATATATTTCTGAATATAATAAAATATATGTTACAAGTCTAATATTACAAAGACAAATCATGTATCATATATAAAAAAAAGTTTTAAAATATTTCGTTAGAAATGTACCTACATTATTACTATATATTTCTAACGAAATATGTTAAAACTTTTTATCATTAATTTTAAGCTTATTAGCATTCTTATTTTATATCAGGCATTTAAAAGAATATACATTTTCTAATAAATGCTCAACATACATAAATAAATATATAAATACTTGAAATTCTAACGCCATGTATATCGTATTATCTTTTTAACAGTAACTATTTCGGTATACATAGACATAAACATGTCATGTAATATATCTTGCAAAATTTGTAAACACGGTAAGATTTTAAAGAATTTGTAGAAAATTCATATCATTTTCGCGGCAAAGGCGAAATTGGTACGGCGATAAGGACGCAGACTGATCGTGGATGCTCCGTCAAAGGGATCACCCGTTCCGAGAGTTTCATCCTTCTACGTCGGCGTCGGGCGGCGAGCGGGCGTTACAACCGGGCGTTTAATATCCGAACCGTTGAGGCTCTCTTTTTAGTGCACACCGAGCGAAAAATAATTGATCGATTTCATTCCAGCAATACGGTTTAATGGCAGGATAACGTGAAAGGAACATGCTTTGTACAAGAGGTTGTGTCTTCAGCTGCCTTCGAAGTAGTTTCACAAGTTCGTCTAAAAATAAAATTTTATACAATTTATTTTGTATATCACGCTATTTCAAAACAATAATAAATATTACTTAATACTGAGTGTATCATGCCATAATATTGATAATATTGTTTTCATAATAATTTAATACTAAACTTGTTAACGACCCTTTGATCGTTAGTGACAGCCATACCTCTTTTAAGTTATACATGAACAACATCACAGACTTCTTAATTTTGACGGCGCTGGTACTTGCCATACATTGCCATATCGAAGATAGGTATAAAACATCATGCCTCCATACCCAGTAATTTCACTGCCATATGTCACCCTCCAACCGGAGTAGCCTCCAAGAGTATGAAACAGGGGAGGACGAGGTAAATATAGATGACTCTACCTCTACTAAATTTAAAATAATGTGAGCAAAGGTGAAGTTAAAAACAAAAGTCTACTTAATGTAGCAATAGTAAGAATATCATAAAAGATATAAATAATATGTAATATTATGTACACCTGCTCAATGCTTCGATATTGCCTCAATGATAGTAAGCACACCGGGTCGGGAGCTCACGGCCTTTTGAAAGATATGCGGCTATTGTCAAGCTATTGTCAGTGAAACAATAGTCGTTTCAACGCCTCACGATACTTTGAGTTAACGCAATGAAAAATTAACGTGCAAACTGCGCACAAGTGTCTCATGCTTCTGGCTATTTATTTATATATTGCTTCTTTAATAGAAGGAAGATTGTAACTTATGCAAAAAATACTTGTGGATATGAGTCACTATAATATTTAGTGTTCATTAACGCAGTTTCACCACAAACGACGCTTTTACTTCAATTTTTATTTGTATATAAAACTGTAATGACTATTATTAGTATTTTGGGTATGATATAAGTAAATAGGAGAATCGTACCCCAGTGGTTTACTAGCTCTAATTACCCAAAAGATTGTGAGTTCAAACCTGGCAACTCTAAAAAATAATATCTGTTAAAGGAAATACTAATAACAAAACGAAAATGCTGTCTTTGTTTCAAAAGTTTTTGTTTTTGAGGTCACGCACGTAAGGCCGTCGATCCCGGTTGTTGATATTAATCGTTGTGCAAAGTTTTTTGGTCGCTTAAAAACTTTGTCAATGTGGTTTGCCACAAACTACAGTCCACCGATCCACATTAAGCTTGCATCATGGGTTAAGGCTCGTCAACTTCACCAACTTGTAAGAAAGCTTTGAATCAACAGAAGAACTTTTTTTTAATATTATAGATAAGTAAGAGATTCGATTCATCCACACTTTTCGTTACTATTTATGAGACACTGATATTTGTACAAGAATTTATTGATATTGTCACAGCTGCATATTTGTGATACTTTTTGAAATATATTATAGATATTATACATATATGTATAAGAAAATAAAACCGATTTAATACGTTATTAAACCTATTAACCTATTAACCTATATATTAATATTATGTTTAAATATAGATAATAACTTCGCATGCATAATCCGATTTAATGTCAATAAGTTCTGGAGTACCTCAGGGGTCGATCCTAGGTCCTTTACTTTTTATAATGTTCATAAATGATGTCAATTCGTGCTTTAAGTTTTGCAAAGTTTTATTGTATGCTGATGACCTTAAAATATATCATGTAATTGATGGCCCCAATGACCATATACATTTTCAGGAGGATCTCAATTGTTTTAGCACTTACTATAAAACTAACAAGCTAACACTTAGTCTAACAAAATGTAAAAGTATCACTTTCTCCAGAAAACGAAATATAAGCAAGTTCTCTTACACATTGTGTAATTCTGTCCTCTATAATGTGGAAATAATTAAAGACTTGGGTATTACTTTAGACACTAGGGTCGTACTTGATACACATATCGATAATATAATTAATAAAGCATATAAAATGTACGGTTATGTTATGAGAACCTGTGTTAACTTTAAAAGCCCTCCTACTGACTTATACTTATACAAAAGTCTTATTCGCTCTCAATTAGAATATGCTGTAACTGTTTGGAACCCTTTTTACAATATATATTCAGATAGAATTGAAATGGTACAGTAAAAATTTCTTCGCCGATTACAATATAAGTTTTACCATAGCCATCTTTCTTATGACAGACTTTTGAAGAAATTTTATTTATTAAATCTAACATCGCGACGCACACAATTTGAGATTATGTTTTTATAGGATATAGTCCAAAATAAATATGATTGCACTTCTTTGACAAACCAGATAACTTACCGAGTTCCATCGCGAGCACAAATAAGAACATCAAGAAAACAGCAATTGTTCGCTATTAACAGATGTCAAACAAACTCTGGTACTCGCTCACCAATTAATAGAATTGTTAAAGCATATAATGATAAGTTCTCTAATATAGATATATTTGCCACTAGACCATCATTATTTAAAAAGATGGTTGGTCAGACTTTATTACATACCCACTTCACTTAATACATATTAATTTTTATTCTTAGCAATTCTTTTCTTTTTTTTATAATTTATTTTATTTCATTCTACGTTTTCTTTATATTAATAAATAAGTAGCATTTTAAATAGACATTTGTTTGTATTGTTTGCATAAAATTCACCACTACTCTAAACAAATTTGCATAATTATATAATTACATATCGTCTTTAGTAAACTGAGATTAACGTCGTTGGTGATACATTTATCTTTCATTTCATCACATACTGTATATGTATTACTGTTTGTTAGTCCTAAATAAATTAAAAAAAATGCATTAAATTAACACGTTTAAGTACATAATAATGTCGTTTCAAATATCTGAGGAAATAAATTGACAAGTTACTTTTCTATATAGAATTTACCTTGTTGTAACTATGTTATACACAAATACAATTTTTTTATGTATATTGTCTATGTGATTATTTTTTTTATTTATTTATAGTTTTGCATTATTTTGTTACAGCATCAAAATATATATTTTTAAAGTAATAGTCTAATTCCTTTTTTTTAATTATAACTATTTATGAAGAAATCATAATTACAAATCCGTAATGAGAATTAAGAAGTCATAAGAAAAATATTCACTCGCGAATATTCAATACATTATTTTATATGTACAAAGAAGTCTATATAAATCACTCTGTGCACGTATAACAGCAGTTGACAGGAAGAGCTCTTGGGTTGACAAAAGCGCAGTCAGCAATATCGACGGGGTATCGAAGTATACCTAGTGATGCGGTCTCAATACAAGCCCAATTAGTCGGGCCAGAGTTCCGCACGTTTTTGCCCGACCACTAATAGGCAAGTCTGACTGGAAGACGTTTATAATTCACGTACTTATTAAATATTACCTTTCTATATTAAATTGATTAGTGAATGATGTGGATGAAGCTATCAGTTCTGTTACTAATAAAGTACTGTCGTATCGAAGATGTTCCGTTCTGTAACAGTTTAAAATTTTTAGTATTTTCAATTATTTTCTAGTATATACTTTTATCATTGTATATTAGGTAATTTTATATATACGATCTAATCTCTTGTTCATTCATTAGTAAGTTAGGTTGTGAAACAAGCTGCATATCAGCTTTATTATAAATAAATATCATTTACTACTTGATAAAACTTCGCTAGACTTCATCCGGTTTTAAAATTAGACACCTAATATAAGTATGCCTGTGCTCATTATACCTTACTAGAGAGTATCTTCAAATTACAATCAAAAAATTTTTGAAGTAGAGGCAGTGATGTAGGCGATTTTTTTACTCTATATACACATACAAATAACGTTACACTATCAATAACTGTGAATTAGCGCTAAAATTGAATAATTATTGAAGACTAGTAGTTGGTAGTAAAATCTTTAAAACTAAGACATTAATCCTAACAACTAAGAATAATTACAATCGCATAGTATAAAGAAGCTCAGAGACGAGTAAGGTATTATAGGCTCGACTCAGCACACAATTACGCAGGTCAAGCGTGCGCTCGCCTCAGCCACAAACGCCAGACGACTTTATATTATACAAACAACATTTTTTATTCGTCTATATGAGTATTCGCCGTTATCCATACTAATATTATAAATGAAGTAGCTAGACTTATATTAATTAAAAATATTTTATAAGAATTATTTTCACTCGTTTAAATTCTGCATATTTTATTTATACTGACCAATAACATTACTCATACCTATTGTGAATGAAAAATTAATTTGCTTTTATATTATCAGCTCAGACGATCGTTAATATTTTTTGTTGCATTTAGATAACATACCTTTCCTTCATCAATCAATATAAACCTACTTTGATAGATTTATATTATTTTGTTTAATTCGGCTACAATTAGCATGTGTGAGATTACAAATTTTCAGTGCGTAAATTTAACTACCGTCACGAATGCCTGTTGATGCTCTGTCCAGCGGCGATCACGTAAGAATGTAGACTTAATAACGGTCGGAATTTGATCACCATTAGAGAAGGTTATAACCGTAGTCAAGTTTCCGCACTGAATTTTTGTGATCGCACACATACTAATTGTAGATCCATTAGGTAGTGAAATAGGCTTTCGTAAAACACTTACCACCTACACCTAATTCAATATAATATAGGTATATCAGCAGTCAGGTGAACGGTCAACTAAGTTACGACATATTGTCAGTAAATTGTTATACAGTAAATGTATTTTGCCATCGCTTACATACAGAACATTATACAATGGTCTATAAAATCATCACTTCATATAAAATATACGTCATATACCAAGAAACAATCCTATTAAAACCTTCGATTTTCAAGGAAAGCCAACGTGGGAACCTCGCGTTGAGCGCAGTTAGCCACCCGTTAACATCATAAACGCCGATGCATTTCACTTAACTGTAGTGCACGCATTTAGCTTGCATTCTTGAAATATGCAAAGCGCACTCACGACCGAGACCCACCGTAGGTAATAGCGCGTGAGATGCTCTAAGCTAGGAAAAGTCTAGACTCTCATCGCGTTAGCCGCTCTTGTATCTATTATAGAATATATGAACAATAGTACGTAGTTTGCTATACATCATCTTCAATGATTTTATAATTTTAGTGGTTAGAAATAATTTAGCAGGTATACACAATGTAACAATATTATACAATAAGTATAAGTATAAAATATTATGATATCTTATAACGCAAGAATGTCGACACACTAGTTTAAAAGAAAAGTTAGGAAACATTTCAAAATTATTGTTTTTTAACTATGGTTTTTGTTTTTGAGAAACTGGTACATATTAGTTCGTTTAATTTGTGAATAATAACATAATTTTAAATCTGTAGTTATTTCAAATTATCGCTATTCTATTTAATATTGATTAAATGTATTTCTAATAACCATAACAATAGCAGTATTACTGTGCAGAAGTGTTTTATTGTAATTATAAAAGAATTATCTAAGATAGAGAGTACAGATAAAGAGTACGAAGCTAATTATTGATAAATTCTAATAAAGTGAAATTACTATTTATAATATTAAATAAAATTCATGAACAATACTACACAGCAATGTAGATAGTAATAAATAAAAGTAATTAATAAGCCCTCCACTCGGTAGTTAGAATGAGCTTATCTGTATTGGGCGCACGCGCACTTTACGACCCTTAGCCCGCGGATATAGCCGCGTCTATTTGACTGCATAGATTTATCAGTTATATATTGATTTTTAATAAGTGTAAATGATAATTATAGAATCACAATAATAATAATATACCTTCATCAAAATGTCAACAATGAAATGACTGTATGGTGAACGCAACTATTGACATATCCAGATTTCGCAGAATATATGAAATTCAACATTGAAGATGGAGCCTACTGCCATCTGTCAGATTTGTCTAATTTGGTTTGTTATTTTTTTCTCATCAAAAGGGAGTTATAAATAAAAATTAACACGCAAAGCTTTTTAAGGTCTGGACCAGATTTGAAAATCTTTGTAGTTGATGTCGAGTAGAAAACCACTAGACCATGGCGCTTTACTATGAAATAACATTACTTAAATATACTAGTAAGTATGTATATATTATTAGTAATGTCAAATTACCTAACCAACACTGCGTTCAATGTTCAGTGTTTCATTCCTGGTTTGTGTTATATTTTCTTCTCTATGATTTTAATACTCACTCTGGATAACCACTATAAACCAGAGATAAGATAAGATTACATACTATAAACAATTGTAAGAATATTTTTAATTAGTTTATTAATACGATTATTTCAATTCCAGTTGTAGGGTGTGCGTGAGTGTCGATGTGCGATAGCGCGGCAAAGGGTTAGGAGACGGGACGGCCCAGCGCCCTCAGCCCACACAAGCAGCCCACGCAAGTCGTATTGGAAGATTTATACGTAACGAATACGACAATTAGCAACAAATTATATTAAAATCATTACATTGTATAAAATAAAGTCGCTGTCGCTGTGGGTCCCTATGTATACTTAAACCTTTATAACTTTCCTTGAAGAAGGAAACCCTAGCTGCTATACAGAAGTATAATGAGAACTAAACGCTACAAATAATGTTAAGCTATATGTACTAAAAATATTTAAACCTCACTACATAAAAATATAGAGGGGGAGAAGGAGAAAGGATTAAAAAGTTGATAAAAAACATCATATTATTAATGGACCACTCCTTATCAGCAAGTATTGCAGGTTACATTTTATTTAAGTATATTATATTACATTTAAATATTTACATATCCATACAATGCTTTTTCCCGTGATTTTCTAAGTAACTAAATAAATTACTCTCCTCTTCACCTTGTTCATTGTCAAATTACAGAATATTTATGGTCATACAAATTACAATATTATCCGCTTAGTTATTCCAAACTTCAATTTCTCGAGCTACTGTTTCTATAAGGCTGACCTACTCACAGCCGGTCTGTTTCATATCAGGCCAATTAGTCGCCTGCCGTAACTATTTGTAGAGCTTCATTTAAAATGTAATATATGTATAACTACTTATTTAAAGTAGCTATTTATATTAACTAAATACATATGTAATATTAAACTTCTGGGTGTAAGTATATATATATATATTGTTCCTCTTTTCAAAATATAATTCAGTGCAGGGCCACGCGGTATACTATTATTTTTCAGTAATTACTTAACTTACCGTTTTAACCTTTTTATAACACATAATTTGTCTAAATTTTATAAGCCTCCATATTCTAACAAATACAAGTACACAAAAATCTTAAAGGAGATAACTTTAAAGATGTTTCATAATTTCAAGAATAACTGTTTAACTAACTACTTAGTTCAACTAAGTTGGAAGCGTTTTATATATACATCACTAATGTTAGTAAAAACCGTCCCAAATATAAATAAAATTGGAGTGCCTGTTTGTAATATTGAAATAACTGTTTTTTACTACATGCATATGAATAAAAATACGGGTACATTACCAAAATAACATTTTTTATCTGTCTGCCTGTTTGTTCCGGCTAATCTCTGAAATGGCTGAACCGATTTTGACGGGACTTTTATTGGCAGGTAGCTGTACACGTTTAGTTTATAGTTAAACAATTCAAATAATATTAAACAACAAACAAATAAAAACGACATAGTGCGGTAACAAAATAAATTTAAGTCCTTATTAATTGCATGCTGATGAAACAATTATCAATTCTAAGTAGTTAGATAATAATTTGTATGTTAAATTGGATACAATCCTAATTTTGAAGAATTATAGCAGGTACATAATAAACTAAGCATACGGTAGTACCAGTACCAAAGAAAGAAAACTACCCCCCGTGCTAGTTTTTACTAAAAACTGTGTTACGGCAAGGTAATGAGTCCAGCTCGGTTCATACTAATGATACATTTAAATATAGGCTCTATTGTATTCACTTACAGTTGATTTTTACATTCTATTACTGTTTACATACAACATGAAATAAGCGCGTGATCATCCAAAGGGGTAAATAACAAACAGTATATGCAAAAACAACAGACAAATATGCGGATTACAGACTAATTCATAAAAAGAAACTTAATAACTACTACCAGACAATTTATTAATAATAACAATATATTTACTATTTCTATGTTTTGAATTATATATATATTATATATATATACATATACACACACATACACACATATATAGTTATCTTTTACAGTATATTTCTTACACATATGTAAATATACATTCTATACACGATATTTACATAGACAAATACGTGATTATTTAATGGGATTTGTATAATGGAATATACAATAAACTTTATCAATAAGATACTATTACTTAGAACATAACAATGTATAAATGTATATATAATACATATATAATGTATATATGTATAAACGTATACAATGTCAATATTCCACTAAAGACAGATGGACACAAGTATGGACAATATTTCCTTTTTTTTTAGCTTTAAATTATTTTAATTATCCATTCTATAGGCCACCCATACCCATTTATACATCAAGTTTTAATAGGTTTTCAGTTCCACAATAATCCAATTTATTCAAGAATACATGCAGTGCCTCTCGACATCTATGTCATACTTTTCAACGGTACAGTTTTACAGATGTGATTGTATAAGAAAGGTGCTAAGAAGTAAGAAAAACCTTGAGCAAATGTTGTTTTACATGCAGGAGCCCTATATACCTCATGCAATCTTCTACCAGAATATATATTTTTAGGATCTAAACACGTATGTTGTCTAAGTATAGCAGTTTTGATAAAAAGCTGTCTTACGTTCAATACCTTAAATTGTTTGTATAACTCCGTTGTTGAATATCTAAAATGTTTAAAATTTATCGCTTTCAGAATACATCTTTGGGCCCTTTCTATTTTCAAAAGAGTACTTTTTCTGGCACCTCCCCATACTGAAATGCTATATATACATATAGACTGACACAGAGCTATGTACACAGTTTTACCACAGATAACATAATATTACATAGTTTTACTAACCTTTTTATCTTTTAGAGATCTAATTTTTTTAAAAATCGGTATAAATTTTCGCATTCGTTATTTTATAGTTTCAATATGTTGTTTCCAATTCAAATTTTGATCTATTACAATTCCAAGGTACCTAAGACTATCTACCTTAGAAAGAACAAAACAGTTGCAGTTAGTAAATCCAGAAACATCACAAGTATGCATTCTCATTGTAAAATTTATGTTAGGTTGTAAATTATTTCTCATTGAAAAAGTTATATATTGCGTTTTATTCAAATTTAATGTCAATATATTGTAGTCCAACCAATTGGCTACTTGGCAGATACCCTTTTCTGCGGATAGTCTAGCCTCCTCCCATGTAGAACCTTCAAATAAAATAGCTGTGTCTTCCGCAAAAGTTATTACTTTACCATTTTGTATTTTCATATTACATAGACTGTTTACATATATCAAGAAGAGTGTAGGTCCTAGAACGGAGCCTTGAGATATGCTAAATGTAATTTATTGTCTGGAACTGTACAAATCTCCTATTCGAACTTTTTGTGACCTATTTGATAAATAGCTTTTAAGAAGCTCCAGTGGAAGACCTCGGATACCAACAGATTCTAATCTGTGTAATAATAGGGGACCGGAGACAGTATCAAATGCTTTGGCTGTTGTAATAAGAAGTATCTTATGCTAATTATATTTTAGAAAAAATCTTTTATTTTATTTTAAAATAAACTTCAAATCCATACGGACAAAGTCGCGGGTACAGCCAGTTTAAAATATTTATGTACATGTTCAAAACAATACTTCTAAAAATAAAGAATTACATTACCAAATTAACCTGAAGACTGAAAAACAACCCATTACAGGGTGCTATTACAGAAAAAAATGTAAATTCGTTTTGCACATCCCTTCCGCACTTCCGAGCTATAAAAGCTATCATAGTTAATTCCTGGTGAATTTGTCAATATATATAATAATAACTGACCTGACCTCCTGCTCATCTTAGTAGCCTTCTCTGGGGCATTGCTAGCATATACCGTTAGTGCAGACAAGTGCACTATTCCATTAAAATCCATTAAAAAAACTTATTGTGAGTTGTAATGAGATAGTGAAGCTTGTATTTTATCAAAGTAATACAGGTAGTTCGAAAACTAACAAAACCACCCACTGTTATCTTGTAAGATTCTGCTTAAGAGCCATTTATTTTTATTAACGGTTGCCTGTAAGCTCTCAATGCCGTTACTCGCTAAGTCATTATTTCCGAAGTCGTCTGCTAAGAAAATTGGCATTATTTTCGTATCAGTACCGGTGCAGCGAATAATCAATATCAGATCATAGTGCGTTGGATAAGATAAACGATCGAATGCCGTTTGATCAGAAGTCTGCAACATTCCGCGAAATATCTTTTATTATAATTGAAAAGTCAACTCGTATTAATATTATAAAATTTATAAATGAAAAAATGAAATTTACAATTAATTGAATAAAAATAAATTAAATTACCAAAGTTATATTATTATTTCTTACTACTACCCCATTAGAGAACAATATAAAAATGTTGAAGATTCCTTCAAGAGTTTATAAGATTACTGTCATCAACAAACTCTATAGTGTTCGTCATCTGACTATCCCACTGCCCTTCGATTCAGTATCGTTCTATTTGGGTGCATAATGATTTGTTATTATTTAATATTTCAGATATTACTTTGTTGAAATATATTTTGGGTAGAAGTTAAATTATATTCTATCCCATTTGCCATTGTTATAAAAATGGCCATAACGTAATCGATATAGAATTACGTTATATTGTAACATAACAAGACATATTTCTATATAAAAATAAACTTAAAATATAGGAAGCAAACAACCCAAAAAAACACTGAAATTGAAAACTGAAAAAATACTACACTGGAAATAGTTATACAATAAAATATTAAATAGTGCGTATCTTCATTCTCAATTAATTAACTGACTAACTGAATGTGCAGAAGTCCAAAGCGGTAATATACTGTGGTCGTGCTAAAACAAACTCAGCCTGAAGCCGTGGGCGTCACCACGATGATGGTAAGGCACGCGCCTGCCCCGCTATGCCGCACCACGCCACGCCATGCCACACCATGCAATTTAACAAAATATTTATAATAATTTTGTTGTAATGTAGTTACAAAATTGTGTATTAATGCATATGACTCTACACTCAGAGTCAGAGTTGACTGACGTAAAATAGTTACCGCATTCTGACTCAACAAACGAATACAGACCGATCGAAATTAAGGTATTATAAAATACACAAAATCATTTCCAAATAAAAGTAGATTCTAGGTTTTATAAATATTATTTTTCCACGTAAAATGTTACTTTGTTCTATAAACTCTTGTACAATTCATAATACGTGTCATCGGAGAGTGATTTCTAAAAATATGGAGAAATAAATATTTTTCTTTCAAAATCCTTGTCTTTGGAATACTTTTTACTAGCATCATAGTCATCTTTATTAATCCAGTATGTTAGTTAGCCAAAGCTAAGTGTAATTTCTAATCAGATGCAGTTGTTTATTTCAGGCCACCTGCATTATGACGCTTTTTTTAATGTTTCTTCCTTGTAGCGTATGCTGGAATATACATCATTGTTTTTAGTGTATAAATACAATAACTACATATATTAAAGCAACATGACCATGAAATATAAACTTCCAATCAGGTATTTCACAAAAATCTATCACCAATGTATAATCAAATTAATTTAATCTGAAATATAACATATTATTAATTCCTAAAACGACTAGTTCCTGTAAACGGTAGGTAGGTAGTATAAGTAAAAAATATAAATAAACGAGACTACAAGAGGCGTTAGACCCTTGTTAATATTTTTTATGCGTCGCATTCAACTGAATTTTTAATTTTATTTCTCTTAGAATATGTATATAGTTCATTAATAAGTTTAATAAATTTCTATTTACAGTTATATTCTAACACAAACGTAATTTGGTATTCCAAGTTATATCTATCTTAATTATATATCTCCTATCGATATATCTATACATATTATTATATAAGCATTAAAATATTTGAACACTATATTTGAACGAGTTGTAATACAATCATTATAAAATTAAGACGTCTTGGTTGGAGCGATGAAGACATCCTACCATACATCAGACGAGTCGTGAGCAAATCGAATTAAATCAGTCACTGGCTGAAAAGAATAGTTACTTGGCACGAATGGGCAACAATGCCTGTTATTAAAAAAAAGTGTGGTGATAAAGAACGTATAATTTGTTCCATAATTAACGCGGGGCGGTGTGACGGGGCGTGAGTAAAGCTTTTCATTTCGCATGTGAATAGCCATTTGCTTATATAACTGGTTCAGAACTCACATTGATAGCGATATGATAGCGGGGCACTACTGAGCATAATTAATTGTGACTAATTGCTAAGTGCACTTAATGGTGGATCTCGTTGATTTTTATTTTGTTCGTTTAATAAATAAATAGGCAGTTGCGAATGCGTAATATTGGTAATTGTTTACATGCTGTTATCTGCATGTGGCTGGCATATTCATATTTACATCCATTAAATTAAATGCGAAAGTGTTTATATTCGACTGTCTGCCCTTTTCATGACTAAAATATCTTTATGAAGTTTTAAGAATAGATTACTATGACGATAGACATGTATATTTTATCTCAAAAATAAACTGGAAGGAGACAAAAAAGGATGTGAAAGTTGGTGCATACGAAGACGCAGTTAGTACGATCTGTCTATGAAATATAAAAACAGATATGTAACTTACATTGGAAAGTAAATAAATAAACACGTCACATAAATGACAATAGAATAACACGTCAGTGGTCAAAAATCTCATCTGAACAAAGACCGCGTGCTGACCGGTATACAAATTGAATTGCGCTGTCCGTCATGTGAATAGTGAAATAACTTTTATTACATAGATTTATACAATAAACCTACAAGTAATAGATACAGCAATATTTATATATATAGTATATTCTAGGTTTCGCTTAGGTTTATTAAATGATTATAATGGGTTTTAAAAATCAAATATAAAAATGCCTTTTAAAGTTTTATTTACATAACAAACGCACGAGTATTTATCTTTATCATAAATGACTTAGGGTGTACACGAGTAAATCTTACAGGTGTAAAGATACTGAAGATAATTGATATTAAAGATATCGTATGTTTTTTTTTTCGTTAATTAAAGCTCGTTTGTATGTATACACGGTAATTTAACAGACATCAGAAAACGAGTAATATTAGAATGACGTTCAATACTTACAGCTCGTTGAGAAGTCACTCAGCGATGCAATGTCTTGCCAACAAGACCGGATATATACGTAGGTTTGAATGAATGTGTACCTTACATAATGAATAGCAGGTGGAAAGAAAACATTTTTTAAATAACACTTTACTGCCCTTTATAATTGGTACCATAAAAATACCATTGTTTGAGATAAAGTTTATTTTACTAACATTTGAAATAATATTTTATATAAAAAATATAACAATTAATAATCAACTTCCTAAAGAAAAATCCATGTTTGAAGTATGTTACCCATAAATATATGTAATACAAAAATAATACTAGTATATTATAATTGCAGCTATATAACATTGTTTTCATTAAAATCTTAAACTCATTTCCACTCCTTTCTTCGACAGTCGGGTAGAAATAACAGTAGATTTATACAGCATGCAAATATAAAATATTTGCAAAAGAATCTAGTTAAATCTGGAATAAGTTTGCATAGAATGAATCTCATAAGGGCTTGGTACGTATAAGATACATGGTGCGGCAGGGCAGCGTCCTGATTTAATAGAATAGACGCGCATAGATGTCGGGATGGGATGGGACGCAGCAGCCACTCTCGCACGTTTCCGTTTATTTGCCAAGTGTTTCATTGCTCTCATTTGCTTTACATTGCCGCTTAATTAAACAGAAATAAGTAACTTTCGCGATTATAAACACATTTTTTTATTGTTTCAAAATATTATTGCTTAAAATGTCTTCTGAATATTTTTTCTAACTTGATTGTTTCGTGTTTATTCTTAGCGTATTGTAAAAAACTTATTAACGTCAGGTTATATAGTCAAAGTAATCCATATATAATATAGTTTATACAATTCCTTAAAATTTGGTTTACAAACGTTAAATAAAAAAACGTTAAATTTTTGGTACATATTTCTGCATTACACAATATTTTTTTAAATTGCAAAAACCAGGATAATGAAAATCTGTTGATTATTATATATAATATATAAATAAATAGAAGTAGGAATGTGCAATTTGAAAAAGTTATTTATAAATATTGACTTTTTTATCCTCTCTGACATCTATAGATATATTTCAAAATAAACAGTACCTGTATCAATAATATGTATAAAATGACATGATGACTTTATAAACGAAGATATACTTAGATCACTTACATTAATTATCCAAACGCAATAACGTGTTGTTACCTGTCACTATTCAACATTATTAATGGCTTACAATGTGCCACCTCTACCCGACAATGTTAGTTTAGAAATTCAATAACTTGTGGCAGGCTTGCAGTTTATTTTGCATAAATGTATTTAGTTGCAAATAATTTATATTCATTTTGTACGTTAATACTCTAAACTAAACTTGCCAGATTTAAATTGTCATACCTCCATAATCTGAGTTTACGTGCAGTTTCCTACCCACCGTAGTTTAAAGTAGGCACTGAGCTCTCTAATTATTTATATTAAACAGACGGGACGAGGCGAAACACGCACCATACATAAATCATAATCCCAGATGTCGCATGTACTACTAAATGGGATATGTTATAGATGTAGATATCTTTATTGTAGACTTATACTTAAACATAAATGCAATGTGCGTTTCATTTAATTTTCATAAATAACAGGTACATTATAACATTGCCATAAAATGGAGTAACTCACAATCTGAACTATTTTTTGTGAAAAAAAAAAAAACAGAGTGGTAAAACGCAATATCAAAATTATAGAGGCTAACATATTGATCGAATAGGTATTTCGATGGTTATAATAAATACAGACGGTACTGTATAATAAACTAAATATGACAATGACTGCGTTTGCAATTGTAGGACATTTTATTAGTCGTGGAAAATCAACAAACCCATATTCTATACATCGGCTTAAATTTAAACTTAGCAGGTGTTATGTTGATGCCTACACGGCATTGAAGTTATCTCTTTTTTTATTTTAGATAAGGTTCTAGATATTGTATAACGTGTATTTCAATGATTCAGTTGTAATTACAAAACAAAAAATTGTCATCAAAGTTTAAAATAAGATCTACAAAAATATTGACAATTATCACTGATTTTTATGAACAGAGGGTAAAGTCAGAACATATATAAAACATACACATCTTTTCATTCATTTCATTTCATATATTATATTGCTATTAATTACCCTGAGATATATTTTTTATATTAATTAAAAAAAAACAAGCAGCAATGTACAGGAATCGAACATAGCTGGCCAGTAATATCCGATAGTGTGTATAGTGAGCGTAGAGGTCGCGCGTGCGGCCTCTCTGCTCGTTTTGCGGCGCGCATGCGTCGTGACCATGCGCGCGCTCTCGTCACGCGCTGAGATCTGCGCGCGCGCCGCACTATTTTATCGCATTAATTATTTGGAAAAGGATTCCCGTAGACTTAACATTCTTAAGCTTAGCTTGTCAGCTGTGGGAACGTCGTAAGAATGTACATCAGAAATAATCTAATACCACTAGGAATGTCTTTAATCGTTATAAGAAAGTTACTTTCGTGACCATAGATAATGTAGACAGTAGTACTAAATTAAGTTACTATTAATTAGCTCGAATAATTTCATAATAATCTGTGTAGGAACTGGCTAATATGGTGTACATTGATTATATCATTAGCCAATACTTATTTCTAAACATTTCTTTAGACCAAAGAAAAATTTGGCGCAAAATTAATAGAAAATAGTAAAACTTTTTGACATACCTGTACGTTTTTTATTTCAAGTACCACGTCCCCCTGATGAGGAGTTACTTAGCTAATAATCAGTTTTCACAAAAAGCTCCACAAAAATTTGAACCTAAGCTTTGTACGATCTATATCTTCGAATCGTGTCAGTATATTTAGTTAGCTTTTCAAAATATATGTAATAGACTAGACAATAAGGAAAATAGACTCCAAAAATATTTCATAGTCCTTTGCTGAGACCTCCTAAAATGTTTTGGTGCCCCACCAGCATAAACCGTGAGCGCAGGCGGGTACATCAATCCATTGTCAACAATAAAAATAAATAAAAACGATAGATATTCTAAAATTATAGTGAAAAGGACATCAAAATCCATTGCATGATTGAGACGAAGTAACCAGAGAAACAAACAGACTACGACAATGACTGCTATTTATATGCTCATAACAATGGTATAAGCAGACTATGTAACTCTATTGATTACTGTACTGTATATACTATGTTCTAACATAAAACCAGCCACTTTAACAAACAGCATTTACATCCTGTTGTTAGAACTAAGTAGAGAAGTGAATATGGATAAAACATTCAATAATAATCCTTGCCTCCACTTTGTGGCCGCTTTACCTGCCCACAAAGTTGTTTGTTTTTGCGTACGTCTTCCGTAATCATGGCATAGGAATATTTCACATTGTGTACGTAGAAATAAATGTAACATTATAAACATTATATATTTTACAGACATTTCAATTTGTAAAATAAAACATTGCAGTTAATGTAATAATTTCTGTATTTATTTTGATGGTAGAAAAAAGTTACCTGTACCTTTAATCGTGAATATAACTACTTACTGATTGATTATTATAAAAAAACCTAATACAATATAACATTGATAATTTACACGCATATGTGAACACACATACACTTACACACCAACAACTAGCACTCGCACACTCACACGTAAGTAAGAAATATACTCGACTACTCAGCCTTGCGATATAATTTAGTTTTTTCACTTCGGAAATTATATTATTTAACCCATGATGATCATGTAATATAAAATTATATACTTAGTCGTATGGTTTTCTATTCATACATAGTACGTTGTATTATGCATTCACAAAACCTACCTATGCATATTATTATATATGCATATTATTTTGATGACAAAAATTATTTTAGACAGCGTGCCACCTAGTCAAGCAAGTGTATAACTTAAATAATAAACTATTTCAATAATTTATTTCCAACTAAATACAAAGAAATTACTCATGTGAAATAGTCCTTACAATTACTATATCTATAATTCTATATTTTACTCTTATATTTGTCCAGCTTTTGATCCTTGCAAGAAACCAGAATTTATTATCTACAACAAGATTTCTGTGAGAATATAATATAATCGATAGTATTTATTTACACAATATTGCTACTACACTTACTAACAGGTAGTATATTGTAAACAGAGCAAAGAAATAAAAGTACAGTATACGTACGTACAACTACATAATACCTTAAAATACATATGAATTTAAAATAATAACACGTTATACCATTGGGGTTTATGGCTAATAAGCTGACAACCCACTTGAAGGTAAGCGATCGCCATCGCTAATACCTATATATGAACAGCTCAGGGGATATCACAGTATCATGTTACACCCGTGATACCAATCCATCTTGGCATTACGGAGGACCAAGATATCCTACGTCTTATCCTGTAATTTCACTGCCTAATCTGAGTCAGACAACAGAAATACGGCGTACAAAGCAAGCCGCTTGGCGGCTGAAATAGGTGAGATTGAGGTACCCACGCAGTTAACATTTTACAGTCTTACTCGGACGACTTAAGTGGCAATATATAATTCAAACTACAAATACCCAATATTGATATTATGTAATAATAAAAATAAAGGCAAAATTTAAACATTAATAATAGTTAAAGAAATATGTTTGTACTACAATAATTATCAACATCTTTCAATCAATAGATTATTATCATTACCTACACGTTTCAATTGCTATCTGGTATACTGTAACAGCAACGAAGCAAATGGTTATGATGATAAGAAATTCATAATTTAATTAGAAACGTTAATAAAATTATGCTTTGGACACTGAAATATAATTTTATTAAATCAATAATATGTTACTTCACTGGAATACCTATGTTAGATTAGTTTGCCCTTCATAAATGAATGCGTGTACTACGCCGTAGCTGCGTAGACCGTAGGTCTATGTCCGGCCATTGAACCCGATTCGCCGCCGCCGAATTTCATATACTCCCTGAACTTAGGCGCCCCCACTTAGACTAAAGTGTAATGCACCTAGGCTGAACCGCGTACTAGCATTTTTAATTTTAAATTGTTGCATATTATAAAGACAAAATTTTTAATTACAGAATTAAATATTTCTAGACAAAATAATATATATATATATGAATTAAATATCATGATAATAGGCACGTTAGTTTGCTATTGGATATACAAACTACAAATTAAATCTGTGACAGACAGATAGAAACTCTAATAAATATTCATTACGAAATTCTCATGGCACTATGTTGGCGTTATAATTTATTATTATACAATAATTTAAGCATCATATATTAAAAAAAGTGTGTTTTATATATAGTAGGTATATATATATATAGATAAAACAAAAAGTTTTCCACATTCTATTATCAAACTTAGACTTAAAAATGTTAAAATTTAACTATTTACCGCATAAGAGTAATGCTTATATAGTGTCAGATTACAAATCGGAAATAAGAATTTATGTTAAAAATTCCATATATTATAAATTAAATTTTTAAATCATTACTGAAAGTCGTATTTATAGATGGGATTCTGAAATCAAGGATTGTGTGCTCTAATCATTCATTTTTATCGAGTCGAGCCTTGGGCGTGATAGATGATCCTTTGGTTTCCTTTTTCCTTTTAGAGAGCGTCGACCGTCGGCTAGGTGGTGGGACCGGGTGGGCGACGCAGGGTGGGCACTGCTGCACCGAACCGCCGACGTCATTGCCCTGTCAACTGAACAATACTAAGCAGACGACGTTACGTACACCAATACGGAATAGGTGATAAAATAAAACGCAAGGGATCACTGAACTGTTTCGTAAGTGTTAAGATTTACTTTCCCACTATATGTGATTATTAGATAAGGTCATACAGAAAAATTACAAAGTTATGAACTTTAGAATCAATAAATGAAAATTGAGTATATTTTTTAACTTAGTGAAAATTCTGTATCATGCCGTTTCGGCAAATAAAATTTATTGTGAAATGAATAAAAGGTATTTCACCTTAATTTAATATTAATTTAAAAAAATTAATAAAACTTTATTATGTTAACTTTATTGTATATGTATAAAACAACACATCATACTTCCAACATCATAAGTATGACAAAAAATAATCTAAATAAAACTAATAATTCCAATAATATAAATTTTTAAAGTTAAACACGCTTTTATTAAGAACACAATATTCATGATATTATGTACAAAAATATGTCAAGATAAATTTATTAATAAAACCAATTACCATATAACGTATGTGTGTAATTTCTCAAAAAATATTACCCATCAACCAGATAATCTTACTAATAAAAATATAGGAGCAGACAAAACATAAAACAGCGACTATGGCACACCGACAAAAGCGTAATTACGTGATGATAAGCAATTAATTAAGGCTTCATGTTAATACGGTAAACAAGTAACAGCTGGAGGGTGCAATGAAGCGGCGCGAGCCAAGTGCACCTTATAATAATATAATGTCTAGACTAGAGACCCCGTGCGTCACCCTGCCGTTCTCACGCAACGTGCTATGAAAGCAACCGTATTTTTTGCTTTATTTGCAGGGACGGCGTGGGTCCTCAAGTACACCCGACGAAGAATATAAATATAAAAATTATATTATATACATATATCGTACATTTTAACGAACTTTAAGCAATAAGGCAGTACATGTGAGGACATAGTAATACAAACAGAAATAGTTACGGTTTTTTAATTTTATTACTACCTACGTGAAATAGTAACTGTCTCTTATAGAATATTAGCTATCACCCGCGACTTCACCTGTTTTTTTCAGATTAAAGGATATCTTACTTCCATTATACCATCAATAGTTCTACATGCTATACCTTATCATATACAGGTATATCAGTAGCCCTAAAATATTAAGGAACACAAGAACATTATCTATTATGTCTAATTTCTATCATATTTCTAGCTGTCCCGATAATCATGGAGGGGTATAAAAATAGATGTTAGCCGATTTTCAGAAACATCCGATATGCATACAAAATTTCTTATAAATCGGTAAAGCCGTTTCGGAGAAGTTTGGTAACAAACACCGCGTCACGAGAATTTTATATACCATATTAGTTTTAATCCAAATTATAAACATTTGTCAATTTTTTATTAATAATGCATCACATATTGCTTACTGGCGTCTTATGTAACTTTGAATTTTAATAATCTCTGTGTAATATTTACATTTAGTACAGATTTTATCCAATTATATAGTAATATTGTACACAAAGGAACATTATTTCAGAATATAAGAAATATAGGTCCGTACTAAAACAGACAAAATGCGTCATAACAAATTTCTAGTGCTCAAGCTTAGTGCAAACCCACGAGACTAGGGTGGCGGGTGTAACACCCACGCCCCCATTTCCCACGCAACGACCTTTGTGCCTCGGCGATGCACTTTGACAGACTTTACTAATTCAATAGATGGACGCTGAGCGGATCTTGCTGTTACATAACATCAAGTTGAACCTCTAATTTTGTTATTACTTGGGAATACATAAATATAGATACTGTTAATTGTGTAACCCTATGAGAAATCTTAAACCCAGATAGGTATATAGATAAACTAAAAATTATATATCTCAATTAAATATGCGTAAAGAAACAATTATATTATATATTCTCAAAAACCGTAATAAGCTTTAGCAACAAACTGTGTGGAATAACTGAGCTTCTTATAGTATACGTAAATCCGTCTGAAAGCACGTAGTATATTAAGCATTCTGGGCTCGAACGTGAACACGAAACCCTCAAAGCCTCTAAATAATTGTAACTACCTACTGTACCTATGGTAATCAGTATGATTACCATTTACAAAGTAAATTACTATCTTCCAATTTTTAATTAATATTACATGTGTACAATGAAGTGTCTATTTTCTAGTTTTCATATACGTAAGGAAAGGAAAAATGTTAGAAATATATATTATTGCCGAAGATATCGAAAGTATCCTCTGTGATTTTATCTTTTCAATTCCATATTTTTTTGTGGTAATGCGTACCTTTTACAATTGAATTTTTGTGATTCTATTCTCAGCCGAAAAAAAATCTTCCATGGTTTTTTGTATATATATTTAATATATACGAAAAACCATGAAAGAAGAAAATGTTATTACGAATATGCTTGCTTTTATTTATTTATACTTATACCTAAGCATACGTATAATAAATATTAGTAATAATATTAAGATTCACTCCTACATTTCACAGAACAACAAATTCCTTATAATAATAACATAACAAATTGGATAATTAATTGGCGTCTACTGTAAAATAACCTTATTGTACGATGGTTGCAGTACCTCAGCGTTTATTTAACTAGTTGGGTACATGAACAAATTACTGTGTGCAATGTACTAGAGATGGGTAATATTGCGATGCTACAGGTCGATGCAGCTTCGTTAGTTTCTCATCTACAGACTGATATATATTATTAATATTATAGTAATATTCTACCCGAATAATACTATAATATGTTATGATTAAATATGCAATGGTTATATAACCATTGCATACAACAACAAGCACAAAAAGCACAAAAACATACAATATTAACGTATGTTAATATTGTATGTTTTTGTGCTTGTTGCACGATATCGCCCAAATTCAAATTCAAATAAAAAATATCTTTATTCATTGTAGGTCTATTACAGACTCTTATGATATGTCAAATCTACCGTCAGTTCGGAATGATTACGAGATGAGGAGAACTGACAAGAAACCCAACCTAGCGAGGTAGGTATACTTTATACAAAGTCGTTTTCATGGATACATCTGTTTCGCCTATTTCAGCCAACTTTTGTTGAAAGTTGGCTGAAATAGGCAAAACAGATGTATCCACGAAAACGACTTTGTATAAAGTATACCGTATAGCTGCTTGCTTTTCTTGTAAGGTGCCTCTCAGTTAAAAGGATGAGGTAAAATTACAGAATAAGAATATGTACATTGTATTTGACATCTGAGTTCGGTAATGGTCGCATAGATAGATAGATAAACTGTTTATTTAATTGTTACAAATGATACATAACTATACTTTTATAAATGTGGACAATAGTACATACTTCGTCAAGATTAACAACTTTATGTCATCGTTTGTGATCCGCCTAATACAAAAAGGTCGTAACTTCATCGTGGAAGACTGTTCAAAACGATGATTTAATCCATTTCACGGTCAATGAAAATAACTAATAAACGAAAAAGTATATATAATAGAAACTTTGAATATCAATATTAGTTTATTAGTAATTTAAAGTACCTAATTTGAAATTTCATTGAATAAAAAGAAAAAAACAATATGAACTAACATTACAAACATAATGTAAATAAAAGAAAGAAATAAGAATAATAATTGTTCTTTTTGATATTTTTTAAAACTGTATACTGTGATTGTGTGTCTAAATGGCGACGGGATGTTGTTCTAATATTTTGTCGCTTGGACAGTTTTCAAGTGAACGCCACTGTTCTGTGGAATGATATTTTCGATCAAATGAACCTGAAATTAAATTTCTCCTGAATGTAATAATGAAAAATTTAATTTAACAAACTTTAGCAATGGTAATGCGTGGTAACACCACTCCGTGGTTATTGTTGTTAGATAAAAAGACTACATACTACTACAGAAAGAACAGAAGAGTCAAATTTTTAGAATTAATTTAGTGTACACCTAGTCCGTTAAGGGTATTTTATATATATATATAGATATATATATATATATATATATCTACAATGATGGCCTCGTTTTAAAAGAATCAACCTGTAGGTATACACAATAGAATTTAATTTACGTTGTAATTTCCTTTTATAGATCGAATTCCTATCAAGAAGAAAATCGGATATCTAATAGATAACCAAGATATTATTAGACAGATTAATTGACATGGAAATAAATCTACAGAAATCCAAATCTGAAGGTCGACCCTGCAACAGTATCTCAATATGCCTCGAATTGATTGATAAGTAAGATGTTTTCGGTCAAAGAGTTAAACAAGTAGAATTCTAGCTTTTTAATTTTGACCTTTGTGTCAGAGAAGCGAAAAACAACTCGCTAGTAACACACATTCGTAGCAATCCTTCGTAAAACACAAAGTCTAGGTACTTTTATAGCTTAAAACCAGGTGATAGTGTCACTACATTATCATCATGATTACCTTGTACAACCCTATGATGCAAAATCTTAGAACGTCAACGGATGCTGATTATTGTGATATAATATAACCATCTAAATCTTTTAAAGCAGCTTCAGAATCTTGAATAGATTAGATGACACAAAGTTGACATAGTTGACCTTGCAAGATTTCACAGTGGGGTTGCTCTCGACTATGCTGTACAGGGTCACCACTTATAATCATCTTCCCCGCTGATTGCAGCTAGCTCATTGCATCTCGAGCCAACATGCAATTTCTATTCCTTTTATATTCCCTTCGTACAACATGCGTGCTTTTTTTTAACTGTAGCTAATCAAGTTTACAACTTTCCTGATGATAAGTGGTGTCTTCTACATACACCGCGTCAAGTGATGCTCGTAGTTCCACTTACCTATCCATACATTGCCAATCTGGAGCACAAAAGTCTCAAATCTCCGTACCCCGTAAATTCATTATTATATGTCCCTTCCCCTCCACCATAACACATTTTAGAAAGTAAGGTAATTGGAGGTTGAAATAATGATAATAAATAAGCCTGGACAATTAACACTGCGCCATCTAGTCCCACAGTAAGCAGAGCATATGAGTATTTATGTTTGTATTTTCTGTGAAAGAAACAATAAAGAGTTTCATTTATGTGTTATGGGTACTAGACAACTGATGGGTAATATAGAATATAGAGAAATTGAGCCCACGCCCATCAGACGTAAAGTGAAGTGATAAACCGCCAAATCACCAAGGCCGTCAAAAGGAGCAAATAGATGAGAAAGATATGCTCACGTTACTTTATATAAATTCTACTTGGTTATTTAATATACTTAGGTAGGTACATAGGTAATATCACTTAGGTACCTATTTAACATATATATATAATAGAGTAGTAGATATTAGAGATATAAATAGACAATAATATTATTTGTGTATTAGGAATCTACTATAGTTTACTCCTCGTTACGATTTCTTAAAGTGGGTACTCGTACCATGAGACGACGGGTTTGGAGTGATGTCACGACCGTAGGCGAGCAAGTGGGCCGTGCAGGGTGGCAAGCTTGTTTTGGTCTGTTTGTATGGAGAACGGCTGCACAAAGACGACGACCGATCCGCGCACTAATTCAACAAGATCGATAGTGCACCCGCCGGCCCTTTCGTGCCCACCTTGTCGTACCTACTACACCGATAAATTAATATGTTTCGCTTCTAATTTCAGATATACGGTGCAAAATCATATCATAAATGTGTAGCCATTTGTAACAAAATTATATATATACGAAACCAAAACCAACCGATTACAAAAAAATATCAATATCAGTATTGTTTTAAAAAGATATCAAGCATATAAGTTAATTCATAAAAATTCAGAGAGTTTAGATAAGTTAGTAGATGATTGACTAAAATGCGCTGGTTTCAGAGTTTCATACGATTGACACTTAACATTAGCTTGTATGGAACGAGTATCATATTTTACCGAAATCACCGGCCTAACGTCCTTATTATGTCATTCAAACAATTCATAATATTGTTTGCTCATTCATCAAAAATCATTATTATTCGCCGGATTTTATGTTAGCTGCTCATTGTCGTCATTTTGAAATTGGTCAAATTTCACATTAGTCAGTGAATATAACTACCACTCTACATTCTTCAGAACCATCCAGCGGTAGTTTCGTCCTTTGTCTTATATTAAAAATTACTAGACAACGATAGTCGATAGAGAAAGGCAACGGAGGTGCACAAATATTGCATTCATCAATTCACTCATTATGTAATATTGTCTTATCTAAGTTTATATGTATTTTTGTTCTAGGTGCTGGCGAAGCAATAACCAGAACATCTGGCGTTCTCATCAACATGAGTCGACATGCTGTGCAATACAGTTTCCGTTGTTACCTGTCACTGTCTACGGTCATCATCGACTGTGTTTCACGAGAAAATCCCTTAGGATGGATTTTTCAGTAAAAACTGAACCATTCTTTATGGGTTCCACATTGAAGCTAAACATAACACGGCTGATATATAAAACCAAACAATTTCTATTACAGATTATCCTGAAAGTGAGTATGATATTTCAAACTATTGAAGTAATATTCTTACACTTGTTTGCTATTTTATTTATACAAAATTAAAAAGAACAACTTTTAATTAGATTACATTATTTATAGAATGAAAGCTGTAATAAAGCTCCTTGAAATATAACATGCTAAACGAAATACAAAATGAAAGTGTTTCGCTGCAGCAGATTTATTTCTTGTAAGAACTTTTGAACGACCTTCGAGGGTGGTAGTTGAAGTTTCAGTTTCAGCAGTAGAAGGCACCACCCACCCATCTTGGAGAATTTGCATGATTAGACGCGCCGCGAGATGCATGGAGGCGGAGAAAGAGGGTAAGTACCTATCCAAAGAGAAAAATAAAGAAATTCCTTGTTATAATCTAAGTATTTTCATTATATATAGTCATTTGCTGAGCTACCTAAATATGTGTTAAACATTATTACAATATAGTATAGTAATATTAGCTGTTCCCGCTACTTTATCCACGTAAACGAAGTCATATTATATGTCCTACTGTACTCTATCTAGCGTATTACATATATTAGAGGTAATAAACATGCAACTAATCGTATTTATTTTGTTACTTTCTCACATAGCAGTCTTTTTATATAGATATTTTAATTGTAGTACTATTAATATGGGTTTAAATTAAATACCTTATGTTATATTTAATAGTCTTTAATGAAATTGTTACTGTCAATTTTTTAATACTAATACTAAGATGATATTCTCAATAAGGATGCAAAAGTGTATAATTATTTAATTTAACTGCTAATTATTTTTATCACAGCTAATTAATAAAAACACGGCTCTAATTATGATTATATTAACCATCATAAATATATATTAATTCAGATTTAGAATTACAGCTTTAAGTAACCGAAACAAAGACGATATCGACGTGAGGTTACGTTCCGAAATTGGAATTCGCAACAAAGAGACGTCAAAGAAAATAGCTTGCACGCGTGCAAGCTAGCATAAAGAGCGGTGCACGGCCGAGGAGCCTCGTGCGTCCATTACCCCCTCCCAATGGAGGGAGGAGGCTGCCGAAAGTGCTGGGGTGGCAAGCGTCTCGCTCACACCCAAAGATGCATCGAGTTTCTGGACGAAACCAAACCACACTACCGCTTGCACATAACGATAATGAATTACGTTCTTTATGTACTTCATTTTTATACATAACTAGGAAACATGAAGACTATTGAAATGCAATATGAATTGAAATGAAATACAGGCTGCCACATGGACACCCTGTATTTATCACCACCAATTCTAAATATACTTAGTAATTACACTGCATACCTATTCTCACACTTAAAACCAGTACAATGGCTTAGCGGTCGATAGCACTTCGAAGATTTTATATAAAGTCTGTCCCTAATTACGTACTTAATAATATTCTGAATTTAGTTATCCCACATGATATGAATATATATATTTTTTTATAAATGTCATTATATATATATATAAATAAGATATCAATGTGATAATAAAAATGTACACATTCGACTGCTCTTAATCATGCCTGACCATCCAAGCATTGTTTATAAATCGACGTTTGTAATATTACTAAGATTTAGGGTACAAAGAGCAAGCATAACATACATATAACAGGTAAGATACTTGGTACAAAACATGGCGATGAACCATTCCGCCGAAGGAGGTAGGTACCAAGTCCCCACAGTCACGACATGCCCCTGCACCGATAAATCGCATTATGGCCCACGTGCTGGGAATACATTTTTAATCTTGTTTCCTTTATATTACCCGGCTTAGAAAAGCTGAAGCTTTTCTAAAACTTACCTCGCTCTACCTGCATTCATGACATCAGTTGATCAGACACCTTATTTCAAATTATTATATATTTCTCAAGAATTATTTATACATATTAATTTAAAAAAAATATATAGTAGACACATATATTATGTTTACCTAATAGGTACAATTTATTGAAAGAAATTGTGCTATATGATACCTACTCTATAATTAAATAGATATCTAACAGGGTTTGTTGCATAAATCTGGTATACCTAAAAAATTTGCACCAAAAAACGTAGCACGTTATACAACAACAAACATATATATTGTAGGTGGCCTATGAAATTATTTTTAAAGCTTTTATAGACTAACAAAAGAGTAAAGATTATACTGCTTACACAATGATTTTAAAAAACTTTCCAAAATATCGTGTTTTTAATTGTATGTTTTCAACGTCGATGATTGCTTGACATAATCGCGCGTCTCTACATTAATTTCTTATCTATATTAATATTTAGGTAGGTTAATTAATATAGTTTTAATATAGTTGATACTCGTGTTTTTATAGCATTTTTTTAAAGTTCTTAGTGGTAATTGGCGTATTGACTCATCTGTAATTTCAAGATATGAAGTATTTCATATCAGAGCTTAATTGTTCAAAAGTTATTTTCACAATTAAATTGTCAACTCTTTCGTATTCGTTTATTTGAATGTTGAATTGGTATTTTTTTATACATTTCACCGGATATGGACTCCATTGCAACCAAGCTACAGGTATGATGTTGTTTTGAAAAATTTGGATAATGCATGAAACTGAAACCCACTCAATATGTAAGCACACAATCAACTTCACCAAAACAAACAGCACAACATACGGCGGAAACGTTAATAACGCTCACGCTCCTATCCATGGCTCTTTTCATTCGGTACGAGCCTGTAGTGTACACGCTGTGTCAAAGCACGTAATTAGTATTTAGGAAGGTGGTAAGAAAGGCGAGGTCGTGGGCCAGACGTCGGGTATCGATCCAGCGACCTGCCCCACGCTTTACCACCCCAGGGGGAAGTAGGGGGTAACGCACATCGAGCCACCAATTGACACACTTAAGGTAATACTTGGCACTTACGACGTCGCCTTCATAGTTTGGTCGAAGACTAGTGAATGTTAAGTTTTTATGACTCTCGAAAGAATTAAAAGAAGCAGCTTTTATTAAAGTACAAAAAGACCCCTTCTGAAAAAAAACTGTTCTTTATTATCCTTTTCATTCTGATGTACCTACCAGTTACAGTATTCTCGTAGTTTATCATTAAATTTGCATTCTAAGCACATATACCAATCATAACGCAAATCAGTAATACTAAATAGAAACGACCTTGTACTTGCAACCATCAAGCTTTATTATTCTTTATGGTAGAAATTCACGAAGTCCTAGTAATATTGGATGTAATGTGTATCGCGGGTTTGGCTGTGTAGTTGAAACTTGCAGAAAGCTCGACCCAGTTGGCTTGGAGCCCGCCTGTAGGTCATAGCATCATACAGATATGCGACTCGCTTTATTTAACCTTGAATAGAATTTATATTCATGTGACCTTCATATAAATGTTTGCATTGTAGTTCCGTGCGTTTATTATTTAGTATTGAAATTATCTTTCTTGCAATGGAGCAAACACTAGAGTAAATTTACAAACAGAAAATTATCCCAAACATATTCCGGTATTCCACAATTGTCCGTTTCCATAACACACGCTAAGGAAGTTTGTACGTAGGTACCTGTCCTACGAACAGATGGCAAAATTTTGATTGGTTCATTATTCGATTTTAAAATTCCTTACAACGTATCTTTTGTGTGTAATAAAATTTACATGCTTTTAAACTAATTCAAATTACTAAGAAAGAACTTAAGTTCATTGCAGCTCAACGTAATTTAAAAACGTATTCCACAAAAATCTGTAAAGATGGACAAAGGAGTAAACTATTACCAATTGCAAAAAAATCATAGAAATCTATTTTTTTATTATATTAAATTGTAATTATAATTTCAGATATAAAGGGTATGCTAAAATTTCAGTTTGGCGCCAATATCTAATAATATCTATTAATTCATAACAACCATGTATGTACAATCCATAATTATTACCAACTTCTAACAACTAGGAATTTATTTTTATCTTTTAACCTTAATACTTAACTACTTATTTACGTACTTACCTAAGTATTTCGTGTTCTAAAAGTTATCTTAACATCCGCAGGTAGGACTTTGCAAACAAATTAATTTCTATATAAAGACAGTTTCCGCAAAGGAATTACGGTTGAAAATAAGCAGAACACGCAGATTGTCCGTAGCGAGCGATGTCGCGTCGTTGCTGCACTTTGGGCTTTAGGGGGTTAGACATTCAATGGGTGGCAGGGGGAGGTGTAAAATCACCCACAATCATTTATACCCGAACTGCCTGCAGAATTACTAGCCGTCAGCTTTGCGACGAAATTCCTGTACTCAATGTAGGTACAGATATAGTATACCTAAGACTTATTCGAAAATTTTACATTAAAACCAATGCACACCGAAATGAAATATACCAATACAAGTAAGGTTGTTTCAAAAATTAAAAATTTATACGAATTCGTCTGTACATTAAGTTACTTAAAAGCACAGATAAAATAATATTACATACTTAAAAGAAACGAACGGATTTAGTTAGATATATATATTAATTATATACTAGCTGTGCCCGCGACTTCGTCCGCGTTTATCAAATAAAAAAAAAGATTGAATAACGTAACCAAAAAAATCCAGAGTAAAAAATTTTATTACCCTTTTCAATCCCTAACAACTTTTTTTCGCCTAACCTATATACTTTCTCATGGTCCAGGCTATCTATACTAAATTTCATTTAAATCGATTCAGTAGTTTTGGCGTGGAAGCGAGACAGGCAGACAGTTACTTTCGCAATTATACTATTAGTAAGGATAAGGATATCTTATTTATCCAATTTTAGGAGATATTCGTTTACATTCTTTGAACATAAAGTAAAAAAAACAGTTATATATAATCATATAAATTCACGACGAAGCTTATTTTGTAATTATTTAGTAGGTATCTATGAAAACAATAATATAGAAATGGAATATTCGCGAGTATTGAGGTTGTTCGAGAGTCGCACGAGGCCACGTGGTGAGATGCGACATTTTAGTTATTTGTGTCAGGAGCCTGCATCCGTGACCCACTTCAAAACACCCCATCCCAAACTCCCACACTGTCGTACATTTTGGTCTACGTTATATTAAATGATGCTTATATTGCCAACTAGTTTTCGTTTACTGATGTATATAAAGATGAAAGCATTGGTATTTTTCTTATAAAGGTTAGCTATGTTTTTACTTACACGTATCTAGAATAGTAATAAATACACAAATATCTACATGTAATTACATACATAGTTATATTTGTAGCCTCTTCTTGACCATTTGTAGTTGTAAGTTTTCATAGAATTGATTTAATTTTCAATTCAATAAAGTAATTTTAATGGCTTTTAGTGTTCCGAACCAAAAAGATGTAAAAGAAACGGAAACTTCTGGTGCGACATCCGGTGCTATATCCTTCCCCTCTGTCACAGCAGAATTTACAAATTTCAGGAAAAATTTACTGTATTCGTTGTGGCGTAATTAATCACCACATATATAAACCCCAAAGATAATAAGTTCGAATCCAGTTCTAACTATTCTAACTAATGATTGATGGGCATCGTGGCCTAGATGATTATTATTGCTACCGTTCACCGCTAAGAAAACCCTTTTTGCTGTGGCTCCTCAATTCCAGAACACGTCCGTTACCATTTCTAAGAGTATTGGGATTCTCTGTGTCGACATCTCTAGTACTGTTGAGTTCCACAGTCACCTGGAAGGAAAGGTAAAGCTGGCGTCCAAGAAGCTCGGTGTGCTCAATAGAGCGAGGCGGTACTTCACTGCGGACCAGAGAATTCTCTTATATAAGTCACAGGTTCGGCCGCACATGGAGTACTGCTCTCATCTTTGGGCGGGAGCACCTGGATACCAGCTCGATCCTTTTGACTCGGTTCAGAGAGTATTCGGCGGTATCGAGCCACTTAGCTTGAGGCGAGACTTCGCTTCGCTTTGTGTGTTCTACCGATTATACAATGGACTGTGTTCTGAGGAATTGTTCGACATGATGCCGACAGCCACCTTTTACCACCGCACCGCTCGCCATCGACAGGGAATACACGCTGGAACCTAAGTGGTCCCGAACAGTGCGGTTTCAGAGGAGTTTCCTCCCGCGTACACTTAGATTGTGGAATAAACTTCCTGCCGAGGTTTTCCCACGAGACTACAGCATGGGGTTTTTCAAGAAGGGTATATTAAGGTTTCTTAAGAGTCGGCAACGCGCGCGTGATACCCCGGGTGTTCATAGGCTACGGTAACCGTTTACTATCAGATGGGCCGTAAGCTTGATTGCCACCATCATAGTATAAAAAAAAATTGCAATTTATAATCAGAGGATGCCGAGTTAAAATCTGCCCGTTACTAAAAAAACTGTCTATACTGTGAAATTTATATTTCTGACTCTCTATTAAAAGAAACACCCATAACAAAAACTAAAAATAAAACCGAAAGACACCAATAGCTCCAATGTCCAATGTGACAGAGAATTATAACTTTTACATAAAAATGTATTAATAATGAAAGTGTAGAACCAAAACCTTGTTTTTGTATTGTATAAATTAAAAAAATACTTCACTAATTTCATTATCTAGCTGACCGTACTAATACTATACATGGTGGCTGTCTGTATAGTTTCTCTTTGTAGTTAATATTTCACCCAAACCGTTAATAGAAAAAATACATCAAAAAGGAAACGGATATCTTTACTAGCTTACTTCCCAGGCGCAGCCCACCAGAAATGTCAACTGACGAAGCTCCTCGTTACTCAAATACTCTATTTTTGGCCTTTATATGGGAATATTTTCACCCTCATCAAGTTTGTACGAGATTTTGACCTACGAAAATCGATAAAAAATATTACGGGATTAAACCGTAAAACTGAACTAATAAACGAGTATTATCAATTTTTTTTTATTTCTTCGTACGAGGCTGTCTTTTAGGATGGGCAATGTAGCAGGGTCGCCAATTCTATACTATATACTCAAACCTGTATTCACCTTAAATTTAGTCAAGATGTGTACCGAAGTTATGAAAAGGGACCAAATAGATAAAGGAACGGTCAAACTGGCATCTATAATATAAGCATCTATTACTTTTGCTCCTCCCTCTTTATATAAATGGTTATTTTAAGTGGAGAGTGGGAGAAACACTTTTAGTAATAATAATTAGTTGCCATTGGTAGCAATGTCTGGGAGACCTATACGCGATCCCCTGGTAAGGATCGTAATTATTTACTGGTGAACTCCTCACGTTGTACTAACCAACCTGGCTTCTCACTCAACCTGTGAATGATAAGTGTAACCAATTCTTTCCACAGTATACCTACGTTAGTTATAATAATTAATAAAAAATACTTTATTTAAATAATTTCCATTGATTATATTATATCTCTACTGATATAATATGAATATTTGAAAAATATTATTACCAAATGAAAAAACAAGCTCCATCAACTATTGTTGTTCTAGTAAATTTATACATATATGTGTATAAAATATGTATGTATAGACAATTAGCGAATTTTCTTAAAATATATTTATCGTAGATTATATAATAAAAGTCTAAAATCTCGGGGTATGTCTCATTTATTTCAAAAATATTTTCTATTTTTACGTAGATGTGTCTTGCACATTATATTTATTATACGTATATTATAAACTTAATTATAAAGAATCATTATTAACCCAAGTAATGAGAATATAAATAGCTATACCTACTTCGGTTGCTCCACTGTTGCATTAAAATAAAATAAGAACTTATTTTATTGCTTCGACTAAGAGCAGTTATGCAAAAACGTACTAAAAATTGTTTGATAAGGTATCATTAATCACCGTGTCTGCCTCGATTTTACGCCAGAATAATATACATAATATATGAATATATATCTATGAAGATACTTTTGGTTTTTTCGAACAATAAATATTACATTATTATTTCAGACTGTCAGATCAATCCTATCTCGGATCGGTATATTTTATAACAATAAACATACTCTTTAAAGCAAGTTCCGAATTATTGATAACAATGACGAACGCTGTTTCGCAGCTTTTTATAATATAATTATACACAAGCAATGTATTCATTTTGTATTTCGTCACTAATTACATTATTTTATTGTACTCTAAAAGAACAAAACTAAATTGAACGTAGTCGTAGACTATAGAGCTACGAACACTTGTTGCCTCTTTCATAATACAACTCGTATTCAATTCAACTCTACTTAGAACAACCGAATCGTCTTGTGTTTAACACAAGCAACACTGTACAACTATAATAAGACAATTACAATATAAATTATTCAACATAGGTCACTTATGGCCACTAATTTACTTATTTCTAGCATTACTACTAATCCTAATATTCTATTTACAGAAATAACTATACCGGTAATTTATTGTGAACAATCGATATTATTGAGATCTATTCTAATAGCCCGTCATCTTAGAATCCGCAATTCTTAAGGAATGTACGGAATTACAGGTCTCGAGGAGGGCGTATTATGTACTGCATTAAACCGTTAACAACATTAAACACAAACAACTACAATAAATGCAAAACCAATGTATAAACTTGAAATTACAAATATTTTAGTACAACAAGCATAATCTCTTTACGAGTAAAATAAATAACTTTGTAGCGAATAATTTTTTGGCATTACCTATTAATTAAAAAAACTATATTACAAAACTAAAGCTAATATTAAACTTAACTTGATTATAAATTGTATGACAACATATGAAATGTTTTGATGAATAAATTTGTCCAACAAAAACATTTTACATTTTGTATACGCATCAATTATGATATAATTACGCTCAATAATAAACAACACGATCATACAAACTTTCACCCAGGTTTCCCTGAAGATTGTATTATTGCTACGGTCCGTGTAACTTACTTAGAACAGACTCAATATCTATATTTTGTATGTTTGCTGAATTGAATAAATACTGAGCATCTGACTTAGATCTCTTACTGTCAGATACAGATTCATCAGATGTATTTTCACTTTGTAATCTTTTTCGTTTTTTTGATTCAAACTTTTCTTTGTCATCAACTTTTTCAACCTCCAATACTATTTCTGTTACAGTATATTCAGGATTTGATTGTTTTGGAGTAGCAGCTTTTAGAGGCGTGTCTAGACTTGTTAATGTAGAGTCAAATATATCATAACATTGCGCTTTTACTGATTGCTTTAACGGTGTGTAGAGACTTTCATATTTAGAAACTGATGTGCCTACTTCTTCTTCATTATGTGAATCACTTTTTGGATCCAAATCCAGAAGCGTACTAAAAGGAGTAGCTTTTAATCTAATCAAAATGCCATCATCTATGCATACCTCCATGGTAAATTTATCTTTTAATTTTATTGGCTCAGTTCTTGTCACATCTTTGCTAAAATCATGATGACACATAAAATAATTTGTACTCTCTTCATTACATTCCCACACTGATAGTTCTATTTCTTCTTCGTAGTCATCTGGCTCCTCTTGAGCTATTTGCAAATTATTATTTGATGCACTATTTTCAGATGTAACTGTTTTGTCTAATATTGTTTCCTCATTGGTCGACCCAAAGGGCATAGAAGATTTTAAAGACAATGTGCATTCTTGCTTGGAATAGGGGGGTGTATCTAACAAGTCCCGCTCTATAATCTTTGCTGTTTCAACATCAAATCCCCTTTTCACTAAATCACTTTGCAAACTTTCGCTTTCACTGAGACATGTATTACCAGATACAGTAGTTTCTATATATTTCTGTATTTTTGTTATATCTTCAATATCATTCGGAGCAATTTCTTTTGGTTTTACATCTTGGGATCCATCATCAGACCATCTAAGTGGAGGTGTATTACCATTGCCAAGGCGCTCCATATCAGAATCAAGTAAACCTAAAACTTTTGAATCCCGTCCCGAATTTTGTTTAGGAACACCAATTAAATCTGGAGAATCATGACCAGAACTCTCAGAATGAAATGATTTAGTACAAGGAAGTTTTCTAGGTGTAGAAGACTTTCTTCGGGATTTAGTAGGCACAATTATAGCTGCTGGTGCCAAGTGGTTATTTTTTTCTTTACTCGATGTTCGTTTTCGTGTCTGAGACTTTGATGTGAGAAGCTCAGAGCATTCGAATGTTTTCTTTCTACTTTTTCTTTCACTAAAAACTTTTGTCGGCGTGGGTCGTCTTGGTTTTATCCTCATAAAGGACTTCGATACCTCTATCTTTGGTGTTTTATGATTTTTCGCACTGGGTTTTTTCTTTTTAATAGACTTAGTTTTTGTCAGTGATGTGTTCTCTTGAAGTACTTTTGAAGTATTTTCTTTATTGCTTTTTTTATCACAATCATTATCATTCCCTATATCACTAGATGTATCTCCTACGTTTTTATCTTCTTTAGCCTTTTCATCTTTCGTTTTATTCAAGTTGGAATTATAGTAAGATACATTTTTAGTGCACTGCCGCACTGGTCTAGACGACCTTGTTCTATCTGTATTTTCTTTAACGTCTCCATCACTTTTAACTGGCGAATCTATACTTAAGTTTTCTTTTGATGATGTGCCTGAATATCCTAAACTCTTTAGATTAGGCATATAATCCTGATCGTCTGGTTTGTAATAAGATCCACCACTTGAATAGTCGGTAGGACGTGACGAATAAGAGGAAGGAGTAGCATCTACACCTTTTGAAATGTTCAAAAATCTAGGTGTAGGTATATTCATGATTTTAATATCCGACATAGGTTCATCTGGCAAATCGGGACCTAAAAATCTAGGAGTTTCCATCTGAATATCATAGAGAGCCTGTTTGTAAGGAGTTTCTAACAGATCTGATATATTAAGTCGAGAACATATGACATTTTGCAACGATATTCTTTCCAATTCAGGAGTATCATGTTCTTCATTAGATTTATTTTGATTTTTATCATTTCCATGATTAGACATACCCTTGTCAATAGCAGATACAATATTTATTGTAGGTTTAAGTATACAATCTACCTTTTCCAAACTTTTACTATCACTTGTTTCCAGTTTAGAACTGGAAGTTATTTTATTATTTTTTTGTTTAGACTTTTTCTTGGACTGTTGATTTGTTTTATCAGTATTATCTTTTTTAGCCTGACTTTCCGCTTTTTTCTTTTTATTAGACTTTGGCTTTGCCTTTATATGTGTATTTGACATTTCAAAATCATTTTTATCATTAGTTAACAGCGATCGCAAGTCAGCGTCCCAATTCTTCTTTAATATTGTTTTTTTTGTGGAATTTTCCTTAGATGATTCAATTTGACTGATCTTTGTCTCTTTATTATCATTAATTGCATTTACAACTTCTTTAGTACTTAAAATTGTAATATTTGGACTATGACTAAGTACTATATCTTCATTTACTTTAGCCTCATTTGATTCACACTCTTTTATTGTTTCATGTAATATTCGTCGTGGTGTCGTGAAATCCAATACTCGGACATGAGACGTTCTTCGTGGTGTTGATGATGACTTTCTTACCGGTGGTAAACCTTGGGGTGTACCAGTTTCAGTCGAACATGCAATAACACTATCTTTTGGTACTGAAGCACTAGTTCCATCTATTGCTTTAATAAGAGATGATGCACTACATGCTGCCCGTGGATTAACTACTGGTAAGTGTAAAATAGAAGATGACGTTGTTGATTCTGAAATTGGTGCAGTATTACTTGATGACACATCTATTGTTAAGGGTGGTAAAGATTGAACAGGAACATTATTCACTGATGCTGTATTATTTATCTTCTGTGGAATTATAGATTGTGGTTGAATATTCATATGATTTTGTGTAGTTCCTGTAATTATAATCCTTATTAGTACCAATATATATAATGATTACTTAAATATTACAATATAGAGTAGAATTATTACCTGAGACTGGTGCTATAATGATTGTAGGCATTGCCATAATCTCATCTTTAGTGTAATTAAGTCTTTCTTGTGGCGTAGGATTTCCAAAATGTGTTTTAGACTTATAAGCTGATGTACCGTTTATAACGATAGTTCGCATTTGTAATAAAGGTGTAGAAGTGGCATTTTGCAAAACTGGGGGCATTTTCATGCTACTATTACTTAAGGTCTCGTTGTCCACTTTTATGTCTGAAATAATCTTGATTCTACTATCGTCGCTCTTAGGTTTGAGTCGTGAATATGGACTACTGTTAAATTTTTCAACATCAATCACGTCGTCTAATTTTGGAACAGCTGCATCTTTAACGCTAGCTATTTTTAACAAATACTGTGTTTTAGTACTGTGTCTTGATAAATTGTCAGTATCAATATTCAGCTTCAGAGTATTCAAGTCATTGCTTACAGGAACTCTGCAAAATATCCACAATGGTAAAATCTTATAATTACTATACAATAATTCTAGAGGATTAAGTTATCTTAATTCTCCAGAATGGCAGGGTATTACGCCTGTGGTACCTCTTATTAGAGGTACCACGGGCGTCGCATGATAACGAGATGTATTCACATGTAAAATTTAATTAAGATCCGTTCAGCCATCTTTTCGTGAAAATATAATAAACAGACTGACATACACACTGTGGCATTTATAGTAGTATACATTATACTCGTAAATGCGAAAGCACCTAATTCTTTGTTATCATTACATAGTATAAAACAAAGTCGCTGTCGCTGTCTGTCCGTCCCTATGTATGCATAAATCTTTAAAACTACGAAATTGATTTTAAAGCGATTTTTTTAGTAGATAGAACACATGTACACCCGTGCAAAGTCGGGATGCGTTTATAATAAGATTCAGAATGCATTTAACTCTGCACCAAATTGCAACAAAGTTTATATTTAAGTAATTCCCTGATTACTAACATATATATACTTACTGCTGCATATTTATATTATCGGAAGTACTTGAATCAGGTACATTGACGCTATTATTATCACCACCTGAAATGCACAATTTGATATTTAACTATCTTTGTCTTTGATATCTACCTTTTCAATTAATAATAATTTTTCGTATGTAAAGATCTTGGATTGGATATTGAACCTTGAATATTTTGGAATTTCAAATAAATTTGTAATAGACGTAACCTTTATTTAACCACAACTAGTAATTTACACATTTACATTAAATCAGTACAACTACACTTCAATTACTCTATCCCTGGATATTAATCATTTTCTTTTTTAAAGTTGATGATTTTTATGTAATTACGAAAACCATATTTAATTTGACCCAGTAATCTTACGGCATTTTGTATGTTGCAAAACTATCATTATATCTTGAAACATTAATCATAATTAACATATTATGTGGATACACCATTATTATAGCTGTACCTAATATAACTAAACGATGAATATAAATTATCTTACATGATTATTATGCATGTTATAATTTTGTTGGATTGTACCGACAAAAAGTATTGTGAAAATATTATGCTCTACTTACTATTTACACCAGTTGCAAATTCTTGGAAAGTGCCAGCATTAGATATTCTGTCAATGTTATTAACTGTTTGTACATTATTTGTATTGGAATTGTTTTTATTACAAACTATATTGAGAATGTCATTGAATTCCTCAATCTTCTTCCTGGATTCCAACACATCTGTTGCTTTTACCTAAAAACCAGTGAATGACAATTTAAAGCGGACATTGCTTTGATTAATTTACAATCAATAAATAATATTAATTGATGATTAAATGAATGGCGGTAGACTTATTGCCTGCCATATTGGATTGTTGTATATATGTGAAATATCTATAAATATCAAATATGCGAGATGAGCGCAAGTTATTTAGCAGGTGAAATACACCAAATTTATTAATGTATGTTCTTATATACATCACTCACTTAGATTAGCTTTTCTAGTGGGATAAGGTTGACTAAAATATTGTCATTGATTTTTCCCAACCAGTTTTCAGCTAGTTATAATAATATAATTAAAGAAATAAGTGATGTATTAGGACAATGTTCTTAGAGAAAAGCTAATCTCAGCCATTTCTGAGATTAACTCAATTTTCCGATTTGGATGCGGTTTTCAGTAATAAATGGTGATAAAATTTACAGTCTCACACATACACATAAACATACAAAAATTTTAAAAAACCTAATTTTGGGTTTCAACAAGACATCAACATAATATTTTTGCATGTTTGCATAATATTTAAAGGACTTAATATGTATAACAAAAACTTATAGGGGTACTAAATCTTATGCTTTAGCTATCAATTTTATTTTTATTATATTCATTTTATTTATTTATTAAATCTTTTATGCACAAATACACAAATATAGATGCATATGGCGGACTTAACACCATGAGGTATTATATGTGTAATATATAAACATCCACACCATTCAGGTCTATACACTATGGTTTCTTAGTATTGTGTTGTATCGGTCAGATTTCTTCAAATGGAAACAAATAGAATATACATTATATTATATGTAATTGATGAAACTATAACTTACTGTAATATTAGGATTCTGCGCAGAATTACTTGCTTTACCATTTAATTGTATGGGATAACTAGCATCAGATATATTTTTATATATAAAAGTGGCTTGCTTTGAACTTATATCATGTTCACAACTTGAATTTGATTGTGATATTGACGGAACATCATTAAGAACCTTATGGTTTCTTTTCATTGTAACATGAGTGCCTGTAATCAACATAGTTCTATGATTAAAAGCATTAATCATACATCATTTATAGATTAACTTGATTATCAACTAATCAACCATATGCTTGATTGTATCCATCCACAATCGTAGTATAAAAAAAAAACCTACATGCCAACATACATATTGTGAATTGTAAGTCAAAGAAATAAAGTAAAATAATGACACTGATTACATAAAACAATTTTATTAATTATAATTTCAAACTAAAAAAACTACTTCTACCGTTCAAATGCATTAAATTAGAAACATAGATTCAAATGACAAAATATCTCTTTTTTTTTTTCAAATAAATTGAATCTAGGTTTGTTTCATAGTTGAATAAGAAAACATTCTTTATGGCATTGGTGTATTATATTTCATAAACACATAGAACACATTAATTTATCATCTATTTTACAATCACTATTATAAAATTAATAATCTGTTGTAATAATAATAATCTCTTTAATTAATGATACTTAACATTGTTTATTACCACTTAGCACATTGACCCATCAACTAGTTGTAATATTTTAGTATTAAAATATATTCTACAAAAATAACATTATAGTAGCAATTATTACTTACCAGGTAAATCAGATAAAGGAGTAGTTTCCACTGAACTTTGTAGGGATGTCAAATCACCACTACTAATAGATTTACTGGTTGTAATATTATTTTTTCTCTTGCTGCAAACACAATTCATTGGTTTTTGTGTATTGCACATTTGGCAATTATTATCCAGTTTTGTATTTGTTGTTCCACTTTGTTTGTCTGGCCTATAAGAGAGAGAAATAGAAACACATAACACAATGAGCATCAATATATTCTATCAGTATCTAACATCACATTATTCTGCTAACTGGGTAGGAAAAAGAAACAGTATTGGGTTGGCTTACTTACTAACTTTCAGTTCATATAATTTTATAACCTATCTCATACTTTAGATACCAGTACATGAAACTCCTCCATTAGATAATACAATCTAAGTGATATTGATAATTATTAAACAGTTTCACTACAATTGCATTTATTTTATACCTCTTTCCTGTCCATACTAATTGAGATACTATTACTAACACTACTTCTAAAATATACAATTTAATATTTTTATAGATTGTTCTAAAAACATAAATCATGCTCATAAAATTTTATTATAGAGGCAAGTAATTCCTTCTTTTAATTGATTAAATTTAGTATTACAATATCACATTATTATACAATGTAAATACAAAAGACTACACACTAGGCTAAACCTTTATTTACAGAAGATATTCAAAGGCTTTTTATCAAATTTATGTAACAATCTGATGACTAATTACTAAGTAATAATTATGTATATTAATTCATGTAATGTAATGTGATTATGATAATTATGTGAACTTTTTAGAAATGTGTCTCACACCATTACATAGGTAATAAAATATACATTTCTACTTACCCTGTTCTATCTATTGTGCTATCATGTATTTGAATTTTATGAACATCTATATTATTAATAAGAAACTTGACAATATCCAGTAGATTAGTAAATTGGAATAGTTTTTTCCTCAAAAGAAGTGGTTTGCAGGTTTCAACTAGAAAAAACAATTAACTATGAGTATTTATAAAAAAAAAATGTCTTACAATTTGAATAATAGAGAATAAATAGGAAATATATAGGAGTTTATAAATCTAAAAGAGCAAATATATATTGCTTACCACATATCTTTACAGCCCTATATTCAGCTAAAATGTTTTTGAGTGATGTCATAAATATTCTGTCATATTCATTCCTCAATGCATCTAAGTACGGACTGGCTTGGAGGAATTCATCATAAGCTGTCATGAGTTGCTCCTCTGCAAGATACCCTAAAAACAAAACCCATGCCTCTTACCATTCGGAATGCTATAGACAATGTATATGATTCCCGCCAAAGCCAAAAATAAAAGCTTACCAAGAACAAGTTTGGCCAAATCTTGCGAAGGAAACTGTGGTAATATTGATGCAGACATAATGTAATCCTTGTGTAGAATTACTATTTTTGTTTACACCTCATTTAGCACAGAAAAATAAACTAAGAATAACACAAACATTGAATAACCAAGAAAGCGAAGATAGCAAACGTAGGGTAACGTAAAATGAGGAATATAAATAAATAATACAGAGAAACACAATATATTACAGAGTACACAAAGAAACAAAACTAATGTAATGTCACTTAGACATCCAGTATTTTTAACCTGTACCATATTGAATCATTAGAGTATACAGATACTAAAAAATACTTCAAAAACTTTTACACCCCTTACCGAGGATATACCTATGTCTTTGTGTTAAATATATATATATATATATATATATATATATATATTTTAAATTGTCTCTTTGGAAGATTTGTGGAGAGAATAAAATGAAAGTTAAAAAACAGGACCAAACGATATAAAAACCGTAAATCTCTCAAATATCAAAATATACAAAAAAAACTGTTTTACGACCCTCTCTAGGTTGTTCTGTCTGCCTCTTTAAGTTCAAAATTAAATAAGTTTAAAACTGAAAACAAAAATGAAAATTGAACAAAATTTGGTGCAAAGCCACAATTATCTGGCAACATTGGTGGATAGTTAAATTAGTGACCCCATTGGAAAATTTCCCTAAATGTATGGAGATTTTGGAGCGATCGTGACAAATCTCTACGTACGATACGATACGTCACACTCTCTCCATACGACACATTTGTCAAATATGTGTCGTATGAAGTATTACGTAGAGATTTGTCACGATTAGCCCCCTTAATATCCCAAACTTTAATATTTCTCACCATAAAACCCCAATACATTTGTTCCCCCAATGTTCTCAAAAATCATAAATTTGTTCTATAATTATAATAATAATTTTCATACTTTAATATATAGTGTAAATAATTGAAATGAATAATATGTGGTCCTTTTTCGTCAATGTTTTCTATAACTTAAGATCAATGTTTTTGTTATTGAAATCAGTGGTGAGCAAAAAGTAAATATACCTACCATGTGTTGAGTTACTTTACCTCACAACAAAACAGAGAAGGTTCTGTGGAATTATCAGCTATATAGTAACATTATGTGGTTGACGTCGTTGACGTTGTTGTTTGTTGGTAACACTGTGTTCATCGCCATCTTAAATTTTATTCAATAAATTTCGTCTTTTACGTTTATTTTGATTTCGAGTCCCACCGTATTTTATAACAGTTAATATTTCGAAGTCTTATTGCAATGAGTACCACTATTTCAACACCGTTGTTTGCTTGTTCTCGTTGTTTCTCTAGACATCCTTTTGAGGAGTTGTCTCCTGGGGAACAACTTTGTAAGGTAAATGACACAGTATTTGAGGAAAAATCACTACAATATGTTTTTGTTATTAAAGTTTATATTTCATAATTCATTTTGTAGTAATAATAATACTGAAACAGAATTTTAGTATATCAAATGATATGCAAGATTAAAAACTATGCGTCATGCAGTACTGTTAATTTGACGTGTAAATGACGCTTCTAATGTTTGGTGATATTCCAGGAATGTCGCGGTTCATTCCCCGTTGTCAAGTGTACATATTGTCGCTCGGAGTTTCAACAAACAAGGTCAGTGTTAGCACTGTTAGCTGCCAAGAGGCAACAACATTACACAAGTGACGTGATTATATTATTTCCTCGTAGTATACACATCTTCTCATATGTATTTCTTCTTCGTTCTTGCACATAATAGTTCACATGTCTACTGTAATTTAGTTCATTCTTTTACTTAGCTTCCTACCAACTCAGAGAAAGTATAAATCAAGTAGGATGGCCAATCTCTGTGCCATTATTAATTCTAGATTTTATTCTTAGGCTGCATATATTTTGTCCATTTTTACTTAAGTATACGAACTACATTATATTGGAATCTAATTTAATTAGCAGACAAATGTGTTTTCTTTTTTTTTTAAGCAGGAAATTTATCATATTTTGTTAAACGAAATACTTAAATGAGTGAAAAATCTGCCAACTATGTGGTTCATACCTGGATAGCTATACATGGGCATGTCATGGTTATCTGATACTTAAATAGGTCAACTGTACAATGTTGACTAGTGTTAGCAAATTCAAAAAGATGTAAATATAGGCCCACACAGACACCCATTTATGAATAGATTGGGAAGTTCAATATAATACATATTGAACTAGCCAATCCAATGCAAAAGAAATGTATGAATTTAAAAGAAATTTATTTCAATATGTTATTTAGTACCCATAAGAGAAGCTCAGCTTACCTCGAGACTAAGGTGATATATAAATTATCCAGGGTTATTGTTATGTTGAGCAAGAGCTTGAGTGTTAGTTGCTAAAAAATATATGAAGTTGCAGAAACGAGGCTGTATTATGTGATATAAAAAAAATCTGTGATGAGTAATTTAAGAGAAAACCAAGGGTCTCCAAAAACCAGACAGATGCTAAGCAGTATGGATAAAGAATTATCACCATATCTCAATTCAGTATAGTGAATAATATAGTAGTAGATGAAATTAATATAGCCATGATTATGTCAACCTAATGTATTCATTTGTAATTAATTTAATAAACTTAACTAAATTAAAAATTAATTAACCCATAATTTGTAAAAAAATCTAGAATAATGCCACCACTGTATTGAAAGGACACCATAAAAATGAAATATAAATACCAACCATTATGAGAAGGCACATATGGCAGAAGGCGATGTGGTTGAACAACAATATTTCTGACATGAACTGAATGATCATTTGAACTATACTTTCTTTTATGTACTACATTTTGATTCTTGTAGTGGTAATTGGTATATTCAGAGATTTTGTATAAAGAAATGTAAAATAGCCTGTTGAATTACAGAAGTAACTTATTTTTCAATTATTGTCTATGTATCCTTATTTTGTATTGTCTTCAGTATTATTTTAAAATACTAAAATAACTTGCAAATGTGGATTCTGAATTAGACGTCAATATTACAATGAATCTTTAAGATCATTATAATATTTGTGACTAGTTGTGGCCACAAATATATACCCATATACAACTGTGGATTACAATCTATTGATGGTGATCAACAATAAAATAAGCATCTATGTAATGTTATCTATTACTTTGATTAATTAATTAAATTGCAGATAGTGTATTGAAACTTCTCTCTCAATCTCAATATTCATTATTTTTCACACACAGTATTATGTTTCACATTAAAATAGCTTTGGATAATAAAAATAATAATGACTAATGACAAGGAATTATTTATACTATAAATAATTGTTTCATTACAGCAAATCAAATACATCTTCTATTTGCAAGAAGTGTGAGGCTAATGTGAAAGCATATGGGAAACCCACTGCTTGTGAATATTGCAATATTATTGCTGCCTTTATTGGTAAGTATCATATAGTTTACATTGATATCATAATACTTGATGAAAGGATTATTGAAGTTGAAAGACACACACACACACAGTAGGATGGATCTTATGTATTTTGATCCTAACATATTGCTACTCTTGCTTATACTAGTTATTATGACCATATACCTATACTCAATACTACCTGAACTATGTGACATTAGATAAAGTGATCTTACACTTTTATCTAACATACTAGCATGCTATTATTTGTTTATGATGTAATGAAATTGCTATATCACACCTCCCCTGACACTTTCAGGGGAGGTGTGTGTCTTTATGAGAATGTACCCTCCCTATTACTTTACATGAAAATTTATAAATATGTATAATTATAATAATAAAATATAACAATAGACAAGTTTTTTTTTGTAATTTATAATTTTAATTAATCTAAGTAAGGCATTGTGTTATTAGATTATGAGATGTAAGAATGTCAATAAAGTGTACTTGGGCTCACCTCAATTAAATTTATAGGTAATAAATGCCAGCGATGCACTAACTCTGAACGGAAGTATGGCTCCGCTGTTACATGTGAACAATGCAAACAGCGATGCGCCTTTGATCGGCATGACGACACAAAAAAGGTATGCAAATTAAATTCTCTCTAAATAGCATCATAGCAAAATCAGTCTGTTTCTCCACTAAATTCTCAATCATGCAACGGATTTCTAATATGGCCTGTCATTTAAATATATTTTGTGAGTAAGAACCTACAATGCATTCTGATTAAGAATTTAGTCTTGATAATAAAGAGCACAATTTCTTTAAAGATTTTTAAATTTTAAGTTCTTAGATTATTTTTATAGAGTGTATTTGTGTCATAGAAAAATCTTGTATTCATGGTACATTTTTATGCTCTTTATTGCACCAATTACAGAACAAAAGAACAATTAAAATAGAAACTATACATTGACTGATCATCTGTTAAAGCTAAAGCAGCTGTCTCCTTTCCAGGTTGATGGAAAGCTTCTATGTTGGCTGTGCACCCAATCGTTGAAAAGAGCACTGGCAAGAACTAAACAGCATTTGTCATCAGTTGATAAACACAAGCACAGAACACACAAGTAAGTGGATACAATATTAATGCATAAATTTCTATATGGTTTTATAAATATTGTGTTATATATAGGTATTTGAAAACGCCACTTGACTTACAGGAAAGTAACTTACCGATACCAATATGTTTTCGTAACAAACATGCACATAAAATTTCGTTCAAATTGGTCCAGCCATTTCATAGAAGTGGTGACAAAAATCCATAGAAAGAATTATATATATTAAGAACATTTCGTAATAATCATGTAAAATCTTGTCTTGTTTTATAGGTCTAAAAACAATCATAAAGAAAAACGCAAGTCTGACATGATGAAGTCAATGAATGCAAGTGATTCATCACACAATGATTCACACCCACTTGAAAAGAAATTGAAATCGAATCCGCTGCAAGGTAAACGTGAGTTTGTATGAGTTTTTTATTTTAACTAATATTGTATTAATTAAATAAGATCATAATTGAAAGGGAATTTAATTTTAAGGGTCATGGCATGGCATTTTTAGAAAAAATATACTCTGGAAGGAAGTTTTATATGATCGCATGTTTTTATATAATATAGGTATAGTCATTGGCACGAATCGGAAACTTACTTTTTCGAAAAACTGCAACGGCGTTACTAACATGTCGATGCATACATCCTGCAGTGACAATCAGAGAATACAATTTCAGGAGTTCCTTTGCAAAGATTATTAAAATTCGTTGCGTGCGAAGCGGAACAATGGATATTAGGCATTTTGAAATAAGGTGAAACTACGAATTTAAAAAAATTGTAGTTAAGTACCATCTCGATCACGTCACCTTCTAATAAAAAAAATCATCAAAATCGGTTAATTACTTTAGAAACTACGAAGCCACAGACACACCACACAGATTGCAGCCTTCTTTTTTAATGACCAGGGTTAATGGGTGTACATATTAAGATCTTGCATTGGTGTTATGTATGGATATTTTTAACTATTTCCAATTCAATAAAAATAGATATTATGCAAAGATTATTTGATAATTGGAAATACTTGTCCTAATTGATTTATAATAAATTGTAAAATTATATTTACAGGTGAACTTGATCCAAACAGTTCTGATCATGTTGTTGCCATGACTCAGCTCAAGGAAACTATTGCCAGTTTACAGAAAAAGGTGCAACAAAAAGACAACGAGCTGCTTGCCAAAGACAAACTGGTTAGTTCCTATTAAACTTTATTGCTTAAGAATATATGAACTATTAGATATCTTATTAAATGTTGAATATGGAATGGTGAATATCGCCTGCACTATTGGTATCCTTTTGCGGCAGTTGAGGATGATAGGATAAGCATGAAGTAGAGTCAGTTTGCTCATCATGACAATTGTATGTGGAATAACAAGAATTGTTTAAAGAAGGGATCACATGATGGTCAACATCACATTGTCCTAGAACTAGTTCTTCATGGGGAGAAAAAAACATAATAGTAATGTGGTGAAATTACCCCATTACATACATATGCCATATCCAGTTGACCTCCATGTGGTTCCTCCTGGAAACTATTGTGATCAATTCTTCTAAATTTGCTACAATGGGCTAACCGATCTGACCTGACATGTTCACCTTATCATTCTCCAACGAATCTGGAGCCTCGTCAGTCAAAACCAATGTCGCAGGCTGGTGTCCATTATTCCCTAACAATGCCATCCCACATGTATATTTAAAGGAATTTAGGTTTGCTAGTGAAATATGTAATATATAGCCTTAGCATTAGTTCTACAGGTTACCTTATACATACATAGCAACTAATAAAAATCGCACTCTATAGAGAGTATGTTAATGTAGCGGTCACCTCGATGGTCTAGCACACCGGCTTAATTCCAATGTTTGTGGCATATATATATAGTTGTTTAATATTTATAGCACAAGCTCTACTTAATACTGGACTAGTCAATTTCTTCTATTACTAATCAAGATTATTTGATAACAGTTGTCAATATGGAGAAAAATATCTTTGTAACTCAATATTCATTTATAATATTGAATCAATTTTGCTATTCTAAATAATACTGTAATAAGTCTCTCGAAAACCATATTTTTGTATTGGTCTAAATATTTATGTCGTTTGAATAGGAAGTAATGAATATTTCATTATTGATTGTATGTAACAACCTTCTAAAATGAAAATAAACACTTTTTCTATTATTATTCACAGATCACAGAATTGAAGGCCCAACATCACAATAACACAACGGACCTTCGAACAGAAATGAAAAATAAGGAACGTTTAAATGAAACCAAATTTAACCTTATGAATACCAAGATACAAAACCTTCTAAAGGAAGTCGCAACTCTTAGCAAGTCTGCCAAGAAAAATAACAAAAACACCAAGGCAATACTGGTTACCACAGAGAACAGCGGCAGTGGTACCGATAGCCCCAGTACCAATTAGAACAATTCCTCTTTAACTTAGACATATTATTTTTTAGTAATGTTACATACAAAACTGGAAAATATTTTCCTCTTATTTTTTTACTCTACAAATGATTTTATTTGTAGACTTTTTTTATAAAACTAAGTGTAAGTAGGTTTCAATTTGTCAACAATTTAATTTTTAATTTATTGCAATTAGATGGAAAGTGATTTGTACCAATATTTTAATTAAAGAATGAAAATAATTTATTCATTGTACAGAAAATAATAAAAAAAAACGTGTGTATAAAATTGATGCGGGTTAACAGGTATTAGTTAAGCGAATCAAATCTGAGATGTAAGTGTGTTATGTCTGAGATTATTTTTTTTGTATACAATTTTTATTGATTTCACGTGAAATTAAATTTAGAGTAAACCATATTATCATCAAAATCAAAATCATATTAGAAACAGTTTATGACTTCACTTATCAATGAAAGTAATCAAGATATTTTTTAATGTGTGAAGTTCTCAGTATAAAAAATATCTAATAACACTGCGCCTATTGAACTATTTAGATCTCTTACTGTATAAGATAACTTTTATTTTCCAACTATACATATGGTTAAAAAAATCGTGAATTTTCATAATTATTGTTATTAAATGAATATGTTTAGTAATAAATCGTGTAAATGCACAAATTGTAATTTCCAAAGAGATTAGGCTTGGATGTATTTTATTTTCAGTAACTATCTACCTATAACTTGTCATCATTTGTTTGTATTGTCTGAAATCTGAAAAATACCATTTGGGATCAATTTGCTTTCACCAATTGAGCCCAATTGGTATACGCCAAATGGTATTTTATCTACCAATTACAGTGTTGGTGCATATATTTAAATGTATCACTATTTTGTAACGATTAAGGACTAGTTACTTACTTTATTCATTTGAAAGTTTTTGTTCCGTCTTGAAAATTAATGTCATATCAAGTTTTTACATACTTAAGTGTTTTAAGCAGAATGTGTAATAAAACTACACAAATAGCTGTTACTCCACAGCATAGAGCATTGCATTCCCGGTAAATGTTGAATTAATATTTATTACGCATGGTCACTAGTTTATAAGCAAAAATGTAGATGAATCAAATATAAAATATTTAAACATTTGGAATTTGTAACGTTTTCTGTTGACTGACAAAAATAAATCTGACTTTTATATATAAATAAACAAAGTGTTTTTGATGGATATGCGGTGTAAGATATGATCAACTAATGTGGTTTCTATTTGACTAATATTTTTATAAACTTCCTAATGTCCTGCATACTGCTATTCATGACAATATCTTTTGTAATGTGTGGTTATTGAGTGATATATTTCTACTAATAATCCATAAGAGAAGTTGAACGGTGGTTTCGCAGAACAAATGTAGGTACCATTGGATTGTTAAGCACGAATAATATCCGTTACTTTACGGCCCCTGTAAACTTGTGATAGATTTGTTATAAATTACCACGACAATATAATATAACTATTTTCATGCAATCGGTAATCGATAGTAGTTCTGAAATCACTAAATACTTGTGCAGACAAAACTTCACGTCTGCGACGGATAACGCATTTCATTCACCACTAACTTTCAAGGACCCATTTGCTTATAAAGCAATGCAATCATGTTATTTTATTACACAAAAATATTTCCAGCTTGCTGATAATTTATTTTAAATAATCTGTCCATTTACATGTGATCGAAATAAATAGTGCACCATTTTGTTTCATTATTGTCTTCCGGACATTAAGCTTAAGACATGCCAAACATGTCACTACATATGCCTCCAGACGTTACATCCTCCAAAAAAAAAATAAGATTTCTCAAGAATGCTGAAGACGTTCTGTCTCCATATTCCCAAACACGTGCACATTCAAGGCAATTTTGCAGATTCGCCACATTGTGTACAACGGTCATAGGTTTATGCAAAAATCAGGAACCGACAAATACAAGGTATTTTTGTCATACTAGGTATTATTTCGGTGTATCATGGGAATTGTATAAAATATTACATTAGGCTTACAAGTGTACTTGTTGTCAGAATATGCAGAACCATTTTTTATTTTGTAACATGATGAAAAAATTCGTATATTATAAAGTTTATTGAAATATCTTGAAACATTATTTTCTAGTCTAATTAATCGTGGGCTAAAAATTCGACCTAGAAAAAGTTGACGAAATAAAGATATTAAAAGTAATCGATTACATTATTTTATTTAATTATCATTTCTTTCGTTAGTTTAATTTCACAAAAATAATATTTATTACTAGCACTAATTTACCCCTAATTTAGTGATATCTGCATTGATATAAATGGAGACTGCCAATTATAGGAACCCTTATAACTACTACATAAAAAATACTGTATCGTATATAGTCCGTTTTTTTTATTTCGGAGACTAAATATAAGATAGGTGTAAATGTATTTTTTTTTATATAATGTAGATGTAGCAGTAGCTGTGCCTGCGATACCGATTTGTTAAATCGTATTTTTTTTATTTAGACGATAACTTTTATACGAAAGTTCCACATAATTTCAAAATTTATGTATGTACTAGTGTTTCTATTACAGACTGTTTATTAATTTTGAAAGAGTTTTATAAAATATGACGTTTTATGAAATATGAGGGCCATACGAAAGTCATATCTTTTATAAAAAAACAAGCTTGTTTTAGTGAAATATTTTTCAATTAAACAAAAATCAATTTTGATGCAACAACCCTATATATATTAATAGTACCCATACTAATTTTGGGTTAAATGTGATTTAACTAAACACCAACACATTATTTCTGAAAAAAACTTAAGAATCGGTAATTAATAGTAATTTCTGATAATTCCACATTCCAAAAACCTGGCAACATACATAGGTAATGGTTTCTGAGATGAAAAACAGTATATAAAGTATAAATAATAATATGCAAGTACCTGCCTAACGGTTAAGTCAATTATTGAATCTCTATTATCTTCAATTAGTGTATATCTATAAAGTAATACGTTAGTCATCCCAAAAATTTTTTTGATTAATTTCTCTAACGTTAATTTCTCTAAGTTCATAATCATTTTTACTTTTATCTGTTGGACACTATATTTCATACCATTCTTCTGTACATTGGTTTAGAGAATAATGCTTTATATTCGATTCAATTCTTTCTCCTAATAACTACAATGACCTACATATATCTATGTACTCTACGTATATTAATGTGAAAGGAAAACCGTTATTAATCCGTCTACCTTTGAAAATATTTTATGATACAGCCTTTAAAAGCTGTATGTACAATTATTCATTCAAATTATATTTAATATAATATTTTGATTTATTCATACCGCTACCAATGTACTTATTTCTGTGCCACCAATGTACTTATTTCTATGCCAATGCCCCAGTTGAAAGTGATAATACTAATGAGTATTATATGAATCATGCCAATGTTCTAAATATTGTACAATTAATTTACTTCCTTAGGAAATTTTGACAAGAAGTTAGCAAGAACTAAACTATAAAGAGTAATGGAATATACCTACTCGATATAAGGAAAGTGGTCAGGCTGTATATTGTCAAAGTAATTTGGGGTAATATTCACGAACAGACGTTTTGAATGAGAATTTGGTTTTATATCTTCTGAGATGAACAGAAAGTGCATTCCATCTATTTATTATATATACATATGTATATATAAAGTATTTAAGTACACCATTTTATAGCCTTCCTATACTGGGGCAAATGTACCTACTGGTAAGGTACATACATATGTAATTGAAAACGCACTCGGTTTGAACGGATACGGGTTCAAATCCCGTCGAAAGACTAAAAATAAAATATTGTATTTACAGAACAGACATTTGAACCCGTTTGAGTAATTGTAGTCTATTTTATACTTCTGGATTTACCACGTTTGATAGCCGTTCACTAAATTTCCTTCCTTCCTCTATAGAAACGTCATTTATGAATGAACAATATAATTATTATATACATATTCTTTACACAAAAATAAAAAAGGCGATGCAATAGCATTGTCTTTTTGTTTTTCTGTTATAATATAAATTAGACACCAAACCTCAAATACCCAAATGCTTACAAAACAGAATTTGAACTTTAGTTACTGTGTTTGTATAGAAGATTATAAGTACTTGATGTATTTATACCTAATTTTAACTTTGATCATACCACACATCGAGATATACGGGTATAGAATTTTTACGCTTTATATTAACTATAATTATTTTGCAAGATAATATTTATAACGCCCCCGTTACTTTTGGTAAAACAACCCAGTTAGGTGCGGTGACTGTAAAGTTATAAGCAATCGTGAAAATAGTTAAAGGTTCAATACACTCAAATATTCTCTACTAATTTACCTGACTTTTGACCTCCATGGTGTACGGCCGGTGTAAAACTTATGCATTCGTTCTTAGTAATATCACAGATAAGTTGTACCTACATGTATTACTCCCACATTAAAGAAATGTTCATTTACGGCGTTGTGCGTGTGAGCAGCAGCATTAGAGTAACGCGAAAAGTAATCAGGTGAAACAATAAGTAGTTCCTATGTAGGTATTATTTACACTTAAACAATACCTACTAAATACTTAGAAAATAGGTTAAGCAATGACTAACGTGACCATACGTCACACTTTCAGGCTGCCTGTCTTGCTGTCCTCAGCCCGACTAAATATGGTCCACATTTGTAAAGAGACTTCGAGAAGTGTATAAGGTAAAAAGCAGACTAAAAAAACTAAAACAAGAGCGGTTCTCTAAAAAAACACAAGAAACATTAATATATTGTTATTGTGCTCTTGTTTTCTCTTTAGGCGTCCCACTTAGACAAGAAAAGAAATGGTCGCGGTAGACATGACAGTACTTATTGTTTTTTAGGTGCCGAATAGTAAAATATACTCTCTTCATTTCTATTTGCCTAAAGGTTGATTGCCGCTCTATTACTTACCTATAAAATTCCAAATAAACTTTCTAAATAATTATAAATGTATACCATATTCAGTATTTGCCACTGACGAGCGTACAATGATTTCTTATTGTATTACCTACGCCAATATGAAGATGCCTACTCTTTAAATTGTTTTACATAGGAAACTTCCTCACGATTTTACTATTTACTTTTTACCTAGCCCGATTTTTATTTTTAGCTTTTATTAACGTGGATATTTATTACAGGAACAGTATAGGACACGTACAGATCAGTATAAGAAATAAATACCTATACATATAGGTAGTGATGTGACTATATCATCTAAGTTTATGGCAATTCCATCGAAGGGGGTTCTCCCTGTATCTGAAATCACCTTGTAATTTTTAGTAAACTATGTAATTAATTAATGTTAAATTCTTCCTTTACTTACGGCACATCAAATCAAGGGTTCACTTCGGACTGAAAAGCCGTCTGAACTACTTGTAAGGCAAGGTTGTTATACATACATAACATACGATTAATTTCCTTGTTTTTATTTAGAAACATCTGGTACGTGGTATTAAAGCATCTACTCAATATCAACGAAATACCTACCTACGTAATGTTATACTACACACTTTGATCTTAGCCAAAAGGCCGAGAACCGATAGTTTTAATAAAGTGTCAATTCACTACGGTAACAAACACATTAAGAATATTTATCATTTTTAAAGTAAAAGTAAGGTTTCTGTTTATATTCTAGCACAGCAATATAAACATATAAAAACCATTAAGAAAATATATAGGTAATCTTAATAATGTGACACATACAATAACATCTATGGGTAGGCTGGTATATCAATTATTCAATACCTATCCCTTATATACGGTGATATTGGGTACTTCTATGAATTTCTATTTATTATATATACAACAATATAATCTAAATAAAAATGTAAGTAGCTAAGTACTCGCTTAGTCAGCTTTCTGCCTACTGTGGTTATACTATATGTAATTTCGAATGAACAGCTTATATAAATATCACTATTACTATAGAGTCAACACAGTTACACTCTTCGATCCCACCAGTTCGTTGGATCGTTGTCCGCAGTCTCTAATTAGTGACCAATCGACCAGTCAACATTTGAAACAATGGCAATACGTGCAGTCTTTCTTTTGGCATTGTTCAGCTGTACACAATGCAAAAGTAAGTTTATTAAATTTTTCACTTTTTGCTCAGTCTAGTAATTATACAATTCATTATTTAGTATAAAGAATGAATAAAAAAATTCCAACATCATGTGCCTGGTGAACACCACATGATTAGTTATGTTTAAAAATTAAAATATGTATTTTTAAAAATTTGGTTTCTCAATTAACTTATAGGGGGAGATTAACAAGAAAATTTACTTTAGTTTTAGATTTAACATGTAAGCAAATACGGGAAATTGTCGACGGACACAATTTGCGCAGATGGGCACTGGCGAAGGGCGAAGTGTCAGGCCAACCTGCTGCTTCTAGTATGAATTATATGGTACGTAAAAACCTTACCTTACCCTTCTATACATATTGACGTCCTAAACTTTTTCATCTGATTTAATTAATATTCATATTCTCTTCCCCGCATGTAGCGGGGTAGAAATAAGAAAAGTGGTTATTCATGTAGGACATTGCACATTTAAGGAGTTCATCAGTATATTTCAAAACTCATTGTAACTTTATTACGCACAGTTATCGACTTAGTTGCTGATGTTTTTATAGCGAAACTATAACAATAATATGCCCTTACGACTGTAATACCAGAAGAATCAGTCAGAAGCATTATCGACTGTTATCGTGATGAACTCAACACTTGGCATGTCCACATTTCGCTGAGAATATTTGAAAGTAACTTCCAAATTAAGTTGTTTTAATATCGATGTTTCCATCACCAGAGAATTAGAACTATAAATATTAACGTAAAGTGATTGGCTCCCCGTAGTGTAACGAAAAATTTGAATTATTTACAGTTCGTTAACATTACATTAAATGGAAAAACGTTTCCAATTAGCAAAGTTTAAAAAAAATTATTACTATTTGTCTTACTACCCATACTTTTACCCATTTTTACGCATTTTATTATTATATACATCGAAAATGTGTCCGTACGTTTGCTTGTTACCTTTACACAGCTAAATAGCGGAACAGATCTTAATGACATTCTATATGAAGATTTCGTCATGAAGTTGAACATAGCCTATATTTTAAGTCTAAATTGTTTTTACGGTCTTGGTGGTGTAGCGGTTTAGCACACTGTCTTACTGCACATGACCGCAGGTTCAATTTCGCGCATGGTACAAACGTTTGTATTCATGAGTATTGTTTGTATTGGCGTTTTTTATGTATATTATATATGTATTTAAAAAAATATATGTTTAAGTATTTTACCAGTTGTCTGGTACACTTAACACAAGTATTATTTAGTTTGGAACTAGATGGCACTTTGTGAATCGTCCAGGGATATATTAAAAATAAATGTATCGATGTCTACCGATCACGGATATCGATAACTGGTAAAATATTAATGGTACATGGCCAATTATTTCATTACACTTGTTATTTAAATAAGTTGGTATACAAGTATACTATATATACTTATATCTAGGTGTGATTGGCTTCCACTAGGTTTGGGATGACGAGCTAGCAGCGAAAGCGTCTAAATGGGCGTCACGTAATGAATTTAAACATAATCCAGACAGCACAATCGGTAAGTATATTTATTTATTACAATTTTAATAACTAAATCATTTATCATTAGTCGTAAAAAGTGTATCATGTCGAAAGTCAGCCGTATGCATGAGGTTGAACTTTCTCCAAGAAGAAATATGTATTTGATAATACTATTTAAAACCTTCGTGAAACCTGCACATATCTACGTGATTATATTATGACAAAAATCATATTAATTGCTTATTATTGCTTGGAAAAAGTGAATGAATGAATAATCTTTATTGTTCACATCACAGATAAAAAAAAAACAGTTCCATACAATAAAATAACAATGGACGGCCTTTTAGTTCTAAAGGGCTTCACTATTTTACTTGGATTTTGACTTCCTATGTATTTTACAACTAATCCTGTACGAGTATAATAAACAAGTCATATGTGTACATATGACATAATGCGCCGACTGAATAATAGGATAAAGGGAAGGCAATGATGATGATGTATATATGAAATATATTTTCATAGAAGGATTTATACATGCAATTAGTTAATTTAATATTTATTATTATATATTATAGATACAGAACATACCCCTTACTTACTTATTTAGATATAAGAAATAGATTGATGAAATATTTTATACCTATTTGTTTTTTAAAACTGTTTTAGTGTAATTAGGGCATTGTTTCTAACATTTGTTCGTTTAAAATAATAGAAGTCGATGTATGAGTATATAGGTAGGTTCATCTAATAACTATTATCACAGGTGGGGTAGTCATTGTCAATTAACAAAGACATGGTGAAAGCAAGGTGAGAGTGAGTGAGTAATATGAATTGACACACAAAGTTCTTTGTTATTGGATTGGATAATCCAGTAAATATATAAATATAGGTAGCTTTTGGCAAGACATGGCCGCGGGTAAAAACTAGTTTTATTATAAAGTATAAACTTTTACTGGTTATAGAACTTGATGATTAAGCGTGGCGGAATGCCTATATAAAATGCAGGTTGCATATAAAATTACTCATAGCATACAGTAAATTCTTCACCTGTCGTTAATATTTTTAGGGTTCCGTAAATAAATGTGTGTATTCACATTTGTTTCTAAATATTGATATAATAATAGGCCGTGATTGTTATTTCTAGTGTATCGTAGTGTAAATACTGCTGTTTCAGGAAAACGTTTGGCTGGTGTAGATTTGATACAATTTTTGAAAATTTGATTATTTAATTTTTTTTTCTCCCTTAAATGTAAATATATTTTTATTGCTTAGTAAATTCCTGAGTTTCATTGAGGAAAATTTGAATAGTCCTCAAATAAATTATTTTTTTTCTTAGCTATCTATTCACAATAATAAATAATATATCCATACATTTTATTAATGATTTAACTAATATTATTTATAATTATTGTATTTACGCGTTGAAAATATTCATATATATATATTTATACATATATTTTTTTAAAAGGCTACAACCACTAGTTTAGTACAAAAATACACGTATCGATGTTGTTAAAAGAAACTCCTTACAACATTCATTTTATGCGTCTGTATTACTATGACAAATTTGCGCGCTATCTATTTTCTTGTTGCACACCACTGCAACAAGAAAATAGTTATAGACACCAGTTCATTGTATATACGAGCTAATAAAATGTATAAGTACATAGTAGCTAGGTTTATTTGTTTGATATTTTAAAATAACCGCAAGAACCCACAGGGGCTGAAATACTCACTATATAGTGATTATATTTTTTACACTTTACGGCATAACTGTAATAAAAATAGATAGGTAGATACAAACAGATAAATATGTAACAATAGATAAGTAGGTATGTATATGTGAATGCGGAAAACATTTTAATAAATAAAATTATTGTAGTAATGGTGATGATGGTAATTTTAGGATTAAATTAATAAATATATTAAATGGTAAAAAACAAAATAGCAATCATTCCATATCTAAATATTTAAATCCAATTCTTTTGTTTTAATGAATGACAAATGGAATAGTACCTGCTCTAATGGTATGTATGCGCTGGCGGAGTGATGCCCTACCAGCGTATACCGATTGGCGTGCCTCATAAGCTGCCGCCTCACCTGACGTTATGGAATAACCGTCGCTTATATAAATCAACAGCTCTACGGACATCACATTTACATGTGACACCTGTGATAACACTCATGCGTTGTCTTGTCTCTTATCCTATAATATCTCTATTGTAACCTACAGCTGAAACACAGCTTATCTACAAAGCTAGCACCTCAGTTCAGGTACCCACACAGAAAATTTTCCAGTCTACCTCTGTTAAAAAATATCTATATTACCAAATAAAAATTATAATGTCAATTTATTGCAGGTACTGGCAGATTTGAGACTGGCGAGAACATATATATGTTTTCTACAACAGGTCGCAATCTGAAGTTGAATATAACGGACTTCCTGGACTCTTGGTTCAATGAATACAAATATTACACCTATGGATCTCTGTCCGATGCCGATTTCGAAACGCCTGATGAAAAACAAATAGGGCATTATACACAGGTTCGTTTACAATTCTAATTAGTTGATGTTGTAAACAAGATATAAAATTTCATATAATAATGGCTCTAAGTGATTATTAACCCTGACAAAAAAGAAGGGTGTTATAATTTACTTGTCAATCTGTAGTCAAAGATTCCAAACGGAGGAACCAGTTAAAATATTTTTGTTTGTTCGAGAACTGGCATGAAGACATTATAAACTGATTTTCTAGTTGGTGAAGGGATTTCATAAATTTTTGGTAGATGGAAACTAAAGAAATTATTGCATTATATAGAAATATTAATGAACGTTCCATTATTAACTGCTATCTTATAATAAGAAATGTTTTCGGTAATGTACTTACAGATGGCTTGGTCCAATTCCACTCACGTCGGGTGCGGGGTGTCACAGTTCGCCGGCGGTAAATGGAATAGTCAACTCATTGTTTGCAATTATGGACCAGCGTAAGTTGAAAGCAATACCATCTTTAATATTATTGTCACCTATTCTTTTAAGAATAGAATATATATTAATAATTATATCTTCATGACTATTATCTCAGAGCCAACAACATATGTGTAGACCTGGTACTTGTGGTGAACGCAACTCTTGCCATGCCCACATTCGCTGAGTATACTTGAAATCAAAGGTGGTTGGGGGCGAGCAGATTAGTTTGGCTTGTTATTGGTGTTTCAATCACTCGTAAATGTTAATTGTCATAAAGAGTTTTTTTTGTGTCAACCACGTTCGAACTCACGAAATGCTATGACGCTCACAATAGAAACAGAAAAAATATTTTCTTGTACGTTTTTACACTACATAGGTACTTTAGTAATCATAAGAAAAATTATACAAAATACTAAAATAATAAAACAGATACCATTACGGTACACGTCATGACTTGTACCAAAGTTTAGTTTAGTTCCTTGTAAAGTACATTCATGAATGTTGTTTCTGATTAAATTATTGCCATTCGCGCGTGCGAATGCTATTTGAGATTTACACTGTTTCCATTACATCTAGGTAGCTGCATAGAGATTACAAAAAAACATTTTTGGTTAGTGTATAATCCATATCCATGATACCATGGTTTTAAGTCCTATTTCATGGTCTTTCGTGCACAAAATTCACTCTATCGCTTTCTAAAACTTACTAATAGCGTTGAAGGTCTAGTGAACTTGTGAACGATACGGTTTTATCCATTTTTTGCCTATTTTACTGAAACTAAAAAATCTTCATTGTTTTATTTGAAATATATTTTTATTTTCAGGGGCAATGTAATTGGAGCATCGCCTTATAAGAGTGGGACACCTAGTAAATCACTTATATGCGCCATTGGTAACTGCAAATCTCCATACGGTGATAAGTGTTAAACAAACCAAAGATATTATATTTGTGTCAGAATATGCGAGGTACTTGGGATGCTGCAGTCAACGGCAGTGACAACAAAAAGACTTAAATAAAAGTATAATATAGTAATAGAACAGTCTTTTATATATAAGAAAAAACAAAATTTATATATACATATAAATTTTACTGCGCTAGCCAGCGGACGAAATCCAGAGTCCTGAACAGATTATTTTATTGTTAGTTTAGCCACAAGCGTACATTTCATAGTACGTATGTTATCAACGTCTGAAATAGCCGTCTTTTCAAAAATAGATCCCCTGATATCAAAGATTTATTTATGTTTTGTACGTAGGGCCACTCATACATGGATATGTATGAGTCGCCCTACATTTTACGTAACATGTACCTACGTAATTTTATTATATTGTAAATATTTACAAAGTAATTAAAAATAAGTATTTTATAGACTTAAAGTTTATTTATTTCATAATGTCAGTCATAATGTATCACCACATTTTAGTTCATGTTGTACCATATTAGGTAGAATCTACTGGTGAAACCTGCACGGTCACGAAGGACCTGAGTTCATGCTCATCATGACATCCTCTACTGTTGCCCCGTCAGCGTATAGGTATATTTAGCGTAGACGGGTGTATTAAAATCCATAAAAATAATTATGCCCTCATTACTAACAATCTTCTATTCCTACCAATGAGAGTGGCCTACTTGTTTATTAATTTACAGACACCATAGTTAGCAATAATTTAAGTAGGTACTTTGAAATCGCCTACTTTTGTAAGTAAATGCTTCTAATGTTACGTTTACGAGTATATCTTCTATTGATATGGCAACCTATATGTTATAAACAAGAACCCTGTAAACGTACACTAGGAATAATTTATTCTGACAAAATAAATTTTGAATACTCTCAAACGTTTATGAATTAATATAATACTTTGATAGGTATATCTTGTTCTGATTACATTGTCAACTATGCTATATCAGACATTGAGGACAGAGGCGATTTGGGAAAAATGGACTGAACAGACATAGGAAATATAATTAAATAAAATTCACACATAATACCTACTGGAAGAATTAGAACATATCTTTACCGACAGTTAGTATTGACATTGAAACTAGTGTTTATGTTTTTTGAGAACTCATTACTATTTGTAATAGTAAATGAGTTCTCAAAAAAACATTAAAACGTTTAAAATTATAATTCAAATACTAGAAACATGTTAGAGAAAATAGTATGGTATTGTAATCACAAATAGAATTAATGATTCAACAATGGGAATCGTCCTTGTTTGAAATAATACGTTGTAAAATTTTAATATAAATTTAATTTTATTAAAAAATATTGATTTTATTATGAATCGAGTAATACACATAAAATTTCAAAAGTCTATGTCAAGCTGAACCGGGTAAAAGGGTAAGTTATAATAGTTATCAGAAAAAAAGCTATGTTGTGTATTTAAAAAGTTATAGACAATTTTTTCACTCCTGTTACTACGATAATATTATATATACTTTCAAGTGTAAGTTATTATTAATGATATGTACTTTTAAACTTGTTTTCGTTTTGTAATCCCAAAAGAAGAGGTACTTCTTTGAACGCTGGATTAAAATTTTAAATCTGCTCTAGTTTGGGTATAAATGTCAGGTTTGCCTAACCAAATACTAAGCCCAGTTTTAACTGATCAGATAAAAAGAAATGTACTGAGCTGGTTTGGCAAGTTCAGTAAACTTATAAAATAAAAAAATATTACAACTACTATGAAATTTAAAGTAAAATATTCTCAGATATTTAAAATATATAATATGTTTATGAATTTCTTCTATTGAATTTGATTCACGTATTCAGGTAAATCTCCGCCAGCTCAGCGGAGATTCTGTTCTTTTATATTATCATTTTCAGCAATAGATAGAGAGATTAAAGTAAAAGGTATAATATATGCATGTTTTAGTGTAGATAAAACAAAAGGAATCCAAAGAATTGTAATGCATCCGTGCAAAGCCGGGATGGGTTGCTAGTTGTGCATAATATAAATTTATATACATGCACGTTATGTACATTTAACCTAAATTGTCCCAATTTATTAACTTTCTGCTTATCAATATCGATATGAGCATACATAGATTAACAGTCATATCAATAATTAATTGTTATTTATTGATAAGATCTTTTTATTTATTTTTTATTACATTTAAATTTGTATAGACCGCGTATATCATGGTAAGTTAGAAAATTATTAGTTTTAGTGATTTATAATTTATTTCTCTAATTCTAAAAAACATTAATTGAAGTTACAATTAGTAAAAACTGGATTAACGATTTTGAAGAATCCTATTATAATATAATACACCGGATTTCGTCTATACGACGCCGTCGACGACCGACGTCGCGCACGGTTTCTAGTCAACCTTACGTAATGCAAAACTTTACTTTTCAGATTTTTTCATTTTTATGTGTGCTACTAATTCCTTCACTATGGGCGTTGGAAGTGCTCCCAACTTTAAGAGTGGACCTTCAGCCACCAGAAGAGTATACAAGAATGACAAGGAATGTTTTTACGTCCTGGATTACCATGCCAATAGATCATTTTGACCCACAGAACAAGGACACCTTTCGAATGGTAAGATCCTTTCACTTTGCCTATTAATTCGACTATATGTATGTATGTCCACCTTCAATGGCAGGGATTGTTAGTAATAGGGAATAGTAACCCCATTGTTAACGATTTGCCATGTTAAGTCGTCCTCCACGTGTTCCCCCCTGAAAACCATCTTGTTTAATTCCTGGTGAATTCGTTACGAGGGGCTAACTGACCTAACTTCATGCTCGTTCTATCATCCTTCGGTGTCCGCCACTGTACCCTTAGCACAGGCGGTTGCACAATAATTATGAAATATTTTTTATTTCAGGCAACTTATTAATAACTTGTACAGGCGACTTGTCCGCGTAAATAATGAAAAAATATTTAACACAATATAAGTATAAATAAGTTTCATCGTTTTGGCTTTAAACATGACGATACATCTATATAACCAATCTTTCAATCCTCTTGCAACCCTTTTTCACATTAAAAAGTAACCTATGTCCTTTCTCAGGATCAAGTCTATCTATGTCTGTTTCAAATTTCAATTTAAATCGGTTCAGTAATTTTGGCGTGTAAGCGAGACAGAGAAAGTTACTTTCTCATTTATAATATAAGTAAGGTACTTAATAAAGTAACTCTAAAAAGACAAAGAAAAATAACTTAATATAACAATAACTTTCATTCCCTATTTTATTTTACGACTACCCCCCCCCCCCCCCCAAATTTTACAAACATTTAATGTGATATTTATTGATATTTAAACAACAACCTAAAAATGAGTCTCAAACTTCTAGTTAAAAAATGACGATTTCTTCTGCAATCCCTGCCCTCTTACAATCCTTTTTTCACTTTTTTCACATTCAAAAGTACCTTTGTCCGGGTGTAAACTAACTGTGTACCAAATTTCATTAAAATTTTTGTTTTGTTTTGGAGCGTAAGACTGGCAGAAAGACAAACAGAGTTACTTTCACAGTTATAATATTAGTGGGGTATTTAAAAATCTACCCCAAAAGAACCAATGAAAATAGTTTCATCGTTCTAGTTTCAAAAATTACGAATTTACATAATTATACTTATTTTATTAAGGATATTTTTTTTACAAACATTGAATGTCGTATTTATTTATATTTAATCAACAGCCTCAAAAATAAGTTTAGCTTCTTTTGCATCCCCTATTTTATTTTGCCCCCTTAAGGGTAAATTTTTTACAAACAATGAATGTCATATTAATTATATTCAATCAACAGCCTCACAACTAAGTTTCAAGCCTCTAGCTTAAAAAATGACGATAACAACTTTCTTATTTTATTTTGCCCCCTTAAAGGTAATTTTTTTTACAAACAATGAATGTCATATTAATTATATTCAATCAACAGCCTCAAAATTAAGTTTCAAGCCTCTAACTTCAAAAATGACGAATTTACATAAAAACTTCATCCCCTATTTTATTTTGCCCCCTTAAAGGTAATTTTTTTTACAAACAATGAATGTCATATTAATTATATTCAATCAACAGCCTCCCTATTTTATTTTACCCCTTTAAGGGTATTTTTATTTTATTTTGTTTCCTTCCTTAAAAATGGTATTTTATTTTTTTTACAAACAATGAATGTCATATTAATTATATTCAATCAACAGCCTCAAAACTAAGTTTCAAGCCTCTAACTTCAAAAATGACGAATTTACATAAAAACTTCATCCCCTATTTTATTTTGCCCCCTTAAAGATAAATTTTTTACAAACAATGAATGTCATATTAATTATATTCAATCAACAGCCAAATATATCAAAGTAAGTTTCAAGTAAAAATCTATTCATACGGCCCTAGATTCAGACAAAAAAAATATACGAATTATACATAAAAACTTGCATACCCTATTTTATTATTCTCCCTTCTTTTTAAAGGGTAAAAATAACTCGCCGTCTTTTTTTTACAAACAATGAATGTCATATGTATTTATATTTAATCAACAGTCTCAACAATAAGTTTCAAGCTTCTAGCTTTAAAAATGACGAATTTACATAAAAACTTGCATCCCCTATTTTATTTTACCCCCTTAAGGATAATATTCTACATACATTGAATGTCATTTTTATTTATATTTAATCAACAGCCTCAAAAATAAGTTTCAAGCTTCTAGCTTCAAATATGACGATTCTTCCATACAATATTTCATCCCCCTTTTAACCCCTTACAACCCATACATACCATACATACATTACATCTCCCCTTTCAACCCCTTATAACCCTTTTTCGCATTCAAAAAGTATCCTATGTCCGTTCTCAGCTTTAAAAAATGACAATACATGCATACAACATTTTATCTCGTTAATTAGACCATCTGTATAGTCTCAAATTTCATTCAAATCGGTTCAGTAGTTTTGGCGTAAAAGTTCGAGACTTTTAAGACAGACAGACAGAGTTACTTTCGCATTTTATAATCGTTCTAGCTTATTAAAAACTTTTATCTGCTATTTTATTTTACCCCTTGAATGGTGACAAGATATTTACAAATTTAAGGATTATATAACAATATTGGCCCATATTATAATTGCATATATACGTATAAAATAATAAAATTTTACAGCGTTACATGTATAATGAGGATTTCTTTGGTGGAGCTGGTTATCCAATATTTATATTAGTTGGTGGGGATTATATTTATGTATTTATAAAATAAAATTGGACAATATTAGAAGGTTGACCTTGCATTAATAACCCCTTACAAATTATAAATGTCCTTCCTCGGCGTCTACAAGTTTTGGCGTGCGCGCGTGGAAATATGTTTTTAATGGCTCAAGAAAATAGAGGCTATCAAATATATACAGAGCACAGATACTATGGAGAAACGTTGCCTTGCATTACCATTTTACGTATTTCAGTAAAAATCTATTCACACAGAGCCAGTTCTCTCAAACTGAGTTTCCGAAATTGCCAGACAGTTTTCTTGGTTCCATTTCAGACAAAATGTAACTGGTTAAATGGTTTTCTATATACGAATAAAAATATAGACCCCCCTAAACTATACTATTTTATAAATAAACTTACGTCATTTTAATAAAGATGAAATTTATATATATTATTTTTTTTAGAAATACTTTATTTAAATACTCTAAAAAATAAAATCTTTTTATGGAGTTATTCTCAGCAAGTTCCTCTTTTGTAACTCGTATTGTAGGATGAAAAAATGCATCTTAAAATAACGAATTTGATATGAAAATAACAATATCGTTTCGTCTTGGTAATCCGCCAGAACTCTCAATAATATTTGCTTTATTAAAATGACGTAAGTTTATTTTAGAATCGGCGGGGGTCACACAGCTAACTGTACATTGTCAGTTTTATTAAAATGACGTAAGTTTATTAATATGAAAATATGGAGTTTCTTAAAATAACATATACAAAATTTCAATCGTTCTTACCTGTTATACAAACGGTTGAAGATATCTGCTTCAACATTGAGTTGGAAGATTCCAACCGAAATAACACAGTTACATTGCAAGATAAATAAAAACTTATAAATCAAACTGGTACCAGGGGACTTTATCAACGTGACAGAACCCAAAAAACATTAATTGTTATAATTTTTGTATGTTTGTCAGAACGCGCTAATCTGAACAATGCTTAACCGATTCGGGTACGGTTTTTACCAACGAATTTTGGAAAGCTTTGATGTAAAAACAAAAAAGTTATAATATGTAATGTTGTATATGTAATGTATGTATGTAATTACGAATATCGTTGTAACTTAATACTTTGTAACTAAACTTCGTAATAGTTAATCTATATTGATTTTAGAAATTTCACAGCAGAAAATCTCCGTTTCCTTAACGTAGATCAAGCATTAGCTGATCTTGCACACTTTATTGAAAACTTAAAAAGTCAGTCAAGATTTGCTGAAAGTAAAATAATTTTATATGGCGGTTCTTACGCTGGGAACATGGCGCTATGGTTTAAACAGCGATACCCACATCTAGTTCTAGGCGTAGTAGCGTCCAGTGCACCCATTTTGGCTGAATTAGACTATACGGGTAAGTATTATTGTATGTACGGACAAATTTTAAAATATTTTCTTTTACTATGTACCTATTAAAATGAAACATGTTAATTTGTTTAAAAAACAATTGGATTATAACAAGTGTTGGGATGACCTAGTAAGCTTTACAATGCCTGTGCAGGTACATTTCGCTCTTCCATATACATCGCCATATATATGTTTTTTTAAGATTTATATACATATTACACATATTTTAGGGTATTTAGAGGTGGTTCATGACGCACTATTGACTGAAGGTGGAGAAGAATGTATGTCGATACTTAGACAAGGAATAGCAGATACAGCTGCTGCATTACATACAGAAGATGGTAGGAAAATCATACAAACAACATACAGGTACGGTATATTGAGTAGATAGAAAGTAATACACTATTAATAATAGTAATAAACTACACTCGCGAGCAACCAAATCGACTCAAGCGCTACATTCAAATATTGTTCTAAATAAAAGTATACAAGATTAGAATAAAAATAATATGTCATTTGAAAGCTTGAAACCTAAGCTTTAAAACATCAACACCATAAAATAAATCAAGTACCAACATGTTCATTTGTGCAATTGGGACATATATATATGGACAAATTATTCTCTACGCTACCTACGAGTTGCGCTACCCTGTACCCCTATAAAAACCCCCGCGACTCTTCAATCCTTATCGATAACGTCCGGTGAAGCTGTAAAGGCCAACTGCGGCCAACATGCACAACCATGGATACCACACCTCAAGGAGCCGCTCAAGTTATTGCCTTATTGCAATAAGGATTCAGTCAGCGAGTAGTCGCTTTCCAGCTACACTTGAGTCGGTCTGCTGTATCCAGAGTATACAGACGATATCAAGAGACTGGAGCAGTCACTCGGAGACCAACAACCAGCCGCCACCGTTGTACCTACTTCTGAACGAGACGACCGTTTCATTTTCTCAACCTCCCTGCGAAATCGGCATGTTTGAATGCCGAATGGAATGCTTGAATGTGGAGGTAGCGCTCAAGTCGATTTGCTCGCGAGCGTATAATACATATCTCCAATATTATTTAATAAATAAATAAAATATACCTTCAAGACAGTCTTAGAAAATAGATGAGAGGGCCAAATTCTTACCCATATTTGAATATAACATGACAGAAAGCCAGTCTATTGCCGTTTCTCTAGTGTCGGTTTATTTATCGGTGTTTCAATTACCGGAGACACACAAAAGCAAATTAAGTTCGAGGGACGAAGGATATGGGTGACCTTCGTATTCCGATTTGAACAATAAGATATGACAGTGTAATTTTGAGTTACGAATTTATCACATCTTAATGATAATGCATCAAGGGGACCACAAGTATCCCAGGACGACGTAATGTCTATTGAGCTATTCATGTATGTAGGTTAATTCTAGAAAAATCTAAATAGGAGTATGTGAAAAGTTACGTTCGCTACAATATGTCAAATGTGCTTTAACTGTTTGGCGTTGAGTTAAGTAGGTACTTTCAACTATATTTAGCGTATTTATGTATTTATTCTGTGTAATTTATATATTTCATATATATATATATATATATATATATATGTATGTATGTATATATATATGTATATATAAATATCCCCTTGGGCACTTTGTGGCTCAGACGTGCCGTATAGGTAGTTTTTTGTTGATCCTTTTTCACTTGTTGATCCGGAGGCCTTTTGTTGATCTAATGCCAGATGACCATATATAAATGTTGATCCGTTTTGAGCCACAACTGTCACGACGAGTAATAATAATAATTAAGCGATTTATACACGATTTTATACAAATCCACCTTTTTGGCATACGAGCAGTTCTTGATCCAATTCAAACGGGCCAATCAGGGTGCAGCATTTGCCAAGGGCTTCCTCATTGGCACGTTTGGGCTACTACATTATGGCTACAGTAACTTAATAATGTCTAGCTAGTATTTCAAAAATAATAGTCTACCTAATCTAAATATTTATAGAAATCAGTCTGGAGTAACGTGACTCCAGATCAAACCTCAATACTTGTTATTTTTTGGACGGGAATTTTTCCTTTTGTAACAACGTTACTGAGCGAATGAAGAGAAGACGTAACGGCGGATCCAGGGGGGAGCGTCATGGAGGTCTTGGGAGTCATGGGGGCGTCATGACTCTCCCCCCCTTAGCCCAGGACTTAGGTAGACCACTAATTGAACTAAAAAATAATGAAACAGCTAAATTTTTTGCACGATCGGAGTGTTGGTGCAGTAGTATTAATTATAATTAAACATTGTTACTTAAAACATAACAGTTAAAGTACTATAACACTAAAAGCAAAATAGGTATTTTCAAAATACTTTTTCAAAATAAATTACCCTTTGAGTTTTTGTTCAAACCTCAGATATTATATTTATTTTAGGTATATCAATCAATACATAGTATAGCATAGTACAGTCTGTCTGTCTGTCTGTTTGTTGCGGCTAATCTCTGAAATAGCTGGACCGATTTTGACGGGACTTTTTTTGGCAAGTAGCTGATGTAATAAGGAGTAACTTACGCTACTGTTATTTTAGAAAAATAAAATAAAATTTCACGCGGACGAAGTCGCTGGGGCCAGCTAGTCTATAGATATACCGAGATTTAATGTTTAAGTTGCTATTATGTTATTGACAAAATTTTACTGTAATGTTACTATTACGTTATCCTACACAATTTGTATTATTTTGGATGAATAAATAAATAAATAAATAAATAATAATCTATACATCTATACATTTAATAAAAATTGGAGTGTCTGTTTGTAATATTGAAAAAACCGTTTTTTACTACATGCATATGAATATATATAAGGTACATATACCAAAATAACTATTTTTATAATTTTAGTCTGTCTGTCTGTCTGTCTGTTTGTTCCGGCTAATCTCTGAAATGGCTGGACCGATTTTGACGGTACTTTTTTTGGCAGGTAGCTGATTTATAAGGAGTAACTTAGGTTACTTTTATTTTAGAAAAATAAAGTTAAATTCCACGCGGACGAAGTCGCGGGAACACCTTGTTTTTAATAAAAACATCTTTTTTGTGGTACTTGAGAATGTTGAAGCCTGTTGTTTGTAATATTGAAATAACCATTTTTTACTACTTGCATATGAATATAAATACGGTACATACACCAAAATAACATATTTTACAATTTTTGTCTGTCGGTCTGTTTGTTCCGGCTAATCTCTGAAATGGCTGGACCGATTTTAATATATATATATATATATATATATATATATATATTTATATACACTTGCACACTTAGTTGATCCAGCCACGATCCGTAGATATTGCTGATCCACTGTCTCTCTCTTTCTATCACTATCTTTGTATTCTAATATGCGATGTTGCCGTTCCGGCCGAGACCATGCGTTGTTGCCAAATGTATTCGTCGATAGTAGTAGATACTTATACTCGATATATATTTTTTCAACAATTTCCTGCAATAGTGAATCCGTATCGGCATTTTTTTTAAATGCACAAAGATTTTTTGGCTCTGAATATATTTAAAAATCATTTACTTGTGTGTTGATGAATTTATATACTAGTACATGAAGTACCTAATACTTGTTTTGATTTGAATAGGTAGCGATATTATGAATTTATTATACGTAATCTAAAGATTTTGACGAAATAAAAGTAATTAGTTATCTGTTAACCTTGACTTCATGCTGGCACCAGTATTATCAGATGATGAACATACTCTTCGAAAACTTACAGCAGAAATATCGTGTTTGGACTCATTAGATAGGTCTCGATGAATAGAGTTTAAAAAACTTAAAATAAATGGTACATTAGAAATAATGTATAAAAACCCCTTACGTAAAATTCAACCACTTTAAACTTAATAATAATAATAATTAGGAAAAGAGAAAAGCTATACATGCACTGAAAGTAATTGATGCCTTCCACACAATATTTTCAGTATTAAACAACTCTGTTTGTTCAGTAAAAGTGTAAATACACTGGTAACCTTTAATCATATTTTATATGCAAACATTACATATACAAACACTAAAGTTTTATTTCAGAATAGCCAGTAGTTTTCAAGAAATAAGTCTTTGAAATTGTACGTGTAACTTATATATATACCTACTAGTTTTTTCACCATAACAAACAACACCAATATGGCCTAGTTAGTAGTTTACCTGTGTACCAATTAATAATAATAGTAATCTCAGGACAATTCATACAGCTTCATCTAGACCCAAGTTAAGCTAGCTGAAGATTATGTTATGGGTACTGATATAAATACAAAGATTTTTTCGTAAATACATATATATTATCTATACATAGAAAACACCCAGACCGTTAGAAACAATTTAATAATAAGTTAATAGTTTAATAAGTACGTACGTAATATTATCACATGGTAACAGCACGTATTATGGCAAAAATAAACATCGGCTGATTTGAAAAGATTTATTATAGTAATAATAGTAATCTCAGGACAATTCACACAGCTTCATCTAGACCAAAGTTAAGCTAGCTGAAGATTATGTTATGGGTACTGATATAAATACAAAGATTTTTTTTCGTAAATACATATATATTATCTATACATAGAAAACACCCAGACCGTTACAAACAATCATACTCATGAATACAAATGTTTGCAGCGTGCGAGGAATCGAACCCTCGACCACCAAGCAGGAATCAAAGCAGTGTGCTAGCTAAATCGCTAGACTACCGACAACTAGCTGTACACCCGACTTCGTCCGCGTGGAATTTAACTTCTTATATTTTAGAAAAATAAAGTTAAATTCAACACGGACGAAATCCCGTGTACAGCTAGTCATCAATAAAAAAACACGTAGGTATCTCTAATATATTATACACTAGCTGTTCCCGCGACTTCGTCCACGTGGTTTTTAACTTTATTTTTCTAAAATAAAAGTAGCCTAAGTTACTCCTTATTACATCAGCTACCTGCCAAAAAAAGTCCCGTCAAAATCGGTCCAGCCATTTCAGAGATTAGCCGGAACAAACAGACAGACAGACAAAAATTGTAAAATATGTTATTTTGGTGTATGTACCGTATTTATATTCATATGCAAGTAGTAAAAAACGGTTATTTCAATATTACAAACAACAGGCTTCAACATTCTCAAGTACCACAAAAAAGATGTTTTTTTATCAAATAAACAGTTTTTATTAAAAACAAGCTGTCCCCGCGACTTCGACCGCGTGGAATTAACTTTATTTTTCTAAAATAAAAGTAGCCTAAGTTACTCCTTATAAATCAGCTACCTGCCAAAAAAAGTACCGTCAAAATCGGTCCAGCCATTTCAGAGATTAGCCGGAACAAACAGACCGACAGACAGACAGACAAAAATTATAAAAATTGTTATTTTGGTATATGTACCTTATATATATTCATATGCATGTAGTAAAAAACGGTTTTTTCTATATTACAAACAGACACTCCAATTTTTATTAAATGTATAGATGTATAGATTATTATTTATTTATTTATTTATTCATCCAAAATAATACAAATTGTGTAGGATAACGTAATAGTAACATTACAGTAAAATTTTGTCAACAACATAATAGCAACTTAAACATTAAATCTCGGTATATCTATAGACTAACTGGCCCCAGCGACTTCGTCCGCGTGAAATTTTATTTTATTTTTCTAAAATAACAGTAGCGTAAGTTACTCCTTATTACATCAGCTACTTGCCAAAAAAAGTCCCGTCAAAATCGGTCCAGCTATTTCAGAGATTAGCCGGAACAAACAGACAGACAGACAGACAAAACTTGTAAAATATGTTATTTTGGTGTATGTACCGTATTTATATTCATATGCAAGTAGTAAAAAACGGTTATTTCAATATTACAGACAGACACTCCAATTTTATTTACATGTATAGATGTATAGATTAAAAAAAAAGTAACAGTCATAAGGCTAGTCGTATGCCTAATATATATAATAATGTAATAAATTCATTTAAACAGAAATTGCGGGAACATTATTTAAATTTGTAACTTTTTTACTGTCCTTCTCCTTTTTTCACATCTTTCTGTTATATCCATATAGTTCTCTCTATATTTTCTGATTCTCTTACTTTCAATTTGAGACTGTACTTATAATTTGATTATCGGATCATTATGTATTTACTTATGTATAATATTTATACATTTATGGGTTATACTTAGATATATATTTATGTATGTATATTGTTATTTTTTTATAGAAATGTATATTTTGCTTATCTTTATAAATCTTTTTTTGACATTTCTTATTTATATTAGTGCACCGCCAATAATCTTTCGCTGCACCACTCATGGTTGCCTGGTAAATAACGCGGCAAAATATTAAGTCCGCCACATGTACAAATTTTTTTGTGCATTAAAGTTAAAGAAATAAAAAAATACAATACTGTTTAATGAAAATGCGTGTTGTCTAGTGCTTTGAGATGTATCAAAATAAGGTCAACAAAAAAGTCCGTGATGGTATATGTCTATCTCTTAAGGATAACCAACAATAACCATTTTTTATCTTTTACATTTTACGGGATTTTTTTATCGTATGTTTCCCTTAAAATCATGTAAACTATGTTATTATGTCATAATCTAAAGAAATAATAATATTTTATAGTGACATATCCACTATAAAATACCAAAAAGTAGCAATGTAATTCGTTACGCGCGAATCAGGTGTTATAAGGTCAAAGGTCGGTGCACCCCGCGTATTTGATAAATAGTGCTTCTCTGGATGTCTTTAAGAGAAAATGGCAGTATGTACGTGTATATGTACAAGTCCTTAAGTGTTAAGTTTTTCAAATGTACAATAAAGAATAAATATTTTTAAGTACAGTACTTACGTACATTAATATAATACCTACTTTTTACTTGTATCTATTGTTATCAAAATTAAATTATAAGTTCTTAACTTGACCACGACTATGTGACCCTCTCTTGGCGCCAAAACGAGTGAAAAAATGAACAGCATACGACGACGACGCAGTACCTATAGAGTGGAGCAACTGCTTATTCAGTTTTATTCAACTATTTAGTCCCTCCACCGTTACAATGAATGGAGGCGGATATTACAATGTACGTAGCATTGCGAATATAAAATATCTAGATTAGGTATAATAAATTCATAATTCATAGGCCGTTACGGTATCAGAGCCAAAAAGTCTTCTTTCTTTATTTATGTACTGTTAGATGCGACAGCGACTTTGTTTTTATATTACTATGTAATGATTGATATACCTAAAATAAATAAAATATCTGAGGTTTGGACAAAAATTCAAAAGGTACTTAATTTTTAAAAAGTATTTTGAAAATACCTATTTTGCATTTAGTATTTGAAATACAAAACACAAAACTATTTTTGTTTTTAGAGTGACATTTCTATGAATTCACTGTCGATAGCGAGCGGTGCGTTGGAAAAAGATAACCGTTTATAAAAATATAATAAATAACCCTGGACAATTAACACAGACTGATACTGAACTGATATAAATAGATATTTTTATTTTGTAAATACATATATAATATACATATAAAACACCCAGACCGATGAAAACAATCGATGACCGATGAGTACAAATGTTTGCATCGTGCGAGAAATCGAACCCGCGACCATCGGATGTAAAGCGGTGTGACCACCGAGGCAGTCGAAATATATAAATAATCTTATGAATTTAATTTATTCTAATTTGTTTATGTGCGCGGGGTGCGGTGTACGGTGCTCCCCCTGCCTCCACCGTTGCTGGAGCTTGCATGTATGGAGCATTGCGAATATAAAATATGTAGATTAGTAAATTCATAATTGATAGACCGTTACGGTATCTATATATATTCGGATTAAAATAAGTATCGCAGTAAGGACCAGTATATAAAGTGATCAACACAATTAACTGATTTTTGAAATATATATACAGAGCCAAAAAGTCTTTGTGTATTCAAAAAATATCTAATTTGTTTGTGTGCGCGGGGTGCGGTGTACGGTGCAGGGGGGACCCTGCCTCCACCGTTGCTGGAGCTTGCATGTATGGAGCATTGCGAATATAAAATATCTACATTAGTAAATTAATAAAGTCATAATTGATAGACCGTTACGGTATCTATATATATTCGGATGAAAGTAAGTATCGCAGTAAGGACGAGTATATAAAGTGATCAACATAATTAATTGATTTTTGGAATATATTCAGAGCCAAAAAGTCTTTGTGTATACCAAAAATTTAGCCGTTCGGAGCCATTCAGTCACGAATTATTAGTAAAAAAAGTGTCGAGTATATCGTACTATCAACGAATATATATGGCCACATCGCAAAATAGAATGCGACGTTGCCATACCGCCTGAGATATACGCGATAGGAGTCAAGTTATTCAGTGCAAAAGGTGGAATCGGCAAGTGTTTAGGTTGTGGCGTGATCAACAAAGTGCCCAAAGAGGTGTTTATATATATATATATATATATATATGTATATTTAAAGTATATATTATATTTATATAACTAATATAAATATAATATATACTAATAAATTATATATGTACATAGATTTTGTTTACCTAATTATTTATTACAATATTAATATCACAAATTTTCGCCATTACTGCCCTACAACGCTTTCTAGTTCTACCCAAAGGTTAGCTGGTAGAGAATGCCATATGGCATTAAGCTCGCCTCTTGTACACTCTTTTAAAGTGCAATAAAGAATTAAAAAAACTAAAAAATATCGACAGTTGACGATATCTCTGACTACTCCATCTTGTATTATAGTGGTGAGAACAAAAGTTTGTATTTTTATTCATTTAATATAATAGATTCTGCAATGAAACAGAGTTTGACTTCAATAATCCTTTTGACGTGGGATATTTCGCTGCTCTTATAACTTGGACCTTTTCCGGTCAAGTACAGTCGGCACAACCTGGTCGCCTCAGTAATCTGTGCGATCATTTCACCGCTAACTCGAATAACACCGGTAAGTGTAATTTACAGGATAAGTTTAAAATTGACAGCGCAACTACGATTTCCTGATCAAATGCAAATAACAACAAATTAACTTAAAAATCTATATACCATTTAGAGTAGATTATTAAAACTTAATTAATTCAAGAATTAAACGATTAATCGTAAAAATTGTATGTAGAAATCAATTTTAGCCTTCTGAATCATAATACATATTTCTAGTGAACATTAGAATGTGTGTCAACTAAAAAATTTTCCAAGCAATTTGACAGCTTACCTGCTTGCAGAAATTTTAAATGTGGGTAATCAACCATTTGAAATGAAACGAAGTCTTGATCGTTTTAAAATGTTTCATTCAAATGCATGTATATCAGCGACGAAAAATATTCACTGACCGGAAAATTTAGGCTGATATGTTGTTAAATCTAATAGTGCGTGAGCCCTTGGGGTATCGTCAGGTTCTGTAAGTCTAGAGAAATTATTTTAGTAATGAAATATATTGCATATGGCATGCTAAATACTACTCCAGGAAGAAAAACATGCCAAGCAATTTCGATGAGCACAAGTACCTACCAGGCCAATTAATTGACTGAGAGCTGGTGTACCCGTTTCGATCACGGTCTTTCTGTAAGGTTAATAGATGCTAAAAGGGTACACTTTCAGAACGGAAGATGTTTTACAATTTTAATTCGGAATCCGAATGTACGAGAATAACTCAGGAATAATATAGCGGGATGAATTTATGTTTTTGACGGTATATTGCACATATGCACTTATGACAAAAATTAGAAGCGACTTGTGCAATGCCATTGCATTGCATAGGTCGCTTTTATTTTATAATCATTGTTATTGTTTGTCATGAATTCTTCCTACTATAACTCTTACATATTTATTCTTTCAGCAACAACTCCAATGGAACACCTTGCCAATTTTTTAGTGAGTGAAGGATGTTACAACTTAACTTATAATACTTTGTTAGGATTATATTCGCTAAATAATAATAGTAAGTGTTTTTAAATCTTAATATTCTTTTGTAAGTTTTTGTCATCTAACTCCTACTAAACCGGACCGATTTACATGAAATGAACGTATATTTGAACGGGTTCCTAGATGAATTGAAAACACAATTGGAGTTAGCGCTGCTGCTACCTGTATAATAGTTTTTTCCGGCAGGACCACTGAAGTTTTCGCTAGTAATTATATTACATAGGTTCGTTGGTTGTTTAGACTTAATCGCTCTTATAGGGCTGAATAAATTGAATGCAAATGGGTAAATATAATTATGACGACCATGGTGGTATAGCAGTTTAGCTAAACTGTCCCGAAGATCACAGTAAACGGTTTCGAAGATCACAGTATTGCCATAAATATATGAACCACTTCGACTAATACAAACAGGTATTAGTCTAGGTGGATTATACTACCCACACCAAACGTTTCTATGAACATGAGTATACATTGCCCTAGTAATTAAAAAAGAACAAAAATAATTATTAGCCGCACAGTTTCAGCTGTGCAGTTATCAGTTTATATACACTCAACATTTGGTATTATTTTTATTAACAAACTAAATTCGTATTTGCACAATTGTATCTAGTAGTGTACTAATATTTATCTAAGTAAAACTAGATGACGCTGTGTCATATGACAAAATTATGGGCTGCATATATATATTTATACAGTACTAGCTGTTCCCGCGACTTTGTCCGTGTGGAATTTAACTTTATTTTTTATAAAATAATAGAATTTTATAAAATAAAACCAGCCTAAGTTGCTCCATATTACACCTGCCAAAAAAAGTCCTGTCAAAATCGGTCCAGCCATTTCAGAGATTAGCCGGTACAAAAAGACACAAAAATTATAAAAAATGTCATTTTGGTATATGTACCATATATATATTCATATGCATGTAGTAAAAAACGGTTATTTCAATATTATAAACAGACACTCCAATTTTATTTATATGTATGGATTACGATACTGGAGCTGAGCCGTAATTCCTTGTAGCATGATTACCTATTAGAAATCAATGTGCTTACATATATTACCTATAGCTTCCCTTTTTTTAGATCGAGCTTGGTACTACCAAATGTGTACAGAATACGCATATTTCCAAACTGCTCCAAGATCTGGCACTATATTCGATCCTCTAATTTGGCTTAATGTGGCATTCTATACCGAAATATGCAAGAGAAATTTTGATATAAGGTTAGTACGTACAGGTTATTAACTCATAGATCTTGGTTTTTTCATACTATATTCACAGAGAAAAGGCAATATAGAGCAGTGTCGTTCAATTTCATACACAAGTCTTAGAGGCTATCAACGTTGTTTCGATAGAAACATGCTTGTTTACTGTGCCAAAACATAACTACGCAATACGACTCTTCCTATAAGAGGATATTGACTTGCTACTACCACGCTACTTGGGTACATTGTATGGTTTTATTTTCCTTCTTATGCACATTGCCTTCTTACTCTAGCTTTTGCGGCGTCCTGAGAATAAAAAGGATTTGTACGTATATAGTGCATTTTTTAATTACAGACATTTCCTTGTATGACAGTGTAGCTTAATATTCTGTGGGACTTTTGTACGTGTACATATTTCAGACCTTTGGCATAACAGGTTATGTTTTGAGAATTGATATTTCATTAGTTGTTAAGACATCATAAGAATTTGACATACATTTTCTTATGATGTCGTAACATACAACGAAAACTTCTAATTATCTGCAAAAATATGGATGTCAAGTATCAACTAACAAATGAAATATAAAAGGCCCCTTATTATTATCTAATATTTGGGGAGATTATGTTAGTGATGTACCTAGAACTTACTACTATTTCAAATATCAAGTATACTAATGTAAAAAATATAAATAAATATTTTTTATTAAAGATACGACGAGAGGTTTGTTGCTGATGCTATCGATCGTGTCAATCTAATGTTTGGAGGATTAAAACCTAATGTTAATAATACTATCAATATACATGGAACTATAGATCCTTGGCATGTGCTCGGGGTTTACGACAGAGATTTAAAACATACTTCACCTACATACACAATATCAAGGTAATGACAAGATTAATTACAACACAATACCTAATTAAGTTAATCTTCTAATATATAAAGTTCTCGTGCCAAAGACAGACACACACTTTCATTTATAAAATTATGATTAAACAATACCCTGACTTGCGAATGGCTAAACCTTTTAATATAAAAATGTGATGACTATTCAAAAGTGCTTCAATGTAAGTTTATTTGAATAAATGATTTTCTATTTTTATTTCAATAAAATCGTAGCAAAATTTGTATAGTTTTTTCATAATTTCTTCGCATATGTAATTTTATTAAAATAAAATTTTATAATTAGGAACTAATAACTGAAAATTAGCTATCTACCTCGCTTTAACACAGATATTACTTTATTTGTTTTTTAATTCACTGGTTGAAATAGAAATAGAAATAATCTTTATTCAAATAAACTAAATCCAAGCACTTTTGAATAGTCATATTTTGATTCTACCACTCATTCGGAATGCAGATTCATCATAAGAAGAATGAGCAAGAAACTTGTGTGTGTTGCTCTTTTTAATAGATGTTTTTTTATATATAAATAATTATAGTAAAACAAGAGGCATACGATAATCAACATAGAAATCGCTACGCACTCATTATTAGTGTAATCAGATAATATTTAAAGTTTTTCTATAAAAACATTATTATCACTGTTTTATTTGACATTTAAATCTTTTTTCTGGCAGATTTATAACAGACTCTGGTATTTTATTGTAAAACCTTACGCAATTGCCATAAAACGAATTACTAACTTTAGCCAAACGACATTTAAGTAAAATTTGTTGTAATATGTAACCACAATTTATTTATTACAGAGCATCACATTGCTTCGATATGCAAGGTTGGTTAACTACCGACACAATCGAAATGACGCAAACAAAGAATACAGCACGGAGAATAGTGGCGAGGTGGCTTTCGGCGGATTAATATCAAAACATCAATGTACATAAAATTTCTCATGACAATCTCCCATTTCAATTTATTTTCAATCCAATTACATAGTTGATAATAAAATGGTTTCTTTACTGACGTTCTTTTTGCTGTAAAAACATATACTATGTCACTATCGGATGTCACGTAAATGTCTAAAGGTAACTACCGTTCCATCGCTTATTGGGATATAAAATGTACACTCTCCAGTGTAACTCAAATCAAAGTAAATAATATAATGATGTGTTAATGAACCTGAACATGTTACCTAAGGCCTTCGCAGACGATGGGGAATTCAAATCGCAATTTTGTAACTCTCTAATTATAAAATTATGAATATGTAACTATAACACTTTGATATTAACATTTCATCTGTGTGATAATCATGTAAGCAGTAGCAATTCATACAAACCAACTAACGAATAGAATTATAGATTACTTCATGCCATGCAATGTAGTCTAAATATTTGTCTAAAACAAAGTTATACAGAAGAGAAAACAACACATGTCCTTAGGGACTAATAGGGACCTATGCATTTGAGTAGTAATTAATAGACTAGATACCATGACTGTCACGTTGATGCCTCGACTCCGCCGTTCACATTACGTGTTTCCCACGAACGACGCAAAAAGTTATTAATTAAGGGGGTCTTCCTATGTGATGGGTTGAAAAAATCGATTTTTTTTTTTTTTTTTTTTCATAAATTGCTCCCTTAACATGTCTAGAATACGGTAGTAAAGCGATTTTAGAAAATTCGAAGTCGTTTTAAAGATACAGCAGGTAAAAGAAAGAGCGGTTCGGAGCGGTGAGTTGGCAGTTAGAGACCGGGCCTATTGTGTACCGTCGGCTTTATACCTGGCCTCCCTTTTATTAATATATTTGTTTATACAAGTTTAGACACGTTTCTACAGACTTAAACAGAAATTTCTATTGTTATAATATTTTACCGAAGTTATCCAAGAAATTACAAAATTCTACGGATTAGCAATTCGACGCCATCCAGATTCGCTTGAAGATATGAGAAAGGAAGTTTGGGCAACGTACTATCACAAATGTTCTTCTGATGAAAACCCTCAGCATCAATTTTGTCCAGAAGGCGAAGACAGTTGGTGTAAATGGCGTAAGGCTGAAGCTAATAATGAACTGGACCAATTTCATCACGATAAACCACCTCTAATTCCGCAAGTCCAAGAAGCTATCAAACCGGTTTTCGAAGATTTATCGAAAGACGAATTATTAATTCGTTGTTTAGGAGCAGAGACACAAAACAATAACGAATCTTTGAATTCTTTGATTTGGACTTTCGCTCCTAAACATCTTCATTCTGGTCCCAAAGTTGTTGAAATTGCTAGCTACTTAGCAGTTATTATCTTTAATGAAGGTTTTCAAGGTATTTTAAAAGTTATGTCGATTATGGGATGCCCTGTTGGTCGTGAAGCCCAAGCGTATGTTGAGAAACGGGATGAAAAGCGAATCTTACGCTCTGAGCGGCGCGTAAGTGATGTCGTTAAACAAGCCAGGATTGACTCAAGAGCTGAACAATCTGCTTTAAAAGAGTTTCACGAGGAAGAGGAAGGAATACTCTATGGACCAGGCATCGCCGATTGAGAGTAAGTTGATATTTTAATAGTTTTTAACGGACTTGAAACTTTAAACGCGTTTTTCTCAAAACTGTGTTTTTCAAACTTTCCTCCATTGTATCTCAGAAACGGCTGGACCGAATTACTTGAAATTTACAGGGCACACTCAATATATGTAAACGCATGGAATGAACTATTATCAATCGAAAATTTTCAAAACTTCGATTTTTTTATAGCAAAAAACAAAAAAAAAACGCCTAATTTGCAACTTTTATTTCAAATGTCTATCAAAAATCCAATTTTTTTTATATTCATTTGATTATAGGTCATTCCGTGCTTTTAAGCCTACAAATTAAAACGCCGTTTTTTTTTTTTTTTAAGGTAAGCCGATCAGCCGGAATCGTGGAGGAAGTGGGAGCTCTTTTTTTCGAGGCGGGGGTGTTCAGAGCGCTGTAACTCTAGTTTGACTGAATATTTTTAGCTGAAATTTTATATTTATACTGTCCAAATATGTGTTAATAAATGATAAAAAACTTGAAGCTCTAAATATTTACTGGTCGTAGAAAAAAATCCTAAAATATCCCTAAAAAACAGGCCGTCACATAGGAAGACCCCCTTAAGTTATGTATATACTAAATTTGTTAACAAAATATATAAACTTGTTTATTGTCTAGGTGTGACTAGAAGTTTAATTCAGCAGTATGTTAGGTGATGTAAATAAAATCATCTTTAAAAATTAATGTTGTATTTACCTGCTACGGTTATTTAGCGGGTTAGGACTCCGCCTTAACTCCAATTGTCTAGGTTGGATTCGCGCACTATGTAATGTATAGTAGGTATAAAAATGTACGAGTATGATTGGTGGCGTGTTTTATATGTATATTATGTAATAAAGGCCCTTATCGTTACATAAAGTTATTACTAATAAGCGTCAATACCGTAAGGTACTTATTTGAGCATCCTTCTATTTAACCTTTGCGCATCATAGCCTAAGATTACTATCTCTAGTTACACCAAAAAAGCGAATTCCAACTCGCCGACACAGAAAAAATTCCGACTGACTTTAATGGAACACTTATAACAAAATAACCCACGACGTTGGATTCAATATGGAGAAAATTAATGCCTCTTGACAATCATCTCCATAATTACAGCAGGATTAGTTACTATCATAATGACAATTTTAAAATATGAGGAAACTACTTGTGCCGCGGTTTCAATCGCATGAAATTTATACTGTTATCCTGATGTATAAGCTACATTACTGTAAATGTTTTATCAAAATCCGTTCAGTAGTTTTTGCGCGAAAGAGTAACAAACACTCATCCATACTGTGTAATTTTCGCGTTTATAATATTAGTCAGATAGTATCAAGCAGTAATGCACATAAGTGGAAAGATTACTACAATCAATGTAGTACCTACTTAGTAGTAATTCGTTGACCTAATTATAACCTCCTTTTGACTAACATAGTCTAAGGTTTGTTTCTAAGTTGTTCTTTTTTCCAACCTAATGTTTTACATTAGGTTGGAAAAAAGTTCTAAGGATTTTCCGAAACTTCAAGAAAAATAAGAACTAACGTGATTAAGGGTAGGTAAACTGTGGCTTAGCATATTGTGAGTATAGTAATACCGACAGGTAGCTTAGTAATAAGCATGTTCAAATATTGCTTAGAATTTTTATACTTCTTACTTTCGTAACAGAAATATGTATAGTAGTATAAATAAAACACATCTATCACGCCCGATGTGCCGGGTGAACATAATTTATTATTAGTTTTAATGAAATTTCACAATCTGATAAATCGATAATTCACATTAAGTTAATTGGAAACATTGAACAGGTCAAAATTGGAACAAATCAAAAAATATAATCACAAATACTTACTAACCGCTCTACGAAATAGTCAAAATTCGAAGTTAAATCCTAATGACATACACGTACGGTTAGCATTGCTCCTATTTAAACCTATTAGAGATATTACATACCTGGAGTAAATGCACAGTGCACTACTGCCCTGAACGAATCGGTGTGTTTTCAAAATGGCTCTTTTCCACTATGTTCCTTTTCGGAAACACAACACAAACTATACTGAACAAGTTGTGACGTAAAAAGGATAAAAGCATACTTCATTATATACCATATATATTCAAAGCAACAATTTTTAAAATATCAATATAAGCCAGTAAAATAATATATTAAATACGCCACACCAAGCAGTACAATGTTTGCAGTGAGCCAGGAAGAGGAAGACTCATGTCTTCCTGATACTAGCTACACTGTGACGCGATCAGGAAAGTAGTCTACTCTACCAAAAACTAGCACTTATAATATAAAATTCACAGTGTAAAAGATTCGAGATTGGAGGCAGTCCATTATTAAAGATCATATAAAAAGTGTCTAAAAAATCAGACTAACTGGGTAGTTCATGGCATCCACTGCATAATAACTAACTTAATTATAAAATAATAGGCACTGTAGGAATCACAAAATATAGGACGAAACAATGGAACTGCCCATTAAAACCCCGGAACTAACTCAAATTCAGAAATGGCGGCACTGTTTTAAGCCTATATCCAATCTAAAGGAATACTTAATTTACGGTATATCTCTAAAGTGAAACCATAAGACAAATGCCTTGAAGTGATGGTTCCATTCAAGAGATGTATAATGCATATTACATAAACATTAATGCCTATAGAGAGACAGCGTAAAATCTTCGCGCCCTCACTACAAAGACACACGTAGATTAAGTGTACAATATACTGATGGAATATTTACAATGCTGAAGGACTTACGTCCGAAGTCATTCTACGACGAGCGGTTTGGGATTCTCCCATGGAAATCCTTCACGACCAAAGTGCCCGTATGTACTTGTTTTCTGATATATAGGTGCTCTGAGGTTAAGTTCCCTGAAAAACAAAAACATGGGTGTCATGCTCATGTTATTATGGCATTATATTTAAAAATGAAATGCAAGACTAAAAATATAATCACAGATCATGTTCATTTCCACAGACAGTTTAATTTTAAACTCTATATTATTTATCTATTAACAATACATATAACTATCATAATGTAAAAATAGTTAAATACTTTAATATATTGCAATTTTTTTTCCTATTATATATATCTTGCAATCAGTCACGTGGACTATAAGAATATGTGGTGTTCCGTATATAACAGGTAGAGTCCCTGTGGAGCAGCTCCCCATTCTTAAAGTCAGTCCTGTCTGACTATCTTGGTCAAATATATCACGCCTTTTCTTTAATCGACGCACGTTTTCGTATTGCAATTAATAAAAAAAAATAGTAATTTTGAATTCATTTTTATCTATATTTTTTTGAAATTTCATAAAAGAATTCAATTTGTAAAATACATCTAATTTATATAATTACATATAGTTGTATTTTTTTAAATTTAAGTCCTTCATATATACATACTTTGGGAAAACAGTTCAGTACTAATAAGCAACTGTTGAATTAGTATATAATATGACCTTATCTGTGGTTATTACATCTATTATGACAATATAATTATACAGTAATTAAAGTAATTTTAAGACATTTGAACTTACTTCACGATTTTACCCGGTCGAAGGTCAAAGTTCTTCAAAACAATGGCAAGCAACTCCTGTTGAGTCTTATGTGATGTGCCATAGTCGAAGACAGTGATGGATAAGGGCTCTGCAACTCCAATTGCATATGCAACCTTAAATAAAAAAAAATACAATTTTAACAATGATAATAATATACATAGTCAGCAATAAATACTGTTACAATTAAAAATTCATTATTTTATCTAGATTGGGTTTTCTCATTTTCACGCTAGGTTGTCAAATATTTTTGTGATATTAAATTGGAGTGGGGTGACAAATAAGAACCAAATCGCTTTACACAAACTAAGTATAGAACCAAATATAATTTTTGAAACTTTCCATCAGCTTGGTATTAGTTGAAAGATACCATCTCGCGAGCAGAAGATAGCTCCTAGAACCATGTCGTTTGTTTTAAAGATATCTTAGGATTTGCAGCCCATATGAGATGCACTGGTCATTATTTAATTGATAATTTAAAAAATACTATGGTAAAATCAAAACAATTAAGTACCTAAGGAATTCAAAGGATATGTGTAACAAATACCTGCACCATGCAGCGTTTGCAGAGACCAGCTTTAACGAGTGACTTGGCGACCCAACGAGCGGCGTAGGCAGCGGATCTATCCACTTTGGTGAAATCTTTGCCAGAGAAAGCGCCGCCACCGTGAGCACCCCAGCCACCATATGTGTCTACTATGATTTTACGACCCGTCAACCCAGCGTCAGACTATAAAAGAAATATTATAAGTTGATAATACCTGATTTCTTTTTCCAAAACATGCTACTAAAAATTTATTTAAAAATCTGTTACTATTTATTCAAATATCCCCTAATTGAATAATATCTAATGTTTCTTTTTCTTTTAGGAAAAATTGACCTAGCGGCTCAATTAAAAGTAAAAATTAAGTATTTCTATCAATTATCTATCAACAACACAAGGTGTGCTTAGCTAGTCCAGGCTTATTATTTTAGAATATGAAAAAATCAAGAAATAAATTATAGGTATATATTATATAATGCAGCCACTCCAGTCTTAACAGATAATTGTATGCCAAAAACATTGCAGATAACTATTATACTGTATATATAATATATTTGTTACAAAACTATACTGTTGTCATCAATCTACAAATTATAATTTAGTGCATTTCTGCTTTCTACATTCACCTTCGATTCCGATTGTGTATTTAGTTTTTGTATGACGATGGGTGGCCTTATTGAGATAACGTATTGTAGGTATCCAACAATGTAAATATGACTAATTAACTTATTAGTTTCGCATAGCTTACACTCACGTCAAAAATCGAGAGCAGTCACATTAAAGAGGCCGATAAGGGTTTCTAGGCATAATTAATAATGCGTATAATTTTCATAATTCCCATGAAAGACAATATGCCTTTTTGTAACAATCTTGCATAAAATTAAATAATTAACATCAATAGTCCTATGTTCAAAAATTAAAAGATTAGTATTATTTCACCTGTGGACCACCGATGATGAAGACGCCGCATGGGTTGATGTGCACTATGGTTCTGTCATCAAGGTATTGGGCTGGAATTACATCCTTGATTACTTTTTCTTTGATCTCTTCACGCAGTGTCTCAAGTGTGATCTGAAAAAATACAGAATAGATCAGGATTTTGTACACAACAAGCAGGTCACATAGCACCAAAAACTACTACAATTCCTAAAACAATAAGGAAAATATATTTTATAATATATGTTTATGTTCATAAAACTAGAAATAATATAAACTACCTATACTCATTATTATAATTATTTAAAATATAAATTACATCATTTTTAGGAGCATCATCGTGTAGTGGTTTACCACAATGACTCACAATATTTGAAGTTCTATGATAACCCTGCCCTGGTCTAAAACTTTGTAAGTAAATTTTACACATTCTTATTAGTTCGGGAAATGACGCTGATAAGGTTTCTCGCGCATTCATATATGAAACTAACATGATTCATGTTGGAATGTCTTGTTATAACATGAATCTTGTTGAATTATAGTATTAAAATAAAGACTTCAGAAAGCCAGATATTACCTTTATCATATTTAAATACCACAAAAATAACTCTGTGATACTCTTTGCGGAGACCTTAAATTTTATGCGTTTACTTTTTTATATATATATTTTTTCATTCTTATATAAATACAACATGATTTGTGTTGGTTCAAAATAAAAAAATATCAATTATCAAAATTGATTTGTTAGACATTACATTTATCGTAATCAAATAATTAAATCATATATTCTTTAAATTTTTATTAACTAAGCATTTTCATGTTTTTTTTTTTATTTTTATTTTATATGGATGATGATGAAATGGTTATCCCACCGGCAGCGTTCGTATATTTTGGGCACCAGTATATGATAACAGGATGAGGACGAAGTTGCCATTAGGCCAGTTAACTCATCTTTTGGTCAATGCACCATCATTGACTAAAAGTTAACCACTATTACATTAGGTATTAATTCTCATACACCACATGACATCATTTGCGTTGTTGAATTTCCACATATGAATCACTACGGGAATTACATATTCTCAAGGTCAAAAATTGAATAATAAATTACCTTCTCAGAATGTTGGAGCGATACAACTACTGTATGAACCCGCTGTGGGACTGTTGCGCCTTCCGCAAATACATATTCGCATGTAACCTGGGAAATGAAACATTTCGATATACTAGCTGTATGTAATACACGCTACTTCGTCTGCTTAACTTTCATCGCCTTACAGAATATATTTTTTTAAAATAAAAGACACCATGCCCTCCTCGTAATACAATCTAATCTATCTCTAAAATTCAATTCAGTCATTTAGCTGTGAAAAGCTATCGAAAAGAAAACAAACTATTGTCTTTATAATTTTATTGTATGAACGCTGTGTTGTATTGTAAACAATATTTTATTTTTGAACATGGCACGAAATTAATTGACTAAATCACAATTATAGAACCTATAATGATCATCTATCATATATATACATAGATAATATATAAAATTGGAGTGTCTGTTTGTAATATTGAAATAACCTTTTTTTTACTACATGATTATGAATATATATATGGTACATATACCAAAATAACATTTTTTATAATTTTTGTCTGTCTATCTGTTTGTTCCGGCTAATCTCTGAACCGATTTTGACGGGACTTTTTTTGGCAGGTAGCTGATGTAATAAGGAGTAACTTAGGCTACTTTTATTTTAGAAAAATAAAACAAAAATCCACGCAGTCCAAATCGCGGGACCCGGCTAGTAAAAAATAAAGACGATATAGTTTTTTTAAGTCGGTTTACGATATCTATCATAATTTGGATTACAAATGTTATTATAATAATTATTAGTAATCCCATGTGTGCTCCTCCGGTGACCGAGTAATCTCATATCAGCAGTATATGAATAGCGCTGGTGTCAAATTCGCATAACAGCAGTTTATGGTTTCAAAACAATAATGTGATTACACAATGGTAATATGAGCATATTTCCTTTCATTCCTTACGTGCGTAATTTTAATCTCAAGCAATAATTGTACCTCATATGCATATACTGCAAGTGCAAGGTTTGTAAATTGAAACCTCTAAGTTACTGGTCTAATACTAGTCAAATGGTTATAAAGATATAAAATGTACTATTTTTATGGTGGTGTACAAATAAATGACTAATTTTCTTTTTCCTGCGGTCCTATTGTGATCGCGGACGTACGAACTGTACGAGACACTAATTTACTTTATTTCCCACGATGTTAACGGTCTAAGAACTAGATTAACACATGAATTTATGTTTTTAAATATAGATTGTACCTAACAGGATCAGATAAAACTTTGAACACACTTCCATAGTTCAAATGTTACAAAAGTTATCTAATTGAATAAAAAGAACGGGGTAAATGACATTCCTGATAAGATGAAATACTTGAGGCACAATTATTCATTACAAAAAATAAAAAACTTGATTTAAATCCATTCATATATGCCCATTAATAAAACTAATGTGTGTGAATTTACATCATATGATACTTTGCATACTAACCCATTTTGATGTTCAATGTCACTTATAAAAAGTTTATGAAACATATTTCATATATTTTCACAATGTAATTTTTTTTAACATGACCATTCTTTAGGCCATCTCTTTTATTCTTTAGTATGCACCATTAGAGTATTTCCAACATATATATTATATATTTAAATAAATATTGTAATATGAAATAAATTGTTTAATATAATAAAAAAATATATCTAACCTGAGTCTTTGAATCAGGGCGAGCCCACCAAAATTCTCCATTTCGCCTGAGTTCTGCAATTTTTTGATTTAGTCTGTGGGCCAGTACCACAGTAAGTGGCATGCATTCTTCTGTTTCATCTGTTGCATACCCAAACATTAAGCCCTGAAGAAAAAATAAAATAAAATCAGATATAATAACAAATATATATAGAATAACAAAAATATAGGATTCTTTATAAGTCCAAAAATCTAAACTTCAATGAATGATAAATGCACTAAATAAGAATTCATTTGAGATTGGTTTCCAGCTGAAATGTGAGCATGTAAAGTGTTATAATGTAACACTTTACATGCTCACATTTTCACCCACACAAATTCATCTTCAATAAGTTTATCATAGAATTTATAATATATATATATATAATATATTTATATCAAGGACATAAATATTTGTAATTATTAAGATCACAATACTATATACCATATAACTACTAATATCCAATTGCAGACACAGGTCTCTCCTTATAATGATTGATGAAGTTTTCCTTCTTTTACACATTTATTTTGTTTTGGTCACCTACTTTGGTTTGTTTCCAATGGAAACATTACTAATATACTGTATTAAATACTGTAATGTCATGGAAAATAGATATTCAATAGAAATTAAATCTATATATATATATTAATAAACAATTACTTAAATCAAAAAACATACCTGGTCTCCAGCACCAACTTCCTCATCATTTCTGTTCTCATGCACTCCAGCAGCTATGTTCGGAGACTGCTGGTCCAGCGCAAGCATAACACTGCAAGTCTTGTAATCGAACCCTAGCCCCAACATGCTCATTAGCAAATGATAGTAAGACAATGACATTATTATGTGAAAGACTAGTAATATTATATTAGATTTGATAGATAATGCAGTTAGTTTTTTAAAGAAAAACATATGAAAACCAGGGCCAATTCTTGTTACTTTGTCCACCTGTGCAGTTTGGCACTATGAAATTAAGTGAAAGGAAACAAAAATGTCACACTCCCATATCTTGTGACCATGCAATTAATGTCCATTTTCATTTCAATTTGAATACAAAACCCAGTATGCTTGCATCGTGCAGGCTATTTTGATTTATACCTGGTCTCCTGCCCCTACATCTATTTCCTCTCGAGATGTGTACACACCATCTGCTATGTTGGGACTTTGTTCTTCAATTGCCAATAATAAGTTTAGTGTTCGCCAATCAAAACCTAGTGTATATGAAATAATATTTGTCTATTATCACTATGGATGTTATAGAAATCACAACATACCATTTGGTATTACAATAATAATTTTATTATTGTAATGATTGGTTCGAATCAGTAAGGCAGTTATCTTACCTTTAGAGGAATCATCATAACCAATGTGCTTCACTGTGTCCCTTACAACCTTCTGATAATCAATATTAGCTTTCGATGTGATTTCACCGCACAATAAGATCATTCCGGTTTTTGTTACGGTTTCTGTTGAAAATGTTAACTATTAGTTTCAAGAAGCATTAGATGTATTGATGATATACGGATCACAAAAAATGAAATTACTCACCACATGCTACTTTTGCATCAGGGTCTTGTAACAAATGTGCGTCAAGGATAGCGTCACTTATTTGATCACACATTTTATCTGGAATAGATAAAACGCAGGTTAGTTATTGTTACACGTGAAAATAAACAAAACGAAACAAGTGTTCATTATTTCATCATATTTGACTCGGACCACGTGTTGTGATTATTTTGAATTGTAGTTGAAATTGGATGTCGAAGTGATGTAACAAAACATTTCGATTGTATTGATGTGGTCATATCTATATAAACAAAATAAATCACCGACTTTATAATTCCAATATAATGTTCAATACCACAGAAAATTTCAAGTATCGGCATCAAATTATTTACGCACATGTTTAAAGCGGCCATTTTTCGTATTGCATGATTCCTGTAACATTTAAAACTTAGATACTAACCTGGATGGCCCTCGCCGACAGACTCTGATGTGAATAAAAACACTGATCCATCTTCCATGTCAAAACTGTGTCCATTTGTTTTCGCAAATCCATTCATTTTTGATGTCTCCGGCATTCTGAATTTAGAGTTAGCTCACTAAAATAACCCGACAAAATACCCCTCAACTAACACTGTGGAAAAGAGGTCTAGTGCGCGTTCGCGCCGATATTTATAAGGACGGGGAGGCGCTACAGTTCTGCAAATATTAACCAATCATGAGCCCTACTTGGATAACGCAGTAATCAATCAAGCGTTTGCTATTGGTTGAATTTTTTGTTTTGGTTTTGTCAACCTGAAAAAGTGACGTTTAAATAGTTAGACACATTCCCGCTAAATTTCAAATTTTTATGCGAAGTATCAGTGTATATATTTTTATTTTTGATTTAATTTAGAGAACTTATATTAAATCAAAAATAAAAATATATACACTGAGAGGTTAATAATAACGTAGTGATTATTTTCTCAGAGAGGTTAGGTAGTACATAAATGCCGCCGGAGTTGCGGTGGACTGACATTCTATCCCGCGACTCCGGCTATAGACGCTTTGTCGGGATACCTTGGAGTTTTTAGTAAGTAGGGGTCTCACAGTACCCGCGGGCTTCCCCCGGGGCCGGCGGGTCTCCATGAGGGATATTCTCCAAGTAAAAAAAAAAAGGTAGTACATAAATAGCATCTGCTGTAAACCAACCTTTTAAGTTGATATATAAGAAATGGTAATTAATTAATTACATTTCATTACATATATTAATAATTATAATTCAAAGTACATAGCAAACAATCATTAATTATTTTTTAAATTTAGTTTGTAATATACTATTATATATACATACACCTAAAAAAGATGATTATACCGCGGTGTTTGGGGGACTGTTCCAGATATCAATGGTTAGATATGCAAAGCTAAAAAACAACCTATTAAAAATAAAAAGTACTGGCTTCCAGACCTGACCCACAATACAAATTTCTAGCGGGTGTCATACTGCTTGTTAACTGAAACACTTAGGTATCAGGATAATAACACTAAGTTATCGAGACAATTTGACGGCAAGTAACTGTGTATTACGTACGGTAAACTCGTAAGTCAAGTGCAGTTTTGCTAACTTACAAGTTGTGCCGTTTTCGATGGATACTAAGAACTCATTTTAAACGGCAATGTTGACAACCAACCATGTAATCAATCTACCAGTACAATATTAGTTAGCAACAATATTGTAATAGATCAATCTTTATAGAACATGCTGATAAAACTCAGCGAAGGTGCTCATTTATAGTAGGTATAGAAACTAGTACTGAATAAATGAAACGCAAGTTGTTGTTGAAAAATCTTGACTATGTACCTACGACGTTGCTTCTGTGTGTAAGTGTTATTCAATATTAAACAAGAGATAAAATAAAACGTCATATCGTCTACAGGTATTCATATTTTTTTGGAGTAATGATAGAATGGTAAATCCACCTGCGCTAACTGTTTAAGCTGGCGAGGTACCAGTGGAGTATGGTATGCTGATGAAGTCAGGTTACCATACTCCACTGGTACCCCGCCGTTAATTGGGCCCAATGTGACTAATACACCAGAATTGAACACAATGCTCTCCAAGGGAGGCGTGGAGTTCCATCTAATAGAGTACCTTACTAACGACGCGACGGGATCACTAATCCCCATTACTAACGTCGTTGGAACGGAACTACCCATATTTCGTATTGTGGCTGTATTTCTGTCAGTATATTTTTTAATTTTCCACTATTGACAGTAAACGGCTATATGTATATATATATATATATATATATATATATATATATCGCGTGTACAACCTGTTATTTGTAAACCTATACACGTTTAAATATTTACTTTATTTACCATCTACGTATTATTAATATATTATAGTTTTATGCATATGAATATAATAATAATATTTAAATTAATCTAAATAATATATATATATATTACTTGTACAATGAGATGACATGATAAGTTATTTAAAGTATGATCACAAGGATATATTTACAATATTTAAACAATATTTAATATTTTGACTCTAATGAATTCACGCTATTTGGTGGTAGTATTTTAATTTAAAAAAGTAAAGCTACAACATGTGTTTAAAAGAGCAACAGGCAAGTTTCTTGCTTGTTCTTCTTCTTCTTCTTGTGCTATGACAGCTGTCTATTATTATTAGATTATTCACATGCAAATTCTTCAGTTTAAACTATTTTTATGTACAGGAATGGCAAACAATGTCCACCTGATGGTAAGCGGTGTCGTCGTCGTCGTCGTCTTATACCGTACGTTATCTTGCAACACATTCATGCGTTGCCATTTCAGAGCTAATATGCCATGCCAATAAGTAATTTCCAAACACAGCTTTCAAAGTAAGCCTACTCGGCGGGTGAAATAAGTGAGACTTAGGTATATAGAGAGATGTGATGTCTTTATTCTTCTTCTTTCTTTCTTTCTTATAGAAAAATTAGACTGATTTTTTTTCACTTACCTATTTCAATATTGATAATGTATTAAAAATATTTTTTAATTCAATGTGATTTCATATAACAGCAACAAACATTTCTTGAGACATAAAAAAATTCACTAAAATTAAAATTATTTTCGGGTGTTTAAAATGTTAGCCACGGCCACGTATTCCACTTAATAAAGGTAGACTCCGAATGAGTTTGATCCGGTAATGTGTGTAAGTTGTATACAGTGAGAATATACAGAGATAACTGGTCCAAGAGCATGACATTGGAATTGTCAGACATATAGGTACCTATCCGCTTATCCAAATTATATTCCAAGAAATTATATCTGTTGCCGGCATTTTGTTTTCCAAAGTTTGTTCCGGGTTTAATGGTGCGATATGGCAATGAAATTCGAGAGCACAGAGGCATAATCATTTGATCCTAAGAATTAGCAACGGACGAGAAGTACCAAGTAGGTTTTTAATGGCTAACAATGGAATGGTGCAGGCACCTACGCTAGCGGGGTACCAGTGATGGATGATAATTTCATACTTTTTCTGAGTATGAACTTAGGTCAGACAGCCCATCGTGACAAATTTACCAAGAATTAACCGCGAGGGTTTCTAGGGGGGACCGTGTGTAGGTAAATCTAACATATTAACTTCCAGATAGTAATTATTCCATGTATATGGACACGTTAACATTTGTCAAAATTCTAAGTGAAATACTATACTTTAGCCATAATGCTAATTTTTATACTACACTCCAATTCAAAACAAAAATAACATATTGGTAGTACGGATAAACTTACGGAATTGCATAAGCATTAACTATATATATATATATGGCATTGTTTTCATATGTACCTACATGCTATATTTCTTTATCTTATTATTTAATATGGAATAACACCTGCTTTGACCTCTATTATCAAATTCTTTGAAACAGGACTATAGAGATTCAACAACAGCTGTTGTGGTGTATTATATAAGTGCATGTACCTAGTTATTGTAATGGCGGTAATGTAGTTTTAGAATTAGAGAACCTTCACTATAGAGATTAGTGAAGGTGATCTTTATAGACATCGAAATTTCAGAGTAATCTGTTTTAACTAAGAAACTTTGAGTTTCAGTTAGTATTTCTGTCAATCAGAAATACTAACTGATAACTTTGTGACTAGCCTAGACTAACTTTGTGCTGGTAAAAGCAACGATTACAATTTCAAAAGTCGACGGGAGTCTTGATCTCTGCTATATTATATTCAAATCAATTATACCCAAGAAAATGGTAGGTACATCAAGTGTTACGAATTCCCTACGATAACAGTATTATATTTCGTCTCTGGCTATGACATCTGGAGTAACAGTCATGAAAGAACTTCACTGAAGGTACTTATTCCTATTATTATTATTAAATGATAGGATATTTGTTAACTTATGAATTTATTTATAGCTAGCTTTACCTCTTTAGGTTCTTCTTATCAAATAAATTCTTTTTTAATAATTTGTTCTATAAGTATATTTCATACATTCAAATTCATCCATCTGTTCAAATGAGGTGGTACAAATGATGAAACAACCAAAAAAACAAAAAATCAAATTTTTTGGTTTATTTTAAGTCATTGCTAACCTTTATCTAAAAAAATCAGACAAAATCACGTATATCATCGTACATAAATAAAAAAAATATAAAATTCTCATTAGAATGTTATATATTACCACCATACTCCTCTGAAACGGTTAGACCGATTTTTATGAAATTTTATATGCATATTCAGTAGTTCTGAGAATCGGCTACTATCTATTTTTCTTACCCCTAAGTGATAAGGTTTGTCCACCCCTAACGTTATTTTTTGTTTTTTGGGCAAAAATTTTTATTTATATTTTTTTATTATGTGTCATTAAAAAACACATACAACCCTAAATTTTCACCCTTCTATCACCAACCCCTATTTTTTTTATAGCGTTATTAATTTATATGGCAAAACAATGTTTACCGGGACAGCTATAACTACAAAACCGGCAGACTACGAGTCAAACAAGTCCATCGTCGTGAAATTTGATGTGGAAAATATAAAGAAAATGTAATAAAGAGACAAACATACAGTGAAACCCATTTTTGAATATATTATATCAGTGAGAAAGTATACCTATTATAATTCTGTCTGAATTCTATCTTACGCATTAAAATATAGGTAGTTATAAGATTTTGAATGTTGTACTATTTCTGAAAAAAATTGTAAAACTGCGACACAAAATGTCTCTAAACAGTTATGGTAGTATGAGTAGGTATTATGGTCAATTTGCTACGAAACTCAGTATCTACGTAATTTGTCGGTTGTGTACATATACGTAATTTCTGTGATATTCATGGTGCGTCATAGGTAGATTGGAATGTAATTATGTAAAAACTATACCTACTGTCTTAATATGTGTTCAATGTATAAAATAGAATAGTTTTATACAACAAGTAGGTATATTATATAATGATATTTAACGAAAATTTTCACCTGCTTTCCACATTAATGGAGAAGGATTGGATAAGCATAAATTCAGGCCAGTTAACCCATCTTGGCGAATTTAACAGGAATTAACGACAGTGTTTTCTTAAGACAAGCATAATATTGTATATTTTCCTAGTTCCTTGCTAGTCGTGGCCAATTGGCCTTAATACTATAAATCCCCTCCATCAGTAATTAGTAATAATTCATAGGTTTTTTATGGTTATAAATATTTAAGCCATATAACTGTAACTCATTATAAAAACGTGATTAAAATATATGATACTATACTATACACAATGCATATTTTTTTAAACAACACGTTTTTCTTGGAATTCTTGGTCTCATATGGTACTCGTATTATATTTTATTACTGCAATAATATTTTATTACGTAATTAGAATAACAACATGAGCAGCACCATGGGCAAAATGTTAGCATGTGGTGCCCGTGGTACCATTCATGTGTTTCTATTCCAGAGGACTAAGATGTCATGCCTCCGTAATTTTACTGCCACATCTCACCATTTCAACCAAAACACCAAACACCTTACAAAGGAAGCTGCTTGCCGGCTGAATTAGATGACACACAGGTACCCACCAAGTAATTTACAATGTCTATAAACTTTGCTATAATCCTGCCTCCTGACAATGTTTAAATATCACTAAAATGCCTAAAAACAATAAATAGTTTAATAAAAAAATCTGAAATGTGTAATTTACCTTTAAAATTACAAGTTATTATGGGCTGATAAACGTCATAGTTAATAATAATATTCGCATACCTACGTCTTGAAAACATCACCGATTTTATATGCGAATCTACGTCAACTTTGATAAACTTTAAACTTTCAAATACCTACATACCCGCAACCGTGATAATGCAATTTTCATGTTATTCGATGCGGCATGTTATTCTACCTAATTCTGACGCAATATCTTCGCAATCTAAGCTCATTGATATTTTTCAGGTTTAAAATGATTTTAGTACTTCATTATTATGTTTTATATGCACATAGCTCTAATTACTAAATACCTGCTTACGCAATCTGAATAGAAATGAAAATACAGATATGGATATGCTGTTTCTGTAACAGGCTACTTTCCTCTTGGTTTTTTAATATTAGTTTAGTCTATCTGCCTACACAGAACTCTACCGTACATTTGTTGTGATGAATTATAAGTAGGTAGGTATATCTCTTAATATAATAATATACAAGTCCAAGTTTAACCGTTTATTATGTACCTACTTGGGTAGTAATAATGAAATAAAAATTGCAAACCGTTACTAGTTCTGGCTAGTTTCCTTATCTACAAACAGGGTCCTAGGCCATAACTGGCCTGTATCACTGATCACAACAGTGTGTTATGACGATATTTTTAGAGTTCCCTCTACATTAAAAATACTCTTCGAATGCCTTATTTCGTTTGTGCAAAAACTTTGGTCAAGTCACGTCACGTAGTTACGAGATAACGTATATGCCAATAGAGGTATAACCAAAAAATAATTGTGGTATTATTGTCAAAGTCTATCTACCTCTATCCCCTATATTTAAAAAAATATAATAGTCATTTCTGTTTGATAAATTCGACTGAATAAAAGACATGAACGATATTAACTGAACCAGAGGTTAAAAAAACTGAATGCACTCTTTCTTGACTATAAATTTGTTATACTTATAATGATTGATAACATTTTGCAATAATATTTACTAAAGGTATGATAATACTAAATAACTAATCACAAAACTTACTTAATTCTGTCAAAAGATTGCTAATGCACGAGATTAAATCGGTTTCAATATGGTTAATTTTATCTTGGAAGTAATCTTTAACCTAATGTAGCCTACATTAGGTTAAAAATTTTAAAAATATATCAAAATATGACATGTTTGAGGAACCAATCTGCAATGTCACGAGCGTAGGTATATAGTTGAACTAAGAAAAAACTAAATAATATATATGTATGAATATTTGAAAAGATAAAGTTATTGTTAATTTAGTAGAACGTGTAGGTCAGGGTGCTTGATACGATAGGTTACATTTTTCTATGGATGATGATGAAATGATGCTCCCACCTGCGCTATCTTTATATCCTAGTGGGATATGTACTAATAAAATATAAGAGTGATAATGAAGTCAAGTCAGTTAGCCCAGCTGACAAATATAAAATTAACCAAAGGGATGGATCACTTGGATGTCAACCTGACATACATTACTACCAATAGACTCATTAATTCCCATTAGTTACTGTCTTTTTACAGTAATGCGCTATTTGAGTAGCTTATAAACATGTTATGAAGTTTAATATTAACAATCGGTGGCTTACGTAATACTCTCTTATCTTTAGTAAAATGTAGCGTGAGAAAAAATATTTGATTGTTCAATACAAATATATTTTCATCCATAAAGAATTGAATATCAACCCTGACAAAAGTTATGTGAGACAACGTAACGTAAATATCAAATGGTTTTCCCTATCAATGGTTTGAAAAAATATCAATGAACATACATATATATCAAACACAATACATATCAGAATAAATATTAATTTCCTGGTAAAATTTAAGGATGGTATATAAGTAGGTACATATATGTACTATACATACAACTACTTTCATACATCTGCTTTCAAATACAAGATGTTCTATTATAATTTGACATTATTTTGTCCTTTCCTGTTAGTATTTAATTCATTATGATATTTTCGTCTATTCATGCATATGCATACCACAGATCTTACGATTTTAGGGTATGCAAACATATCTTAAAATCTTAAAGTAGTCCAAGTTATATTTAAAAAGAAAGAGAATTTGAAGAGTGAACAGAGAGTCCCAATTTTGAAGAGAAGTACTTTACTTGAATATGCGACAATAATGGCAACTGAAAAAAAAAAGTTTTTTTAACATCTATTTTTACCAATTTAAGCAGGAAATATATATCACAGATAAATTTGGATTGGCAGCAATATTATACCCACTCAGGACTTATTTCAAGACTGTTTTACTAAAAGTCTGACGATTAATTCGAATATGCGATATAATAGTTACCTATGACCCTATAATATAAACAAGGAAAAATATTATCTAACAATGACTCGTATTGTAAGTTTTGATTTTTTGTTCCATATTTAAATTAGGTATAATATTTTAGTTATTTTGTATGACTCTGACCTTGACATTCTTTTTAAAGTTTTATTTGTTCATATTAACTCGTAATAATTCTGAAACAGCTCCTCCATGCTTTTATAAGAAGTGACTTATTAAAATAAAGTTAGTCGATGTATATTACTCTAGTATAGAGATATGTATAAGCCTACCTATTCCAACACATCTCTTTGTGACAGACCAGATAATAGATAAAACTTTATTTGCGTTAAGGTGTGCATACAAACACAGATTACATAATATATACAAGGTACAGTAAAAAAAAGGTAAATACACAACTACATTGGTCATTGGTTGGTAATGTAAATCAATATATAATATAGGTAGAAAAAATGTATAACGGAGGTGTGTGCATCCTTATACGCAAAATGGCAGTACCACAGACATCACAGTGTATTGTTTGCTCGAGCTAGCTGCTCCATCACTGATTTTCAGGTACATACAATAGGCAATGACTCTGAAATCACTACCAATAACTGCCATCTAAAATTTTAATAACCTACTAGCTGCTTACTACCAGTGTATTGGTTTATGACGAAGGTGCTCTACTTGTACCCACCTCCCTTAGTTTATAATAATTTTGTGAAGAGGAAAAATGTGTCTCAAAATTGTTCTAACTTTTAGGTATTAATAACAGGATATTCCACAGCATTTTGCATAATGTTAATAACAAAGTGAAACACAATATGGATGTAAAAATAAAAATATCAGTGTCAAATCTCTGAGTGAATTTAGGTACCGTGTATAACAATAACCATTCACAATTGTATATTTATTTATCTATTCACTAGCATCTCAGGGGGAATCTGAATAACAAATTCAAATTTATTATTTATTCTTTTTTTATGGACAAACATACAAAAAAATATATTTTAGCCATTCACGAAAATAATTTGCCCTGTGTCTTTGTAAGATGTTAGGACGTATGTAACCACTTAATAAAAATCTTGAAAAATGACGTTTATTGCTTTGGCAATGCTATTGGTAACATTATAGGTTTTTATAAAGCCAAGTTTATAAGAAAATATTTTTTCGATGAATAGAAATGGTAAGAAATGTAAATAACATATAAGAAATTTTCATAAGAGGAGCAGGTAATATATACTGTAAGAAACGAGTACAATGTCTATGTAAATTGGAGATATAACTATATTTAAATCATGTACCTATTACGTTTTTTACATTGAGATTGAATTAGTTTCTTTCAAACGCACGGTAATGTTTAGAATATGAATGGATATTTATCTACGGTATCTTAACTTTAGTGATCTCAAAGTACATACCCGACTACATGTAGTATATATATCTACCTAATGTAGTAGTTATGGTAAATCTGACTACACAGTTATCAAATAAAAACGGTTGTTACCTTCAGTTAAGTATCAATTTGCGGAAGTCCATTTTACAATACTGATAATAATGCTAAACGAAATAATACCTACCAATTTATAATTTTCGATATAGAGCTTGGTTTCTGGTTAATCCATTACACATTTATACAAATAATAAAAAATATCTTTATTAGAAGTAACAACGCCTTCCATTTTAGTATAGCAAAATTGAAATAGTGGAAGCAATATCAAGCATTTTAGTGAAAGTATATGAAGATAGAATAGCAATAACACAACCTACATCATTGCTATACTATTTTTTTTAACAGAAGACAAATACATAGTAGAGACTATCAAATTATGTGACGTAGGAACATTAAGCGATTGTTATTACGACCTATGATGTAAAGATTTTAAATACAGTTACATATTGTCATTCTATCATCAAAACGGTCCGGAGCCATCTGCAAACAACCATTATATATAGTTGTTCACCTGGTGATAACTGGTAACCTTCAATTATATATGAACAGCATTATCAATATCACGTTAAATTATCATGTATTACCCAATGATCTCGAGGACTCTCTAAAATATCATGCCTCTTATCCTGTAATTTCACCGCCATACTCATCTATATCAGCCACAAACACTTAAATATCTACGTCAACGAACGAAGTTTCAGTTCCAGAGGAGATCGTTGTACCAGCTGCTGACTTCCATCAAAGCATAATCAGCTATAAATTAAAATGTCACTTTAATTTCCTCTGGATGACAGCTAGTTCTCCACCATGCCATTTTCCAGATTTTTTTTGCTATGTACAACCACATTGTGGACACCGCCGTCTTAAACTAGGCTGGGACCCTTGGGCACACAAGTTTTCGGGGCCCGAAAAAAAGGCTCATTAGGTATAAGAACATATGAATAGGCGAAGTAACCGGTATAATGGCGTAGTATATGCCTTGTAAATACCTTCTTATAACATTAATGATTTCTGAAAAAAGTGTAGTGTGCCTGACAAAAATCTTTTGAGAATATGTTTGAGAAAAATTGTCAGTCCTTCGGGGCCCCCTGAGAATGGGCCCCGGGCACGGGCCCAGTATGCGCTTATGGTAAAGAAGGTATTGATTGTGGAATCGTTTTCTAGCAACAATATTTCCGAACAGATACATTATAGAAACATTTAAGAAACGAGCTTAATGCTACGAAACTGGCATCTCACCTGCAATTTGCTTAATGATGCGAATGGTCATGGGCGGGTGTTATCACTTACCATCAGGTGTATCGCAAGCTCTTTTGTCTCTATGCTATAAAAAACGCTATTCGCGATTTTTCTTCTAAACTGAAAAAGGTACTTAGTACAATCCCAACAGCAACAACATTTCCGTTGGTTTTTTTTCTAAAAAGTCGGTCTTGTGATCTTTCCTTCAGATTTATTTTGAAGTATTTATCTATTGTACTTTAAATACTACGTAGGTATTTGAATTAACCATATCACAATGAAATAATTAATCTGCAGATAACAATAGATTGTGCACACAGATAATTTGTAAACATAGGTTTGTTTAAAGCATTAGTAGGTACGTCCGTGTCAGCAAAAGAAAACAGCCACACGAGACAATCAACAAAGCTGTTGTGATTTCAATTTGTTGAGGAATGCTCAATATAGTTCTATTCTCAACCTTACCTCGGCAGTGATAGTGATTATATCTAAGAACAATTATGTATTTGCGATTTTTGTGAAATGTTATAGAGCAATGTTTCTGTTTCGTGATGTTACATGAGTGTGCAAATCTTATAGAATTCGAATATGTGCAGATTTAATAGATTATTATTTTTTGCCTCTTTGTGTTGGTTTTTTGAACAAGGACTGTCTCAGGTAAAAAATCTTTACTACGGAGTAGAACTACGTGTCAATACTAAGCGTATTTGTATGTAATGCAATCAATGGGTCATTCCGATCTAACCATGCAAATTGTGTAATTGAAGTAGGGACCTTAGGTATACTTTAATTGAGACCTTTATAAATATCTATTTATAATGTTAAATTTTAATCCCAACTGACAAAATGAAAAGGAGGTTCTCAATTCCTCCATATTGGCTGATACTTCCATGTTGATCACATAAAATTTTTGTTACGATAAATGACAAATAGCGTAATAATACCCAATAATAACAAATCCAGTTATTTAATACTTTTTCTATGGATATAAAAAATATGGATATAAAATTTGTTATACTTTACAAATTGTCTAAAATCTTTATATTATTTTAATACTTGCCTGGTAGTATTTTGATGACATTTATAAAGATAATTAGGACACATTTTGAAGATTAACAAATATCCATGGCCTACTTTACGTAATACGATCAGAAGAATAAATACTTATTCTTTGTCCGTACTTTGTATAGTTTAATCATCATCGATTAAAAAAACAAGTCTCCATCGTTTACTTAGAAATTATCTCTTATCAATATAATCCTTATATAATACTTAAATATAGACATTATTATCATGGGATAAAAACTGCAATCGCAGGCAGAAAACCTTGGAATTGTCGATTTTACAAGACCTACTAGAACTTGACTACTGTATCATAATAATCACGTAAAAACAAGAAAATATTATAAAGCATTATAGTAAATATATAATAAAAGCGTATTTAGAGAAAATACAATGGTTTTATGTAAAACGACAGGCGACAAAATAACTACTAACAGTTGTACATAAATAGCAAAATAAATTATGTAAATTGGCTAAACATTAGGTATACAAGAAAAATAACCACTATATTATATAGCAATGCATGAGATGGGTGCTACAAATATATGTAGTAAAAACTGTGAGGTATACTAATTAATTATATGAGGTATTCTAATTTACTTATTATCTTGTTCGTTTTTTTAAGAAATCAAATAACCATGCTTTACTTTCTTTATGTACTTTATGTCGTCGTGAACATTTCCTTGAGTAAACTTGAATAGAACGTGGCAGGGGTAAGCCTAATGTCGTCTCTCGAAATAAATTGTTTTCTTATCGGTTTCGATCACCGCCAAGTACCTACTCAAAATACTATTATTATAATGAGATATAAGAAGTAGCTAATACAATATTTTAGCTCTTTATTAAACATCTATCGTATTGCAGGTTCGTGGATGTGAAGGTGATGTAATCAGACACGATAAAGACACATTAGATGGGTGGCATTCCCGTAACGCGGTTACTTTTCGCGACAATCAAACTGAATGCGAAAAAGCTGATGTTTATATTTGTGAAGTAAGTAATATTATGTAAAAGATAAGTCGTCGCACGAAGAAATATAAAATTCATAGCAAGGTTGCGATATAGTTGTACCACATGATAACCATGGTATGCCTATCCAACGAAGTCATAAAATAAATTGGCTAAGGCGATGCCTTTTCTATTTCAACACTCCATTAGTGGTTTTTTTTATATCTATACAATTTTTGGTATGGTAGTTTATAGGCATTACAACATCATAAGATTTAAATAGAAGTCTCTAATATAGAATGTCGCTGAAAGATTAAAAAAGTGTGAATGGCTGCTGACTTAATAAAACTTCTGTATGCGCGATGCGTTTAGTATGAGAAAATGTAACGAAACTAATTATAAATCATAATCATATAGTAAAAAATGGTATGGTATTGAGTAAACAAAAATTAAATTAAACCATAATGAGATGACACACCGCATAAAGGCACACAAACCCAGTTGTGAAGCCATAGTTTCTTTTTGTAATAAAATATGATCTTCATAACACAATCAATAGACCCTAAATAATTTTATTGATCTACTTAAATATTTTTACGCACTTCGTTGTTTTAAGGAGCTTCCAAATGCAATACCACTCGACGATGAAAGATTCTGCAATATTCGTAATGTCAACTATCACGAGCAAATTTACCGCTGGGTTTCTGGTCATCAATGCCTGTTCTACACTCCGGGATTCCATTTTCTTGGTGGCGTTAATTCCCTCATCATGACTGCAAGTTGCTTGTATGAGCAGCGGTTCGCACCTTGCTTAGAAATTGTGAGTAATATAACAGATAAGATAATATTACATAGTAATATTAAGATTGTCATATATTATCGGTTTAGCCTATAGGTTCAATAGAATATACCTGTATGTAATCGATAAATTTATTTATTAAAAACTAACTCTATACCACGAGTACACTTGCTTAAGCATAATAAGGGCTTAATTGGCCGTGTCTGTCTGACGGGAGCTACTATTAGCAAGGGGTGAGTCTACCACTATCTCTCACTATATCTCTCCGAATAAATTTGACTATATAGATAAGTAAACATATTTCTTAAGAAGAAAAATATAATTTGATATAGGTAAAAAGTTTATTGGTGTCGACCAGATTCCAATTAACGATCTTTCGGTCTATGTCTAAGCAGTAGGTATTTAAACCACTAGGCCACAAAGTTCTCCATATCTTTGTACAATTTTTTTATTATTTTCTTAATTAGTCTTTTTGAAATCTCTGTAAGTTATTACGTTTTTCATTTTAACCTAAAGATAATGACAGTGAAATTACGGAGTATAAGTAGTAATTATCATTAATAAAAATCTATTATTGAAATATAAACTACATAATAAATAACCCACAATGTATTCTGTAATATCTGTGGTGGCCTAAGATTAAATGGTTCTTTTCATTCAAAAATATTCATTTAAAAAGCGTTATTTTGTGTTTGTGGTTTATTATTCTATTCTAAAATTTCTGAACATTTTCTAAAAAATACTCACCTGCAAAACTACTATAATTTAGGTTAGTATTATACCTACTTCAAATTCAAAAGGTTCCTTTTAATTGATATTTTTTTAATACACAGAGGCGGTTCTCCTTATTCCCATAATATTCCATGTTCGATTATGGAACGTAGGTAGAATACACTCCATAAACTAACAATATTTTCACACACCATGCTATTCACTTATATGTGCAGTATATTTTTAGGCAAAGGAAGATGGAACATGCGGTTGCTATCCTTTCGATCCTGGTTTTGAAGAGGTTAAGAGGGTTGTGGAAAATGCTCTGATTCCTTCATCCCGCGACCGTTTTCAAAGATGCTTCCATGAGGCCAAGGAATGCTGTGACGAATACCTGGCAGAAGAACCCGTCACGTCCAGTAAGTCATTTATTTCCACAGTCGCTTGATTGACCGCAGGAAAAGTACTTGGAATATTCTACGAAAAATTGTCAGGACAAAAATTACAAAAATTATAGTAGTCTAAGATGTGTTCCCAAAAGTATTCGGACGTCAAGAGACTGGAGCTGCGGTCGTCAAATGAAGGCGGTATTTCTTTTAGTAAATGATGCGTTGATGGATTGCAATTACAGTATACGGCTAGACAGTATACAGTATAAACCGTAGAATGCTATTTTTATCATAATTCAAGTGGGCAAAGACCAGCCCAAGCCACTGATACTTTCAGTCAATTTAACTAGGTATAACCTAAATTAACTGAAATTACTTCACATGTAAAAATTTCTAAGTAGATATTACAACTTTCAAATAATAAGAGTCCGGTCTGCTTTTGCGTCATACATGTACTTAGATACAAAATGGCGATAATCTTATTTTCTGGGAAAATTACCTAGTAGGTATGCGTCTAACTCATTCATGCAATCACATCACATGGCTAAGTATTGAATTGGCAATTAAATTAATCAGGTTTTGATACTTATCATATACCTACTTCAGCACAAAAAATGATTTATTTACTTATTAAAACAAAGGCATAGAAAACTATTAGATTTGTTTTAAATTACGTAATCTTTTAATTTAATTTATTGCTAGATATATACTAACTACTGTTCATAGTTTTAATATAGGTTCAACTAGAACTTAGGAACTCAAATTTATTTAGTAAATATTAATCCCGATGGTAATTCATATCGTAATAAGCCCTTCCCCCTCATCAAAAATAGTTTGATAATTAACAGCAATGAAATATAATAAATTAAACCACCTCGTACCACGTAGGTATAAAGTAACAAGAAAATATAAAAAAGCTCTAACTAACACGGGAGGAAATCGTATAAAATACATAATCGGTAACGGATTTGGAAATTGATATTTCTCCGCGATATGGCATAAAATAAAAATAATCCAACTCGGTCGTAAAATGAATGGTTGCGATAGATTATTCTTAATTAAGACTTCATTAAAGGTATGTTAAATAACTTTATATTTATTTTTAATTTTGTTCAATGTATCTGTGGAATGTTCTAGATGAGACCAGATGCGGTACAACTTTCGATGCTTGGACATGTTGGCGGGGCGCGCCTGCTGACACCATCGCTTATGAAGTATGTTCTGATTTCGCTTACTCTAACTCGGGGCCGACTTGTCACCGTAAGTTTGTATTTCACATTGCATTTACTGTTACATATTCTACATATACTATTCAAAGATAAAAAGAGAAATATACAAGAAAAAACGTTAGAAAAGAAACATATTAAGTAAATAAACTACTTAATTGTTACCAAACCAATGATTTGATAATATGTACCTATGTTTTTATTTTATTACATAAATATATGGCAAATTCAGTTGTAGTCACAATTATTCTTAGATTTAATCGGTATTTAAGTACAGGATTAAAAATATTGTTAGTAATCCATTTAATATTGTAAAATAATTTATTAATAATGCATTGATATTTTAGTAATCAAAAACTGAACAAAAAATGCATATTATAAATGCGAAAGTGTGTCTCTGTCTGTTTGTTTTGCTTTTCACAAGCTAAACGGCTGAACAGACCTAAATAAAAACTGACGTTAAGATAAATAGTGTTCCAAGGGAGGATATGAGCTTTTATTCCAAAAACAGTAGACAAAGTCCGAGATAACAGCCAGAATTAATATAAAAATTGATGCATCTGCTGTTATTTGACTCTACCTCTGGCCGTTTGGAAATAGTCCACACACATTAAATATAAAATAAATCTTTAGATTTCAGCAGCAAAGAGTGTTATGAGAATGGCACGTGGGAGCGCAATACTGATTATTCAACATGCAGTATCTCTCCGCGCCTCATCCGTCGGTATCACTTCCACATCTCTATTCTGGCATTCTCCATTGTTTCCTGCCTACCAGCTGTATTCATATTCTTCTACTATAAACGGCTAAGGATTACGAGGGTGATATTGCATAGAAACTTGCTCATCGCAATTGTTATCAGAAATATTCTTGTTATCATCAGTAGAAGTGTGGTAAGTTTTTTATAAATTATCGTGGTATCGGAATTGTAAGAATAAATATATTCCTATGTTTTACCATTCGGAAGGACAAAGTTTTCAGACGTCTTATAGGTATTGTAATGTCACTACCTTATCTTCTTATCCTTCAACCGCAATACAGCCTACAACACCGAGTAGACCTAGGTCTACTCGGTGTTGTAGGCTAGGGTATAGGCTAGCCTATACTGGACCCCAAATAACACGAATAACAGCGTTAACGATGATGATGCACCAATATACCTACCAAAAATTATACCTAAACTATATATGTAATATGTATTCTTTAGGTATGATTTTAATTCGCCGTCAATCAAAATCATGTCTACACAATAGATAAGACCTTGTAAATCTTTATAAACAATTTACCTTTTGATCTACAAAAAGCAATACAATTATACATTTACTTGTAACCAGAAAAAAATGTTGTCAGAAATAATCCACATAATGATATTAGTCTTTAAAATATGAATAAGCAGGTATATATATATAAATATATCTGTAGAGTAAAACTTGCTATGCAATTGCATTGAGAATCCATATAGCTTATAAGAATTAAATGAATGCATTAATACTGTCTATTTTTCATCTTCAGATATACATAGACGAACTAAGGAACGCTGAGGACACAGTAATGTCAAACCACAGTGTAGCATGCCGTATGCTCAGCATATTGGAGCGCGTCGCTGCCAACGCTGTATTCGTTTGCATGCTCATAGAGGGAATCTATCTCCATCGTCTTATCGTTGCTGTCTTTAAAAATAAAATAAATATAAACTTGTTATATGTTATAGGTACTGGTAAGTACAAAAGTGCTGTTCTATTCTTTTGTTTAAACAACTTCGTTAGCTGGGTCGGACTGGGCTGGAAAGGTCCGGGTGGCTCACCACATGCCTAAATCTCTTTTTAATGAACTATTGGCTACCAAACCCGCGGGAGGACTTATAGGAGAGGCTGAAGGTCAACTCTTGCTCGACTTTAGTCTGAGGAGAAAACAAGGGGTTCGAACCTCGGCTCGAATTGGACGGGGGATCGACCGGAGGAGATGACAGGACTGCATAATGGTAGATGGGATGCTATAGGAAAATAAATGTAGGTAGTAGAGCTGGGTCTGCGCCTACCAACTAAGACTTCGTAGGACATAATTTAAAATAATTGTTAATGATTTAAAATTTAAAACAGTACACTTCATCTTAATTAATTTTCTATCAGAGTTCCCGGTGATGGAAACACCCATAACAAATCAAAATAAAACGAGATATGAGTAATCTTTCAAGTTTGTTTAAAATATACCCATTAAAATATGCCCATAATATATTTTTATTAAATTTATCTTTATCTTCTTGCATACAGTGGTCACCATTGTCCCCGTGGTGGCTTGGGCAACGGTGATGGGTATTCACAACGACCATTCTTGCTGGGTAATATACACTGTCGATAACATCCAATGGATTCTGGATTCGCCCAGGATTGCCATATTAGTAATCAACACCATTTTATTTGCTGATGTGCTGAGAGTTTTGTTGACTAAAGTTAGGAACAGCGAGAATGCGAATCAACTGTGAGTACCAGATGATTACATAGTAGGTATTGACTACTGCTACTCGTCTATACAACATGTAAATAAGCAGTTAATGCTTTCATATTTTAAAGAAATTTTAATTATGAATATTGTCGTAATCCGTGATTAGATTGCGAAAATACCAATCCGTGATTTATAAAATACCGGCGATAGCGCAGATTAGTATAAATATTTATCTTATAAAATGAAACCTGGGTCTAAAAATGGGAATGTGAATGATTATTACTTTTTTATTTTAACCGACTTATAAATATGTTGATGAACATTGTTTTTCAATAATATTAAGGCCTCTGTAATTTATTTTATTTTCCTATAATTTAGATCATTAATAGTAAGGTTATGAAACCTATTGATCACATTTTTATATAAAAAAAAATTGTGAAATACTGGATCTATTATAACATACATTCTATTATAGCATATATTCAATTTCTAGTGTCAGTATAAGGATAAAATGTAATAAATATACAATTTTGTTCCAAGGAATACTGCCAAGGCATCCCTCTTTCTGATGCCAATTTTTGGGATCCAATTTCTGCTGACTGCGTTCAGGCCGTCCACCACCAACTGTACTGGCGAGCAAGCGTATTACTACATCGCTTATACAGTTGAAGGACTGCAAGGATTCATTGTGGCCTTGTTATACTGCTATATTAATAAGGAGGTAATTTGTTAGTAACATTAAACTTAATGCTCCATTACTCTTAGGGGCCTTCCATAAATTACACGTTGTTATTAGGTATATGATATTGTGAGTTCTACCGTGTTTCAAATTCCTTCTTATTATCTTTACACTATTTCTATTTATTTATTTTTCTATCTCTCAATGCTAGCCAAAAATGGCGTCCCCTACTAGTCAATCGTTACGACGCTAATCCAAAGTATAAGGCAGTGCAATTTAATTATAGAGGTTGAGATATAAATGTCACCATTATTGTTCTGTCTATTTTAGGTTCACATGTTAGTTAAAGCAACGTACAAAAAAAAGAAATTGGCAATAAAATCTCGAGTTAGAGGCAATTCCACATATCCCAGGATGAGTACAAACATCAATTCTGACAGAAGGCACACTTTCAGTACAGGCTTGGCATCTCAACATGTAGATGATAATGACAAAAATGATTACGCTACAATTAGACCAAATTTACATGTCGCTGAAATAATATCCATACAAGGAACTGAAAAATTAGGTGAGACACTTGAACCCGTTTATGAAATAATTGATAAGGATGTACCCAATGAAGATTGCTCTTTTGTAAGGTCTGTTGACGAAAGTACTTCTAAACACATTCCTAACAAAGAATCGAAAGACGATAACTATTATGGCTTTACAAACGCGTCCAGTGTATCTATAGAATGTCCTGACTGGATCCAAAGCGCTTCGTCACCAAATAACAGCATTTACAATAATTCACAAAACGATTATGAAAAAAAGTACATAGACAACATAAATCCTAAACAACCAACTGTACCAGAAATGGGATTAAGAAAGAGAAATCCAACACAAGATATTTTGGTAGAAACTATGGCCGAAAATAATTCTCCAATAATAAAATTCGAAAATAAAGTAGCAGATATTAATGCAAAAGAATTTGTAGATAATGATCAAGAATACAAAAATAAACTCGACGAATTGCAAAAAGGTAATGTAGATGATAATAACGCATCCGATGGCATTGTATCTGATGACATGCTAGATGAAATAATAAACTACATTGATAATAATGATCCAATAAAGTTGAACCCAGACCTCCTTTCCCCCAATAGGAAAGAAGAAGATAAAATAAGATTTATTGACGAATAATGATTAAATAGTTACTTAAATAATAATTTGTTTAGTTTAACGTTTACAAGTGCTTTGGTAATCTCCAAAGGGTTGTAAATATCGGTGACCTAAAGGTTTACTGCTTTGTATAAGTATATTCTTATTTTATAAATAAAAATGTTTTTATTTGAGGCGTTACTTTTAATAAATATCTATCGGAGTTACCCGTAAGATGCAGGTCAATACTTATAGAAACATGTGTGAAAGAACTTTCCAAAAATTTTAATCACGAAAGTTCATATATGTGTTCAGAATACTTCTTTCATAATGATTAAAAGTATGTATGTATGTATGTTTCATCGTATAATTATTATTTTATTGATCTATAGAATAATGAATCTTAAAAATGTAAATTATAGGTAAACTATTTAATGTCTTAAAAATATATTCATAGGATACAGTCCTGTAGTCCTGTGGAATGGCATCGCGTGTGATGTCTGTAGTACTTCATGTATATAGGTGAAGGTCGCTACTTTCCATCAGGTGGGGCGTGAACTTGTCTGGCACTGCAGTTACATAGAACATTAAAAGTACACAGCCGGCATAGATCTAGACGACTATAAAATCTAAGAGTATTTTTACATCAATTTTCATTAATTACACATCCATTTACAACATGATAGAGTAGGTAATAGTTCTTACACTTACACATAAATGTTTCATAGATTTTTAATTAATGCATTTATAAGTCTAGATCCTCCACTATATAATATCAAAATAAAAGTTTAATGTCTACACTAAGACATTTGCGCAATGCAGCCAAGTTTCGGCACACCTAAATTTCGAACGAACAAATATTAATTGATGTGTCCATTTGTATAAATCTGGACCCTTTCGAAGTTGACTTACAAAAGTGAACGGAGCAGCTCGCTTGCGCACAGTCGACTTTGGTATCTTCAAACGGCCACTTCCGAAATATAAACATATAGTTACATATATTTTGCAAAATATGTATCAAGTCTTTGCGTTATTATTATTGTGTTGGGGTGTGTATGGCTTCCCCGATGGTGCACCGGTAGATGCGTGTGTGAAAGACCGCCCTAATCAACCAAATCATGGACAGCACAGAACACAACCCCTTTCCACGCTACCTTATAGGATTGTAGCATCTTCCTCTGCGTTTGGACCAAACTCGGCCATCACAGGTGTGTTTGTTTATTGTTTTATAAATATGTAATTTATTCTTTTACTGGTATGATATAGAATACAAGATAGAAAGAGATTTTCAATGACACTATATTTTTACAAGTTCAAGGAATTATTTTTTATGGTCAATTTAACCAAAATATTAAAGTATTGATTCTTATATTCTGTATACATGCATGTCATAACTCCATCAATAAACGAGAACAGCTATTCATATTGAATTGTGTGATATTTATTTTGAAATCATGTTCAATTGGTTCCGTTTACGCTTTACGCTTCCGTTATTATTAGTTTTAAGTAAGTACATGATTAATGCTCAGATATCGAACAATTAACAATTTAGAGATAAAGGATCGAAGGCAATAGACACATGTAGCAGTAGTGTAAATATGTTTTTTATTAAATATTTCAGATTTGTTATCTAATTATATTGGTACTTGAAGTAAATGGTAATATATAACATTTTTTAACGAGGTATATATATATATATATAGCACATGTTTATTATTTCGAATGTTTGTGTTCTATTCTTATGGAAGGTACTACGTAACTACGTACCTACATAAAATATTGTTTGCTAAATATCAGATTCACAAAATAAAGATTTTTAAAGTAAAAATATTTTCTGTTTGTACTAGAGTACATCAAATTCAGTCACTACATAAGAATACAAAACTATTGAAGTATTTGTATGTGTCACTATAGTAGGTACAAGCTCTATTATAAGTTTGTGACTAGATGGTGCTGTTTTAATTGTTCTGGATTACTACTACTATTATTGTTATATTGTTAGCGGGTATTTTTTACCACAAATGTTGAATCGTCGTGATTAAGGTGTTGACGATATCGGAGGAGGAACAAGTAATAAATTATAAAATATTACAATAGTTCTTCATATTTGTTATCTTTAAATGGATAATAATGATTCTAATGATGAAGGGTAGGTATGTATTATAGAATACTGTTGGCGCAGCCCGTTGCCTACTCCTTGTGTAATACATTTTACTATTTTATAAATTAAATGTATTATACATATAAACTTCCTCTTGGATCACTCTATTGCTAAAAGCAGTTTAAAATGACCTGCATTGTTTAAGAGACAGAAGACTTCATTTTATACAAAGTAAATATATTACGGAACATATCATATTTTCGATAGTCATTGTTTTCGTTAGTTCTTAATTATTGCTCACACAATGACAAACTGGTAAAACCAAAGTAAACAACCACAGCACTGTTTAAACTATAACATGTTTTCATTGTGATAGCCATAAATAGTCCACAAACCCGAAAAAGAATACAAATTGATCAAAACTAAAGAATTATATTTTAACTTCTAAAGTTACTATAAATTACAAAAGAAAAATATGACATGTAATTTATCAGAAATTGTTTTTAATAATAATACTCCAAGATAACTACAATCTCACTAAGCTGTAAAGTAAATAACAGACATATAAATAATTATCATTGTATGGCATAAAAATATTGAGGCCAATAGGTAGGTTACGGTAAATCAGATTATTTATAGCTGAATAGATATGTTATGTTTAGACATAATATAGGTACTGCATTTTTTATCAGTCATCTCAATCGTATCTACCACTTAACTTATTTTGTAACTTTCATTGGCTACGAAATTTTGAAATAAACCGGTGATTAAAAATACAGTAGTAGTTTTGCTTTAAGAAACGTTATTTTTGAATGTGCATTTTAAAGTAAGTAGATTAATTATACTATTTGTTTAGAAGTCTAGCTTACTGTGTTAAGTACACTGTTGGTTAAGAACCTTTGCAAGAGAAAACTTTTGCAAGAGAACGATGCGGTATTTATCGAACAGAATTTATAGTGAACACATATTATTGAGGAGAATAAACTTGATACTTACAATATTAACAGATCGGCCTCTACCCAGCCCTCCTGAGGTACCATCCTGTTTGATTCTTGGTTAATTCGTCACGATGTCTTCATGCTCATCCTATCATTTTATTTAATAGTGGTGCACCATTTCATTATCACACATAAAAATATTTTCTTATACTTACTATAGAGTAAATATAAGAAAATGGATTCTTATAGTGCTAAATAGAGTAGGTGTACCTATGTACATTTAGCCTACTCTATTTAGCACTATAAGTAATAACCATGACGTTCCTTTACAGTAATCAATGTTTTTGATTTGGCTACGCTACCTAAAGCATAAAGAAATCATGGTCACACATAAGTATTCAATCAAAAATTAATATTCCTCCCCATACAAAAACAAAACCCTGCTCTCTCCTGCTTTAGGTAGAGATAGTTAATACATTTCTGCTCGTAATTTCACAGTTTTCATTACATATGACAAGTTTCACAAGAAATATTTTAGTATAAAATATTGTCGCTTAACTAAAAATTATAACAGCGATTTTATTCAATAAAAAATTGTAAACAGTTGACATATGCAGTTACTTACATGTTAAATTGTTCATAATATTGGTCAAAGGAAGTGCTAACTGCAGTTTGCACTTCCTTTAAGGTCACTTTGTCCAATACACGTTTCTATTCCAAATTGTATAATAAAGTTATATACCTACAGTAGTACATACTATTTTTTGTTCATTCGGAGATACTATCGTAACTGTTATTTACATTATGACTTTTCATCGAGGCTAAGTATAGTTACATGATTAAAGTATTTTATTTAATTACTGAAATAGGCAGTATAAAAATAATATTGTAGGACGATCCAATAAAGGAAAAGTAATTCATTGATAAAATCTTTACAGACTTCAATTAAGTCCGCAATGTATTACTAAGAATTTATAATGCAATATAAGTTATATAACTACTTATAAGTCATCCAGAATATTTATTTATGAGAAACTAGATAACCCCTGGCTTCGTCTGCTTTTTATGAGATAAAAAATGTCCTTCCTTGTGATACAATCGATTTGCACATCAAGCTTTAGAAAATGCCTGTAATACTTATTACACAGGTTACTTAATATGTTTTCTATAATGTTATAAAAAAATAAAAACATAACGACTCAACTATCAACTCATGCTGAATTCTTAATTAGATTTAGTTAGGTAAGTGGATATGTATCTATTCAAAGTCAGATTTATGTAATTTTGTATTCATATTCATATCTATCATATTTTAAAAAACTGTGTTTCAAATCTACCTACTAATGAATACATGGCCTACTTTTGTTATTAATAGAAGAGATGTTCTCAGAAGTTTCTTAATTCGTCTACACTATATTGTTATTGATATTTTCGTAGTTACTTATTCGAAAATTTTAAAACAATTCTACTTACATACTCGCTTTGTTAGTCTATTCATCGCTAGAGTATTAACTCTTACTGCTATTATTGTGAAATTCCAGTAACCATCGAAGGAGCTGAACCGTTCAAAGGGTTTTTCATTCAAGCCCGCTCAGTGGACAGAGATGAATGGTTAGGGTCTTGGGAAGAAGCGCCTAACACGACTATTCATCCTGAATGTTCCTCAATCACACATGCAGACCCACGAGAGAAGACCAGAGCGACGCTCGTGTGGCGCGCTCCACCAAATGCTCAAGGGCGTGTATACTTCACGTAAGTTGTATTGAATATTCTAAAAATATCGTGTTTGTTATGAAACTCCTTCGAAAAGGTTTAATCATATTTCGACAAAAAAAAATTTTTGGTTTCTTATTATACTTAAAGGGAACTGGGTGAAAGGGAACTATAAATGGCAAACTAATGTTCGTCGCTAAATTTCGTTTACCTATTTGAAAACTCTCGGTTCATTATTTATTGGGACTGACAAACCTTCCAATTTAAGCTGTGATCTAATATAAAGGTTTAGAGTAGTGACAAATTAGAGCTCAAGTATGGAAATGCATATAATTTTCAATATAAGGTATTAGTTACAATATTAATTATGTAAGTAGGTTCACGATCTCCTAAACAACCTTTAAAAGTTGTAATTATTGGGTATCTTTATATTTACTCAAATTATATGAGAGCTACATAAGTAATTTAATTTACAATATATGAAGATATATTGTTTGATGTATGAATATGATAATGGTTCTTCATCCTGTGTTAACGATATACGCTGGATGGTGGTAGTAGTGAGGTATGTGATAGGATAAACATGTTGTTCATCAGTTAGTCCATTATGGCAAATTCATCACCTCATTATACACTCTATGCTATTTACCTATTACTATTTCATGTAGAAGTACAAATCCCTGATTTTTTAGGAAAAAGAGAGAAAGATTACCAATATTTAGGTCAGCTACATATTATCTAACATGAAACGTTACAAATAAGTGATCTCCAATTTTTATACTTACATTTTGGATGGTAGTGGATAAGGAAGTAAAGATAGGTATTATCTCTAAAATATCGCATTCATAAAATATCAGTACCGTACCTTAGTTGTAATCACAAATTGAATAGCATATTCCCAGTATTGGCGACATTGACAATCACAAAGCAAATAAAAATATTTGTACTCGTATGAGTTAAGCCTTTGTTGTTTCGTTCTAAGTATGTATCAATGTATGCACCAGTATTTGATTTAATACTGACATTTTTTTCTGTATGGTATTATGTTCATATCTATTATATATATCTGGCTTCATTAATACATTTTATTTTCAAATTGATGGGAATGGGTAGGTATGTAGGGAAGGCTACAATGATCCATAATGATATTACCATTTGACTATAAACAGAACGACGGACATTACAAAATGCACTGTTGCCCTTTGAGTTATAGGACAAATACATCTCCGTATGGATAGTCCATACTTTCTCATCATTCATAATTTCAAAATATATCTATTAATTTTTTTTACTACAAATAACAGCTTTTCACTAAACGTATATGAAACTATATACGGTAGATATGATAAAATTGTTTAAAAATATTTTGTATGTCGATATGTTCGTTTGTTCTTGTCAATCTCTGCAACGACTCGACCGTTTTTGACGGGACTTTCTCAGATAGCTAATGTTATAAGGAATAATTTAGGCTACTATTATATAAAAAAATATAATTAAAAAAAATCAAACAAACAAACAAAGTCGCAAGTAACAGCTAGTGTAATTATATAAATTAGGACAGTAGGTTTTATAAGACCGTTAGAACGTTCGGGACAGACGTCATGCACATATACGTTGGAACCAGATTTAATAATGAGGTCGATGCCCCTATCTCTATACTCCATAAGCAAGTTCCTTTCACTTGAACATACTAAAGCGAATTTATTGCATAACATGACCTAGTCATGAACGCCTTTACGCTGGTGACCTTGAAGATAAGCTTTAATTTAGTGCAATCAACGATAGTTACACGCGACGATGTAAGGTCAACAGGACTTAAATTTACTTAGGTAATTTAGTCTTGTTCTAGAAAGATATAGTAATACACACTATCATTAATAAAACATCAAAATAATTCAGTATTAATTACGGCCATATCTCATGCTATTATAAATAAGATCACAAAATACGTAGAAAAAATATAAATGCAAAATTTGTTGTCTTTATATTATCAAATAGGTTGTGGAATGGAGCCTCATAAGACTCATAACTTAACAATCATCAGATAAAACCGTAGGTATGTTTTATCCTAAAATAAATAGTATATTTCACGCTGCCGTGTTAGTTCTATGCTATTCTTTGCATTATTAGAGTTCAGACTTCGTGGATATTGCGTACTTATAATATACGACACCTACACGCAAAAATACTGCTTACTATTTTAATACTTTTGACTCTCGCGTTAAATTTATGTAATAGAGCTCAAATTTTCTGAGAAATCTAATGATTAAGATAAAGTAGGCACTTCATCTCAATCCTGAGAATATTTATTTCACATTTCAGAGGCACTGTTTTGAAGAACTATGGAACTTTCTGGGCCAACATAATAGCTGAAGCACCACAAGATCCATCGCAGCTGCAAGTGCTTGGTTGAGAATAGCTCTAAGTATTCAAAACATTATTTATTAGACATAATAGATTTATATAATATTGTATGGGCTTAGTTACAAACATCACGTTTGGGAAGCAATTACCAAATATATACTAATGTTATTAATTAAATGATTTATACTTGCATGAAAATTATAGATTTATTCCTTTTCTATGCATTGATTAGCCGGGCGAACTTATTTGACTTTAACTGAGAATGACGGTGTAAATTTTGAGTAGAACTTAAATGTAATATTCTGGCATTTGTTATAACTGTGAGAGGTACAAGAATGCACGGCGGAAACATATTATATAAATACTATTTACCTGCCCTAACTTCGCAGGGGTGTATATGTTTTGCACATAAAAATCTTTCTCTTGAATCACGCTATATATTGCTAAAATCTTCATTAAAATCCAATGCGTAGTTTAAAAGATCTAAGTGAACATACAGCGGAAGCGATTTAATTCTATACTATGTAAAGGTTGCCGTGTTACGTAAGTACTCCAATTTCATTGCAAATAGTACCAAAACAAGTGTTAATACGAGAAAATTATGTAAATTATAAATTGTTGTTACACATATAGAAGTAGTATGTCTATTAAGACTAATTTATTCTAAGGTGTGCACTAATCTGTTCGAAACGACTGTAGGCACATTCAGATTCATATAGGTCGTAACGTCAAGGACGCTCTATTAAATTATGTAACAGTTTTGCAAGTATTCCAAAATTATACATATCAAATATAAAATGTTCTAATGAAGGCGTCAGAACGACACATTTTTATTCTTTGCGTCTGTCACTGTGATTGTTTCTAGAATCTACGGTTAAAAACAAATTTTACTGGAGTGTCAACAATCTGCGTTATACCCTCTACTCACAGTAAAATATAGATTTAATAGTCTGATTCTTTATAAATATAACGTATTGTTTCATATCTACCGAATGTTATTGTTGCCTAGACATATAATTTTATACACTAGAACTTAAGTTAATAAATTTTAATATAAATAAGTAGTTCTTGTTTTATTTACAAACTAGAATTAAAACAACAGGTTAAAAATAAATTAAAGTCTTTTTATTATATGGAAAAAGAAAATAGACAACTCTTTAGGTAGATTAATATCAGTACATTTCCAATGATATTCCAAATAGTTAAACTATGCTCATTATCATTTAAGCGTAATTTATTATTGAGGCTTGTGTTATGATGTCAAATCGTAGAATTGATCATTATCATAAAACCATCAGCGATTTCACAAAATAAAAGACTACTTCTTTTAATAATTACTTTGATAAGCATAGACCACCTCAATGAATACAGATAAATATATAAGACATGAGATATAGAATAAGATTTTGAATATAAAAATTCCAAATATACGTTCATCTTATTATATAGTCACATGAGGTTGGCACCTCATGTGTATATATAATAAGTGCATATTTACAATTACAATTTGTAGATGCAATAAAAAATGGCGACGAATACAATGATGGTTGTCGTCCTTTAAAAGTGATGCAATAATTAACAAAATTAATAATGCCATTATTGAGGAAAATGCATTAATATATACATTATATATAAATACAATTGCCTACACAAATATAGATGATAAAATTTAATAATTCTAGGAATAAGAATATTATTATTACATTAATGCACTGAAACGAAACTAACAAACATGATGTCAATAAATAAAAATAATACATATGATTATTAAACAGTAGTCATGAAATTTAACTAGTTGAGGAAATGGTCGACTAACTCCTCATATGATTAATTCTACGGTTTGTCACGACATATACGCATAATAAACTAAAATTAATCGATTAGTCCTATAGGATAGGCGTAATATAATTTCATTTTTAAAGCACCGAATTATTTAATAAGTTCGCAAATAATCACTACAAATCATATAATACAAACGACACACAATTGTATATTATATGGATGTGAAATAGACTCATTTTATCTATATATGAGTAGCCAAGTATTATCACGAACTTAGTATTACTTCAAATTATTTTACCTCGCAAAGCTGTTTAAAGTTATAAAAGTATATTAGTAGATTATATGCGTTTTATTAAAATTAAAATTGCTCCAAAGAGCAACACAAACTACAACGCATTAGGCGTGAGGCAACAACGGAAATTAAATTTTACTCTTCACTGTTGGATACAAAAATTTCTCTACGGCTTCTGTTTCAATACCGGCCTCTTAATTTCCATGAGATCACACAGTTCATTTCTTATTGGCCTTAGTTCGGCTACATCCTTTTCCCAATCGGTGTCAGCGAGTATTGACATCACCTGAATATACAATTTAAAAAATGTTTAACTTAAAAACCCCCTCTCTTAAAATTAAATTAGTAACTCAATAATATCTTATTCTTCAAAAAATTAATTCAATATTCCCAAAACATTATTTTCTTTTATTTATTTTTCTGTTTAAAATAATTAACTCGGCGGAATCAATGCTATTATGCCATATGAAATACATGGAATCAAAACATATTTTAATATAAAGTGGGTAGTACGTAAAGATACTATTTATTGATAAAATTATAGCGTCAGTCGTCTTACAAACGCTAATAAGGCAGTGCTTTAAACAATTACAATCAAAGTCATCAATAGTGACATATTATTTCTGAAATTTTATCAATAAATATTTTAACGTACTACCGACGTTATACAAAAATATGTAAACTATACTATACGAGTGTGCATAAGTAAGAATGTTCTCTATAAATATTATTTTAAACCGCGGCTTCGTTCGCGTTTTGGATTATTTTTTTAAATTTTATATTTGTAAAAATAAACATTAAGCCGAAGCCGCGTGCCAACAATAATTCTGCAAAGAAGACGCTTATTTCATGTAAAAAATAATCCATCTCCTATAAGTTATTCGCAATTAACAATGGCTACTTTTATTATTAATTAATACCTGTCTTCTCGGTGTAAAAATAGAGACGCAATTCCTATACCAAAATGCATCATATAGGTACGGTTCAGTGGTTTATACGTGATAGAATAGAATAGAATAGAAAATCATTTATTCAAATAAACTTACATTGAAGCACTTTTGAATAGTCATTACATTTTTTTAATCTACCGCTGTCTCATCACAAGAAGAAGAAAGAAACTTGCGTGTTGCTCTTTTACATTATGTATATGATTATTATTATTATTATGTACATTTTTATATTATGTACTCGTATTTTGAACGATACATTAGTGCCTACAGCAAAGAAGATGCCTTATAATACGTAACACGGTTCTGATTAGTGTTAATTATGATGAGTCTTATTATAGTTGTAATGGTAAAAAAACCACGTGCCTGGTCGAGGTTGTTGGCTGGTAGGTGACACTCGTCGCCGTAAAGCGTGAGCGCCTCGTACAGTCTCGCGGCAGCGCAGCGTCGCACGTAGCGATCCGCGTAGCACAGGTAGATCACCAGCTGGCCCAGTGAACGACGGCATACTGTGCCGCCCACCTAACCATTATAAAAACACATTATAAAATAATTAATTTGGACCGTTAATATTCCTAAAATAAATAAATAAAAAACGAACATATATATTTTAAAACTAGCAATCCGCTTCGGCTTCGTCGGACCCAATGTTTAACCCATTCCTTCCCACTGTCCTATTTTTAGGATACTACATTTGATTTTTTTTTCAACAAACTATGCATTTATTCTATAGTTAAAATGTGAGATATCTTCTAAAGCGTACGTTGAAATCCAATGAAGTAAAGGACAATTTTGTTCAAAATTAAATACTTATAGTAAATAATGTATTTATTTGAATAATGCTTAATATCATCATGTTTATAAAAATATCTAGGCAATTAATGTATTATTTTTGAAGAAATTTGATTACCATAAAAACGATTATAGTGAGTATTTTTTAATGAATGAATGATACTGATTTATAACTATTACAAAAATGACCACTTGAACATAAATTAGATAACTTGAACTATGAACATACAAAAGTAAGTATTGATCGTTCTACTAATTACATTAATACCACACGTAGATTTTTTAAATAACATTTAACAATAGTTTATTGCCAATGTAGATGTTGCCTATCATTCGTAATTAAAAATATATGTTTCACAGAAATTATGATATTGGCAACAATACAAATAATTAAAAAAATTAATGACAAGTTATTTATGCTTCGCTGCTCCTACATTGCGAGTGAATTCAGGCAAGCAATGTGTTATTTATTAAATTAGAATAAGATATCCGTTGCAAATTTAATCCGAATACATTTAGTAATATTTCCGTATAAGAGTAAAAAATATAAACCTATTATATCAATCAAAATCTAATAAGTCGTAAAGTATCTAACAAGATACTTTTTGTTAAAACATAATGGACATTTATGATATGTACCGAATAGGGGATTAATAACTTTAGTTGTTGTCATTCACGAATTAGTAAATTTAACTATTTTATACAAAAGATCTCAGTGACATACCTGTATTAATTGACACAACACATTTATAGAATCCAGTAGTTTGTAAATATTCTTTCCGCCTCTAAGTTCCAATTGTAAATACTTCAATATATCCATAGCAAATGTCGATTCAGAGTCCTGCAGTATGGGTAATATTGAACCTGAGCACAGAAAATAATATGATAGAATATTTTATTTTACATTTTTTTTTACAAATTGAAGAGCAGCGAGTAGTCGGTAAATATTTTTTTTTTTTTGGGCAGACATTTTCGTCTTCCTTTACACGTCTGCGTTTGTTGCTACTATTTAAATAGTATTGAATATCGGGAACTCCATAAAAATAAATAAAACGTGATAAGATTGATTTTTTCGTTACTAATTTATAATTCAGATATTTATTAGCGAAACAAACTATTATTACAGTACTGCGGGACTCAGCTAGAGACGGGCTAGGTGGTTTTCTGTTGGGCACTCTTATGCTTGGAGTGTTCCTTTTTTTGCTCCATGCTGCTTGTATTTGTTCTGTTATAAGTTAGGAGCTTCTTAAAACATCTTTGCATAATGAAATGGAGTGGTAACAAATAAAATGAGAAAAGACATATGAAACGGCAATAAAAGCCATTTCTTCATATACTTGAATGTCACTAACTAATAGAATTTATATAAAGAGATAATTAAAATAAAATATTTGATACAAATGTAAATTATAACTTACCTGAACTCAATAGTCTATCCAAGAAATTGAATATGGGTCCCGTAATCCTTTTGACTTGAATATTATCCGCAAACACACGTATAATAGTATCACAAATAGCAGTCAGCATTTCTTTATTATCATGCAATGAGTTCAAGTAGGAATATAGAGATTGTGTGGTATGTTTCACCTGTAACAATAAAATTAAGGTATAACATTTTAAATTAAGTAAAACATGTGTGTATGGGTATGCAGTAGGAAGATGTTCAGCTAAGAGGAATGTCTATCTATAGGTTGTTACGATGCCTATGGTGAACTGTAAAAATACTAACCAAACTCTCAGTTAATTCTCCAGCGCTAACTACCAATCCTTTGATAACATTGTATCTATATTCAGGAAAGTTCAACAACTGGACAAATCTGGGCATTGTGTGCCCGGGAAACAGCCATAGCACCACATTTGTATTCTCACTAGTAGTTGGTTGATCAACATCCTCCTCCAAATCCTTAATCTGAGGTTTCAGTTCCACTTCCTCCGAAGGGAATATACGTCTTAATGCGTCATGATGCGGAATATTGTCAATTTTTGGATCACTGTAAAAATACATTAAATATTGGAATAATAGCAAGACAGGATCAGACTAATGAAGGAATCAATTACAATTATATGCATAAGTAAAACAATTTGTTATAATAATTATTAAATAAATAAAAAAAATATGATACAGTGTACATACACCGCGTCGTCATTTTTTTTATCTTACTACAGCTACAGAAAAATAAGACGCCAAATATATAGTATACTGAAGTTCTAGTCTATATAACAAAAACATTTGGGTACTTAGCCTGCAGACCATCTCCATGATAAATTAACCGCAAACGTTACGCAACCATTCATTAATTTATAATTTAAGAGCCGCTCTCTTGTCAGTGGAACTCTACCCATTTTCTATGATCTTCCATCAATGTCTTTAAGTTTACTAATTATTTCAATTAACATTTAAGAATTCGTCTTAAAACCCAATAATCTATAATAAAGTGTAACAAGTGCGAAACATTAAAGAAATGAAAAAGAGATTGAATTTCCGTACTTGTATATCAGAGATGTGAAGATCCTGCCCGCGTGTGCTCGCGTACGGTCGATCTTCTCTACGGCCTGCTGGGCAACGCCGCACATGATGCTCCTTATAACTTCGACACTGTTCAGATGTGGCGCCTCTGAGGCGCATTGTCGACAGATTGCCAATAGACCTTAATAACAACATTTTAATAAAATGAGAAATGACCTCGGTATTAATGTTAAGTTAAATCATTAAAATTCAAATCACTTAGTCTTTCGTACACTATTATAGAGAGACGAATTTCATAGCATTTCATTTTTTTTAATATATTGGCATTAAATCATTTTATAAAAAATAATTGTCCATTAAAATTTTATTTTATATATAAGATGTATATACTTACCAGTCATACTGGCTTCTCGCACCCACGCGCCGATATCACCCCTCATATCAATTGTGTATTCACTGAGACATTCAAGCAAGGCTTCTACTATTTCGCCGACATACTTCTCGACTCCATTAACTATTCCTTGAGTCTGACATACTTCTGTAAGCCCAATGACTGCATCACGACGAGATTCTGCCCATTTATGACTAGTATCTTTCACTTTTGAGCACTCTATTAGCGATTGGATTACCAAAGGCAAATGTTCTGCTAAGAGGAATTTCGGTAGAGATCCTGTAGAATAGAGGGAAAATATTATATTTTACTAATCAAACTACCTGGAAACGTACTTATGGTTTCATTTCGAATTTTCCTATTACAATATTTTTGGGATTAAAACATGTTTGAAACTCTTGTCACAGTGTGCCGTATCCCCATTTCTCAATTATTTCAAAATTGTTAACGGTATTTACCATCTCCAGAGAGCTACCATTAATGTGTGTGTGTGTATGTACTCAAAATTACGATGATGATTTTATCTTACCCACAGCTCGAGCGTATCCCATTCTTAATACGAGGCCGTTGACCCCGGAACTGTGCAACTGATCACAATACTTCTCTATAAGTTGCATACGTTTCTGCTTCGCTGTGGTGCTCCCATACATTAGATTGTCATCTTTTAAATACTGGTCGAAGACTAATGGCAGCGCATGTATCGCTTTCTCGCGTATAGCTTGCACTTCATGTGACAAACATTCCTCGATTAAATTTAGCCATTCGTCTGAAAAGGAATTGTGATCACTAAGTAATAAGTGAACATTCAACTTTTCAGTTTATATAATTATTTCTTCTTAATAATAACTCAATATTAGGGGTATTATTACCCCAATTCATTGCCAAAGTGACAAAATTACTTTAGTTTAAATTGTGTATAATCCATATTACAACATTTATTACACTTCACAATTCATTATGAACGGTTCGCTCACGGTGCACTTGTTCTCCTATATTGCTTACCGCCATTGTTAGTTTTGGCGCCAAATATGACTACTAATCTCCATACAGACTCACATAATTCGACACGTCAGTATGTCTATTAAATCAAATACAGTGTTGAGCATGGTATTTTGTTAAATTAGGTAGGTATATGTTGACTGACAACGATCATCCGCATCCCCCTAGGGGGTGAGGGGGGGGGGGGGTCAGCTGAAATGTAAGCCCCTTAGGGCGGGAATTAACTTATGAATAAACTGAACCTAACTTAAGAATTAGTGCGAAACTTTGGGATGATTTATTATTATTGTTTTTTTTACATATTTACCAATAGTAGAATGAGCATGATAAGGTGCCCCGGCCAATGACAGTGATGCGATACACTGACAGCACGCCTGACGCATAAGTTCACCACCCAGACCACGAAACTGGTGGCGCGCACGGAAACTTGGTACTAATTCACGTACAGCAATCAGAACATCCTCAGATATAAGTGTATCGCCAGTTTTACCTGTAAACATTATACAAGTATATCAATAAACTATAAATAATATAATGTATAACTAAATATTAACAAAACATAAAACTCATAAGCAGATTAATTAATATACTTCGATAAAATAATCGTGTTCGAAAGTTGTGAAGTTAGTGTTGAAGCTTATGTATAGCTATATGCCCACATTTAGAGGAATTCAACAAACAACAACAAAACAAATTCATAAAGAAGAAAATATTGGGCATCATTGACACCAATATAATCTATATTCTAGCAGCAACTCGTAATATATGGTTAATAAACAGTGCATTTTATAAAAAAAAAATCTGTACCAGAAGCTGACTGCTGATGATAAACTGGCTTGAGGACTAGTGTTAATTCTGATATTACTGTATTTTAACTGCATAAATCATATAAGCATATAATGCTAAATAGTAACTCCTTGTGTAAAAATAATATTTACCACTAGACAACTTTGTTTGTGATAGTGCATATATAGCTTCACCAATTGCTAGAATAGCACCGTGACGTACATTCAGATCTATAGAATCAGTCTTCTCAATCAATTTCGGCAACACAACTGTTGCTACATACTCGGGAATCTGAAAGAATAATTATTAATAAAATTACAAATTAAAATCTTTCTATGTATATAAAGATTTTAATTTGTAAGGTAAGGTAAGGGAAGTACAATGTTAAGAATTGAACCACAATTTATTTTGTATAAACAAAATTCACGAATACCATAATTTACTAGTATGACATTTTTACTCATCATGAATATTGTTAAATTTCTAAGATTCGGGCCAATTTTTAAATAATGAAATGTTCAGTTTTATTTACTTACTTCAAACATATTTCACAAAAGTTTGTAAAAAAACATAGGTACACAAAATTATAAATACATTGTAAAAATAAATTATAATTAAACAACTACATATCCTATCTAAAGTTCCGAAATTATAACATATTGTGACACAAGGGACAATGACAATGTAATTCCAAATTTTTAAATATATATTTTTTTTATCTAACCTTATGAGTCAATTTGTTCAGAGCTTTAGCTGCCAGTTCTCGTATGGCACAGTCCCAATGCTCCACCTTGAGATCCACCAAATGATCAATTAGGGGTTGTGTGTATTCAGGAAAGTTGGCCACTTGAGGAGCTATTACGAGGTACGCGTTGTTCCGTGGCCCTACGGATTGAAAGTCCGCAGTTGTGAGGACATCTATACCATGCGGAAACATGCCGTGTCGGCCGACATTTTCTTGATAAGCCGCAGAGGCTGCACGGCGGCAATTTATCTGTCAATTGTACAAATTAAACAAAATTGATTATTTTGTCATTAAGATATTTATATAAATAAAAGTAATATGTTGTTAATGTGAGTTCTATATTTTAAATACAGTGTGTATATCAAAGGTATTCTCATTATGGTAATTCATAACCTAACTTATGGATTGCAGAACAATAAACTCTTCAAACAAAAAACAAAAATGTTCAAATGTAACTCGTCTTACAGAAATAGTAGATCTTATATTTGTTACATTGTATGTGAGAAATAAGTAAAGGATAGATTTAATTTAATATAACAATTATATAATTGGTAGTGAATTAATTTAAGAATTTAATTGAGTAGTATCGAAACAGGTATATTTACACATCGTTTGGGTCGGACACTACCAGAATTTTATTTTATTTATTGTGTAGGTTGATTTATGAAATCATTTCGATTTTTTCGTAATGTTCAGTTTAGTGTATATTGTTTGGAACTGAAAGAAATGATATATAAGTACAGTATTTTGTTTTATATAAGTTATGCGGTATTACAATGGTATTCACCGTACATATAAAATTCATGTACATATTAAATATATGAAAACAAAGACGAAATTGCAAATGTAAAGATAAAATAATAAAAGATGTGAGGTCAGGTTCGGAAGCGAGTATATATGGATAGGTAACCTCGCGATCGAAGCAGGCGGTGGCGATGAGCGCGTTGGCGAGGAGCGGTGCGTGCGGGCGCAGCGCGCGCGCGTCGTAGGCGCGGGCGAAGGCCCAGGCCGCGTGGCAGGCCGCGTCCCGCGCCGCCCGCCCGCCGCCCGCGCCGCCCGCCGCCGCGCCGCGCGCGGCCCGCGCCGCGCTGTCCACGCCGTCCCGCGCCAGCGCCGACCGAAAAGTGTGCCACGCGCCCCGCGCCCACCCCCACCTACGCGCCGCGCGGCGACGGCAGCCGCTCGGACGCGCCGCGCTGTCCATTTCTTAAATATTCAATACGCGTAATTGCATTTAATAATGTCTAGTAAGACAAACACATTATATATCCTGTGTCACCCCACCTTTACGTATATGTACGTACACATTCGTTATCATCATCTGTAAAATACATCGTTTCGAGCGTAAATAGGATTCGACGCATGTAAATGTGGACAAAGAGAACGAAAAAGTGTGTCCTGTAAAAGCACTGACCCCCAGTAAACACAATTGGACTAAAGCAAAAATGCTGTCTTTACCGCCGACGTCATTGCACACCGCCACGCGCCGATCAGAAATTGCTGATATACGCGAAAACGCGCCACACACCGCGCGCCAATCTGCGCCGGTGACAGAATAAGCTGTTCAGTAACCGCCTAGCTATAACCGACTCTAACAGTGGCTCGAGCAAAAATCTCGATGAATAAAAAAAACGATCGACAGCAAATAAAATTAGATTTTCTTGGTTATCATATAACGAGCCAAGGGATGAAACCAACGCAAGAAAAATGGCAAGCAATCGACGAGTACCCTAAACCCACGACAGTCGAAGATTTACGTCGTTATTTGGGTATAATGAATTTTTATTGTTACAAAAGTTCATAATATCTTAAATTTTACAGTTAACTTAAATAATTTTTTTTATGTGTAATATATATATTTTTTCTCTCAAGGGGGGAATATCTATGGGACACAATCACCTAGATACATCAAAATAATAATTACATTTAATAATGTAAGACAAATTCAATATTGTCTACTAGGCACTGCTGTATCTAAACTGTGTCACCCCACCTTACATTTTTATTGTTATTTAGTATATAAGATCATTATTTCTATGTCATTGTCAGTTTATCATCATAATATACATCGTCTCGACCAGCAACATCTTATTATTCACCCGCAACATTATGTATTTATTTAATTTCTTCATTAGCAAGTAGCTAAATGGAAAAATGATGTTACTGCGTTGCTTCATGCTGTACAGACATAAAAAAAACAGTGAAATTTTAATTTACTTTTCTTTGAAGCCGGCTGTCGATCGATTTCTATCTATGTGTGTAAATGTAAATTTACCCAATTCAGCAAGCGCCATACACCCTCCGTGCCAGGCTGTCTCGCGTTCATTCTCAGCGAACAACGCCAGTACAGTCTCGCAGACATCAGCGGCGGCGAGCGCAGGCAGTCGTGCGCCGATACGACCTACGCCCTTCGCTGCTGACCAACGTACCACGGTGTCATCATCACGTAGAGAACACAGCAACAGTTCTACCACGTCTTCTACCTGTGATATACATTTATATTTTATTAGAATTCGACCATTTATTACACACTTTTCTTGAACAATGTACCTTTCAAAAGATTTTGTACATAGATACAGTGGTTAAGATTACTCAAGAAATTTAATCAGAATGAACTCAATTAATTTCACAATAACCTTTTTTTAATATTAGTGTAATTTACAAGTTGTTATTCGGGAATAACACATGAGAAATACACTTTTATTTAAATATAATACAAATACAAACATATTTTGTCTTTAATCATTTTAATTCAGGCAACTTTATATTATTTTATAACAATATTGGCCCATATTGTATATACCTTAAGCACTAACATATACCTACATACCTCTTGCGGAATATCCTCGTCATCATCAACAGGTGGAGAAGTGACAGGTTCTGTATCACCAGCAGCAGGCACCCCACCCAGAGTGACAGCGAGTGACCTAGATCCACGAGTATACCGCCATGAGGCGACGCGTGGCCGCAGGAATGTTAAGCCTGTAATAATAATACAGGCACTAGTTGTTAATTTCATCTTTACATATTCTTGATGAAGTACATTTATAGTAATTATGGATTTAGATTAGAGATGCCACAAATGGTGTTTGCAGAGTACTCAATCTCACCAATTGGCTAGCCTCTATAGAATCACTTTATTTATATACACTTAGTCAATTTAATGTCGGCTAGTGGTTTAATTTGTGAGTAGGTAGTGTCACAATATATTATTTATTGTGTGTTTACTATGTAATTGTAAATGGCAAATTGTGTTACTAATAGTGTGTAAAAATATCAAGACAGAGAACAGGGATGAATGGAAGAGAAAAACATATTATGCTGACCCTAAATTAATGGGATAAGGAAGAAACAGATTATATGACTTAATAATGAATGGTGGTGTTGTTACTCATTAACCTTTATATAAATAAATAATTATATTGTAATAATTATAAGTAAAAAATATCATGAATGATATTATACCTATTCTTTGAACAATTTTGACTCCATATTTTCTCACTAACATAGCTTTATGCTGTTTATAATTTTGTTTTGTCACCCATTCCAATAATTTTGGTGCATATTGCAACAAGTCATCTCTCTTCCCATGTTTCAGGACTGCCGCCGCTGTAGCCAAAACACCATAGTGTATTGTGTCCTCTTCTTGGAGATTGGAATGTAATTCACATGCCCACTCAAAAAATGCCCCCATATACAGCTCTTTTACATCAGATCTTAAAAATAATTAGATATTATTAATACTTATTATATAGCATACAGTTCTGATAAGTCACAGTATTGCCCACATTATAAGATTATAAGACATTCAATTAAACAACAGTTATATTGAATTATTTTAAATTAAATATTGTGTTTATTTATAATATAAATCTCATTTTCTTAAAACAAATGTATCTTTTGTGGTCTATAAATATTTTATTATATACATACATTAACTATATCATGAAATGGTCCACGACTTTATAATAAGATGATAAATTTTTTACAATATATATTAGACACATATATGGATATTATTCAATTTTAATATCATACCTTATGAGAAATTTAGAAGCTAAATAAGCACTGGCTTCAGCACATGCATCCTTGCTGAGAGCATATGTCTTACATATATTAAACACTTTCTCCATCACTGTTAATTTCTTTGAACTTCCAGCATCTACAAATTGAAATAAATATTTATTACATTTTGCTCAAGATTATATTATTGTAGACTTACAGAATTAAAATAGTACTACCTGACTGTCCTGGGACGAATCCATCCAGTCGGCTCATATGGAATGGTATTATCACAACAATGGACAGCCACAATAGAAGCACAAATCTACTGCGCCATGTTTCTTTGTCTTTTGGATTTTGGGCCTCCAGGAATGATAAAACTGTAAGGAGATCTGAAACTTCATGAGGCAAGTGTCTAACCACCACTTTGTATCCTCTAACTCTAAATATCTGATACATATAGTTGAATGTGGCATGTTTCAATTCAGTCGGAGACTCCTTATCCTTGATTAATGTTAAAAACTTGGACAAAATCTTATCTAAGTGCGGATCAAGTAAGTGAGGCTGTTCATAATATTGCTTTAGTATGGTGTACAATTTATCATACTCAACTTCAAAAGAAGGTGTGTTGTAAATATTCTTCACATTATCAATCATATTCATAACTTCTTCTACTTCAGAAAAGTGTTCCAAGGCGCATCCCAATCCAATATTATCACATTCGTCATCACGGTTCGAGTCAGGATCCAATCCAACCATCGTCGTAAAGTAATTATACCTATATAAGAATTATAAAAGCGACCGTGGTAGCGAAGTGCGGCGAATGTTTACAATGTGAAATTAACAATAACCACAAGCATTAACTAAATCAAATATAAATAAAACTTTTGCTAAAGTTATACAAAGTCGTTAAATTTATTGAAAACTATGTATTACTGTGTAAAAAACAACACAATCTATGAAATTCGAAATGAATACGATTAAATTCCATTCATATAAAATATGTCATTCTGATCTGTAATGCTTTATAAGGTAAAGAATGAACTGTAGAAGTCAAAACAATGACTGACTGCTACTGACTATAGAATTGACTGACAAGTTCAGAAATTTCGATATAATTGCAATTCGTATATGTGGTCTCTTCTAACTCATTAACACCTTCATAAGTTAAAATGTGATAATCAATATACTTATATTCTCTATTCTTTATAATCAACTGCTCTTTTACGTCTAATCTTGTTTTATACAATGGCAAACCATTTCGAAAAACTTACTATTAACACTTACGTGCTTTTGTATTATTATAATGTTATTAGTCAAAGATAATTATTATATTCCTGGTCTGAATTTGTGAATTTGTTAATGATCTTAATGATATTGCATGACAAATACAACATATTGATGTTAATATTCATTCCCTATAAATTTAAATGGGGACATCTCCATTGCATATTAAATTTCTCATCTATATTAGATAAATATGGATGTTCTCGATCATTGACTATTATCGATGCAGGATGTTTATCGAATGAAATATATTTATATGCAAAACCATCGATATTTTCTCCTTGGCCTATTTGATTCCATATATAATATAATTATATGCGTAACGAATTACTCGTTTATTATTATTATTTTAGGTTACATATACAGATGCTAGCGTCTTGATTTCGACGTTGTCTAATACGTATCCATAGACTAATACTTTAATTCATTATATGACGACTCGTGCTTAACATTCAAATAAAAATATCGATGTATCGGTTTCGGACATCTCTAAATACCTATTATGCTATAATACGATTCGAAAAATTGCTTGATTAGTATAATCTTTAGTCTGGCGTTTCTTATTATTTCTCATAAATATATTTTATTTATATTAACAACCTCTTTATAATGTGTAATTAGACATTTTTAACATACGATATGACCACTCGTAAGTTTTATAAGTTTGATAATGCTTTGTATATGCTTGAATAAAGTTAAGTGCGTCGTATTATTTCGGCGTTTAATTTGAGAAAAAATAAACGATAGAATTAAATGAAATTTATTGTATTGATTTTTAATTCTTTAAACAAATCAGCCAAAACAAAAGTTATTTTATCTAATGTTCACCTACATCAAAATATGAAGTTCTCAAATTACACTATTTCTTGTTTAGGTGTTATCCAATACAGATCCAATTTTCATGATTCTTTTTATTCTTTTGAGGGTTTTTGTTCTACTGATTTTGTCATTATTAACTCCCGTTCTTTATGTTGAGTAATATCTTATAGTTATTACATTTTTTGATGCTACTTGAAAAATGTGCTTAACTGAAGAATTTTTGTTATTAAGATTGCTATTTAGTAAATAATAATACGTATTTAAATTAACATATTTAGAGGGCCGTGGACCTGCAAAAAGGAAGGTCAAACCTGTTGAACCTCAGTCCTTACTTGATTTTGATCTTGGGGAAGGGGAGAGCTCTGATGATTCAGATTTTCGCATCGAAGACCACCCAGAGGAAAGTGATGACTATTCTATAAATTCTGATGATGACAAAAGTAAGTTAATGTTATGCTACTCTACACATTACAAATTGACCAGTAACAATTTATGTTAAACTTTCTTAACCTGTGATGAGTGTAAACAAACGATTAGCATGATATATTTAGAATTTGTTTTTGTTCCATATAGCAATGGTAGTGGGTAATATGTTATAGTATATGTATACTTTTACCATCAACAATAGTGTGTTAACACCACACTTTTGAATGAACTAAATTATGAACATTAATATTGAATGTAATAGCTAAGTAGTTTTAGCTAGTACAAAAAGTGATAAAAGCTGTATAACACATTTTTTAAATATCTGTACATATGTTTATTCATGTAAAGAACAGATATCATACATTTATAACATCTATATGGGTGAACTATAGTGAAGAAAAATATGTACTAGCTATAGCAGTATAGTATGTAGTTATGCTAGTAAAGTCTCTAATCGTTATTTTATAAAACTAAGAAAACTATTAGTATTAATTTTCTAATATTAAGATTTTATTAATCATTTTGCTGTAACAGGTATGTTTTATAGAAACATTATTTAGAGTATGAGTATTTTATGTATTAACTCAACTAAGCTTGGAACCGGATGATGATTCTCTTTCTTGGTATTTTTTTTATGGTCATTATTCAATTTATGCAGAAGGAGGTGCAAATAGTGGATCATCAGATGAAGAATCTGATTCTGATATTGAAAATGAATATAAAAAATCCAACAACAAAATTGGTGAAGAAATTTCAGTCGCTGATTTACTTAAAACCGCTAAACAGAAGGAGTTTAAGGTATTTCCTTTTAATTTTACTACTTTGCATTATGTCAGACTTCAGAAGGTTAAGAGGTTTTAGAAGCCAAGTTTAGTGTTACTTGATTATAAAATTTGTGCAAAGTCAGTTTTTTAATTATATGCTTGGAGTGTCAAACTCTGATGATAAGTGGCAACAGTCAACTGTATATACATAAATAGCATTACAGATATCACATCTTCATGTAAGGCTAATATTTGTTTGTATATTTCTAAATACTATGATGTTTGTAATTATACTGCCACATATTAATTACTATGCAACCATAACACAGCCTGTGAAGTCACTTAGCGGAAGCAAATAGTAATATGACATGCACAATGTGAAATCTTTATAGGGATTTAAAGACATTAGAGTTAAACAATTTTTTATTTTACCAATGTTTCATGTTGAGTAGTTCTTACTGAGTAAAAATTACGATTAATTAAATTTTATGTACTAATAACTAGCTACTCACCCCAGCTTCGCACAGGTGTACATGTATTATATATGTAAACCTTTTTCTTGAATCACTCTATATTAAAAAACCTCTTCCAAATCTGTTGTAGTTTTGAAGATTTAAGAATACGTAGGGACAGACAGCGATAGTGACTTTGTTTTATGCTATGTAAGAAGTACCAGTTCAAGTTTAGAAAATAATAGTTATTATAATAACAGTACATAAAGAATAAAATTATACTTACCTGTATACAATACATACTTATATAAGATATTTTTTTATATTGATTGTATATGAAAATTAAAAAGAAATTAAGTCAAAATGTTTATATTCAGTTTCCAGGGGACCTAGCAGATGTGCTAATATGTGCTGGCTGTTTGGGCTCCAGAAGTGATGATTTCAATGAGATTGTTGGTTGTGATGGATGTGGTGTCACTGTACATGAAGGTATAAGTACTAACATACATACTCGAGAATTAAAAAGAAATTCGTTATTGTTATCACTACTACTACTGCATCATTATTACTGGTGCTGTATCTGATATTAACTTAGTCAGGCTAGTAGTCATAGTCGCAATAGTAATTATGTGTACCTATGTTACATTTACATTTACAGTTGCTTGTTATGTTGTTTTATGCAGATTTGAAATAGAAATGATTGCTTCAAAAGGAACACTCATATTTAGGCTATCCATTACATTAGTAGAGTCTACTTCATAATGGATGAAAGAAAGTAAGAATATTGGTCTTTGTAAAATTGAATTTTTATTTTATATACCATTTATTGGCCCATAAGAGGTTAATATATACTAGGTATATCAGATATTGAAAACCACCTTATAAGTATACATTATTTAGAAATATTTTTTAATTTGTTTAAGTAGTCTATGTACCTAATTCATGGGTTATTTTTCTTACAGGTTGTTATGGTGTGTCAGACGTTGCTAGTGAGTCTAGTACAGTGAGCTCTGCATCAACAGAGCCATGGTTTTGCGAGGCATGTAAAGCTGGTGTTACAGATCCTAGTTGCGAATTATGCCCCAATAAAGGTGATCTTGTTTATATAATATGTGTTTATAATATTAGAGGTCTTAGATTTTAGATAGTAACTACTATAAAGTCATGTTATATTTATATGTTTATTTTTACAGGTGGAATATTCAAAGAAACTGAAGTAGGTGCATGGGTCCATTTAGTATGTGCGCTGTATGTACCAGGAGTAGCATTTTCAGAGGTACCTAATTTGAGCTTAAAATAACATTTAATATTGACAATAATAATTTATAATTCATTATTATTTGCTAGTCATAGATACATCATAGAACATGCCGATATCATCTTCAATTTATTTCAGTAAAGTTGTTCACATTTGGTTTCATTCTCATGGAAGTTTGCTCATTACGGAAGGATATTTTTTGTGACATTTCTTAAGATAAATAATATAACTGGAATAAAATTGATATATCATTTTATACAGTATATAGTAGAAATACATGAATATCATAAAAAAGAATTGTGTAAATATAATACATTACAGGTGGAACATTTATCAGGTGTGACATTATTTGAAATGGCATACTCTCGGTGGGGTGCTAGGTCCTGTGCTCTTTGTGAAGATGTGACTCTAGCTAGAACTGGGGTGTGTGTTGGATGTGATGCTGGTCTCTGCAAGACATTCTTTCATGTTACTTGGTTAGTATAAATACTGGATTATAAAAATGTGGAGTGCAGCCCGATTTATGGACTTCGAGTAATCAACGCTATAAATAAATAGTTACAGAGACACATGTAAATCCTTTATTGTTGGTATAGATGAATACAGATCAGTAGAGACTAACAACTTTAATAAATATATTTGTGTATTTTATGTAGATCAATGCAATCTACGTCACTCTGATGCTGATGACTAGAACAGTGAAAATCTTATTTATTAAATATATAGTCCAAGAAGTTATTTCTTTATTGATCATTGAAATATTTTAAATCACCCTTAATTTTTTGTAGCTGGTATATTTTTTTATTTATGTCATATCATATTATGACGAAATTTGTAATGTTTTCAGTGGTCAACGGGAGGGATTGTTAGCAGAAGCACATACAGAAGAGGCTGAACAGGCAGACCCCTTCTATGCTCACTGCAGATTACATTCTGATAAGGCTCTAGTAAAAAAACGCAAAAGAAATTGGTTGGCCTTACAGTTGCGGACAGAAAAGAGGTATCCAGTATATTCTAAAATAATACACTTTAATGTACTCTATAAATAACTACCAAGTTAATAAGTATTTTTATTTATTTTAAGGAAACAAGAACTACAAAGTAATGTTAGTACGAATGAGAATCAAAGATTCCAACGGAAATTAGTGAAATGTAGACGGAAGTACCTACATCAAAAAGAGAATAGGAATCCTCCATGGGGTAATAATTTCTTTAAATTCCAACTCTCTACTTATAAAAAAATTAAATATTTTTGGCAGAACATGTACCATATAATATATTTTAGTGGTAATATGTAGTTTCTGTTAGAAACATGCAAAAGACATTTTTTATAATAGAACACACTATGTGTTCTATTACAGTCAACCCTCCTATAACGCGGTACTCTCAGAACGTGGTTTCCATATAACGCGGAGCTGAAATTGCGACAGCCCTCCTATAACGCGGTACTCTTAAAGCGCGGTTTCCGTTCAACAACGTCCCATTAGTTCTTTCCGTGCACCCAATGAATGGTTTTAACTGGATATGTTTATATCAGCGTGGTTCACGGGTGGGGCTCCTCATGCGCTATCTTCCACTTCTATTAACTAAATAGTTTCGCATCGACAGCGTGCCATGCGTGTGTGTGTCTAACGAAACTGTAACATGAAAGATGTCGCGTGAACTATAGAAAAACTACGTTCTGCTTATGTCTTAGCCGCTTAAAACCAATGTGAAGATCAACCAAGTGAGGAAGACATTTTGCCCATTAAAAGAAGGCGAGTTAAGCGACTCATATCTGACAGTGAGGATGAGTGTTGAAAGATTACATCATTTTACAAAAGTCTTTCTTTTGTTTTTGTTGGAAAACAGTTTTTTAGTTTAGTTTTTGTTTCATTTTTTTCATCATTTCCTTATTTTTATTGAATTGAAGAGTTCATACTCTTCAATTCAATAAAAATAATTTATAATTTATCTTGTCTTTTGTATTTATTGGTCTCCATATAACGCGGTACGAATGATGTGATTTGTACTTATTCTGAGTCTCTTATAGCGCGGTTTCCATACAACGCGGTAGACGGTTTCCATAGAACGCGCTACGAATTAGCCTGGTTTGTATGGCTAAATCCGAGTTTCTTATAGCGCGGTTTCCATACAACGCGGTACGCACTCACCGCGTTATAGGAGGGTTGACTGTATATAGATGAAACAACATACATGCATAAGCAACAGATTATATATCTGAAAGGATTTTAGGGTTTTCCTATATGACAAGGAAGTTGAAACCTATGTCTATAGACACACTTTTCAGGATACACTGTGTATGTGTGATACTATGTATATGTGACATATACACTATCACCTATGGCAGAATTCTTTAGGGCTAAGGTGTTAAGCCTCCTAAATGGTTGAATAATGTAAATAAATGTATGTGTAAGTGCCAATATATAGTCATAGAACAACAAGACTGTATGAACACCTAGTTTTTATTGTTTGTATTAAATAATTGTTTTTACAGTCCCAACTCAGAAAATGGCTCGGATGCTCTACAGCAGTGCATCAGCAATGAGGAAGTTCCAGATGAAAGCTGAATGTATGGGTATAGACACCCATGCGCTGGAATTCCAAGATGCGCAGGTATTTTGTCTGACCAAAAGTTTATTTTATTTTAACTATGACTGTAGTGTTTTGGATAGGCAGGTTTTGAAAGGGTGTCAGTATTATCTCGCCACTGGAGAAGTGTACAAAAAATTTGAAAGTAATCTTTTATACTAAATCAGTCGCGTAACAACGCGGTTTTTTGAAAAGTTTAAAAACTGCTTCATATGTCAAGTATATACACAGTCACTAGTTTTTATCTTGGCATATTTAGTGTTACAAACCATTTATATATTTATGAGTATTTCACAAATCAGAGATATACTAGTCGCATTTATATTATAATAATACTGTGTTTAGATGGCCGCTCTAAAGGACGTGTCTCGTCGATGGCACGTACCACCAGCATTCTCTGTGGAGTTCGTCGGCTACTATTTGGATAGAAATTCGCGTGTCACATCCTTGCGTAAGTCACTTGAACGGCTCACCAAAGAAAACGAGACTTTGTTGGCCGAAGATGATAAATTGAGAACTGAATATGATGAGGTAAGTTAACGTATAACAAGCATCAAGTTATAACCAGTTTAAACACTTCAAATAATTGATATTAGGTTTTAGATATTTATTCTCATTAAGAATTACAAATAATTCACTTAACATGAGAACTAAAAGCATAAACTTATACAAAATTAAATATTAGTGGAAATACAAAAGAAGGTATATATAATGCAGACGGTGTAGTAACAAAATCTAAGCAGCAACTACCCGTATAAATGATAACATTTATTGGTTGGCTTACCGCGCATAGATGGCCTCAGCGGTACTGGGTTCACATGTACACATGATATACATACTTCATTAGTTCTATTGCGTGTATTTAAATTTATTTTCGTGTAGTGACAGAGTAAGAATACGAATGCTCCTTATTATCGCTAAGAGGTTATAAATAATTATTATAAAAGGCAGTGAACACTAGAGTGATGATAAAGGATTATTATATTTTGTGATGATTGCGATGATTACTTATTTAAACAATTGACAATCTATATTACTTACATATTTTGGTGTGTATGATTTTACCATCGACATAGAATATTGGTATTACAGTAATATTATAGTATTTATTTCTTTATTAATGTCTTAATTATCAACAATGAGTTTATAATACAGTGCCGTACATTGTACATAATTCCTAATGATACTCCTATGTATGTACTTGGACCCATATGGACCGTGTGGTCCTGACACCAACATCCATTAATGCTCAGTACCATTTCAACAAAATCTATACTGTGGTTGCTTGCTTTGAATATACATAATCATCATGCATACTTTATTTAAGGCTTCAAAGGAGAACACAGAAACTCTGGCCGACATGTCTTCAACAAGACAAGCCCTACAGAAGATATATGAAGCGATCACGGGCATTTGCCCTAAGAAGATAGCACCATCTATTATAGAAGACAAGCCTCTCTTACCTCCAGTCATACCTCGTTCTACGCCGAAGGTTACACCTCAACAACTCCAGAAACGGTAGGTATTGCATGTGATCCCTGATTACAGGCTGATCCCTCCATTAATTGTCATAAGTAATCAGTGATCACATATATCCGCTGAGATAGTAATGGGATGGGTTTTGCTTAGGTCGGTATATAGGGTATCCAGTTATGATAAGCGCAATATATGTATTATATTACAAAAACCAAATGTGAACAATAATTTAGTGCATAAAGGTTTGATTTCTCAGACTTCACATGAGGAATAGGAGCTATTATTCCTCATTATACATTAGACAACTTTAAACTATTGAATTATGATATTAATCCATTATTTTATAATTATCGTAATTATTATTGTATATATTATAATAATATATTAAGCTTAAAATACCCTAATAATGAATATTATTATTGGCGGATAATTCTTATATTTTATTTATTGTATATAGGATTACGATTATATATACATATTTTATACAATAGGAAGCTTTTAAATATTGAAAATAGCATTTCGCGTATGCGCGTATAGCGTAGATATTTATGTACCGACATCTTTTTTAGCGATATGTCACAATATAGAATGAAGTGTTTGAACTCGTCTATAGCAAATGAATTAGAAAGGAGCAGAGCCCCAGTTCTGCCAATTTTAAATCACAAGACGTTTATTTGAAATATTATTTAAATTATCATGTATGATCATATATATTATTATTATTAAAATATAAAATATTTGATACTATTTAAAACTACAATGTCTCGTCTTGAGGTTTCTCTTATTAAATTGCCAGGACGGGGGCTCCGGATGTAGATGATACCTCATTTGGTCGTATAATGCATAGTGGGTCGGCCACCAGGTCAATGTCTGTGCCCACCGCGGCAGCACTTAAGATGGGCGTTGGTTTTCCTCTTAGCGACAACCCGGACGCTCGCCATGGAAAAGTACTATCTACGTCACTTGAAGGTAAGCAAAGACGTTTCTCAAAATTTTATTTACATCCTACTTACAAAACGGTCTCGTTTTAACTGACCTTTTTGGTGTCTTTGGTCTAACTACTATTGAGTATGAACTTTCTTACGGATATTAAGTTAGGACTTAGACAATTTATTTTTCAGGGTTGGTTGCCAGGGTGTGGCAAGCGCCCCACCCTACTCCACCGTGGTTACGCCAATTTGTCTAACCGTTTGGTCGTGAAGTTGGTAACAAACAGACATAATCTGACATAATTTGACTACTAATAATCTTATTATTAGTATTATAAACGGGATGTTTGTTACTGTTTCACACAAAAACTACTGAATGGATTTTGATGAAAGTTTACAGTAATATAGCTTATGCATCAGAATAACACAGACTATATTATAACACGACAACACACAACTAGTGGGCTATAAATTTAACGCGGGTGAAACCGCGGGCACAGCGAGTGTTAGTATAAATTCATAAAATAAGACTTGTCCGCGGGCCGCAGCGTCGGACGCGCTGGCGGCCCGCGAGTGCGCGGCGTGCGGCCGCAGCAGCGAGCGGCACCTGATGGCGGCCTGCGACACCTGCCACCACCACTACCACCTGCACTGCCTCAAGCCACCGCTGCAGCGCCCGCCCAAGAAGAGCAAACTCTACGGCTGGTCAGTATCGCCCGCCTCACTAACGACTCTCAGTTGACACAGTTTCTTTACCTTACTGTTAGGCGACTCGGCTAGAAGAAATAACAATCTTGAGGAATAAAAGTTTTAATATATTTGTGTTGTATTTGTATTGTGTAAATGTAAACAATATATAATAATAATACACTGGACAATTCACACGACTCTTATCTAGTCCCAAGATAAACAGAGCTTGTGTTATGGGTAATAGATAACTGATATAAATACTTAGATATTCTCTTTTTTTGTATATTCTATGCATATTATATATAATAATACTTATATAATATGCATAGAAAACTCCGAGATCGATACGAACAATCATACTCGTGAATACAAATGTTTGTACTTTGCGAGGACTTGAACGCGCCACCATAAGTATTAAAGCGGTGTTCTAAACCGATAGACCATCGAGATCACCAACAATAAACTAACTCGCTAAGTCTATTTATTTCAGAACATCAATGAATAACATCGTTATAACGTCTAAATATTTTTAAATTTGTAGGCAATGCTCTGAATGTGACAAAACATCCGACTCGGAACCGGAAGTATTAGAAAAGAAAGTACCAAGACGATCACGTATTCGGTACAGTAAAGACGGAGCAATTATCACAGAACCGGCGAGTCCCGGCTCAACACCCAATTCACCGCCACCAAAACCAAAGTCTGCTAAACCTCATCATCTTAAGACCGAAACGATAAAGATCGCATCGTCAGAAAATCTATCTCCAATTAAAGTGACTATAAAGCCTTTCGAATTCAGTAGCGATGGTAACGAAAGCACTGACATTAAAAAAAAAGATAAGAAAATAAAGAAGTCCAAGCTAAAAGAACATGCATCCGGGTCTGTCGGTGAAGGTGATAGTCCATCGAAAAAGATTAAGCGCAGTTTTACTTCGCCCACATTGACGAACACGCCGTTGATGTCAATAACCCCAATCGTTGCAGACAGTCCCAATGATTCGCACAATGAAAATTCCAATGCCTCCACTAATATTGCTTTAAGTAAGCGAGATGAAAGTTTTTTACCTCAAAATATATCGTTCTCTTCACTGCTGAGTGAGTCAAAAGAAAGAGACAGCAAAGCTATCGAAAGTTCTATAGAGAACACACTCGCAAATCTCTCATCAGATATTGCTACGTATAAAGCAAATAGAAAACGTAGGAAAGAAAAGCACCGATCGAGATATTCTCCTGACTTTATGCGAACACCATCAAAGTCACATAAACATAAAAGGAAAAAGAAGATACAAGACATGGAAAACCCAGGATTACCTCGAATTACTATTAAGGTATTTTTTTTTATATTTAATGACCCAATCTTTTTTGTCTTGAAATACTATTGTTAAAAGGAGTTTTTTTTTAGATCAAACCTATTCCCAAACCGGATGGTTCTCTTGATACACAAATGTTCTACGTTCCGACGGACAGTAATGACGGACCTCCGCCAGCAGTAATGAAGAAACTGTCAAAGGTATTAACAAAAGTCTATATAATATTCATTATATTTTATGATGACATTTTGTGTGTTTTTACATTTGTAAATTTGTATGCAGCATACTGAGCAAACAGATGCTAATTCGATGCTTCCAATTGATGCATCAGCAGTCATTGAACAAGACGCCTCAACGCCTGTAAGTATGCCTTATTATGTTGATTATAATATAGAAATGTAAAGCTTTCGTTTTTTTAAAAAAAGGAAGTCTTAAAGACAACGTAATTGCTTAAATGCGATATTTTACTTTGAGTAAAGAAAAAAGACTATAAAGACACTGTGAAGTAATGCCTTAACTTAACTCACCAGTATTTATTTATTTATACAAGCTTCTCAGTCCGGCGGACAAACTAAATAAACCAAATATTGGCAAACCGAAGGTAACTAATAATTATATTATAGTATAATTGTCGTAGTGCCATAAATACTAATTAATAACTGATGACTTGTCTGAAAGTAATTCTTTATAACATAATGATGGAACCTGGACCTAAACCCACAGGTGTTGAAGTAAACATAATTGTATTATGATCATGGATGTAAGACAGTTGGTTTAAAGTACTATACAAGAAAGGTCGCCATATTACACGCTTTACAAAATAAAGGGATAGAAATGTGTTATTGTATGTACAGTGTAATGTCATATAAAATATTAAATATATAATTATTCTGTCTATGTATTGTCTTCTCCTAGAGTATTAGCACAATTAATACTAACCATCCCACATTTCGCACCCGCCGCTTGTAACGTGTTCGCTTATGTAGAATCTTTTACTATTTTTGTTTGTTAGTATATTTATTATTATAATAGTAGTTGTAAGTGGTATATATTACTCATATTTTATTGTAACAACAATAATTAACGTCTGGCTATTGTATTGGTCTATTGTATCATGTAGTACTTTTTTACCTTTTGCTTGATATTGGGCAGATTTTTTACGTCATAATTTGGTTTTCTTCTTTCCATCTTTGCCACTTTGTGTATGCTTATTAGTATAACATCATAGATTTTATATAAATATTTTCTCTTTACATTGTATGGTATATATGGTTATATTGTATGGTGGTTATTCTGTCTATTTGTTGTTCATGTGCATATAAATGTATTGACTGAAATATTGTGTTGTTTGTTCCAAGCTGTGTTGCCTAACCACTCGCATATAACTTGTAGAATATTTGTTTTATACATATTTTGTATAAATACTATTTTGTTGGATGACCCGGATGGCTCACGGTACTCGTTAACTATTAGATTATTTCGTTACACATTCGAATTTTGAACGCTTTGCTTTGCGTTTAATTGCATTTGCAATACGGGACGCCGAAGGCAGTAACTATTTTCAAACTTTGAAGATATAACGCCACTGTGACGTTGTGGGTACAAAGTCACACTTACGTTAATTCTTTGAAGCTGTGTATATTGGCTTTTACGGGTATATGTAACGCAGTTAAATATTGTGCGTCAGCGTTCGCGGGTGCGGGGTGCGCGGGGCGGCGACGGCGCGGGTGCGGGGGGTGTGGGCGGTGTGGGGGGCGGGGAGGGCACAGGCAGCAGTCCTGCGGCCGCACTCACGCCCATGACACACTGTGACGTCTGCACCGAACCTGGCAACAACACCAACCTAGTGCGGTTAGTATCCAGAGCCGTAAAACATAATAAATAACTAAAAAGTGCGGGTAGTGTTGCTTCATTCACAAACAACTATGAATAGATTAATTTATTTTAATGTTATCTACTTTCAAACTAAGTATTTTGAAACAATCTAAAAATGTTTCTTTACGATTGTAATAGATTTTTATTAATAACTACCTGTTCCCGCGACTTCGTATGCGGGAAATTAACTTTATTTTTTTAAAATAAAAGAAATTTTCTAACACAAACGTCGCCTAAGTTACTTCTCATTATATCAGCTACCTGCCAATAAAAGTCCCGTCAAAATAGGTCCAGCCATTTCAGACATTAGCCGTAACAAACAGATAGACAGACAAAAATAGTAAAAAGTGTTATTTTGGTATATGTACCGTATTTATATTCATATCCATGTAGTAAAAAACGGTTATTTTATTATTACAAACAGACACTTCGATTTTATTTACATGTGTAGATTAATAAGGACCCGAATATTTATTTATAATAATATTCTAGTTATTACAAAAGTTTATCAGTGATATTATACACAATTACTATAAAAATACTTCATTCTATAGGTGCGATGAGTGCTTCAAACGATACCACTTCACCTGTTTAGAACCGCCGCTGAACAAGAATCCGAAGAAACGTGGCTATTCATGGCATTGTGCGGACTGTGATCCAACAGTTAGTAGAAATCCAACAATATTTACACTATTTGAGCCTTTTAACTAACTACGAGAAAGAGGTTTTCAATCCTACTGTGTCATTGCATATTCGCCAAATTACCTATATATCTATATATATATATAATAATATAATATATGATTATTTTTAACACGTTTACATCCCTATTAGTTCCATACCACTATTTTTTTAATAGTGGTCTATATCATAATTGTTATTTTTTTTCGTAAACCACGTGTTTGTTTGTTCATAAACCAAATAATAAGTAGTAAACATATATAACTATGTCTATGTCCAGCAGTGGACATCAGTGGGCTGACGATTATGATGATATATAACTAACATAGAAATATCATAGGAATGTCATCAACCACTAACAGATGTATAAAATTTTCTTTCCTTTTGTATAACGGAATTATGATTGTAATATATTTTTGCAGGACAACGAAGAAAATAACTAAGAAGGCTACATGAGAATATTGCGTTGTACTCGTATAATGAATATTTCAGCTTTGTCTGTTCTTCACATTAAATAACTTTAAATATTTTTATCATCGATCGTAGTCAACATACTCTTATATTGCTGTATTAAATTATAATCTTTTTTCTTATATACCTACTTAAAATAATGTTAGTCCTTAATACATATTAGTATTACTGTAGGATGTCATAAATGTGTTTTATACCATAAAAGGTAAATATTAAAATATTATGATGTATGAATAAGGTTGTTTTATTATCTGTTATAAAAATAAAAATATAATCCAAAAATGTAATATATATTTCGTTCACCATCACGTCGACAACTGACAATAATAATGTTATCTGTGATAATAGTGACTACCCCATCTGGGGTCCATCCCAACAGTCGTGACGGTATGTATATTCGCGACTACGATACCGGATGAAATACGTAATCATTTAGTGTGATTATCTTGGAGATAACGACACATTTCCGATATTTTGCTACATGCAAAAAAACCGCTTTGTGTCAACTCAATATATATTTAATTTAAAATATATAATAACACACATAGCAACAAAAACGATTTATTCTTGTGACAGAGGGCAGTAGTATTCTAATTGCTTTCCTTAAAATATATAAACGTATTTCAGTTTCTATATTACTTTTTTTTTCACAATTTCATACCATTTTTACTGTGTCAAAAGAAATTATGGTATCTCGGTATTTATATCTAACTAATCTACAATGCTGATCTATCTATGATCAGTATCAATATATAAGATTCTTATATTTTAGAATTGAATGGGAAAATATTCAATGAAAGTCCGTCGCTTTAAAAATATTTTTCTGTTATGCTACGTTTGTTCCTTTATTTGAAAAAGTAATAAAAAAGAAAATTTTACGCATTCGTGAAATATTCATCCGAAATTAAACGAGAAGAGCGAGGACAACTTTCCTTAACAAACTAGAAAAAGCGTTCAACAAACAGTGTCGTTCCTTACTTTGGTATTGTGTAAAGTCGACGGTGTTATGAATATCATACATAATAGTAGCGGGTGGTGTCGAAACTTTGTCCCAAAAACTTCTTTGTTCAACTCTCAAGTGGGGTGGGTGGTTGAACAATCACTCATGGCTAATGCATTATATCTACTTGCAAGAATTTGCAACTTGTCACGAATGGTAGGTACATCTTATCCTATAAGGGTCTTTAATGAATTCTGTAAGTTGGTAATATTAGATTGGAATATCCGTAACTTACTCTAAGCCCGTCCATTGGATTGATTCAATTTCACCTGGAGGAATTCTAATACTTAAGCTAGTTATGGCATCTGATATTAAATTCTATTGGTACAAACTCGGCCTTTGTGCCGAGAATTATGTAATTCTGTTTAAAATGTAACTCATCACTTTAAATATTTCACTTTATAGTAAGTAAGTATACCAATATTTTACGCAGATCGAGTGTTATGAATAGGAGATCGAGACATTTTTTTAAATGTAACTCGTTTCAAAATACATTCCATCGACATACACTCATATGTATAAGTACATTATTTGTTTATAGTCTAACAATACAAGCTTATGTAGGTAAGCATATGTTTAATTGAATTATGGTTCTTTTACGACCATTGGGCGGCCACTAGTCTAGTCTATTAATGGTAGTTTGTAAGATGTAGGTATGCATGTTGTTTCTTCAACGACTAACTACTACGTGAAACAAAAACATAACCAATTTATAATTATGAACTTCATATTGTGGAGATATCTCTTAAGTCTTAAGCTGTTCGTTTATTTTATTCCAAATTCAAGATGTCTTCATATACCTAATAGTATTTTTGTATAGTTTTTGATGCCGGGATTAAAATATACATTTTTTGTTGTATTTACAAGAGTAAGCATTCCTTTAGTTTGAGAAATCAATTATATTTTTTTTCAAATATCTAGTTGATGCTATTTTTTTATAAGATTCGGCATTTAAAGTTACACACAGATAATAGTAGTGAAACAAACTCATAGTTCGTTGAGTTTGTTTCACTACTATTATCTGTGTGTAACTTTATATGTTAAGGATTTCATTTTGCCTTCAACCCATCCACTTCGTCATCTAATATAGGTATTTATATTTTATGGCGATACCGACGGTGGCGTGATGAGGTGGTCAGATTTCTGATTGATGTTACCTACGTTATCAGACTATTTTGATAACATGACATCGAGTACAATAGGTATTATCTAGTTTCAATAGTACATAACGTGTCCTGTTGTTAAAAAAAAAACAAATTAAACTGTAACTATATTTGTAGATATATCGGGTGACTTTGCTTACAATGCGGAAATAACTTATAGGTATATAAAATTCTCGTGTCACAGTTTTCGTTCCCATACTCCTCCGAAACGACTTGACCGATTCTCATGAAATTTTTTGAGCGTATTGAGTAGGTCTGAGAATCGGCCAACATCTATTTTTCATCCCCCTAAATGTTAGGGGTAGTCCACCCCTAAATTTTTTTTTATTTTAAGGCAAAACAACGTTTGCCGGGACAGCTAGTAGCATATAAGTATACCATTTAAGTGACATGGGACCCGATTAATACATTTCTTTTTAAACTCTATTTGGCTGGTCGTTAATATTTGCATTGGCTACATTTTTACCTTAATATCAGAGAAAATCGCGAAGTATTGATTGAAATTCTAGTTTGACTAAGTGCTTGTGTGTACAGTCTTTCTTTAGTTCACATAGTCTCGTCCTATCATCTACCTTATAAGGCCTATACCAAGAGGGCCAATCGCTACCACTGTGGTATCGCTGTGTGGCACCTGCTGGGCCCAACTTCTTACTACGTGCAACAAGGCCGACCACAGCAATGTACTCGTTCCGCCTACGCTACGCAACGGACATTATTTTAGGAGACAAAGAGAAGGACATTATTTTAGGACTGTTCCCGCGACTTCGTCCGCGGGGGATTTAGTTTATAAAATAAAAGATTTTTTTCTAAAAAAAGAGTAGCCTGAGTTACTCCTTATTACATCAGCTACCTGCCAAAAAAAGACCCGTCAAAATAGCTCCAGCCATATCAGAGACTAGCCGGAACAAACAGACCAACAGACAGACAGACAAAAATTGTAAAAAATGTTATTTTGGTGTATACATACCGTATTTATATTCATATGTCTGTTTGTAATATTGAAATAACCGTTTTTTACTACATGCAGTAAAAAACGGTTATTTCAATATTACAAACACACTCCAATTTTATTTATATGTATAGATTATAAAATATACATTATTTTTATAAATATGTCGTAATAAAATATTATATTTATGTTAGTCTCGAAGGTATATATTATTTGAGCTATAAGATTGCTCGAAATTAATAAAATAAGTATGCTCTTTTTTCGAAATTTAACAAAAGTCAATCAATATATAAACTCGGGAGTATTGAGCAAAAGCAATACACAAAATAATTCAGTCATATTTAATATTATTCATTCGTGGAGTCGAATGAAAAATCACAATAGTGCATTTTGATCTAAAAAGTTAAAATCTACAACCGATACAACCCGTATCGGTTGCTGTGAAAAATTATTACGACGAATCTTTTCGTCGTAATAATTTTTCAGCAGAAAGTACGATAGTGTCGTTATCGGTACCAGGAAATTCATTTACAAATGGAAGTTTTAAAGCTGTCGATGGTTGTACGAACGACTTTTGGCGTGGCTTGGCTGCGGGCGCAGTCTCGTTAGGTGAATCAGCCCCGCGTTCACTTCCTGTATTCAATTCATCGCTTCTGTTATTTTACGCTTTCTTCCGCTATCAGTAATCACGTTCATATTGGTTTTTTGATAGCTCTTTATTTACGTTCACGTGATGCCTTCTCAATTGATTTTCATCTTGGGTTTCTGAGACGCTACAATTTTGTTTATATTTCGTATAATATTGAGTTTAAGAGAACACCTTACGCAATAGGTGCTGTTAGTTGAGTTAATGATTTGTAAATGAATATTTTATTTTTTACTTGCTCGATGTATCAACCTGGTATAATTATAAATATACTTATGTACCTAAGTAAATAATGATATCATTATATTTCAAACAATAAATTTCTAAAAATGAGTTCCTTAAATCAATTAAAATGGCGTAGACTATATGCAGATATTATGAGTAGTCTGCTACCTATAATTAGCAAGAGTTGGAAGGAAGCCGAGCGTCCTAATAGCGATCAAATGGCCGTGTCTAATCGCTTCACCAGGCCACAACCTTATAATTACAGCCAAATGAGTTTAATGACAGTTTTTAAGGATTTGTAGAATTTCCAAAAAATTGTTCATTTAAAGCATATTTTTAAATGAATAGTTTTAGTTAGTGATACCTATCTATTACCTACTTATATTATTTATTGTATAAACGTCATAATATATGTAGTTCTGCCTATACAAACCTAAGTAGGTAGAAATGTGCATCAGGCTCAATCCAGATTTCAATTGCAGAAATGTAGTTTGAAAGACAATTTCTATCAGTAGAAATATTATATTTTTTTCATTATTCAATAAAAATTTTTTTAACTGAAAACGGTTCACGACTGTATTGCGAAATATAAAAAAAGAAATAGTTGAATAAAGATCTAGTCTATTGTAAATAATTGTAACATTCGGTTACTACGATTGCTTTGTGTATATTATTATTATACATATAATTGTCTCCAAATTCCAATCTACCTACGTTTCTTGAGGAAAGTTGTTTAATTTTATGAAGTTACGATTTGATATCATTTTCGTTACACTTTACAACTGTAATATATATATATATATTAAATTGTACTTCACTAACAATATATGTACCCACTATATATATGAATAACAAGTATTTGTCTTGTATCCGAATATAGCAATACGATATACGTACGAGTATATTAGGTATACTAGCATAGAAAGCGTCGGATTTTTCCGTATTCTTCCATATTCTAGCGTAATTGGAAACGGTTCAGAGATTCCAGATTCCAGATAAAATTACCATTCGGAAAAGTGCACTTAGCGGTTAAAGGTAAAACTTTGAATGGAGACAGGTAAAAGTCGAGAGTGGAACAGTCGCCGGGGAAATGTTAGCACGGTTCAGTAATTTCCAGTTCCTCTTGATGAAACCGAAGTTAAAATTTTATAGAATGAAATAAAAATAACATAAGATGATTTACAGAAGATATTGTTAGGTATATGAAAACATTGTTCGTAAATAGTAAGATACGACTTTTTTAATACAGATTGTCTACTATTTGAACTCATTTGATAGAAGGGTGTAGAACTAAAATTACAGGATAAGATTTTAGTCCAATCTCTGGAATGGCAACGCATAAGTGGTATTATCGGTGTCACATGACGTGATGTCTGTAGATTCATAAATATAAATATAGGTATAGATGACAGTTATCTCTTACTAATATGTTACCGACGGTTACCTCTTACTCTTACTAATGGTGACGGTTGCCTCCAGCTTGTTTGCCATTCCTGTTAAAAAATACCTCTTATTATTGTTTTTATATAGGAAATCAATGAAATGACTAGGTTGGAAGGAATATAATTTGTAATTGTATTTGTAAATGTAAAAGTTTTTAAAGATGTTTGCATGTTCTGAAAGGTTTTGTCGTTCTATAAAGTGTTACGTAGATTATAATTTAATCCTTACGACACCTTCTGACACTTGTACAAGAAAATGAAGAAATTATATTACGATTTTCGAGTCAGTTTGGATTGCTCTCAAAATAAGAGCCTTGTTAAAGTAAAGTAAAGAGATTCTGATAAAGACTATGAAAGGTCACAAGGTTTGGTACATAAGATGTTACGTCTAAACATTCATCTATTATTCAAATAAGTTGTTTATTAATTGCCTTTTAATCTATGTTTTTTATGTACTATTTTTTTTACTTTTTTGTTCTCTCAGGTACGATGTGGCATGTTATTTAGAAAATGCAGTATTATGACCGAGACAATCTTTTATAAAATTTGTAAAAAATATGCCGTTTTGCATTACACCTTTAATATTTTAATAACCGTCATAACACCTTTCGATTTATTGGAAGTAACAGTAAACTGTGTTTTGTATTCATAATATTATTGCCTTATATAAACAATAATAGTATGAATACACAACCGATAATGTTTTCATATTCCTTTTTCGATGTTCTACTATCAGTCAATTTTTATATGAAACAAAAAAAAAATTCAGTGGCATATATATAATATTAGTTATCACGAACTAGTTAGTAGTAGTAATAGTATACACAAATATAGTTTCATTTAATGAAAACTACAACTAATAAGTTGTGTGCGGAAATAGATGCGCCATTTCATGGTATCAATTTAATTTTCAACGATTCATACGCACTTTACGGGTGAACACTCGGCAAATTTACATTGTCTTGTAAAGAGAAACGTGTGCGTAGTCTACCGTAAGGAAAGTAATGAAAATAACGGTTAGAATTCACCTTTGAAATAAGATATTATATATAAGTACGTACGTTATCTTTGAAAGAGCGTCAGGTGTATCTAAAGAAGAGGTAACACTCACATTATACTCGCACTTTATCGACTATTATTTAGTCAAAAAGGATGATTTTGTACAATCTAAGTGTTCTTGTAATTCAAACTACAGATTCGCTTAATTAACTACATTACCGTGATATAAATTAGAAATGCATATTAATTATAAGAAGTTACAGATGCCTTATAGGACAAGCAGCCTTTTTTATGAGAGCCTCGTAACTTAGCAATACTATCTCGACTTATAGCTAGGTCCTGGATGTGGATATCAAAATATTGGCGGACAAAAAAACTTTCTGTGTTACATAATAACAAGAAGATTTCTGTCTAACCATTCAGTGATGGAAACACCGATATCAAATTTATTCAATACATAGATGGCGTGGTACATATCTGCCTCATTGAATTTAAATATGCCACGTTCATGAATGAATTTAAATATAGTGGACTCTCGCCACCTTCGTAGTTGTCAACAGAAAAGAAATAATTTATTCAAATAAACTTAAATTTAAGCAATTTTGAATACTCATCTTTTTTAATGTAGCACTCATTCGGAAAATTGTGTCATCACAAGAAGAATGAGCAAGAAACTTGCTCCTTGGAATAATTGTGTAAATACAAACTACCAACTAGTACAAATTCATTTAGAGTCAAATATTAAATACGCAATAATATTAAATCAGTCATAGAGATTAGAGCAGACCTCCCTACAAACAACTCTAGTTCATTAGTATGATGTATAAGCCAGCAATTACAGCGCTTGACCATATGTATTTTAGAGAGCCCAATGACCCGGCCTACCACTCCGCCACATATCTGGACATTTTAGTGTGCATGATTACTCAATACACTGGATAAGTATTTTTTTAATTTCATTGTATTGTCTAACAATGTAGGATTTAAAAACTATAAATTATTATATGTATCGGTCGTTTAATGTACGCCTATTACTATCTCTGAAGTGTCTAAAGGATACTTATGGTTAAATACGTATACCATCAATGATCGGAAACATAGCTAGTCTGTACTGTTACTTATTAATAATTCGTTCATCCTCTATCAGAATTTAATTTATTTCCCTAATATATTTAACTTTCTTTAATTGTTAGAAATCGACTTTTGGTACCCTCACACAAAATTTGTTATCTTTGGGTTGAAGTTTTAATAGGATTAATAATATCGTAGCAGGCGAAACAACGACGTTCTTGGTTGTAACATTAAACAAATTAACAAAGCAGTCAATTATCATTTCCTAGCAAAATTGCAAGAATAGAAATGAAATTTTCTGCGATTTATCTTATAAATTTGTAAATACAGTTCATTATTTTAATTCAATATTCCTTTACTTATTTAAGTACATATAGTATTTACATTAGAAAATAAATGAAGACTATTTAATAAATAAGAAACAGTATGCAAGAGGCCAATAACAAAATCTTTCTTCTAACTCTAATTACAATAAGACATCTAAAAGCAAGACCAAGGAGCACTTTTAAAGCTTTCTTTCTACTTGTTCCTTTGAAATATCTCGTTTATTTGCTACCAACTGTATTTGCGGCTTAGTTCTCGGTAATTTGGTTAATGCCGTACTCGTATAAATGAAAAGCATCGTATCAGGCGTCGTCAGTTGCTCCGTGTCAGTGGTTAGATACCTAGATGAAGTCCTATACATGCATATATTTTATTCATTGAGATGCAAAGCCTCTAAAATATTCAAATTTCATTCAAATATGTTCTGTCATGAAGTAACTAACACTCACATATATATGTATATAGATCAATTTCAAATTTAATCAGCCTCTTCAATGTTTAATTGCGTTCTACAACTGAAAGAAATTTTACAGAGCAATCTGCTTTGCGGCTGAAACAGATGCGATTGAGGTGCCCACGCAAAAGTCATTTTGCAGTATAGTTCTGGTGATTTATTATTATATTAAAACAAAAAAATACAAATGGTAATGGTATACAATACAAAGTTGACATTAATTGTATTATAGGCAGCTGTATAGTACTGCAGTACTACGAGAGAGGATTATTAATAAATATCTACCAGGTCGACTTCAAAGTGGCCTCCTCTAGTAACGATGAGCTAACTGACTCAACTGCATATCCATTATATTATTCTCCACTGATGCCCCGCGTATACAACCTAGGCGCGGGTGGTCCAATCTATTTCATGAGTTATTAGAAAGTCATATCTACAATAATACATTTTTATTAAATAGAAAAGTGGATAATATTTTTAACTTTAGAATAAATATTTTATCTACTACAAAGTAAGTAAGTAGGCAATTATATTGTGGGAATGCCGCAATGCACTCCATATGTATGTAGTTAAAGTAATATGCTACTTTTGGAACTTTATTTCCACTTGTCGCTAGCAAAGAATGCTAGAGTCGGATTTATATTGCTATTACTTTAAAGAATTGTTTAAGAAAAGTTAATAGCTAACCATCTGAAGGCAATCACCTTGAGGGTAGAAAACATTTCCTTTTGTCAAGCCTCGCAGTCAACAGAGATGTGATTTCACGCTCCGTTAACGACATGTCTGTGCTCTCTCTACTATATTCGTAGTTATCTTTCGTTTACATATCTCTAGGTATAGACAAGTTATATAGTATAAAAGGCAGTTTTAATCAACTACTTCGTTCACTGACTTGTTAGCCCAGGCCAACAAATGCCGCTAAGAATAGAAATTTGAACTTTATTTTCTGGAAGTTTTAATTTGATATTGGATGGCAAAGTTGAAACATACTCGTACAATATAGGTATGCAATGCTGTTTGTTTACTTCATGCAGGGATGCTAGCTATACTTAGAGTATATGACATGATATGAGGAAAGAGTTAGTACCTACTACCTAGTTTTATTAAAATTAGCAAGTATTAAAAATAGATAAAATATTTGCATTGTAAACTCCGTATCTGTGGTACAATTTTAGTACATAAGAAGATTCGAATCCCCTGCATGGGTAGGCACTTACCTCAGTTCACTTGTCTTACTATGCTGCATGCTTCTAAGCTTTCAATTTAAAGGGTGAGATATGATTGTTATTTTTTTTAGCACGCACAATGGCTCGAATGAGAGGCTAATTGCGGAGACTGGAGTCCAATATACAATGATTGATATTTTTGTTTTCATGCTTCTTTTAATACCGATTATGTACTACTATTACTACATATATTATTTCATTTGCCAGTTTCATTTTTCAAGGACAAATTTCTATACGTATACTTAATCTGTTATGAAAGCAAAATAAAAAAGTGTTACGTATGTTATGTTTTTTCTTATAATCGTGTACATTTATAATATTGCTAATGTACAAAAAAGTCTCAGCACAATGCCCAAACTTTAACACTATTCTCCAGACGATGGCTGGAAATGTGTTTGGAGGAGGAAAATTGCACGATAATAACAAAAAAATATTCAATTGTGATGTGCACTATGTACTTATCGATGAGGCCGTGAGATGTATAGGACGCTAAATAATTAGTTATTATGTATTACCAGAGGAAATTAGTATATAATTTTCTCTGGAGTCCTAAGCTTGTCATTTTACTTTCAAAATTATTAAATTTAATTTTACAATTTGTCTGATGGCTATTTCCGATGCAATTTGCTTGTAATATAATAATCTAATTGACATGTCTTTTAATGTGCGTGTCATGTTTTATATTCCTATTACTCCAACAGCTAAAATTTAGAGATAATTTAATATTCTATTATTATTTTATTTTTGCAATTTATTTTAAAATTTTAGTTATAAAATAAGAATAACATTATCTGTATTTATTTTATCAATTATCCATGCATTTATATAGTTCCTCCAGAAACTGTGAGTTGTCATTTATTATTCTGAACCAACCGGGATACAAAGAATTAAGAAAAAAAACAAGCGGAACCTATAGATGTAACCCTAATAGAAGTTTGTAACTTGTATTCATCACGTAGAAGTACTGTTTGTTCCACATGTGGCTCTCTCGTCTATTACTTGTCTTTACAATGTCATTCGAGGCCAGTTTCATCCAATATTGTCTGCATGATTGATAGCACTAGCCTCTAAACTATTGGTAGATAAATAACAATATTATCGTAGTTCTTATCGTGGATGAAAGTGAACAAAGGTTTGGAAAATTTGTGAAAATAATAACATATCTTCACAGTTATACCAGATGTCAAAATCAATCAGAATGTTAAAGACAATCTCTACCGAAAACATCGTATTGAATGTTTCGCTGGTTTTCAATGTGGCAGGGATAAATCTACTACTTTGATTAATTTGTTATTTGTTCATTTATAAAGTTAGAAGTATAAATTGATGTAGTCCTTTAGTGCTGGTCAGATTTGAACTCACGTACTGTTTGGATGTAAGTTAGATGACCAAGTAACGCCGCTTTAGAAGACGAGTAGTAGGTACTTCTACGCCATGCCGCTATCAAAAATAAAATATGTTAGAATTTTCATATCTGTGAGGCTTAAGCACTTGAAAATATACACGTGTGCAATGTATAACAGATATACAGAAGTTCCTTTAATATTCCATTAGTATACATAAACAATTTGAGCGAAATTTTTCCTTTCCTACCTACCGAATAACATCAAATTGGTGGCTGTGATTTCTTTTTGTATTCAGTTGCCGTATAACATGACATAAGTACAGAAATTTGTTTATAACATATTGATGGAAGTTTGTAGTTACTAATTAACTAGTATGATTAATATGCGTTTGTTTATATTATAAATTTAATTTAATTTCATTTTGTGAATTTAATGAACATGCTATATTTTCGTCTATCGCAATAATTATTTCGACTTCACCCGGAAGTCTTCTTCTTTCGCCTTCTAAATATGTGTCTGTTCCGATTTTACAATGAAGTCATGTAAACAATTTTTATAAAATTTGTCTAAAAAGGGAGCATTCTATCATTAAAAATTTTAGGAATGCGTCATTTTAGGCAAAAAAATACATTGAATTGCCTTTGTTAATGACCAATTACGAAAAATAAACCTTAAGTACTAGAAGGACAGATTCTGGACAGTTTCCACAATCCTCGGCCGCAAGTTACTTATTGATGTTTGAGTAGGTGCCTAGTTTGATTGAATTTGTTGATTGAACTCCACTTCGTCTAAGTGCAGTAAGTACAAACTATAATTAGTTAATTCAATTTGGAACACTAGAAAGAAATCTATAGTAACTTTATGTTTGTTGTTATTGCTCATTGTTCTTACTAATTATTAATGGAGACAGGGTACAATACAAATAAAAATTGGCCTTGAAAAATGTATTAGTAAGTACATAGGTATTGAGTAAATTTAAATTATTGTAATTACATAATATAAATTTGACTTAAAAAACTTAAGTCCTTCTCCTCTAATTATCATCTTCACCCGGTAGATGGCCACTGCTGAACAAAGGCCTCCCCCAAAAATCTCCACGACGCGGCGACGGGACGTTCGGTTTTGCGCTGTTCGCATCCAACGCTTTCCAGCGATCTTGATCAGATCATCGTTTCACCTTGCTATATTATTCCACTAGTAAATCTGAGTATGTAGGATAAACATTATGTTTTACTGACCCGCGCTGGTTTAACACGAGTTTATCAACCAATTTACACAAAATCATAACGCTAATCACTCTGTTAATTAGCGAATTCTCATGTCAATATGTTCAGTAATTTTTTACATTTTCCCTAGCATGGAGACAGATGAACAGAATTTCGTTTAATAATATGTTTGACTGGCTGTCCCCGCGACTTCGTCCGCGTGATTTTTAACTTTTTCTTCTTCTTTCTAAAATAAAAGTAATATAAGTTATTCGGTCCAGCCATTTCAGAGATTAGCTGGAACAGACAGACGGACAGACAAAAATTCTAAAAAATATTATTTTGGTGTATGTACCGTATTTATATTCATACGCATGTAGTAAAAAACTGTTATTTCAATATTACAAACAGACACTCCAATTTTATTTGTATGTATAGACAAGAAATTCTAGCGAAAACTATAATTTCTACACCCTATCATCTGTTGAAAACGTCAGTACTTATAATATATTCTAAAATTATCGTATTTTATTGAAGATGATACAAAGAGATGAACACTGTAACAAAATTATAATTAGACACGTGTATATGTAATATATAATGTAATGTGTGGGTGAACCATGGAAGCGCCTTTTTATCATAAATCTGCAGCTATATGAATCAATGCAAACGAACATGTGTTGGTTTAATGCTCCACACACAGAATGTATAACATATAAGTATGTTTTAATGTACCTATGTTATGAATATTGTGAAATAATTCATTATTTTAGTTAGGTATACACACCGAACGCTGTGTGCGTTCGGTGTACAACACTTTGGTTTAAAATTATTAAGAGTTTAGTTTAAGATGTATGCAATTAATTACACTTGGTTATATACTCTAATATCAATTTATTTTTTCCTTAGTTAAGCTATGTAATATTCTGGTATATGTGGATAAACTATGTGATTTAATACATTGCTTCCTAACCCCCTAATGAAATTACAAATAAAAGTACTTCTTTAAATAAACGTCAGGTAACTGTGTCAAGTACTCTGCTCTGTCTGTAGTCTTCATAAAGTATAAAAAATTCATAGCTTACTCTCTGCGTACAGTTTAAAACTGGCAGCATAAAAATAATAGTAAGTACTTACTTGTTTTATACTTATATTTAAAAATATAATGATTAAACGAATAATTATTGTATTTATATTTTTTTACAGACTTATGATCTGTATTATTATTAATTAATTTTATTTCATTATATTTTTCCTTAACGGCTACGTTAAGAACGAATCTATGGAATATTTAATTAAAATAAAATAATACTTAATTAAAACTTCGAGTTCATCGATTTATACTTTAAAAATATGTGTTCAACATTATGTACATATATATGTATATCTATCATTATCCATTGGCGATTCTACAATCGCTTTTTTCTTTCCAAAACTACTTTTGAAAAGAAAAAAGACGGGTCTAAGATTATTTGTGCGGGTCTTTATTATTATAAAAAGATAAATACTAATCTAATGGTATATCAAAGAACAACTGAAATTATTGAAGCTATAATACTTGATGCGAAAAATGAAAGGTAATTTAAAATGTTGGCCGTAAAAACTTTAAGACTTAATTCTATAAAAATAAGTTTAGTCGATAAAAATAGTATGTCATATAGGTACGTGACGAAGCGGTGTGTCTATTCTCTGCTGACAAGTAAATTACTAATAAAATTGATTTCAGGATTAGTGTTAAGCGTAACAAGTGAGATATATTTCTATAAAAATTATGGGTATAGTTTTATTAGTTGAATTAAGGGTTTTCTCTTTGAAGGCGGTAGACATTTTCATTTTCCAATAAGACAGAAACTTTTAAACTTTTACACGCATATACTACCTACTGTAAAATCTCCAATGTATCCCAAGTGACTTTTCACTAGACGGAGCGGTTTACCTTTTAATATAAATAGTTATATAAAATTTTATTTATTATTTTTATTTATAAAAAAGGCTGAAAGTTCGCTTGGAAAGGTCAGAGTTGAATTATGTTTCACGATAAAAAGACATTTGTGTTTATATTGCATATCTATTGTAATACCAAAAAATATGATACCGTTAAATCCCATGCCGATATTTTATTCTGCATAAAAGCAATCCTTTATTCGTAAACGACCAACTTTTCCCATAAATACCTTTCAATTTTCACCTTTATGTTTGCTATGAACGTCCTGAATTCTGAACAAATGTTTACATATATATACATAATAAATTACAGATAATGTGGATTGATACAAGAGAGTAATCAAACACTGGGGTATTTGAAGTATATTATTATTAACTAAATAAGTTTGTTGGGACTTGGGAAAGGAAGGTGGTATTTTTTAATATTGTCAAAACCTATTAAGTACATATTTTGTCTTTAATCGAATGCCGTTTTACCATTAAAAAAATATACCGTTAGTTTTTTAGTTGTTTAAAATTACCATATGTTTTTGTTTAAACATAAATATACATATATTAGCCGTTTGCTTCATGCCACGGAAAAAATACGTACCTAATGGCTCGCGTAATTAAAGTGCCTAAAGCCATTTTCACACTGTTTTGGGGCAATTTTTAAAATAACTGTAAAATACGTAAGTAATAAATTTATATTTTGGAATTTCCATATAACATTCTTATATTACAGTGATGTAATCTACAATAACCTTGATGTAATAGAAACAAATTTGTTTCCTATTATAGTGACCTGGCACTATAATGCCAGGTTATGTATTTAAAAATATTTTTGCAACATTTTGCATAGTGAAATAGTTCATTGAAATCGTTAAAGTACCTTACAATACGGATACTCTATCTACTTAATAAGTAGGTACGTATGTATTATTTTTAACGTGACCTACTTAAGCTGTAGGTGTACTTACATACTACTTAGACGTACTTTATCTCATATTTCTTTACACATTATATCTTCTCTATACGTAACGTATATCAATTATTCTCTTACAAATGCACGGGAGATTAATTTTAATTCCTTTTGTACCAGAGCGTACGTAAAATAATTCAATCATCACGGGTGAAGAGAGATATGTATAATACAAGTACAGTAATACAAGTCATAAGAAACAGTAAATATTGCAGAGGATAACGGGCCATTTTGAGGTTGGAATTAGAAGACAGTATTGGGGCGACGCTAAGCCTTTTCAAGATTACAGGGATTCGCGTTAATAGTAAAGAGTGGGGCAAATCATTAATGCTCGTATTTCCTAATGTTACCTATATAAATAAAATAATTTTGGATAACACTTACAAAGTCATTTAGATCTCAAACTAAGTAGTACTCAAAACATATTTTAAATATATAATCGTAATATAAAATAATATTATGAATCAAGGTTACTGAGATATACTAATAAATGTAAATGAACCCAAGACTATTAGACATAAGGCAAAGTAAACCACCAGACCACCTAGGTAGTCAAGTACTTCTATACTTGGTATCTACATGTAGCTGGATAAGGTTTACATACATTTCGAAATTATTTTACTTAAATCTCAGTATCTGTTTTTTTATCATTTTTCTTTACAAATACCTATTACCCACATTCTTGTATGATTATAAAGTAAAAATTCATGCAGTTTCTAGTTATATGGGTATCTAAGTTTTTATCTTGTAGCTATGAACGTAAAAATTTGTGGATAATGAAATATTGGTTGCTCTGTTACTATTATTACTCAATATTACACTCTTGTTTACTATTATAATAGGAAAAAGGAGTAGGTATAATAATAATAATCTCAGGACAATTCACAGAGTGCCATCTGGATCCAAGTTAAGCTAGCTAAAGCTTGTGTCATGGGTACTGGGCAACTGATACAAATACATAGTTTCTTTTTTTCGTGAATACATACATATCATACATAGAATATTATATTAATATTGGACCGTTACTTGTATTCATGCTGTCAATATATTACTTTTGATATTATCTTTGGTAGTATGGGTGATTACGTTTTGAACTCTACTCTCTTCAATAACGTAATTGCTGGTTAAGCAGTTGCACTTCGAATTTATATAAACTTTATTGGGTACTATTCATACTACTATCTGCTAACAACGAATTAATGAGTGAGTTGAATGTGGTATTGTGGTGGTGGTTTTTGATTTTGACTTTACACTCATGCGTATTATATTAGTGTGGTCAGTGTTAATACTGACTACTAAAAGTCCATTAGTAAAAATAAGTCAGACTTTGTCTAAATGAGAGGCGAGATGCTGTACGAACGAAAGCCATGTGCTGCACTCACCCTGAAGAACTTGTGGATGAAATCGAAACAATTAAATTCCCGTACATTGTTATAAAATACTATGCCTGATATTATTTTTTTATCAAATGGGAATGACCAATAATCCGATGGGCCACCTAACATATGAATATTTGAATGGACATTAGGTATCATATAATACCTGCGATACTCATACCAGAGTACCAAGATCTCAAGACTACAATTCTGTAATTACATAATAAATAAATATAGGGATTATTACTCCCTACAAATGCAACCCCTTACACATGAACAACAACAAATGGACGACATATAAAGTTATCTCAAACTTAGTAAGGAATATAATATTATATTTATGTCCCCTAAGATAATATTGATCATTCTTGATGCTACGATCTATATGAAGCTGGCTCTATCTACTTACATTCTAACGTCGCGTCGCGGCGCCAAAATATGTATGTACACTGTGTTAAAATATTATTAACAAATTATGTTGGATATTTTATTGCATGTAATTAGTCTATAATTAATTGAAATAATCATTGCACTCAATTAAGTAAAAGTAGAAGTAGTGGATATACCTACTTACCTACGCTTTGTGTACGATAGAGCTTCGGAATCGCGGATAGCTAGCGTATAAATTGTTCAGCAGCTTTAAAATAAACCTGTTAAACTATCGTGAAGTTTTGAACAACCACTTTTGGCAGCGCTATTCTCTGTTTAATTATATAAAAAATATACTTTAAGCGGAATAAGTAATTTTAAAGCACAGATATGTATAGCTGTAATTTACTTTTTGTAGTTCGATTCATAATTCAATAATTTATTTACATTTTTATATTAATAGTAGTAGTTAGGAAATGTTGGCCGTTTATTTAAACATTTTTAAACAATATTAATTCAAGTAGTAATAAAATTTTACGAACGAAGATTACACTATGGCTGGAAGTAGAATAATGATTATGTAATAAAATTTTGTAAATTTCTGCAGTGCTGAGTACACACAATCAACCAAGATGTAAAAGAGAATAAATAAAAAGAAGTTTGATAACTAATGACTTCTTTTAAACAGTGTTTATTTGCTATAATTGTTCTTTCTTTACATAATATTCTCTGTATCATTAAATATAGTAGCCATATATATATCCTTCATCTAATGTACCTACATATAAATTTTAGCATGTAAGATCTAGTGGGGGGACCTGGTGACCCGTGATACAGGTTCTTCGGATACCTAGTACAGGCACCAGTTCTCCACAAATCTGTATTTTTGCATAGAATTTTACATGCCTCAAAGGCTCTGTAGCACTCTATATTATGTATGATTTTGTTGAGAAAAATAAATATATTATTATTATTATTATTATAATGTAGTATGAAAATTTTAATTGAAGGAATAACTATGTATTTGAAATTAACGACAATCTATATACAATTTGATAAGAATTGCTGCCATTGTCATAATTTTGTACAGTTCATGCCGAAAGGGCACATGCAACCCTATTTGCTGTCAATCTGCTGTCTGTTCGTCGAAGTGTCATGTATTTCATGAAGATACTTTGTAGTAGAGAATATTCATCCAAAACCGACAATTAAATTTTTAATACAATTTAGATTCGTTTCTCTGATCTTATATTAGAGTTTATATATAATTATATATATTTAAAAACATTTAACTCTTCAGGTGGAGTTACGAGTACATAAATGTAACTTACACTAACACAACAATTTTATTAAAGATCAGTTTGTTTCAAATATATTAATAGAAGGCAGCGCATGAGGAATGTGTATGTATGTAATGCTTCCTACTTCCTATTATATGGGGCCATTAGCGACTTTGCCATTCTAGTCATATAACAAAAGTGACAAAAGGGAGAGGGGATTATAATAATAGAGACTATTCTCTCAATTGCTAGCAATATACTTTACTGTAGATCGATCTCCACATTTATAACACAATATTATCCTTTGAGGACTATCCATACTGGAATGGGTTGATTGTTACATACTACTACTATTGGAGAGGAGATAAATTGAATTCTTTGGAGTTCCATCGGAGGAGATATTTGGTTAAAAAAATCTCGTTTCTGAAATCTGTTGAAAATAGTTTCATTCGTTCCTATAAATCTTGTACGCTCGTCAAGATCAAATGATTTCTATTTTAACACAGTCTCGGTCCCCGAGCCTCATCAAACTGTACCGAGCTTAATAAGATTTTAATAATGGATGCCAGTCGAGTGAGGTGTCAACTTTGGCTTTCATTTGCCAATGCATTTATTCATGGCACAACATGACTGCCGAACTTGGATCGTATTTTTAAACTTGTTTAATGTTGGTATTAGCATCTAGTCTGTTACATTACGCTTTAATCCCATCTCCGCGGGTTTTGGTGTAACTTGCTTCTAAGTACGTTATATAATGTCAAATAAGGTTTCATTTTAAATTATAACAGAATTTTAAGAATTGTAAATAGAAAATAAAGAAAATATGTTTATTAGATATACATAAAATATATAACATAAAATATAAAATTATAATTTGGATAATTAATTGTGGTATCAAATAGGTCTCCGCTCAACATACAAAAAAATATAGACGCATAACAGTCAGTAAAAAGATAAAATTATTTGTAGCTGTAAGATATTACCATTTATAAATATAACTGCTGGTAGAAAAGTAGATATTGACTGAACTGAAGTACCTGAAGTACAAAAAATAACAATCTGGTGACACTAACAGACAGAATATGACACCCTGTATTAAGAGTATAGACATAATACATCAAAGTTTTCTGTATAAGGAGAAGTTTTTTTTATATAAGATAATGACTCACTTGATGGGTATGAGAATACCATGTTACTGACTATTGGTCATGGTACATAAATTGCCATTCAGGAATGACACTTCAGCCTAGATTTAAAATAATTCACTGTCTGATCACTAAACTTATGTAAATATTTGAACATTGAACTTGGATTCAGAATTTAAATTAAAACAATGTCGCAATTTTAAATATTTGCGACATTTAAAATGAAAAAATTACCAAACATTTTCTGTTAGGTGCAGAGGAGAGATTCGTATTTGCACGTTGAAATTATATCCATAGTGTATCGTAATTTTATGTGATCTTGATGCAAATAATTGAAATCGGTAAATACAAAATATACAGTCGAATGAACACTTTATATTAAGTATCTATGTAGAATAATAACTATATTAAGTATCTATGTAGAATAATAACTGATGACCGATTCGATAACAAAGTAATAAGTGAGAAACGATCAGGTGATTTCAATGATAATTAAATGTACAATACCTACTTAATTACAATTGTTTATCTCGTTCCGAGGCTGTTCTCATTTAAATTACCACTGTGCCGCTGTGGCAGGAACTTAATTTGTCTACTTATAGTTAGATTAATTGCCATTATTTATAGGTCTACTTTGCCCTGGAGTTCTCTGGCAATCACTTTTTGTATATAACTATCTAATATCTATATTGATGTGGTATTAAGTCTTCTAGCGATGACAGCTATAGTTTAACTAAAAGTATATAACGTATTGTTGTTAGGGGGAGGGGATTATTAAAGGAATAGTGCCAAAAATGTTTCCCGTTCGGTCGACCACCACGCGGTCCCGCTCGGAAACTAGCCAGATTAAATTCTTGTTGGATTCGCCAACATTCGTCATTCATCCTTCACTGGTGTCCCGTAAATATAAACCGTTAGCGCAGGCGGGTATGGCGGTTATGGCGGGTACGGCATACCTACTAAATAAAAAATAAAAAAGTGTTGTTGTGTGTTTTAATGCAGAAATAGAATAATATAGTATTTGATTTATATTACACACTGGATAAATAAATTAAGATAACATGTGCATACTCTACAGTGATGTTAGAAAACAAAAACATTCACCGAATTATAACTACAATAGAAAAGAAAGAACATTTTAACAAATTCAAATTAATTGCAGTATACACAAAATAATTGATTTTTAGACATATTCTTTACTTTTTTATTGCATAGGAATGACATTTTTTTAAAACATTGTTTAGTAGTTTGTCCATAATGCTATACAAATAACAAAATTCTGCTGTTTTTTAATGTTGAAAAAAACTGGGTCATGACCTATTAAACCTAGTTTTGAAAAAATGTCTGAGCATTGTTGTATATTTAGATTAGTTTTAATAATAAAGAATAATCCCACAATTAGTCTTCCATAATTGGATTGGCCCTATACCTTGTGTAATCCACTCAAAATATCTGTTCAGATTCGAGATGCGCTTCAGTGACCCCTCCCGGGATTTCCGGTGAAGAAAATGGTATGTGGATATCAAGGCTTATAAAACATTTAAACGAGAAAATGTGATATTTGTGTAGGGTCTATTCACTTTTGTATTTGGGTAATGACATTGTATAACATGTTATTATCTGTTATCGCTCTTTGTTGTTTATAGCAGTGACTTTATTAAAGTCGTTAACCAGAATTTGCTCTTGTACAGTTTGTACAAATGGATGGATAAATATTTCTTACTTTTTCATACAAAAGCCAAAGAAACAATTCGCATTAAAGGTCCGCAGATGGATCGTATCGTAAGATACGAGTACGAGTAACAGTAATATTAACATCAAACTTATAATATTGAATTAAATAAAATTATTTATAATATTTGATCAGCAGAATAACAATTTTTCTACAATAAGTTTCACAAGGCGATTTAACTAATCTGTAGCATGACATTTTATAGAACATGTTCGTCTATTATGATATATTTGAAATTATATTAATATAACAAACCTCCACAATATTTATAAAATAGTTAAAAATGAAACTATTTAAGATTGGTTATTCCATGGTAGTGAATTCGTGATGAATGTTCTAAGAAAATCAAGGAGCACTTAAAATTAAAAAGACGAAACGTTTCTGTGTCGGAGTACATTTTCCTAAAAGAAATATTACTTATATTTGTAAAGAAAATATATTCTGGATTAGATTTTAAATCCAGTGCGACTATTACTATTTATTATTAAATAGCGATCTCCTTTTGTGTAGGTAATTACGCACTTCTGCTGACTAAATCAACGTTAAAGAGACAGGTGGTCTAATTATAATGGGTATCCAGCGTTGATATTATCAGTAAAGTAACGGAGACAACCCGCTTGACAAATCCTATATCTGTACAATTCTGCAAATTACATAGACTAAAATTTTAATTAGTTTTGTTCATAAATTCAGTGCTATTTTTTAGTAGTAATAAATTTATAATATTTATTTACTTTGTGGGGATATAACTACTTAAATTATTATTTCTGTATTATTATTATAATTTTGACGATTATTTTAATTTTATGTAAATTCGAAGACATTATTATTATTTTTACATTATTTTGATGCAATTAATGTATAATTAAATTAACTATAATATTATGTATTATAAAGGGACGAAGGTAAAATTAATACCCAAAATTACGAGCTCTTTTGGTAAAAGTCCAATTCCTTAAAAGTGAAACTGCAAAAAAATATTTCGGAATCAGAGTTGTGGTTATAGTGAGATAAAAGTGAGGGGTAATGTAATTAGGGGCAGGTCGTCATACAAGGTTCTATATGTCGTGTAGGTGTTCAGGTCTTTGAGTTCACTCAAAGACCCGAACACCTAAGTCAGGAAATCACTAGAAGAAAATTCATTCTTCAGGTTTCATCTTCTTTATATATCCTAAAATTGTTCCTAGTTTTAAATATTAATAAAAAACAATTTAATTCTTTATACACTCGTAAACTATTTTAAAATATGCTTTTTTACCTACAGTGTAAATAGGGATGTTTACCAGGTACTGCTGTAAAGTAAAATAATCATCTTTCCAGTCATGCACAATATACTCAAACATTCAAAGAGAAGATTGTACACAACTTTGCTGCAAATGAAATGAACACGTTCCGCTGCGCCTGCTAGAAGGAAGTTTTGTCGGAAGTAGTTTAGGCTAACGGATGTAATGGCGGTAGGTACTAAGATGGCGCCGTTTCCGTTCGCAATCCATTGTTTACTCAGCTGTATTAGCCTTATGTTGAATAAAGCTAGGGCAAAGTTAAATCTTAACTGATATTCCATGTAAAGAAAGTTTGCCCGAAAATTAACGAATATTTTAGTAGAGAAAGTTTAATTCAAATAATCTTGAGCTTGTAAAGTATATACAATTGCGCCTAATGAGTATATATATTGCGCACAATGAGATTTTAAATAAATAGAAACAATATCTGTGAGCCAAATAACCATCGAGTGATCAAATTAAATAAGTTTAAACTGGTAACTCAATATTATTGCTCAAAAAATCTAACTGCTAACTTCGATGAAATTTATATGAGACCAAGACAAGAATGAACCGTGCATAATCCTTTTCATAGAAAATTATCAAAATCTGTTCATATTTGGCAAATACAGTACAGCATATATATAGCTATACGAAATTGAATTCCAATATCAATAACTTTTTTGGTAGTTGGTTGAAAATTAAATACTTTTATAAGAATACACTAAAAATTAAATAACACTATAAATTAAAAGTTAAAATTATATCCGTATAATACGTTATATGAGTTTATCATGATAATTTAAAGTGACGAAAATAATTATGTAAATGTCAAGCTAATTACAATATTGTTTCCATTACAAAGAGAAAGTAGGTACTTCAAAAGTTATAGAGGAAAAGACAAATAAACGTAGGCCGTAACCCGACAAAAGGCGCTTTGAAATTTAGAGGTGAAATTGTTGAAAAAATAATATTGTCCTGCTTAATCGGAAATGACACCTGAAAACAACAACTGAAGTTAATAATTTTTTCATATTAGGCTCTTAGAAACCTAATTTATTAGATTTTTTAAAAATATTTGATGTTACAAGATAAAAACAATAAAAATCAATTATTGTGATATTCTCAGATACCACATTGGCTCAAAGTGAGCAACATGATGTTAAGCTTAAACAATTATAATATTGTCAGCTGCTTTAATAGAAAAATAGTAAATAGAGGAGGTTCTATGATATTGGTGAAAAATAATATAAAAGTAAAAGAACGTAGTGATATTGGCAATCTTTCCGTTGAGTGTAGTATTGAAATTTCCTGTGGGGAACTAGAAAATTATATAGTTATGTGTGTATATAGACCTCCAAATAGTGATTATAATTTATTTCAAGAGGTAATGGAGGATATTTTAAAAAGAGTATTTAATATTAACAAAAAAATTATTGTGTGTGGTGATTTCAATGTTGACATTTTATCACATAACACCACAAAATCCAAATTAATGAGTTTATTTCAATCTTTTGACTTGAGTAATGTCTTCCACGAACCCACTCGTATCACAGCCACGTCTGCTACTTGTTTGGATAACATATTTAGCAATAGTGAGTATCTAGATAAAATAATAATAAACAACCTTCCTTCTGATCACTGTGGTCAAATAGTAATTTTTCCAAATCATGTAAACAAAATTGGGAAAATTAATCTATTAAAAAGAGACTTGACTAGTTATAAGATAAATAAATTTAAAATGTCAGTTCGTAGTAAATTAGATTTTTATTCTCAATCCGATGAACCTAACAAACTTTATACAGATTTCTTCAATATTGTTTCATACGAATATAATAAGGCTTTTAACAAAAAAACTATCAGTATTAGTAAAAAAACAAAATTTTCAGAATGGACTACAAAGGGAATTCTGAAAAGTAAAAATTTATTATTTGATTTATATGATCAAAAAAAATACCGTTTCGATAGTACATTCGTAAATTATGTAAAAAGATACTCAAAAACTTTTAAAAAGGTATGTAATGTAGCAAAGTCTAACTATCTAAATAAAAAAATTAAAGAATCCAAGGATAAGATAAGGACAGTGTGGAATATTATTAACAAAGAAACTGGCAAAGTTAAAAGTCCAAATAATGATTTTACGTTAAATTATAATGATAAACAATAACGTCCACAAAAGAAATAGTCTATATTTTTGATAAATTTTTCGCTAATACCCCAACTGATATTACGTCTCCTTTGGATTCTTCTCCAAGTACAGCTAAATTATTCCTTATTGACAATGTTGCTTCGTGTCCGGTTACATTTAAATTTACATTACATTACATTTTATTGACATTGCTACAATTACGAAAACATTTAAACAATTAAATTTAAAAAATACTGAAGACCATTGGGGCATGTCTGTTAAAGTTATTAACACCGCTATAGATGTTATTGCTCCATATTTAGTGACTATCTTCAATAAATGTATTTTTGACGGTGTTTTTCCCAATTTAATGAAACATAGCAAAATAACTCCACTTTATAGGTCAGGGGATAAAACTGAAGTAGGTAATTATAGGCCCATTTCTATTTTACCAGTACTAAGTAAAGTGTTTGAAAAAATTATGCTCAATCAAATGCTTCAACACTTTAAAATAAATAGACTGCTTCACAGTCAGCAATTTGTTTTCACAGCCGGTAAATCAACTACTGACGCTGGTGTAGCTTTAATGAAATACATTTTTGACTGTTGGGAGAGGTCTCAGGATGCTATCGGTGTATTCTGTGACCTTTTAAAAGCATTTGATTGCGTTGATCATGAAACACTCTTGCTCAAACTAGAACATTACGGTATTAGATATGAAGCACTAAGCATGATGAAATCAAATAATATGAAATAATGAATCTATGTAAATAATAGAATGCAAGTTGTTGAAATAAATGGTGTAAAGTCTGAGGGAACTAGTATTAAAATGGGTGTTCCTCAGGGCTCTATTCTAGGTCCTTTCTTATTTTTAGTTTACATAAACGATCTTCCTTATATGGTAGAAAAGATAGCTGACATAGTTCTGTTTGCTGATGATACTTCATTAGTATTCAAAGTCGACATATAGATGATATGGACGAAGTAAATGGTGCTCTCCCTTATGTTTTGAAATGGTTTACTGCTAATAATATGCTACTAAATGCAAATAAAACTAAATGTATCAAATTTACTCTCCCCAATGTAAGGCCAGTAGATTCAAAAATCGTATTGGACAATAAACCTATTAATTTTGTTGACGAAATTGTATTTTTAGGTATCACATTAGATTCCAAGTTGCAATGGGGTGCTCATATTGCTAAATTGGCGAGTCGACTTAGTTCTGCCGCTTATGTGGTAAGAAGAATTAGACAATTAACAGACGTGGCAACGGCTAAACTTGTCTATTTTAGCTATTTCCATAGCATTATGTCCTATGGTATTTTGTTATGGGGCAAAGCAGCTGATATAAATACAATATTTAGTTTACAAAAGAGGGCCTGTCGCTCCATTTAAGGTATGGGTTCCAGGGAGTCATTGCGAGAGTGTTTTAAGGAATCAAATATCCTCACCGTTGCTTCTCAATACATTTATGAAAATATCATCTATACCAGGAAAAATATAGAAAGTTTCAAAAGAGTTAGTGATTGCACCAATAAAAGCTTACATAACAATACCAAACTAATTTTACCTAAATGTCGTTTGGCTAAAGTTAGTAATTCGTATTATGGAAATTGCGTAAGGTTTTACAATAAAATACCAGAGTCTGTTATAAATCTGCCAGAAAAAAGATTTAAATGTCAAATAAAACAGTTCCTTTGCAAAAAAGCTTACTATAAAATTGATGAATTCCTTAACGATAATAATGTTTTTATAGAAAAACTTTAAATCCATAGCACTGACAATATTATCTAATTACACTAATAATGAGTGCGTAGCGATTTCTATGTTGATTATCACATGCCTCTTACTTGTTATACTGTAATTATTGATATAAAAAAAACATCTATTAAAAAGAGCAACACACAAGTTTCTTGCTCGTTCTTCTTGTGATGAATCTGCATTCCGAATGAGTGGTAGAATCAAAATATGACTATTCAAAAGTGCTTGTAATGAGTTTATTTGAATAAAGATTATTTATATTTCTATACCACAGCTAAAAATAATGTCAAAGCATTAGTATCCGCGATATTCGATTTACCTGCTTTTCGTACAATACTTTAGAATGCATTATGCATAATTGTTATCTTGTGGTTAATAGACATCTCTCGGATTGCTGCAGATGGTTAACTTATCCGGTAGTTAAAAGTGAGAAATATTCCATTCCTTATACAATATCAACTATTTATTGTTACCTGCTTAATGTAAGCTCTACAGTTACTTGTATTTTGTTGATCCTTTGGAACTCGTTAGAGGTTTTTCCAATATCTAGTAGGGATTGTTTCACTCTGTGAATATTCTACGCTTTGTGCATTTCACTAGTTTCCATTTTTCGGAATATATAAGTAATAACTTATATATTCCGATATAGAAAAATGGACTAATAACTACTTACATATTTAATAAATAATACTTAACTCCATAGTGGCTGATAGCCACTATGGAGTATAAGACTGTATGTGAGTATGGAGTATAGGACTGTAAGACTACGTTTGATTTCCATAATCCAACGTTAGTAATGATAACGTGCATTCGTTGAGGATTTTCGTTTTTAAATTTTGTACTTTTTATTTATTAATAATAATAAATAAATAACGCTGGACAATTAACACAGCGCCATCTAGTCCTACGGTAGTATATATAGTATATACCTACGATATCCATAGTAAGGTCAATATGAGAGAGTTTCACGAATAGTACCTCCATGTCTAAATGGGTATTATCCAGTTTGACAATTTATAATAATAATACATACTTTTCGACAATAGCAAGTGAAGCGATCCCAACCGTAACCGGTATAGGTGTAACCTAAACATGAGATATATTTTTAGTTCTATTCATATCAATCTAAACATTTATTTAAAATTTATTTGTCCCATTAGCATTATCAAAAGTCAATGACTGCCGTTACGATACTGTGAACAGTCTATAGTATCTTGTCATTTGTCATTCTAATACATGTTTATCGGAGCACCAGATAGGTGTACTTCGTAAAAATTGATTATTAAAAATATATTCCCTTCGCATTACTATTCCTTACATTCTTTGGCTTTTCTACTGTTTTGTCTTGTTTATCTTTAAAACGTAAAAATGTATACGTTTAGTCTACTAGCTACAGTAGTGGTTGTTTCATTATGTGCTGGCATTAATGTTAAGGGAGACTGCATATATGACGATGGAGGCCTCTGTGAGTATTTACAAATACATAACCTGTTACCTGTTTTAATTATCTTTATTCATTTTTACTAAACAGTAAATAAGCTGTCAGGCTGTAATCGTGTGAAATAAATAATTACTATTTTCTTAATGGATTTAAAGTAAAAACTTGTGTGATATAAATGTCTTTTTGTTATTTATTAAGATATATATTGTTTGTATCTATACGTGAGTATATCTTAATAATATTATAAACGCAAAAGTTTGTGAGTATGGATGGATGTTTGTTACTTTCACGCAAAAACTACTGAACGAATTTTAATTAAACTTCACAGTACTATATATAGCTTATACATTAGAATAGCAATAAGAAATAGGCTATCAGTTTCACGCGGGTGAAACCGCGGATACAGCTGATATGTAAATAATATAATGAATTTAGAAATAAATATTTCTTAGACAGTTCATCTATTGGCGTAACAACTATAATAATAGGTATAATAAGTTCAAAAAATATTTTTACCTCAGTAGATTTTGTACGTTTAAAGTTGCTTGTTTGAGTCTTTCTCACATATTTCAGCCACCTCACTTTAGCAGCTCACTTTGTAAGATGTGTCTGGGCAGAACTTTAAAATTACGCGGTATAGAGGCATGACACCTTAGTTCTCTGGAATGGTAGCGCACGACTATAGGCGTGATGTCTATGTATATGAATATAGACAATTGTTACCATTTATCATCATTTGACCTAGCTTGTCGGCCATTCTAACTAAACTGATAATATCTATTGTACACAATCTAATTAAAAATTATGCAGGTCTCAGGGACTGCCCGCCAGATACGTTCTCTTACAATCCCGGATGCATAGAGCAAACCATGTCACAGCGTACCTGCAGCCAGCCGAAGGCTCGAGCCATTGGCGTCCTATGTGATTATTCTCGATGTGACTGCGCTGAGCCAAAAGTGTGGGACGAAGCCGCCGAGAAGTGCGTATTACTCGAAGACTGTTCCGACCAGTCCAAATTAGCTAACAATGGCGGTAGAATATAAAAATTAATTACCTATTTATAAATAGGTAATTAATTTTTATTATCCATAGAAGAAAATAAGTGATTACCAATATATGTGACATTGAAAGTTGACATGATAATTTAAATTGCACGAGATAAAGATCACACTTTATCTAGAACAATATATAGCAAAAATATTTTTCAATTCTAATTTCTTTTAATTCTAGTAGCAGACTTCTATATTTCTAAATTTTAACAAATGAGGTAAGCCCGAGTAGGTGTGATATTTAATATACAATAGTATCATTTCAATTATTTAAACAATGTTAATTGATAATGTAATAATTTATTAGTAGTAGTATTAATTTGTAATAAGATAAAGTAGTACCTAATGCTCGAATTTTCTTTTGATACACTTAGTACTTAAGTAAATACCATAGTGTCAAACTCCACTTATGTTACATAAGAAACCTATTTTTTAAACTTAAAAGCTAATTAGGTAAGGTCTCTATGTATTAACTGCATGTAATTTTCGTATTTTGTGTTGTATATGTCAATGAAAATATAAAATCATACAATAATTATTTTAAGTTATATATAAAATAAATGAATAAAATATAAATGACTATTACTTATTACTAATTATTGACCCATACAATCAATTCATTTATAAAATTTATGTATATAAGATTATCTGGTAATTCTGAAATTGGTCTGAAATAAGGTTTAATAATATTAAATAGACATAATTTTGCCTCTACAAAGATATCACAATATTATTTACTAGCTACTCGCCCCGGGTACATGTATTATATATATAAACCTGCCTCTAGAATCACCCTATCTATTAAAAACACCGCTTCAAAATTGATAGAGATATTCAGTGGATTACGTATACAGTTGTAAATATAATTTATTTCGTTCCAATTGCAGTTGCACGTTACACACAAACTGTTACTTAGCAACAATACTTATTTTAAATGTGATGGATTATACTTTTTCTACTTCAATCAATGTGCCTAATAAAAATCCGTTGCGTAGTTTTTAAGATTTAAGCATACATAGGGACGCACAGACAACGACAGCGACTTTGTTTTATACTATATAATGATACATATCATTAAGCAGACAAATAGTCAAAATATTTGCATTTATATATGTTTACTAAATTGCACCTATCTTATCAATTAACAACTCATGTATGTAAGCGATTGATAACATATGGAGATATCTCCTTAAAATTAACAATTGAATGAAAAATTTACAACAATAATAATGTATGTATGAGAAAGTTAATTACTAAAGGTATTGTTGGGTCATGTTTCATGCTGTTATTTAGCGCAATATTAGATAACTAGTGACGCGCCCCGGCATCGCCCGTAATTCGTATTGGCATTATATAATTGTTCATGTCAGTCTGATATTTCAGACTGACATGAACAATTATATAAAGCCAATACTCCAATAATTTGAATGACCTATTGGTCATTCAAATTATTGGAGTATTCCGGAGTTTACTCTCATCATAACAATAATAACTCTCTTTATAAGATTAGTATAAATAGCTGACCTTTATAGATACCTATTTCACATTGTTCGTATACAAATAACTATTACCAAATTAATTAAGTTTACTTTGCTGCTACAATATTAATACAATAACATCCTTAGATTTGATCAAAATCTAAGGATGTTATTTTATTAATATTGTGGGCGATAAAAGAAATTGTAGAAAAATGACCACAGCCAAGTTGTAGTCTTTCAGGAAGGGAAACCGAACAATAAAAAGAAGTGACAATTTAATGTTCAAATAATATTATTTATTTACATTGAAATTTACTAAGGTTATATATATAGTACCCACTTATTTTTATTGTTACTTTCATTACTTCTAATAAAATTATGTATATAAAACTATTTCGAGGTTCTTACAAGTCCCGCCAAAATTATAATTGGCATAGAAACCTTTATGTATATAAAACTAAAAATACATGATTATTTATTTTTATATAAATTGTAATTACGAGAAAGGCGACTGTAAGCCTGAAATAAAATAAAATTAAAGTGTTTTAATTAATTGAAATAAAACATAACATCCTTCTATTCGTATCGTAGACAAGTAGGTACTTAATGGTTATGCATATGCATACTTAATTTGTTTTATGTAGCGAAGCGTAAACAATATATTACTTAATTATTTTTAATTTTACAAAAATTGTAATATTATCGTAACTGTGCTTTTAATAAACACTTTGTGTCGTAATTCTATCGTAGATTGTACGTGCAAGTCATGACATGTCATAAAATTAATTAGGTTTGTTTTGTTAAGATAAATCTAAAGTTATATAATGATCTGATCATAACATTGTAATTCAGTAGCTTCGCGGAAGATATTTATTACGGTTAACTCAACAGCAAAACAAATAATCGAATACCTTGCTACCAGATACGGAAACCGAATAGGTACTATGAGTAGAGTCGACAGTATACGGTACGACTGATAAGAAATATAAAAAAATATGTACTTTTCACAACAATTTTTAAGATTGAAATAGATAAAATAATCCATTAATAATGTTGTGTAAATTAAGTATTTATTATGAGCAAATTGCGTTAAGATATGTTATAATGTTATAATATCAAGTTGCCAAAAATAAAAATATATTACTAAATAATAGTGTAATATTTAATATTGTACCTGAAGCACCTTTATATCTGCTTGTGATTCAAATAGGTACAAGAATTAGAACTAAAAATACATTTCTTTTAATCGAGAACGCGAATAATATTGATTACTCAAATATAGAGTTGATAGTTACACTTTGTAATGAAAACAACATAAAAACCTACAAGTACTTATGCAAATGTATTTATCTATAATACATTTTACTTACACCATGTAAAAGAAATATCTTAAGGATATTTATCGAATGATTTTTAATAGATAGAGTATTGTTTTTATTAATTTTATAATTCATTTGGCATCGTAGTTGAATTACTTGTGAAAAATTATATTAAACAGGCTTTTAATATTCATTAAGGGGTTTCTTTGTCCTTTACCGTTTCTTAAATGTTTTGACAACACCATTAAAAGTGATCAACATTTTAAAATTGCCAGTTACAGAGTTTGGACACTCAGCAGTTATCTGTGTGAAAGAAAACAAGCCGCTGTAATAGCGCAGCCTTGTATAATTTTATCATGATTTATGGTAATTTAATTAAATTATTGATTCAGTTATTTTAAGTTTTATCACTAGGCATAATTTTAATTGCAGTATTAATATTATACATATTATGAAAATAATGTGCGTTACATAATAAGTGTGTAATGTCAACCATTTCAAGGCTGTCTTATATCAAGAAAACAGATTATCTAACTAATAAAAACAATAAAATATATTATGTTATCTAACCAATATAAATCTGTACCTGTCATATACATATGTGATAAAAAGTTGGCTACTTTAAACAAATCCTATATTGACGAAGAGTAAGATTTATTCCATTTCCAATAATAAGAGGATTAATCTTATTCCCTTGAATATCCGAGGGTTAAATTCGAAATTGATCAACGACAAAGTTAAGCTGGCACGGGACAGACAAAAGGAGTTACATAGCTCAGATGAAGTTTCTTGGCGAGTATCGAGAATGTGCCGTGCTACGTATGCTTTGTACGCTGTGAAATTCAGTAATTATTACTTTAGGCACTTCACATTTTATACAAAATAATAGAGACAATATTTATGCAATTAGTGTTGAGGAGAAGATTTTCCTCGCACTTCCTGATACGATCTAAACATCACATTGTAATAGGGAAACAAAAAGTCACGGATGTGTTCCATATTTTGTAGCGTTGTGGATATTTTACGACACTATGGTACAGTTTTATATGGTATAATTTTTAAAATCGAATTACTTAATAATACTAAATACCTAAAAATTGTATAGTATGAAAGTTATAAGAATGTGGTAAAAACTATGGATTACTTTTTTGTTTAATTTATAATGTTCCTGGATATAAAATACCCGGGTTGTTACAGCTTTATTAACACATATTTTTTTTATTATATTATGCGATACACAACAAAATGAACAATAATATACTATGTACTATATATATCTTAGAAATGTCCATCAAAAAATCTTTTACTATACTATAGGACTATGCTACAGGGTTTTATATTCGTTTTTGTTTGTTTACGCATTTGTAAAACTTAATTATATAGAACTATACAGCATTGTTACTAACACGTATTGTAGTTCTAAACAAATTCTAACTATAACTGGGTATAACAATGAGCATAAAAAACAATATCAATAATCTTATCTATTGGCTATGAGCTCGTTCACAAGGGTTACTTACTATAAATATACCTAAATCTCACTTCACTACGAGGAAATCTTTTTCTTTTATGATGTCAGCGATTCCGTGGAAGTTTAAAAAATCATAGGGATTTTGGGCCAATCTAAATCGGAAAAAAATCTATTTATGTTGATCACTCGTTTTATTAGATACTTAAAATAATAAATAATTATTTTGTTATACTGGAATTATTACAAACTGTATTTATGTTTTTGCCTATAATAATAAAAAATCTTAAATATAATGCATGATTCTATCTAATATTAAGGTTTTATTTTACACAAGAAAAATGGTCAAATGATCATAATTTTTATAGACAATTAAAAGCTATTAATCCCAAAATAGGAATCAATATCAGTACTCAAAGTATCATATAAAAATACACACAAAAAATGCCTTCGAACTAAGAACTAACGTCCTAATTATAAAGGTGGATAAGAGTCGCATATACATACACACATGAACAGCACTACGGATATCAGATTATCATGGAGACCCTTGATACCACTCAGAGAACTAAGATGTAATTTCACTGAGTAATCATACCCTATTAAACAGCTTATAAATAGAGCTTACAAAGCAAGCTGCTTGGCAGCTGAAATTGGTGAGACTGAGATATACACTGCACTGCGGTTTATTAATATTTTTTTTTTAACTTTTTGCAATTATAGTGTATTCATAATTAGAAGAACAAATTATATCTAAACAAAAGGCGCAATTTAAATTACTATAATTAGGAAGTATCAGCCCGAACTAAGTTTAAGAACGAAGGAGGTGTTGTAAATAATATATCACATTGTTTTGGTACAAATATGGGAGAATGCATAATTTACATGTCAAATTAAGGCGAATATGTTGGTCCATAATTTTCTATCTACCCGCTGCTCTTTAGTTTACCCATGACAATGACGCTTGTAACATTGACGAAATATCGGGAAACCAATAATAATAAATAAAAATGAGGTAAGACACCGTGATTTTCTTTATTTTACGTGTAAATAATGACCGCATCAAATTTAAAAAAGTATATAATGCATCATTTGTAGTATATTAGACATGGATATAAATATTCTATTTGTTGTAACTTATCATTGAGTAGAAAGTTTTAACTATACGGTATAAATATATTGCGACTACCCTGGGGGCGTCGGAAGTAGGTTATCACATACTTCAAAGGGTGGACCCTATTTTCTTGGACACTTTAGTATTTCGTAGTCAGAGAACCCATATAATTTTATGTACTTGTATATTTATGTATATCTTACCGTCTGGTCTCCCTGTTTTAATTTTCTCTAATTCATGTGCAATATCATCGGACCTAAACTTATTCCTAAATTTTGACATGTGATGACAAGACATTGTAAGAAATCTATCTCTCCCAAAATAGGTTTCTTAAAATTTTTAAGGCACGGAAGATTTAATAACTTTTAAAGTGCTTTTAAGAAGATTTACAAAACCTTGTTCATGCATCACTTATTTAACTTACTTTGTTTCATTAAGTTCTGTTTTGAAATACTTATTTTAAAATATTATTCGTAGTACAAGATTAAGATTAATGTATGAAATGTTAATCAAATATTTATATTATATTTGTTTACATCTGATTAAGCAACAATCATCTAGTGAAAATATATTTATAAATTCATATTTATCCCATTAGCATTACTATTACTTTCCTTTCTGGTGTGTGTATGTGTATATGTATGTATATGTGTATGTGTATATGTATGTGTATGTATATATTATTGTCTATATATGTCATTGTGACGCGTATTATTTATTGTACCTATTTCCACCACTGCGCAATTCCTCTCAGTAACTCAAAGGTTGACTGGAAGAAATCCCTCTTCTGGGATAAGTCCGCCATTGTACGCATGTTTTTTTTTTCTAAGTCAATTGTGTCCTTTTATTTATAATATTATTGTACAATAAAGTATTACAAACAAACAAACTACGATAATATTAATTACACAATCTGTAGACAAAGTGATTATACTCCCTTTACGAGGAGTCTCCTAATGTAAACAGAAATTTCGACTTAACACAGCTGGATAGGCATGAATAAGCAGCCGTGCGTACAAAGCCAAACTTGTTTTGCTTTTGAAATAGTACCACTAATCTAGCTGAGTAAGATGCTTTTTTCAATTAACAACTGTCGCGGGCAATTTTTCTTCCAACTCCTTTCCGCCGAGAGTGGAAAAAAGAAAATAAATGGCCGTTACACCGCTCCCCGGGCGAGTTATGTAATATAAAACGAAGGGTTCAATTTGCACTTTGTCCATTTATTATTCTGGCTAATGGTTAACAAGAATGTGGCATACCGAAAATTTTATGTGTATGTGTGTAAGTGACTGACATAGACACAACACAAAACAATTTACATGAACTAATTCAAAAGGATGTCTTATCACTAAGCAATCTTTTCCAGACAACCTTTGGTTAGAGAAGGTAACTTACCCTTTCTCTCATTTGTTATCTTTAACAAATGAGACAAAGGGTAAGTTGCGTACGTTATAACATAAATAATATAGAAATAATTTACTATATTTTAAAATAGTATTAAATAATTTACTCCAAAACATAATAAATAATAAAATTATTTAAAAACATACAATGTTGAGGCATGATTAATAAAAAACCGAGATTTTTATTGTCATACTATAAGTACAGAATTCTGGCAATTCTATACTTATTGTATAATCATTTGATCTATTGTAGTATTCAGAATACGTTACGTTACGTACATATTATATATTGCAGATAGGTATACTAATATCTCAATCAATACCTTATCTAACAGTGATTGCTTGACAACTGATGTTTATATAAGTATAGCTGATAACTAACTACAATTTATCATCTCAATCCAATAATACGAAATTATGTACGTCACAAAACTTGGTATTGTATGTTATTGTATCTACTCCGGCTGAAAACATTGCACGATTTGACATTATTTGGATGATAAAAAATCATTGACCGCAACATATGACTATATAATACCAGCCAGCACGGTCCATTAATGTAATAATCGAATACGCAAAATGTTCCCCTTAAAGTATCTGAGGTTCTATGACGAAGAAAACAAATCACATGACCATTTCACCAATTCACATATGACTTGGAAAAATGTTTTGTATGCGGGTACGGGCCACACGGATTATATAGATATAGATGGATGGCGAGAAAGGATGCCAAGCGCACGACAATCGTGTAGGTACGACAATTTTGGCCTTCGGAACGAAGTCATTTTCATTCTAGTGCAAACATGTAAGAAATTTAGACATATCGAAGTCAGTCTAAATGCTGCGATGTACGACAATTTAAGTTTTTTCTACGAGCTACATAGGTTGGCAAACCAAGAGGGCCTCCGTGTACCGGCAGAATATCAAAGTTATGGCAGATTTTATATTTCTGTCTCTAACAATGCGTGAATTCTCGAGTTTGTATTTGTTGCCAATCCAAAACGCCTGTACGTTTATTAATAGTTATTTTACAGTTCTGATGAACTGCTGTAATATATTCGTAGATTTGTACAGATTACATGTACATCTGTAGAGTTATTTTGGTTTCCGATCTTAGACTTTGTTTTATGGACAGCAAGCAATAATAGTGGAACCTTTCATAATCATCGTCATCAAAAATCAACTTGTTTATGATTGAATGTCATGGTGGCATGTATTTAGACTAATAATTAAATCAAATTAGTAGCAACGTACTTACCTATGCACTTACACATTTAAATTGAACACTGCAATCTTAAGTGCTTAAACAAATATGCCAACGGATATTTGTTGCATAGATAATATGGTATATATTATCTATGCAACAAATATGCCAGAGAAAAAAAAAATACCGCAAACGATGCCTAAAAAGTAGCAGACAAATAAGTGTTTTAGCTTGAAAGGTTTCTATTAAATTGAACTTCTTTGGCTATAGCTACTTATATAGGTTACGCTCTATTCTAGACAAAAAGTGAACGAAAATTAAGCTCTGAGCATAATGTGGTTTTGAGTTAGGCTTAACTCAACTGGAGTACTCTATTCTCAAGTAAGCTTTGCCACGCATACGTCTTGAACGTGTTTTGAATACATTCGTAACTGATGTTGGACTTGTCTGTTTTGTTCCTCCATCGGCTCGAGGTAGCTACGTACCTAGTAACATAATATAACAGGATAATCTGTTAGAGAAGTACATACTGTGTTCAACCATCGAAACAATGTTGACATTGTTTGATGTCTCTCTCTCATCATATTATGTACACATCCCTACCTATTACAGTAAATAATTTCTGCTATTCTGAGTTTCAGTAGCGAATGTATCATGTTACTACTTCTATTTATTTTGAAGATAATTACAGCCAACATTTAAAGTACTTATGGTTTCTTAAATATATTTTAAAAAACAATTATTAGGACATCGAGTCTTACAACATTAGTAACAATATTGCTTGCCTGGACACAATAAAACAATATGTAATCATTGTAACAATAACTTGTTAGTCAACTGTCATCTTATGAACAAGACGTGTCTATTTGTCTACATGGATATAATATATTGTTGCTTTGGTGCATATTTTAAAATAATGTAACATAGGTACATGGGATAGAAGGTAATGCTGTATGATTGAAAACCTACTTATTTATCTCCTTATAGAAAAAACCAAACATTTACATATACTATATTATATTTATACTTATATATATTTTGTATAAATATATATATATATATATATATATCTTATATCTTATATATAAAATTCTCGTGTCACAGTTTTCGTTCCCATACTCCTCCGAAACGGCTTGACCGATTCTCATTAAATTTTGTGAGCGTATTGAGTAGGTCTGAGAATCGGCCAACATTTATTTTTCATCCTCCTAAGTGTTAGGGGTAGTCCACCCCTAATTTTTTTTTTATTTTAAGGCAAAACAACGTTTGCCGGGACAGCTATGGAGTATAAGTATAAACATACGACAATGAGCAAGACAAAGTGGCACAGTGGCAAATACGATCACTGAAAAACGATTTCTTCCCGTAGACTATAATATACTATATACAATATCATTAAAAATAAACTAAATAGATAAATATAATACAAGGCAACATTTAATTAAAATTATTCATTAGGTATGTGTACCTATAAAGTAATTTCCTACTTCCATTGAGTAAAAGAGCAAAGATACGAGTAAGTATTTATAAGTATGAATCGATGCCTCGCCGCTACAACTAAGAGCCTATTTTCTAAGGGTATCTTGGCAAGCAATTAATCAGACCGACACTTGTTCCTGAACACGGATTATAGTAAATGGCCAGGATTAGACACACGCAAGTTTTTCCGCTCTCGGGTCAGATTTTTAACACACAATTAATGGCATTCGAGTTTCTTTGCAAAGAGCTCAAGCATGCGTGACGTTAGAATTTGTGATCTCAGAACAGTACTTACAGATTCTAAATTTACTTCCTTTATTTTTCATAAACCTAATGCAGACATTAGCCAGATTAGGCAGATACGATATACCTGTTAGACGCTCGAGATAGACATAGATCAAGCAGCTGTTCCCTGAATCTTGATATACTTACCTAGAAATGTTGAGATAGTGCAATGAGGATTATGTTAGGAACTAAAATAATAATTTATTTTAAAATATTAAAACAAAAAAAAATTTAAAATTTTGACAATGGACGGCCTAATTGGAAAAGTGGTTATATGGTATGATAAGCGATATCATTAACTCAAGGTTAGAACAGATGGCAAAACCATGCACTGTCGCTCAAAAATAATGAGTAAAGATCTGAATTATGATGATAAAAAAGTAACAAGATCTAATTAGCACTGATATATGATTAATCAAAGGATATTCTTTACTTTTTATTATTTTTAATACTGAGTTACTTTTGCCATTACATATTGAAACGTATAGGTATTTTAGATTTAGCTAAAGGAAAGGTTTTTATTCAGTTAAAAAATCATCTGTCAAACTACGGATAAATAGTATCTAGGCGTTTCTACGCCGGTCAGCGAGGACTATAAATAATATACAAAATACATTAGGAACTAATATAATGCAACAGAAAGTTAAAAAAAAATACCTTATTAAAGATTATTATTTTCTTACACAATAAATGGAAATTGCGGTATCTAAATTAATACGGAAATGTTGATTATAAAATAAAAATTAGATCGTTTTATATATAGATGTAGCATATCTAATGTGCAAAACAATACAATGTCAGCCTTTTTATGGAATTCAGTTGAAAATTGATAAGGAGTGGCTATTTTTTATATTAACAAAACTATGTTATATAACACTTGAGTGACAATTACTTTAGTAGTTACTTAGTAATAATATATACTGGTTGGAACAGGATGCTTTTGTTACAATATATTTATGTTATCAATCTCGCAGATGGGTGTGATGATATGCTATTAAAAATCAGGCTTATAGTTTCCTAGAAACATTGTTTTTAACTCGTCTTACCGTTTAGAAATTATCAAATGTTTATATTGATTATAATATAATCATATAGATATATTATCTATAAACCACCGGTTCTGGGCAGTTATTTGTATTTTAAAAAAATAACTAGCGGACTGGCCCTAATCACTCCCCAAAATCGCGCTTAATATTATATTATAATATATTACTCATATACGGTAGATATGTATATATAATAAAATCGATCCACCTCTGCCTCGCATGGGTGTGCAGTATGACTGAGGTTGTGTAACTAAATATATGTATTACTTATAAACCAAACGAGAAAATTCGGAAGTAAAAACTATTGAGGTTTATAATCTAATATACCGAAAAAGAAAGAAAAGTCAGTTACTTAGTAACGGTTGTTTGAACTGAATACAATTTTATGTTTTACACTGCATATCTTGTTTCTCTAATATGGTAGCAGAGCGGTAACAATTACGATTCATACACGCAAATACTCTTCAAAATGACTTCTTCATCGTTAACTATGGATAAATTGTCGGGAATGGCAAATTACGGCAATTGGAAATTCCAGATGAAAATGACACTCATACATGAAGATTTGTACGATTGCGTTGTCGCTACTAAAAATGGAGAACCATTCGGGTTCTCCATTTTTAGTAGCGACAATGGACAGGAAAAAGCAAGAAAAAGCATTAGCGAAGATATGCTTAAGCGTACTTCCTGCCGTCTATTCAAATGTTAGACACTGTGAAACAGCATTTGAAGCGTGGAGAAATCTGCAGCGTGCATTTGAAGACAAGGGTCTCTGTAGAAGGTTAGGTCTTCTTAGAATATTATTCTTTTCTCTCTCTCTATCAAAATAACTTGCATGATTCAGAAGAAGTAAGCAGAGAAACAGACATGGAAACAGCTATTTTTTCATACGATTTATATATATTAGCCATAGAAAATTCCAATTTTAGTTGTAGCATAAAACCGTTGTTCACTCCTTTCACATCTTTAAAACAGATTTAGTGAATTTCCTCACATTGCATCTGGAAGATTTCTTAATGATATGCATAGAATTTGCTAATACATATGCATATACCTACTGAGACTACTATTGCGCACTCGTAAGTAAATTTGTGAGGATATTTAGCTGTTACCCGTGACTACATCTGCTTTTTTGAGATAAAAAATAGTCTATATCTAACTTATATATAAGTATATATATCTATCTATACATCCTAATGCCAGTTTATTTAAGAGATATACTATAGGATTGCAAAACGAATCATCAAATAACTTTCAAAATTAATGAAGTTACGTAATACGGTCAAGAATAGGTACAGTGGAATGAAAATGTCGTTTATTTTGAGTGTGTGGTTAGTATATTTTATTATTATAGCTTCAGTATTTCAGATTTTTGGTTAAATATTATTTAATACCTAATACCAGTACATATTATTAAGTAAATTGTTATTGTTATTAAGTAATTATATTATATTATATTATTATTAATTAGTAAATATATAAATTGTTAGGTAGGTACATATTTTAAAACGTTGAACTTAAATTTTTATTACCGCTATCTTGGACTGGAAACTGAGGTAATCTGAATAAAATATCAGATATCTGCCTGGTATTTCATTTTTGGTTCACCATTCACCATATTAAGAGTATTCCGTAGGTATCCCTTTATTAATAGGTACTGCAATGCGCCAGACAATCCCACAGAGAGGTAACTTCAATTAAAACATATATTCTGTAATCTAAGTGACACAAATCCAAAAACACATGTTTATACATTTTTATTGTTATTAAAACGCTGGATATTGGGTTCTTCTCTATCTGAGACCCTATATGAGTCGCCGTACTAAATGATTGATACCAGGGATTGGAGTGCGGTCCACATTCTCACCCATTTTCGTTCCGTGAATTTATAATAGTCAGCTACAGCTAGCTGTATTAGAATATTTCTGAAAAATAACAAAAGTTTTACAACGGACGATAGGTAGGTAGCAATTACATTAAAATGACATTATATATTATATTTTATCGTCAGATATTGAACTCTTCTCACCAAAGGCCAAATATTGACTTGAAGCAAAACTGGTAGTGGATAGACAGGTTTATTATTATATTTATATTTGGTTGAAAAGCATATTAATTCTATATACTATAACTATGTTTTTTTGCCAATATAGTAAAGTGATCGTCTTCGATTTGAAATCGATAAACTAAACTTTAGTAAACATTACATAAAAAGAATTCCTTTATTTATTTTATTTAGGAAATAAACAGTTTCACAGTGTAGTAAGTATTTAAGTGCATAAATATGAATTAATAATAGTATGCCCAATACCGATGTCCACGACTTAAAAATTTTATTTGGCTCTAACAATTCACTTGGATTGAAAATATAAACTTTATAAAACTAACATGAAACATAAAAGGTTTTGATTGCACTAACATTTAATTTAACGTTCATAATCATTATATCTACAGAGAGTAAGAGTAATTTGGTAAGCGGAAACTTACCTAAAGACTGTTGTCATACGTTTTATGATTTTATTATATATGTATATGTCTTACATTCACACAAATATGTTATTCTTTTATATGAGGAAAAGTCATAAACAGTAAGCATTCCTAAGACTACCTATTATAAATTTTATATACCTATGAGTACAGTCACTACTTGATAAAAAAATTAAGCTATTTATTTACTTAATTTTTTTATAAAATTACGTTGTACAAAAAAAACATATTTTTTTTTACTATATTTAATGAATATAGGTAAAACTGATAAAACGATAGGACACTGATGAACAATATGTCCACTAGGGAATGCAATCCCGACTCGAGATTGCAAATTCGGGATCCCGCGGGATTAGAAATATCAATCCCGGAATTTTCGGGATCCCGTCTAAATTTAAAAAAAATGTTGAATTCAGATGACTGAAAAAGCTAATAACTGCTTGTTTGTGATAGTGAGGTTAACTAAAATAACATATTACTCGAAAGAAAATAAAAACCTTTATTCTTTAATCTTACCAACTAAATAATAATCAGGTTGTAAGGAAATTAACGTAGTTAAATTAGGTAATCAAAAACAATAAGCTTATTTCAAGGGAACAGTGATTTTGAAAATGACTCCTTAAAAAACAAAGGGTATTAATAGTTTCATCTGCTAAACGGCATCTAATGTCCGTTGCAATGTACCCCGCTGCTGAAAATGCCCTCTCCGACGCTGGTTGGCAACAGCATGGCGAAGCAATTATATGCAAACTGCAAAAATCGCCCCCTTGTTCCTCCACACTCAAACAAATCCATTTCTTTTTTAATGGTAGATTCTAATTTGTCTAAGCTCGTGGACGTGGATATACGTGCAAAAGGACTTTTAGAAGCTCGCAGAGTTTCTTCTAATTCCTCTTGAAGCGATTTATTAGTTTGTGCAGCACGTAAATTCAAATCTTCTGCAATCATTTAAAGAGGCAAGTCATCTTCGATTAGTACTGCCGTATTAATATCTGCTTGGTTTGGTTCTTTACGATATAATCGTGTGATTATATTTTTTATTTCTTTTTTACTGCCGCCCAATCTCGTCAATCTCGAACGGGATCTCGTCATATGATGCGTCGGGATTGATCCCGAAAAATTACACGAGATCTCGCGAGATCGGGATCCCGCGGGATCGGGATTGCATTCCCTAATGTCCACCCTATTATTAAAAAAGCTTACACAAATTACACTAAAATTACTTTAATTTCGATTAGTTATTAACAGAAATTACTGACTTAACATATTTATATTAGTATAAATGCAAAAGTATGCTCAAACCTTTATTTATGAGCAGGATACTCTATCCTGAGATAGACTTTACCTGCTACATAGTGGTGACAATTAAATTAATTCTGATTAAAGAAGTGGGCGCAAGTCAACGTATCAAGTTGTTCATATTTCATTGATCGGGAAGCCATATCTACAACGATCTATCACAATGATTTCAAATTTTACGTTCCTTTTATCACATCATTTACATTTTAAAGAACACTTAGAAGATGTACCCTTATGTTTATTGTGTTTTAAAATATTGAAAAATCCTTAGTTCCCTAAGTAATAATTTTGTATAAATTGCTAAAGATAAATAAAATGCGATAATAAAGGAAATACAAAGACCAATTTGTATAAATGATATTGTTATTTTGCTAAAATAATTATTTTGTAACTATTATCTACAAAAGATAATAATATAAAGAGTGATTCCCTAAAATAAACAGTACACACGCACGTTATTTTCTGAAATCGTTGATAACGGTAATACTTTTGTTTAGTACTGCATCCATATCATTTTAGCTGTTGGTTACATTCACATAACAAAATTATTAGGTACTCGTAACGTGTGCCAGCCGCGAGTCGGTCGTGTGCGATCAGTTCCACGTAAGTGTCGATCATAACAGTTAAATGTAAAGATTAGTTTCAAAGTGAATGTGAATCATCAGCTGTTAATATCCGTTATTCGGGTTCGGTGAACAGTGCGTGATTTAAATTTTATATTTCCGAATGCTACTGTCTCAGTAATACGTGTAACATAAGACTATTAATATGACGGTGCCCCCAAATACTCAATCAATTGTCGTCGGCGTAATTGAGAATAAAACTATTAAAAGTAAATCACTCTTCAAATCGATAACAATTTGGTGTGCATTACAATGGAAACCTATCTTAGCAGAGTTCATAGCCACAGTCCTATTGATAATATTTGGATGTATGTCATGTATACCCTTAGAAGGATATACACAGAATCCTGCAGTTTACGCACCTTTAGGTTTTGGTTTGACAGTTATGTTTAATATACAAATATTCGGACACATATCTGGTGCGTTTATGAATCCATTTGTTACAACTATTGCTGTTATATGGGGCAAGATACCTGTATCCCTTGGAGTGGCTTTTATATTTGTCGAATGCGCTGGAGCAATTTTGGGATATGGATTCCTTCTTCTCGTGTCTCCTGTTGATATGTTAACTGAAGGAATTTGTATGACTCAGCTACATAAAGGTATCAACGAGGTTCAAGGATTTGCAATTGAACTGGTTTTAACAATAGCACTTTCATTAATAAACTGTGGTTTGTGGGATCCGATAAATGAAAGTAAACAAGATTCCGCTCCATTGAAATTTGGTTTGACTATTCTGGGATTATCGATAGCTGGTGGTCCTTTGACTGGGGCTAGTATGAATCCCGCTAGATCATTAGGACCTGCAGTTTGGAACAATAAATGGGACGCTCATTGGGTATACTGGGCAGGGCCTTTCATAGGTGGTATTTTGGTAGCACTCTTGTACAAATATACATGGCTAAGTAAACATAAACAGGAACAAGATGAGCATTAAGAATATCCAATAAGTGTATCGCAATTAAAAATACGCTGCAGGATATAAATATTAACAATAACAATTTGGATGCAAATTTGAAAATGTATAATAGCACATTTAAGAATAGCAATAAGGATGTTTTAATAACAATAAATATTGATAATTATTTATTTAAAGTAAATGGAAAAAAACATGTAGATTACTCTTTCGATAGTTTTACTAGTATTTCAATTTATTAAATTGTATCGGTCTTTGGACTGGGTATACAAAAATATTAATTCCTGTTCTTTGGTCGTCAAACTTTGATAACATGTTCTTCTAAAAGGGTAAAAGGGACCAAAGTTTGAATGTTAAAGATATTAAAAACATGTTTAAACGATTATAAAATAAAACATTTACTAAGACATAATAGAATAGAATTTATATAGTGATCGTCTGTCTGATCTGATGTAAGTGTTTCAATATCGTGTATAGAGGTTTAAGTATAGAGTGGAAGTTGTTCTCTGTATATTATGTATGGTTTGATTTACAGGAAAGTTAAAGACAAGTGAAAGTTGTATAGATATCATAAAGTCAAATAATCTGTAATAAAAGTAACGGGTACAAACTGTCAAATAAATTACCTGCATAATAACTAAAAAATATATAATATAAGAACCGCCATTTGTTTATCATTATTTTAATGCACATATATTTAAAAGTTCATTTTTTTAAACGACTTGGAAATTTATCTGATCAAATCATTATCAGAATATTTATTGTACCCAAATATATAATATTTTCGTAGATACGACGATGAACTTATCAGTCAATATACTTATATCATAACTAAGAATTAATCCATTTCTACATAACTAATCTGTCCTTAAGATAAAATATTGTAATTTAATTACCACTTTACAATTCAGTTGCATTTACGTAATAGAAATAATTTATTACTGTTTCTTTAACAAATGTAATTTTGTATTCTATAAGAAAACAGTTTGCACACTACAGTCGAAACTTAATTTTTAATACATACCTACGATACGAGTTTCTTATATTTTTATATCAATTTAGTATTTTTTTCGATAAATTGTATTTTCAACTATTCTTATTTATGGTTGTAGACCCTTCTATGTACTATATAAAATTTAGAAAATGTGCTCTAAATTATTTAGGTAATTAAATAAACAAAAATAACGGCGCAGCAACTCAAGGTCGACAGTTTCCCTGTGGGCATATTGTGACAAGGGTCCAACGAGTGGGGGCATTATCAGGAAGTGGAGCGAATTATATGAGAAACGTTGCTATCTAGACGATGTTGTGGAACAAAATGAATGAGGAGGCACAAATAGGTATCACAATTTATCGGACATCAATGTCACCTTACAACTCTGTGTATATAATAGTACTATTGTATACAAATGTACAAATTTATTATGAAGTTATGTATATGATGGTTATCAAAGAGGAATGCATGGAAGTGGACCTGATATGCCACATAACAAAAAATGCCCTATACTAACAATTCCTTCCCACATGTATCATATATATTATAGTTATTATGTATATGATTGATCTCGTATGTACTTTTAAAGTTTTTAACTTCATCTCAAAATTTAAGTATGTACTGAATTGGGCAATTTACTGGACTATTTTAAAGTTAATAGTGTGTTAAATCTTCCCGTTCCAGACGAGAGACCCGTGTCCAGTTGTGCGATGATAAGGCTTGTTATAATAATTATGATGATATGTTTATATTGTGATGTGATAAGTAAATTATTGTAATTGTTAAACAATTATTTGACTGCTTTGGACCGGATTCTTTATTTGTATCTACATAATGATTGTGCATATTAAGAGACTGAGAATATTTGTTGCCAAATATATTGTAATTGTATAATAATAAATTCATGCTATGTAAGATATTAGTTTTATCGATATGTGATGGCAGTTTATGTTTTCCCATATTTATATACTGGTATAACACACATTTGTAGTTTTAATATTGTGTTGTATATATAGATATACCAAGCTTATTATTGAAAGTATTTTATGTTATTAGCATACCACAAATGAAAATAATATAGTATGAGTTCGCATGCATGTGTAAAACTAAATTATGTGTTACTATATACGTGTGCTATTAAATAATATATAAATACGGTGTAATTATTTTCTACACTATATAACAAGTGCGCCTGCTTAAACACGCAATGTTCTGTTACCCTTTTGTGTTTTTTTCAGTGCCAATTATTGAGCTACTGTTTCTTAAATACCCGTTTCAAATATGTCATTAATTACACCTGACGACTCTCCAGAACGAGTTACCTTATTTATCGACATTGATATAAACAAAAATATATTTTACTTTCAATTATCATCTTATCACAATTATCTACTGGTTACCTGTAAAAGAAAGGCTTCAGTCCTAGGCAATTTATTATATATATAATAGATTATTCAAATACGCTTGTGTTTGATTTTATATAATATATGTTTGATTTCACACTTATTATAAGTCAAAAGAATAAAACTATATAATATCTAAGACATGTTTATTATATATTTGACATTTTTATGAATAAGAGAGTAAATACATATACAAATGTACTATAACGTTCAACTGGCAGTCGAGTAAATGTTGAATAAACTGCTTGAAGCACAGATATAGATTAAAGTGGATGTCTCGATGCATCTCTTTTATACCTTTAATCTCTATCTCTATACTTCTGTACCGACTAAAGAAATTTGTTGTAGTGAAATTACAAGTCGGTACATTATCAAAATAAAAAACAATGCTTTTTATATTGATGATTGATAAATAATATATAATTATTCACAAATAAACGTAGAAAAGTTTTAACACTAGCTGTTCTAAATTTAAGTTGAAATACTACTAGAGTAGTACTTTAACTTAAATTTAAGTTAAAGTACTACTAGAGTAGTACTTTAACTTAAATTTAGAACAGATTATGAACAGTAGTACAGATTAGTTTTTTTATAAATGACGCCACATGCGTCATCTATCTCTATATCTGTGGCCAGGATCCTTTGTAAAAAAATTCAATTTGCCATCAAGAACTAGATTCTGAAGGCGGGAAAGCGATACGTCAGAGCGAGGTACCGTCAACACAACACGATTTACGAAATTGAACGGAAGGGCTTCACTATTCTATTGGGTAATCTTTATAATACCCAAAGAAGGGGAAATTTATATTGTACGCTAATAAAATATAGTTGCTTTGAATCTGACTTTTAGTATTACAATTATGTAACCACTATCTTTGTTCTAAAATATCGTATATTGCGTAATTTAATCACTATAAATATATGCTTTGATGTATATTTGTTATTATACCCTTACATAATGTTGCGGTTGGTCCTGTATACAGAGAGGCTTCAAATTGATGAGGATTAAAACGATGTCGAGATATATATGTGGTACATTTTTAAAAGAATAAACGTGTCAGAAAAATAATTTATGGATCATGGAATATGCCCTTCATACATATGTATATACCCTTTGCAGAATTATTGTGACACTTAACGTGCATAAATAGTCAAATGTATCATATTTTAGATTCACATCAACAATAATATTATAGGTTGAAAATAAATTTGGGATGATGTTTATTTCCATTATTTATAAACTACCGAACGGGTTTGAATGAAATTGTAAATTAACGCACTATAGGTATATGTTGTAAAATGGATTTAATATATTCGTACGTTCTACAAATCGCTTTGTTGTGTACATGTAATTATATACCCATGAAGATTGGATGAGCTTAAATATATTTTTAAATTATATTATACATATATAAGTTGATTAAACAACGTAATGCTAAGGTGCTTCTTTTGTTAGGTAACAGTGGTGCTTTGAATGTCGCGTTTCAGTATGAAGAGTGAGATGAACATTTACTTACATATTTATATCAATTCAAAAGCAGAACATACAATAAGCGATCATTAGTCACTTAGACGTACAATAGTGAACAAATACCAAATACTATTGCAATAAAATGAACACCTGAATAACATAGAGTTCTCCTAATATTTAGGTGTTTGGTTATCAGTATTTAATATGACGGATGGCCTATTAGACTTTGTAATTAAATACCTAAAAAATGAAAATAGCCAGTGCAATTTCTTCTAAAAGACATTAGCTCTCACTTGAGCTTAACCATACAAGTATAAAAAAAATCTACATGTATGCCTCCTGTTATTGTCTTCATTGTCAAATCCGTCAGGTGTGGTAATGGAAAATAATGATACCTTTCATCAATAGGGCCGTAACCTTTCACCAATTCCAGTGTAAGAAATCTATACATATAAATCTATATTTTACAAGCTTATCTCGTTCCCTTCTCTTACACATATCACATCTGTGCCAAGAAAATGGATCCAGCGATTATATCCATTGGGAATAAACCCTACTACATGTTCAGGTAATGTTGACTAGTATTGTTGTAAAATTCAATGTGGTGCTTATTTGTCCAATTATCTTTGTGTATTATTATATGTACTCATTTTTTTCTTGTTACACCCGCCTGCGGTAACGGTATACGCTAAAAGGACGTCAGTGAATAAGTGATGATAGGATAAAGATGAAGTCGAATCCAATCATAGTTTGCCGCCGTGGTTATAGGAAAGGGGGGTCCTGTTTACTACCAATCCCCTATAGTCCTATGTATTTATTACATATAAGTGTAACTGTTACGGTAACAAGTAATCATTCTGTACTCCTTGAGATTGAGGAAAAACCGGTAAGCTGATTTGTGCATGTTGGTTTTTCCTTAATTTGTAGATACCTAAGCCAAATATAGGTATTAACTGATTAAATTAGAAAACAAATGTAACACTAAAAAAAATTATCGTCATACTCGTGAACGGATGAATATTAGCCACGAGATAATATTGTTGAATATGGCTGCTAATTTAACTATTTTAATTAAATGTAATGTTAAAATTTGGATTCAATAGAGAAAATATATTCTCTTCGTAAATTTAACAAATATTATTAATCTAATAATAAGAAATATTCATCTATCACATTAAATTTACTTATAGTGCCATCTACAAAATTCCAATTGAGACTGCTAGTCTTATGGGAAGTGCCCTTGTACAGAGTTAATATATTTCAATTAGATACTTATCCCTAATATTCTGTCGCCCTATACGTTTATTGACAAAATGCGAACGTCATTTATGATGATATTTATTTTGAGTTTTCTCTGCCCGTAAATTAACTATTATCACGACAATATAATATAATATATTTTAATAATTTTAGGAGTTTATATTGTTATCGTTTAATTTGTATTTTCAGTTTTTTTATTACGATAACAAATTAAGTACTTCGTATGAAAAAAAAAACACTAGAAAGACAAGAAAGACAGGAATGCTTTTCTTGATTTATACTACAAATACTGTTATTCTGAAAATTGGAAGATTACACACGCCTATAAAATTCTGCGCATAAGTTTTATAAACGTATTGAACATGTTTTATTCAAATTAAAACAATATCTTTCCGCGGTTGTTACATTATTACATAAAACAATGTAACAAAAGTAATTACCCATCTACCATACTATGTACTTTATTATTACTATATATATACATGTATGTATACTGATATATAGTAGTCTTTATGGGTAAGGTAAGCAATTATCGTGGTCAGAAACTTGCCTGTCATGTGCAGTTTGCCGTCCTTAAGTAATAAAGGATGCCGAGTAGAAACCAACAGTGGGCAATTTATACATTACAAAGTAAAATAGCACTCAACTGACTAATCACATAATCTGCTAAAGATTTTCCTCGTATACGAATATACATATATGTTAAAGAAAGATTTAGAGATTGCTATAAATAATAAAGGATATACGAGAATATGGTACTTGAGCAGTGATGTATGGTATTATACTCGTATAAATGGATTTGCCACGTAGCCAAAATTCACCTTCAAATGCAAAAGATTAATTGCAATCAATTGGTATATTCGTGTTATACAGATATTATATAATAGTTTTAACATACTTATTTTATGCTCATGTATATTTTCTGTAAACTTTAGATGTCAAGATTTTGGAGGCGTGGAATATATTATTAACAATTTTAACATCTTTAAATGACTAATTTGGATGCAACTCAAACTGTTTATGTAAGTACTATATCAGTTACCAGAACTTAGTTAAAAATAATTTTATCTTATTTAATTACCAAAAACAATTATACCCTTATAAGAGACTTAGATATAAAAGATTTAGATAGTTAAATAATTCAGAGTAATTTGTGCACAGGTTTAGAATAACTACAGATTTAGTATGCTAGGTGTAAGGTAACCACAGTTTTATTTATCGATTGCAAGGTTAATTGTCGCCATTGTCGTCATTGAAGCATATACCATATTTATATTGAATTTTATTATGAACTAAACTCTGGTTTTTATTAAATTAAAATAATTTCCAACACGTCGGAATCGTTCAAAATTAAATGCAATGAATATTTTCTATCTAAGCCAGCAATGGTAAGTTTATCCTTTGTAAGTAAACAGATTGGAATAAAAGAAACACTAAATTTTAAAGAAAACCTACCGCAATACATTAGAATGCAGTAATGTATAGACAGATAAAGAGACAAAATGTCTAAGAAACTTTGTTTAGGGTTTTATTACGTTTCATGTCCACATTATATGTAGGTGTAGATATATCTACATATAACGACCGAAAATCTATTTGGATGTTTCTAGCCAACTTTCCCAGAATTTACAATAAGTAAAATTGCGTACGAAAAGCAGAACTATTCAGTAGTTGACGTTCCGACACATATTATGTTGCGTTCACGTCTAAGCGAATCCTTCGGGGGTGATATCATGGCGAACATCTCGACCCTCGTCAGGCTCGTCACAGACAAAACTCTAACTGCTTCTAGTTTCAAGTTTCGCTACAAGATTCATGCGTTCGCAACAACGTTGTAACTCATAATAACCGCTGAATAATTAACTATGCCATTACACCATGTACGAAATCAACGCGAATAACTATACTCATAGTAAGTTAGTAACTTAAATATATAATATAACGACTATATTATGCTTTGAAGTATATATATATTTATAAAACTTTAATGTTAATTAATATTTTCACTATATGTGGGTATAAGCAGGTGAACAAGTGATTACCAGTTATATTTTTATGTAGGGATTTTTGGGATAAAGTGTAATAATAATATTAATTGAAAATAGCTATAATACGCATCTTCGTCTTCTTTTACTATAAATTTAATTATTAAAAAATATAGTCTATGTCCGTAATCGTGATACCATCTACATAAATATCCTTTTATATTTAGCCGTTTAGTTATCAAAAGATAACAAAAACATAGAAATTTATATATTTATACTATTAATATGGATTGGCATTACAGTTTTTACTTTGTCACGTTTACGCTATTATTTATATATGAACGTTTATTATATATTAGTATGTAATTAACATCGTGTACCAATTGTTTCCATACCTAATAAGCTTTCTGAGATAGAAAACTATCTCCATAAAAGTACAAATCTATCCGAGGGAATGTGTGAACAATTGAATAGTGCGAACGCCAGTTGGCGTTCAGCGGGTAAATTCACACTATAAGCGCTCAGAGCTATCTGCTCGTACAGCTGTTGGCGTATTACAGGCTTTGTGTCTAATAAATGTTGCTACCTAGGATTATTGTTCTGTATTGTTTCATACAACCGAGCCGTTAAAATTGTTATTTGTATTAATAAAAAATGAAAATAATTAATAAATGTTTTATTGTATTATTATAGTCGTTAGTAAGTTTTATGGCTAAATGCTATTCAATTATAATATTTCATTAAATTGTCATATATACATACATTATTATTTTTTATTTTTATAGGAATGTTGTTCCTGATCTAATGGTGAGCATACAAACCATTAATAATTCACGGTAATGACATAAAAATATTTTCGTATAATGAATGTTTTCCTTCTGAAATCGTCTTAAAAATTAAAATGTTAAAGTTATTTTCAGATTTTTGAATGCAATTTATTATTTTTGAAAATTATGTATACAATACAGGACAAATGAACCCCTAGTTGTAAAAATTCTTGGCATCATGACATGTTAATGGGATTTATAAATCTGTAATAAAATATAACATGGTATAGAAAATAATTTATATTCTTATGAATATAATAACAATGTCATTAAGATTCAACATAGCAACTTAATTTATTTTATAAAACATATTATTGTCTTCTACCATTTTTATTTCAGCGGATATCAGCATTGAATTCTCCAGATGATACTGCTGTAGGATTTATTCATCGCAATAGAGTTAAAATTCAAATCAGTTTACAACTCCATCTATAATGTCGAAGTACCTAGTATTCTTTTTAATTTGCCGGTTTATATTAGAAGTAACGTAGTTAATCACACATACATCTCTCTATGCATATAATAAAACTGTGTTGGTATGTTCGCTATAATGTCAAAAACTATCAAACGGTTGTGGTTTTCATCCTTCAACGGAAAAAATCCGAGGAGAATATTGGTGTTCTACATCTACATTTATTAAAACGGTACTTCACACAAAGAACAATGATAATGAAGAAATATTTTGTATATTTAGAAGTAATCATTTTTTCCTTTTCTGATATCTAAGCAAGATTGGAGTACTATAGTTGAAGTGCTGATGATCATTTTGATTTTTAATACGAGTAGCTACATCTAAAGCGATTCCAAATTGGCCAATTTCACGATGCTATTTATATTTCCTTATATTTATATGTACACTGTTTCTTTATAGTCTAATAATAATGTACTAGTATTTAAAACTTCTCATTTCAAATTCGCTTTGCATACATAATTACAGTAATCAATGTGCCAAACTGTGGTTTTCAATACGAAATCCAGTAATAGGTAGGTATTCGAAACTTAATGCAAACTCGGTTAATTGAATCGTTGCAACGTTCGACCAATCAGTTATTCCAAGTGTTTCACACATGTTTCCCAGCTCAAAATCTATCTGTTGGAGCACTACCGTTAAGTTATTGAACCTTTTATTGGATTTTAGTTTCGTCATATGGTTTTATAAGTACGATAGATGCTAAATTGTGAAGACAATTTGAGACGTAATTAAGTATAAATATAAAATAAAAGAAGTCTATAAATATAATGACAATAATCATACAATAATAACAATAATCGTACATAATTCAGAACGCTGGTTTGCCACCATCGTGGCAAAAAAATATATAAGTAATGAAGTTGTTTACTAAGAAGATAAATATTTTTAAAATAATTAAGAAAAAGTTTAAACGTTACCGTCCTGAGTTTATAAATGATTAACATTAAGTTGGTATACGTGATTATTGGTATATGGTGTATTGGTACAAAATTATATAACAAAACCTAACAAGATGATAAAATAAATTCAATATAAAATAATCCACTATATCCTCTGACATCTGTGCAAATTTTACAAAATTCTATTAGCTATTACGTATGTGAGAGAGATTGGAATAATCACGTAAGTTGCTAGGCGATGTATTAGTACCAATACAGTAACGATATTCGATACCTATCTATTTATTGATTTATCTATTTGAACGATTTATGAACAAAATAATCATTAATTACTATGATGAGTATAGTTCATATTATATAATTGAGATATGTTAAAGAAAAATGAAATATAATTTAAATATATTATATAAATATATTATATAATTTAAAAACAAAGTTTTAGAGTTCGTCATATCGAATGCGGACGCAGTACCCACTAGAGTGACGGTTTGAGCAAACAAACATTTGTAGAACTTCTGTGGCAATTACCCGTTCCACGCTCGCGTTCAAACTTCTGTCCGTTGTATAAAATAATTATCGTGTTTGTGAATCTATTTTCCAAATGAATATTAGTAAGAAAATCTACTTTTTTGATGACTACGACAAGGTCCTGCTATTTATCCATGGAAGTAATAATTATAGTGTATTAAAGAAAGTAGTGTTGTATTCACACTAAAGTGTTAAATCAAGCTAATTACGTATCATCATCATCAGTCCACTGCAATCCACTCCTGGACATAAGCCTCTTCCAACTGGCACACCACTGGGCAGGATCTCAGTCCTTGTTTTTCATTATGTATACTTAATGGCAAATACTTTAGAAAAAATATTTTATTTCCCAACTAATTGACACTGAAATGCCTAGGTAGTTTTCTTTACAATTTATAGGGAGCGGGCGGTGCTGTCGTGTCGCCAGATCCAATTACTGAAGAAAATAAAAAGCTAACAGCTCCTGGTCTTGTTTACTGTGATGGCACGCAAATTCATTTATAACGAAGTTGACTCTAACTCCCTGTTTTCAACAGCTCCAATAGAAAATTAAAGGCCATTGTTGATGTGATAAGGCAATAATTATTTAAATAGAAAATTATTGAAATCACCAGATTTAAATAGATTTCTACGAATACATTTGACAACGGAAAGACGAAAAGCAAATTGAATTTTTAAGTTTAATACGGAAGTGAACTTAAAAATAACTTTTAAATAGTGATTGAAGACGAGGCTTCGTCTTCAATCACTATTTAAAAGTTATTAACATCCAAAACTTTTGCATTGCAACATGTAAGATTTTCATTGTACAGTAGAAGGTAAGATTAGTAATAAGATACGATGGGACTAGCATTATCATATTATGATAAAAGTCCCTAAATAAATTTAAGAATAAAAAAAAACATGTAAGATGTTCGGAATTAATCAAAAGATCAACGTAACAGAGTATATTACGCGACCACTAATACATATAAAATATATTTGTGCTCGCGACTGTACAATGCGTCGATCACAATAGTATCAATGATCACAATGTTCGTAGGTATTATTAAAAACTGATAGATTATCCAATCAGCCTTATCAGCGGTTGATGAAATGATTAGTCCTGACCTTATGATATAATCACTTGTCAATATCACCGGTAACAACTATTACGAGCATTTCTTAGGGTTACGTATTGCCATAAAAAACTTAATTAGTAATTTTAAAATTAATTGTTTTCTAGCTAAAACCTAATTATACTACCGTATGTATATAGTTAACATGAGTATTGTCTGTAAATGCTTCGTGAGAAAAACTTGATATTAAATGCTCGTTAGAAAGTTAGTTTGTTATAACTAAAGTTTGTTTACAATTCTTAGAAAATAATTCTAGCCTTGTTGAATCGTCGTCGTATATTCAGAACATAGTATTACTGATACTACATATGGGTGGGTAGCAAACTTTCTTTAAGAACGTAATATATTTTGTAATTTGACGTTATCTCGTTTGTAGTTTGAATAAATTTGTACCTAACATATTTAAGTGGTAATTTTTAGGAAAATCACTTACCATCAGTTCAGCCGCAAGTTCGTTTGTCCCCTATGCTATAAAAAAGGAGGACTAATACAATCAATCTCAAAAGAATACAATGTTAGTCAATAACAATAATCACGTTTGATCGCATGCATTCTTTGTAATATTCTTCTTATTACAAGTATACCCAATTGACATATTTCTTCTATATACGTACATTAAAATTTTATTAGTCAGAAAATTGTTTATTACTTTATATTAAATAATATACCTAATAATGGGATTTGTTTATACCGCTATATTCGTTCGGATTATATTGTGATCCATATCCTGTCGAAAGCTTGTGTTTAAGGGATATTATGCCTACACAGTACGTCAGTCATATCATACGGATTTTATTTTGGCTGTTCCACTTAATCACAGTGTATAGCTATACAAATATTTGCAGTAGGTACGATGCTGTTATTAATGTATAACTGATTTCAAAAGGAAAAGTTTTTAATTTAACTCTATTTAATATGTGTAGGTTTCAATTTTTCGTTGATATTTACTTTTATAGAATTATATTCTACTTCAGGTGTCACATAACTTCCCAAGGTGTATTATTTTCCATTTATTAACATTATTATGTAATATTATATATTATATACTTACTCGGAGTGTCATTAGTATTATATCGAAGCCATCTTATCGCAATGCTTTGGTATATCGACGGATGATGGATACTAGAGGCGTTACATAATGATGTGATGTCCGTGGTCCCCTTCCATGTAGCTTTATAGGCGATCGTTACTACATACCACCAGGCAGGCCGTTAAGATATTTGTTAATTCAATTGCATTAAGAATTACTGTTAAACCACATCATAACCATTTTTTCACAAGACCTATAATCTACTATAACAAAATCAATATTATAAATAATGTTTACTAAAGTTGTTTATGTAGTGATATGATCGTTACCTATTTAATATTATTAATATTACAGTTACGTACATGTTAATGTAGATTATGAGGAAGAGGCCTTCGGCTTCATTTTCAGTTAATAGGATTTTAGAAAAGTTTTCTCCTTGAATAGAAAATGAATTCAAATTTTCTCGCTTTTGCATAATTGTATTTTTATTTCCGTCGTATCAAAATTCCGCATTTTTTCAAGTGATCGTACCTGCAATGTATAATTTAATAAATTATTCTATGTAAGGATATTGCAAAAATAACTAAGAGCTACCTTTTCAGCAGTGGATATTGAATGATTGTGAAATCTTGCATATTTCGACAAAAAAGAATTACTTTAAAATTGATAGATGACTATGAAATAAATAGTTTAACCTCATGATATCTAATCTCAACAAATATGCACAGATAGATTGACATTATCATTATCATAAATATCTAAGAAATCTCAGCTGACAACTATAAAATCTGACAGGTAAGAAACATCTATATCAAAATACGATTTTCATAAACATAGTTGAGAGATTTTCATGAATACTCACGTTGAATAATAAATAGGTTCACCAAAGGGACTTTGTAGAAAGTCACCTACTTGGGCACGTCTGTCTCACCAAAATCTACCTCTAAGCAGCTTACTTTATAAATTGTGTTCTGAACAGTACAGTAGTGAAATCACAGGGAACGAGGCATAAAATTAAATCTTAGAAAAATTACACCAAAGAATTATGCATACCGATAATTATAATGCTGATCTTGTTAATAGGCGATGATTATTACTTTTTATCGGCCATTCCATTACATCAAAAAATATAATTGAAAATTTTTTATAAGGCACCGAAATTAGATAGTCTTATTTCCGGAGTCCATTAAAGAAAAATAAAATACTTAAAAGATTTTCGTTTATGATAAGACTAGGTATCTAAATCTTTTTCAAATGTCATTATCAGTAACATTAGTACTTTAACATTAGAACTACAGCGTTGAAAGAAGTATCAAGAAAGAAAGGAATGGCTTGAGGGTTTATGTGTTTTATCTTTTTCGCTCAGAATATTAAATCAAGAAAAAGAAGAAATCAAATGTGTTTACAAATGGATACTATATATTAACTAAGTATATGCTGATAAACTTGTTCTGTGTGTTATTGCGGTCACACAAGTATTTATAAAAAAATAATGTATGTATTTGTGAGACTGCCATTTTGTTAAACTGGTTTTCGATCGTTGCTCTCTGAAAATTTATTTAGGTGATAATATTTTTATACTTTCCGCTTTTCAGAATATAGTAGCTTTGCCCTTCGCGCATTTCTATATGCGTCTATATCTGTGTTGCTTGCTGAGTGACATTGTTTGTTTGTGTACAAGGATAAGTGCACAGTCATCGGTATGTATTTTGAAGCTAAAACATATATAATACTCAAGAAGTTTAGCTGGAAGATGTATCGTATATATGACTTGCTTTTACCAAATTATAAAACAAAGTACGAGTATCTTGTGTATTCTGTATAGTGTTATCTGTATCTTGTTTGTGCAGTTTTAGCTAGGTAGTTTTTTATTTGTATGCGACTATGAAATGCTGACGCTCTATGCCCCCGGCCACCTGCCAGTCGAGCTATCTCTTTTTTTCAGTATTTTCCCAGAATTTAATTTATCGTTGGAACATCGCGTCATCGCGCTGAAACGAGAACCAATTTACATATTCAAACGTAAAATTTTTAAAACGCTTTCCACTAGCATAAAATACCGATTTGTTTTAAAAACAATAAAATTACCTACTGTATTCACTACTTAAATAGTTACATTCAATAGATTACTTATGTGAGATATAAGTCTACATTTTAGAACAGAACCTTCCAGATCTATGTTATTGCTTGAGATTTAAGTCTGTCTCGCTCGCGTTTCTATGTCCAAACAAACGTGGTCGCAATATTGCTTATATAATAAAGTTTGCAATATAACATTATGTAACATAAACATTTCTAGAAGTGGAACTAATAACTACCATGGGCTTATATTAAGATAACAATTTATCACCTATTCCTGTGGATTATATTTCTCATTTAAATATCTTTTACTACAGCAACAATCAGTATGTATCTATCTACACATAGTAATGCAAATACTTATATGCAGTAAGGGTTCTTAAGCTGTAGAAGATGACCTATAGATCGCATTACAAAATTTGTAGATTTTATACATATGTCTATATATTGGATGTATGGTTTCAGGAATAAGATCTTAACACACTTGCCAGTATTATCCAGTCTTATCTGTGCTGTCACTCATATTTTGCATGCTCATACTACAGCGATCACTGTATTATGATGTTATAAAAGTTTTTAAAATAAAGTACCTAAGTGTTATGTACCTATTTAAATATTTAACATAAAATTATTATGTAATTAATTAATTATACATTATGTAATTAATTTATAGTTACTATAAAACTAGTGAACTCTTTAAAATATTGTAATATGATAAGTGTTATTTTTTTAGGAGAATATAATTTTATTATTGAATATTGCAGAGTAATGCCTTTTTTTATTCTCAGGTAGCTTCATATCTATTATTGACATATATTACAATGCATTGAAAGATAAAATTAATATGTTAAAAATATCGTTTAAAGAAATTTTTGTAATCTATCAAGTTTGAGCGCCAATCTGTTGGCAATAATCACCCTGTATTGATCAATCACGTTATAAAGCAGCAACGAAAAGTTTTGGGATCCATTTAAAGGCACCCAATAACACAATGTTTTAGAAATATTTCAATAGATTCCTTTCAATTTTTACTTCAGAAAAGAAATTCGTATTACCGGTAAAATTTTTTACTTACATGTAATTTACAGAAACATCTTACTAAGAATTTAATAAAAAACTAAAATTTAATAAATTTAATTGCTGTTTTCCGGAATGTATATATTATAAAGTATTTCTAAATTATAGCAATATTTTGATGCGATTTAATTAATTTCACCATAAGCATGTTGTCTTAACTCTCACACCCAAAACAAATACAATTTTCAGAAACAACTACACCAATATGGGGCTGTCATTACACGAATAAGCAGGGGGTCAAAAGGGTTAATCCTGTTTTCTTTTGTCTTTTCCCCAGTTCGTTAGCATCGTACCTGAATATTCAGTTTATAAACGTTTAATTTGCATATAATTTTATTTTTTAATTCTTACAGTATCATCCACTTTTTAACACAACAGAAATTACAGAAGACAAGAAAGATAGATATGTTCCATGTACTTTCACTGCTTATTAATTTAGAATAGAATATAATAGAAATTATTATTATTATGCTAATATTTTTTGTTATATTTACTATCCTAAGAGACAGTTACAAAAATTGACTTTAGTCTTCATTTACATACTGCGGCATGAACCCTTTTTTTGTTAAATTTTTGACCAAATACATAATAAAGCCAATTTTGCCTACATTTAATTTGTAGGCGTTCATTTATATCTTACAAAAACTTCTCAGTCAGAATGAAAAAGATATCTAGTAATTATGTAATATTTTTGTACGCATACAAGTATATAAATAAAAGTTATATATATATATATATATTGTTACATAAGAATTAATAAACGCCAAGTGTAAATAGATAAGTATAATAATAATAGAATGAACTGGAAGACTCATTTTGATTGTGATGTAGAGAATTTCGTAGAGTCTGGTAATAATTTTAACTTAATTTTTAAATAAATATTATAAATTCTTATTGAAGGCCGATGTAGACTTTTATTCATCGAAACGAATTCCTATTAATTCATAATGGGAATTCGTTTCAACGAAAAAGTTGAGCCCAACGGCCCGTGAAATTTCTGTTAGGTTCTTACCTAATCTTTGAATTTCGATTACCATGATATTCTTTGAAATATTTTCACCTGAACGATAAAAAGAATGTTCACCTGCATTATTAAATGATATTTCTTCGGCAAATTCAAAGGTATCCTTAATCCACGATTTGGATTAGAATTTAAATATTTATACAAGTAGTATATACAAGATTTTATAGATAACCGGGAAACGTGTCGATTTCCATAATCTTAAAATTACTCTATATGAGATAATTACTAAATTTCATACTATTTAAGTGTTCACAAAATGTTTGCGGCAATTTAAGCTAGGGATCACGACGTCTCTATTATACAAACGAGTCATGCATGGAGATGATCTGACTCAATTTTGCTTGACTCGTGTCACCGCAATCCAATGAAACCCTTGCCATCCTTCCGACTATGAAATGTTGCGGTAAGTTTTGCAGACTTAATGTAATCCCATTAACTGTTGGACATGACTAAACTCAAGTAGGAATAATATACAGAGACACATAAAACCCCAAAAAACTTAGTTTGTATTTGAAATTAATTTTAGATAGTGAATACCATAATTTTACTATTCATACAAATATTATAGAAACAAAAGTAATTCTGTCTGTCTGTTTTTTTAATATTTGAATCACTGAATCAATTTTATTGTGTTTTCTTGTAACGTTTAATGGTAATATATAAATATAATTATATAATTATATTAATAATATATATATATATATAATTTAACATTAAACGTTAAACGTTAATGGTTTTTCCCATACAAACCATTAACCCTTAACTTAACTCAAACGCAGTAACGATCATTTTACAAGTAGTGTATTTATTATACCGGGGGAAAGGAATTTGTTAGTTATGTGAACTGATAACACCATTACTAGCAATGTACCATGTCAGGTTGACCTCAGCGCGGTGCCCTCTGGAAACCATCTTGATAAAATCCTAGTATATTTGTCGATGAGCTAATTGACCTGATCTCATACTCAAGTTATGTGGAGAATGATTCTCCACTGGTGTCTCGCCAGTATAAACCGTTATCGCAAAATGGTGTACCATTCCATTATTATTCATTAAAAATATAGTAGATAGCAATATTAAGTACATATTGTAAGTATATGTAGCGCATCAGGTAGATAGGAATAATTACAGATATAAATAAGAACGTAAGAAGTATGTATAAGAAGTCAATCAGATAGATACAAATTGGACGACGTTCCGTAGCAAAATATTAGAATGTATTTCATTTTGTTCACATAGATATTTTACTAGTACAATTCTACAATAAAATTTCAACAGGAACCGTACGGTTTACTGCATTCTCCTTTCTGGCAGCGAAGATATCCCCGTACGTTGGCACTTATATATGGTACTTTTCCTATAAAGTTTCCACTGGAACAAAAATAACTTAATAAGTATATTCACAATTCTTATATCCATTTGGCTGAACAGAGGCCAGACGTAGGCGTATCTTTTTTGTCAAAAAAGTAGACGAAGTACCGGCTAACAGTTAGTTCTAATTAATCTTAAACATAATTTCGAAATCAAATGTAACATACAAAACACTTGCACAGATTAATAATTGTCACTCAATTATTTTTTGTATAATTAGGTACATATGTTTTATTTGTAATGACCTTTTCTAATATGTACCTATGGTATATTTAAGTATATCCATGGATTCATGATCTTTTAAGTCTTTGAATATATTTAAATATATTAAAACTGTGGAAAATATTGGTTATTATGGATTATTAATATATTGATATTGATATCTATACTAATGTTATAAATGCAAAATATATGTGAAAATATATCGTATCACGAGGACACTGGTTATCTTTTATCTAAAAAAAGCACATGAAGTCGCTAGTAACTATTCTATAAAATAATGTACTGTACATTGTATCTGTATAGAATCTACTTACGTAGGTCCATAGTCACAAACAAATAATGTTACTGTCCAGGCATTTTCTTTCCTTTGCGAGATACCGCAACCTAAATGAGTAGAGTCCGCCCACGCCATCTGTAATTCATGAACTTCTGATATATACTGCTGTATAGAGGAAACTATACAGCAGTATATATCAGATATATACTTGTATACGATCTATATCTATAGATACGGACTGAACTTGGAGAGTTTGTAAGAAAACAAAACACAGATGTGCCAGCTTCCTACTCTAAATAATAATATTATAAGTTAGAGAAACTTTATTGACACTTATATCTAAAGTTAGGCTGAAAATTATTATGCAAGGTACACTAAAAGTTTTGTGTTATTGTGTATCAATATTATGAAACATTGTCTGATTAATTATACAGCTGATTACTACCTGTATATAAGTATTTAAAGGTGTATTATAGGGTATCAAGAATCAGATAAGTGTAGTATAGTAGGACAATTTTTTTTTAAACAGACTCTGAATTGTTAATTGTAATTAATTTTTAGTCTTAAATAATAAATCATTTCTATTCTATAAGTTGTACTAACTTATAACAGTTATTGTCAGATCATTAAAGTCCACCCCATTCAGCAATATTATTAGTATCTTGGTAACAAATGAGTAAACTACATATTTACCTACATACTTATGTAAAGCTAGTATTAAATAACTAATATAGTAAATATTTAAATTGTTTAGTTGATGTCAATAAACCAATAATAATCATAATCTTATTATTATTAAAACAATTATGTAATTTTGTAGTATGAGTGTGTATTCTTTAAATTCAGATACATAACTATAAATGTTAGTGCTACGATCACACTTATATATAAATGTACTGAAATCCGAATCCGAACCGAAAACATAAAATTATCTTACCTGGGTATAATGTCCAACGGGTTTTACAGTAGTTGTAGAATATGGGGTAAATACGTAATTTTTATACTCGTTAAACCACGCTTCCAGGGCTTGTTCAATATTTGGTGTAACTGTGCTGTTTATACTAGAGTATAATTTTGACATATAAATGTTTTCACCAACCAAACTCCACCTATTAGAACCTTAAAAATAATGTGTTTAGGAAATAAATAGCGTAATAGCTGTAATAAATATCATGATAAGAAAAGAGCACTTTTCATTGTCAAGTTTTTTCAGAGATATGCGTATCACACGACAGTTAAAATAGCGCCACAGCTAAGTTAGCTAAACAATGCTTGTGTCATGGGTAATAGACAATTCATATAAATAATTATATTATGTTTGCACAATGCAAATAAAATCAATTTCTATCTGTCTATCCAGTACAAACAGTTATACTCATAAACACGAATGTTTGTTCTGTGTGAGGAAATGAACTCGCGACCTTCGGTAGTAAGACAGAGTGCTAAACCACCGAGGTCATCTATTATTATTACAATTTAGAAAAAAAAGAAAAGCAGTATTCACATAAGATTCACTTAAAACTATTAAAAAAGGTATATATATATTTTAGCAGTTTTATATTCATATGAGATGTTACAAAATTCATAGTAACTGCAGGTAGAGTGTTATGGAAACACGTTCCATACAGTAACAGTATCATGAAGTCTCACTCAGAGTTCATTTGAATTAGAACGTTCTGGACTACTATCTACATAAATTGAGAAGTATAAGTTTGCACATCAAATTTTTAAAATAGATGAGTATTTATGTTATATTTATTTTACCTGAATTTCAATCCAATAAGATATATAGTCAGGATATTATGCAAGAATATTGATAACTAAGTAGATACAAATGTATGCAAGGTTCGAAAGAATGATATCAAATAAAATCTCATTTATTCGAATAAACAAATTCAGTTAGGTACAAATATTTCTTTTAGAAAAACGATCCCAGACGTTTCAAAGCGTTTATTTTTGGATATTTAAACGAAGTATCTGAATAGAGATTATTGAAATGTAATAGGTATGTAAATCTTTATTATATTTTTATATACAAACATGAAAACCACTGAGTTTAAGTAAATATAAGATGTATTTTGCTTTAAATCGATAGGTGGCTCAATTCAATACATTATACCGTATTGAAGGCTAGGCTTGTTAATATACCTACGGAATAAATCTAGAAAAGTAATGTGTTACTTAGAAATACGGTACGTATAATATTTAAGTAATTTAAAAAGGATTGACAATGCAAGTCTACTAATAATATTCAAGTTTAGTTGTCAGTATGTTCTTAAAAAATTAAAAGGTTTGAACCTTGTTAACATATTGTGCTTATAGGGTAGAACTCTATGTCATTGACGCATGTCTGTCACCGCCGCTTTCTTTTTTATTGAACATTATGACTGTTTAGTAACAAAAATATTACAATATACATTTATTAAAGACATAATATTAATTTTTAATAAACAGTAAGAAGAAAAATATAATAGAAACAGAAAAAATAATAAGAAGAATGAAAACCATGTTTCTTGTTACTTTTAAGAGGATTTATTTAAATTAACTTGCAAATACTATGAAATCCGAGGGTTCCGTACTATTTGTAAGACGTAACTTTCATTAAAAGTGAATATTTTTTATCATTTTGAAACTACATGTATTTTATTAAATATTTTACCTGACCTTAATAGATATGCAAATCGTGTATAGTAAAATTACCTATGGTTCTATTTGGATTGTGCGAGAATTTTCCATTATCAGCCCATCCAGCTGCTTTTTGTGCGAGTTCTTCATCCCAAACCTGAAATGTTTAAATTGTCTATCATTACAATGTAACGCGGTAACGAACGTAGTACAGTAAGAAACGTCGCTGTAAAACTAAATTCTGTCTCTTTGTCTGACGTCAATTTGTCATTTTAGAGTTCTGAATATTTGGTCTTTGGTAGAATTTTGTAGTAAATAAAATTTAATTATTACCTAAATAAATTACGTTATTAAGGAAAATGTTGTGAAAGTTTAGGTAAATGGTAAAAATGCTGATGGTCAACCTGATGGTGAGTGGTAAACTGATTGTACACATGAACAGCATCACAGATATTATAACGCTTACGGTACTAAATCTTGTTAATTCTAAAGGACTAAGGTATCAATCCTATATACTTCGTGATTTCACTGCCGTATATCACCTATCACCCGAAACGCGTTTCACAAAGCAATTGGCTTAGGGGCAGAAATAATTTAGACTGAGGTCACCCATGCAGGTGACTTTGTATAGAGTTTACCTCGATTTATAATGTACTTTCCATATATCCCATGTTAGACGCTGGCGGCTGACCCGGTACAGTCCCCATGGCAATACGTTGTCGTCGTAAATTGTGGCCATCCACGAATTGTCGGATTTGATCACAACGTAGCAACACTCCTTATAAATGCGTAATATATATATTAAAATACGTCTAATAGGAATAAAAATAAATTACGATAATTTCTATAAGTACCTAATTATTGCTATAATTATTACAAAATGGACTAGGAAAAATCATATGTTTGATGAGAAAATAGAGAATTTGTTGGAATAAAAAAGGAAATTGTATTTAATAACTCTTATTTATAGAAATAAGTAAATAATAAAAAATATATATAAAACTAAGTATCTAATATTATGGAATATTCTCTTATCTGTGCCAATATCAAACTACTCTCACTACAGAAATTTTGTTATTATGTAATAAAAGCAGCAATATCCGTATATTGTGTGACTTACTTTCAGCATTGGTCCAATTATATAGAAATACAATTAACACAACAGCTACACGTAAAATCGCCATATCGACAAACTACCAATGAACTGGTGTACATGAAAGTTTTATTGTTAATAAAGCACACGCTCTGAAGAACATGAAAGTAGATTATTAGCAGTTGTTTTAATGAGTCACCATACAGAACCATTTGTACAAACATTATCTACATGGTACAAATACAATTAGGTAATAACTAATATTTGGCCGTAGATATGTGGAATAAAAATAGATATTATCGAAGAAAAAATATTATACGAAACAATATATATATATTTTTTTTATTTGTTATTACTTTTCAGTAAACTTAGATCGATAATGAAGTCAAAGAAGTACTTGCTTACTGTTTTGAATAATTTGAAATGTTTCCAGATTATTTAAAACAAAAACAACATAAGTATACACTGAATAGCACAGCTATTAGGTGTAGTTAACATTGAATAGAATAATGTTAGCATGTGAACATCGAATACACTTGTATATCATTAATATTATGTGTCTCAGAAATATATAAGGCCATTATAATAAATTTAATACCTACAGACAGACATGCTGGGATACTAAGTACTTACTTCAGTTACCATAAACTTGGTTCATTAAAGGGAAACCGCAGTTGAGCAAATAATCCACTACAATATAGTATATTCTCTGTATGGAGTTGTCTGCATAGGTACTTTTGTATGCCTTATTACTACCATCAAACAGAAAGTTCTAGTTTAAAAGGTAGGTATAGTCTATATTATTAGTAGTGCATATAGGCATACAGTAGTCCTTAGGAATGGCGGAGGTACTGTATTTTAGATGGAAGATGCATAGTATTTGATGGTGTACCTACTTTACAGTTTAATAGACACCTGCGAAAATAATAATTTCCGTTATCTTTGCCCTTTCCCTTGCCTAAAATGGTTTCCAGAAAAAACGGTCGCGAGTACGATTCCTCTTATGCTACAAACTTTTTGTACTTACTCATGAATATGATTGACCTAGGTGTTTTTATGTATATTATGTAAGTATTTACAAAAAAAGTTATTTAAGTATTTGACCATTGTTCTAGCACCCTAATGCAAGCTCTGTTTAGCTTGTAGATGGCGCTATGTGAATTGTCCTGAGTAATTGTTATTTATATTTAGTAAGTAATAATATAAGACTTATTATCTTCAATTCAGAAGTGAAAATACACGGGAAAGAATATTATACAGGTTTAGGAGTAAAGCCAAGTCAATTTCACCAAGAAACAGAGTCGAATTATAAAAAAAAAATACGAACTATCCATATTAAATTTATCGATTCGTAAATAAAGGTCAAATTTTCTAGTGAGGTAATAAAAATTAGATAAAATATTCTATTGTTTAAATTGGGTGTATTTCATAAATAAATTTCAGTTTAGTAAACCTTTCTTGCCTAAACCTGATACTACGAGGGCTACACTGAAAGTTTTTAGAACTGGCTACTTGAGAGCAATATAATAAAAAAAATTGTTAAAATTTTGAAAATGGAACTCTTTACGAACAGTACTGAGTATATAATTTATTCGTATGTTATGTGTTTTACGGTTTGGCGGCAAATTGAAAATAGTCTGTGTAACGTTATCATGAACTTAACACGAGAAAATTTTCCTGTGATGATTTTTTATGACTTTCGATGTCATCTAAGTCAACAAGAAAGTTATGATAGACTACTATTGGACTTCCACGATGAAGCCCCGTCTCGTGCCACTGTTTACAACTGGTTTAATGAGTTTAAACGTGGTCGCACTAATCTCACCGATGATTTGCGTGAGGGACGGCCTTCTACGGCGACAACTGAAGATAACATCCGTGTTGTGCGGCGTATGATAGAGACTGACAAAAGAGTGACCTATTAGCAGATCCGGGCAAGCTTAACGATTGGTATGAGTCAAGTGCACAAAATCCTCCATGAACATTTGGCGGTCAGGAAGCCTTGTGCCCGGTGGATACCTTATAATTTCACTGAGGCTCAAAAACTCCGTCGGGTTGAATGGTGCCGTGAAATGCATGAAAGATTTAACGGAGGTGACTCAAATTCTGTGTTTAACATAGTTAGGGAGACGAAAGCTGGATTTACTGTTATGATCCCGAAATTAAAGACAGTCAGCTCAGTGGGTGTTTCCTTCTGAGGAGTTGCCAACTAAAGTGAAGGGAGGTCGAAGCATAGGAAAAAAGATGGTGGCCTCGTTCTTTGGAAGAACACGTCATTACGCGGCAATTGTTTTAGAGGATCGAAAAACAGTTACTGCAGAGTGGTACAGTAACAATTGTTTGCCACGTGTTTTGAAAAAATTGCATGAGAAACGACCTCGCAGTAGGATCCTCCTTCACCACGACAATGCTTCGTCGCACACCGCCAGGCAAATGATCGATTATTTGGCGACCTCAGACGTAGAACCACTGGGTCATTCGCCTTATAGCTCCGACCTCGTACCTTGCGATTTTTATTTATTCCGAAAAATGAAAGAAAAAGTTCGAGGAAAACGTTTTATGGACGCCGAGGATTCGGTGGCTACGTTTTAGAAGGCCGTCAAAGAGACCCCTAAGGACGAGTGGGCAAAGTGTTTTTCTCTGTGGTTCTATCGGATGCAGCGATGTATTGACGTGAATGGACACTACTTTGAAAAGATAAAATAAAGGTAATAACTTGCTAATTTAATCAGTTTTTGATTTTCTAAGAACTTTCAGTTTGACCCTCGTATTATGATATAATATTCACGGTGATTAATTGGTAGTGTTAACAATACAATACAAAACAAGGTGACAATTATTAAAACGTTATTACATCTGTATGCTCCCTAAGTGCTTTTACTATATTGAGTAAGGACGCAATATAAATTACAAATTTATATTTAACTTAGTTTGGACACTAAAGTAGTGTTAGTGGCAAATGTATTTACACAGCGGAAGTTCTCGGCCGACAGGAAGCAGCAAAGGAAGCAGCCGCCGGAATCGTATGCCCACATCCGCACACTTCGCTGCACTCTCTGACCCGACATGCAGTATATCACTAAATTCACATTGAAATCTCTACATACTATATCTACCTGAATATAAAAAAGAAAGTTTTGATGAGGAAAAAATTATTAGTAACACGGAATGTCTCATTGTTAGTATAATGGTGCCATGTCAGATTGAACATAAAGCAGTCTCACTCCTAAACCATCGTAGTTCCTAGTGAATTCTCCGCTATCTGATCTGTCTTTATAGACATACTACTATATATAGATGTACTATCATTCTCCATATCTAATAATGTGAGGCGGCTCCTTTGTTAATAAAAAAAAATCTATTGTTTTGATCAAAAATTACAGTTGGGTTAAGCCCTCTGAATGAATAGCCACTCTCATGCAGCTGAGTTTACTTGCTACAATAATAAAACAACGGTGTTTTTATATTATAAAATATAACACTGTGTGTTAAACTGCTACAGCATTAAGGATTCGCCAAAAATAAACAAATTGGTCTTTAGCAAAGCTATTCGCCGTAACAATAGTCATGCAGGCACTAAATTCCCTTTGGAGTCCTGCCTCGTTAAAGTCACTTGTGTTCGTTCACACAGCATTTGATGTTTTTTTTTTATTTTGTGTTACATAAGGTCTACTATTTACACGGTCGTCTTATATTTGAAGTAAATGTGCAGTTTTGGCACTTTGATATTAATTTGTGTCCAATATTATTTGGACGTCCCCTTATTCGAATTGCGAAGTACCACACAACTTTTATAATGTTGCAAACATTATCCGAGGTTTATCAATAATTTATTCGCTTATTACTATCTCGGATCACTTGTAAGGCTATCTCGTTATTGAAGGAAGAAAATATGTTGATATTTTTATGTTTTTTTTAATAAAGAATTTGGGCTATTACTTAGACCTGTAGACAAAATTGTGAGAAAGTGACTTCAAATAAGGTCCACTGAAAATGTTTGTGTATGTTCAATTATTTTTCTAACTCATCCTGCAGTAACAATATAGATAACAAACCAAATTAATCCGAGAAACAACGATACGTTCGCCTATTACGGCGTTGGTTTCAAGTGTAGGTACCAAGCAAAACGAGAACACCTAAAGTATTGTGTGTTCATGACTATACCTCTGATAATCTTTATAGGTAACAGGCGTGAAGGTATATTATTAAGTACAGTTGTTTGTTTACTAAATGGTACCTATGTAACTTATGTAGGTAGATAATAAAACGAACTTGTTACAGTAAATCTATTAATATAGTCTAGCATTGCCATACCATAAATATACGACTATAACCTTTTTACGACACCTGAGAGTAAAAAGGACATTTCAGTGCAGAATTAAAGGTGTATTTTATAGATAGATATAGAAAATAAATATTGTATTTACCTATATGGAATTTAATGACGATTGAAAAACAAACTCTCTGATTTACCTTATTATCTAGACTACTATTGTAAAAGAGAAAGACTTAATTGTTTATTTGTATTGAATTGGTTCCGAAACCGACTTGAAATAGTCTTTTTCGTAATGAACATAGGCGATATAAAATATTTAATAAATTCGGGATCTAATCTAACAGGATGAAAACTTCGACAGTAAGTATATAATGCAATGCATGAAAAATATACATAGCTAAAAATTTCTTATATAGCGTACGCTACGGAAATTAATAATATCTATTATTATTAATTTCCGTAGCGTACGCGCAACGCAATGTAGTGCTTACTATAGTTAAATAGAGGACAATATCTATAAAAAAGTCCAGGTTACCGCATGTACGTACTATTACAGTGATACCATAATAATTACTCATCATGTTACAATATACAATAGCAAACATCGGTACCTGTATCGATAACTAGGCCACTTTAATAATTAGGTACACTAACTATTTTTAATTTTTTGTTGAATATCCATGCGAATCGCTAGTAATATTATATTTATAGCATTATCATAATAATATCATATTTTTTCTATAGCATCCTATTATTGTTATAATATTCAGTAATCTATCATAAGTACGGATAATAAATAAATATTTCTAGAATAGATCGGAAGGGTTGGTTGGCAACCTTAATCTGTAAGAATAGGTAATGGCACTGAAAATGAAATCAAGAGAACAGATTGAGTTTTTTTAAACCTCATTTAAATTGCAAATTACAGCTTTCATTCATTTCCTTTCCATGCTATTTTTTGTCATTATATTTAAATCACAAATTCAATATTCAATTAGAATTTATTTATATTTAAATCAATCGACGTCAGACCGATTTATGAGTCCTATTTTAAACCGTACTTGTTACGGTTAATAACAAATATATCATATGTATCAATATATCCTCATAGCATATGCATTACTTACAGATTTATAATACTTTCGCATCTTTTCCTATTTTTTGTTATATTCATGAAATGACGCGACGCTCATGAGCCATACCATACCATTCTGAAGGAATATTTCAGGACAATTCACACAACACCATCTAGTCTCAAGCTAAGCAGAGCTTGTTTATGGGTAGACAATTGATATAAATACATAAATAGATATATTTTATTTTGTATATTGAAACTTACTATATATGTATATGTACACAACACCCAGACCGATACGATCATAGTCATGATTACAAATGTTTGTACCATGCAAGGAATCTATCCCGCGACCAAGTAAGACGACGTAATCTGCTGGAACCACCGAGGCCGCCGACCAAGTGATTCTGTAGCCTTATTAACATTATATGTTTTATGATTTCATTTAATTAAATCAATATTGAAATTTGTCCTTTGAAATCTATCAAATATACATGAGAAATTTCGTTTCGAGAATTCCTGCGATCAATAGAAATAGAAATAGAAATAATCTTTATTCAAATAAACTTAATATAACCACTTTTCAATAGTCAAGTTTTTTTATTCTACCGCTTATTCGGAATGCAGATTCATCACAAGAAGAATAAGCAAGAAACTTGTGTGTTGCTCTTTTAAATAAATATTGATTTACTTATATTTAATTAACAACAAGGATTAGATTAGATATTTTCTACAAAAACATAATTATCATTATAAATTCTTCAATTTTATAATAAGCTTTTTTACAAAGAAAACATTTTATGACAACTTTGAATTTTTTTTCTGGCAAATTGACTACAATGTCGTGAGGAGGTTAATTGTACAAACTCTTAGATGTTCTAAGAGTTTGTACAATTAATATTACTAGTAATAGCTCACTGGTCAAATTCGACTATAGTGAATTAACGAAAAAGAAGTACTCCTCTTTTGTGTGTAATTCTGTTTAAAATTGATTGAATGTATTTTATATGCATAATTAAAAAAAATAGTATTATGCAATCCTTTTCTATATAAACTGTAAGTGAGCAATTTTTGTAAAAGGGGTACATTTTTGCTTCACGTATTAATATATAGATGTATTTAATTAGCTAATAACTGCAATATATTTGAGGAAAAAAAAAGGTAAAATGACAGTAAATACATAACAGTTGAGATAATAAATGAAGTGCGTTACATTACGAGCCAGGAGCGTCTATACCTCCACTTTAGGCATGAAGATAAATTGACTCTGTAAAAACTTTTATTTTTTCAGACCGAAGAGAAGCGTCGTAACAGCTTGCATTTATTTTGTGAAAGATTTAAGAGGGTATATTGTACCTATGTACCTTTTAATATTTCGTAACCTCTATGGTGGGCATAGATGAATAACTCGCAAAGTCCTTTATGAGAGAATAGGACGCGATAATATTAAATGAAAATAGGTTGGAAAGCCTCGTAAATGATAATGTATTCTGTGCTGGGTGACCTCAATAAAAGTTTCATTTATGTAGACTTAAGTAAAATTAGCGAGCTTCCATTGGAGAAATACGACTGTTTTCGTTTATCGTCTTTATATATTTTATTTCCTTATTTACTATGGTGGTTAGTGTACATTTATTTCTATATTCACCTGCAAATGTACCTATCCTTATTTATCATTCTGAAAAAGGATACAGGATTTTTTATATTGCCATTTATCAATTAAGTATTACATATTTTTTTAGAGAAAAAATGTAGATTCTAGTAACTGATCATATTTTAGAAAAGGTAGTATACGGTCGGTCAGATGCTAAACTAAATTAAACAGTCTTTGATTTGCCAACGTCCAAATGATCATTTCATCAATGGTCATTCTGAAGTTTTCATCCATTTTCATAATTCGGTCAGATTTTGTTTCCCTTTTTATGATGGTAATAAAATATAACCTAAGTCAATCTAAATTATATTGTTTCCACTAGGATAAATCTTAGTATATTTTTATGTAATTGGGACACTAATGACAAACAAGCTGATGGCTCGCCTGATGAGCATCGGTAACCGCAGTCTACATTTATATAATACATTAACAGCGCTATGATATCATGCCTCGTTATCTTATAATTTCACTGTCTAATCTGCACCCAGCAACCGAAATACATCTTACAAAGCAAGCTGCTTGTCAAGAGATACCCACGTATACGCCTTTTTATGCTTCCTTGAAACTACCAGAGTTTCAATTAAATTCCATTTAGTCACAAGGTAGCATTAAAATAAACATAAAAACTGCAATGTATAAGTGGCAAAATGAATCCTATGTGAATAAGTGATTTTGAATTTAGAATACTCATATTGTTGGTTATGGGCACGCTGGAAACAAGCCGAAAGTTCATCTAATTATGTTGTAAATATCGCATCTTTATGTCATAAACAGTTTTATGGACATCACAAATGACATTGCAACAATAGTATGCTAACCGTATAAATAAAACATACGACTACTTACCATTTTGAGTATACTCAAAATGCTAAATAGTATAAATAACAGAAATGGACTTTTCCATTAGCTACATGCAGACGTAATGGATGTAGTGCGTTTTCCTCGCCACCATCCACAGAGGGGATTAGCATGAGAGGGCTCTGTCGTCACTTGAACCTTATGGGATTAAGAGACCAAATGCGAGTTCTGTTACGTATGTTTAATTATACCGTAAAACAGAGTGCCCAACTTTCTTTGTATGGTTAAATATGAGATTGAGACGGCCCTAAAAAGAGCTTTTTTTTCTGCATGAAATTCAAGATATACCTAAGTAGCAAACGATTAAGAACTCTAAGGATCCTATACGTATTCAATATTATGAGAATGTTTAAGTAAAGCAATTACGCCGAGACTAATGGTTCATTTACTTTTTAATAAAATAGAGCTTATTTTTTAATAAAACTAAATTTTGGTTATTGGACAATGTCGCAGAGAGATGCGATGAATATATTAATTCAATTGTCTCTTCACATTTCTGACGTACTATTTTGGATATAATAGCTCCACATAGGATAGACTTACATTAGAGTAGAAATAAAACGAAGTAATGAATTTAAATTCCTATATTTTATACATAAATTCTTTTTCATGAAACACTTATATCGCTCGTATTTTTTAACTAATTTGACATTATTATTGAGATATAGCAAACACCTCTAATTAATTTGATACCAATGTCAAACTTAACCAAATATTTGGTTGAATATTTGGTCAAAATTATATTGTCTTGGGTTATTCCGTCCCATCATAGCACTAACATTTTAAAAATCCCATTTTATATGTATTATATATAATGAAAATGCTAATTCTTAAATTACTGACTACAATTGAATCTCAAACACTATTGTTATAGACAAAACCTTATGATAATTATATGATACCAGCTGAAATAGCATTTAGCTTTGGCTTAAAACTGGGATAATACGTTATATGTATATATCTATAAGCGACAGATTATGTATGTATATTATAATATATCAAGAATTATAAATTTGATAGAAAAAGTGAAATGCTGCTTTTGCTTTTTATAAATAATATAGTGTCATTTTTGTAAGTACATAACAAATGGTTGTATATTTTTATATAAAACTGTCAAACAGATTTGAGCTGAAAGCAGCATCTCGTCCTCTGTAGTAGAATAATTTGTGACTTCCATACTGTAACTTCCGTTAATGTGATACAAATTCAGTCGCACCGAAGTAATAGCTACAAAATTATACAATCGTTACAATGAACTATCACAACTTACACGAATTATTTACATCTGCTCAGTGATCAAAGAAACAATCACAATATAGCATTATTATAATCGTAAGCACATTTATACTTATATACATTTAAACTCACAAAATTCTTCACAAATCGACATTTTTTCGATTAATAGACGTTATTGACATATTATTCGATATCTTAATTAATACACTGTGGATATTAGGAAGTTTTATTACATTAATTACTCATTATGATAAAATTATAACACGACAAATTGTCATTATTAATTAGATACAATCTTTTTGAAGTTAGGATTTTATTGAATACAAAATATGTTACTAGAATGTAGGTACTAGATAACTTAAATACATTTATTTAATACATTTAAGAAAACAATGTATTTCATATCCAACAATGCTAATAACGTACAAGAATTTATTTTTAGACAAGATAATATAATGAATAGAAAATACTGTTTCAAGTTGTAGGTAACATTCAATAAATATTTAATATTAAATATACTTTTAAAAAGATAACATGGAATGTATTTTAATGTAGTCTATGACGCAGTATATAAATAATTTTTATTAAATAAACGTCAATCCTCAATTTTCAAAAAAGGCACAACGGATCAAATTTAAGATATTAAAATTTTTCTAGATATGAGAGAATGAGTAATTAAATATTTCTTGTTGTTTAATTAATTTAATTTGATGTTTAATGTATAAAAAATGTATTAGTACCTAAATCGACATTGCATTAAATATGTTGTTATGTGTAAATAGAAATATAAATAAATGTATGGATAATATTACTCTTTGTAAATATTTTAATTTGCTAAGTAATAATTAATTACACAGTTTAAAATTTTGTTCTACATATTTCCTTTACAGGTCACAGTCCCGTGCACTGATGGATAAACGCTTTAGTATTTTGTCATAATGACATTAAATATTTCCAAACACTATTTCAATACATTCTTATTTATTATTCTTTCAAAAGCATAGTAAAGTTCATAAAGTAATAGAGGCGACTGTATCATCAAAAATATTTAAAGAGTCCCCGACGAATCAACGGAAGCGATAACTATCAGTTAACAGTTTATTTTTTAACAATACCATACACATTAAAAGAACTGAATTTCCTATCATGACGTCCCAGATTACTTATTTTATATTATACATCATCGCACACTGAAAATTGTCGAATGAAGAGTCCAAATAAAATCTGTTCTGTGACCTATTTATTCAGATATAGTTTTCTTAAACAGGAACAAAGTCTAACCTTTGTCGTTCTTTCCTTTAAGAAACCCTCCTAGATAAGAATCGTAAAAGTTTTTGTAAAATTATTTGGATATTTACACACGAGTTTAATTGTGTAGATTGTACCTAGTTATACTAAGAAAGAAAATCTTTTATTTTCTGAAGTGATTATATCATGAAAATTTAGAATTCTTTGATGTAAATATTAAATTTGTCAATTGATAATTTAAATAAAAATAAAAATATGTAAGACCAGCAAAATTAAATTTTAAGTTCTTTATTGATTTAAGCTCATAATAGATATGATGCTAATAAAAATGGAGATAGTTTCGTTAAAAAATGTTTATGAAAATGGGTTTGGTACTGGAAATGGTAGAAATATCTCGTTTTTCCAAATTGTCGCAATATAACCATTATGAATAATAAAATCTTCATTTATATGTTGTAATGCAAATAAAATTAGCAAGGAGGGCTCCTTAATATAATAGTATAATTTGTATGTACCTATTTCATAATTGGCAGTGTATATGTTATTATTTACCTAATTGATTATGTTACCATATTATTATTACATAATATAATTTATAAATTTATATATTATACAATAATAAGGTAATTGTTTATTTCAGTCAATAAGATCAAATCCATCGACAAAATGCTTATAAATAAATGTATAAATATCTATTCTATTTAACAACTAAAAACCACCATTTATTGGAATATTAAAAAAATCTGCTTTATTTTTGAGTTGATGGCGATTATTTCGTTATTCTACATTATTATCAATACATACAAATCGAATACTAAGGGCGTCGAAAGACGGATTATAAACATAGCTACCTATACCGTCGATAATAATGGTAACTATTAAAATCGTATTGCCATCTTTATTACTTACAAAATAACTAACAAGTCCTATAACTCCGAAGTGATTAATATTGCAAAAATACATTTACAAAAAATAATAAAAACACAAGTTGATATTTAGATACGGGTAGTTATTAATTTCGTATTAACTGTAAATATTACAGCTCAATAATTTTGCTAAATTGAATATTTTAACATGAACATGGGCGCCAGCAAGAATGTATGTATAGGTGTTGTACTTCCATTTATTAGTAATTCCAGTATCAACGCATGCTGAATAAGTATAAGCTAGACATAAGTCAAAGTTGTTTAATGTAGGGCCTATTCTAGACAAATTTATTTTTTTCTGTTGGCGCCCATGTGCAAAATTAAGAGGTTCAATTAGTCCTGTATAATTCTTGCAAAACCAAAAGTCAGAAGTAATAAAAAGACGGAGTAAGCTAAACGAAGAGAGTCTGCGGCGCCTGTCGCGCGGACGTCGCTCTCAAGCACGAAGGGCTCGTCGATGACGTGAATGATACCGTTTGTACACTCCACGTCGGGGCGGAATACATGTATCCAGTGGCCATTCCATTCTACGTAATAGTCTGTATAGTAATAATATAAAAAAAGATTAATAAAAAAAAGTAATAATTTTATCCAAAAACAGTAATAATTATTTTCCAAAAAACAGCAATATTTATAATATTAATACTAGATTTAAGACAAACTTGCTGTTCCCAAGTATCGTTTAGAAAAAGTCAATAGGTCTTTTATGGGAATAGGTATAAAAATTTATAATAAGATACCTAAGGATATATTGGAATTACCCTTCAATAAATTCAAAACATCTGTTCAATCATATTTACTGAGCAAAGCCTATTACTCACTAAACGATTACTTGAATGACGAGCGTGCATGGCAATAGTTTTCATGTTCGGATTTCATTTAATGTTAGACATAGACACCTATATAAATACCTATGCATTGTAAATAAAACTGGCTTTTAAAAAAAAGTAATTCAATTGAGTTTCTTGCCAGTTCTTCTCAATTGGATCTATATACCGAACTGGACGGTAGGGAAAAAAAATTATAATGTAAAATCTTGACGTTCATAAGCGGCTAAAATGTCCTACATGAATAAATGATTTTTGAATTTGAATTCGAATATCAGTCCTAGTAAATGCAGTAATTGTCGTCTAAAGCCTTTATTTATAACTACAAATACGTATATAAAGAAAGATAAAAGTTGTCATGGATAATTACCTATTTGAATAAGTGTTCCTTTTTTAATTTTAGAAGTTACAAGTATATAAATTGCACTACTAATAAAATAATTGTTAATTCAATGTTAGTCTATACAAATTGGTGATAGTGAAGCAAATGGAGCGTTAAAAGCTTACTCTTATCAGATTCCTTGACACGCAGTCTGAGCGGATCGCGCGAAGTCGGCAAAACAAACGGATGTGTTTCATTTGCAAGCAGTTTCAAATCAGATACAGTGTATGCTCGCCCTGCACGTATAACGTGCCGTTCTAAGATTTGTTTCGTCTGAAAATAATTTGAAAGATCCGTTTTACTAACATCTTAATAGGTTCCTCGATCAATAGCATCATTCTATGAAGCAAAGTGAACTATCTAAATAAGTCAACATGAGAGCTCCATATTTCATATAACGATTTTATATCACGTTGACTTGAAATAAAATACCTAATACTAATAACTTATACTATTTATTTAAATACTTATTTAACAAAAGGTAGAGTATATTTTCCACCAGTCAAGGATAGGTTGTGCATAGATGCATTGTATAATAATATATTAGAATTCACTTAACATAAAATCGTCGTTATTTTATCATTTAAGTAATAATTTAGGATTAATAATGTTTTACAAGAATTTAATTCAGGCCACTTTAAAATTTTTTCAATGATATCCCTTACTTTTTTTAGAAATAAAAATAATGAATATCTTAACATGTAGATTTCAATTTGCATCTATTTTTCTAGTCTGTGTTGTAAATCCTAAATGAAGAAATCAAATGCGTATTTAACAACAAAAACTTACATTTATTATCGTATGAGTTTCTTTTTTAAACAATGGATGCAGTTCAGTTATGAAATATTTCTACTTTTAATAGTTTAACTCTTGAAATCTACATGTGATGACTGATTCGATTGCTAAACTTGCAAACGTAATAATAATAGGAAATAATAACTTACGAAATAACCAAAATCTTCCTTAAATAAGGCTTTAAATGCCGATGGATGTCGGATTTGAAATTTAAGCCAAGCGTGATCACGAGGAACAAAGTAAGTATAACGGTGCTCCATTTCGTTTAATTGGTGATTGAACATCTGCCGTTTGCCGAGATTGTACGTAACGCTACAAATATAATAAAACATATAAACATTAAAAAGAGAACAAAAGTAGCATATATATTATTTCTTATCTTGGGACAAGAATTTCATACAGTCTAGTTACAAAAATTGTCTAGGGCTGGTTTTCAAAGTGACAAAGTAACAGCTATTGTATACCTAATATTTCTCCGTTACTTCAATAACAAATTATTATATATTATGACCAGATTTCAATTTATTTACAGTTTCTTGTAATTTAGTTTTTTAATTTTATAAATATAACATTTTAATATATACTCACTTGAGCATTGGATCAGTCTTCAATTTCTCAAATACGGTCGTGTAGGGGACTCCCAACACTCTATCAATGATGTGAACAAATCCATTAGTAGCAGCGATATTTGGCTGTGTGACCGTAGCGTTGACTCCACCGCCTTCCACGGTCAATGTCTGGTTATGTCCACGAATCAATACATTGAAGTAAAGATATTTTCGAGGTGCTGCCGTTGGAGCTTGATAAATCTAAAAAATAATTCAAAAATGAAAATATGTTGTCAATACACTAAAATATCACAAACATGCTACCGCACGAAACATATAACGATATTCAGCTAAGGGCTTCGACCATGGATAAAAAACATATCCTAAATACCTACGTAACGTAAAATTAATAAAACAATGGACTATTTCGTGTCATGCAAATAATGACTTACATCTATAAGACATCAGCTATGGTATGATAAACATATTGAAAATAAATAAAAATCAGAAATTAAAACGATGGGATTGGTTTTGGTTTAAAATTCAATCAACGTACAGTTCCGGGGAGCTGATTCCATTACGCAGCGTTACCGAAGAATAAATTAAATAAGTACATGAAATTAATTTTAATTAAAAGTCGTACATTATTTGGTTAGTAGTTGCTGCAGCGTATATGACTGCCCAATGATTTAAATTGCAAAATCCGCAGCGCTTTGTAGCCATTGCGAAAATAAACAAAACGATAAAACCGACTGGATACTTACATACACCTCTATATTTTGTTTCAAGAAAAAGAATATGTATATTTTGTACAGTATTTAAGAAAAGTAGTTTGTTTGATTAATTAATTAAAAAAATACAATAAATTAGCAATTTATGATATATTACCTGATTCATGTTATTATGTATAATTGCATCCATTGGTAATCTTTCACGTACGAGATGTAAATTTAGGATTTCCATAAGTTTTTGATGATTTCTAAAAAAAAATGAAATTAAAAAAATTGTCCAGATTTTTAAATTTTAAAGGTTTAAGTTGTGTGTTGTTGAAAGTAAAAATCCAAATGGTAAATCTCTGATAGTATTTTAATATTGCATTAAAGGATAGCTAGCTTACAGATTTGAAATCTAACAAGATAAATAGGAATACTTTAGAAACACATCTCTTCATACTGACCTGATTATATTTTGGACACTATATTCATTCCAGGCTTCGTTAGAAGGCGCGAAAAGTGTAATATCTTTAGCCATAGTGAGCTCTTTGAAGAACTGGTTATTGGCACCTAAATCCATTATCACTTCATAAAACTTGCACAGCGGGCCATCTTCTTTTTCCTATGAAAATATATCAGTATCATATATTTATTAACGTATTAGTAAATTGAAATCTAATATTCTATATTTAATTAGTGGACTACAACTTATTATGAGTAAACAGCAAATGTAATAATATTATAATTGTAGTACCAAATGTATAAATTTAGCATACCACCTATAGTGCGACACTTCTTTCTTAGTTTTTGCTATTTTAGTTTCGCGTTAAGATAAAAAACTAAATTAAATTAGTCATTTTTATATTAAATTGTTAATATAATATTTACTATGAAGGTTTTGAAATTAATATAATTATAGTATCAAAATCAGAATATCGACAGTAGATACTTATTAGGAAACACTGTTATAAAATTATAAATACTTTACCTTTCATCAAAGTTTTGATATAAACATAAATATAATTAAGAGAATCAGTTGCTACTAAATAAAGGGGAATGCAATAAAGATAGTTAAAATAGTGACGAAGGCAAGAAAATTATTAATGGATACATGCAAAACGAGTGAATACTTACAATCCCCTAAAGTTGTCAATTTCATGCAGGATCCGTCAGGGGAACAGCACAAACATATGAAAAGTGGAACAAATATATCATAATATGGATATCATATAATATGTAAAACTAAAAATTGTTAGTACCTACGAATATTACTTGATTACTTATTTAGCTAAAGTTTTTGGGATATACATAAATATTTAAGGCATTCATAACATTATCGAACTACAATAAAACATATTTTATACTGCCATTAAACGCATAATATATTGCATTATTCATAACACTATTACTTTTAATTGGAAATTTCATTGTGGTAACTATCGCAAAACTAATAATCAACTGTAATTAATTAATCTTAGCATAAAACATGGCACGAACATATCTATCTCAAATATATAAGGTTTTATATATAATACATAATACAAATATATATTGATATAGTAATATTTGCACAACAGATAAAAGTTAAAACGTGCTTTCATTATTCATAAAACATTTTTAGAAACGAAATAATACTTCTATGAAATAAGAAGACACTTAAAAAGATGGATAGTAAAATGGAAATAAAGTCACTTTATTTTACCTTCATTGCCTGGTTTCCACATAAATGGAGCGAAAAGTCAATGGTGGTATTCAGAAGTTCATCATTCATCGGATCATAACGATTGTGAAGTTAATATTATCGTTCGTGAATAAATTATTTGAAGTCAAACAATGAGTAAGAGCAAAATAATGAAGGGGTTGGTAACAAAAGTAAGATTTAAATGTAATACCTTGAGGTCATTATTATTTTGATATTTGAGAAGACTTGATAAGTTTTTAATGACTAAGATTGTAGGAGTCATATAAAATATTATAGTATAATATATAATCTGAATATTAATTTAAAATTTGTGATTCAGTTTATTATTAGTATTAAAATATTTTAAATTACTTAAAAGATAGTAGAGGTACTAAACTCACCTTAAGAAAATCGACAACTGTAGTATCCACTACCATTAATGGTCTTTGGATTAGATGGACCACACCGTTTTTAACTGGAATGTTAGCCTTTACGATATCAGCCAGTACTACTCCTCGGCTGTGTTTTGCGTCGCCGGCTACCGTGTTTGATTTCACGTAAGCTGTTATAAAAATAATCTATTATTATTTACTTAATTTAATATATCTACATATTCTTAGGATTTAATAGTCAATTATTGAGAAGACTTACTGATAATGTACATATATTTTTTTATTGCATCATGTACACAAGTATATAACACATACATAACAATATTGTTAGCAGTTTACCATTACCCAAAATATTAAAAAAAAATGCGATTTACTTAATAGGAAATACTATGTATATTTACTTTATTTTACTCTGTATTTCCTACGTTATTAAGGCGAGAGGCGTTATTTATTTCATCACGTTTATCCATAAATCACAACGTATTTGTTCGAATTTTAATTTTTCTTTCATAAAATTACTGCTGGCAGTTTCCCGTTATAATGTTTGGATAAAAAATGGATCTATTTAAATGAGTATACACGATAGAAAAGATACAATCTTAAAATTAAGTATTTTCTCACACTATTAAGTAATATGCAAATACAAATACAAAATAGTAATTGTTGGTTTACACGATAAGCTTTATAATATTTTACAGATATCAGACATTTAGTTAGAATGTTTAAGATACGTACTGATCTCTTCTTTTCCATTCATAGCTGTACTGAATGATATGATAACTTTAACGTTATCACTAAAAGCTAACGTTTCATACTCGAGTGTGTCGCGCGTTGCTTGTGTAAAAAGTACGTGGTGCGGAATTACATGGCCATCTACAACTTTCCCGTCTATTAGATCCGATCTTGTTGTAGGCTGAAAGAAAAAAACCAATCCAGTATTTTCTATCACAAGTATTTTCATTACATTCACAAAAAAAGTGTTTTACCTTGAAACCTTCGTCAACGGGAATAAAGAAAGTATTTCTGCCGTCAGCATTGAACACTTCTTTCTTTTGTAGTTGGTTCACTTTTTGCCGGAAGGACCTGCGAAATGAAATATGTAGGTACTACCGCAAATTTAACTGGGATGGATATAAATTTAAAATATCTCACTGATTTATTGTTGTCGGAGTTTCGGTGGTTTGTCATATGTACATATAAGCAGCTATGGATCCGTCGTTTTAGTGGGCATACCCACTAAAACGACGGATCCATTTCATAACAATACTATTTCTGCATAATATATTTTACGTATTTTAACTGCATAATCCCACCTATAAACATCACTGCCGGATTTAACCGCTTATGTCTGACTGAGTAATAATAAGTTCAACTTTAATAGGATCTAGAAAATTGCAAAAGAAGAAGAGGGAATATGATATGTTTTTGATCGTGTAAATCGTATAATTTATGGAATGATTATCTCTCTACGTTAGTAATATGATACTAGATAAATGAGCATATCATTATTTATCTTTAATAATAATACACAGGCAAAATTGCACCCTGTAATGTTATAGATATGATGAGTTGGAAATAAGACGCTGGTTAGGTAATTATCTTAAGGTTGTTACTGTATCAGCTCAAACTACCAAATATCGATTACAGAATTGGCCTTCTGGACTAGCGAAGGTAATTTTTATTCTGGCATTAAGTTAATTATTATGCGAGAATTTGCAATTAAAGTTAAACTGAGGTCACAGAAAATATAAAAAACTGCTAAATGATAGATCACATAGTTTAGCAGTTTTTTTATATTAAATAAGTTATTATTCAATCTATCATCACAGTTATATTGAATAATAATTTATTTTTATTAATGAGGTCATTTTCATAAATAATACCAATTGTCTATTATAGTTTACAAATTACACCCAAAAACTTCATGCATTATATATATTACACATAATTTATATTTTATCTAAATAATGCAGTCTATGGTGTCAAATTTGTATATTTAATAAATGTTTTAACAAGGCTACAAACCTATTTATAAAACCTAATAATATAATATAAAGGTACTTGTTCTGGTTGACTGATCTATAAACAAACAATTGGAGTTTGAAACAAAGAACATTTTAAAAATATTTCGCTTTTATTATTAGAATATTTATGAAATAAAAAGATATACAGATAAAGATAATAGGATTTACTATAATTTACATAAAAAACAGGAGATTAGGGATCCTCTTTATTTTCACAGTAAACAACTTTGATAAAACGTATCTCAGAATCTTATTCTTAAAAATCAGTTTCAATCGAATTTAATGAGTGAGTACAATCAATACTTCTATATATACTAAAATTCGAAAGTGTGTCTGTCTGACTGTCTTTTTGTTACGTTTTCACGTCCAATGGCTGATAGCATTGCTAATCGCTAATCGCAAATTTAAAGAAAACGTAACGTGAAAATATATTTATCACGAGGGTGGACTTAATCTGAAAGAAGCCGCAGTGGCAAGTGACAGCTAGCACTGAATAGTTTTCTAAAGTAAGTCGTCTTCCAATTGTCTCCAGTAGATACATAAATATAATAAATGATAACTTTCAACGTACAAAACATCAAATATAATTGGCTACAACAGTAGCAACAACATGAAAACCGTATCATTGTTTCGCAGTTTTAACGGCCATTATTCAGTTAAGTGCAAAAAGTTCGACGGAAGGGTAACTTAGTTCACCACAATATACCGTTTTAATTGAAACACGCGAGCAAGTAATTAATGCAAGCATTGTTGCATAATTTTCTTGCTTTGCTTGCTTTACTCTCTATTAAGTATTTGGTTTGAAGTTTTTAAGGTTTTCTTTGAAACTGTTATAGAAATATACTAAATAAACCAGTTACTTCTCTCGCGTGACCAAGAATATTAATCGCAACCTTCTTCGCAACGAGCCTCAGACACTTAGTATACTTTTTTCGATAGAATTAGTAAACTACTAATTCTATCCTCGTAGTATAATCTATCTTCATGTTAAATTTCATTCAGATGCGTTCAGCTGTTTTGTCATGGAGAGGTAATATATGAATATATAAATACACTTTTTCATAATATGAATATAGATGTTTGTTCTTCATTACTACTTATTTTACCTTCCTAATACTAAGTGAACGTCAAATTTCACGACGATTAGTTAAGCTATTATGGCAAGGAGAAAAACAATTTCACTTTCACGTTTCTACCATTATTCTCTCAACTCGAAACCCTATGAATGAGAATAATCTCAGGTAATTTAAAGCAATTAGAGCAATTCTTGTAAACGAAATAGGATGTATATCGGCGAAAACTCAATTTATATGTGCCTGTTCAGTGTTACATTTCAATAGTGATTTAATTGGTATATTATCAATAATCTCTAATAGAGAAAAAATAGTTAAAAACGAATTAATAAATAATTTAAATTACGTTGGCTAGAATGTACGAAATGCAAAACAAACGATATTTATAAATATTCTTACCTTAACCTATGTTGTCCTATATTAAACTCATCCGAGTGTTGCAAAAACTGATATGCATTAGGATTATACACTGAACTGCTGCTGGAGCCAGGACCATGAGGTTGTAGCGGTTGTAGAACTTGATCTATCACGTGAAGAACCTAAAAATATATATGAATACGATAATGACATCCTTAATTTCTCGAAAAATCATAAATTGTTATTTGTCTAACATTTGCTAAGAGATATTACCGGGAATTACAAACAAAACAGTAAAAGTGTTTTGTAGTAAGAGAATTTCGATATGAAGCATATAGAACATTTTACTCAAAAGAACTGCCTACATTTCGGCTAGTACATTAGATATTCTTTTCTATTTGTGAATTAATAAAGTATGCCCTCTTTTCCATAATTACAAATCCGATTATTCGAAGACTGAATTAATTTTCTGCCTAGTTTTATAGAATCGAGTTCTGGAGTGAGAGAGTCTATAAAATGCTTCGAGGAAACGCTCGCCAACTTTAATAAGCAGATGCTATCTTAGACAATGATGGTTGCAACATAGTCTGATATAATATGAGTGCAGGTGGCGGGAATGTCAAGTTAGAGGACAAAGTAGACCCCATTAAAAATTTTTGCTCCCTCGACTGTCGTCCGCCTTAATAAATGTGCGGGGTTGTACGCCCCGACAAATAAAACCAGATTAAATTCGTAATGACTGTGTCTGACGCATTTGCGGCTACTGTGTGGTCACTGGTAATTTTGAGTCGTAATAATAACATTATCAACACATTTAATTTAGTTATAAAGTCACGAATATACAACGAATCAGTTTTAATTTATTTAATGTAACATGATATAATATTTTCACAGACAATGTTATCAAAATGGCTATCCCATTTGGTAGCTATCAATCATCGAAATTAATAATCATCTGATAGAAAATTATTACCATCGCTTACGATTTACTTCGCTCGTGGATTTTCAACAAGCTTAAAATGGAGAGAGTTGAGATATTTAATTCGGCTATATATATCTGCTACATATTTCTGTGTCCGTACATAACATACATATGTATATGTATAGGGATATGTAATTGAGTAGTAATAAACATCACCGTTTGTCGATGATGATGACACACATCAGTAAAATGTAGTGAATTATACAGTATATATTTCATACATAGTGTAACTAATCTAAAAGAAAGATCAAATCAAATCAAATCAAGAAATCCCAGAGAAAATCAAATAATGGCACACCCTATCATCAGACCATTATTTTGAATGGCGGTTTAATAAACTTACTGATTAATATCACTAAATTGTACCCTTTTATTTTTTTGCTGTAATAATTACCTGTCGTTTGCCATTTCTATTCACACTCTGAAAGGACCTGGATACGTAAACTTTAGCATTGTTTATGTAGATATCATCATGCATGTGATCCTTTCTTCTCGTTACCCAGAGTGGAGGGTTTCCATCGAACTCTGATGATAAAGCGTAATCCAAATTCGTAAGGGTAGTAGCTAAGTTTGCTGCAACAAGTTACAGTAATTAAATAGTGATAAACAATTATAAAGTATATAAGTGGGCGAAACTATCTGTATGATTAAATCATTTTGACTTCAAGTCGCTGGTTAAGTGTAACTGAAGAAAAAAAAATCTTTATTTGAATAAACTTAATTTAATTTTTTTTATTCTACTATTACTCTTTCAGATTCGAATTCAAAACTCACTCTTACCTCAAATCCAAAAAGAATAGGTAAAGAGCACCTCTGTATATTTGCAGAAACATAAGTCAGTTTCCTTTGTCATTATAACGTAACGATTTTTTAACACAAATCAGCAGATTTCTTTTATAGAACGAGAAATTCTTCCGGAAGCTCGATTTGTAAGTACGAATACCGCCACATACACATACATACATTATGGAATCATGGTATGTCAGTAATATAAGTATACTTACAAATATGATAAAGTACTAGAGAATCGTCCATTTCTCCATTGTACCTCTGAAAGGCTTCGTTTGTAGGCGCAAACATAGTGAGCTGCCGGTATTGCAAACTCGTATTTGCAACTGCATTGCGCTCCACCAATGAAAAGAACTGTCGACAATTAAAAGTCAAAATTAAAAAAATAACACTTAACCAGGATAATGGATATTTTCTCTGTAAATAATGAAAATAATAGTAACATGAATATTAATGTATACTAATCATATTGGAAACATTCTCTAGTCTAAAATTAATTACAGGAGCACTTTTCTAATTTCATCCGATCAAGTATGAAAAGACTTATCAGAAATATCCATTATGCCAATATTATAAAAGTGTGTTCATTTTATAGATTTAAAATAAACAATTCATGGTGGGACTTTTAGTCATGATTTTCAGTATTTCTAAGTAATCGTAGATATATTGGCAAAATATACTGGTTTAATACATAAATTGCTATATAATCATATGAAAAGTTACTATTTTGGATCATACTTTATGTTCTGGTTTATAGTAATCATATTAATACACATAATAATAAATAGTCAAGAAATAAGTGATAAAAGTAGGTTGTTTTTGAAGAAGCGTTGGATGGGATGAAAACATTATGTTTAATCAAAGATACTCTTAAGTTCAAAGTGAAAAAAAATATTTCAAAAATTATTAATAATATTATTCCATACATTTGTGAGTTACAAAAATAGTAGCAAGATTATTGAATATTGAATTATGTCCTGATGAAATACTAAAACTGATTACTACTGAAAATTTTGTTTGAGAAACGGTCAGTAAACCTTTATGTATCTATATATTTATGAAACTAAATTTAACTGAATATGATCTCAATACCGACAATTATTGCAGCGTTTATTTCGAAGTTACTTTCTGAGGCAGGTAGAAAGTGCAATGAAATATATATTATACATAATTGTATATAATTAAAATAAAGGTAGTCTTCTGCCGAGTGGCAAGCACGAGTCAAACTCCACTCTTAATCTTTAAAGATTTCAACATAATTGTAAGTATTTACTTAAGAAAATATTCCTTTCGCTTGACTTGAATCATGCACCGTAAGTGAAAAGCGAACAATACGAGTACCTAGTATTATGAATACTAGAGGATGCTATTTACATACAAGGTACTCTAATAGTGCAATTACTAGTTTCTGTTATTGTTCACTAACACAAATTACCACATACAAGGCTTGCTTTTGCTTTTATTCTAGTCACAATATTGATAAGAGAATGTCGGCGTTAAACATACAGTGCTCACTCAGTATTAAGTTTTATAGGCTTGATCATAAATAATGAATATAAGTACAATGGAAACTAGGAAATGTTAATAGAAATCACGTTTCATTGCGTGGTGGTGGTATAACAATGGGTTCCCTCGAGACCCGACTGTTTATAAGTACGGACTAAGTACCTACTGGCCTTTACGCTGTTACTATAAGAGTGAAATCAGAAAGCCCTTGTTAGAATTTATAATGTCATAATTGCATATACTAAAATATGCATATGAATAACACTAGAGGTAAACTTGTTGCAAACATAATAACACGAATTTGAGTAAAATTGGCGGCATTAAAGTATATAACTTATAAGTACAGAGGAATATAGAACGTCTTCCTATTTTCAGTCATTTCAAAACTGTCGTTTCAGTATTATTAAGATATAATAGAGTTTCTGCCGAACTTAATTGCTATCGCTTTATCAAAGTTCATGTTAAGTCTCAGTTGCAATTATTATAAATGAAGAACGAACACTAACAATTTCTTAAAGTCGTAGCCAATTTATGTCATTTTTATACACTATACGTATATATAGAGTATATTACAGTAGTTCTCTATTATAGAACCATAAAGTACACGAATTTTAAATTATTTTATTAGAAAAAAAGAATATGGAACATTCTTAATCTGAATAACTAACAAAATGGTTCCTAATACTCAATGATAACGTGAATTTGGACTTTATAACATATTTTATTGAGATTTATCTTAATAAAGTAAATTCCAGTTTTATTAGTTTTTAAATATCCAATAACATGCGTAACTGCCCAAATTAAAAAAGGATAACGTTTTTATATTATATTAAAATGTAATAAGTACATGAAATTAGATAGATCAAAGCAGAAATGTAGCTAACAGAAAACAAATGTCGAAATTAATACACGTTTAATGTTAAATTTAAAGGTTGGAATTTTAAAAATAGCGTTTATGCATGGAATTTTCATTACCTTTTTGCTTTGTAAGAAGTTTCGTGATAAACATTGTGCACCTGAGGCTAATTTCATTATTTGCATTTATTTTAGACCAAGTTACGGTAAGATTGGTCAGTAAAAAAAATAATAATTTAAAATTTGTTTTTTATACTATCATCTAAGTTTGCCTTTATACTATGACAATAAAATGCATTTATGCCAGTAAATTCTGTGAAAGTTCACATGTAAATGAAACTTTTTGTGTGTAGATATTGAAATTACGTTGTTACACATATCTATTTAGAGACAGATATACTCGTATACAAAAAGCGAGGCCAACAGAACTATTTAACGAATCAGTGCAATTACTTATATTACGACTTTACGTCAACTATGCTAATATATCTCTGACCTATTATTTGTGTAATAGTACAAGTTTTTGGACATAGAGCATTTTATGGTTGAGCTAATCTTTATATACAAAATAGTATTGGGCAAATAACGGCAAGACTGTACCAATATCGGATAATTTAAATATTTAAAAAAAATTCTATTTTAAATTAAAAATGGTTATATACAAATAAACATAACAAAATCAAATTCAATGTTTTTCCATTAGAATTAAGTTACAATGAGCGTTGCATTGAAATTCAAAATATAATCTAATAGCTACAACATACACGATAGCAGGTGTTTGCGAGGTGGGCAGATGCCAATACTCGAAACATTGTACCGACCCTAGGGGCTAATCAAAAATTCATTCAGCGCCATAAGCATCCAGTTAAAATTTTCATTAATAATGACTTGAATACGTCAGTTTGTGCTGTTATTATGTAGTAACTACTTACAATTAATGGAACCTTTAATTAAATACACAAATTGGTTTATTTTTTCGAATCATTGTAGGCTACAGTATATGGAGGAGGACTTTAATTCAACTATATATTTATGTGTACTCAATACTGGCTTGAACGTATTACCACTGTTAATTCTGTTTATCAGTCTTACTAGCATGGACTTCTTTGAGTAAAGTTTCTTTGATGTTTTACGTAAGATAGGTAATAATTAAAATATGTATATAAAAAAAAAAAGAGTTATTTTTACATATACCAAGACTCTAGCCCTATTAGTTTACGTTGCATTTTAACAAAGCATTTTGTGTTGTTCAATTTCCTAAGTACGAATTGTAAAAGTATATATAAAATTGTTATATTAAAAAGCAGTTCCTTTAAATTCCCGGACGTGAATTTATGAATGTTTTGTACTGTGAAAAAGTCAGTTACATAAATCTGCAGCAGCATTGCTAGTCTCAGAGGAGACCGCAGACATGTAGTCAATATTTTAGGTTTGAGGTCAGGGGTCGAAAATTTGTAACAAAGGTTTCGTACAACCTTATTCTCGGAATTTTAAATTGAGAACACCCATGTTACACATCCCATAGTATAATATCTGTGTATAAACTTGAGTAAGAGTTATTTGGTACCTTAATCGGATTATTTTACACTCCCACGATTCGTTTTCTTATACTCAAGGAAAAAATACTGTATTAATAAACAAGATAAGTAGATTATGGAGGGATGAAATCTCTCGTTTTCACGAAATTGGTGAAATAACTCGTAACGTACCTATTTAGTGTATGAAAACATTCGTTGACATTTGGCAACGGTAAGTAGGCTACGATTAACTTGTCTGGCAAAATATAAGGGTAAGGTTCATATAACTTTTAGGTGGCGCCACCATGGCGCCGTTGACGTCGTAGTGGCGGCGCCGAGATTTGGCAACGTGTGGGGTGAACAACTGACCCATTTGTGGATTACTTTACTGATCCCGTAAACTAATTTTCAACAGCCTACAGACCAATTAGAAACTAGCTAATGTAGTTAACGTAACGGAATGTAGCTAACGGCAATAAATAAATTACCATCCCCTATGTAGTACACAGTATCACGGATGTCACAGAGTACACTGTAATACCACGAGTGTCAAAATATATTTTGTGACATCCCTAATGTGTTTGGTATGTATTAGTAAGTTATCTGTTATAAGTACCAGTAATATTCAGTTATAGCCGTCTTTGATTAATATGATTAGTCTGCACGCGGTAATGTAAGGTAATTCAGTAATTTAATTTCATAGTTAAAGATACGTGTGTAGACAGTATTATAGGCTTGGAGTTAGTATCCTGTACATATACATTAATCCTGCGAGCACTTGCTGACATTAAAGCCTTGAAGATTAAAAGATTTATTTATTAACCTCTTTATGGTTTAAAATGTAACTCTATTACATAAAAAGCTTCAGAATCAATTTTCAAGCCTGCTAAAATAGATGAGATAGAGGTAACCATACAGATGACTTTTAGGTGGCGCCACCATTGTACAGAGGCTAAATTAGTGAAAGTTACCAAAAATTTTCTTTTTGAGTTAAGTATAGTTTTCTTACATATATAATGGATAAAGGACACTTACGTCGTCTTTTTACTTTATAAAAATTACCAATCGATCGATTCTAGTGAAGGTCCAGACACGACCATTGTCCTTTAATAATAAGTTCAACCAAGTAATTAAGATTCGATTCATAATTAAACACAACGCTTTAATTGAATAGCATATTTAATTTTACACAATAAAAACAATAGGTTATTTATATCAATCTGCAAGTAATGGTAGTTCACGGTACCTTCTACAAACCTGAAACATGGCGCTCCCTTCTAATTAGGGAGCGCAATAATGGTTCCACAGCATGTGACCACACAAGGAAAACCGCAAATGGTGCATTTGGAACAATAGCTTCTAATAAGGTACCGCTGGAGGCAACAACTTCTCTACTAGTACTTTTGTTATCTTTGCTGATGTGAGTATCTACTTTACTCACTGCTTATTACAAAATTCCTATGATTTGTACGAGTAGACTTACGATACTATATTAAATACTGCAAGTCACTAAAGTTTCCATTAGGAAAGTCATATCGAATACGACTAATATGTATTCTGATTGCAATATTTATTATATTTTATCTACTATATACATTTATTTGCATCGATATTTATCTTTGAATAGAAAAAATGTATAGTTTGCAAATGGATGATAATGTGTGTAATAATAATGTGATATATTTATAAATAATAATTTATTTTGCATATAAAATAAATATAATATTGTATGTATGTATACCGAACAAAATTTCAATATTTTTAATCGAATACCGGAATTACAAAAGTAAAAAGGTACCATTGTTTGAAAGTAGATAGATGGCGTACTTTTCGTATCCTTTATGTTTAAGTCTCGGTGGTACCTACTGGCTTAGAGTAAACAGAAACAGACTTAGTATTTAAATATTAACAAAGTATCTTTTCAAATATTAAGAACCGAGATACGAATCGGAGGTTAAAGAGGAAAAATGCAGAAAGCTTTGGTCCTGGGGGATTTTCGCGACATCCGATTTCTCGTACCTACACTGAAATATTATAAAGGGATATCTATGTAATATCCATCTGCTATTCTATAAGTGTCATAACGAGTGTACCGTGTAGATAAAAGTAGATATGTGGATACTGTTTAGGTAAGTCGTAATATTTTTATCTTTAAAATTTCTATATCAAAAATGATAAAGGAATCCCAGTCCAATTGTGTATCAGCCGCGTAATTAAAATTTAGTATACTTTATTTTTTGGTATCGTTATGTCCTCTATATATGTATAGGCAATCTGTTCATTTGTTATAAAATTTATAATGTTATTTCTATGGAAATGGACATGGACAAAGAAAGGATTTACAAAGGGCTAGTCCAAATTATTCGCTTCTTGAAAGTTAGAATTAAAATAACAAATATAGTAGCTATTATAGGCTATATGTATTGTCATAATTGTCATTGTCGGATTGGTCAATTCGTTTATATTAGATATTATAATGCATTGTTAGTGCACTAAATACGGTTCAAATAAATATATTATTAGAATAAATTCCGACTATCAATCGTAACAGTATTTGTAAGAGATCTATATTACTGTAATTGATTAAAGGAATAAACGGAGTATCTTAATTTTGGCGATAATATAATATAGCCTAATGTAAAAAAATTCAAGAATATGTCAATGTATTTTAGCAGTTATTTATAAAATGTATATTCCATTAAATTTTTTATCTATCCATACATATTAATATTATAAATATGGAACTGTGTCTATCTGTCTCTTTGTAACCTTTTCTACTACTGCCAGGATATACCTAGGCTGTCTTATAACATAAAAATGCAGACGTAATTGCGGGTATTTATAGGGACGCCTGAGTGTGAAGAGTCTGCTTACTTTATTATATATATGCTGCATACATTGTATTCAGTGTTACCTACTATAGAATGTATATTTTTTCTGTTTAACATGACGAATGAAAACTTATATAGACGATCATAAATCTTTTGATAGCTGAGTAATCAGTTTTGGTCCAACAATAAGTCAAAACTGTTGTTTCGCTCCATCTGAAGATTTACGTTTAGAGAGGAATCCCAGTAGAACTACCTATAGTCCGAAATGTTATTTAGCCTAATTTTTTAGAGATTTCCTATGATTTATTTATAACTACAATAAATCTAATTTAAAGCATTTGTTCTATGTCACACTCTATATGAATTAAACACTTCAATCGGTTTGCGATTAATACGTAAAAATTGCGGTCTATTGCAAAAATAATAACCATAAATGCTGGAAGGGAAAGGTGTGGGTGGTAAAATAAAATGACGACGATCCATGCGGCCAGAATGGCCTTTATACATAACACAATAAAATATAATTACTAATGAAACAATAAAATATATTTGAATAATATTCAATTATTGGTTTAACTATAAAATCAATATATACTCGTAGCTTCGTAACTGTTGTCTAGGATAGTCAAAGACATAGAGATCTAAGCCTTGATACTCTTTAGTATTCCATAATCTAAAAGTATATAAGGAGCAAAGGTCAGATAATATGTTATTCAAATTCACATAAATTTTACACAACATTTACATATCAATGTAGCCCATTTTATTCTGAACAATATAAAACAAACTCCGCCCGTCCGTCGATTATGTGTAGTTTTGTGAGATTGTCGATAACATAGGAAATCACCCTAATAACTACGTGTGAAATTGTTTATTTCAATTCGGATTTAATGCTGCATTGTTGATGGGGGAGATTTAAATGTAAAGAATTACATTGTGACACCCTAATCTTGATTAGAGCGCGTTTACAAAGCGCTCGACGTAAAAGCGAGTAAGTGTTAATCTGATTTAACTCATTGTGTATAAACAGCAGGAGATATATGACAATATTCGATTTAAAGGGTGCGAATGAATTAAAGCGCTGTCAAAGAAAGTAAGCACATATTGTTAGAATTAATGCATTATTATTTTTTAATCCACCAGTTTCTCTGTACACATGAACCATACTATACACCAAGAGTCAGAAAAGCTTTCATTTTAAAACATCAATTAACGTTTATAATATTGCATGTACAACTGAAAACTATTACTGAACTAATACATTGGAGATAGTTAGGCAAAATTTGAATAATTGTAAAAAAATAGTTTATCGGAAGAAAATATATACATAATTTTAAATATAAATATTTTATATTGTAATGCTTCACAATGTAAATTTATTTATTAAATACAGCTAACAAAATACGGACATATTTTTGCAATTTTGCCGTCGTCCACTGTATATTGAGTAAAAATATAAAAGGGCGGAGCTATAGGGTAAAAATAGGATGACATGCAGACATAGTTCGTAGGCAAAAGCTTTCCCACGGGCAGTTGTCAGCAAAACTGTGTGTTCACTCGTGCATTATATTTCTCAAACACGTCAGCATTAAGATTGTGTGGTATAATTGACACTTTTTAGATTAACTACTCATTTATCATCAAACTGTTGACATTGCATATGAGAGATAACGTGTATGTATGTAACTATTTCATAATAATAAGTTTTAACAATCTTATAGAGTCTTAACAATCTGTTAATAAAACTTATTTGTTTTATTTTAATAAACCGTCTATTCTTTATCTCGTAATCAATAGTCACAATTGTAAATTTGTTTGCAAAATTAAAACACAAACGTTTCATGTTGTATTAATCATTTTAACAAAAACAATTCAGTGTTTTTAATAGGTAGGGCACGAGCGTTCGAACTTTTAATGTGTTTACCATTTTAATAGGGCCATTTTGTCCATGAATTAAACTTTAATCAGCACGTGTACATAAACTTTTGTTTTATAACAATGATACTAGATGAAATTTTTTCTCAAACCGGAACTAAATAAAAATAATAGATTAAAAAATAAATACTATGTGAGAAAAAAATATATACATTGCAAGCGAGGTTGATGGTTGTTAATTGTAGTACTATTACTAATATTATGGATATCGGCTATTCGGAAAAAAATATGGACATCACGTTAAAAACAAAGCGATAAAGTGTAGATGTCACAGAGGTCACCAGATAGAGTTGCATGCTAAGATTTAGTATCTCCAACAGATATGATACATACTATAATTGTTATTGTAGTAGGAATTGTTATGACTACAATTTAGTAACGTGAGGAAAGTGTATTAAAATATTATATAAGACACGTACCTCGTGTCTTATATAATATTTTAATAAAAAAGAAAATAACATGTATATGTTATTACACATATATTTTAAATATTATATTATCTATACATGAAAACGTGATACTTATAGTTTTTATGGGGAAGGAGTCCAGAATGTTTTTTTAATAATGCGTATAAAATACATTCCACATACCATGTATTTGACACATAGACGCATATATACCCTTGTTGTTAAAGTCTGTGGTTAAATAAAATAAATAAATAACCCTAGACAATACTAGACAACTGATATAAATACTTTTTATTATTTTTTATTTAAATTCATACATAAAATAGAAAACGCCCAGACCGATACAAACAATTAAACTCATGAATACAAATGTTTGCACCGTGCGAGGAATCGAACCCGTGACCATCGGAAGTAAAGCGGTGTGTTTAGACCATCGCTAGACCACCGAGGCCGTTAATTGAGAAAAGATTTATATTGTTTGTCTTTAGTATTATTTGTCTATAGCCTTAATAAATAATAAAATAGTTTATTTATTATCGAGAGTTATCAAAATCGAAATATATCTTAAACTATTGTCCATCTTAACCAAAACATAACTCAGTTCCGTTTAGGTATTCACTAAATTTAGAACGATACAAAATCGAATTATATCAAATGTTTTGATAAATGGCAGCTAACATTCCCGATTTAAGTTATTTGACAAATCCACAGTCATGAAATTTTGAGACAGAATGAGTGACAGCAAAAGTTACAAGAAATTCTCCAGGATTCCCACGCGCTACATAAAAGGGATAACTTGCCGATGAAAATTCTCCTTCAAATATTGCTTTAGTGAAATTCATCAGGAATTCTTTGATAGAAAAATACCCTTATAACAAACTCCGTTAATGGTTCATAAGGGGCATTATGGATCTCAGGAACTTTTTAAAAGGTTACAATATTATAATGAATTTAATACATAAACTAATACTTGCTTGTGGGACGTTTACTAATTAATGCGTCATAAATCACGCATTGTGCATGCATATTTCAGTGGGATAAAGAGTAATTAATTTCCTTAAAATTTAAAGTTTTAAGATATACGATGAGATAGATAAGATACGATAGTGTAAAAGTTTAATAAACAAATAATGTGTGTTTTTTAAAACAATTGGTATCCGTAGACTTGATTGGTACGTTTTCAGTTGTGTAATGGACTGTATTATGAGCAAGAGGTTAACTATTATGGAGAGCACTCACATTGAGCTGTAACGATTGCAGATTCGGTTTCAGCTCGACTTCTCAGAACTACGGGCTCGTCCGAACTTACCTTTTGAACCGGTTTACTTCTCTATCGAAAAACCGATAATAGGCACTGTCTACTGATACGGGCCCTTGCATTCAGTTATTTAGATTAGACATTAATTAATTACAAGAAAATTGCAAAAAAATGTTAACGTGGCAACTTTTTGCGCCGATGTACGACAACGAACTCGCTATATATTTTCTTTATATAAGTGGCAGTGTTGCCAACTTACAAACCAAAAAATAACTGCGATTAAGAATGAACAGTGTTTATCTTTCGTTATCGAAATTATTTTCAAAACGCTATATGCATATATACTATTTTAATGTAAAAAAGATCCTTCATTTATCAGGTATGAATTCTGCAGAATTAGTTATACTCGCTATGCTTCAGGTACATTTATATTCCAAATCGTCAAAAAATATAGAACATAGTCTTATAAAAAGTAGTGACTTGAGTATAGTTCCAAGACCTTGGGGGAATACTCAACTTGATATACTAATATTTTTTTCCTTTCTATTGGTTTTCCTTTAATAGGCAAAGCATTACAATTGTAATCTATTAAGTTTAGTATATTAACTAGATGTTACATAACATTACACGAACTTTCATTAGAATACTCACTTCTAACGTTAACTTCAAACGACAATGTGTGCGGTACGATAAGGATTTCCGTCGTAAATCAAGGCATTCAGCCGAGTTGTGTTCTTCCACCCTAACTCATTGTAAGAACAATTTCAATGAAACCACGTGATTTCAAATGGAACCTTAAAATGACTTACTTAAATACGTCTCTTGTTAGGAAGCTTGTAATCTGGTTGAAATACTTTATAGAAAGGCTACGAATACACGTCACGAAGACATGGATACAAACTGGCTTAACGGCTCATTATTTACATAACATTCATCTTTTCTGTTATTATTTTATCAGAATGCGTTCTCCTCGTTATTTCAATATGGTTCACGTGACTCTTATAACAGTTATGTGGTTTCTTTAATGGTAAAAAAGAAAATCGTTCTTAAATCTTAGCTAATTAAAGAGGCAAGCTGGGAGCAATATTTCAGTTTGTTAAGCTTCTTTGTCGGCACATAAAGTGTGAGGGAATCAGTGCCTATCTCCTTGGTTAGCGACATTTGTTAGCGGCGCGTTTTAATTAAAACATAATTCATTGCGAAATTATTACGGTGAAATTGTGTATTTATGATATTGATCATTCATGTGGTATGTACAGAAAATGAATATTCGTTATATCTGTTTATAGAATGTTAAAGAAATATGTTAACAATTATAATGTCAGATAGAATAGTGCCAGTATAACAACGATTTCTGCTGTGGTGAGCATACGAAACATTATACACATTACGTACAAACAACAAATACATTTCTCTTAATACCAATATTACAAAAGGTGTGAGACCCATTAGAAGGGCATAGAATTAGGTATTAGAAGAAAATAGTAAATATCACATTAATTCGATAATTATATTTCCTATGTAATCTTTTCCTTTGCCTAGGATAATTTATTTTGTGGCCATTTAATGACACATAATACCAACTTCAGCTGACATTGATTACCTACTCCAATTCATGTTGTTATCCTTGAGAATGCTTCGATTTTGTATCCTTGAGATACAGCTAGCATGTAAATTATTGTTTATTTTCAGGGCATTTAATGATACATATTGTTCCTTCTGTTGACGTTGATTGCCTACTTTAATTAGCGTTGTTATCCTAAAGATTTTAAATTCATAAGTATTATGAAACATGAATCGTGTTTATAACAATACATATTATGAAGAAAATGTTAATAATAAAAGCGAGTAGGTATATAATACATGTCAAAAAGGTAATATTTAAATGTTTGTTGAACAAAAATTATATATATAATAATGTAATGAGTAATTATTACAATTATTTTAACGCATAAATATGTAAAAATACTATTTTTTTGGAACATTACAACAGTTGGCATTATTTTTGATAGTTACTCCATGTTTCACTTTCATCGTTGTGTATGGTATATCGTTTATTTTGAAATGAATTGTTCCAGTCGTGGTTAGGAAAGTATAGTGACGATGTTCGGCAGATTTTAACTCATTCCCTTTGAGATCTAACTGTTAATGTGGTAAGCCATGCCGCTCTCATAAGATTTAATATATTCAGTCTTAGGCTACCTGCACTAACATGGGAATACTTTAGTGTGTAATTATAATACTGACCTAGTATATGAGTACTCATCATTACTTCAAAATTGTTAAATTTCACACTAACTCAAGTAATCGAAGTTAATTGTTTTATAGTTATAATATTGATGTCTCGAAGTTGTTTTAATATTAAACTACAAGAAAGTACCATTTTGACATAATACAATTATCTGTAATTTATGTTTAAGAAAATAATGCTTCCTCGGCGCGATCCCGATATAATGTTCTAAATTATTTTAGCTGATGTTTGAATGCTTTTAATTGGTATCAATTAACACAATTATAAAATCATGACTATTTTCTTTCAGTAAAAGCAATAACACTTGTAGAAATTTGTACTTGCATACTTATATTATTATGAGCGTATAATTATATTAACGTATCCACATAAAACATAAATAAATAGGTCTATTATATCTTATACTACATAAAATTCTCGTGTCACAATGTTAGTTACCATACTACTCTGAAACGGCTTGACCAATTTTTATGAAATATTATATGCATATTCAGTAGGTCTGAGAATCGGCTACTATCTATTTTTCATACCTCTAAGTGTAAGGTTGTCCACTCCTAATATTATTTTTTGGGCAAAATATTGATTTATATTTTTTTATTATGTCTCATTAAAAAATACATACACCCTAAATTTTCATTTCATACATTTTAAATTATCACTATTATATGTACAATAATAAGGAAATAAATAATTGGGCCATTGCTTATTTCGTTATGAAGGCACCTAATGTAATACATTAAAAGTAAGCCTGGCAGCTAAAAACATAACACAGGTGTCGATAATGTACAAGTACGACGGTCGCACAGTCAACTTCTACTTTGTTGTAAATCAAATTGATCTTTATAGCTACTTGAAGCTTTATCGTTGTTCCACCATATTTCTAACATATAAAATATGACGAGGCTTTAAGTTATACGATTTTATAAGAAATATTCTATAATTAGTTTATTTATTCTTTTTCAGTGGATGACAATTATAATGTGCACCCGCTGCGCTAACGATATACGCTGACGGTCAGTGCAAAATAATAGAATGAGCTTGAAATCTAGTCCGTAAGCCCATTGCGGCGTATCCAAGCATAAATCACGATGCTTTCCCTAGCCATGTAGAGATTGATATGACTTAGCAGATTTACTATCAATTAGGCAATTAGTTCCCTTTACTATTAACCCTTAATCACAGTTACGTATTAAACATATTTAAGTTGACATAACAAATACTCGTAACTATATGTGCCATGTAACATAGGATAAGAAGACAAGGGGATCTTTGAAATTGGAATAATGAAGTATTTAATATGTGTTCCTATATTTTAATCCAGAGACCAGAACATAGTTCTAATATCTATTTATTAAATATTCAATCAATCAAATGTAATTAATAAACAAACATCTTAAATTTTCATGTTACTGAAATTAGTAGAACTAATAAAATTTAACACCAAACACGTTTTAAGTGATCGCGAAATGTTATTACGTGGTGTGGTGGTTACTTTGACTAGCAACAAAGAGACTGCCATAAAAGCATAATACAAGTACTATTAGTACTTGTAGGTAGTAGGTAAGCTGTTAAACAGACTAACAAATTATGTTCATATTAATAATTAATTTCCAGTGGCAATTAAAATAAATCTGGGGTGAATTTCATTGAAACAAAAATAGATGAGATATAAATATATTTATTGTTAAGAACTGATAAAGCGTGTAATTATATATTATATGGCAGAGATGTAAGCCCCGGACAGTGGGTATGTTTGTATTAAAATTCAGTGGGTTTTAAAACGATTCCGGTATTTCGAACATTCTGATAATGTCAGTGACAACGGGCTACACTCCCTCAAAATTGTTAACCGTAGCTTCCTGTATATTAAAACACCCATTCCTTTGAAAAATGGAATAATTATTTAATTTTCAGATTCTTGTATCCATAACATTCCTCCCACACTACTCGTACAAGGTGCTCATAATATTAACTCAGAATCACAAACAACTTTATTAGTAGTAATTTCAAATTTATTTATGAGTACGCATTATACTTCTAAATTCAATCATTCTCAGGAGTCACTTTATTCATAGAAAAACCACATGATAATCCGTTCAGTGCTGTTTCAGGTTATCACGAATATATCTACAGACAAACGCGGTTTTGTTTTAGGTATATTACGTATGTTAATTTTTCAGAAATATAGTATCTATAATTATATATACATATATATCTATGGGCATATGGGCATGTAATATGTAGGAATGGAGATCATATCCTAAGGAAGGTGTTACATATGAATGTGGATGGTCATAAGGGTATAGGAAGACTGAAAAAGAGATGGATGGACTGTGTGAAAGATGATATGGTGAGAAATGGAGTAAATAACGAGATGACTGTGATCAGAGATGAATGGAGGAGAAAAACATACGCCGACCCCAAATAAATGGGATAAGGAAGAAGCAGATGATGATATATATCTGTACTGGTTGCATTCGTCAACGCTATACATGCGATCGGTGAAAGCTTAATTAATTATTATTTTTTATTTAGGAAAATAAATTAGAATAGAATAGAAAATCATTTATTCAAATAAACTTAATTTAAGCACTTTTGAATAGTCAACATTTTTTTAAATATACCGCTTATTCGGAAAGCTGTCTCATCACAAGAAGAATAATAAAGAAACTTGTGTGTTGCTCTTTTAAACAATCCTTGTAAGTTCACATTTTACAAGTCGAAACGTGTGAATACAAACTACCAACCAGCACTAATTTATTTAGGTTCAAATATAAAAACACAATAATATTAAATCAGTCGTAGTGATAAGAGCAGACCAGTCCCTACAAGCCGCACTCGTTCACGAGTATGACGGATGAGCCAGCCATCACTGCGCTCGACCATATTTTAGGGAGCCCAATGACCCGGCCAACCACGCCGCCACATGTCTGAACATTTTAGTGAGCATGACTACTCATTCCACTCGACCACGTCACAGCTACAAAAATTACTATATGGTAGTTACAGTATTCGCACTTTACATGAGGATGCATGCGGCAATCAATACAAAAGCCGCTACGCTATCATATATCAAGAAAGCAGTATGAAAAATAAATTATAACGTTGTCCGCAAATAAATTGTCTCACAGATGCGCGTATATCATTTTAATTACTTAATCATTTCTTTACATGGTCTCTATCTTTAACAGTAATATGGCATAAATACTTTCGGATATCTTTCTGTTAGGATCAGTATATATTATATAATTACCTTTCTCATATAATATGTACAAACAACTTAAATATCACTTCATTTTCTTCTTCTAAATATGGAAAACTAACAAATGTATGTAAATATCCACGTGATAACGAGGAAAAAAGGTTAAGTGCTTACTAATGGTTGATGTTACATAATATTAAGGACAAAATTACCCATCATCATAGGCATTACAAGCAGCATTATCACTTGTTTAGAGGGATCAGCCAGAGCCAAGAAAAGCGTAAGGTTTGGTTCGTATAAAGATATCGATTGGGCTATTAAGTGATACGTGCCAAACGTTCAAGTTACGCTGAATCAGCCTATAAAACACGCAGTTTCTGAAACCTACAAAATCATTGATACTTCTTACGGGGCCAGCACATAAATTTAGTTTTATTTTATTATTTCACGTCCTAATAGTTAGTGTCAAAATAAATGAATTGTTATGTATTTTTAGGTATACAAAGCAGAGAGATACATGTACCAGGAAATATTTCATTGTGAAATATATAAAACATTCACATATTGATAAGTATTTTGATAAACGCAACGTAACGATTTCTGTTAAAGGCTGTTCAATAATGTAGTAATTTTTTTTATGAATTAGGTTTTACCAGGTTAGATTTTGTCCGAAATGTCAGGGAATACAGCGCTTTCATGATATAACAGACAAAAGCTTAATCTTAAAAGTTTCCACTTAATTTCTTTATCGCATTTTTATTAAAAAGATATTTATACATAATAATAGTACCTAAACAGATTAAATACTATGTACTAGTCGCATGTAAGTTGTCATGCTACATGAATAGTATATATAGTAAAATATAACATATAGTAAAATAATAACTATATATTATTAATCTATTCACGACATGTAAATACTAAACGTAAACAAAAAAAAACACTATTCTGTGAATCCTAAAAATAGAGACATTGACTTTAAGTTGAACAAACTGTACTAAATCTTCGAAGTAAAGTAAATTTACACTGTCAGTCGCTAAATATAGGTTTGTATTATCGATCTAAACGTTATATTGAGAATCTCTTGCCGAAAAGCAAAATCAGTAAGAAATTTAAATAGATAAATCAAACAAATGGGATCATTTGGAAGAAGAGTGGATTGGCACCTAAACATAAAAAAGCGAGAAGCGATTGATGCCACGGTTTACGATTGAGACATGTGCCTATGGTAGGTATTATTAAAGGTCGTAAAATGACTACTACAAACGGGAGAAGAATATATTTTGTTGCATTTCAATACAGATATAAGTATAAATAAATCGATAGATTTTTTTACTTTTTTATGAGAACATACTATATTATAATTTTAACGTCAGTATTTTCAGAAGGGGTAATGCTGTAATGATGTTCTGATATTAAATTGTAAAATTTTAATTTTAATTGGGAATATACCAATCAAATAATTTTAAACTGTATGTAGACACGCGGTAGCATGTCAAGCCGAGTTTCAAGTAAGAGAACTGGCGAGCAGCACCGTGTGTATATTTACACGAACCATTTGGAGCCACTTTTGACCCCCTCATAACTCAAAAACTCTTTCACATAAACCTGTCAAATTTGGTTCATATATTGAGACTTGCGAGATAAACATGTGTTCCAAATTTCATAAATATATCTCAAACGGTTATTTAGATATTAACGTCCAAATATCGTCATTTTTATCACTGATCAACTATAGATCAAAATTATAACCCACTTCCAGTATACTTCCAAATACAGTAGTTTATCAAAAATAATTTGGTATTAATTTAGTTATAAATAAGTACCTCGTATAATTTGTGTACAAAAAGTAATGATATCCCATCAAAAACATAAATGTGAAATAATAGCCGAGTTTAATATTATGATATATGCCTTGATTGTTGACTTCTACGACAAAAGAGGTGAGATCTAAATGGGTGCCAAGTTCAACGGTCTGTCCTGAAATGTATTTATAACAATATAAAATATCATTTCTTCTTATAACTTAGGATACTATACTGTAGCCTAAGGTCTAAGTTGGCTAGTTTTCATATACGAAATATACTGTAGCCTTCGCAAGTTCTAAACATGTTACTTGTCGGTTTCAATTTTATTATTAGTAGTAACTAGCAATCGAAAGTAATAATTGGTATATGAGAACTGGCCAAGTCAGACCTTAGGCTACAGTATATTATCCTAAGTAATAAGAAGAAATGATATTTTATATTGTTATAAATACATTTCAGGACAGACCATTGAACTTGGCACCCATTTAAATCTCACCTCTTTTGTCGTAGAAGTCAACAATCAAGGCATATATCATAATATTAAACTCGGCTATCTGAAATGATAGCCGAGTTTAATATTATGATATATGTTTTTATGTTTTTGAAATTTATGTTTTTGAAGGGATTCATGTTTCTCATGAACAATTTTACCTATGTAATACCTGTCATATATGTATGATATGTATATCATTATATGAATATATTTATGATATGTCATAACATTTTATATAGTAGGTATTCAAATATTGATTTAATTAAATCAGTTCATTTTTCCTTCCTCGCTATTCCTTGTTTTTAATACAAACCATAACTGGGCGCCAGCGCGTCGCGACGTGGTATCAGTCTTCTCGGCGCCAAGAGATGCTCATAGCTAGATTATATCTCGCAGTCGTACATATACCCAACAGGGGTCACTCACCCGATATACCCTCGGTTTTTGCAAATAAATTTGGGGTAACTGCTTAAACAGTACAAGTTGCAAATACATTACACAATACAAATATTTTTTCTTATTTATTTTTGTTTTAACTTTATGTTTTAATGTTGTAATAGAAGAAAGTGAAGTATGAAATAGTCAACGAGAACCACTTATGATGGCAACCTGACACTGCGACGACCTTAAACTGAAATTGAAGAGTGGATTTTATTGTTTTTGGGCATATTGGAGGATAAGAAGTGACATGACTAAAATAAAGATACTTTGTAAGCGGATCTACTAAAGGGAAAAGAGATTACCGAATTTTATAATGAACGCCTTATAAAGTTACGTTGAATAATTTTCAGATATTCTCAAACGAAGAATTAGTTAATTTGGAAACTTTTATAATTATATGTCATTGGAATGACAATTGTTTGTCCCTTGTGCTTACAGATGGAATGTGGCAACCGTCGCCTATATACATAGAGGTATCCATGCAGAAGTCTATGTTAAAAGTCTACCCCAGCAGTAGCACATACTTCTTATTATTGAATTTACTATCATAGAATTCCAATTACTATTTGTAATTAAATTGCAACTTAGTCTATGTAAAATAAATTCGTAAGCGAAATTACTTGAAATACAATTATTTAAAATTACTCAGACGGGCTTCGTAACGGAGTACGGTTTGATTCAATAAACTTCAAAGGAATCGTTAATATTAATTTATCACGTCGTCGTTCTTTGATAATTATTAATATACGTAACTGTTTAAACAGTACTAAATAGTAAATAGGTATTTTAATGACATTTATACACTAGTTGGTATCGAGACTTCGCCTGCGACTGCAGACTGATACAAGTACAGTTATAGTCATGAATACAAAGGTTTGCATCGCGCGAGTAATTAATTGTACCCGCAACCATCGGAAATAAGGCGGCCAACCGCTAGTCCACCGAAGCAATCAACATAGTATTCGTATGTTTTGCAAAAAATTACTACTAGGTAGTCTAACCTAAGTGAAATATTTTCATAAACATGTGTTGGTCTGAGTGTGCAGGTATTTTGGTCTCATGATATATATGGTATAGATAGTCTACCTAGCACTATAGCTGTGTTTATATTTTCTGTTGCATATAGAATGCAACAGAAAATATATTCTATATTTTTGCTCTATAGTAAGTAAGCAAGGTCCAACTACAGAGTTTTGCCATAAAAAGTTTTGTCCATTTCCATCGCGAGCAGAACAACAACTATTTAGCTACAAGCTTGTCTTTATTCAAGTATTTTGATAAAATTAGTCAATAAAAGTACAACAAAGTTGCCGTACGTAAGGCAATGCGATCGCTACCCGTAAACTCTTACATTCTTTGGAAACTAAATTCATGTTTATATGTGTACTTACCCTTGGAAATAAACAAAAGGGCCTTGTGTAGTTCCAACAGCTTTTAGGCAAACGACGTTTACTAGTATATAGTATATCTGGGTAGCTAAATTATTTTGGAAAATAAAGAGTCTTTTGTTATTATTATTAAATATAAGTAAATAAAAATTAAAAGTACATTAAATTAAACAATGGCAAGCTATTAATTATTACATTCACGTCCATTTTTAAAAAGTAATCTACATGAAATATAAATCGCTAAACATTTAAAACATTAATCCATGATGAATATTCACACTTTTAGCGTAAGAGATAAAATTTGTTTTTGCGAGCCGTTCATTAAAAATAAACATTTTATGCATAATAACAAACGTATATGCAGTACAAATGTTTTTGGGGTATGTTTATAATTATACTCAAATAAGATAACTATAACGTAATGACACTTTTTACGATTATAATATTTGATTACATCATAAGTTCTGATATATAGGTGAATAAATATGTATAAGTAAATGTTAGAAAATATAAATACAAAGTCTTCAGTTAATCTGTTTATAATCAATGTTGTTGCGATTGCTGGTCGTGACAGATGTTACGTTGTTAAAATTGTTCAAACATTGCAGGCGGCTAGATCATTGTTGAATTCCTGATTATTTGTTCCGCTAATTCCCCTACTGCAAATTGTCTGCCACCCGTCGAGGATATTAGCTACTGATTAAATTTGCACGAACAATCGTCGGGCTTTGTTTGGAGATAACTGGTCGGTACTTCCGCGCTGAATGAAACGCAAGTCGGCTGACCCTATCTTTATAAATCCTGCCCTTTGATTTTTAATTCACAGCTTAACAACTGATATCTTTTCATGATATTTTAGACCCCGTAACTTGTAAACCGTTTCTATAATTTAAAAAAAAATATACTTGCGCTGGTTTAATAACAGTCTTTATTCATCTAGTGGAAAAAACAATTTTAAATAGTCAAAGAAATTTGGTATACTTAATATCTCAATTAAATAATAACTGTAATATTAAAATATTCAAGATACTATAACCATCTCAAAAAACTAATTAGTATTCTATAATGCATGGTGAATACTAAGAAGAATGAAATGATAAGTGATAATCACATAAATACACAAATGTTCATACCAAAATAATACAAAAGCTGCTACACATAGAAACCAGACACTACAAAATTAGAACAATAGACCCGCATTCACTTAGTTCAGGCTCATGTACATATTAATCTAAACTAGTTTAAATTACAAAGACGACAAAAGCTTTGCTATATGATTTGGTTATGATTTTTTAAATATTTTGTTCATTTTATATTACACACCATTAATGTCTGGCAATACATATCGCAATATTATAATTGAAACTGCAAATTATCCTACTATTTAAAACGTATGTTCTTAATAAAAATAAGGAGTTACAATATTGTGTTTAGGTAGAGGTCCTCACCTACGTCAAACTATGGCTCGTGCTGTCTAATCGAAACGTACAGTGAGATAAATATTTTATTTTCTATTAAATAATTCATATTAAGACCCGACAAATTACATAATACCTGTTGTTTATCACAGTTTCGTCCGTGTAAATCCTATCTCGTTTGAATTTTGGGGGAAAAATAAAATATTACATTTACTGTTCAGGAACAGCGGAGATTTGTATTAGTGAAATAAGTTTTTGGATTGCTTCAATAATTCCATAGATTACACATATGTTTTCTTCTGAATATAAAACATACATCTTGATTGTACCTCGTAGTTTTATAAATAAAAGTCTATAGTGCCTATGATACAAATTTTGAACATATATAAAAGATTTGTTAATATGTTATGACATATCAACAAATATTTGGTATGGACAAGGTTTAATTTTCTATATTTTTAGTTACGTTAGGAATTGGGGATTATATAAGTTGGTGCAACATGTGATTATATAAGTTGGTGTAAAATGACAAGTTGCAAGTACATTATATATCACAACTCCACTCATCTCTAATATATCGATACTCAATGCAATGGAAGAAAATAAAGAAGCTCCGTAGGTTGTTACACGCTTTTAAGAAAAGAAACATTGGCTATAAAAGGCACAATATACCAAATACATATTGATGTAGCGTGACTACATATTGTATCGTTGCTCTCGGCTCCTCCTTTTGCTTAAAGTCATGTATATGCTATCAGATTTACGATCAGCCATCAAAAGACACATTTTAGTTTTACGATAAAGTACAAGACTTACCTATGGGAATTCATTTTCATTCACTAAACAGTAATATGTTGAAAATGAATTCCCATAGGTACGTTCATATATTTGAATAATATTTGAGATCTCTGAGCTTATTGCTTATTTAGAGATTAGTTTCATATACCTACAAGTGGTACAGTTGGTAGCAAATATATTTATAAGGTTGCAAGGTACTAAAGGTGAAAGGTTAAATTCGGACTTAAAGGTTTCAGGTTAAGGTACTATGCAAAAAGACGTAGATACTGAGTTACGACCTTAGACTATAATATTTATTATAACCAAGAATCTGCATTACAAATAGATTACAGTTTCGTTTTGATTTAATTAATAGTCACAAGTAGTGATCGGCTTACAAATTATCAGATAAAATTTGAACAAAAAGCAATTTACAAAATTACTAGGAAATCTCGCAAGCCAGTAAAAAATATGAAATTAACGAAGCCATGTTCTACGTTATATATTCATCTAAAAGGTTGTATTGATGAATTTAATTTTTAACAAGATGATAATTAGATCAGTACGGATTAGATTTTTTTTTAAATATTAATATTATTATTACTTTCACAACTATTGCACGCATTCAACGTCATGTTCAATTTTTAAAGTACAATTACCATTTTTTTTTTTTTTTTTTTTTTTTTTTTTTTTTTTTTTTTTTTTTTTTTTTTTTTTTTTTTTTTTTAATAATAATAATCTTTATTAAATTCAGAAGGATCGTTACAATATTATTTATACAATAGGTACACATTCCAGACAATATCAATCCTTTCAGTATTTATGTGTAGTCCTGGCTTCTGAACTAGCATTAGCCGTATGACAGAAGCCAGTTCCTTCCCAATACATGTACTTTTATTATAGAAGGATGAAAATTATTAGAACATGATATATATAAACAATATTTTATCAATAGATACATATTTAAAAATCTAAATTATAAGAAAAACAAAGGTGTTGAAATAAACATAACATTTTGCACTATATTGTGTGTGTCTTATGTACAAGTATGATGTAAGTGTGTTTATATGTATGTATGATGGATATGTAGGTGAGCGTGCATGTACGCATTTAATGCGTGTGTTTAAGTAAAAAAAAAAAAAATATAAAAAAATAAAAATAAAATAAAATAAATAAAAATATAAAAAAAAAAATCATAAAAAAAAAAATAAAAAATAAATAAAAAATAAAAATAAAAAAATATATATCTGCAAATTAATCTTTGTGATGTTAACAAAGAATATTACTGTACATTTAATAAATTTTCCGTATCATCGTATTGTAGCTGATTTAACCATTGTTTAATTTTATTTTTAATTTGATATTGAGTCATACTTTTTGGGTTTACAACCTGACTAAACACATTGTATAGTTTTGGCGCAAGATACCGATATTGTTGACGTGCAAATTCACTTTTGACCCTAGGTACAGGATAACGATTAAGTCTTTTATTGTTGTTGGATATAGATGATGCACTTCCATGGTATCTACGAATACATTGGTATATATATAGTTTGCGAACAGAGAGGACATTGGCTAGTTCATATACTTTGTATGTTGGATGCCTAAACGGTAGGCATAGCAGTACCTTTAGTACAGCTCTTTGTACACGTTCAAGTTCTAATAAATACGTCTTAGCAGCTGCCACGAACAAATACAGTAGGTAAGTAGACATTCTACTAACGCTTTGTACAGCTGAATAAGTAGTTTATGGTCCGAAAGTATTCGGAGTTCTTTAAATAGATATATAAATTTACGAACTCTTTTGGAAAGTGTGGATATATGTTCTTTCCAATTTAATCTATCATCAATGACTAACCCTAAATACTTTACATTGAATGCTCTTTCAAGTATAGAACAATCACAAGATTTGTTTTCGTTTTGACTAGAGCGATTACACGGAAAAGAATGTAGTTTTAATCGTAAATCTCCTGGTGAGCCCCTGTTTGTTTTGCTAAAGCAGAGATATTTCGTTTTACTAGTATTTAACCTGAGTAAACTATCTTCTAGCCGAGATTGAATTTACAACCACATTTATAAAATTATTTTTAAATGAAGATGTCAGCATAGTAGAAATATATATTTCTAGTCTTATAGGTGACTAATAAAATGTGAATTAAAATGAATCAGGTACAGTATTTATAAATATCCAACCAGACCACCGACCGAGAAATTCCTGTGTGAAGACAGACCTTTTGATTTGCCGCTTGCTGCTTCAAGTGGCGCGCTCGGTTGCATTCAATATGAGCTACTGGAGGACAACAACCACTATTGTTCCAGATTTTGATAAGCTTGAAAGGATCTCTATAGTATTGTTTAAACTTTTTCTACGTATTCCAAAACATATTTACTGCATGTTTCAACGCATTTTCTTTATCTATACATACGGCTACAGCATGAAACTCAGAAAGACTCTACATAGCTATGTATATTCACAATTATATGCGGCCAGGAGATTTAATTCAACAATAACATATACAAACGACTTCTTTTAATTCTCTCATTGCGAATATTTAAATGTAAAGTACAGTACATAGGGATAAAAGTTTTTGGTAAAATCTTTTTCATTTTAAAAACGTTTATTTTTGTTGAACTTAAAAATAATTTACTTCGCTATCAAAAGAAACTTATTTTTGGCATTAATAAATGATTACAAAATTTAATTGAAATTATTTAGTGAAATTTATTATGATAGAAATGATTAATTTAATAATTTAATTTAAATTTTTTTTCTGTCTAAACGATAGTTTAGACAGAAAAAAAAATTACAGGCCCACGTGACAAACACGATAGAAATCGGCTTTACAATCAAATATCAAAAAGTAAATAACGGTTGTGTTTCTACTTGATCTCTTTGGATTTGTACGAAGTTTAGGTGACTGATATGTTTGTGAATATTTATTGATGGTTTGAACGGGACAACGTCCATCTATTTACAACTGGACCCAAATAAATCAGACCACCCACAGTTTTGAAAACTGTTATCATTCATTTTAAGCTTTCCATAAAAATATAGATCCTGAAACAAAACACAATTTATTTATTTATGTTAAGATTAAATATGTTTATTTTAGATATGTAATAACAACACTTTAGTTATAAAAGTGAATTAGAGTTTTTTAACTGAATACCATAAAAATAAAAACGTAGGTAATACCAGTAAAATAATGATGAAGTGATATGTGCCTAAATGATCATAATTTCATAATAGCTGATGGTTTTGTTCTTCGGAGTTCTTTTAAAATAATATCCTCAGAGTCAATGCAATTTTCCGTGAAATATTATATTTCACAAAGACATTAATCAACTTTTTCAGTTCCATTCAACGAATGCTGCGTAACTAAAATATATCCGTTATAATATAAATTATCTTTTTCGATATGGAAGTGAAAGCTTTTTGTTAAACAAATAAATTTGGAGACTTAGCACAAAAATACATATTCCCTGAAGTTAACATGGCTGCGGTCAGCGGTACCGGAAACCATACCGGTGCCAGGCGGGCTCGGACGATTTGCTCTAAACCGGAACAAGCTCTTGTAGGGTTTCCTTCCATTTACCTACTTTTCACCGAACCACTCCCTAACAACATACACTGCTATATTACTTGTACCTAACATAAGTTACATGCCAGGTGCATGCAATAATACATATAAAAAAAACACAGCAGCTATAGCGCCAAAAATAAATTATGAGCTTAATGTGCAGTTATTGAATATTGAATAATAATATTTTGTATAAAATATCGAATATTGTACCCGCATTTTCAATTAACAAGCACAATAGGGCGACGTATTGTTGATACGCGGCGTGCTCCTGCGTCCTATAATGCCGTGTTATACAACAATATATTGCTCCCCAACAACAAAAAACAGAGATTATGACATGTACCATAAAAACCATTAGGTATGACAAATAAGTTAACAGATTATTACCAAAATATCCTGTACTTAAATGTTTTTGTGTTGTATTAGAAGATATTTATTTTATAATAGAAGATAGCTTAGGAGGTTTAATCTACTGATATATAAAAAAGTAAATAAATAATAGTTATGGTAGAAACTAGGATTTCTTTCATTTTCTTTTTCGAAATTATTTAGACGATAAGGGTTTTATAGCTTTAACATTATTATTAAAATATTAACTTTACTTAGGTAGGCAACATGCTTATGGAAACCTTATTGTACACTTTTTATAGAAGTAGATTATTTGCGCCATTCTGTTTAAAAATATTATAACAAATTCAGTAACAATCTTTCTCACCACCCCGAGTTAAGAGTTGACCCTTTCTCAATGAGTCTAACCTAACCTGTAGCAGATTTTTCTAATTTCTGACATTTAATAATGTAAAAGAAACAAATGTATTACTTTTAAATGGTCGCGTTTAACATAGGTTAATAAACTCGATAAACTATATTAATAAAGTAATGTATTTATCTTGAATCGTTCCAAGCTCATATATATTACACCAAGTTAATTTAAATGCTTGATGCATAATGTTATCTTGATCGGTGTTATTAATTTTATTCATGCAGTTAATTAAATTTAGTTTTGTGACTAATCTTCGATATTATTTATCAATATCAACACTAACACAAACAAGACAAAAAAAGCAACGTAATATATAAATTTTATAATTTTTTAAGAACGTACCTACCTAATTTTAAACTTCAAAATTGGGTGCTTACTTTGTGAAGCAAGCGAATTTGTTGTCAATTTTGTTTCAAGTACATAAATTTCAAAGTATCCCAGTATGTTGAGGTAAAATATGAAGTTGGTAGTCTTAACGTAATATCCTTCCCTTCTCTTAATATCAAGCAAGTTTGTTCAGTTGGAACCTCATTAATTTTGATCGTAAGCTTTCTAACAATGTTCCCTAAATCGACGTCATACCTACTGAACTCCTAAGGGATGAAGTTCAAAACTTGGAAAGAACAACTTCCGTTGTGCGCATTCGAAGCAGGCACTTAATATTTGTACTGTACATTTCTTCAATGGAGCACCTTGCAGCTAACATCGCGTCTACGTTTGACGCGAGTAAACTTTGTTCAAGTTCTCTGTACGTATTGCATTATAATTATTTTATTACTTAAAAAAAAACATAACATATACTTCTAATAAATACAATATACCAATAAATGTGCAGGAAAGTATAAAGTTTAATGTTAATTATAGTTTTAGAAAATATAGCATATTATATATATGTATATATAAAACCCAAACTATAATTTTATATAGTTATAGTTATGGCATAACTAAAATCTTACTTGCAATAATAATATGTGAAAATGGATATAAATAAAATAAATATAATAGGTTCGTTCATCAAAAGTGATCTAACAATTACTTGATTAATGATTCGGACGCTTTTGCAATATAAAGTTTTTTAGCAGCAGTTAAATACCCTTTTACATAAATTAACATCCAATTAGAACTTGGCACAAGCAGATACCCGGTGCACATCTGTTTCTCAGTAATACTGTATAAATAAATGTATACGTAGTATATTATATTGTCACTATTAAAAAATAAAATATGGTCGGTTACCAGTGTAGGATATGATCTGAGTATGACAGCAGGTTACTAACAATATGATTCATCAAAATAAGCCATTAGATATGATCGACGATGTCCATGGAGCAGTGGTGGCATGTTTTTACTATAGTCACGGATTTGATTTTTGGTGGTACTTAATATCAAATGGATCTTTTTGAAATTATTTAACTGCTTTATGTTTTTTATATTGGAATGCAGATTGCTTAGTAGCATATAGTGGCATTTATCCTATGGTCTCCAAACTCTACCGCACGTAATATTATTTATACATAATAATAGAACTTACTCGTAAATCTGAACATCCTTTTTATGTAATATTCGCTATTCTGAGATATAATTTCTTCATTGTTTAGTATCATGAGACATTATTCCAGGCTATATAATGATGATTAACCATGTAAGTACATGCATTAGTATCGTTTAATTTAAAATAAAAAAGGAACTCAAAAAATCCACCAGATTAGTATGGTATCAAATAAATTAAGAAAATCAATATTTATAAGAAACATCTAACTATTACAAAAATACCAAGTTGTAATTCCAGCTTCGTAGTAAGCAATCGTAATTAAATGAAGTCTGAAACCAACATGCTTCAAAAACGAGGAAGATGTCATTAGCTTTTTATAACCATTTATACTTAAATACAGTCAAATTAAACAATTCCTGCTTTTTAAAGTTGGTTTACAGTGTAAATTAATACAAATTTAAACTGACGTCCGGATTTATCGTAATTTAATTTTTAGTGTTCTCATCGGGGGAGGTCGTTTCGCCGTGACTCACGAGGTCTCCCCGATTATTCGATTACGCCATACATTATGACAACCCTAAACACGAGCTAGGTAATGTTGATTTAAATTGCAAATAGTTTAATCAGAGAGAAACTGAACGACAACCCTGTTACAGGAATGTAATTTTCGACTTCAGCTTCCAAAATAACGTAAGTACATTTCTGCAAGATTGGTACTTTAATTAGTTATTACTAGAAAGAAACACGTCACGTGATTATTAAAGAAAACCTATAAGGACATACAGTTTTTGTACCATATGCAACAAAGTAATTTTATTGTAATTATGTTTTTAGACTAACAATAGTGGGCGAAATTACCTATTTCGTGCTGAAGCGAAAAAAAAGAAAGTCCTCCATTTTTATAAATAAAATATAGAACACAAAAAGGAGTAAATATTTTCATTTAATAAAGAAACTTCTATTTGAAAAAAGATCTTTGTTCATGCGTTTATGCCTACTGATGATAAAAATAACCCGAGATTTTGTCTAAGAAGACAAAAGCCTACTTTGCTAGATCATTGACAAGGCTAATATTATATATTAGGCATGTCTGCTATTAGAATTGATAAAGGTGGATTAGGGATGTATTGCTTACTTTAGCAGTACCTACTATTATTTTCTTCTGAGAAACATATAAAGCTGCAAATCAAATAATACACATGTCGGATATTACAATGTGTAGCTGCAATAAATCAGGAATTTAATATATCAAAGAGAATACATATCTACTTATCGATTGTCGATGCGCTCGGAAGCATCGCAAGTAATAACACGATGTTATTGCCCCATTGTGGAAGTTTTGGCATACTGATCACGGCTCATCAACTTTTATTGGTAGGGCAAAGGGAGACAGCAGTAAATTAATGACGATGACGGAATTAATGGGTCGTATACGCATTTTAAAATCAGTTCGTTAAATGCACGGCGGTGTATCCGCACCCTAACTGCATGGAAATACTTATGTATGTAAAATTTTTATATTAGATAGTGTATTTTATACTAGATATTGTTTCTAGATGAATAATAATTCGCATCAAGATGATATCTCTTGTAAAGTCACAAATATTGTTACCTAAATAGGGTTGAATAGGTGTTGAACTGTATAAAAGGAACATGTCTAATATTACATTCTGCACGAATAAAGAGAGAAAGCGTTTGAAACAATTCGTGTGAATAAATGCCGTTTTACCTACAAGTACAAGTAGTTTTTACAACCAGTCATGTAAAAAGGGGAGGCAGTGTAACGAGATAACATGATGGATGCTCACAGACAATAGTCTGAACGTGCTGCGTCAGACATGTCACGTTCAAAGCGTCAACGCACTTGACACCTCGAGTACATATTAGCGAATCAAATTCTATGTAAACCTAAATATGAACGTAAGTGGGTAGCCTGCAGTCTATCGATTCGATTCTGTAATATATATAGTATCATATAAGTACATGTGATCCACCGTGTTAATTGTCTTTGATGAGGTAATCTAAATTATAAAGTGATATTGTCTCGGTAATTTCAATTGATAATTGTAATGTGGCTGAATCTGATACCTACACCTACTATGATGAGCAGAAGAGACACACCTCATTATACGAACAGAGAAGGAATCACGAACTGCTATGTCTTGATTTCATTAACATATTTATTTATATAAGAATTAAAGTTAAATTATTTAGAAAAAAATATAGAACACATTTATCTACTTACATACTAATTCATATTTTAACTATTACTATGTATTGTCGTGGTTTGTTATAAATACTTCTAATTATAAATACTCTCATAATTGTGCTCTTTTTCTCTTAACTAGTGAGTATAGAAACAAATTTTTACCATCAACATTCGTTTACTCTTCAGATTAGATATCATTTCTTTAACGATGACTTTTTTGTGTCATGTAATATAGTTAGTACGCCGTGCTACACAATATTGTAATGACACTTCCGGAACAAATTCGGGTTCGAACCCGCGACCTGTGTAAAGTGGGTCAGCTCAATTTAACCATCATTACGATCATGATCATTTGCGTATTACATTGCTTTATATTCTTATACCGTTGCATTTTAGGATTTGAGATAGATATAGTGATAGGTAATTGCGGTTAGTGAGAGAAAGTACACAAAGATTTTTTTATACAAATACTCGTAGGTACTTAGACTGTATTGTTTTCTGAGATTTCACAAGATATTTATAGTGAAATATGAATCTAAACAATCTTTAAATACAAATCTAGTCTGCTATAGAAAAATGCATTGATACTTCAATGCTTTAATAATTTAATAAAATCGCAAAAACGTTTCAATACACTTAAATACAAAGAAATCATATGTTCTCTAATTTTTAATATAAAATACCTTTAGCAGTTGGTTAAGTGACACTTATCTAGTTAATTTGGGATCAAATGAACCTTTTTCTTCCAACTACCATGCGGTCTTTGTGTAGTAACTTTCCTCTTTGATCTTATAACATATTGACGATACGCAGCCTAAGAAAATCCGAAGATAGTAAAATACGGGTTCTTAATCTCGTTCCATTTCAACCATCTGTTGATCACTTAAAATGAAGATATTATTATTATATCTTATCTCTCTAAATATATATAACTCAAAGATGACTGACGTAGTGATCTATCAACGCACAGCCAAAACTACTGGACGGATCGGGCTGAAATTTGGCATACAAGTAGATATTATGACGTAGGCATTCGCTAAGAAAGGATTTTGTTAATTCTATCCTCAAGGGGATAAAATAAGGGATGAAAGTTTGTATGAAACTTTGGCAATTTTACACCAATCGGGCTGAGACTTTGCATGCGTAAAGGTTACTATGACGTAGGTATTCCCTAAGAAAGGATTTTGATAAATTCCACCCCTAAGGGGATAAATTAACGTGAGCGAAGCAAAAGCTAGTTTATTAAATATGATTAATAATGGATTACAGTGCAGTATAGAAACTTCCATATTAGTTTTAAAAACAATGCTTAACGATTAATTCTGATTTTCAGTCCCTTGGCAACGGGGATTTTAGAAATTTAGGAGACTAGAAAGGAAAACTTGTAATTTATCAGCCTGTGGTCATACCCTATATGCAGAATACAAGTATTATCCTGTTCTCCTCATGTTGTTAGTTGCCTTGGGTTATAATGAAATAAATTATGTGAATTTGAAAGGTGTTATCGTGTTTCTAGGTAATTAATTTCGGTTCTGTGTCGCTAACTCGTCACAAATTCCGTTTTCTATATTAACTCCTCTTGGGAGTTGAAATGTCGATAAATTTCTAAACACATACTAATTTGTTCGCTTTCGAGAAAATGTACATTAAAGTTTTCAGTCATCATTCTTTCGTCGTTTTTTTTGTTTTCACTTTGAGTTGTAGTTTCTTGTATTTATTTACATATAGAATTAACAAAATCGCTTTATATAGGTTTTGTTAACTCAAATAACAATAACCCTTATTTTAGATAACTCATTATCATCCTATTATTGGAGTTTCACTGAAATAGATTGCTTGTATTTTCTGGTGGTAAATTTTAGACTAACTGAATTATACTGCTGATACATACATATTTAAGTAAGTAAATTAGAATTTTACAACGAACATATCCAAAATTAGATCTTAATTTGAAGTGGTGCCTAAAATTCCGAATAGACTGGATATAGAACATGAATTGCATACCCAACTGGAACTTAAATTGAATGCCGCATGTTGGACAATTGTACCAGTTGTAATAAAAAGGACTGAATATAAAACGTAACCTTTGTAAAAATAAAAATACCCAAGTCAAATCCAGGCTAAAGGTGTTACTTATAAAGTTAATAAAAAAATAACAAAGATGAGGTCAAGACTCAAGGTGAAAGAAAAACGTGTCCAGAATTGATCTCCCTAATGACAGTAATTTAAATCACATTATTTATATTGTTAAACGTGGTTTAATACGAATAATTTTATGGTAAATAAAAGTATTTTCCTCTCTACGTTTCGAGGTGACTGCGGATAGCTTGTGACCACGGCTAGTGCAACCTCTAGGCGAAACATCGAGAGAGGTAAATATATTTATTTACCATAAAAGTACTTATTAGTGTAATCTAAGACCCAGCTAATAATATAAATAATGTGTACTACATACGAATGTTCTACAAGCTATGTTATTAATACTAGTAAAATTAACAACAGCCTGTATATAAATTCTGAAGTCTGTCTAAGATTTCTTGGTAGTTGACGACCATAATGTGCAGTTGACGACGGAAAAGCTACTTTCTAGTGCTTAATTTACGATGTCACTTCCGTTCTCGTGGCTAAATCATAGTGCATGGTGCGGTCACGGAACTAGACCTTGAAATCCGACAACTAAATAAACCTAATATACGAAAACAAAAAAGTATTTTACTACTTATTTTTTTAGCCTATATTAAAGGTACTTTTCTTTCCAGACACCGTAAATTTACAGTAAAATTGTTAGATACAATTATATACGAATTGTATTAAACTGTGATTAATTTATATAGTAATAATTTAGTTATTTATATTCCTTAGTACTTTTGTTACGCATAACTTATAAATATAATATTTATAATAAGTAGGTATATATCCCTATTTTTAACCCTGATACTTATTTTTTTTTTTACAAACAGTCTGTAAAGAATACTATTACATAATTTATTACACCATATGTTATGACAGCATAAGGAAATTCATACATACATATAATATTGGCGTGATGTATAAAATTGTGGATTCCGTAAATATTTCTGGTATAACAGTCAGTGTAAGCAATTCTCGATGTTGGCGCTCTGTGAATATAAAAGAGCCTATCTCGCAGCCACCCTGCAGCAGACACGTGACAGGAACATGTTATGTGGTTCTGCTAACCGAACATTATTGGGTTCATTCGTTTGTCGTTTACTCCATACCCCATCCACTCAAACGAGTATAGCGATTACCTAGAGCGCCGATGTGTTGCTATTTTAATTTATACCTTAATCGAAAAAGATACGGTTTAATTTAAAAGGTCTCACGGGTATAGGAGCTGTATATAAAACATTATTGCTCTGTTAAGAGCGAATCGAAAAATATCAATTTTCACGCCAGGTTTGCGCCAGGTAGAAGTATGTATTTACCGAGTTTCTTTGCCCAGTAAGCCCTTGTATATGGCTTGATTTTATAATTTATATTACAGAGACTAAAAACTAAATAAGTAATACTATTTTCTGTTGTGGCGAATTGAAATCCATTAAGCTCTAAACTGTTTATACATTAGGTATATTGTTTTTCTGAGTAAATGTTACTGTTGCATTTTATTCAATAAATAATGTAGCGTAATTGTGATTACTAAAAGAATATTTATGGGGGTACCTCTATGAAATATTAAATAGATATTTTGTAACAACAGAATCTCTTAATAGTAGCCATTTTTGAAGAAGTTTTGAATGTTCAAATGTGGACACATGATAAATTGTTTGGTGATTATTGTATTTAATTTTCATTATATAAAAATTGAATATCCATACCCACTCCACCTTAGAGTTTCATCGTGTCTAGCGTCACCACTTTCCAATGGATTGAGTGTAAACTTGAGTGCTATTCCATGTACTGGAATAGCAAACTACAAAAATATTTAAAAAAACCTTTTGAGCACAGTATACTAGATTATATTTATTGAATACTTATCAATTCATATATATTTTGAACATGTGTTTAAATTTAATCTATGATTCACTAGACCGCGAGAATTTTATCTTAAATGACAATTTAAAGAGAAATCAGATGTCGTTATCTTCGCAAACTTGTACGATGAGGGTACGACATTCAACTAATGCTTTGCAGTTAAATTTTATGACCATCCCTTTCTATCTTGTAAGGCACAATAGCAACGTTTATAATGCGAATATATATTATAAATACTCAAACATCACGTAAGTCACATTGTCAGGATAACTTGGATTTATGCTTGTAATAATAAATTACACTTTAATTAATTGAATTATTTTTTATTTTGAATATAACAAAGAATTATGGTTAAATAAACAACTGTAATTAAAGGTGCAGTGAATTTATTTCTTTTAATATTTTAAAGAATCTCCTCTATATCGAAATAAAATCAGTCATCTTTAAAATTAAAAATAATAGTTAAATAAATTAACTGACGATGATGAATGTATTATTACTATAATAAAATACATATAGAGAATTCTCAATATGTATTCTATTATAATTGTAGATTTGGTAATTCTCAAATACTTTTTAATTAATACTTTAACTATTTTTAGTTTCGTTTTGCCAATAAAAGAATTCTGTGCGAAACTGGTTGAAAAAATTCGTAAATTTGTGAAATAACTCCCAATTATATTGATAGATTTTTAAAACTTTCACGGCTTTAAAAAAGTTGTTGATATTAATTAAGTTTAGTGTTATATATATATGTGTGTATATTTAAATATCTATTTTTTATTTTTAACAAAACGTTCACATTTCAATTACTGAAGGGTATATACCTACTCATTTAAATCTAGATCTATATATCATATTAAAATTTGTTTGGGTAACTCACGACGTCTGTACAAAACCATTAAGTTGTCACCCATATCACTGTCAGGTGCCATACAAACTCTCCATTGTGCATTTAGTTACAGGTATACATAGCTATTGTGAGAATGAGTATTATATCAAAACATCGCTTGCGACAATGCTCGTTTAATTCTGCTCAATCTGCAGTTGAAATATTTCATAAATCGCATAAAATACATACTATTTATGTATGCATAAATATGTAACAAGGGTCATGAGTAAGAATTAAACCAAGTGGCTCTTACTGTTCTATCCCGCCATGAGCATAGATGGAAAAAAAAATATTAAAATAAAAATAAACGCCTATTGGTTCCAAGTTTCATATCACCACGAACAGTTACGGTTTCAGGATTAATATTAAATTATAGTTATGTATGTCAGTTATTTAGGCAACATTCAATTTTTTATTTGTAAAACTTTTAATTTAACTTTTATGATATCTAAAACTACTTACATAATCTTATTCATAACAATAGAGGAATTGAATATATTTTATAGAACCTTGAAATTCAATCTTACGAAGTGATCCACAGGCAAAACCGCAGAACTATTGATTAATTTTCAAGATGTTTACAACTGGTCGGTCACAAAGTACTCATTTAATATAATAAATCATACTAATACAATCCTTTACCAAAATTGTATTGTTGAAAATTTGTTTGTTTTCTAATTACTTAACTAATCATGTGTCAAAATGTGTTCTTTATACCTACTCTTGTGTATGAGAATATATATATCAATATTCTTACTTAAATTTGTATGACTAAAACATCTATATTTTTAATATAAATGCAAGAATTATCAACGTCATATTGTCTGTTAAACTCATCACGTATGAGTCGTTGTAAAGCGTTAAAAAATACAATTACTACATTATGCATGTATCAGGTGTCAAAGTTACGAGAGTGGAATAAGAAAACGTATGAGATGTGTCACAGCGTGCCCGCATGTCGGCCTTTATTGAATTCCCCACCAATTGATACTTCGTCACCTAGGAACAGGAAGCGGGGACAGGATGCGTGGAGAAACTGGTATTAACCTGCATATTTTATGGCATTTTACAAGTTTGTTACTAAATTATGTAATTTATCTATACATGACCACCAATAATATTTTGTTTCTGACCAGCGTAGTAATAGTAAGTCTCACAGCCATTTGATGATAAACGGTTAGGTTGACTTAATAATACAAAAAGACTTTAGATCTTTAAATTACTCATAATACCTAGTTGTCAAGACTTTCACATTTTATCATAGTTGGACAGTCCAAAGCGTTAGATGCAGATTTCAATCTAAAAACTCCAAAGTAAACCTATTCATTTGCTATGGATATTTAAATATATTCAGAATAATAAAATAAATTCAGAATTTTCTTCATTCTTATCAGGAACACTTTGACCTTATAACAGTTATGGTCAAAATAGTCAATTTGAGTGACGCTCTTGATAATTGCGACTGTTTCCTCAGAAATTTAAAAGTTTTTCTTCACATTGACGTCAGTCTCAAAATATGATGATAGATCATAAAAATCTGTATATTTCTATCTCTATATATACAATGAAATGTTAAGGATAAGAATAATTTTAATAATCCATTTTTACCAATAAATATAGGTAACTAAAGATTTAAATAATCTAGAGAAAATAATAGTTGCCAGTTAATACCAAGAAGGAACGAGGTATATACGTAAATAGAGATTCTTTAACAAACTCAACACGTTTACCTCAGCATGATACTCACTGTGTACTCTCAATACACAGCGATCGGATGATACATTATATAACCATGGTTGATCCTAACAATATAAAAACCGATTCGAAAGAAAAAACAAATGAACTACTAGACAATAATATTTAATAAATCATCAATGCACAATGATTGCTATCCAGGGGGCGTATTAGAAAGAAAGAAAAGAAAGAAAGAAAGAAAATTGTTTAATTGGTACACTGAAAATAATTTTTAAAATTAAGTTTACATTATGAATTTAATTATGAACTCTTATTCCCATTCAGTTTACGGCTTAAACTGAACTGCCTGGCGATTTCGTATTACGAACGCTATTAGCCAGCCAGTCAGCGGTCACATGACAATTGAACGTCTTCTGCCCGAAAACTGACCGGCTATTTCGTATTATGAGCGTTTCATTTGACAGATCTGAGCGGACGCAACTGTCAAAAAGCCCGTTTTTAAACGGGCTTTTTGAATTCAGTTTACGGTGGCTTCATATTAGCTTTTATAGAATTGTTTTCTAATTTATAGCTTCATTATTGTAATTTGGTTATTATTTCTATTTCTATGTCAGTTTTTATTATGTTTATAACATGTTTGTGCAGTTATTTCGATTGTTTTTGTTTCGTTTTAATTTTAATTATGTGTGATGAACTCGAAGTATTGGAGTTTTTGGAAATGTGTTCACCCTACGAAAAAGAAGTAAGGAAAGTGAAAAGACGGCGATTACGCGACCAATCCAATCCAATTGATATAGACAATGAACAATTTAGAAAACGTTATAATCTAAATAAAGATTTGGTGCGTAATATGCGTGCGAACTCATATGCCGGTATCATCGAAATTTACAGACCTACCAGTGGAAACTAAGGTATATTGTATTGTAATTATTTCACTAAATCACTAGCTGACTATGTCAGGTTTTAGTAGCATTATTATTTATGCTGCAGGCTCGTATCAACGGCCTACTAGTGATATTGCTCTTCATTCGCTAGCACAGCCAATGGCAAATAACCGATTTATTGCATTTACCCAACATCCAACAGTAAATACATATATAAAATTCCAAGGACATCTGAGTAAAGGATAGATAATAAATATTCAAAGGTATCTATTTCTATACAATTAGCAACTGTGATTGTTGCAAATACATCTATGAGTACCATGTACCATACCATATGATATAGTGATAATATATATGGTAAAATGTATGCACACAAGTAAAGCCTAGAAAGCAAGTATACAAGTATGCAACAGTCTGATGATGTGTAGTCTCTCCGGCACTTTCCTCCGAGGACAATTAATTAAATTAAATTAATTATATTTTAGGTTTTATAATTGGAATTTGGAATGCTGGGTGTATTGGGCTGTATTTGACTGTACACATGCCACCCCATTGTAAATTAAGAAGAGATATTACTGTAGAAAACAATACCATTCATTAAATATATAATTGGTAAGTGAAATATAAATTAAAAGACATGTTTAATAATATAAGCACTTTTAATATCTTTTTTTAATATAATTATATAAATTAACAATAAACAAGATTTTAGACATACAAAATATGTTAATAATTATACATTTCTAAAGCTACTTATATACCTACTAACAATAAATTGTTTACTTAAATATAAAATGACCATAACACTTAGACATATGTTTCAAATAATCTGTATCCATGTAATTAATGTCATATGTTTCAAATAATCTTCATCTATGTAATTAATCTGGAAAAAAAAATTAGGTTAGTAATGCTGACATGGACATTATGAGTGTGGATGCCAACTGGAACTGGAGCTACTCATGACATTTGGGCAAACCAGAGGCATTAAGCAACATCTAGAGGACTTAACCTGGAATAAATCCTTATGATTACTTGGTAACCACAAAATTTTATTATGAAACTACAAACATCATTACATCTAAGCTCTAAACTTCAGTAATTTAGAAACATAGTTATTTATCAGCACCAACAGTTATTGTGCTGTGTTTTTAATGAAATAATACTTTTTGTAAATAAATATTAATATTATAGTATATAATATGTTGTTTTTTTTTAGGAGATCCAGGATATGCTTTGGATGATGAGAAGTATACTCCCATCTCAAATGTTATATCAGGACCACAAGAAGCATATTACACTGTAAGAACATGGAATATCATTGAGAGCACAATTGGGCTTCTAGATTTAGATGCCTACATGTACTTTGAGCTCTTATAGAGAACTAAATGAGTCTAGCAGCTAGACCAGCTGCTAGACAAACCCATGTTGTTTAGTTGTGGAACTAAGAAATTGAAACATTTATAAATAATAATATTGTTAATAGGTCAATGTTTTAATTATTTGTTTTTATAAAAAATGATATAGGTACATTATTTATGTCTTTTATTGGTAGTTATAATTAAAGGGATATGATAATTGTATTATATACTAGTTATTACCTATGACTTTGTCCATATGGCATACCTAATTTTTGTTAAAATAAATAAAATATCTCAAATAAAAGCAACTTAAGTTACTCCTTTACGCAACTCATTACATATGACAGTGAAAGTATCCCTCAAATTTGGTCCAGCTGTTTCAAAGATTAGCAAGAACAAACAAACGGACAGACAACTATTTTTTTTTAATGTCATTTATCTTACCTTCTATATGTATGCATTTACTGAAAAGCTGTTGTATGGTGAACTTCAAAATTACAAACAGATACTTCAATATATTTGCATAGATATATGTATTTCAGATTTTACTGAGATTCCTATTAAATGAAATAAATTAAAATTCAGATGGTTACCTTATAACACTTAAACTTGACAATCCTTTCCAGTCTTTAAAACCCCCTTTTCCTAAGGAGTTTAATTGTTGAGCGACGTCCTCACACAAGCGATTGGTATGGTATTCTTGGGCGGACTTATTAAAGCCACTTGCCATTTCCCTATGGGATTTTAAAAATCCCATATAATTTCAAATTACCGGTACGATACACGACGTTGGCGAGAGGTTTCAGTCCGTGATCTACAATTTAGTTAGATAAATATACAAATATAAACATTTAAATATTTGCATCATTTTAAAAAAACATTACTAAGAAAATGTTAGGAATACTTACGTTACATTAGGTATATCTTTCACAATAATTGAATTATTAAATTTAACTTGCGTATAAAGTTATGGAAAGGCTAAGTTTCAAGTTGTACATTAAAATCGGAATTAAGTACTTTGCGCGGAATTTTAAGTAGATGCACAAAGTTCGTTTGGATATTACAATGAAAATATTTTTTACAAATAAATCCGAATTATTAAAAAAGACCATAAAACTGTCTGGAATATTTTTGTATATTACACAAATTCTACCGTTGTATCTTAATTACTGTTTTCTATATTTAATTTACATTTATTTAATTAATATTTTGTCCAAAAAGTGACATACAGAAACTCGACTTAACGTTGCAACGAATGTATGCGTATCCGAACGCAGCGCGAGGAAATCCACTAACCAGCCAGAGACAAACTATCCAGGCAAAATACGGTTTGAATTTGGACCCTCATAATACGAAAAAGAACAATTCAGTTTAAGGCCGTAAACTGAACTGCCTGGAAACTGACTGGATTTTAAAGAGTTCATAATACGCCCCCAGTTTATAAAACTTTCCGGTTCTCAATTGAAATTTTCATAATTAGAACAGATTTAACCAGATTTTGCGAATACGGCGTATATTTCGTTCCATTTACCTTATTTAAATTTGTATCATTATGCACCATTTTGCAGGACACGCATCCGTAAAACAGTAATCAACTAGTTATTCAATATTATTGCGAAGTATATTTTATAATCATCTATACTAATATTGTAAATTTGAAAGTGTTTCTGTATGTCTGACATGGCCTATGTAGGCACGTATAAATGCCATTATTTATCATTTACATTTATCCAAAAATCAGAGATTATTGAGATGAATTAAAGATGATTATTGAGAGAAGACGCGGAAATACATCAGTAGTTTTATATATATTTAGAACAGCATTTCTATAGATTTTTTCAATATAAAAACATTAATGAATGTCGAAAAGAGAAGTTCATTTTACCATAAAATAACCCTTCGAAATACGAGAACAGGCGAACCGCAACATTTTCATCGCGCCTTTATCACTTGCCACGCCACTGGAACCATTTACATTAATGCCTCCGTAATTTTCTACATTTCACCCGATTTCAATTAAGTCAGTCGACTCTGAAGCTAGATAATGTGTAAAAATTAAATATATTGTACATTTTCTCCATAAATAAACTGCATATTAAGTTATTCTTTTATCTGAATTTATACTAAAGTAATAACTACATATAGTGTATAATTTTACAGTAAATACTTGTAGATGAGTAAAGGAGGGGGACTTTGTAAGTCGAAATTATCTATTCAACTGTAATTGAATAATGCTATCAATCAACTAAATTTAGACAAAAAGATAATTAAAATCACTATTTACTACTATACATATCTTTAGTATTCTATGGATTTTTTTTACCGTATGTATAATAATGCATTATATAACAACTATAATAAACCCAGTTAAATTCCCAGGTGACCTGGATGAAGATGAATATCAACAATAAGGTTGACTTACTTTTTAAGCAGTAATACTGTTAGAGCAGACGGATGCCTAAACAATATTGATATGAGAAAATGCTTCTGACATCCTCTAATATATCCTCCTCTAGTAGAGTGATGTTATTAGGAAAGGCATAACTTCCATATTGACTTCTTTTTTGCGCATACCAACATGATATAGTTTTAGTGGAATACTACTGCATACTACCTGACTAAAACATTTAATTACCTTTAATATTGCCTAATATACTATTGTAACGACAAATTGCAAAGCCGTTGGTTTCAAATAAAATAAAGACATAACTGGCCACACAGTTTGTTAGGTTTGTGTCATTGTTTGTCTAAAGACACAAACTCAATAAACTATGTCCCATTCCCATAGCTAGATTTTATTAGATTTTCTTTGTAAGAATCTTCGACCACTACTGTCTTTCTACGAACTTATGATCTTATTGTCATGTACTTACCTATATACTGACGACCCTTGCAACCGTAATGGACACGAAATCTTACTTATAAGTTTGCCTTAGATATGGTCCTTTGTATTTTATAGAATGATCTTCGATAAAATATTATTAACACCATGTAATGTTGGATGAATTGTGTTTCTTAATTAAAAATTTTACACGGATTTTTTAGGTATTTCAGATATTCCAATTTCTGCACTTTATATACAGTTGTCTATTCAAAGACACAACTTTATCTTTTTTTTTTAGATTAAGATTGTGACAAAGTCTATTTGCGTTCTTTGTATCTCTATGAATGCTACAGATGTTACATGTTGTTCTGAAGAAATTAAAATGTAGGCAATGCATATTCGTATGTTTATTTCCAGCACAAAGACACAACGTTATTAAAATATTTAAAATTTGCTTCATGTTAACATGAAATTCCATCTAAAGCCTCGAATACCGCACATGAGTAGATGCTTGCGAAGCATACAGTTTTATGGAATTTTTAATTCATTTATGACATAAAACAAATTGCATTCTGATATCAAGTATTAACCAAAAATATAAACATATTTTTGGTCTCCGTCATGTCGAGCGAGCATTGTCGTCTTTCCATTCCGATTTGAATGGTAGTATTTAAATACTACCATTCAAAGAATAATAAAAAAATTAGACCAATATTATTCAGCTTATACCGAACTCTAAATTAAAATTCTAAGCAATAACGTACTTTTATTTTCTTGTTAATATGATTAACGAATTAATATATAAAATACTTTAATTTCTCTGCATTAAGAACAATATCATATTATAAACGTAATAATGTCGGTCTGTCTGCCAAAAGTCAATTAGAGAGTTTCTAAATGAAAAGGGAGATTTAAAATTAAAACCCTTGACGAAAATCTTTTTATTTTATTCCACATTCAGATTTCATTTCACTTCAGCGTCTCAATCTACTAGGTAAATATTTTACAGTAATATTTTTTGAATCAAAAATTATTTGCAGATGAAGAAATACTCACTACCTAAGCACTATATCTCTACTATATAGTAAGTACCTAGTTTTGGGCCGAAAATCTGAAATTTTCATTTCTAAATAAATTTATATATTTAAATATGAAATACTAAGTTGCATTTCATAAAGTTAAATAAATAACATAACTAATTATGTATACCACACATAAATTAATTTAATAATAAATAAATCAAATTCCGGCGACCTTCATTCTGTTTTGTTTATTGAGTCCATAAGGTAACCCAATATCCCTCATAACCCATAACCTTCACAGAGGAAGCTCAAATGAAATTAAACTGTCCGTTGATTGACAAAGGGAGCAGTTGTACACAATAATTACCTCTCAGAGGAAGCGGGTAAGATGAGCGCGCGTGGCGTGGTACAAGAATTTTTACCGACTCATATAAAATATAATGTTCCCTAATGACTTCGTGGTATGAAACTATATGACTCATTGAGAAAGATTAAATTAATTGTACTCATGACTGCGTTGTTGTTAGATAATAACTGCGAATTACTTTTATTAAGAGGCTTGAAAAACTATCTTCATATTATCATCGTCACTAAAAGGGTAAGTACAGGGTAGGCAGATACAGTGTAGTTGTTAATCGTTATTTTAAATTAATACATATGTGATATATTAAAGGACCCGGTAGACGTCATCCTGCACGGAAAAACAGCACCAAATAACGGGTTCAATTGTTTTTTCTAACCATCTGTTGAAATAGAATTTAAATTACAATGGATTCTGGATGAACTAAATATCAAAATTTCATTCAAAACAATCCAACCAAAAGTTTGGTCGCATACACTTATGCAAAATAATTAAAATAAAATAATAAAATCTATCAAGAAATGCTTCAAAATACAGACATACAAAGTGACTTTGTCAATGCTTTGTATATGGATATACAAATCTGTTTATTTATATAAAATTATGGATAGCATCGAAAAGCATTCTGGTTTTGATGAAGTAATAAAATATGAAGATTCAGTGCAAGTCAAACTCAAGGGTTCGACTTATCAACAACATAAAAAAAGTATTTTATAGTAGCTATAAATCGAAATGTCTTTTCTTTAAGGAGAGTTTTTCGTTTGATTAGGTTGGACCACAAGGCTGCTAGCGTAAGACAAACGGATGCAACCATTTGAGACTACTCAATTATGTAACCAAGGCCTGTTTCTGAATGCGTTCTTTCTTTACTTTTTAATGCTTCCTCGTATAGGTACCTACGTTCAATATAAAATTTTAGTTTACAATATTATCCTCATATATCATAATTACACTTATAAAATAATTTGTACTCGCTATCAGTACACAGCCGAAATTAATAAGAAAGTTAAAATTCAGGTAAATTGTGTACTAAGCATATAAGTATCGACTAAGAAAGGATTTTGAAATTATGAATTTTGAAATATTGTAGTTATACTACAATAAAATGATTTCAGTATGTAATTGGTGTGTAATATAAAATAAGTGGTGACATATTCTTATTTCGTCACACATAAATAAATAAAATCAATATACCTCTGTCTAACCCTTCCATATACCTACATAATAATATATAGGTATATACAGTGTTGTGCTATGATACTTTTCTACTCTACCGATTTCCAAAGGAGTTGAAAGTACACAACTAAAATGTTTATCTATAAGATTTGTATTTTAATTTGTTTTATGGCTACAACAACGTGATTATTATAAACTATGTGTCCTGGCTTCGCAGCGGTTATTCTGAAGAAGACGAATTTGTGAAAAATAAAATTGTGATTGGAATAACAGGTAACTATTAAACAACAAATAACACATGATCTATACTACAGCTATCACGGTATCATATGACGCCTGTGATACTATTCATGCATCGCCATTCCAGAGCGCTAAGATGTCATGCCTATTGTTCTATATTGCCCTGCCTTAGCTCACCCTTCAGCCGAAATATTTTACAACAAAGAAGCTGCTTGTCGGCTACAATAGGCGAAAATTTTTCTGTTGAAATTTCTTCTATAAGATGATTTATTAAAATTACTGGTTTATTTTATTTTATCACATTTAAACCATGTACTACCAATTAAGAATAATTTCAGGTTTATTTTTCTATTAGCAAAGTGTTCTTCCAATGCTCATTGTCCAAACGTCAATGACCCATTCAAAGCCGCCTACAATGCCGCCTCTTGAACTGACTCATGCGAATTAAGCAAATATAATACATACATTGTTTATCTTCCTACCTGAGTGTAAGTAAAAGATTAAACGGTCAAATTTAGGAAGATAGAGATTGGAAACACTCAATAAAGAATAAAACTGATCAAGTATTAATTAGGTATATATAAGATTTTTTTTTGCTACTATAACGTAATACTATACAATAATATACATTGTGTAAATAATGTATGCCAATATTAATGAACACAATAATCATTATTCCAACTTTAAAAAGATAATTAATTATGTTATTAATCTTTGTCTCCAAGTTCGTTTATTCATATGATTAATATATATTAGAAAAAAATTCAAATTGAATTTTGTATTGTATTTTGAAAACTACTGTATTGTCTGAAGTCTTTGTTAGTAAATTACCAACGCAATACGTAGAGAGCAGAGATAACTAGGCACCTACATATGTATGAATAATACATGTATATATATTTAAATTTGGAATAAAAGATTTTTTTTATAAATAATAAAATATTTTTAACTTACCTCTTTACATAAAATATAACGTATCATATAAGTTAATTGAAGGTATAGTCTACCGTTGCATCTTGTTTTATTCATTCAAACGGCTTTCTTATTTGTAATATCAGTAATAGTATCTTCCGCTTAAATTTTCATTACTATTACTATAATATAAATATGGTAGTATTCTTTGCAATATGTTTTAAAAAGTATAGAAATTAAAATTTTCTATGCTAAAGCAAGCCATTTCTTTCATAGATAGCAGTTAATAATCTAATTTAATGACTAACAAACAAGTAGTAAGTAAATTTTAACACGAATGTACGAATATAGTGTGGATACCTTTCCCAAAAATTTTTTAAAAAGCATTCATAAAATTATTTATTACACAGAATTCACAATTCGTCATAAGTGCCAATCGAATTCAGAATACTTTCTTTGTGTGTCTATTCAACAAACAAGGCGGCAGGCTTTGGGAGACTTTGCTGTCTTGACTATTCTTTGATGGAGTCATATTGTCTTTCCTTTCAGCCTTTTTATTTTTCCAGCTTGATTTACCATATTTATATACAACTAAAGCTACACGTTATTCAATATATACTTTTTTGATTGACTTGAAATTAAATTTGACAATTTTAAATTTACTTCTACTAAACTAAGTCTCCAGCCTTCGTAAAAATATTTATTAAATTAATAAAAAAAACATGTAAGTAATTGAAATAATTCTTTGTTAATGGGACATTATTGGCAATTTTTATATTTAAATATTAACATACTTAATATAATGTATAATAAAGTAGAAAAAGGGTATCAAGTTATGTTACATACATGATAAGGATAGCCTGTCTTATAGGAAATCAAAACGATAATGGACAAATTTTAAAAATGTTATTAAAAATAACGAATAAGATTTATCGATCGATATCGATCATCACTACAACATAAGTACATAGAAATTAAATGGAGTGAAAATGAAGTAATTATTTTAAGTATCTAATCTGGTTCTTTAAAACATAAAATTGTAGGAACTAATGCAGCTAAAAGGTACTTGCGCGATTCACTCCCTGTTATGAGTCACCGTTAAAGACAGATGGCCGGCGATACTGTTGAACAAATCCCTTTTGCAATAATTAAACGCAGCTGTTATTACTTTATGTAAATCTATAATACAAGTGACATCATAAAATGAACTCTGTTAATTGTACTTGGTCATTTCATATAGACATTATATTATAGCAAGTGCCAAACAGTGAAGATAGTCTCTTCAATATTACCTATTTCTATACTATGCTGCAGTATCTCCAATAATACAGAACTGGTATAAATAGTATCGAAAATTATATATAATAACGTATTGAAAATTTATTTTATTTTATAGGCGATAAATATAATATAGTTACATATTAATGATATTAAGACGAGAAAATTGTTAGTAATGGTAAAAGTCTTGGTCCTATGTCCAACTATTAGATGTGGCTGCACGTGAGGGTATATCATCACTAGAAATTTCCAGAGTGATCTAGATAAAAAAAAATCTAGTTAATACACCACGTTGAATTAAGTGTAGTAAACATTCTCTCAAGTCTCGCCGAATACCTTAGCACAGGTAGAATCATCAATCCTTCAACAACAATTTCTACAACAAGAACAAACAATTCCTCGTACCTATAACGTAAAAAGGTTGATGATTCTATAATTAACATAAGTTATGGTAGGTATTACACATGAAACACTAAAGAATTCAGTCCAATTTATTCTTTTTTTTTCACCATTGTTGATTGTTGGAACGCATCGTTTGTTATTTGGTTCATGGTAGCCTATCTATCGTCATAGGATAGATAACGTAAAATATTATGAAGTGCTATTTCAATGCAATAGGAAAACAAATCTGCCTCATTGATTATCTTCCTTGTCTAAGAAGCATAGTTTTCTTCAAGTCATGTCGACTTTATGCTGACGAACTAGTAACATAATAAGTATTGTAATCGAAAATGTTACATATACTTAAAAATAATGTAATAATGGATAAGATGCCATAATTATAGAATAAGACAGCTTCTCTCGAAACATTTGGGTTTATTTAGGTACTTCCAAATTGAATGTAATTCAATATAGCTAAAGATAATTTTGGTTTTGTCAAAGTTCATCCAAATACCAATTCTTAGAAAAAACTCATGCAGGCCAATCCGTAGGATAGATTGATGAAAATTCAGGCCACTCAACTAGACCCAGGCTAATCTAGTTCTACAGCCACTTTCTCGAGATGTACTTATTCATTATTCGATACTAAAATAAAGGCATTCTCAGTTAATGCATGGCATTAGCAAGTCATAAGAACTGCTCACTGTTAGTGCTGATGCCGTAATTTTTAGTAGCCAGCTTAATAAACCTTGAAAAGATATTCACCATAGTAGTAAATTTGAGGGATATTTTATTACTGCAAGTGAATATTAATTTGATGATTTTGTAATTAAACGGTTATCGTTATAGCATCAAACAAGAAACTCTACTGACTTTTGAAAAAAAAAAAATTGTATTTTTTTTATAGCTCATTCGTCATTTAGATACCGAGATAAATATGTATACAAACCTTTTTATAAGCATTCACAAACTTACTTTATTTGTTTTCAAATACAGCAATGGCACAAAATTATATAAAAAATATTTAAGTCATTGTTTATTATGGATAGGATGTGTATTGTACATATTTTAATTTATATACATACATACATTACACAATTTTTAAAACCGAATTAATATAAAAGTTAAATATATTAGAGTTCACTTTATTAAAAAATTATTATATTATTTTTCAACGAAATTATAAACCTATAAACAAAGTATATTGCTGGATATATGACCATAATGATTGATAACACCCTTTTTCAACATCGGTTAAAAATAGCACTGTTTAGCAATAAAAAGAGATGTAACTTACAAAACAAATACATATTTACTTTTATTACTTAAAATATTTAATCCAGTTAATGCACCTAAAAATCATATAAATATAAGTATAAAAAGTCTTTCGAAAGTTTTAAATACCTGAGAAAGGTCAGAGTCTTCCTTAAGTTTGTCGGCGATGGTAATTTTCCTATCGGCGGCTATGATGCCTGTACACATCACTAATAACAACACTAGTGATCCAGCCATTATTGCTAGATCACGAGAAACATCCAAAAGTGTCACTAAGTTATTCACAACTATCATACACTCGCGGATTCATCCGTAACTAAGAGACAGCAACGAGCGGAGATATGTAACGCCCGGCGTCAAATGCCGGCGTCGCGCGGGAGGTACCGCGGTGACGCATAGTTGGTACACCCTTCCCGCTCTCTCTTGTATTGGACAAACGGACCGGTGTGAGAACAGAAAAACTGGTCATCCTAGTCCATAAAAAATGACCGTTGATAATTTAAAAAATCAAAGTAGTGCTATTTTAATAAAACGTAACGAGTTGTCGATAAAGGACATGATGAATATTTGGTTTTTGCCGCTGTATCAATGTTTAGGTTGTAAAAGTTGATAACTCTGATCTGAAATATCTGACTATTAGGGGAAAGGAGATTGTTAGTAATGTGGACTCGTGACCATTACTAGTAATGTATCATGTCAGGTAGACCTCCACGCGGTTCCCCCTGGAAATCATCGTGATAAATTCCTGGTGAATTAATCACGACGGTCTAACTGACCTGACCTCATTCATGTTCATCTTATCATGCTCCACTGGTGCTCCGACAGCGTAAACCGTTAGCGCAGGCGGGTGCACCATTCCATTATCATCTTTAAAAAATAACTGGATATCAATAAGCAAACCAGTTAAGCTCCTTGATTATGTACTGGCTCTATAATCTTCTGAAATCGAAATAAGTATATGAAGGAATTTCATGTTTATACTAGGTATATGTTATAATTAGTTTACTGAGTACCTACATCTTAGAAGGATGAATAAAATCTGACAACACTACATTATTTCTGATTGTTACATGCTTAGAAGCCATTTTGTGTATTGATAGACAACTTGATGACTGATCTTGATATTGTCCTGCAAAATTACTATATTACGTAATTATTATGGTGAACGTCACTTAACTGGTGTTTAATCACGCCTAAATAACTAATTAAACGAGAAAATAAATATTCGCGATACCTTTATTATCCCTGTTATTACGAAAGGTATAGCTTCCTATTTTGTTTTAGTACATGAATTTAATTGACATATAAAAATTATATATATACTATATAGTAACTAAACATGATTAATATTATCACATAAACTATGTAAAATACAAATAGTAATGCCGTTGGTTTCTAAGAAATAAAAAAAAAACTATATAAAAAGAGCTTCTTCTGCAAAATTCTGCGTATTAGTTAAATATACATAAGAACATTGTAGGGATTCAACTCATAATAAGTCTTTACTCAGGTACGAGTATATTATATTTAACATAGGCTTTCAATAAAGAAAAATGGTCATCTGTGCACCCCTCGTGCAGTTACTTTCAAGAGTAAAATGACAAACTTTGAAGTAACTATTCAAATATCGTTATTCATCAATTGCATTCAAAGAAATAATCTATACTAAATTAATCATCTGCCCGAAAGACGTCCACTGCTGAACAAAGGCCTACCCCAAAGATCTCCACTAAATTAATATTCATACTTAAATATAGAGAAGCGAAAAATAGTTAAAAAAATCTGATTATAGAAATATGTTGATATTGATCACATTATGTAATTAATTGATATAATAAATCGTTACGTTTCTATTATATAGTAGGTACATGTGAGCAAAGTTTTTAATTTCGTGAACCGCGACACGCTGGTAGGAACCACTCCATATAAGTGTACATTATTTGCAGATGATACAACAAATAATAAAGTGTCAAAATAGGAATACTTTCCAGTCAATCGTAAATGAGCACTCTGTCATGTATTAGGTTGGATGAATCCAGACAATTTAAATGTAAAACGCATTAAATGCAATTTTCTTCGTACATATTAAGCCATATTCCTATTTGAGTGCATATTAATAATAATCATATAGATGAAGAAAACTGTTTTATGTCTTGGTAAAACGATCGATAGACATTTGAATGGAAAGTGCACATTGGACAGATTTTTTAATAAACTCTATCTCGTTAACCACATACCATGTTTATATTATATGTAGTGAGTCCTCAATTATAGTCTGATTTTTTGAGGTAATAAAAATAAAAGTCTATAGATATTTAGAAAAATAGAGTTCAAAAGAAGTGTATCAAGTAGGTAATATGTAATGCATGGTATAATGGTATATCTACTGGCCACAGTTTCAATAATTAAATATTTTACCATATTCATGCATATGTACATTATAACAAATAATATAATATTAGAGAACTACATAGGAACATATTGGAAGAAACATGGCGAATTGAATCAAAGACAAACCGACTAAAAAATATTAATAAATTATACCAACCTCAATGCCGTGAAGATATTTATAAGAAAAAAGTACTAAATATGTCAGTCTCAGTTTAAAATCATTTCCATGGATAGAATAGATATGAAATTTTGAAAATTACCGGCAGAGATTACTAATGAATGAAAATTATTTGTGTTTTATAACTATTTAGATATTGAATATTTTAATGTTATTACTGTTATAATGCTTGAATGTTCTGTAGAGTATTTATGTTGCAATGTATGAAAAATATGCTCTCATGTACGCAAGTGGATTACACTAAACATAATAATTAAAATGATTAAACCGATAATGACTGTATTCTTCAAATAAATGGTTTTATTTGAAAAATACGAACAACCGATGCAAATACTTAAATACTTTTTTTTGTAAATGCAGACATAATATAAACACAAAACATCCAGACTAATTTAAAGAATATATATTCACATTCAAAGTACAAGGAATTGAACCTGCGACCAGCGTAACTAAAGTGCTAAACCACTAGACCACCGAAGTTGTAATATTAAAATTGTGTATAAGAAACACACATTTTTTTTTAAACATAATAATGGAATGGTGCCAGCTGCCTGCGCTAACGGTTTACGCTGGCGGGGCACCAGTGGAGGATTATAATTTACCAGGAATTTATCTCGATGGTTTCCAGGGGGAACCGCGTATAGGTCAACCTGAACATGGTACATTGCTAACAACCCTCTTCCCCCCAGAGACACACATTTTTTTTTTTATAGATGATAATGGAATGGTGCACCCGCCTGCGCTAACGGTTTACGCTAGCGGGGCACCAGTGGAGGATGATAAGATGAACATGAGGTCAAGTTAGTTAGCCCATCGTGACAAATTCAGGAGGAAGTTATCACGATAGTTTCCAGGGGGAACCGCGTGGAGGTCAACCTGACATGGTACATTGCTAGTAATGGGGTCATGAGTCCACATTACTAACAATCCCCCTCCCCCCAAGAGACACACATTTGACAATCGAAATATGAACTTTTTAGTAAATAAATACAAATGTGCTTATTTATGACACCAATCGTATAATTATTGACAGGGCTTGAAAAAAGGACTGCTAGGGACCTAGTTACAAACTATATCTTAGTAAATGAATGAATAGATGCGCTGTAGGTACCAACCCGTAATTGGGTAACTTGTTTTACGCTACGCCCGTGATCGCATTGCGTATAAAATACGCATACGTGACGTGTTAACTTTACTTGTATGCGTTTCTACCTGCTCGTCAGAGTGCTATAGCCGTTGCGGCAAAACGTGACAGGAACCTATTACATGCCATTGTTCCTTATCGCTTTGAATATTTGACTCTACTGGCAGTTTTTATTTTTTTATAATTTTATTATTGTCTGTTATCTACGTGCATACATTTTTATATAGAGATTTAGAATTCTGTTCGCATCAGCTCTATCATAAGTATTTAGAAACAATGTTATGCAGTGGATAACGAATAATTATAATTAACTATAGTTTGGTTGTTAACTGTCATGTAATAAATTGACAACTACATATCACTACCCACTATTAACTAACTATACATATACTAAAACGAATTGAAAATATTTTTCTATTTTATCATAGCGAAATTAGAAAAAATGATAATTCTTTTTTTTTTAATTGCTTTCCATGTACAATTGTACATGCTGTTATTATGACAAGATAATAACTCCTAGTGAAGAATACTCTATACCAATATAATAAAATAAATAAAGATCAGTGAAATAAAAATGCCTTTTATTTTTTGCAACACTACGGACTATTCATATGACTTCTTTTCATACTACATCCTCAAGATCTTTAAGTAAATTAGTGTATTTCTACATCTCTAACAATAAGCACCGTTATACCATATATTAAATTATGTTAATATGGGATATATTTTCATTTAGTTAATGTTAGTATGCATAGCATATGACTAGTATATGGAATGGATGAGCTAAAATTTCTGTTATAAATTTTTGTTACAGGTATTTATAAAATATGAAATACTTAACTATTAAGAGAACCTAAAAGAAAGTTGCAAGGCATGTTAAAATTTACTTGAATATACCTTTTCTTAAAATTTTAAATAAGTTTGTATTTTTCTTTTACTTCCACGAATTTCGATTGTAAAATTTAAGTAATTCTATAATTTTTACAAGATAAAAAAAACTGTTTATACTGTTTTTATAACACATCCTTGTATATTAATCCGTATTTCTATTCTGTCACCTCACAGTTAGTACCTAATTGATAACATAAGTAATATCATAATGATTTATGTCACACATTTTCCTTCATAACTATCACACAGAATTCATAATTAGTTCAAATTATTATAACTATTTAATTTGATACAGCATAAAAATATTATGAACCTAAAGCATAGTCATGCTAAAAAGGAAGAGGTTCATTTCTGACTAGAAATAGAGCAAAAAAGATATATCACAAGTAAAGAAATTGATTATGAGTATTTCGTAGTATCTTGTATACCTATTTAAGAGAGCACAAGATGAGTAGCTTATTAGAATTTCAGTCAAGTCTTGTACAGTAGCGTGACTTATTCTAACTCCTCAGAGAACAACTTTACAAGATAGCTAAAAGCTGAAGTCCGTAACTTTATTTAAATTTATAGAGATTCCACGGAATATTTAACTAGTAACCATCTTTTATATTAATACCTTCTTGTAGTATCTGAATTTATGAGATGAAATGCACTTTCCAAGTACTTGTATGAGTGAAACATATTTTTGTATTAGTGTATAATTTATACATAAATAAAAAAATACGGTCATATATACGTTTTTATATGTACTCGCGTCCTGTCGCGTCGTCGCCTTCATCACCGTCACGGCAACGGCCGTAGCAATGCTTCATCCCCGTCATTGTCTCACTACTCAGTGCACCAATATTCTCACAGTTGAAACTGACATTGAGAAAAATAGTTTTATAAATAAATACTCTATTTCTCGATTTAAGTAAATACTAAATATATAGTCGGGCGAGTATAGATACGATTTATAAATTCCAAAGTAAAACTATAGAATGAAGTGCTAAGATAAATCAAATTGCAGGACGCTCACTTGTATCTTAGTGACATGAAGTGTAAAAAATGTATATTAGTTAATAATTATTTAAGAATCTTTACGGCGTTATCCACTTTTTGATCAAAAGTTTGAATAATAAGAACCAGTGTCTAAAATTCATTTAATTATAAGAGGCAGCCTAAACATTGGTTTGGTTATTGACTAAAAGTTTCCAACAACATTGTGAATTTATCTCTATCAGATTAATGTAGTATAACTGTGCACAAGACTCGTGAAATAGTTTAAGGATTAATATTGCTCGGACCATCCCAATAATTAATTCAGAGACTTCAATACGAACTTCTCTTGATTGCAAATGGATCGGCTTTAACAGAAGGTACATCCATTAGTCACGCAATTATACCGAGGTTAAGGCGCGAATAATTTATAAACTCATACTGTCATAACGTACTCGTAACGCATGATATGAAATGCTATGATCTTTATTCATGGCAGGGGAAGTTGGGAGAGATGGGGAATAGCAATCATTAGTTCATTATGGCGCTCTTAACTAGAAGATAATTTTGAAAGCTGATCGGATTTTATCCAACATAATAAACTGACATTTCAAATGTCATTAGTCATTCATACTATCAAATTAATCTTATTAAATTTACCACAATTTCATAAATATAAAAATTCCTTTAATAATATCAATTATTGTTATGTACTCTACTATGCTGTTTAGTAATTGGTAATAATATTATATTATAATGGTTTACTTTATTTATTTACCTTTATAATAGGCCATTAGTATCAATAACAGTAATACCGCAATTCAATAACTGAAGAATCGTCACACAATATCCATTTATGAAAAAGACAATGATGGACAACGCACAGTAGAACACTATGCTTATCGATAGCGCTGTTACATATGCGTTTTAGACTAATCACTTATTTATATATTACTAGTTACATATTTTTCCTGACCTATAATATTTTTCATTGCACTTTCGCTCTTTTTGATTGTAGCGAGATATTTCTATAGCGACTAGGGTAGTCGCTGAATAGACTATTCTACACTACCGAAGATTACCCCGACCATCCAAACTCATAAACTTTACCATTGTATAATATTAGTACTGATGTAGTATATTTTGTTTTTAACGAAAAATTGTTGATCGCTTATCCCTTATCCTGATAATTATAAAACATGTTTTGTCAAATTTGGCAAGCAGATTTGTCTACATTTCAAAGCCATATTCTTGTCGTGTCCGCAATTTATTCGAGTGACAAGATACATTGATGTTAGGAATACTTTTTCACAATATTGAAAAATAATGACTACATCTTACCAAATGAACTTATTTTTACAGGTAACATCGTAAGTTTTTAATAACTCCTATTATTTAGTAGTTTTAGTTTTTATTATAATATTGTATGTAACTACGACTTTTTGCATCTGTAAAAAAATACATGCAATTTATTATTATTTATAACCTTCTAAGATCTATGCTCATATCTGTGTTTATAAGAAGACAGTATTACTTATATTTTTGATACAAATAAAAATAAATATATTTATGTCCAATAGATTTTCATTACTTTCTGTATTTTTTTCATACCCTTAGACTTCTATTTTTGGTAAAATTCGGTGCGTAAACGTACTAAAAATAAACGACGTGATGAAAGTTAATTCTGTCGTTATTCAGGTAATGAGGTAAAAATTCCCGTTGCCTAAAGTAAAGTGACAACATTGGGTAGTAGCATGTCTAATGGTCAAATCAAGGCCAAGCTCATATAATTAAAAGTCTAAATTTTACTATTTTGCTGTATGAAGAGAAAAATTTTGAGTTTAATTTGTGTAGATAATAAAATAATTGTTCGAATATAATATGTAAGTAAATACTTTAGTAGGATAGCACAGGATGTACAATTTTTATAGAAAAATCCAATAGAGAAAAACATTTAACAAACTTTAAGGAAAAACGACAGTACATAATAAATGAACACAGTTTACATAAATGACTTAAGAATATATAAGACTAAAGATATAAATAGAGATAAGCTTAATGTTTTTAATATCAGCTAAGATACATTGATAGTATCTATAGATACCTTTTCCTGAATGAGAATATAATCCGTAATGCTATTTAAAATCTTTAAAACACCTTTCAGTATATATATAGGAACATCGAATCGCGTACTAAGGTACAGTTTAGATATATAAATATATATATTTATGTAATTATATATCTAAACCGTACTTACTTGAAGTAAAGTCTGGAACTTTTTGAAAGTGTCTTCTACGCGTCCATTGCAGCCGGCGACATAGCATCATCTAATGAAAATGTAAAGCCTAAACTTGGCTAGTGAACGGTTGCATATTTTGGTTCACACGACATACTGTAATGCATAATAAAGTTGTTAGTAAGCGCAACTAAGACTGGCTGCGTGCCAGAATGTGTTGTCAAAGATAACTATTCAATGATAACCTTCTTTTAGTTAATCGTATATAATAGCAACCCATGAGCGAATGCATAAACGCAATATTGTCAATTCCGTATATTTTTTTATGTGACAGGTGCTGAATGTATATCTTTAAATTCTATTTCAAATCGAAATGATTTCATTTCGTCTCTGTGTTTAACGAAATTGGTTCTTAACTTCAGAGAAAACTTATGAGAAACTGAAATTATTAAACAAAAACAAATCGAGTACAACGATAATGTAACGGCTTCACAGCTTACGGTCGTAAACTTAATTGTAGTAATATGTTATATGCCCAAATATATCAAATATTGTAAGTAAACTGTCTTTGTGAATAATTTGGTTCAACATAAGTCGGTTTCCATACGAAAAGGTAAGTAGATAAAAATTTAAATAGTCTTACAAACAATGGCTCTCAACCAGTCGGGATTTCTGGTGTATAAATAGAAGTAGGTACTAATTATTATTGGTTTTCTTCAGCTAAGATAGTTTCGAGGCTATTTAATTTATCCCTTCGTAACTCTATATTAAAATTAACATTAATTCAAAAAAATAAATACCGCTAACTTAAGGATATTGTATCATATTAGTATTGTACGCTAAGGATACTGTATGTAGAAAGTTATATTATGTATTTGACGAGAAGACCAAGTTTATGGTTTTCCAAAGCCAAATATCCGAACACGCCTCTGAAATCACAATCCGCGCTGTATTGTAAGAATGCAGCACAAATCGCCTGAAGCCTCGTATATTTCTTGTTGAGTTGAAGCGTTAGATTAGAGGGCTCTCCGGTTCAAAAGATTTATGACGGCAATACTAAGTCGATTTGGAGTGTTTAGGGATCCCAATATAGCACAATTTTCACAAACCAAACTGTTATTGTTAGAACGTAGAATAACCATAAAAAATCCACTAAAACCCAATTTCTAAGGGTTATTACAGCAAACAAAGGTATTGGGACTAATTGTAATTTATAATATATATATCCTATTTATTCACCTATTTGTCTATAACATATGACAATCTGAATAGTTATTTTTGCGAGGATTGAATTCCAATTATATATACGAACCCAATTGAAGCATTTACATAAAAATGTTTTATTCATAGGTATATGTCGATAAACCTTTTTGTCTTTTGATTTCATTGGGAAAAATAAAACAATTTTGTATACTAAAAATTTGCGCTAAGAGTGTGGTATAAAATATCCTTTGTCTGAATAAACGGCTTATTCTCGTGAACTATTTTCTATTATTGTTCGTGGAGTATAATAAAGTAAATGCTCTTTCAGTCGTGCTAACCCGAAAATGACCAATTTTCCTTTTTAATGCACGCCCCGCTTGATCAAAGGACGGTCGACGAAGCGACGATACAACACCTCGTCGGCTCATAAAATTTGTTAGGTAGGTATTTCAGATTATCCAACCTATACCAATAGACTTGGTATGTGTGTAGGGTCCTACGCATCCAGTTACTTTATCAATTGATAGTTATATCGTAACACATTTGTGATGTTATAGCTAACAAAATAAAAGAATAACTGAGAATTAAGTTAAAAATATACTATTTAATTATACATATGTACATAGATGAACTTATAAAGAAAATAATGAAGTTACGCTTCTAATAAAAGATTTACTCATATTTTTAATGTATTGATTTAAGTTTTCCTTAAAAGTGTTCATATTTAAATCTACTAAATATTCTAATTCGTTAACAGATACTTGTAAAGGGAATGCAGGCGTTTTAGGAGGTTCCAATATTACTTCATTGTTCTCTACCCAGGGATACCAAATATAGTTGCGATTTGATGGATTTGCTCTCGAATCTGATTCAGGCTGACGTCTAGGGATCATCTCCATCCATAAAATTCTGAGACGTAAAGTCATGTGTCTCACTAATTCCGGTAAACTATTCCATAAGTCATTGGTTTCCGATGGATCGGCAGTTATGTTAAAAAGACAACCTTTGGCTGAAATTTGAAAATAATAATTACTTATACGTATACACTGCAAATAGTACTAAATCCATCTTATATTGAGGGTTAGTAAAATTTCAAGTATTTACCTTTAGTTGGGACACAAAGATTTACGTCCATTTCATTCTCGTGTATATTAGTTACAATCAATTCTTTTCGTTTAGAAAATGCTAAATCAACATCCATTACCAAATCTAACATTTCTCTAAATATTCGATTTGTATCACATTCTAATAACATACCCTCGTATGATGGTATTGGGGTTCTTAATACCTTTAATTCTTTACTATAAAAAACGCTAAAATTCTGGTTTACATCTCCTACAATTATTTTGAAGTCACCCTGTCTAAATGCTGCCCATCCATTTAAATCATCTATAGTTATTAAAATATCAAGTCGCTTAGATTTCTCGTCGTGATTTATAGTATCCCATTGATTGATACCGTCAATTTGTTCGGATATATTTCCACCTGCTGCGTTAACCAGTGTGGGAAGCCAATCAGTGACATGGAATAATCCATCATGTATTTTAGGCGATAACGATGAATGCCATAGAAGAGCTATGGCACGCGCAGCTCCATCCCAAGGTGTACCTTTAGTACCTCGAAATGGTAAATTGGATCCAAAGTTTTGAGAAGACCCAGTTGAAGCTGCGCCATTATCGGATACAAAGATTAATATTGTGTTATCTAGTATGTCTCTCTCAGCTAATGCTGAAACGATGTGTCCAATACTTTTATCTAAGCTTGTTACTAGTCCTGAAATAAAAATTAATAAGTGTGGAAGTTTCAATAGAATAACTTAAATATTATGTAGATTTGATCATTAGAGACTTGGCATAAATAAATCAATAGGTTAGAAATCATATAAAAAAAAATACTCATACAAATATTATCGGAAATCCAATTAAAAAAAAAACTAACTATTTGAAACCTATAATACCATATTATTACAATATCCATAACAATTACATTTAATAACAATACGAGTACAGTCAAGAATGTCACATTTGACTATAAGGAATGTATACATTAATTTGACAGTCGATTACCTGCATATAATCTCCTAGCAGAATAGGCAATATGTGCATTTGCTTCAATGCTATCCAAAGGCGGTTGTAGATTCACTAGTCCTCCGCCCACGTGGGGAGCAGCATGAGAAATATGAAGATATAGCGGTACCGATACATTATGTCCTCTTATTACTGAAATAAAAAAAAGTTGATATTGCATTTACCATCTACAAGATATTATAATTTTACCTTAGAAAACTTAAATATAATCTAGAAAGAACTTAGTCATTTATGTAGTCATTTTGTAGTGTGTATATTCACACTTTATTATATAGATGATTTATCTAAATATTTTTAGATTTTAATATAGTCGAATCAATTTAGAATTATAAAATTATTTTCGTATTTTGCGAACTATTAATATAAGTGGACCTATGTCATTTCATTTTGAATTCTATCTATTATATTTGTAATAAATAAAATTATACTGCTACATACTTCGTAAAGCTTGATCCGTAAGGATTTCAGTTAGATGACCAGTTTGATCAAATACAGGATCGCTGTTGTTGAAGAGATTAAGTCCGAAGAAATCACTGCCATTACAGTTCTGTAAATAAGAAAAGATAGAAGATACAAAGTTTTAGACAGTACAGTATAGTTAGTAAATATAATAGATAAGTAAATAAAATTACGAATTTCAGCACAATTAAATGAAAAATTTGACATGAAACAAGAAAACTAGTATAGAAGTTTAGCATGCATATATTATAATATATGTTTACATACCTCTACAAGATTATATGTGTAATAATCCACTGAACGACCCACGAAGCCGTAGAAAGAATCGAATCCTCTAGAGGTTGGCAGATAATGTTCTCTGGATTTACCGACGTTCCATTTTCCTACCAAGTGAGTAGAGTACCCCAATTTTCCTAAATAGGATGGCAGTAATGCTTCAGATATGGGTATACCGCGATCTTCAGCTGCCGATAGTGAAATGCCTTGTGTTCCTGAAATATGACGTGTTGATATATGTCAATACAATCATCTATACTGAATTTGCGCAGAAATTGTTAATGTAAATAAAAACCACACAAATAATAATAACTATTCTCGATATTATTTATAGTAGAAAATAGTCAGACAACGCAATTTTATTCCAATAGTTCCTTTACCCCTTTGGTATTGAATCATTAGAAGTTGAATTTTTATTACATTCTGTTATATGTATAATAATACAGCGTTATGCCTTATAACGTTGAGGTATTTCCCATTTTTTTCCACTTTTATTATTTGACATGTCGTCTAAAAACATGGTATCGAATTTGTTATTATTTAATAAAAGAGGAATATTGCAGTATATTAATGAAATATTTTGGTCCACATGTAAATGTATAACGTTAACATTGAGGATTATATTATGTAAGTATTTATCATAAAGCAATATCTAATTATTTATTCCTGTAAGATATTTTATCCAATTAGGCCCCTTTTTGGTAATAAGTATTTTTTAATTCTTCCGTCCATTTTTCATATAGGTACATAAAGATTTACTAAGCTAGAATATCACTTCTAATGATACTTACATATTTATAAATACTTGACATATTTTAATCATTCTTTCACTAATAGAATACTGGCAGCGGTATGTGATACAACTAGTTAATATTTCGTTTCAGTGAAGAAGAACCGTAAGTAGAAAAGATAACAATAATATACAACGCAATAATAAACGCAAAATAAAGCAACCGAAACTGTTTATGCTGACGAGTGGCAAGGCCTTAGGAAGCCATTTAAGTTGAGAACGATAGAAAGATCATGTTTACAAAGGCTACAGTTGAAATTGATACAAGTATATATCATTCGTTCCACATAAAAAACAACCGACGTAGGAGGTTTCGTATATAAACATATATTCTATTCATAATCTCCTTTTAGTAGTCTATTAAAAGGTGTTCGTAACGCGATGTAATTATTTATCAGAGTACTGTATTTTTGTTACAATGCAAGTATGTAAATATTTTAATAAAGTTCTGTCAATCCTATAAAATTAACATGACTCCTCTGAAATTTACGGAAAATGGATTCAGAGTTAGTTCCTTTCAATTTTCATGTTCTTTTATATATTTAAATATACAGTAAAGTAATAATCCCTATCTTAATTTTTTTAAGTGGTGATAATAAAATGCACACGCCTGCGCCCACTGTTTACAAAGGCGGGGCACCAGTGGAGGATTATAAGATGAGTATGGGTTTAGGTCAGTTAACCCACCGTGACAAATGCATTTATCACGATGATTTCTAGAAAGGACCGCGTGGAGGTCCTTCTGACATGGTACAATGCCATTTCCAAATTTACTAACAAACCTATTCCCCCTTATCTCTATGTATATAATTGAAAGGACTTAATTTTTTTAAGTTACTTATCATGTAAATGAAGAGTAAAGTTACTTATATATTCAGTTTAATATAGTCAGTTTAATCATAGGGTTTTATATTTACGTTATCGTGTAGGTATTTTAGAAAATTAATCGTTCTTGCTTTGATGAAGTTGCGGATAGCCGCTAGGAAAGTGAATAAATAAACAAAGCAATTATAATATTATATTAACCTGATTGCTAAATAACTTTTGGAGTAAATACCACAAAGCGATTTCATTTTAGTGGAATTGTGATACATTGTTTACCTCAGAGGATTGTTTGTTTATTAATAAACCCAATTATTCAATGTTAGGATCTCTATTTCCCTAATACGATAACTAACAAAATAAACTTATCAAGAATACAAAATTACTATGCAATTTATAAAACCAGCTACTTACAGAAATAGATAAGACAGAGGTAACATTAGATAATTATCAATTTTGTCATTCTAATACCAATGATAAGATAAAATTAGGCAAATAGAAAGTCTTACCAAGTCGCATAGCATATTTGCCAGTAAAGAGCGCACTTCTTGACGCTGTTCCTTCAGTATCGGTATAGTATTGATTGAGTATCACACCTTCGTAAGCAAGTACATCAATATTAGGAGTTAAAATTTCATCTGATCCATGGAAACTGACATCATCCCAACCCTGAAAATGAATGAATATATAATGCGAGTAATGAATTAAGTAATAAACACGATATTTAAGAGTTAGTTCTTATAAATGTTTGATGTAAATTTAAATTCATTTAATGTAAACTTTAGACAGAAGCATGCTTCCTTCCTAGTTTTTGAATATCTTCATAAAAGTAGGTTAATTAAATGGCTTAACTAATTCAGACATAACCTTATTTATAGGATCTGATTTAAGTATAGATGTAATTTTTTTTTTATTATATAGTAGGTTTAGGTACATATAGATTCTTACCAAATCATCTGCGACTATAAAAACAATATTGGGCTGTAACGGCTCCTCTGAAGATACTAATGATAGCAATGTAATGATACTGTAAAGATAATATATATATATATATATATATTTTTTAACGTATTATATTCGTATTATACTAGAGGATAGACTGACGGACGGCAGACCGGAAACATAGCGCTATCTGATAGATACATATTTTTTTATATTCTTTATTGCACCAAATACAGAACAAAAAATAAGTCAATATACATTGACTGACATAAAAGGCGGCAATATCGATTAGCAATCTCTTCTTACTTTTGGGTGTATAAAGATATAAGTAAACATAAAATAATTGTTATTTATAAACAGGAATCTTGAAACGTTCATACAAAATTTAATCCAAATCAGAGGAGTTTGGTGGCAACCATACGTGAAGAAAGATTATATAGAATATTAACATAGCGCCTATTGCCAGATATACATTTTACATGATTTACTTTCAGAACTCATCATATTCATATGAATGTGTTCGCATTCTTCCTACATATATATTTTTTAATTAATATAAACTTACCAAATTTTTTCAAATAACATTTTTCTATGTTTAATTTCCGATTAAATAAAGTCTGGTAGGTAGTCGAACACTACTGTCGATTGAAGTCATCTAAAAGCCGGTAGTTACAAGAAGTAGGTTATGTTTCAAAATAGACAAGAATATGAAACAGAGCGGAGAGCGGAAAATATGTATATAATAAATATTTTTATACTATTTCAAATATCAATTTGGAATGTACATGTAATATGAATTGAATAATTTTTTTATATGTAAAATAAAAATTTTATGTGTAATTATATATTTTATACTTCAGTTTATTTTTAATAATGTAGTTATTTTTTCTATTTAAATACCCTGTTTTTTCTCATGGTACAACAAAACCCTGACCTTATTACTTAGTATGTGCGCCAGAAGTTCTTTTAAGACCTACAATATTTCAAATCCAATATTTTGAAACATACTGGTGTGTATATGGTATGTGTTTATCTTCCTTAAAAACTTTATTGAAAAAAGTGCATCTCAAAAATGTTATGTACTACTGACCGTATGTGCTTTTACATAATTTGTATTTTCCTAACAGTACCTGTAATAAAATAATTAGGTAAATTGATTTGATTCCTTGACTCCTACCTGTAATACAGATTAAACTGACAATTATACAATATCCCAGGCAGCTTCCCTTTAATATTTGCACCTGCATATTTTGCAGTTATACAGTGGACATATTTTGGTATCAAAATTAATTTTAATAAACCAACTCGCTCGCGCTCGCGCTTGTTAAAAATTGTTGCTAATGTTCTATACGCTTTACTATAGTTAATATATTTCTACCTAATTTAAAACACTTGTTCATACTATAACACTTCGTTGGCTAACAAAATATGAAAAGACAATACATTATTTTACTCTCGCAGAATAATATAATAGAATCGTTATTGTTTTCCACAAAATTGAACAACTTAGTAAATAAAACTGTTAAATTTAACCATTGTATACGATTACCAAGTTGGATTTCCCAAAAATAAAAGTACTTGCCAACTCATTTTAAACTCATTACATTTTCATATGACAAATAAAAATTCACCATTCACCATCCAGATAATTCGTTGTACTCAAATGTTACCTACTTGAATTAGATTGAAGTATGCAGTTTCCTTGATGGATGATCCCTGCCTCTGAAGGCTTGTAATAGGAACTATTCTAGAAATCTATTTCGACTTTTCTCATATGTCATATAATCCTCTTTTGTAGATACAAAATAATTTTGTTCTTGTTTTTTAATTATTATTCAAATCGTTATATGTATAATTAAATAGTTCATTTAATTTGTCACATTAAATAAAAATACTAAATATGTTTTTAATACTTTATGTGAGAGTATTAGGTTTAATTTAAATGTCGTTACAAAGTTACGGAAACAACTCCTGTAAAGTTTTTACAAAAAAAGAAATAAGTATAAAAACAGCAGTTTCCCGACTTTTGCTATAAAATAATAATTTGCATGAGAAATGAGAACATCTGGTTTCGCGTTGCCATGTCAGAAAAGACGAGCCACGTAATTAGTTACAAAAGATTTCTGTTTAATAATCACAAAGTGGAGAATTAACATGGACATTTTTTCTAGTATAATTTATGATATATCAAGGTAATATACAGGGGGTAGAAAACCCTTGTATTCTACCTTATTTAATTATACAATCATAAATACCTAATTCTAGAAATATTTTGTATAATACTTTTATACTATATAGAAATAAAAACAGGGTCGAATATATACTACCGTTATTATTGAATAGCATTATAAACGACTTTTTTGCCATAGAGTGTGACAATAAATATTCAATACGAGTTTAACTCGTTCAACCATCCTATAAGACACCACGATCTAATTAACTTAACGGAGATCAAGAAAATTTGCACTAATTTCTAAGACGGGGTAAGTATATTTTAATAATATCTCGATTGTAATGTAATCTCCAGCCCAACCCCTTTGTCGAAGCTTAAAATATTACTCAAACATTACCCTCTGTGAACAATTTTCGACTTTACTAGTAGATACCTAAAGATTACTATTGGAAAACAAGTAAAAATGCTGTACGTAAAGATTTTGGATGGACGCACTAGTGAGACCAAATAATTGAGTGCGGACTAAGAAAATGATGATGACTTCGTTATCGGAAAAAAAGTTGCACCCGCAAAAAGGACTATTCTCATTGACTCCAATTTCCATTTACGCTCGAAGGGGAAGAGCATTAAGTTAAGGGAAGCGTAACATTAGACGAACAACCTTCTGTCATCAACAATGTTATTGAGTTTTAATAAAAAATATGTTTAGGTAAAGTTTTCCTTGGTGTATAATATTTTTAAATATAGTATAGTTATTCTTGTTACATGAGAGTATTTAAACATACTAAACATAAAATCTACTATGTATCTGATGTTAACAGACAAAGTAGTGTCTTTTTTAAATACTTAAATATTTGAATGTAAAATTTCACGTGTTTTATAGAAGTTTAGTTAATTTTTCATAAGTGAGGTATCATTCAGTGGTCCCATAGCTACGTCTGCGTCGTCTCAGTTATATTAGGAGGGAGAAAATATGAAAAATGGCCAAATTAGTATTTTCCTAAAATGTCTCTTTAGAAAATTATCGGTTAGATTTTATCACTCACTCTATTCTTTATGATTTATTTATTTATAATAAATCGACTTATAACGTATGTTAAGTTAATAATATGTATGTATATATATTTATAATTACTACTAAATTTGTAAACATTTTACGGTATTCATTCTAAATATATTATATTTTAGATTATAATATAAAATCTTCTATGCCTCTATTTATACTAAATATGTATGTACTTACTATTACAAAATCTTTACTAATATACTTGTTACAATATATTTCTGTATTTATGTGAAAGAAAAATGGCGAAAAAGAACATCAATGGGGCTCCGGATGATCCTAAACGGTTAACTGAATTAGTCGGTCAGTAGAAAAACAATGCAAAAATGGACTTATAGCGGGCCTTAAGCGCCACTCCACTTAGTCTGACGCGCCTTTTTATTGACTGAGCTTTTACTTCTACTTTTCATCTTTATACCAGTTTAATTAAACAATTGTTTTTTTTCACAATTTTAATCTTGAACGAACAAAGGAGTCTTATTATTATTTTTAAAGCATTCTTCCGCAATTACTTACAAAATAATTGCAAGCAGAAAAAGACTGCTGCAGCTGTTGTATAAAATGCTGCCGTCTCTGAGATTTATTAGATTCGTTAACGGTGTTTACAGTGAATCACCAACATCAATATTACCGGCATTTACACTGGCTACTCACATGAAACACCAAGCCAACTTTTGTGCTTGAAGCAGCAGTACTCGTTATTATGTATACATACGTCCTCTAAATGAATAATTTAATTATCTGCAGGAATGTAGATTTAACTTATAAATTTAGTGATGTTAGAATAAGCAACTGATTTCGAACTGTCAGTAATTATTAGATCGTTATGAAATTTAACACACATGGAATATATAATGGGTAAAACAGGTAGAGATAAAAAATATTTTATTCCGTCTAATCAGTTTGTTAAAAATCACCCAAACGAAATCACAATTAAGAACAATTTTCATAGGCATAGTTACTAACTTTTAAAAATATGCACTGAATGCTACGAGCAAATTGCAGTCATTTATTCCAATCACGCGACGCATGGAATAAAAAGACAGTAAGACTACCTACACATTTTTTTGTTATAATAAATTTTGTTATTGTTACTGATTATTGGTAGGTATTTGCATTAATAGCAGACTTCTTCTGTATAATTTTAATATTTTTTTAAAAAAATATTGCTTTTATTTTTAAACACCAAAACTGTAATAGGGGCCAACATAAAATGTGATTTTTTTATTAACAATTGATATATGTATATATTGGAACTAACCTCTCAAAGATTTTATAATGGAACAATGTTTTAATTTTAATATATTAAAACAGGTATACTAAAAATAATCCAATATGTGTGAATTCTGATAACAAGTACCAGATAAAATGTCGTATGTCCGTACATTTGGATCGTTCACTGTTACCTGAATTTAAATTCCCGGCATCTGACATGGAACACCTGCTGCCAGCTTGGATATTTTAAATATTTCTTTCTATATTCTCACAGTTACAAATATAATATATCTTTACATTCGCCTACATTATTTTTTACCGAATTCAAAAAGAATAATTATAGTGAATAAAGGTATATTCAATAAGTCTGTATTTAAATAGATTTTTTCTAGTAGTCTCAGACAACAAGCTAAAAATCAAATAGTCCGATGTCGTAACTTAGAGCGAATAGCTAACCTTAATGCTTCTTGAAAGTTGGCGAACTAATTAAAAGTTTAACACCTCTTGTTGCAAACGCTTCCGGGCGTGTGGCAAGGCCCTTTCGCAAATTGGTTTAACTTTTCATGCCCCAACTATTTACTTATAGGGTACATAAAGTGGCTGTATTTAGTCACAAAGCAGTGTCTTAAAAAGTTTTTTATAGTTCTTATTATCGTATTACTTTGATGAATGTGTAAATTTGTAAAGGCGATTGAATTTATTAAAGATTACATATGTTATTTATTCCTTTACATTAATTTTTTTATTTGTATTAATAGACTAGATCTGATCTATTAGTATCTTGGGTACTAACAGCGCGAATGCTAATGATGTTTTCTGTTGAAATTGGATTGAAAAGATTAAATACCTAAGTCATGTCACATATGAAAACATGAAATCTGTTTAATCAATTTATAGCAGCAATAATATATACGTATATAATAGTTAAATGTTTTCTTTGCTTAACCACAATTAATAATATAATAATAATGATCCTGGATCTGGATTCATAGCACGTCGTCTAGTTTATTACGACTCTAATTATATACCATCCATTGCAATAGTTATAAATAGTTTCATTTATTGGTTCAATAAACTGAAAACATTTTTGCACTATTATTTTCTACAATATGTAATGTTAAATAAATAGAAATACCACATAACATGCCATAATTCAGGCATAACCTGTGGTTTGGTTCAATGATGCTATCTTACTTAATATTATAACCGGCTTATGGCAATTCTCAATTTATGGTCCAATATAATATACTAGACCGCAGTCTAGGTATCTCTAATGTATCAAAGATCGCATTGGGTCTAACATACAGGCATTGCTGCGGGGCTGAAATAGATTGCGTGTAGTTTCTTTGATACCAACTGATTTAGTCAACAAAGTTATTAAAGAATTCCAGTTGATTATACAAATACTCGTAGACAAATTTGACCCAAAAAAATTACAGCAATTTATATATTACTACGGTAAGACTCTTTCCATGAAAAGTAAGGCACATAATAATGATTGTGTTCGTGACATTTCATAGCAATATTTAATTCTTTGAATGGGAACTACTACTATCAAAATAAAATCCATTGAGTTGAGTCGCAAAATACAAATCCAATACAATCTGCAATTAGTGAAGTTGAAAATTTAATCTTACTAGCTTTACTACAATATTTTCGTCTATATTATTTACTTACAATTTTAATCTTATACATTTATATAAATAAGTGAAAATTATTATCTTGGGCTACATGTATAAATTTATCTAATCTCCGAATATTTTATCGGGAAAGAGCGTTCGTCCCTATTTTGTGATTCAAATATGATTACAGCAAAACGGCACTACCAAACTCTACAGTGATGCTCTAACTCGATTTTGAGAACTGCTAGCTTCCGTTCTCTACACAAACTGGGTATTATATATCCGCTATTATGATTAGAAACATCTTAGTAAATATTATCTAATTGTGTACTAATTTTAATTCAAATTCATTATGAGAAATGTTGGTTCAACTTATAATAATAACCCCAGACCATTGGCCTGACTACGCAACGCCATCTAGTCCCAGGCTAAGCAGAACTTGTGTTATGGATATTGGTCATTTTTTTGAATACATTCATAATATACATAGAAAACTCGCAGACCAATACATACAATGATACTTTTGAATACAAATGTTTGTATTGTGCGAGGAATCGTACCCACAACGATCGGAAGTATTGCACTAATCAAGTCCAAGATATGACGGTGGAAAATAGTAACCGGCGACAAGTATCAAGTCTACACAAAACATACAGTGACACCCAGCGTACCGCGCATGTATTGCTATTTCTAAAGACAGTATAATATCTCCGGATCTTGTAATTTAAATGCTATGTCAGTTTGTTCGTACATGTTTAATGGCATTTGTATATAGAATTCACAAAACAGGCAATTAATCCGATCTACTCATATATTCATAGAGCTTCCAATTTAGCAAATTGTTATTGTGTATTGTGTATCTTCGTGATTATGTCATAAACCGCTATCTTGGCTCACACGAGTATAATTATTGTGCCCTAACATCGAATATTTTGACTTCATTAGCTTCTTAAAAATTAACTTCTCCTTTAAAAATTCTTAAAATACGTAGGTGGATTAGGTACTATTATTAATAAATATATTTATAGCAACCAATTTTTGTTTTAGGATTATTATAGGTCATAAAATAAATATAAAATTCAACCCAATTTTAGAGTTCGCTGCTAATACCTGTCGAGACAGAGATATTAGAAGACCATTAGCAGCAGTAATTTTTGTATTCTCCTTAGCGTTTCCTGAAGTCTTTAAGTTTTTAGATTAGTCTGAAAACTTATTACATTTCACTTTTTTTGTCGAAAATCCTTTGTCATTGCCTAAATATTGACTTTATAGATAATCGGTTTCAATAAAAAGGTTCTTTCAGTACTTATCCTAATAACTTTTGATTATTTGATAAAACCTTTAGAAAGTTTTAAGTTTAACATTTTCTGTTTTAAGTTTAACATTATCTTATTGCGTTTTGGTATTTGGTTGCTTGAAATGTGTTTCAGATTTCAGGTAAACACCACAGAAGTATTAAGAACTTAATTAAGCGAAATCCAGATCCTTTTCTTCGTTATTTTATCAACATTTTTATTGCGTTCAGGTCTTGAGTACCTGGGAACCCAGCTCAAGATAATGTTATTTCGACTTCCCAATCGTTTAATAACATTTTGCAGTTCTTAATGAGTTTAGATCGAGTTTTGAGTAAGTTAAGTACTATGAAAGCAGTTTGACTGTTCGAATATATGAATATATTTCGATAATGTATAAGTAAATAATGTAATTATTACTAATTAACCTAATCTTATTGAATGATATAATTTTGACCTAATCTTATTAAGGTCACAATTTCCCTTGAAGAGGAGTATTTATCTAAGTTGGCTTTAACTCAAGCTGTGATGTGATATATTATCAATTTACCTAATTTTGTTCATATATATTTTTGCAATACGCACAATACATATATATATACATAAAAAATAGTAATTACCGTCCTGAGCATATTCATTTATATTTATAGTACGTATTGATTTTATAATAAATATACTTTGGAAAATGTGGTCTGCGTCTCACTTATATCAAGCGCCAGTTTTAGTTTTACTTTGTAATCTCTGAAGTGAAATTACAGGAAAAGAGGCACGACATCTGTCCTCAGACATGGAAACTCGTGCGTCGTATTACGGGTGACACATAGCAACATGTTCTATATTTGTATACACGTTCACCTTGCTGTTGTATATGTCAGTTACCACCACCACCACCACCACCACCACCACCACACCCTAAAGTAGGTCGTCAGCTCGTTTGCCTTTGCAATTATATAAATTGTTAAAATCGTTTTATATCATATTTTGGCCGTCCGAAACTTGTTCAAAGATTTCGATAAATTCGAGAAGGTATTCGTTGTATCTACGGTGTCCTTTAGGAAAGAAAAATCGATCTAGGTGGAGAGGGATATATTTCAGGGAAAATTTGATTCAACGAGATAAATGACTCGTCTGCTTCTGTTAATGCTATCTCTGTTATTATCTTGCCAAAATTGAGGGGCAACTATATATAGGTACTAACTATAATAGTATTACATAGAAATTTATAGCTATAACTATTAATTTATTAATAATTTGTGGTAGTTAGGGTGATAGAAGGAGATATAAATGTAATAATGTATACTTCATGACGTGATGAAATATATAAAAGCGGTAATAAAAATAACGAATCAAATGGTCCACTTAAGGAAGAATTATTTAACTGAGTATATAGTACATTATACAATAATATACCATATATCTTTGTATCTATTGGGTCTTTTAACTTTTTATATATGTATAGCTTTACGGTTATATATGATCTTTTTCCATTAGTTTTCAATGTAACACGAATAAATTGCTATAGGCATGTTGATTACGCCTGTTATTTTTCATTTCTTAATATTATATTAGATTAATGCAAGAGTAATTGTTATTCAAAGGGATCTTTATTATTAGTGTCTACGAATAAAATACTTCATTCTTGTGTATAAAGTGATAAAGTAGTCATCATTATTATAACTGGATATGTTTCAGAGTTTTAATGAAGAGTAGTACCTATATGTTTTTCTAGCAAGTATACCTATAGTTGATAATTAAATAAAAAAGATAAAGTATATGTAACATTGTCTCATACTTAAAGATTTATTTCATCTTATTCATAGTAATTAGTTCACCCTTATCCATTCAACAATGTCTGTATATTACCTATGTACAGAACTCAATTTCGCAGTGTTTAGACGAGACATTGCTCACAGCTGTGTAGGATCTACGTCAGTTTAATCACTACAGGAACGGCAACTGTTTTGATTAATTACGAAGGTTACAAGTAACCACAAAACTAGTTCAGTTTGGGGATACTACCTGCGACAAAAACATTTGGTAGAAATGAAAATTGCAAATGTTGCATAAATAAAGAAGGTACTTAAAAAATAAAATAAAATCTATTCACATGTCTTAAGTTGAAGTTTAACAAAGTAATGCATCTGAATAGTTAAGAGATATCAATAGAAATTAATAATTAAAAAGAACACTGTCAGAACGCTAATGTTACTGTTAAATCATATAATATTTATTGAGCTCACTAAACGTTGCATGGCAATAGTTGTTCATGTACGGGATTTTCATTTAATTTTTAACATAGACACCGATATAAGCATAAAACATAAATAAACAGGGATTAAAAAAAGAAGTTCAGTTAAATGTCTTGCCAGTTCTTCTTAATAGAACCTGTATACCGAATGGGACGGTAGGGAAAAAATATTAATTACAAATAACTTGACTTGTCATATATGGCTAAAATATCCTACATGATTTTTTAATTTGTATTTAATTAAGTTATTAGTAGCAAATACTAAGTGTTATTACATGTAATCAACAATTATACAAAAAAGATGTCAATGTTAAAAAAAACTGTAAATGATTTTGCCGTTTCATGATAAAAATGATGACTTCACGAAAATTGAGTTTAATATATAAAATTATTGATCCAATATTATCCGGATCAATTATTTGGATAATATGAACAAATTTCTCTAGTTATTAATAATTAGTGTGAAACTGTCCTTAAAAATATGTTAGAAATTATTCAATATTTTCTTTCAAATAAAGAAAGAAACATACATTTATTTATATATGACACCAGAAGTATATTAGATACGTATAAGAAACATAATTTACAGATTAATAGTGTTATATATAATAGTATACGTGATGTTATGTATACGTACGTGTCTATCTCACTATAAACATTAAATTTATCACACACACCACATTACCACTATTTAAATAACTGCCTGCGTCACTTTCCGAAGTAACAGTAGAAGTTAACATGAGTACCTAGACTAAAATATCTCATAATTATTTCACATTTCAACATAGTTATAATATTCAGTATATTATATTATAGCACCTACCCCACCATCACACGGTTCGCGGGGATGTTTCAAAGTACGTACTCTAACGAGCACTCCGGCAAGAGCGTGACGGGACTACGTCACTGGGTGTATAGTCTGTAGAACAGAATGTACAAGATTTCATCTAGATAATCAAGTTCATTATTATTCTTAATCAATAAACCCATAATTGACAATTTTAATTGATAAGATTATACGTAAGATATTCTTACTGTATTTATATTACTTGTAAGAAGTATATTTTCTATTCTTGGTGTGTATACAGATATTTATAACAATTATTTTTTCATTGGGAGTTAGTATTTTTTAATTAATAACCTGTGCAGGGAATCCAAAATATATATTAAATAAAAAAAAATAACCTAACTTCTCTCCTGGCGGACGTTGACGTTGGAACGTTTGATATAAATAACAGCGTTAGAAGTTAAAATTACTTGAATTTATTTAAAATTCTAAACTATTTTATCATTGAATACCAGTTTATTATTATAAAAGATGCTCCTAACGTCTGTTATATTAATTTTAAACTAAAAGATGGAATATCAATTTGCACAGAAGAAAGCATTTTTTACAACTATTCGTATGTAGGTACATGATCTTGAGGTAATAAATGAAAGAAATTGTATATAATATGAGTTAGAAAGCCGCTCTACTCATTAGAGCCCGTTGACGGAGCGGATTACGTGCGGATGTGGACGGATACAAAGGTTACGGCTGCGAATGTGGCGACTAATTTTATTATTATATATCGCGCTGTCGACGAACCTCGAATCGAGATCCCACGTGTGTTTCCGGAATTGTTTTGTGCTGACGACGTAATTACCCACGCTAATGACTGTCGCTTTATATTTTGCACGATTAAGTAAATTGGTAAGTTGTTATATATTTAGGTAGATACTCGTTAATATTATAATTGTTACACATTATTACTTCAATCAAAATTCACCTTATTTGTATCACCCATCAAAGAGTTATATACAAGATCTTTTGTATGATTTGATATTATTATTATAATTATTGATAACAACATCAGTATATTTTTTTCTATTAATACTGGTACTTTATTTCGCGCCGATTCATTTTTCCTCTACATCTTATGTGTAAAAAAGATTACATGGCTATATAAGTATATTAAGTTTATTTATAGTTAAGAAAATTTCATAAGACCAGAGGGAAACTTTCATGTCAGAAGTTAATTATGAACTGATAATAAAATAAGTTTCCTAACAATATAATAATTACATATTTACTTACATTTTCAAAACTGTATAAAGTAATTTACATGCAAGTTTAAATCACATAAGTAAATTAGTGTTACAAGTTATTATTAAATCTACAGCTAAGCTATGACTAGGTAGTGTAAACAAATTAAATGTCTAGTATTTTACACTCTTTTATTAAAATCATAAGTACGGAACTATATTTACTTGGGTTGAATCTTGATATTCAATTGTTAAGGAAATATTTTAAACTGATTGAGCTGAAATATTAAAAATTACTTTCTTAGTGAGCAAAGTTTATAATGGAGGAACAAAGACTATATACATTAGACGGGTAGCGTCACGGGTTACAGCTAGTATATATATCTATAATAATCCAATTTTTAACCACGGCAGTTTCATTTTGAAATAAATTTCGAAAGCTGTGTATATTTTGACTATTTATTTTACAATGACATTCAAACTTCTGCGACCATGTAATTTAAAATGTAATAAACTGCTTCAGTGAACAGAAAGCAAGACGATAGCAGCTGTGTAAATTTTGTCATTGTCTACTAATTTCGAGTTTGTTATACAAACAAAACAGCTAATTCATCCTATATTTGGGATATCGCCCGTTTACGAAAACAATCGTATTTTCTCTGTCTGTTTTGTTATCGAAGTGGTATTTTTGTGTGGTAGGTTTCCTTTAATTTCAATGTAGACAAATAAACAACTATTACCTGGCGTTCCAAATATAACAGACATTCGACAGTACTTTTTAAAGTTATAAACCATAAGTACATTTCTTAGAAGAAGGACACAAATAACTGAGAGCTAGATAAAAAACCTAATCCTGCCAATCTGCCATCATAAAATGTTTAATACTAGGCAGTAGAGTACAGTAAAACTCAAAGATTTGTGTCGTAACATTAATATACTCGTAGGTTTAGTTTTTCGAACTTTGTTGTATGTCACTTAATGTTGTACGTATTACGATCGTAGCTTGCAGATTTACTATAAGAAAATACAGTGCAGGCACAGGCACTCCTAATCTAAAGGCCAACTAGTTAAGAGGTTTGAATCTCGGCTCAGACCATCGTGACTTCGATCATCATTGGAATAGGTTAGGTTATATCAACCTATTGGAGGGAGTTTTATTTATTTTATTGTATCTGTAAGCATAAATATTCTTATGTATTATAGAATTTTCTACATAAAAGTTGTATCAGAAAAAAGGTATGTTACTTTTTTCCCAACATCCAAAAAATAGGAACAGATTAAAAACACTGTTTAGAAATATGTTTCGACGTCCTTTGTTATGAAAAGCGGCCTAAGCCGTCAACCATCAAACGAGAAAACATCATTTTGGCATGTTTGGCTAAGCGATGTATCTGTACCTAAGCAAACAGTGGATTCGTATGGCACACTGACTTATATTATTTTGTTTACGTCAAAGACAGCCTGCTCTGTTACTATGTTACGTCATATAACCCTGATCCCTTCTAATTAGATATTGTAGAAGCGTAACTTTACATTATAATCATTTTAAAAGAGAAGTTCTAATTAGGGAACTAATAAACTCGTTAGAAAGGATAAAATTGCCTAACCTTTACGAGTTTTATGATATAATAGGTAACTAATCATAATATGTGAAGTTGTAATCAGAAATGACTTTTAACATCCAATAACTAAACGGTATTGAATATCCCTATTTTATTATTTATAAAAGTTTCTTTACTGTATAATGTATTCTATGCAAAATGCATAGTAAACTTTTTAAACTTTCACGTTTAATATACTACATTATTAATACAGGTAAACTACTTTTAACACGAACAATTTTATGGTAAATAAATTTATTTACCCCTCTTGACATTCGTACTAGGTTGCACGAGTGAGACGAAATAACTTTTTTTTTCGGAACATTCTAATGCTGTTGGCCGTAGCTGGCCGTACCTTTACAGCTTCACCGGACAATGAAGTCAGCTTGTTGTTACAATATTCATTTTCGTATATATATTAGATACGGAAATATTACAATTTCCATATGTAATACATATGAAAACTGAACAGAAAGTTTGAAATATGTCTTATTATATACAACAAACTAAGCATGATACTTTATAAGATGTAAAATTAGTCTCACTTGTTTATGCTAAGGTTAGGCCTCCCGTAATAGAGCGTGGAGGCGTGGTAATCTCTTTCAATGAGTCAGCTGTGGGTTCACCGGCCAGACCTTTCATCAATCAATCTGTCTGTTACTTCATGACCCATTTGGCAAAGACCGCAATGCGCGACAGGAGGAAACCATAATCTTTTTTTTTATCAAAAGCGTGACAATTTCGAACTAAGTATATTATTTCAAAATATATTGCAAAAAAACATGGAGCATAACATTAAAAACTTCTACTAATTTGCTTTCCAATTGACTCGTCATTAAGACTCGACACTATGTCAAAAGTATGTACAATATTGTTATTGCATACAAATTTGCATAGAAGTATTTAGTTTTAGACAACACATGTATTTTATAAATTGATAGGGAGATGTAGGTAACCAGGGATTGCTAGTTGAAAGTATTTGTATAGTAAAAAGAGACTAAAGCGGAGGCCAGGCATAAAGTAATACAAAATGTTAATTTACTATTTAATGTTCGAAAAATATTAACGGGGCAAAAATCGCTCTATATTTACTTATAGTAATATTTCAAAAATATTCAATATATTCAACAAAATGCTCAATATATGGTTTTAATTAGATTTACACTGGCACATACCCCTTGTCAGCACTCAGCAGCTATGACAGCAAGCTCTAATACATACACTAAGTGAAGAATCTGTAGAGACTAGTTAAAACTAGATAACAGAAATGTTAACGCAACGATAACGAGGAAGGCGCCTTACTGGACGTCTTGCTACTTTCTATAGAATAGGTAGTCGCCTTGTGTACTCTTCCCAAGGGTACAGAAAAGTGATACTATGTGGGTTGTAGTAGGTAGGTTTCACTATCGTGGTAATGGAGATGCAGTGTCAGCAGTGAGTCAGCGGGTAGCGGTTATCAATCAAGTGACGCAACATGCGGCCCGTGTCGTTTCGACAAAGCCAACCCAGCCGGTACAGGGGTCAACCTATCAATATTAACCGTCGTCCCCAAAAAGCGACACGTTTATCTCATAACGAATATCAAAACAAATTCAATTTTAACCAATTTCCTTTGTTTCCACGCAATAGTCTCTCGAACTTGTATTTGAGAAATATATGTAATACATATTTACATAGGTATGTACATCTGAAATATGAATTCAAACCACCGAAATCTGACATATGGATTTAAAAAAAAATCTTTGTTATTAATGATATAAATAGTACAGTACATTATATAATTAATTTAATAATGAACAAACTTTTCTAGGATAGGAATGTAACATTTTCCGGTAAGTTTTAATTAAATTTTCACCTGAGGAGTTTTTATTCTTCTCGTTTGTACAATTAAACCGTTTCATTATATACTGTCATGCATTTTTTTAAATAATATACGGAGCCTTAAAAGATCTATGGTAATCTATCTCTCTTCAGGTGCTTGCGTCATAAGCGACCTGAGGAACATAATATGTGTATGGTGAAGTTTCCTGATACAGAGGCAACAAATAAATTTGTATCATTACTGTTATTCACTATAGTCGATATTGTCACTTTCAGGTGAACCTTAAGATTATTGCCATTCCAATAACATAAAATATAGATATGTGTGATGTTAATTCAAACTTATTATCTGATGCGACGTGTTTAAAATGTTTACGTTTGCAAAATATATAAACAGTACATAATGGGCAAAGTTACTTAGCAATCTTTATTAAAAAAAAATAAAAAAACCCAAGAAAGTGCTTACGCATGCGGTCCAAAACAAATATTTTACACATTTCTACAAATTTGCATTTTATGTTATGCCTACTTAAGATTTGGTCAGCAAAGATATAATATAATGTTAAACTATGTTGCATTTAGTTTAAGTTTAATACTACCTTTTTATATTACTACACGATCATCTTGAAAACAGCTATCGAGATTTAGATAAGTCATTCAAAACAGAAGCGGCTCTTTGAGAAGTTGGTCGGAATATAGATGAAGGAATATAAAGTAACACCTAGTTCAGATTTGCCCAACTTTGCTTTCAAATTCTTATCTAGCGCATCGCTTCAAAATCCTCCCAAAGTATGCATGTAGAAACTTCTATCGAAAATATGTTGTTCAACTGCTTATTTGCTTTAAATATTTCATTTTAAGCAGATTTCCTCAAAACGTAGTGCAATACAAGAATATATTCTTTAAGAAAGCCAACGGAATAATTATTTTGTCGTTAAATTAATTATTCAAAATGCGCAGACGCCCTTTTCCTAATCCTCCTCTGCGACCCTTCCTTTGGCTCTCTCAGCAGAATACATAATGAGACGGCGGGTATTATATATTTTTTTATTTTCAATGAAATTGAGCGAAACGGTGTAGATTAACTTTTTCCAAATCTCATCAAAATATCACAAAAACGGAAATTAAAGAAGCCATAAAAAGATATAGATGTAATGATATAAAATTTCAAATGAATAAGACACTATAACAATCCTACCCATTATCGTAGACCCAGAGATTTCAAATTACTAGAATACAGGAAACAATGTACCTAATAAATATACTGGATTTCATGCTAATATTACATATCTAACAGAATTTGTGCAACATTGTGATTACTAATGAACCATTTTGTTTAACTATTGACAAGACATATATCTGTTTAAAAACAATGTATGATAATGCAAATTATTAAAATCAAAATTAAATGCTATAGCTATTCCAATTATATAAATAAAAAAATCAAAGTGTCATAAAAATGCATTTAGCCTCCAGGTAATATAAACGTTCACTGTTCACTGTTCACATACACAATAAAAAATTCTTCAGCAATATAATCTATATTCGATGCTTCCACTGCACAACTGCATTATTCTCAGAAAAGACAGACAGAATAACAGTTTTTGTATTTTATTGATTTTCATATTTCCTTATATAAGAAAATTGATTAATTTTGTACAAAGTACAAACTAATCATACTTAGAAAAGGTGTGACGACTTTAATGTTAATTAATTTTTAAAAGTAAAATTGACTAATCATATATGTATGTCTCTATATCTAAACGAAATCTATCATCATCAACAAATTTAATAACTATAATTTAATAGCCAACATAGAGATTTAATTCTTAGATGTATCACTTTACTAATTGTAGCTTATCCATAAATCGAGTTTAAATTACAAATTACTCAATAGATGTAAGCACAGTTTGCGAATTAGTTGGATAGCAGCGCGTACCTTGTACAGCATTTACAAGCGTTGATTGATAGCTTTAATTCAATCGCGCGGTAATACACGGCGCTGTGTAACTGTCACTTGTCAGTTGCCAGATACACTCGCGCTGTCTCTTTAATTATCGTCATAATTTCTACATTGATGTCTTGAATTATAAGGCTTAATTTCCAATTTCGAGCATTAAATTATTTATTTACAACATCTATTAGCAAAGCGACCTGCCTCACCTATTTTAGCCGCCAAGTAATGTTGAATGGTGAGATGAGATATTGAGTTTATGGTGTGAGGAGATGTGACATCTTAGTCCTCCATAATAAAAATTCATGAATGGTGTCACGGGTTTCACATGTTGACTGAATGTTCCTGGTGTTTTTCATGTGTACGTAGGTGAATCGTGTGCTAATCTATTGTACTATTTATATAAAAAAAACTAAGATTAGATTGTTTCTATACTGCATGGAAATGCTCAATATGCAAGCTTGATCTAAATTGTAAAGTGAGTAAAATCTAGAAATTATAAATGAAATGCTTATCTAATTACTTTTCTACAATAATTAAGTCTAGTTCAGTATTAATTATATACTTGAAACCTTAAATCTCAGAGTTCACAATCTACATATGTACAAGGAATTATTTTGTATATCTTGATAAATGTGGTACTTCATCAAATTCTGCATTTACTACTATTTAAGACGAATTGTAAAGTTTAACAGTGTTAATATTTAAGCTTAATAATAAGCTGTATGATAATAGGCCTATAGAATAGAGAGTAACTATCCTCTCTATTCTATAGGTGTTTGATACTCGTTCAAAGTAAAACGATGGAGTGTCCACAATCACTTGTGCCCATACTTTATACTCGTTTACGAGCTCTCATAAAGTGCAAGACTTTTGGGTCGAATAAATTTTCACACATCCCTTATTTTAGCTTACTCTGTTAGCTTAGGACTGCCTGATCAAATCTAAAACCTATCTATTTATAAATGTAATCGTGTACAGAACAGCAGAAAAAAAATGTTAACTGTGAATGTTAGTTACAGTCAATTTTAGGAATTTTAGTATATAATTTAGATAAGTTCAATTTTAGGAATTTTGAATTAAAAGTATAATTAGATACCTTCACCAGATTTCCTAATTTTGAAATTAATTGAGTTATATAAGTAGACTTTATTAATAGTTAAAATTCTTAACTGTAACGTTACATAGCCAGATATGAATACTTTAAGGTACATTAACACTCACGAATTGATTTTTTGTTAAAACATACCTACACTGATTTCTGAAGCATTTTAGGAAAAAAAAATGTATTCTTTAAATATATAGAATGGCTAATAGCACTTAAAAAACATTAGGGAAACTCTAAGAAGACCGGTACCTATTGAATGACATTGTTTTCCTCAATTTTCATTAGCAGTCGACAAACGAACCTGTGCCTAATTGTGTTTGCTACAGGTACTCCAGAACAACAACGATGTAATAAGGACCAAAGAGGGACTCTAGGGCCTTACATTCCTACAGATGCTATGCGAAAGTTGAACACCGTTTAGAACCTTGGCTGTATATAAACATTACGAAGTCGTCAGACAACAAGTAATTGTAGTAATTTTCTGGGCCGGTTATTTTACATTTTCTCTACTGTTAAGACTTGTGTGTAGAAAATATTTACTGTACATTAATTTACTAAAATATATTCTTTATATATATACCTATTTTATTATAAGATAAGAATAAGAACAGATCATGCATCGATATATCAAGTATTGATAACAGCTAAAAGCAAAGCTATTTCAGATATAAGCATATTGCTCATAAGGTTGATTCGTAAAATATTTTCATTATTTATGATTGGAGATGCAAATAGAGCCTTATCAGTCAGGGGCGATAAGAAATACCGGAAAAATATAATAATTATATTATAATTCAGGTAAGATATATATTTTGGCTTTCCTTACCACTTTTAATACCCTACTTTTTAATGAGCACCCTACATTAATAACATGGACAAACAAAATTAACAAATAGACAAACGTTTATTTGCTGTCATTAAATGCTACTATTTCACGAAATTGTCAAAAACTTAGTGAACCTTTGTGAAATTGATATGATATGATCAATTCTATGATATCACTGCGACTATACGTCACAGTGGTATATACCTTATCAGAACTATAGATAAACCGAGAAAATATATTTGCGCATATAGTGATGTACATTGACATCAGTATAAGCCACTGAGCCATTTGGCTCAGCAGCAGCAGCAGAAGCAAATCAAAAATGATTAATTTACATTGAAAGTAACATAACACGAAGCTAGCACAACAATAATTTTATCAATAGGTTTACGTCACAAACCTTTTGTTACAATTGTTATGATGCTACTAAAATCATGCAAGTAATTATGGAATCAACCTAAAATTAACTGAATCAAATTTTGCACTTTTATTATAGATTCTTATTTTATACGACAGTTGTTAACTAGTTATTTAATACTCGAATAGACACGAAATGCAGGCTAAATTAATCTTTGAAAAATACCTCTCAAAGCGGTAGTTTAGTAATTCGTTTTTAATATGTATTAAACGTATAATTATTATTAATTAAATACTAATAAAATAATAGATGTTGTTGTATTAAAGCATATTTTGTGGTTTGATTGCCATCAAATGTAGACACGACCGAAGTCGCGGGTACCACTAGTACATAATAAATTTTGATGCCAGTCATGACATTTAAATTATCAACTGCTGTCAAGCACGGTGAATACCTACGTATCGTATATTATGACACTAGATAACATCAACATAGAAATCAAACCATGTCATATGTCTATTGCACTTGATAAGTTGAACTATTATTAGCATCGATAAAGAAATTATACAGTCGTCTAACGAACTATGATGGTACAGTATTATTTAGTTTTCATGAACAAATAGATACTACTATCTTAAAGCATTGAGACACGTTCTAAATGTCTAAAATAAGTAGCGAGTTGTGATATCGGCATTTTTTCGACATCAGTTGATTTTGGTAATTGTAATTTAGCGACTACCGTGCTCTATCCCAAACCATGTTCCATCTAATGTCCAGCCCTTTGTGTTCCTCATCCTGCTGAAGTGAAGACCTGAACTTGGCGATTGATTATGCCACATAAGTCGCTAACTTATGGTCTGTTTATGTTTAGATTACCATTGGTAAACCCAATGGTCACATCAATATGCGAAAGAAGAATTTGTAAGTTGGTGTTTTTCGTGTGGTTTCATATAAACCTGATCAAGTAAATAATGTATCTAACTAGTATTTGCCTAATTATTGAGTTATCGATATATAAGTTAGTATTTGAAGTAGGTATTTTGTAGCTCCAGAATTTCTAGTTTCTCAGTAAAAACTGCATACTAAGCAATTCCAATAGGTAATCTGCTTATAACAAACTATTGTCTTAAGACAACCATCATTGATATCATTTATACCTATTCCAAAATAAAAAAAACTATATATTCTGCTCTATAACTCCATAGAGTTATTATAATACATGTTTTGTCAGGTAATTATCAATAAAATGCCAATAATAAAAAGATATTATTTTAGTTGCTTATCCTTAATCATTAGTATGCGGGACGAAATACGACAATACAGGAAAATAAGATCTAGAATGACCTCGACCGTGACAAATCAATCGTCATTTTATCGCAGAGTATTTATATATGTTGTTATTTGATCTGTTCAGGTAGATATCAGAAATACTCATATGTATCTTCTTGCATTAAGTTAATGTAAATTCTTTAAGGGGGTCTTCCTATGTGATGGGTTGAAAAAATCGTTTTTTTTTTTTTCATAAATTGCTCCCTTAACATGTCTAGAATACGGTAGTAAAGCGATTTTAGAAAATTCGAAGTCGTTTTAAAGATACAGCAGGTAAAAGAAAGAGCGGTTCGGAGCGGTGAGTTGGCAGTTAGAGACCGGGCCTATTGTGTACCGTCGGCTTTATACCTGGCCTCCCTTTTATTAATATATTTGTTTATACAAGTTTAGACACGTTTCTACAGACTTAAACAGAAAAGGAGCAGGTAAACTTACTGATAAAGTTATCCAAGAAATTACAAAATTCTACGGATTAGCAATTCGACGCCATCCAGATTCGCTTGAAGATATGAGAAAGGAAGTTTGGGCAACGTACTATCACAAATGTTCTTCTGATGAAAACCCTCAGCATCAATTTTGTCCAGAAGGCGAAGACAGTTGGTGTAAATGGCGTAAGGCTGAAGCTAATAATGAACTGGACCAATTTCATCACGATAAACCACCTCTAATTCCGCAAGTCCAAGAAGCTATCAAACCGGTTTTCGAAGATTTATCAAAAGACGAATTATTAATTCGTTGTTTAGGAGCAGAGACACAAAACAATAACGAATCTTTGAATTCTTTGATTTGGACTTTCGCTCCTAAACATCTTCATTCTGGTCCCAAAGTTGTTGAAATTGCTAGCTACTTAGCAGTTATTATCTTTAATGAAGGTTTTCAAGGTATTTTAAAAGTTATGTCGATTATGGGATGCCCTGTTGGTCGTGAAGCCCAAGCGTATGTTGAGAAACGGGATGAAAAGCGAATCTTACGCTCTGAGCGGCGCGTAAGTGATGTCGTTAAACAAGCCAGGATTGACTCAAGAGCTGAACAATCTGCTTTAAAAGAGTTTCGCGAGGAAGAGGAAGGAATACTCTATGGACCAGGCATCGCCGATTGAGAGTAAGTTGATATTTTAATAGTTTTTAACGGACTTGAAACTTTAAACGCGTTTTTCTCAAAACTGTGTTTTTCAAACTTTCCTCCATTGTATCTCAGAAACGGCTGGACCGAATTACTTGAAATTTACAGGGCACACTCAATATATGTAAACGCATGGAATGAACTATTATCAATCGAAAATTTTCAAAACTTCGATTTTTTTATAGCAAAAAAACAAAAAAAAAAATCGCCTAATTTGCAACTTTTATTTCAAATGTCTATCAAAAATCCAATTTTTTTTATATTCATTTGATTATAGGTCATTCCGTGCTTTTAAGCCTACAAATTAAAACGCCGTTTTTTTTTTTTTTTCAGATAAGCCGATCAGCCGGAATCGTGGAGGAAGTGGGAGCTCTTTTTTTCGAGGCGGGGGTGTTCAGAGCGCTGTAACTCTAGTTTGACTGAATATTTTTAGCTGAAATTTTATATTTATACTGTCCAAATATGTGTTAATAAATGATAAAAAACGTAGAAAAAAAATCCTAAAATATCCCTAAAAAACAGGCCGTCACATAGGAAGACCCCCTTAATAAACAAGATCCCTTAAAATTGGTCTTATTAATGTTTTAAATACAAAATTTAATGGTGAAATTATTAATACCACCATTAATTTTTATAAATAATAAGAACATAAATTAATTTGGAGAAATTAAATAAATAAGTTAGATATAGTTAATTAAATATTTATAGTTAATTAATATATTTAATAAATTTTAAATAAGTTAATATTTCTATTTGCATATTCTGTAATAAAGTATAAAAATAATTTTATTAAAATTATTATAATGTATCGAAGTTTAAAAAAACATATTAGAGACTATATAGACTATTGTTTAAAGTTTTTAACCTAGACATATATAAAAACTCCTAGTGCTATAAAATTATAATTTTATAATGCGTAACTGCTGTCTTTCGATTACAGGAATGATGATGATGGTAAGATAAAATCGATATTCATACCTAAAACATAGTACAGTGTAAAAATACGACAAATTATTTATTAATAAGTTTTTGTTTATTAACAAAAACTACAATATATTATTGACTGGGCTTTATATTTTCAGATTTACAGTTTTTCCGAGTTCATATCACTGAACTGTCACTTTATATAATTTTAATAAAATCAGTCCAAAGTTTAGTAAAATAAATGGAAAATATTGTACATAAACACAGGAGTAGGAGACAGTAAGGTAATTTCAAAGATCATCCGCAAACGGTGCCCAGGTATAATTAAACAAACTTGGTGCTGATCTGGGGTCTCTAATCATTGGTATTGGAGTTCGAGGTTTCATTCCGGCCATTTCGTTTTCCAAATTCTTCTTTAATTTCATGACTAATTCTGGATAAACTTGAGAAACATCTCTTCTTTCACACGGATCTTCTTTTATGTTAAACAAACATAATTTATCTGCAAAATAGCAAATTTCTTAATTTAGACAATTTACTTTGATCTGTATGGAGATATCTAAAGTAATAGTTGTTATTTATGTATAATTACCAGTACGACATATAATATTTACTCGTAGATAGACGGAAATATTAATTATAAACCAAATTATTTTTAGAAGGTCGACAGTTAATATTTATAAAATAAAACATATTGAAGTTGTTTAAGGATATTTTGTCATTCCGAATTGATCGTAGATATTCAAGATATATTTGCGGCGATGAAAACTATCTCTGATCTATAAAATATTATAATAATAACCCATTAACATTACTTTAATGGAATTTGTTAAAGGCTAGTTATAAGTTTCTATATATTTATGCAAATATCAGGTTAATACTTTTTACCTTCAGTTTTATCTCAGCAACAAAAACATAATCGTTCGTGCGTATGTATTATATTTGGGTTTTTATTAAACTTATACTAGCGAAATCTCTAACAGATAACACTTAACTATTATTTGCTACCATTAAACTATAAAAAGATTTAACTAAGTAAAACTAACCATTTTCAGGATAGCATAGATCACTGTCATTGTTTTCATTTACATTGCAGTTTACTTTGTTATTGTTTTTTAGTATATTCTCAGTACGATCAAATGGCATACCAATTTTCTCAAGAACGGAAAATGTTTTACTTTTTCTAATATTATCTTCGTATAAAGGTGATGCTCCAATTACTCCTAATAAATCCCATCCTTGATGATTGCTATATTCTTTGGTAACATTTCCAATAACCAATTTGAAGTCTCCAGATATAATAGAAGCGTATCCAACATAATCATCAATTTCAAACATTTCTTTTCGTGATGATGGTTTATTTAATTCAATGTCCTTCCAGAGATCTAATCCATCTAAGTTTGGAGGTGGTTCTGCACCAACAGCCCTTAATAACGTCGGCAACCAGTCGGATACGTGTATATAGCCATTCCATAAATGATTTGGAAGTAAACTTGATGTCCATAATAACCCTACACCTCTCACTCCACCTTCAAAAGGACTCATTTTCAAACCTCTCAAAGGCCAATTTGATGCGTAATTTACTGATGGTCCTGATGTCATACCTCCATTGTCAGTTATAAATACAATTATAGTATTCTCAAGTATTCCTTTGACGTACAGAGCTTCTAATATATCTCCCACACTTTCATCAAGTTTTTTTACCATTGCTGAAAACAGTTTAAACATTGCTAAATATTACAATATAGTTCATCATCAATCGTATTAAAGAGTGTATGTATGTAACTATATAGATGAGTACAAATATTCATTTAAGTGTTTAGAAAAATTATTTCACCGACACAATAAATGATGTTAGAATATCTATTTAAGTTAAATCGGTAATTATTTATATACTATATGTATATATATACCATTAGATGATTAAATAATAAGGTACCCAACGAATCCTAATAGGCTAGTTTAGGCGGAAACCTATGTAAACGAAATTCCCTTGCTACTTAAGACTTGTATTGCTAATAAACAAACTTAGGAGAATATAGTTTAGTTATTTATAGTATAGTAACAAATCAAAACCTGCATAAATCCTTCGTTCAGGAGATTCAACGTGACGCATGGACCTTACATCCTCATGTGGGGCTTGCAGCAAAGCCCCATCATTCCCGGAGTGGGGAGCATTATGAGCCACCATCAGAAAGAGAGGCTTCGTTTCCTCATGTGACTCTATTACTGCAAATCAATTTATAATAGCTTTACTCTATGTTCCTTACTTCAAATATTCTTATGTATAATTAATATTCTTATTTATAATAAAATGTCAAAATAATGCTGTTTATCTACTTGCTAGACTATTACGATTAATAGGATATGACAATGTAACTTGCTTTGTCAAGGAATGAGGAGAGGATCGTCTCTTTCTAAAGGGATGAATTTAGATGATAAAGTAATTATAATATAACAGCTAGTTATAGGGTTAACCAACCATACTAGGATAGTCATACAAATACTAGTATTTTGATCTTCGGTACGTAAATATTTCCATTGGTATAAAAATTAGCACGACATTTTGACCTCTAAAATACAATTCGTACATGAAGTTAGAGAGCCTAAATAAGCTAATATACTAGATTTTATTTATGTTTCTTTATTCATATTACCAGGCCAAATGTTTTAAGGTTGGCAACAATGGTATAATATAAGGTATGATTAATATAAATGAAAATCAACCTACACTTTTTATTTGTTACATGCGAGTATTTAATGTCAAAGTCTTAAAATAATCTTTAAATATACTTGTTGTTATGTGTTCATTACTCTTCTTTACTTACTTTAGATTTAAAATAACTCAAAATAGAATATACGATGTTAATATCATAATTATATATCTCTGTAAACAATATAGGCTTTACATACATAATAAGGCTTTATGGCTATAATACCATATCATAACAGTGCCTAATTATCATATTGAAATGCACAGTTCTTTTTATAAGAGAATAATATTACCATTCTAGCATTCTAGATGACTTGGTATAGGATATTTAGAATTGTTATCAGACAATAACTTTTTCCGTATGAATAAACAGCACGGCATTAAATAATATTCTTATTTTGTCACGGGGCAGAACGTCTATACAATACAAAACGTAATTTTAATAAATTAGTATAAATATGACTTACAAATTCTTACTTGATTTGGCTGCATCAGTGTAAACGTCTGTAATATATCCCTCCACGTCCCATGCTGGTGTTAAATTTCTGTATAAGCACATACCAGATACCTTACTTGGACCGTTTTCTGTGTAACTTGCCTATAGAAAAAGTATTGTGTTCAAATTTGTATTCAAATTACAATAAATTATTTACAAGATGTGATTCCTTATATCAGTGTAACTATTTATTATCTTTTCACAACTAAATAGTTAATTTGTTCTTAATTAAATTGGATATGAACATACATCGTATCACAAGCCAGCTTTCATCTCAAAAAGTAATCATGAATGAAGTGAAATAGAGGATGAATGTTTGTTTACAGACCGAGTCACAGGTAACAAATTATAAGATACACTCTGTTTATGTACATATATATATATATATATATATTGTATAAACAGAGTGTATCTTAATACAAATTAGAACCAAAAGTCAAATAATACTTATGTATAACGTTATTTATTATAGTTGGTCTCCCATCATGAAAAGAATGTGCCCTTTGTTTATTGTGTACAAATGGTATACCAAGCCTCAGACAAGAAATAAGGTGAATAATCTAATATATTCGCCTAATTAATTGACAAGCCCACATTATAAATAACAATTATCTTGTAGGTAGAACAGCTAATTACATACAGGTATCACCTTTGAATGACATAAATAATGCATACTTGCATGCATAAAAAACTGGTAAATGCGGGTTGTCGTTCTCACTGCATTGCTACATTCAAAATTCTTATACCTGCAATTACTATAACTACTATACATTTTATTTTATTTTAAGTATTCTATCTGTATCGCTTACCTCTTCCTCTAAAGTATATTCATAGTAGTCTATAAAACCACCTCTATGTCCAAAATGGTTATCAAACCCTCGAACAGTTGGTAAGAATTCTGTTCGGGATATACCAACGTGCCATTTGCCTATTAAGTGCGTCGCGTAGCCTAAATCTTTGAAATATTGAGGCATTATTTTCTCCGTTGTTGGTAAACCTCTGTCTTCACCATTTGTTAAGGGATATCCCTGCATTCCTAGTGGAAAAGTGTTATGAGATCATAAAATGAAATAATACTTTCAAATTATTTAAAAAATTAGTTGTTACATTTAGCTTTATTCTACAGCTTTGATAGCATGACTTAGAGTAAAATGTATCCTATTTAATTTATCTATGTGCTGAATATAATTCAAACTGATTCATTCATCTGCTCGTGGTTTGATATTATTCAATCACTAGTAGATTTGGATAATTTTGAAAGTAAGATCCTAAGGTCACTAAGATTTTATATCTATCCCATAATTAAATTATAGAGGTATATATATATATATATATATATATATATATAACCAATTATCCAGTATTACGTAATATTATTAAAAAAATAAAGCTACCGGTTGTATGCGCATATTTCCCAGTAAGTAATGCGGACCGCGAAGGGGTGCAAATGCAGTGCGTGTAATACCGTTCTAAAGCAATCCCCGATTGTGCCAAGAGATCTATGTTAGGCGTAGGGATTTGATCCGAGCCATGGAAACCGACGTCATTCCAACCCTGTAACAATACGCAATTTTCATTCAATTTTCCCTTACACAAAAAAATATTTACATAACTTTATCTTTACTTCTTCACCAAATGTATCATCACAGTAACTTAATTTTTATAAATATATATAAGTCCTAAATCATTCCTTAACATTACATCACAAATTAATTGTAAGATTGAATTATGCTAATAACTTAGTTACTTAACACAATTAGATATAAAAAAATAACTAAAGAAGTAATATCGAAAATAACTTACCAAATCATCAGCAATAATAAATACTATGTTAGGTCGTTCCAGTTTTTTTGCATCCAAATAAACGATTAAAACCACCATAATACACATAATGCAAAACATTCCCATTATTACATTAAAAAACGGTCTCTTACACATCGCATAATAATATTAAACTTATTATTAACTCACAAATACTTAGCACAAAATATTTTTAAAAGAAACTCAAAGCAATTTTACATATATATGTGTATACGCTACTTAGTTTGGCACTGTAATAATCACTGTTCCCATGTTCGTACTACATACATTATACAAAAGATAGTTATGAGAAAGGAAGGAGTCTTATCGAATATTTAAAGTAAATGAATTGAATGTTTAAACAAAGTAACAACTGTTCTGATAACAATTTTGTCGACATTTAACATTCAAAAACTAAATAAATAATAAATTGGCTTCTACATTCTACACGGTGTTAATGCCAATTGATTGTTACGCTTATTCTAAAGAAGCGTCGTATATACAACCGGCGCGGCTACATATTGCAAAAATATTGCAAAAATTATCGGCAAATATTGTTATGATAGTATGTGCTTTTGATATGTAATATTAGATACCAAAATACTATAAACTATGTCACATGTGCTTGTTTTATACAAGGATAATAGCAACTTGTAAACTGCTCAATTTTTCTGAATACATCTGTAATGTATATACGAGTATAATGATACGTATTCGGGCCACAGAAAACCCTACTTTGATCGGTGATGATGCAATAACCGATAATACTATGACATAGAGAAGTAATAATTACTAGACGCAATTACATATCTGAACAACTTAACTAGAAAACTTAAACACACATTATGGAATATGAGGATATATTTTTATAATATGTCGTAGTGACCTTTCAAGTTTTGTACAGTTAACATGAAATTATTTTACTGACATTCTCTACATCGAATTTGTAAATGTTAAAATAACATAAAATTACAATATTTATTTTGTGCAAGGTTTAAGTCATAAACACAGTAATTTTAGGGGAGTATAAAATTAAACTAGGTACATTCAGGAATATTGGCAAATATAAATTGTAATTTATTTTATTGGGTACTTTATTACAATGCTAAGTGTAGATATACAAATTTGGTATTAAAAATACCAATTCATTCGGTTTGTACTTCATTACATGGGATAATAATCGAGTTGAAAATTAACATTTAAAAACAAAAGTAGTCAGTAGTTATGTAATTTAATAATATATTTTACAAACTAAATTATACCCATTTGTTTATTCATTTCGAAAATTGAGATTTTTGTATTGCCTTTTGATATCCGCTGTCTATAGTTAAGATAACAAGATAAGGTACTAAATTCTTACTTTATTCTAATAAGAATGTATGTACGTTTATTATTTACATCACATCCTAACTCAAAAATCATTATTTAGATTGGCATTTAACTATACTTCGAAAAATATGAGTTAGCACTAGATTGAGCAATGCCATTAGCGATTACCATTAGCGAGAAGAATACTATCTTGGTCTTTAACAGAAAAACTACACGTAATATTTGGGATGAAGAACATAGGCGTCTTATGGTTTATCCCGGTCACGCTTGGATAATGACACAGAAGTTATATTTGATAAATATAACAATAAGAAATACTACGTAATATTTACTACTACCATATTTTATTAACACGCTTCGCTTCTGAGATAAGTGTATAATCTTATTATCATTGTATTCGGTCATGTACCTCTGTATATGAGATAGCTATAACACAATATATTATGCGAATTGTACTAAATTTTCAGTAAATCATGTGAATACAAGTGAAATAACTAACTTTAGTACATACATGAGATCTTCTGACTGATATAATTGTGAAGACAGTTAATGTTCTGTAAATAACCACATATTTAAACGACTATCATACATAGGTGATTTAGATAATTAAACACTATAGATACAATTAATTCTTAAACATAATTAAATAAATTAATCTCTATGTATAAACAATTAATATGCCACAACTACATATATATTAGAATACACTTTTTAAAATACATAGAAAATTTCTTATGCCTGTCGTACCATCACAGTTAATAGAATTAGCTATTGTTTTATTTCTATTGATATTTTTCCTAATACTACTTTTTCTATCAGTTAATAAAACATTCGATCTATTGGCAGAGTCTGAAAGCCACGCAGTCCATCTATATTCAAAATTAGCTGGATCTGCCTGTATCTGTATATCCAATGGCCCTCTTCTTCTTTGCATTGCCCATAGACCACGAAGCCTGCTTGTTAAAAGAACAGCAATTGTATTGGCTCTTTGCCAGAGATCACGACTCTCGCTAGGATCTTGACGAACATTGAAAAGGCAGCCGCGAGCTGAAATAGTACACGGAATATATTTTTTTTATTGTCCAAAATTTAATATTGTCGTACTATATCTTTATAAAATATATAATAAATAAAGTAAATATAAATTTCAGAAATATTATGTCTGTGATAGAGTGTGACATGCATGTAATTTTACTGACATATTGTAACAGTTTTTCCAATGAACAAACATGAAAAGTTGTTTGTAAAACAATCATGAAATTTCCTCATAAAATAAGACCATATCTAAAAGTGGATGCTACAAATCCGTAGAAAGCATAAACAGTAGTTATATGATCACTGATTTACCTGAGACGATATAATACAAATTTAAATTTGTAAATCTAGCACTATACCGAGGCAATTTGCAGTGGAACATTCTGCACTACATACACATAAAACGCCAGCTACTACATACATACTTACAAAACGCCAGCTACTATATCCCCCCAAAGTGTATTTTTCTAAAATTTTTAATCCAAATATGATATATATTACATGTAAATAAAATCGTGACTATCACGACATTAAGTCAACGTTAAGTCATCGCAGTTTCCAGGATCTTTGCGTTTTTACTATACAAAGAATACCAAATTTATATATGAAATACTATTCATAGTTATATTAATAATATTTAATTGTCACCGCTTAGACTATAGGAGACCTAGCCACCTGGCTATAAGGTATAGACATCACTTACTGGGAGTCGGAAGACATGGCCTGCTGTCTCGTATTGGCTCTCCTTGTTTAATTGTTGCTGCATAACGCAAAGCCTTAACCTCTTCAATATCTAAGTATAATCCCATATACTCAAATATCCGAGCAATCTCACAAGATCTCAGCGATGGAAAATATTCTGGTGTCTTCTCCTTATTAATCATCAGATCAGCACCATAATAATCATTGCTTAAACCGGTAACATTGCCCACAACTATTTTATAATCGCCTGCTCTATAAGCTGCATATGTATTAGTGTCACTATCTTCAACAGTTATAAGAACTTCTGTACGTTTAGAGTCTCCATCTTGTATAATTGAATCCCACTGATTTATTCCATCTATTTCTGTTGTCAATCGACCGCCAGCAGCTGCTATTAAAGTAGGTAACCAATCGGTAATATGCATCAAGCCTTCCCAGACCCGAGGTCTGAATGAAGAATGCCACACGAAAGCAGGTACTCTTACAGCTCCTTCCCAAGGAGTTTCCTTCAATCCTCTAAAAGGTAAATTTACTCCCCAGTTGTTATTGATTCCTACTGTAGGAGATCCATTATCAGATGCAAATATAATAATTGTGTCATCTAAGATATGTTTTTCAGCGAGAGCACGCACTATACGACCAACACTGCGATCTATATGCGTAACAACCTCTGGAATAAAATTGTGTATTATTAAGGGTATAAATATTTTAATCACTAGCAATAAAATATCTTCTGATGAGTATATACACTTTGATATATACATATATTATACGAAATATTTTTTATGACATACCTGCATAAAGTCTTCTATTAGAATTAGCTATATGTCTGTGTTTCACTTTGGTATATAACGGTGGTTGGAGACTTCCGCCTGTGTTACCAGCATGAGGCGCGTTGTGCGTTACATGAAGAAATAAAGGTACTGAACTGTTGTGTCCCTTAATTACTGCAATTATTATTATTTTTAGTTATTATAAAGATAATATATATAATACTATAGCATCTACTAAGATACTCTTACCTACGTACATATTTCTTTTACTACCGACTACCAATTGGATTCTCAATACGCATGGATACATATTGTTTCGTGTAACATCCACAAGGTTAGCGATGTCTTGATTGAAATTTAAAAAAGTGTGCAAAATTAATTTCTATTTCAAATATTATTTTTGTAATTAATAGGGTTCACTTCCAAGTTGGTTTTATAACTTTAGTTTGTTTTTTGTGGAAAGAATCGTACATAATACGTAGACTTTCCCAAACAATAATCAATCAGAGTTGCGATTTCAATAAAGCGCTTCGAGCACAACTTTGAGAATATTGAATTGCTCACATCGTTTCGGAATACAAATTCGGTTTGTTCTCGCCATAGATAGCAAATCATGACTTTCTTATTGTTATTCTAGTGAATTATCTTACACAACTTCACTTTTAGTTTCCACCAAATCAATGTGTATGAAAACGCAGTTTCAGAAGCCATATCAGTAATTGTATTGTAATTCAATTATTTCACTTCAGAGAATTTCCTAATGCCCTTATTTATGAAGATTAATATATGAACAACATTCCATTGAATATACATAGATATGAACGTCAATAGTATTATCTAATGTTTTCTTTGATTGGTGTTGGACAACACAGTTACTATTACATTCTTAGTGACTATTTCATGTCCTAAAACTTAAAACTGAGGTGTTTATAATACGTATATAGATACAGTTGACACGAATTGACATTTGTAAATATTTCGGCCTAACTAAATATTTGATATTCACTTTATAGACTTCTGTGTCTATTCACTCTTCAAACCAAAATACAATAATTTCAGTATAGCAAAGGTATAATAGATGTAGGTATTTATGGTATATCGGTATTTATGATACCGTACTATATCCTACTTGCCCTGGTAGGATACACAAAACTCTACAGGACTGCTGCGCGACGTCGGTTCACATATAGTTTCATTATACTTTTGTACTTATATTACACTTCCATCAATCCTAAGCTGTTTTCATAATTCTTTTTGCCAACTATAAGTTTTATTACCATGTCAACCTCATACCAAGTTCTAAATATTATAAGTCGCTTTTCGAGAATAATACAATAAAACCATCAACCACTATATAGCAAATTATAAAGTGAAAAATATAATTACTTTTAACTGCTCTATCAGTTAAAGCATCGACAATATATCGGTCTTCCTCATCTTGTGGGATGTCGTTGTCGTAAAGATCCAATCCAAACAGAGTGCGACCATCGGGCCACTGAAAAAAATTTAAACATACAAACGTAAATATAAACTTTACCCACAGTATTTATCAAAACACATGTCACAAATATATTTAATTATTTCCGACATAAAAAAGCACACCTAAAAATATATTAGAATCCAACACTCAACCTATTTATTAGTATTTTAATTATATATTATTATTTTATAATATAAATGTACTTGTAATGTAAGTGTATAGTGGTGAAGTAGTATTAACAAACTAATCGATATCTCATAACATGGATTTTTTTTAATTGAGATTGTAAAAATCGTCTGCGTAGTGCTCTTTCTCATCTACTCGTGTATCAATGACAGAGTAAGAAAGGGGTGAAAATACAGGATATGGATCTGTATGAGTAAAGACGTAATGATTTTCATATATGTGTCACTTGTTTGGTTTAATGATTAATGATAACACATAAAAAACATTACCATCATACTTACAAAAAATGGTAAGATACAGAGAGCATGAGTAGATATTTATTTGCTACATATTCATTCATTTAACGTCAGTTAGTATAATAAATTGCAGTATATATCATTTAAAATACATATTTAAACAAGCTGAAAACGGCAACTAAGTAAATAGGCAGTTAGTACTTTAAGTAAATATGGTGTACAGAAAAATATCTATTCATGTAGTTACTCCTTTTCATAAAATTTTATCGATCATCACGACTGTGACTTTTAGAATATCAATTAAATGCTATGCTACTTCGATGGTTCTTTTAATAATCAATAGCTTTATATTGAGTACTTTCTTACAAATTAATTTATTACACAATAGCTTTTTTATTATCCTTATTAAATCCTGTTACGAATCCTGGAACGAAATATAATATATTTATATAAAGGTTATTTGGTCTAGTCGGAATCATGAAGGGTTTTTAGTATTATATTACTTCTCAATTTAATTCTTAGATACTAAGATTTAGTATCATCTACTTATTTGTATTTCTATTGCTATTATTAGGTACTTTTCAAATAATGATATCAGAATTATTTTTTCTTACCATTTCAACTTTATTGTAAGTATAATAATCGATGAAACCACCTCTCATTCCGTAGTGACTGTCGTATCCTCTTGACGTTGGATAATACTCTTTTCTGGACATCCCTACATGCCATTTACCTACTAAATGTGTGGAATAACCAAGCTCTTTCAAATACGAAGGAAGAAGACGTTCCGTTAGAGGTATTCCCCTATCTTCGGAATTAAATAATGGAGTTCCATGCATACCTGAAAATTAATAGAATATTCATATAAGAATAATATTTTTTTTAATTATACACAGAGAGCCATCTAGTCCCTATTTAAGCAAAGCTTCCGTTATGGGTACTAAACTCATAGTATGTTTTTATAATAATTTACAATAATACCCAAGAATCGTGCAAGGAATCCAACATATGATATTCGGAAGTAAAGCGGCATGCTAAACCACTAGACCACCAAGACCGTCATATAAGCACATATACCTAATGATAAAGTGTCAATAAAATAAAAGCATAGTTTTCTATTAAATATAACGACTATTAAAATATGGAGATTAAGAACCCAATTGTTTTGAGAAACCATATTTGTCGGGAAATGTATGTTACATTAGTATAACCCAAGATCCCCGTTCAAATGTTGAGGGTATTACTAGTAATTAACTCCATTGCTAGCAAACCTAGCTTCTGGTGATAAATACAAGAGACCACAATCAATTCAATTACGTAATTATCTAGGGAAGATTTTCTTCAATTCTGTGTTTAGTTCTATCTCAGTTCCTTAGGTTTTTCTGTAGGACTGCAAGGAGAATATCTCTTTGCGGTTCTTAACATATAGCTAAACTCCGAGATTCTAATAAACGTAGGTCATGAAATACAATATAAAGACTATACTAGCAGTGGACGACAAAGTTTTGGTTCCGTAAGTTATTAATGACAACATTCACCAAATGCCAGTCAGACCAGAGATATTATAAATGTACACATTGGCATAAAGAAGATTGAAATAAATCTGATAATATAAAAAAATATCTATTTCGCGGTACAACGTGTTGTAATTTCGAGTTCTACGCGTTCAAATATAAATTACAGGTCGAAACGTAATACTGACAGAGCCATCTATCATATCACCAGTGCTCTACAAGTTAGACGTATAACAGTATATGCAATGGCTACTAAATGTCGTTAGGTGGAACTACTTGTATAAAATGATAAATTGAAATCTGGCAATGAAACAAAAAATATTTAAAGGACATTTTTGATGGAATTTAAGAACAAGGATTAACATTATGTTCTTATATGAAAATATTTTTGAATCGTTTTTGGTAGCCTAGAAATATTTTATAGAAGCATACTTATCGACGGATGTTTTGTTGCTCATATACGAAGAAATAAAAATAATAACAATAAAAGACTTTTATTCAGCACTAGTTAACCAGCGCAATTTTGTCTGAGTAATATTTTCCCGTTTTTGTTACATTTTTCATTGCAGATCCGCTTCTGTTAATATTATGAACCAACAGAAAAATAAATAATATTCTTAGTTCAATTTTTATTGTAACAATAAATATATCTTCAACAACAAACAATCATAGATATGTCAGAGAGAAACCAACTGTTTTAAGGTTATCATCTTATTTCCGTAATATCCTACTCCTATCTTTGTCAATTTTATCTAAAATTTCAGAAAATAGACGGCACGAAATTGCTCAATACCGTATGCCTAAGCCTATTAAGAAAGAAATTGTTAGATGCGGTTGAGTTTTTGGCATTTACATAGAGCGTAAAACCACAATCAGGCAATATACTAAGTATCTGAATATATTATGTCATAAATTTATTTTATATGATATAAATATACATCTATACTAATTTTATAAATGCGAAAGTCTGTTTGTATTTTTTGTTTTTTCTCGCCTGAATAGATTTTAATGAAAACGCGGTATTTACCTTTTATCACAAAAAACAAGCAGACGACATCGCGGCTAACAAACAACCAGTAAAGTATGTTTTAAGTAGATTCCATTTCAACTTATCTTTTAATTCCAAAGTTAATAATGTATTCGAAGATAATAAACATTTTTGAAAGTCAAAAATTATATTATTTTGCGCCCTAGGCGAGTGCTGTTGGTATCCAATTTCAAGGGCTATACAGATTATATATTATTTTATCTGGGTCAAAAGTGAGAAAGTTAGGAACCTTGAAAAAAATATTGTGACACCAAAGTTTTGTAAAATATAACCTAATAAAAATTAATAGAATACATTATGAAATCCTGCCTAAAAGCTGATTAATAGGTCAAGATTAAAGAAGTTCAATAGGTAAGCTAATAGTTAAATTAGGTACCTAGCACAGTAATAAGTTTATATTTAAACTTATTAAATTATTATAAACGAGTAACGAATCCCATTATAATTTTAATTACAAATAATTATTCATCCTACTAAATGCTGCATGTTATCTGCATTATATGAGTCTGATAGTAAAGTTGATTTTGTGTAGTACCGAAAGAGACATTTGTCTATATGTTAATTGTCATTATGCCTTAAATAAGGTAGATATTTTTATGTAATTGGAAAGGCAAAAAACCTGACGGTTAGCGGTAATCTTCGCCTATATACAAAAAAAGCACTACTAAAATTACATTATTATGTGACATCCGTGATATTAATTGTATGAATACATATTATTATTCCTTTTTTGTATATATTTAACTAAAATATCTGAGTAGATAAAAGACTTATTAATTTATTATAATTAAAAAAGTAATGGAAATGATGAATACAACCCGCAGCTTTTTTACATGAGATATTAACAAGGGTATACTGTATTAATACAGAATCTAGTCCATCTGTGCACCAAACCCTCCCTTCAAATATAATAGGTATGTATTTAAGTATGATTGAATGAAGTATTTAAAGTGCCTAATATATTTGAATAAATCATCATCATCATCATCGCAGCCCGGAAGACGTTCACTGCTGGACATAATTTGAATAAATGAATCACTTTTATAATGTACAAAAAGTTTATAATAATCAAACATTTTTGAACTTACCCAATCTCATTGGATATTTTCCGGTGAGCAAAGCAGTACGAGCTGGAGTGCAGATAGCTTCGCTATAGTACTGCTGCAGTATAACACCATGATATGCCAGAGTATCGATATTTGGTGTTAATATTTGGTCCGAGCCGTGAAACGATACATCGTTCCATCCCTGCAAAAATAACATCTCTAAAGTTTTTTTTTTTAATTATAAACATAGTACCTATTTATATTTTCGGTTTTCGATATTTAATGTTTTGGGAGAATTTGGTAAAAAAAGGAAATAATTATAAAAACATACCTACAGGGTAATATAATATAATAATAGGTAATAATAATGTAACTAGTGTAACCTACTTCTTTGAATTTTGCTAAGTACCTATGCAATGCAATGCTGTATACAAACAATTTGCCAGCTCGTGACAATCTTTCAACTATCTATCTGCCTCTATTGTTTTATAGTACTGACCTTTTATGTCCAATTATGTAATGATAATAATAACCCTCTATCTAACCTTTTCAAAGTATCCAGTAATAGAATTGAACATTATCGATTTTATCATTCACCATTTTTCTATAAGTACCTGCTGCGTTTTGAACCCGCCTAATATCTATATCAATATAGATTAATCAATTTAATATATTTCAATTATATACCCTAGATCTAGATATCATATTACAAAATACATTATACCACCATAAGCCCGGCATGAAATCTATTGTATCCACGTCCGTTACAGGATCAATAACCAAAGGTAACTTTTATGTATAAACTAATGTAGTAAGTTATAATATTTTTTTTATTATATTTTCCCTAAAGGGACACCTTTTAATAATATATTTTAGTTATTATATTAGATTTTTTAAGCTTTTTAATTTTAGGTTCTTAGTCGTACAATTAAGTTATGTAAATAAAGTAAAGTTATAATATGTAGATGGAATAAATATAGCAAGTGAGAGATCTTCATAATAATATACCAAAAAGAAGCTATAAAGCTTATTTGTTATAGTAAAATAATTAAAATTATAATTTTGAGTTCATATCAGTATGCATTATATTTAAATTATCAAATTAATTCATCAAGTAATTATGAAACAATGAACTACAAGTGTCAATAATTATGTAAGATGCATGACATGAAAATATGAGGGAATATATGTATATTAAAGGAAATGTGCTCCCAAAATTATAACAAAAAATTAAATGATTAGAAACGTTACAGTGTACCTATATATTACATGGACTAACCACGGCTATATGATAGCGTCACTACTCCAGCGTTTCCGGTACATTATATGTATATGATATACGACGAAACCTATCTCAATGCCACTGAAGCCGTTATATCTTACTTTCACATTTATTTATCTACATAAATTAGGTTAATAATCTTTTGATATACATAAAAGAAATAACTAATACCAGTACTAAGTTAAAGTTGTATGGCTGAACATATTTAATAAGAATATATATCACAGTTTCATTAATTGCAAGGTTTAGATACCTACCTTACTTAATTAATATTAAAATTTTTTTATAAGTTATACGTAGCATCTCTAAGTTACTATTTTAGTATGTAGGTTGTAGTCGTACAGGTTGTGATTCCAGAAGTATAAAAAATATGGGTAGGTGTAAAAAAAAGTGTCACCTCATGTTCTTAATTCGCATTTTTTGGTGAGTTATATTAGTCACGGTCTTGCGGCTAGTAGTTTGTGTAATGATAAATGTAATCTATAATTAAAACAACTTAGCGTATTTTAATAGCAATCTCATACAAGGTACTCAAATAAGTACAATATAGAACAAATGTAGAACGCTACATTGGATGTTGCGGTAAGCTAAAAGTTACACAGAATCAGTGGATAACGTAGCTTGTGGAGAATTATGACGGAAGTAAATGTTCATCATTCATTCATATACATCATTATTTGGTACATTAAACGGCAGCAGAATGTCCTTCAACTATCGGTTTAATATAACGTACCATATCATCAACCATGATGAATACAACGTTTGAAGAACTTGATGGGTATGCCATTACCATCTTGATTAAAAGCAGTACAGTCCAAAATTTCAATCTGGAAATAATAAAAAAAAACTATATAATAGACATTAATATTAAAAAATATAAAGCTTTTCTTTTATCTCGCGTTTTAGTAGCACAAAATCAATTTTATTGTGTTAATACGTTTGCTATAACAGTAACATTTTTATGTACGGATACAGTACTAATTATTATAATTAACAAAAATAGGTTTTTTGTTTATTATTGGTTATTAATTTATAACATTCCAATTTTGCGTATTTTAAAGAAAGGCATAGACATTTCAAATAAATCGAAAAAATAAGTCGGACGGACTTTTCACTGCTTTTACTACTTGTACCTTTATTATATCTTTTTTTTCTTGTAATCCTATATACTTTTTCCATAAATGCTGGCCTACTATTTAAAGTCAACGGCTCCAGCTTGGTAGTAAATGTGAGTTTAGAGCACAAAATCAAAATTACTACTATATACTGACCAGAGTGAAGTATACATTATCAATAATTATAGATTTGTAAAAAGTTATCCTTGAATGATTCACGTGAATTCATTACAGTCCAATTGTGGTTAAATGTTTCGGCATCAAACGAAACCAATTGACAATTTGGATTAGATACCTTTATTACCTTTATTTTTAATAAGTTTATTATTATTTATTTTATTTATTCTTTGAGGAAGTAGTCATGCAGAACAATCATGTTATTAACTGTCGCTTTTAAGTATTTTAATGGCGATGGCACATATAGTAAGTCATCTCTAGTAAACTTATATTAATTTGTATTTATATACTTCTTCTTTATATAATTCTATTATATAGAATACATTTTCAGACAAAACTTTTCAAAATTATGTTAATTACGAATATCTTAATAACAAATAATTTGTTCTTATTGTTATTGCATTGTTTGTTACATCTCGGTATGCACCATGAGGAAACAACTCTATCAACTGTCATATTATCAGTTTGGCATAACTACGCATGCAAGTACACCCTTATTCATTATCATATTAAATATATCAGCTATTAAACCAATATTTTAACAAATAAAGTTTATAGGAGTTTTAATATCTTTCTATGAATACTTTTATTTCCTGCAATAATTACGCTTCGATCCGGTATCTCATGTCACGGATGAAAGCTACTAATTGTATTTGAATTTTAACTATATTCAGTTATATACAAATATATAATCTATTATGGAAAAAATCCCTCCGTCTCATTGGAGACATGTTATGTCTATTAAGAAAGTATATTTAATATTGACTAATTATATTATTATTATTTCATATATAGCGCGTGGTAGAGATCATCTACATATAACACAATTACATATTACTGAATAGCTGCCAAGTCAATACTATATTACCTATTGACTAATAATAATTATCAAATGCTTTTCAAAGTCATTACTAAGTGACAAACCATGAGAGGTACTGATAAAGTCACAAAATACTGAAATTTTCGTGGTGCTGTTCATGTATATTGTACTTACCATCAAGTGTATCATCGCTTGTTTTCTATTCCAGTGACATAAAAACAAGTTTTCTGTATACTGAACGTAAAGTACAAGCCAATTTAAAACCGGTTTCAGGTAATATAAATTTTACAAGCCCTTATCGATACGAAGAAAAAGTATTAAGATAATGTGTATAAAAATTAACACTAAAATTAATTTAAAATAATTATTTCTAATTAAAAAAAACCTATAATATATTTCTTTCGAACTAAAAAAGCTCGCTTTACTTACTTATATAACTACCGATAGATTAAAAGTATGTACCTGCCTCTACATTTCAAACAATACTTCTTCTTGGAAGTATAATAGGAATTGAATTTCATATAAGTGCAGTTTCGTAATTGTTATAGGATTTATAATAATAAAATGGCTTTATTATAACGTTATAAATAGTCATTATATTATATAGGCCGTCACATATCGTAGCTTGTCGTCTTATAACTTCCGAGGTACTGAAGCACGCAAAAACAATTATATTTTACTGTACTATATTTTTTTAAGAAATGCTGTTGTATATAATATTTATGATAATGATATTATGTATAGAGTACCTAACTAAAAGTAAAAGGAAAAGTTTCCTATTTACTCTTATGTATAACAATATTCTGATACAAAATAATAAAATATGTATGTACATTACAATACACTCACCCACGTTTTATATTGAACATTTTGCCGTTATTCCAAATTCACACAAACAGTAACACTAACACAATACTACAACAAAACTCATTGAATACAGAACGCTTCGTTTTACATAACATTCAGAGCGACAGTGAAAAATTTACATATACTTATTCTCAGTTTCATAACATATCGGTATTCAAAACGTCAAAAAATTGTAGTGACCAGTGGACCAGTCAGTTACGACGTTCAAACAACACAAACTGAGCTCTGGTACTTTTTGTAAAACTACACGTGATGTCTGAAGCAAACACAATAGAGGTCTGGCTGCTATTGAAAAGGCATGAATGAACAGCTTCCTAATATTTCAGTACTGTTTTAGGGTTTCGTAGCCAATTTAATAAAACGAAATCCGTATAATTTCTACAATTCCATATAGTGTCTATAAAGGACAAAACATGTAAAATGTTTTTGGAATGGGTCAAATACAAAAATTGCAAATCTGCAAAAGTTATGAAAAAATATTTATTATATATATCAACTACTAGTTAGCATGTGGTAGGTGTTAATAAATACGACGATATTACTTGTAATGTTATTTCACAATAACTTTAAACCTATTCTCTTCATAACCTATCTCTTGCATAACTTTTTTACTAGAAACGCCGTAGTTGGTCTGAAACTTCCAAACTACGTGAAAACTCTAACAATGAGGTTTAACAACCTATAACCATCCTTCAGTCTACATTAAACTAATGTGATCATGAAGTTCATAACCATTATAAATGTAAAGATACGCTTTATAATAAATCCTTAGTTCACCATGAGCAAGCGGATACTGTGTATTATTATTAAAATAGTATATATCTATTGATACTTTTAGTCATAATGCGGTAGATAAGTCCTTTGACTCCAAGGGACCTCCTCCATCTCTCTTCTCTCACTCGTACAAAGTAGTCTTAAGTAATCCAAGTAAATTAGTTGCCAGTAGTTGTATGAAACCACTTGCCGACATGTCTAAGATCTCTTTGTTACGCTGTAATTTACAGGAGAATATTCGTAGTTCTAGTTCATTTCATTATTGCTATTCTTGAAATTCTTATAACTTATATACTACTTAGTTTTAATATATTACCTCAGGCCATTACTAATGTTTTACTGGTATATTCCCGCTAATGTCCATGCTCTATTAGAAAGCATAATTCACTATACATACTTTACCAAATATTATATATGAAAATAAGTAAAATACATTTACCACCACCATTTACTGGGTTTACCCAGATTGAGTTGTCGAAAAAGTTTACAAATTTCTACGTGACGAAATAAACGCAACATTTGATTCATTTCATTGAGTGTATTTGAGCCCAGGCTCTTTTGAAGCCTACACATTGAAGTTGGAAATCACCAGATCAAAATTATAATTTGGAACGAACGACTTCTTCTCAGTTTTATAGAATTGAGTAAGGTGATATACGAGTAGCTCCAGTATAAAATTCGGGAGAATTCTATTGAGTCAATTATTAACATCAGTAAATATTAAAACATCAATTAAGTTATTTTCATATTTATCTAATACCTTAATTGTGATCAATTATGCAATTTTAATTATATTCATTGCAATGGATATTCAGAACGGACACGACGATTATTAAGTAAATACTTGAAATAAACACACACAGTAAAACGCTCTTTTAATTCGACTCTATTCGAGTAGCAAAAAGGCCGAATGTTATTAATAATAATTTCAATGCGCAATCATACAGAACAGAATTTATAGCCAGATACCAATTAAAACTAATATTACTTATCATAACCTATATTTAAGTTTTAACTGTTAAAAAATGAACACTGAAATTATGTATGGTGAAAAATCTAAAAATCCATTAGGGTTAGGGTGAAGGGGATTTTTAATCATGGAACTAAAGTCTCCATTACTATCAATGTACCATATCAGGTAGGTCTTCCAATACATAACAGTGGTAGTTTCTGGTGGTTTTACTATGATATGCTAACTATAACTGACTACTACTGACTTTATCCCCATCCTGTCATCCTCCACCGTTTATCATTAGCACCTGCGGGTGCACCATCCTATTTATCATTAAAAAGTGTAAATATGTTGATCTTCTATGTATAATTATTTTTATGAACCCCACTATTTTAATAATATCTAAACGGAACTGTATCTTACGCCAGATTTGTAGTGTGACTATTAGTCATACAGTGTAGATATATTATAAAAATATAAAACACAAAACCCGATAATCAGATTTTTAAAATCTGATTTTAACTTGAGTAAGCAACATAATTCCATAATATAATTTGAATACTGATATTTGTGAAGTCTTACTTTTTATTCTTTTTACTTAAAAAACATCTAGAATTATCTCGTGGATTATGCAAAATTAAATATTCAAATTCAAATAAGATATATTTTTATCATTTATAGACGTTGCACCTATTTAGATATAAATTTAAGTACTACATTCAGCGTAGCAGTGACTCTATTCTATCATTATTATGAATTATTTCTTTACATATTCACATACATCTAAGTTCAGAACTTCCCACTAACAGTAAGAAACCTACGTTTAAAGTTATTTCCTTCTGTATCCGGCAACCTGCCACAGAATTCCGCTTTATTTATTACCTATGAGTCTGATTATTTCCGCTTTCTTGTGGTCAAAAGAAGGAAATGTTTCTTTGCACTTAATTTTTTTTTTCACTACTTGAACTTGTATTTTCTAATGTAATTGGCATGACAAACACACTGAAAGCCTACCTGATGGTAAGTGGTAACCATCACTTATACACATGAACAGCATTCTGGTTTGGTTTCAATTTAGCATCCTTTTTTCTGTTAATATGTCATTACGACAAAAGAATACAAATCTGATTATATGTCGCAATTTTATTCGAATTTAATTACTGTCGCACATTAAAATAATATTTGAATGTATTTGTTTATAAGTACCTACTGAAATCTGTTTTAATATGCATATACATATAATTAATGACCAGGTATACTGTTAATATCTGTTATAATAATACAATGTAGGCCATACGCATATCCAAGTAATGATATTGTATATTGCAAAATTCAGATAAGCCACAAAAAAGTAATTGCATAATATGCAGTTGTACAGACTCATTCATTAAGTATAGGTACTTTTATGATAATCGAAATTCTACTTGTAACTAACCAAACACAGTTGCATAATAGTTATTTCTTGGCCTGAAAACTAGAAAGAGATTCTGTATGTAAGACATAGTACATATGTAGTCATCTTTGCCGCAGACTTCTAGACTAAATACCATCCACGCGATTTTGTCATAAATATGAATTGAACATTGTGAGAAGTAAAACTTTACTGGAAAACTGAAGTGATTAAACATTAAAATTGTTAAAATGTAAAAAACTGTCAATATCTATATTTAGTTTTTTTTCTCCGTGTCTATTACAATGATTCGGCTAAATGTTGGCATATCGAATTATGCAATGCCTTAGCATAATAGCAACTGTCACCAAAACATTGACCCTATCTGGAAATAGATTATACCTACCTGAGTAAATATTTCAAATAGTGAATTAATTTTTTAAACTGCATTGATTCTAGAGATTGAGATACACATACACAAATTCACAAATATAGTACTCTCTTATTCAAAATTTTGAGATGCCAACGATTAGATATTATTAAAATTTGGACATTCCATACGAAACTCTAAAAGTAAAACATAATTGTTTCTTAAAGTTATCTAGGTATATTCGTAGATTTCTTGACATATTTAATAAGTTTTGTTATATTTAATCAGTATGTCGCGTAATTGCTGGAGGAGTCCCCACAGTAATTTTACTGTTATAAACTCACCTTCTAAGTTCGAATCACAAAAGTATATCATCACACCATAAAGGAAGTTGTTTACAAAAATCTTACGTTGGCCATAAACAAAAGATTCGCCGTATACTTTATTTTAAGCTAAAGATGTCATTTATCATGTGATCTCATGGATTTTCCCTATTACTAGAGCAAACAATGTACCTATGTTCATTATTAAATGAACTATTAAAATTAGGCTAATCGAGTTTTTAATGCATATGAGGATATTATTTAAATGTTTGTCAACTTGTTTAAGGTTTCATCTAGATTGATTTTAAATTTATATTAAAATGAACGATGCTAACAATATTTGGGGTCCTTATTTTTTCGCAATTATTCATTTTAATTTTGATCGGTGATTTCGCCAAAGTCATGGTTTTATAGACACAGTGGGATTTTATAGTTGTGCCTGTCTTCAATGTGCTCAGTAAAATTTGACAATTTAATGAGGATTAGGACATATTGTAAATACAGATAGCATAATACCTGAGGAATAGCAAACAAATATTATTAGGGTTTTCATTATTCAGAGGACAACATTAATTAGTAGGTTGAGAATTACAATGTTAGGTTATTACTAGTTATAAATAGCTTGTGTTTTGATAATAGCTATTTATAACTAGTACCTACCGAAATGGTAGGTACCTATATTGAAATGATGAGGGAAATTAAAAGGTAGAATGTCATAAGGTAGAACTGATAAATTTGACCACTTCAAGAAAAAATATTTTAAATATATATTTTCTAGTATTACCTACCTACAACATAAATGTGGAACATGAGTGAAGCCCTGAAATTACCATTAGGTGTTACATACTGAAATACCAATAAATCAGACAAGTACTAATAAGATTTGAGAACAATTGTTTCTAAACACGCTAGATAGATACTTCTTATTTAGTGACACTGACATAGTAAGACATTCTAGGTAATTAAATTGTAGCTCTACACGTAACATGCTTGACACTGTTCAACAAAAAAAACATTGAAGTTGACCTTGAACCAAAAATGCCATTTGTAGTACTTACCTATATCAATGTGACGGACAATGCAAAGTGATATTAATGAATTACTTTTATCTTGCATGGTGAAAGTGCGAGCACAAATTTTGAGTACATGTGATTGTGCAAGCAGCTTAAATTTTTAGTTCTTATGATTATGCAAAGGTGAACACACTTCCCTACCTATTTATTTAGGCCGTGACCTACTAGTTTACACCCTAAGTTACAAACCTCAGAAGTCGTCACGTCGAATTTATCTGATATAAAAAAATGTGCGTTTTATTTATTTTAATAGAACTCTATGGTAACAAACCCAACAAAATAATTGATCTGTCATTAGTTATCTACAGGTACCTACAAGTAGTAGAATTATTCATTTTTAAATAGCAAATTATAAAACAAATTATATCTTTATGACTGAGTAAAATAAACGGACTAAATTATCGAACCTAGCCTAAGTTTAAAACTTTATTACCCGCCTAATCCAATTGTATATATACACATATATTTTTGCTGTTAGTCGTAACAATATTAAACAATCATTTAAATATTCGTTAATTGTTATTATTATAGATCATCTCACCATATCTGAGTTAGTACCAACTTAGGCGATAGGAATAATGTAATTAAAAATGCTACTTTTAACTATTAAAACTAAATTTTAATCAAAATACACCAGTAACATAATAACCAGTAATATAGTTTTTCTTAGTTAGTCAGCATCAGCTAGAAATGTAACACTGTAGAATAAAAAAAGGGTAATATATATAAGTTGATATATCTATTATGTGTGCATTCGACTATTTTTTATAGAACTATAATGAAGATGAAAGTTCAAACATAAAGTCATCAATCACAGGTAAGTAGCTTCATGGGGACCACGATCTTACATGGTACATGGTCATGGCCATGATACAATGCCATGGCCTTACTGAGCCAAATTTATGTGCATCCTATCCATTTATGTAGTACCCCACCAGCTTATACCATTAAAAACCTGAATAGTAGATAAGTACATAATGCGTTACATCACTTTGTTCACAGCTCTATTCTCACCAATTATTCTAACTAATGTTAAATGCTATAATTATTGACGAATGCCATTGGTATCTAACTTGTATTCTATGATTTGAAAGAACATAATAATGAAAATCAACACCGAACCTATATTTTTTATTTAATACACTTTTAATTCCTTTTGTTAATCATGGCTATATCGGCTCAAACCAATTTTTCATACCCCTAACAGTTAAGAGCAGTCCTCCACAAAAATAGATTTATTATACAATTTTTATTAATTATTTTATTTTATTATATTTGTTTATTCAGAGTTTATTCTATTGTTTTTATTATTTGGTAATGTTCGGATCGGAGATAAATTCAACAATTCAAACTTGTGTCTTAAAGTTAGTTTTTATATATGTATGTGTTTATCATTTTTACGGTTTTTACTTTGATGAATCGAATTATATAGGTAGATGCTGATGCACAGATATTACCCCTAATTTTGGTACCTATATCGCGGAGGCAGTTCTACATCTACATAAGTTAATTTGATAGGATGTCACTGAATTAGATACACAGGCATATAATTTTATACTCTATAAAGAAACTTTAGCTATGCGATTAAACGTAACGTAATTCGTTAAAATTAATTATTATTTGGAAATTCAACATTGTTTAAGTAGTCTAATATAATCGAACGATTAACGTACTTCGTAAGAACCTACTTTATAAGTAGATTTAACTAAATTTAATACTCAATGTTGCAAACTCTTTGCACATTTTTATATATTTATTTTTCTATCAATTTTAAATGTATTTTCTTTTAGAATTGTCATATATTTTTATTGTCACTTTTTGTCTACAACCGTTTGTACACGTGCCTATCTTCATTATAAGTATTTACCATTTTCTATCCATTGTTTGATTTACATCACACATACAGTCCACACATTCTATCACCTACACTCAACATTTATATAGATTGCAGAAAGAGTCATCAAAATAACCAGATTTAGTTGTAATACAAAACTTTAAGTATTAGGTATAGTACAAATACATATACCCGTATTATATGTACCTAGTTTCATTTTAAGTACGGTTAAAACATCTAAAAAATAAATAATAAATCAGACAAATAGTTTTTATCAATAAATTACATCAATCGAATAAATATGTGCTCGCAAAATTGAGCTCAGTATAATAATAAATATCTATTTGTTGAGTAATGCATGCTTACCTTTTACTAATGGATACCTGTACCTACTGTTTTATTGTGACATTATAAAGTGAGAATACTTAATTTAAAATCTCTAGTAAGTAAGTAAGTACGCTTGAAATGTTCTATCAGAAGACAGGCGTAGGTCAATGCAGTCAATAAGATTTTGAAATAAGACTAAAAATAATAATTATAGATTTATTAAGTACGTATATATAGCAATTTCACATTCTTAAACTTTTGATTTTACACAACCTGATATTTCAATGATAGTGGTGGTTAAAATCGTAGAGTACTGTATTGTTATTTTTTATTCTTCTATTACAGTAAAAATTTACAAATGTCAACTGTCATTCACTCCATGATACAACGCACGATGAATAACTAGATCAAGGTTACTTATATTATTTTATTAGGTTAAACGATTTCTGCAGGCAGGTACAGAAATCGCTTTGATAAAATTAGAATGTACCTATAAGGGTAGAGTTATTGGGCTTTAAATTTCTTAGCATTGCGTAGTTATCCTGTGGCAAGATAGGTAGATGCGCTTTGTTGTTTGACAGCTCCAGTATTTTAGGTTAGTTAAATAGAGATCCCGCTAAGCTCTATCATGGTACCAGTATACAATGAAGATGCGAATAAGGTAGTTACTTAGCCCATCGTAGAAAAATCACCAAGAATTTATCACGATGGTTTCCAAGGGAAATATCAACAATGTGATCTGACAGGGTCCTATTGATAATAAAGTCCTTGGTAGCTGTTAGCTTGTTAACTAGATCACCACAATTGCACTGTTAACTATAGATAACTTCTAAACTGGGACATGAACAAATATATGCTCAATGTGTAATGAAAAATAGATACCAAACTGCATCTGGCTTTACAAGCTTCAAAGTAAAACAAAACAATGGCCAATTATGATTTGTCATTTTGCGTGCTTGTTAGCTCTTTAATCGGCACGATAATTGCAATAATTGCAATAGAAGTACTGACAGTTGCTTCACACCTCGTTTCCGCCAAAGTATATAACCAATACATATTTAATATAATATTTACATCTGTCATACATGCACTGTCCCAAAATCGAACTCAGGATCTTAGAGGAAAGTATGTAGGTACCTATGTACCACTATAGAACACAATTTTATCATACTAATATTTATACACTGGCTCTAATTTTTATCAAATTAAGCTAGCCAGCTGAAGATAATAGCAATAGAATGTATCGATAAAATGAAAAAGACCAATCAATGGTTGATTAAAACTTGTCGAAGTTATAGCGAACATAAGTAATTAGTTTTTTTTTAATCGATTGATACTTGTTATAGATTAGGTAGCTACATACGTGACATGACCGATTATAAAAATAATTTTGGGTTAAATTTATTTCTATCCGAATGTTGATAATTACCAAAATTTTATTTTAAACAACGGTGATATCGAGGTAGACACTTTCAATGAATTCAATTAAATAATGTACCCTATCGTGACTCATATTATGACCGAAACGAAGGCCGTAATCACTAATTTGTGCATTATTACACGATAAGTAGGTATATCGAAGCTGAGGTCGGCACACACTTATTGCACAGAATACACAATAGGTAATATGTATACCTAATAGTACTATATAAATAAAAATAACACAATACAAGCGTACATAAGACGCATGTCTGCACAAAACCTTAAGTTATCTATTACAACAAATATATTTTTTATGACTAATGACTACCTATTTGTTTCTTTAAAACATCAATAAATATTTATTTTGATCCATACTAATATTATAGATGTATCCGCTTGTTCGCTCGATTACTCGCTCTTTAATAGGTACTCTAAACATTGAAAAGATTTCACATTACGACATATAGGTTTTTTTTTATATTCAAGACATGAAATTTAATTGATAAAGTATTATACAATTTAGGACATATATGTATGTAGGTACATCTGTTTATTGACATAAATTAAAATCTCTTCAATACCGTCTCGCCATCGTTTATCGTTTATCTACCTGAGATAAATGTTTTTTTTGTCTTAAGGTTGCTATTTTTGTGATTCATTTCATTTCATATTGCCACAAGGTGTTAAGTCTGCCATATGTACCTACCTATTTTTACCTCGTGTTACATGCATTAAGTGACCCGCGAACCGGCAACAGATCAATGTGACCAATTTCCTTCCGGTTGAAAACTTCTATAATGGTATATGTAAGTTGCAGTTCCAAGAGTGGGTGAGGAACAGGGCCCCCTCCGATAGATCCCCCGTCCAATTTAAACGGGGCACGATATTACGACGGCCTGAGCCCAGGTTCGAACCCCTAGTGGTGCTCTCAGACTAAAGTCATATCCGTCAGGCAGGAGTTGGCCTTCAGCCACTCCATAAGTCTTTCCGCGGGTTTGGAGTGCCATTTGCACTCACCCCCTAACGTCCAGTGAAGCTGTAAAGGCCAGCTGCGTCCAACAGCATTAGAGTAGTCCAAAAATAAAAAAAGAGGAACAGGGCCCTCATAATCTTCATTTTTTTACTAGGCTTACTATTATATTCCGCTTCATACAAACGTACGAAAGTTTTCCACAACAACTAATTAAAATGGATGAAATTTTGTCCATAGACATAAATAATATCCTGTGTCATGCTGTTTTAGATTGACTGGAAGAGATACCTTTTAGAGATAAGTCCTCAGGGCAGTTAGCCCATCCTAACGAATTCACCAAGAATTTATCACGATGGTTTCCAAGGGAAAACGCGTGGAGGTCAACCTGATATGGTACATAAATAGCAATAGGATTATCAGTTTACATTACTAACAATCCCCTTTGCCCCCACAAAAAAGGTTAATTCGAGCAATTCTAACTTAACTAAAGTACAATTCTAACTAAAGGATGTGATTTTAAAATTAGATTACATTATGATAAGAAATTTTAAGATCGAAAACGCAGTCATAATCTTTTTTTAATAAGAATTTTTACGGCCCTGAAAATCCCCTTTCAGCCAGCGCTGCTCTGTGGGTGTGCCGCAACCTGTTTTTTTTTTTTTTAGTTGTAAGTTGGGGTGACCAGTTTACAAAATATTGCGTTTTCGGCAAAATTATAAAGATTATTTAAGACTCAGAAATTCAGAAGTTTAAAAATAATAAAATTTTAAATTAAAAGTTTATTATTTTTAAACTTCGGTATGCTTTTAGCTTTATCGCTTTAAATAATACATGACCAGAACGTATTAAAAAATGCAACTTTTAATAGATCGTTTGCAAAGCTTTCAAAGTCAAAATTATATAAAATATCAAAGGCTATATGGACACAGTTCCCATTAAAAAAATTGCGATACAAAAAGTTATAAAATAGCACGATTAGGAATTAATGCTGGTTACATTTATTTCGCTATTCGACTGAAGGACTTGTATCCATGGTCATGAATAAAGCATTAATAAAAAAAAAATTGTCAATTTAGTTATATTTATTTTTTATTTTTCTCAGATTATTTCATCTTTAATCTGAACTATTAAAGCTTTTAATAATTAATTTTAGATTTTATATTTTTTTATGATGATAGATACTTTGAAAGTTTTAATTAACGCATCAGAAAAAGCGGCTCGTATTGCTCGTTCTTGTTGTGAGGGAGCAACTGATGAAGTTCTTTTAGTGGCCGAAAAAGGTGAAGGAGAAGCTAACGCCCGCTTTGACAAGGATTTTAAAACCATAGCAGATGTCTTGGCACAGGAATCCGCTAAAAATGAAATAGCTACCTTTAGTCCAGAACTAGCTAGAAATACAAGAGGTGAAGAATGCTCTGAAATCGGAGGAGTCTCAATTAAACTTCAGGAAAATTGGGAAAAAACAGCCGAGATGTTGAGCTTACTAGTGGCTCCAAATGTAGCTACACGGATGTCGGCAGCAGCTCATTCTTCTATAGAACTTTCTCTCGACTTACCAGAAGATTTGCCATCAATTGATATTAATGATTTGGGTGTTTGGATTGATCCTATCGGTAATATATGTAACCAGTTTTAAAGTTACTTTATAATAGAAAACATAATGTATATAAATAATGATCATATCAATTCATGAGTATCTCACAAAGTCATCCATATAACATTATCTGTTAAATGGATGTTTTTTTTTTTATATTGATGGTTACCTAAAATACAGATTTATGCCTAGTTTAGGAATCTTTTTTAATGAATGTTGTGGAGCACCTAGTAGTGCTATCAGTATATACTGGAGGGGCACCAGATGATAGGATGAACATAAGTCTATAATATAATAGCCACAATGGTATAATGATGGTGACTGTATGGTAGTCTACTAGACATAATATTGCTAACAACGATGCCACTAATCCACCAACAATTCTATTCCCCCTCATAGAATAACCACTTCTTAGTACCAGTGAACAGTAGAAATATGGAAGTAATTGGAAATAGTACAATTGTTATTATAGATGCAACTGCAGAATTTATATCTGGTGTCCGTGGACAGGCAAAAACGGGTCGTGGTCTGCCTTGCGTAACTGTATTGATTGGAGCTTACATCAAGTCAACAGGAGAACCTGTAATGGGAGTTATTAACCAACCATTCTATAACAAGTGGGTACAATAACTGTTTAAATTAAAAGGGACAAAATTGTCTTGAATAATTATTATTTACTCAGACAAGTCATTATTACTTAATATCAAAATAAATTATTTTGTATCAAATCCAAACTATAAAAGATTGCAAAATTAATTAATGATATATAACATTTCCTTGAAGTCTACATAAAAAAAGACTATTTGAGAATCTTTTGACAGTAACATAGAAAATGACAATAAATACATATATCATCTAATTTGTTCTATATTTATATTTTGTAGTGGAAAAGGTCGCATAATATGGGGTGTAAGCTATGGCACTACAAAAGAATGGGGCACAACAGAATCGAAATCTGATAGTGAAAGCAATATTGTGCTCATGAGTAGTGCAGAAAACCCAGAAATTGTTAACAAGATGAAGAAAGCCAATTTGGAGGTGAAATCTGTTCCTGGTGCAGGTCATAAACTTCTTAAAGTTGCTCTTGGTAAGATAATAATATTCAGTAGGTACTATATTAATTAGTCATGAATTTTATTTAACAACCCATACCTTACTTTAAGTAATTTACCAATTCATTTTTAAATCATTCTCATGACAGCAATGTTTAATTTGTTTAAATTTTCATTTTAACAGCGACAAAAATAATTATTACTTTTTTTTTCTGTTTTCTAGGAGAAGCAGGAATATATATTGTTTCTAAAGGAACAACATTCCGCTGGGACACATGTGCACCACATTCAATTCTACAAGCATTGGGTGGTGACATTGTGTCTTACAGTACATATACTCCAATCACATATAATGATCCTGAAGATGTAGACACACAACAGTTCTGTAATTCTGATGGAGTAATTGCATATTCTGATATAAAAGTATTTGAAAACATAAAAAAGATTTTGACTTAAAATCAAATTATATGACATTGCATACATCATAAATATTGCTCTATTTGTAATAAACATACCTTGTCTTCATTAGTACCTGATTTTTACATTACAAATGTGTTGATATTGTGATAGTGTATTAAGCTTTTCAATTATGATCTCAATAATATTATCTATTTAAGTACTATGTCTAATTTGATCATTTTGTATATTTTGTGAATGTTTATGTTGAAAATAAAATAAAATGTGAAAAATATGTAATATTTTTAATATGTACCATAGTTATTACATTCCTAATCAGAAGAATCAGAACTTCTGCCTTTCTTTTTCTTCTTCTTTTTACTTTTCTTGTCTTTTTTTCTCCTTTCCTTGCTTTCTTTCTCCTACAACAAATAATTTAGTAGCAATATTTTTAACAATACAATTTTAAAAATAATTAATAATATATTAACAATTATAAAAAATTCTCTACAAATTGCACTAAGTAAATAAAAAAGATTACTTTTTTAATTATTGGTAGTGGTAGTACTTCTGGTTTTACAGCAGGAATGTTTGGGGCACAACCTTCTGTTCTGATAGCAGCAGTCAATTCGTCAATTTTACTCATATCAGCATTAGGAGCCCTGTATTGTTCACAGTGGTCAACACGAATTGTACGCCCCAGAATCTAAATCGATAAACATCATTATATTATAGCATTAAGCATTATACTATAGTAACTAACTCTGCCTTGCTATTTAACTAAATAGTTTATGTAATCTAATTGAAAACAACTAGAGAATTATCTTTTCTGAAAAACTCAATCAACAATAAACACAATTTACTAGTATATAACAAATTTTTATTTTGTATAAAATGTCATCCTAATGTTGATCCAAATGGAACACAATTTTCAAGCTATTTATTTCTAAAATGAGAATATATGCATTTCTATTATATGTTTGAAATACATCTATATATTTTAGATGAAGAAGTATAGAAAACAAACAGTACTTCACTGGCATACCTTAATTCCATTTAAATTATCAACAGCTAAAATGGTGGAACGTTGATCTTCATAGCATATAAAAGAAAATCCTCTTGATTTACCAGTAGCTTTGTCTCGAACTAAATTTATGTTTACTATTTCTCCATATCTACAACACATAATGATCATAATTAAAGTTGTTGAATAGAAATTTTGCAATTTCAGGAGATCCTTAGGACTCTATTATGATTATATATGTAGTTGTAGTTTTAATTACACTTTATGCAAAACTAACGGGTTATCAAAAAAGGTTTTGTAGAAATACAAATGATGTATACATTTGTTGCTGCATCAGTAATGGTAAGATTATTTTTGAGGTTGTAATAATACAGATAAATATCAAATTACTTTTTCTATACTATTAAACATTTTAATATTATTTTACAGCTATTTATATATTGTATATACAACTTATATTTGAACATTTTTATTAAATAAAAAATTAAAATGTCAACTTACTGTGAAAATACACAAATAATATCTCCTTCTGTAAGATCATATGGCAAACCTCCGACAAATATCCAAGCACTATCTTTATATTGATCATGCCAGGAACTCTTAGAATTTGCAGCTAATTCACGTTCACTTAACTTTAAAACATTTTTCACGTTGCTGTAAAAAGAAAATAAATGTTATATTGAATAGTGTGAATATTTTTAAAAGTAATGAATTTATTTTATTCTTACGTCATAGGATTCATTTTAATTTAAAATTACACGAATACCGGATTATAATGTAAAATTTATTCAGTAAATTCGGTCGGAACTCAATAAATCATAAATAGATAAATTATTCATTAATTAATAAAAATTTGAAAGCGGTAGGATTCAATGTATAATGTTATTGTTTTGCTTTTTATATGTCATAATTGATTGTCAAATTATGAGTCTTGCACAGACTACTTTTTCACTACACACTTAAAGATTATTAAAGTGACATCCATGTAATTTCGAATTTACATTTTTTCATGCGATCGTCGCTTCCAATATTCATTTTAGGATTCTATGTTCAAGAACTAACACTAGATCTTACTTTATCTCTTATATCTTGAGCTGTGAATCTGTAACACATTTATGTTGTGATGTGTCAATTTTTCTTGATCTGTACATTTGTCTACAAAATCTACCATTGCTAGAATTGGCTATGATTTTGATATGAAATATTTAAAAAAACTGCGACGAAAACTAAAAGGAAAATAATAATTTATAAGCAAATAAAATTATACTTACATATTAACAACAACTTATTGATTTGCTCTTAAGCCAATATATTTACATAAAAATATAAACACCCTATCAATAATACTAAAAGTTCTGTTTAGTTCTGTTTAATACAAACTTATGAAATAAAATTTATTATTCAGTAAAGCAGAACTTCGATATGGCCACTCCTACACCCGAAACCCCTGAAAATTTTGATCAAGTAAGTCCTAATAATCTAGTTATACTAATAAATAAAAATAAAGGTGTATGACAAGTATCATTATATTTTTTTAGTTTGACGAAGAAGAATCAGAGCAACAACTTGGAGCAACTCCTTCTGGACGAAAACGTCTATTTAGTAAAGAGCTCCGTTGTATGATGTATGGCTTTGGTGATGATCAGAATCCATATACAGAAAGTGTTGACTTTTTAGAAGATTTAGTTATGGAATTTATTACAGAAACAACACACAGGCAAGTCATATTATAAGAAACCTTTACATCATCAGTGTCTCAGTCTGTAACTTCCATATATCTGTGCTTAGCCAATATCTTGTATGATATAAAATCCTACATTGTGTCACTATTTGATAAAAAAAATTGTCTCTTGACTTTTTTAACACCTGTAATTACATGTATTCTTCTTAGACTAGCACTTACAAAAATAACAGCAAACAAAGACATTGCAACAAATCACAGCAGAATATGGAGTATAATAGAAACAGTTTCAGTTTATAAATTTTAGTAGTTCAGTAGGGTTGATCTGATGTTTTTACCTATTGTTATCTTTGTAACTGCTGGTTAATAATCTGAGTGATAGATATATGGAGTATAAGATCCATAATCAACTACATTTAATTGTGAATGAATGATTATGCAATTTTGACCAATAGGAACTCTCTATCACCTCATTTAACATATCTTATATATATATAAGTATGACAACAATTATATATCAGGTGTTATATTTTAATTTTTATAGAGCCATGGAAGTTGGTAGAACAGGTAGAGTACAAGTAGAAGATATTATATTTTTAGTTCGTAAAGACCCACGGAAATATGCCCGTGTTAAAGATCTGCTCACAATGAATGAAGAACTTAAGAAAGCCAGAAAAGCATTTGATGAAGTTAAATATGTTGGTGAGTAATTTACAAAAGTTATTAAGCCTAAACTATATAAATATAATTATGTGAGATTACTCAGATTTTTAAACTTAATGTTTAGGAACAGAAATGAATGAAGCTTATAATATAATACTGTTTTACGCAGTTATGTGTACTGTTTTTTTGTTTCATTAATAAGATTAATTTTATGAAATTATAGAAGATCAACAATAACAATTGTGGCGCAACAACCGACGCTATGCTACTAAGATTGATGCAAGTAACATAATTTAATATAGACACATTGCTTTTGTGTTTGCACATTACACTAATGTGTATTAACTTGATTATTTAATGCAACTTGGTATAACTAACATTGAATGTGGTGTAGTATAACTGAATGTATGCATCCTAAAGGGAAATGTCTGTTTTTTTTAAGTTAGAACTAATTGGTAATAATATTGCTATACATAATATTTGGGATGGAAAGATTCTAAAATATAAATTCCCATTGTGAATAAATAACAACTGATGTTTCCCCACGCTTGTAATAAAAGTTATGTAAGTTGGACTGGTTTTCATAATGTTATTATACAGTATAAAATATAACATTTTTATATATTTAAAGCTGGTTGTCAAAAATTATAAATTTATCTCTGTCTAATCATTACAACTTATTATCTTGAAGCATTGGTAATGTATTTGTTTGAATTTACAATAAGACTACAGTATTTACCAATCTACATAAGTTGAAACATTAATATAATATGGGTACTGATAAGACTTCTTAACCTGTAAATTAATTTTCTTCAATAATGTGGGTCCTAAGGAATGATTGTTACTAATACTGGAGTCACGGAAACAGTTGTCACTCGACTTTAAAATAGTTATACTTTTGAAAAATTACTTTAGTGAACAATTTAAATATAGATATATTCTAATTAGTTTAGTGAACACTGTTTACATTATACCTAATTAGTTATTGGGTTTTTGTGTAATCTGTACTTAATTATATTATGTTTATTTGGAAATGTGTGTGATTATAAATTGTTACAATCCCAGACATTTCATGTCATGTTTGCTTGTTTGTTTAATCATCTTTTACGATTTCAGAATAAATATCAATATATATGAATGGAAGTAAATGGGACAAAATGGACTGCTGAAAATTATTCAGGGTATTCCTACTATAGACCTTGATACTACATTATAAAAATTAGTTTATGCACAATGAATAAACAGTAATGATGCTCAATTAAAAATAGTCTATTTTTCAACAATTTTTTATTTATATCTTTTATCCGACAATAATTCAGTATCTCATAATATTTATAACTACAACTGTTTAATGAATGAAAGTATAAACTTACATCGTTGTATTATTTTTATTACGTTCCTAACGATTTATTACCATTTATTAACTAAATAATATAAAACATATATTTTTTAAAAACTTTATTGTGTGCGTTACAAGACGAGACAACAAAAATCAAATTAGATTAATTCTAATATACAGATCAAAACGTAAAATTAAGTTAATATGCTTTATTGTCTTTAATCAAACATAACTGTAAGTAAAATTATAAAATACTTGACACAAATAATAACAATCAATGATTATCTTAATATTTAGAATCTGGTCAACGAAATCACAAGTCGTTTTAAATATGTGATAAAACTATGTGGAATTACAACATTAGTGTTTCTAATATCATTTGTATATAAAACTTCAACGAAATGTTCACATTTCTGACGACTAGACTAGGTGTTCAAAAAAACATCCGGAAGTCTAAACTTTGGTTTTAAATATATGTCACTCACAACAGTTTATTTACTTTGTCTATTTATAAATCTAATGATAATAAATAGGCCATTTATGGCAGTGAATTAGTGAAGACTAATAAATTATTTATTAATAGTTTTCTAAGCAACGTGCTAAGGTAATTCAGCAATATAGCAATATAATTACGCATAAATAGGATTATATGTGGCTAAGGGATACCTAAATTATGCCTATAAATAATTTTAATTAAGCAATTGTGAAATAACCCTATGGTGTTATACATATGTATATCCAATGGATTTGTTAGATTTTACTTCTGTGCAAGCAAACAAATATATAAAATAACGTTTATATAATTTTGTTTTTTTGACACAGTGTCTACTTTAAAATGTAATATCATTCATCTTAACATGCACTGAAAAATTTGAATAGCCTTTTAAATGCTAATTAATGTGATAATAATCCGTGTAAAATTTAAATATTACAATTCATTGAGTGTGATGAGTCATTAATAAGACAAAAGTAATAAAAATTATCTTTCAATAATGAAATATTGATGATACATATATTCAAGTCAAGTATCACACTGGATACTTATTTAAAATAAGATAAAATATACAATCAATAATTAAATATTATGAATATTATAATATGATTTTGGCTTGAAAGCAGGGAAGACCTGTTTTGAGCACATTTTAGTTTGGCAAATGGCTATGAAATTATTAGAGAACCGAAAAATAACTGAGCAAGCTTAAGCTTAGCAATAATAATTAACAGTTACAAATCTCACTAAAATTATTATTAATTTCGTTGCCTACACTAATTTGTGTAAATAACTCTTAATGAAATAACTTTATTTATATATTAATATTTCTGTAACAGCCAAATGTAAGGCAAGTAAACCTGTACTGTAAATTAATCACTTATATACAATTAGATAAGTTTTTTCAATCACTAATCAAATAACAGGTTTGTATTAGTTGTGATTCCTGTATTTTTTTTGTTCAAATTCTTAAGAGGCCATCAATGTTATCATTAATAGTGGTACTTAATACAAAAATATAATAAAGAAAATTCACAAAATGTGTTAGTATGTTACTTATTTGACTTGGTAAGTGCTTACGCAATTTTGCAATTCTAATATTTAGTTTTAAAAGATACCAGTAGTTTAAAGAAAAACCAAAATTTTAAATTCCATAAATCGTGGAATGAAGGCCTCTTAAAAATGGCTATGATATTTTATAAATATTATAGCATAATTTTTTTACCGACAACCAGGAGGAGGTCCGCAATATGTACGTTATAGAAATTGATACTTAAGTTTAGCTTGGCTTTTAAGTATAATTTTGATATTTAAGGAATTAACTTGGATGACTACAAATAAAAATAACCACAAAATCCAAATTGATAACTTCCTTAAGTTTTTTATATGTTCTAGATAGTTTATTGTCCATAATTATATTTTTGTACTCATGAAAATAATTGTCCTCCATTGGTAGTCGAGTAAAATTACGGTAAATATTTTTAAGGAATCATATTCCTAATTAAGTTTTTAACAAATTTGTGACACATCCTAAATTTTCATGTTAGTTACCTAATTTAACGTAAATATATTATATTTCTGAAAGCTCTGATTGGAATAGATTTGGTTGTTCATCATGCAGTCTTATAGTGTGGATGCTCAATCAGTAGGAGGGTCCATAGCGGCGATGATGCTTTTCATAACAGCCGCGGCTGCCAGTGCCGCATGCGGCTGCCACTCTTTACCACGCGTGCCGTCGCGGTAGTCAGAAATGCCTGAAAATATAAATATTTTAATTTCTCCTCATATTCTAATCGTTTATTATAAGTACTCCATACACATTAGGGAGACAACTAGATATACTATCAGGATCAAAATATATAAGGTCTCAAACTGTGTCAACTGAAAATTAAATACATATTTTAAGAGTTTGTTTATGATGGTAAAATTAGGGAAATAGTGATGTATTAATGGGCGGTGCAGTACCGAAATTACAGAGTATGAAGACAAAATATGAAATGAAATTAATGCACAGAAACTTATTAGAACGGTTACTGAATGTGAACTGAGGTGCCGTTCAGATGTACATAGGCTACATAGGCTGCGGTTGCCATTAATCATACAATATGAAGTGTGAATTTGTCATTCAAATTACATAAACTAACATCCAAGCTCAGTTACAAAGCGAAGTTCAAGGCCTCTGCGGCCCTTCATGAAGCACCAACATGCTGCCCACCTTCATGAAGGTGGGCTACTGGCCGAAGAGGGTGGTATACTGGCGCTACCGCGGCAGATTACCATCGCCACAGAGATAATTTATATTACTATTGCATATATAAAATAGTGGTCGCCAATGTAGTGAAACAGTTTAAATCAAGTTTGGGAAACACTAATCTAGAAGCTAGAAGAGGTATAATATGGGCCAACAATAACCTGAAATAAGTAAATAAATAAAAAATAAAGAGAAAGTACCTCGTATGGATATGAAGCAGTCCTTGCAGTTGCCTTGCACGCTGTCGAGTACTGCATCCAATTCGCAATCGTAAGCGAGCGCGCGCACGTGTGTAGCGAAAGCGGAGCGCGCTTCGCCAGAACTAGCCACGGCGCGCCCACCTGCCACTGGAGCGCAATGCACACGCACCCCACGCCTCTCACCCTCTGCATCGCTGTTAACCACATTTATTAGGATGAGGTGATACCATAGGAACTAATGGGCCCATTAGTAAGAACCTATCTCTATCAAATTGATCTTCACACTATCCACCCGGAAACCTTCGTAGTAAATTGGAGAATTTGTCACTATAGGCCAAGTGACCTTCATCATACTCATGCTTTCATTCTTTGCTGCAAAACCAGTATATTATTTGTTAACAAACTCAATAAAGCAATAAATAAATATATTACCATACCAGCAATAAAAAAAGTAGTGTATTAAGAAGGTATATTAATGAAAAAGTACCTACTTTACGTCTAGTTCAAAATACGTTACAAAAATTAAACTTTGTGTGTTATGAAAACAGAAACTTACATTTGATCACCCTGGGGTGCAGGATGTGACACTTCAATGAATGCACCCTCACCAATCTCCACGCATAAACGATCTGTTACGCCCTCTGGTGCTTCCCAACGTCCAGGCACGTTTTGTAATCGATTCAATCCTACAAAAATAAAAATGACGTATTTCAGTTTATTTTGCTAAAATATACTAAAAATATTATATAATAATAAATATATAATAGTACTCAAGGTTATTAATTGGTTTAATTATACAATTGGCTACCAACTAAATACTGTCCTGAGGGCGAGGGAGGATTGTTAGTAATTGTATAAAAGGGCCCTTTGCAAAAAATGTGCTATGTCAGGTTGACCTCCATGCGGTTCCCCCTGGAAGTCGTGGTAAATTGCCATTTGCCAAGATGCACTAACTGATCTGACTTAATGCTCATTTTATCATCCTCCACCGGTCATATCTGTCGTAGAACCGATGCTCGCTGGAGCAGACGTGTTCTAGAGTGGAGACCGCGAATTGGCAAACGTAGTGTAGGACGCCCCGCAGCTAGGTGGAGTGACGACATACGTAGGGTTGCAGTAGGTAGTAACTGGATGATAAGGGCTGAAGATCGTGCCCAGGGACGTGCCTTGGGAGAGGACTAATGATAATGATGATGATGACTGGTGCCCCGCAAATTTAAACCGTTAGAGCAGGCGGGTGGATCATTTCATTAACATCCATAAAAAAAGTCCTGACAAAAATATTTCTCTTTAATTGCAGTTTTTATGTTATAAATAATTTAAAAACAAAATTGACACTATGAACGTGACGAGACGTAGGTAGTTTACGTACCTTCGTTGACGTACAGATTCCAAGGCGCTTGCGAACTTGCAATGCGAAGGGCAATGTCTTGTAGTAGGAAATTCGGTGGTTTGTAAGGTTTTACTTCGTAATCCCAACCTCCTTTGTCGTTGCGTTCAGCCTTTTCACAAAATACGTATACATATCTGAAATATTAGATAGAAAACACGTATGAATTCGTACGCGGGAATTGGGCGTTTTAAGATATTGATGCTAATAGAATTCAACAATAAGAAAATCAGACATTTGTAGTTTTATTCATTTAGAGTATTTTTTAAGTAATTGAAATAGCAAACAAGTTCACACCAGATGGTAACATGTATATATTGGTGACAGTTATCACCAATATATACATTTTATACATGCGGTCTCATACAAGAGCAAGAGCTCCACCGACAAGAGCGTAGCTCTTAAATTATAAATGAATGAATGAATAGTCTCATACTAGAGGGCTGAGGTCTTGTCCTCCATATCATGTATTCTCTGCCATATCCCTCAAACATTAATACGAAATCTCCAATGGACAGTGGATTGTTAGTCACAGTGTTAGGACAGTGGTATCCATTGGAAACCATCCTGGTTAATTTCTGGTAAATTAGCCATGATGAGCAATCTGACATGACTTCACGCTCATTTTATCATCCTCCACTGAGGTCTTGGTAGTATTTACTGTTAGCGCAGGCGGATGAACCATTAAAATATAATCGTTAAAATACAGTCCGATAGCTCCTAAAGACTAATTCTATAAAATGCTACTAACGTAAAACTCGTGAACGCACCCAAAATATTCGTAATTTTGGGTGCGTTCACATCGTAAGTTATTGTTTATAATTTTATCAATTTACAAAACTATTATATCATACATAACTTCTCTATATGTGGCCATATTAGATTAATGAATACCACGATTAATCATGAGTATCAGCGTGGATGGTTTCAGTGGATTATGCGTATTCCTGTACTGTTACTCGCAATTGACCCATAACCCGATGTATTACTAATTTCAAATGCGGTTTGACGACATATAGACAATGTATGACGTAAATTGACGTATACCTGCGGTAGATCAGACATGTGGGAAACATTCAGATCACACGTGGACACTCATATATTAGTATACTTTACACACGATTAATCAATTTTCTAATATAACTTCTTATTTCATATTTACAGTTGTCGCATTTATGTATGACTTGGCTACGTAGGCGTCTAATATTTGTGGGGGGTTTCCAGGTTGTTTGCCAGTTCTATGTTATAAGTAAAGTTAAATAAGTATGAAATTTCATTAATATATAACCTTATTGCATTTTTTATATCAATATATCACATTTTTTAAACTAATTTATAAAATAGTTTATTTTTGTCAATTTATAAGTAACTAGCTGTTACCCGTGACTTCGTCTGCACTTCATTCTACAACTATTCTACCTTCATTGCCTATTTCAATCCTTCCATATTATAATTGTTGAATTTCATTAAAATCCGTTCATCCATTTCGTGTAATAGACAGACAGGCGAGACACAGTTTTGTATTAATAATATTATTGATATAGACGTTAATTATCTAAAATAGAAACATACTTGTCCGGTAAATCTGGTGCTGGAGTGGAGACAACAACGTCCCCAAGTCTCACATGGCGGGCATAGTCCGTATAGTGCGGGACACCGCCGCCTACGCCAACTAGGAACACATACTCGACCTGCGAATAGTTTACAAGATTTACAAACATGTCATTTTGCTGCTATTACTTGCCTAACGCTATATAATTGTGCTAAACATACAGGTCCGTGAAAATTCCACGATTTATGATGTTTCGTTGTCAATGTTATCTAAATAGATATCTTTTTAGAAAAAATACAATTGTATAAAAAATGCATCGCAAAAGTCGGTCGCCCTGACAGTGGATAAAAAAATGTAATATGTAACTAATAATTTTAAGTATTTTGCGTTATAATAACATATGTTCATATTTTACTAAGGTAGACTTTGTGTGAAGTATATTACTTAGATACCATTGTTTCTAGGTCACCTACTTCAGCCAACAAGGATCATACAATGAGATTACTACAGGATATGGAGTCATGACGTCTTAGTCCTCAGGAATGGCAACGTAGGTCTGCAAATAAGAACATCTCAGGACAATTCACACATTGCCATTTACTCCCAAGAAAAGCAGACCTGGTATTATGGGTACTAGACTGATATAAATACATAATATACATAGAAAACATACAGACCGTTGCAATCATACTTAAGAATACAAATGTTTGTAATGTGCGAGAAATCGAATCCGCGACCACCGGTAAGGCAGTATGTTAAACCGCTAGACTACCGAGGCCGTCGGGGCTGTTCAGGTATATCTTATTTGTTAATCCAATTATATTAAAAATGTCCCGATGTGTAATATTAAACATATGATAAGAAACCTAATAATTAACAGGTGGGCGGCACATGCTTCCAAAACATCTTGATATTTAATTTGAACTTGTTTATCGAATTTAACTAAATTGCGCCCAACGAACGATAAAGTTGATTACAGTTTACACACATCAATTAATCACTCAGTTTAATGTTACTAATGCATTGTTAATAATTTAATACTCATATATCCATTATAAGGATAATCAGTTGGTACTATATTCCAATACTTATAGATAAGGAAAAAATATATTAATTGCTATTTATGGACACTACTAATACAATGAGCAATTAACTAAAACATTACGTTATAAAGGCAAATTCTACAAAGAAATTAATAAAAGAGCCAGAAATCATGGGCATGTGGCAATAATGATAAAATTATAATTCTATTAATTTAATTATTATTCATTTAAGCCCTAACTTGTATATTTATGCAAACAATTTTTAATAACAATGCAGCGGCAAACTTAATTATAAGTCACGAATAAATATTCTATAAAAGAAACACATACAAAACACAGTAAATATTTGTGATTCGAAAACGAACAGCCTAATCGCATTTTTGCGAAGCACACAAAAATACTATCGACTTAAAAATATTTTGTTTTTAACAAAAGGTACTTCTAGTAACTAGTCTAAATAATAAAATATATGTACAGAGAGCGTCTTTACTTAGTAGTTTACTAGCCCGATTTACGTCCAAAAGGTCATGCATATCTGACCGACTCTCCGGTGAAAGAAATACTGATTTATATCAGTAACAAAACCAGTTAGTAACCAAAACCTAATTCGAGAGACTGCGTAGACTCATATCATGACACGTTGGATTCAAATAGAACCAGCGATATGCAGACAAGACCGTGTTGCGTTCATCATATAATGACATTAACAATTCAAAATGATTAACCATCTGAGATAACAGTCATGAAAAAACGAAGAAGTAACCAAAATCGATTAAAATAAATAAAGACTAAAAATGGAATACATTCTCATTTATTATCGAGAACAAATAAGAGTTCGTTTATGAACGAATAATTTAGGGCTAATTTCTATAAGATGTACAATGTACATATATAAACGAGTTTCTAAAAATTTTGTCTATTGTTTATTTAAAATAAAATAAATATGCCATATTTATTACATACAATAGATAATTATTGAAATATTCATAATCAATATATTATTATATAGTGTCTAAATATATAATAATATATTGGTTATGAATATTAATTAATACAATGTATTAACCCATTTAAAACACGTCTAATTCTGATCGTTGGTTGCAATAATATATCAAACGTTTACTGAATTCCAAACAGCTGGCATTCGGCAATAAATCTATTATTGAAGCGCTACTAGAGAGCTAAATATAAACTTATGAAAATCATCGTAACATTCGAAACCAATCATACAATTATTCAATATATGCGAGGCAAATTGTATTCAAGGGCATTAGAAATTAGATTAATGGCAAGACGAAACATTGACACAGACTCACTTAATTGAATCTTAGGTATTATTGTTATATTTTTTTCATTTATAGTTTGCAGTTGCACTTTTTGACGTGATTTTTTCAATCGTCATATTCCAAAATAGCTTAGACACAATCCTAACAAAACCTTAATTATTCAGTTGATGTTTTTATGGAAACTTTTGTACTTATTCAAAATACACTTCATCCTATACGAAAGTATATCTGTCCATCTGTTTGTTAACGGCTGAACAGATCTTAATAAAATTTGATAAGAAAAAATAAGGTTTACGAGGACGAACATAGACTATCTTTTCATTTAAAAAAAAAATAGAAGGTGTGGACCCACTACTGACAATGCATGGTACATTTCTTGCAATGGGTCGATCTCCACGTGGCCCCCATGGAAACCATACTCGTTAATTATATGTGATTTCGCAGCGATAAACTACCCGACCTGATTTCATGCTTAGTTTAATACCCCCACGGATGTAGCGTAAACCAATGCAGGTAAGACAACATTTCAATCCTGTCTACATTAAACAATTCAAACTTTTGCGGTATCAAATAGGGGCTGAAGTAGTTAATATTATAATCCAAATAGAAATTAAACACAATGGAAAAACAAATAAATATAAAAGTTAATTATCATTTATTACCAGAGTCTGCAGACAAGGCTAACGCTAACACTGGGTGGGCGTTGCGTTATGAACTGCAAAAGTCAGTATGCTAATTGATTCTTTTCGTGTCGCGTCAAAACTATATTAGAATATGTGATTTCCGTTTTTCAACCGGTTGCCAAAAGGAAGTTATCAGTTGGACAGATTTTTTTGATTATGTTAGTCGATCACATTGCCTGAACTGGTTTAATATCATTTATCACTTACTACCTTGAGTTAGATATGGCATCGAATTCCCGTTAAAAATTGTTGTATATTGGTCTCAGCGCTTGCTTGTACTATGTAATATGTAGGTATATTTTATTGAAATACAATAAAAATTGAATCAGTAATAGACTGTAATAGTATATAATATAAAAAATGGTGTGCATTAGGTTATGTAGGGCATCATATTTGAATAAATGCATTACAATTTATAACAACTTTTACATAGTTTTTGTATGTATGAATACGTCCCTGACAATATTTTTTGCAGGGATATTAGGGAGCTCCGAAACCTCACCGAATCCTAAATAAGAGTTTCGGATAATATCGGATAGGAGCGGAGCCTAATAGAGACACGTTATGTAGGTAAGCATTTTATTAGCTATTTCTATTTTTCTTTTGAAATTCCTTAAAAAAATAATATCCATAACCGAAATTATCCGAAACTAACGGATATTCCGAAATAATTTCATATCCACATCCGTATCCGTATCCGGTATTATAATCATTCCTATATCCGAAACCTATCCGTATCCGAAATTTCATATCCATAACATCCCTGATTTTTTGCTAATGTAGGGAATGTCAAATAAGCTGACGGCTCACCCACCCAGTGATGATAAGTAGCAACCATCGCCTATATATTAAAAGAGCTCCACGGGCATATAACGTCATGTGAGGTCTGCCGTATCACACCCTCTAATCGATACACAAACAATTACAGTTACTTACAAAGCAAGTTAATAATAATAAATAACCCTCAACAATTAATACATCACCATCTACTACCACGGTAACAAGAACTTGTGCTATGGATACTAGCCAAGTGATAAAATACTTAAGTTGTTTTTTGTATATACATACATAATATAAATCGAAAACACCCAGGCCGATACCAACAATCATACTCATGAAAGCAAATGTCTGCACTGTGCGAGAAATCGAACCCGCGACCGACGGAAGTAAAGCATACGCTAGACCGCTAGACCACCGAGGCCGTCAAATTTGCTTTTAAATGGCTGAAACAGAAATACTGATGGCAAAATACAAACCCTGCGACCAGCATGTTTGCTATTATAATTACATATAAAATAATTGAAACTCGTTGTTTTAAAATATTTTCCCCTTCTGACTACCTTTTGGAAAATGCCTAGTAGTCTGGTAGTTGTATTTCCAGCGGCAGTCATGGCTTCGCGGGTTCTTCCCACGGAGGGAAGCTTGGTTGTGACAACTCTGTGCGCACCTATAGTTCCCAGTGTGTATACGTTTGATTCACCTGTAAGGAAAACATTAGAATTTGAATACTTACTACGAACAGAACAGGTGAAGGCAAAGATGCCCTTGATTTAAGTTTCGTCTGTACTTGGTAGTAGGTCGACCTATATCCGACTTAGAATATGTTATGTGGGGCATTATACATACACGTTTGAGATTTAATTTATTAATACAATTACATATATTTACATATAACATACAATTACATATATTTTATATAATAGGAATGGCTAATGGTTAGCAACCATAACAGTAAGCATCGTCTATAACCCAATAACAAAAAAAATAGTACTTAGGCGAACACGTAACCATGTGACTCCTGTGATAAGCCACTCAGACGTCGCCTTACGATTAAGATGTCATGCCTTTTATCCTGTTATTTCACAATCTTACCTCACATTTTAACCGAAACAGCTTAAAAAGCAATTTCAAAATATTTTATCAATATAAAAAAAATCCAATACCTATAGTACTCCTGACGTTAGAGAATCAAGTCAACTACGTAAGATAAACCAGAAAACATTAAGGGTTGTATGCACATCAATTGGGAATTCCCGTTACTGATCAAGTTAAACCAGAGTAACATAAATTCATACGTGTAAAGGTAGTGGCGTTTGTGACGTAAAGAGGTTTCAAATGATTCACTTTAACTTGAATAAAAGGCCAACCGGCGCTAAGCCGTTCATTAAGTATTAATTGTCAAACCATATGCACCACTGTTTTGTTGTGATAAAGTGAATATATTGAAAGTAATAATATTATACTATATAAATATACTGTGTATCATCAGGACAGTGTGTCATTAAAGTGCATTTGTGTTTAATATGATGGTTGTCATTTTGTTGTTTATTGTGTATGTATGTACTGGAATTACGGCACGTCCTTACGATATCAGCACAGACAAAAGGTAAATTATTATATTTTTGTTATGGTGCGTATATTAAGCTATTATATTGAGTATGAATTCATTAGGTAAGTAGGCAATAGATTTAGGGGTAATAACCCCCATTAAATTAAAACACCATATGCTTTAATTAATGTACGAATTAAATAAGATAGGTACATAGGTACATAAGGCTATCATAAAGAATATTAATATTCAAGTTATCTATTTAATTTTATAGACAAGTGTTATTTATTTGCTGGATTCACTTTATACCTTATTAACATCCGTGTGTTAAATACTGACTCTGTCAATAACTGTAAGTACATACTGGGACAACGGAATCTCAAGAATAGGATTTTTAATAGCGACATATTAAGTCGTTTTACTTTGCAATAAGGTTTAAACTGCACTTTGCGAAATTAACTTTCCTCGTCGAACTGAAAGTGTGTATATTTGAAGAAAGTTCCAAGTTTTAAAATTGCTTATTATTTTAATTACATTTATATTTCAAAGCATTACGATATTTAATATGAATTGTAATTTAGTAATTATATAAATATACAGTTGTGCATACAGTTGAATTCAGAAAATGCAACACATGCATCTTAGTATTTGCTGTTATAAATTTTTATTATTCAATTGATAACAAGACAATTCAATGTCTCTACCTGACCATTCACCTTTGTAGTTTCGACTTTTTATGCATATCCGTGAACACTTCTAAGAAATTGAAGAGACGATACCTATACATAATAATGATAATTTTGACCGACATTCTCTACTGGAATGTCAAATCCTAACCTGAATGTCTTTTCAATATATTTTTGAAGTATTTACTAAATTGCCTCTCAAATCACGTTTATTTGCGTAAATGAACATTCATAACTCAATAATTTTTAAAAGACAATTAAACACAGTCATTTGTATTATAAAAGGAAATATTAATATGACGATAAAGATATACTTAAATTACATTAGTAACTAGTATAGTCATTTGTGACAGTACTCAACCATAACGATACTCAGTATTGACAATATTAATGAATTAATAAAATATTATAGTCACCGAATACGTATATAAAATTTTACATATTGATTAACTCTTTCTTATTTTTTCTGTAATGTTTTGTAATCATTGGACGCCACGACATTTGACGATGACGTCTTCAAATAGCAGCATTATGATTGGAATAACCCTATCTAAAACTACAATATTTTAATTTCCATATAGTATTAGTCATTTGTGAAATATAGCGATGTGACAGACGGACGAAAGTGCGGATAAGTCGTATCAGAAGGTTTTCTTTTTATTTTTTGGTTTTGGCCAATTAAAGTAAAGCGCACCTTTTGAAATATGAAAGAAAAAATAGTGAGTATTGGTATCGGTCAACAAATTTTACGAGCGTCGTTTCCGGTTCAGCCTATTTTTCCGCCAATTTGCTGCGACAATACAAACTAATTTTACGCTAAGACTAGCTGAAAACAAAACAGACAGTTTGCTCGGACACTAATAAATACTTATTTGTCTTGCTGTGTTTTATTAAAAACAAATTATGTAATTAATAATAATAAGGACAAAATATATATATAAAATAAATGTAGAAATTTTAGTTCCACTACACTTCTTGAAAAAATAAGTTCCGTATCCGTATAATATATACTTTAAAAATAATACTAGTAATATACTCTAGAATAATATATTCATCATTATTTTTAATACTACTCTATAGTACCTATTACCTATTAGACGGGTTTTCCTCTTCTCTTAAGTAGACACTATATAATCTATTTTAATCACTGATGAAATGTATTTGCTTATCTCTAGGCAACTGCTAACTTACGAAGACGTTCCAAAGGAGGCTAATAGGCCAAAAACACAAGACAATTTACTATTGCCAAAAGTCTTTGGCCTAAATGACGTTATCACTGTATTTCTAAATATACACAATTCAAAATCGTAAGTAATTATTTTAATTTTTTAATACCTTAACATTATCTTTAATTCTTATGCATATGTATTTCTCTTAAACCACTGAACCAGTTTGGATGAAAGTTTATGCGTATATTTCAATAGGTTCCTAGATGGTTTAACAACATAATTGGACTTAGTAGGTATCGCTACTTCATTGGACAGAACGTGAGCTGGTTCAGCCAGTTTTCAAATAATAAACATTTTTTTCAAGTGGAAACAAAGTTCTAATGTATGTATGTCATTCATTACCTACTTGTATGCGCCTAATATATATTTTCATATTGCAGATTGAATATAAGTTTAATTACGGATGATGAACTAAACTCAGGAGCATCTCCGCCTTGTACACTGGTACTGAAAGAAGACATGATTTCAATATTTCAAAACGACTACAATATGACTATGAATCCGTTGGAAGGAAATACCTTAAAAAATGGTAACATAGTTATAATTTATATATTACACTGCTATAACTCCTTTCTTTGCATGGATTAATATATTAGATGATACAGAGCTTGGTCTGTTCAGATCTACAAATTGAAACATTTAACTATTAACATAAATTTTATTAAGATTGTGATAATAAGATATCTCTCTCATTTTACCAGTCTACTTTGATAAATTATATTATACCTACGTTTAACTATGCATTCTTTGTAGAAAGATAACAAACAACACGTATTACAAGGTACGATAAGAATTGTACGATACGTGATTTTAATCGGTTTTTATTATAAGTACGTAGCTACATTTATAAATTTATGATGTTTTCCTTTGTATATGTAGAGACATAGTATAAAAGGAAATCCTTGATGCACCTATGTTTACATGCTTCTTTACGGCTGTAGGTACAAGTTTTGAGAAACAATACCACTAATTAGGTACTATTTTTAAGTGTATTTCTTGTGATTTGACAATAATTATATTATTTGGGAATTCGTCACCATTGGCGCCAGCATGCTCGTAAGATACTGATGTCATAGCGTAACGTACTCAACTAAAGATGAAGCCATTGGTAGTGACTAAATTTACTTTTGCCCCATAATGAAACAATTCAAAAACGTAATATATTATAGGGTACTAAAATTTTCCTTATATAAATAATAAAATATATGGATGAAACTGTAAATAATTACCATTGGTTAGACATATATATTTTTTTTTGTCTCAATTAAAAAAATATTGTAAAAAATACTTCTTGTTTAGGTACACCGCAAGTATTAGGAATTTATCTTGTAATCGTTATAGCGACCCCGCTTATTCTAAAGAAATAAGGGCTCGGTCGAAATCTGGTACAGAATTGAATAGTAAATTAGAAAGTCAACTCATATATTTATATAAACCAATCTATTTTCTAAATAAAAATAGAGACTAAATTAAATGTACCACATATTATAAGATCATATAGCGTCGCGGACGTCAATGAGAATAATATCGTATATGGCCTTGACTAGAAACCAGTGAGAGAGCCGTGAGAATTTATAGTACCTATCTGAACACCTACCTAGTTGTGTATGGTCAATTGCGCGTTGGTGTAAGCAAGTCGACGGTCAAATACAAAATGCCCGTATAAAAATATGTCTAGGTTTTCCCATCAAACCACATGTCTTTTATATTCTTGTCACCATTACAAGTGTTTTTCATTTATTATATCTTTTCAGGCTCGGAATTTATTGTCGGATTTCAAAGAATAATAGACAAATCAAGCCAAGAGGAAAGCGGATTAAAAATTCAAGACTTACACAAAAATACAATTCATGAAATGGAGCTCAATGAAAACAATAATAAATTAAAATATATTCAAATCAGTGGAGATGATATTAAGGTTACAAAATTGATATTCGAATATGTATGAAAATCGTAAGTGGTGGAAAATCACGGTTGAAATTATAGTGGTTTGATTACCACCAATGTCAGTATGACGTGACTATCACAAAAATGTCCCTGACAGTTGGGAGCACGGTTTAAAATCTGCTGTCGACATCACCTAGACATGTAGACAGGTTCCTGTACGTGAAAATTTTACAACGCTAGATATTAGTTATGACGATGACAGTTAACAAAATTAAAATCACATCGATCTCATAACAGCCTCTGAGTCAATGAGATTGACATTTTGCAATGTGGTCGGTGTATTAATAGTGGACCATTTTGAAAGTCATTAATTGTTCATTACTATTACAGATATGATCAGTTAATGACATTTAAAATGATATAGTAATACTATACACTGAAGATGATGTATTTACCAGTTTATTTTGATAAACGTTTGTTTAAATACACATAAATCTATAAATGTTATACATTTAAAAATAACTGGTCATCCCGCCGTAAAAAATCTTACTTCATCCGGATTGGAATGATTGAATTGTACAAATACATATGTATAGTTATGTAGGTATATATAATTATGATTATCATCACTACATATTATAAAACAAAGTCGCTGTCGCAGTTAGTCCGTCCCTATATACTTATGCTTAAATCTTTAAAACTACGCAACGGATTTTGAAGCTTTTTTTAATAGATAGAGTGATTCAAGATGAAGGTTTATATGTATAATACATGTAAACCGGGGGCGGCGGGGCGAGAAGCTAATATATAATAAAACGATGTATTATACAAGCATATCATGATTAAATATTTAAACGTCAATATTAAAATCTTGTTGAGTTTGAAAGAAGTAAGCGGAGAAACATATACATAAATGTGGATCTCTATTTTTTTAAAACCAAGTAGCTGACTTGGTTTTAAAAAAATAGAGATATATTGTTACATACTTTACTAAAAATTGTACTATTAATTTATTGTTTCAGTTTGGTTTTTAAATCAAAATAAATGTTTGTTATTTGTATTCAATTATCGTCCTTTGATTGGTGTTCCTCATTTGTACGTATCCTTAAAGTATAGATGATGATAGCTTAGACAGCAATAGGAAAATAAATTAAATTAATATATGAAAAAAATATGCCATAAATCTAGAAAACTAGTAACAATATTACTTCTACATAGAAGAAGGCATTTTGGCACTTTGACTACAAAATTCATTTTTTGTTTTTTTTTGTTACATGTCTTTGGTATTCTTAAGAACTTTTTGATTATAATGTAAAATTGTAAAAAAAAATAATATATACTAATTCAAAATATATTCCTCCTCAACCTCATGTATACAATAATTTAACTACATTATATATTAAGAACAATCTATCGGGTTTATTGTACTCTCCAAGAGGTGTACCAAAATAAATTCTGATGCTCAATCTGAGTTTTTCACATATGAAATCTCTTCTACAACATTAATTACTACTTGGTTCTAATTGTCTTAGAAACGAACTCTTAATGTCTTACACGGATTGCCATGCAAACTGCATAGCAGTAGAATTAGTATCACAGAATAACACTCAGATGCAGTCTCGGTAAATAACTACTTACAATAATAGATCGATCTATGGCAAGGGCAATCTATAATCAGCAATGAACGGCTAATATGAAACAATGTACGGGTCGTATGTGTTGAGTACTAGAATGTTTAGAAGACATTTATTCCAGAGAACTTGTATTCTCTATGGTAAGAAGTGCATCATTTGCGCATTTATTATTGAATAATAAAAATAATCCTAGCTATACAATACGTAAGTAAATAGAAATGAGGTCTCTTTATGTTTGAATATAAAATAAAGCGCCAGCCTGGTCTGACGGTATACGGTAGCGCAGAACCAGTGAAGGATGATAGGATGAGGACGCAGTCCGTCCGACGCGGTCAGTTAGCCTGTCATTTACCGCTATAGTTTGGTTTTGGTTACATATTCATGTAATAGGTGGAACTACTTTCCCCAATAGAAACCATCATCGTTAATTTCTAATTTTTAACAAATTCTCTTCTGAATGACTTCAAGCTCATTATTTAATTCTCCACTGTCCAGCGTATAAAGTCAACGCAGATGAATGCACCATACCATTGACCGTACATTACCATACATTACTGTTTATTTTTTTAAACGATAGTGTCCAGAGGAGACCACGTGGAAGCCGACCTGATAAGGTTTATTACTAGCAATGTTGACTATTATAAACAATCTTCTATTTAGTCTGGGTATTTGGTTACGAATGGATGTAATAAAAAATTTAAATACGTACATGCATGTATGTATTTAAATTTTAATATATTTTATTTTAATCATAGAAAACTCAATGTCAATCCAAATATGGATACAAATAATACAATAATAACAATTATATTCCTGGACTATTCATGTAATGCCTACCATATACTCCCAAGCTGAGCAGAACTTGTGTTTACTAGACAAATGATATTAATACCTACGTAGATATATTTTATTATGTACAGACATAATATACATAGAGATGGAAGCAAATTTTTAGTAATGTGGTCTAATCACATCAATTGTTAGCAATGTACCATGTCAGGTGGACAACCACACGATTCCCCCTGGAAACCATCGTGATAAATTCCTTGTGAATTGTCGCAATGGGCTAACTCATCTGTCCTCATGCTCTACTGGTGTCCCGTCAGGGTACACTGTAGGCACAGGCGGCTGCACTATTTTCCAATATCATCCATAAAAAACATATTCATACAAACAATCATCATAGAGTACAATACTACAGACCATTACCAACAATCCTACTCATAAATAAAAATGTTTATACCGAGGAATCAAACCCGCGACCATCGGAAGTAAAGCGGTACCGCTAGACAAACGAGGCGGTTAAATATTTGTCTACATATTGTGAACAACCAAACTACGAATGCGAAGTCAATATAATATATTAAGTAGACAGCCATATATTGACTACAACATAAAAATAAACTTGTAACACTTATTGCAACATCTAGTATAGAGTACAATCCTAACAAATAACAGTATTATGTTGAGTGTAAACGCCACTACGCGCATATTACGAGTTGCTGTTATTTCCAAGACGTGCCTACTAGCAGCAACCAGCATATTTGTTTTCAAGATTACGTCATTACATCGTCTTGAACACAAGGCTCAATACGAAATTCCAAATCCTTCCATCAGTTTACAAACACCAGTTGAGTTATAAAGTTTAGTGCCTTAAAATAGAAGATGATAAAAGCGTGTTGTGACTGCTTATTCGGGTATGGTTTTAATATAGTAAAGAAAGTAGCAAACATTTGTACATATAAGTATTGTAACTTAAGAGATGATGAGAACTTGTAAAATGAAGGTTGAGGTCAACGACAAATAAAGTAACTAATTGACACAGCGTGTTTAGATGGTATTCTCGAACGAATGCAGGCCTCTGCCTAATGTCAGTACCAATTGTCAATGTCAAATTAGTTACAGTGTGTACAGTAGTATTGACCAGATTGTTTTGTTTATTTGTTAATAATATTAAAGGCTTATTTTAATTTAATAAATATTAGCCATATGCTATGAATTAAATACTTATCAATTATGTAAATTAAATGACTATTTCAATTTAAAAATTAATTCATCGATCAAGATTTATTTCTAGAACATAAGATAATACATTATATGTAACTACTTAGCCATAAGTGCTATAAATTAAATACTATTCAGTACTTATCAATTTCGTGACTTCTATTCTAGATTTCGTGCGTCACGTTCCAATTTGAATAGAAATTTGTGCTATACGTGAACTGCTTTTACTTTACGTTAGGTCTCCAAACGAGCAACAATATAATGAACATACTACTAGTATACAATTAAACTCTGTAAATCGACAAGTGCCACCCTGGCCAAAGCCACGATCACAGTCGGAAACAATGTTCTTAATACCTAAAGAACTAAATCCAGAAGATGAAGTCTCAATTCAAGGAACAGTAACAAGCAATCCTAACAGGTATAATATTTTGAGGTTATAGTTTTAGAGTTTGGGTGAATTCATATTGATTTTACTGTTAAACATATTTTCTTTTTACAAACAACTTCAAGAGGATGTAATGCAGTGTCTTTGTTTTGTGCTAATTTAGATAATTCCATTTGCTAATGATTGGATTTACATCCACATTGGACTATGCTAATTTAGTACCTATAGGAGTAGTTTTCCTTTTTGTACAATTAATTAGACCTGTTTTCTTGCTTATTAAATTAGCTTGTAATTTACTAAATATATATTTTTCAGACTAACATTCAGTGTAACAATGGAAAATGGTGACTATTATCAATTAGAAATGAATTTTGTTGAAAATAGACTGTTTATAAGAAAAATGGAACAAAATTATACTGAGGATATTAATGGAAGACATGAAAATATGCAAGCAACTGATTTAATTACAGGTATGTAAATTAAAAATATGATTTATGTGTATTAACTTATTATAAAGTAAATTTGTACATATGTGTTATAACATTAATTTAAGTGTAATAATATGTTTGCACATAATATAAATATACAAGTTCACTACAATAAGGAGGTTAAAAATGTTAATAGAAGAAATAAAAATACCATGCAGACAAGACACAGACTTTAGTTAGTATAAATATAAAATTTATTAAACAACAGTAAATACAAGAATTAGCACCACTGCACCAGAATTATGATAACAATCTGTTCAGGGTTATAATAATAATGTGATTTATATTGTATGTTATATTACACAATATTTCTTTTTCATATACATATGTGACTTCTGACAATAAAATGTATTTTTTTAGGATCCCAGTTCAACTTGGGTTTCACTTGTGGAGAAAAAAATGGGATTGGGTACTATATAAAAATAAAATACGATGGATATTCTCTGGAGGAGTTTGAAATAAGCAACAGTTGTGATAAAATCCGATATGTAAGCCTAGATGGTGATATCGAAAGAGTGAATAAATTAGAATTTATGTTCTCATAATATATATATACATATATATATATATATACAATTAAATGCCTTATTTATACAATTATTAAAAACTGGCACTGCAACTACTTAATATCACAAGAAATCTTGGTGTATTAAAAAGGAATAATAAATAGAAAAAAAAGTAATAGTGGCCTGTAGTAAGAAAATTCTACAGTTAGAAAAGGTGTCTTTTGTAAGGTGATATACTATTTTTAATACATTAATAGTCCTATTAATTGTTCACACATTCATAATTTTTCTTATAAATATAGTGAATATGAGCTCTTAGGAGCAGACAATTCTGATCAATTAGTTTATAAGGAATATGCAACTATATTTTGCAATTTAAGTTAATATTGTTTGCTTGATTTGTCCTATAAGTATAGGTACTTTATTTACTCTAATATACGATTATTAGCTAGTCACTGCTGCTTTGCATATTTTTAATAAGTACTGCTGTGTTGCTGTGCTGTATTCATAATTGAAAAAAACATTCATTAATTTTTATGAAATATTAAAATATTATTTGACTTGTGTTATTAAGTAACCAAACACATAATAGTTGTTGTTGCTTGTTTATTCTAAATTATTATTATTTATATTTATTCTTAATTACTTTTTAATTAATACATTATAAATATCCCACCCTTCATATGTACCTCATAACGACATAAGTTACAAGTATATGTTTTATTTATGAATTATAGTAATTTATTAAGTATATTGTATATACATCATACTGCACGTAATATGAATTCTTCAATAAATTAATATGTAAATGCAAAATATGGATTGATGCTGCCAGATAAAGAATATTTTTGTATGGATATTCTATTTATAGACAAAAACAATATTGTATCCTCATAGTCAATGATGAATGTCCCCCTACACTGAGTAGTTGTATTCAGTAACATGTAAATACTTTTGTACTTTTTCATAATTATACCCCTGGTAAGATTATATTTAAAAACAGTTCAGGTAGAGAGGACCAAATGTCATTAATTTCTATACTTACACACAACTTTCCCCCATACCTTGTATATTTCAATTTATTGTGTATATATTTTTTTAATTGTAGTATTAATTTCTGAATTGAATTGGTTGTTTTATGTATTGGTTATAATGCTATGGTGATCCAGCCTATGTTAACGGCATGTAGTAGACTAGTGAAAGAAATACTAGGACATCAGTGAAAGATAAAAATTAAGGATGAAATAAGTTAATTCACAAGAACAGTGTATAATGACCAGGAAGAATAACATGGAGGTCAACTTGTTAGATTACATAGAGTACATTGTTAGCAATGGAAAAAATAGATAATAAGGGAGAGTTCATTACTAACAATTGTCTCCCTCTTTTTAGAGGAGTGACCGCCATTTTGTTTTACCACTATTAAACTTAAACAAGCATCAGTTTGCTGTGAGATGTAGCAATTTAGTTCCACCAGTGCATTTATACATTTGGGAATAGCCCAATAAAATATACTTAATATACTTAAGTACATTAATAATAATTTGTTATCGTCTTTAATGTTGTTGATTTTATAAGTAATAAATGAATCATATTATAGTACAATAAAATAATATAATTTGAGTATTTTGTTTCGCTAACATAGAATAAGAATACCTATTTAGAAGAGCCGCCCCCTAATAGTTCCGTTGTAGTGGTCTCTGAAATTTCCATGCGCAATTCTCTTTATTTTCGTTCCTAAAAACTTTCTACAAGGTGATTAACTCTGTTCAATTGGTCTGAATTCATGGCGTGAGGGAAACGGAGATGCATATGTATACATATATCGATTCATTTTCAGAAAATCGCGACGTAGATAACTTGAAAGCAAAATATAACTTACTATTTATAAAAAATCGTGCACTTCATGCTATACCAAATACCTAAACTCACCTCTTTTTCTCCTTGAAATTTATTAGAAAAGTGATTCTTGCGAATAAATTTCAGCAAGAAAAAGATTAATGCTATAGAAAAATTGAATTCATTGAATGTGAATACAAAAATATTCAAAAATTGTACTATTTAAAAACTGAAAAAAAAATCCAGCATCAACATAAACATTTACCTCTACAAATAGCAGGATTAATTAAAATTGAGACTACAAAACATAGATTTATCAAAATCATCCTCTTTAAATAGTAATTATGGGAATTATTGTATAATTATGGGAATATAATGAAACGGGAAAAACTTATCAATTGTTTGTTACGTTAATATAATACATTATTATGAATGAACGTATTACTATTTATAACATAGGTTTTATACTAAAATGCATTTTCCTCTTCAAGAAAAACACTTTATATTTTGAGACTTACATAATATTAGCTTTGCCATTTTTATAATAGCTTGACAATTGGTATATGACCGCCTTACATTCCAATGGTCACGGTTTCGATTCCTCGCACGCACTTGTCTTCATCAGTATGTTTCTTTATAATAATAATAATAATAATAATCTTTATATTGGCTTACAATATTGTAACAAAAGTATATATTTAATCTTATATGTATTCTATGTATATTATGTGTGTGTATACCCATAACACAAGCTCTACTTCGCTAGGGACTCGATGGCGCTGTGTGTATCCAGGATTGTTATTACTATATATTTTACTTTAATAGACGAATTCAACGCGTTTTACTTATGTAACTAGCTACCCGCTTCAGCGATGAACGGATGTACTACGTATTCAACCAAAATCTTACAACTGTAAATAAAATTTTGATGTGAAAAATGCTATGATAAGAAAGGGAATGATAACAAGATGACTGCGAACAGGGATGAATAGAAGAGAAAAACATTACGCCAGCGACCCCAAATTAATGGGATAAGGAAGTAGAAAGGATGTAAATAAAATTTCGAAATAATGCTTAAAACTGTATCAAAATCTATTCTGTGGTTTAGAAGTAAACTAAGAAACCGACCGACCTTTAGATTATCTACTCGTACATTGTAATATGCCATTTAACAGGTACTTTTAATTAATAAAGCAGACAGCAATTTTTAAATATAATAACGTCGAAATACATATAAAAATCGAAGAAATAATATAAGGACTGTTTATTTCTATTTTTGATATAGATCCCTAATATAAGAGACGTTGATAAGTATTTATTTACTTTATTTTACTGTGACGGAATATTTTATCATATTGCAAATACAGAACAATAAATTTTAGGAAATTCTCCTTTTTATTCTAAATAATTATTCATTGTTACTTTCCACTTCCATTTTGGATTTGAAACCATGCCATGACTTCATTATGAAGTCATCTAATGGAAATTTTAACATATTATCGTATAGGTAATGGTCAGGTTGTACACAACTAGTTTAGTAAATTTAGCTACATACTTTTTTAATTCAGGAATTTCCTTTTGTCGAACTACCAAATTTTTATCTCTTTACACAAACAAATGTAGAGAACGTAAATTATACATTTACGTTCTCTTTTTATCTCTCTAAATAGTGATTAATGTCGTCCTTGTATGTTTCTTTTATTTAATTAGCTTGATAGATAAATCAAGCAATATCTTAATATTTTAATAAATATAATCATTTTTGTGCTTCTTTATTAATATTATTAGTACATACATACTAGCCTAAGCCCGCGGGTTCGTCCGCGTGGGATCTTGGATAGCATTTATAATTATTAAGGCTAATTATAAAAAGTCAGAGGTTTCATTGTTTTAGCTTTAAATATCACGAATTTCTATACATATTTACATTCCCTATTTTATTTTAGACCCTAAGGGTAAATTTGTTACAAACTGTATGCCATATTTATTTATATTTAATCAACAGCCAGCAAAATAAGTTTCAAACTTCTAGCTTTAAAAATTACAAAACAACCTTTCATCTCGCCTTTCAACCCCTCACAACTCTTTTTTCGCATTAAAAAGTAGCCTATGTATTTCAGGATGTCTAGACTATTAGTATACCAAATTACATTTAAATCGATCAGTAGTTATGGCGTAAAAGCGCAACAGACAGACAGAGTTACTAACGCATTTATAATATTAAGTATATATATATATATATATATATATATATATATATATATATATATATATGTATATATATACATAATTGATTTTCATTGCAATTAAGCGGGAAAATAATATAAACACGTCGGTGACGTAAATATTAATATAATGAATGAACATAATATTGAGAGTAATAGATATCGCATTGGGTTTCCTTCTGTCGTGAAAACATGTTATTGTTATTTACCTTTTGCTGTTTTGACAAATGTACTTACTTATCATACACTTAATCCTTTTGTTCAGGAATTTCCTGATACTTTGTAGAGGATAATTTTGAAGTGGACTTATTCATATATAGTCCTACAGCAACAATTTTAACAATAAATACCTTAATAGTACTTTTGGAAACGTAACAATTTCGTATTAAATTCACACTCGGCTATTTTTCTGCATAAACAGTGAATTACCTAACCCAAAACAAATACGACACATTAAAATTTTTTAAAGGTAACAATGTAATAAAATATATGTATATATGTTTCATATTGCTCGACTTTACCAGAGTGACTGTAAAAAGACGTCTGCATGCTCATTCTCAATAAGCAACTTGCTTTGTAATCATTGTTATAGGGTGCAATTAGGCAGTGAAACTACAGGATAAGAGGCGTGATACTTAGTCCTCTCGAGTGGCAACGTATGAGTGGTATCACGAGTGTCACACGAAAACGTGAAAGCTTTTTTATCGGACTACTCAAATGCTGTTCTTTACAGCTTCAGCACACGATAGAGAACGAGTGCAGATGGCACTCCAAACCTGCGGAAGAACTTATGGAGCGGCTGAAGGCCAACTTCTGCCTAACGGATACGACTTCAGTTTGAGGGTACAGCTAGGAATTAGAACTTTGGATCAGGCCATAGTAATTTCGACACCGGTTTGAATTGGGCGGGGGATCGATCGGAGTGGACGTGAACTGTGAATAAATGGTGTACTGTATGTAGTACATAGGCAACGGTTACCCCTTACCATCAGGTGGGTCGTCTGGTTGTTTTCCATTGCAATTACATAAAAAACCTTTGCTATTAATATTGCACACAAATTACATTCTATTACAACAAAAATAATAAATATAACTAATATAGTTTTAGTTATTTATTGTCAAAATACTCTAATAATAAAAATGCTGATACTTATATATATATAAATTACATTTATATAATATAAAAAATATACAAATAACAACAGTTATCTAAAATTAATGTTATGATAGATAGAGATAGATGACCGTTACGAAGACTATGCAGCAGATAAAGAATAGTTAACCGTCAATCATCATCATCATCATCATCTCAGCCCGGAAGACGTCCACTGCTGGACATAGGCCTCTCCCAAAGATCTCCACGACGATCGGTCCTGCGTTGCTCGCATCCAATGCCTTCCAGCGATCTTGAACAGATCGTCGGTCCACCTTGCTGGAGGCCTTCCCACGCTGCGTCTTCCAGTCCGTGGTCGCCATTCGAGGACTTTACCGGCCCAACGGCCATCTGTCCTACGAGCTATGTGCCTTGCCCATTGCCACTTCAGAGTCGCAATTCTTCGGGCTATGTCGATCACTCTGGTTCTTCTGCGGATCTCCTCATTTCTGATTCGAACACGCAGAGTAACTCCGAGCATAGCCCTCCATTGTCCTCTGAGTGACTCTGAGCTTGTTCATGGGGCCCATAGTTAGCGACCACGTCTCTGTGCCGTAAGTCATCACTGGCAACACACATTGGTCGTACACCTTCGTCTTGGGACTAGTTAACAGTCAAATAGTTTAAATATTCATCCACTTTAGTTTGATAACAGTCAAACTAAAGTGGATGAATATTTAAAGTCAAACTAAGTAAAGTCAATTTTGAAACTGGCACTCCAGACTTAAATATAGTAAACTTTGGTTGTAATTGAACGTAATTTGTTTACACTATTTTATTTATGTTTTTATTTTCTATAAACTAACGCCATCAGTCAGTTTCTGACACCCAATTTTGATGACTAATATTGTAATGCATAGGATATATGTATTCATATCAAAAATATATACAAAATTATATGACGTGCATAAAAACTATAAAAAGACAATAATTAAGCTACTAATACTCACCCACAGTAGTAAATCGAACATAAGTCTCCTGATTATCCATCATAGCGTCTACTGCCTGCTTCTCGCAATAGAGAGCCGTAACTACAGCAATGCTGGGTTGTCGTGACGAACACAATGTCGGCATTTGCTTCACAACCTGTTATTGAAATGGAACATAAAATATATATATTATCATGTGCCTATTAGCCCATTTCGTTTTCACGCGCTAGAAACAAATATATGTACAGGAATCGTAATAAGACATATAATATAATAATAAACTACTTCAGCAATATTTAGTTTTTAAAATTATAGATCAGATTAGATAGAGGAGTCGACAATTTGAAATCTTTATTAATTTATTTACGTTACACAATTATGGTGCACCTTTTAGGCATTGCAACTTTTACAGACGATTAATTTATAAAATACAGTTATTCATCATCATTGGTTACCACCATTTCGGGTCGCCATATACTACGTCATCGTACACTTATCCCTATCGGCCGTCATATCCGAATTTACTGTTCTTTTATGCATATCATTTTTAATACAATCCATCTATATTTTTTTTGTTTAAATGGAGAGTTTTGGCACAAAGTTCAGTCAATATCTATCAATAAAGTTTTATTACCTGTGTATCAATACTATGTTGTCGAATATAGAGACCGTCTGACATAGCACGTGTCAAGCCTTTTTCTTCTAATGATTCTAGGGCATCCTTCACATCTGTTTTTGACCACTTACCGGCTCTGTAAAATAAATTAAATTAAAAATGTGTAGCATTTATATATATTACTAACTTTTATATTATTTACAAGGCTCTTACAGTATTTTCTAGATTGAACTACATTAGGTTCACGAAGTGTTTGATGTTTTTTTATGAGTAAAACGTTTAAAATGAAAAAAATACAAAGTTGAATAGTTTTCTATAGTTTAGGAAACTTTTACAAAGAGTATAAAATATAACAGAACCTCCACATGTCTGTCTGTCACCTATACTATGCTACAACGCACATGGTATAAGTCTTTGTGGAAATTCATTGAAATACTTGTGCAAAGCTCAAAATGTAAAAGAACTATTAAATAAAATACTTACGTGACAAAATCTTCAACAGTCAGAGGATTAGGGTATGCATTTTCTATCATATCTAGTACTCTTTGTTCAGAAATAACAGGTGTTTGATTTAAAATACTGTCTTCAATAAATGCTGTAACAAAATAAATAAAAAACATATTACCATATTATACAGCGAAAATACTTTGGAAATTGACGTTATAAAAACAGTTACATGCACAAAAGAAAGATCATACCAACAACTAAACTAACTAGCAGTAAATGTTGGCAAGGTATCTATATTACTATTAGTAGTTGAACTTATGCGTCTTTTTTAATTTATAAAGATCCCATTGCGTAATAGTTAAGGACAATTTTTTTAAATTCACCTAATAATTTTAAGACAAATGTAGTTTAACACTACTGAACAACTCTGCTTCCAACACATTATCTTTTCTTTCTAATTGATTAAGGTTTTGATGATTTGTTTACCTTTTAATTACTTAAAACTTGTCCCATCATTTAACTTTAGCATCATATAATATACCAACAGTTGACATGTCCACTGTTGCTGGGTATTTCATTCCCCAAAATAGAATTAGGACTATAAAGGCCGGTCTTAAATAGGTAAGCCAAACAGGGGTCTGGTTACTACTGAGGGTAGTAGTAGTGCTAACAAAGACAAGAAGGTGACAGAAGACTATTTGAATTCGACGTGGCATATATATATATATATATAAGTCGGCAATATAAATTGTAACACAAATCTTATCGGTATAATAGATATAAGCTTAGTTATAATTATAACTCAGTGAGATCTTTAATTATTAATGTTTAGAGAAAATTATAGTTCATATATATAATGATCTTATAACAAAATGATGTATAATGTAATGATAAATTTATGGGAAATATTAGAAATGTGTAAAGAAATGGAATCACATAATTATATCAACAAAATCTAACGTTCGATTTTGTTGATATAATTATGTGATTCCATTTGTTTACACATTTCTAATATTTCCCATATTTGTGTCACATTACATGTGTACATCACACATAAAATAACTAATATATTAATGTGTGATGGTTTCAAGTTACTGTGTGCTATCAGCATTCCAGGTGAATAAATATTGTAATATATTATCTAAAGTATCTAAAAACGTTTTAATACACAGATTTAGATAGTGCAATTTATGTAAGTAGAAGATAATCTTTATCAATGCACAGATTAACGACTAGAAGAAAGGGCCTCTCCATAAATTACGTCACACGAATTACATAATTTTTTTAATGCTTCCCACGTCCTTGACACAGCCGGGCACATTTGTGAGACTCTCCGCGCCCTACTATACTGAGAAATTTAATAGTAATAAACCATCTCTAAATTCGTCAACAAAACTATTTAATTTAATGTTTATATTGATGTACTGATGTTTTAATACTTAGATATATTACATTTTCACGAAATTTATGATCTCTGCCTCTGCTGACATACAATGGCACAGGGAAATAGGTGGTTGACACCTATCTCCCTCTCAACATCTGACGTAATATATAGATGGCCTATGTGCAAAATTGCTAAATTTTAGTTTTGAGCAAATTTTTTTTTATTACCCCTATGAGTGGATTTTTCATATTAAAATTTGTCTGAAACTACAGCATTTTATCTACAGATAGCCACATACATATGTTGATAAATTACATGGAAGAATAGGTAATATGAATAAATAAACATTCTTATAACTTTACTTGCGAGGGTTTGTGGTGTGACTGCTAACAACACATACAGTAGGAGCTGCTACAATTGCTATAACTTGTCAAATAACAATTACTAGATACTATGTTTAAATGTTTGTAATTTTAAATAATATTGTTTAGACAAAATATTAAAAAAAAATACTGTATATACTCATATTTTATTCACTGTAGGACATATTGAAATGATTAGTTATCTCTAAATGTTAAAGCGAGGTTAATGGATAGAGAAAATGAAGGATGTTATTGAAATGGAATAAATAGTTATTTTCTAATATGTTGAAGCACATGCATACTACTGAATATTATACATACACCCATTACAAGAGTTGTATACAATGCCCTTACTAGTAAAAACGCCATTTGCTTCTGTACGATAAAAAACAAATAAAGAAAAGTTATGAAATAATATATAATTGAACAAACTTATTTTTAGAATGTTAAATATAAGTTTAATAAACACTGACAATAACAGTTTATGTTACATTATAGTATGTTGAATAAATTGGTTTTATCATCATCAATTATTGTATGCAGTTTTGGCTATTTATAAATAATACAAAGATAGCACATTCGCTGATATATAAGAATTATGATAAGTCTAGCAAATATAGGGTTTACTCGCAGTTTCAATCATGAGTGCGAGACAAATTGGTTATAATAATGTTAATCTGTATTTCACAAAACCAGAATAATAAAGATCAAAGACATGATATGTATATAAATACATTGTATAGAATAGTATTATTATGCATATATAATATAGATATATTTATACAAAATAATAGAATATAATTTTCATATCATTATAGTCACATGTATTATACATTATAAACTGGTATTTAATAGAAATTGTTGTAAATGAGAAAGTTATATCTGCATATAAAATAAATACAATACCAACCAGGTGGCGGTGAACCTCGTCCCTCTTGCCTTAGTTCCACTTCCAACAGTTTCAATTGGTGGTATTTATTCTGCATTAATTTTATAATTTTCTTTATAAAGCCCACATAATCTGTAATCATATATGTTAATTAATTAATTTAAAATAAAAATTAATGTAAACATACTAAATTTTTACATTACAGGTGTAATACATTTTAAACATGCATATTTGGTCTAATTAGTATAAAATTAATTGAATAATTATCATGTAATATTACAAGAATTACCACATATCATATGTATAACTGTGCGATTTTTATGATGGATGAAGAAGTGGAATGGTTCACATATAGGACACCAAGTCAGTTCAGTTAGCCTATTGTGATGAATTAGCCATCATAGATTCTACAGAGGATTGCGTGAATGTCAACCTGACATCATACATTGTTAGTAATTGGGCTGACAGTCCCCCCCCCTTCCCGTTGTGAAAAGTGAAAAGGCAGATTGCTAAAATCTGCCTTTTCACTGGTTAATATAAATAGATTTGTTTATCAACATGATCAAGACCAGCCTACAACTAAAGAGAACCATATAGAGAAATAGAGTAGGTAGGTACCTTTTGGAAAATCTTGAGGACTGACAAGCTCTCTGAAAAAAGCCTGAGCTTCATGTGGGCATTCATTCGGCGGCATCTGTGGCTTAAACCAGAACCTGAGGGCTCTCGCCTCCCTTGTATGTGTACCGTTAGCAGTTGATACAAGATAAACACGAAACTCAAGTTGTGCGTGACATGGTTCTGTAACTCCATTCTCTGAAAATATTGATAGGAGGGCCTTTATAAATACACATACAAACAATATAACCTTACAATTATAAGACAATGTGTGTAGATTTTACGGAAGTAAAAAGCTCCCATATATTTATACAAATATTTTTAACCTTATTTCCATCAGTCTCAAACTCTCAAATATAAATTGATGAATAACAGTTTTTTATAAAACTTAATATATATTGACCATTATGGTTACAGTGTTGATTCCTCACATGGTGCAAACATTTGTGTTCATGAGTATAATAGTTTGTATTTGTCTGGGTGTTTTCTATGTATATTACATTTGAAGTAATAAAAAAAATATATCTTAGCACTTATAAATGTTATCCTGTACCAAACAGCTTTTCTTATCTTGGGACTAGATGGTAAGGAAATTCTATTAATATCAGACATTGTTATTGTAAAATTCATTTGAAGTATTATTCATATATTTAGGTATATAACAAACTTTAAACTAAAATATCAAGTCTGTAAAATAACTATGGTTATTTACAATTTATTTTCAGCATATGAAAATTAGTTGATAAATAATTAAATTTCCATACTCCCTTTAGAGTTGACATTTAAGTTTAGTGGTGTATTCTAAATACATGAACTATGTTTTGATAACAAGCAGGAAGTAGCAAGGTCAAAGTTGATATAATGGCATATTGTTTTTTTATTTAACTTCAATGCACATGTATTGAAGGAAAATCTAACAGCATATTTGGCATACTTAACACCATGCGGCACTTTGTACTATTCAGAGAGTAATATGCATAGAATAATTGTTGGCAGTGAAAATATATACCTAAGGGATGCAATGATATACAAAAACATATATAAATATAATAATAATAATAATAATAATAATAATAATAATCTCAGGACAATTCACACAGCGCCATCTAGACCCAAGTTAAGCTAGCTAAAGCTTGTGTTATGGGTACTAGATAACTGATACAAGTACATAGATATTTTTTTTTCGTAAATACATACTTATTATACATAGAAAACACCCAGACCGATACAAACAATCATACTCATGAATACAAATGTTTGTGCCGTGCGAGGAATCGAACCCGCGACCATCAGACGTAAAGCGGCGTGCTAGACCACCGAGGTCGTCTTAAATATAAACAAATAATATAGTATATGGATCTAAGAATCTTTTAACTATTCATATACATATAAGATATCTAACTAAATTGTCTGACATTCACAGAACCAAAGAGAATAGAAGTAAGCAACGAAGAAAGAGAAGTAGGCACTGTTCCTATAACATATGTTTTAAAGAAAATGTATTAATAGTGGTTTGGTTATCAAGAGTCTATATATAAGATACTAAAGTTCCATGAACAATGATACTTATATATATATATATAATATGTATATGCTTACTAAGCAATATCTGTAAAGCGTGAATAAGACACATTCAATAATGTAATATATTTAGTTTAAAACAAACCATAAATCTTCTCTTTGTTGATGATTATTCCAGTATGATCACCCCCCGCCACATGTATTTTATCACTAGCCTCGGCCTCTACTGCTTTTCTCTCAACTATAAGAGTGGTGGATGTTGCCGTTTTGCTCTTAGGAGTCATAACAACTTTTTCGTCTATAGTTTCTGCCATTCTGATTTTCTAAGACATCAAAAAATACTTATTAGAAATAAATTCGCTACACTAATGTATCTCCCGCGCGGATGCTGGTGATGACTCATATTCAATTATCCATAGAATTACACACCCTTGTTCTTGTATCTAAGACAGTAGGGATTGATGTATTCAAATATGAATCACCTGCCAGATACTGCTGGACACGTGCAAATACACTCTACTACTCAAATCTTGCACTTAAAATTAATATAAGTAATATAAATATGGAAAGCTTGAATTAGAACATTTGTTGGATCGAAGTTGCGAGGCGTATTCTCAATAGAAGGAACGAATGCAATTTCAATACGATAAGTAAATAGTTGATAACCTTCGCCTGCTTTTGCTGTCTTTACGTTCACTTTACTATAGTATTAATCCAAACAACGATTCAAAAATATATAAAACAATACAAAACAGTTTAATTAATTCAAAGTTTATTTAGAATGTATGTAATTATGTATGTGTTGTGTACATACACGGCTAAAAGGCATAGATTAGTTTTAGTGTTTTTAATGAGCTCAGAGTACTGTTACGTTAAATAATCTTTCAAACTTGTTCCATCGCACAGAATCAAATTACCAAAAACGACAGCTGATTTTGGTTGTCATCATCATTGCTTGCCTTTATCGCATTATTTGTGGTCGGCGCAGTATGTCATTCTCTACCACTGCTCTTTGTCTGCCGTCATAACTCTCCTTTTACTCATATCATCTTTCACACAACCCACTCATCTTTTTTTAGGGCGTCTTCTCCCTTTCCATCTATCCATGTTCATATTATACACTTTCCTTAAGACTTGATCCTCAAGATCCTCATTCCTCCGCATAACAATCTATTACCTCGCAACTTGACTAACTGGCGCAACTTTCAAACTTCCTTGTATATACATATACATTCCTTATTTTGTCATTCCGTCAGCTTTTTTGGTTGCGTTTTTTTTTTAGGGTTTATAATAGAATGGTGCACCCACCTGCGCTGACGGTTTACGCTGGCTGGGTACCAGTGGAGGATGATAAGATGAGCATTTAACACGATGGTTTCCAGGGGGAACCGCGTGGAGGTCGACCTGGTATGGTACATTGCCAGCAATGGGGTTATCAATCCACATTACTAACAATCCCCTTCCCCTTATTTTGGTTGTGTTCTGAGTGACGATATGTGTACATGTAGTAATAGGTATAATCTACATCTCTATCTTATGGCTGGTTGCTTTGCTTTTAATCAGAACAGAAATTCATACGATTCGGTTCTGTAGGTGTATTCAAATGTTATACATATTGCATTCTAGGCTTTCGACTCCCATTTCATTTTTTTTATGTAAAATAGGCAAAAACAGAAATTATAGTGTTAATTCCTCTGTGATATTCAAAGACTATAGTAATGAAGTACCGAAGTCTTTAGAAGAAATCTTATCAAGGCCTGTACTATTTATCTGTAATATTACAAGACTTTATATAAATTTATTTACAACACTGTCAAGAAATTGTAATTGTTTTTAAGTTTTTGTACTTTATGTTGGGCTAAAAAAGAACTTGTATCCAGAGCCGTAAAATATAAAAAAAATCACAGACTGACATCAAAGGATTGACTGCCACAGACTGACTGAAATTTCATATTCTTATTTCTATTCATCTATTATTGCTTATTATTTTAAATTTGTTTAAATGCTGTTATCACGTTACTAATACACATAAAATATAATAGCAGCATAATAATCAGCGTGAAAAATGCAGCTGAAACTTAGCGTTTTATTATTGTTATGGAACATATCAACGACATTCACTGCTACCAGTCGAAATATACAGACTGTGAGCGATGATGACTTATTGCAATTGATAAAAGAGAAAGATAAATTAATTGTTTTATTCTGTTAGTTTGTTTTAATTAGTACTTAACTAAAAATTACTTAAGACTCGACCTGCTTGAATCTGAATGTCGCCGTTTTTGTTTTTAGCAAAACCAGAATGTGACATCTGCAATAAATTTGAACATAACCTAGAAAGTCTGCAAGAAGACTTTAAGAAGCACTTGCATGCAGTTACGGCAAAAACAGTGAACAGCCACTTATCACGTCTATATAGCCCTACCAAAGAACCTGCACTAGTGTTTTTCAGGCATGGGGTACCATTGTTATTCAATGGTAAGTTATTTGTTGTTAAAATATCTTATTCCATTTAGTACTCCATTTAGTCATTTTTAATTGTTTCGTATATATTGTGTAAATTATAATTGGTTTATTATATTTAGGCATTCAAATACTAGTTTTTTAAATATTTTACTCAGCAATGATAATGCTGTTTATAAAAGATAGCAATTGCACCCAAGGGTAGAAAAATTAAAATACTTATTTGTTTTTAGGTAAGAGTAGCTAGAATTATTACAATCAAATATTTTAAGAATTATTGAAGTTATTAAGAATTGTACTTTTTTTGGTCATTCTTTAAGCAACTTGTTCAATAAACATGATAAAAAATGAACTAATACCTCCAATGATAATTATGTCAACTAATATACCCTATATTAGTTGACATAATTATCATTGGAGGATCTGTAACGTCGGCTCTAATGTTGATGCTAAACATAGTACCTATTATAAAAATGGGGAATATCCAAGTAAATGTACTATTTTTTAAAAGTAATGTATTTATTTTGCCAATAGTATGTAATAAAATATATTACATATGACATGTATTGTTATTCATGAATAATAAATTATGTATGTTTTATAGGAGAACCAGATGAGAACGAAATATATGGGTTTTTTGAAAAAAATCAATCTCCTGCTGTTAAGGAACTCACAGACAAGATATTTGAACATATAACACAAGCTGCTACTGGGGCTACCACTGGAGATTGGTTTGTTATGTTGTAAGTAATGTTTAATATGTGCCTATAGCATAATTTTATATTAATATAACTAACAAGAAAGTACATACAAATATTTATCCTAATTAAATTTTCTGTGTAAAGAATGTTAATTGAATATTAAAAAAAATAGTTGTACTTTATTTAATTACTTACACTATAACTATGACTTTTAAAGATAAAATATAATTACAGCAGCAATTTTTTTATAACTACATTAAGTACAATATGCAAGTAAATAATTCACTGTTAGGTCATCTAGCGGTAAATAATGATGTGATTTTTTTACAATATTTTACAAATTTGTTAAATATTCTGTTCCCTGCAATTTGCTTTGTAAACTAGGTTCCAGTTGGAAGATGAAATAAAATAAATTTAATATATTTTTAAATTATGATTAGCTATGGCGCCTCATGTGTTGAATGTCAGAGGTTGCATGCTGTATGGGAAGGTGTTGGTGCAACATTACGTGGCCGCATAAATGTGGCGCGAATAGATGCAAATCTTGCTGGAGTTGTAACAGCTAAGCGTTTTCAAATTATTAAATTACCGTCATTCCTTTTGTAAGTATTATATTATAATTTTATAGATACAAATAATTTATAATATAATTGGGATTTCAAGTTCTCTAGTGAACCTAATTTGGAGTGGTTAGTCTTTGGACTGTTTGTCAATTCTGTACTTAGTATAAACTGTTCTATATAAACTATAATCAGTGATGTGATTATTTAAAATAATATTAAAACTCATTCAAAATAATTTATTCACTATCCTCTCTACCCTATTATTTAAATTATTTAATTTCTAAAAAAAAAGTATATTTAAATAATTTGTTAGAAACAAGTTTTTTTTATATTATATATTGCAAATATAAAATAGATTAAGTATTACAATACTTAATCTATTTTATATTTGCAAAATACTTTACTATAATGCTGAATTAATGTTTGCTAGTTTAACAATAATTTAAGATTTATATTATAGGTATTAGTTTTTTATTAGATTAAATAATTCAGTTCAGAGAATTTTTCAGACTGGTGTTGAAGTATTGTTAATTTATTAAAATGTTTTTTATTTCAGCTTCCGCTTAGGTAAAGTGTACAGATATGAGTTGCCAAAGAGTGATATAAAATCTTTTGTTACTTTTGCACAAGACTGGTATAAGAATAGTAGATCGGAAACTGTGCCTTTACTTGCATCACCATTGTGAGTATGATGATGCTTATCAAAATTAAAAATTAAATCTTTTTCTAAAAGCACATATTTTTCTCTTATGCACATCAAACTTTTCTTTCATTTTCTTGAAATTATTGAAATCTGTTGAAATTATTGCTAAAAATTTCATTTTTTGATGCATACAAAATTTCTTACAAAGTCAAAATTTATGCCAGTTATATTTTAGATTAATTACAAATAATTTTATCATTTTCGATAAAAGTACACATTAACTATTAAACAATAATAGCCTTTAATTGTTTATTATGATATTTTAAAAATGATATTTATTTACAGTGATGAATTGGTGGATTGGAGTGTTGTTACAATTAAAGAAATAGTAGCATATACTTTACATATCCTGGCGGAATATCCATGGATTTGGCAAATAGGTGTTGCTGGGTTCGGACTAGTAGCATTGACAGCATTGATAGCATTAGTGAAGGCTGGGAAATCGAAACCTAAAGTTAAAAATACTAAGAAAGAAAAGAAGAGCAAATAAGAAGATTCCTCAAATTATAAAACTATCTGTTTGTTTATTATGTTTATATAATATTTTATATATACTTTAATAATTTCATTATAAGGAATATTTATTGGAATAAAATTATGTATGTATGCATAATAAATATTATGATCTTCCCAACCGGCAAAAAATATGTTAGTGTCGAATTAGGTGTCAAGATACAGGTTCTAGAGAAGCTCTTAAGATATTTTATTATCTATACAACTTTTCTTTTTTTTATATGTTTACTACTGTTATATTAGGTATATAATTCTATGAAAATGCATAATAGCAAATGAAGCATTTTCATAGAATAATATTACAATTTTATCCAAATGGAATACAATAGTTATTAGTAAATTAAAATTAATAATGTTAATGTCGAGTTACTAACATTATTTGGATAATGAAAACGTCGGCATTTACATATATGTTAGTACTTATATAACTGATATCCATAAATAGATTTAATAAATACATATGTTATATATTTTTATATGTACAAATAATTTTACTTTTTTAATGGTTAGTACAATAAATGGAATTCAGATTTTATACTTATCGTACAAATAAAGATATATTCATAATATTTAGGTAAAAATGTAAGTCCTTAAATATTTTTTTGTTTTGGTTGTTATAATGTATAATTTTGGACCTCGCGGATTCTCTCTATTAGTAAGTCTATTTGCATTTATTATTTCGAAGGAAGTTTACTTTGATTAACTTTTAAGTTATTATATTTTATGGTTCCTAAGAGACAAAACATAAATTATAAATCATTCAAGAACTATAGGATTAATAATCAAAAAGCAATTTTTATTACATATTTTTCATTTTTTTATTTGAAAAGATAAAATACGAAGATTTGTTTGTCTATATACCTATAAATTTAAGTTGTTGGTACTGTACAGATATAAATATTAAATATGTACTCCTCGTTAATTCAATGTTAGTTATGATGTCATTCCTAAAGTATGTCAGATTTTAACATTCTAGTTGGTCCTCCTTGAGTTTTATTACTTTTAGTTAAGCTTCATTATTGTGCCACATTTTTCTCTATAAGTCTAGAGAGTGAAGTATAATAAAATACGGCGACAATTACTGCTTTATTCGCGTTGTTTTTAAGTGATTCTTACAATTGAATATAATGCATTGTTTACTTATACGTAAATGTGCCAAGAACATGTAGATTCGACAATAAGAAATTATCGAAATCTTTTACATATTAAATTATTCATCTGTCTAGCACCAACAACCTGTATACAATGCAGAAAATCTTATAATTAATTAGGGTTTATTAGTCAGGTTATGTAAATTAAAACAATATACGTACGTGCATGTAACTTTGATATTTGTAATGACACTTTTTTGTAAATGCAGTCTTAATTGTAGGTGGTGAGTAGTTAGGTAAATAATGAGAAACTAAAAGTATCATGTATTCACCCACCTCCTTATACCTCAAATATTTAACGCTGTTACTAATAACTTTCATCTGAAACGTATTAAAATGTACCTACAATTATGCGATTAAATAAGTACGAACTATTTTGCAGTTGCAAATACGAACTGTATAATAGCTTGCAGCTAGCACGCTCACATGAGTCGTAGAAAAAACTAATCCATTTTAATTTATTACAATCAAAAATTGATACGTAATTATGCCTCTGATCTTACTGTCCACCTAGATTGATGCCACCAAATATAATACTCTTGTATTTACGTAACATCCGAATACGTTCTTTTTTTTTAAATGCGTAATGGTCAATATGGCTTCTACAATACAGTATCTGCACCCTTTAGTAGTATTCTTATGAATTTATTGAACAATGTTTATATATTAAACTTATGAACAAAATGTGAAAAAGTCAGACAGTACTATTGTGAACGTATTAATAAATTATATACGCGGTTTCTATTAGTAAGTAGGTACAAGGTATTTAACTGCAGGCACGGCGTAACAGTGTGTTGGGATAATTGATAGATTATAATATATACATAAACTGTTCGTTTATTACTGAGGCAAATGAATAAATTTTTCCCATTTTTTGGTACATTGATTACATCTCACAGATGTAGTAAATATGGGCTGGTGTCTGACCGAAATAGGGCATTAGGATAGTAACTGTATTCAGTCGGTAGTAAACAATTTTTTTTATTGTCTTTGGTGACCTGGTTATGAAATATATTTGTAAATTTAATATTTTTATACAGGAATTTAATTAACTTAGTATATCATGTTTCACGGATTACCGTGAAACATGATATACTAAGTTAATTAAAACTCCCTGAAAACTTCGGGAGTCCTTGAAACTATTAAGTTTCAAGGACTCCCGAAGTTTTCAGGGTTGTTAAATACAATACCGTGCATGGCGTCTCAATATAATCATTTAATTTTAGTTCAGTCATAAGAATATTATTTTACGAATATACAAGTTTCTACTAATTTAGCTAAGCCGTGTACTATATTTATGGTTGTCTAAGTATCAGTAGTTCGAGTGATTAAGGAATTCCGTCCTAGATTTATATAAATTATTACTAAACAGGATACGTATATCTATATTTATATTTAAAATAAATATTTTTTATCATTACTGTCTATTTATTACTACTTCGATATGTATTCCATAGTAAGTTTGTTATATTGAGTAGATAACTATTTTGTTAATGTACTTTAAATTAGTATATACTATATAGTGTTATTTATAAAACAGGGAAACTTGTAGGTAAAGCCGTAATAAAACTGCAGAATTTTTATATCATAAATGTATTTGTAGAAAAAAATGCCACAGCCAAGAAATAAATGATTAAAATTCATATCTATTTTTTTTAAAAGTACCTAAATGAGCACAACGTGGTCATACACCAATAAAGTGTAAAAAGAATTACCGAAATCTTTCAATTCTTATGAAGTCATTCTGTAATATATGTGCGTAGATCAACTTCAGAAGACACAGAATTTTTAAAAAATTCTAACAATTGCAATGTAGGTATCAATATATATATATAGGGCTTGCTCTTTTGGCTTTTGGTATATGTACCGTTACAGTCAGTGGCATATATATACCTCCGAAATGTGTTCAGAATATTGTAATTATTGTAATAGCTCTATAAACTTCTATAAATTAAATTTTCCTGGAAACGTTCTGCAAAGTACGTATACCAAGTATAAAGCGATATTAATTTGTAAATTATCGCGGGATACACGAAAAAACAGTGTCATGGAGAACTAGTAGCAAATATTACTTAAACATTTTTTTTCATATTGCTGCCTAAACAGTATTTAACCTTTAATTTTGACACAGATCTGTGCACCCCTCTTCTCCTCTCTACCGTCACATCTATGACCGCAAAACCGTGACTTCTTTTGAAAAACGCATTTGAAAAAATATAGCTGGCGCGCGCATACCGCATCTTCACTTCCGGTCGCTGCGTCAGATGACAAACATTCGAAAGGTTAATCAATCAAAAATCACAAACATTGATGGATGTTTACTGTCTAAAAATTATGTTTCCTGAAAATATGTGTTATTTCTTTCCTTTATTATAATACCTACAGGTATTTTTGTTCCAAGGTATGCTTGACTATTCCAATCTATATGTTTCTATCACTACAATATAGAGGAGAAAAAGCGACGAAATATATAGTGCATATATCTATTTGAAAAAGTAATACACACAGAGAAACTAGCTAGTTCTACATACTCTGTTAAAAAGATCGTCACGTGATTTGTATGAGCCTGAATTCATGTGCATGTGCAAAGTGAGATGCATAGAAACAATACGACTAACTTTTATATCAGCAAGGTGTAGTTTTGTGAAGTTTTATATACACAACAATTAATATAATTTAGTTTATAACTTAGTGCAGTCTTTTTTAAATGAATTTACACTAAATTAAGTGAGTTTTAACCTTTGTATGTCATGGATAGTTCATAGAGTTCATCATACTTATTTCAAAATGTAGTCAAGCATTTTGTGTAATACTGATATTTATTACCTTATTAATTTTTCTTTCAAGGCAATTTAACCAATTCCATTATGATGTACATAGAAGTAAAAATGTAGGTAAACAATGCACCACTACGGAGATGGTGAATAATAAAACTATGACGTGTTATGTTGTCATACATGTAGAACCTTAATATTTGAAAATTCGTACCTATGTATCATTGTATCAATTATTTTTATTTTAGTTGTTCATATAGCAAAATGATCTCTGGTCATTAATTTGGCCAAGACAAATAAAATAGGTTAATCAATTCTAAGACATGCACTATTTCACAAAATGGTTGACTATGATTATGATGTGATAATGATTTTGTAATCCAGTCAAGGTACATAGGTATATTTAAATATTTCATAAATGGCATAGCTAATTTACCTATAAAACACCAACTAACTCAAGTAACAATATAATAATTCATAAACTTTTAACTGACAAGAAATATTTTTCTTACCATGTATGTATGTGTCAAATTGTTACAAAAAGCTAAGTGTATTACAACAAGGTCTATAAATATGAACTTCATACAATCCAAACTGAAATGACTTTAAATAATTATTAAACTATTACACTGTATCAACCTCAATGTTTATTCTGAAAACAGAGGCTGGATCTGCTAGTTGTGTTCTCACTGCATTCTCAAATTTTTTGAATATAACTGAAAATTCCATTATATTTTGAGGTTTTGATTCTATCCACATTTTATCAAATTCATAGAAAAGATAACAGTAAAATCTATGAAACAAATTAATATCGGGTAAATATCTCTTGACATTGAACATGTAAGTCTTAGCAGATCCATCTTTCAGTAGATGGTATGCCATTGATGTGATATTGATGCCTACAATAGCAAATGTGTATCCATATTTAGGGTGATGGGAGTGGCTCAACACATGACTAGAAGCCTGTGAGTATTCAGTAGCGAAGAATAATAAATTTTCAAGTCCAAGTAATCCCATGCCACGAAAATCAGTCTTTGGATCATCACCCTGAAATCAAACCAAATTATAGCATTGAGTTATCAGCTACTATTTATTGATATTTAAATAGGAAACATATAAGATATATTGACAGTTGAATATTGCAAATTATATTAAATACTGAATTGAATTTGAAAAGAAACATTTTTAACATAAAAAATCAGTTAATATACATCTATTATGCATTGTCTAAAAACAAATTATCATAATAATTGGTTTCTTTATCAAAGTGATGGTTTACTTTAGTATAGATATGTGACTTATACATATATACCTGATAAGTTAATTGCATTAAGTACACACAGCTTTGTGGGCATGAGATTTAAATATTTGTACACTGAGAGACCTGTCTAAACTAAGATATGAAGTTTTTTTACCTGAAAACCAATGGACTGCCATTGTTTTGAGACTCGGTTCTCTAAAGCTTCATTTGGTACTAACAATGACCATAATTTTAAAAGCTTCTCCTCATGTTTCAAATCATTGCTGTCAAATTGAATTTTGCGTAGCTGCTCTACCTTATTCATTAAACTCCTGTAACTCCAAATCTGTTCTAAACACCTTCGGATTGATACAATGAATGATCCATGTAATTTAGCTTTTATTTGTTTAGATCGTATAATAATACCAACTGCTGGGTCGACAATGTCGCGAAAATTTTCTATGACAAATGTATGGTCTAAAACTGTTGCATCTAAATGTGAAACAACCTCTTTTATGTCTTTTGTACGAGACAACATCAATGATGTTTCAACTTTGCAAGTTCTTGAAGCTCCAGCTTTCTCGCCGTAACATATTCTTTGTAACTCGCATAACCGAGTTGTTTTTCTAAGGAACCATTTAATAATGGGTCTCAAATACCACTGCAATACCGACCAAAGATTGAAAACAATCATGGTTAGTATCTACATATAATCTCAAGTTATAAACGAATTAATATTGTTATTAAACAATTTATTGTTTTTCTATAATTCTGTACTAGATGATTTTGTTAAACTGTTAACACTGTTTTCATTATTTTTACCTAATTGCTGTGAAAATACATAGTACTTCATTATTAACTGCATATCAGTTCACACTATAGCTTCGACATCCTGTGGAATCGTGGTCGACATTATTTATCCAGGTAAATAATTTATAACTTTTCCTGTGATTACAGACAAATTAACAAATATTTGCGTTTAAATTGAAATACATTTACTATTATAGTGAAACGTTTTCTAAAACTGCATTAGAATTTCGATGAAATTGTCAAAATTGACAAGTAACCGAATTGCCAGAGTATGGTTTTAAAATAGCCCAAACCCGTCGTATGAGTAACTGCTACGTTGATACACTGGTGTACCAGAAACAGTTTTCTCTGTTCTGTAACAAACATACTACTACAGTAATGTTAAATCTTTCACTTTTGTTGCATGAAAGAATATGTATATATAATATTGTTATTTTTTTCAAATGTATGTCGGTAATGAAACTTGTCGGGATTACAGTTAGTTTAAATTACTAGTGGCAATAATGGATCGATGTCGTCATTCGCAACTGATTAACCAAGGCCTATATAACAATATCCTCAGAAATTTAAATATGTATTTATTTGAATATAATATATAGAATTGTCTTTTAGTAAAAATACATCTTTTTACTAAAATACTTCTACAATTGTTAATTGTAGTAGGTATTTTTATTTAAGTCTGTAAGCTATAATTGCTGTACTCAGAATAATGAAAAACTTTGTAGGTTTATATACTTGTACTTATTTTTTTTATTGAATTATTTATTTCAGGCTACTAATAGTCCACATTATAAATACCTCAAAGACTAACATAATTTATATGCATATAGCGTAGTATACGTATCTACATACATAGTTATGCAGATGTAGGTGATGGGATAAGATGTGACACCTATTTTTTTTATAGGTACATATATGTTGGTACATATTACGTGCAAGATGAAGGGTCCAACTTTTTACTGTATTTTCAGAGAAGATTTAAATTGTTTACTTCTGATTGTAATTTTAGTTTATTTACGTATATATATAAATAAATATAATACATTAATAAAAAATGTCATACGATATTAATGAGTTACAGTGAGGCTTCAATTATGCCAATATGGCAAAAAACTTCATTATCTGGTCACATAGTTCACGTTTGGTTTGGTGTTGACGTTACCATAACAACACACCTGTTTTCGTGTCATCTCTGTATATGACCATATATATCTTACTAGCTGTGTCCGCGGTTTCACCCGCATTAAATTTTAATATATAATATTATATATATATATATATATATATATATATATATAACATATAGGCTATACTATATATTAAAATTTATATATATAGATGTAAGCTATATTACTGTAAAGTTTCATCAAAATCAGTTCAGTAGTTCTTGCGTAAAAACTACTAATAGTACTAGTAAATAGTTTTTAGGGTTCTAGGAGAAATGGAAATTATTAATACTGTCAGATTGGAATTTGGCAAGGTTTTAGTTTTAAATAATACAGCCAGAGTAAAGTAAAAAATAATTGCTGATTTCTCTGAATTCCTGCACCCGACAGACTGACAGACAGAGAGTCTGACAGACAGTTCTATCTCTCGACGCTGCCCATATACTTGCTAAGAATATACTTATTTAAAATTTTGAAATATTTTTTTGAGATTATTTACTGTTGCGTCCATTTAGTACTGTACTGCTGTCACAGTCTACTCACTTAGAATAGACAGCAGCTAAATGTCTATTGCGTGTTTTACAAGATTAGAGTTGCATAAACAAGAAAGAACTTAAGCCATAAGCTTTTCGAATCTCACTAAGCAACTTGACTTGAAAGAAATGAAATTAAATGAAATTCATTTATATTCTATCTCCTGCGTTAAAATACTTGCTAATGTATATACCTATAGTAATATTTTTATAATTAATACCCAACTTTTACAAACAATCTTTTCAGAAAACCGCTACTATGGTGAAGTGATTACTCTATGATATATATCTATAACTAATGACAGACACTACCATACTCTGTATCAAAATGATTCAAATCTATCGCTTATTTCGCCTGCAGTCTCAATATACTAATTTTTCACATTCAGTAGGCATTATAAATTTTGCAATAATTATTGTCCAAATTATTTGAGTTCAAATCAATGTTTTCCTAATATTTCCATGTTATAGAAGGTATTAGTAGGGTTATTAAATAAAACATAAAATAAGTCGAATTTGTGTTTAATTTGATGAAAATTGTAATTAATAGATTTTATAATAAAATTATTTACAATGCCACAATATAAACATGAACGGGCGGTCATCGCAGACTCTTTTTATATACAAAGGCGATGCGTGTGGGTGTTCGTTATGATAATTAACTATGTAAATTTAACTAAGTACAAAATATTAATGTTGCGATTAATTGAATTATAATATTATAATTCTAGAGTCAGCATTCCGAACTTGGTGATTACAGTGCGCGAGGCGCTCCTCTGTGCGAAAACTAGCCACTTTTATATATATTTACTTACATACATTTTATTTATAATTATATTTAACAAACAGTATTGTACTTAGGTAAATAATTTTATAATCTGATTTGCACGATTAAAATAATTTCGATACACGACATTTGGTATTTTATCTCTAGCATAAATAGGTAGGTACTCACTACGACAATGTGTTTTCCTAACAATAGTTAATAGTTAATATATGTATAATATGACGGAGTTTATTAAAAAATAATACAATTAATACATACATGTAAGTACATAGATAATTATTTTATGACCTACTTAATTGCTTTATAAAAGATATAATTAAAATAAGCTATTTTAATTCTAGCTAACACTTGTAGTTATAAGTAAATATATTTTATTAACACTATTAATATCAGCATTACAATATTCTCCTTAAAGTATTTAGGACAGCCGTGATTTTAATAGGTAAAGAAAGAAACCACGTTATAATGATATTAGAACTCAACCGAAAATGACAGATTGTACTGTAAATATATGTACTTTATTGTTTACGGCGTTTAGTGAGATGAGGATCTTGGTTGTGTAATTAAAATAGGAGATTCCTAGTTAGTTATTTATTTATTGGGTATGCGATCGTTAGCTAATTTTAAATCTCAAGTTAACCGTCGTTTTGTCTGTGGTCCGCTGAAACCCAGACATTGCGGTGTTGCAGTTTTAAAATATAATTGGCAATTTGGTGACAATATATTCTAAAGATAAAATGAGATGGGATTATCCGTTAAAGTATTATGATAATAGTATAGTTGTCATCGCCAATGATTAATTTATTATTTTCACTATGTAGGTATTTGGATTATGTAAGTACCACCACTACTGATATAGACAGTTTACATTTGTGTTAGTGTTCAACATTCAAAATAATTCATACAAAAATGTTAGTACACGAGTGATACAAACCAATAGATTATTGTATATAGAATGAAGCCGTTTAAGAAGGGGTTTTGTTTTAAGTAGCTGATATAAACCTTTGCTAAGACAACGCCGTTGAAAATTTTCGGGACAATAATTTTTGACGCTGTAAAGTGGGAATATAACGTATAATTTCGTAGTTCTAATTTAGATAGAACTAGGTTTCTCCTTGTACTATTTAAACCATAATATTACAAAACACTGTATACAGATTATTTAATTTTCCTAAATATATATCAGCAGTCGTCGTATTTAATCAAGGTATTAATAAGATACTCTTGAATGTAATATTCGTTTTAAAGCTTTGCCAGCGTAAAGTTTTAGCGCAGGCGGATGAACTATATAGTTTCTCCAATTAAGAAAAACTTCTTAAAACTAATTTATAATTAAATAATTATTTATATAAGTAGGTAATACTCTCTACTCATAGTCTCTGTTCTGTATATCGGTCGGTCTATCGGTTTGATGTAGGTACAAATATTTTAGTGATTCTTTAAGCATTCTACGGGGAAAAATCAATCAAATTGGGGCATAACACAAGTATGAATTTAGGTAATTACCACGTTTATTTCTAGTTATATATCTTGAGGATCAAAACACATTAAAATTGTCAAATAAACAAAAGGATATAATTATGGTGTCCTTGTTTATATTCATTATTAATCGTTAACCTATGTGTCGTAGCCGTAGCTTTAGTTAGAGAATACCTACGTATATAAGGATAGTTCTTAGAACAATCTGGTTACAAATTCTACATAGAATATGTATAGACACTTATTATATATGCTATTTAGCTAAAACTTGGCATTAACTATACATTCAAATGGACGCCGTCCACATAGATAACCATATTAGCAGGTAGATTAATCTCTATCATAAGGTCTGTCCAGACTAACTGATTTATCAAGGCACATACATACTTTTGTTATTACGTAAATAAAAAATAAATATTATATATATAAAGAAATATTCTACACGTCTTACAGAACAAGAGCCGTGGTAAACAAGTTTACATAAAGGATATATTTTCGACGATTATAAAACTAAATACTCATCTTAATGTATACTATATGTGTATACTGCACGTAATAAAAATGAATGAATGAAAAAGAAATTCCGTCTAAATGAATGGCGTCCGTTGAAATGCATTAACAATGTCATGTTTAAGAGCATTCACTACGGAATACTAACCACACAATATCTGAATACCAACTTAAAATTAAATAGACCATGAATTATGTAATAATCTTTTCATTAAATAAGTATGGTTTTGATAGTGAAATATGAAGCGTTTAGATATAATATACATGTCAAATAATACAGATGTTCGTGCACTTCAGTAGTAAATGCTCTTAGTACATGCAGGGATAATAAAAAATAATAGAGGAAAATATATTCATCCGTTTCTTGTCAGTGACAGAAAGGGTTTACTGTTTATTAATCTCACTAATGTCTTTTCGTGCATTCTATCGTCATAATATTATAATAAAACACTTAATTACTTATTATTAATTAGTATATTCTACAGTAGACACTGCTTTCTAAGTAGGTAACTTTAAACGCTTTACAGCTATAGAATAACAATAACTTTATTTTACATCGGATGTGTTCGCAAAATTAATTGATTTCTTAGACCCGTATCTATAGTATAAAGTTAAAATCAACTAATAGTATAACTGCACATAGGTTACAGTATATACATATGTATAGTATACTTCATAATTTTGTTTCGTAGAAAGTGCTACGAATATCAATGTAGCTGCCGCGTCACAATTTACTGACGAATGATATAATATATAACAACTTTTTAGGTAGAGCAAACTTAAACTTATAAATACAAAACAATTTTTATAAATTATCGTTTATTATTCTACTTATCGTTATAATAAACGTTATCGTTTATTATTCTACTTATCCTATAATATAAAGCAAAAAAAAAATTGCAAATATTTTGCAAAAATTGTAGCTCTACTTGTATTATTGTTTTTATGGTACAGCATATCTATGGTACAGTTCTCTAAGAATTTTATAGGTACTTATAAAATATTCCTTAAATTAAGCGACTTATAGAGCCTACTCTCTCATTTTGGAGCATTATTTTATGTGAACTTGCGGAAAAGATATGTTATGCTCTGTATAGACACAATATTTTTATTTAAAAAAATCTACAAAGTGGAAGGAATGCCACGAGTTAGTGAAAGATTTACGAAGATTGTCCAGAAATTTATATTCGCAAAAATATTGAGATAGTTCACACCTCCTTGATAAGTATTTCATCTCGTTTCTGGAGATAATGATAATAGGATATTGACATAAAAGTACATATAGTCGTGGTAGTGGCTTCCTCCATTATTGCAGGAATAAAATTTAATAAGATAATTGTTGTTCAGATATAGAGTGCCTGTACATATATCTATATTCTATGATAAAAATAAATAAATTAAACACACACCCACGCAAAATATAATGAAGGTTTAGTAGGTAGCTATATATGTACAATTTAATTCAGTCAATACATAAATATCTACTAGTTTTATAGGTATATTAGGTATTTGTGTAATCAATCGGTATCTACATGTGCTCTTTTAAACTAAAATCAATCATGGCGACTATTAAAAAGAGGTACTGGATTTTAAGCAATGTATAATTAAAAATTGGATGAACTGTGTAGTTTAGTCTAGAATATGATAATTTTTCATAATCAGATAAAACAAAGTAGAATACATTATGATTATTTATCTTTATATATATATATATATATTATAACCCTAAGTATGATTCGGAATATAGTAACTTTTTTTTAAAATTAGGTATACAAATTAGCAACAGGTTATACTACTTTCTTGCATATTGCGTCATGACGTGTTTAATAACTATATTATCTACATCTCCTTATTTTATTATCCCTAATAAAAATATTATCGGAGAAGAATATATATACCTATTAGTTATAAGTATAACTGTCTTGTCTTGACGTGCTATTGATTTGGACGTCATAGTGACAATTTAGATATTTTTAAAGTTTAAAAACTAAAGTAGGCAGGTATGTATTTTATATTGATGTGTTGTAAGTTGATACGCATTATAGCGAATCTAGATTTAAGGTAATGTTGACATTACTTTTTTAGTATACTTATCACGCTCATAAATATTTAAAAAGGCTTCAATTACGTTTGATAAAATAATCTAATATAATAACAAATGTCGTATAAAGATAAAGGCAGCATAGAATATATAGCTTTGGTTAACAGGTAATTAGCATAAAATTTTAATAGATACATGTATTTCATAAAGCGAATGATATGTTATTTTTATCTTATAATTAAAATTGTATAAAACACTGCGAATTTAAAATAGTATCACTTTGTGTCTTTCCAAAAAATTTTGACAAATTTGTAGTCGTAACAGGGTCCATAGGTAAAGTTATAATAAACTTTAAAGAATGTTAACGTAATGAAAGTTAACTATAAATAATACGCATTATAACTTGATTAGTTATATACAAGAGATCAAACGCATAGGTACCTAGGTAATTTTTACATCAATTACAATAGTTACGGTATTATCTTGTATTGGGTCACCACGAGTGTCTTTAATTAATTGATTGAACGCGTTTGGTAAATACATAGGTATATATAACAATAAAGTGTAAACATGAGTGTACTTATTACAGTATTTAACAGTAGTAGAAACATATTTCTTTCTTTACATTGTTAAGAACTACTGTAATTTATTTATTCTTTAAAATTAATGCTGAATTTTTTTTTAAATATAGTCTACGTATCGATATGGACAAAAATTTTCTGCTTAGTAACGTATCATTTGGAGTTCGTGTAAAATGTTTTTGTTTTCCATTTGTCTCCTTTCTATTTATTCACTCCCTTTCCGGCCATATCATCTTTCTACTGCCCATACATGTCTTTTCAGGTCTTTCTCTAACCATATAACATACATATTTATGCAACAGTTTCTTTAAAATATTGACTACGTTCTTGCGCATGATAGTTTAGTTCATTTCAGTTGTATACAGTAACCTTTTATCCATGACCAGATCATGGTCTTGTAAACTTTCCTTACCACTTTAATTTTCTTTATATTGCAATATAAATAAAAATCAATTACCCAATAATACAAAGTAATAATATTCATTATGGAATATCCTTTGAAATCATAGTAAATAAATAAGATAATAGGGGAGCGGGGGGCTCGTTGTTACAGGGGTAGGAAGTTACACGCGTTTTTACCGGGATTTTAAACTCTTTGATGGATATAATTTGACTCATTTGTGTTCTTATAACGTCGTGCACTAGATAAAAACTATCAATGACCCGCCAAGCGCCAAGGAGCTAGGTTGTGTGCATGTGTCTCGATTTCAACCAAGTAAGTAAACCAAGTTTTAAACCTTTAACGTTCATTACATATCTACCTTGAAATTGCAATATTATTTTATTCTGATATTGATATACATTAATGATGACTTCAATTTATATTAAAAAACGTATCATGGGGCAAGTAGTTACAATTTTTTGGGGTAAGTTGTTACATGTAACAACTACGCTTAAGCTTACTATAAAGTTGAAGAATTCGTTAATGATAATAATGTTTTTATAGAAAAACTTCAAATCCATAGCACTGACAATATTATCTAATTACACTAATAATGAGTGCGTGTTATACTGTAATTATTTATATAAAAAAAACATCTATTAAAAAGAGCAACACACAAGTTTGTTGCTCATTCTTCTTGTGATGAATCTGCATTCCGAATGAGTGGTAGAATCAAAATATGACTATTCAAAAGTGCTTGTAATGAGTTTATTTGAATAAAGATTATTTCTATTTCTATTTCTATAAAACTCGATTTAAAAAATATTCCCCCCAGTTCGTATAAAAATAATATGGCTGGGCAGGACTGGTTTCCTGGTTTTAAATATTGCAAGACTGTTTAAAATGATGTTTATTGTTTATAATGTTTTAAAATAATAATAAAAAAATATGTATAATTAATGATTGTGTTTATTTATCTACCGTAACATCGTGCCCCGATGATGTAACAACTAGCCCCAATTGGGGGGTAAGATGTTACAATCGACTTGTTTAGTTAAATTTCCCATCGTGAAAAAATTACATACATTTTAATAAATTTTCAGTCTTATTTTAATAGCTAAATAGACATACTAACTTTGCAAGTAATCCAATGTATAATTTGTTTCATAGCTTTTGTCATATTAACATTTATCTAAAAATTGTAACAATGTGCCCCCCGCTCCCCTACCCCTATATTATTGTCAAATGCAAGCATTACTTAGGTACCAATATACGTATTGTGAGTGAAATATGTAACAATAACAAGTAAACAATAATATGACTGATAATTATGGTCATGGTTACGAGTATCTGTAAATAATCGATATAATCAGATATTTCGGAACCTCTCAAGCACGTTTGATCGAGCGTACTTAAATTACATACATATGTATATATACAATAATATATAAATTTATAATTGGTTTCAAAGCACAGCCAAAACGCATTACCTTAAAATGTATTTATTTAATACACTTTATATATAAAAGTTTCATTCAAAACAGTTGACTCGTTGGTCCGCTTTTATAATAAGCAAAAGGCAATTATTGATGGTGTATAATGAAATTGAACATTTGTAATTGAAAACAATATTAATTGTGTTTACTATTAGTTCCTCGTCCACATATTATATACCTTGAAATTGAGTGTTTATTATATATTTCATAGTGGACTTGTATCATTGAGGCCTATACATTTTATTAAGTAGTTATAAGAGTTAATTATAAGTTAATTATAACAACTGCTGAAGGCTAAGGCATTCTACTTACGCGAAAAAGGTGACGGTATGGTCTCACAGCACAATATTCACGATAGGTTCTTAGTTAGGTTACACCACAATAATGTTTTCATACAATTTTGACATGTATGAAAGATAATAATACATTATACCTTACGTATCGGCAGGTGTGATACAATTTTAACATTATTTACAGCTGGAATCACATACATCAATTTCTGAATTACGACTAAGAAAGTTATATCAGGCAAAAAATAATTATTTGACATGTAAAAGGCATTTCATGGTTTAACATCAACATAATAATTAGGTACACATAATCTACGTAATCACATAGGTCACAAAAAAAATTACGTGTTTATATAAAATATTTTACAATAATAATATAATATCAACTTGAGCTTTATCTACGCATCTACGTCTAATTATAATTTTAACGTAATAAATGTAGGTACGTACCCATAAATTCACTAAACACTATACCTAGCCAAAGCGCGATTTCATATAATAAGTTTTAGTTGTATATGATCGTTTATACATAGCAAACATATGAAAACAAAATAATAAATTACATTGAAGAATTAAAATAGTCTACATACATTTTTTTTTACTATTAAAAAAATAACTAAATAATAAGTTGAAGGCGTATTGTAATAATTTAAGAGTCGATTTGTTTATTAATAAGAAACTATCATCCTAATTGCTTCAGAAGTTTTTACGTGAAACGTTAACACAGAAAGGTTACTAGTTTATTACATGTGAAGATTGGGTACATTAATTAAAAAAAAAACGGATACTAGGTAAGTGGCGTTAAGTGGGAACCGTGGCTTATATATATGAACAGTACTATGACACCAAGTTATCATGTGACACAATACATCTCATGCGTTTACTATTCTTGAGGACTAATATGATATACCTATTATCCTACGATTTCGCAGCCTTATATATGCATAGAAATACAGTAACCCTTCAACCTATATGCAGATTGCTAAGCAAGCTGCTTGGCGGCTGAAATAAGTAGAGAAAGGAACTCAGGCTGATGACTTAAAAACTACCTCTACATCAAATAAGTGAAATTCAAATGATATCAAATACTATTATTTGTAGTGTAAGCACTGATAAAGATTTTATATTCGTAACAAATTATATGAAATCGACTACCAATTCATATAGTGATGCATATCTAATTACACGTTTTAACTTTAAAGCAAATTTAAGTATTATGATATTATCACAACATATGTGGTTAAGTATAAGTATATTAATAACCTAGTTCAGCTATGGTGAGGTTATAATAATGAGTAGTTGTAAATATAAAACCTATAATGTCTTTTGCTATCTTAAAAATATTAAACTTAAACAATAAATAGTTATACATACGACTGGACCGTCTTTAGGTTTGAAATAGATTTCTTTGGGTGTCGAATATCTTATTGACTTCCAACTTGAATCTATCATTCAGATCTCACTTAGATCATTGCCTACCTACACAAGAATCCGATTAACATTGCTATAAGAATTTTTCATACACAATATGTTTTGATCCCTCTTTATCCTATCATAAGTTTCAAGTATTCTTACTTCATAGGTATAATACAAACAGTCACATATATGAACTTTTTATAGAAAACTATTTCAAAACCCGTAAAAAATCATCATCTCTTTCGAATCTAATCATCGGCGCGCATTAACGATTGAAAACAGCAATGACAGTACTCGGGTTGTTATGTCCCTTACATTATAATCTTGAATACAATCACTGTTATGAGTATAACCACAAATCGAAACGATTGTTTACATTCAGCAAGAACGTAGAGTAAATGGCTCAATTTCGTCCATATTGTGACGTAATAAGATATGAGCTGCAAAAGATACGATTGTTCCTTTACGTAAGCGGCCAATACAATCTATTAAAAAGTAGAGGCAGCATTAAGAGAACGCCTTGTAGTGGATGAAGAAGAAGATGAGAAAGACAGCGTAGGCAGTAGGAAAGGTGATGCGAGCTATCACGTCGATTGTCTTCGCCACTCGGATCGGGTGCGGGGGTTCTTTTTTGCGAACCTGGACGAAACATGGCTGAAAGAAATTATTTCGCTAATGAATGATGACACTGTAAGCCAATCATGAGAACATAATTAGTATCATAAGCGAATGAGTGTGCATTTTATCGAAAAAAACTGTTCAACTTATTACTTTCAATAGCTAAATTAGAAAATAAATCGAAATATGAGATGAATGAATGTCGGTATTTACTGACATACAATTTTAGGCTGCGAATGTTGTGTATACACATATTTTTAATAATATTTAAGAAAAGATGTATTTTACAAGTTGTACTTCAATTTTTAAATTCGTTATATTGCGGCAGTAACTGTTACGATCACGGGTCAGTTTACCCGAAGAGACAGAGAGGGAGCAGTGTATAAATGACTGCATGACATAATATAGGCAGAAATACAAGTTAATCTTCACACATCTAAGCAAAAAAAAAAACAAAACGTTATAAGATTCAGTTTTTCTTTAATATTAGGTAACTATATAAATGTAGTTTTTAATGGAATCAGTAAACTTTTGTTTACTGTTTAACAATATTAAATACAAACAACAAAGCACAAAGTCTACTAAACTGTAAAACGTGACTATATAAGTTAAGTTTATACTAGGATTGAATAAAGACAAGGATAGAACAAGTCGGTTCGTTTCTTGCAATAAATTTATTACAATTGCAAAATTAGAATATTATCATAACGATTTAATTATCAAAAGTACGAGAATCACCAATTTTCTTATATTACACGTCACGTTTTGACGGCCTTGGTGGTCTAGCGGTTTAGCACACCGCCTTACTTCCAATGGTCGCGGGTTCGATTCCTCGCACGGCACAAATATTTGTATTCATGAGTAGATATAATAGTTAGTATCGGTCTGGGTGTTTTCTATATATAATATTTATGTATTTACGAAAAAATCTATGTATTTGTATCAGTTGTCTAGTACCCATAACACAAGCTTTAGGTAGCTTAATTTGGGTCTAGATGGCGCTGTGTAAATTATCCTGAGATTATTATTATTATTTTTGGAATGGAACAATTTCATAGATCATATCTTACATGTTTTAAAAAAGTGATATAGCTACATGATAGGTTCCACCTCTTCTGAAAGCAACAGCACAATGCGTTACTGCTTACCTCTGACACGCCTCCATTATTGGTTGTATGCGTACATGGACCAGGCGCACCAGTACACGCTGTACACGTGACTAAGTCCGCAGCGCCTGTCGAGTCCCGTTTTTTATCACCCTGCAATAATTATACCTGGTTCGTCTAAAAACTTACCATTCCCCTAAAATAACTACACTACAAAAGATCTACGATGTAAGGAGGTTGATGCAGAGCTCAAAGGAGACAATGGTTTGCAGACTAAATGTAGGTACTATAATAGACGACAAATGAAATCTGGTATTTTATTAATAGTTCATAATGTTATTAATGTATTTAGAAATTTATCTGATATGATAGTGAACAGTTTCTAATTAGGTTCATATATCTTTAAACAGTGTTTTTCGAGCATACTTACAGGCTGTAGCAATCCAAAGCAGCGTTAAATAAAATAATGCGTTAGTTTTCGTGATATCAGGTCAAAGATGAGGATGCGGGCAAATGGTTTGTTTGGACGTTTCATTGTCATCACTTACAGCACCACTTGGCTCCGGTTGGGGCGTCTCTGACTTTGCCCAATGGAGGAATGCCATCGCCTCCTACGTAAATTGACAACAACTTACTTTAGCTGAAGCATGACAAGATACATTAAATTAACATTAAACTTGATAGAACATTCTAAAATTAATGTTAATGTAATGTAACTTTATGTTCTGTTTCTATATGCGCAAAAGCTGCAGTCTTGTTTTTTTGTAAATTTAAAGCCTCAAAGTCTTCATATTGTCTAATGTTATTTTTAAATATTTTATTGTAAAATGAATTGTTTTCATATTTTAGTTACTTTTGCCTCAATACATTTCTAATGACTTCTGAAAATATCAGAAGTATATGATCTACAAATATACCATGCGGATGATTAAATTGGTGCTTTAGAATATGCGTGTAAAGTATAGGTCCTACTAAGATAAAGAGGGTTGTTATATCATAATAAAAATGTTTTATTGAATGAAGCGATTACCTTTAAATTTATTGTAACAGAGCAATTAAGTATAAAATAAGCTTAGAAGAAATACATGCTCTTATGGTACGAGTATTAGGTATCAGACAGATTCGTGCTCTCGTCTTAATGTCATTATCGTCTGTCATATTCCTTTCTAATTCGCAGTATGTAATTCCTAAAACTACTTTTTCTACTGTAACATATATTTTAATAGTTTATTAATATAATTTTTATGAGAGTGCAACATATACTTTACATTAGTTTCTCAAAGGCATTGTAAAATGTGACTCTAAACAGCTTTGTGTCATGATATAATTTTGTTGCGTCCATTGCATACTATTTTGTGGTGCTATTAATATAAAGCCTTTTAGAAACTTTTCGGTTAGTGTAAAGAAATATAACAGCGAAATGTTTGGAAAGTGCCAGTATTTGTGGCGAAGGTTCTTACCAAGGGGCTGGCCAGTATAATGCCAATTCTGCTCAGGACAGCGGGCAGACGCTGTGAACACATCACACACACAATTTGTTCACTCGTGATAGATGGTCTGACGTTGTGCATTTGTGAACGTAGACTAAATTGTTATGGCCGAGTTTTGGTACAGTAAAATATTTTTTAACCATACGGTGAGATACATTATGTATATGGATGGACTTTGAAGTTGAACTTTTAAGTAATGTTAATGTGTTTGAACATGTAGCCTATATGGCCACTGTCACTTCCGAGTGCAATAATTTCACTTAAGCATAGTAGTGGTAAATAGTTTTTACTTTCAAAGGTTTAACAAATTTACCAATAGTGATATTCTAGCACTAACTTTGCAATGTTTTCTGGTTTTAATTTTAGATATGATACGATATTTATCATGTTCAATAGATGAAAGTAAAATATAATAAATTTATAAAAACGATAATATATGGCCACACAAAATAGTCATGGTATTTTTAGGTGATTCGAAAATAGTGAAATTGCCTAAGAATAAAAGTGTATATTTCTGGCCTATCAAATAGATAAATATAAAAATATAATTCAAAATACATGCAATAAATTAAATATAGGTACTTAGAGCATGCTAATAATAATAATAATAATAGTACGAGTAAAAACATTTAACAACATGACATTGCTAATAAAGTTGTGTACAAAACTAATATACATTGTAAGCTATGTCTTGTTGTTGTATTTAATGAAAACATTGCAAAGAGTAAGAAATATGTAAATACACGAAGGAATTTGGGTCTACATAAGTAACTTGGAGTCGCTTTTATATTAATAGACATTTCATGAGTAAATACTATATATTATCACTAGAATTTACGTACTGTAGTGAATAATAATTTATAGAAGGTAACATTAAAAAAAACTTGTAATATTATAAACATTCATAGATCCTTCGTGAATTTATTATGTGTAGGAACTATCGTCGAATAACTAAATATGTGCTGTATTGGTAAAGTTAGAGGCTTCAGTGGATTACTCATAAATAATAATTAATTCAATGCCTCTTTGTATATACAAAACAATACACAATAAAAATAATTTTCAGCACTATAATTGTGAGTAGTTTGTTAAGGTTATCAATATAGATTTTGTGCTACAGGTATGAAAAATGTTAATACTACAATAATAAGGACGTACAGGGTCAAATAGATACAAGTGAAACACTCATCGGTATATTCAAAGACAGGTATAATGACTAAATGTTAGATTATCAAGGAAGAAATGCCATTTTGAATTATCACAACAGTGCTTTGGGACCGCTGCTATGCGGCGCTAAGGAAAACAACATCGATCACACGTATTTGAAAATATAGACAAACATTATTAAGATAAAATGAATAGAATTGTTATTTACCTGTGTAACAGGGTTTTCTCCGGGTCGATAGACCACGTTGTGTAGAGGCCGCTTTCTACCGACGTAATTGACACATACGAACTCCAGCAGTGATGCGTAGATGAAGCACATGCAGACGCCGTCCCAAACGTTCATAGCGGTCAAGTTTGAGACCACCGGTAAAGTTGAACGGAAACCATTTGATGTTGTGAAAAAATTCAACATTGTTGTTACACCTGTTTCAAAATATTCGTAACATTTAACAATACGAGAAAGTTAATTTGAAATAAACCTAAAATATAAATTGTAATATAAAAAATAAATTAAAAAATATTCATGACATCAAAAGCTGATAATATAGTAGAAAAAGTAAGTGTCTAAAGTGATAATAAATAAGCTACTTTAAGTAAAAAACAAAAGAATGCAAATATGTCATGCTGTTTCTAAATCAGGTCAGAATAATTAGCTAATGCACATATCTGTCTAACTATTAGTATTACCCAGTTTGAACTAAAAGTAAGTACCTACCTAAAACTAAAATAAGGGCTCTTTATAAAATGTCATTCATTATTTTCTTATTAAAACTAATTAATACATAATTTTCATTGTTAAAATGTACCTATATAAAATTGACTACACTGTGGTACAGTTCAACGAATTGGTACTTACAGTCAATACTAGAACTAGGACTTGGTACTTAGTTAATGTTTAAGCAAATAAAACACCAACCTATCATTACTCTAGCAGGCACTGCATTCCATTCCAGCCAAAAAGTAATAAAAGATGATGTCACCAAAATGATGCCCGGTATGAAAACTGTGGTGAAGTAAAATGATCTATCCCGCGTGAAGATGAGATCCACTTTCAGGCAGCTGTAATTACCTAAAAATTTCAAGCAATATCTAAAAATAATAGATAAACGTTTCACGTGCGCGTCCATTGGCTATCTATGTACATTGTCAATGTGTAAGCTAAACCTGCAAAATTATATAAGATAGCGTGATTATTTGGCAGCCTCAGCGACATTCAGAGAGTAAAAAATGGGATGCAAGACCGAGAACATTCCCAATCGCCAGCCAATTATTTTACCTATCATGGAACGGGCTGGCACGGCGTTCCATTCCAGCCAAAAGGTGATGAATGAGGAAGTCACCAGAATAATTCCAGGGATAAATACTGTAGTAAAGTAGAACGCTCTGTCTCTAGTAAATATTAGGTCGACTTTTAGGCAGCTGTAGTTTCCTGTGAAGTGAATATTGTTAAATAAAACGTGAACACAACACAATGTGATATAATAATTATGATGATATCAATCATTGTATTTTGTTCCAAAATGAAAAATAGTGGAGGTTGTAGGTAAAATGTGGATATAAAATTCCAAATAACTCCATTCAGAGGCCTTGTAGTTAATGAATTTAAATTTCGTATTAGCAATTTCTAATAAACAAACTACTATCCTGAATGTATGAGTAATGCGTGTTGTGTTCATATGCTTACGAATGTAAATCTAGCATCAATGAAGATTTACAAATAACGGGGAGAACAAAACTATGTATAGATATTCAATAAACACGTGCTTAATATTTTACATGCATGCGAATGATGGAAACATGAACTGGAAAACATACAATGATCCGTGAATGTGTTACGAATTATGAGCTGTACCTTTTCTGACGGCTTTCTTTACACCAATCACTTGTATATAACACAATTACGCATTTACTCACACATAAGCGGAAAATATACGGCAAATACGACGATACCGGACAGAACGGTGCATTGTCCGGTGCAAGTCAAGTACCTTGCTCCTCAAAGCGTCTCTGGCAAAGATTACATGTCAGCTCTTCATCGTCTTCATAAAGTGAAATACCATCAGCTGCTTGCAAAGATGTTAACACATTCTTACATTCTAAATTTCAAACTTTACTAACACGTTAAACATTGTATGTGGTTAATGTTTTTATAGATCTACTACTAATTTCTCAAACGTATCACTAAACACATACGATATGAACAAGTCACTAATGAACATGCGAAATCGCTAGCTATGCTTTATGTAATTGTATCTGTCTCAGTTAATATATATATTATTTACTTAAATAACATACTTGAAGCTTCTACAAGATTTGACGATGACATAAAAAAGAAAGTCATGAAAAATAACTTTTTACGTAAATCAAGACCAAGCTGAAAAGAGTTAATCAGAATTTCAGTACTATTACTAAAACATCTCTGATCCTTTCTTGTGCAAAGTATAGGGTAGTGCTTGTAAAAAAAGAAACGGATTTGAGGACTCTATTCTACTAAATTTGGTAAGGTATTAAAAAAAGGATTCTTTGTAATATGTAATGTTATATTAAGCGTTGAAATGTTATGTGAAATTTGATTATAGTGTGGGTTACCTCTCCAACTAGCCTTGATAGGACAGGGGATGGTTTGATTCTGTATGAGATACGCGTTCAATGTAGTCAATGAAGGAGACTTGCGCAGGGTATCCTCGTCATTCTTCCATACATAAGTGATTGCAGATTGTTCGTACGATACTGAAAAGATAGAAGTAGAGAAAATGGTATTTATAATAAGTAATAATTATTAACAATTCTTAAAATAAATTACTGTTATCATAATTCCTAGATTACATGATATACAGATATTATATAATTCCAATAGAAATTAAAAAAATGTAATGATTTTAATGATAAATTAGAATTAAGTTTCGATTACACAGAATACTACAAAATATTAATAACTTATTTAAGGGGGTCTTCCTATGTGATGGGTTGAAAAAATCGTTTTTTTTTTTTTCATAAATTGCTCCCTTAACATGTCTAGAATACGGTAGTAAAGCGATTTTAGAAAATTCGAAGTCGTTTTAAAGATACAGCAGGTAAAAGAAAGAGCGGTTCGGAGCGGTGAGTTGGCAGTTAGAGACCGGGCCTATTGTGTACCGTCGGCTTTATACCTGGCCTCCCTTTTATTAATATATTTGTTTATACAAGTTTAGACACGTTTCAACAGACTTAAACAGAAATTTCTATTGTTATAATATTTTACCGAAGTTATTTTAGTCTTGGTTGAACTTCGAAGAGAGCAACAGCTACAAATTATTTTTTTTCATAATGAGTGGACGGAAAGGAAGTACGAGTGGAAATGTTCATCCTGGTCGTAGTAAAAAAAGAAAGTTTAGTGGAAACCGTTTTACCCACCAAAATGATACGGTATTTACATCAGCTTCGGCCAAAAAACTTAAAAATAACATGAACATGAATGTTCCCATCGCTTCGAATTTCGCATATTGCATTTTGGAGTTTGTTTCTGTATTTGCTGCAATCTCTGAAATAGTTATATGTAAAACTTGTAAAAGTGACGTATCTATTTCGCGATCAAGTTTCCGAGGCCTAGGCTTTGAATTCTTTGATTTGGACTTTCGCTCCTAAACATCTTCATTCTGGTCCCAAAGTTGTTGAAATTGCTAGCTACTTAGCAGTTATTATCTTTAATGAAGGTTTTCAAGGTATTTTAAAAGTTATGTCGATTATGGGATGCCCTGTTGGTCGTGAAGCCCAAGCGTATGTTGAGAAACGGGATGAAAAGCGAATCTTACGCTCTGAGCGGCGCGTAAGTGATGTCGTTAAACAAGCCAGGATTGACTCAAGAGCTGAACAATCTGCTTTAAAAGAGTTTCGCGAGGAAGAGGAAGGAATACTCTATGGACCAGGCATCGCCGATTGAGAGTAAGTTGATATTTTAATAGTTTTTAACGGACTTGAAACTTTAAACGCGTTTTTCTCAAAACTGTGTTTTTCAAACTTTCCTCCATTGTATCTCAGAAACGGCTGGACCGAATTACTTGAAATTTACAGGGCACACTCAATATATGTAAACGCATGGAATGAACTATTATCAATCGAAAATTTTCAAAACTTCGATTTTTTTATAGCAAAAAACAAAAAAAAAAAAAACGCCTAATTTGCAACTTTTATTTCAAATGTCTATCAAAAATCCAATTTTTTTTATATTCATTTGATTATAGGTCATTCCGTGCTTTTAAGCCTACAAATTAAAACGCCGTTTTTTTTTTTTTTTTTTCAGATAAGCCGATCAGCCGGAATCGTGGAGGAAGTGGGAGCTCTTTTTTTCGAGGCGGGGGTGTTCAGAGCGCTGTAACTCTAGTTTGACTGAATATTTTTAGCTGAAATTTTATATTTATACTGTCCAAATATGTGTTAATAAATGATAAAAAACTTGAAGCTCTAAATATTTACTGGTCGTAGAAAAAAAATCCTAAAATATCCCTAAAAAACAGGCCGTCACATAGGAAGACCCCCTTAATCATTTATGTATATATAAACGTAAAATACTTACTACTCTCTAAGGCAAATGAACACAATGGGTCATCAAAAGGAAATATGTTAAGTCTTCCTTGGCAGGAAAGTATGAGATGCCTCCGCATCAGGTAATTGATGGTGCCATTACGGTATATGCGTAACGCGAAGTGCATCGGGATTATAGGGTCCTGAAAGAGAGGAAATAAAATAATGATAATTAAAAATAATAAAATAATTTATTGTAGAACATGATAACATAGCTAATATACATTACAAACTATTTCAAATACATTACATTACAAATTTAAGGACACATAAGATTTATTTATTGAAATTTATAATAAAAGGTGTAGTATGTGATTAAAAATATGTAAGTAATAATACGTTGTATGTAATATTTGAAAACGATTGATTCTGTTATCTCTATTATTATTGTAAATGCGAAAGTATGTCTGTTTGTCTGATACTGTTTCACGATTAAATGACTGAACAACTTTTAATTAAATTTGTTGTGAAGACAGATCTTGGGGATGGAGATAAGATATGTTTATCTCAAAAAAGCAGACGGGGGCGGGCCTGAAATTAGTCATTTATAACATGGTGGCATTGATGAACAGTGATTCGATTTTACAACTATACTTCTTACTGTAGAGAATCAGGCCAAGGTCGTAATAGTATTAAGTTAGGTCTATTTAACTTACGTTAAATATTACATTACGGTAATCTGACCTTGAAATCTCCATGCATAATGAAGTATGTGTCAGGCAGCCAGATATCTTCGTGGTGATGGATGGCGTTTAAGAAGTCGTAATGAGACTGATTAGAATACCGTAGTCGTGGATCATACCACTGTTGTTGAAGCAAGAACTCCACTTCGTATTTCTGAAATAATAAAAGAAATCAGTATACACTCTTATTTCTTACATAACAAATCATTATGTATTTACACAGATCCAACTAATGTATTATTTATTATTGTTACATCAATTCAAATTAATTAATAATACAATTATTAAATATGCAAAACACTTACAAGACTAGATTCGTCTGGAGATGCTAAACTAAGAAGTAGCACGCTAACATTTACGGTGAGGACACCTGGAAATTAATACATCAACAATAACAACAATGCAATTAATATAACTAGATACTTATTACAAATACATATACGTAATAAACACAATAACATTCATCGCATGCTTCCTAAGCTAAAGGTGCTAATAGTACACTGATAATAAATAAAAACCCGATGTTAATTCTGTTGTACTTTGCTTGTAATTTATTTTTATGCCACACAAAAATGCGAAATTACGGTCTATGCAGATATAGTGATAATCCAGAAAATGTAACCGTAATTGAAAATTTAATTAAGAAACTGACAGATCCAATATAAGTAATTAAAATAAATGCGAGAGTCGCTTCTATAAAAGACAAGGGACAATTAAATTGTGTTTGATGTTTGTGAAAAGAGAAAATCATTGAAGGTAATAAAGCATGAAAAGAAAGAATGAAATCACATAATACTCATATGTAGATGAGAAAAATAATACCAAACTCTTTTATATTAATAGATACATCAGATTTTAAAGGTAATTAATTCTATATTCTAAAACTTGACGTTGTAAAACTTTGTGGAGTTCTATACATTAACACAATAAAGCGAGGTGCATTCATTTGTGATATTTATGAAAAACAAATACATGAACCATAATTTGCAAGTAAAACTAAAGCGTAGGAATAATTTCTACAATTGCGTGTGATAAAGGAACCAACCTGAATACTTGGAGTTGCGTGCAAAGAGTTAGTTGCAATATAACATGGAAGACACTACATTTTACATATATATGCAGGGAAACTTAGAGATTTCTCTTTTCAGAAACATGAACACAACGCACCGCGATTGTGCGACCGAGGCCGGAGCGAAGAATATCCGACCTTATTTTGAGCCAGAGAGTCGTTAGGCGATGTTAGACCACAACAGAATTCTGGATCTGTAATATTATATCAGTCTTTTATTTTAAATTAGGTACTTAATTTTTTCATATATAAAAGTTTCTGTAAAACTTAATATTGTAATATTGAAGATGAGTATATATGTAGATAATATTTTGTTATTCAATGTGGCCGTTCCAGAAGTTGCATAAGTAAGCTTTAAATAAATGAAGTGTCACATTCAATTACCGGTAGAGTTAATGTAATAACTCTCTCAAACTAGCTCGGGTCCGTATATTCAAAATTATGCCCACATTTATATGTTACGTTTAACAAGTCAACTATCAACGCAATGCATCTTATATAATAATACAATACTTTTTGCATACAATATTTCTAGTTTTCTTTTGTACATACCTGTACAAATTTATTTTTTCTATAATTATGTACTATCATTATTGTTCGATATACCCTAGTTTCCCTAGCTCTATAAGTAGTTTTATCCTGAATAATAACTGGATGATTATTTTTTTGCAGAAAAAAAATAATATAAAAAATGTGTTGTTGTCTTTTAACACAACTGGCTTTCTTTTAACACAGAACATTTTAGCTTTATAATGACGATGTAATGGCTGTGTGGTAAGTACTTATGACTGATTATATTATAATTACCATCTACTGGTGGAAGCAGTCTTTTGTCATAGCGGGAATTTTTCAAAAGGTTGTCCAATATCTCTTTGTCCGACTTTCCCGCTGCGAATCTAGAAACAAAGAACATAATGTAAAGGGCGTTGAAACAATAAATAATTTTGTTACAGATATTTTATATTTTTTTGCCGGTAATTTTGGATAAGATTTATGAAAGACAAAAGAGGCGTAAGAACGATTAGCTAAAACCGTAGACATTAGGAACAATTTATCAACGTCGCATATCATAGCAAATTAAGCGTGTGGAAACAGAATGGCAGACCTGGTATTGATTTTAGATTAGCCCTTATAACTCGTACCTTGCCATGACAAGTGCTTCTCAACAAGGCAACAGAATGAACAAAGCATCGGTACATACGTATAAACAATACGTACTTACATAGATTGAATTAATTTTTATTGACCCTGTAATGTTCTGTAGTACTACTAGTTAATCTCTCGGGTTAGTGCGAGGAAAACATATTTTCATCTACATTACTTAAAAATGATATATATTGCGACAAATTAACATTTTTTTAAATTATTGAAGTAGTATTCTTTCAGAATCTTTAACATACTCGCATTTAAGAAGACTATCGCAATTTATATATACCTTATAATTTTCGAGATAGGCCATCATTTATGTTGATCAACCATTTTATTGCATACCCATACTATATCGTGAGGAGAAGCTAATATTAATACTTTACTTGTTTGTAGTTACTATGTCCGAGATGTTACTATGTCACAGTAACCACCTTTCTCTGGGAAGCCCTTACTTTAGCAATCTTATGATAGTTACTCATGTCTGAAATTTTGATGTCAAAAGTCTCGGCCTTACAGGCTGTATCTTAATAAATTCAATATTTCAAAACTATTAGATACATATTCGTATCTGGGTATATTTTTGGTAGGATATTCAAGTACATGGTTACATATCTAGCTGTGTCGGAGTCAAGTTGGAAGTTTCTACAAACATAATGCGTAGAAACACAATTGTTTCAATTAACAGTTAGCGAGTTGGTTGGATGTCATGGAATTGTAGTTGAAGTGAGTGGAGGCGTCCTTATCAAAATCTATTCAGGTGTACATTATGAAGTTTCAATATACCTAGGTGTTATATTAAAGTTATACCATAACTTAACGTAAATAACATTAACAATATACAAAAGGAAAATAGTATACTAACATACAAAAAGAAAATTCCAGAAGACTTTAGAGAAGATATTTAGATTAAAAGAAGATCTAGAAAATATATTACAATAATTAATGGGATTCGTATGGGATTTAAACACATTCCGTCTCTTTTGCATGAAATAAAATTAAGGTATTCTTCAAATTATGACCGATGTTCAGCAGTAACGAAGATCTATAACATAAAAAAATGAAATGTCCAACATTTGGTTTGCAGAGACTTATTTTAGTAGATATTTTAATAAGTTTATATAAAGGAGAATAAATACTCCATCTCTTGCCTACAAAACACATTTTTTTTCCGTTTACCAATTTTTGTTGAAATTAGTAACATTCGAAAATAATTCTTATGCTGATCTTTCCACCACATGCCATAACTTTTTTATCAAATGTGAAAATATACTAAATGATCGTGATTATAAACTTTAGACGTGATTATAAACTTCTAAAAACGTTCACACATAAGCTTAAAAAAATGGTAATTGTAATAGGATTTTGAAAACAATTACTATTTTTAATTTTCTATCGTTATCATCTAAGCAACAACGAAAGGTTGAATCCATAGACTATTTACCTACAATTTTATACTAGAGGGTCTATAAATGGAGCGAGGAACTTCACAGATGAGTGATTGCCACTGGCCACCGCGTTACATCCGCTCCGCCGCCTGTCAACACTCACCTTTTCATGCTTGTACTCATTAACGAGCACACAAAGACTTCACTTTTCATATTATAGTTACAGTCGAAATGTTGCTTTTAGTTCATTTTTGTTCATAGTTATTAAAAAACTATGTCGTAGCCTAATTATAATCTATAGTGTAAAATTGCCTATGTATCTGTGAGTCGACTACGATATAATTCTCATAATGGGAGTTGTCCTCCTACGAGATTGGATTGAGCTGCATGGATTGTATAGTATATCAGCCTGCTTTATAAAACAACTTATTGGGGCAAATATAGAATGTAAAGATATTTCAAATTCCTTTACGATTTCTGCTTCATGTCATTTAGTTAAAATAAATTATTCTATATCAGTGTATATAGTGAAACTATAATAACCATTGTATTGTATAACTTTCCAAGAAAATTGGTGTTATTGCAAAGTTACACTTTATTTCTTTTTATTCAGGACTAATTGGCCAAACAAGCTGGCAAGTTCACATGAATGTGGTGATAATTTATGTTAACCATACTTTATTTCTGAATATACCTATATAATGAAATATAGCGTAACAGACGTTATTATTTCTTTGGACTGAATTGATGTTTCTATAACTATTAATCAAACAGCGTTCAAGAAATAGTGCTTATAAAGGTGTCTTAAGGATCAGCAGGGCCGTAATAACAGGGTAATATACTTACATGTCGGATGTGAGAGCCGAGACTGTGTTGAGCATGAGGAAGGAGGCCACAGCGCATGCCACAACGCATGACCAACCCATATTAGGACATCTGGAATTATACATTAATATATTTATTATACATACATTATAATCTAAAAAAGAATAAGTATCCACAAGTGTTGTTGTAGATCTTTTTTTTTTAAAGAATCAACATCACGTAATTTTGGAGGTATGTCATTTATCGTCTCATAAGATATTTGCAAACATAATTATATCAACTAATGAGATAAGATATTATTTTGCATAAAGTTTGTATGCAATATACCTATTCTATATGGTTTTTAAGTTTTTATCTTTCAGTTTTGGTTCCAAAATACTTTCTGAAGATTGTAAACAGTATGGACCTTTTTTATTATATGCAAGTTGAGGACATCTAGTGCCATCTAGTACCAAGCTAAGCAGAGCTTGTCTTTTGGTTCTAGATAACTGGCAGTACCTAATACTGAAATACTTTTTTAAATGCATATGACACCCAGACTGTTACAAACACTCATATTCATGAATACAAATGTTTGCATTGCACGAGGAATAGGACCGATCGGAAGTAAAGCGGCATGAACCGACAGACCACCGAACCCTATTTTAGTACCTGCACGACTCACACCATTAGTTTTATATTTATTAATCTTAGTAAGTATGGGATTTTTTTATTATTATTTAGATATTTCACTAGTTCTGGTATCAGAGTTTGTAGCAATAGGCACTTACGCAATAACAGTCACGCTATAAAGTAATTAATACAAAAATAATAGTAAATTTTGAATGTTTTATTCCTATGGTGGGTAAGGTTAGTATAGTTCGAGTTTAATAACTTGAACAAAATTGCAGGCAAAAAAAAGTTTGTGCAGAATCATTTTGTACATAATAGCTGCTGTGCAATGATATTCTAATTATTTATTCGTATTCGTGTCTATAACCAGAATATTTAACTCATGTATAAAATAAAACGAGTCTATTTCTAGCTAGACATAGGATAGATATATTTAAATCACTCTCTTAATACGGTTGAATGAAACAGCAGTGTCTGTATCATTTTACTAATACCTTTCGGTAGAGAGATAAATAAATAGAATCGATTACTAGTAGTCAAGAGAGTTAGAACTCATCCGGAGTAAGGTTACGGCAACCCCTTTGAGAAAGTGTTTGTCATCTCTGATAGCGCATATGTTCAGGGTTGTATGCCAGCAGGCGGCTCGTGAGCTATTTGTAACGTTAATGGTATTATAACATATTAACGTTAGCGCAGTGACTTGTCAGTAATGTATTTAAAACATATTCGATGTAGTTAATTATTGTGGAAATGCATAATTTCTAATTGAAAATTACCCTCATCATAGGGACACATGCAAACCTTAACGTTCTAGCCTCAAGTAGCGTGCCGCAAGGCCACCGTGAGTGCTGTATTTTTTTCTGTTAGTTGGTATTGAATACACGACCTACTTTAGAAGTATTATTTGTATGACGTCAATTAATGAATTTAACGTCGGAAAAATAAAATAAAATCGTTGTTATTGAGTACTAAATATGTAAATGTACTACATTTGATCTTTAGTTTTATACAAACCTGACCTTGGCAGGAGTCAGTTATGTCATTTATTTTGGAATAACTGTTGCCAAGATAATTAAAAATAAAACTCTCAGTGGTGATACCTAACCCCAATAGTTTAATCTAAAAGTACATATTGTTTAAATCTGAGATGTGTTAGGCAGTTAGGTCATGCTTTACACAGAGCTTTGTCATAATGAATATTCTGAGTTAAAATCTATTGATAGTCAGTTATGGTAATTATTTCAAGTAAATAAGTAATATATTAAAAACGTGGGCAGGTTTTTTTATAAAACGAAAAGTTGTCATAAAATTTACATGTCATATTTACATATTTTGAATTAAATACATTGTTCCAGTGTTTTACTTATCTATGTTACAAATTGATCCAGTCTTGTCTTTTAACTTTAGCGAATGAGTGTCTATAGAAAAGGCCGTAAGGCACATTTATATGTCATTGTGGTCCCTTGTACTGATGGTTGTACTAATCCCGTGACATATTGTCGCAGGATTCTACAAATGGCTCTTAATTTTTTTCATGAAACGATGCTGCTGTTTTATATCCTAATTTATTTTATTCAACTTGAAGAAAGTCTTTCTTTTTATTAAAGACTCGTTTGCTAAATTAGCTGACAAAGCCACGTATGGTAGCTATAGTCTACGATAGTATAAATACCAACATGTACATTATGAAATACAGAATAATAGCCATGGTATCCCCCTACGTTATTGAATATATTATTCATCTGGATTAAGTTGATGTCTCCATACCTAATATACATCTTCATTTTAGCCTTCAAGCAGAAATAAAGCTTACAAAACTTTTCAGCTGCAATTAATTATCATTATTATTACATAGTATAAAACAAAGTCGCTGTTGCTGTCTGTCCCTATGTATGCTTAAATCTTTAAAACTACGTAACGGATTTTGAAGCTGTTTTTTTAATAGATAGAGTGATTTAAGAGGAAGATTTATATATATAATACATATACACCCGTGAGAAGTCGGGGCGAGTAGCCAGTATATTATACTTTTGAAGGAGCGAAGGCAAATAGGTAATAGGCATATATGTCTCATGAGTAATAATAGATATTATAATTAAAGATAGAGAAACAAAAGGAATATTGACATCTACTTACATATAAAAGAAAAAGTCCCACTTCCCTTGGTCATGCCACAATGTAAGTACTCCTCAACAGCAATCATTCAATTCATTCATTATTGTTGTATAATATTTTGGAGAAGGTTTTATGGAACGTTTTTGTATATTTCAGAAGTCTTAAGAACTATTTTAACTTCACGTGTATATAGTACATAGTACACGAGTATATAAACATAGAATGTCGAGTCAGTTAGTAGTAAATAAACAGTACATAACAGAATATTATATTGACAGTGGTGTTAGTTTATTCAAGTAGCGTTCGAAGGACGCGATGACCCAAAAATAAGGCATTGAATGGATTATTTTCTCATAAGAATGATACTCGTACATTAGAACGGAATAACAATTAGATACCCTTACCTTTCTGCTGACTGCAGAGTGTTGTCGGCATGTGGAGATTTGATCAACCCGCCCGAGCTTCCTGCCTCCGTCGCCACAACATGTCTGACCGAAAATCTGAAACAATACACAATAGCTAGCTATAATATGGGTTATGTGGCATATTAATACTATGCATATGAATAGGATGCTAGGAAGGTACCGCTTTCGAATATTTGGAGATTGGATTGTGGAGTTCTACGAATCCCTTCCACTTAATAATGTTACAGTGATGAGGTAATAGTACAAGAATAAATAATATCCGATAATAGTACCTATTTTATTACTTACAATGTGTTAGTACGATACTTTCTGTTTCTAAAGGTAACCAAATGAAACATATATTCTATTCATATAATTAGGTATCCAGTGAATTTACGTAATATTAGCACGTTTGTCGTTTCTTTGTTCTTTATTTAAATATTAACAGAATCTAATAGTTATCTACGAGAAAAAACTGTTTATATCTATCTCTATTTCAAATTATAGTGCAATGGGGAGATTAATAAATATTCTCTAGTCAGACGCAAGATTACAATATCCAAACAAACGAATCATTATGGCTAATAAAATACTTATATATGTCCGTACTTGCCACGTAAATTTCAAAACAAAATTAACGAATTCTCTCTATTGTTACATAGATAACTATCTATTAAACTAGGGTTTAGGGACATTAGTTTTACATATAAAATAAATTCGTACCAATAGGAGATAGTGCCGTCCATGACCTTGAGTATTCCATGCTACTAAAATACATCCTTTTGTGAAAATTAAAATGTCTTGTATACTATTATTCAAGCATGTTGGCCATTGATCTCAGTAATAAATTAGATACTAGCAGCCCTATATATGTATATAACATATTGTTATATACATATATATATATAGGTATAATGATAATGATCTTGTTTTAAGGACATATTTAAAATTCATTGTAGGTATATTTACTCAAAATATTTATAATTGTATGACATAAATAATAGAACCTATAATTTACTTTTATATCATTAAGTAGTCAAAAGAAATAAAAAAAAGTTATATTAGTTAAAACGAATACTACTTATGCCGTTAAAATTTAGAATTTCTATCAGCGTTGTATCATATTGATTCTATAACTACGAGTATAATTAATTGTGTAATCTTCTTAGTGCACAGATATTATCTTTAATAATATTATAAACTTAACTTTCTTTCTTTCTTTCTGTTTTCAGTATTTCAATAGTACCTACATCTGTGATATGTTTACTTTGTTATAGTAGTAGAGTCAGTTAAAAAAGGATACATTTACTAGCCTGGGAGCATAAGCTGCTTGGAATTACATAGCGGATTAATTATTCCTCATTGTTACCATTCCATTCCAGAAAAGAAGTAAATATTCATAAGTGATTTCTAAAAATTACGCAACTTTTGGACGGACGCGGGCATTTATTAAATAAAATAAACGCCTAAATAAATTCAGCTAATGGTATCCCGTAAAAAAGCCGTTATGTCCGTATGAACAACAGACACAGTGCAAGGCCATGTTTTTAATTTAGATCTTAATTTTCTGTACCCATATAAATGTCGGCGACTTCTTTGTCCTATTTCGCAATAATACCTATACCCTTTTTCATCGGGTTACTTCCAGTTTTTAATTAAATCAAGAGCTGACATTTTATTTTACATAAGGGTATGGTATATTTCTATACTTTGCAATTTATGATAATAAGACGGAAGGACATTACCGTCTCTTCCATTTTATTGTTATACATTACCATAAAGGTCATTAACAGACTCAAATTTCATCTTTAACCCCGGTAAATATTTAAGACTTTAGATTTATCTAATGTTAAAAAATGAAGCGTGTTGCTTCATTTACAAATTTATATGTTCCGCTTTTATTTTTTTATTTGTATCTAGATAAATTTTATTTTCATTTAATTTCCATTTTACCAACAATTGACTTATCACGTATTTTTATTTATTTAAAAGATTCTTTGATCTAAATCACAGATGACATAATATTACGTAATCTATTTACCTTTATTATTTATTTATTTATTTTAGTTCTGCATTTGTTTACAATTATTAACTTTCCAATACCATCTGGATTCGTACTTAAGTACTTATTAATATTTTAAATTAATATAAAATATTCATTGGAATAGATTATGTATAGAAGATACAGAATTAGCTATATAGTTCATATTATTATAATTTCTCAATATTTGTAACTGAAACAATTATGTTTCAAAGTAGTGAATCTTATTACTTACAAATCAAAACGTAAATGAAGTTTAGTGAGATGTAATGCAGATACAATTATTTAATCTTAATACGTACAAGCAAAGCCGTCGGTAATAAATACTTAAACTAATACCATCGGGTTAACGATAAAATAAAACAGACTGTCGGTTTGTACAGCTTCTCGGTAAGAAGATTATGGTAATGTGGCATTCGTTTGCAAATCCGCAGGGAGAGCCTGGATCACCTTCCTAGAAAAATATAACCATTCAACTGCCATTTTCTAAAAGGTATGAAAAAAAAACAGAATAGTATTCAGCTTCGTATCTAACTATACCCACATATACTTATGTTACACAAATATTATAAAGAGCTAAAGTTTGTGAGGTAAGATTAGGTATTAAAAAATAATTTAATGTAATATTTATAGGAATGCTTCGTTGATTTTTAAATAGCCTTATTAATAGTCCATAGGTGGGCAACTGCAATAAAAAATATTGCAAAAATGGCCAAAATGTAACGCAGACAAAGTTATGCATGTTTGCTCGTTTATTTTATTAAACATTATAACATAACATAGGCCGCCTTTTCACATCGTATTCAACTTTCCAATATTCAATTTTATGCAATATTCAATTTTCTAAGTTCCTGAGCAGTTCTTTAACATCCAAGTAATGATCCTATAATATTTAAGTTTAGTAGTGACATGCCTTTATATGGTTGCTATCGTATAAATCGAGTTATTTGTGTAGTCTATCATTATATTGCCTTATCTTTATCCTATTATTTGGGATTGTTTATGCATATGGTAAAAATAATATCTACTGATGTAGTGAAAAGTTTATAGCATGTATATCAATAACTGAAATATATATGCAGCTGTTAAAACAAGCTCTTACAATATTTCAATTTGATGACTGTCAATATTTGAAATGGAGCTTATTTTTATCGAGAAATTATGAACTACGTGGCAGTGTTAAATAAAAACAATACAATAATAAAATCAAATTAATTTAAGCCTAACATCATAAATGTAAACATCTTCAAATGTCTGTCCATTTCTAATTTAAAATTATTAATATACTGAATAGATCTATTATTAATTTGACGAAGTAGAACTTTATTTAATCAATACTATGAAGTAACTTCATGGCTTTACGCACCTATCATCATATGACAAGGTTGTGACGAATCTATGTATATGCCTACCTACAAGTATACAATAATTTGGTTATTGGGTCACCTCATGGAAGGTGAGTGGTAACTTTTCGTAACAAATACTGTTGGAATAATAAAAATGTATGCGATAGTGGACTGTACATTAAATATATATATAATGTTAATATAGTTTTTCTCACTATCTCACTTTCTATCGACATAAAACAATACAAATCAGTGACCGTTGGAGTTTTAGTTAAAATAAAAAGTTATTTGATTATTTGTGCCTTCGTGAATTGTAATCTCAGCAATGGATTTGGGTGGGATTTTCATTAACGTATTGTAGTAAGATCCACTTAAAATGTTTGTTTCATTCCAAGGTTTACAAAAAAAAAAATATGCGGATACGAATACGCGAGTACAGAGTTTTAACTGTAACTGGAATATTTCTGTTTCTTATTAATTAATTAGTTGAAGCATAAAACGGTCATATCGCAGATGATTGATGCTAATTAACCAATCAACGATTCGTACGTAATTTGCTATATATAGCTATACGCTAATGATCCACTAAATAGTAGTCGCGTTTATAATTATAAATATCAACAGAGAAATAAAGTATTATTTCCCCTACTTGACATTTGTGGTTAAAATATTGGACTGTGTATTGGGTTCTCACCTCAGAGATTGCACCTATTTAGAAACTTACACTACTATGAAGTACAAAGAAGTTGTTAGTAATGGGAAAAAATGCTGTTATTGTTAATATCAGGTTGAGGACTAATAATCAGTAAAAAAAAACTTATTTGAAAATCGCATTTTACGTTACGTTACGTTTAATAGTTCATTGCAAATCACACGATATGGTATTGGTTTCAGGTATGTAGAACTTCAAGCAGTTCTCAAGAAAATTGGTAACAGGATTATTACTTTCATTGAATTTGTTGCAACGGATATAGAGAGCTGATTTCGTTCTCATAGTTTAACACTACAGGTAATGTATGGTAACTACAATGTATATTATATAATAAGAAATAGAAATGAGTGCAGGAGGAGAAGAATAGAATTTGAAATGTGTATGTAATGTTAGAGAAACATTTGGTGGTACACCTCAAGATCATACAATTTTATAAAGTCTCTTTCCTAAAATAGCCTCAGTGAATTAGCCACTCTATTTACGCGATGGTGAAATGGCGAATCACCGTTGTGGTCCATTCAGTTTAAAGGAAGGGTTAAAACATTTTTTAATGAGGAATTCAGTATGTATAAGTAATATACCTACATATTATAATCTAACATTTCTGTTTCAGTAATTGTGCAAAGTCGTCGAGCTTTCACGCTTATTGTTCCACTAAATTTACCCTCCGCCACAATCTATTTCGTTTATTTATATTTGTATTCGCGGGTACGATATTTGCCTCACACTTAGCGTTATTTATAGCACTGCTACTGATATTGATTAAACGAAATAACAGGGTAAAAAATAAAAACATAGTAAGGCTTATTGTAAATACATATAATAATATTGTACAGAAGGCTTTGGGGAAATTTACCGACTAAATATTGTAGATGACCTTGGTAACTTATGATTGTAATTCCTACAGTAGGTGCCATGTTAAGAAATGGAGGTCATGCCATGAAAGTGGCTCGAGGCGTTCCCTACTTTAGTGTGAGCTGGATGTCTGTTAAATATTAACTAGCAAAGGGTTGTTATATTGTTCTTGAAATGACTTGTAATAATTTAACTTCCCCTATAATCTTTCTTAGAAAGAATCATGTACTTATTTAACAATATGTATATCTATAAATAAAGGTAACTTTTTGGGTTAATGTTAAAATTGTCACAGATAACATCGTAGTATATCTATGATTTGGATATAGATTGTAGCTATAGTGATTGAATATAGACTATATCATTTCGCATATCATGCAGTTCAGTGAAGGTATATAGGTAATGAATTTTAACTTTAAACTAGCTGCTTTGAAGTTATATATCTGCCATTTGATACAAATACAGATATACATATAGTTTAACTGTGTTTGATTATCATACAATACGCAGATTAATTATAATCCTGATTAAAATATTGCAATACACACACACAAATAATAAACACACACATAAACAAATACGGTCTATTTAATAACCTTGTCTACTTGACATTAAGTAATAACAGTATATATATATATATATATATATATATATATATATATATATATAGTAGGTATAATTATCTTATATATTGATACCCTATTATAAGAGTTTGAAGTCAAGTAAATTACGACATTAATACAATTGGTCTAAACAACGCTCAGCAGAGTCATAAACGAAAACTTCCACGGAATTAAACGTCCCGAAGTGCAAGCTAAAAGTGAGTTACAGTAGCCGGGGGAAAGCATTTCTTATTTTAATCGCATACTTATACGTTTTAGGCCCTTTAATATAATACTTATTTTTTCAAAGATATAATATTTTAATACTTTTAAGGTATCTTTTTTGATACAATTTTTATCCAGTTTAGTACCTATTCATGTGATGGGAAGTGGTTGACAGTCGGCATCTGTTCTTTTTATTATGAAATCATAACTAAAACTTGAAATTTGAAATTGTTTATGTAATGTATCTAATATATATTTTTTTATTAAAATATTAATAATTAAATAAATAATATGATGTCCATTTTGTAAATACTTTTTTAAAGTTACATAAATATAATATAAATAATGATGAAATAGATGAAATTGAGGGCATCTGTTGCCAATGTATTTTGTTTATTATGACAGCTGTTTGTCTTCACTTTAAATTTTCAGCGATGGCAATTGCTCGCAAATGTTTTTACCATTACTTACATTTTAAATGAATGGATACAGATTTTTCTTTGGGATAAGTTAGACCTTGATTATTATAATAATGTAATATTATAATAAATATTGAAAAGGAAAACAGAAATAGTTGAATTATTACACGCACTATATCCTATCGGAAAATTTGCTGTGATTATTTTTATTTATTAAAACTTCATTGCACAAATACACGAATAAAGGTACACATGGCGGTATTAACATCCCTAGACATTTTTTGTAAGCTAATAAAGGTAATATTTCGCCGCTGTTATAAGTATCCTATAGTCATTATATTTTATATATATTGTTATAAGTTACGCGGGTCAGCTAGTAAAGCTAACCTGCGTAAGTTCGTCGCCGATTCATACTTTCCTCATTTTTTATTGCAGCTCCGCTCCTTATGGTAGTATGTAGATACCTAGACACTATAGATATATAGATACCTAGACACTAGACATAATAGATTACCTATGACACTCACAAATAATATGACTTTCTGTGAAAGATTTTCAAAATTAGGTCAGTAGATTCAGGGATTACTCCTCGGCTAGTAGGGAGTAAAGTTGTTCTGAGGAGATATTTGGTGCATAGCGTTCGTAAAGTGAACAAGTAACCGTGTTTCAGCAACCCCTGTTAATTAAACGCAATATTTAGTTTCGCAATACTGTAATATAATGCAATAATGGAGATGGCATTAAATATAAACAAGTGCTAACAAGAGCCATAAAAAGATATTAATATTTTATTAACTGTGTAGCTCTCAAAATATATTCATACTTCGATATATATAGTCAACTATTGTTGGAATTTATATAGTTGCCGTTAATTTTATTAAAATAAACTATTCTATTCTACTAGCTCTGCTTATTGTACACTAGAACTGTTGAAGTTAGGTAAGTTGACAGAACAAGTGCCTTGGGGTCATAGATTATTTCGCATGTAGTGTTACATCTCAGAGCGAAGTTTCTACTGGAAATGTGTACTTGTCTCCATGCAGTTCTAAAGTGCAAAGTTTTGTTTGTATTATTAACAAAGTGACATTGGAAAATACTAGACGTTGTTCCATGTTCTTTTCATAAACTTTGTTATTAGGCTTGGGTAAAGGTGAATTTGAGAGTGCTCTTTATTTTGACATGTGATGAAAGGCTAAGCGTCACACATCAAAATTACTTGTTTATATTGAATTTATAAAGATGATAGATTTGTTTTTTGGTATGTTTGTTTGTATATATTGGATAAACTAATAAAACCACTAGACAGATTTAAAACATGGTTTCTCTTAAAGACGTTTACACCGTAACCAGGTAACAATAGCTGGTAATACGCAGGTGGTAAATAATTTACTGTAGAAAAAAAAATTTGAATGGAATGTATGAATTTCATTCAAAATAAGATCGATGACAGTTGGGTATTGGTTATGAATAAATAATGGAAGATTTGTCTAATCCTATTCATTCATATATGAATACAAAATAGGCGGTTCTGTCGAAGCAATTGAAGGTATCACAATCCTTCAAACAAAACCACTCATCTATATAAATATTTAATCTTAGGATCCCATTACAAGGCCCAGGTATTCATAGATTCTGGAGGTAGGGGTTATTAAAATATTATAGTATAGTGTATGTATTTCAATAAAGTTTTATTATACATACATATATTATAGTTACAATGATTATTAGAAATTAGTTCAGTTCGGTTTTTATTTATATATTCTTTTAAGAGTACCTAGTATTGAATTGTATTAATATCAAACGTAACACAATGAATCCATACATTAACTACTAATTCTTTATGTTACATTTGATAGTTAACTTATACTCCTCCATATGTATTCCATATATTGAGTGTATTCTTTATTAAGTATTGTATGTATCTCTATAATTATTTAACCTAATTAAATGAAATATTATTTTCATAAGGTGTTTCAATTATCATCTGCTATTCATAGTCCTTGAAAGAAAATAATAATAATAACTTTTATTTTATAGGTTCGTTTCATTTAATAATATTTATTGTTAAAAAATATGGTAATAACTATTACTACAAAAAATATACCCCATGACTTAAAATCATATTATTTTCTATAAATGAATGGAGTCAATCAACCCCCGACTGTTTAACAGTGTCCGGTAGTGGACGTCACGCGGTGTTTATACGTAGTTTTTGTATGTACAAATACTCGAGATTTTTGCTCAACAATATATTGTTTTGACATAAACATTAAATACATTATAATTATAAATTTATACTGAAATATTTTATAGGTGAATTAAGTCACTGCAAAATTTAATATGTAATATTAATTCAACCGATTGTTCTGTTTTTACAAGTGGAAATTATCCGACATATTGCATAATTAATGTGTATAAGTAATTTTATCATAAATCATAAGTCATGGTTACATTCGAATTTGTGACAATAAATTATGTTATCAGTGATAATATATAGTAATATCACAAAATTAAGGCTGTTTCGTAGATACTACGAAAAATTAGGAGCTACTACACAGAAATCGTAACGAATAGTTTTGTGAATACCATATATATACTTTTGTACTTACTGTCCTATGTTTATGTATGCGCAATAAAGAGTTATTATTATTATTATTACATATATATGTGGCTATTTAACCTAATTTGCTTATTTATAATTTAAACCACATTTATTTAAACTAGTGGTCGCCCAGTGATCCAATTCGACCATAATAAAATATACAAAAAGATTTTTGAACTACCAATAAAAGTTAAACAAAAGAGTAATGCATGTGCGTGTCAAATAAATAGTAGTATGTGTAACGTTTCTTTTATTGATTTAATGTAAATAAATTGCATAATAAAAAAAATAGCCTTCTGCTCTCCTTCTCTATATAAACTATAAATGTGCGATGTATTTTTCTCCTCAGGTCCCGCAATATCCGTAGAAAGGGGTACTAAGTTTTTGCTTGACGTATTAATATAAAATGACAATTCTATGACACATAGTCGTAAAATAAATTACGTATATTAGCAACAACTTGAGTTTCCAATACACTTCGCTCTGTGCGAGTGAGTACTGTAATATTACATTCCCATTTCAGTCGATTTCTCATTTAATACACATATATTTATACTGAAGTGCGATGTTAACAGGTATGGTAGCTATAGTGTAATTTGGTTGTTTTTAGTGTAAAACATAGTCATTACGTGTATAATAATAGACCTATAGAACAGATAGATAGCTTACTAATTAACACTTTAAAAATTTCAACAGCATACTATTTGTTGTTTTAGATCAAATTCAAGAACTATTACAAAATCTGCTATGTAGTTTTGTTGATTCGAGGCGTAAACAAGTAAATTTCATTTTTATTTCTACCTAAGAAATACTTTACAATTTACGAAGTTATAGTATAGGAGAGAAAGGCACAGTCTACATGAGTTATTATCCCACGTCGTAAAAATAAGGTCGTGAGCTGGATTCCGGCCAACAACAAAATATGATCAAATTTAAATTACCGATAAACTGTCCGATAATGGAAAGTACACTATTAACACAGTTAAAGCGGGCTTCGGTGTCAAAATACTCCAGCAGTAGGTAAACGATGGTTACTGTAAGAAAAATGTAACTTTATTGTCATTTAATTATCAAAATTATAACAATTTACGGATTGCTGTTTTAAAAGGCGACCCGAGATAAATAAATTGAGTTTGAATGTATAGTGCTAGTTAGTGCGAAGACAGATAAGCTAATAGTAGGTACTTATATAAGCTTCTAAGACTTAGTAAAAAAACGTTTCCGTAGGTACCTCAATCTCACCTATTTCAATTACCAAGCAGCTTGCTGTAAGCTGTTTAATTTCTAGGGTTATATTACAGAATAATAGATGGCATCTTAGTCTTCCGGAATGGCATACAGTATCTGGAAGAGAACCAGTTGATCGCCAGTCTATTCTTGCGGCTAGGAAGCCATCTTTCGCTGAGGTCGCTCCGCTGGTGATTGTGATACAACGATAGGCAGAGGCACTTGAGAATATATAATTATAAGAATCTATCAGTTAGTCTGGATATTGTGAAGGCCTTTGATCGAGTTTCGGACAAAACTCTTTTTTCAAAACTACCATTCAAAAGCCAGCTTTCTCGCGGAACGTAACATCAAGATCGTTGTCGAATCTACTTGCTTCGACCTAGATTCGGTAAATGTTAATGTTCTGCAAGGCTATATGCTATTTCCGATTCTGTTGCTTCTGCATATTAATTATATGTTGCAAATCAGCAATATTTATTGCTATGCGGATGACACCGGAGATGCCTTGTACAGCGGCCATGTTAATATGGCGCATAAAATATATAGAGTACCAAAACAAAGTGTCTGAAATCGCAACTTCACTCCTTCTGACCGAAACCGAAACCGAAACTTAAAGTTTCGGTTTGGGGCAATAAGAATCTTGTTGTCAATGATCTTAAGAATCTTGTTCGGATACTACATCTGCTTTTTTTTCTAAGTATGCCGAAGGAAACAAGATTCAAAAGCCTCTCCATAAGTTCCACAAGCGCTTGTGTTAGCTCTTCACTTTCTCACAGACTTCCTTTTTGCTTGTTAAGTTTATACGAATAGCTATACATTTGCCTAAATATCTTGACTATTAGATGTGCAGATGGTATGATGTAGGTATTTAATAAACTTTCATAAAGTTGGTTTGCGTCGAGCCATAACTCTTCATTATGACCTCGTGACCGCATTTTCTATCATAACATTTACTTAATACTAGCAGGTCTTCCCGATTTTGCATTGAATATTATTCATAATATATCCTAAGTCCACCTGGAATAATGTATTTTTTAAATGGGCGTAGAGGTTACGTAGATTACCCTCATAAAAATCCCACACCGTATTTATATTTAAAACTGGTCGGTTTTTACAGGTATGCTCATGGAACCATTTATTTCCGGTTCCCCGGAGAATGATTAAAGTTTTAGTAAATGTTTATAAAAGAAACTCCGGTGCAAGTTTAAAATTGTTAACCTGAAGCATTCACATAGATATAATAAGTCTCTAGAAATACCATTTTATAACCATTAAAAACATTGTTTATCATATATTATTATTTGTAATAGTAATATTAGGAGGGTAGACGATTGTTAGTGATGGGGAATGACTCATTGATAGTCAGGCCAGATCTACATGGTCCCTTCTGGAAAACTTTATAGTTCTTTTCTGGTTCATTAGCCACGATGGGCTAACTTACCTGACTTCATTTTCATCCCATCATCCCCTACTAGTATCCCGCCACCGTAAATCATTTGCTCAGGAGGGTGCACCGTTCTGTTATCGTAACTTACCAAGAAATAAATGACGTCAGAGAAGATAATGAATTTTTTTGTAGTCTGCGTTATCTTATTGGATTTGGAGAAAAAGACGAGGATACCTGACCGATGTCGGATCACCGTAACCGCAAAGTGCGGACGAGACCTGCAAACGAATTTACCAAATCAATATTGGCTGTACGACATTGCACGATTCACAAATAGGCGGACCCATAAATATTATACGGATCCTGTTCACGGCGTTGTAACTTTGAGTGCTATATAGAATTATGTGTGTTCTATTTGTCTGTCTCTAGAAATATACAAACACTTATCCTCGTGGTTGTAATTTCTAATTTGACTGTGTACTAGTTTTATGTACTGTAAGTATGTTATTTGATGTACCGCATTCTCAGCTGTTTTTGGCAGTATTTTTCCTTCATTTTAATTTATCTGCATGTAGATATTAAAATACTGCATAAAATTAAAGAACCAATTTGGGTACCTCACCCATATTGGTTCTTTAATTTTAATGCAGTATTTTTGGATTTACACAGGATACTGATTACTTAGAATGTATAAGCAATATACATAAAATTACACACGAATTTCGTAGATATGAGTCGGCCGTTTTAAATAAGTCACTTATATTGAGCATGTTTAGATTTTTTTTTGTAAAATATTACCATTCTGTACGATCAATCAATCAAATCGATTCCAATAATCTTATTGGTTAAATATATTTTTTTGTAACGTTTGTTTGTCATTTCGGAAAGTAATTTATTTTGTTTGTGATAGAAATCCAGAGTATTGTAATTACAGTGATGTTTATTATGAATTCAGTAGTTATTCATTGTAACAATATAAAAATTAAGAAACCCCTTTTGTAATGAGTACCAAGAAAATAATAATACGAGGGATCTACACATATGAAATATAATGTATATCCATGTATGTTAATTAGATATATATATAATATACAATCTGATTTTTACTTGTATTTTGGAACATTATATCTTTTTTTGAGAAACAATGCCCAATAATTTTTCGTATAAAAATTTAGACTTTATTACTTAGAAATGCAGAAATAGCTTATAGTACTATATAATAGAGCATTCCATTAAACAGGACCCGTAATACCGTTCATTTTGTTTTCTTTTTTACTAAAGAACAACAAGACAATGTAGCTACTTACCTATTAGGTGTTAGGTTACTTATATAATTTCCTTTGTTATATGCATTTACAAGAAAATGAATTATGGTGTAACAAAGAAAAATATACATTTATGGAGGTTTTCTTGAACATAAATTTTCAGAGTCCGTAATAATATTCAAAGTTAAGATTTTTTATAGCACGATAGCCTTTAATGTTTTGTTTTGTGTTATATTTTCTGTGCAGTAACGTCGGACTGTGATATTTCTTTCTCTTCATTGTATCTACTCTATTTCTTGTTTAAAGTAAATATGTAAACATTTGATTATAACTCTAAGTATTATGTGTCCCTTTTTAGTAGATAATTTAGTGTGAAAATATGTGTGTGATGAATGAATAAAATTTAATAGTACCAAAATGTTTTCGTAAGAGATAATTCATTGCCAGTCACAGAACATGACTAATTATTACATTTATATTAATATTTTGTAAGTTGGCAAGCTCATTTATAACTTAGTTTATATCTATACCTATATCTACACACTTAAATGTTCGCAAAAAGGCATATGATGTTTGTTTTAGGCGTTGCGTGACTTTTTTCATTTGTGCTTACAAATGAAGTATGTTTGTGGTCTTCCTACGTTTCCGCTTTACGTACTAGTATATATCTTGAGGGAGTGGTTTCCTTGGCATGTACTTAATTTTAAGTGACAGCAGGCGAAGAAAATTAGGTACAGATACTTTATAAGTAGCATTTGTCTAAAAATAAAATATATATATTGCAATGCTTGGACTTATGTTATGTCTATTATTTATATTGCAATTATACTAATAATCAGGGACAAAACTGCACACGGCATCATCAACCCTTAAATTAACTATACTATACAGATACTAATAAAGTGTAAATCCTTGAATATATTTCTCTTGTGTATATAGACTCTGAAAACATCCAGACTAATACAAACAATTATACTTACAAAAACTAATGTTTATATTGCGCGAGAATCGATACGGCGCGGCGATGTGCTAAACACAGAGACACATAATCAATAAAATTATCCAAACGTAATTATAACTTACATAGAAATTAAATGCGATATAACTACAAACTAAGGAATGTAAGCTGACCTTTTACGAGACTCGGATGTTCTCATGGGAGCCATCCTATGTAATGACTATTATCGGTTAGGTAATTACTATTATTATAATAGACGTCTATAGTAATGAGATATGTGGCATATATGTATATATTTAAATATTACATTTATTATTTCTTGCACTTTACTAGAGGCTAGAAGTAGGGTATTTCTCACGGGTAGTAGAATATTACATCATACGCGTAACTTTGTCAGGAAATACTTTCTTGAAACATCAGCACCACATCAAAATCCTTTCAGAGGTTTTTGTGATTTTCGCGAAGTGGTTTTAGAAATATTCTAAGATTTGTATGGATACCTACTTCAAATAATTTATTGAATTTTCTCATGAATAAAATATTATGTAGAATAAAATGATCCCGAATACTGCTCAATAAAAGCATTAATAAGTTTAATTTATTTTTAATCGTGGTTTTGTCAAAGTATTTATGCATAGAGAAATAACTGCTATTGGCGCAATTTAAAAAATACTTACCTACTTCAGCGTTTCTAAAAGTAGGGGCAAACATCCCTTTGTGAGCGTCATTAGTTTCCAGCAGAACTCTAGAAGGGCCAGGTATACAGGTGACTTCCTCAGCGGAAAATAATGATAATCTTGATAAAATAAATATATAACTGTTACTATTTATCCAAAAAAGATCACTAGAACCAGTGCGGAAGAGACGGAAATATAGCGTAAGTATATACAATGAAGTAGAGTCGAATTGAAACCGTCTTTTTATTGGATGTCGGTAGAAAATTTAGGCCGTTAGGTCCCTAGAGGGCATTTGAAAAATTTCATTCTCAATGTTGGTATTGATCGATATAAGTCTGAGAATCTCTAATGTACCTACATGAACGAAAATACGCGAACTAAATATAGAATAGTAAATCGAGACTAATTTAGAACAGGAATTTAATCATGACAATCGCAATTGGAGACTTGATTGTGTGAAATATAATTTTGAACTTTATGCTTCTGGTATACGATTCACTTGCATCAATTTAATTGTTTGTGATTTGTTTGCTGCTTGTTCAATTATACTGGGACAATGGACGAATTAACTTTGAGATTTAAATTTGTGTGACATCAGCATAGACAACATTAAACTCGCCATAAAATCTTGAAGATAACACTCATATCATCGGGCTTATTAATTAATACCATGGACTTGGGCCAAATTCTTGTTACCATACTGCCAATCTTCATTAGTTTTTGTAGCCATAAATAATGGAATGTTTGTAGTTAAATTTATTTATAGATGACATCAAATTAACCTGTTTTACGGCATATATGTATGTAAGTTTTCAGTTTATATAAATGGCAATAGGGTAGGTTGTGTGTTGTTGTAAAGTTGATTTTATGTATTAGAACTTACATCAAGATCAGTTATACAATTAGTATACAGTTTATTAGAAACTCTATGCTAATGCAGAATGTAGCTAAGTAGATAGTATAGAGTATACATTATTAAGCTTATTAACAATAGAAGTTTTATGTGGAATATTATTTATTTCTCCTAAATTGTGTTATATAAAAGAATCATTACAGAAAATTCAATGGCACCATGGAGTTGTTTAACAATAAGAACATTAAAATGTTTTTAAACGCTTAGTGTATTGGACTGCGGTAGGCTCATATTTTTCTACTATTTTTAAAAGAAATTTATATGCATACAAAATAATTACATTAAATATTCTTAGTACCATTATAAGACTATATATAAATATAAAAGTGTTTTTTTTGTAGAAATATTTGACAGACATTTCATCTTCACGTTATATATGTGATAAAACATAAAATAATGATTTAGTCTTCAGAAAATCATAGAAATTAAATCTATTTCTTTGATATTCTGAATTCTATCTATTTACTCACAAACTATTTATTATCTACATTTTTTGGAAAAAAGAAAACTATTGGAACTTTGATACGTTCTATTTTACAGCTGTGTTATTATCGATGTCGATTAAAAAGGTTATTGTATACACTATTGTAAGCTATGTAATTATCATATATTTACTTATGTAATATTACTTTATTTTTATTATATTTTACAGTTTAATGCAAATCTTATTTAACCATTCCAGGCCATTCTAATTCTAAGGATGAAGTTCATTGACCGTGTACGCCAGGACACGAAACGTTCGCGAGGAACGCCTGAACATCCTACCTCGCTATTGATCGGGCACAATAAGATGGCACGAAATGAATTTGCTGATTGGACTCCATCGGTTAATTCGAACAGATTGAATTTTATTTTATTACTTAGTCTTTTCACTGCCTACCTTTTATCCCTTTTTATAAAAAAAAATCTGAATTTGGAGATCTTATACTTGATATGTAATAGAAAATCGAAATATTTGACTTAGATTATGGTTTTTTTTCTGGGATATTCTAATATTCCTTTGCAAAATGTTAAATAAAATTAGTATTGTTAGTATAAACCTTGCGGATTTTTAACTTTACATGGACTGTCTTATGAAACAACTGAAAGAAGCTGGCCCATCTAATTTAGCCCGTAGAAACGAATTCAACTAATATATATATTAGTGTGAGCCATGTCTTCCACAAAACGAGCTGTGCAATTTTTTTCAGTCTGTGATTACAACAAGTGCTACCATGAATGTGCAACTTTCTAAAAGAGCAGCAAGTCATCAGTAACCTTGTCTAACCAGTGTGCGTTAGCGAGGTATACAATTCTCATCAGTGCGATTAGCTGAATTTAACTTCATTTTATACTAGAGTTTATTAAACATCTTTGAATTTATTAAACAATTTCTGGATATTAATATAAATAGTTTAAGGGACGAACCACTCGTAATATCATAGTTCGGTATCAAAACATATAGAACATTCACAGTACCCAACCTTAGAAGCAATTGCTGGATGAAAGAGACGGAGCACTTTTGGTTCAAAGAGAGAAATTTCTTAAAAGTAGGCAATATTTGCATGATAATATGACTCAATGAAGTCCTTTTTAACAACAACTAATCAGAGGATTTTACCTAAAATAGCATGTTCATTCTTTCAGAATAAATATATGGAGTTATTTAGCCATATGGTCTGTTTATCTTATGGATTCCGTTTTTTCTATTTGTTCTTGTACTTTTCTTGCAGGCGTTCTATAAAAATCGAAATAATATAAAAAAAACAATGTTCGAGTGTATTATTTAGAAATAGTGACCAATAGACCATTTAACAGGTACATTACAAGAAATCACTATTTAGCGATAAGGCCACCCATTGTTTCCTCTATGTTGTAATTATGTTGTTATTTTATATTTGATATACATATTAATTTATGTAATTGTTATTTCATTCTGAGAGAGGAACAAATAAGAATATTTCATTAATTAATTCATTTATTTTTGACCAGTTTTCAATTTGATGTATCAATGCATATCTATATAATTACTTATGCAGAATTCAAATTAATATTCTAATAATGCATTAGGTATAAACTCGTGAAAGAATAAATATTACAGTTATTGAAAGATATCAAGGTAAACCATTTACAAAATTAGTATAAAATGGAACTTTTATCATTCCGCCGAGTCGTTTCGTTGTAAATCGATATTGTAGTACGATGAGTTATTTTGGTGCGGACGTGCCTATTTCAGTTATATACTAGTTTAGGGTAGTTACGTGCTTGTCACCTCAGTTTTCATAAGGGTTCACGAGGCCCTTTTAACCGAGAGCTCATTTCAACCGGCATCTTATTGCTAAGGGCTCTTTAGTTTCTCAAAACTTTTGTCAATGGTCCCTCACAATACTAGTAGCTCTTAAACGACCTTCTGAGGTATGAATGTGTGCTGGAATAATAATGTGTTGCTCGTATGTATTTACTGGATGTCCTTGTTTATTAGAAAGTTGTTTTATGGAAAACAGTGTTTATATTACACAGTGTTTGCGTGAAGTAGAAAATAGTAATGGGAAATACTGTAGTAGTGATGTAACGAATGTTGGATTTTTTACATTCGCGAATGCGAATGCGAATGCGAATATTCATCTTCAATATTCGCGAATGCGAATGTTAAATTTCAAATAAAGCGCGCGCAAAATGTTTGACATTTCGTGTCGGCCATGTTTAAATTGAACATAGCCGAGCCGATACAGGTTGAATGAACGAAGTTAGTCACAGAAAGTTCATTCGAAAAGTATTGTTTTGATTTGAGGTTAGTTTGGTGTTATTGCATTTCCCAAATTTAACTGATATTCAAGTGACAAAGTGGTATAAAAACATGAGTAAAGCACGTGTTAGCGAAGTTTGGACTTATTTCACAATATATGATGCCAAGTTGTGTGATAAAAAATGTGTTATTATAGAAACTAAACACAAAAATGAATATGACGAATTGAAAAGAAGAGAGCATGAAAAGCGAGGTGCTGTCAGTCCTCTTCGGATACCAAAACCGCTAGATATCTTTAACTCGAAAAAAATTCGGATAACAACAACACCAAGTCTTTAAATATACATGAAATGATTGCATGGAGGACTTACCATTTAGTTTTGTGGAATCTGGATTTGTGAGATTGATTCCTGCATTCAGTGTCAAGGTAAAAGATAAAATTCTGGAATTAATCAAATCATATATTTATATCTGATAAGCACTTGTCACGGAATTACCAAAAGTTTTGAAAGAAAAATGATTGTTTTGAAATCTGAAGTATTTAATTGTATATCAATATTGCTCTTTGTCAGATGTAGTGTATTAAATATTAAAAACATTGATTGTTTATGCACCAAATTGGCTTAAGTACTTTGTCATTAACCTATCTAGGATAATCCAAAGTAGCTACATGTTAGAACGAATTTTAAAAAACAAAGATTCACTGTGCCTTTATGCTTCCACTAACAACAAAATTTCACAACTAAGTTCAGATGAATGGATAGTTGTGGAAAAATTAATACATTTCTTTAACACGGTAGTGCAGCCAATGTTTAATATCGTCTGTGATTCCATTCGTTCTGAAGAATGCATTAGTATAAACTAAAATATATGCAATTTTGGAGAAACATCGAATGAATACTGGATTTGCTTTCCTTCATGTTCAAATTCAAAGCGTCCTATATAAAGTTTTATTATGATTAAACAGTATACATGATTTTTTAAATACTAATACATATTTCAACTAAATATTGTTTTACGGACTAGAAACACACTGTAATCGTAAAACACCTCACCGAAACATGCACGGAGAAAGAGCTTCAAAACTTTTATTTTTGATATTTACCATTTTTAGTTTAATTATTTTAATTCTGTGTATTTTTTATAATTGTGTAGTTTATATTTGAGAGATAGTGAAAAAATGTGCAATTGAAACCAAATGTTAACATTATGAATATTAGAACTTTACTTTTGTTTTAAATAGAAATAAATATTCTTATTTACAAATAGTCAAGTATTCATTATTTTTTTTTAAGTTTATATTTAATTTATAATATATAATTAAAGCCAAAAAGGTTATAAATTAATATTAAATTGCAAAAGAACATTATAATTTTTTTCAAAATATATTCATGGACATTCATTACAATATTATATCTAATTTACTATCCATAATATTTTTTTTAATATAATATTTCATATGCAACCATATAATAATTTCCTTTTTTGTTTGTTAAATAACTAAATAAGTTTTTTTATACATAGAAAAATAGTAAATGCGAATGCGAATATTCGTTACATCACTATACTGTAGTCTTCCTATATAGATGTTATTATATGATGGGTACGAAATACCTAAGACTTCCATAACGTCCGTAATGTGTTATTATTGTATGCTTGTAGCGTCAGGGATACCGCTAGATACCTAACTATTCGGGCTTAAATATACATGCAGAGCATGCGCATTCCAGTAGATCTATTTGTGGTATCCTGCATTCAGTGTCTCATATATTTATATCGAGCACTTCGAAATTTAATTTGTATTCAATATTGCTCTTTGTCAGATGTAGTGTACTTTGTAGCTACTTTGCCTATCTAGGCAAAGTAGCTACAGTAGCTGAATACATTTCTTTAGGTATAAAGTAATACCCCATTCGTTTTAGTATAAACTAAAATATATGCAATTTTGGAGAAACATCGAATGAATACTGGATTTGGTATATAAAGTTTTATTATGATTAAACAGTATACAGTTTTTAAATACTAATACATATTTCAACTAAATATTGTTTTACGGACTAGAAACACACTGTAATCGTAAAAAGCTATTCCCACTGATATTTACCATTTTTAAGAATTTCTATTTTTTATAAGAGATTAAAGAAGTCTTAAAGAATTATTCTCACTAAATAATTTCCTCTTGGGCTTAATATAATTATACTTGAAAATTGCAAACATTATAACATTCGAATAACAATATTATATCTACTATCCATATAATACTACGCTGTAACTAAAAGTATTATACATAGTAGTAAATGTAATCACTACACCAAAAAATATATTAGTAGAAGCTTTTATGTAGATACGATACATATATAGAAAAAGCCTCAGAAGCCAGTCAGAAGCAAGTAATAAATTTGAGTAGACTCGTTTATCATTTGGTGGGACGGTTATTTGTCAGTTTCAAGACTAGTCTAATATCCTGGGTATAAGCGTGGAATCGCCTTGAGATTGGAACGTCCTTTGGTACGAAAGTCACGTCGGGAAAACACCGCACAAAGAAAATATAATTGGACAATATCACAAGAAAGTCATGTTTCTATTTATTATATAGTTATGTACGGTTGTGGTCAATCTTATGAATAAAAAGATTTTTTTATTATCATAGGTCACAATACAAAGTCGACAATTGTTTGGTATATTTACAAGATATGTAATTGTATTTAGCCTTTGACTTTTATTATAATAAAGTAATATTTTTCTACGAATTAATAAGTATGTAAAGTAAGGTAGGTAAATATTTTGTAGTGTAACGACAATATTAGTATTGTAATATGGACTGAAAGTTGCTTTTCATATCACAAGACATGTCTTATCGAAATTATGATATTGGGTTTTATTATTTTTTATTTGACTATATTTTATAAAAGTCGAATATAATATAAAGTTTATATTAAATATACATATAATTTATAAACCTAACTACTATGTATTTCCTGCTACTATGTTATACTATTACTACTAGTTAACTACAATTTTTTCAAAATTAAAGCTCACAGAAACTAGGGCAAGTAGGTATTTCATTATAATGTATGTATATCATTTTATACTCGTATATCTAAGTGCTTTTCAAGATGTTGTCGCCTAACAAGATATAATGTTATGTTTTATTGTAATATATAATATTGTTTTCATGACTACGTGATGTGTTGCGCAATACATCACACAGACAACATTTTCAGAAATTGTTTTATTTTAGCTGATATAAAATGGAACTTTCGTATTCGTAATATATATAGTTCACACATTCATAATTATTGTATATAATAATTACTGTCATGTAATTATTAATTATATAATTTTCAATAACAATTACAATATGTAATTATTGTAATTGTTATTGAAAATTATATAAAAAATTTGATAATTTATATTTATATGAATATATGTGTAAATTTAGGTATATACACGAGAATATGATATTAAAAATATAAAAAAAATTCGTCTAAGAAGGATATACATTGTAGAAAATTTAGGTGTTGTATTGCTCGATGATAACTTACTAATAATAATACTAACAATATAGGGTACTGATTAGTAGCCTGTACTGTAGGGTCGATAGATGTTTAAGATTGTGTATTAATTTTAAAAAAATAATAGAATAAACTACTGATTTTGCATGCTAAGTAGGCATCAAAGGTAAATAAGATAATATATGTAATATACGTAGGTATTTATAAAATTTAAGCGACTACAATAATATACGTGTATTCAAGTTAGAACTTAAATATTATTCGCAATGTTTTTATTACGTTGCTGATAACTTTAGACTGTGTCTCTCAAGCGATATTGCGAAAGTTGTAGAACAACATTTTGTTTTCCCAGCACCTGACAGGAATAGGGTGGTTTCTCCAAGGATAAAATAATTTCAAAACTTTTGAGATTTAAAGTTCCTTTCATTTTTGATTCTAATTAGTTACATGAAACGAATATGAAAAATGTCTACTTAAATAAATTACAATATATAACAGATCATATATAACAAGCAATTAAACTCTTCTAGTTTCCTACTCACTTTGGTAGATACAAGATTAGGTAAATCGGAGTGCACAATTTAATAATTATATGTTAATGTTTTTTTTTAATTCACTCTTTTTTATTATGACTATGATTACTCGAAATTTAAAATTTATTTTTACATTGGCACTTTGTCACACCGTCTGCTATAGCATAGTGCGATACAAAAGAAGCTAATAGCTTCTATTTTGTTTTTGATAAGGAAGTATATAATCTATAAGAAATATATAATAGAATCAATGTTTTTTATTAGTATTCAAATTTATTAAGTCGACATTGTCACAGTAAATATATACATATATATATATAAACATATAATTTATATATATAGTTGCTCTATATACTTTATACATATTTACGATGCAGTGTTATGCGGTTGATGCTGGTTCCAATTGACATGCAGTGGTATATAATAATAATTAATGTCTCGTTTATTCACGAGATGACATATTGAATTATTAATATCACAATGAACATTACAACGTTATAAAAACATACGCTACTTTGAGAAAGATACTGTAATAGAATGAAATTGTTACCTTAAATGTCATGCTGTACAAACAGCATCACAGCCCAAGATATTTCAAAATATCACGGATCCCAATGTAATTTTTTTTGTTCAAAAGAGTATTTAGGTACTTGGTAACTCTTGGGTAGATATTAATAATATAAAATTATATTAGTACATTACTAATGTTGAATTCTATAATCCGATATTAATTTTAGAATAGCCCTATTTACGAAATATGTATACTTTTCGTACCTATATCATCTCATATTGCTGTTTGATTTTATAACAGTACGTACTGATTACACAAAATTTTTCTATTATAAATTAATAATATATTTTAATAAATAAATAAACGAATCTTATTTTTATTCTATATTAAGGCCAACCAACCAACCAGCAAACCAACATTGTTAATGTAATTAAGCAGAGACGATATTTCCGCAGAGATTTTATGTATTTAAGGAACAGAAGCCGTTTTATAATTGTAACAATAGATAATTTAAGAGATTTGTTCTTATTGTTCAAACGTTGAATCCTAAATTGAATTAATTTACAGCTGTTTTATGTTCTTATTCATGTTACCAGAAGTTATAAAAACGTATATTTTTAAATTAATTAAATACAGTTTTGAATAATAAAGTGTAGAGCACGAAAGATCGAACAAGATAGCACGTATTGTGTGTATTACATTTTCAGAAAGATCCGCCAAAACCAATTGCATTAAGCAAGTTATACTTATCAACGATGTGAAAAACAAACTTCGCCGTTTTCTCAGTAACTATTATAATCTATTCTATTATTTCTTGTACTACTTTAATGCAAATATAAATAAAAATATTTTTAAAATGTCTATTGCCTTTTAATCTTTTGTTCTTTTGATCATAACAAAAGATTGTAATAGACGAAACAATGTTTTTTATTCCTTGCAAAAAGTTTCAGTTAAGAGCTAAGCCTTTTAACTAAAGTGGATTCGGGAGGATGTCGATTCGCTTCGTTAGAACAAATATTGGAAGTAAACACAGGGCTATTAGCATTAAATATAAGTACATAAGCTGATCAAGAGGGTGGAAATGTACAGTTTTTAATTAAAGACATGAAACATATTATATTTACGCTCTAATTAAACTCCTAAGAAATAGCGTAAATATTATTTGTTAGAACATTATATTCTGACAAATTATACCCATCCTATTTATACTTTGTTATATAACAGGGTGTTCTGTATGGGCGATGATTACATATTACTGTATACACTAATGGTATCAAATAACCATGAAGCTATATATGGTAAGAATATATATTTAGTATAGTATTATTTAACGTACAATCGTTTATTTTCTCTTGATTTTTATATTAGATATATGTAAAATAAGTAATACTTTTACATTTGTTTATGTAAATATTTTTTTATTCCACATATCATACGTTGTTAGACGTAGCTACACGCGAAGTATGCCAAGGACTCGGGTGTGATAAAACAGCTAGACCTTGTTCACACAACGTACACTTTTTCATTTTCATACTGATCTTATGGGGACCAGATATATGAAAACAAAATGTAAGCCTATTGTGAACCAAACCGAAAGTGGTTTGAGGACGGCAGAAAATGAGCCCGCACCTGCTCATTTGTATTCATCAGGATAAGACGTGATATCGTGGTTGTAATCCAACGTACAGAATCACGTCCAATTTGCGATTTTACGATGCATTATATAAAAATAGAAATCAGGTTTTCTACACATGTGTAATAAATACAAAGTTTTCGTTACTTAATTCAAAACTAAATCGTCAATATATTTACATTAACATGAAGCGTGAACATATCTCAACCTACAAAGGTGTTGTACCTGTTGCGCATAAGACCTATATTACCATATACATATGTATAAAATCTTTTTCTAGTTGAAAAAGATTTAGATTAAACATTTAATATTACAGAAGAGTTAAAAGAAACTACCATACTATATACAACTATGTATATAGTCTTAAAATTGAAAGACATTAAAAGACTAGGCTCGCCTTCCGTCTGTAGATTCGCCTCCCGCCATGTTGACTCTCAATATATCGAGCAAATAGTGAGCGTGAAAAGTGTTGCCTTAACCACAAAATCGAAAGTTGACAATGCTTTGGACTATTTCTTTTGGGATGGAACAGTTGTAAAGTAGTTGTTTTCATGTTTACTTAGTAAGTACGTATTTCCTACACGAATGTGGCAATAAATGTCGCTTCATATCGCCTCAAGGAGGCACGCGCTTAGATTAAACGCTGCCGCGTGTTTACAAGTTAGAGCTAAATATTTAGATAATAACTTATTTATTTTAAGAGTGAATGGCATCCTCCTCTTTACCAAGTTAAAGAAATTGATGTTATAATTTACATGTCAGCAGTTATACAATTGATTCATCTTCGATATGATTAATAGTACAACTTTAAACTTATTAACTAATTGGATAATTAAATTTTGGGTAGTTCTTTGATTTACTTATACGTATTAAACGAATAAGTAATATACTTACATAAATAATTTTTATTCGGTTTATAAAGTTTAATACCGACATATATGTTATATTATAAGGAAAAAATTAAAGACTATGGTTTGCTCTATTGTTATATGTTATGTTCTATGTTACGAAAAAATTAGTATTACTAGTAGTATTCTTTTTTAAATTAACCACACATTGTCAACCATGGTTCTCCGATTTCTGTAATAAAGCGTAACAATATCCTTACAAAATGTCAACAAAGTACCGAACAGGCTGCTTGTAAAGTAAACGTATCTATTCATTTAGAATTCCATGTGATACTATTATTTATACCTAAGAGTGATTCTCTTGACATTTGCCTTAAAGTGACTCAAACATAACATATACACACAAAAAAGGTGTATTATAGGTACATACTCTTAGAAATATGACTTTACGAATACAGGAATATTCAAGGGTTTACAGGGTCTTTCATCACGAAACTAAAATATCGTGAAATAAAACTTGTCATGTCAGATAACACTAATAATAATGTAAACGTAATTCTCTAACATTATCAATGGAATAAGCCAGTTTTCAGTAAAGATTTCAATAGACAGCCCAATTAAAAAAAAAAATTGTTTATTTTAAATATTTATAATTAAGGGCTTATTCATTGTTTCCTCCATAATTTTGCACTCTATGTACTTGAGAAACAATACGCTTATTGTAATTTTAATTCCTATAATATTCTAATTTGTAGGAACAGAGTGCGCAATATTCTCAAATAAATTTCAATTAACACCGTTTGTTGTCACTGTAATCCTAACGGTACCTATTTAATTAACAGAATTATAACGGGTTCATTAACTGGAATCCAATTTGTTGACCTTCCTTAACATTCCCGCAGAATAGTCAAAATTAAAGTGGGTAAGGGTGGCCGGTACCTATTGTGTCAGCGAAATTTGTGTTAATTTGCATTAACACTTTCATGGGTAATGCGAACCTACCTTAGCAAAATTTCACAAATTGAATATTACGATACCTGTTGTTTCTTCTCTGTAATGTAACATGTTTTTTATTTAAATTTTGTTAGGTAGGTACGTAAAAGCCATTGTTTACTTACGGAACAACACAGAGATTTTTAAGGATTCTTTTTATTTTTCGAGTCCAGGATTTACAAGCGGAGGAAATTAGTTTACTATTACCACGTTGTCTGAACGGGATGGTACTATGTCAAGTTTTTATACTATATATTAAGTCTACTATATATGAAGAATACTATGTTTCTATAATGGGTATTTACGATATTCTGGAGATAAAAACGTGACATATATAATTTTATTGCATCGTTACTTCACACGGACATCTACGGTATTTAAGATTAAAAAATCAATAAACATTAATATATTATTTATGATATTAATAAACCACAATTATTTTTCAAACGAAATTTCTAGCCTAAAAAGCTTTGAATAGCGTATATTTTACAATTTCGTACCATTATTATTATTAAGTAAAGTGAATATTATACAGTCTGATTGAATAATAGACATTCGTGTAAATACATATATGCATGGAAACATTATATTTTTTGGGATCTATAATATGAGCAGAATTTTCAATAAATAAATTAGAGAAAATATCTAATATGTAACTGTCTACCACTTACCAATATTTTAAGTGTTATAATTTTCTTTATACTCTAATATAACCATAGTAGTGATCTACTTTATTTATTATATGGCCTGCATGATTTAGGGATTATTATTTAGGGAATGTTTATACCTATATTGTCTAAAAGCTTTTTATAAATTCGGTATACAAAGAGCCCTTCTGAGTTGTTTACATTATCCGGGTCTTTATGAATATCTTATTTAGTATGCAAATATGAAAATGATTATTTTATATTACACAACAATATAATATAAAATAGTCATTTTTAGCCATTTTTAGTCATTTTTTAAATAGTAGAATTCATAATAAAACTAATTTTATTGTTTCATTACTTTGATTAAAGTTAAGTATAAGAAAAGTATATAAAATATAGTTATTCAATATGTAAAAGATGCCTCTAAATATTTTTTATTTTATAAGATATATAATAAATAAAATAAAGGATCCAATAGTACTTATACCCGTAATAAAATGTATCTAACTTCGTTATATAATTTTATATACTGCAATAAAGTATCTTCAGGCCTAAACACTTTAGGTTATATTATATAGTTTATTTTTTTTTATTCTGCATTAAAACTATAGCTAAATTGTATAAAGATTTCAAACGTCTAAAGGATCTGCAACAATACTTCAATTGACAGTCCTATTTATTAAGCTATCAACAGCTTACAATCCAATATATATAAAATCAACAGTTCATTTCTAGTGAAAGCCTAAAACTATACAGAGACTATTCAGAGTCTTAGTAAAAGAAAAATAACAACTCTCTGTTTTAAAGTCGTGTGAAAAATGTAGTGAAGTAGTGAAATCAACATAGTAAAAGGGGATGCCTAGAGACGGTTTCCCTGGGGGGATGTCAGAGAACAGGTGTGCTGAATAATTTACTTTCGTTACACTTTGAAGAACATAGCTTTCCATTTGATGGCGAGCGTTCCATTTACTCATAGCTACATAAACTCGCCAGGGTCGGAAATGTACTACGTTTAATTTCGCAAGCGGTCAATTACTCACAACGGGTTCCAACAAGTTGCACATCACCGTTAATTGAATTTATTTGTGACCCCAATTTGTCAGTTATTTTAATGTGGATTTATAAGGGTGCAATTTTGGGAAATATCGGTTAAATCCAACTTCTACTTCCTTCCTGCAACCACCCATCGAATGAGGATGCGACAATAAGACCAAGTAAACAGTGCCCATCGAAATCAACAAGTTTGTACGAAACACAAAGTGAAAATATAGTATAAAAACAATACAATATCTGTACCTAAAGAATCTCTCTTTTATAGTTTTTCTACACTATCCATGTTAAAGTTATAAAAGTAAAATGTATCTATATTTCTGTTTGTCTGACTTTTTATTCCTTTTCATAACGAAACAATTAAACAGATCTTAGTGAAATTTCACATGAAGGTTGATTGAATCACAAAGACGTACATAGGTTATCTTTATCTCAAATAGAAGACAAAGTCGCGGGTATATCTAGTAACTCATATTTCTAGCAATATATATACCTACAAGAGCATTCAAGTGACAACTTAGATTAGTGTCGATGTACAGTCTACTATCTTTGTAGCCTCTGAAGCGTTACGTTAGGAAATAAAATGTCGGAAAACACTGCCGTTCTTTCCCATGTGGTAAAATATTGTGTTAAAATAATAAGATTATGTGTACGTGTTGTGTTAAGGAAAAGTGGCCGTTCCGAGAATACATAATTCGTTGAATCTTCCTAATCAGACCCAGCGAAGATCCACAGATGGTTTTTACACGTAATTGTTTATATTTTACTTTCCTTAATTAGACGATAACAAAGAAAAGTTATCAATTATACATGTAAGCTTTCTATACAAATACCTACAGTAATAATTCAATTTTATGTGGAACAAATAAAAAGAAAATAAATTATTTATGTTTATTTTCAGAATTAATGAATATACTGCTGACATGAAAAATAGAATAAAGTTACTTCAGTTATCTTGAAGTTGGTTGAAAATAAATACTTACCTGATAGATGTGTGTGTTAATGAGAATAAAAATAGTCCTTGCCAGAACAATAGCATGTGAATTGTAGGTATTCGAATTACTAAAGTATGCATACACTTAACTTAATAAAATGACTTGCCAGTATTAAAATAAAAAAGGCAACAGGTATATATAAGGGGTATGGTATAAAAAAATAATGAAACAGGGCGTTTACGACGAATACACTGAAGTTTTGAAGTCTGAAGTTTTGTTTAAGTTTCGAATATTTTCCTCACTTGATTCTATCCTAACACGTATAGTATTTACCGTTTCATATATCAAACTCAGTAAAATCCTTTGTGTGAAAATATATAGTCAGATAAATGTCATGTTTAAAATAATTAAATTAGAAAGATTATCCAAATTACTATTGACGTTTACCCATCATGTGTCTGGAATTATTTTATTGTAACACATTTTACCTAATTAAATATCGATAAACTCATACATAATGCTAGGAATTACTACTTGTAATAGGTATCTAGTGTATTTCATAGCAGTACAGATATGTTTGTAAGCATTTATGTTCTCTTTGAACAAGATACCCACAGCTTTCCTGAACTACAGATATCAGGATTTTATCTCGTTTACACGTACCCATTCTGGTACAATTGTTCCGGTTAATTAAATTTTAAATTTTTTATCCGGTTAATATAATGATTTGTCATTACAGAAAAGTAAGTAATATTCTTAATAATAAAAAAAGTCGTGATTTTGTGTACTAGTGGTTCGTTAACACAACTAAGTAGAGTGAGGTTCCAGTAAAAAAATCCAATAAGTTTTATAGCGGTAGAACAGAGATTTTCATCATACTTGTGACATATGTTTAATATGTCTATCCGGAGATTCTAATCCAGAGAGGAAGAGATAAACCCTTCCTTTTTTTCTCCATGAGATTTATTCACAGGCATTTCATTATACAGAAATAATTATGGCAAGTCCTATATAAAGAGTGGCTATGGCTTTACGATTCACAATACATATTATTAAATCGTTTATATTATTTATTTTATATGGCTTTATGATAAAGTCAAGATAATAGTAATTCAATTATTAGACAAATAAAAGTGCACAATCTTACTATGTAAATATTTTTACAGAATACTGTGGGAAACGGAATGGGCGTGTAAACGTAAGCCACTAAATGCCTCAAAATGGTAGGTAGTATCATTTGTGGGTGTGTAAGATGGGGGAACCTCTATCCATGGCCAGTGTGGTGATAAAATGAATGTATATTGTCGAATACCGACCCCTGTTCATCCCAGGCCCAGCAGATTAAATAAAACAACTGTACTGTTACTTACTGGTTAGTACTTTAAATAGCTGTAATAACTGAGGGTTGTAATGTAAAAGAATTGAGACTGATAATTATAAGGAAATGTGAAATTTAGGGTTATTGTAGTACATTCATAATTTATCTACTTAAAATAGTTTTGTAATATTCATGATTGCAAATTATTGCAATATTAACTATGGCTAATTTAAAAAATTACATAATCTAATTTATAGTACTTATTTGTAGGCGTCAACATCTTATAAATTCTTATATTATCGTATCTTTACATATTAGAAAACTGTAAATTCAGGAAGAGTCAAATACTGTTTTATTGCCTGCTAAAAGAATTAGGATTAAATTTACACAGAAAATCTTATGAAAATAAAAAATATAAATTTATAAATATTTCTAATACACCTCCTTACCTCACTTAACACCTACAATTTTAATTAATTTATGAAATAATAGATAGCGTGGTACAGGTGCTTTGTTTAATTGTTTATTGTTGTCTTTTGATAATCATCAATACAGGTTGATTTACACATGTTCACGCTTACAAAATCGTGGTCACCTCTACAAAAAATGTAAATATAGTTATATAATATTTCCCCGAATAAGATACAATGTTTATTAAAGAAGTTCATAGCAGCTTTCAGCTACAGAAAAATGTGATTAGGGATAATACGAAAGTGATATTTACCAGAGACATTTTTGAGGAAAACGTTGTATAAAAATAGCGACGAAAGTTAAGTGAATTATTGACCTAAGAGCACACCTGGCGTGGAGAAGAGTAATGTTATACAGTCTATGATCATTATACACGTAATAGTAACTCGGTTGTGTTAAATAAAAGCTAAAAACATTAGTGTTACTTTATAATTGTTTGTATTATTATTTTAATATTATTTTTAGTATTAATTTTTATTTACATCATTGCTTTAACATTTTTTCGGTTTCATTGGAGAAGTTATTATACTCATAATTGTAACAAAAAGTATATAAGGAGTGAATGTAATAATATATACATATGTGACGGCCTCGGTGGTCTAGCGGTCTACGGTGGTCGCGGGTTCAATTCCTCGCACGGCACAAACATTTGTATATTCTTGAGTATCATTGTTTGTATCGGTCTGGGTATTTTCTATGTGTAGTAGGTAGCTATATATGTATTTACGAAAAATTATCTATGTATTTGTATCAGTTGTCTAGAACCCATAACACATCTAAATGGTGCTGTGTGAATTGTCCTAAAAGAATGTATGTATATTTTAATCTATATTTAGGTCTATATTTCTTTTTATTATCAATGTTAGTAGGTTTATTTATAAGTTGTAATAATTTCGACATTGTGTCTAAATTAGTAAAACTTATAAATAATGATGAGGCCTATAATAAGTACAGGGCTGTCATTAATATTAAGTAGATACTATTAGTATACTAAGGGACATAAAGTAACAATATAATTACGTAAGTCTCGCAATATTATTCCAAATTTGATATTGGGGTGAAACATCGATAACAAGGTCGAAGTTATGCTATTAGTATGCATTGCGTTTGCCCAAGCGATATACGAAGCTTCGGACTCTGGCCCGACGGCAGTTTGTAATGTTTAGAGGAAATTTAACACCATTTATGTAAGGGTTATGTCTATATGTTTCATTCAATATTCGTAAATCGTTAACTTTATCGTAGATAGAAACAATACAGATAATTTTCTTTATTATTTTTTTTATGTAACATTTGAATTCATAAAATATTTGTATTCTATAAAAATGACTACAGAAAATGGAATGAAATATTCATACAATATTTTATAAAATATGGGTATATAAATTGAAGAAGAGAGGTAATATAAATAATTATTTAATTGTATTTTTCAATATTGAACCTACTATTTCATAAATTAATTTATCAATAAAATAATAAGTGTCAGTGATATCTTTTTGTCGTTTGACTATCATCAATAAACGGCATGTACAAAAGGCTGGCACAACCTAGTATTTTATAAAAACCCATTTATAGTAACAAAGGAATTATGTTAACAAGCGTTACGATGCCGACATAAAAGGCGATTTTCTACGTCTGGAGTCTAGACTAATCTTTTTAGCTTGGTAGTGTAACAAAGCTATCGGTCAACTTTAACTCCTTGGAATACAGTCGTGTATTGCATCAGCAAGAAATACCTTTTACTTATTGTTTGTATACTGAACGATACGAAATAGATGAATAAGAGAAAAGGGATAAACCATAGTATGTATTAGTTACAACTATATAGGTTACGTAAGATAGTCGGTCACGGGCAGACTGTCCGACGGTTCTGGCTAAATATATCGACCTATCGTTCTCAATCGCCTTGTTATTATTTCTTGCGACAAAGTACACCTTCAGTTTGTATTAATACTATTAGGTGCTTAGTTATATCATAACTATTTGCAATATATGAAAAATAATTTCAAAAATCATTTACTCATATTTTTATTTTAGCCGCTTATGAACATCAAATATTTTACATTATAATTTTAATTTTTCCCTACCGTCCATTTCAATTGAATTACTTTTTTTTTTAAAAGCCAGTTTATTACAATGTATATTTATACAGGTGTCTATGTCTAACATTAAATGAAAATCCCGTGCATGAACAACTATTGCCATGCACGCTCGTCATTCAAATTCAAATAAATATGTAAAGTATTTTTAATTTTTGCATAATACACAAAATGACTACAACTTGATTTATATAACGATATGTGGTGTATAGAATATGGATTTGAAGAATGAAATGAAATATGTAGGTGTAAAATATTACTTGATACTCACATGGAATATATTTAGATCTTACTTTTGTATACTTGATGTATGTTAATGACTTTACTTATTATTTAGACGTTAAGTGAAACTGAGATATATTATGTAGCGTTTTAAATTATCCTTTAGCGGTATCCAGTAGCCTTTATCTAAAATCAAGTTTAAATTAACTTAAATGGCAATGTTATTAGGGCATACATTGTAGTAATTTGTAATATTTGAATTATATATAGTAAGATCAAGATTAAATAAATTGCATCACATTCAATTTAAATGTATTTCTGACAGGTTTGACGAGTTAAAGATATATCCAAACTGTACATAATATTGCTTACCCAAATACAGAAAATAACTCTGTTTCTACATCATATAAATATAAAATTGATCGATTATGAGATTATTTCTAAATAATAAAAAAATATTAAGGAATTATATCGATTATTAACAAGTTCCTATACAATTAAGTCTAAAATGTGTACATAGAAAATAAAATATTTTATCATAAATTATCCTGAATAGTATACATTTTGATTTTTGATTCTATAAATATTATTTCTATACATACCCCAAAGTTAAATATCAAGTTCTATCGTAATATAAAGTTACCCGAAAGTACGAGAAAATTGTTAAAGTAAAAACTTCTTGCTATCGAATTTACATTTCGTCAACCATAAGGCTACCCCTTGAGCAACCACCCTGACGCTATATAAACAGTTTTTTACTTATATTAGACTAAAACGTTATCAAAGAACTATGTATGTATTTTTTGCTTTCAATATTATATATATAAAATAATATTTTTTACAGTATATTGGTTACATAAGATGTTGGTATATACTTGTATATAACTTAGCTTACGAAATATATATGTATATAAAACAGGTAACATTATTATTAGTAATGAGCACCATTAATAGCAACCCTGTTAGGTCAACTGTACGGTTAGGGCAGGCGAGTTTACTATGCCGTCATATCCATAGAAATAGGTCACTTCTATTAAAAATATATGTCAAATTTATGTCTGTTTATCCTTTTTCTTATTAGGTTTAGGTCATAGATATAATGTTTTTTTATTTAAATTTTGTCATCCTAGTCTATCTCTGAGGTAGCCTGTGGTTTCTTTCTGTATTCTATTTTAGTCATACGCAATATGTTAATCTTGATATAGTCTCTATTGTACTAATATTAGATTATATGACTGTTGGTATATGGATTATTATACTGTCTTATAGAAATGATCATTATTATTACATAATATTGCAAAACACTTTTGGTCAGTCATTATAAATGTTAAATATATCAACACAGTATTAAACATTGTGTTGATAGTTAATGGAAACAAAACTGTTTTCCTGTTTTCTTTATCGCGTTATGCCATTTTGTTCCAGTTATTTTTTGGTAAAGGTTGACCTTTTCTTGTTATAGCCACTGGTCCAGCTTGTACGTAGTTTCATATTATATATTTTTCAGTGACGAAATATTTATAGTCAAATTATTAAAAAAATACGCCTATATCTGTATATTTTATAAGAAAGATCTTTTAATTTCAGATACGTACCTATTCATCTCATTCAAAAAGAACTCATTTAGTACGTAGGTACTTGATTTTAGATTACTCTTGTCCAATAAATTTTTTCAATAGCTTATTAACACCCAAACGGCAAGGCATTAATTTATACCTGAAAATTACTTTGGAAAAGTTGTTCAGAGAGGGTGAATTCTGATGAATTTTTTGCGCCAATTTTCATTATGCCTACCTTGTCGTTGTTATTAAAACGTAATTGCCTATATTTTACTTTCTAAAAAAGTGAAACGAGTCGGGTTGGCCATTTACGAAAAACCGGTACATACTTATTTTAAATATGTAGAATAATGATTATTTATTATTATTATTCCATAGTAATACCTAATATTTATAATTTAGGTAAAAGGCAAAGGTGAACAGAAATTATTTAGTATATAGCAAGTGAAAAATAACTGGACACTGGAATGTTAAATTACTGAATTAAGGAATTTAACTCAAGGAAAATCATTTTACTTTCAAATAGAAGAAGAACTATAACTTTTTTAAACCTTGATTGCCGTTAATAGATGTGATCAAATCAATATGACAATACAACCATAATAAATTCCCTTACATTCAAAATTTATGAATATACAATTGTTTGTATTGCGCGGAGGTCAAATACGCTTCACCAAAGTCTATGTTATCTTTATTATATAGAGGTACCTATCACAAAGTATGCCTCAGAATGTATGTTTAAGGGTTTCTATTCGAAAATCTAGATCTCTTCTCTTTGCATTAGCTATTTTTTTACTTATAAGGGGTAACAGTTAGAATTGAAATTAACTATAAATTTATAATAAATAATTTCGTGCTTGAATGAAATCTTATAATATTTATATTTCATTATAATTTAAATAAATACACTAACGTAAACTTTGAATACGAAAAATGGTAAAAAAAAAAATATTCTCTGTCATTTATATTCAGAGGACGGTAACAAATTGTTTGATTGAACTGAATTTGGATTGTTTGGCAATTAGTGGTGTGTGTTAAATTGTAAAACAATCAAAAGTTTTCAAATATTTAATGTTTTCTTCCAAACAAATAAAAATTATTCTTCGCAATAGCCCAATATTTTTTTCAATTTTATTTATAAATATATAATATACTTAATATTATAAATATAACGGTTTAAAGATTTTTTGATATAAATTTCTATCAACTGTTGAATCAAAACAGTTGATAGAAATTTATATCAAAAAATCTTTAAACCGTTATATTTATAATATTAAGTATAATATTATAATAAATACAACTTTCGATGAATCGATTAGAATAAATTAAGGTAATAATAAATTTAGATCAATGACAGCAACAAGGAAACAAAAATATGAAATTTATTGATAAAGAAGCTTTGTGGATTTGCTTATGTGCTATTCTCACGAAATTCTGTTTATACGGTATCTATGTTGTAACTAAGCTTTAAGTAATAAAAATTGAAATTTGATGATCATAATAATTATACAGTAAATGGAGTTGTTGGCATACATTTATTAATAGATACATAGTATTCTCTTAACATTTAAAAAATGGCCATGCCTAAAATATATATAATAATAACTATTCTTAACAAAACCTACCAACCCGGGAAAAATATATGGAACCAATAGAGGAATATTCAATAATCTTACTAGAATAATCGTTGAAATCAATTACCATGAAGATGTCGCATAATATACACCCAATAACAGAATGTCGAATTAAGATTCTTTTTATGTCAATTATATATGTCAGATAATAATATATTACGTATGTAGGAATATTAGTTACTTCCTATAAGACATTTCGGTTCCCATAAAATGTCTTTGTTTTCCAATAAAAAACCAAACTCTCAACGTAGCTTAAAAGTCAGTTAAGGTGATCGCAGTTCTTATTTAATTTATATCTATAGACTTCTGTATATTATACAGTCGATGTGCAGTGAATGTTATTTAAACACATTCACATTAAATCCTATACCTATACATACAGTACACAACAGCTACACACACAAGTTCTTCTACACTTTTTTTGTAACTTGTAGTTTAATTAAATAATTTTCTATTAAGTTTATAAGAGTTCTCGGTTCTACCATGTATTTATTGTATTTTATAAGGAGGAGGAATTTAGGAGACTCGTTATACAGAGAAAACCGGTTTGGGCTTCTGTCTCCATTACTTAACTGTTTAATCTCATTAAATATTTGTAAAACACAGTTTCATTGCATGCAGAGCATGCAAATTTCTCTTATTCTTCCTATAAATATATATGTATTTCATCTAATTCAGAATCTGTTTTAAATTAAAAATGATCTTATAAATATTGATCTGTTGTCTTCATCGCTCAAACTAAGTATTATGTAGTTGTATGTCTTTATTGATTTACACAAAAATATGGTGGTGTAGTGTATTGTTTCGCAGAACTAAGGTCGTGAAACCGATCGATAAATTATTCACCTTTGTATTTCAGTACAACACAAAACAAAGTAAAACTGAACTGCTGACAAGATATATATAATATTATTACAGGGGAAAGCATAAAAATTATAAGTAACTATTTTAGGGTCAACTTGTTATGGCCACTGTATATCTATTTGTAATCAGAATATGTCCATAGATTTCTTTAGTAAAATGATTAACATATTTAGACTTTTTGGTTTCTTATTTTTAATTTTGTTTTCGCCGTAAACTACAATCCGTAGTGCCAATAACGAACTACTTAAAAATGTTTTCTGCGACTTTTTTATTTAAACCTGATATCTACTATTGTCTTGCATGCCAATAAATGATGATTGAGTTGGGGGTAAGTTGAAATACAGTCATACCCCCTCAAAACTTACTTCTTAGTAAGACGTTTATGTACATTTTCATCCGCCTTCATAAAAAAGATCCTTAATTCGACTTCGTTTTTTAGTATTTTTTATGTACTATTAATTGTTTTTAGTAAACGGATTTCATAATTCTTTTTTTTATATTTGAAAGATGTTTCACTAGCAGATTGATTAAATTTCATCAAGATCTGATTGTATATCATTACGGATTATTAGTAATAATCTGCTTGAAATCACGATAGACGGTGGCATAAATTTTTAACGATACTATAATTTTAACATTTCAATTTAATGTTCAAGAAAAAATCCCGGCAATTTATCATCGCTATAATTGAGATGACTAAGTAAAACAACAAAGCGTTAGCAGTGCAACCATTGCAAAACGCCCCACCCCTGAACTGTTTACACGTTCCGCCCTGACCTCGTCGATTGCAGTCGCTCGTTAATTCATTTGCCGCATCACGTTGTAAAAAGGGTAAACGTTACTTCTATAAATAAAAATGTTAATATTAAGTTATGCACTTCCATATTAAATTATTCGATTTTATACACAATTTGCAACTCGAAATTTTTACAATTGAGAGTCGAAGCTTATAATTATAATAATAATTGCGGTTGTGGTGGGGTGTATAACAACAATGACAACTCTTCAGTGATAGTAAACATCATTACCAAACCTAGTCAAAGAGCTAAGAGATGGTAGCAAGTTTAGTTCACACGTGTTAGGATCAACGGCTTTGCATATTGAAATAATGCCAAATCTACATTTGCTTCATTACAACGGATTAGCTTATTTGATATATGGATTGACTATTACGAGCAAGTAAACAGTGGATGCAGGAACAATATACTATTGCATTAAATATAAATCGCATCACATTTATTTTGAATTAAATTATAGTATTTCATTGATTTAAGAAACGGCTTTTCTGTATTATAATATGCAAGTATATGTTAGAGACGTAATTATATTTTATTATTTATTTTTATTTATTAACAAAGTATCAGAACGGAAGTACTATTACTTTATTTTGAAGTATATACATGGATATTAAAGATACTTATATATATATTTAAAATAAGTAATACTTTATTATCGGATGGATGATCGATACATAATGTATCGTATATGTGTAACTTATGTATGATAAGATATTCGTCAAGTTAAAAATATAACAAATTCTAACTTATAACTAATAACGAAATAGATTTTAGATCGCGTTTATTAAAGCTAAAGCAAAATAAAAATAGCCTTTTATATTGATTATTTTGTAGTGGACTCTATGTATACTAAGTTACATACACAGCCCCGTTACATCAATTTATAGTAAATATTTTCTTTTGTAGGCCATTTCTCTTAATGATTTATAAATGTGTTTATTCTAATTGTAGAAATGACGTGATGATATTTTGACAACCGGCGGCAAGCCAGTCGTCATACTCAATTATTCATGCTTCGGAACATTTTGGAATATTCTATATATACTATCTAACAATTATTCTTTAATTTATCAAAGTGAAATAAAGACAGTAATACATATTTTGATTTAAGAACATATTAGATAATATATTGGAATAAAATAAAAAGTAAATTTTATGAGAAGATTACAGTTTACACTGGAAAATTTGAATTTAAATAATCAAAAAAGTAATTTTCATAAAAAGAGTTTAGTATCTATCTAATCTATACCTTTGCTGACAAAATATATTAGATGAACTTCAAGATTCAGAATATAAAAGAATACTTCTTTTACTCATTTATGAACGTTTTAGAGTCATGGAAAGCTATTTATAAAAGGAGATTTTAAAAGAATGTAGCATATTTTAATAACTCATTCGCAATTTTCAAGGCAACTATATTTTTATGTTTCTATGTTGAGTGATATCTTCTCCATGATTGTATTCATTTGGATGATAGGGTTTACTGACCTATTGGAATCATACTAGTTTTGTCATAACTGAGTTAAGTTTTATTTCTGATACAAAGTGCAATTGTCATAATGTGATATATCCTTGCAATATTAAAAAAGCATATTACTAAATCCGAGCATTGTAAAAAAACATTTAATATTAAATTATTGCAGAAATGCCAACTTATCAGTCAATTTAACCTACTTCATTGCCTAATAAATTACCAGTATACGCTGAGTCTATTTTCATAATACATTTTGGTTTATATAGTGTCTAAATTTCATATTTGCATTTTGGTAGGTAATTTATACGTTAAAGGGCAGAAACTAATTAGTTTCGACCTAAACTAAGCTTAAGTGGATTTATCGTTTATCAAATAAAATTTCATCGTGTCGTAAGAATATAGAGAACACTAAAATATCGCTGAAATCGTAGTTTCGTTAGCAATAAAACACGCAATAGTGTAGTTTAATCAGATTTACAACAAAAAATATTTATGTGGTAAATTATATTTTAATTTACATTTTACAAAACACAATTCAAATTAAAAATTGGACATAATACAGAAATGTTATAATTTTAAGATAGTTTTGTGATACTGTTATTCTACTACTAAGCTCTCAATCAGAAGGGCATATTCTAGCGCGATTACGTGCGATTAGAGAGATTTTATTTTTATTATGCTCGGGTGTAAGAGGGTTAACGGCGTTATAACCGGATGATCTTGGAATTACTGAAGTGAATGATGTTGAACACAGAAACATACGTGAATAAGATAAAAAAAACCCCAATCAATTGATTGGGCTTAGCTTTTATAGAGTAGTATTTCTGGTGTGTCGATCAGTTTCAATTACTTGAGTAGGTATTTTGAATATCTGAAGAAATTTACTAAAATTTTTAATAATGTATTCATATTCTTTACTAAAAAATATACCTACTGACAAAATCAAATTGTAAATTTATAGGTTAAACATGCTACCTAAAAGATACCTTTCCACCGCATTCACTTTGCCGTGGAGAAAACTGATATTTCTTTGTTAAAACAAAAGGAAACGTAATAACAGAAATGTTGTATTGCGGTATACCTACTGTTTTAGAACTGTAATACGAGCGGTGTAGATTTTTATAGAAGTCATTTCAAGCAATAGTACAATTTAATTTCGTAAAACACAATCTCTCAGTTTGCTTACAGAGTAGAGTGTGTGTTGCCTGAAAATATACTATCGCCTAGACTAATATAAAAAATTCTCTTAAATTAAATAATTATAACTATAAAATAAATATGACAATGTACAAAAATCCATATATTTTAATAGAGTACGGACGTCATATTTATATCGTTATTTAGTTCAGACGATTTCATTAATTCAGGGGATTGTAAAGAATTTAATAAATAGGTATGCTATTTTTTATAGTCCATTCCAACATTACATACACTACATTCGGTTAAAAAGCCAGCGTAGTCTGAAACCAGAGTGATAATCACGTTGTCCTTAGGGGCTAATTTCACTCTAGCATCATAAAGTTAGTAGCTAACACAAGAAAGACTTTGTATTATGACTTTGTATATGTTTTTACCTTAAAATGCACCTGGGGCCAGTAAAAAGTGTCCTTCATAACTTCATGGTATAGTATGATATGATATATACATAGCTATATTGCATATACCTGTTCATCTACTCTGGTACAACATGCTTGTTTATGATAATCATTGTTACAAAGTACAAGATAATTTTATAACAAACATTTTTTTACTAATATGAGCGAAAGATAAAAACGTTTTTTTTCAAAACAGATAACAGAAGAATAAAATTTGTATATCAAATAATAGATAAAAAACATATATAATGTATAAAGAGGTGCATTGTGCACAGTAATTTTATTTTTTCATAGTCTTTTTTTTTTATATAATTGTATTTACTTAGGTATAACTTTTACTAATTTGATCAAGATATGGATACTATACGGTTTCATCTTTGTTGTCTGATATTTTATGATTGGGGTAGAGTATACTGCCTAAAGGACTAACGACTAGTCTATGATTGTATGTTAATAAGTTATCTATCATATAAAAAAAATCAGTACATTATAATGTAATGTAACACACTAGTGTAATACATTATATTTATGATTGAATAAAAGTTACACGGCTGTTAGAAATCTAATAGTACTTAATGTGGTACTTCATACATTTCGCACATTTGTATACTAATAAATATAATATTAGTGTGATAATAATTTGGACCGCACATAGCAGCCACATTGTCTCTGAACTCTAGGGTGACATTGCGTACCCATAATTATTATTCATTAGATTTCCCGGCAACGTCCTTTGATTATAGACAGACTTGACTCGTTACGTCTTATTCAGAACGTTTCTTATGTAGGTTTTAATAAAAGTGTCACCGAGACTGTATACTGCGACATTAAAATTATTTCATCCTGGCGTACAAATGTTTTGTACATATGCTGTGAGTCGAGTACAACAAAAATTATTTTTCCATATATCTTACTATTATAGATGACATTTTTAAAATCAGGGCATTGATGACTTAAGTGATCAATGTATCTATATTATTTATAATAGAATTATTGCTTTAAATATTCCTATTTAGAGTAATAACTGTTATTATTCGGAAAGTAAATTGTAGAAAGTATAATCAGGTAATGATCAAAAATTATTCTGCTGCGAAGGGAACGAGAGGGGGCAGGTTGGGTACCTTCATTTGAACGACTGAAATGTAGGTAAACGTTATTGTAACATTAGAATTGTTTTGATTAACTGAGTATCCTACTATTTATTTCTACGTGGTTCAGTTCGTGGAGTCTCGTTGTCGATTACTATAGTAATTCATATTGTTTGTGAAAACTTTTATATTTGTTTTAATACAATATTTTAAAGCAGGCGAATAGTTTTGAAAGAAGTGTGATATTATTGTTTACAACTTTATTGTTACTGAAATAATAACCATAAGAATCATTAAGAGATACATTCACCCTTTTATCTAAAAGAAGGGTAAAGAAGGGCATTGTTAACATAGTAGTTAAATAGCAATTCTTCAGGCTACGTACTTGTGCCGTTTTCTAAATTAATAGGCACTGGAAGAACAAACATTTCAACTCGTAATTACAGTTTGAGAGTCTATAAGGTTGTATCTTGTATATTAGCACTACAGTGTCAGTAATGCTAATTGCGAAATAAGACTATTGTACAAAATTGTGGGACTAAAGTTTATATGGTGGATGCCTAATACATACATAAACTACAAACATACATACCTTATTAAATGGGTCTAATCTACCAACTAGTGTTTTTTCCTTATGGATCATAATAGAATGGTGTATCCGCCTTCGCTAACGGATTACGCTGGCGGGGCCACAGTGGAGGATGATAAGATGAGCATGAGGTCAGGGCAGGTAGCTCATAGTGGTAAATTTATCATGATGGTTTCCTGGTGGAAACACGTGAATTTCAACTTGACGTAATATATTGATGGCAATTGGGTTCTTATTCCACATTACCAATACCCTTTCCTCCTGTATGAAATAGTTGTAGTAAAATATGCATGTTATGAATATTGCCACATATTTAAATAATAATCCAGTTATTTTAATTAGTTAATTTACAAAATTATAGGTTATTATTATATTCTCAGTTTCCTTCGTACAGTAGATAATATAACGTAATTAAAGACGAGTGAGATGCACGCTATTATAAGCTTCTCATGAAATAATACTGTGTTTATTTTTTTATTTTGGAGACATGGGCGGTGCAAATATGCATAGAATAGAATATAATAAACTTACATTGAAGCACTTTTGAATAGTCGTTACTTTTTTTTAATCTACCGCTCATTCGGAAAGCTGTCGCAAGAAGAACAAGCAAGAAACTTGCGTGTTGCTCTTTTAAATAATTTTATTATTACTTTACATTTTTAAGTTTAAGTGTGTGAATACAACCCACCAAATAGCACTAATTCAACTAAATACTCAAATAGAAAAAATATTGAATATAAAACCAACTGGTTAAACAATTAATAAGAGGAAATCAGTCATAGTCATTAGAGCAGACCAGTCCCTACAAGCAGCACTCGTTCACGAGTATGACGGATGAACCAGTCATCACTGCGCTCGACCATATTTTAGGGAGCCCAATAACCCGGCAATCTTACGCAATTGCCGTAGAATGAATTACTGATTTTGTGCACACGGCACTTAGGTAAAACTAGCTTATTTTTATTGCGTATTTTCTACTTGTACAGACTTTGAGTTTTCTAAAACTCTCTAAGTTCTTCCGTGTATACATGATATTTTCATAAATGTATTGTGAAGTAACGGTGAGGATATTTGATTCTTTAAAGCACTGACGTAATGACTCTCTTGAACCCATACCATAAATAAAACGTATGGCTTTCTTTTGTAAAATAAATATAGTATTTATATCGGCTGCTTTACCCCACAGCAGTATGTCATATGACATTATGCTATGGAAATAACTAAAATACACAAGTTTAGCCGTCGCGACGTCTGTTAATTGCCAAATTCTTCTAATTGCATATGCAGCAGAACTGAGTCTACTGGCCAATTTTGAAATATGGGGCCCCCATTGTAATTTCGAGTCCACTGTTATACCTAAAAAAAACAGTATCATTAACAAAATTTACTATTTCGTCATTAAGCAATAATTGTGTATAGATAATTAAATCAAAATTAATAATACTAAATTTCAATAAATAAAGAATTAATTTGTTAAAATTTGCTACATATTACCGACTAGAAAAATATAGAAGGAATTTATGAGTTCGTTAATTTTATTTATTTTGTATATGTGCACCTTTTAATATTTCTTACAATGTTATTAATGAAACATATAATAATATCTCATAAGTTTTTATTTAAACCATCAGAACGGAATCAGAACATTTCCTGTCCTTAACAAAGTGCCAAGCCAAATGCAATAATATATGTGATCTCTCAAGATAAACTCGCTGTGATGATGTTCAAGATTTAGATTACTAACTAGGTATACCGCATAGATTATGGAAATAAATGTAGGGTGACCCTATACCCTTGCCGTATATAATTATAAAGTCCCCTTTGGATTACTATATCTAACTAAACTTGGAGTAAATGTTTCTCTAAACATCATGATAATAATATATGTGCTAGTTTAGAATCACCTGCGAGTTAGTAGCTTATTAATGCATGATTTAACTTTAGAGACAACTACTATGGTGGTCATGTATACCGGATTGTCATTACAATTGTGAAGATACAATCTCATTTATAAGTATAATTTAATTATTATCATACCATATCTACATAACCTAATTATACAACAAAGAACCTAAAATTAAAAGTTCAATCATTTAATAGAGGTTGTTAAACAATACACTCAAGTCTTGATACTCTTTCGTAGATTAGAATAAAAAATGTCATCTCATGTAGAGTATTTGCCTTTAAAAGATAATTCATTGTTTGTACCAAAAATTTATTATTGTCCTTGTTTCCATTGAAAATCTAAAAAACACAATTCAAACCAAACAATAAACTTAAACTTACCTTTATTTATTTTCTCTATTACAAACTCTTATGATATGTCAAATCTACTGTCCGTTCGGAGTACCTACAAGTTAAAATGAATTGACAAGAAATTCAGCTTTTTCTTATTACCCAGAAATTTATATTTGTTTGTCTACATGAACCATAGAGTACGTTCATTATATAACGTAGTTAACAGTATTGTTAGTGTGTTTGTACTATTTCACAAACTCAGTTGCGAACTTTACAATTCGGTTTGGAATTAAATGAGATTACAATCCAAGTTGTACAGTGAACACGATGTTCCAGGCGACTTTTCACAAAAGAGGGTGTAATACGAGCAGTATTTCCTTTTAGTTTCTGGCTTGGTTTTGATATGGGCCAAGATCGTTTTAGTTGTCTGAAATCTGTTTTGCTTATTGCACACATATCATCACGTGAATAAAAAAAGGTATTAATTTGGAACATGGCTGAATTATTTAATGGAACTCCTTTTATATAAAGAACTTATTATTCTTTATATAAGAATATTTATGACAAGTAAATGTCAGGATTATAATATTAGAGTTTAAAATGTTTTAATCGTGTAAAACATTTTCACTCCATTATAGACATCATAGACATTTTTAGTACAAATACATATTATATTTCCGTAATCTTTATAATCAGTTACTATATTATATATATTCTGTGGTGTAGATAATCCCTCACGGTTAGTTAGACGTCTCACATAATTGATGAAACTTAATCGCCTTACTGGGATTATCTGGTGTGATTCAAATTGTCTAGTTAGCTAATACCCTTCATTAGTTCTGACATTGTTATTCGAAATGAACGAACCTGCAACAACATGAATATTATAAAACAATACTCAATATAATACTTGGTAAAATAAAAACCTTTATTTTGTATTTGTAAGTGTGTAAATCTTTACTCTCGTAACTATAATATTCATAAATATGTAAACAAAAAACATTCGAACAAATTAACAAAGTCAGTCCGTTTTTTTTTCTTACTTTGTAACGTTAAATGGTGATTTAGGTACTATAGACGTAGCATTTGGGATGCAGAAGAATATGGGCTATTTATCTATATGAATTAATATTCATGCAAAATATATAAAAAATGAGTGTATCACTAATGATAATAAAACGTGTAAAAGGAGCGATAATAGCCATAAACGTCATAGAAAACAAAATCGACACTTATATTTGTATTACGGAATGTGAATAATACTGCCGAAACTTTAACTTTAGATTAAGGAAACAAGTTAGCAGGTAGCCAACATGTATTAAGTACATAACTAATATGAAAAGTTTCTCACTAAGAGGTTTTGGGGAACTGTGATGGAGATGGACATAATGATCTGCTCGTGATGTAATAGGTAAACTTCGACATTGTGTGCAAAGCGATAAGTGGTTAAATGATTTTTCTTTTTGAATTGACGCATTATTACCTGCAACTTTGTCTGCATTTTCATTCCTTATTTTAACCGCTTCCAGATTTTAAGATAATTGATGGTGTATTATACTCCTTGAGCCATTTAAAAGATAAGAAACAGCAAGGAAACACTTTCGAATTTATAACATTAGTATGAATTATTCGCTAGACATTAGATATTCCTTTCAATTGGTCTGTAACCTAGGCTAAAACCAATATTGTAATGCAGACGTCGATACACTCGATTCTAAGTCCTATTTAATCACTTTAATAAATTCTGTCTTTAACGACAACTTTACTCCATTGAAATTTGGAATCCATTACTTCAACCATAAACATATAAATGCAAGAAAACTTGAAATATTTTTCACATTTCTCGAGCAGTGCGCAGCACAAGAATAACGACGGTGGTCGGTAGGTTAGGCACCCGGTTTAGGACACCGCTTTACCCCGGTCTGGTTGCAGTTATCTGGCACGGTACAAATATTTTCATTCATTTAAAAAAATATATCTAACTATTTATAGCAGTTTTCTAACACAAACTCTGCTTACTATGGGATAACGCTATGTTAATTATCCAGGGAAAAAAATTGTAGGTATTTTATCACAGTAGCTAATATTTTTATTGTTATATTAAAATTTTCATAACATCTACTTTATAAGTAGAGTTGTACTAAAGCTAGGCTATAATTTCAAACTATTTTTACTAAAGTTTTTACTTATATCGTGATACCTTTGTTTTGACTACAAAAATCCAATCCAATTAAAAGTTTCGCTTTTTTTTACAAACAGTTTACCTAGTGTACGAGAATGCATAATGAGTTCAAAGGATGGGAAGAGAAAAAAATTATAACAGGTCTGAAACGACATAATAATTGTAAAAACGTAGATAACAAATGTAACTATTTATAAAGCAGTTCGCAATACTTGGCTTAGTAGTAGTGGCCTAGTAATTCACAAAGACCAAACAATTTACATTTTTTATTTTAAGACATTGTAGAGCAAATGTTGTTAAGTTATATTATAGTCAACAAATACTAATGTATAGGGTACGAGGTATGAAAAAAAAAGCACGCAGAGCATTGATCGGTCTACGCCAACACGCATTGACCGCTTTTTATACATAATTAAGTTATTTGCCAGCAGTTATAACACCTAGCCATAGGTAGGTATTCAGTAATATCGATCTGAGTTCTTTCAACTCTGGACATTATATAAACCCATGAAGTTGGCATCGTGTCGCCATTTGGATTTCTGTAGTCGTTGTTACTGCTTTGTTGTTTGTGTTCTAAAAGTTTTAATTCGCTTTTATATTGCGAAATATTTAACAATTAATTCTTTGACAGCTTTGCAACTTATTTATATATATTAAGAATTTAGACGATAGACGATAGAGTCAACGCCTAGCAGCATTATTTATTAGTATTACATATATAATATAATAGATATTCTTGTTAGCAATACAAAAAGACAATATTTCAGGTTCAGCTCATCAAGAAATAAACAAACATTTTTCTTGATATGTACTAATTATAGATTTATACAAATGCAGAGTATCAACAAGATAAAAGACGTTTTCATTTTTAACGAAAGAATGCGTTTTATCGCTCAATTAAAAATTGTTAACTAAACAGTAGCTAGAAATGAATTTTATATTTTTGGTTAGTACTTATAGAGGTGTAATCCTTACTAGTATTATAAACCCGAAAGTCTCTTTGCCTGTCTGTATGTTACGCTTTTACGCACAGATAGTTTAGAACTATAACCGTAAGAAAAGGATATATGTATGTATTAATGAAAAAAAGGATTATGTAGTGTAGAAAAGAGGAGATGTAATCTTCTGCTCTTTTCTATACTATATAATAAAGTGGTGCGGAAGTATCGTCATTTTAATGCTAGAAGTCTGAAACTTATTCTTTATGACATTCAATATAAATTTTACGCTTAAGAGGCAAAATATAATAGGGGTTAGAACTTTGTATGGAAATACGTCGTTTTTGAAGCAACAACAATCTTATCTTTGGCTTTTTGGATTAGATTGTAAAATATTTTATGCTATCCAAGGTCCCTATTCTACGCAGATTAAATCGCGGGCACAACTAGAAAGTAATACACAACGAAAAACTATGTATAAATCACAGTTTAATTTGTGGACATAAATAAAAACAAGATGATGGTATTTTTACATCTCTGTAATATTTTATTTATAAATAAATGAATGTAACGCATTCGAAATTCAAAATAGTTTTTATGTTTCGTACATAAAGCTCCCAAACAGAGAAATGTTAAGGAACATAACAGCACATAAAGCATGTTATAAGAATTATTATAAAAATAATAATTACATAAGTAAACAAGGATTATAATTACATGTACTGACTACATAATAAATTATTGTGTTGCAATGTAAATAACATGTTCAACTAACTGAGAATAAAATGAGATTAGATTTCAAAATAGTTAGAATACATATTTTTGTTTTACTGTATTGTATTGTGTCTATATATTTGTCAATGTATTCTGTATTTGTGTCCTTAAAAAGAAAACAAAATTAATTTTGATATTTGATTTCAAACTTATACTCTTATTAGTCTTAATAGTCACATTTCGTTAGTACTCAATTGTATTTTTTTTTGTTGAGCAGAATGTACACGAGTATGTACATGAAATAGGACTTCATATCTAATAACAGTTAAATGGGATGGAATTACTAAGTTGCGTATTGCAGTTGTCCGTTTCTATTAAATTATGTACGGCCATTTTTGTTTGTTTATTTTGTTTACTCTAGCTTAAAATTTTATTGAAGTACCCTTAAATATTTTTCCTACATCTCTCAACTTTTGTATGTTTATTAAATGTAACAGCATAAGACACCCATTTCTGGATTTCACTTGGGTTTTCTAGGCTACCTCATTTTTTCTTGCCTAAGAGAACCAATAGTGCGAATGTTATACCTACTGTAATTAAAGGGAGGGAAATGATTACACATCCATCATTTCCATTTCGAAATATAGTTAGTAGTAGTATATTTGCATACATACATGTCTACCGTATACATCAATTACGATGACAGGGATATCGCAATGTGGGGACATAGGTAGAGTTACTAAAATAACAACAATATGATTTCCAAAAGTGAATCTAAACAAGCAAGTAATAAGAGTCAGCATAAAGAATGTATATTTAATGCCGTAGTTGTGCTTTTATTAAGATTAAAAAAGAAAATTATCAAGAAAATATGAAAATAAAGTTATAAATCCTATTTAGGTCTACTTTCGTGGAAAATAAAAACAATATAAGTCATTTGCATGAGAAGTAAGTATCGTTGTAATATGCGAAAGGTAGACATATCCAAGGACGTAAGTAAGCGGTATATTTTTAATAAAAAGCATGATTATTTCCCACATTTTCAACGAAATTTGATAGAAGAAGTTATTTAATTAAAGTATGTATATATTTTGTGTGTATGTAACGAGATATATCAGCTAAAATTTTAATAATTTCTTGGCCATTAATTAGTGTTTACTTCCATATAGGTTCCATATATTAATATGGAACCTATAACTTAGTCAAATGGAGGAATATTAATTCCTCCATTTGAAATTGGTTCCACTGGGAAAGAACATGATGTAAGTCATTAATAGTCACAACAAAAAAAATGTAGATTTTCATAGTATTCTTTTAACACGTTTAAATGTAATAAGATTATTAGTATTTCGTATTTTAATATGATAATGTCGGGTTCTATAAAAGTACCAACATAGCCCGTATCAAGAGAATATTCGGAAATTCCAAGTTTCCGGCTTTATAGTTCCGGAGTTAATAGATTAAATATTCAATGAGTGGGAATTCACTTGCGCTTGACAGCTAATATTACAATTATCATCTTCATGTTTAATTTACATTAGTGCCCCCATCCTGGCCTTGCTCCAGTACTTATAAATGACTGTTTTGTATATTGTATTACCATAATAAAGAGTCTATACATATATCCTTCTACAAGAATACCTTTAAAATACGGAAAGTATTTCTTCAGTCGGAGTTTATATTGCTTCTGGAGTTTACATAATGTTTGCTATATTTACTTTTACTTTATAACAAAATCAACTCTTTTTCTTCTAATTAATTCAGGTATTGTTATATAAATGATGAGAAATTTATGGATGAATCTGAATTCATAATATTAACAACAATAAGCTAATACCGGACATGGCTTAAATGCAGCGAAGCTTGAGACAGAAATGAAAGTTGTGTTTTATTTGAAATGAACTAGCGAGGAAGTGAACAGTAGTGGTTCCTACGGTCGCCACTATGACCCGGATGTGTGATGACGCTCGACCGTCATAAATCCCTGGTATCTATGGCGAATGTGGACGTAATAAAATGTACCATACATTACTATCACAAAGTAGTATTTTTTGTTGACGAGTGCTTAATTATATAATTGACTTGCTGTTTAAAATGCACCTACTTTTAAATATATCTGGTTTTCTGAAAATATACAGACCGCAGATCAGAATTGTGCATTTTTCACACAACAGTGTGTGAAAAATGCACTGCTTGAAGTTTGTGTTAACACTAAAGTTCTGGTTATTGAAAATAATTGCTTACTAATTGATTATAATTTAATGGCAAAGCATAATTAAGAGTCAGTACAAGTACAAGTAAATCAATTTTTAAGGTAGTTGTGATTTCTTAGTAAACTAATGTTAGGCATATGTACTATCGACTTCAATTCCCGGAATACGAAGCAATTTTCTTTGCAAGCAATTTAAGTTCTGTCCATTACATCAAATGATACTGCACTAGAAGTCAACTACGGTAGTTAATTCATGTGAAATAGATATGTTACGCTTTCTTAATTTATATCCCATAACCTATTTACAACTTGTCCTGACATTATTATTCCATTATAGATTAAGAAAACGCAATAACGAATAGGAAGAGAGAATATTCAGAGATATCTGGTTTGCGTCTCGGTAGGGCAAATATGTAGATCATGACAAGGTCGTTAAATACTTTTCGGGCAGAATTATTTTCAAGGATCGATACTAAAGCAGATATATAATTTTATCAAATTTCATTTAACACAGTATGTTCAGAAGTCATTAATTTGGCTTCTCCTATGCTATACGAAATGAACAAGAGTTTGGAGACCACAATCATGGTTGGGAATTGACATGTATTGTGTAATATTAGACTGTTAAAAAGCTAAACAAAATCAGTAAAAACAGTTGATATCTGGATTATAAAATGTTACAGTTAAATTTAAACTAAAGTTAAATAAATACTATAATAAGGTAATTATCAGGTGTTGCCATTCTACGTAGACTTATATTCATTTACATAGAAGTAGATTTTAAGATTATTTAAATGAATATTTTTACCGTTTTCATATTCATTTAAATAATCTTATATTGACTGCCTGTGATATTAGTAATGCTGTGTCATAACAAGTAGTATTGATATTGGACATCTTTTTGACAAAAATAGGCATATTGGTTCCTAAAATTATTAGATACGCGTATTGTATCTATAAATTATTTTCCTCGATGCAATATCACGTCATACACGACATATTAAAATAATATGAACTTTCATTTAAAATATTGAAGGGCAGCAAGTGATTAAAAAAATGTATGTGTGAAAACAAGCGTGTTGCGGTTTTTAGTTGATTTTATGAATGTCCTTGGAGAAAAGTTATTTGAATATTAATATCATAATCACAACGGTGACCTTGTTTTGTGTGTAATGAGTAAAATATACTATATTTACAATGAAACAGAGCTATTAAGTTTGATAGTAGATCAGAGTATTTAAAAGCTTTGAATAATTTAATTGTCTTACTGTTCCATCCAGCAAATAACTAACTACCGACAATTAAATTGTATTTAATTAATTTATCGACTATACAAAACGTAATTGGTTGGTAGCACCATATTTTATTAGAAAATCTACCATGTGGAGGAAAATACTGTAGGTTCTTTCTTGCGATACCCAATAGTTTATGTTCCAGTAAGCCGACCGTAGGCACTATCTTGAATTTATAGATACGGGTCAAAATTTAGTACGACAAGAACTAACTGCCTATTTACACTGCGAATTTTCTTAGCGCCATTTTATTCTTGAAATTACTATTACCTCACAGATATTTTATTTCCAGCATCATAGTTACCTTATAAATATATATATATATATATATATAAATAAATAAATAATTTAAGAGATTTCTTTCTCAATAATCGTATCTTTCAAAGATATGATTATTGAGAAAGGAATCTCTAAAATAACAAATATACAAAAAAGCGAAAATATAATTTTCATTTCAGATTAATCCTATGAGCCTATATAAGGCACGGCAAAAAATAATTAAACTAACACTATAATTATTTATGTTTAAATAGAAATAAATATTACATTTTTCATTTAATAAAAGTATATCTTTTATTAAATGAAATATGTACCTCTTAAAATTATTCTGGTCTGATATTTTACTGGCTTTTGCTAGCACGTGGGTTTTTGAAAGTCTATGTACATCATGATAGGTGTGGTGTGGGAAATCATTCTTTTCCAAAACAGTTTTCTTGATAATCACGTCGAACTACGGCATGAACAGATTTTTATGTTGAACTATTCGAGCATCTGGGGATTTTTTTATATATATAGGTAATTATATTGTATGTACACTTGTAGTACATACATACATCAGAATACTGTGTGTGTAGTTAGTACTATGCTGCTAGTAGGACTCTTCAGGCGTCACCATTTTTGAGAAATAAGGCTCTTGTGTGATCATTATCACTGACATACTCCAAAGAGATTTACAAAAATTTCCTTCACCTATAACATTCGAATTCAATCTGTCTGACAGACAACTTAGTTTATCTGGGGTCGGGTCTCCCTATACCTCTGCGCCAGAAAACTCTGTTCTGGGTTGTTTGAGTATTAAGATTGTCGTGGTTCAACTGCTTCTTAATATTGTTCCACCAGGCGGCGTGTGGTCTATCCTTTACCTCTGGTCGAGTTTGGTATCTTCAGCACTTTTTTTAACCGCTACTCTAATGGAACCTCTAATATACTCGTTGCAGACTTTATCAAGGCATGTTAAACCATCATTCGAATCCAATATCTCAATAATACGTACGTACTTGTAAAGTGTAATTGCTGTAACACTTCAAATTCAAATTCAAATTCAAATTCAAATTCAAAAATCATTTATTCATGTAGGACATTTTAGCCGCTTATGAACGTCAAATTTTTACATTATAATTTTATTTTTTTCCCTACCGTTATTTTCATTATTTATTAATCAATTTAAGACTCACGCATACTTAAGATAATGAAACCGGGGACTCATCTATCAAGAATAGAGTGTGACGTCAGTTCTTTGGCTATTTATAAGCTATTTTAATAGACAGCAACGAGAGACGCATATTGATACATCGTGTCACGTTGTAATCGCGTAATTATTAGCTTTAATATAACTAACTTGTCTGTTCATTCCACTTTGTTTATATAACTAAATGAGTAGGATCCTTGTATTTTTAAATCGATTACAGTTTTTAAATTGATATTCCTTACATTGTACAAACAAATATATTGTCTGCACTAGCGTGTAGGCAAAAATATGTATTTCCGTGTTAAGCTTAATAATCGCATGTGTACATGCGGTTCTGTTTTATAATAGGTATCAGAATAGAAAGAATATTACATATACATAGTACTACATATAGTATCAATGAGCCATGCAATAGTGATATGGAAACTATTATTATGAATGTTCCTACCTATGTCGGAAGTAAATAACAAAAAACCATTAATTAAAAATGCAATAACTTTTATATTTAGTAATATATTATACAAATATTATAAATTATAATACATTATAAATAAGATATTTCGTAACCAAAAGCAATCTACTTGTAGGCAGACAAAACAGAGAGGTTTGCAGGACATAGAATGTAAACATTGTGTAAATTGTGAAAAATAAAGTTTTTATCTATTTGTTATTTCAGTCGGCTCTCCATATTCTGTAGAATTACATGATTATATACGAATTTCCCTATGGAATTTCTATTAATGTACATAGTAGGTAATACGACATTATTCCTATCGCTTTTGCTGGAATAAATATAGGTAGAGCAGCTGTCACAAGCTCATCGAGACGAACTTAGTCATATTTAACACGATTCTGAACACTGTAGGGTGACAGCCCCCAACCTATATCTACCTAACCTAACCTAAGCTATAACTAACACACGTAGTTAATATAATATCTATTCACGCATCAACCATACGCAAAGGTTTTCCAAACTTTGTTCGTCTTTGTTACAATAATGTGAGAACTTATAGGAATCCAATTTTGATACTAAATAAATCTTGTTTATAATCCTATACAAAATATCAGAAAAACCTTTAGCATTAATTCAATTATGGCTAATCGCTTTAGAGCTAAGTTAATCATTGTATAGACGTTGCCTATGCAACGATTGATTATCAGATTTGGTGACTATGAACTTTACTTTATAAATCTAACCGCAAATTTTTCAAATCAACCCACTTCCAATTTAATTCGATTATCCATTCCAGTACAATAGGTAGTAGTTATAAAACTATATCAACTAAGTATGAGTATATATATTATTTTGTTTTAGTATGGTTTTTTATACATAATGTATATGACTGGAAGGGCGGCTGTATATGAATGAAGGATAAAAAGGATGGGAATGAAATCCGGCCAATTACCTCAACGTGTTTAATTCACTACGATAGATTCAAACAGTGTATGTTATATATTATGGAGATAAAAGTACCTAGTTTATTATTATTCTATCAACAATCCCTTCTCTTCTCTATATATAATACATATATTATATCTTGAACTAATATAATCATAGTACAAAAAGGGTAATATTTAAAACATAATGTGAATGTTGAATGCTCGAATGTCTTTCATACCTAATGCTGAATAATATCTAATTAAAAGTTCCACATTTACTTTGGTATAAGCGAGTACTTTACCTACGGAAGTAATTTGAAATGTATATTAATTTTGCTCTAGCATTGCAAACACGCTGTGGAGCGAAATGGGACTGACTTAATATTAGATGGCTAATTCTTGCTATTAAGCAATATTCATATCTCATGACAACTTTCTCTTTCACATTGTATCAATGAATTTTATAATAGTAGGAACAATGGAAAATACATTCACTACGGAGTATGATGTAATCATATGTACCCTGATAGGAAAATGATACAACAAATGATAATAAATATTATTATCATTTGTTGTATCATTTTCCTATCAGGGTACATATAATTACATATCTAGTATCTATCATTAATTAGATATTTATCTATTTAATTATCACCATTATAATATACATACAGTGAGAGTTCTGTAATCGTATTATTTACTAAAATGCGAACTACACTTGCACATAACCATGAAGATTTTGAATATTTTCAACAGTTTACTATTGTAACATATTTCCGACATAACGATTATATTAATAAAATACCGAAGAAAAATCTCTCAAGTCGGAAGGACGCTAATATGATATATTAGAGGCAATGAAGCGATTGAAGTCTACAGAAAGATCAATGATGTTCTTTGTGCGAACTGCGCTATAGACTATCTTCCGGATAACGGAAGTAAATAACCGTACCAGGCTGCTAATGCATAATTAATTTAGTATAATTTAAAGTAGTAAACAATGGGCTAATTAATACTTACTTGTACTTGTGATGACAACTTGTGATCCTGAATCCATATGTCCTGGAATAGTCGTGGCTAGTGACATATAAATTAGTAAGTATTACGTGATCAATTCGAGGATTGAACAATAAAACTTCCATGTCCACTAAAAAATTTAGTGTCTTTTTACTATCGCTCCGACTGTATAATACCTACATTTGTACCTACTCATGTATTGTTTGTTTTGTGGATTTAAAAACGGAGAACCTGCTTGTCTATAAATTAAATTACTTCATACTAAACTGCTACTATTGTTACTTTGGATTACAGTATATAAATTTACAGGGCTGAATATAGAGACGCCACACTGAATATCAAGTTTGAATATCGTAAACAGATTTAATTTATTCGAGATATAGGTACGAGTACCTAGAGTTGATATAGATACCAATGTCACCATTAATTACGAATATGCTTCGTGAGGGTTATGCGATACGTCATATATAGCAAAACGACATTTATCGTTGTCGTAGACTATGCCAACAGGCTACAATGGTTCTCAGTAACACGGAATAGAAGAAAAAGCGGATAAATGAAGGCAGTAGGTACTTGAGTGGTTATTCAGCGTACATTTCACTTTATTAACAGGAACACTCCTGTTAATAAAGAACAAACGGACACACGTCCGTACAAAAAACTACCACATATGTAATTTTCTTCAGTATTTCTATCTCTATTCCTTGAGACCTTGTGTCGCCCATCACCTAAGAGCAATAGCAATACTTTCAATCGAAATTTAGCCGTAAATATTTACGTTTTGCTATATAAATATATATGTTTCGATATTCTGAAAATTAATTGTAATTACAACGTCTTGTATACCATGAGCGATGAGCTTTTTATTATCTTGGAATGTATCTAGGTACATACGAATGAGCCAGAGATAGAGATAGCCTTCTGTGAAAATCTAGTCTTTCAGTACACACGTACCCGTGTGCTGCTAAAATAAACTCGTTTAATGAAAATCTAACTATATAAATTTGAATAGTGTATTCGTTAGTTGCCTTATCGCATGGACGGGATATGCAGCATTAATAAGTTGCATAAAACTGCACATTACAGCGCACACGACCCCACGCAAGTAGGTATGTAAATGATTTTCTTTTTATTGAGAGTTAAATTCTAAAGAGCTATTCAACATTTTAATGGGTTTATTACTATGAACGATGATTCAAAAGTGGTGGTCCATCAGCGTATATCGAAAATCCCCCTTCTCGAACAATATATGCCGACGGACCAACAATGGTAAACAAGCTTATGGCCCATCTTATGGTAAACGGTTATCACAGCACATGGACGCCTGAAACACTAGGGATGTTACGTGGGCGTTGTCGACCCTTAAGACTGAAATCAGGTCAATTAGTGCATTGTTGCAAATTCATAAGGAAGTAACTACGTTGGTTTTAAGGAAGGATCGCATGGCGGTTGATATGACAGGGTACATTATTACAAATGGGGTCAGTCACTAGTCCCAATTAGAATCCCCTCCCCAAGGTAAGCTGATTCGTTGTCACTTCGCGAAATTCTAAGTATCTTTGGATAGCGATACACGAAATCAAAAGCACAGTAAAAATAGAGACAGAAATTTAGTAGATAGTTTGTTTAAAATTTAGAATTAAAGTTTGGTATTTCGTTTAGAATTTCAAATAATATAATTAAATAAAGAATTGTCGCTGGTGCCAGCAATTATATGCTAGTTGATGATTCGATATTGCTATGTTAAAAATAAAATAATCCTATTTATATATAATTATAGTGTAGCTAATTACATTTAATTGCTTATTGTTATGTATAATGTTACTTCGCATAATAACTCTATACGATAGTAAGGACATCGTTATAATTAGTTTAGAAAATAAGTAGGTTAGGTACCTTGTTACAGCATTCTTTAACATTTAATTTTACATACTATTTTTTAATTATAAATATTGAGGAAAGGCCAGCTATTAAAATAGGATACTAATACGTCTATTTGATTACTTGCAATATTAGAGGTGAGCCTGTTATTGACATAACAAAAATACCACACGTCATGCTGGAAGGACCTAAGTGAAATCACTGAAAATATGATATAAATATAATTGCATACCGGTATCATTCAGTATTTTGACTCGACAATATTATTTTTAAAAGTTTACATCTGTACAATTGTAATTTGTGCCAAAAACTTGTGCAGGGGCTGTACGTAGTGGATTGTCTAATGCTTGCCAAAAGTATTAAAAGAAAGATTCAATGATGTCAAATTTCATTGAATGATGACATTAAAATCTTATAGATATTTAAAAACCAGTGGAGAAGATTTAAAAACAAGAAAGCAAGTGACTTTATGAAAAATGAATCGTTTGATAGTTATCAAAGTAATTTATGCATTAATTGTTGAATATATTCAATAAACAATATGTATTTATGTAGTGTACTCGTATCATACTGTTATAAGTTTTATCTAATTATGACAAATTTTAAGAATAGGTGATGATTTTTTTTAATAGAAGTGGAGAATGACTTACGCTGTGATAATGAAACATAAAAGGTTTATTGGAACCATAATTATTCGCCTTATGTTTTGATGATAGAAGTATTTCTATATTTAGTTGAGGGTAAAAGTTCCTATTTAATAAATACTACATTATCTCAGACTTATTTAGTCTGAGATAATGTAGTATTTATTAAATGATGTCTGATTTCTTACGCTGACGTCACTCTCTTGATTAATTCAAGAGCTTGTTTTAGATTTTATGGCATATCATCTTTAATCAAACAAGATATGGTAGGATAGGTTCCATTTTTTAAAATTTCCTATTAAGCTGAATGTAATAAAAACAAATTCCTCAGTTGCATATTTTATCCCTTATCATTCTGACATGGACACGGGATTACGTATTTTAATGTTGTTATAGTATTTTCAGATAAAGTTGGAAAAGGTTGGGTACTTACTTAAACTACAAATTAAACCAAAAAAGTTATTAATTATTGCATGCCGGGTGCCACTTTCACTCAAGTTATAAATAAAATTTTAGAAATGTAGTTGGAAATAGTCTGGGGTACACAAAAAACAAATAAATAAATCCTTTGAAATACTTTTAAGTCTTACTGTAAAAAATATAATATTTTGTGCACTTCCTTATTCTGTTTACTTTACGGCGGAGCAAAATAATTATATTCATAAATTGAACAATTTAATATATAATATGTACAATAATAATAGTTTTTTTGATATTAATAAATTTATAAAAGGTTTTTATTTAAATAAGAATATATGTCATATGCCTAGGAAATATAGAAATATATTAATAGATTTACTGACTTTTAGAATTAATTCTGTTTGTTAGCAAAAATATAATAATTATAATTTATTGAAATTAATAGTTATAAATGACTTGCAAATATTAATTATCTGGACAAAAGATGTGTGCAGATATGAATAATTTAATTATATTTGTTAAAAATCTTATTTTATTATGTTTGTTACTAATTATTATTGTATTAGATTCTATCTTTTATATACAATATATATTGTTTATTTTATTTGTTTTGTTTATTGTCTTTGTGATGTAAATTAAGACTGGATGTGTGTTATTCTATTATGTTATCTAAGTAGTTGTGTATGTTACACTATCTTTTATATACAATATATATTGAATAATTAGACTTGTCATGGGTGTCTGTTACGGAAACATGAATGAACATTTTATGAATTTAATAAACTGGATTAAAAAAAAAAAGTAATTCAATTGAGTTTCTTGCCAGTTCTTCTCAATTGGATCTATATACCGAACTGGACGGTAGGGAAAAAAAATCTAATGTAAAAACTTGACGTTCATAAGCGGCTGAAATGTCCTACATGAATAAATGATATTTGAATTTGAATTTGAATTTGTCATCTTTCAGCAAAACTGCAATGTTACCTAATAACAATAATAAATACAAAACATGTAGGTATATATATTTGCAATATTCATATAAAGAAATCTAAACACATATATTTTCTATTTGTAATTTATTTAGGTATATAATATTTCCGTTACTCTTATATAGTATATTATAACTAATTTCCAATGTAATCATACTTTAAATTAATAAAAGTAGGCGATTATTTCTATTAATACTCTCAATCGCTTAATTTAGACAGAGTAACTAATAATGTACTATATACAAAGTTCCAACAGTAAGCCTGATATTTAAAATTGATGATTGACTGATTTTGACATGAGGTACTAGCGGCTAGGAAAACTTGGAATATAAACTAACCACTCAGGTTATTTGAACTCGATCCGACCCGTGATGTAGAATGAATATGCTATTACTGTATAATTCAATTCTAAGAAATGGTGCTTCATTGTATATTTCAGCGTAGATCAATCCGATTTCATTTCAGTACTTGACGGTTCCATTGTAATACATAATCACATTATTTGTGTTTGTAATAAATATAGAGCTGAAAAATATAATCAGACTAAAAATAATGCAAGAACATACAATAGTTATTTTAAACATCATCAACTAGCTTAAAATATTACAGGTAGCTGCATAGTTAATTATCTGAAATAACTATTGCGCAGTTAACATTTTTGCTAATTCAGTTGAATAGATACCGTGAAGTAGATAATAAATAAAACGCTACCATCTCTCAAAACATTATACAAAACAATAGTTAGAGAAGGTGGAGATTATAAACCGAGACTGTACTTGGTTGGTCTAAATACATATTTAGGTACACTGGGTATTGATTGCATAGGTAAATTATTCGTAGAGTCAGCGCAAAGCAGTCTCTACGTCGCGATGCTACAAAGTAGGTGAAAATTGTGAATACATAAAGAATTACTTCCCTTTCTCCTATGGAATCCTTCTATCATTACTCATACACAGGAATATGGATTTTAATTTTATTAAAGTCATACTTTACATGCAGTGCACTACTACGATATTAATTTACCTAGCAACAAACTAAGTGATAGTATTGTAAGAATGACGTAAAATGTTTTACTCAGAGGACTAGACCTATTTATTTGACCTAGTTTCCTGAAAGCATACGTCATGTTTGGATGTATCCCAATTTTGGTAACATTTTTTTAATGTGGAAAATGCAAGGCGTAATGTGTGCATCGGTGCTACATTGTGTATCGATCCGTCTACGAAAGCTGCTACAAAAACTTTTATCTATGACGAAAATATATATATATATATATATATAATTATAATACATTGTATAAAAGAAACTCAAGAATTAATTAATTTTCCTACCTACATTTATTATGACAAATGATTAATTTTACCATAATTGTGGTTTTTATTCATTTTTATCTATTTGTGCAAGATGTTATTTAGTGGATATCCTAAATGTGTATTTAAATAATAATATCGGAATTCAATACATACTATTTGTTTCAAAACACATGAATGGTAGTTACGAAGACTAAAAGACTCAAAACAAAACATAATAAAAAGTTACCTTCGCCGCTCCCACCGCACTATCGATTACCACCACCAGCGCCGTCCCAACGGTCACCGGCCTTCACCACTCGCCAGGAAGCAAAGCAAAACAAAACAAATGAACACAACACATTAGATAGTCCACACAATTTTATACGTAACCGGCGAAATTCGCATCGGTTCACTTTTCTCCACAGTCAACTTTAGAAGAAAACTTGATAAACTAAAAAAGAAAAGCAAGAAGCTGGAGTTCTGGTTTCCACAGCAATACGGGACGGTAACGAGGCGATTTTTAACGTTATAATAGAGGTTCGCGTACCGCGGGAAAGTTTTATTTCATTTTACGTTTATCCATTCCGTCGGCACGCACGGAGCGAAAGTTTTCAGTGTAGCGTTAGAAGGCGAGTGTGCTTTTGTTACGCAATTCACTGCGGCGCGAGTCCGCCAGGGGGCAGCGCGCCTCCTAGTGGCGCAGTGACGGGCATGCGCACTCACATTCGCCGTTCTGCCGTGCCCGATCACCGTAAATCTTTTGTTTCTTCACCAGTCTAAGACCACCTAGACAAAGCATAAGGTATCGCAATCAATTAGGAGGTTTAAAGTTCGACTGATAATTTAATAAATTCTGGACACCTTGGTTATTACACAATTTTATTGACTGGGTTTTCGCTACCCCTGGGCTATCTTTTTTACTAATTTTGTTTGTTTAAACATTATCTTAAACTTCGCTACTTTAAAGTAGGACTTTAACTGGGTTTTCTTACTAAGGCACAAAAACAAGTACGCAAGTCAATAAGTAATAAAATAACGCGGAGGTCAGGGCGCCAAGACATCGCGTGAAAGAGCGCTAATAGCAAACAGCAGGCGAGCCAAATCTTTTTAACCTATTTTAACAAATACACGAAAATTATAATTCTAGGTACTCTTATTTTATAATGAAAATAATGTTTAATGATTGTATTTATCGACTACTATTAAGAAACCCTTTTCTAATTTACTCAGTACCTACGTTAAGTTTGAAGCCACTATAAAAATCAGTTCCCATTTCGACTGTATTTTTGTAGCTACATTTACTACGCAATTACAAAGTAAGTGGCAAACAAGTACTTGTTGAATGTTCTGTTTTATGCGATATCTATTAAATCAGTTTCTAGTTTGTGCTCTTTTTGCAAACGATAGTTAATTTTCGGGTTCGTTATATTACAAGTTAATATTATTCTATCTGACCGATTTGAAGACCAAAATTATACGCAAGTAACAATGTTTTATGAACATACTAGGTAGTAGGTACTAATGCAAAATCTGACAGTTATAAGTTGATAGCAATTTTCGTTCCGGAAATTACAGCTTATTCTAATGATTATCTAAATTCGAAGATATTATCTTTGGTAGTAATTTGCCCGCAGAACTCTACAAAAATAGTAGTCATTCAGGTAGTTTTTACTTCATAAATTGACATATTTATAGATTATGATTGCTTGCAATAGATACGTTAGTGAAGTATAAATATAGTAGGTACCTAACCTACCTACATAGCTTGGAATATAAGTTGACTTCTCTATGTAATGAAGTATGGGTAGGTGATTATCCCATTACAAGTCTGCTTTGGTCTTTTGTTGTAATTTTAAAAAGTAGCTTTTTAAAGGGGTCATTTAATAATTGATTAATTAGCAATACCTGCCTAATTATTAGTGCTTTCGCTATTTATATTAAATATAAACAGCCAAAGTATTATTATATTATATAGGTACATAGTGCATTCACGAACAATGAGACTATTTTTTATTGAAATTATAGAAACCATATAAGTATGCAGTGTTTATAGATCTAGAACATATGACAAACATAGAGCAACATAATATTTTATTGGATTTTCAATCACGTATTACTCTAATGTATCTGATGAGTAAGATGTTAAAAATATTATACGCTGTTACGACAGCAAAATATACATATTACTTTGTTACAAATAGAATGTGTTAAAGATGCATCGAGTTCGCTACATTCCAAATACTTTTTATCTGCCTTCTCTCTTTTCTATACTATCTGGAGTAATCGTACCTACAACCTTTAAAATATTTATGTTACGCATGTTTTTGAAAATAGGACTCAGCCAGTGGAGGGTACAAAGTGCATTTTATTTATTTTGTAAACAATGAAAATAGTCATTCATGCCTACGACCACAGGTAAGAAAATATTGCTACGGGTATCCTGTACATAAATTTAAGGGAATTGCATTGCTGAATACTTCCTTCTCTTGCACTTGTGTAAGGTATTTGGTCCCGTAGCGGATACATATTTTTACTGTTACCACAAAAACAACACATAAAGTAGTACCTACATATTTTTAATGCATTCTCACTAAGAAATTTATGTGTACCCTTAAAGACGAATAAAAACAGATTGTGATATCGCCTATTAATTTTTCTTCGGTGTGTCTGTTAATCTACAATCTAAAAATATTAAAAATATACCAATGTGGTCCGGTGGTAGTTATTTAGATTTCCATTCAATTATATAAGTGTTACGTACGTATAGTGCGTAAACTTAAGTAGGCACTGAAGGCTGTAAGGAGCACGTTACACTTGCGTGTGAAAATACCAAATGTTCCCGTTATTGACTGTTAAAAATATCGGTTTACATATGTATTCTACGTTTATGGTGTCGAGGAATAGACAGTCTGAACGGTTTCTCTTTAAAAGTCGATATTTAGTCGTGCCTAAAATAAAGGCTATCAAAGAGACATGCTTTGTAAACTGTATTCTGATTTACAGATAGGGAAGCATGACTTATGAATAGTATAGTAGCAAATTATGTGGGGAATCGCATGTGTCGTAATGACAATCATGACCATAGACGACGGTAATCACTTTCTAAAGTTTAACTGCCATTCTAGACATATAAAATACCCGCCTGTACCTTTTAGGAAGTTAATTATACAAGTAATTGAATTACAATTATAAAATCAAAATGGGAATCACTTGAGATCACGCCTTCTAAATTAAAGTCAAATTTTATTTACACACTTTATTGAAGTAACATAATGAAAACAAACATTAATTATATAGAAATGAATCTCAATGACAGTATACTGTAACCGTAAATACAACATTAATAATTCATTAACATTAATCAATTAATTCACAAAAATTAGATATGTCGACAATTACTATGATATATTGAAAGATATGGACACTGAATTATCTTAATTGGAATTATAAAATAAGTTTTTTTTTATTTCATACAAGCATGTGCCTCACACATACATCCACTGATGGTCCAAACCATCTCGACATACGCATATCCAGTATGGTAGTACATATTGGATATGCGTGGTAAAGATTCTAAACTGAATATTTAAGAATTAAATATGATTATGATTCGCCATTCTCAGTCTCTAAAATATTTTTTTTATTAAAGGTCTTGTCATATTTTGAACAGATCTAGGATATAAAGATTTAGGACTCAATTTATTACAATTTAGTTTATAACAGTTCTCAGAAAAAGATTGGTCGTGATAAAGAAATAATTTACAGTTTAAGAGGCTTAGAGAATGGTGTCCATAATCACCCATGATACATTTTGATCATTTATTATTATGAAATAGAATAATACTATGTGTGAAGCAATTTTTTCGCAACAAAACTAAGATATTACTGATGAACTACAATTATGCAATAAAAAAAAATGAAAATGCTCATTTATGTTGTGGTTCACACAATTTTGAGCTTTCTCAAATATTGTAATATCTATTAATATATCAGTGCTTTATGAGGGTGTTGAACTTTTAGAATGAGTATATTCATGAATGCATAAATTTAATAAAAAAAATTAAATGCTCTTTCAAATTGCAGCAGTGAAATAAGATTTTTGACTTTTTTTGACATTTATATTCTTATCTATACTCAGTCAATAATTACTATTAACATTAACACTAGATGATTATTGAAAACAGAGTAATATGGCATAGCCTACACTAAACGCATTATTATGCGAAGAAAATAGGAGACAAACTTTAGCCAATCTATTAAAAAATAAAATGTAGCCGGCATCCTCGTATACACTGTGGAGTAGACTATGCCTTAAAGTGATATGTTCATTATTGAACATTATTAGATTAATCATATTATATAATATATACTTTAACACATACAATTTATTGTATTATTACTGAATATTAAGCATTTGAAATACACCGTTTTAAACTATACATAAATACGATACGTGTGAAGTAAATAATTATGAGTTACAATTACCCTGGTATTACTACAGTTATTAATAAGATGTTCATTTGGTAGATCTAAATATTTTGTGTAGTTGTTGGCTTTCAAGCAAGTATAATGATTATTGTATATGCTTAACAAATTACACAACCCTTTTTACCCAATCGTCTCAAACCTGTATGTGGATATATACATTTATTTACGAAGATAGCAAAATATTTGCATAATATATGGCTTTACTTATATTTTCATGAGTAAAACCCACAAGAAATGGGACATATTATAAAACATCTTTTCAAAATACGAGTAAGTAGGTATCTTTACACGATGTTAATTTGAACATAATTATCCTATTAGCCACACAATTCAACATTAGGGACTTTTGAAAATGGTGCACTAAGTATCTATCTGAAATTCAGGTGCTAACACGAAAAATTCTAAAAAATTCACTATTACATTTATCCATATTTGCTTAAATTGAATTGAATTACACTATTATACAACGCAGTCTGACCCTGTCAATAAAGGCTAATAATGTAAATTCATAACGCGTCACCAAAAACCATTACCCTTCGGTTATAATCAAATTAAGAGCAGGTAACGTGAGAACAAAAGGCACCTTTACTTGTGTCTTAGAAACACCATAGCAAGTAGGTACATCTATAGCGGTACAGTTAAGTACATTATATAGCGTAAAATAATATTTTAAAATATATAGGAATTAAAAAAAGATGATAAGTGTCTCGTGTACCTAAATTGGAATTTGCATGTGTTTAAAATTCCTTAAAGATGAACATGTCACCAGATACATAAAGAATTATTGTAGTTTTAATGTTAATTACAGACTATTGAAAATATTACTTGCAACAAGAGTAACTTAGTTACCTATGACCGCTCTGAGATAAGTGGCAACCGAATACCGCTCTCATTTTATTTGACAACAGATTTCTGTTTCAAGTTTAAGTACGAAAGTTTTCTTGTCCTAATTAGTTTCAATTTAACGAATATATATATTACCACAATAAATACATTTTATCACTGATGAAAAGAATAAAACCTAATCGTATAATGAACAAATAAAATATGTGAGATTTCAAATTGCGAGATTCAAAATGGTGTTCAGAGCGTTTATAAAATAATATAATAACATTGTAAAATATAAAATCTGTTCGCCTTAAACGTTCAGTAATTGAGCTAACAGAACAATAAATATAATTAATATTCATAAGCCTAAAATAAACAGTTAACAATTTACCATTATTATTGGTGACAAATCTGTATAATTTATATTTTCGACACATTTTTAATCATATTCTAACAACAAAGTAAAATATATAACAAATATCATATAGAACTTATCGATTGCATAAAAAATCGACCATATCTTAATAGACACAGTACAAATTTTTTTTAATATCTGTCAGAACTTTTGTTGATAAAGAATAATAAGATACATGATAATTATTATGTATGTTATTGTAACACCTGTAACTTAGATATAATGTTGAATGTTTGTACACATAGATGTATTAGTATTTGTTATCTCGACCACAGTATGTGGTTTTCAGACATTTTGTTGGACTGCAAACTGTGACAGTGATAACGTAAGACAGAAGAGAAATATTATGACCGGAGTCGGTATATTATCTAAGATTTTAAAAGTCCTAAACAGACCAACAAAACAATTTAAAATAACATATAGAAACCTACCTTATACGTAAACATTGAGAAAATTGAGCAAATCAAAATAACAGTAACAATAATTATGAACCATAGTATAATTATATTCTAAGTATAATAAAGATTGTCAATAATTGCTGTGATTATTAATAATTGAACATAATAGCTAGACATGAAATGAATATGTATCTATATATAGAGCTCAAAAATCATTGGGTCATACGAGTCAATACCAAAGTAAGCAAATTTTATTCAAATTATAATTCGGAAAATTAATCATTCACATATGTAGCGAATGTTTTATTTTCCGATTTTATTTGTAGGCATTGTTTAAAGCAACTTTTTAAGTACATATGCATACAGTCGTTTAAATCTGAAAACAATAATATGTTTTCTTTGAATAAAATTTACTACTAGAAGTATTAAATGTCCTTTATTTTACCCCGCTTGTTTCATCCACTCTGTACATTTATTAGTATTGTACTAAATATTTTAGTGACAACACCAATGAACTGGTACTTTTTCGAGTTAAAATACTTGCGTTAGAATTGCCTTCGCCACACACAATACAAAATATAATTTGTTTGTTCGCACGTATAGCACGCACCTCTCCGCTTTTGCCTCGTAATTATCTAACAAGCGTGCACTATATCCACTACCTGCGCATCTACGCCGATAATCAATTTATAGCTTCTACCTGACGTAGCAGTTCGCACAAAAGTGCCCTTCCGACTTTAATCACAGCTATGAAATCTCTTCTCTTTAGTTAACATCTACATTTTCAAATTTATCTCATCATAGACTTTTCTAGAGATTAAATTTATTTATACCTGTGTGGTACTTAATTTACAAAGCTCTATACATTGTCTTAATTGCAATTTATTAGACTATAAATAATTGATTTTATCAAAATTTTATTGCTAATTTACTTTAAGCGAGACCACACAAAAATAGTTAAAACTTTTACACATACAAAACTAAATAAAATATGTCATTTTTTACAAACATAAACATACCGATTGAAATGAAATTTTGACTAGCATATAATTATATAAAATTTAATTACTTTTGTCTTCATTTTCTGAACAATTTGACTAGCATACGTCAACAATGTTGACAAAATATTATTACATCCAACGTTTTCATGCTGTCTCGTACAAATTCATGCATAAATTTAGACGCAACTTTGGCACATACATTCATTAATATTTTTTAAATTATTGAATACTGAAGGGGAAGACTTGGGGAAAATATGTAAAAGGGATATGTTTAGCGACTATTTTGTCATTTTTTATATTTCTAATTGTGAATCTTACAACTAGGGTGCAAATTAACCTTTAATCAGTGGATTATGTAAAGATAATTACATTCTGTATTTTCTATTACTTGACACATTATTATTACCTAATCAATATGAATTTTTAAATAAGTATATCGCATAATATAATATGCTCCATTCATAACATACGTAAAATGTTATTTTGGCACTGTGTTCTTGTTCGTGTCCTGGCACCTGGCTGTTTCATGCAAATAACTTGAAATGGAAAGCATTTAATATAGTGGTCCTATAGTTATCTTATTCTACACTTTATCCTAGATTTTTTTATGTTTTTTGGAAATATTTCAATTACCACAGGACTATCTATATTTTTGATCTAAGACTAAGTACACTGAGCAGTCTGGAGAGGGTGATAAAATAATTTAAATGAAACTGTTCTATTTTATATCACTAAAGAGTAACTACTTCTCAGAATAATTTAGCATAAATCCACAACATTATTAATGTTAAACAAACTTCAACAATCTTTGGCTTTGATCCCTAGACCAATATTAATTATACGACATAAAATTTCCAGTAGCCGATGTACACATTGTGTATAGTATGTTAGAGATCTTAATAATTCAATGTAAAATAAATTAGAAGACTATCACATTTAGCAACACTATTTTTAAATCTAACGTCTTTTTTGTGATCATAGACGATTTAAATGAAATGTCCACTTCGCCTCTGTCTCCGCTTTTAATGTAAGATTCTTAAAGGATTTGATCCCATCGGTTTCGTATCGCCGCGCCGCGTCATAGCGATGCAACTATTACTGTAATACCTAAATTTGCAGGTTATTACGATTATTTTATTTACAAATATTGTCTTTAACCCTCTCACTCTGTTCTCTAATCTATCACTACGCTACGTCAGCGGGTCCGAGGTCGAATGTAACGCGTCTAAAGTCTACGCCGACACTCGATTATTAAACATATTTTGAACATTTTATTTGTGGTCAGTTACTGATCATAACGGAAAATAAATCCAATAGATTAAATTGAATAACTTGACGCTTAAATCCATAGTAAATTCGATCAGCTTAGCTAACTCCTGTTCCTTTGTTATAGTTACGTTTTAACCTATGAACGGTGAACGAAGATAAAATATATTTGTTTGATCGCTATTCAAAATAAACGTTTCGTGTAATCGGCGGTCGTTCACCGTTCATCGATTGAGAGACTATTTTAAAATGTCAGTCACTTTAAATTTCCGTCATTACCATATCTCGATATCTCCTCGAATATCTCTCAATTAATCTATTATACCGCCGATATATCCCATACCAATCAATTAAATACAGTGGAGGATAAATATAAGAATATCTAAAATACTTATAAACTCGTAACAAATGTAAACATACGTTCAGCACGATTTTCTAATGTTTTGCCAATTGCTTCCCATCCCGTTTAGATTGTTTTGGTCTCGATATTCATTTGAAGAAATATATCGGAGCCAGAGTCCCGTATTGCGGTTGCATGAAGAAGGTGCGATCAGTGTTATACATTTTGTATGCAACACTGGAGTTCTGGCTGCGGAGCCCCATTCAATGGATCGGCGCCTTCACAATGTGGTTCGGAGCGATGTAGTGGTAGCCCGGCAACTGAAGCCCGGCCGTCTCCATAGTGATTCTGTAACATTCAACACTTGCCTACATTATCTGTTATAAATTCGTAGTACAAATTATGATGTTGTTTTTATTTACATAACCCGCTAGAAATTATGTATCAGTATGGATTGCATGGAAATGGAGTAATGAGGAAGTAATTGTGGGTGAACGCAATTTAATATATAATATACACTAATGTGATGAAAATCACAATAAGTTGAATGGGTAACTAGGATACAAATTAAAATGTAAAGGAAACATCTTACCAGGAGATTGGATGATCCAGTGAGCTGTAGGATGTAGGTACTCGATGGACCATAATTTCAGCGTTTCAGGTAACACGGGAATGTATATTGGTGCCTGGGTAGACAGGATAATGGCGTGGGTTCTTGAGTAGGAGGCGTTATGTTTCGGAGCGTTTTATTTTACGATATTAACCTGCACTTGCTATATTATACACAATAAAATATTATTAATAGTAATTTTTTCAGTGATAATTACAATGAAAAACAATCTGTACCATCATTATTTTATTATGTACTTTAAAACAATACACTTTTACTTAACGTTTCTAGCGAGTAATATAATTCCTGAAATGATAAGAAAATGTATCTTAGAATTAACATGATTTTTTTTACAAATAAATGACAATTGGCAGCCAAATAATACCTAAGTATTATGTTCCCAATGGAACTAACTACAAGAAACGTATTGGACCACGATTTTCAAATTCGCATTAATCTATTTTGTGTATGTACAGGCAAAGTGTTGTATTATGTTACATAACAAATACTTACAAATACTTAAGTATGGTGCTCATTTTACAATGACGGAGAACATAGTCTGCCATATTATATAAAACATTTTAAAGATATTGGTAGAGTTGTTCCACTGTATATCTTTTTACACATTTTATATATCACAATTGCATGACACCACAAAATGTAAAAATTGTCGAATTATACTTTTGTTTATTATTTTCTGTCAACAAAATAACAATTTATATTTGTTTAGAATGATGCTAAAATATAGTAAATTCTAAACAAATATATTATATGTCCTACTTCTACACATTATGACAACTAATATGCTAATACAACAACTTTGCCTTTACATCCTCAATTTGCCTTATAAAATTTTCAAACTAGTTAAGTTCTACCGTGAATTCTATGCATCACAAATATACAAAGAGTGCTATTTTTATTGAGAACATGAAAGCGAATATTTAGATTAGATTCGTAGATTATATATGAACTTTATGTAAATTATCGTCAACATGGAAATCCTTTTACATTTCTAAAAAAGGTTTATTTTAAATACTGTGAAGGACATTTTTAAGCTTATATAGTCAAGCTATAAATGTTAAAAGCACACTAAATATGAGAAGATTCTAATCAAACACTCGAATTCATGCTCATCAACATTGCACGTGATTAAAAACATTGTCAAATATTTAATTATAAAATCTAAAACACTGAAAAAAGAGCTAATTCTTAAAATTGCTAGTATCTAGAATGAAACAAAGTTTTGGTTAAAGTAACCACTACACTTTCACTTACCATAATATAAGTCTGTGACATTACAGTCTAATTTAATATTAATTTCATTTTTAAAACATATATACAGAGCCGTCAATGTTCATCAAACGATACTTCATTGAACACTTTAGATTTAATCCGAAACAAAAATGTGAATGATATACCAATTTATGAAGAACTAATAATTATTAAAGAAATGCCATGTCAAGGATGCTAATGTTGTGTATACATGAAAATGAATATTATTATATCCATCTAAAAACATTGTAATTTAGTTCATTCATGGCAGTCTTAATAAAAATAAATATATATTTGTATGTATCTTTATCTGAAGTACAGCTTGATGTTTTCTTTAGACACCCTGTATTTCAATTTTAACAGGCACATAAATGTACCGATCATGAAAGATTATTCATTATAAAAAAAATCTAAAAATGTGAAAAAGTATTCGATACACTAGTACACAGAATTTTGTACTATAAAATTGACCTGCACTGAAATAAATAAGTGAAAAAGTGATTACTAAACATTAGTAATAAACACCAAAATATTGATTACCATTTACTTGAAAATTACTAAACGAACAAGGTAGATATATTACTAAATTAAAACACTTTGACCATTATTTAGCTCAATTTTGGGAATACAATTAAAAATATATATATATACCAAAAATTTGGTTATAGTAACTAATTCAACTGTTATTTTTTTCAGTGCTGTCAAGCTTGTCATTGTATAAGTACAGTAAAGATTAGGATGATATGTGTTGTTTCCTAGACATCTTATAACAGCGAAAATTACACAGAATCGCGCTGCCATTTCACCAGACTGGAAATCTGGCCAAGTTTAGAAAATTAACTATTGCAGTCCACTATCAAAATCAAACATCATTATACATTAGAAATGAATCCCCTTGAAAACTACCTTGGTTATATTTCCAGTTTAAAAAAATATTTAATTTATGATAGTAAATTATAGTAATTTTCTACTCACACATTTATATATAATTAATTATATTTGTAATTTCTATTCCATATAAGAAGTCCATTAACTGAGCGTCGTCATAATTTAAATAGAATGAAATAATTTTATATTTATAATTATTCAATAACTCTATGATCGGTAAATTTACATTATATGAATTCTAAACGCAAAGCACTCTGTATATTGTACAGCGTTTAAGCTTCTACGTATCTCCTACTATTGTCACGATCCCTAGTTATTAGTCGTATTTATTTTACAATTTAGTCGTCTTTATCCATCACATAACAAATGTTTTATTTATTAGCTAATTTTTAATTAAACGTACTAACAATTTTGTCGTACAACTTTAACCACCAAATTATAGCTTTAAACATTTATGTTTAGTACTACTTTAAATCAACTAAATAAAATTAAGTAAGTACTTTTATATATATCTTTAAATATATATTATACATAATGAAAAAGTGTTTACATGTACAATATTCTAAAGGTACTTCAAGATTAATGATTACTGTTAAATAATTAAATAACAGAAAATATTTGATTTTATTTCGTCATGAGTCTCTTTTGAAGTGTCCTATTTCTAAGTCATGTCTAATGAAATATTTCTCTACAAAAATATATTGCAAGCAAACAACAATCCATTGCCCATTTATCAATATTTATATACATATAAACCACATTACTTTAAAATGTTGACATCGACAAAATTATTATGTACGATTGGATTTCATGTTCTTTTGTTAGTAATAGTAAAAAATGGTGAATAAATTATATATTTAAAGTAATAACCAAGACATTTACGAAAAAATAACAAAACTTTCCAGTAAACCAATTAAATAAAGGTCAGAATAACAAAAACTATCCCAAAATATAAAACGCTTGCTTTAAAATTAAAACTATCTTAATGTTAAGACATTTGATACTTTTTTTAGGTATACTAGAATAATCATTAACGTAAACCTTGATTAAATTAAGTGAGATTTTTAAGTGAAATCTATAAATTTCGGACTATGTATAAGTATAATATATACATAATCCAAGTCAACATTTCGTTAATGATTATAATCCCTGTATATACCTTGTACCTACGATGAGAATATGCAAATACACACATGCATATCGTGAAATAATGATACCAGTTGGTACATGATTTTAATAGCATTAAAAATATTAAGAGAATTATTATATCAGTGATTTAGTTCCAAGGTAGTCAAGAAATAATTTACTGTTCACTTAACAAAAACTAGAAAATTATCTTATAAAAAACTGTCTCGATTGCAAGATTTCTTTTCTATTCGTATGATATTTTATCATAGCGACCGAAATCTAATAGCGAAACCAGCTCGTCAGTCGTTCTAGTTCTTTGGATAAATTCAGTCCAAATAAAATGCGAGCCACGCATTACGCTCGTACAAAATACCTTGTCCAGAAAAGGGCGAATTCCCTGTGAACCATTTCGTACTTGTCTCCCCAGACTACGCATACGATGCATGCGGTAAGAAGTAGTTCAGTTTCTATTTTATCACTTCATTATCATTATAATTTGTGTTTCTAAAACTCAAATTCCCTCTAAAATTTGTATATTAGTTATGTTGTATATATAAATAGTATTGTTATCAATAACAACTATGTATAAAAAATGTAGTAGTAAACCATAACTCGGCTTGTGACTGGCAACTGCAAATCAAGCCCCTGGATGTATCCAAATAGTAACACATTTTCTCATATGATGCCCATGATTAAGATATTTGAAGTTCTATTACGGCATCAATCAAATTGCGCGATATGATTCGCGGTGAATTCGTCTCTTCTGTACAAAGCCAAAGTGATTGGAACGACCGGCGGGCGATCGTGGTGTATTTAATAGGGGTTATATTTATTTCGCTCTTTGGAACTTTTGGTGGGCGTGTCGTCGTCCTGCCTGCGCTGGTTAAATGACTTATGATTCCGGTGGACCCCGGTGGTCTGGACCGGCTGAGAACCGCTACTGCCACTGAGCAGATCTGATAGTCCGCCCAGCGCGGATAGCGAGTTGAGCGCTCCCAGGGCCCCGGTCTTGCTGAGCAGCTGCGCGAGGGGGATGGCGGATGCCAGAGGACTGGCGGCTGACGAACCGCCGGTGCCGCTCGAGGTGCTACCCTCCAGATTCGCCTTCTGTAGCTCCACACTGTGGGAGCGGGACAGGACAGTTGTAAAGGGTCAGGCGACACATCGGGCCGATTCGAAGGAGATGCGACGTTTGCAATTATTAGTGTCACGTGTACGTTGTGTTTAAAGTATTTATGAGAATGACATTAGTTTTTTATTATTTGTCATAATTGTTATAACGCTTTGACATTAGTACTTTGGTTTTAGTTTTTCTTACTTTTTTACATCTTTTAATTACAATATTTTTACACGTAATGTAACATTTACTGTATGAGTCAATATTTATGGTACGTATAATGACAAATATTTTAAATGCAAGTTCGAAAGTCTTGAAATTCAACTTTCAATCAAATGCGTTACGGAAAGGGTAACAATGTTAAAAACCAACTTCGAAACGACCCGGTAAAAGGTGAAGACAAATCATAGGAAGATCATGGGATTATAAATAAATCGATTCTCATAGGTGGGCTAGGCATGATCATAAATGGGGCAAGAACGGGCTAAATAATTCTCCGTCGGGCTTTCGGATGGAATTATTCGGAGAGGAACCTTTATTGTGAAATAGTACGATCTATTTTGACTCACCTCATATTGATCAGATATTGAGCAAGCGCTACGGAGTCGGGGTTGCCGGAGATTGTGATAGTTCGGTCAGTGCTGCCACCTTCTCGTTCCTCGCAGTTCGATATCCGGATCATGGCGCCAGAAATCTGGCGAATCTCGGCAATCTTTGTGCCTCCCTGTTAGTACACATATTGTAAACCAATAAACATAAATTTTGTTGATGAAATCGCTATGTTGTTGCAACTGATTTTGATACTATTGTCTATGACTTTTTTAAATACCGATATCTTAAAATAATACAGATAAGAATTGGAAAGACTTAACAGTATGAATAAATCTTGATGAGTAGGTATCTAATGTTAATAAAATCTGTATATTTTCGCTGGTCATTTCAGACAAGTATAGTTTAAAGCTCATTACAAGCATTTCCATGACAAAATTTATATATCTGTGTACCTTTCCAATGATGCAGCCAATAAGTTCGTTGGGCACGGTCATCTCATGTGACTGCTGGTTGGATGCGGGTTGATTGCGCGCTTGATTAGAACTGCGAAGCTGTGAACCCGCCAGGGCAGCTAGGGCTGCTGATATAAATGAAAATGAAGCGCTTAAAATCTACGGTTAAGAAAGTTTCTTATTATATAACTATTTATATATTATATATAACATATATACATATGACGGGAAACAACCTGACAGCCTGTTATGATAAGTTATATATTTTTTATAGATCGAACACATATCACAGTACCACTGCACCCTGGCATAATAACGCGCGTACAATACCTAATGCTATTGATAAATAGATATTTAAGAATTTTTATTCGGATCTTGGTACACATAGATATATAGACGGCCACGGTGGTCTAGCGTTTCAGCACACCGCTTTACTTCCGATGGTTGCTGGTTCGACTCCTCACACGGTACAAATATTTATATTTATGAGTACGATTGTTTGTATCAGTCTGGGTGTTTTCTATGTTTAACACGTTATTGTTATAACTTTGTTTTGAATAAATGCATAAAAAAATCCATACTAATGGATGTTATTTATGTATTTAAAAAAAACAATATAAGCATTTATATCAGTACCCATAATACAAGCTCTGCTTACCATGGGACTAGTCCCAGTCATCTAGATGACGCTGCGTTAATTGTCCAGGGTTGCTTATTTATATAGGTTTAATTACAACCTTATTAGAGGAACTCTACACTATGTACAAAGATTTTGTGTGTTAAAGGTTTCGGAGTAAAATTAAGATTTCGTGTGCGTAAATCGGCAATATATTGTCCCATAATATATGTAATTATTCTTGAGTATTAAGAACGTCTTTGGCAAATAAATACCTGCAGGATTGAGTCCGCCTGAATTAGCTGGCCCTAAGCCACCCAGTCCTAATGCTGCTAGGCCAGCCAATGGCGATTTTGCTAATCCTCCCATCTGAAATAAATATATACAGTTAATATACCAGTTTAAAAGTTGAAAAAGCCATATTACCTGTAACTAAAACAAATTAAATAAAAAAAACAACTATTAATTAAGATCAATTACATAACAGAAAATAAATCTCATTATTTTCTATGATAATTAATGATATGAGACATAATGTTTAGCTCACTTAAATTAGTATTTGCAAACAATATATTATATCTGCCAATATATTTAAAATATTATATAAAATTGATAATTTTTGTTACAAAATATCACATAATATGCACAATTGTTATATTTATTTTGAAAATTTTGAAAAATATAAATAGCTCCAGCTGCTTGTTTTCATCTCCTCTGACATAGCCGGGATGGGATCGCTGGATAGGGTAACCTGGGTAGAAACTAGATTTTAGATTGTAATTATTAGTATAACTTAGAAAATTCGCAACGTTGCACACTAAGTAAGTATATTTATTTGTCAAGACGTGAAAATGATGCCTCGGACTTATTTAATTTTGTTGTACATTATTAAAAAAGTTACGAAGTATAACTAAATCTACAATTATATATGTCTAAGTCAACGCTGCGAATCTTCTTAGAACCATTATGGAACAAAACTTCAATCCACATTGTGAGTTCTCGAGTGGTGCTGCCCATATAAATATGCACCTTCTGGAATACAGGACTAGGCAAATATTCACTGAACTCTATTAAACTGTTCTTTTCACGTTAAGCCATGCGGTTCCATGGTTAATTTGATATTAATCGAAAAAAATTAAACTATACACAAGATGTTGGAAGAGAAAAGGCAAAATAAGGAGAGGTGCAAATATGGGTGGTAATATACCTTTGGTAATATCAATATACCATCGTAAGTCGTCATATGCGTGTATGGAACGTTCAGTAAAGTATATTGTTGAAAAGGCTCGTATCTCGGCAATGCCAGAAAACAAACAGATAAAGCTTCAATGTGTTTCTCTAATACACATATATCTCTTATATTTATATGTGTTAAAATTAATACGAAACGCTAATGCTATGGATCAAACATACTGGTTATGATACGGGGGTTCCAACATACTATAAAAGAGGAACAGTACGTGCAAATAATAAAGAATACTAGAGTTTAAAGCTAGGGGTATAAATAAAGAACAGCGCAAATAAATATAAAATTCATTCCTACACTTCACATCACCGTTATCTAGGTCTATTTAATTACTACACAATGTTAATGATTCATTTTTGCTACAGAAGGGATTCGACACCACACAACCAAACCATATTGAAAGGATTCTGGGGCAGCACCAATCACATACAACCCTTATTTCACGCAACCTCATAGAGATTTTTTGTATGATAAAATAAAATTTGTCGCACATTGTATTCAACTGGACTATTAAAACCGCTCATGTAATTTATTGAAGTATATATAATCTGAAATAATTGTAGTGAAATTTCGTTTCGTATAAACGTACAAATATATAGCGTTTATTTAGACATTTATGAGATACATTGCAAATGAAACATGCTTTGTTTTTTACAATATCTACAACTATGTATACTCAAGGACTATAAGTATCAAAAAGATACGAGAAGAAAACATAACTACTAAGATTAGAAGTGGAATGAAATATTGGATATAAAAGTACGAGAGAGAGAGAGAGAAGTGTACAGAAACGTATCGAGGGCGAATTGGGCCAGATGGGTGTCTCTATGAGGTCGGGTGTGAGCGGGTCGCGAGAGACTCACAAGGTGGTGTTCGTGCAGCGGCGGCGGCAGCAGATGGTGCGGCGGCAGAGCGCCCACCAGGGGCGGCTTCACTTCCAGCAGGGGGAACACGGGCGCACACACCGCCTGCCAACGCCCCCACACTTTATATCGGCCTAGACCCGACCCCGGTTTAGAGCCGCCGGCCACTTTTTTTTTGCTTTAGCCCCAATTTTGTTACCACACAAGATTTTTAATAATAAATATATTCTTATTTTAGATTTTGAAATGTTATTTTATAAATGATACATTGATTTCTCGATTGCCGGCATTTTATTAAATTTTAAACAGCGCGTATTTATTATTATGGTTTATAACAATTGAATATACAACATCTAAATTTATTACAATTTTTTAAGGTTATTTATTCCGCAAAGTATATCAAACAGAATCGAATTGTCACTTTTTATAAATACTAAATTTATAAAAACAAACAATAAAAATTGTTTGAGGTATAAAAAAAATTTTTGTACTTTCTAACCACCGCAATTAATTCAAAGATTTGGTGGCAAGTTAGGACAGTTTGATGACGCTCTAGTGAAATAAATTTCATTGTACTGGATCATTGTAATTTGGTTGAGTGGATAATTTATCGAGTATATCGTAATTCATAGGTTTGAAGTATTTTTCCCGATAGCACTCGCCTCAACTTTATGAAAGGTTCAAATACTATTCTTGTATAAAGTTGTTTAATTGTATTAATACAATTACGCAACTTTGAATGGCCAAGAATGGAACTAACGGTTAAGATTTCAAATATTGTTTATAACTAACCTATAGTAACTAAAACACATTGTAGTTAAATTTAGTTACATGCAAATATTGCAGTTACTTTGATAATCATATTTTAACAACATAAGTAAATAACAGTTCACGGATATACTACTATTTTAAATTATGCTCGGTGATTATTTTTGCATAATTCAGGGAATCTTCTTTGAAATTTAGTTACATACCGTAGCTAAAATGGACTTAAAATGATCACGAAAAGAATAAGTAGGCTGAACTTCTGGATTGGCACAGTGTGATAGATGGCAAATAATTATATGTAATAATAGGTTTCATTTGAATTAGTATAAACCAATGACATCATAACTGACTGAAATCAACTATGTATTATTAATTGAATTAAATATAGGCACGAAATTCTATCGCATACTCACATCTTGAGCTGGTACAGCGTAATTTCCTTGAATGGTGTAAGCTTGACCTCCAGCTAAGATGACGGGACCCGCGACATTTGGCTTTGGTCTGTATGGGATCGTCGCACCTTTAGGCGGACTCTGAAATAATATAGGTATTTATTTATAATTAGTAGTCGTCCACTCGAAATTGGACCATAATTAACTAATATATACATTTAACAAATTATTTTATTATGGTTGTTTGACATGCAGTAAAATAAAATTATAATAATATTAAAGATAAATAATAATAATCTATTCTCAATTAGAACACACTTTTTAACAATAAACAAAAGTTTTTAAATGCATGTGTGTGTTAAATATATGGTAGTGAGAAGTTTTTGCATTACATACATTTAGAAAAATACAGCATTATTAATAAAAAAATTTCATAAAAGACGAGATATTTATTATTATAATTTAGGTAACGGAATGAATTACAAAATGTGCAAAAGACCACATATAATGATTTCTTATGGACTTTACTCGACTCTAATGGACCTAAAAAAAAATTATTATAATTCTTTTTATGCTAAATTTATTTTAAGAGAATTCATTATTTTAGAGATAACATAATAAGACGAATTTATCCATCGTATTAGATGGCGCTGGTGTAATAGATTAGTAGTTATAAGGCAGTTTTAGTTAATATTCTATCTAGAGTCATGGTTTTTTACAGCCTAAAAGAGTGGACTGACTATATACTATCAAATAAAGAAGTTTAAGAATTGGAGTAAATGAAGAAACCAATGGTTCTATCTACCTATCCAATAGCGTAAAGAAATATATAGAGTAAATTATATTTATTAGATAAGACATAATTTTCACCTCTAGCATGACACAGCAAATGTGATAAATGCACTGTGTGATTGCATCACAAGTACCACTTATTGTCACCGCTCTTTCAGTTGAGTTTGGCAGCATTTCACTTGCAACCTGAAAATAAATTTAAACAAAATCATGATAGTTATAATGTAGATTAAATAAGCATGTTTAAATCTATAATCAAATATTACTGAACTATAAAGTTACACCTACATTTTGACTTATGTATTCGCAGGGTGTAATAAATGATACATACATTAATGGATATCTTATCCAGATGACGATGCATTAACAACTTTTTACAAGCAATTTATAAACCTATGATTCCTGTTTTATTAGATACATGGAAATTAGTTCTAGAAAATTGAAGAAAAATATGTGGAAATTTAAGAGATGAGGTTTAATTGCTTATCACAAAAAAATCTGTATATCATTACCATTTTCCTACACACAGAGTATATTTAAATAACATGGACATATTCATAGCGTGGATGTCTGTCTGTCTATTACCCTCACAGAACTAAGTCTGTGGACTAACTACTAATGGACTTTAAAAAAATTGATTTAAAGATTTACAGTCATAGGATATCCAAAAAAAAAAAAAGAAATCATGGGTAACATTTAGTATTAAATAAAACAAATTGGCGATCAGTAGTTAGCCACCAAGATGATTGCCATTTGGTGCATTATCAAAGTCAGGCCTAATATATTTTGCTTAATGTTTTGAACTTTCTGATAAATACAAACTTGTATGTTAGCTCCAGTCACGTCCCGGATTTCTTTGATTTTGGAGCCACCTTTGCCAATAAGCGAGCCGCATTGCGACGCTGGGACAATGAGTCGTAGAGTGATAGGAGCACGAGAGCCACCGCCGCCACCTTCATTGAACTGAGAGCACCACTGAAATAATAATAAACCATTTATACATGGATTTTTATTATTTCTTAAATTATTGAGATGAGCTGGTTTACGAAATTTATACTACGTATGGAGAACAAACACAAAAAGGAAACAATATGTTTCAAACTGTATTACAAATTTCAATTAAAAGAGCGTAGAATGAAAACGCAAATTGTATGATCAGCAGGTGTTTAAATTTGGTCTCAATCAAATCAAGTATTAAGTTAACGGCGAAAAACGGAGTATCACATAATATTCTGCGATAAACTGTCTTTCGCCGTTGGCATTGTCTGCCTGCTAATTCTCCGGTTGTAGAGACACCGGCAACAAACTAAGTAAATCAGACAACGGTAGGTTAGTAGGTATATTATCAGCTGAAATGTGGGTCACATCAAATATTGCGTACATTCGCTATTAACTAACTGTTAAATGACTCTGACTACCTCAAATAGAATTCATAGACCTAAAATAAATAAATGACTTACCTCTTCAAATTTTTTGCATATGAGTGTAAATGCCTTGAATATAGCACTTGTATTGCCTGTGACTGTAACAATTCGTTCTGGGCACGATCCATCAGATATATTGATTTTAGCTCCGGACTGAAATATTAATAAAAAATACATATGACTTATTAATAATAAGATTGTTATTTATCATTTAAACAACTTTATCATGAATTATTCCTTGGCATCTGCGTGTGATAACTTATGGACATAACTTTCCAGTGAATATAAACAAAAAAGTGTAGATATCATCACTACCCAAATTACGAAATCCGGAAAATAGCAGATAGGCATTTATATTACAACAGAAATAAATGTAACTTAAATAAAAATTATGAATTCCAGCGGCATTAAAATTAATTTTGAAAATTGTTTTAATTTGTTGGATCTGGTACTCAACATCGTAAATAGTAAAATGTAAATAAAGTTTCATTTGTCTTCAATAATACTCCTAGGTTTACTTAAATATTATCTTATTAGCCAATAAGACGAATAAGAATTATTTAAAAGAATGTAAACAAATATTATGGGATAAAATTAAATCGCCCATATTTATTTATATTTCGGGAAGTTACCTCGTAATATAAAGATAAAACAAACATCGAATTGATAAAATAGTAATATTAATGAAGACGAAACTAAACCTAAATATTATATCATGAATATTTACGAATGAGAAATGATAAAAATTTTCAATATGTATTATCTTACCTCTTCTCTAAATCTTTTAACAATCTCTCCTTTTTTCCCAATGATACTGCCAACTTCCTGCAAATGATAGATATAACAATCTTAATAAACTTTAATTAGATCCATGCAACAGTTAAACTAAATTTCTATACGAAAATAACCCCTTGTGACTGGCACTACATTGGCAAGTATTGTGCAATGAACGCAACTGTAATTAATGCACCGCTCCAAGATTTATAGCACAAAAGAGTTCCTGTCTGGTAGCCAATAATAGTCACAGCATCAAACTTTTCTATGCTGTCGACAGGCATTGGGCCCGCGTCAAGACAGTTTTAGAGTAGCTACTAGGTATATCATAGGTGTGTTCCTGGCAATGTAGCATCATGTTGACTCCTACAGTATGAGAACAATGCTGTTGCATTGTAGTGTACTGGTATGTTTGAACACGGCCAAAATAGAATCAATAGATGTCGAAACTTAGGAACACTGGGTTCAAAGAACTGTAATTAATTATTCGCAATGATTATTTTTACGTTTATTATAGTGACAGTTTTGTTTACAGTTGACATATGTATATTTGTATAAAAAAAAGTAAGAAATAAGCCAATAATAATTTAGTTTTATTACAAATTTCTTTTATTTGTTGCAATTAACTAACTAAGAGACAAATAATAGCGTGAAAGATTTTCTTATTCGAACAAAACTAGTTACGATTTTTGGTCAATTTCAATGTAATCAATCAATTATCTTCACTTTCACTAAATGATGGCAACTACTTGCACAAGAGTTAAATAGGTTACATTACGAATTCTAGCGAAACATCGTTCTCGACAACAATATAAATTTATTTTATTAGTATTAGGTATTACAAACTAGCATAGCTATTATCTAACTTATCTATAATTTATAACTTATATATTAATATACATTTAGATAACGACTGTTATATGTAGAACTAAACAGTAATCCACTAAATATTCAAGAAACAGAAAAAGATAATGGAAATAAAGGCAGGGTAAGAATAAAATACGCTCACATACAACACAAGAGAAAACACATGTATCCCATATTATTTTAATTAGAAAATGAAATAAATCGACAACTTTGATGAACACAGCGAGCGCCGATAACTGGCACAACGCCAGATGTACTTTGTATTGGATTATGGCCAATTAAGAGTAGGTACCTATAGGTAAGAGCTAGATATACTTACTCTGATAATATCAATGTCTCACATGTCAGTTCAATCTCGACGCATCTAGGTGTGCTAAATTAGTACTGTTACCCAATGCAGTTGAAATAAAATTGTTACTGACATTAAGTTGAAACACCAATAATTTATGAATAGAAAATTAAACTGTAATTAATTATTATGCATATATTTCTAAAATGAATATAATTTCATTGAACTCAATCAATAAAAGATAGATAGCTCTTGAATACATTATACAGTACATGTTACAAAAAACAATGTTACTATGGATTTATATAATGGGCCATTGACACTAAAATAAACATCTTTATTATCATTATTATATAATTTTAGGAGGTAAAATATCTATATGATTCCTTCACTTCAATGATACAAGGTAAAATTAAATTTAAGTGTAATAATGAAAACCTAGTCAAAGCAAGCCTATAAGCGTAACAAAGGGGATCTTCTACTATGAATCCATACAAGTGCTTGTTTCTTAACAAGATTAAGATTCCAAAGTCATATTAGATTACTACACATTTAAATAGACTCAACTCCTAAGAGCATTACTTTATATTTTAGTAAATCTAAATTTAATATCAACCAATAACTTTTTAAAGAATTAGACATTTTACTTTAAAGTTTTAATTTAGCCTTTATATTTAATATTTGTAAAATGTAACAGCATATTTTAATATATATTTATGACTTAATAATTATTGTTTTAAAGAATTTCTACAAAATAAAGAGACAAAATTTACCTTTATAAAGGTTCTGCTGTACATTAGTTTGGAATCATAAAACACAAAACAAGAAAATGTAGTGGAATAACACATTTCATTACTTTAAGTTAGTAAATATCACCTCAGATAATATTGCAAAATTAATTTTATATTCTGATTGTATAAAATAATGTAAGATTTACTATGAGTACTAGTATTGCAAAGCTCCATGATAAATTTTAAGATAAACAAAAAATATAATATCTATTACTTTAGGCCGCAGGGGCACCATAAAAAAGCATGAATTATACTAGGCAAGTAAAAAATGTCATATAAAATAATAAGATTTTACTTGTGCTATGCCATCTTCTTATAAACTAATTGAAATGACTTCCTAAACTCCTTATTTGTCTTGCAAACTATTTTCAAAATAAAAATAGATGTACAGGAATGTGTGGTATCTATAGCAAATTAAAATAATAAAGTGACATAATCACTACACACAAAGACAGTGGAATTTAGAAGAAGGTAATGTGTACACTTTCACAAGTTAAGATAATAAATAAATTTAAGCAAATAGTGCCAATTTTAACACTGAATAAAAAGTGTTTTTCTCTTACCTTCCCCTGCATAATCAGTCTGATAGTGAGGGTAACTTTGGAGTCTTCCTCGTGGAGGTTGGGGGCTTTCTCCAGATCCATGCTGGAGGAGGTGTCCGTTGTGTCTCGCGGAATTTTGGCTGCGTACAGGGCTACGTGTGGTTGGACACAGGGGACACTCCACTCAATCTAATGGCTGGGACTCTGGGGCTCTTGGCACGCACTGCAGGCAGGGTAAGCTGGAAAATAGGCGAATATCTCAGAAGGAATGTCAAGAGGTGTCGAGCTCACTAAAGGTTTGGGGCATGGTCACTCTTCCTTTAAAGCGAAGCTGATTACCGAATATTTATTTACATTTGCGTTCGGTGGTAAGCGTAACGGAATGAGGGCGGTAAATGAGGATCTAAACGATATTATACACTAACTGGTCTTAGGAGCGACCGGATTGTACAAATGTAATGCGAGGCGGTCGGCTACGGCTGCCGGCACCGTTACTTGAACTCCGGTACTCCAATACCTGTTCGCTACTCGCGACATAACCTCAGCGAGGCGCCTCATGGCAAGCCGACCGGGTTATCGATCCCGCAAATCCCAAACAACTTCTTTCTAAACAGAACCATCGCATTCTTACCTCGTTTCGTTTCCACTATGCAACAATAACATAACAATCTTAACACTATTATTATCACGAAGATCTGTATAAAAATCACACTTATCACAATTTTCTTTGTCGTTTTATAATTATAAAATAAAATAAAATACGACGGTCAGTGACGCGTCGGTATGAAGCTTGCAAATGTCAAACTAAAAATAATGTTGCCAAGTCCAAATTTTTATTACCAGAATTCTAGCAGAAAATAAATAGAAAATACATGACGACATAAAATGTACGAAAACACATTTTTGCTAAAATAGTACTTCACTCCATTTCCCTTCCTACAATAAATATATTTTTTATATTATTCGGAGGGCGTGCTATGATAATATAAATACTCTGTATACAAGCAATTATCTTATCTGTAATATAAGTATGTTTTTCTATAATAAATTATTTGGGATTTTATTATTCAAAGCATTTGTATGAAGAAATGTAGCTTAAAGTCATAAGAACTCCCATAAAATCGGGTGTTTTGGCAACACTGCTGCGTAGCTAAATGGAGACCAAGTAGAAATGTCAACAGTTGGACATCTGGTGGTAATGTGAAGAACTATAAAACAACTTGATAACAAAAAGCATAGACAATTAGACAGTTAGTACACTTGTTCTTAGGTAAATAAAGCAAATTATTCTTGGAACTAATTTCAATTTTTAGAGGTAAGGGGAGGGTAAGCTTTCTAAGGTTTTGTTGCAATATCAATTTATGTAGATTTAGAACTCGCACATACAGGATAAAATTAAAATATTTTTTTATAGTAGCAGTTGCCCGCGACTTAGTTTGCTCTTTTGAGATACAAAGAAAGATACAATTATAAGAAATTTCATTTCAAACCATTTAGACTTGGAAATCTAAGAGAAAAAATAACACACATTCCAATTTCTATGTATTTTTTGAATTGTTTTATAATGTGTGTATAAGAAACACATCTATCTCATCTCTCAACTGTCTCATCTACCAGATTGATTTTCATTAATTTTCATTCAACAGTTTAGTGAAAATGTAATAGATAGACAAATACCTATATTGTTTTTAAAATTGTTAATGTTACTTTTGCTCGAAAATAGGGAATGAAAATTCATTAAAGCAGACCAAGTCTCAGTTCATAGTTACTGCTACTATAATGTTATTAAGAGACCGGCAACGTATTGACAACTCACCTACTGTAGGTACCAAGCTCAGAATAACTAAATTATTATTCTCAGGTTGCAAGTGACTATCGGCAACGAGTATTGCTAGCTAGACTATCAAATACAATGCCTCCCTCAGTGGCGTAGCTACCTCAGTGGCGGTCTAGGCAGGACAGTGCCCCGGGGTCCTCAAGCTCTGGGGGCCCTTCACTAGAAAATTTCGATCGAACTACACTTTTGAAAATTTCTCCCATTTCAAAATAAATATAACGTTGCAAAAAGTCAAGTCGGGTGAATTGACTTTTTGATTTGTCCCAGGATCCTTGATTACCTAACTACGCCACTGGCCCTCCCTTATAATATTTATAAAGATTAGTAAAGAAATTATAACTTTTTAGTCAATAGACAAAAAAGGAGACTAATGGCTTTACGCGGCAAAACTTGCGGGCAAAGTTTCATTGCAAAATAAATTGTGACAACGTGGACTGTTACGCTGAGGGTATAAGCGGCAGTAAACTCATAGTTTGTTGTTCGTGTTATGGTCTATTACTTTATGTTACTAAAATTTTATCTACTCTATTTTTCACCAGACATCTATACATATAAATAAAATTGTAGTGTCTGTTTGTAATATTGAAATAACTGTTTTTTACTACATGCCTATGAATATAAATATGGTACATATGCCGAAATAATATTTTTTACAATTTTTGTCTGTCTGTCTGTATGTTCCGGCTAATCTCTGAAATGGCTTTACCGATTTTGACGGGACTTTTAGTGGCAGATAGCGTAGCTGATGTAATAAGAAGTAACTTAGGCTGCTTTTATTTTAGAAAAATGTTTTCATTTAAAAAAAATAAAGTTAATATCCACGCGGACGAAGTTGCGAATACAGCTAGTCTGAAATAATTTTCAGTTAAGATAGATTTTATACAATGTCGTCTGGTTTACCTTTGTCTTATATATTTCAGTCAGCGGAAAAGCGCCTTTTTTGTAAACATAGGTAGATATGACAATAATGGATGGGATTTATACACATAAATCCCAGTGACATCATGTAACTTGAAATCTGAGGTGCTCTTATTGTGTATAGGCCACAGTTACCATGTACCCTTCAGCTTGTTTGCTCATATAGAAAGACAAAAATATCACCAAAAGCTATAAATCTGTTTAATGTGTATTAACTCCCGTAAAAGTCAAATTGTGAACAAGTCGATTGGGCCTCATTTTTTACACCAAAGTGAGCAGTCCCTACACGGCTATATTAAACTTTGGAAGTGCTTTGTCCCATGCAAATTCGTTCATCGATTTTATTGCTTTCCGGCGAACTCCTGCCGAGAGAATACGCCTTTATGCACTAAAGTTTTACTTACTTTTTATGACGTGAATAAAACCAATGAATTAAGTGACGAAATGGCTGAATAATTCACTTTATTAACTTTTAAATACCGGATATAGATAAGATACGTAAACAGTTCTACAACAAAAAGTTTAGTAGATAAATAAATACTGCAAGGAAGCTGGTTTTCAAGAATTTTCTTTACCTCTTTAATTTTCGTACTTGCTATGCATATAAGTATTATTTTTTTAGCAAATAAATCATTTTCTATTATTATCGATTATGATTATATTAGACGAATTATTTTTCTCGTCTTTTGTAAACTGCATTAATTCGTTCAATAATCGGTAATTTCTTAGGGATTTGATACAGTCTAGATCCTCTGTCGTAAAACCAAACTAATTTTATTACGATCTTTAATCACTTTGATGATGACATAAAATAAGTACACTGTTACTTTTATTACGGTCAAATTACAGATTCATTTAAAATCTAATTTAGTTTTGTAATGGATATGCTCTCCTCTACAGTTGTGTCGTCCGAGAAGTGTTACTCAGGATATGGCAGTGACGATTATAGATCAACTGATGTTAAATTAAATAACGTTACAATGTGCAGGTAATCCGTACCACAGATAAGATATAGAGACATATCCGTACTAATATTACTAATTGGACAGCGACTCCCTGCCTTCTGGACTAAACGGTGAACGGAATTTGACTTGAAGATGATGTAGGTATATCACGAGATTGGACATTTTTAGAAAGTAGAATAATAAGATGAAGTAGCGGACTAAGAGCTAGGAAACTTAAAATCCTAAAAATTGGAGGGCCTAACGTCACTTTAAAATATAATGACATAATATTATTTAACTGTCGGTAATCTATTATAGATATATTAATATTTTTGCACTACAAGTAGATAATTATAGTCAACATAACACACTGCATTTAGATGTAATTACTCATAGTTAAAAACATTTCGTAAGCATTATATATATAATAACACAGTGATTGTATGTTATTATTGGAGACTGTACTTAATGTTAATGGTATATTGTCCAATACAAAAGAAAGAAAATAAATGCCCGAAACGGCGAAAAGATAAAATTTAAAAGCTCTTAATTGGAAGTCGCCTAGAGCTGTAAAAATGGTGCTTCACCTCCCTGACGCCTTTTCAGAACGTAGATGTCTATAGATATTTGCATTCCAACTCGTATACAGGTTCAGATATGGGTATAATAAATTAATTAGAGTATATATTCAATATTGTATATGTAGATCGAACTTTTCGTCCACATTTGGTTACTTAAATAGTTATAATCTCTGCGTACGTTGAATCAACTTTAAAAACAAGAAGTTTTTTCATTTGTTTTAGCTCTGTAAAGTGATAGATTAGTTTATGTTGCGCTGAGCTTTTGATTCGTTTTTATTTCTGTGTGTGTGCAAAAATTGGCACAGGCCAAACACAGGAGTGGATCCTGTGTTTGGCCTGTGCCAATTTTTGCATCAATTGAAATCGGTTTTGTGGTGGACTAAAAAACTATTTAAATTTGAGTTATGTTGTAGATATACATGTTAAATTAATAATATTTTTTATAACGTGATACATACTAATAGTAATATTTTAAGAAAGAATGTGAATAGTTATATTTTCACTACTAAATGTATGAACAGATTTTAATGATACGATATTTGAAGATAGTGTCAGAAGGTCGAACATATGCTATTTTTTAACTAGAAAACCAGACGGAATCCCATATATCTTGTATGTTATAAATGCTAAAGAAATTATTGATAAATTAAGTTGCAAATAGATCCAATTTACCCTCTAAGAATTTACCTGACAGCTAAAAAGGGGCGAGCAAGAATGCGATCCAAAGAAAAAGGTACAGTTACGAAAATCGGACTACGAAATTCGAGCTAAACCGGTGCAGGCACGTAATTAAGACAATCTGACTATTCTAGTTTACAAGAATATCAGCAGGTATATCTATAAATAGAAATATTGAATATTTTTATATATATGTATACATAATTACATTTTAAATCTTAGACTAAATACCTACAAGATAGGAATAGGATAAGGAATAGGCAGGTATTTCTTTATTTCTCCACAGTTGGACTAATTTAAATATTTTTAAGATGGTTAGACTCTGGTAGTGTACAAAACTAATACTATTTTAAATTGATTAATATTTTCTGTAGGCATTGTAATAAGTATGTATTAATTATTGCTTAATAATATTAATTGATAAAAGGTGTAAGCATAAAAAACTAAAACTTGATTGTAAAATATCTTCAGTTTGAGACCATATCCATGATATGGTCTCAAACTGAAGTTTGGGTCTGATATGATATCAGACCCAAATTTTCCTGTAAGTATTTTATATTTGATATGAATTATTTTGATTTGATATGATGATTATATAGGAGTTACATTGTATTTTCAAAATATTCAGAGACATAAGTACCTATATTATTTTATATACATATATTTAATTGCTAATAGACTCTTAGTTAGTTCATATATTCTAAGCATCACTTGATTATTTCAGAAACCTCGCTTATAAAATGATAGATTGATGTTTTTTATTGTTTATACAATGGGTTATGGATTATAAATTGTTTTATTACATCAAAATACTTTTGCAAGGGAATGGTTTATCTCACTTTTAAACCGCCAGTTTCGTAACTTGTCACAATAGATCATGGCACAATAAAAGATAATGGATCACACGAGTGAGGGCATAATCTCGTGATGGACACCACGAATATATTCAGAGTATAAGCCCGCGTATCACGTTACGTTGAGCCCGGTGTCATTGGGGTATTATTTTAATGAATCGCACTTGTACACGCTGTAAAGTATTCTACAAAAGGACTGAAATTTGTTGATATTGTTATTTCCTGAAATATTTTTCTTGTTCCGTGGTATTGTTTTAATAAATTATTGAATATATTTTTCTTAACAAATATAATCCCTGGGTTTCGAGATATAATTAACTATCATAGTGGTGAACATAACACTTAACAGCTCACACATATCCACATTGGGTTGAGTACCTAATATATTGAAATGAACGCAGCAATAGGGGAATCTACCGCCATCTATTGGATTAAAATTGGATTAATTTGTTTTGTACTCGGTGCTTTAAACATTTTGTTTTAATGTAAATTGACATAGAAAGTTTTATATTATCATTCCCATCAGATGATGGTCTTGGCCATTGAATTTTACTAAATTACTATTCTAGACACTTGAGTAATTTTTGTAGTTGAATGTAATGGTATAGTGCATTCGCCTACGCTAATGGTATACGTTAGCGGGGTACCAGTGGAGAGTGATAATGATGAGCATGGAATTATGTAAGAACTTTCACTAGAAACTGGAACCTCGATTATTTCTTAGAAAACGAGTGGAAATCGATCTGACGTACCTAATAGTTCTGAGGTGGTTCAATTCCATCGCAGTCACTCTCCTATTTTCATTGATAAAACTTAAAGAATCTAATAATGTTTTACAGGAAGTGAGTATAGATTTCTTTATTATTGCTACAAAAATAAACTGATGTTGGAAAAATCCGATACAGCAACGGACAATTGTTACCGATAAATGTCGAAAGGTAAGGATTATTGTCATTAGGAGAATGGAAGAAGGACTCTCCAGTGGATAATCCTCACTTGGATGGATAAGCTTAAGTATACTCCACGGTCATTTGTCTCCCGATTATCCTTTGATTACCCACGCACATGGACACCATGTATCTAATGACGTAATGTTTTGTGTTCTATTTATGGTCAAGAATTTATATTTATAACAAACAAACTGTAGTAAAACTATTTATAAACAAAAGAATTTTAATGGTACTGGTGGAGACAGTGTAGTGACATATACAATTTTGTTTCATACTTTTAAATAGAGAATAAAAAGAAATAAAATATATTAATATCAAAAGAGTTCCAATATTCAGTATCAATATATATATATATATATCACCCTTTCACTGATGGTAATTTTCTTGAGTCGGCTCCTTTAAGTATATATTGTCTTAAATGATAAACACAAGAAAATTATGACAAGGAACTAGGTAAAAGTAATTTATCACAATTTGGGTACAGTACATACTGGCAAACAATACAGAGCTTGCTATTTTTAGGTAAATCTAGCAAGTTTCATTGTGATCTACTCACTGTATTATTCTAATTTATTTCAAATTCATTAAATGTTTAATCAACAATTTTGCATTAAAAATATTTCCTATATACATAAAAATTAAATGAAGTAATGTAACTTTGAAATTTAGTTAGGCTAAAAATAATACGTTTTCTATAAATTATTTTTAACTTTCTGATATATTTTCCAATCATTCTATTATTATTATTTATTGTATGGATATCAGATATTACAATACACGTTACATCTCAGTCAGTGAGGAATTAAAAGTTTGTCTATCGTCGATATTGAAAATTTGCCTTAATTTTATAATAGCAAATTTGGGACACCACTGAAGCTATTATACTGTGTCTTATGTAAATTACTTAAAGTAACTTTGAATATATATTACTACTTAGACAACGTTTAAGGTATCTAAGTGAAATATTACTAACGGCTATAATCCCTATTGTGGCCTGTATTAATATTTCTTCGTGACACGGGACGAGAGCCCACGGTTTCATTTCACTTAACATTTTGAGAGCTATTCGTGTCTCTAAGGATTTTTCATTATTTTATGAGCTTACTATGTAATGCTCTGTCACTATATAGATATATACTTTTTATATCGCTTTATTTGTCGTTAGCATGCACCATTATTCTTTTTGATAAATGTGCTGTAACAAATATAGTGAAAACGTAGCATACGAATATATACGAATTAACTACTACTAACTACTATTAACTACTCGCATAGTACGTATATTCGGTAATCAGCTTACGATGTAGCCTATGTGGCATTACAATTACATATAGGTATATATAACGTTAGCTACATATATTATTTTGATAAAATTTATAATTCCTAACATTTTTGGTTAAGGATATCATCATCATGATCCTAAAGGGGGTTTTAGGATCATGATGATGATCCTATCCCAATAATGGTATGGGTCTCTACTACTTCTAATAGAGATTCTTCGATATCCTCGTAGGAGACAAATCTTTTACTACCTGTGCACTGTTAACAACGCTAAATAGGCGGTTTCGTTTAGGGTTTTATTTTGATATTCCATTTTCTTGCACCTATTCAGGTACGTGTGTTTGTTCTTTTAAGCGCGTCTACAGACGCCCTTTAGATAAAAAGGAATGGTAAAACTGTATTCCTGACTCATCACCGCATAGAAGCGTAATACATACATAAAAATAAGTTTGGATTTATCGTACTTAATGGTTCTTATGACCACGCTGTTTATGTGAAAGAATTAACAATTACAATCTGTTTAATTTTGTTATTTAGCCAAAATCATCCAGTTTATCGATCACCCAAAACGGGAGATATTATTATAGAAATATAAACATAAATTACATAAATTTAAAAATATTAATACACATATCTACATGATTTCTTAAATATTTTATGTATTTTTTTCTATAATCATGTTCAGCAGTGATTACTCTATTGTCAATATTGTTAATAGATTGATTGATGGTATAGATTTTGACCTCGGTATGAAATTGCGACGCGAATTAATTATTAAATTTCTATGACAATATATTTTATTATTGTCCTTACCTAAAGTGATGACGTCACATACTTAGAGAATATCAGATTGTTTCGTTTATATATCTGTACCTACTAGGTTAATTGTAAATTTAATTAATTTTAAATTATATTAAATCGTAACAATAATACAAATTGTTGTAACAATAATACAAGTAATAAATACGGTTATAAAAAAATGTTCGATGTACTTACATTAGTCAAATAGTTTTCTCCTCAAATAGGATCCACAAACTAATCTGAAACAATAGTAAAATTTATATGAAACGTGTATGCCATGACCAAAGGAATTAGGGATTCGTTTATAATATACTTAATAAAAAATATTTAAACATTTTTGAGATAATAGATGCCCAATGCTCGGCATCTTTAATCTATATTAATATAAAGTGTCATTATAATCCATTCAGCTGTTTAGATAAGAAACAGATAGACAGCTTTGAATTCATAATATTAATATGGCTAGTATAGATAAAGCTACGTGTACCTATATTATCTACCCTCGTGGTATTATTTTAATAAATGATGATTACAATAGTAACTTACTGCTAACTCTACTGTAGTAATATTACGATTCTAGGTAATGTACGAGTACATTTTATATAGGTATACTATTTAAATATGCATATAATATTTAAAAACATAAATTAATATTCAAGTTACAATTGTTATTAGTGTATATAATATGTCTGTTACAATTATAAATTATGTAGGTGAGCATATTTTAAATAGATTTATTAATTTGGAGAATAAGTCAATGATTTTTATAAGTTGATCCAATTAGGCACGTTTCTAAGAGTTTCCAAAAGAAGTAGCCGTTACCAGCTTATAGCGGCCATTCCTCATAACAGAAATAATTGAATGGAGCTCAAGACGTAACATAATGCAAATATTGATTGAAAAACTATTGTATCCTACAGTATTGTAATATTTTTATTGAATGGTATTTTTTTAATGATAGGTAGGTACGTAAATGGGGACTTTATTTTTAAAATTAGAATTTTAAATTTGCCTAAATATATAAATAATTGATACAAAATATGGTATTAAATATATGTACCGAATTACTTACAGTACTATTATTTATGTAAATGATGTATATTCTTTAAGTCATAAAACAGTGTTACATTCAATAAAATACAATTACACTTTCAAAAATAAATGTTACGTTTTCTTTCGGTGTATAATTAAAAATACTAAACTTTTTTTATTTATTTATTTACATAGATTAACATTTACATTTGTATAGAGATTTACATTTACATATTTACTACAATACAAATTTTTATATATTTCTATTATTTGTAGTCCCCAAACTAGGTCAGGCCTGTATCTTGGGCTCTTTTTTGTAAAGTTTTTTTTCATAGCTCAATGAAAAACCTACAGGCTAACAGAATAAAATACGGGTTAGCTAAATGAAATAATAAAAGCCTTCTTTTGTTTATAGTACCACGAGCAATGAAATACGTTGAGCATCTACGTGTTACCAGTGTGTGGTAAAATTTAAAATTCGTTGTAACTTATATTTTTGCAGGCGTCTATTAAATACGCTGCAAAATATCTGCTGTATTATTTTCTTTAAAAATAATGACGTAGAAAAGATTTTTAAAAGCATATATTACATACATTACATATTGTATATATATATATATATATATATATATATATATATATATATATATATATATATATATATATACCTTATAATTATTGAATAGGGTTATAAAGTGCTATTACCAGATACCATATATTACCAGACAATTTATTATTATTATATTTAAAAGAAATTGATCATGCACTATAGGTACATAATCAGCTGGGTAGCAACTCATTATCTAAGAGGTGTATAAATTGCTTAAGAAGTTCTTATACATTGTCATTAGGAAGAAATCTAAAATAGATTTACCTAAAGATAAAAATAGACAGTATTAGAAAATGTGATCAAAACAATATTTTAATTAAAATATTCCGATAAGCTTGCACCGAAAGCAAACAGTTTGGAAGAAGGGAAGTTACAATAGGCGTAATTTCACAGCAGTTCTGAAACCAATTAAAGTTAATAATCCCCTAATATAAAACGGTCTCTTTTTAAATTAAGTCTCCAGATTTCATTGTTTTATCTTTACTGTGGTATTTTGTCATGCAAATTCTTATTAAAAGATATAAGTAAGTACCTGCTCTGAACAATATCTTCCAGACAAAAATCAACCTTAAAATCTAGTCTTGAATTCTTCAATTGTCAATAGAATTAATCCAATGGTGTTAAAACGATGGATCCAATTTTAATTAGTAAAATATCTCCTCAGAATAAAAAATCGAATTGATTGGTAGAATTATCCCAGAAGCTCGTTTTGATAGTAAAATGAAATAGTCATTAATAACTTTAAGAAACATACTTATCTCCGTCCATATATAGTTACGTTTTGTTTGAAATGGTAATATGATTCACCTGATGGATAATTTTAACCACCGCCTATAGATACACGAGTAAGTATATATCACAAGATAAAAAGAAGGGCGAGGGACGGCTCTCTTGCTCTTGCGTTGCCATTACTGTGGATTAAGGTGTTATGTTCCTGTACCCTGTAATTTCCTTGGCATGTCGTATATTTCAAACAGACAGCCCGAGAACACCTTGCAAACATATTATCATGCTATAACAGAAATAAGTATACCTACAGTAATGAAATATAATATATAATGTAAATAAAAAGGTTAATTTTGTATACAATTAATACCGAATTATTGTTATTACAACAAAGAAAACCTGTACTAAACCACCTTTATACACCCATCTAGTGTCTGAGAATAGTATAGGATTTACTTTAAGGCTACTTTATATTTCATACCACTAATTTCGTAATGTAAATTAGTGAGTCATGAAACTTTACGACATTAATTTCACCAACAGCTTTATGTTTAAGGCTATTATAGTATTATACTCGTAAGTTTTACCTGTGGTTTTACTTACGCGAGTAAAAATGTAATTAACTTATGATTTTAGTACAATATGATAAGTTACGTACAAGAGTATGTACTGTAAATAAAACAACTCTAGACAATTTATTCTGAAAATTAATAAATTTTCAAAATAAATTAACATAACGTCCTTATTAGAGAAAACAGCCTAAATATTCTAGCTACCTGCTGTTTTTAATAAAATATGACTCTGTATTATCGTTATAAAATAGTATTTAATAAAACAAAACCAATTAGTGTCTACAATGCATGTAATTTCATCATATAATTATGAATATATTACTGAAGCGAAAACGTCCATGGCTATGGTATTATTATTTTCAGATAATCAGTACGTTCCATTAAAATTTTAGAATCAGTTTCATTTAAACAATTTACATTCCGAAACTGGTTGCTTGAAATAAAAATAGAAATAGAAATAATCTTTATTGAAATAAACTCACAAGCACTTTTGAATAGTCATATTTTGATTCTACCACTCATTCGGAATGTAGATTCATCACAAGAAGAATGAGCAAGAAACTTGTATGTTGCTCTTTTGAATAGATGTTTTTTTTATATAAATAATTACGGTATAACAAGTAAGAGGCATAATCAACATAGAAATCGCTACGCACTCATTATTAGTGTAATCAGATAATATTGTCAGCGCTATGAATTTTAAGTTTTTCTATAAAAACATTATTATCGTTAATGAAGGTCTTAAATTTTATAGTAATCTTTTTTGCAAAGGAAGTGTTTTATATGACATTGAAATCTTTTTTCAGGCAGATTTATAACAGACTCTGGTATTTTGTTGTAAAACAATACGCAATTGCCATAAAACGAATTAGGTACTAACTTTAGTTAAACGACATTTAGGTAAAATCAGTAGCACAAGGACTCTAGTAAGTAAGAATCTCGTAAGAATTTAATTTTTTACTTTCATAATTGCAATTGTATATAATTTGGATATATGTAGTTATTAGTGGATCCCAAATTATTTAATCATAAATAAATATACAAAGTGTAATAATACCTTACATAAGCTTTGGAATATTATTAAATTAGATCAATAGTTAATTTCCCTTACTACTTTAATTCCGAGACACACGAATAATACATACAAGACAGTGTAATATATTATTATGTACCTCATAGTTATTAACAATTCCTCCATAATTGTAGGGTATTATATTAGCATGAATATTCTACATTTACCGTATATATCTATTATATTAATTGTCTGTAATACTTACATAGTATCTGTATAGATATATACAGTTAGTAAGGGCATGTGATAATGATATTTGGCCACAGGAATCCCTGTGAGCTGTTAGTGTTGATATCCTGCATTCCTCTTCGATCCAGTAATACGGTTGATATTAGAATACCTTACGACTATTATCATCTTTGGTGGGAATTGAATTGAATGAAAGTAATCCTACCGATATGGCAGTTAGTACCTACAGTAGTTAATTGTTCGCATAAAAACGATAATTTTGGAGTGAAATTTGCTATACAGATAGATAGTATCTTAGGTTAACATTTGATATTTTATCGTTTTACATCATAAATTAATGTAAAACAATAAAATATCAAATCAATTGGGTATCCATATAGCGCTGGAGTGCTATAGATATTATAATTACAATAAAAAGTATTAGTGTAATGCAAATTTGCTGCGAAAATATAACTAATTAAGATGTAGATAATATTTAAACAGCTGATGAATAATTTATTTCATTAAAATTATTCATCAGCTGTTTAAATATTACCGAATACCATTTTTTACAGAGGTATACCTTATAAAAAGTGAGTACTTCAGTCTCACCTATTTTAGTCAGCATGCAGCTTGCTTTGTAATATTTATTTCAGTTATAGGGAGGTCTGACAGTGAAATTATTGGATAACAATGATGCGAACTTAGTCTTCTGGAATTGCCATTCTAGAGAACTAAGATAGTATGTCTCTATGATGCCTTGAACACTTATTCAAACTGTATGATACCAAATTTTAATTTTGACAAACAATGAATAATGTTAAATATGTTTACATAACTAAAGAATTTTAGTGACATTTATTAATTTAAATTTTGGTGTATGTGTTTATTAATGCATTTGAATGAAATTATAGAGAATTATAATAAATTTGTGTTTGTGGTTTTGTCAACTACCAACTAGTCGTAACCATAAACATATTTGGTAAAATTAATTTGTATTAGTCAGTATCGCACACAACCTTTAGTTTTAAATACTTACCTATATATTTTTTTTACTATATTTAAGAAGAGTTTTTATAAGTATTCTTATTGTACCTATCTAGATTGTAAAGTCAACGACAAACTCATAATATAAAGAAAAGTTTCCGTGGAATCTTAATAATAAGAATATTTTAAGTAATTATTGTGATATATTTTGTAACGAAAAAGAACATCATGTAAATGTTTTAATTTTAATTGATGTTTAAGTCGATATAGTAGTATTTTGTTACAATATTGATAATGACGAGAACGAGAATATTTGTATATTTATATGCATTAGGCTAAATTGTTATTGTTAAAAGGTATAGCGTTATATTACCAGCTTGTGACTTCGTTTGCTTTTTTTAGGTAAAGCATAGTCTATGTCACAATCTACCTTAACGTCAAATTGTATTAAGGGGGTCTTCCTATGTGACGGCCTGTTTTTTAGGGATATTTTAGGATTTTTTTTCTACGACCAGTAAATATTTAGAGCTTCAAGTTTTTTATCATTTATTAACACATATTTGGACAGTATAAATATAAAATTTCAGCTAAAAATATTCAGTCAAACTAGAGTTACAGCGCTCTGAACACCCCCGCCTCGAAAAAAAGAGCTCCCACTTCCTCCACGATTCCGGCTGATCGACTTATCTGAAAAAAAAAAAAAAACGGCGTTTTAATTTGTAGGCTTAAAAGCACGGAATGACCTATAATCAAATGAATATAAAAAAAATTGGATTTTTGATAGACATTTGAAATAAAAGTTGCAAATTAGGCGGTTTTTTTTTTGTTTTTTGCTATAAAAAAATCGAAGTTTTGAAAATTTTCGATTGATAATAGTTCATTCCATGCGTTTACATATATTGAGTGTGCCCTGTAAATTTCAAGTAATTCGGTCCAGCCGTTTCTGAGATACAATGGAGGAAAGTTTGAAAAACACAGTTTTGAGAAAAACGCGTTTAAAGTTTCAAGTCCGTTAAAAACTATTAAAATATCAACTTACTCTCAATAGGCGATGCCTGGTCCATAGAGTATTCCTTCCTCTTCCTCGTGAAACTCTTTTAAAGCAGATTGTTCAGCTCTTGAGTCAATCCTGGCTTGTTTAACGACATCACTTACGCGCCGCTCAGAGCGTAAGATTCGCTTTTCATCCCGTTTCTCAACATACGCTTGGGCTTCACGACCAACAGGGCATCCCATAATCGACATAACTTTTAAAATACCTTGAAAACCTTCATTAAAGATAATAACTGCTAAGTAGCTAGCAATTTCAACAACTTTGGGACCAGAATGAAGATGTTTAGGAGCGAAAGTCCAAATCAAAGAATTCAAAGCCTAGGCCTCGGAAACTTGATCGCGAAATAGACACGTCACTTTTACAAGTTTTACATATAACTATTTCAGAGATTGCAGCAAATACAGAAACAAACTCCAAAATGCAATATCGAAATTCGAAATAGAACATTCATGTTCATGTTATTTTTAAGTTTTTTGGCCGAAGCTGATGTAAATACCGTATCATTTTGGTGGGTAAAACGGTTTCCACTAAACTTTCTTTTTTTACTACGACCAGGATGAACATTTCCACTCGTACTTCCTTTCCGTCCACTCATTATGAAAAAAAATAATTTGTAGCTGCTGCTCTCTTCGAAGTTCAACCAAGACTAAAATAACTTCGGTAAAATATTATAACAATAGAAATTTCTGGTTAAGTCTGTAGAAACGTGTCTAAACTTGTATAAACAAATATATTAATAAAAGGGAGGCCAGGTATAAAGCCGACGGTACACAATAGGCCCGGTCTCTAACTGCCAACTCACCGCTCCGAACCGCTCTTTCTTTTACCTGCTGTATCTTTAAAACGACTTCGAATTTTCTAAAATCGCTTTACTACCGTATTCTAGACATGTTAAGGGAGCAATTTATGAAAAAAAAAAAATCGATTTTTTCAACCCATCACATAGGAAGACCCCCTTAAGTTTCGTTTAGTCGTAAAAAGGTAACACACGGACACACACATTTTTGCATTAATAATGTTAGTATTAGAGACTACCTATACTTACGTAGCTAGATATGTATGTATTTCAAATATTTACTACTTATTATTGTATAAAAAAATTTAAACTATAGATTTTGGATGTCAATCTTGTAATTCCATAAATATTTAAATAATCTAATATTAAACTTAAACAGAATACAGAAACAGATACTTGTTTAGCTATTATTATTTTTTAGATAAACCGTACAGGGATAAAAGTTCTGATTGATGGATCACGTCCTCTTTGATAAACTTAAATAAAAAAATACCGAAATAAGAAAAGTATTGTTTTGGCGCACGAAACAAATAAAGGTAACGGCATCTGTGTATATTTATCAAGTTGGCTTGCATAATTGATCACCTTTCTTATTCTATTCTCAAGAGTTAGTGGATACCGTATTTATAAATATCTATATCAACCTATAGGAATAGGTAACAATAGAAGGGTGCGTCAAACTACAATGTGTTTGCCCAAGGAAAAGACGACCTTCATTGTTGACTGTGTAGTGCAAAACAATTCATACTTACAATCATTAGATAGACATATGAAAGTAATACTGTTTGTAAAAGCAATTTAGATAATTTGAAAATGCAAGGAAATTCATAGTAATATTCAAATTCGTAACTGTTCCGTTATCTGTTTGTTACCTATTTACAACAAAAGCAGAACAGATTGAAATAAATTTGATATTAATATTGATCTATCTTCATATGTATTATGTTTTAAACTACGAAAATAACTTATACTTGTTCACTACTGAAATCGCGCTGAAAGCATTCGTAAATATTTGTACGTGATCCTAACCACACATTAAAAATTTCTTACACAATTAATATTTTCATTCATTCGTTCGTTTGCTCATAGATATTTTAAATAAATTTCTCCACCTAAACTTCACGTAGTTTCCCATGGAAACCATCGTGATCAATTCTTGGTGAATTTGTCAAGATGGTTTAGCTGACCTGCACTCATTTTCATCTTATAATATTATCCTCCACTGGTGCCCCGCCAGTGTAAACCGTTAGTGCAGGCATATGTACCATTCCATAATCATCCATTAAAAAGAAATATGATGGCCGTAATAGACTCTAATTCCTTTCATCTGTAGGTATAAATAATATCTGCTTTAGGCTTCGATAATAAATTATTCGACTGATATTATCTAGAAAATATTCAAATGCCGATCAATTCAAATTGATTGAAAATAAAATAGCAACATATGTACATATACAATCGTACATCGGCAAAACATTATTTATTGCATGTTCTCGGAACCATAACTGCAAAGCTGTGTGCCTAGAGCGCTCGTGCGCTCGACAATATTGGGACAGTTTATTTGTATTTACGTTTCGACAGTCAGAATACAATACACCTCACTATTAGCTACCTTTGAGGGACTAAAGTCAATTTCATTGTACCAGTGTAACGTTACTATATTTTACATGTTTATTTTGTTCTATATTATTTTGACTAGCATTCAAGTAGGCAAGCTTCCAAATCGATATATTGCGTTGAGTCTTAAAAAAGTCTATAGTTTCTATATAGAAATAAAGCAAATTGCAAGTAGATTTTTTATGTTTTATTATTGATATTTCGTAAGTTGCAGATGAGTTTTAGATTTTATATATGTTCACGTGTATCATTTTACTTCAACGATTTAACATTGTCAATGAATATCCAAATGGACAGAGGTAGAAAAAAAATACCACATGCATAAATTAAAATATATGGATAAGTTATTGTAACAAGCTAGAGAACAGCGTAGAGAAGCTTTATATAGTGCAAGCAATTGAAAATGGAACTTAATGAAAATAGTTCAATATTTATATAAAACTTCTTCAAATGCTAACACGTCGCTAAGTACATAGACAAAATATACAGATTTAATCTGCTGAGAAATTATTTTATTTTATCCATAGATATCGCACTTAGATTATCTAAGTAATGTGAGGTAGAATAAAAATATTTTTAATTCAAATTAAAATAAATCATAGAATAGTCAACATCCCTGTTGAAAAGTTATTTTTCATGATTGTGCCGTCTACTTTGTAAAACAAGCTGTAAAGAATGGCTGAAAAGATTAATTCTAAATGAGCAGTTCTATGAAAAAAAACAGCCCATTTTATAATCCATTATAAAAAAAAATCGTCCATATCATACAATGCTTAAAAGTCTCAAAAACTATTTTCAGGTGATTATGGTATATCGTTATAAATAACATTTGACTTTTCATTTATTTGAGTTTCTCAGGATCACTTCCATATATAATTAGATATAACGCTTGCTACCTAATTATGTTGCAACCGCTGTCTCCGTAGTACTCTCACACAAGTTTTAATTGCTCCGTGTGACTATGTCATGTCATTCAGCGCCTGGATATTGTGCCTCATAAAAGAACTTATACTCTATATTAAGTTTATATTTATGTATATTTAGTTACAATATATAGTACAAATTATAATGTGCCACCATACGTCGTCTTTTCAATCGGAAGATTGCGTGCCTGTAGGCTTATTATTATTAAGCCGCTGCATTATATGTTACTGAGTTTGATTTTGTATGAAGTCATACAACTTCATACAAAATCAAGCTTATATATTGTGCGTGGCTATGCCTGTCTTATATATTGTAGCTGCAGACTTTTGTAAAATATCATTCAATAGAAGAAATACAGCAGGGTATGGACGCATGACATCAATAGTATCATGGGCAGTTTGTTTGAAGAACCGAGTTACATTAAAGATAAACATTGCACAGTAAAAATATGGACGAAGTCGCGATAATCTAGTAGTACAAAACTAAGTCTAGTAATATGAGATGTTTTATTTAAAGGTTTAGTGAACATTATTATATGTAATCTTAATCCGAACATAATTACAAAGGCTTTGGTTAACTGTTAGCGCCCGTCTTGGGATTATAAAGGTACATACGTTATAAACCTACTTTGTCAGTATTAATACAAATGGGTAAACACCTCGGTTGTAATTATTTAAGTAATATTTAATAGAAAAATACACTAGTTGTGCCTGTGAATTTGTCTCACTGTACTTTGCTGTTATAATTATATTTTATTGGAGGCCTAGCTGACCCGCGCAATCGTCTGACCACATTAAAATCCTTCTTTATGCAACATTTTTAAAAGATGTTGCTTTCCTATTGGCCGTGTTGTGTTGTTATATAATAGCCTTCTTTGATAAATTAATTTAGATATATTAAATTTCAAAAAAGATAACAAAAGTATAACTGCCATAGCACACTGAGAGTAACGATACCATAGTACCTCAATCTTTCCTAGAATCCCTTAAGATCACGTTCATTTATCTTGTATTAGCTATGATCCCCTAGTATTAGTGTTAGGCACGTGTTGGCCAGGTGGTCAGTGTGTTCTCAATATTTGAAGAGTAAAATTCATAAATGCGTAACTATATATATAATTATATAATTGATAGTTTAAAAAAGAAGTATGTCCAAATAATATATGAATACTTTTTGTTGGTAAGTTACAACAATAGATTTTAGAGTTTTAAAAAGATTATTTGACTTGAAATATCTTTACGGTATTTTTATTTATAATTACAGCCGGCTTGACACCTTAAGTATTTCATTTATTATATTAGGTACGTACTACACTTAAAATAAAAGGATTTTAGAACACAATGGGATCACAATAATAAACAAAAAAGTAGAATATTCTCTTTGTGGTCTGTCAAAAAGCAGACAGCACTATTAATACATATGTATATAATACAATTATTAAATTTTATCTCGGGCATTGTGAATATGAACATATTGTAGTAATAAGACATATTTCCCTCGTGTCGGTACCCTAATATTGCAGAGTGAGGTAATCCGATTAAGGTACTACATACAACGTATCCACTGTGAGCCGTCGGCGTCTGTTAGAAATGTTAGAATGGTATAACATGTCGTATCTATGAGAAACAATGACATTTGTGCTTACCTTTAAAACTTATTTTACATATTAATTCAATGATAAATAGACATGGAATAGGTATAATATTAAATTATTTGAATAAATGGTTTAATGAACGAGGAATGGATGTTCATGTTTGTATTTTATAAATAATAAATATTTTAGAGAATAAAACTGCATATCTATACGAACAAAAATAAACTATGAATGGAACATTAAAAAGGCAAAATATTTAAAATAAACTATGAGGCCTTTTTGGTTTTTTTTGTATGCGAGTTTTTCTTGCATTTATACCCTTATATGACAGCCTACGAATTATTTTTATAGATATTTTTCCTTTTTATTATTTGCCTACTTTTTGGTTTAGTATCAATATGACATTATATACTTAGTGCAAGTACCTATACTTACGAAAAAATAACTAATATCAAAAGAACATAGACACAAAGAAAATAGTAGATACCGTAATCATAACTTTATATAATTTTAGTGTAATGTTTAGTCTAAATTAGGGTCTGCAGAAACTACATCATGCAGTATGAATATCTTAAAAAAAATTGTTCTATAGAATTTTGAACGATTGATAAAAACCAGGGGTATTATTATCAATAATTAGCAGTTATTACATCAATGCTAGTTCAAAGTAGTAAGACGTTTAGCTTTAATATACCTATATTAAGATGCATGCTCCGATTATGCCTATCTACGACAGGGAGACAAATCATATATATTACGAAACTTATCTGTACCACATCAAGAGGAAATCGAAAATACAGCACGATATCTTCAAATTGAATGTACTTCAAGAGGTACATTACATATTCAATACTTAAAAGATTTTTTAGTTACATGTATAATGTAGGCAATAATAGTATTTAAGACTTCTTACTGTGTAACTTATATTTATTATGCTTTGTTTGCTGGAGGAATATTGCTATATAATAATACAAACATATTATTGTAATAATGAAATAAAAAATGACTAGAATTTATTGTACCTACATTGAATTTAATAGTGACGCCACGGAATGTTCGAGTAGAAATTAAATAATGTAGAAAAAGTAAATCAATAACAATTTTCCATGGTAATGTTCCATATTTGAATATTATTATTAAATACATTATTTGGCTACTTCTAATCAAACATGCTTAATCAGATTTTTGTTATGATAAATATGAATATAATATTTATAAGATCGTATTTCTCAACTTATTTTTTCACAAAATTCAGGCCACAGGTTCCTAAATTTTTCTAAAATACAATTTATTGATTAATTTAAACATTCTTAAATACAGTTGTAATTTGATTGTAATTGCCTTAATCCATTATTATTATTTATTTAAAAAAAAATCCCTATTTTTTTTAGATTTTATGTTCTTATATTTCTGTCACTCTTAAACATAGACTGTAAAATATTTAGTTAGAAAAATTAAAATTATCAGTAATCCTGTTTTATCATTCAGTTATTTATAAAGTTTTTTCTTTCCTAAAGAAACTGTCCATATATTTATAATTCATATATTTTTCTTTATTTCTTTGGCTCTTACTATATCTGTATATATAATAGTATATGTAGCATTAGTTAATAATAGGCCGAGATGTTTATTACCCGATATCATGAACCTGACACCAAAAAACTTTGCGCGTCCATTCTAACAGCTGTAGATTCTCGCTCTGTACATTGAGTTAATCTTGGTACTGAATATTTTTTTTTATTTCGGAAAAACCGCCGCGGGGTAGGTAAAAGGGTACTGCCGGACTCTTACAGGCTAAAAACCGTGTTCTCTCTGTTTACCTTTCGTCAGGGTTATGAGAATGCGTGAACAATCTTCCGCAACCCTGATGGCGCTGGCCCACCTTGCAGACCCGTTCTTATATTTTGTATTGTTAGAAATGGGAGATACGGTCGTATCCCCGTGGGCATAGACTAGTCGGCGATTATCTCCTTTGGCCCTGGCTGAGGAGGTAGTCGCTGCCTAGTCTAGGGGGGGGGGGGATAGATTAGTATTCCTCCTACTCTACCTCACTCGTCTCCGCCAGAATACAAACAGCAAATAATAAGATTTCCGCAAGCGGTCTTTGTCTTTTAACTGAGCCTGTTCTTGAGCAACAGACGGATCGCCGCGACAGTTCTTAACTCTTTCTACCTCTCTTGCCAGTTGCTCATTAAGGCTCGTGAGCAATGACGTCTCCGAGGCATTAATACGGCTGGGCTGCGGGTCTACGCCCCAACTCTGAGACTCACCTATTTGCGTATCGCCAATCACCTATTTGCAATTTGGCACTCGTTAAGGTATATTATATTAGCTCTGTCATATCGCTTAAACTAATACCTAAATATTAAAAAGTTATTGTGGTTTAAAACACAATTTACTTGAATTACTTGCCGAGTTTTAAGTTAGTCAGCAAAACCCAACTGGATTAAATATGCTTATCTTTACAAAGTCTGGAAATTCGTACATCCTTTTTATCATAAGACGGATAAAAGGGGGTTTACAAGTTTTACCTCATAGTTAGTAAGTTTGCCTTTAATATTGAGTGAGGAAAGAATGGAAAATCGGATTAAAAAAAGGTTGACTCATATTGCAATTTTGTTTATTTATTATTGAAAGAATCGATGTTAAAAAAAGAATTTAAAATATTTTTTTAACATTGAATAATAGTATTATTGTATAATAATTATTTTTAGTATTTACAATTATAATAATTAAATAACAATATTAAATACAAAATTTGTTTTATTTTGTATACATATTATCACAAAAATACATATTATAGAGTTACTGTAGAATGTCTGAATTAGGCAAAAGGTCTAACATTTTTAAAGGATTCATGAAGTTCGCAATCACCAATAGACAAGTTTAATTCGTGCTAAAGCGGAAAAGAAATGCACAGACACCTCTGCCAAAATGAAAAGAGGCCTGATTTACAACCTGCGTAAAACCCGAGGCCGGATCTTATTAACATTACTTTTTATAACAACGACGGTGTTAAATTGTAACAATGTAGACTGAAATTTAATTAAAACGTCTAGTTAGGAGGTGTTAACTAGTGCCGTTAAAACGTACAGTTTATGAGGAATGCAATCTTGTATGCAAATAATTAAAAAAAACATTGTTTCCCTATTTATCGATACTACAGGTAACAGGTAGATAAATACAGGTATATTAAGAGCGAAATGACTAATCGTAGTTCACTATTCCAACTTATAATCCTTATTGTTCATAAATTACATCAACATGAGTGTGATATAACGTGATGGCCGTTAGTACTGTCCATGTATTAGATGATCTTGGTGGTCTTGCGGTTTATCATATCGCCTAAATTCCGATGGTCGTATGTTCGATTCCACGCGCGGTACAAACATTAAATTTGTATTCATGAGTACGATTATTTGTATCGGTCTAGATGTTTTCTATTTATAATATGTATGTATTTACGACAACAAAAATATAACTGGTATTTGTATCAGTTATCTAGTACCTACTCATAACACAAGCACGGCTTAACTTGGGTCTAGAATACGCTGGGTGAATTGTCCTGAGATTATTATATTATAGACGATGGTTACCGATTATCATCATTAGGTGAGCAGCCAGCTTGTTTACCATTCCAAAAAAATTATCGACAGTTAAAACTTTTTGTGCCAATTAAAATTTTTAATTGAGTCTCTAGTAACGGAAAACGTCATTAATAAACGGAACGAACTATACACTGGTACATAATCATAGTATAGGTATGACAATAATGTGAAAGTTAGTTTTTGTATATACCTATTACTTCATTCTTATTTTAAGTGGAATCTAACACAATCGTAATCTTTATTAAGAAGACTAACATAGGTTTACCTCGGTCTATCAACATGTATTAATCACGGATAAAGTTGTAAGTACAAGATCAAGTTGTCAGTAGAAACTGGTAGAAAATGGAAATTATCCGTTTATAATACGTAGACATTTTACCGATCTTTCGTTATATTAGACAGTTATGTCTTCGACACAAACTAATAAGTAGATACCTAGTTAATACCTGCATTTATACAAAATTGTAAATATAAATATAAAATTAATATTTATTAATGTGTATATAAATGTGTATATACTTACAAATATTCGTTATGTAGGTACTGAATGTAAAGAATATATCTACAAACATTTTCAACATCTTAAATTGAGAAAGATCTGAAATTTTTCTTTGATAGTCATCGGAAGTTACATTTTAGTTAGCTAGTTACAATTTTCTCGGTCCTTTTTAGCTGATGACCGTATCTACCAGCTTAAAACGACCCACACTTTCGAATGCTCAAACCTTTACAAGGAGGCTTTAGTGCGCATGTAGGTACTTTATAACAAGCGACGACCATTATTTTTCTCGGAACCCTCCTTCAATTCTTTGATAAGGTTTGGAAGTTATATACCTTCTACGTCTAATTTTGTATCTGTCACTTACAATGTGTATAATTGGTAGCTCGTTTGTCAATAACAATATCTACAAACAATACCTATTTTATTACAAAGATAATTAATTAAAATTTTCGGTTAAATATCCGGTTTTATATCGGCTTCCTATAAGACAAGATTAATAAATTTCGTAATAGGTAATTTCAACCGACTTAAAACGATGCAAACGTCGTTGTTGGGGTTTTTAAGTATATCATAGTTTTATAACAATTAAAATTCGTTGAACTAAATTTTATTTAGTTTTTTATATTTCAAGTGATATCCTGGTTACTATGGAAATGGTTATACTGATGTAACTTGCAACTTTTATGCTGCTATTCCAGGAATTAAATTTTGAATTATTTATAAAGAATATTAAATAATAGATATTAAATATATAACATTATGGGCTATTAATTTCAATGATTAATGTCGTAGGATGTTGTAATATCGTCTCGACCAATTTACTTAGCAGCTCCCCTTCAAGCCAAAACTAATATTGCCTAGAGCAAACAATTTGATTGAAGCATTTACAGTTTACTTAGTTTCATGCCGCCTTTTAATACTATAAATTTCATTAGATTAAAGGCATTATTTTTGTGAAGCAATATTTTGAGGTAATAATAGTCAAGTCATATTGTTTGTTGGTAGTTGTGGCAGTCAGTTTATATAATTATATATATTTATAAATAAAATATCGATTAAAACATAATACAACAAAGATAAATATAGGTATTACATCAGTAAGTAGTTAATAAGATATTATCACGCTTAACTCACTTATTACCTAAAATGTTTTATTAGATACGAACCAATAAATATTCAAAAAGGATATTGACAACAAACTATGAAGACATTGACAGGTAATACTGTCTGGGACACGACGAGGGTAGGAAAAGGGTCCGGAAACTAGACAGATGTCCGTAGAATAAAAGAAATTGCGATATAGGAAAGTTTGTTGTAAGTAACTGCGCGGGGATTGCCCGCTCGGTTGATTGTCGAGGCGAGTTACTAAAATATTGAATAGGTAAATGAATATTTGAGGTTCAAGACATATACCATTACATGTGACATAAATATTTGAATATATATGTACACCTATATATATTCAAATACATATAAATCCATATAGTGATAAGCAGCTTCTATTCAATTAGATAGTATGTAACTAAATATCTTTCCCATAAGATAAAGTTATATTTTTTAAACTTATTCGCACAGTCATGTGATCAATTTAGTACGAAAATTTCAAATATAAAATAGTATACAGAAATACACTTATCAATCAATTCTTCTTATAAACCATTATATTGAGTTGTGTGAACTGTCATCATTCCTTCGATCTACTAATAACACCCTAATACACTTTTTTATTATATTTTATATTCTGTAATATATATTGTTAATTTCATTGGAATAACAAACAATCTTTCTACCTGATGGTAAATGGTACCCCTCGCCTATCTCCATTGGCATCAGATAAGTCGCAAATCGGTATTCCATTCGAGTTACATAAAAAAACTAGGAAAAAAAAGATGTAAAAAGAATTTTCAACTAGGTAACAATATTTAATGTGATTACGAATAACATCTGCCCAATATATAAAGTGTAATAAGTTTCGGGATTATTTTATAAACAGTCAGTTAATCAATCATTCATAAAGGTTTTTATATTTTACATAGGTAACATATATATGTAAGTATATGTATATACAAGTAGCTTCATTTATCTGAACTCCAAAGTTTTGTTTAATATACATTATTAATAATTTTAACCTTTTTAAACAAATATTGGAATATTCCGGAAGAGGTTTATGAAATAACAGAATATATAATGAACAGGTAATTATATTTAGTAAAACAATATGATAGACTTTATAGTATCGTGAGTCTTCTATTTACCTAATATTAAATATTAGCAGAAAGCTAACAATATATTTTTGGGAATATGTAAATATGTTTTAACTCGGAATAATAAATTTGAAAATAATATAAAAATATAATAAATAATAGTATAGCAACTTTTCCTTCGGGCGGAAACTTGTACAAATTAAACATTTACAACGAACCTTTTTAAAGAGTAAGTAAATGTTACTTTTATAATAATATATTACAACATTTTAATAGATGTTTTATTGTTTGTAAGTTAAATTATGTTGAATAGACTTACAAAATACCAATGACGTATAAAAATAAGAATTAATTTACAAGTCTTTATAATATGTTATTTATTTGTAGTGTACAGATATTACTATGGTGTTCTCTTCGAATAGTAGATAAATAACATAGTATTTTGTGTTTACAAGCATTCATTCAATAATAGTACCTAAATAATTTGAAAATGAACACTATGGGTAATGAAATGGAACAGGTAACATGTGTAATATAACTACATGACATTTAATATTTTGATAGATATTTATTAATTAACTGAAAATTTAATTTAATTTTATATACATATAGTGTTAATTTTGCGTCGATGCAAGAATATATACATATATATATTTACTATGGTTCCTTTCGAACGTTAAGGATTTCTTAAATTTCGCAAAATCGGCCACGGGTGAGTAGATAAAACGCAATAACCAAATAAATTATTACTGGTAGGTAATTTTCATAAATTCTACAATTATAATGAACATCTAAATATAGAAGTAACAAAAATCAGTAAGCGTGTAATTTAGACATTATGTAATTATTTCTAATTACATAATGTCTAAATGACAGGAATATAATGAAGTAAATAAATATTAAGAAGGATTTTCGGAAAAATATAAGCGTTGAAGAGCATCAAGTCAACTTTTTCAGCAATCAGTTTACCTTCCTCTTAGGAAATGTCAAAAGTTATTCAAGTCGTTCGACCGTCGAAAGGGGTAAAATCAAAGACAGTCGTGTTTTAAGTTAAAGAAAATTATTTACAAAAGTCTTTAACAATTAAATGGTAGAAATAAGTTTGCTAATGATATTTGTATAATTACCGTACCATACCGTACCGATTTAAATTGAGTTTAGTAATGTATGAAATGTATGTTTAGTATATATACCTAAGGATAATAATTAGAATAATTGCTACCAAATCCAAAATTATTTACTACTAATTATTTGTCGTTATTATAACTTTAATTAACACTGCATGTTAATAAAAACACCAAGGTACTCGATAAGTCAATTTATACTACTTAGGAGTTATACCTGCTTCGGATAGTTTGAAGGTTTTACGGTCTCGGTAGTCTAGCGGTTTAGCGCACAGTCTTACATACGAATCGTATACGATGGTTGCGGGTTCTATTCCTCAGATGATACAAACAATTGTATCATAATACTTAGATAATTCAAATGCGAGGAATACTTACGAGTATTTCAGATTAACCGTTATTAAGTTAATCTGATCACTGAAAACCTTGCTACATTAATTGATGTAAAAAGCCAACAAAATTTTATCTCTTGATTTACATATTAAATCAATTATGCGTGCCACATTAATGATGCAAATTGGCAAATAAGCTATCGTTGGCCGCAGCCCTGGTTCATCCCTGGGGGACACTAAATAAATACTCTCTCAACAGAGCGATCGTTTTCAATAGCTGCGGAGACCTATCTGCAAACACGCTTAATCCGTATCAGTGTTGGTATATACTTAACACAATATCTATTTGGATAATATTAATAACATTCCTTTGTGATAACATAATCAAAGGCCGACCTTGATCTTATATTTGTAAAAGCTTTTCTTTGCTTTAAATTTAATAAGTACCTTTAAGTATAATTATTATTTAAAGTCTTGTTGTTCTTGCCAAAAAAGGGAAACAAATCCCTTATGGTGTGACATCGCTCATCCGTTAGTCAGAGCTGTATACTTCACAAACTACATGTATTAATGGTATTAATTTAAATTGGGGTAGGCACAGTTTTAGAAACTTTGATGAAAAACGATTAAAAATTTCGAATTTGCTTACTTACTTATTAGTATAAGTGTATTATTGTCATATGTACATTTCAAATATAAGTTAATTACAATTACCAAGTATCTTAAATATATTGCCATCATTAATTGGCATCTTTAAAAAAACTGTTTTTCTCCTGGCTTCGTAATAAGATATTCTATTTTGCCGATAATGGAATGCGTGTTTTTTGCGAAATACAGCGTCTTTGACTACTACAGAATCTCTTTGTTTGTAACTCATAATGGCTTTAGATATACTTAGGTAAACTAGCTAGGATTCAATACTGTATGTACTGAATACACTCGTACAATTTTGCCGCCTTATACCTATCTATTTCAAAAGAAATATAACTGGATATAATATTTAATACATCGTAAGTATATATTACACTTTCATTAATATGTAAGGAGGTTCAAAATCTAGATAATAACAACTATCATAATTATACTTATGTGATTAGCCAAACTACATAAGTTATGTCTTGACTTAATCTGAATCTGAGATCTGAATGAAGAAAGAATAATCACCGCCAAGTTTTTATAAATTCACCACTTATAAATCCGTTTATATAGACTATAGTGTCATCACAGAAATGTAATGAAAACCTAATTAATATATTTAAAATATACATATATTAATGTAATCTATATGATTTTGCTAATTTATTTATTCTCGATCCACGATATTGCGTTAACCTCACTATCGGCGTACATTATACTAAATCCAAGACAATTAATTATTACCTAATAACTTATTACTTACGAGATATAATTGGGATTAACATACGGCCAATGATCTCAATCACCGGTATTATCTGAATTATGAACGTTTAGCTATTTCTATGGTATTATTGTTCACCAAAACAATAATTACGTTGAACATTAACAATGCAAATTGGGGAATAAGCTATCATTGTACGCTGGAACCGAGGTACTGCCGCAAAATAAACAAAGCACAAAATGGGGGCTTATTTTCGTCAATTTTGAAACTGAAAGATAATATTCACTCAGTGAAATTATAAAGGATCGACATCGTTTCGTTCAGTAAATCGATTGTAAACATTGAATTACTCCAAGAATAAGGATTTGAATACTATTCCCTGGCTTGTTCTTATAATATATTTCAACATTTATAAAGTTTAAGCTTATACTAATGCCTCTTATCATTAATGTTATGATTACAATACTTAATAATACTGAAACATACAATACGAAATTAACGCAAAAACAATACAATTGTGAATTTAATGAAAGTAAAATAAAATATCAGAAACATAATATTTGATCATTTACCACATGAATATTGGTCCAAAAAGTGTTATATGTTCAAATGCTGGAATTTTATCAGTTAAGCTCACTCTCATATCCGTGTAGCCGGCAATAAAATATTAATAGTCGAGGAGCGGAGCTTTGAGTTACGGGCGGCAACAAACTGTAGGTGAGCACGCGGGCCACAGACAAACAATTCTTATGGTTTATACGCATGGCGTGCAGGAATATTGCTGTTATTAATCAGTTTCTGGGGCAGATGCCGTGGGTAAAAAGAATTGCGAGCTAAACAACAAGACTACAGGTCTTTCTGTAATGCTAACAAATAACATCATGACACTATAAATTCGGGACATTATGTAACGGAGAATTAAAAAAGAAATTCTTGTGGATTGGCTAAGCGTAAGTGACAACCCTTATATAGTAGCTATTTACATATTTAACTGATTGCTGTCGACCCACATGAATTTGGGTAAAACTATCCTACCGAGATAGACTTTGTAAGAGACGAACGAACCATTAAACTGCCGCCTTGTTTGCCATTCCAATTACATAAAAACATATATACAGTACTTTTATTGCACAAAATAAAAAAAATAAATGCATAACAAACATCAGTCTGTAATTTGGTATGAAAAACTAACCCATTGAAGGATAAAAGCGGAATTACTTGAATTTTATACTTTATAATTAGTTATATAATTGCAATCTAAATAGTATTTCACTCTGATTTTTTATAGGTTAATAATAAACGACGCTTTGACTTACATGAATGGACATTGTATATATTCGACAGTATTATCCTGCACTTCCACTTTTTAAAGTAAACTTACATGAGCTGCGTTCATACGCAGAGAGAATTAAATTTTTTCTCACACGAAACACGCCCAATATACTGTAATAGTATTATACATGGTAAGTACAAATGTGAACAATGAATAGAAACAATATTTTTCTTAATAAATTATAGTATTTTTATTCATTAATTGAAATGGCCTATAATTTTTTAAAGTTTAAGATATTAAATTAAAGTTTAAAATAATTAACTACTATTATTATTTATTGGTTCATTTTTAAATAAGTTTTGAAAAAAGTAAAATTTCTAGTAAAAAGAATGTTTGAATTATTTCTGTTGTTACTATAAATCTGAATGTAGAAGTACGAAACAACCAACAAATAATAACGCAAACAACTTTTTTTAGTTCATTGCATTTCACTCGTATTTCGTATGAAGTATAAAGTTACGAGTAAATTAAAATTTTCCACATACAAAATGCGTGCCTTTTATAATGACTATAGGTAGGAATAAACTAGTAGAAAACCATGCGAGAAATTATTTAATAGCTGTTTATAAAATACAATGTGAATAAACACTATTTTTTCATGTGGTTATTTTGTATGAAGGTGGTTTAGCGGTTTAGCACATCGCTTTATTTCCGATTGTCGCGGGTTTGATTTCTCGCACATTGCAAACATTTGTATTCATTAGTGTTACATCATTAACTAAATAACATTATACAGTTTGGGTTGTCCCTCGCAATTTAAATAATGGGTAAGATTGTTGGTCGGTTGTCGATTGGTTTGGATGTTTTTTTATGTATATTCTGTATGTATTTATAAAAAAAAATATTTAACTATTTCTGTCAGTTGTCTAGTAACCATAACTAAAGGTGCTGGTAGCTTGGAACTAGATGGCGCTATGTAAATCTTCTAGGTTATTATTATTAATATTATGTCACTAATATAATTATAATAAGTATTGATGAACATATAAAAATAGTACTAGCAGAACACCATATTAGATATTGTGGCATAAAATGATGCCGTTTTGAATTGTAATTGTCAATGTTCATATAAAGGAAATCTGTATTAAACTAAAATTATCAAAATGAAGTTAAACGTACACAATACACAGGCAATTACATCGAACTAACTTGTTTACATGTGTTTAATAACGTACAAACGAAATTGTCACATCTCATTAGAAAAGTTAAATTCAAACTTCGTTCCCGAAGTTGGTTATATACCTGCGGACTTTTCAATTGAACCAACAGAAGCAGCCACGTATTGGTTTTGAGGAACCAATTAAAGTTTTCATCAGAATTGCGAAACTAATTTTCAGTAGTTTGACAGAGTCAGCAGTTTGGTTGGAAGGTACGCTATGTAGACCACTTGCAGGCTCGCGTATTAGTCTACAGTTTAATTTAATACCGACAGTTTTAATTAGGGCAGGTCCTGCACAGAATTACAAATTGAAATATAATGAACTTCAGTTAATTAAAATTGAATTTGCTTACATGGGGCAGCATAAAGGATCTATGTAAGCTTGTGCATTTATAATGTTTTATATTATGATTTATTTATTTGTTAATTAAGATTGTAATGGCTATTTAGTATTTCCATAGACTTGAGATATAATTATGACCATGCCGCAGTGAATTATTATATGTTGAATAGAGCAGAGCGATACAAATATACTACATTGTTTTTGATCATATAATTAGAATATTCTAGAAATAGACAACAGTATCCAAAGATTTCAGCTTCAAATTCTTGTCAAGATATTCCCAATACAAAAATAATTATATTTATCTTCCTTAACTTCTCCATAACAAAAGTCTCATCATCAACAAATACATTACGGTACTTAAAGGAGTGACGGAACTTTCTTTCAAGTATCTACGATACTTGGGAATTATGATTGATGATCGCGTAAAGTGGACAAAATGTATAGAAACTCTTGCACCCTAACTATTCGAACTTTCATTACGTATTCAAACGTATCGCTTAAATTACGAGACATTCTTTGACAGCTGTTAAATGTCTACAATAAATTGTTATAATAATAATAATAATTTAATGATAATTCTTGCGGAATGTACAATGTATTCTATTATGATCATTATCAGTTCAATGTATTATATATAAGATTCCATCATTATCAGATCTTAAAAATAATAAATTGCCTTTTCTACAAAAATTACTGTTTAAATACTATTTATATAGACACAATTGAAATACATTTATTAGATTCATAAAAAATATACTTATTATATATTGTATTACATAACAACTGCTCAATAGTCGAAATAGATTATTTCCATCACAAATGCTATCTTTTCAATTTGATTTCCATTTGAGTCCCCTCAATAGACCATACATATGAAAACATATATTTCTCAATTGAGTGAAAAGCACTACGATGGGTAGATTAATGCAATATCTGTAGTTGTAAATTAACTCAGTGTCAAGTCAAGTCAAGCGCACTTCATATTATTTTCGTTGTTTGGTTAAATTAAAACTGCGCTGTAGCTCATGTTGCGGCCAACAAATAATTATAAACTTGTTTTGTAGTATGATGAGAAAACTTTGTCTTTTATTTCTTCTTTATGTAAATTTATATTCATAGTTGTACCTAATAAAAATTACTTCAGCTAGTAATAAGTAGAGTAGTTTCCGTGAACTCTCATTTCAAAACGAATAAATTATTTGGTGTTCTTATAAATTACTGGCTTATATTCACATTACGAATATCACGTTATCATGTGACGCTTGTGATACCACTTATGCGTACGTTACGCGTTGTTATTCCGGAGGACTAAGACAACATGCCTCTTAGCGTGTAATTTACTGCCTTATCGCAGTCTGCCTTACCCATGCAGATGACATTTTACAAAGTTTACCTCCTCCGTAGTTTTCAGTTTTCTATTAATTATCTTTATTATCATAATTTACAGATATATTAAATATGTATAAGAAAGTAGAGTACGATTAATTTGCTAACGATGAAGTCACAAAAGAAACAGGACACAAAGATGAAATATAGTTCATATTATTCGTATAGATGAATACATTTATGATCAAAGTAAACGAGGGTGGGAAGGTACTGAAAGCATGACCGATGGAAACCGCCAACACGATACAATATCGAAACTAGAACGAAAGGAAACCTTTACAAATCACATAGAAATACTGGTAATGCGATAGTCAGCAGTACAGATGTCGGGTGAGCATTGTTAAACATAACGGCCGACACTCACGGAAACACTTGTCAGTGTCACGAGGTAAAGAGGATGCCATTCAGATATGTTGTATTCCAGTAGTCTGTAATATGATGAAGGTTTCAGCACATCGGGGACAAGGCGTTTTATCAATATGCTTGTGTACCTACCTTCTTATCTTATTGCAATTTATAGTGTCGATGACGGTGGTTATGAAGTTATGGGTAGCTTGGTATTAAGCATAACGTACTGAATCTTTATATGACATAGTAAATAGTAGTTAGAATTTTTACATGAAGTAAGTACAAAAAACCTTTTTAACATAGCAGTATACAAATATACAGTGTATGTCACAGAGAGAGAAGGTAGCAAGGTTGCTAAGGAAATTATATTATAATTATATCGATCAAGAGAGATGAAAGATCGATAAGAGCGTCATATCTCGTGGGGGGAGGGGGGGGGGGGGGAGAAGGAGAAGGGGTAGGTTCGCCCCTTGATGCTTTGAATTAAAATATAATGAATCTATCAAGCGAAATGTCAAGACATGTCAAGTGTTGAGTTTCACGATGACGTCGGCAATTGACAATGCCTTTGAAATCCGGGATAACAATCGTGATAGTTGGTATATTGTTTTTATAATGTAATTAGATTTTTACAAATTAGTTAACAAATTTTGTTTTCCCCTCGATTATCTACAAATTTCTTCTTAAACTCAAAATCATGTAAATACTTTAAGCTTCGCATAATATTACGCGTATCCTTTAAAGGGTCTGATAAATAAACATAAAGCGTGAGGCGCTTGAACCCATGGGGAACCAATTTGATCTGTTACCTACTGAATAATAATGAATTTCACTAATTTTATCAGTTATATCTATAAGAATTATAAAAAAATTATATAGTTAAAATTAGTCTATCGTAACGTCTATTGGAATTAACGGAATTGAAATAAAAATAAAAACGAATATATCTTGAATTTTATTGCGAAGAATAATTATCACTCTCATATTACATTGAAATATAGATTATACATAAATAGTAACTTAATACAATATAGCTTAATTTATCGAGATTGACACATTGATATAGATAGGAGAAAATGGTTTTGCATTTTCTCCTTTTAATTATTTGTTTCTTAGTATTCATAGTATTATTATTATATAATATATTCAATGGAAGTAAAGTGAGAGGACGAACTAAAAGGATAGATGGTATGATATATAATACAATAGGGACCATTGTAAGAAAATGACATACTATGCAGACTAATGTCAGATATATACATATATTATTCTGCCAAATAATGAAATAATCAAGTAGCAATGATTATTATAATATATTGTACAAATTGTATATCTTACTGATATTTTAAATCCAACAGTTCATTAGTATGTATGAATGGCTTTTTTTTACTCTTTGCCACATAAACTACTGAATGGATTGTGATATTGACTGACTTACTGATGATTGTAACTTTTCAGTAATGTTATACTTACATCAGAATAACACAGGTTATAATTATGAAATTTGGGAGAAATATAATTATAAATGTTTAGTAAGTGTAAGTGTGTTGCAGACGAAGTTACGCGGGTAAGCTAGTATATCATAATTTCGTGACCGATTTTCATAAATACTTTTCTTAGTAGATAATGATTAAAAATGAAACTAATAATTGAAGTTAATGGTTAAAATCGTTTATGTTTATTGTACTAAAATCTTTATATATACATGACGTATATAAAAAGATTTTAGTACAAGTCAGCTTATAATACACAAGTTTTTAGTATAGAGAACAGAGAGAGATGGAGATTTTCAAGAAACAAATAATATGTTCAAAGCGTCGGGTTAAGCGCAGTTTATTAATGGGCGGCAGTAATCTGTTACGGAACAATACTAATTTGCTTTCATTTAAGAACCTACATTTATTTAATATTTTCGAAAGAAACTATTTATACTATATGTGAAAATTATTAAGTAACATTTTAAAAAAGTTTATATTATAATTTTTCCATTTCTAACTTAAGTATAAACAAATGATTATTTAAATTAGACGGTAAAGCACTAAAATTTTAATCTTAATAATATTTCAAACGCGAAAGTTTGTAAATATGTATGTTTGTTACACTTTCACGCAAAAAACTACTAAACGGATTTAAATGAAACTTTACAGTAATATATCACAATAACACATAGGCTATATATTTTATTGAAATTTAACTCGGGTGAAACGGCGTGCACTACTAGTATATATATAACAATATCAATTTAATATTATGTACAATAGATTTTATGACAAACGAAGTTATTAAATCAAGCGCGACTTAATATCTTAAGTAGATAGTTATAAGTAAGCACAATTTACATGCGAATTCACGCTTCCACGAGCACTAGTGCTCGAATCGCATGATATTGTTTGATATTCCTGCTTGGAAGTTTGGATTTGTACATAACTGCAAGTAATTTGTGAAGGCTGGAGGCGAGTAAAATGTGTTCATTATTTATTAGACGTCTGTCAGCCGTTTATATATGAGATGCAACGTCTGGTTGTGGTTATTATACTCAGAAATTAACAACACGAATTATTAATGTCTTTGTAAACATTGATATACTCCTACCTATTTGCATTTTACTCTGTATTCTCTTGTGTAGGATTTGTTTACTTAGAAGAGAAGGTATATGTATTACAATATTTGTTCATTAAATAATATAAACATTTTCCAAATTAATATGAATACGCACACGATTCAGCGCTGTTAAACTAAGAAACATTTTTTAAATCACAGAAGAATAATAGAGTAGCTTCCAAGTTATTTGTTAATAAAACAATAAGTCATGACTTTTGTCCAATAAAGAAATGCCTCGAATTAAAGGAATGTACGAGCGTTTCCCTACGGGGAGAGCGAATATTTATTCCAGTAGCGTAACTGAGGACTCACAATTATTGGGCAAATGTTTACGGAGCCGAGTGGCCTCTTGCTCTCTGCTCTATACATGTGCCAAGTGCTTTCCCATTATAGGAAGGTACTAGTTGCTTTCTCACGAACTCACTGCAGCAATGAGCCAATAAAGAAAATAAAGTAACGCCGCAGTTAGTTACAGAGAAAAACATCATTGCAACGACAAAGTGAACACTAACGCTTCGCTAAGAGATAAACTTGCATGTGGTTCTCGATACATTTAAAAGCAGGGTAGGGGTGTCTAAGATTGGATATTTAATATTGGCTTGGCTAGATATTAGGAAAAATAACAATATACCAAAACATTTTCTTTAAGTTTAATTGACACGTATTTCAAGTAAATTAATGTTATTCTTCGGTATTTAAAACTTTTGCAATATATTTTTCAAAAATAATTATGAATGAAAAAATGCTACATTGTGGTAAAAACTATTATAATGAAGAAGGCTAATGGTATCAGTTTATAAAAGATAAACTTGCATTCGTTACAGATAAAGGTAAGTTTCAGGAGGATGAAATATTTTAAATGGTCGGAACCTCGGAAAGAGTTTTCTTGTGAGCATATAAATCCCGACGTGAAAGATAATCGGGTTGGCGGAACTGATTCGCTCTCAAATTGAATAAGAGGTAGGGAATACACCCTCGCGAGAGCGTGGCGCCGCGATGTGCCGCCGCGCGCCGTTGAGCGCCCGAAGGACGAACTGAATATGAGAGACGTGCGGGATATATATATATATTACAACACTGACAAATATAACAAAACTTATGCATAAATTATGAAAATATAAGCTTATATAATAATACTAAATAATTTATATATTAATGAACTTTTTTAACTGTTTTTAGATGAAAACAAAATGTTTTTCATGCGTATGTATAACAGTATAGAGTTTGACGTGCAGTGTTGCTGTTGGCTTGACGAATTTTATTTAACAATGCACTCCGCATATAGATTGATTCTAGTATTTACGGACGAAATTAAAATGATATCAAATGTCATAAATACACACCCTTTCATAGTTATGTCTCGTTTGCAAGTTGTGTTCCTGCTCAAAGCGTACGATATGGCAATGGAATAAGTAGGTATGCAGGCATGATAGCTGGAGTGGTACCACATGAATGATATCAGAGATGTCTCAATATATTGTGTATACTTATAATATTTAACATAATATTGTAAATATTAATGGAAAAATGAAAAATGTAGGTATTATTCCATGGAGTATAAACGTAACCTTTCTCTATATAAATTATCATTAATATTAAAAATATACATCTATTATAGTATATTGCTTGGAACTATGTGTGAAATAAAAAATTAAATTGTCATATAACTTTCAGTATTTCCAATGTAGGTACCTAATGAAATAAAACTTGCAAAATGCCCATTTTACGAAATCAATGCTCCTTGGCAAATTTCTTTCAATGTCTTGTCGGGTTTGTCGAAATCCCGGGGGAGTATTTCATTACTTTTATCTAATTTAGCGGAAAATCAAATCATTCAATGAGATTATCCCAACGTCCGCGAGTTGGCAACGGTTCGTCGACTTCGCGCCTCTGTCGATACCAAGAGTTTTTCTGTCACTTCGTATTGCACCGTTTATTTACTGGAGTCCATTCTTTTTTAAATCATTTTCACCATCGCTTATAGTTTTTGTAGTCTAGCGATTAAGTTGAAACATTGATAATAAATCCTTCATTGAAAATATTGCAAAATCATTGAAGTTGTATATTTAATTTATTATAAGTTATATTTAATTTAAAATAACAATTAAATACAATTGCATTGTACAAGAGCGTAGATTAATAAAAATATTATCCGTATTTTTTCTTACTGTGAGTGTAATGTTTCTATCTACTGTTTTAATAAAGTAGAAATCCATATTGGAACGACTGAATAAATCCATAAAATTTCAGAGAAAGATCAGATAATTTACTTTGAACGAATATTATAATAAATCGTGAAATCAGTATAGAATTATTAAAGAAACTGCATACAAATATACAAAAACTACAACTTTTTATTTAAGTCGATTGAAAACCCTGAATCACATTGAACACTTACGAAGTTAAACACCAGCTGAACTGTAAGGTAAAGGAACACCGTGAAGTTTCCAAACGACTCGCCAATAGAAATTTCATTACCTCGGACCGATTTTCGTAGCGCTTTTTGACTTTTCTAGCCAACAAAAAGGCTGGCTCGTGGCCCTTGGTGGCTTTGACGGAATTAATTGAAGTTTTCGCGTGAAAATACCTAACTAATTAGCGGTAGTTTGGCGTGGGCCAAACGATGGCGGTTTCATTTGGCTCAGGTAAGATGTAGTTTGTTTTATCCAGTGTTTTAGTTGTTGTGTACATTTGTTGAGTTTAGTTGGTATTATTTGCTTACATTATGCTAAATTAAAATTCTAAACGTATATAAATTATAATGAAATAAATATAGACGAAATTATATTCGTTTCATTATAGTTTATATACGTACCTATATTTCGTTTTACGTTTATTATAAATGTATCACCACAAGTAAGTATTACTATATTATTTGATAATACTCAACAAAAGTTGGACTAAATGGTTCATCCGTAATAATTATTTACATCCAAAATTATCTCTAGTGAACCTGTGGCCAGGATACTTGTTAGGATATATGTACATATTGTTAGGATATATGTACATTAAATGTACACATATCCTAACAATACGTACAAATTTTGTTAACACTTGCATAAAATCAGAACATTGTTTATTTTCAAATGTTTGGCTTTATATTTGAAGACTGTCTAATTTGGCTTTATTTTAATAAAGATAATTTTACCATGGAATTTCAATTTCAGAATAGTGTTCTACTATTGGCCAAGACTTATCTATTTACTGAATTTCCTCTAATAAATTTAATAAGTTTTTATTCTATATAAAATGAATAATATATTAAAAAAACGTGTATTTCCTAGCTATTGGAGTAAGTAGAAAATATGTCCAGTATCATATTGATTTCGTATCTACATTCAATTACATTAAAGGATCAGTGCAGTAAATTCCTCACATTATACGGGTATAAAAAGCCATGAGAAAAGGGTCTTCTCATAAATATTTTAACAACTATGTAACATCGGTTACATGTTGCTACTGCTAAATATAAGCGTGCCTACAGCTTTAAGATGAAGTACAAGTAACCCGGACTTGACTCTTATGTCAATTATGGTTTATTCTAACCAGTATGAAAAAAGAGGAGGACTGTGTTTATTTCTTTACTTATACAATATTTCAGAACAGAGTTATTTTTAATTGTAAGGACTTTATCCCTATAGATCTTATACTAATTACATTAAGATTGAAGAGTTTTTAATAAAATAAAATAATAAATTGCCTATTTGTTGAAGGGTCTATCAATTATGTTTTATGAATTAATTATTTACATATTTATCAAATTTTGACGTTTTTCTCAACTCTCTATGGTAGCAAAGATAACTGAATGCCTCAGCTCAAATTTAACATAAAAACCATTTATATTATTGAAAAAATGCTATTTAGAAATAGGAAAAACTTTAGATTGCATTCTAATTTTAAATCTAATTCTAATTTTGTAGGGTATATATTACCATGTGGTAAATATATTGCGTTACTCGTGTGGTTTATTGAAAAAAGCGAGGCAAAATAATGAAACATGGTGTTGATTATAAATTGTGGTGCCACGATGCCGGGGGAAATCTTGCTTAAGTTCTAGTAACAATGGTCACATAAAATATTACTACTAATATTCACGATGTAGTAACCGATCTAGAAAAGTTTTACTCCTCCTACTAAAGGGTATCTAATTATAAACGAAGACATTAATGTATGTATAATAAATAATTTTAGGTAAAAATTTATTATAGTTGTAATAAAGTAGAGGTTACTTTAGTACTAATACATAAATTACTATTTACTTTGCTTATCATTGATTACTTTGGTTTGTTTTTGGTGTTTTCCGTCGTTGGCAGCCAGTATTTATCCCAAAATAACTTTAATTTACTATTTAAATCAATTGTTATTAAGTTGCAATTGCATTTTTCCAGAGCCAATTATTAAATACCTACAAAGCGTACAATATTTCAGCGGTCCTTGCTTAAAGTATATCTACCCAAGGAAAGTAATTTCATCGAACTTGAGAAACATTGTCTATAACAACAAAGCGGGCTGACTCGTTATTTTCGAGGGTTAATCATCTTTATCGAACATGAATGCGAGGCAAAATTCGTAATTTGCTTAATATTTTCGTCTACGTCAGAGATGCGAAAGTTGTCAAACTTTTATTTTTCATTTCCTACAAAGTTTGTGACGAGAATTGATATTTATTATTAACAGAAGATCTTTGTCATCGGCCTTTGTTTGTCAAGAAATATTATACAGATTTTGCAAAATATGTAATAAGACAACATCTTTTTTTTTTATTTATTTGTATACTTTTGAAAGTTTACCATAAATAATGATAGTAATATACTGATTAATATTTGTGGAGCTTGGAAATAAACTAAATATTTACATAACTGCAATGAATCAAGGTACATATACAGGTAGAAATAATTATTTGCAACTACAATACCAATTCGAATATGTCGGGTATGCATATTTTCCACAACAAGTAAATTTCAATTACATCGTTATTTTTACGCCAATTAAACCGGTTGCGGTTATATTTTGTGGTGTAGGATTAAGTTAAAATTTCGATTACAATGGACCAAAGGGGATTTTACGTTAATCTTTACTTCGAAATATATTTTAGCTGGAAACGTCGGCAAAGTCGCCATACTTTTACATAAATTGAAAAGCAAATAACTTGTTTACAGAAACGTGAGGAGGTACGAATATATTATCCACAACACTTTTAAAGATCTTATTCGTAGACGTAGATAAGATTTTATAAGCTTTTCGCATGGTATGTTTACATGTAAGGGCAGTTTTCCAACTAACTTTTGAACTTTAACGTAGTCGGGTCGCATTGGATCTAAATCACATAAAGATGTATTTAGAATTCGCTCTATTATTATCATACGTTTATTTTATAAATATATTGCTTACATATATTACTTAATATATTTATTTGTAAAACATCTTTGAATCGCCTACCCAAATTGAGAAATACCACTTTACATCTATTCTAATCTTGATTTGTATTCAATTCATCAAAGTGAAGAGTTTGTAAAATTAGACAAACAAAATATAATGCTATTTAAGAACTGATTTTCCGATGGTGTTTGGTCATATAGTGATAGATGTTTACAAACTAGAAAGTACTTAGTTAAATCAGTTCAATTAAGTTTACCTACTGTTTGAATTGATATGTAGTCTAGTTGACTACATATCATACAAATCATGATCATGGTCATAGATAATATAGTCTTCCCTTGAATAAAATTGTATGTATCTATTTCTATGCAAAACTGGTTTGTATAGCATTCTAGAAATGCAATCGAGAATACGCCATTAAACCGATTACGATGTCAATTAGTTCATTCAATGGCTGCCCAATATGGAACTAATTTGCCACTAGGTTACAATTCAAGAGGACGAATATATTGCCTGATGAGTAAAATATACAAATTCTAATGTTAATTTAGCTTCGAGGCGGGCTTGTTACAAAAGTCTGCTTTGGAAATAAGTTATAACTATTGTAATTTCTAATTCGTGACACTATCGCAAGATTACAAAAGTTTGTTGCAACAGGATCTGGGCCAAACCACTTCGAGTTTTGTAACTTGTACACTGTTCACCCTTGAGCGTTTTGGTAAGTCGTAAACGAGAACAATAGTTTTCAAATTCCGGTACCTACTGTAGATCGAACATCGAACTTTATTCACACTACGATAATTAAAGATCAAACGAACTTACCAAGTGAAGTTCGATCATAATTATGTGACAGCTTCATTCTTAGCGATTTGTGTTTACATATTGTAGTAGTATTCCCAAGCACCAGCCTCGCACGGTAGTTTATAGTTTTTTTTTTTTATAAAAATAAAAATTAGTTGTTGTATTGACTATTCCCTTACTACTTACCCGATAAGGTGGGATATTCTTGTTACTGCGCTCATTTTGTTTAAAGTTTTCATTTAAAATTTTATGTAATTTTTATTTTATTTTTCGCTTCACCCTTCTCACTTTATTGTCCGGGTTTGGGATATTAGAAAGAACCTCAGCTAAATTACATAATTTTAAATTATATGTGACAGTTAGAGTTAGATAACTTGAGATAGGTCATACATAAATTATCTAATTGTGTGAAACATTCAATAAAGTGTGCGGAAAATGTATTGAAATGTAAATAGGTAAGGTAACATGCATATTATAACACAATAATTTTATTATATTATAATATGCATGCATAACACATTCTGTTAAAAGTAAAGTTATATTGTATAGTCTTTCCAAGCTAGCGCAATTAATTAATTAAATATTTGTCATAAGTGGGGATATAATGTAGGGTGTATAACGTAGTCAGTTAGATATCGAATTTTAGCCTTTGATTCCATTTGACAAGCGATTGCATTATTTCTTTCATTGTATAAGAAAACTTTCCTTACCATACATGATTTTCATGAGAATCTTTTCTTTATATAAAATTAAATATTGTATGAAAAAAGTGTAAGAAATAGAGTTTAGTAGAGTTTTCTACTTATTTTTCTGCAAATTATCCCCACATAATATACATCAAAACTTATTATTAAAAATGTTTCATTCTGATAATAATTGTGTATCAGAAAATAAATTGGATTTATGTCAAAAAATTGTATATGTATCAAAAAATGTAAGCAAGTAGAGTTTTCTACTTACCATAATATAATCAAAACTTATTATTAAAAATGTTTCTATGTCAAAAAAGTCAAAAAAGGTAGTTTCTACAAAAAGTAGTTGTGGTGAGTGGACAATCACTGAACTATAAACTCAGTCAGATGTAGGTAGTGTATAAAAATACTATATTCACCGATGCTCGTATTCGACTCACAGTTTTTAACGTACAAATATATGTAGGTACGAAGTGCAGTTGTAAATGTTTGTCAAATACGGAAACATTTACGAGTGAAATAAAATTTTCATACCAGGACATTTCTCAGAATATCGTATGTACTTCTAGCGTTATCTGAGAAACTAATAAATGTTTAGTTTGGTGGTTGGTTAAGTTGTTTTAGCGGTGAAGTTACATTGAGGTAAAGTGGGTTTTACTGTCGCCATGTGCATCCTTGTGGATAAGTTTGACCATAGCAAACTTCGTACTCTGTGCTTTATGTATACTCTGTACACTTAAGTGTCATGTTACAGTATAACGTGCTTACGTACATGAAAACAAATTCAACGTCGCAATGCCTCGTAATTCAGAAACTTCTATGTAACTGCGCACTTTTTAAAAGTGAAATAGTTACAGTACATAAGTATATACATATTCTGTGTGTGGCAACAGTAACAAATAGCAAAATAACGTTTCTATTAGAATACAAGAATGAATAACATTTGGTGGTACAAATACTTTAAAATATAGAAAACTCCCAGCCATCTCTTGTAGCTTTAGACCAACGTAACGTAACAAATAAATCCTATCGAATGAAAAAGAAATACAACTTTATTTTTTAATTTTAAATTTTATTATCGCTTTGTATTCTATTACATACGTTAAAATGAGCATATATAAAATACTAAACAAAATATTTGTTTCCTCTTAAGATACTTCTATAGATATTAAAAGAAATTTAGGCCTAAATAGGTAAATGTATTTGTAAATTTCTTCCCCTTTATTTTTTTATGCAAATAATACAAAAACTCCATCCAGATAAATAACATGAACAATCTGATAAGAAAGAGTATGCAAATGGATTTCGGAAAACTGTTCTAACGATTTAATAACAATCATGAGAAAAGTTTTATAGGCTAGAAATATACGCTATTTTCTTATAGGAGATGTATAATATAAGCGAAGATTTTTTACTAGATAAAAATTATGAAATTACGTACATTCAGTATTTCAAATAAATTTATACATATACTAGCAATTATAAATATAGAAACTGTACAATAAAATTAAATCAAAGCAATTCCTTTCTACCCATAGTAAAACTACAGATAACATAATATGTACAACCTAAGTTACTATATAACAGAAGTTACTGTATACTTTAACGAATATTTATATGTGTATACATATAGTGGATAACACAGCAATGAAAACACATACTGAAATGTTATTAGAAATAAAATTAGAATGTAAAATGAACTTATTAAATATATTTAAAACGTGTCTTTGATATTCATTATAGAGATCTCCGTGTTTATTTTACATAATCTGTATTCACCATTTTTAGGTAATAGGTGATATGGTACTAATTAAATACGACTGATACTCTAAATAACTTTGCCAGTTTTTCTGTTTGCGTCTTGCAAATATATCCAGTATATTATTCTACGAAAATTATCACTTTTATTAATAACAGTATTAAAAACTTGTTTGACTTCAAACAACGTTTGCAAGAGACAAACTCTTCAAATGAATTCAAGCATGGTCGATTATGTCTGGCTGATGATGAATAAAATAACTTTTGTTACAAGAAAACCCGCAAATAAAATAAATAACAGAATACAACTCTTATGTCCAAAATATTTAATTGTGGAATAAAATAAATATATTTGAAAACTAAATAATAAGAAAGACCACAAGGATAACAACAATTAAAGTAATTACCTTTGATGATTTAAGCCAATAAAAAAAATTGGTTGACACTTGCTATATTGGGCCAACAGAGACTCGAACATAGAACCGCATTGAACAACAGCATGCAATCAAATATAGAGGCTGTCCAATAACCACACGATATTTGTTACATATTTATTTTCTAACACGGTACATTTAAACACATAATATATTTCCGTTTTATTATTCCGTCTGATAAAATTGAAAAAGTAAACGCAATTTACAGAAAAGTAATGTATGGAAATACATCAAACAAAGAATATCAGCAAATTACGGACTCACCTCTCTGAATTGCAAATATTTATGATGTTTTCAATTACGGGTTAATCTGAAAAGAGAAAAAAAGTAATCAGTACAGCAGTATAGATAGTTGTAAACAGAATGCACCTCAATTTGGAATTAGAATCCATACACTCTCTCTAAGATTAAAAATTTGTAATTATAAATAAATACTATGGAAAAAAACAGTACCTATCAAGTAATATCTTAATAGGTTTTGTTTATATATAAAGTATGTACTTTGCTCGAATTTGGATAATCTACAATTATTACCTACAAGATATTTCCATAATAATAAAGATTTCGTTAATTATTGCATTTATTCTAGAAAATAGTTACAGTATTCTGTATTAAGCATGATAAACATAATGAGACAATAATATTTTGGCATCATGACGCATCTCAGATCCGTGTGATACTGTGACGTCGATAATAAAAGCAAACACTAAGTAATATATACATAGGTACTATATCATCATACACCGTTTATACTGATGAGGTATAATTATAAATTCATTTTATATCTAACAATTGTTTTTAGCCCTAAAGTGGCGTACCTTAATATAAAATTGGTTTTCTGCTTTATAGTCATTTTGTACGCCCTCCAAATGAACATTCCAGACCAAAATAATTTAGTAAGATGGGAGAAAGCCTCTGAAAAAATTTTGCTTTACTTGAAGTGAGGCAATTCGTACAGCAAGGCACATATTCGTGATATGCAAGGTGCTCCTTGATATGGTTCATCGGTTACGCTACACGCGCATTGTGAGAGAGATAACTACGAGCAGTTCTCGGGACTTCACACGTTGAACCCACGGAATGCTAAGAAGTTCGTCTTATGCTACAGAAGCTAGTCGTCAGTTACATATTTGTAATATCATTACATATTTTAACTTAATATTTAACTACCTTACCCATGCGACTTCGTCTACGTGATGCAGACTTTGATGTTAGCAAGAGAGGGGTTGAGAGTGTTAATAAACTTTCCGTAATGTTTGCAACATTTTTCATTGATGGTCTTGTTGGTCATAGAGTTAAATTATTAGGCCTTTTCTCGATAAATGGGCCAACCAACACTAAAATAATTTTTCTGTAAAATTACAAAGTAGAAAGAAAAACAATATAGCTACTAATCAACAACCAATGTAGAAATAGATCTAGTTATCACTTAACCTCTAGTGTTACGCTTCGGTAAGCACGAATACATTTTCTATGCTACTGAACTAATCACACGAATTGGACCTCTCAAATGGGAGATACAAAGCAGTAAATCAACAAACAATAGTCTTAAGGTTAATCTAGCTATCAGCACAGTGCGCTTGCTTCTTACGAGCCCCTAAGTAAACCACTTGTTTCCTCTATAGTGTTTGTGTTCTGTCCAATAAACACATTTGCTATTTCTACTCTTTACATTATTTTGAATTTGTTATTAGGCATACTTATATATCTAATAACAATTTACATACATACGAGTACTATATAGATATACGGTTATATTAGTATCGGTGAGCTATTAAAAAGTATTATATAATAGCTGTGTAAGTACTGCGTCTCCGCTGATAACATTTAAAATTTAAGTAACAAATAATTATTCGTACATTAATAAACGTGTAAAAAATTAAATTATAGTTAAACCGTTAATTATTATGTGAATTAGTACAAAAAATACGCTACCGTACATATAACATACTTTCGCGTTTATAATGTTAGTAAGATGATTACTTATGTATGAAGAGATGTAAATGTGCATTATTTCATTAGTGAACATTTCCTGTATGCAGAAGTATTCTGAAACATTGAAATGAATATCCGTATTAACGTAGTACGAGTTCAAAATAATAGAAGTAATTGCATATTCCATTTAGTCTCACTATTCAATATTAGATAATGTAGTAAATACAGACAGAATAATTTTTCTAAGTGGCCGTTATTTGGGATCGTTAGTATGTTGTACCAGATACATTAAAAGACAAATGGCCAAAGACGCGAGACTACGTTCGTTGGCGCCATCGGCGGCGAGTCGTTTGTTAGTATTAAGAAACTTTCGAACGAGATCATTTACGAATGGAAAAATAAACTAAACTGGACTGCCACGAATTGAGTTTTAATTGTAAAGCAGATACTTTCTTTATTAACCGTAACTTGCTTTGTTCGCGCTTTCTTTCGGTAGATTCAAACTTAATTCACAATTTTAAAAACAGTTAATCTTTCTTTTATCTCAATTGGGTTGAAATTAACCCCATTTTTTCATCACATTTTATATATTTACACTAATTTACACTTACATCAACTGTAATGGAGGAAATAAGTTTAAATCCTAACGCTGTTCATTATGGTTGATTATAAAATACTATGGTCAAAAATGCGCCGACTAGCTGTACCCGATGAGTTGGTTAATTTGTTTAAATATTGGTACGATCATCAAATTAATCAGGTCAAATGGTCGGGATCATTCTCGGAGGAGTATACCTTGGCGTGTGGGGTGAGGCAGGGGGGGCTGTCTTCTCCTGCACTCTTCAGTATGTATGTGGATGATCTAATTGAGGGTCTTAGCAGTACCGGGATCGGGTGCTCTATACATGGAACTATAGTTAATAGTATAAGTTATGCGGACGATATGGTGCTGTTGAGTCCGTCAATTAGTGCACTTCGGCGGTTACTGAAGATGTGTGAGGAATATGCAGAACGGGCTCCGATACAATGTGAAAAAGAGTGAAGTCATGATGTTTCATAGTAATAACACCAAACTAAGATATATGCCAATGGTACACCATTGAATCGGGTGTCGCGATTTAAATACCTCGGTCACATTGTATCGGAAGACTTAAGTGATGATTCTGATATAGAGAGGGAGCGAAGAGCGTTGTCGGTCCGATGTAATGTGCTGGCCCGTAGGTTTGCACGGTGTAATAACGACGTGAAGACAACGTTGTTTAAAGCGTATTGTCAGTCGTTTTACACGTGCAGCCTGTGGTTTATTACAATATAATAATGGGTTTAGGATGTTGTTTGGGCTCCCTCGATTTTGTAGCGCATCAGAGATGTTTGCAGCAGCGCGGATAGATGGTTTTGAAGCCATAATGCGAAAACTGCATCACTGATGTGTAGAATTCGGGGGAGCGCAAACAGCCTCCTAAACACCATATCCAATATGTCGGACTGTCCACTTCAGGGGCACTGGATATCGCTGCATTGCTGCGGACCCGGGGCCTCTGGACGTGGACAGAGACATAAATATATGAATTAAATATATGAAATTGTAAATTACTAACATAGTTAATAAGTTGTTTACTAACATAATATGGATGGATCAATATCTGAAATAAATGAAATAATAATAATAATAATTATAATACTAAAAGTTATATTTAAATATCAATATTCTAATGTTGTGGACATAAGGTATCCAAGTCAGTTTAAGATGGTAAACATTGTGATTATATCTAACTGTGCAATTACATAAAAATCTGCAATCAGTTGTTACAGATGTATTGCATTGCATCGTCTGGATTGATTTGGAAGTGACAGTTACATCATCATTACTACCGTCAAATTATGAGTATGTATCATTATAATAATAATCAATATAGTCGTTACTCTCTCTAGTTTCTCTTCCACTAATATATTTGTAGATTATTCTCGTAGTTACCACACACAAAACGTAATACTACTTTTATTTAATTAAACAAACAATAACTGTCATCATATTCCCAATTAACAGAGCAAGAGACTACAAACTCATCAACTACGATCATAATAAATATTAAAATTAAAACATATTCCAAAGTGTAGGTATTAATTTGTGGGCTCTGCCGACAGCGGGAGCCGCTTGGTGAAAGGTATTACGAAAATTTAATTGAAGTTTTGATTAAGCGTTGTCGCATGTGCCAGGTTCAGTCACAGTATACATTCAGGATTAAATGTAAAAATGTTTTGCTTTATCAACTTTCGTTTTGTTTCTGAAAAGAGAACAAGAAAAGTCAAGCATAATAAACTTGGTTAAATTTTCGAAGTTTAATCAAGCTGAAAACTTTACAAAAATAATATTTTTTCAATTCTTTTACGTGATCGAGGGCCTTTTGTTAGATTTAAAATAACATTGCTATGTTTGAAAATATCTGAACCTAGATTGTTATTGATATTTTGTATTCCTATGAAAAGTGTACCCTATGACCAAGAATTACGGCTTACAATAACGTGTTTCATGCTTTCTGGAAGATGAGACGTTTTGACTTTTGCACAGTAAATAAATAATGGGAGCAAGGGATTGATGGAAGTGAATGAGTCCACGTCCTAAGCAAACTTGTGCAGTATCCCAACTACGTCTATTGTGTCCCACCTATTCAAAATGTTCAAGGCAACGAGCCTTAGTTGAAATATTGATCTTTTATAGTTTACCTTTTCTAAAAGGATGTCGTGCAAATTCTGTCAACTTAAAAATATCATGACAATTTGTTGAAATATTTAGCTATAGGTATATTTAATATGAACTATAGTTACTAAATATTTTCCAAAAAACAACATAAAGATTTGACCCAAATCCCTTTATCATTTGATAAACGTTAACGAATAAAAATAGATAAACTCAAGAAAGTAATATAATAAAATTATAAACTATACACAGGTACTTAAATATCAATTATATTATATTTACTATAAGTATAGGGTCGTATTTACGGCCTCGGTGGTCTAGCGGTTTAATACACCGCCTTACTTCCGATGGCAGCGGTTTCGATTCCTCGAGGAGCAGACATTTGTTTTTACAAGCATGTTGTATACAACATGCTTATAAATACAAATGTCTGTTGTATGATACAAGATCTGCTTAGCTTGGGACTAGATGACGATGTGTGAATTGTCCGGAAATATTATTATTAATATTATACATATAAATGCCATTGGAATAAGAAATAAATTTAAATATATTGAGTAATGACTTATACTATTTTTAACGAGTTATTTATTTTTATTAAGAAATAGGTAACGTTCGTTATAAATATATTTTCTGTTTTTACTGTCTACACGTAAGCAACAGGTGAGAGTTTGCTTGTGTAATTAGCTACAAGCTGAATGAAACATTTAATAACTGTTATAATATTTAAAAAATTCTTTCACATATAGAAAGAGCGAGTTTCATAAGCGGGATGTGTTGTGGAATACTGCTAATAATAATCAGTGTAGTAAATTAATGAAGCCTTAAAAAATATAGTTAAATACCTTTCTAGTCCATGTCGTAATAAAATATTTTCATTGAGATACATGATCACCAGTCAGTCAGACAATAAAGCCTTGTCCCGCGGAGCAACCGAGTCAAGTCAGTAAATAAACAACGACCAACTTTAATAAAAGTAAATCGTATTAACACCTAACTTTCTAAGCTCTTTTATTGTCGCCCAAAGAGATGTGTAGATAGACGTTTCATAACAATACAAATATGTGGTACATTTTATTTATTGTTGGAAAAAAAGTATGTCGTCTCCTATATTTTATCTTTACTAATGTCACATATTTATTTAGTACCTATTTGCCAATATTTATTATATATATATATATAATGTATAGGTATATAAGAAGAATCTGTGTATTTCAAATAATAAAAAAACTGTTCAGTTTTAAGATCTGCATAAATCTTTTCTTTCTTTCTTTGCTACAGAGTAGAAAAATATATTGTCTTTTAACAAATTTATTATTTTTTAAAAAGCAATATAATTTGCCATGTTACTCCCGTACGAAATTTTTAGATTAAATTTTCTTCGACGAGACTTCAGAACCTGCACAGAAAATCATAATACCTACTACGTTTTGATTGTAAAGTTACCAAGATTTCAATCATGCAAAGTCATTGACTACTCACGCCATACCCAAAAATCACATTTTCTTAACCCTACTTAATTATTTTAATATTAATGTTACTCTGTTTCTTGATGGCTCAGTCATACAAGTAATTTGTCATACATGCCATGTCAAATAACGGCATAATAAAGTTAACCTTTAAATAAGTAGTATAGAAAACAATAAAAAATATCTTCTGAGTGGAGCTTTTTCCTCAAATATAGTTAAAAGCACTCTTCTTGTACATCATTCGAGAAAAGTATATGTATTAGATTTATGCTACTTGTTGCAGCTCGAGTATTTAAGTGGACACTCGTCACTGATCGGTTCTTACAAATATTGTTTTTCGTTTATAATCTATCTAATGTTACACACTACATTATTACTACACAACAACGTCTCTCTGTTTATATAAATATAATTTTATACATGGCATACATAGTTCCACGTAAATCCTATGAATATTGATATTAGTTTTTATGTCAATGTAATGGTGCTCCTGCTTGCGACTACGGTATATGCAGCAATGGAGTATGATATCAAGTAAAAATAGATCCAGCAGATAAAGATGTCGACTTGGAAATTATCTACTACTCGTATTTGAAGCCAGTTGTAAATAATCTCTACAGGTATTTGCTGGTGTATAATACAGAAGGCACGTTAACCTTATAAAGCCGGATTGTTGGTAACCTGATATTAAAATATATTAAAATCTACAACAGAGTTCCTGCATTCGTGGCAGTTTATTTTTCAACTACGCGCGGCCCGTGGGAAGTCGTAATTAACGTGGCTTTCACGGCGCCCCCGGAGCGCCCTCTTACGGGATTGTTGTGGTGACGAGCATACAAACTAGAATCGTATTGTTACCACGAAAAATATAAGTTGTGTGTTATCTAAAGTTACAATGTAATGAATTAATACCTACATTATTAAAAGAAGTAATTATTTAATAATCAAGTATCTATCTGCACATGCAAATTTTAATACAACCAATGGAATGTAATTTAAATTATATTCAATAACATCGAACTCCTACAAAAAATATTATATTTTCAAAATAATGATTGGAATAAAATATTGAGTATACGAGAATATCTCGAATTTCCGGTAATACGTAGATAGAGAAAAACCAGGTTTTCGTTAAAAGTATTATTTTTATATTTAATTTCCACCAGGTTTTTATTTCCAGGTTTTTCGTTATTTGAAAATATTGTTTACACAGAGTGAAATGAATTTAATATTATTTATTTATCCAAAAATGTGAAAATATTTACAGAAAACTGGTAAAGTATGTAATAAAATAATAATCACCATAATAATAAACAAAGAGCGTAACTGTTTTCTTTCAATTAAACTCGTTTATTCAGTTATTCATTACTCCTGAGTAAATATATGTAGTTTATACCTTATTAGGATCTGGTTTCTTCTTCAATGAAAAAAATTACACAAAACAATAGGAAAATACAATATGGTGAGTATAATAGAGATTTTATTCTTTTAAAATTGCTAGTTACCAATGAGACTTCAAAACTAATGCAGATATTAACAAAGTAAATCTGGTAAAAAAAAGGTAAATCTATAGTAATATTTAAAGGTAGCTAATTAACGCTTTCTCAGATTTTTTTATTAACGATAAATGAAAAGATAAATTATATTTAGAAAAAGAATTGTATAAAATTTCTATCTGTATATACATACAGTATATGAATAAATATATACCTACGTATTTATTCATGTACTGAATATGTAGCTTTATAAGTTTTTATAAGAACGTTCACTACGAAGCAGAAGCTCTGCAGGTGGGGGGCTTAACCGTTTTAATGAAGGCTTGGATGCACCCGCACGTTATTAAGGGATTATTCCAATGTTTGTACTCTATGAATGCTGTGTTTTATTAACTTAGTCTAGTGCATGCCATGTAAACATAGATAATACAAATAAAAAATGTACATGTATATATATACCGTATTTAAATAGATTACTTACAAACTCTTTCTATCTAAACTACTACTTTAAGTAGAACACAAAATAAAATACGCAATATATTAAGAAAAAAGTTTTGTATTTATAACCATTTTCAGTTATATGTGCACAATTGAAAATTTACAATATTTCTTTCTATCTAATAAGTATTTAAGGTTACAAATGCGCAATGATAGATGTCAAGTAAATTTGTGATTTTTAACTGATATATGTATAACACAGTTTTAAACTTTTTAATGACTGACATGACATATTTACCATAACTTATTTTTTCAAAATATCTTGTTTATATAATGTGTAATCGTAATATCTATACTAAATAGGTATATTATGCAGTGTGTGTATGCAATATAGAATCGGAAGAATCTTAATAAAACGATGGACACCGCAATAGCATTTATTTGGTATTTGTAAAAAATACTTCATGTATTTTTTTAACATAAGATAGTCTTCATCATAACTTGAAAAAAAAGGAATAAACAGACAAAATATTAGTAAATAATAAAATTATAGGCCTTTTAAAAATTATTGATAGGCAAGTGATATAAATTGCATAGGAAAATCAAAATGAACCTTAAATATATATAAAAATGCATGATAAATGACGTGTATATACTTACTATATATAATTTGACTGAAAACTATTAGAAAATATTAAATGTAAATGTTATTTTACTGCTCCAAGAGTAAGAAATAACCAAGAAAGTGATATGAAACAGAAATTTTCGTAATTATTTTTTAAATAGAAATATTAAAATTAAGGCCCTAGAAATAATAACAGTCTCTATTAAACCAGTCTTTGTAGCTTAATAGTCTAAATTTATAATAAAATTTTTTATAATCAAAATTAAATCATATAATCAACAAACTTAATGTATTCTATGAATACGTAGACTTCTATACAAAAATAAACTGCAGCTTGTTTCGAGGCAGTAACTTTAAGAAATCTTATGTAGGTACTTAATTATTAGTATGGCATCGAATATCGCAATAAAACTTTTCTAATAATCAGTTAAAAATTCACTAAATAGGTTGGTTTAAGTTGGTATTGCATAGTCTTTATCCGATAAACAATCAGAACAAGTGAATGTACAAGATCTTCTGGTTTCTGTGGAAAATAGACAAGTTATTATTATATAGATATAATATTATGAGAAATCTAAGTGATTGTTTATCACTTTCCCGTAAGGGTATCACATTCCTGTATAAATGGATCCAGACAAGGATCACAGACAATACACAGGAAAGTGATAATTTTGATGTTTTTTATAAAAAAACACAAAAACGGCGTCTTTAAATGACATATTTATGCTTTATGATATATTTACACTAGGTATATCAAGACAATAAACAATATTTAAGAAATCCAAATAATTTTTATGTAAAAAGATACCAGACAAGTGAGAAGTTATCTGACCTAAACGCTTCTGCGGTCAAGAAGATGGTCTTGTCAACTGTTTGATTGGCTGTTAGGCGGAATTTTAAGTGGCAGTGACCTTATTTTACTAGGTACATTGTCTCGGAAATCTGGCAAAGCACTCATTATTCAATTTATTGGTTTTCTTCACATGTTTTTAGCTGACAGGAAAGTGATACACAATTCTATGTTGAAAAATCACCTAAAATTAGGGGGACACGCAATTTTTTTTTTTATGATAGAACAAAGTTTTATTGATTGTTACTCTGATTCAATATAATCTTTTTGATTTATGTACTTACTTTACGTATTATATAGGTAGATAACTAGGTTTTTGGAAAATCGCCCCACAGGAAAATGACAAATTTGCTTATGTTTAGGCATTTTTCTCCAATACGATATTTTTAATCCTAGCTGAATTTCAGTGCCCGTATAGAAGTCAATTAATTCCGTGTTCCAGATTTAAAATTAATAAGAATTATTTAAAAACTAAGGAGCTACGATTTGAGCCCACAAAATTCCTTCACTATGAGAACTAGCCAAACCATTACCTTCGCTGCATTTTATTCTTTGTAGAATAATTATAATATAATACATTTAAGCATTCAATAAATATTGCACTTTGAATGTGAAGAGAAAACATTCTTCAAAGAGTAATTACCTGTTTGAAGATTTTACAGCATGAATATTAATATTTTTAATCATACAACTTAAGCTCGAAACGAGATTTTAATGCCAGAACGTAAAATAATAATAAAATTTATTTTCATTTTGTCGGTACAAATATTGTACATAATACAAACATTGGTGGAAAGACAAGAGGATTTAGGCGACATTTGCATTGTTGTTTACTGTGGTGTGGTTACGTGGACATTTTCAGGGTAATAAAATCTAACATAAATAAGTAAATAGTCCCGTAGTATCTCATTTGAACGTTCACCAGGTGTGCATTAAGCTGACTGGATACAGTGCTGTGGCTTCACTGAAATTGAATTTAAAAAATATTACCAAGTCGCGAACTTCTGGCCGGTATCCAAAACACAATACCTACAGAGTGTCTTGTAGACTCGTTATATGAAGAAATAAAGGGCTCGCTGCTTCTTGTTCTTGTTAGTATGGTCTTTGTTATTAATTATAATAGACTATTATAGTCTATTATAATTAATAACAAAGACCAGTATATAGTATAAATATATTATTATTATTATGATAACTCAAACGGAATCTACACACTTCATAAATTGGAATAGTGACTGATTATGAAAACACTCTTATAATTACTTATTACAATAGAGCGATGTAGAAATAAAGAAGTGGATGTATGTATAAAGTCTAAGATTATTCTATATGACATTATGTGTAGGTATACTAGTTATGTGATGAGTTACGAGTTTTTAGAATAAAGAAAATATCATCTTATTCATTCATTCATTCATAATTTAAGAGCTACGCTCTTGTCGGTGGACCTCTTGCCACATCATCTAATAATGTTAATTTATATTAACATTATTAGTTTTTATAAACACAATATTGAAGTCAGAAAATATTTCACACGAAAGATAAAGTTGATATCTTTGAAGTATGTAAGTACAATAAACAACATCTAGTGAACCACGGACGGAATACTTGATCGTTGATGTTTCGGAAGCAAACAAACGGCGGTAACGCTACGTGGAACTTTTTACATTAGCCCTGTGCCGAGTCTGTTTGTTTCCTGCCTTCGAACCTGGTTTCAAACTACGATGCACAAGTTTGGGGTCTCATTTTAAAACTCTGTGCCCTCGCTTCGGTGAAATTTTAATCATAAAGAGACAATAGATATGAAGGTATTTGCGTAACTTTTCTCAAGCTTATTTACATGAAATATTCTACATACTACAACTCTTATTTAAATAGCTGCATGGTGTGCAAACTAATGACAATTTATTACTATGTACATAGTTCATCCTTTAAACAGTGGCATTTCCAAAACATGCAAAGTGTAATCCTACCAGTTTAGATTTTTTTTAACTAACAAGTTAAGAAAAGATTTATCTCAGATATTCCGAAGAGTTCGCGCATTGTGTAGGGCATTAATGAATGTCTAATACATTAAATATATACTATTATGATGATAATAGAAGAAATTAATATTAATGAATAATTATAGCTGAACATTTTCCGTTTATAGTCAGACTGATATTTAGAAATATGTACTCATCGAATAAAGCCTATTACTCTGTAAAGGATTATTTGGGAGAGGACCTTGTACGTTGTTAGTTGTTCAGACAAGGAATTATATATTTCAAATATGCTAGAAATACTTATATGGTATATAATATTTAGATATTGAAACTTACTAAATAATAAAAACATAAAAAATGTATGTTTAGTTTCTTTCTTGCTATTTCTTCTCAACCGAAGTAACTAGCCGAACTGGACGGATGGACGAGATATCGATAAAAAATATGACGTGCGCTAGAGGCCGAAAGGTCCTATGGGAGAAAATGATTTTGAATTTGTCTCTAACTTTGACTTTGATAAGAAATATAATTGAGTAAGAAAAGTTAAACGTGCAATGGGAGGAAATTAATATGAAAGTGTTGTTTCATGCAAATGAGCAAAATGACCTCGTATTATGTCATTTTCATCACAAAGAATTTAAGTAGGTAAGCTGAGTGAAATGAACGTTAGCATAAATTCTGACTCACTTAAGACACACCTAACTCAAGATAAAAATTGGCCACTGGAATGAGTCCAACAAAGAGGGGCTGCTATGAAACCGAGTTATTTCATATTCAATTTCGGAGCAAAACGTAGCGTTGGCCTATTTCGTATAATGCAAAGTCCATGTTTATACACATGGAATTGTAGGCAATTATCTTCCTAGAGATATTACATTAGTCTTTTCGTAATCTTACTTATTATAATTAAATAAATGCTTTGATGTAGAAACTTAACGATTTCCCTTAATAAATAATACCTATATTTTGTACTTTATTAATATATTAATATTAATACGTTATTAATATCTAAATTTTATGCTATGAATTATGATCTCATGTTTTTATTTATGAAAGTTTGTTTTTATTAAAATATTAATATTATCAACATTTGCATGTGATATCGATATTATCTTTCTTTTTCTTATCTTAATATTACAATATACCAAATAAAATACCATAATAAAATAAAATCAATTGGGGATATATTTCAGTAGTGATAAAATATATCTATTGAACGTTTGACACTATTATACAATACAGTTAGTTTATATATACTATGATTTTACCATATTATAACGATTACTGTCTAAATTGTAATCAAAGATTTTGTATGTAGATAAAAATATCTATTATATAAATACTGAAATCAAGATTTAAATTTACAATCAATGAAACGTTTCATTTATCTATCATTACTCTCCTATCGATGCTATCACACGGCAGGGGATATGATGGGGTATTTTATCTACATTTACATTGAGATTTAATATTTTTGCAAAATGAAAAAGCATTTTCGTCGAGCTTTAATTCCAAATCCATAAATTTTAATATTCAATTATTCAAGATTTTCAATTTTCAAGGGAAAGATTATAAGATTTCCCGGTCGGTTTAGACTATAATGAGTTTCCGGTATAACAGTTTACCGGCGAGGGGCTTGCTTTGGTTGGCGAGGAATTCATTGATAGGATCAAGTAGACCGCTGGCCATGTTAATTTTATTACTTGACACATTTACTTATGTTATAACATCATTTATTTTTAAAATAAATAATATCTACAATATATTGCGTAGTATATATATATATTCATTGTTAGAAAGTAATCAAGAGCTTTGTTTCCATTATTATCTAAGAATAGATAAATAAGATAGTACGTATTTAATTTTGATCGCTTTAATTAATTGTAATAATTATCCAGACATATGGCGGCGTGGTGGGCCGGGTCAACTAAAATATGGTCGATTTTCATATTATTATACGTATATTGAAATTAAATATGCTCTTATCACTACGACTGATTTAATCTTATTGCATGATTATATTTTTTTTCAGTGCTTGTTGGTAGTTTTTTTACGTTTCGACTTGTAAATGTAAACTTACAAGGATTATTTAAAAGAGCAACACACAAGTTTCTTGCTCGTTCTTCTTGTGATGAGACAGCTTTACGAGTGGTAGATAAAAAACAAATTGTTATGACTATTCAAAAGTGCTTAAATTAAGTTTATTTGAATAAATGATTTTCTATTCTATTCTATTCTATTCTATTCTATTCTATTCTATTCTATTCTATTCTATTCTATTCTATTCTATTCTATTCTATTCTATTCTATTCTATTCTATTCTATTCTATTCTATTCTATTCTATTCTATACTTTCTCACAATGCATTTTCATATTATTATACTATATTAATTAAATATGTTATACTGCACAGATTTTTTTTCAGTTCCTTATTTTTTTTTATAGATGATAATGGAATGGTGCACTCGCCTGCGCTAACGGTTTACGCTGGCGGGACACCAGTAGAGGATGATAAGATGAGTATGAGGTCAGGTCAGTTAGCCCATCATGATAAATTCACCAAGAATTTATCTCGATGGTTTGCAGGGGGAACCGCGTGGAAGTCAACCTGACAAGGTACATTGCTAGCAATGAGATCATGCGTACATATTACTAACAATCCCCTCTCCCCCCTCAGTTCCTTATTAGTTAATGCAAAATAATATTACCTATATTATTACATTCATTAATAAGTATTTGTAGTTCTAATATAGTTTCTGACTTTTGGGCTAACAATTCAGTATATTAGTAAAAAATTCAATCAGTTATTCTACAGAGTATGCAGACTCAACACACTCTGTAGATTCATCAATGATCGATCTCGTTTGAGCAAATATAACTTTCCTGAATTAGCCGCAGGTAATATAAACTCCTTTTATTAATTTTCCAAACTTCACCCAACTTTAAATAATTGACAATGTCGCCGATTTTCAAATAGCATTCTTCAGCGAATGTTCCGACTTTATATATTCACAATTTATAAAGACGAATTATTTATTAACATACTGAATAGATTAAAAACATTCGATATATCTGTGTATATTTATATATTTTCTCTTATTACACAAACATATATATACACTATATAATGTATATTATTATACATGTTATAATGATTTTATAAATATAATAAACTAAAAATTATAAGTACTAAATATTTTTTAACTATTTCTTTTATTTAGGTTATTGTATGTCCAGCATCTACTAAGTAATCGATTCTTTGAGTAACGTCGATCAATCTTTTACTATTTACCCGGGCAACAATAACTCTAATACAGATCTTAGGGACATTCGATAAATAAAGATAAGCTTTAGGTACATCCGCTACACGATTTAATATATGTACTTGACAAAATGTAAATATATCAAATATTGAATCCAAAATAATCTGCAAAACATGCATGACCAAAAAATTATTCATATCGGATTTAGGCCAACTTAGGTTACAATCTATCTAACAATATAAACCAAGTAACTAAACTAATTATGTAGTATTTTATTTGTATACAAGAAATATGTAAAAATAAAGAAACATAATTATATCAGTTTGTTTTCTTTTGCCTTCCGTTAAGAGAGAAATATTTTAATTTCATGGGTACATTTCCAATTTCAATGTAGATTTATTTTGACGGTCTAATAAAATTAATATTTATTCATGATATTTTCTAGCTTTGTTAGTTCACAATATGTTGCCAGAAAAAGGATTACATTTAGGGATTTCAGGAACAGAACAATGAGTTCAGAGGCAGAACATAAATCAGTTTGCGATCGGCAATTTGTCTACGAAAAGTAACTTAATGCTTATAATTATTTACGGCACTGAGCAGTTTTAATCACAGCACATTTTCAGTAAATTAATAGAGCTACTCATTTTGTAGCAACATCGCACCTCCGTGAATTGTTTACCTTTACAGAGGTGCGACGGGTGCGATGTCAATATATTATCTGTGACAAAATTTAATTAAAACCAAAATTGATTTTGAGATGACACACCGATTCGATACACTTTGCTTTTTACTTGATTTTAATATGTATATCTCATTATCATTTTTATTACTTGAATAGGTAGAAAAGAAGAAAAATGATTGATGACACATGGATAAAACAGAATTTCGTAATTTTAAGAAAATATTATAGAACATGCAGCAATTCTACTAATCCCAACCTGCTTTCAAGACCACAGTGAACCCTATTCTACGGTTGTAAATATATTTATGAAAAGATCTAAAGTTTTCGACCTCTAAGGCAATGTTCTTTTGACCGCAATTTATTATATTATATATGTGTAAATAAAAATTATATTTCATATAGACATCCTACGACGCTGGTATACGAACATGCTGATGTTTTGTCAGTGCGTAAAATGTTCATATATCAGTGTTTAAGACGATATCATCGTGTAACTGTGCCAGCAATAACATGTGAACCAAAACGCATTATTAGAAAATTTAAATATCCAATTCCATTTGTGAAAACAACATTTGCAAAGAAGCAATATAATTGTATAGCACCGCGGTTATACAATGCACTTGCTGGCAAGGATAATGATAAATTAAAGGATAAATCTAATCATGATATAAAAAAGATTATTTTGAAATGGCTAAAACCACTTGAATATGAAAACTGTGAAACACTAGTGTCCCCGTATTAGTATTGGTATTAATATTCATCTCTCCTTCTTCTTCTCTTATCCTCTCTCTCACACATACACAACACACACACACACGCACACACACACACACAAACACACACACACACACACACATACACATACACATACACTTTGCAAGTAAATAATGATAAGCTTGTGTTATTAACTTATTTAATTGTCTTTTTATAAATTGTAATTCCAAACATTGTGAATTGTAAGAGGAGGGAACTGGTACCTAAAATACAAGTTTCTACTTAGTTTAGGTACCAGGGAACAATTTAAATTGTAAATATTGGATGCAAAATAAAAATTATTATTATTAAAATTATTATTATTATTAATATTTAAAACAACATTGAATCAAATAGTTGCCACATCACAATAATATAAATATTCCAAAATACTTTAATCCTTTAATGTAGATTTAATTATATTAATGTAGCTATTTATTATAACAAACTTCGATAAAATGTATCTAACTCAAAGTATAATAAAAAAATACCTACTTATAGATCATGACATAATTTGTAGCGGCCGAATTTTTCCGCAATCTTTTCTTATTAATTTAATAGGTTGCCTCATGAGACAGCGTAGCAATTTACCGTGAAATGAGTTTACACAAACTTATTTGGGATAATTGTCAAGAAATATGACTGAGGGCGGGAACTCGTATTTCACAACAATTATCCTTATTTAATCAATGTCTTTTTCATTGTCTTATGTTATATTAACTTGGAGTATGACATTTATTGTATGATGTTTATGCTCATATTATAACATGGAAACTAAATCAGAGATTAGAATTCTAATACTTTTGTAAAAACAATAATAGTAACAAATAGTAACCTATTATGTGTTTAGTCAATTAAAACAGGCGATTATAACCTACTAAGTAGGTATATCTAAAACTGTAAATTAAAAATCTTGCTATGATTTAAAAAAACAATAAGAATATTGCTTGCTTAATAAAATATTATTATAATTATATTAAATATTAGATATATTTTGTCACATTTTACTTAACATCAGGAACAAAAACCACGAGAGTGGCGTTTGCAGAAAATGTCGCCGCCATAATATGGAATCGTTCCGAACGTTTCACCTCTCTGATATTTTCGAATTCAATTTCTACGAGACCCGCTCCAGTACTTTGTTTAATGTACTGCAGGTGTACGCTTACTTGAGTAATAGCTTGAATATTCTTTTTCTGAATAATGTCCGATACATATTATACACAACGGCTCGGGTCACTTACATTTCTCTTTGAACAGTTGAACAAGGTTTTTATCTTTGTACCTGTGAGTACTTTATTACATCTTGTAAATAGAGTAGATATGCATTAATTTAGCACACTTTGTGTGCTTTATATATATAATGAAAAAAATATATATTCTGAACAATAAAAAAATATACATATATTTGGACTTCAAAACGAAGTATGTTGCAATTTTACGTAATTTATTAAAAATCTATCAATAGCTCATTGGTGTTCGTACATAACTGTCTAAAGTATAATTAACCAGTGTAATATGTTACTGACTCATAATATAAAATATTGAAATGAATGATAAGGAATATAGATGATATCAGTTAGGAGAGGTAATATTCTGTGGCAGTATAGCGGGAAATAGGTATTTCAACTCCAAAGCGTTCAATCAGACTGATTGACAACAGGAAACTGTTGTCTGCTGGTGATGATTGAAAATACAATTTATGTCATCTTAAGTATTCATTGACTTGTGTTGGAAATAAATAAATATGTGAAGTAAATATCCAAGTATGCTCCAGGAAAACGTCTAAAAATATTTAATACTTTTCTCAATTATGAGTTATCAAATGTGGTCCGATTTTTACATCTGTAATAAAGTTTTATTGAAACAAAATAAGTAAACAGATCATGATTTCAGTGATTCATATTGATACAAGTCGATTTTTTACATTTAATTCGAAGAAACGAAACAAAAACAAAAAACACAAGTCTGAACGTAATTTTAGTCATTCATGTATTAAGCAGGTATTGTTTATTTTTTAACTTTACATGCCTTTGTTGTAACTTTACATGTTGTTGAAATCTTTAGCTTCAAATTTAGACTTACCACTGAGAAATGATTTTAAGTATACCTGTATTTGTAGGTAATATTATGTTATGTGTGGTAATATTTAGGATTAATGGAAAAATAATCGGTATATTTGAATTTCAATTCAATATTTTTTTTAAATACTGGAAATTAAATTAATAATATTTTGCTGTATTCATTGTTTATTATCCAAAAATATATCTGTGTAGTTAGGTATATATTATTATCATAACCATGAATCCCATTTGAAAGTTGTACGTACACAGTCTATATATTAACTTTAGTATATTTAAACAAAATAAATAAAAAAAGATGTATTACCTAGTTACTGTGAACCTGTCGCTACCAAATTTTTCATGACCAACTCAATTTCGCGCCATAAGCCTCCGTTGTCGGGATTAATTTTGTAGACGCACTGGGATTAATTAAACGACTTCACGTTGGTTTTTTACCTTGATATTACCCTCCATTCAAAATGTTTCATCATTATCAAGTTGATGTGCATACCCAAAATTCAGTCTTGTTTGCGCAGACTGTAAATAATGTTTTATTTTTCGATTTAAAAGTGAATTAGAAAAATAAAAATAAGCGAAAACAAATCTGTTTTCCATTAATCTAGCGGAATCCAGGCTATAATATATGTATTATTTTATTTAAATTATTATATATCAAATGCTGTTTTAATAATATTATTATTGTTTATTGTTTAATTTCGTTACTATTATTTAATTGAAAATATCTTTAAAAAAAAAACACAAAGAAACAAGAATAGCCCCGGTAGAATAAAAATACCCAAAAATGTCTAAAATAAGATTATTAGATTCATATGGAATATCCATCAAGAGCAGTTGCGGCAGTCGATAAAATGCAGGCTGCTTTACTCCCATGACACAACCGAGGTAGACATATTAAAAGCACATTGGCATAAAAACAGGCTCCCCTGTAACCAAAAGCCCATCTAGTGAAATTGCCATCCGCTCGCTCATTACTGACTGAGCCAACCGCGGGATCCGATATCCCAGCGCACGTGACTAAAGGAAATTGAAATCTCTATCGGTTAATCGAAATATTCAATGGAGTTTCTAAAAAAATAATTAACATATTTTTTTTAATATGTAGTAATTACATTTTTTATAAATAGAACTCCGAATTTTCATAATATTATGGAATATACTTAATTACTTATTTATAAAAATGTTAAGTATTGCAATTATAAATAAAAAATCGATAATTACAATTACGAACGACGATACAACTATGTTTAATAATCTACATGAATAAATATATTTGTTTTTAATTAGATTAATACACTAGTCATAATTAATGACTAACAAATTGATTTTCACCACACATTAGGTAGGTAGTTATTATTTATTATTTGTAAATAAAATGTATACATATAAATAAAACCTATGTTTCTACCCCACAACTAAAATTATTTGGCTTAGTTTAAATAAGAATTAAAAACTTTAATTTTGTTTTAGGCTCTTATATTTATGTAGCCGATATCAATCCCTATTGTTGTGCAAACTATACAAATAAATAATTGATTTAAACTTATCTGGTAGCTATAGCCATAGATTTTAGAAGTTCGTTACCACCCATAAAATTTATTTTAACGCAGTTCTGAATAGATTTTTATTATTACGTTTGTTTATATTCAATTTTCAACTTTTAACCATTCGCAACTGGGGTTTCACGCGTGTGAGCACCTGACGTAAACGCATTGTTAAGCCGTCACTGCTCCATCCGGTTTTGTAGCTAAATTGTATTTGAAATAGTGAAAAGTCAGAGAACCAGGATAGCAAAATAAATTTAATATATGTATGATACAAAAATATAATCATTTGCAGACTTTTGAATATTTTATTAAGTAGTCGGAAATCACTATAAAACCCTACAATTATCAAATGTAACCTACCAAATTTCAGTTTATGCAATGAAGTGTCAGTATTTAATACATTTTTTTAATTATAACATAATATTTTTAAACTTTACTGTCTTCTTTTCCTAAAAGTAAACGTCAACCTTCTTAAGAGAAATGCTTTATGGTCTAATTTAGCACTCAATAACAAGAGACTAGTAGGTAAGTCATGTAAAACAAATGAAATCCATTATTACAATTCCTAAAAATAATCTTTAATACATATATAAAAACATGTTAATAAATAAGAAAGTACAACAGGCACCACAGTGCATATTTTAATGTCTGTGGTGCTCACGTCTGCGAGGGATATTTTCCACTTTCCATCGGATGTATTAGCTTAGCTCGTTTGTTACCAGTTACACAAACTTGTTAAAAAGCTGTAAAACTAGAGAAAGTGTTCCATACACTTTATGGATTTTTTAACATTTTTATCGACGTCCTTGGTTGTCTATTGGTATAGCACACAGCCTTAGTTCCAATTATCACAGGTTCGATTCCTCGCGCCACACAATTTTTTGTATTAACGAGTATAATTGTATGTACTGATCTTGATATTTTCCATTTGTTTACAAAAAAAAGTATTCAAGTACTTATATCGGTTATTTAGTTTAGTACACATAACACACTCCTTAACTTGGTGTATCTTGCTCTATTCTCATATTATAAATAGAATCAGTTGACCTTGTTATGAGGATAGTTCTTAGAACCATTGCGTTGAAAATGTTTGACAAAATACTATACACCTACAGTATACACAATATACCTACAAAACTTACAAAGTTCTGTTATAGGCCCCCAGGTAAAGCCGGGGCGGGCCACTAGTACCACCACCACTAATTGTTATTAATATTTATATGGAAATTAGTACTTATAAAATTTTCACTCAAAATCGAAAAGGGCGGACGCGTCTCGAAGGCCAGAGCCAGATGGAAGAGCCTTATTATGAGCCTGCACGACCTGATACTTGAACACGTTTGGTTGCGGCTATCTGAAGACATCCTTTATTTCGAATTTGGGAAATTTATTTGCTTTCATCATTTTTCAATATCGGGGTCAATTATAGATAAAATTCGTGATTTTTATAACATTAAAAAAATAACTAAAATACCGATATGTAACTGTCTTCACGACTGAACTTTTACAGTAACAATTTCTATTTATATATTTTAAATTTCGTTCATTAACCAATGTAAAAAGCTTTACAGGCACGGTAAGTCATAATATTCCATAATAATATTCTTCAAAATTAAATGTAATCACAATTATATTAACAAAATGATTATATTTTTTAAGTACGCAAAATATTCAAAAGTCACAATTAAGGTAAAATTAACTGTGCTCTGTAACATTACAAACAATAATAACAACAAAGAATCGAGTAACTCACATGATTCTCCTCTCTTCAGATTTTTATACTTCTCAAAACCCTACAGTTTCATTTTCATAATTTATTTCAATTAAATACGCCGGTAAGGAAGACATTGTATATTCAAGTATGTTCTCAAAAAAGTAAAATTTACACATATAAAATGTCACATTAAAGTGTCATTTGTTACAATTTACGAGATTACTCAAAGAAACCATAATCTTGAATTTTAATTACTCCCCAACAGTAGGTAATTAGCTAGGAGGCATTCGCGCGTGTAAACTGAAGCGTTTATAAATTACTAACGAACTAGAGCTTCGTTGAGTCGCTTGCGTGGTACAAAGGTGTAAATGGAAGCAAATTCGTCAATTTATATGCGAAACAGGCTTTTGAGATGCGATGAAGCCGTCGGTAGGTATACCAAAAATTCTATTAGTTACCTCAGATTAAAAGCAAATATGGATGTAGTTTCAAACAAAATTCTTAAGAATTAATTTACATTACACTATACATTTGATATCTTGTAAATTTTATAATGTAATATGTTGTAATTTAAATAATTATATCTTGAATTAATTTCAAACAATTAAACAGAAATTTTGTCGTTAGATTAGATGAGACTGATTATTTTCGTATATAATTTAAGTTGGTATAGTGTAAGGTACGAGGTCCCTTTTATTTTATCGTTGTGATGTCCGTGATAACATTTCATAGACGATTGTAGCCGCTCTCCATTAAGTGAGCTAACAACCGGATCGACTATACATCTATGATTTTGTGGGTCGATGTAAATATTACGATTTGTCTACACAAATTAAACGAATTCAATATTCGTAACATTAATTAATTAACAATTATTTGAAATAAATATTCCATTTATTTCAAAGAACAAATCTAACACAGGTACATTTCTTTTCTTCATTATCTTATTATATTTTAGTAATAATAAACTCTTATTACGTGGCAAACGTCGAGGTTCATTAAAAATCTCTTTTCTCATTGCTTGGCTTTAATTATCCGTTTTCTTTGTTCACGGGCGTTGGGTCCCTGCTACACTGGCAAATAGTGCGTTGTATTTTGTTCTATGAGCCATTGTAAAATATAGATATATTCTGGACATTCATTCTTTAATCATAAATGTACTTTAGCTGTTTTCCACCATGATTTGTTTGTTTTATTTAAGATAAAAATAATCGACATCCATTCCCTATTTGACCTCATCCAGGTTTGTTTTTTGAGTAAATAATAGCTCTCTTTTAGACAGTCCACCCTCAAGTGGTTATTCATGACAAGCTTACAGATAGACAGACACAACTTTGTATTTATAATATTAACTCTATGAGGTTCCATATTTAGCACACACAACTTAACTGTCAGAAACAGAGGGTAATCGGGATATTTACACTTTGAAAATAAACCACGTTACAAACTTGAAGAAACCAACTCTAAGTGCGATTGACCACAACACGACAAATCACTTAGCTTTAGTCTAAACTATTTTCAGACCAAGTCTTTCTTTCACTAACAGTAACGGGACCGTTCGCTTTATGGCTTTTTAGCAAACTTAATTTATGTTATAACACCGTGGGTTGCGGTTATTTTGTTAACCACTTGTACAATATTGTTTGTTGGTTAAATATGTGACAATTTTCTTAATTACCTTTGTTATTCCACAACTAGTTTTATAAACAATCCGTTGATTTATTTAAGTTTGTTATATAATAAAATTACCTATTGTGAACAATATCAAGGAACCCGTAAAATTAAAAGTAATATGATTTTATCATATTTTTAAACATAAAGATCCCAAGATATAAACAATATGTATAGTTTGATTACAATAAACATTAAATACATATTTTTTTGCTTCAATATAAAAAAAATAGATATATTACATTCGAAATGGGTATCCTGTATTTTTTATTAGGAACCTCCTGGCCTGTCAATGTGTTATGCTGTAGGTGGTTCATCGATCATAATTTGCCTCGGCGGCTTCCACGTCATTGGTTACCCCTCCATCCACTTCCCTATTTCTTCATTATTCATTTCTTTTTGAGTTATATGTTTAAGTTAATATAAATTATTATAAATATCAGTAAAAATGTAAGTGAGAAATTAATAACTCAATTTCAGTAGCTTAATAAATAATGGAATATATATATTTATAAATAAATAAAAATAATACGGAAAAATAGATTTGAGAGAGACTTCACACTCTCACTATATTTTTATTAAATTTGTGTATTAATTTTTAATCTTGAGCTTATTCCTAATATCATATAAGATAACAGCAATCTAACATTTAAGTTACAAAATAAACCGATACAGCCTCCTATACTAGTTATATTTAATTAAAAATGATGTCTAGATATTTTTAACTACAAATAAAGTCTTTGTGATTATATATTATAACGTCATATATTAGAAAATATACAAAAAGCTAGTATGATTTGTGAGATTTAAATATGTTTTTATTACTTAAATATATTTATCTACGTATACATATACGTACGTATGAAGCAGACAGGTAAAAATAACAGCAACAAATAGAGGATCAGAAACAGCTACGTACCGCATAAAACATGTTAAGGCTTCAATGACTCGTTACATCAGGCTCGTCTTACTGTCATGGTTAGAATAGGGTGAACCGTATTATAAACACCCAAAGTAAGTACCAACACTCAGCTTACGTAGTTCACCTTACGTGAAGAAACATTTGTCAGAATCGCAATTCTTTGAGTGACAGAATAATGGGATTAATCTTTGTGGAAGAAAAATGATATTGAATAGAATGAGAAGTATAAAATAAGAAGACGACAAAGGTTTTTGTGTTCGAGCGATCGCTACTGTAAGGCTTCTATTAGATAATGAGGTAGATAAAATAATATTACTTCTGATATAAAAAATAATTTCAATTACGATGACATAAAATTCATCGTTTGTAACTTTGAAAATGTTGTCAGTAGACATAACAATTTGTATTTTAAAGAACTCTTACTGATTTATGGAATCCTTAAACAGATCTGACTGAAACCTGAATATTTATGTACTTTTGTTGCTTTCATGCAATTGTAATACTAGTACCTATTTACATCAAAAATATGAAGCGGTGGTATAAAATATAAATGATTAACAACTCTTCCAGTATTAATAATTTAATCTTTACAGCTTTATTATTATGTTTCATTAAAAATTACATTACACATACACACATGAAAAGAGATAGATAAAATATCTAATGAAATTTGTATTTACCAAAGACATAATACTGTCTTTGGTAAATATATATGGTCATATATATAGGTAATATTTTTATAACGACATTTAATAATTTTTTTTTAATCAACAGGGTTTATATTATTAGATTTTAAAAAACGATTTATTAAGATTTACGAATTATAAGATTATATTAAGATTTTAGAGTGTATAATATTAGTAGTTATTAGAGTGTAAAATATTAGTTATAATTTTATATTTAAGATTATTAGAATATATAATGCATTTCTTCTTAACATTACTCATTTGACAGTTTTAAATTCTATGATAAAATTATATCGACCATGTAATATTGATCATCCTGTGACTTGATCACAAAAGCTTTTTTTTTGTTCCCAAAGACTATTAGAGACACAATTTAATGAACTAAAAATATTTATTTATACCCTTTACTTGATAATTAAGTATACCACGACTACGCAAAAGATAAGGATGCGAGAAAATAAATTTGCATTTTGCGGTTGTACCCTGAGAGGGTCAAACAATCCTAATGAGTAAAGTTTCAGCATCCCTACAATTAAATACAGGCTACATTCTATCTCTCTCGGTCATCATATTACAGAAAAGGATTGTACCTTTTCTATATCGGATTTCTAAATCTAAAGCTTGAATTCCTATATCTAATAGTCGTAAAAATTAAATGACTATTTAAAAAGCTTGTGAAGATTATTTAAAAATAGAGTCAACTTAGCCAGGAATATCAATGCAGGAGGGGTGTCCTAGTATAATTTGTTATGTCAATTGTCTTGTTATGCAGTGATTAATACTTTTCATCGGATTTTATAGTAGTGTAATTAAAATTATAGTAGTTTGGAATGTCAAAAATATATTCTATATTGACTTATCATTCTATTTTCTGAAATAATACAGTATTCGCTATAATAAAAAAATTCTTTATAAAAGAGAATGAAAAGTCGCTGAAGAATATTTTTTTACAAATGCACATCGATTTTTATTCAGTGTCATTTTGTTGATAATTTCTGAATCAGAAAATTTCAGAAATTTCAGAATTGAATTTTATGGTATTTAACTTTACACCATATTACTAATCCTAACAAAGAAATGCTTTATGTTTTCTTGTCAGATCAGATGTCAGAAGAACAATATGCCTACGAGAATATTTTAATCAATATGTACGAGTATGTTATCAGATAATCTTGACATTGTTATATACCAAAATAATATTATAATGGGTAAGACAGTAGGGCTGAGTAGGTAGTATAGAATACAAATTCACAAGATGTTAGAAATAAGCAAATAATCACAGTTGATAGTGAATGCCAGCAGCCGACCGCGTATCACGCCAATGCGCCGCTTGACGTAACAATTTGTTAGGCCCGTTCTTTGTGAGTGTCTCGCTTTGTGATTCCGAGGAACATAGCGTGAACATTTTGACAAGTGGAATTTGTTTTGTAAGAGGGTTGGAATATACATTTCGGCGTGAAATGTTGTGTTTAATAAACACACTATTATTAAATTCGTTGTTACTACTATATTATTAACGTTCATAATTTATGCAGTGACATACCTCATCGATCGTTCATTTTAATTTATTTATTGCAAATAGTACCTAGAGGATGCAGAATTTGGGTGATATGCGAAGATTATTTACATGTACGAAATAATATTTTGCAATATTGCTTCGGAAATCGAAATTTGTAAGTAAACCACTTACAAATTATATTTACTGCTATCGTTTAGAAGTTTGTTGCTTAAATTCTGGAATTGGTGAAATCATTTTTAAATCCCTATACAAATACACGACTTTATTGGCTTCTGAGTTTCACATTGTTTCAATTAAGTTATTCAACTTCGATTGTTTGCTTAATATAAGTATATACTTGCTTCTATTTTGGAGGGATTTAGGTAACATAATAAAATACAAGCAGTATCCCATGGTGATGCCCGCGTAAAATTTAGATTCATACATTTGTAGATTTTCCAAAAAAGTATTAAATATTCATATATCCTTCCTCGCCAACTTTTGTGTTTAAAATAGTAATTGTCACGATTTCACAATAGTAATACCTACTAATTGAGTTAATCAGACTCTACTATTTTCAGGAATGTAATATTTGCTTCATACATTCAGTATAACAAATGAACCACAGCAACAAGGCCGAGTTACTAGTTCTAACTAGACTTTGTGGAAAGTCGTGTGTAGTATGTGTATACGAGAACACTTCTGTCATGTCAATTAAATCTGGCACTAATTAGCTTAGTTGCATACTGAAGATTAAATTATATAGAACTGCACAGTGAATATTATTCATTATATATTACAGAATATATAAATATGATTGAAATCACGCTGAGGCTCTGATTTTTCAAACATTCAAAGACTTAGTGGATTATCAGTCGATAATTATATTATTAATGAATGAATTATAGTATTGTACGCAACACGTGCATGACTATATACATATATACAAAATCAAAACAAGAGAACGAGTGTTGCGTTACACACGGGGGATTTTTCCGACGTTTAATTTCCTTCTGTAAAGTTTTAATTCGAGACATAAAGCGAGCTTAAAAGCGGTGTCTGGCAAGTTTCATCATCGCGCAGATGCGTTGGTAGGAAGCTTACTTTGCACACAAAGCCTACAAGTACAAAAGGCCCTACCTCCGCTCCATTTTGTGTCTGACAAGCCGGGAAGTCTCGAAATGAGGCACATCAACTGATGTTACCGGTTAAAATGCTCAAATATCAGACGTGTGAGCAAGACGTTTAATATGTCTCGTTTATTGATAATTTTCTTGCCACTGACAAACTTTACAAATAATGTTTAGAACGAAACAATTCTTAAATATAATTTATAGTCGTACAAGTAGTTAATAGTGCTTGTTATAATGTATAGTAGTATAAGTAGTCAATGGTGCTTGTTATAATGTGCTGAGTAATAAAATAAAAACTAAAGGTGAAACCAAGAGACTATTTTATTTATCCAGCATGCATGGTGAAAGTTATTCCCCAGATACCATATTAATATACCTACATAATTAGTGGGAATTTATATGTAAGTAATTTTATCGTGAGAAACAAAACATTATTTTAGATAAGAATATTACAGTTGCTCATGATGTAGGAAATATGCTAGATAAAAGATTGTAAGCATATTAATATTATAAACTTATTATACCCACGAATATACAATACAATAACATTGGATAAGATTAAATGTTTTCGTCTTTGTTTTGGTAAGAGGTAACACTCATTAAGCTCGCCCACATTTAACTAAACATATTTTAATTTAACATGGTAGGGGGCAGAACTTGCGAATTAATTGCGTCTGTTTTTCAGTTGTTTATTGTTAACTGGTAAATAAATCCATATACAGATTTTTATCGTCAGGCAGACTTAATCGTAGGATCTTAAGTACACGCCAACAATAAACCTAAAAAAATATTACACCTACCTACTACTAGAAACTAAACAATATTACAACCATCTTGTTTTGAAATAATCGCAGTTTCTAAACAAAAACATGTATAATATAAAATATACAATAACGCACAATTTGACGTTTATCGCTCAAATTGAAACACAACAATGCTTGCATTGGTGTATCACAGCGAAATAACTGTCTAACGGGGGTTTTTACCGGAATAGTCATACAAACAAGAAAATTAGTTTAGAGGTATGTCATCATCATCATCATCATCATCGCAGCCCGGAAGACGTCCACTGCTGGACATAGGCCTCCCCAAAGATCTCCACGACGATCGGTCCTGCGCTGCTCGCATCCAATGCCTTCCCGCGATCTTGACCAGATCGTCGGTCCACCTTGCTGGAGGCCTTCCCACGCTGCGTCTTCCGGTCCGTGGTCGCCACTCGAGGACTTTACTGCCCCAACGGCCATCTGTCCTACGAGCTATGTGCCCTGCCCATTGCCACTTCAAAGTCGCAATTCTTCGGGCTATGTCGGTCACTCTGGTTCTTCTGCGGATCTCCTCATTTCTGATTCGATCACGCAGAGAAACTCCGAGCATAGCCCTCTCCATTGCCCTCTGAGTGACTCTGAGCTTATTGATGGGGCCCATAGTTAGCGACCACGTCTCTGTTCCGTAAGTCATCACTGGCAACACACATTGGTCGTAAACCTTCGTCTTGAGACACTGCGGAAATTTGGACGAAAAGATATATCGGAGCTTCCCGAACGCTGCCCATCCGAGTTGGATTCGACGATTGACCTCTTTCTCGAAATTGGATCTACCTAGCTGGATAGTTTGCCCTAAGTATACGTAGTGATCGACAATTTCGAGTGTAGAATCTCCGATTTTTACGGGAGCAGGTACGACATGGACGTTTGACATAATTTTCGTCTTGTCCATGTTCATTTTAAGACCTACTCCTTGTGAGACTCTACTGAGGTCTTCGAGCATTTTGCTAAGGTCTTCCAGGGTCTCAGCCATGACCACGATATCGTCGGCAAATCGAAGGTGATTGATGTACTCGCCGTTAATGTTGATGCCCAGCCCGCTCCAGTCCAGAAGCTTGAAGACATCTTCCAACGCAGCGGTAAACAGCTTTGGCGATATGACATCGCCTTGTCTGACACCTCGCTGCAGTTGGATAGGCTTCGAATTCTGGTCGTGGAGGCGAACTGACATAGTGGCGTTTTCATACAAACATTTCAATGCTTCGATATATCGATAGTCAATTTGGCACCGCTGGAGAGACTGTAGCACAGCCCACGTCTCGATCGAATCAAAGGCTTTTTCATAGTCCACAAACGCCAAGCAAAGTGGCAGGTTGTATTCTTCGGTCTTCTGAATTACCTGCCGCAGCGTATGAATGTGGTCTATGGTACTGAAGCCTTTTCGGAACCCGGCTTGTTCGGGAGGCTGGAAGTCGTCAAACCTGCGCGCGAGACGATTCATGATGACTCTCGAAAACAACTTATAAACATGGCTCAGCAGTGTTACGGGTCTGAAATTCTTCAGAAGCGATTTGTCTCCCTTCTTGAAGAACAGAACCACCACACCCCTTTGCCATGCTTGAGGCGTTTTGCCCTCGAGGATGACGGAGTTGAATAGCTTCTGGAGGATTCGTAGAACAGGTCTACCTCCAGCCCTCAGAAGCTCAGCAGTAACTCCATCATCGCCCGGCGCCTTGTTGTTTTTAAGTTGTTTAAGAGCCATACCAATCTCGTACAGGCTGACGTCAAAGAAATGTTTAAGCAAATAATCACGGGATATCTTCGGTATAGTGTCGGGTTAATTTGGCTCTAGGGTCTTTCGCCGTGTTATTAACAGGTGCCCGTGTTGTCGTGTATAACTGTCCATAGAACTTCTCAATTTCCCTCAAAAGTTCGGGTTTAGACGAAACGATCCTGCCGTCATCCGTCTTAAGTCGCGTCAGCTGGCTCTGTCCGGCAGCCAGATCCCTGTTAAAGACTTTTGAGCCCTTGTTTCTCTCAATAGCCTCCTTTACACAATTTGTGTTAAAGTGGCGTAAGTCACGAGTCAAGGACTTAGAGATCTGCCTGCTAAGTTGCCGATACTGAGAAGCGTCAGTCGGAGACTGCAGGACCATACTTCGCCTTTCATCCATCAATTTGAGGGTAGAGATAGATATTTTTCCGGTTCTTTCTGCGCGGCGGGTTTTGAAGTGCTTAGACCCAGCCGCACGGACAGTTTCCACGAACCTGTTGTTGTAATCGTCCGATTGTACATTTGTAGATTTTCCAAAAAATATAAGTATATATCCTTCCTCGCCAACTTTTTTGTGTTTAAAATAGTAACGTCAACGCAGTCACCAAGGCTTTCGAAACGGTTTTGCAATTCTAGCTGAAAGCTTTCGGGGTTTTGGATCTGTATAGGTGTAGGGCGGAGCGTAGATTTCATCAGTCGGGATCGTTCGAGTTTCAGATTCAGATTCAATGTGCCTCTTACAATCCGGTGATCACTTCCAATTTTGACGGCATTGATCACAGAGACATCATTGAAAATCTGTCTTCTCGTTGACAAGATGAAATCTATCTCGTTTTTTGTGGCACCATCGGGACTAATCCACGTCCATTTCCGATGTTCCGGCTTCCTGAAGAAGGAGTTCATCATAAAGAGGCCCTCCTTCTCCATGAAGTCGGCCAGCATTTGACCTCGGAAGTTCCGATCACCGATACCAAATTGCCCCACTCTCAGCTCATCACCGCTTCGTTTGCCCAATTTTGCGTTAAAGTCCCCCATGATAACGTTATAATGAGTCTTTGTACTATGTATGGCTCTGGAGATATCCTCATATGTCTCGTTTATTGATAATTTTCTTGCCACTGACATAGCCTCAACCTCATCGTCGGAGTGCGTCGAAGTTGGAGCGTACACTTGGATGACCTTCAATGAATACCGTTTGGTAATTCTGAGTATCAGGTACGCTACCCTAGTCGACACGCTCTCGACCTTAATAACATTATTCACAAGGGACTTGTGGACGAGGAACCCGACACCGCCTTGGGACAGTTGATCGCCCTCCCGGAAGTAAAGCAGATTACCGGATTTCAGGACTATCGAGTCCTCCCCCTTTCTTCGGACTTCAGATAATCCCACGACATGCCAGTGCAATCTGCTCAACTCTTCCTCCAGTTCAATTAACTTTTCGTCGGTCCGCAGTGTTTGAACGTTGTATGTTGCCAGGGCCAGTGGTCGTCGTTTGTGGTAGCCTGGTCTTACCCGGAGATTCTTCGCACCCCCTGCCCCGCCGTTTCCATGACCGCTACCATGATCAAGACTAGCGGGGCCGCCGGGGACTGGGGGCCGGGGCCTTGGGTGTAAATCCATTTGGGGGGATATTGCCATAATCGCCACGCATGCGGGTTGGCGATCGCAGTATGATGGTAGGTACTTAGTAGGACGCTGCTGCCTGTCCACTGGTCGACGAATCCCTTTGTCGCCTTTTACGACACCCACGGGAAGAGAGGGGGTGGTGCTATTCTTACAGCGACACCACACGCTTAGAGGTATGTAGTAAGATATTATACCAAAATACAGTTTTGTTGAAATTTTAATTTGGATCATTTATTATTCCCAATAATTTTAAAGACTGTACTATTCTTAAACGAATATACAGTAGGCAGTATCTATATAATCACTGGTATATTAAAGATTCTCCCGAATGGATTTTTCAATTAGAGGATCGATGGTATGCCACGACAGTAATGACAGATATAGTTGCAAATAAAAATTTATATAGATATTTCTGTTTCCATTATATATAGGTAAACTAATAATAACAATGAGATTCAGTTAATTTTCACCAATGTCAAACATTGTTGTACAAAATAAGAGCGATATATCGAAAGTGACGTGAGGGGCCAGTACGCTATACGTTGGCAGCTACGACGCGTCACCTACACCTGCCGGACGATTAAACTGTTCGGTGCACGATAACAGGCAGTTTAATTTTAAAGTTGATCGGTAGGGTTGAACCAAGAATCAATTGGGTTTATTGTGACACCATTGCCCGTCTACTTTTCTGTTTTAAACAAGCTGATTATTTTATATCAGATCACAGATATTCTACATTGTGCCCATTAATTACAATAGTAGTTATCTAGAACTTATAATATCAGTATTGAGTTTGGAGTGAAATGAAAAGATAAAACTAATTTCGTTATGCACACGTCTCCACACTAACTTCTATTATATGTATGTATTGTGCTTATTCTTCCTCGTCTGATAGTAGTCAGTGAAGTTATCGCGTCAACCCAAATAAAAAATATCAAACCGCTCCAAGTTGTATTTCAATTTTGGAAAATTCATCGTATAATTAGGACAGACCTACTTATAACCGATTTTAGTATATAGGTCTTCTTTTTAACCTGATAAAGTTTAGTAAAAGAAAAATATCTGTATAGTCTCATAATTGTTAAATCGGTTATTTGTTTAATGGTAATGATGACAGCAGAATATATGTAAGAGAATCGTTACGTTACAAATAAGAGAATAGATGATATTTGGACAAACTCTGAACTAATTTTGATGTTCTCTGTTTATAAATTATTTTTATTTATTATATAAAGATAAAATTACCGGCAACTATGCAGCATTCGCACAAATACGCTTTATTAAATAATGCCGTTAAATACTGTTTATACTCTAAAATTGAAATGAATACGACTATATTCCACATCAGTTACGTTAGTACTAACTTTTAATAATTTAATTGTAATCAAAGTTCCCATCAAACGAAGGTCAAATTTAATTATACCTTGTTTGTCTAGCCGGAACCGAGTTCAAATGTTTCTGTCACTCTCTGACGAAATTATACGGACGAGAGAGAAGTTAAGGCGATTTAGGTCGGATAGTGCCTACCCGATTCACTTTGTACATCAATGTGTTATAGCAACAATCCTTACTAATAGTCTAATATTGCAAAAGTAAAAGTAAGTTTGTTTGTAATCACTTGGTAATTTAAAATTTTCACAAATTGTTATGATATAGTTTTTGTTATGAATTATAGGGGATATATAGTTATATAGGTACATATTACATATAGAGAAGATAACTTACATAAGTTACTAATACTTACATATCGAAGATATATTCTTAAATATTAAATATATATATCTTTTTAAGCAATAATTATTTCAACGTTAATTATAGTCGTTTACAGTTTCATTGTCAAATAGACATGCATTTAAAGTTTTACAACACTGTCAATTTTAATGTACATAAACTGACAATTGTGACCAACTTTTCGTAATCACTCCATAGATGTTATAAACGCATCTTTACTTACTTAATTTAATACAATATGACTATCATTGAAATGATAAATCTACGATTTAGTACACAAATATTTAGTATTATATATAAATGACGATCTCAGAGCTTGTAGATGAAGAGAATTATCAAAGGGTAGTCGCTATTATGTAATATAATTTTCTGTATATATGAATAAATAACGTCAACGAAAAAGCAAAATTCACTTTTATGTAAATTTCATTTTATCCAAACGACACTATAATTCTCACTCCTTCCCTAACCACTTATTGTTCTTTAATCTTTTTCAAACGGCAAAAAGAAATAAAATTTCTCACTAAGCTACATTTTCCTACAGCTATCTGAAATATAAAGAAATCTTGGTAAGCAATAAAGCAAAAAGGTTGAGGCAAAGCAATTACAGCATTAATGAAAACGGTTTTTCTGATTAACGGTACTTAATAAATTGTTACAGTTAATATTTATTGCCTTTTAGTTGTAATGTTCTTTATCGTAAAATATTTCACAACGATTTTTTTAACACCACAGTCTTTAATGTTTTTAAGGTAACTGGATATTGTATTAAAAGTTTGACGCCTTTTTTCATTTCTGTGATTCTTTTAAGGACTGTATTCCTAGCAGTCAGGTATTTTTTGCGTTCATGGCGTTATGATTCATTTCTCAAATATGCTTGCGTTATACTTATATATAAATAAAGAATTTTATTGTTGTTATTAATATTAGGGTCATTCTCTGTCGCACTATTAACGTGTATGTTACTCTCAGGCTATTTACTAGTATACAACTACCAATCTAATAGCCCGGTATACTTTACCATTCTAATAACAATGTTAACTCGCATAATGCTGCCTATTATTGAAAATACTTGGTACCTACCCACTAAAATCTTAACTACAAACTAATACATTGAAAGTAAACATCAATAAGTTTAAAATGCTCAGCGCCACTAAACAACTGCGTACTATGTTTTCTATTAGTCACGAATTAATTTACATTTATTATGAATTAGTATCTGCTTAACTTGAAACTAGATAGCTCTCTCTATAGATCTATCGTCTATAGGTATTTATTTATTATTAATTGTGCTTCACAAAGGACAATAACATCTATTTAAATTAGAAGATAACATCTGTTAACTGATCCTAAATATTTGCAGTACGCCTTAAGCGTAGACTCGAGCAATCTATCAAGTTGAAGTCGGAGCTTCATTTACACACAGCGGTTAAAACATCTATTGTATTCATACCTGTTCTCTACCTTTACATTTGTGAGCACAACATCTGATGCGATGTAGCAGTAACCCTATGAGGTAAGATGTGACGTTGTCTACGTTATTATTTTGGCAATAATATCATATTATGCTCTCAGACGCTACATAACCCCCCCCCCCCCCCCCTGCAATATCCCTTACACCTCAACGCCTCCCCTCCTTCGCTGGCAACGTCAACATGCAGAAATAGTATTAGAAATTCACAGACTAGTATTTTAGTATTTAGCGCGGTGTTTTGAGATTGAAAAACGTAACGGGAAGTTACAAGACTATATTCGAGCATGTTTGCACTGCTTGGAAATCCGCCAGATTGGGATTTCTATTATGCATATCCACATATCAAAACAGGCATAGCTACATATGTTATAATATCACGTCTATTCACTACAGACTAAATAGAACATGACACAGAAGATATCAATAAATTTCACCGGCACTGGAAATTTATTTCAAATTTAGAGTTACTAAGAAATTACATACGAAACAAAATGACATCTAATTTAATAATTTGTATTCTTCAAGGATAAATCTATACATAATACATAAGCTATTGTTAATATGTATTAACTCATAGATTTTGTGAACGCTATTGTAATTATTTGAGCTATTGTTCTAAGTACATATATTCACTATCCGAATCAGTAGACGTATATGACAAGTTTAGTGATAGGTACATAATATTCGACTGATAAGAGAGAAACGGTTCCACGTTAAACAATACATTTCCGTTTCTATACATCCACGGCGGCGTGGGGCTCCGTTGTTTTACACGCCGTGAGTTGTCGACTCGCAACATTTTCATTGTGAAAACTGACTCTACCAGTAGTTAAACTTCACTTAATGAAACTAAAATATATATGATATGATGATATAAATGCAAATGAATTCAGCAAAATAAAATTATGATCTTACAGTACATTTTAAACATTAAATTACTTTTATCCGATCTAAGAACTGAGTATACATTTATATATAACGTAAATTATAATGCATTTTTTTTAATAAACACTTATATTATTCATTATATCATCATAGACATATTATTATTGTATTACGAAATCCATTTAGTTTATAGATGAGCAGTTTATAGTGTATTCGAGTAGTTCATAAAAAAGCTAGCAAACTAAATAGCATGAATACCTACAGTACATATATACGTACCGAATTGGAATTCATGTTAATTATCGACAATCTATTATTATTCATTTTTGTAATATATAGCATTTATTTCCATATAAATATTACTATTGTTATGTAGAAAGTCAGATTACCTGATTTTTTATAGTAAATTAAATATATCAAAATACATAACAACAAATTTAAAAAGTTACAGTCTATGTTTTATTTAAATAAATATACTCCCCATACAATTTACGTGTTGTTAACGAATGTACGTTAGCATAATGAGTGATTCCTCATTACATATACAACACAGGCTAATACTCGCACGTAACACAGTACTTACAGAACTCGAAGAGCTTCCAATATCCGGCAAAGGAAAATGTTCCAAGGAATATAGAAGGAAGGTTATTATTTCAGTTGAGGTTGTGCCATAGTCACAGAAATTACATCCCTCACTTGACTTGTTAATAATTATAAGAGATATGTAGAAATATAAAACGTCAATCTTTTCTATATATAAAATATAAGTAGATATAATATTGTTAAATTTTATAACAATGTTATAAACATATGTTATATACAAAGAAGAAGGCGAATGATATGGCATGGATAAAGTTAGAAGTCATATTAGTATAACAAGTAATAACTATAATTATATTACATTAGCCACTTTACCCGGCTTGGCATAAGTATTTATATTAATTTACATAAAACATTCTTCAGGAATAATTGTGGTAATAGAAGAAAACTGCATAGTTATATTATTGCATGTTGTATTTATCTTAAGTTGAACGAAATTACTAACATTGTCTTATAATTATTACATAATTTAATTATTGTTCTGATATAATTAGCGTGCTGATTACATCTGAGTATACCTACGTATAATCCAAGTTTTATATAACATTAAGGTGAAGCTGTCCTATTTTATTTTTATATATTTAACATTTTATGAAAGCTTTTAGCTTCACAGCTCCATATATTATTTAAAGCGTACTCTATTAAGTACTTCACTCTATTTAGTTGAATAAATAATTATATTTCGATGTATTAACATAATTATGTTCATTTCCGGGTAATAGTAATTTGTTGAATGTAAATGTTATTTACATGAATATTAATGCCCCATTACCAGAGTTAGTTTTTAGTGAAAACATAAATACATTTTGATTAAAAAGTATACTAAAAATCATACTACCTTTTGGCTACTATATTTTATACAGAAATGTAGATGTAGGTATGTTGTTGCAAAATTAAAATTAAAAAACATTTGTTTTTGCACATACAAAACAAAGCTTCGAGTTCTGAACATCATCCTTGATAATAGATTGGAATTCAATGGACAATTTTAAATATTACATACACCAATGTACAGAACATTGGTGTATGTTCTGTACATTGGTGTATGTGTTCAGTACTAAAATATTAATAGTACATTTATCCTAATTCCTAGAATTCTAGTCATCACAGATAAGGTAGTCAGAGGCATTATCAAAGTCGACAAGACCTCTAAATGTTAATTGAAATTCTAAATCTTACTTAAAATATTATAAAATATATAGGAAGAAATCTGACTAAGTAACTAATATCATTTGATATATTATTATACATCAAATTGTAGAGGCGTAGCACCTCTAATTATGTTTGTAGAGTAATCTTATTATAATTCTTCTGGCTATATACCGCGTCAATAGCTGTAAGACAAAAAATACTGTGTAGTGACATACAGTAATACTGAGTGTTTCTCGTAGCTTTGTCTGTTTTTTTATTATAGAAACTTTTTCCGTAAATCAATTTATTTACACTTTAAATTTCAATTCACTTCTTGATTTTAATAACAATATTATAGAAGAATTAGTTATAGTTTATTTCTGTAAAGATATCTTTTACTTATAGAATTTTTGAATTGAATTTTACATACGTTAATAATAATATTTTTTTCTAAAATGGCAACGAAATGTCATCGACTATACGTAAATTCAGCATAATAATAGAAGTCGATGTCGACTTTTGACGCGATGTCAAGTGTTGCTACGATGGATGTAGGTGAAAAGTTAAGAGGGTTCACTATAGAAATCTTCAGTCGCTCGCGGCGCACTCCACAAAACATCCTCCGTCTACCTACGACTGAGAGCAGAGAGCAATAGGTATATAAATATTTTCAATTTTAAAAGAAAACATTTAATGCAAAATATTTATGTGTACAGTGTTCAATAAGGCGAAGATAAGTTTATCTTCCTCATGGGTTAGTTTGACTAAACTCCTTTTGCTGCTTGGCCGTTGCTTGGATATGTCGTTATTTATTCTATTAATTTTTAATTTCTACATATTTTAGACTGTATTTTTTTTTTATTTATATAATAGTTGTATTTTAACTATGAAGGATACATAAAAGGATTTTATACATATTGTTACGACACACGACTAGATGGAGCAGTTAAAGGTATTGTCGGCAATACTTGACTTGCCCACATTTCAGTGGGTATATCTGAATCTTATGTGTCGAGGTACAAGCCTACCGCTTTGTTACGGATTAATTGTCGGCCATAACGTACTTAGATGATTGTAATATATTGTTTATTTCTTTATAAGAAGGAGCCTCTAATCCTATATAATAATATATAGAGTTGACTTACGATAAATGTAAAAAAATATTTAATTTTAAAAGAGGTCTTTTCAGACCTACGACTTTTTAATTTCGAATATTTATTATTGTTTATTTAGTTTCGGTTAAATGATGAAGAGTAAGTAATTAATTTTTTCTATCTATTCTCTATTCCTACTGAATCCATAAAATAGATAATGGACGGTCTAGTAGGAATCAACAATTACATTTATTTTAAGATGTATTAAAATGATAACATATTATTATATTCTTGTATAGCTGAATGATTATCAGATATATAAATGATATTTGATGTTATAATCTAACTCAAGCTAATTAATATACCTACAACTGTAATATCGGTGTTATTATCTTTAGCAATTAGTAAGTAATAGTAATAGTATTAGTAAGTAATATTTATGTGTTAAAAAACAAAGAATAAAAATATTTTGTTCTATTAACTTCTTGTAAGATGTAATAAATATAGTTTTCCAGTGAAAAAGAATTTAATAGCTCTCGTACAATTTAGAATTAAACAAAATTATGGTATCTTCTATATAAATTCTGTACCACCTGAATTAGGATATTGTTTCAAGATTAAATAGGGTTATTAAAGTTTACGTCAAAGATTTTTGGTATTAGTATTTTCAAGTTATGTAGGATTTAGTTGATTCATAATTAATACTTCCTTATTCGAAAGCGTGTTTATCTAATTCCATGGAATAAAATTACGCTGCTAATTAATATAGAAGAACAAAGAGACAATCTGGAGAACACAATGGTTTTATCTCCAGAGCTAATTGAAGATGAAAGTTCCCAATGAATGAATGATATTTGGGTTTTAACATTTTCACTTTTATACCATTAATACATAAAATTGTGTAGATATTTATACGTTTAAAATTATTTTTTATAGCATAAAATTATTGTCCTCTAGTAAAATCTACTATCCATCTAAGACTAGTAAAATCCACTATCTTATTAAAATTTACTATGAAGAGTTAGAAGGATAGCAATTTTAGGGAAATACTATTATTTGTCAGAGTGCAGTAAAGAGAAAAGATTAATTAAATTAACTGACATAGTTTATATACCTGAGACGTATTCTTTATTACTAAAGAGTAAAATTAGAAGTTGATATACAATTATAATGTAATTATAAAGTTACTAGAGGTAAACTTTGCAGAAAGTCATCTGTTTGGCTTCTATATTTTATTATGTATATTATAAAATAAAAATTTGGTTTGTGGTCTATCTTGCTTCACAAGTTATATTCGAGTTTAAGAAGGTACTTGGGTTTGCAAAATTAACGTGGGGAGCATATTTTATGTTAAATGACTCATATGATTTTAAACGGAATACAAAGTTTCTAGACTTACGCGCATATAGTTGAATGAGTTGGATAATCAAATTATGAAACTATTAAGTTCTGTCTTTCCAAATAAGAAAGTTTTTACTATAAAACTCTTAGCAGATTTCGTAGTTTCAATAATAACTTCGACTATTGTATTCTATCTACGAAGTGACGAAAAATAATAAAATTAAACACATAATTTAATACGTTAAGACTTTTATTTTCTTATTAAAATACTAATATTTAGGTGGCTTTATTATTATTCATACGAATTATTTTATAATAAATAAAATAATTACCTCCCTCGATATTGCACTAGCCGTGAACTCGAATACAGCTCTGTCAATGTCAGTTGCTATAAGAAAATTTTCTAATACCGTTTATACAAAGATTGTTTAACTAAAATCGCTAATAACACCTATAGTATTCGTAAACCGATCGCTGGCCAATGTTATCGAACTTCATTTAAATTTATGCTGTGTGCTACGCAGATGACAACTTCAAGCCATCTTCGAGATAGTAATTTGGGCATTTTTTATTCTTGGATTGCCTATTGGTACTAACGAGATAGAGACATTGAGAAAATTGTTATATGTAAATGTATCTAACGATTTATGACAATTAGTAGATGATTCTACTAATTGTCACAAATTATTTAATAATTAATAATAATAGTTTATTGTAGTTAAAAAAATTCTATATTTATTCTTACATCAATCTATAACGATTAAATAAATAATACCTATATTGTCTTGTGGAATGAATGAAATTCAAGTTGTCTAAACTGGCGTGATAACTTAATACTAATTATGAACGAGAACGAAGCAATAGATACATCTATACTTGCATACATAAGTAGAGAGGTTTACGGTTCCCGATTCTCTCTGTAAAGTGGCTATAAATAGTTTTTATATTAATGTAATTAAAATTTCATATGGCGCTGGGATTTTATTCCATAAATTTCTCAACCCTCAGATACCGAATTTAACTTCGATAATAATCTTGGCCTGTATAGTAGTTACAAGCTCAGCTGCCGATAATGTAACCTTTATTTGTTTTCTATAATTAGTAAGAATACATTGTAGGTTACTTTATATATTATATGATAAAATTCGAATATTGAATAAATATTCTGATTTCATTGTATTTAATAATCATGGCATGAATTTATAATATTCTAACAACAAAATGAGCACGTTGTTATGTACTTGCAAGAAGAGCTTTAATGTTCACAAAATTGGAAAACACAAGAAAGTTAAACTTTCTTGTCTTCTGAAATGATTTCAGCTGGATTTATTCTAAATTAACTCTCGACTCTTTGTGTAACTCATGACAACTCACAAATAGGTATGAAAATATGAATATGTACCAACGTTACTAACTTAACATGGGTAAGTTGCTTCGAAATCACACACTTTACCTACCTCAGTATCGTGCTGCGTAATATTTTTGTAATATAAGTTAACTTATATATTTTTGTTTATGCAGGAACATTGCTTCAAACTCAAATATAAATATTGTATGTAAAAGAAAACCATACCACCACTAAATATAACATTGTTATGTAACAGATTTTAAAGTCATTTACTTTAAAACTGCTCAAGTAATAGAATTCGTACGTAACTAAGCAATATATAATGAAATAATAAAAATAATATATTTCCAAAGTATATCAAACTTACAATAGGTCTCTATGTACTTATTGAGTTTTTAGTTACGATCAATGCATTGATTTGAGAATGTTTTCGGTAATTATTGATTTTTAATTTGCGCGGTAAATCTAGATTGCGCAATCAGATTATTAATGGCGTAAAGGCAGGGGTCGGCGCGGCAGTACATTAAACACACCTAAAGTAATGTCAAGGGATAATGGCCCTTATTTACGAAAAACTGACACGTATGTGAAGGAAACCACTAAGGGTAAGTGTAAAATATTATACAGTTTAACAGTGTAATCAGATAGATGTTGTTGGTAACATAACAATGGCATGTGACACGTACGTAGCATCGTCATGGTCGGCTCTTGTACTACGGAAACATTATTGATACTTTATTCGCGTATATCACCTATGGACGAGTTTAGTTTAGTACGAGTTTCTATTTGCAATATTTCTTATTATAATTTATACGCATTTTGATATTATGGTAAAAACTCTCTCAGCATTATCATTATTCTGTTAAAAATATTTTTTATATCAAGTAAATTGCATGGCTCAATTATCTAGAAATTTAAACCTAAAATACATTATACCTATATGTATTTTTAGTTTTAGTTCTCTACTTATCAAAGTCTTCATTGAAGCAAAAATTTTAAAATATGTATTAAATCTGTCTAACATTTCTTATGCATATTTTTTATAGGTCCTGTCAAGGAGGCCGCAACAGGCGTGGTTTTTCGTTTTTGCATTATAAATTGATCTAATACACTAATTCCATTTGCTTACAGTTGTATAGCAGATTTTCAGGTTGAGACTTTTGTATAGAGAAAATAATTATAAATGATACACAACGTTTCTAGTGTTAATATCATAAACATATCAAGTAATTAGAATTATTTTGCAAGATAATTCTAAAAAGATCCTGTATAATTATACAATAATTCTGTACTTAGATAAACCGTATATTTAAATAGGAAAATTACCTTCTCGTCCTAATGTAACACATGGAAAATCAAAGAAAACACAGTTTTTGCATTATCGATGTACCTAATTAGATATAAATATTTACCATACCAAAAAAATATAAGTACTGTTACGAAATTATTTTATATTGTCATTATTTACATATAATAATATATAATAATATGAGGTTACAAGTAAATACCTGCTAGAAATTAGTGTAAGATAATTACTAGTTTCATTTTGTATAAAAATATCATACAGAATGCATTTCCATGAACTGTATCATTTCCGATTAAGTAACGTTTGACAATCATAACACGAAGGCCGACCTTCTGGGAAGCGCCAGGGAGATACATAATTATGCATATAAATTAAAAGCGAAATTTCCCAAAACAGCTATAAATTGTAGATAATTAATACTGTTAGGAACTGTACTTAAGGCGTACAATAGATGAATCGTGATTATCTTGTTCACTTTGTTATTAAGGTAGTTGGCAAACAAAGGGAGCAATTAGGGAGATCTTTGGGGATGATAATCTACTTGTGATCTTCATCCGACATCCAACTAATTTATTTATAATAATCTTATGTCTTACATTCATTATACTTACATCTCATAAACGTTTTGCTAATGGAGATGCCTACTAACATTAATACTTTACGGTATGACAACTATTAAAGGAATTAATTATCATTTATCCCCGGAAATCGTAAAGGCTGAACTAAGAGTCTTTAATATAATACTAGTACGATAAATAATTACAATTAAACAAATATTAGCAGTGGAAATTGTCTCTTAATATAACTTAATATTCGGGTTATTTTTATTATTAATGGATTATTATATGATAATTAAGCAATGCTAATTAACTTTTGATCAAAATCCCTATTAGTAAATTAATTCTTGGTTCTGTAATTTCTGTCATACATACTGACTAGTCAAATCAGTCAATGAGTAAGTTTTATTTTAATATAAAAAAATACGCAGATGATGAATACCCATTCTACGAATTTAGTGTTATAGAGTTAATCCAAACATAATATGATGTATCTTGTCAGTCCTTTATGGTTTTATCCATAGCAAGCGTGGCTTAGCAGGCTTATGTTTCGAATTCTCAGCGTTGTAGCGAATAGTTTGTATACGTTGATATGAACTATTACCTACCCAGCAGTAAATCCCTAAATGGGTTTTCACTTTCCTGTATTTTTGACCTATTGTGTGTTAGCTTTTAGGAAAGGCTTGTGGAAATACAGAAATATAGATATTTGGTATCGTATCGCAAAGCCACGATATTTGCTTCATAATCTTTAAATAAAGTATCTTACTGACGAACGCGAACATGGAGATGCAAACAAAATAATATAGAGATATCAAATATTTATCAAAAATATTATATACTTCTTCCTGAAGAAAAGTATATTATATTATAAGTTCTCATAAAAGTAATATATTTATATATGGTTCTCCTTTAAAATGAAGTAATACATTGATATAGTTTCAATAAACAAATTAATATGGTTGTGGCCTATGTAATAAGTTTTAAATAAAGTTTCAAACTTGGCAACATATCACAAGTTAATGTAAATGGAGTCAAATGCAGGTGAGAGTTCGTCGGCAAGTTTAAGTTGCCTATCGCAGCGGCGCTTGCTCTAGATAGAGTTGTTACTGAGACAAACTTATGTGTTTGTTAACTACTTACTTCTTAAAAAATATATTTGCCTGACTCTTCTCGCAACGGTTATCTTATCATATTTATATGGTACTAAAACATTCTCATTGAATAAAATGTTTTTGTGACTTAGTATTCCAAAATGTATAAAGAAAAAATAACACTATTGTTTATTTTGGGGTTTAATGCGCCGTGTAAATAAATATATCGAAATACAAAAGTAAAAATATATATACATATAATTAATAAAAGGTAGAGTCACAACTCAACAGCAGAAATTAAAGAACAATAAAAGGCAAAGAACACACTCTTTCTAACTATAAAATTCAATTATATTTAGAAAGAGTTTAAAAATGAATTAATTACTTAACTGCCAGATATAAATTTAAGAAAGTTCGAATAGTTTATCTTTAATTATACCGAAAGAAATATTTTATGACTTACATATACAATAGTTATAGTTTTAGTATATTGTATCATTTTATTATATGGCAAAGTATATAGAATTAATATTAAACAATTTTGCCGAAAGAGAACATCAGAATAATTTAAAGTTTGGTATAAATATATAATGGGATTATGTATATAAAATTACAGAATAATGCTTTAGAAACTGATTCTCCATAAACAAATTACGTATGGTAAGTTAAAATAAATACTGAAATTCATAAAATTATGATGTTTTTGTACTTAATGTATTTTTTAAATAACTTAAATTGCGGGGTATAAACAGCTTTCAAAGGTGAATTGAACTGTTTCTACTACAGGAGAGTTCCATTACGTTTGTCTAGTGACAATTTCCAAAAGCGACTCGATCGGTGGCGCTAAATTAGGATTGACGCCGACAGGTTTTGTAAAAGCATTGCACTGTTGAATTATTAAGGCGACTCTGGCTGGCTCTATATTCGTACCGCGGTGGCAGTCGGTGTCTGAATGTATACGTACGTAGCTAATGGTCCGTTTACGGAACCGGCTCATTTTCAATTCTGACACCCGGATAAAGTGGTCGGAGAATGAATATAAGCCGTAGGCAATTTTAACGCAACAAAGATGTTCGAAACTCGAAATTTTTTACAGAGTAATCAAACCACGATCTGTTTACTCTGCGAAAATTTCGAGTTTTTATATCTTATTAATAGAATCGAATACCGAATTCACAATGGAAGAATACAATCATTTAATAAACTGTGTAAATTACAATTATCGCTTTTATGATTGAAAATAAGATTATTAATTAATTTGTATTTTTTTATTTCGTGTGACAGTGAAAGATGAAATGTTAAACAATAAGACTTTCATCGAATATAGTTGTAATTTATTTTCTTTTGCAAATACCCCTTGTTTTGAATTACATCTTCGTAAACAGCGAACTTCTCTATAGCTGGCAGAATGACAAGTAGAAGATTGATGTCAGTATAGCTTACAGTACTATCATACGTTTCGGTTACGTAGATCCACATATTAAATTTTTGTTAGAATGTCTCATTAAATTATATCTTAAATAAAATAAATATATAAAGATGCTTGTATGCTATATGTACATCTAAATATTGTTAAGTAGGTCTAGGACGCTTTTATTTTAGCGGTCGTTAGAAAATTAATACAATGGACTTCTCTCAAGTGATATGAAAACCTGAAAAATGTTATAGAGATTTCAGAATTATATGTAAACTCAATTCACGTAAACAACATAACCAGGTAAATTAATACACAACAGCCAACTATGTGATCAAACTATGCCTTCGGAAATTGAGTTTGGAGCTTATTGAGCGAGGAAAAGTTTGAAAGCAATTTCGTGAAAATTTAATGCTCTTGAGAACTTACGAGAATGAGGAATTTGCAAAATGAAGCCAACACTGAGCATAGCTAATTTGTTACGAATTTTGAATGAGGTCCACCAGGGCATGGCGAGAGAATACTGTTTTTGACGGTTCAGAATCTTTCAGTTGTAACGAAGACGACAGAATTAGGGCTCTGTTTATTTCCTACTACTAAGTACCTATATAACTACAAACATTCTCAAAGTAATTTTGAAACCAAATATTTTCAGATTAGAATTTAGAGCATATAAATTATATTTATGTTCCGTGGGACGATGATATCTAAGATATCAATTGATAGAATAAATCTCTCAAGTATCTCAAAAGTGATTACAGTAATTTATCAGTAATACATAAAGTAACAAATATTGACAACATATTTACTCATTTCATATTTACTTACATACTTATAGCATTTACAATGCTATAAGTAGTAAGTAATGTAAGTATGTAAGTAAATAAGATGGACGTAATTCTTAAAATAATCTTTCAACTTTTACGTTAAAGAACTAGTAGTAATAGCTACATAAAAGATCTTATTTTAGGTAAACGACTTTAAATACTACTTGTATATCTAACTTAATTGTCAATGTTTCTCCTATGATAGATAAAATAGATATAATACGCAAAATCTATATGAAACTTGTTATTTTCAAAACGATTACACCTTTAATTAGAAACTTTTGAATAGAGTATCATGATTCCCAATAAAGTTCAGTGAAAGATATTCAAGTACAGAGATTTCCGTGAATATTTTAAAGATTTTCAAACTTGAACAAAAACAAAGGTGTTTGTGAGTGGAGCCCAAAATTCAATATATTTGCTGAAAGGGGATCATTGTCGAGCAGTAGCCTTATAGAGGAGTGTAAGGGAGCACCCTTGAACAGTAGAACAAACTAATTACCCGTTTAGACTATTTACTTTGGCATCGTGATTGCTTTGTCGCTTGGGGGCATTGGCGAACAGTGAACAGTCTTAACAAGAACATTGCTTATGTTTCAATGTGATGTAAGCGCTGTCTATTATGTTGATGTGTAGTTTCTGTGAATTTTACACTATTATTGTAGGTACTATAATATGATAAAGTTTGTTGACAGTTCCGAGAATAGTGTATAGAAATAAGTACATGAACATTTTCTACAATAAAAAGGAGAAATAATAAATAAACAATTTATTGTAAGCTTTTTCAGATTTACTGATACAAAATTGAATAGATGTAAAATGAAGTTAGTATTTAGAATCTGATCTATCACTATCTATTAAGAACGTTTAAATAATAATTAATGAAAAAAGAAAAGTGACTCGATTGTGTTTTGTGTAAAAAAAAGTCGAAGAAGTCCAGAACGTAATAATGGAATATAATAGGAATTGAATAGAGTGGGAACTATTTGTTAAAACTTTTAAATAAAATAAATAAACATAAGGTAAATAGATCGCTTAGTCTAGATAATTTAGATTTTTTTAGGGTTTTAGTTTTGTGATAATTAAGTTAGATATGTTTGATAAAAAAAATCCTAAAATCAATATATAAATAATAAATATAAAAATTAATCCATAACATGATAAAACTGAACTACTGTCTCCGATGTGTGTAAACGCACTTCGTGAAATTTTACTTTTCTTTAATCACTTGACCACGTGTTTTGTAAAAGACTACGATTTTTTTCTACCATTATTTAATATCATAGGTATTATGTCTTTATGCAGATTGATATGTAGGTATACCTTTTAGATTATATACTACAATAATATTTATTTAAAATGAATAAACTTGATCAATATTATAAGAGCTGCCAGGAAATATTAATAACGCTTGTCGTTTGCTTACTCAATATACAAGCTAACATTCGTCTACGGAAGTATTTTGGCCACGTGGGTAGTTTTCCAGGTAGGCTCTCGTCTCTTTTACTCTGACGTAGTTTTGATTATGAGTAAAAGGGCAGGCATAAATTCCACAGCCATGAATCAATAACCTGGATCACACACACAACAATAAGTAGGCATGTTATTACAGCACACAAATACAGAATTTGCAGACGATATTTTGACGGGAGGCTGGCTCGCAGTTTAGAAATTATACAGCGGACGGGCAGAACACGTACAGGAAAATGTATAGATTACGTGTGTGGAAAGTGTTTTTCGAGCTATTGTATCTTACACCACTGACATAACCTCTTGGCATTTCAATATACCTATATGCAAATTATATCATTTATCTCTGCGCTTTTAACGTATCGGATACAAAAAGGCAGAACAAAGATATTACGAAATAAATTACTTATATATTTACATCGGAAAATTTTGTAATATTTTATATGATACAATCATACAAAATTTCTATTTGTTTACCAAGTGTGTTATTTTTATATTAAGGGATAGTATATATATGGTATATACTATATATTTAAACCATAAATGGATGTTTTTTCTATATATATATATATTTGTAAACTACAATGCACCATACTAATTTCTCAGTTTGCCTTTTGGTTGACTGGAAGAGAATGTCTTTTGGTTCACCATATCTTTATTTATATATGTAATAATGTAATGTATTGTGCATTAAAGTTAAAATTAATTAATTAATTAATATTTATAAAAGAATATTGATACAAAACTGTAATAAATTTTACACTATACCTAACCAATCATGATAATTTATCATCACCATCATTCTAATTAAATTATCTTTTATTCATTGGCCATATTTTTACAAGTTACGAGCTCTATATATATATACCGGATAATGAATAATTATATAATAGGCCAAGGTCAACCTAAGAGATTTTCAGTGAAAAATGGAAAAGTTAAGTCTGACACATGCATATACTATAAGAAAATTATGTAACGTAGAGTAAATTATAACTTGTTACTATAAAATGTCACTGTGCATTAATAATATGTCTCTCATGAAACCGAATTTTGTTTGCTCAATTTTATTTGAGGTTTAACATCAATTTTCTGTTCAATTAAGACCTATTGTTTGCGGATTACCATTTTTGTTTACGTTTATTATAAATCAAATTTATTTCGAATGCAAAATTATTGTAAAAATCAGAGGTGATCAGATGAACTTTGGCAATAGCGATTACATTACAGATATTAATATAATCTATTAGTAACAAACAAAATAAACATTAATGTACTATAAAAACTTTTTAATGGTACGAATTGAATTGCAATGTAAACTTATAAAACAAAAAAAACATTATGTAATGAAATAAATATATTTTTATCAGAAATCCATTAAAAACAATCATGAATTTAATTATTATGCCGGTATAAGAAGGCGCTGTTAAATAAGTTTCGTATTATGAAAACCATTAACGATGTTTAGCATTATTAGTCAAACATTTTAAAATGCACGACAATAGAGGTGCGAAACCTTAAGCGAGAGGGTATATATTTATTTTCATCACGTTCCGTCAGTTTGAAATATTCAACAGCATCGATTATCGGCTCACTTTGTACACAAATGCTTTTTTATTCAATTTAGCGGAACGACAGAACGGTTCCCTCGATAGACTTAAACTTCCATGCTAATGTGGAGAAAGCGTTAAGTTTTAAACAGATTGGAAAGCATTTTCAGTTCACGAAAAAAGACATTTTAACCTTCATTAGCAAATAAAACAGACAAGTTTCAATTGTTAGCGATCCAGAATTTTTTGCCTGTTTTCTTTTTCATTTCTTTTTTTCTTAATTTTAACTGTATATGTATATATGTATATATACAGTTAATTAATTTTGTTCAGTTAATTAATTTTAACTGTATATGTATATATGTATATATACAGTTAAAATTAAGAAAAGAAAAGTAGAAAATACTTTCTACTAGATATTATATACCTATAGATAATTACAATTATAATTATAATTACAATTCAGATATTTTTAAGAGAGATTTAGACATGATACAATGTAATGGTAGTAATTAACAATATAAGATTGATGTCGAGTGTATATGTAGTGTATGTTGTGTGTGTCGTCCTAGTAGATATACTGGTATCTACGAATGAGTTCATCATACTAATTTCAGAGTTGTTTGTACAAACCTTGTTAGCAAGGGACATGACACAGGCGCCCAGAGCGAGTTTTGCTCGTTACGTGCACCAAAAATGTTCCTCATAAAAAAAGGGATTTTCTAGATCGATACGTGTAATGTATTTACATACATGGTAGGTACATTAATTCACGCATCGATGAGCTTTTTTATTTAAATTGATGCCAACGAAATATAGGAAGGAGAGATATGTCGGTAAATATTTGCGAAGCAGGTATATGAAGCACTCCAAACGTGGATATATTGATTTAGAGCTTAAATTAATTTCACGTTCGCGTACCATTACCATTTTGCATATTTATCTAGTATTAATAATATTTGAATGTATTATCTGTTATACATTTATGCGTATTCAATTATAAGTGGCTTACAATCCATATACGGCTTAAAAATAAGTACTATATATTATTAATGTTTGCCAATTTTGTATTAATACTGGTTAATGTTAAACTATAGTATAAATTATAAAACATTGAGTTTTGTATATAATATAATAAGATATTACAAAACATATATTTTCAATGTACTCGTATTAACAATATCAATGTCAGTCATATGAGGTTTAAAATTATTACGGAGAGGAAAAGATATTACAATGTTTTTTTTTTCTAATTTCATAAGAACTTATTTTATCATATTCAAAATCAAATATACACAGATATTATAATATTATAATAATTTTCATCCTTCTATAATAAAAGTACATGTATTGGGAAGGAACTGGCTTCTGTCATACGGCTAATGCTAGTTCAGAAGCCAGGACTACACATAAATACTGAAAGGATGGATATTGTCTGGAATGTGTACCTATTGTATAAATAATATTGTAACGATCCTTCTGAATTTAATAAAGATTATTATTATTATTATTATATATTAAATTTAAGAGTTAGACCTAAAAAAGCATAGACTAACGTAAAAAGAAAGCGAAATAAAATAGTTCAAAATTTTTCAGAATTTGTGATAGACTAATTGGCTGTCATTGTTTATTATAGTTATGTACTGTATTCATATTGATAATAATTGCAGTAATATAGTTATTCAGGAGGACCGCATAGTAGGCATTGATAAAATCCATATAGGAAAATGGGGAAATCACCGGAAAGTATATTTTTATTCCATTTCTGTTATTACATAGGGTACACTATTTTCAATCCAAATGGACAAACTCTCATACCTACTAAATCCGCACTGCCTCCAGGCTAGGCTAAATCAATTTGTTCCCCGTTTTTAGCCATTGTATCACAGCCGATCAAGTACTAAATCGAGTTTATTGCTAAAATCAGGATTTCAGTCAGAAGTGGCGAGTATCGGGTGTCGAATGTTGGCGTCAAGTCAATCAGACTAAATTAAACATGTCACCGTCTATTTTCATTGGTTGCGTAATTTTGTGTGATTTGTGACCGTAATTTTATAAACTGAATACAGTTACTGTATTTGTTTATTTAGATTCAAAATGTTAATTACGAAGTTTAACTTAGAATCTTTTAAATACTGAAAAAAACATGTGTGAAATTAAGTTTTATATTAATTTTAATTCTAAATTTTTTTATTATTATTATTTATTTATTTCAAGTAACTAAGTAAAAATTTTACATTACACTACTACGGCATGGTAAACAAGTGAGGTTAGGTAATTTTTTGTAACAGGTATTACAGTACAAAACTGTTAAACTAAAGACGAAGCTCCTTATTTTACTATGAGAAGCTATGATGGTTTCTTGGATAGTTTCTTGGATGGATGATAAAAGGTTTTATTATATTATATAGTTATTTAAAATGCCGACGATCTACTTCGAAATATCTATATACCGTCAAGTATATTAAACAAATAAATAATGAAAAATAACAGAAAATAACCTAATAATACCTAATACTAAATATGTTTCATTAATTTACAACACACAGTTATATTTTTATAAATAAATTCTACATGTTACGATGTTAGAACGGAATACATGATGGTGCTACAATAGTTTATTAACTTTGAAACTGTAGAGGTAGTCAAAAACATCACAAATAGGGATGTCAGGCCTCAAATTGTTACACATCGCTTCAACTACAATAACAGGGAACGATTAATCCACGTCAAAACCGTTGACTAAAGGTAAAGTGGCATTTGCCGGGACCCTACTCTGCGATATTAGCAAAATCACTGTAGACTTGATACATTAACTACTGTCTCATAATAACTGTACTCAGGGATATATATTTTATGGGTGGGAAATCCTAATTCATATATATCTGATTATACTGAGTGGTGTCTCTTTCATTTTGAATAAATCAAATAATTTATTCTTTTTAATTCATTATGAAACTTTTTCATCTTTATCCGAGCATTGGATTGTTGATAAATTTTTTTAATTACTGAAAGAGCTAGTTAGTATTCGGAGAGATCACGTATTGGAAATCCATAACTATTGCATCTAACCACGAGATTATTAATAAGATATGTTCCATTATATATGGAAATAGATATAAAACCTTAAGTCAATTTTGTATCTGTTTTTTGCATAATAAACTTATTATTATATGTATGGATTTTGGCAAATCATTCACTGTCATTCTTAAGTATGTTGGCAGAGTAGGCCAATTCTAAAAGCCGAAGGGCTTTTGACTTTGTACAACCTCCACCTAACTCTAGTTGAGTTAAATCTGTGGAACTCAGAATATTCACATGTATTTAACATGTGAATATTCTGAGGATAATATACGTCAGAGTCCATATTAGTGGCAATGCATGATAACTTCGATAAGCAGGTATTTCGACATGTTATATTATAATCATGGTCTCGTTTAGATGTATAGGACGGCCATAATACCCTATGAAATACAACCAAATATGAGTATATATGTAGTTTTCTTATGATGATTAATTACTTAATGTGATTGTCTGCTTCTTTGGACACATTCATATATGAGTATCTTAATAAATAAATAAGCAGAGTTGTAATAAATAAATGACTTTATTTCTGTAAAGCAAATTGCTTTACCTACCATTTTCTATTATTTTTCGCAAATGTCGTATTCTGTGTGGTTTGTACAATAAATTTGGTATGATGCAAACAGGATAAGCTATATTAAAATGCTCGCTTCGTCGACAAAAAATAATTAAGATTAAAGAGGAAACAGGAAAATGGTCATTTTTAAAGAACCGATTACTGCGCTGCTTGTTTGAGTAGATTTACTACAGATCTGAATTTATATGTTCGAAAAGATTCAGTCACTTAAAGCATATAAAGTTAATATTCTCGACTTATATATAGTGTATATATAAAAGTCTTTAAATACCAAAATGGAAGTAAACAAAACAATGTTTTAATAAACAGTTACAGGTTTGATTGAAATTCAGCAGCGCTGTAACCTTGCATGAACTGCAGCGGAGAGTCACTTAATGGTCCGGAACTCATTGGTAATTTCGCTCGAACTACAAGCGAATCTTTTCTTTTATTCTACTCATTTTATTTTCGAACGAGTGAACAAAATCCGATGTTAAACGTGTTTCTCACAACGTGAAAGCTTTCTTTTAAAATATTTTAAACTTTGTTGCAGTCATAGTAATTGTGTTTTCTGTCTTCCGTTGAATAATATCTACATCTTAGCAACATTTTTCCTTTGTGAATCTAAACGTCCAAGTTTTCCTTTAAAAATATACACCAAGTGTATTAATTAGTCTTTTACATTGCAAGTTTTTATACTAACATTATAACGACTAAATAGTGGCCAAAGTGAACAAACTAATAATAATAACTCAAGACAATTAACACAGCGTCAACAAATCCTAAGTTCAGTAGAGATTATTTATGGATACAGATAACTGATAAAATACTTATACACATTTTTATTTGTAAATACATTAATAATATTCACGTACATAGCAAATATCCAGACCAATACAAACATGAATATAAACTCACGAATAGAAATGTTACTATTGTTGAATCGAAATTGCGACCATAGGAAGGAAAGCAGGGTGCTATACTGCTAGACTTTTGGGGCCGAGATAGAAATTGACCATTAATATTTCAGATTTCCTTTTCAATTTTATTTCGTATTTTCATATACAAACCCTTATTTGGTTATCCGTCATGGAGAGCTTATAAGGTAATCTCAATCACGAAGATATCCGTATGCATAATATGGGGAACCTCGAGATTCGTAGACAATTTAGTGGCATTGGGTCAAAGGGTCTCTTGACCTTCTGACCGAATCGGTGTATGGGGTCATACGTGACTATACAAACTAAATAGTTCTATACGTTACGGTTTATGTACATAGTAAGGTCCGGTATACGTGTTGAATTTTTAAATATCTCTAGCATTTGTTTTGTTCGCAGTGAAGTATTTCGTTTGTGCTCTGATTATTTTGTGTTCACTCGTGTGTAGATTTGCTAGTAGGAAGATGAAATTTTAAGTTTTTATGGTACTTTTCATGAGGAAAGTAATATTTCCTTCTTTACTTTTGGTACATAATTTATCCTGTTTCTATGTAATAAAAGCTATAATTACAAGCAATGATATCGATAGTAAAATTACTGCAACAGTTTACAAGAAATAATGTATTTAACAGGTTCGGTACCTGCACAGAACTTACTTTTTTTCTGTTAAAAAAAAAATAAAGTAAGTAGAAAATTTTATGATAAGATTGGTTGATTATTGACGATTACGATATTGATTATAATGATTATTGTTAAACCTACCGTTTCCTCTTAAGGAAAATATAATAATAAATATAAATAGCATGGAACAACAGAATATAAAACTATAGGTTTTGTGCAATAAAACCTTTTTAGACAGTTTTATTTTTCTTTTATGTAAAATTGTCGGAATGGTATTATTTTACTAACTCGTACTGTAAACTCAAAAATATAAAATAAATAAATAGACGTATACGATCTATTAAATTTATATATGTTTATGTGAATATCTTCTAGGTTTAAAATATGTATCATAAAAAAATAAACAAACGGAATAAATTTTAATTTCGTGAATTAGGTGTCAAGCAATACATGTCTGGAAAAAATAATGTAATTGGGCACAACGAATAACAATAGAAGGAATATTAGCAAAGCGCTTCTTATGCCGCCTCAAAGTGATATCTTATTTATAAGTCGAAAGAAATTTATGAAACTTCCGAGTAAAGCGAAAACTGTTACAGAAAATTCGGATTAAAAATGAAACGTCTTTTAAAAATTATGTTCTGGGGAGGAAAGTCGTGCGATCAGCATTTCACCCGGCTTATAAGCATAAAAGGGTGCTTCTCGGATTGCGAGGGAATCGCTTAAGTATTCTTATCACAGCAGGTTAATAAAATATTCAATGTTTGAGAATCTACCCGTAAATTTTGAGAATAACGCCTTTTATTCTTAAACGAGAGTAGAACATGTTAAACAAACACTTGATCATTTACCGCACATAGCATTTTAATTTTATTATCCTGTTGAATTCATCGTTTACTTACCCTGTCTTTGCTTCTTTAGTATTCTATACTTTTGTATTATAAAGAAATACAGTTAAGTATTTATTATTGTTTCATTTGTTTTTAAATTTATCACTTTTTATAGAGATCGAAGTTAGTACCTGAATGACTTAGGATACATATCACCTGGCGAAATTTTTTTATTAAAAATAACGAAATAAAAGACAACGAGCGCACGATGAACAAAACTTCCTGAGTAAGGAAGTCCCCCAAGAATTTACTTTCTACTTCTAACCTATATCCAAAACTAAAGTCGGGACAAACTTCTCCTGACGTATAACAACAACTGTGCAAGTTTTATAAGGTTAGTAGATTAGCTTTTTATGAACTAATCCGAGTGCTTAAAAGAGACTTTCGTTGGAGGTTACGTCTATTTACCTTAGCAGGTACCGTTGTGGTGGACTAAAATATTTAACGAACCGAACTGAATGTGCTACGAGTTGACTTAATGTTTAATTTTTTTAAATATTTTTGTTTAAATATAGATATATAAAACTAAATATTTATATAGCAATACAGAACAGTATAACTGACGAGATTAAGGTAAACACACTATTATCTTGGTACTCCTATATCAGTGTAGTATATAATTTTTATGATAAAATGTACAAAATAAAGTTTTATATAGTAATACAAAACAAATTTACCTACTACTAAATGATATATGGGTAAAAATTGTCTACAGACAATTGTCATCTGCTATTGCTGCAGTTCAGAAATAGCTCGGAAGCCTAGTGTTAACTATTTGGTGCAGTTTGGCCTGCCTGATAATGCCTCGTTTAGAGGCGTGTTTATGTCATAATATGGGTGAAGACTTAATAACTGTCACAATTTGATCACCATTAAAGAAGCTCGTAATAGTAATTAAGTTTCCATATTAAATATTTGTGATCTAATAAAACAATATAAATCCATTAAGTAGTTATATAAATTGTGTATAACAAATATAAATTATATAATAATTACAGTGAGAACTTTATAATTTTGCATGGAATCTTATATACGGAGGCTCAGTACAGTCTTGCTAACGAGGTTGGCTCAAACAATCAGAAGTCAAGCAGAAATTGATGGGGAGCTCCGGACGCCGTACTGACGTAGACGTACCCAACCGCCTTAATTAAAAGACTTCACTCAAGCGTTATTCGCAATATCGGCACGTTTGTCTCTATAATGTCCTTAACGCTTTCTTCAAGACGAATCGTTGATTTGTAAGTGTTAAAATGGAATGGCTACATAAATGAACTGTAGTAAACAATAAGTTATCACAAAATTATTGAGAATCTTAGTGTCGATATTTACAGCCATCTCTGATAAATAGGTGTAGGTCCTCAATAATTAATAAAAATCAGTAATGGTTATAGAGCCTCATTTGAAATACCATGACAACCTTAGGACTGTACCAGAATATTATTGATTATTGCAACATTGAGCTTTGTAATTCTGTTCAAACCAGAGTTATGACTATTGTGATATGGAGACATATTGGAAACCCTTACATCCTCATTATTTAACATATTCAAAAAACACTTGAATAATAAAAGAAGTATGCCAAAATAATTGTCTGTTTCTTTATGATATGTAAGTAATAACATTGCCTACTGACTATTTTTTAGTAATACAAAAACGTTATGCGTTATTTTAACCATGCATACATAATTTATATCCGTTGGCAACAACTCCGTATTTCTTTCACTACTTACACACACTGCGAGGGTGGCTCGATCATGCGTGATTGCTTCATCCCGCTTGGCTAGCAAGCTACATCAACATCTATATAGCAATAGCACTAGGTACATGGAAACATATTATTTGATCAACTCGGTTTTGAGCAAAAAACTCATATGCTAGTTTCATTGCGAGTAAAAAATAGGTATATTTATTTTTAAGAGCGATATTATTTTCATTCTTAAGGTATAAAGCATAAGGAATTATATAATATTAATGAATATTATATCGTACGTTTATAATATATATATATATATATATATTGTATTAATATTATCTCTGTCTACTTCTTACTAAGAGACATCATACGTAACAGATACTTCGTAACAAATAATTTATACTTTTTTGTTTTGTATTTAGCATACAGTTGTGCCATGGCGTGCTCGTTTTTCCCATATTATTTCCCAGGTGAAAGTTAGCATTTCCGACAAACAGGTCAATTAGAAACACTTTTAAATATATAACAAGTACATTTTAGATATATAAAAATATTTGTTTGGTAATTAGCAACACATACTCGAGTTATATTGAATGTAATTAGAGGCAGTCGAGTGTTGTTAACAAACATTCAATACACCAGTAGGTACTATCACCCAACACAATGGCCCTTGTCGATTGGCGCATCGCTGGACGTCAAGCGGCCACTTACAGATACAACATACAATATAGCTAAGTGCGATAGCATCATAGTTTTGTTGTAACTCTATAATCTATAATCAGAAACGAGAAATGTCTTCTTGATTCCTAGCTAATATGGCAACACCATGTGGTCTATATTTGTGATTAATAAATGCATTTTAATAACTAAATGCACCATATGGCTATTGCCAAATACCATAAAAACCATTAACAAAAAAGAAGCGCAATTTGACGTGAAAAAAATATTAGATGTAGGTAGGTTTCGTTTTTTTTTAATTTTACTTTTTATTCTAAAATTGTCGGTCTATTCTAAAACTGTTATTAATTGCTATTTTTACTTAAGATACGCAGTGCTATCTTGCCCGGTATGACTGATGTGTATTCCCAATAACAGACGACAATTGCTTGTGAAGAGCAATGGCTTGAAAAGAAAAATTCCACGTACCTATGCACATAAAATACAATTTTAAAATTATATACATCCCACTATAGTTATTTATTTACGTATTCACCAAATTGCCTTTAAACTCTATTGTTTGCTGTGAGACAGAGTATTATAATTGAAATTAATACCTACTTTAATTTATCCGATTTCTATTTAATTGCACTCCGCTTATAATTATTTGTGAGAAAAAATAACTTAGTGTTTTAATTTAATATTCATTTATTTTTTTCTTTCAAATATCAGAAAAATAATATTTATTACATTAAATGAAAATTCATAGTATACACTGCATTTGATGACACTCAACGTGTATTGGCAAGCTACATATGCATTAAGTAATTACTTAAAATGGTAGGTACAACTCGGAAATGCGATAAGATATACGCTTTTATTATTTTATTTGAATGCATATCCTATCCTATAGTATAGTTACTATAATAATTTCATATATTTTCTCATCATAAATAAACACAAGTTATAATATGTACTTGATTTATAGAGTACATAATACATATATTATATTTTTTCTAACTTAGTATACAAGGTGTTGTTTCAGTAATGATTTTAAGCATAACTTTATAAATAAGATCTAAAACTGTAAGTATACTTGCGTCCAAGGCAGAGTCCTCATCTGCAATATTTACACAAACAGTATTTTTAATATTTTCTTCTTTGCTCATTTAAGTAAGTAGTTCGAACCTCATTATAGATTCAAATGTCGAATGCAAACGTAATATTTTCCTAGACATTTCAGATAGTCAATATTTAGTATTTCAACTACATTTTATTCTACAGATTTTTGACTTGTAATATTTACTTAGTAAAATATATTATTTACCTTAAATACTGCAGGGAAGAGTCAACAATCTGAAACAAAACGAGATTGTCAGTAAAATAAAGACATGGCAAGTAAAGTAATACGGCAATGGGTGACAGTAGGTATAAGACAAGCAATGTACTTATCATGTCATAAAAAAGAGTAGGTAACAGTTTATTGACCCTAAAGGCGTGTTATCGTTACATTTGCATAAGGCCAAGTATACACATGACCTCGTGTCTGCACTAACCCTCCGTTTTTACGACCACGATGTACCACCATATGTTCTAGGTATAAACACCTACCAGAAGTAATTTTATTATCTATAAAGTAATTTTGTCGAATACTGTAGTAACTAATTTTATTTCGATTGAATAATTTGAATGTTTAATCTGATAATCGGCACAAAAGATATTTTACAACTTTGTTAACTCAATCGAGACATCGGAATCTTGTTTGAATTATATTTTTAAGAAATTCTCTCGGTTCTCCTCTCGTGAACAATAATCCTTGTTTGAATGCTAATTAATTTGAATTAATTTCACGCTTTAAAGAACAATTGACCAAACAATGGAGAACACTTCTTGCTGCCAAATATTTTCAGAATAAAAGACTTCGCTCTCCGCCAACGACGAAGATGCCTTGTTTTTCATTATATCTTGCGGGCATAGTTTCCTTGAAAGAAGCTAATCTTCAAATAATTTTCATTTTAATTATAATAAACAACATTTTTGAACCGTAATGTAATGTATTCAAAGTTGCGTGATAAGGCAACATTTTATACCGTCATGACACAGCTATGTATAATATTAAAGCATAAATATCTGTATGATTCTGCATAGGGCGATATTTGGCATATGGATAAAAGATTCAAATGTAGACAATATAAAAATTGTTTGCCAAATAAGTTGTTACTAAAACAATTTAAGAAACTACATTAACTATTGAATATATGTATGATTTGACTGAAATGGATTGTAATGGGTTTCACACTTTAAAGGACCCAATAATGACATAATTAATATTTTCGAGCCATAGAAAATTAACAAACAAAATAACATATGTCGGTATTGTTTACATAATAAAGATGTTTATAATGATTCGACAAAAAATATGATTTTTTTTTCATAAATAAATAGTGAAATCTAAAACAATATCAATGTTGAGAAGCGGACGGCTCAAACAAACAGAGCTAACATCCATCAAGACTTGGAAATGATTTAAGGTGGGCACGGCGACTGAATGGCTAATGAGGTCTGCATTGAAATTTTTGTTTCGGCATATTCATTACCTGCTTCCATCGTTGTTTGTTAACGAAAAAATGCCTATTGTTCTACGCCCTGAGTTGTCGACAATAAAGAAACAATATCTCTTACCATTTTGAAGTCAAGCGATTTCAACCAGTAAATATTCAGGGGTATAATTAGAAGGGGAAACGTGTTTAATTAGAAGAAAAACCAAGAAGCAGTTTGGTGTTGCTTCCTTTAATTACCACGTCTCAATGCTCTATGAACATTCTAGATATATTTCGTTTCATTAACAAAATGTGTTAGAAACATTTTAATGTATATCTAATTTAATGACTATTTTATATTTATTTAAAAGCATTTAATAGTCACGTTCATTTTTAATTAACTGTTGTATCCATGTCCATAAAACAACATTATAGTATTTCCAAGAGTGTTATAATACTTACTATCTATATTAAGTTGTCTCGAGCTAACTTAGTATAGAGCAGAGAATAGGGAGCTGTGAATCAAGTTGTATGTAGTTAAAGTAACTTGAAGCTGAAGCTTATTGCCGCAATGGAATTATTTAACTGTTTACAAACATTTAATTTCTGTTCCTGCAAAATGGATGCGGTGGATTTTGATTAATTACATTATTTAATTTCGCTGTATATTTTTGTACATAAAAACGATTCATATTACATACAACTTTCATAGAATTATACACATACTGTTCTCATAAGAAACATCTTATAATTTTATAACGGGAATCAAAGTATTGTCTGCGTGCTCAATAAATTATGGGCAAAATTTATTAATACCTATTTCCAATAAAGCTTGCTAATAACTCGTAATACTACAATAGTAACAATGATTGTGTCATATTCAGGTTTTACACACAAAGGTTCACTTTGTGCTTTATTAAATTCGCGATATATTGAATAATATTCTATTTTGGGACAATATTTTAGCTAGGTACAATTTTCATCAGAAAAATTTATTTATCCTGCATTTGTGTATCGGAGTAACACAAAGTGGATATTATTACACCCCGTGTACAGGGCTACCAATGAACTTACACTTTTCAAATATGAGTCTTAACAAAGAAAAACACACATTTTATTTAAATGTAATTTTTTTATTTTGAAAACATACTAAAGGAAAAGTAGAAAACCGATTTCAGTTTAACGATGTTATGAATACAGCCGGACGGTAAATCTATTATGAAGCCACTAGTGTTTCAAAAAATAGAAATGCGAAATTTTATTACATACTCAAAATATACATTGTTATTTAATATCTGTGTGGTAACGGTTTACACATATATTCGCATATATAGGGATTACTCATATATACAGATACGCATTTTTCACCACTTATTTTCTTGCTCTGAATATTGTAGAGGTAGTTATCTATATGGAACAATAATTCATACACCTACAATAAGATTCACTGAAAAGTTTATATATTCGTCTGTTCATATTTGAATTAGAACTATTTATTTTAATATTATTTTTTTGTCATTTGGTTATAATAATTTTCTGTGAGATCTGTTAACTTAGACTGACTGTAGATATTGCAGTCGCTTAAGAACATGGCTTTTTAACTGTGTTGCGGCAAATTAGTCAATGAAATTATGGGACAATTACAGGGGGCATAACTTCTTTGTTCTATGCAAAGGCAAAGCATGACTGGTATCGCAGGTATCACAAGATAACGTGATATTCATAGCGCTGTTCATGTATTTAGGCGACGATTATTGCTTACTATCAGGAGGGTAGTCAGCTTGTTTGTTCTTATAGTTACATGAAAAATAAACATCTCATACAAGCATATCTCTACTCTCCTTTATTGTTACAAAAATTCAATAATATTAAACTTCATACTTGGTAATATCAGTAAGCCAATATATTTTTCATACGGTGAGATCACTGACTGACAGGGGAAGTATAATATGAGGATATGATGTGGTGGTGACCCTGATCATGTAAGGTTATAAAATACTAGCTTCTACAACTTTACTTCCATGGGATATTGTTGAAGAGATTGAGAATTGAGAATTACGGAATATATATTATTAATGAAGACTATACAATAGCTACTATAAACTGAAGTAAACCAACCTGTGTAAACAGTTATATGTGAACCAATTAGACAATTTTTAAATTCAGTATTGTAGGAAAATATAATTAAAAATATTGTAATACAGACCGCTATAGTTACATAGCGTTTCCATTTATTGTCTCGTGTACGTCTGTAAAAAGGGAAAGAGTTCGACTAAAACGTTTGCACGTCAGGCTGGCCTGTATGTTAGATCATCTAAAATTTATAGCGTTGGTACATTGAGCCCGGTGAAATGTGTCCCTGGCTTGCTCTGATAGTCCGGATGTAAACTAATATAGCAACTTTATGCAAGTCAAGCTTCAATGTTAAAATATATCTTGTACTACGTTATTTGTATAAGTAGTAGATAGAATCAAACATTGGCATATTTAAAGAAAGTATAACATAACAGCCCTAGCAAGGGAGAGAAATTTAGCATACATTCTATAAGAAATTTGTTTTTATTTGGGTACACGTACATTTTATTTGGCTTTGACTCTGTTACGTATCTGTGACTTGCAGAGAAAGAAAAACATTAGAACAAAAATAATTGACTTAACATATAATTATAATTATATATAATATTAAATACAAATACTTGTTAGTACTGTAAAATATTGACTTCATTTATTTTAGTTTGAAAAACTGGTAACAAAACATGTTTTTCAGATAACGCCTCGGTCGAATGACAATGTTCAATTCCCAACAGTAATAAGTCGTAAATTTGTATTACGTTTCAGTACAAGTTTGTACCTACGCAGTACAGGGTTACACAGAATGAGGTATTAGTATGTCGTATGCGGATATTATGTGAATATGATTCTTTTTATATACCACATAGGTGGTAATCAAGGATACGGCCCATCTGATGGTAAACGGTTACCGCCCTATGGACAACCTTAAACACCAGGTGACACGTGTGCGTTGCCGACCCTTAAGAAACCTTAATATACCCTTCTTGAAAAAGTTCCATGCTGTAATCTCTCGAGAAAACCACGGCAGGTAGATCCACAATGTGAGTGTACGGGGGAGGAAAAAAGAAATGAACCAAATTGATCTATAAAATTATAAATATCAATGCACCGAATAATATTAGTTTATTAATTCACAGTAATTTTATAGACTCCAATTTGTGTGTTGTACCTTTCTTATATGTATAATATTTTCAATTTGTTCATAAACAAAATATTTAATAATTATAATTTATCTTTATTTAATAAAAATAATTTTACATCTATTATTGTAGATTATTATAAATTGTAAACAAATAAATATTGTGTTGTTGTCGCTTATATTAACGTTAAGTCTTTAAAAGCACTCATTAAAATATAATGATGTCAATTTATTTAATTAGTTTTATTTGCGCCTCGCAACAGGTAGTTATAATTTAATTATAAATTAATAATATTTGCTACTCTATATCTATACGCCATCGGATAACAGTTATTTATTATTTTATTTAGTGAAATTATCTAAAAAAATTTGATTTCATTTTTGATATTGATAATAATAATATCATTGCATAATTAGTTTAATACTCTTGAACATCATTAGGTTAAAATAACATACATTATTATAGTATAAATAATAGCTTAATATACTAATTTTGTGCATTTCAATCATTATTTTACAACTTTATCTATGTCGATTCTTTGACAAGTTTGATGTATGTACCTATCAAAGAATCGACATAGTAAATATGTAAACAAAAATTGACAGAAATTTGTTTCACATCAAATAATATTTTATATCTTGCTAAGTGATTAAGTAATAAAGCTAATTTAAGAAAACAGGGTACCAATATACATATATACTTTACATTGAATCATTTGAACCACTTGTCATTCTACTAAGCATTCAGGATTCTGATCAGCTACATATTTTTCACGCCACTCTTTTATAGCGGATACAATTTCCTTATTGAATATATTGCCTTTCGCCACCTGTTACTTATGTGAAGGTGGTACAAATGCGTTTAATTTTAAGGCCTTTTTATGTCAACGGAAGGGATATTGTTGTATCTATCTGCTACATATATGTAGATAAAGTGATAAAAGAAAAATTTACATGTGGAATGAGACCCTATTTTATATAAGAGTCTCATCATCCCCAATCTGCACTAATAATAGACATATTATATATATGTCTATATATATGATAAGGTATTAAGTTCTTGATGCAACCAATTTGATAATTGTAATGATGATTATAATGACATATAAGCCATGTTATCATCATCATGTTCGTAACAAATCAATGATGGACATCATTTACTATTGTTGGACCACGAGAGTCTCCCATAAAACATAGTCTGAACTATACCAGTTGGGAAGCTGGGTACTTCAATACTCTTTTGATTGATAATTTAAAGTATTTGTATGGTATATTTTGCTCTATTCACGTTGGTTGCCTCTTGTCATAAAATTACTAAATAGAAGTGAAACACATATAATTTCATTAATTAATTTCGTTCTATTCCTTGTCATATTCTTAGTTTGTCATTCTCCAAGTGATAAGATGCCCGGAATAACAATTAATTATTTTGAAATTAATAATTTCAGCAAAATTATAAACGAGTTAAACTGTTTTAAATATAATAGTATTCTTAGCAAGTAACTAGCAACAACGAAAGCAGGTGCACAAATATTTATCTCATATGTTACGACTGAAATCTCTGAACGGAAGTCTGCAAACGTTCATGTCGTCTCAATAAGAATAAGCGAATGCCACCATGCATACATAAGTTGGTATATACAGCAGAAGTTATTTATATTTCTGTATATATATATATATATATTATAAAAGTCTTCCCGATCGCTGCATGAATGTGAAAGATATGTATATGATTAAGATTTTTTATCTGTGCAGTTTGACTGTGCATTTATGCAATTTCAAATCTGACTTAAACAATAGAGTTCTGTTTTCACTTTTTTATTGTAGTAAGCTTCACTTAAAACTTGCGATTGCTCATTCTAAAAACCTTTCGTAATACCACAGATAACATAATATGTAATACCATGTGCACAAAGTTGCGAGCACAGCTAAGGTTACATATGCTTATTTGTTTTCAATAATAATAATTCTTTTATGCCTAATAACTTACTATACATATCTAATTATTAATAAATTGTAAGTAAAGTACAAATAATGGCTCTGTACCTCATTTGCCTGTGTAATTAAATCCTTCCAATATTTGTCAGTTTCACAGAGGTACGTTCACATAGGAGCGCCCTAGGGCTACAACGAGAGAATCAGTCTATAAATGCCTTAGGCAGGACTGCGCTTTGCAACAGTTCTCTCATTTCACAAATAATTTCTATAAATGTTGTATATATTGATGTCAAAACAGTAATAATTACGTGTATTTTTCAATAGATCATTAAATAAATTTACTGGTATGTGAGCGTATTGTCTTATAAATATAATGCAATGACAAAAAAAGGCAATACTGTTCTCCCTACTCCATTCAGGGCTACAGTAAGTAGTTTTTTTTTCGTTTATACAAGCCTTGTGATGCATAAATTTCTTAATAATTGAAATTTAAATGTCATGTATTTTATTGTAATGGGATAAGAAAGAAGCAGATCATGACGGTGATATTGGAATTGGCAATGTTAGTCATTGATTCAGATTTTCGTAGTACATTGCAAAAGTGAAGAACACAATCCTTGCGTATACTTTTCGTTATATCAAACTATTAAAAAATAAATAAATTATAAATTTTATTAAGATTTTAATGAAAAAATTTACACCAATTTGATTTTATGTTTCATAATCGGTAGCCCTTGCTAAAAATACTTTATACCTAGTTAAATTCATATTTAACATGCGAGATACCTATGTCAAAAAGGAGATGTGGGTCCCATTACGTCTCCGCGAATTAGCAACCAACAAACTGGATTACGGCCCCTTAAAAAGGGATTTAATTAATAAGAAAATTAGAGAATCGTATGAGCGAATTGAAAAATAAATTATCTGTCTGCTTCAGACTCGAATGTTTTTTGATGTTTTTGACTTACGCTTCCTCGTCTGAAATTAATTAATTGGAGGCTTGATTATTTACTTGTTTTTATTAAATAGACAATTAATGCTTGTCAATGTCATATATTTTTATTAACTCATAAAATATGCATACAGATTTATATGCATATGCGTATCTACATGCGAAAAGTTTTTGTTTATATAACTAGAATGGCAATGTTAAAATAATTTAGATTTTATATATTCACTTTATATGGTATATGTATTTATTACGGAAACTTATCGGATTTTGTTGATTCATTCTTATATGGCACTTGAATCCTGGATTATATTATTTAGTATACAGTCGTAATTATTTATATTGTAGTTATACGTAAGATATATTCTCCAAATTAACATGTTATATCTGTGGTAAATGTAAGTCAGTAATATGTAGATTATTGATTATACTTATACCTACCCACGCATATTATCTATAAGGCAACACTAAATATGATATTCAAAATGAAATACGGTTGAGAACATGAAACCTTCGTGTCCTGCAAGTCGACCTATCTCTCTAACAGGATTATTTAGTCTGAAAACAATGCTCTAAAGTCAGCTAGAATAGCATAAACCGCGATATGTATTGTATATGTACAATACTGCATATAAAAAGTAGTATATGGTTAACCCTATAAAATTTTGATAATGAATGAATCATTTTTACTATTGAGATGATTGATTCGGAAATTTTCATAACTTATCCTCTAGAATAATAATAATATTATAATAATTTCTCAGGACAAATCACACAGCGCCATCTAGTCCCAAGCTAAGCAGAGCTTGTGTTATGGGTACTAGACAACTGATATAAATATATGGATATATTTTTTTTTGTAAATAAATACATATTATACATAGAAAACACCCAGACCGATATAAACAATCATACTCATGAGTACAAAAGTTTGTACCGTACGAGGAATCGAACCCGCGACCATCGGACGTAAAGCGGTGTGCTAAACCACTAGACCACCGAGGCTGTCAAGAACAGAAAATTATTTTTTTTCTGAACAGCGAAAAAAATATAAAAGGTAAATGGTAATTTGGGTTGAAAAATAAGAATTTCATTGGTATAAATAAATATAATTAGTATTAATATATAACTTTTCTCGATTCATATTCTTAAAGTACTGATTATTACTTTATATCTCTATCATTGATTTTTTTTCCTTGTCACTTCCAGTAGCTCTTAATATGCTAGAAAGCTTGACTAAGGTAGAGGTACATTATATGTATGTATGTCGTGGCGCACTTATTCAATAATCTGATTCAATTTCAAGCGAAGGTACAGTTTCATGCTGTCTGACGTCTTATTTAATATTCCAATTCTATGTTCGCCCATCTGCAAATTTCTATTCGGAGTAAATAACAAATTATATTTACTTCAACCGATTTTAAGACTGTTACTCATATGTACTTAATTCACAGATTGGAATAATTCTCTCTATTTAATTTCATTACTTAATATATTCATGTATGTAATCTTTCACATGTAGTTATTGAGTTAAGGTTAAATATAAAAATTTCATCATATAAATATATAGCTGGGTATATGTGTATCTTGTAGTTGGGGATGAACTTCAAATATACAATCTTCATTTATAAATTAGAATATTACAGCAAAACCTATTTTGTGTTTAAACTTCTAAAAGGACTGTATTCTGCAAAATTCCAGTAGGTACTTTTATGGGGATCATGACTAAATATAAAATATATGTTTTTTTGGTAAATGTACGAGTGTAAGGTGGCTACTAAAATACTTATGTATGAATAGCTTGCATAACTGCTTACCATAAGCTGAACTAGCTATAGTAAGCATTTACCCAGGTTATTCATACAATAGTAACACCAGAGGGTTCACTTGCCACAAGGGTTAGTTAACCATCATAGTGCGTTTATTTCACACTACTTAGGAGTTTTCTGGGCATATATCACAGAGTCCAAAATGAACGAAACATGTATTAATATATTAAAATATATGAATTTGAGTACCGTTAAGAGTTCTTCAGCTTAGAGTGGGTAGTAAATAAGTGCGTCGGCATGGCCCACAGTTTGCCGCTAATGGCCAAGTCACTACGTGACGTGGCTCTAGCGTACGGATAATGTAGGTACCACAACCACGAAAATGAGGATAAAATCTTTTAAAAACGACCCAGTACATACCCAGCTACATACAAATGAACTCTAATGGTTTGAATAATGCAATACTAAATAATTAAATTCATTCATATAATTAAATTAACCTGCAACTCAATTGGTCAGCTCATAAAACAGGAACTTTTCAATTTCAACCTGGGATACATAAATGGTTACTTTTTTTTTATTTCTCCATAAAATTGTCAAAAAGATGAGTATGTAAAGAGCTTATTGTCAACATATACTATAGTTATAATATGAACTTTATATAAGAGTTTTATTAACATAGACAAATTGAAATTAAAGTATAACATTTATGATCTTCAGCATGTGTGTATGTATAGTGCTATTGTATGTATATAAATAACAATGGAGCATACATCTATACATATGATAGACAGACAGAGACAGAGAGATATTGGTAGATGCATCCACTGTAGAGATGTCAAGTTAACACACGAACCTAGACGTAGTTTATCGACGGTATTGTTTCGACGTAGACAGAATGAGCCATATACTGGCAATACCAAAATATTATTCATCATAATTCTAAAATTTTAATCTTTATTGCGTTAAACGCAAAACATTTTCTATGAAACATTTATATCTTCGGGCGTGAACAGATTGTGACTTTTATAGCCTCTATTATATCGTAGCTAGTCTTGTATGAAATGTATTTTGATGACAGGAACCAACCATTATCGTAATAATACAAAGCCTTTAAAAGTGTCCCTTTAAACCCTTTGCCCTGTATTAACTAAATGAATTTTATTTCACACAAATTAGGCTGTGGAGCGGTTGTTAACGTACTGGGGAAATGAGAGGGTGGGATGAATATGACGGATCATAAACGTAAGTATCTGTGAGGCATAGCTACACTACGCGGCACTTTACTGTCACGGCTTGGCGTATCATTATTCCCTCAGATTTATTTCCTGTGAGTGACTTTTGTAACACTCATATACAGTTACAAAATAATAAAAAAAAAAGTGCATGGTGCACTCGTAGGCATCATAAGATATAATAATATCATGCAGGTCCATGATATTATTATATCTTATGATGCCTAGCTTAAGCGGATCGATATTAATAAAAAACTGTTTATGGAATAAAATAAAAGTTTATAAATATATGTAGTATATTATAATATATTAATAATATATTCGTTTGAATTGTTTAACATCAATATGAATGTCAATCAACTTCTTTTAAAATATACACAGATACTTATGTCTGTATCAAAAGGTTATTTTTTTGATTACGTATTCCTCCTTAATAATTTAAGCTTATTTCATAACATTGTATTGTAATCTTAAATAATTTAATAAGTTATTTTCATACGTTTTATATGTTTTGAGAAATATCAAAGTCAAATGTTAGAAAATATTTAGTATTCATTTTATATGGAAAATAGATTAGGGAATAAGTACTATCTATAACAAAATTCCTACATCATAAAATATTCCCATATAGACAATGTTGATATCATAAGTTCAAACCTTAATGCCCTACAAAGAAATATCTGGAATTACTCAGAAATTGTTTTGCAGCCGTCTGCGAGAATATTTTAATAAAAATTAAAGAAGCCACGAATAAGTAAACGCTTACACAAAAATCCCCTTGCAAATAGGGATTCGTTCGTTTGATGTCGACCCTTTATACTTATGTTCGTAAAAGATTTCTAAAGGAGGTTTCCGATTTTCTAATCATAATAGACGAAAGTCTTTTATGAATATTATAACTGTACAAGTAGGAGACAAAGTCACTTTGAGTAAGTAATGTCGTATGAAATACTTCATTTAAACTTCACTGACTTTTGAATATAGCCAAATCGTTATTATTGTCAGCGTAAAAATCAATTGCTGTTCCTTAATCACTCTAAAACTCAAAAATAAATCCGTTTATTTTTTATGTTCGCCAGTTCATGGATGATTTAATTAAAAAAATATACACTCTGAAGCAAAAATGAACGAGTCAAAATAAAGGTACAAGTATCACTATTTCGTTTTATTTTACTTTAACTGAAAATGATTGTGTTCCTTTTTTATTTAAATCAATTGCGATTATTATAAACCTTCAAGAATTGATATCAAAGATTCAGATAGTTTATAATAAGACAGTAAGATATTTTTTAACTTTTGATATTCATTTATTTCGATATTTAATAACTAATGTAAAGAGAAAATACGTGTAAAGAGTTATGATACGGTATTACTATGTACAAGTCCATTATGGAAACTGAAGTATAACGAGTTAAAAATATTTATGAGATGGAACATGCTAATGTAGATACACAAGCACTCTTCTTACTCTCTTATTTTAAACTTGCTAATATTATATATGTGAAAGTTTGTAATTATTTAAAGTATACTTTATTATTTTTAAACTTATGACCAAATCCTACACACGTATGTAATAAATAACACATACAGTAAGTAAAATATATGAGATGGTACATTATCGTACCATTGCTAAGATAAGCTTGTCAACCTATCTTGGGTGCATAAATATGTAGAAACATTATTACGCCAATATAATGACTGCTCTCGTCCTAAGATTGGCTGGATGAAATCGCTATTTAGCGTTAACTCGTTGTTACCTTTGCCTTAATTACAATAATAATATGTATTCGTTGTATGTTGTTAGAGACTAACTGTCGTAACTTAATACTATGTTATGATAAAGATTTTTCATTCATTTATTTATTTCGATGATCAACATCATGGCGATTTACTTGCTCTATAACGATATTAAATATACAGTGGTATAATTGTCATCAGTAACTCACTCTAAATATATATATTAGTAAGAGCAATAAAATACAATTATATTTTAGATGGTATTGTGCATACGTTATTCTTGGCATTTAAAACCGAACTGAGAATGCCTTCACATTCAGAACTCGTAGTCTGTTAACTATAGATGGGTTCACGTATTCATCCATTTCTGCGTGCCTTTTCAAAAGCTTTCTTCGCTTTTCAATAAATTCTTCATGAATACCTTCATCTTAACTTACCTCCTGTTTGAAATTAATAACCATTCCGAATATCAATACGATATAAATTAGTACTCGAGTAATAGTTGTCTGAATAGCTTTTATGTTTAAAAAAAGATTTTATGAAGATCGAATTTCAATGGAGGAATATAATACTTGTAACAATTCAATTATATTTATATAAATACAATAGTATTATATTTTGTAATAATAGTATTACTTATGACTTTGCAAAAGTATAAATAATACTATTAAAATAAAGTATTTACTAAAAAAAAATGTAAAATTTAATTACAGTCATCAGCGCATTTGCCAATGAAAAGGAAAATAAAGACGCAAATATCCCAATTAATATGACCCATTTGTATGACTACTGAGTCTAACATATCATTTTCTGGCTACAGAATACAAGGGTTAATATAGTAGTATGTATTCGTAAAGATGATCAAACTAATTATGGAAATAGAGCGAATGGATTCTTGTAAGTATTTTATTTATTCAACAGGGAACCCTAAAAACCTTTTATAAAAGTAAATACATTATCAAATATAATAAGAATGGATTGTCAGTAACAGGTTCGTAGCCATTTCCGGATAATCTGAAAACCCTCTTATAGCTAATATTCCAAACCGACCCGTAAATAAAGTCGTTAGTAGTACAAGTTATAAAGCCCCTTTTGATAGATAGGATGACCAATGAATTTATTTGAATTTGTAGCTACATGAAACTATAACTCTTAAATTAATATACATACCTACCTACGTATACGGTCATGATATAGGTATATATTAAAAACCTTTGACGTTTTATATTATATAATATACCTAATAAGACGATATACATACAGTAATAATAATCTAGTAAGAAATATTTAGAGACTCTGAAAGCTCAATAAGTACTTTCTACTTTAAAGGACATAAATTAATGATTATTGAAATTACGCTTTAAAATAATAAAACGAGATATAAGCGATAATAAGTTTTTAATGAGCTTAGTTATTAATGAATTTGTAATAACTATCACATGAGAAACTTATTATTATTTGCCGAATGTAAACGAACTCACATAATGCTCTCCTTCCTCTTAACCGTCCCTAATAGTTGTTTTTCCCGGATCCCAGGCTAAGTGCAATTTATATTAATGCCATCATATTTTCGCGTTGGTTACCCGCATTTTCATATTAACCGTGGTCCGGGCTCCCACGATAATGTGAGGGCCCACCTTCGTCATTTGTTTGTTTGCTGATTAAATTTACAAGGCTAACGTGTTTTGTTGGTAGATTAATTCTCCAATATGTTGTTGTACTATCATAGAACATTATTATTTTATTAACGCTAATTATTCATTCTGAACCTTATATTTTGTTGAGATTGCAAACAAATAACCACAAAATCACTTTTACCTACACTAGACGAAGTACAAAATAAATTTAATTTAAACTTTGCCAAAAAACTTATTTCAATTATAATAAAAACTGTATTAAAAACCGTTGCTTGGATTAAAAGAATGTCCGTGGAGAATGAGACGAACAAAAACAACGAATTTGCTTTATACTATTTAGAGATAAAACTAATTATTTTTAGGTAGTTATAACATATATAACAATATTACTGGTAGATAGATTAGTTATCTACCTACGTCTAAGAGGTGGACATATTCAATACGATGACTGTTTTGTGTAGATGTTACATGATATTATTTCAGAAGGTCAACGAATTTTAATGATTATTTTTATAAAGGGTAGAGTGTACTGTTATGTATAGTGTAGATTTATTTGTGCAATATAATGCAATTACTAAGATATGTACCTATATAATAGTTTGCTCTTAATTACATTTTATTAATTATGAGTTCTAGTAGATTGTAATGATTAATATTTAAAACCGAAACATTTAAACGAGTACATACTTGTAAATCCTTCATGAAAGAATTAAATAAATACCATACTATTCCATGGAAGTTACAAGAACTGTCTGTCCAAACCAGTCGTATTTATTCAATCGTCTAACCTTCTATCAAATTTCTAACCTTTAATAAAGCGTTCATAAAATTAGAACCAGTCATCCACTTATAGGAAAATTCATTTAATACTTAGTGCTTGGACGACTAGCCTATAAGCTTTTGATTAACTTTTAATATTAATTTTCTTGAAGGTGAAATCTTAACAAATATATCTATTGACGAAAATGTAGGAGTCGGTAAACTTTACAAAGTCATTAATATAACGACTCTATATATATATCAATCGTAAATATTAATAAAATATAAAAAACTGTATTAAGACATATTGACTAGTGAGTATTCATATATATTAAATATTTAAAACATTTTACAATACTATTCTTAATAAAGCCGGCCTTACATTTAAAATAATCTCTTATAGTCAGTCGGATACATATTTATAAATATATTAGTTAATTATATGCAGATCGCCGTATCGTATATAACATCTACTGTAAAATAATTCTTTTTATTTTTATTAATTATATGCACTTGTGTTGGTGCAAGAATTTTAATAGAATTGTTTTTTTTATGTATTGTACTTTTATATGTATAACAGTGAACAAACATAGCCTTAAATATTCAATATTAAATGTTCCAATATTATTTCAAATTCCTATCAGCAAATAAAAGCTTCATAGTATACAAAGATTGATATAAATTCCTAAAAAATATAAGTAAAAGATTTGAGTATCAAGTTGAGTATACATATATCCCTAACACCTAAGTAACAAAAACAGCAAATAAGATCTTTTGTTTACAAAAAATGGATAGTGGACAGATGATACAGCCATAATCTTCACCCTTGTACCTCTTGGGCACGGTTCAAATAAGCCCAACCCGCATTTGAAGAGTGAACGAGCAAAACGGGATCGGCAAAGCGTGTTTTCTTTGTAAACTGATCCCTGAAACAAACCCAACACACATGAGTTGAGGTTCGACTCCAAAGTCATTAAACCGCGGGGGTTTAGTTTATTTACACAAAAAGACCAAATAAATTTCAATAATGTTTTCACTTTACACAAAATCATTATAAATGTCCGTATAGTAGAGAGAACACAACCGTTGTTCTTCCTCTATTAAATAAGTGTTTTCTAATTTCCTACGAACGTAAAATTAACATGGAATTTACCATTTATTCATTGGAATCTAAAAATGTAGCTCTGTAAATGATGAAATACACCCTTGCGTTTTTGTAAAATGAATTCAATTATCATTTCAGCTTATATTATCGATGTTTGATACACTGATAAAGATAGATTTATATATTAAAACAGAGATTCATGGCCGTACTTAAAAATAATTGCATGAAATATATCTAATTTTGTAAAATAATATATATTTATTCTAGTTTCATTATATGAATAATACGAATAATTATTAGATAATGTAGTAAATATTTGTAAAAATGGTGATATGATATCAGTAATGTATATGAACATTATTCTGCCCTATAATATACGAGGCATCGAATTGCAACCGATATATTGTGGTACAGACCGCAAACCACAAGCCAACTACTCATCTATATACATAAATAGTATATGTATCGGCTCATATATCAATCCGCTTGAGAAATCACGTACCATAGAAAATACCATTTAATTATTTAGTCATGACTAAATAAAAGTAAATATCGTATTTTTTACAGCGTAAGTTGCGAGTACGTATTTTAATGTGGGACATTATATATTTTATATACATTATATATAGTTCCTTATTATAACTGCCTTCACAAAGATTGTCTGTTAGAAATCGATTAGCAATAAAATAGCCTGTTCTACTTATTCTATATAAACGTATTCTATTTTTTTTATATAATTATATAAAACATTTATTAAAAAATGGCCCATCTGATAGTAACCAACTCCTAAATATATATACAGCACGAAGGACATCACGTTATCATGCATTGTCATTAGAAGACTAAGGTAACATACCTCATATGTATTTAATGTAAGCTATAAATATGTATATACTTATATACATTTCATATTGATATAAAACTTTCTCTACAATTGTATTGTGATTATTTGTCTTCTAATTAGGGTCATGACTGTGTAATCTCGCCCCGCTAAATCCATCAAAGTGTGTTTATATTCCGAACTTGAATCTGTACTGTGTCTTCACAAATTACTCAGCTAACAACAATACGTAATCTTTTGCTAAGACTTTAATGAACCCGTCATTTTCGACAAAGTAATTTGTGACTCAGTTAATACCTACGTCCCGCTATAAGGATTTCCTTATAAAACACATCTAAAAAATAATAATGTACATTAGTAAGGCGAAGTTCCTTAAATTGAAAGAAAATAATATATCTATTCTAATTGATCATATAATTAAGATATTGAGATAAGAAGTTTAAATTAAATTTTGTCTAATTCAGCTCTACTAAAATATTACGCTTGGCACTCAGACATCTTTATGCATGTGTTATTGCAAACGTCTTCAGTTTTTATTAATAAAGACAGTATGTAATACTAGATTGGAAACAATTCAGTAACTACAAAATTATCAGACACTCTTGTTATCATAATATCATATAGGGTACCCTTCCATAATCCTAAGTCATTACACGTGGTCCCATTTCCTAAAAAAATGTGAAAGGTTCTTTTTTACAACCGTCCCAATATAGCATACCTACGAGTATATTGAGGTTCCAGCAAGAGGTTTATAAAAGAAATATGATTATAATCTGTTGCTAAAAATAAATATGTGTTATTTGGGATACGTGTTATATAATTCTTTGAATATAAATATAAGTTATTATAATTTATAATATTGGGATTCTATTTCATTTATAATATTTATGTAAGTAGTTAATGTTATAATAATAATATATAATCACTCGATACAATATATTGACAGAATTTCTCTACGTTATTTTATTAAAAAAAACTATTATGACAATATTTAGTCCTTACTTTGTTAATTGATTATATTTTTTACTGCATATACGAAATATTCTATGAATCCATATCTAACCAATATTTTATATTTCACTATAAAGTCTGTTACTAAACATGTAGGCTTTACTCAAACATTGCTCAAAGGTATCTAAATATTCCCGATGACTCGATTGAAAATCAAAAGCACTGGAATGTTTAAAGCAACATTTGGCAGGAAAACGTAGGGAGCCATCTCAGACTAAATTCTAAAAGCAAAGTTGTGACAGGCCACAACTTGTGTTTATGACAACACGTCACATTGCGTTTAGAATTCCCGCCTTATGTATTCCAATTGTAGCTGTCATATAGTTATAAAAGGACTTTAAAGTTAACTTATGTGGATTAACAGAACTCGTGGTATGTATTATATAAGATTAAAGATATATCTATAGTATCATCTACACTATCATGACTATATGTATATATCTATATACATATAGTCATGATATAAAAATAAGTTCAGAAAATAACTCATTTACATAATAAACGGTTTATTAGTGGATCATTAAATATTTATTAGGTCATTTCTACGAATTTACAAATATGAATCGGAAACATTTTTTATTTTATTTATTCAAAAGTAAATATTTATTACATAGACCTTATCAATATTACGCATTTAAAAAGCACTTACTAGATCTTATACCATGAAATAAATATGATGATTGTGTGCCAGTGAAACTTTTTATAATATATGTAGGTATACATGTCTATAATATTTAATAATACACATATATCTAATAGATACAGTGTCATACAAATAGTCTATCTAATTTTAGTTCTAGCTAAAGATACTAAGAACGAATTAGTCACCGTTAGAATGCCGATTATAAATAGTACAATGTTATTAACCACATACTTACATGTCTACTAAGTTGCAATGAAAGAATGGAAGAGTCACAAATCATAAAGCTCCATATGTTGTATTTTTATGACTGTGTTACCCAATTTCTTCTTCTTTCTTACATCAATTGTAAAATAATTTTAATGTTTCTTTTTTAGAATAAATTTTTACCTGCGTGTTGTTTCCGCTATTAATCCATATTATATTTTATATTAGTCTGACTCTCTGCATTTCAATTAATTATTTAGTACAAACCCTGCTTATAGTTTTGCGAGTAGGGACTGCCGTAGTCTGGTAGTCAATGATTTTATTATTATTGTTTTGCTACGATTACTCATACTCATCGCTATTGATAGAAACATTTAAATTTTGGGTATTCTTACTCAGAAAATCTTAAGTCCCAGCCAAGAAACTTTTACATGTTTAATAAACCTATATTAGTTATTGAACTTGTTTCTTTTTTCTATATGTAAAATGTATTAAACCTCCGTAATAATTGAAAACAATTTGGATGAGATTTTAGCTCTTAGCAACATTTAGTTATATCAGACACAACATTGTACAGATTCAATGTTCAATAAAACAGCAATGTCTTAGTGCTTCTACTACATTCAGTTCCTTTACAAGTTTTGATTAGTTTCGACAGCAACCCATTGCAACTCGCTTTGTTGTTCTTTGTTCAGTAAAATATTGATGACTATTGCCAATAGCTATATTTAACGTAGGAATGTTACGAAATAAATTTTTACTTCTATTATATAAAATTATTAAACTTTTAATTATTTGAGAAATTTCTGATTGTACAAAGTCATAAATACAAATATGTATTTAATTATATAAAAATGTTTGAAAATACAATAATAATGGTACAAATTATTTTAATGCTCTCTTTTTATTCCACTATTCAGCAGGCAAACTTAGAAATATAGTGTTAGACCACAAGCTGTTAACATTATTAATATTTTGTTTTCACTTTACCTTTTAAAATTAATTGGCGATCTCGGTTTTGCCGGTATTCCCAATATTACTTCGTCCACAAATGCTTTATTTCCGCCCTCGACAGTAACCTACTATTACCGGGTGTATACTAATAATTACTAATTACATGAAATTGTACATGGTGAGTGTAGTGGTTTGAAATCCAATGCGTATCTATTTGCAAAATAATAATGTAATTATATATTTATAGACATATTACTTTAAACAACTATATTTATAGTTGTTTAAAGTCAAATAGCTATAATTTCTATTAAATATGTAGAGATGAGTTATCAAATTATGTTAAGTAAAACTTGACTCCAAAAGTTGCTATTCGTGTTAACTTAATATTATGTAGGTTCTTACTTAATATGTCATGATAGATGACTGATAAAATAATAACTAAATCTTTACATAGTATAAAATGAACGGATTTTTATACAGTTTTTAAGAATAGATAGAGTAATAGAAGAGTAATTGTATAATACATGTACACTCGTGCGAAGCCGAGGCGGGTAGCAAGTATAATATAAAAAATATTAACTATGTGTAGTAGATATTAATTATATAAAGAGATCTTACAGTAGCTCACCAACTTACGAGCTCTGTGAAGAATCCACTGTAGATATAAATCGTATGAATTTTAGAATCCAAGATAAAGAATGAAGTGAAATGGACTCTCCTGAGTCTACTCCCCGGAGGCAGTAACTTTATTTTCCAAATGCTCCCGGAATAGGTGTCAAAACAACTCAAAGAGAAGATGGACTGTAAGTTTGTGGTCTCAATGGAATTGAAAATAGGATATAAAGGAATGTATACTTTGATTTCATAAAGTATTGATACCGTGAATTGAGGAAAAATATTAAAATCCCGATGTACATAAATAAGATTGTCGTCATTATTATACAAGAATTTCGTATAAAAATAGCACAGGAAAATGACGTTTAATTGGAAATAAATTTACTTTTAATCTTCAGGATTGTAAAATCTCTAAATTGTATATGATTCTCGTACTACCATTATAATACGATAAGTAGTAAGATGAATAATCAAAAACTATTCATTATATCACAAGTAGTTTACACTAAGCTAGGATATATTTAATATAAATAATAAAAAAAATATATATAAATTAAAGCAAAATTGAATATTATTCAAACTCCTTTTAAAAAAGGAAGATGTTATGTGTTTAACTATTATATTCCATACTAATGCTATATATGTACAATACTTTTGTCAGGCAGTGTAAATCTCCCACTGAATTTTTAATAAACAATTTAGAATATGTTATATACATATTATTTAAATATCCACATACAATATAGTATAATGCAATAATAATATCATAAACAATATCAATGTAAGCGAGACAAGATATGTTTTTGCCTTGGATAAACATTTGTGAGTATATTTCCTATAATATATAGAATTGGCGTGAATGAAAATCAATAAAATCACCGCAAGTTGTTATCGGTCTTGTTTTAAGTTTTTTAAACTTTTTCTTATAATACGTATTTTTGCATTATTTACACATTGCCATTTACGTTTTGCATATATGTTAAAAATAAAGTAATAATAAAATACACATGTTCAATCTGAGAGCTACTTAAGATCGCTTAGCATTCAACTCACACTCCTAAGTCACTCACTTTCGGGCGGTAATTATTATTGAATAGATCAACAACACCGTATTGTTCCAAGAAACTAATCACCGAGTTATCTTGACCGTATTGATTCAAGTTACCTACTTGAAGATCAGTTGAAGAGTCAACTTGTCGTAGACAAACTTTTATTTTGTACCTACTTTTAATGAATGTAATTAATATATTTAAGCCAAAAATAAGTGAATACTTGCGTATTAACTCTTCTATCGGCTGGTAGAGAATATTTATTAATAATGAATTGCGCCTTTAAAGAGTTCTTGGTTTGATATATTTTTGTTATTAAAGACACATGGCCTATAAACGTAAGGACTTATTAAGACAATTCCATGAGAAATTGCAAGTACCTTCGTAGTTGACAATTGTAGAAACGTTTCCTTCTACGTTATAATACAAAGAATAGCAAACAATGTACAGCAAACATCCGGCAACCGTAAGCGAAGTCCCTATTATGTAAGTTGTTTATAACATTTGAATATAATTACACTTTCATATACAACGTACCTATACCCAAATTTGATAATTTGTAATTTCTTTTTGTTATAATAATGGAAAAAACCTCGTAAGTATCAATTAAAATATAATGAAATATATTAATTGGAAAAAAAGTAAAAGAGAGGATACTGTGTTCATTATTAGAAAGAAGAAAGAATTTTAATTAATGACTCGTGTCATAGACTTCCCTTCAAGGACAAATTCTATTAGGTCATATCATTACCTTTCTATTAAGTCAATTCTATTTTAAGGCTCTGCACGTCTCCTATACAAATAGTACTTGAGGATACCTGAAACAATGAAGATATTCTTTATGTCAATTGTATAAATAATGTCCAAAAACTATTTAACGTCTAATTTTAATGTGACCGCGCTTTATTAAAATTGTTATAGTTTAATATTATAATAAGTGTGCGGTATATAGGTAGTATTTATTTCTGAAAGTAATGTAAACTTTTATTGAGTCATGTATTGTATAGTCAACGTATTGTTATTTTTCTTATAGCCGTAATTATATGATCTGCTGTAATACTTCAAGATTTAATTCCACAATAAAATTATTTCAATTCTGATATACGGTATAGATTTGGAAGATACCATCAATACGAGAGTAAACCCTATGTATTACAAAAAGAAACATTATAATGCGTTCTGAAGGATGAAAGCTAAGCAAAGTATACAAAAATATAGGTCACAGAAATCTGTCATCTTCTTTATCATTCCTATAGCATAAAAAATAATTTGATAAAATTATAAGTATGTATTGCAAAAGTAGTGGTAATATATCTTATCTTATAAACGCGAAAGTTTGTGAGTATGGATGGAACGCAATAACTACTCAACAGATTTTAAACATAAAAATAACATTTAGGCTAATAAGGCTATAACTTTTATGCGGGCGAAACCGAGGGCACTGCTAGTACATTACAAAACCGTCAAAATATATTGATCATTTATTAGAATGATCAAGAACAAAGTACAATATTTACATATGAGTATCTTTAATCAATCACACAGCAGTGCTACAAAGCATTGTTCAGAATGAGCTTAGCGCTTATCAAAACAAATTAACAGGTAATCATGGGGTTCGTCGTGCTTACTAGTCGCTTAATTAGCCCCGTTTGTGGAATGTTTGTCGGGACTGGGACCATGGTCGGGCCGCGTTGCGCAGTTGTCGCATTCATCCTGCTTACCCCACTAATAACATTTGCAAAATTAAACAAGCCGTTCCCAGGGACACCACGTATGCACAATTATAGCGGACAAGCCTGCCTTTAGCACCTACCTACATGACTGCATTTATTATCGACCCGCAATTCTGTTCCTTTAACTGTTTTGAATTAGCTAATGGTTTTGTGCATTGCAACTTAAATAATAATCTACTCGTATATAAATAATGATCAGTTGTCGAATGTATGACTGCTTTATTTAACTACTTATTTTATTATTGCTTTTAATTTTTAGAACAAGGCTTTGTAATTGAGAAAACGTATGTATTAACATAAAAATTCAAATATTCGTTAGTTTAAAAATCTATTGACAGAATTGATAGTTAAATACAACAAACAATTGTAAAGGAAGTATTTCCGTCCGTAATTATATATCCGTCCGAATTTGGGGCTGGGCAGCTATTTTTTTAATAATATGTATATCATTTGTTATTTTTGTATTTTCAACCGATATCAAAATAATTTTCAGTCGTTGTAGAATTTATAAACGTGAGCATCTTGTGCTATTTTTAACACGAATATCAGCATTATCTTATTGAAATAATATATTTATTTTAACTGAAAATATTAATTCAGCTATATCTTTACATACTACCTAGGGATGCAGATTTTTGTGATAAAACATTGCACAGTCTGATACTAGAGGACGAGTACACTCTAGAAAAATAATTGCTATGAAGCGTTCACGGTGTCCGCGCGAACGACAAAGACAACAAACGCAAACGTAGTCAAAGCTTTTTCCTCGTTACATTGAATAGATACCTATGACTACGTTTCCTTTCTCCGAGAGGTACGTGTGATGCATACAGTATATTTATCGTATTTAAATCGAGGCACAGATAAAGGAATCTCTCTCATTAAAATATATAACATGCATTCAATATACAAAGACTAGGTAAGGGTTTAGTTATCGGCTACTCTACGACTACTACTACGACTATCGAGTATTTTCGAAATAACTATTGCGAGATTCTAAAATTCTCTGTAATGTTTTTTATGATTTCAAATTATGTTATGTTATGTTATCTTTATATTTTTGACGCTAAAGAATCAGTATGTCATAAAAGTAAATTTTAAGTTCGTAATTTATTCATTGTTGCAGATATATTACCATATTTGTCGCTTACGATTGAGACTTTGTTTTAAATATTAGAATGGCAAATAAGTTAGAATCGATTAGGAAGTGACACCTATAGACAGGAATAGAGGGTCATAAAGCTTACATCTTCACCTGACACTACGTAAAACCCATACGCCGCATTCCCAACGACAAAGGTATCATGACTCTGTATATTATAATTTTACTGTCATATTACGCCCTTTAAATTGTAACATAGCTGACAAAGCATTGTTGCTTAACTGTAGTAGATGAAACAGACCGGATGAATGTAGGGAGTAATTTTACTTCATTACCATCCAGAGAAATTTAGTAGTATCGCTATATTCCCAGTATTAGTGGCATAATATCTTTAACCTCGAAGGTGACAATGTTGCTTGTGACACACACAGTAATTTTATGGTTCCCTATATGGAACAGGTTGCAAGTTATAACACGGTGCCAGGTGAGTGCATTCTATTGTTCTCCGTAGGAAGTCGACAGGAGATGGATATCACAGTAATATAATTATTCCGTCTCCATATTTAAATTATTATTCAATTATTTTTTTTATTATTCAAAGTTTTTTTGCTACAATCCATGAAATGCAGTATTTATTTATTTTTTTAGACTTTCCAAAGGAGTGACCTTTTAAAACTATATCTGTGTGTACATTACATAACAGGACATTTCAAAATATACAGATTCTGATTCTATGTGCAATTAAAGTTACTCCTACATTGTGTCCTCTAATTTTGCCAAGGAGCAATTTATTGAGAAAAAAATGTACTATATGGTATAAATTAACTGACCAGTAAGAGAATTTCTATCATAATTATACGAGCTGCTTCGTCCGAGGAAATTAAATATTATTACTTTTTTTAAATTATACTAGTGTCCTTTTGATTAGAGCAATTTAGACATTATATGATACTAATGTAATATAGTACACCACAATTTTATTCCATAAGAAAACCTACTGCAATAGTGATATAAATAGTATTAGATAAGTAGACTTATTAAATTTTACCTTTTGCAGAAATAATGAACATGAAAGCATTTTAGAAAAGCAACAGCAAAATTATAAACAGTATGTCATTAATGTGTAATTATCATGATACATTAGGTATACAGCTTCAAAATTATTATATTATAATAAAATATCATTAATATAATTATTATACGAGTATAAAGATTAGTATTAAATATTATTCTAGTCAAGACAAAATCTTTTGTAATTGTTAATCTAAACCATATTTCTGAGGGGTCTATCACAACCTCAGTTCATAATGAAAGAATAATAGAAAATGTAAAATCAACATCAAATATTGAAGTTAGTAAAGATAGGGAAAAATTAGAGAACATTTTACAATTTTTGTCGTAACCATAAAGTATTTCATTATAACAAATTTGTTTACACGTAGAAATAATAATCTATAACGACATATTAAAAAGTAGCTTGATACCTACTGTTTATACAAGTAACAAGATAACATAATTTCCATTTTCCGCAGATGTTTTGATACTATTGTGTTTTTTCTACCGTCGGGAGGCTCCGCTAGGCGGGATTTGTTCGGATTTGGGAGCTGCCAATCTGTACCGGGGCAACCGCTGGAGGCAACCGAATACTTCGACCGGATAAAAAGGTCCTACTTATTCGTTGTTAACAGATTTCCAAAGCGACTCTTTAAAAGGAAAAATAGAAAATATTTTTTCATGTTTCTTTTGTGTCTACACAATGAATGCGACAGGTAAGCACAAGGGAGGTTTATCACATTATATGCAATAGTCACGTTACATTTTTGTTCAATTACTTAAACTCATTAAGTAGTTACTTAAGAAAACACATATATTATCAAAAGTACATCTAATTGTTTATTATGTTTGTTGAACATAAACATATAGATGATGCACTATATAAAAACCTCAGTAGTAGCTATTCAGCATACTGCCTTGATTTTGGATGATCGCTAGTTTCATCCTCTACTATTGTAAACGTTTGTGTTCATGATTGTATATTTTAGTAGATATGTTTATCAATAAACTAGTAGATACATATGTTACTCAATGAGCCCTTGATTTGGGACTAGATAGATCTTTAGAAACCGTTTAACGTCTTTTAGGTATTTTAATAGAACAAAGTGCCGGGAAGGAGCAAATAAACTAATTATAATTGCGAATATTAATATTAATCTCTTTGAAGTTAGAACTAGCTAGTAAAATTAAATACTCATAGATTATAATTTCGCCTCTCACATCAATGACCTATCAGCGTTAAAATTAACAAGATTTAGTTTAACTTATAATGAAATAATACACTGATGACCAGAAGTTTATACTGAAATCTTGATTGACACTTCCAGCAGATATAATAAAATTATCTTTATTGTGTAAGAGTTTGGTGCCGCCAATATCTAACAAACAATAAGGGCACAGGTGGCACCACTCAGCAAATTATGCAGAACCATATGGGGGCTAATCCATCAAACGATCGCGATCGTGTGCTGCCTTTCATTAATCATCCTCTATTGATTAATGTGTCTCCGCACAAAGTAAGTAATTTACTCCGCATCAAGTATAAACTGATGAACTTTGTTCTAATTTTCTCAGAGATCAAGTTAGTGTTAAAAAATCTAATATTAATTATATAATCGCATAAGTAATAGGAAGATAAATAAAAAAGTGTTATATAAATTTTGGTATTTCTATGAAATGTAAATAATGAGTTTATAGAGTGATGTTCTTTGTGTAAGAATACATGTTTGATTAGAAACACTTTGTAGTTGTACTACTTGCAGAGACACAGCACAGCTTAGACCGATGTTGACAGACTGATTAAGCATCTAATAATACATATATGACTACAGACACATGTTATACTATCTGACCCCAGCAACTTTGTCTGACTTACACATATTTGACATTTATCAGACATATAAGCTATATTACTGTAAAGTTTCATCAACTCCATTCAGTAGTTTTAGTGTAAAGGTATAACACACAATCATCCATTGTTAGTAACAAACTTTCGCATTTATAATATTATTAAGATAGACAAATCTCAGTCTAATCCCTCAGCCATTATATCTCTATCACGTACATATTCATGTTGCGTTTAACTTGACCCTAGATGCTCAAACTTATATTAAACACGTATCTAAGTAATAAAAAATACCACTAGGACACTTTTATGACATACCTATTTCCTCATGATAATATTTTACTTTTATATAACAGTAAAACAGATATAAAATATAAAATTCGAAGGCACATTTCATAGAGATTTTTATCGCTTTGCGGTTCTCTGTAAAGGTCACATTAAATAGTTATGCGTGGCGTATTGTTTAATCCTATGGCATCCCCAATTGTATGTTGTTAACCCAAAATATCAAACTGGCGGCGTGCTCGCATAATTAATATTGCAAATGTTGTTAGCAGTTAGGCCGCTATGCGTGGGACTGGGCTTTGGGACAGAGCATTTGCTTTATAACCTTATGTCATATGACACATATAAAAGCAATTCATTTCATTTTATACAATTTAAAATTATTAACGTTTTTCATTTTTATAACTAATATATATTGGAAATGTAAAAGTTTGTTTGTTAGTATTTTTTATACTGTTACGCTTTTTGTTACATTTAAATAAAAAATATTTACTAGTACAAATAAATTCTATTTGCATACCTTATTAGCTTTCCTAAATAACTACAGCAACATAATATTGTTAGTTCTCGAAGTTTAAAGCAATATATGGCAGAGTTACAGTAGTTAGTTTTGTTTGTGAAATCTCATTACAGCCGTGTTAGTTAGTCAAAAAGTTCATATTAATGATCTCATGTAACATTTCGTGTAGTCTGTCAAACTGTGCAGACTTTTGTTGTGTAGCTGCAGTATACGGTTATTCCAAAATTTATAATTAACTGAATTTACCTCTCAGACACAACTGAGTTGCGCACGTTCGTGGGAAACTATCTTCAAGTTATGTGATCCGTAATAGGACCAGTAATTGGATGGATGATAGCCGATAAATGTACAGTTAGTCTGTCAATTCTAAGGAATAATTCCACAGAATGTACGATTAAGGCCAAATGAAACAAGACTTAAGAATTATAATTATGTTCTTAGTCATTCTTATCACGGCGTATACTAAAAAAAGTACAAATAACGTCTATAGATTATTATAAACTATAGAATGTGAAACTATCTATATTTATGTAGTTTTTAAATTCTATTCATTATAAATTTGTCATAATTTATAATATGTCTCAGTACAGTGATTAACACTTATTTAACAAAAATATCAAAATCTAATTTTGGTTTGCTGAGATGTATAAGGAAAGTGAAATATGTGTTTATACTGGAAACAGGTAAGTATTTCTTCTTCTACTATCAATTGTATTATGTGCAATATGCACTTGTAATAAAACTAGTCTTAATGTGACGAATATCATGTGAACTTACTTTCTTCTATAAACATATACCTCTATGATGGCGTGCGTGAAACCACTATGCGGCTTTCTAACATACCTACCGTATCATTTCCTAGGTCCCTCCATACATAGAGTACGAATAACTGGATAAGTTAAGCCTTAAATACGGTGAATTGACGTTTTAAGCATTACGTTAGCAATGATACGGTAATCACGGCTCATAATAATAATAATATAATAATCTCAGGCCAATTCACACAGCGCCATCTAGACCCAAGTTAAGCTTGTGTTATGGGTACTAGATAACTGATACATATACATAGATATTTTTTTTTGTAAATACATACATATTATACATAGAAGACACCAAGATCGATACAAATAATCATACTCATGAATACAAATGTTCGCGCCGTGCGAGGAATCGACCCCGCGACCATCGGTCGTAAAGCGGTGTACTAGACCGCTAGACCACCGAGGTCGTCGAGGCTCATAATTACACTACAAATTAAACTACAGTTTTACAAAAAATCGACTTAGGTTTTACCCTAATAGCTATAGGACCGTCGAAATTCACCATCAAACTCTTTAAATGAAATAAGTGTGCGCCTGCGTCTTACTGGGAGATTAATATGCTATATACCTACAAGTATCTAGTACCTACATATGTATATATATATTGAGTATAATTATTTATTTCTTTTTGTTGAACAAAATTCTAAATTATAAATATTTTTTTACTATAATAACCCTTTTTTCCAAAACTAAAATATTTATTATCACATCTAGTTTTTAGTGAAGCATTGTGTGTCGGTTTATACCGGGGTTGATGACCTATAAAAAGGCTTCATGTATATGCGAAGTGGTTGAGAGGCATGGAACCCTCCGCAGACAAGTTAGAGTGTCGTTAGTCAACACAGGTTACTGGATAACCTGTTATAATAACGGGCTTATGCATTATACCAGTTAGATAATAATACTATAATAGTTTTATATACCAATAAAATCGTGATAAACTTTGTATGGGCACAGTATGGGAACGTTATATTTAGATCTTACCAAGATTCGACGAAAATCACAAACATACGCATTTCTGTGTATATATATGTGTGTACGTGAGTACCGATTCACGATATTATACATACGAAAGTCCGCCAGTGAAACGGCTAAAAGGATATTAATGAAATTTGATATAAAGATTGATTGTATCACAAGGACGGACGTAGGCTATCTTCATGTCAGGGGCAAATAAGGAATGAAAGTTGTTGCAGACGAGTCGCGAGTAGTAATAGTACAGCAAGTAGAACAGTTAGTGTACCCATAAATATTTAAAGTACATTTTATTTATATTGTATAGTCAGTTATTTGGTTCTTAAACTATGATTAAAATAGGTTTTGTTCTGGCAATGTGAAAAGGTATTTATTGTACATGAAAAATTCTCTAAAGAAACTGTATAACACACATGAACCTAGTTTGGTATCCCGAAATCCAATAACTGTCTCCGACGGTGAGGGGAACCATATTTCAAATCACGCTCTTAGAGCTTTCACCTATAAAAGGAAATTATTTTACAGGACCCAATATGTTTTGCGACAGTTCAATTAAAGTAATTCTGTACTAATTTATTTTTCTGTAATGTCGTATAATACTGTGATTATATAATTTTATTCTTATAAGAACTTCTAGTCGAATAGTTTCGTATAATTAAGAATGTAACGATAGAAAATCACTGAAGTGATAAGTCTAATAAAAATATTATATACGCTTTATATCGGAACTAACGGAATCAATCCACCAAGTGACAAAAAAGTTATATCTTCAACTTACACTGAAACCAGTTGTTTATTTAAAATAAATAGATATCCTACGTCCTTAATTTCATTAAGGGTACCAAATACAGTTTTTTAGTACAGACAATGTAACAGACAAGCTAACAGACAGACACAATTTCACAACTGTAATATTAGCAAGGTTATTGGTATAGGAAGAAATCTATAACCATAATAAATGAATAATATCGATAGCGCTATAATCGTTGGAATCGACATCTGTCCCCTTCACATTTCATATGAAAACAAATCAAAGCGATGGTCGACGCGGAGCCCAACCCACTTCATATAACAAGACCACTTTAAAAATGTCTCTCATCCCCATGCTGAAATATTACGCAATATTTTATTCGGTAGGTAGGTACAAAATAAATATCCCTATAACCTTTTTTGTATAAAGCTAAAAATAATATTTTATTCATTTCAAAGTTTAATATCTATCATATTTATAATACTGAAAACATAAGTACATATATAATTATAATAAAAACGTAAAGAATTGCATAAAAAATTATATTAGATATACCTATTTCAACGAAACATACAGATTATATTAAAATTATTTTATACCAAACTGTTTACCTATATCTGGAATGTAATCGCTCTCAATTATAGATTATGATTTAATTGAATAAGAGATTTCAAAAATGCACTCCAAATTGAAATCTTTTAACTAAATTTAATACGTTATTTACATGCTAATAACTCCCCATTATTAAGTCCTAATAAGCATCACAATATCCACTAGAGATATCCGATGTAACTTTATGAAAATAAAGGTTGAATTCCTAGAACATTTATTTGAGCTAGGGCCATTAGAAAACAATAAAATCCACTTGAGAGACAGAGTCACGACAGCGTTATTCAGTTCGTGTACGTAATATTGAGACGTGCCATTCAAACTCGTTGCATCTATTGACATGAGAAACTGTTAGAAGAGTATTCAGATAGGAATATTCGCTTATTAAAATTAAAATTGAATTCCTATATTTCCTATATTATAGTATTGTGCAGTATCTTTTAATTTCTATTTTCAAAATGGTTAATGAGAACTTCAATATTACTCGTATTTTTATTAAAATAATGAAGGTTACCTGGTAGAGCATGGCTATAGCATTAAACCAGCCTTTTGTACCATAATTTATTGGTCAATAAAGTTTTAATAAACAAATAAAATATATAGGTATATTGTAACTGGCAAATTATATTTGTCAGTCTGTCCATTTGTTAAATTTACATACCTAAGCGGCTGAATGAAATTTGACTTAAAGATAAATTATATTAGGTGGCTACATTTGATCTAAAAAAAACAAATGTAGACTCAGGTAAGTTGTTACCTGAGTCTACATTTGTTTTTTTTTAGTTATTAATAATAAAAATCTATTGATATGTTTACCATAGGTCAATAGAAATCAATTAATTCTATAGAAAGTTTTTAGTTTCCTATAATTTGACATTTACAAAATAAATTCTATAGTAAAAATGACGGGATTCTGAACGAGAGTTTACGCAAGTCAATATTTCAATTTATTTTTAAAATAAAATAGAAGAAAATAAATGTAATTAAAAAGTACCAGGTGCAGAATTGTTGAAGTTTGTACAGTCTAAGGAACTGCGATGTAGAGATACTTAATGGTGTAGTTAGTGAACGAACTTTATTCAGGAAAGCAAAACAATAACAACGAACTTTTATAGATTGTTTCATAGCTAGCTAATCGAACTTGCTACTTGATAGAACATGTATTTCTGTAGCAATTGTTAGAAGAGGATTGAAACTTGCAATGAGTAATGACGACACGGTCAATACTTACATTAAAAAGGTAAAGATTGTCTGTTTGTTTGATATCTTTTCATGAATAAACAAAAGCGAACGAACTCCCACATCATAATAAGTATAAGTTCGTAGATTAGTAAAATGCGTGTATAGGAGTATAATTATTACTCAGATTTAATAATCACAATAATCACATATCCTTGCAGTTCAATAAAATTGTGAAGAAATTATCAGTAACAGTATTTTTAATTTGTAAATTATATGGGTTACTATAATAATAATTAGTAATTACTAATTCAAGTACATTACAAGGTAACACTAGTGTATAATATGACTAAAAGTATAAAATATTTACAAGAAACGAAACGTTGCGTTTCAGGTAAACACAAAACCATGTGATAATAGAAATGGAACTCACTGTTTAAAAATGTAACGATATGGTCCATTATAATCTTTTATTCATATGCTCCCGTGTGTTTTCCATGAGTAGGAGAGCGAAAGTGCGTTAGTACATCAACTGTCAGGATTAACACTTGACATTTCAACCGGCCCCTTTCCATCATGTCCCGTTTATAAATTGCGAGCTTCACGTACTTTTAATTTATGTTTTATTATTTATTTTAGCTACTCAAACCAAACTATATTATTTTATATTATTATTACATATGTATTTGTCTTTAAGGTATTTATAATGTGGGTGAAATAAATAAAATAAAACAATACATTATTTATTTTATGTGCTTTTCCATTCATTAGTTGTATATAGAACATATTTGTATTTGTCATGTATTGGCATTTAAGCTTTTAATGCAAAATAGAGTACATATACCTATGTATCCAGTTAGTACAACTAAAAATCTATAGTTTTATAAATAGACAAGCTGAGCGACTTGACGCTATTTTAATTAATAATACGTGCTAATCATATTAAATTTATGTAAATTATATATGCTCTGATCAGCCTAGACGTAGACCACACTACTCTGATTACTCAAAGCCGCAAGTATTATTGTATCTACATACAAGAATACCTATTAGATAACTAATGCAGGCTATGGTGCGTATTAACCCACATCGTAATAATTGTAAGTGGATATCACAGTTTTAGACGTAGCCTCGTATATAATTCTAATTACTTAATGTAACATATTCATACTGTATTATTCATGTTTTAATATTCGCTTTCTGTTACATTACTTTGTCAGTTAGTCTTATTTATAAAAGCATCAAACGTCGTATAAAATAATCCTATTTGGTTATGAAAATGTTCATTTGGTTGTTTTACAGTATTACTCAGATCTCACCTATTTCAGCCGACAATTTGCTTTATGTCTCTGATTTGAAGGGAAATTAGGAACAAGAGTCATAACTATATATAGTCATAAATAGTTCCAAAGACTATGGTAGTCTTCGGAATGGTAACGTAGGAATTGTCAAGATAAAGTGATGTTCGTAGTTCTCTTCATGTTTATAAGTGTACGCTTAACTCTTACTGTCAAGTAGGATATTAGCGTATAATTATATAAAAAATAAAATTGATTGAAGTTCTATACAATAGGTGGGTTTCAATGCTATTAGCGGAATACTATTAGAAGAATGTTTGATTCAACAAAGAAAAATAAATAGTATATTAAATATATCTATAAGTATACATAATAAAAATCCTCCTATAATATACCTTGAGCTATTTTCTTAATTTAAAAAAATGTGACAAAACACTTTGTAGGAATTATGAATAATAGGGTAAGTCTTTAGCCGGTAGATTCACGCTTAATCACTAAGTAAGTAGGTACATAAAAACACAACAATTTTAAAAGGTTCTTTATAACTGTGGATTATACCTTTACCGCCTAAAGTAGGGTGGGATTATTAGTAATAGGGATTAGTCATACCATTTTCAATTTACCCCCACATGGTGCTAGAAAGGATTGTAGTTAATTACTAGTAAAATCGACAATAATACCTAAATGACCGGACGGCGTGTACAGTGAGCAGTGAGTGCCCATTCCTTTATATATCTTAAAAAAAAATCTATCAAATTTAAGTTATAATAGAATTTTATAACGCTAAACTCTAACTTTAAGTTTGATCAAAACTGTTGCCATAATTCGCCCACTAATATAATAGAAAATCCATTTACAACTAATAATGTAACTTCATAATACTAATAGGTATATATACTTCACTTGGTGTGATAGAGTAATTAATATCTGAAAGGGACTAAACTTAGTTATACGTGATTAGCTCATTAATGCGTCCCTGGAAAATAGCTGTAAACCCTTTATCGATATTTCATTAACATGTATTATAAATCATGTGAACCAACACAATATTCAAACTTAGAAGTTAGGGTACTACTTCCAAGTTGTACCAAAAATTGAGTATAAATATTGGCTACGAAGTCTAGGTGTGATTGAGATAGATTTATTGTACATAGTACATGTTCATAAAATTTACTAACAATAAAACAATAGAAATACTAAAACTAAAATGTAATCAAGAAACGATATAATTTACTTAAAACAGCATAGTGCATATTATATGACCTACCTATAGAATAGAATCATAAGTATACACATTATTAAAGTGTTTCTTTCCGTTAACATTTTTTAAAATATTTATTTAATTCAGGCTACTAATGGCCCAGACTATAAAAACCTCACAATCTAAGATACATATAAATTATATTGAAATTAATATAAATTGTCTGTGTAATTTAATATAAAATTTTTAATGCTGTTAGCCATAACTGAACTTTTGTCTAACCTAAGGCAAGTGCAGAAGGCACACCAAATCTTTGGAAGGACTTATGGAACTATTGAAAGCCACCTGTCTGACAGATATAACTTTAGTCTAAAGCCATCATTAGGGTTTCGAATCGACTCAGCCCGTCATAATTTCGATCCCCTACTGAATGGGACAGGGGTGCGCTCGAAGGGGAAAACAAGTACCTGTAATAATATAAACATGCTGTACTTATATTATACACATGTACATAGATCATATATGAATTATACTGAGAAGTTATACTATTTTTTTCTTTTCATTAGATTTTATTCTTGATGTGGGCCAACAACATTAAAAAGATAGCCAGAGGCAGCTGCATGTGAGAAATGAATGACTGGTTGTGGTGGGACATATCAATGAAAAACTGTATGCACCAATGGTTAAACATGGATATAAATTTAAAAAAAAACTTTAGTTGTATTTTCTTTTCAGTATTCAGTATGTGAGACTGTGTATTGTTGATTCAACCAAATGTATTAATAACATAATGACGCTACTAATAAAATGTTTTATATAATAGATAGAACACCGAACAATGTCAATAAAAAACAATAAGTTAACAAAGAACAAGACTCAATAGTACAGTTATAAAATATAATTTAACTTTCAAAATGAGTCGTGCCAATCAGTGCAAAGAATACTCAATGCTAAATATTTAGGTACTATGGCTAATTCAAACGATAATTAACAGATTATGCAATTCAAATACGAGAAAGCTAAATTTATGTCTCTATCAGTATAGCGGTTTACGTTTTTTATACCTACTGTTATCAATAAAAATACAGGTGCGGACTCATTTCGCATGAATTTATCGTAAAAATGTACAGGAACTTTATTGCTTCAACTCAAGTCATAAATAACATTATAAATATATGTATGTATATTATGGTCATTACTGTTCGTAGTAACGCATTCAAATTTTTCACACATGGACTACTTTACATTAAATATTTTTGATAATGTAATAATATATACAAGAACACAGGTAAAGAACTTAATGTTACTTATTATTCATTAAATTATTGTCGAAAAAAATCCATACTAAAATTATTCCATATATGTATTAAGCTGTTCCATTATTTAGTTTATAGAAGACTGTAAAAGTCAACATGTATATCTATGCGATTTGCTAGAAAATTTAGTCAATCAGTTATTTTGCCAAACTTAATATATATCTATGTACATACAGTAAATGAATGTTTCAAAACTATAAATAAATGTTTCAAGTGTACATTCAACTGAAAACTATTTGTATCATTTGTAGCAAAATCTATCGACTAGAGAGCGCTACGGAGCTATCATTGAATCCAGTATCTACTCGAATACGTTTTTAACCTATAACCATTTATTGTAAGTGCTGTAATCTCTAAAAGCTAGTCTGTGAACTGTTAACAAAAACTCTCCTGTATATTGAATAGCCGTTGCACCAAATAACGAACTACTCGCAGATAACAAAACTATCATAAATTATAGGTATATGTTATTTATCGCACCGTCTATTATCTTCGAGTGCTTTTTATCTCAAGTCTAAAACAAAATTTAACAAAATAAGACAAATATTAGTGAAACGGCCCTAAAGAAATTGGCTTACAATTAGATAAATGTTTTCACTTCTACGAAATGACCTCTATTTCAATAACATTTATTTTTATACCCTGACTTCTTATATAAATTCGATGAGTTTTATGGTCGCCATAATAATATATGAAATCGACAACAAAAGAATTGCCCAAATATATGTTGAATGAAATAAAAGCAACAATAGATTCCACTTTGAATATGTTCAGGTATAGGTAACGATAATATTTATATAGAGATTGTTTTTCTATATCGGTACCGTTTTAAGGTAAATTCGATCCGGTCACAGCAGTGATGCGCGAACAGTGGGGCTCGTTCGAAAGAGAGCGAAGCAGTCACGCGTAGCAGATTGACAACTGACAAAAATACCAAGAGAGGCAAGGGATACAGCGGCGGAAAAATCATTGGGAAAATCGCGGTCACATCATGCGAAGTCTCAACGGCACCTATTTATTTTCTTACGTACAATGTTCTTTTTTTTTATACACAGTATATCTGTTTTATTTTATATTATAGAAAGATAGAGAGAATTGGGTTTCTGTTCACAATAACTTATTTCCTTAAAACAAAAATAAGTACAGAGTACTACTGTAGTATACCTAATCAAATAGGTCATCAAACACAGTTAGGTAAGTATAACCTTTATGTCACCAATCGGTATTTTTTTTTATTTTAAATTAATTGTAATTGAGCAAAAGTATCATAATAGGTACAAGAAGTTTGCAATAATCAATATGCCCTGAATACGAGTAAGTATCTCAAGTCAATACTGCACATTGTCAGTTGCTAAGTTATTTAAAATGCAGTTGACATGTCATTGAAGCGAAAATGTAATATTCGCCTTGTCCACGCGGAAGCACGGTTATTTTCAATTTCGTTTTTATTTGGAATATTCAAAACGATGAATTCGATGACTCAACCTTTATATTCAGTTGGTATAGTGAGTTTATTCAATGAATACAATTCATATATAGACTGTGTAGTCATATTTGAATATTCATATTTTTGACTCTTAATTGATAAAAACGTATATCTGTAAGTATACTTCCATTAAAAAGTATCAAATGCCAATATACATTGCCGTGCCAATGTATAAAAACTATTTAATATTACTACAGAGTTAAAAGAACATAACACAGAATTGCAAATAGATTTTTATCTACAAACATCTTTGTAGTCGATAATTAGTATATATTAACAATAGTCGTAATAATAAAAACAAAAGAAATAGGCGTTTTATTTTTTAGATCCTAAATAAACGTATGGATTGTAGATGGTATATATGAACATTAGTATATTTGGCAATAATAAACTAATTGTAATATTCTTTGGGTGTAGTCTACCCAATCCATTACTGGATTATTTATGGTAGATACAGTAAGCGATTGACAGTATATGAATTTGACAGTTCACCAAACCATTATAAAAAGTTATAATAAAGCTATTTCTTATTATTTATTATTTAGTTATATAAGGTTTTTATTTTCTTTCAAACTATTTCCGATATTTAAAACAAACACTATAATATCCTACTGTAATAGTAAAATATTCATTTTACAAATCAATCAATAAGTTTCTATAGAGACTTTAGTGTTCATGAATCAGAGGGTAGTTATGTAATAAGTATTAAATCAACAAACAGACGGCATATTATTGTACTTAATACGGAGGGAAATGCTAAAATAATTTGTTTGGATCTGAAATTAAACTAGGCATACATTTATGTGCTAACATAATTCATCGGGCTTATTCGACATAATATCGTGCAAGCAAGAATGTTTCCCTACTAGGATCATGTTCGCTATAGTTACCGTCGCATAACGTCGGGAACCTGTTCGGGAAGACGGCTAAGACCTATCAGGTTGTTGACACTATAATATACAAAAGCTACTTTACTGTTACGTACTAACTGCAAAAGTAGATATTAAATTCATTTTTTTTTGTAGTAATGTTGATAACGGTACCTTGATTCCAGGTACCACATGGGACAGATACAGAGTACCAAGTGTCAACTGCACGCAATAAATAAGTTTCTTTTTCTAAATTATGTAACCTATATTTTTATGTGATTGTCTATATTATTCGTTTTTACTCTTCTTTGAAATTGTTTTCATCGAGACCTTTAATACTAATAATAATAGAAATTCACAAAAAAATCTTCGTTATTATTATATAAATCGTTAATAATTTTAGTTTGTTGATACGAAACGAATATAACATAAAAATAACAGAAAATTCCTCCTAACAAGCCATATGTTAGGTACTTAGCGAAATAAGGCTACGAAACTCTCTGTTCCATTTTAACGACTCTACCGTTCAGCCGATCCCTATGAAATTGGGTAAGGGTCTCTGTCCATCTTTAACTATTTAAGGCAATAGAGGATAACATGGAATGCTTTTCTAATCGGATACAGAATTCGTGCGTGTACCTACCGTAATATTCTCTCTATTTATTGACATAGACAAGGGTAACAAATTTATCGAAAAAAAAAAGAATATTTTATTAATATTGATCAAGATTGTATTTGTTGGCAGTATTATTTTTAATTGAGAACGCAACCTGTAAATAAACTATTTCTCAATATGTGAAAATGATACTTTTCTGTATACTTATTGTTAATTTTTATAATTGGAATAGCAAACAAGCTGATAGCTGATCTGATGGCAGGCCGTAACGCCTATATGCATGAACAACTCTGTGGACTTTACGTTATCATGTGACACCACTGATACAGCTCATGCGGTGTTATTACAGATGACTAAATTGTCATGTCTAATATGTTCTATCCTGTAATGTAACTGTCAAATCGTAAGCTGTTTGGCTGCTAAACTAGACAGAGGCGAGACTGAGGCATTCACGAAGGTAACTTTTTACAGTCTACCTCTTTAATTTGCTTTAAGCTAATTTGTATTTTCCGTTTTTAGACGCACATGTGGCTATTTCATTAATTTATTAATAAAATGCATTGTTGTATGTATATTTCATTATTAGTGGAAATTAAAAGGATATTTTTTCAATTGAATTTAACGGTTGATAACACTTTTTAGACTTCATTAACACCGCGTTCAATTAGTTTTACAGTGCTTTGCGTTACTATCAGACTGTCGCAGTATCAACCAAGATACTTAAACTATCAATATAAAATGCATTGCATCGAAAACTTTATGATGTGAAAGTAATAAACTTATTTTATAGTTCACTTTGAACTTAAATGCGATAGAGCTTTACGACATTTCAAGATCTGCAATTAGATTATAATTGCACATTAATTAGATGCATTAAATTGAATAAGTACATTTGTTGTTATGTTATCGTTGTTGTCATCTTACCATATACTTTACTGTATTTTTTTATTCTTTCTGAAATACTTAGATATGAGATAAGTAATATTGACCGTTAAGATTAACTTGCATATGAAATATAATAAAAAACATGATTTTTTATGCTATCCATCCACAACTTCTGCACTTATTGTCCAGTAAAAACTAATCTAAGCAAACGTCCATAACGGCTTTCATTTCGCAGTACTGAGTTTCTCTGTACCTTGTAATACCAGTTATTCGAATCATGACATTGCAAGTTAAAGGCTGCGTCCTCAACTTACAGTAGTGCGGTGTTTAGTTGCTAAGTTTAAACACACTCCCCATGAGTATTGTATAGTAAAATCTCTATTGTGTCTTCCATACTATAATAATAAATATAAAAGAAAGTAACTTTTGAAAGACATATTCCTTATGGACATTTTCCAAATAATATTAAGATTTGTAACTGGAATTGCAAATAACTGGTACCCGTGGTATCTTTCATGCTTTACCATTCCTAAGGAATGAGATGTCATAACTCTCAACCTTGTATCACTGCCATCCTTCGATCAAAACACATAACGAACTGCTTGACGGTAGAAATAAGTGAGACCAATGTAGACCCTTTTGCACTAATTATAAGTACCACGTCTACCGTGGTAAAAATAAAAATCTACAAAACGAAAATATGGTCTTGCAGTTTACTGTTACGAAGGTTCAAATTAATCGGCAATGTATGATATATAGTACTTGAAGTTTAACAGCGAAAATATATAATCTGAAAATCAGCAATCTAATAGGAAAGCGCCGTATAGTTTGTGGAATAGATAGTTAATGGATGAATAGTTTTTGGAAAATGACGCTGTATAAAAATATAAACTTACAGAAATTACATAATTGTAAGTAATTCAGAGTTATTTATGACCAGTAAATAATCTAGAAACTTAAGAAGATAAGTGTTTAATGTAATGAATATAATTTAAATTTAGGAATAACTAACCATATTTTTATAAACAAAGTAATTATTATATTGTAAATCCCTATATAAAAAGTACTAATACTTTAACTGTTTAAGATTTCATTGAATTTAAGTGCTTAAACAATATTTTAGTAGTCGTGTTTCAACCCTAAATTCAGAACTACGAAATGAAATTTTGCTATTTAGTTTGTAGATTCCATATTAAATATTTGACGAGAAGTCAATAGCTCCAATCAATAGGATTTGACCGAAATTTGAATTAATTATTTTCTTAATTACTACGTGAATTTGTTAAATGTCAGCATCATCTAACTAAATTATTCACAGAAAACATTCACATACCTATTTCTAACATAATATTTAAAAATAATTATAATAATTTTCTGATACTACATTACAGCTGTAACTAAAGACTGAAGAATGCTGATATAATTAATAAAGATATTATTAATTGGACTAAATTAATATTTATACGTCATGCACTAATGATTTCTTTTTCATTTTTATTTTTTATACTTTTGTGGAATATATACCAAATCTGTATAATAATAGAGAAGATAAGTTGCATATATGTAGTATATCGCTGCATACTCGTAATATAAAAAGTTGTGGAATTTTCATAGTAACTTATTTCATAGCATATATATGATATAAATTAGGATACTAACTCATTACTCCATTGGGAACATAATTAAAAGTGGGTAAGCCTACTCCATTACTAAGCTTTATGAGTGTTTTAATTCGGGTAGCGAAGTGCTTGCTCATATAGTACGTACATATAATCATAAAAGATTTATTATTCAACACAAACTTCAGATTTATATACATAATGTAATGTAATAGTAGTTAAACAGTAATAATATTCAATATTATTACCTGTTTACCTACTATTACATTACAGTATTACCATGTCTGTAAACGGGTTTCTAAAAAGAATTTAATTCACTATTATTAGTAAACTAGCTTTCTCAGGCACGCATGTCATCATATTTTCCTCTGTTGTGCAATATTTTTCTTCGATAGAGATCACCTTGAAGGTTTCAATATCGGATCAGTTAGGAAAGTGCAAATAATGGGAGTAAAATCCACAATGCGATTATGCATTTTGTTCTATTAATTTTAACCGCACTATGATATGTTAATTTGTTTTTTATAGTTAATAGTGATAACAATCCTCAACAATGCTCACAGCGCTATCTAGTCTAAGCTAAGCAAATGTTATATTATGAGTAGAAGATAACTGATATGATTCCTTAAACACATGCATATTGCGGGTATATTTTAGTTGTTTCAATAGAAACACCCTGACCAATTTAAACAATCATACTCATGAATACAAAATTTTGCATCGTGCGAGGAATCGAACCCGCGAACATTGGAATTGAGGCGGTGTGCTCGGTAGACCGCCGAGACCATCAAGTCTTATACATTCAATGTTATCAATGACAAAATCCATCAATATAATTAAAAATATAATCATATACTTCAGATATTTAATTCTCAGGCCTACAAACTATTCTATTATGTGAATATTTTGAAATATAGACCTTCTGAGACCAGGAAACGCGGTCTTTATGTCCGAACATGTGATAAAAATCCGAAAAGTTTACAAGCTTTCAGCATTTGAACTCTTAGAGCAAAATATGTTTTGAATAAAGCATGTTACCTTTTTATCAACCTTTTATAAGAATCTTTACAACGTTTAGTAAAATAGAAAGATAGCATTTATGAAAATAAAAGTTATGCGCGTTGTTATTATAACATATTTCCCCCTCTGTTTATCTTAACATAATAAATAAATCTCGAACGATATTTCTATCATAAAATTCATATAAGCAGTATTTATTAAGATGTAAGATAAAAGGGCACCAGCCGAAATGTTATGAAAAATACCTGGCATAAACGTAGTGCGGCGCACTATACGTATTAGCTCTCGGGTTCAACCATACTCTTATATAAGAAAACCTATGTCATGACCTCGTGATTTTTCTCCGAACTGGTAATAGATTGTATCAAATAATGTTTCCCTAAAGTTACGGCCACAGGCTTCTATTCAATACAATTCCACTATGTAATGGAGTATAAAATATGAATAGCGCGACGCTGGCACTTGGTGGCAGCAAAACCACAATAACTCCCGGGGTCCCAATAGTGGAATATGTCTCAATTTTTACGCCCCCGAGCGTATATAATTTAACCTATAAAGGCCCTAAGAGGAGTAAGTTTGCAATGTATTTTATTGTATTTGCAGAAATAATTTTATAACCTAGTTGACAACTGGAATAATACTTCTGCTGGCGGATGTACATATAAAGGTACATATTAAACTTTGTTATTTATTACAATCATTCAATAACATTTTCTTTATATATATATATATATAAATAAAAATAGGGACGAAACAATTACAACTACATTTTTATGTATAATATAATTATAATTGTATTATAAAATACTTTTGCTAGTACAGAACCTAGATTCTCACTAGGAACGGTACTATAAATTGTGTATCTACGTATACTTTAGTCCGTTGCTACGGAAACCATACACGAAAAAGAAAGAATATACAAACAATATTTCGTAACATTTTCTGTCGCTATTCCTAGATAATTTAATTTTTTATTTTTTAGATAATTTTACTACATGATCTGATATAAACATCGTCGCATATTTTAATTTAATCTGTAATTTCATTTTCTTAACAAACGTTCTAACCAGGTGAGCCGTTTAAGTTGCATTTAGTAGTAAATAATTAAGCAACTGAACATCCAAACAACTTCACTTTTATATATTTTTTACATAATTTGAATGGCAAACAAGCTTTCGGTCCACCTATTGATAAGGACTGAATATGAACAGCACAACAGACATCCCGTTATCTTATGACACCCGTGACATGTTGCCATTCCAGAGAACAAAGATATCATGACTCTTATCTATCCAATCTACCCAATTAATGTCCCATTGTTGCGCATGAGTTTACCAATAAAACGATTAGTTTGTTATTATCACGCTGTTAAGTTAAGTAGCTTGATATTACAGATACGATATTCTTTGTAAAAAATCAATATAGATTTTTTATTTATATATATATTTATTAATATAATCTATTGTATTCCAATATAAACATTGATTAAAAACAACAGAATTTTCTATAAAATCTTTTTTTACTTGACAATTGACTTCAAATTATTTCTGTATTTTCAAGTGGGTACTACTTAATGTACATATATCAAGCAAACCTTTTGGCCTGAGAGAGTTCTTTCCGAATCTTAGTGTTTTTAGCTATATGTAAAAAACAATTCTACATATAACACATATGTAGAGTTGTTTTTTTGAACACAGTTTGTTAAACATATTCGATTTCTATAAAAAAGATTATATTTCTGCATAATCATATTACTTTTTACTTTTCTATGTGTTTTTTTCCAGTGTTTTTTTTTTCATATACGTTATCACGTTTTCATTTACAACTGTTTATCTAATAAGACTAACGATACTTTATTTGGTTTGCTTTACTTTACTTTACTTGTTGTCTTCCTATTTAAATCTAATTTTATGAAAATAAATAATAATAAGAAGCCGAAAGAAGCTGGGTCGCTGGTTATACTATACCAATATCTATATTTATTTAACTATTGTACATTTTATACAATTCCTGTAAAATACACAAATATGGAATATTCTTTATGTTATGTTTATTTTGGTGTACGCAGGTACCTGTAACAAAGAAGCATTGGTAACGTCGTCGCCAGACCTCTTCGCCAATAATCTGGTAGTATACATACAGTGAAATCGAGTACAGTAAGGGGATAACAAGTTGTTACGATAAGAAGCAACAATCTATTATTAACGACTGGTATGCCGCTAATGCTGTTATACTTTTATTATGCTGATTAACTTGCGATTGATTGAATTGCGATTAAAATTGAAGGTGCAAAAAATATTTCTTTGTTTATTATACTTCTGATTCAGTTCCCAATCAAAGACCATTTATATCTAATAACTTGAGATTAACTTGACTTGAGATTGAGATAAAAAAATAGTACCAAAAATGTATTAATTCTTTTGAATAATGTAATCAAATATTTGAACAACAGAAAATAATTTTTAAAGTTTCAATGTAAGTTAGCCGTTAGTGGCCAGATATCATTATTGTTTAATAAACTTTTTTACATTTACCTCTTTTTTATCGGCAACCTTGTACACATAAGCTGTAAGAAGTGGCCTATGTTATTGTATTTATGTCTATATTAAATTTGATTTTTTACGAGTTAAAAATTTTCAGTAGACTCTTTGTAGTTTTTTTTTATTTACAGTTTCCTGAAGATGTTTATTCTATATAAAATATCGTTTATAACACATTTTAAATGTATAAAATAATAATATATAAATAATATAATCAATTACTATTTATTTAGGACTGTAAAAATACTTTTAGTGAATTCCAACAAAAAAAATATTTCCTAGACTATAAAAAGTTCTTTCATTATATATATTAAATAAAACCTATAAAGTATATGCTGTTATTCTTTATTACAGCACATATTTCAATAATTAATAAGGAATTATAAAATAATAAAGGAAATTTATCTGAAATTTAAATGAAACGCAACAAAAATAAAACAAGGGTAAAATAAACAAACGTCTGCACCCTCTGTTTGTTTAACAAACACGCTGCGAACCTTCAGAGAAAGAAGATTGTAGGGCACTCAAAACAACGGGCAGATTTAAAAAACAGACAAAGCAACTGAAGCAACTACTCACCTACAACTTGACAGATGTAAATGAGGACTGGCGGCTTCGTGCGGTCGCCTTCTGGGACTTCACACTGTTGCCACAATCCGGACAATCCCTTATACGCACCGACGACCTTCAAAGTTTTTAATCCGGTCAACCACGCTCTATATCTTAATACTAGTTCTTACAGACACTAACAATGAGAGAAAAATTTTAAACCAGTTACTACTTATAAACTATTATCAATACACGTTTATAATTACAGGACTAGGGTCCATTACACGAAAAAAGGGATATGTTGTTGATAATCGCGAAAGACGCGGTACGCTCAAGTTAGTACCGGCAGGGATCGGAGTGATCGTACGTCGCGGAGAGGACAGGTTCGGACACACGAGTCAGGAGACCGAGACGACGTGAGTGACGCCGGGCGCCGGCCGCCGGTCGCCTCCCGCCCGCCTAGCACCGCACAATGTACCCGTGTGCAAAAGGGATGCAGCGAGAGAATCCCCTATCCCGCGAATATCGCCGTTCGGATCTGTTCGCCAGAGTCTCAAGTACTCTCCGCTGTTGGCAACGCTCTCGTGTAGAGGGAGGGCTCATTTGCCCGCAATTCGAGAACGACTCAAATAGCACTGCCTGACACAAACTCATTTGAAACTTAACGCTTTCGTCTTAAAATAGACTTTAATTATATAGGTCACGAGATGAACACCTGACGTTCGGCGTCATATCGAAAAACGTATGCCCTGTTCGCTAGGTGTAGCAAATACCATAACGAATACTTTGGCTGAACACGCGCCGTATTATGCAATGTTACAGGCTTGTATTGTGCACTCTGAAAATTTGTCGTCCTTCGAGTAAGCTTTTACAGTGTGCATTGATATCATGCATGCTTGCATTTTCTAACTTTCGTTCATATTTTATAGCATACTTACTGCCACGATCACAACTGTAGCAAACAGAATGTATACAAAACCGAAATAAAGTATTTTGAATACTTCGTATTCCTAATAATATATATACATATAATGTATGCACGTAACAAAATACATAAAGTTTGCGTAATTGTTATAAGAGGCACTAATAAAAAACAACTAACTATATAAAAAAACACAAACTCTTGTTAATGTAAATATTGTATACAGTAACTTAGATTACAGTGTATTAAGTGACTAGACCATAAATTAACAGGAAATTGGACAGGTGACAATAAAATAAAATTAAAATCGCCTTATCACAGCTCATCTACAAAAAAGGAAGCAAAGAATGTACGAATCACCTACGTAATTTAGATATTATATTGAGGATATCACAATGTATAAATAGGGAAATATAATATATAACTGGAGACAGACCAAATATGCGAGACAAATCATATATGCAAATACAGTTACCGCACTTTTTAATATCCATGGAGTCCCCTTTGCTTTGTTTTGTTATGGGTATGTTTAATGTATGTATATGTAAAATGGATATATATGTGTATATATAAAAGCCAAATATAATTTTGCCCAGTAAATTAAACACTGAAGGAACAATAGAAAACAGTATAAAATTAAATCATTTTATTGGCGTGAATAGCCACGATGTTCATAAAGCTTTGAAGGGAAATATTTAAGCTCTCATCGAGGGAAACTGGCGGTAGACTGAACTGTATGTAAACAAGCTCGAGTAGCATCGAAACATTCAACTTATGCGGTCCTTTTTCAATCTGTATTTCAATATACTGCCACAGTATTTTATTGCAGACGACGTGGTCAAGTCAATATTAACGTTGAAATAAAAAAATATATATTATACTACTTTTATCCCTACTTATTACATTTTATAGTTAATTAAATGTTACAAGTCCTTATTAAAAACATAGTGATAAAGCTTTCCAGTGCTAAATTTAAGCTATTATTTATTAAAACAGTACTGTGCTCCAAAAAGCTTATTGAATTATTTACTGAATCAAGGTAGAAGTTAATTCAATTATACAGAAACAAATATCAACGAAATAAGAACCACTTATTTTTAGCAATAGCTTGATAACCCGGCAATTTCTTTGCAATTAGTGCCCATACCCATAAAGCCTACTGAACCATATTGAGGTTTTTATAACCCTTTATTTTATAGCTAAGCGCTTTATATATTTATCCTATTATTTACTGACAGGTATATGACATCTTTACGAAAACTAAACTGGTATAGATAGATAATTATTTTTGCAATCTCCTGTATTAATTTTATATCAGTTTTTTTGATACTTGACACAATAATATACATATATTAGTTAGATATACCTAAGTATCTACAAAGATGAGGGAAGTATATTATATGGATGATGTTAATATTTATACTAAAAGGTTAGACTGTCTAGCATATCTGTATAGTATGGTCATTTAAAATTATTTTAAATATAAAGTCACACTAAAATATTTCAATATTATTGTATATATATATATTATTTATATTTATTATATTTATATTATATATTATTATATAGGTATATATTCAAGTTATATGTATATGTAATGTTTCGAATATGTAATTAAATTATATTGATTAGTTTTATACTAATTCTAAAAAATCCTAGAAAATTTAGAATATATCACACAAACGAATGAATTAGTACGTTACTTAATTAACATTATCAATTTTAAACGTACTAAGATATTAAATAGTCATATATTTTATGTTATAACTCAATGGTAGTTAAATTGACATCGTACGTGACTTTCCATGACACTCTACAAATGTCTAGCTACTAGAGATCTGACATCACGTGACACCCGTGATGGATCGAGTGTACCATTTCATTTACTCCAACTGCAAATTGATATTGCTTCTTGGTTGTGAACTAAATATATTTGAATAATAATAATGTACTTTCACGCCAGTTATCCGAAATGAGGTAGTCTGAGGCATTAACGATTGTTTATGTTTTAATGAAACCAACACCTGACATATTTGGTTGGGTATATTTGATTCCAATGATCTCGGGAGCGACCATACCACTTCATCTCGGACTAATGTCTTGTTGTTTATCGGTATATGTATATATGTTTGTTATCGGTATTTTTATCACCGGATAATCAGTCAGAAATCTAAAGTACATTTTTGGGTTTAACTCAATTCTAACCAATGACTTTTAAGTCTATGTTGGCATAATATATAAGACCACAGTAACATTATATAATGTATCATGGCAATATTGAATAATTCACGTTACATGCTCTGTTAATCACGCCGATATCTTTAAATATTAGCTGTAGATAGGTTACCATATGTGTGTACACAGTACGTACTTTAAAATTACTTTATTTGATGTAATTGGAATGGCAAAATGTCCATCTAATAGTAAGTGTTGCCTGTATTACATGAACAGCACTACGGTCATGTGACGCCTGTGGGATCACTCATGATCTGAGCACAAAGATGTCATGCCTCCGTACCATTTAATTGCACTGTCTAATCGGGATATAACACAGTGAAACTGAAACGCAATACTAGCTGTTTGAAGGCTGAATTAAATGTAACAGAAACATAAACAACTTTGTACAAACTCTACCTCGATCAGTTTGTTTGTAAAATATCTTAATTTGATAAGATAGGTATGATACAGATAACCGAAAACTATATTATTGAATCCTTCACAGTAGAACTTTACTAATATTGTCAGTAAAATAATTTATCGTGTACGCTATCTATGCATAAGGACAACAGTGTTTATTTATGACATATCTTGTGTAACTGTAACTGTTTGAGAGTCGGTAACTATTCCGCCTTTATAGTTATGTTCGTACATTGTTGTTATATTAAAATTTGAACATTGTTACGAAAATACCTTTTATGTTGTAACAACTTACTAAAATCGATTTCCAATTACCTGTGCCTCTTTTATTACAACCGTAAACTCTACAAGAATTAATATTGTTTGTTTTGATGCATTTAACTGAAATCGATTAATAAGTCAAAACTTTAATAAAACATAGTATAATTACAGATATAGTTACTAATATAATTAATGTTGTTAATTTATTTAAATATTTTATTGCATAATAGTATTAATATAGTATTACTTTGTATGGTTAATCTGATGGTAATCAGGTGGATCATTGTTTGCATTCTAAATACATATTAATATATACTTATAAATATGATACGAGTTTTCGAAATTTTGAAGTCGCCATGGGCGCTGCAATAAACTTAAATATCTAACTAATATGTATAATCTGCCTTTTTCAACCAAGAACACGATGTTTGGAATCATTTAGTAAATAGGGCCCGCCTGCTTAATAAAAAAGTTGGGCACAAATATAAATTTCATGAAAGGCATTATCACCTTATACACCTGAGTGTTCAGTTTACGTTTGAATGGGACCCAATCACGCGTGCCAAGCTTCGTCACGACACCTAACAATAAGATAGTATATCCATTGTCAATGTATTTTATACACTATTATTTTAGAATATTTCTTGTTGCCTCTGCTATGATGTTAATAAGGCTACAAATTTCTTTTGTTGAATTGAAAATTCTTCCTAAATAAATAGCTTCAAACTACTTGACTATTATAAACGTTGTCAAATTTGTAAGTGTATAGACCAATTTCCGTAGACGTTGAAAGTAATAAATAATATCCTGAGTAGGTTTCGATCAGAAATAAAGTCATTCTTCCCATAACTGGATTGAGCATTACTAACTGACTGAATTCGCGTTATACAATATTATAAAAGTAACAAACATTATAGTGCTTCTTGAATTCTTGAGATTTTAAATAGTTTCATTTATGAATACAAAACCTTATTATTCACATTTATTGTCAATTCTTTGTTTATATGTTATAATTATTTTTCTATAAAAATAAGATCCGAAAATGAAAACTTGTACGATAACGATTAATATTGAAAGCAAGAATTTTCGACTTTTAATAAATAAATTATTATATGATCAATTTTTCATTTTTTCGTTATCATAAACACAAGATTCAAATAGATAATCTAGAGTCAATAAACACTTCATAGTCTATAAGAGATATAAATAATAATAAAATTTTATCTGTGGATAATAAAAGTAAATATGTAGATTCTATACAGTACAATGAATATTATATAATTCGATTACTGTCTCATTAAATCATTGAAAGAATTCGAAAAAAGAATATTAAAAATATTAAAACAACGAAACAACACTCACCCATTATCAGAACTAAAGGGGCGAGTCTATTTTATTATTAAATTCCATTTGAATTACGCTTCCAGGGATTACACGAGTCTGGATGCATTATTTTGTGTATCAAATAATATTCGGAATTTTACAAAACACGTAAATAAATGGAATACTTGCAAATAAATATATTAAAAGAGTTTTGAATGGATTTATAAACAAAAATTCAAAACAGTCATATGTATATAGACACGTAACAACTACAAACTAATACTAGTATTTCGTTCGCAAATAGTCAACTTGCAAGAGGTAAACCGGACTCGGTCCAGCGTAGTATCATTCACCGTCCCATGAATTTAGATTGGAAGTTTATTCCAAGTTCAAAATTCACCCGATAACCACATATCGCCATGTCTAATTTGAAGTGGGAAATATGATTCAGCTGTGCATGGTGCATACGATACGATCATACCTAATAACTAGTAGGTATGTATGTATATACCTACTAGTTGTTTATCTCTATATAGTTATACCGCAAAATACACTGATATATGTGACGAAATTGAGCAATCTGCTAGACGGGATTAGATGAATATATTACGCCAGCATTGTGGCTTTTAGTATAAAATAAGATTGTTTAGACAGCAATTCAAACTGACTTTATAAGCATGAAATATAATGGAATATGTTATCAAATATATCCACGTGGTAATTGAATAAATAATGCCTATATAGAACATTCTATAATTTATTCTTACTTAGTGGGCGCTAATATTTTTGGGTAGGAATTTGAGGATAAAAATTATCTAATATTTTAAATTGCATACCAAACTTCAGGGCGCTTTCCAAATCACTACAGCTTAGAAATTCTCTGCCTACTAAAATATTCTATAATACAGTTAAAAATGTCTACATTTTTTGTCGCTTGTATTTACAGTATTTTTTATTGAACTAGATATATCAATTTGAATGGTTCAAATTGATATTTTAAATATTTTATATATTCTTTATTGCACAGATAATACAAATATATTTTGTGAAAGAGTAGAGAAATATTTGCAAATGCATCTAAAGTCTATTTCACGATTTGATGGATTTTGCTGAAAATATTATTTTAGCTTGACGAGAAATGTTAATGTTATATTTCTTTAGTTTATTAGAAGTTTTAGTGAAAATCAAATTGAACAAAACTACTACCAGACATTTTTTAGTTAGTCCGCCCAGTTGTTAATGTATGACTAATAAACTCACTTTATTTTTTTAGGCAAAACAGTAGATAAGTTCCTATGGTTGTGACAACACAGTAAGTATGGATATTATACGTAGGTACTACCTAAAAAAATAAAATGCCCACCAAAAGAGAACTTGATATGTATTTACACTATATCCTAATCAATTCTAATTAGTGTGTATTACATGTAATATTATGTCATCTGTGGTATTACTAATCATTCGGCATTGATCACACAGATTAAAATCTAAATAATTTGCTTGTAAAGTCGAGTAGTAACAGCAACATTGTCTAATGAAACTGTTCACATATTACAAAGGTAAGTTGTGAAATTGGAACGTTAAATTATTTCAATAATAGTGAATAGGTATCCCTTTGTGCGTTATCTATGGGCCACACGCGTCGCGGGAGTCGGCGTCGCCCCAAACGTAGAGTATGGAGTTGTACAAAGACGTGCCTGGCGGGTCAGATGTTTCACAGTAACTGCATAACTTTCCCGAACACGAGCTCGCTTCAAGATTTAATAGAGCAACTTGGGTGTCGACTCAAAGATATTTGATTCGTCCTTTAACCTTACACTTACTTGACAGATTATACGTCCTTATAATGTAACTTTGTGTCTGTACGCACAAATAAAGGTAAACATATAATAAATTAATTGAAATTAGTACGTACTGTTGATTATCATTATTAATCTATCCCGTAAGTCTATAAATTATTTTTTAATGTTATTCCTTGTAACTGTATTTTTTTACGATAATATTTTTTATTATTGTATATGAATGATAAATTAATTAAATATTAGTAGAATAGAATAGAATAGAAAATCATTTATTGAAATAAACTTAATTTAAGCACTTATGAATATTCATAACATTTTTTTTAATCTACCGCTCATTCGGAAAGCTGTCTCATCACAAGAAGAACGAGCAAGAAACTTATGTGTTACTCTTTTAAATATTCCTTGTAAGTTTACAAGTGGAAATGTGTGAATACAAACTACTAACCAGCACTAATTTGTTAGGGTCAAATATAAATACACAATAAGATTAAATTAGTTGTAGTGATAAGAGCAGACACTGGTCTGCTGACGGTGAACGAGTGCTGCTTGTAGGGACTGGCCACATTTCTGGACATTTTAGTGAGCATGACTACTCATTCCACTCGACCACGTCATAGCTATTTAAAATTACTATATGGTAGTTACAGTATTCGCACTTTATATAAGGATGCATGCGGCAATCAATACAAAAGCCGTTACGCTATCATATTTCAAGAAAGCAGTATGAAAAAAATGAATAAAAAATATGAAAAAATTATAAAATTGTCCGCAAATAAACTAGTTCTTGCTAGATATTACATGATATCGTCTATAAATTCATTTATGCTATAATTAGCTTTTTACATAACATTTGCTTCATATAAAATTCGAATTGCCTCTCTGTCAGATTTAGAGTAGATTCTGGCACTTTATTATAAAATCTTACATAATTACCATAGAATGAATTACTAACTTTGTGTAAACGGCATTTAGGTAAAAATAGCTTATTTTTATTGCGTAAGTTCTAGTTAATTAAAAAGCATTATGTTAAAAATTATGTATTTATTTTAAATATCGGTATTTATTAATTTCCGTACCAATTAGTTACCTACCAAAGTAAGTAGGTAATGTAAGACGTACGAATATTTTCTTTTAGTATTCAATTCCAAGAAGTCGAGCACCGTAACCTTAGACATAACGATGTCTCCGGAGTAAACCTACTCTTTCAACTTTATTAAAAGTTTGCTACGTGATCTTTTCTCCGCATAATACGAGCTGGACAATTTTCTCAAAACTTTTAATGTGTTAACATTTTAAGACAAACATAACAACGTTACAAATTGATGTTGCTGGTAAAATAACTGCAAATTTGTAATAGCTATTTCAATCAAGAACACGATTTAAACGTAGTTAGATAGCTTTTTATTTAACATTAAGACATTTATGAGCAATAACTTAAGCATAGAAATCGCCCCATCACATACTAAGCATACGCCATCTTACATTATTTTTATACGTTTTTCTTACATTATTCCATCTACTATAGGTTTATTTTTCGAATATTAATTATGATAGTGGAATGGTGCCGCGGTAACGGTTTACGCTGGCGGGGCTGAAGTGGACGATGATAAGATGAGCTTGAGATCAGGTCAGTTAGCCCATCCATAGCGTGGAGTTCAAACCGACATGGTACAATAGAGTCAACAGTCCACATGGCTTTCAAGTTAGAGGTTCATGTAATAAATAATATTACAATTTAATATTATTTTGATAACTTTTAAGGATCAGGATCTCAATTCTATTCTATATTTTTCATTTACAAGTAATATATATAAACATTTGAGAGACAAAGGTACTATATAAATAAATATTATAAACGAAATTAATGATAAATATTGTATTAATTATAAATGAAAATAAATGTACGTATGTAGTATTATCTTATGTTTATTATTATTATTACATAATGATTGATTGAAATTGAAAACTGTAATAAAACTAAGTGATTTGATTGTGACAAATCTTAGATTTGATACAACAGCGTAACTAGTTTTAAAAGTAGCGTGTAGAAACTGTCTCGTGAAAGCGATACGTGATCAATAAATTGCGGTGAAGTGGAAAGCGGATTGAACTTACCAGTATCATATCATTCAATGCATATATAGGTACCAATATAAAACGAAACATATTAAAAAAAAAATTAATAAATTGCTAACGATTACAAGGATCAGATGGGGTAATCAGTGCTGCCGTCAACTGTAGTATTTTCGGAACATATTGAGTTTAAAATCGAAATATAAGAGGAGACAATTCGACAGTTGCCAATGTCTCTGACTACCCACTCACAGATAAGTTGTGACGGTATGTTTGTTCTTTGTATGGCAGTTACATATAAATTAAACTTTCTAAAAAAATTGGTATCACCCTAAAGTAGTCTTGTCCTTTTGTAGCCTTTACAGAAATACTCAGAATTTTTACCTAATATAGAATTGAAAAATTCGTGAATAAATCTGCCGTTTATGTTTACCCACAAGGTAATTTATGTTTTATTCAAACAAATTAACATCCTTTAAACAATTTATATTTTGATCTTACGTAGTTGGAGAATGGTACAAGTTTGCCCATAACTTAAAACAATGCATCTAAAACTACAATAGAAGACTGGCATAAGTGAAATAAATATTCAGCATTAGTATTATACCTATTATTAGCACACAGCTTTACTACTGATGATCATAGATTCGATTCTTGTAAAATACAAACCTATATATGAATACGTTTGTATTGATGTATATATTTTATGTATGTTTTTAGAAAAATGTGTATTTAAGTATTAGTATTAGATTAATATTAATTAGGTCTAGTACGTTTTAAACTATATGGTTCCACGTGATTGTGTCTGAGCAGTTTTTTTTAGTTCTTTATTGTACAAAATCACTTGTACAAAAGACGAGCCTAATGCCATATGTCATTCTCTACTAATCTTTAGATCGAAATAGAAATCGTTGTAGAGCAATAATGACTGAAACTGGGAACAAAATTATTATTATTATTATATTAATATTTATCCATGGATATTCTTACTTAATATCTCAGTATTACATTGTTACATCTACAATGTTATAGATGAAGACACAGTCATTATTCTAAATTGCACTAATCTGTGATATAGTATCCGAGATCATGTGTAATTAATTACAGTACCTTTCCTTATTATGTTTCTCTCTAATGAAGGTACCTGAAGCAAAATACAAAGCCGAGATGTCTCCTTACTAACGCAACAAATATTTATATCAAAATGTTTTAGATAATAACTAATACTTAATATTAATTTTACATACTTAGTCATTATAATCACTGCATTCGCCATTAAAAATCTTTAAAAGTACACACTCACGGTAATTATAAATGGGACATAATTATTATAATACGTGATTTTTTTTTATTTTAACATTATGTGCCCTTTTAGTTTATATATTTTTTTTAATATATAATGCATATAAATTAGTGTCTGCTTACTTTTTTACTGCTTAATTATTTCTATAAGTCTGATGAATATTCATAAACTACGAAAAACCAAACTATTACATTATAACATTATAACAAATTTCACATAATGTATATTTGATACCATTTAATCCCTTCCTTTAACAAACGAGGGGATGTGTTTGTTTTCAGAGGGAGTATCTGAAAAATATCAATTTGTTAGCTAACACCGGGCGGTTACATCGCTCGGCACGTGATCGCAATATAAACTCCACAGAGATTTTGAAGAAACATTTCAGACATTGATAGGGTAATTTTACGGCAAACTAGGTAAATAATATTTAATGGTGAACGTATCTTTTTTTTCACTGTTAGAAGAAGTTCATCTTACCTTATTTTACGTACTCACGACTCATTTTAATATCTCAGAGCGTTTAACAATATTTTTTTTTTATTTCGTCTTATTGTATTTTAGAAGAATCTTAACCGAAGATCTTAACTATCAATATATATAGTAATCGTAACCTATATTCATAGTTAGTTAAACTGTGAAAATTTATGTATCAGGGCATCACAATTCTTACCTATTTATTAGTCAATAACCCTATTTTATTCTATAAGAAGAGAGAAAAATTTTTTAGTATGTATAAAAAAACGAGAACTCTATAGACTTTCATGCCAGTTCTTATCAACTGAAGTAGCTAGCAGAACAAGGCAGGATTAGTTAGGTTAGGTAGTAATAAAAATTATTAGTTGCATAATAAGCCGAAATAGAAATTCTTCGATTTGATTTAAGTAATTTTTATGGAACATAACCGCTAAAGAACTCAGCTATTCTAGAACTTCATAGCAAAACTATATAAATTAAAAAATAAGGTCATGTAATATAAACGTGACAACAAACAATATACATGTATATATATATGTAGCTATATATATATATGTCTATCTAACTGGCCTTAACTCGTATTTTAATGTCCAACATAACTAAATAAACCAAGCCATACTGATTATTAATATATATTGTTTAAATAAATGAAACTTACTATTTACAGTTAATATAACCCTTTTTTTTAACTTAGGGAAAATCCTCATGGCGCCGTGTCGAAGTAGATAAACGGGTACTGTCGGAGTCTCACCGGCTAAAAATCCTACGGTGTTCTTTCTCTTCATTATTTGTCAGAGTTACGGTAATGCGCGAGTAGTCTTCTGCAAGCCCGACAGCGCTGACCCACATCTGACCACCTTCATATTTTTTGTGTTGCTAGGAAATACATCTCTAAATATATCTAATACAAGAAGATAACAGAAACAAATACTTAAAAATGTTATTACAAGCCCTACATAATAAACATAGGAAAGAGCTAATTATTTCTACGTAATATATACTACCCATACCTAAATGAGATTTTATAATTGTATATCAATGGGAAAAAAGGATTGTTACTAATGGTGACTAATGGAAATAGCTGTATACCCTATTTCGACCTCCCCTATCCCCACCTGGAAACCACAGTCACTAATACCATATGGGCCATACCCTAACAAACCATAAAAAAAATACACATCAATATAACTACAAAAAGATAACATAATACATGTTATGTATACATACATATCATATCTAGTACACAAATAAGAAAGTACTTATAGATAATTTATAACGATTTACGTGTCAACTTCAAACATTTTTGTATAAACACAAATTGAGAAATGAATATGATTATTGAAGTAGCAGTAGTATATTATATACATCGTTGATGCTGGTAGATAAATACATAATTGTCGAAATCATATTTTCACACATATTCCACTACCTCATTGTGTTCACGTCTCACGACCGCCCGCTGGCTGGAAGTGCGCAAGTATTCATTGGGTCGTCAAGTGACGATGGTTCAGCCTGACATTTTACGATAAGTCACGTATTCATTACATTAACTTTCGATGAACCTGCCGGAGATGTGCTATGAATGAGTTAGGATACATTGGATAGAAGTAAAATTTCTGCTAACATATTATTCTATATCATAATGATACATTTACAAACATAATCAAATATTCTTTCAGCGAATATTAATTAAAGTAAATGTTAGGTACAGATTTAAACTAAAACGGCAAAAGGTGTATCATTTTAAATAATCAAGTTAATAGAGGTGGATTTACAATACCTACAATAAAATATGTCGGACTGCCTCACTTAATTTAGATACAAACTAATAATAATAATACTTTATATATTTACATTCAGAAACTACAAAATCTCGTAATTTCAATTTTTGCCACTTAATATCTATTCAAGTTCTAAAGTCTTTGCTCTTGCTCTCTTATCTTGCCTACTTAATATAAACCTCATCAAATATTAATTAAGTTAAATAAAATCTATGTGTAATTTCACGTAATTAAAACCACAGCAATTTATCACTTGGTAGGGTTACCCCGGGGCAGAAAAGTTTTAAATGGATAAATTCTACTAAAGCTGTCGTAAGAGGTGTAACACATGTGTCATTTTGTTATAATTGCTAGTAAAATGGACGCTACTACGACCGCCGATCGGTCTCTGACACGAGTCCCAGCTTGGGCGCCATTACGGAACACATTAATTTTTCACATACGCTCCGGACACATAATTGAGCTTTTCCACCTCAGCGCTACTGGGCTTTGAGTTCTGAATGTTAATGTAGACATATACTACACTTAGCAGTTTATGTTTATTTTTGCAATTCTAATTTGTTAATTAACTCTTAATGGTTGGTTTGTATCATATCGTGTCATTTTATTTTCTTCAGTTTTTTTTTATGAATTTAAATTAAGTAAGCGTATTCAGTTTTGTTTTATTGCTGCCTTTTTAGTTAGAGCTTGTTCTCATATACAAAAGTGACCTAATAATAGGAAATAAATAAAATGAATCAAGCCAATCTAATATCAATACGAGAGAGTACTCAAATCCAGCAGCTTTATTGCTTATATTGAACGATTTATTTGCATTATTTTTCTGACGATATTTCTATTATTATTAGATGTATTATCAAGGTATTTTATATATTTTTTTGGAAATCCTACCATAATAGCTGTGACCGCGGTTTTACCCGCATGAAATTTATAGCCTATGAGTTATTCTGGGGTATGCTTATATATTAGAGTATATTATAAAGTTTCATTAAAGTCTATTCAGTAGTTTTTTCATGAAAGAGTAACAAACATCTGTCCATTCATCCTCCACACTGAGAAACTTTTGTAACGTTTGTAATATTATTAAGATATACCTATTGCATGCGGTTATATTATAGAATACTAGTTACGTACGATGTCAAATTTCATAAAGCGCAGGTAGCGCTTTATGAAATTTGACATCGTACGTACGTAAATCCCTAATATTAATATCCAATAGTCTAATGAGTCGATGTCAGTGATATCTTCTGGTATATGCAATTACAATCAATGGCAATCGAGTTTCATGTTTCTATTCCTACAATTCCTGCAATTATTTGTTATACTATATTATTTTAATATCAATCCTATTTCATATTATGCGAACACACGTGCTGATATTTGACTGTGGTTGCATTTTTAGCTTTATTAACCATCACTCGCAGTATAACTCGCGACCCATACTCTGACATTATTTTTAGATAATTCTTAAATGAATGCCAACATCATACATTCAACATACTAGGCTTCAAACACAAGATTTTGACATGTTGACAATTCAAATGAATAACTACTACAATCATTCTGTTACATGTTTACATAACAACTCTGATGGCGTTTCGATCATAATATAATACTTGTCACAAAACACAGTGTGATTGCGTTGATAGTAAAAATGTTTACAGATTACATATATTTGGAACTATACACTATATTTGGAACCTATGATAATTATGCAATTGACAGTAATTAAATAATTGACATAATTTTATAAATAGACAATGCCACATACGTGAGTTGGCACAAACTTGCACAATTTAATATACTTACTCAGTTTACCTTAGTTACAGATTAAATTACTACGAATTCGGAGGTGGCTGTAATAATTATGTCTAATAGAAGCCCCGGTAACATAAAGCCACAGTTTAACTGCAACCAGCTGTGTCACGGGAGTTGTAACGACGCTTTATCGTTCAACTATTACTTCGAAGACAATTTGTTCTAACTGTTCCTACATTGTATTAAATGGATTGAGTGCGAAGAATTAGTGCTGAAATTTATTGTCGTAGCTTAAATTTAACCTCTTTACAATCATATAAAATATTTGAATCTTAGTGGACAGCGCTACTGATGTGACGCACTTGAAATCACTGGATTATTTAAGTTAAATAATTAATATCTAGTAGTTATAGGACATATATTTTATTTATAAATGTTTCGCAATTAATTTTTAAATAGCTTACCATTAAAATAAAACAATAACACTAAACTATTACATCGTTAAAAACTACAATAAAAGTAAGATGTTAAAGTTTCTTAGTTAAATGATAGACATAATTTTTTTACAGATTTTGTTATGAAAGAGAAATAATATACTTGTATACTTTTGAATTCTGTGCCTCGAATATTTTACTTTACCTTTACCCAATTTTAAATTATTCACTCAATGAACTGTGAGTTCTCATACTAATATTTATCAAATATAATTCTTAATAGCACTGTGAAGGAAATGTGAAAGTACTTTCCACTGTATTCGAATCACGTAGGCAGAACGACCAACGTGGGGCAAGTCAGGCAAATACAACCGATGAACCTATTCTTACCTTCTGTACACCAAACAATACCTTTAAGGTTATAACGCAAATACTAACGTTATTATAGCATATGTACCTATATTAAAAAGATGAATATTTTTTTTGTGTTATATTATAAATACTGGCATAAGGGCATGTTTGAATTCTAAAACACAATTAGGATACAGTGTTTAAAAGAATTCGATTAAAAAGAAATAAACCAATAGGGTGCTTATATATCATTCAAATATTTTGCACAGATAACGGTAGTAATAAACCTTTTTAAATGCTAACATACATTTATAGGGAGGCGAGAGTGATGGTAAAGGTGACAAATGTAAAGTCAAAAACTTTTATTCATGTAAGATATTTTGCCACTTGTGCACGTCAAACTTTTTTTTATCTTTAATGTCCAGTTGTGCTAGCGAGGTCAGTTGAGAAGTACTAGCAAGAATGTCAACTGGAACATCAATTTAATACAAAACCAATCCGCCACAATAGGCTAACTGAGTCGATTTCATCTTTACCATGCACTTATGCATCACATACATTCATTCTCATTTATTATTCTGCCATGATCAGTAAATCAACTACCACTATATTATTTGCGTTCTATATTATATAAGTTCGTCTGTTTTTTTAGATAAAACGAGGAACTGGAAAAGGACTATCAAAGGCAAGTCATATTTTCACTCAATTATTGAGATCTTATCTCTAGATTAATTGAAATAAATCTAAAAATGAGATTTAAACATGTAGTACATGACAACATGTACAGAATACAGATAGCCTGTGTATGAGGATGGTGCAATAGAATCTATATTCGAGCATTCTTTTTATAACCCTTTCTGCAGTTTATTTGTGAAAACTAATAGATAGACACGGCGGTAACACTTTATCATTAACAATATTAGTGTATGAAGTTTGAATGGAGAAAGAAAATTTTGATATTCATACTCAACTTAATATATATATAATTGTTTAATTGTGTCCAGTAGATATAATTTCTCTAACACGCATACATCTAATAGCTTATACCTTATATAGCTGTAACAGGTGACATCGCAGTGTTTACTGTATTTTCCTAAACATTTGACGTGATTTTGTAATTCGTGTCACGTAGATGGCGCCTACCACGATCGTAGCAAACATGTTTCACTGAAATGTTGTCACTGAAGATATTGTTTGCTGCATCTTCTTGAAACACTACATTCACTAAATATAGCTTTTTTACTGACTCTATCCATCCAAATATATTCTAGAAGGGATTGCTTAGCGATAAGACCGCCTTTTGTATCAGTTAAGATATATTTACTATTAAATTTTTTTTTTGTTTTGTAATTGGTGCAATAAAGAGTATAAATAAAAAACTAACATATTCAGTATAACAAATCTTAATTTATGTTAAATAGTAACTACTAAGATTAGTTGCATTTAAATATCATCTTGCACTGCTTTTTTAGAATAAAATGTAGCCTATGTATCTTAAATATCCTTTTGATACTATTAACATCAAATTTCATTATGGAGCATAAAATATGGAGCGTCAAAGTTCAGAGGTTTACTTAATTATGATAAAGTAACAAACACAAACAGATACACATTCGAATTTATAACATTAGAATTGATGAAAAAATATTCTGTAGCCATCATCATAAAGTTTCTTATTGCGAGTTGAAAGTAAATATTTGCACAGTACTTATTCTCAATAAGAAAAATATTTTTACAGTAAATTAACAATGTTTATAGTCAAGGTGAAATCGCAAATCAGTAAAACATTTTCATTGAAGTCGTGGTAAATGTATATGTGGTGCTTTATGTTTCAATAAATTAACTGTAGTAATAACCAAATATTCATGAAAGATTCGACATATATTCGACGTTTTCTAAAGTACAAAATTAGAAGTAATTTTTTTATGGCTATATTAAATTTGTTGTCCAATCTTTCTTATTTCGGACACTATTTGTTTTTTATTTAAGATATACTTACATAGGTATATACTCTACGCGTATACATAAATCTGGTACAGTTGATACAAATATTTAATATATGATATGATGCAGCATAAAGACAAATGATAGTGGACACTTTCACAGTACAATATCGAATACAACACGTAAATTATCGCGCTCCAGTGGACACTGAAAATAGACTAGGAAGAAAGAGGCGGGCTTTATCCAATAATAATTCTCACTTGAATCGCTCTATTTGCTCGCCGTCGCACCATCTGATATTGAATATGGATAAAGTGAATTATATTCAGAGTGGCGGTACCGTCGACTCGCAGAGTTTCAGATAAGAGGATTACTTACAAGTTATAATTGGTTCTCGCAATTCGAATGAATAAGAGAAAAACTCAGCTTTTTGAGCACCTCTCTAACTGTAAGATAAAAGATCGTTAATAACTGTATTATACTTGTTATTTAGTCATATAATTGCTACATGAGTATTTGTTGAAAACAAAATTGCACAATAATAAAAATTTATATTACTATGTCTACTCCTGCTCGTTTTGCGTTCCATATTCATAATAATTAATTTTATATTTAATGCATACCTATAATAATAAATCGCAATATGTCAGTATCATATGGAGCTTTAATTTTTTTTAATGTAATAGTACTAATAATACCAAACTGTATTTAATTAAAAAGAAATCAACTTGTTCACTTGAAGTTATTTCTGAGATGTTTTTCAATGACTATTACAATAACATTCAACTACTACACAAATATTATTAACTATATTTAATAATATTTGTGTAATATTTTTTAATATTATAATTCAAATATGTAATTACTAAACTGTCTCAGTAATGACTCAGTCGTTCATGTGTTGTACCACAGATAACATAATATTACCTAGTTGTATCTACTAGGCTAGATGCTTTCATCTGAATAACTTCTACATAATTCTTTTATCTATTGTTTATTTTTTAATTAAAATATGAATTCAATGGCTAAAGAGTAGGTGTACTCGTATTTTCTGTCTTAGTTTTTTATAACGGTCCTGCCGTCACATCGGGTGAGTAGCCAGGCACTGAGAGCGCGGACATGTTTGCTACTAATGCAATTACCACTACGCCGCACGTCCTGCAATCTAAAGCCGATTCAATTAACATCGGCTTTTATGCTCTTGTTGTCCTTACTTGTATGTATATACGTAGGTACCTGTGGATTGGCGTTTTAATAGAAAAAGTACTGAAAATTAGTTGTAAACAACTACACCGCCTGTGCTTTTTCTGAAATAAAATATAGTCAGTGTCACTCTACATGACATAATTTATCTTTACATCAAATTTTGTTATGATCCATTATTCCTTTAGTTGTAAAATACAAATACATACAGACAGGCATATGTAATAAAAATTATAATTATAATGGGCATAATCTTGCAAATAAAATTTATAGAATATTTTCGTAGACAAAATTCATAGAATAAAAAAATAAATATTAATATTTTTTAATCAGTAATTAATAACACAGTTATATTTAATACAACAGCTAAATTTTAATCTCTGGTTCAATATTAAAAGTATAAGTACCAATTCTACATTCAATGTAACATTAAATATTCTGAAACACTTTTGATCTTAGTATTTCAAATAAGTAATCAACGACTTAAACGAACGAACGACGAACGAGACGAACGCAAACGTTTTTATTAAAAAATATAAAAAATTTAATACCTTACCTACACCAAGTCAATAGGTACTCGATATTGAAATGTAATGAAAAGCGTCGACATACTTTGTCTCCATATACCTGTACAGTAGACGGGCAGTCATGCGTTGCAACCTGATGTTCAATTGATTTAGCGTTCGCGTAGCATCCGCTACTGCCTGCTGCACTTGTAACTACTATTTGTAACAAAATTATTTAGATTTCGAATATTTATTCTCATTAAAAATCGTATTAAAATTATAAATGCAAAATTTTGTGAGTATGGATGGATGTGTGTTACTTTTTCACGCAATAACTACTGAATGGATTTTGATGAAATTTTACAGTAACATAGCTTATACATCAGCTACAATATAAAAGTAGGATATACATTTCACTCGGGTGAAACCGCGGGCACAGCTAGTTACAAATAATTCACTTAACATGAGAACTAAAATATTAACTTGTACAAAATGAAACATTATTGAAAACAAAAGAAGATACACATACAATGCAAACGGTGGAGTAGCAAAATCTAAGCAGCATCAATGATAATATTTGTTGCTTTACTGACCGAACATAGATGGGCCCAGCGGTTCTGGGTTTTATATTAGATATACTTGATTTAATTATATAAATCTGTGTTAATATTTTAAATGCTAAAATGTGTTATCTGTTCGTTATCTTTTCACAACTAAACGACTGAACGGATCTGGTCAAGACACAGGGTAGCTATTTAAGTCGCTGGTAAGTGAAATTTAAAAAAATCGTCTGCGTGGGTACTCAGCTTACTTAATTTCGACTATTAAATAAGCCTAAACCAATATCTATATTGGTTCCCGAAAATTTGAATGTATTGTACTGAATATAACTGTCGGAACTCAATATGTATGCATGATTGACACGATGCAATTAAGGGTTATTGCATGGAATTGTTCTATAGTATATTGGTACTTCCATAAACCTATCAATCGCGTTACAGTGTGTAGATATTTCTGCATATAAAGATCATATATATGTTTCTAATTTTATGCATATGAACTTTAGTTATAATTAGATTCATAATAAAATAATTGAAAAGTTTATTTCCTGACTTAATAATTTATTATACACCTTTTTCCAATAAATAATACAAGAACTAAATCTTTTTAAATTACTTAAGCGTAAATTAATACTGTGATGTAGTTATAGAAGGAACATTATTTTTTAAAAGCTATAACATAAATAACGAGTTATGGCAACCATAAATCTACATTTTCATCAATTAAAAACTCTTATTTATTGATATAAAAGTTGAAAAGAAAAAGCATTTGAACTGTAATAAAGTAAATGAATGCCCACATGATACTATTAAACGCCGGACGAAGGGCCTTTGAGATAAAAGCTCTCTTGACATGAGGTTTTCTGTAGTCTGTAACATCTACATTCAGAAGTTGTCGACCGCAGTCCACCACGGTCACACTGAAACCTATTTGCTGGACCGACATTATCGGCCGCGGGAAATTTCTACAATCTCTGGCCCTTTGTGTCCGCTACTGGGCATGACATGTCAATTACGATATCCTGTATGCTTTTATTGTTGAAACACGTACATCATAGCCATCTAAGCCTCTGTGTACGCATAACAGTAATTATATTTTAAGCCCCACAATTATTATGTACACTGCACACAATTATTATGTAAAATGTTACGTAATTATAAGTAGTCAGTATGATAAAGTTACTCTATCAGAAAATATCATATTACATAATCATTAGCGATGTGATTGTCCTATTTAAATAGGGCACTACAATCAATGACCTTTATGTATGTATGTGTGTATGTACATATAATATGTAAAAAAATAAAGTTGAAATTTAAAAATATAAAATCTTAAATAATTTATTACTTATAATAGCGCGTTTGAATGTAAATAGTATCTACTAATATGTCTCTTTTAAAATATCGTCGGTTATATCCCGCAAAACATATTCTAATAAATTATATTAAATATTTTACAATCTAATGTACTACTATCTACACTTATACTTTCATATTCATATAAACTATTCCTTTAATTATTTTATACGTGTATGTATATAATATCATATTTGCCTAATGTAGATAGAAAGAAAGATATGTAATGTAATAAAATCGTTGTATTTAAAAACAAAAGATTGGAATTATTAATATTATTATAATTTAACTTAGCAACCGCTTTCAATTTCATTTAATATATTAAAAAACACCGGCTTCTGTGGATTTATAATATTCTTAAGTAGCAGTTTTGGTTGATCTTAATCACACAACTGCCTCAAGGTAGGATTACAGAGCATCCTAGCTTGAGGACGGCAGTTGATGTAATTGTAAAATACTCATATACAAATATATACACTTAGACAATGATTAATTCAAAATGTATTAGATACAAAAATAAAAAAATATAATGACTTCAAATAAATACGAACACGTAAATATAATTCTGTAAAATTTTATATTATGTTAACCTTTTAATAATTAACAAACAGCCTACATGTACACTCTCAATGTATTTTCAGCGACAATGACGGGACAAGTAACACGTCCGCTAGTCACCGTGGCCGCACTTTGAGTGACATCTTATTTCCTCCGGGAGACACTAGCGCCATCCCCATAATAAAAGCGAACTATTCTATTGAACTTTGCCGGAAATCCTGATAGAACACATTCGATACTGCAACCACTCTGTTTTATCTACATTAATAGTATAAACATCAAAGATTTGTAATTTTGTATGTTTGTTATGAATAAAGTACATTAGAAGTACATTAGACTATATTTATTACTAAAAAAATGCCCCTACTAAAACTTCAATAATGTAACTCAAGGAATAAAAAAATTAAGGCATCTATGGGAAAATGTGCAGAGTTCTGACAAAAAAAAAATCGGAATTAACCGCTATACATAATCCAACTTATTACATATATATACATTGCATTATATAACCATATAGGTTATGATCATATATATATATGATCATAATTAGTATGAATCAAAAATCAATCATCCGATTAGAAAATGAATACTTAAATACTATTAATAAAAGTGGTGATAGATATAGTTAAAATCCTCAAGAGTCGTAAAACTGTATTATTCCATTTTTGACGATAAAATGTTTTTTTACATTTTCTGTAAGATTTATTGCAACGGAATAAATATGTACATATAAGAGAAGATCTCTACTAAAACTGTCTTGATTTTGCATGAGATTTTATCATTATTGAGCAAAAAGTACTTATAATATAAATACTATACATAAAAGTAGTATAGTACTACTTTTATGTATAGTATTTATATTATTTATTTAAGTATAGTATTTATATTATACTAGCACTATTATAATATTTTTTTGTGTCAAGCTCTGGGTATCTCTTAGTATTCAGGAGCGCTGTTCAGGGTAAGAAATTGTTATTACAGGAACAGGTTAATGTTTGTGTCGAATGGTTTCACAGACTGTTGAATAACAAGCACTCTGCGATATATACGACTGTCTTGTACGGGGTTACCATCTGTTTTGATTTTAAAGAAGACATACAGTTTTAACAGAGTTTTGTGTTATTTAATATTCATTGTAGTTTTAACTAACTGATGTATAAAAACAACGTTGAAAAGATACACTACACATTTTGATATTATTAACGACTAAAAATACAAACTGTACACTTTTAGTTAAACGTATATCTTTTAGTTATATGTATCTACATATATCGATAAATAATTTTATAAATGGTAATCCTAATACAAATGTAAATATATCCGGAATAGACGCTAAAGTATATCGTCATCATATATTACTTATCATATTTTCACGCCAAATACGTACCTGCAGCCCCCGGCCTAAAAACATAAATGTATTTGCTTTCCTTAATTTTCATTTAAACTAGATTACAATTAAATATTATTCACATAAATTAGTCTTATACCAGTAAAAATATTAGTGTACATAATTTTAATGAGTGCAGTAGGTATATATCGTCGCTTGCAAAATCTATCTATGGTGTTTTTTAATTAGAAAAAAGTGATTATTGTGTGTATAGGTATAAGGAGCATGTAAGCGATTGCTGGGTTAAGTGTGCCGTGATGAGAGGCACGCGCGCTAAGCATGTTCATGAATTATTAACGGACCACGACTGCCGATGAATCCACCGTACTGTACCTTTATTATTGAGATCGCTTTGAGGCCCCCTTCAGAGGGGTTGAATCTTTTTTGTCATAGGCACTGGTAATACTGAGGAAATTGGATACAAATGATCGTGTCGAGTGATAAATAAAATGAATTTTTATATTCTTTATGCTTCAATGGAGGCAGCGTGACTTATTTGTGAAATTTCAAAAGGTAATGTAAAAAGTTCATTTATGCTTTCAATCTGTAAAGAATAATCTATTTCTTTATATCCCATTTACATTATTGTGTTGATTTCAATAGAATAGCTGGACAAATATAAGTTAAGGCATATTGAGAATTGTGTAGTTTAGAAACTAATAGATATTTCAAAGATATTAGAAATTGAGTCAAAATATATACTCATGGTGGAGAAACTCTAAAAAAAGTTTATACGATAGGTATATTAAAGGCAGTACGGTTATAGAGTCACATACCGTAATATATACATATCCTACTATGTTTTTGTTGGGTATGGTGGGATGACACAAAGTAAGTGATTACATTTAAAAAAGCAGGTGATTACACCAATAAAAGCTTACGTAATGTCTACAAACTAGTTTTACCTAAGTGCCGCTTGACGAAAGTTAGTAATTCGTTTTATGGAAATTGCGTAAGGTTTTACATCAAACTCCCAGAGTCTGTACTCAGCCATTTGCCAGAAAAAAAAAATCTAATGTGTTATAAAATATTTTCTTTGTAAAAAACTTATTGTAAAATTGAAGAATTTATAAATGATAATAATATTTTTGTAGAAAATATCTAACTTGAAATTCATAGCGCTGACAATGTTATCTGATTGAACAGAGATTAAGTGCGTAGCGGTTTCTATGTTGATTGTCGCATGCCTAATCCTGTGTTGTTAATTAAATATAAGTAAATCGACCCACAAGTTTCTTGCTTATTCTTCTTGTTATGAATCTGCATTCCGAATAAGCGGTAGAATAAAAAAACTTGACTATTCAAAAGTGCTTATATTAAGTTTATTTGAATAAAGATTATTTCTATTTCTATTTCTAAGACGGAACATTGTATTAATGAAATATGTAGTCAAAGTCATGAGATGTGAAAAATGTGGTATTAACATCAGTGTCCATAAGAACGCCCAATAATTACGTACAAGCAAGAAGATGAAACTTGTTTGATGTTCCATGGAGAAGAACAGAGCTGGCCAAAAATGCTCCTATTTCTCTAGCATTGAGTCTACTCAACGGTGTAGTTAGTCGCTTTCCAGATATAGACAGCTTCTATCGCTTTCTAGTCATATTTACTTGTAATTTGCTGGAGTTTCGTAGGATGGCAGTAGATTATTTAGGTAGTATGTTAAATGAAGTATTAAGTAATTATGTAATTAGTGTTTATAATTGTGTGTATTTGAATATTATCTTCCTAAGTGGGCATATTGGGCGACTGTAAAGCTCACTTAGTGTAACGTAAATAAATAAATAAATTAGACATTAGATAGAAATATGTATATATATATATATATATATATATAATATTATAAATAGTTTTCATGAAATATAGTTATTATTCTAAAAATACATATAAAATGAAACTCTAGCAGATACTTAATCACTACTCATAGTTATCTTCATACACCTTAATTATACACAATCACATACATACTTTCTTACAGACACACGCACAAACAAGCGAATTCTAATTCAGAGACTATTATCGTATTTGTAATTTTTAAAGTTCTATGAGTTTTTATTGTTCTATTAGTTGTATGTATTGTAAAATTTATAATGTTTGATTTGTACTTCTACAGTCTTTATTCTGTTTGCCATATTCTGTTTTATTCTCTTTTGCTAAGTCACTGAAAACCTATTATTGGCTTTCTTTGGATATGTACTGTTAATTTAATGTTTTAGATTTTAAGCTGTTGGTTTTCTAATAAATAAAATTAGCAACTAAAATAAAAATAAAATAAAATTAATTCACCTACGCACTTACTAAAGTCAATCCGAAACATTCATTTCAGTAATGCCTGTGTGGTTCAATATATTTTTATAGTAAGCATATAGAACATTTATCCGATAGAAGGGAAAAGCTTTTAAAACAATTAGTTTTGTTGACGAAGTGGCTACTGACTGGGGGCGTTCCGAAAACTCAAATTGGTTTAACTATCAATATCAATTAATGTTATTTGTTGATAAACCCTTCGAGACCTATTTTACGTAAATAATAATGGTTATCATTTTCCACTAAATGTATTATACTTATATTAATGAAAATTATCACTTGTTACTTGAAAAGATCAAAATATATCATTTTACATGTGGATAGCAATTAACCATACGATTTATTGCAAGTTATAATTCATTATATAGCTAATTAATAAAATTTTATGTTACTCTTGAGAGAAAATACGATGGATTCCGAATTTATTTTACATAAAATAAAATCATCCTTACTACATCTGATTATGACATACTTCTATGTACGTACTAAAAAAATAAATTTAAGCACTACGCATCTATATGATATATATTAAATATAATACTAGGTTACCGGCGACCATGCGTACAGTGCGCCGGAAAACTCAACAAGCTGTACCGTTTTACATATTAACCTATAAGGTCTACTCCACTAAACATTATCGGTTGAACAGTCCATGGAGTATTTATTTATGAACCACTTTGAAGTGGAGCGGTCCCCTGAAAGGTTTAATTAGGCGAAAGATTCACACAGTCTGTGAGCCGAGTGATCGCGTTAGACAAATTAGAACGTATTATTGAGCAAAGACCCCATTTATAACCCGACAAAATTAATATACAAGTGTTTTTTTTCACAACATCACTTTTTTGGAAACGAGTTAAGGTATAAATTCAAACGGTGTGAAATTCGGGGACTGTATTAATATTGATGTAGAACCGTGTAGGTTTACCTCATGATTAATAACAACATATTGATTCTATTGGCAAACAATGTTACAAGCATTGGCATAGGCATCCGCCGCAATACGCCTATAAATCTCTAAGGTTCTCGCATAATGCTTTAATTATTACCACGTTGGTAATAAAATATGATACCTAATAAGATTGTAAATTTTAAAAATGGTATTGTGTTTAAGTGATCTATATATTTATAGTAATATTATCAGAGAGATAAAAATATTGTTATACCTAATACTAATAAAAAAATACATTTATAAGTACCTATTTGTAGATATTACTGTTATTTACTACTGTTGAGTGTTCGATTTCATCAAATAATAATTCAACTCCGTAGCGCATGGTTTAAAGTATTGCGTATGTCAATATATAAATATAAGAAAAGTATACATAGGTAGGTTTATAACGTAACAAAATTGTACACAATTGTACATTTGTTAATTTCTGAGATCATTTGGTCAGGTCTCAGTTGCATTCAGATTTTTTGTATTGTATGTTCAAAAAACTCTTCCATATTTAATATCTATTACTCGGCAGCGCTTAAAATTATTATTTAAAACAAAACAAATATACACATTACCGTATTACCTAGTACATACTCATACTTACTTTAGTTACATATTAAACTTTTTCATTCTTGCATTGTTAAAAAGTTATAGGCGAAAATCTCAATAGTTTACCGGATCTCATATTTCTCAAAATCGGTATTATTCATTGATAATAAAAAATATCTCATGCATTTAAATCTTTAACCCCTTTCGAGTTATAAATTGACAGTAATCACATGATTTATTTCTGTTAACTCATAGGCATATTTTTTTGTGCAGTGCCTATCTATTCACAGATGTCATTGTGGAATTGTAATTGTGGAAAAATAATGAATATGTTTATAGACTTTCCTGATGAACCATAACAAGAATAGTAATAGAAGTGTAATATTCTAAACTTGCAAGTATTTATCAATAAAGAATAACGTAGTAGTAGTAATTTACTCCAAAGCTCAAATTTCATGATAATAATATACTGAAATTTTTATTCAAAATATGTATACGGTACCATAGGTTACGGTAACCTTTTACCATCAGATGGGCCGTATGCTTGTTGCCCCCTACGTGGTAAAAAAAACTGCAAGACCTATATTTACAGTCATTAGTATATAATATTTATTGATTATCTAATTACGTTCTAATATCTTGAAAGCGTGTATTATATATGTATATTAAAATGTATTAGATATTATCCATTATCTAAATTCAAGTATAAACCAGAAGTTACGTGATTATAGTGAAATTGGTTCATATAACTATTAAGTGGTTTAGGAACTAAGTTGTCCATATACTATACTATCGCTCGGGCCAATCTACTGGGCAGTTAAGCGTTTATTGGTAATCAAATATCAACTTTATTATCAAATTTACGAATAAGATAACAATTATAATTGTTAATTGGTAAATATAAATTGTGTCAAAATTAAATAAATTATAAAAACAATTATATTATTGGAAAAACATATTATAGTATATACTATTCTATAAGCTGTTCTCGCAATTTGGTCCGCGTGGAATTTAACTTTATTTTTCTAAAATAAAAGTAGCCTCAGTTACTCCTTATTATATCAGCTACCAAACAAGTCCCGTCAAAATCTGTCCAGCTATTTCAGAGATTAGTTGGAACAAACAGACAAAAATGGTAAAAAAAATTATTTTGGTGTATGTACGGTACATATTTATATTCATATGCATGTAGTATAAAACGGTTATTTCAATATTACAAACAGACCCTCCAATTTTACTTATATATATAGATTTGTGCACTGTAAAATATTTCAGGTGTATTTTAATTATAATAAATAAAGTAACTTTATATATTTTCTCTTTTATTTCATTTCGAGATATTAAAATCAATAGTTATGATTAAAATTATTACATTTATAGTATAATATACAAAAAAAAATGTAACTCGTAGAGAGACTGTAGTTTTACTGTAAGTACAAGGATATAATGTTATTACAAAATAAAATAACTGCAATAATTTAATTCATGGAGCAGTTATTTTATTTTCTAATAACATTATATCCTTGTTGATCCGTCGCTATTAATGTATCTAATAAGACTGACATCCCCGCGGTCACTATAGATACCACCATGGTTAATAGTAGTGAATTTTCCATGATGGGCTTACTGATTTACATCAAATTTAAAAGAGTGGACCATGTTCACTTATAAAAAAAGATAGGCAAATGTTTTGCAGTCATGTTACAATAACTAAGTAACCAAAACTTGTAGAATTCTTAAACATTACAAGCATAATATAAAATAAACGCAACCACGCGTAACACGTGATCTGTAGCCAATTTACTTCGAAATGTAATCTTTTGCGCCACACTTTTTACCCTTACATTTTCCGGAGTGAGTAAAGTTGAATAAACTTCTTTGTGTTCACCGTGCACACCAATCAAAGGCTCTCCACGCGTCCCCGGAAGTTAACACACACAAAGCAAACAATAAACATAACTTATAAATGCTGTATTTACTATAACTTACAATTTAAATATATTTATTTTCTCGGACCTATATTTAAAGGTTTATGTTATTTGTTGTTTTATATATTGTCAATGTTCGGTACTAACTTAATGGAACCCTTCGGCATAAAATCAGTCATTTAGATTTACATTGTCTCTTTCCAACTATGAATGTATATGGACTTATTCTGTTAATAAGAGGGTGTGGTAGAACATGTTATTTTTTATATCATAATGGTGACAAATAAGAATACTGCCCATTTGAAAGTAAATTTTTACTATGGTCTGTAGACGCCTAAAACACAAGTGCCACGCGCTTGTTATGAAATATAAACAAGAACAAAACAGAAAGAACTATGTTCCTAAACAATATTAATTATAGTCATGGTATTGAAGATTAAATTAAAAAAATAAATATTTTCAAACATTGTCTTATTACTGTTATTATGAACGATACAAATTACGTAAAGAACTAGTTTTGTAAATCCGTGGTTTCGTAATCTAACAATAATAAATATAAAGTACGTCTGCCAGATGAATAACAGAACAAGCAACTAACGGCTATATCTACCTACTATATATCTGACAAAGATACATTAATGTATATGTTGTATAACATACAATTCTCTTTCGAACAAAAACGTAAAGAAATCATCCAAAACCTAAAAAAAAACAAAAAATGGTCATCACTTCCGTGGTACGGACACGTTTCACAAACTCGGTAGCCGTGTTTCTATTTCGATTACTGAAATATTGGAAATAAAATATAACCACTGCTATCGGATTTCCACACGACGGGCGGAAATAAAGCCTGTCGACAAATCGACAACGGTACGGTGAGGATCCGCGGCCGCACAGTCGAAGCGTCCTCCTGTATACGTCTAGGTACGTACGCAAATAAAATGAATATTTACATATGTATAATCTGGCTGTACCCACTTCATGATTTCCTGCGCGTATTTTATTTTGTCTTTACCAGAGGTAAACTGTAAAAGTCGCCTGCGTGTCATCATGTGATTCGCGTGATTCCACTTCTACGTTGCCATTCCAAAGGACTAAGAAGTCAAGCCTCGTCTGCCTTATCTCATTCTTTAATTAAAACACAGCTTACAAGGCAAGTTGCTAGCTAAAATGGTACAGACTGTGGTACCCACGCGGACGACTTTTTAGAACCTCTACCTTAGCAGCGTGTAGCAACATTTGTAAACACGATTTATTGATAATAAAGAAAATAAAAAAATACATACAGCCAGCCAGCCAACCACACCTGTTATGTTATTAATAGGTGGCGTATTGAATAATATACACAAAAATAATTACTTTACACCTTTTTTTCTCTTCATCAGTTGAAAATATATCCCTTAGTCGTTTTTACGTGAAAAACTCAAAGTAACAAACAGTTTTTGTCAGGGTTCTTTTACATCACATTTTTATTAGATTATATATATATAAAGTAAAGAATGACAGGCGATAGTTTAGCATCTGTTATTTGAAATTAAATCAAAAAATCTTTCTTAGCGGTAATTTCTTAGACTTACCTAGTAGTTTTAACTGTGAGTTTATTTTTTGTTTATAATGTTTAACGCAATTAAGAACCATTTTAAAAATATTTTTATGTAATTCATATAGCAAACAATCTGATGGCCTACCTGATGGAAAGTGGCAACCGTCACCCATTATGACGGCCTAAAGCACGCATAATGACGGCCGTAGTATATTTCACAATTTTCCTTTCTTGAGAATAAAGTTGTCATGCCTTCGTGTCCTGTAATATATTATTATAATGATTACTTAATATAACTTATTACATAAAATACTTATACACTTACATTCAGTTCATGTGAGTTACCTTCGTGATATTAATGATATAATAGATATATTTTTGATTGACGTTATTTGTTTTTGTAGTAATCAAATGGCACTTTCAGACGACATTTTTCATAATTTTTTTATAATATACATACATAGACTGTCCTCGTGATACAATTTATATTCACTTTAAATTTCATTTAGATCCATACAAACGTATAGTCCTGAATAAGTAACGAACAGACACACTTTCACATTTAGGTTGGGTTGAAAGCAAATCGAACTGAAGTTAGAATTGAAATATTATAACAGAATATAATTGCCCTATATTCATAAAGATATTTTGTTTTAATGTTATAATATGTGATTGTAATCTAAAATGAGGGTAATGGTTAAACCACAATTTTGTAAATGAAATTATATTATTCATTATGAAAACTAAGCACCGCTTGGTGTAAATATTATGTACGTACAGTTATTATAGCCGTACCTATAGTACCTAATTATCACACAATTCTTATACCTATAGGTAGGATCATCGGTACATAGTTACCGTAAATCGAAAACGTCTAGGCATAAGCATGATCAGTCTACTAATATTACCAAGTTTAGGCCATGAAAGAATCAAGTTTAATAATATTATTGACGATAATCCAAGTACTACTGGTCAGTATTGATCTTTATGAACAAGAAGCATTAACCATCTAATCAAAAAGAATAATTAAATTCGGTTCACAAAGAAAAATGTTCAGAGGTAACGTAAAAATAAAGTATTAATGTCTTCCTGCTACTTTTAAAATTATTTGAAAACAGAAATTTATAGAATTTTATTGAAATAGAGTAGAAGGATCTATTTTGCAATGGATACACTTCACTTTCTTTGAATAACTAATAGGTAAATTGGTATCAGGAGATGAAGGGCCCGTGCAGAGAGTGGCACAGGTTGGTGCGTTCATTACTTGAACAAAGCAGAGTGTTTTCCACGTTAAATTGAGTGTAGAGAGGCAATTTCAACTGGGCGTCTGTTCGCGACACCGGGTCAGACAGACCGAGTTTTTTAATTTTTGGCTCGACGTTCGGCCGGTGGGTTGTTGTTTTAGTCTAAAATTATTGTGAGTTACCCGATAGTAGGTAAGTACTTTCGACGTCTGACCACAAATAAGTTACGTCACTTATAAGTATTATATACCTATGTACGTAAATATTATACATTATGTAAAATTCAAAAGTGATAAAAATATAAGTTAATAGTTTATTGTACGTCTTTTAGATGGATACATACCATTGAAAATGTCTAATAGTCTACTGCAGAACTTTTTTGACGTAGAGAGTAGAGTAGGTATATATTTTTTATAATAACAGTTTAATAAAAAAAAAACAAATTTAGCAATCAATGTTTTAGATACTATATCAGAATTTTGTTACTGTTCATAAAATGTGTCTCTAAGATTTTATCTTTATCCAGATAAAGTGAGTTATCTGTCCAGAACAGATAGTTCTCTTCTTTCTATTAGAAAGCTATTGAATTGATTGTGACTTTATAATTATCGACATAATTATAAAGTCAGCAATCAGGTTGACCTCCACGCGGTTCCCCCTGGAAACCATCGTGTTAAATTCTGGTGAATTTGTCACGATGGGCTAACTGACCTGACTTCATGCTCATCATTACTCTGGTATGATGAAGATATTTTTTCCTGGTATGATGAAGATATTTTTCCGGGTGCGATATTCTTAACCTCGATGTATCTATACGATAAACTCAATTATTATGATAAGACAATTAGTGACGTTATACATTGACTCAATCTTGAGATACTCTGTATCGCAAAAAAAGTACGTGGTATCGAATCGATACACTGATATTTTGGATACAATTTATTCATTGCTATTAATGAACACCACCAGATTCGATAAGAGAATTTTCATCACACTCATGCCGTACCTGATGACCTAAAAAAGAAATACAAAACGCAAATATGAGACGAAATCTCTCATCGCACATTTGATATGATATAGCTAATAATCCAAAAAAACTGATACATCTTAGATTATTTTATATAACTATAAAGTAATATTGATATGAATAAGCATCGATATTTTGTACGTATCAAAACATCCCTACTTATTATCACTCGGCATATAATTAATCATTACGATATAGACATTATTATATAGTAGGTCAATCAATAGATCTGTGATAGTAAAGCCGTTAACGTCGAACATGGTATAAGCTGTATTAATATAACTACAGATAACATAATATATAACTATAGACTATTTCATAAATACATATTGATATTAATAACCCAAGACAATTCATACAACGCTATTTGATTTCAAATTACACAGCTTCAACTACAATTTCTAGACAACTTACTTTTTTGTGAATACCTACATAGAAACGTTAGTTTATATATATTACTGAAAATATTATATGCGTTTAAATAACTTAATTCTAAATTAATGTAAAATAGCATATTTGAATTTGAAATCATTCATGCAGTAACTATTCTAAATATTCAATATTTATAGTTGATCGAAGTTAAATTGTTCGGCCGAAAATCCTACTCTATGCGACAAGACCACGGATTTTCATACAATTTTTATCCTTAAGACATTGCCTACGAAGTTTCAGGTGTACCTATAAATCATTAATATTTTCAGCGAATCAATTAAAACGCTCATACGAAGAGGGGCTGGTCGCTACTTAAAATGTAAAACGTAGGTACTTTTATATAGTATTAGGTGGCATACAACCATACGGCCCGTCTGATGGTAAACGGTAGTCTCTGATTGTCTGTACCACTAGGAGTTAACACCCCGTGCGCGTTGTCGACCCTTAAGAAACCCTAATATAGGGCATATTAGTAGGGGTCTTGAAAACCCTCATGCCGCAGTCTCTCGAGAAAATCTCGGCAGGTTATTCATTCTATAATCTAAGTATACCTACGCATAATGATGTAGCTGTGGGCATCATCATTCTACTTTATCATGCTATCCTAAGTACATGTATTTATTATTGTTTTAAGGCTTACCATCGCACTAAAAATTTACTTACCCGCAAAACAATTTTAGCACTATGGATTTGTTATTTATATAACAAATATGCACTTATGTCATTCAACAATATTGTTATTATGAGTCGGCCGTGTAATCGTACACACACTGTTCACCGATAGTAAAACATCATCAAATAATTTCGTCATATTTGTAAACATCAGAGTCATCATTGAGATAAACATTCCCCTTATTCACATTAACAAACGAGAGTGTTAAACATGAGTCGATTGTTTTTAAATTCTCCTGTTGACAGCCAAGAACAATAAAGGCCAAAGTTATTAAGTATAAGGCGATTGTAATATCTGAAGTCATATGGTGTGATGAAATCAGTTAAGGGGCAGAGTTAAAGGTTAGTTATCTTATAAGTGTTTATATTGATTTAAACATACTTTAAGAAGGCGGTGGTTTACAAAAGATTTAATTATATATTTCTTAGTTATTTACGTTATGCATATGTATATCTGTTTTTTAATTGTAACGTAAAACTATTCATTAAAGTGATATTGAGAAATTGATATCTAATAATAATCATCTATATTAACATTGACCGATAGCGGAAGAGGATTGCTAGCTTTACTAGCAATGGGCTCCTTATTTGCCATTAATAATAATTAACCATGTCAGATCGACCTCCACGCGGTTTCCTCAAACCCATCGTTAATTCTTGAGTCCATTTGACATCAAATTAATTTTGCCATTATTCAGTAGTACCCCGTCAGGCGCAGGATAGTGTACTAATTCATTAATACCTACACATTAATAAATACTAAACCACCAATAGCGCAATCACCAAGTTTTTAATTTGTTACTCAACAATACATGGCATTATTACTTAACAAAAACAGCTCTAAAAAACTTCACGCTAACAATAAACTGTCATGTTCATATTATAATTCAATAGTTTTTTTTTCTATATATCTTCGTAGTACAGCCATGCGTAACATTCTCCTATTCTGAAACAATTTTAATGATTTTTTTAATGTATTTTAAAATACAATTTAATTAGATCAATAGAATTAGTATTTAGAGTTTTTTTTATATGTTATACAGCTAAACAGAGCACTTTTATAGTCAAGTGAAGCGATAGGTAACCTAATTCTAACAACGAAGAAATTTCCACTAGCAAGTGTGAGTAGAACTAGTAAGGAGGGTGTCCTAGCTGTGGACGTCAATTCACTTAAGGGGAGTCGATCATGCCTCCGCTTGCTACTAAAAGCTACTAAAAGCCCTCCATAAAAGCAATAATTAAATTGGCGTAACGCAATTTAGTAAAGCGATGCTGTCAAAGGTACTTGGATGTAATAAGTAGATATCTATTCTCCTAAAGGAATGCATATCAGTTTCTACTCACACCTTTTGCTATACGACGTACATAAGTATTTATTAAATTAATCTACTGTATAATTCCGTATATATATATATATGTTCTTAAGTACCTACCTAGACAAAACTTTTAGTGTGTAATTACGTTTACGAATTCATTTTGTTTTTTTTTTAATTTATTAATTAACAATTACTTACAATACTTGGTTACAATAATATTATTGCACAAGTAAAAAATACTTGTACCTAAGCATTAATAATAATATAGGCGTGTGAATTCCAATCTCAAATAAATCCTTAGGTAGGTTGATCCTTAGATGGTCTATATACTCATACTGGTACTTAAAGAATTAATTTGAGAATTTTTCTAGATCTGTTCAAAGCATGTTAATTAGCATATATAATGGCAAGAATCTCGTCACTAAACTTAATTTAGGTATTAAATATTTGTATTTAAGTATTATTAATATTATTCTTGTGCAATAAGAGATTTTAAAATCATAAAATTTTTGTAACCATCTAATGTAAATAGGAATCTATTTTTTAATTAATTCTTTGTTCACGTTCCTGCGCTAATGGTATACGTTGCTAGGACACCAGTAAAGAATAACAGAGTGAACATGAAGTCAGGTCATTGTGGCATATTCATCAGGAATTAACCACGGCTGTTTACGACGGAGAGTTAGTTCTAACATGTATAATATTATTATTATATTGCATTTAACCACTAGTCTTTTTTACTACGTATAGTCTCTCTCTCTCTCGAATTTATTCTGTTCAGTACAAATATAAAATATATGTGTATATATATATATATAGTACCTACCCACCTATTTAAATGTAGTGTGTTATGCTTCTAAAATATATCAGTCACAACATTATAACACAAGTAATAAAGGTTAGTAGTTACTTTACTTACCAATATGACACATTTAAAACAAATTAATTAACAAATTAAATAATGCTTCAAATATTACTGAAGACTAAATGTACCCGAAAAATGGGTAAGTAAATAGCATGTAAAGTCACTGTCACTGTCATTATCCGGTTTACTAGTTTATTTCTGTCACTGTCAAAGTCAACTGTCTGATCTATGGCCGTCACTAACGTCACTGTCTGACCTGATAAAGTCACGTGTGTTTTGTTTTGTTTTTGTTAAAATGATGTACCTACATATTTCTCATACTTTTTTATTTAGCGCAAAAAATAAAATAATCCTATGTTTACATTATGTATGAAGTATTCTATTGATATAAGCAAAGATTACGAAATTCATGTTATACCAAAACCGGTTAACCATGAACCGCCTCATAATAAATAAAATTAGACAGTTAAATAAGTATTTCTATTTTATAATGTTAACTTGTTAAGATGTGCAGTAAAATACTACTAAGCACTATTATATTGCATACATGAACCGCCCGACACGAGTACAAAACATCGCACAAGGTCAACAGACAAAAGAAACTAAGGTAATAATTACATTAAATTGCAGACGTACGTCATTATGTTTTTATCAATTATGTATGAAAGTATTCGTTTCTTAATGTACATTTGCGGTTTATGCTTTAAAAATTGAATATTTATTTTGTAGGCATCTGCCTATCATCATCATCTGATCCACTTTTACACACTTCAGCAGAGATGTCCACTTTAAGTAATATCATTGAAAATGATACAATGGAAAAAATCGCTTTGGAGTTTATTAGATTGGGAGGTGAGTTGTATCAAATTTATATAAAAAAGTTTTAATTTTGTATAATATCTTAGTGTATAAGTATTTATTTGTACAAACAGATGTATGATATGATGAGTATATTTGCTTATTACTAATAACAATGGCTGCTGGCTGACCATGGCAGACAGTCCTCCATAGAAGCTACTTACTGAAGTTAAACTAGTGTATAATAAAACAGCTATACTTTTTAAGGATTATCTTTGAAGGATGAAATTGGATTATTACTGGAAATCTAACTTGTCTTGGCAGTGACTATTATTCTCAAAAACTGAGTATCAATGGTGGCCCTTTCAGTTTTAGTTGCTCAATAGATTGTTAGTTGTAAGTTGTTATACTCATCCAAAGATATTCACTTAACACATTGTACAATTTGATTTTCTACTGTTGCTCAAACAGAGATCGCATTAAATGTAATTGCAATGGTAATGAAATGAATGAAATGCCTTCAGAATAATGAAGAGAGGCTATTTTTGTTTATATTTTTATTTTTCTAATTACAGATAGATGCTACCTGGATAATGCTGGTGCTACATTATATCCCCAGTGTTTACTTAAAAGTATAAATGAAGATCTCCTTAATAATATTTATGTAAACCCACATACAGATAAGTATACACAAGACTGTTTAGAACAAATCAGATATCGCATCTTGACTCATTTCAACACTGACTCTTCAAATTATTCTGTTGTATTCACATCAGGTACTACACAGTCATTGAAACTAGTGGGAGAGTCTTTTAAGTTTGCCATGGATAAAAATGAAGTTCTAAACTGTGGCTCACTTGTTTACTTAAGAGATAATCATACATCTGTACTAGGGCTGAGAGAAATTGCTGCAGAGAAGAATGTGGATATCATACATATATCACATGAAGATTTCTTGGAAACCTTAAATGCAAATGAAGTGTCTCCTTCAACAAATTGTAGAGAAGAATATAAAAATAAAGGGAATACATTACTGGTGTACCCAGCACAGAGTAATTTCAATGGTTATAAATACCCTATAGATTGCTTGAAAATTATAAAAGAAGGATGTATCAATCAATACACAAAGAAACACTTGAGTAAAATTAATTGCAATTGGTATGTCTTATTGGATGCTGCATGTTATGTTTCCACAAATAAATTAGATTTGTCTATAGTACAGCCTGATTTTGTGTGTTTATCTTTTTATAAAGTTTTTGGGTATCCTACTGGATTAGGAGCATTACTTATAAGAAATAGTAGTGCAGATGTTCTAAATCACAAGAAATACTTTGGAGGTGGCACTGTTGATATAGTTTTAAGCAGTGAAGATTTTCATGTCAAAAGAAAAACTCTTCATGAGAGGTGCGTTTCTTTTTTGTTAATTGTAAACGGGCAACCGTTAAAATTCATGTTCATTAGCATAGATATTGACACAAAATACTTGTTGAAAACTCTGTAGTTAATTTTAATGATAAGCTGTCTTTTACAAATTCCATTTGAGTTCAAATAGAGGTTTGTAGCAACTGTATAAACAATTATATAAATGTCGAAAGTTTTAAAATAATTATTGTCTTATAAAATGTAACATACCTATGTATATTTGAGATATAATTTCTTAATTGTTAGCAATTCTACTAGATGTTCCAGATAGTAGAAAAACGAAATGTTTATTAATGTAATGTTTATTTCAGATTTGAAGATGGCACATTACCATTTTTATCAATCGTAGCTCTAAAACATTGTTTTGATGCAATGACCAAATTGATTCCTAAAGTTATCAACAATGATATTATGGAAACTATATCACACCACACATTTAATTTAGCAAAGGATCTTTATTGTCAACTTGGGAAACTTCATCACAAAAATGGAGACAAAGCAGTAGTTCTTTATATGGATTCTGACTTTACTGATATTCGTAAACAAGGTGCAATCGTCACATTCAATTTAATGAGAGAAGATGGCACATTTATTGGTTATTCTGAGGTGATTATATGTTTATTTTCTATGTAACTGAACTGATAGCAAAGAGGTTGATATCACACCTTATTCTTTGATACACACTCATTTGCATGCTATATTATGAAAAATAGCTAATGAGATTTAAAATTATTATTTCAGTTCCAACACTTGGCAGATCTATTCAACATAACTGTACGAACTGGGTGTTTTTGTAACTCAGGCTCCTGTCAGCGTCATTTGAAAGCAAGCAATGAAGAAATGAAGGACATGTACAAAGCAGGTCACAAGTGTGGCGACGACATAGACTTAATTGATGGTAAACCAACTGGTGCCATTCGAGTATCATTTGGCTATTACAATACGTACAATGACGTTGATAAACTAATGACAATGATTTGCCGATGTTTCGTTAGAGCTAATTATAAAAAACCAAAACGATTATCAAATAATATCATAATGTCGAAATCTCCAAATCATATAAAATACATATGTACAGTTGATGATAAACAAATAGCTAATGAGCCGGCGTATATAGACGAAAAATATACCGCTGCACATACAGTTCTCACATCTGGTACTGTGCTGTCTCAAATAGCTCTTTTCCCAGTTAAATCTTGTGGCGCCTTTAAAATCACTACTTCATGGAAAATCGGTCGAAAAGGCTTCGAATACGATAGAGAGTGGATGATTGTCAAGGATAATGGGGTATGTCTAACTCAGAAACAAAATACACGTATGTGCATGATACGACCTAAAATTGATTTAAAACGGAAAGTAATGACTCTATACTTTAAAGGTATGTTACTACTGTTGTGTGTTATATGTTCTAGGCAAGTAGTGTAATTATAAATATATGTAAGAATAGCAATAGTGCTTATCCTTACTTTGCAAATTTGTGCATTTCACATAATTCATCTCTCTCTGACTGCCTGTGACCCTCATAAGGAGTCTGGATGACTGAAGATAGATCCAATATTTCAGTGTTCAAATATCAATATTTCTATAATATGATTTTATATGTATAAACATGCATTGACATTAAATACATATAGTGTAATATTTAATTAATTTGCAGGTCTTGCTCCAATATCAGTACCTTTAGATCCTGTAGGAAACAAGCATAAAGAGGTTACATTTTGTCAAAGCAAAGTTTGTACGGACTTAGTCAAAGGATATGATTGTGGAGATGAAGTTGCTAATTGGATATCAAATGCTTTAGAAGTATCATACCTAAGATTAATAAAACAAGCAAGCATTGATAATAGAATACAAAAGAGGAATGCAAATGATGACAAAAAATTACTTTCATTAAGTAATCAAGCGCAATTCTTATTAATAAATAAAGCAACTGTTCGGTGGCTGAATGATAAAATACAAGAGTCATTATTCACAGACGACATTGACCAGTTAATAGATCGTTTTAGAGGAAATATAATCATAACCATGGACGAAGAATTAGTAGAAAGACATTGGCAGAGAGTGATAATTGGGAGACATGAATTCAAGGTAGGAGTAATTTATATATTTAAAATTAGTGGTTGAGTTTAATCTTCATTAATTCTTATGAGATCCAAACTCATTTCTTCATTTTTATTAAATTTTTTCTGTGTTAGGGTATTAAAAACATTTTCAGATAGTAACATTCATAGTCATCCTCTTACAGTTTTTCATTATCCAATATAACATAGATCTTACGAATAGATTGCTATTATTATGGTATATATACTATACTAGTTGTTTTAAAATTCTGATAATTGATAAAATTTATTTATTATAATAATCTAATATAAAATAATAAAAAAAACTACAGGTTGATGGAGAATGTCGGCGATGTCAAATGGTATGCATAGATCAGCAAACTGGAGAGAAGACAGTCGAACCACTTCGAACTATTTCAGAACAGTTTGCAGGAAAATTATGTTTTGGAATATACTTAAGCTACATTGGCACTGTAGATGGGTCGACGGACCGTATAATGAAGATAAATACGCCTATCAAGCCTATAATTAATGATGATGATATAAGCAGGTGAACCAAAACGTGTTATCTTAATAAACAACCAGTTCCTACATTAAGAAATCCTCATACTGTTACATTATTGTAACGTTAGATCATCACTATTATTGGACTTAACACCTAAAGGCATTTTCTACCAGTCAACCATAATGCAGAGATAAGTTGTTGGCGGTGCAAACAATAATATATTATTTTATAGAATATACAAGAATAAATATATATATATACACATGTAACTACATAAATACACAACTTTCTAAAATACACACATAAATATATGCAATGACGAAATGTATTTTTCAAAACAACTTTCTAAAATACACTTGCACGAAATGTATTTTAGAATACATTAATGTTTTGTTGTCTAATGATCTGTAATCTATATATAATAACTACAAGTCAATGTATATTCAAGTACATTATTCTGATCTGTATTGTCTTTTTTTACTTAACCAATGATTTATTTCGAATTTAACATTAGATATAAATTAAGGCCTAATTATAAAGTAGTGCAAATGTAATGCCCCGTCCAACGAATACTTATTTACGTATATATAAAAATGTTTTTATTTCAATACTTAAGATTAAAAAAGAATCGAAAATGCGGTTTCTGTCCTTTTTCGTAGTAATAATACTCGCCCAACCATGTTTAAGGGAAATTTTAATTACTCACCTAATGCAGGGCGATTTGACCTAGGGCGACTGCTTTTCGATTTTTTTTAATGATTGTTGAGAAAAAGTCGGCTATGCAATGTTACCCCAGTATGGAGTCATGGGGATTTGTCATGAATTTAACCAATTCAGTTAGTAAATTAACACAATGCATTACACCGCATGTATGAAGACATTAGTGATCAAGTTTGTAGAGATAGTAGCACTTTATAATGATATCTTTAGTATAAATAAATATGTGAAGTAATGATTATCATGAGGAGGAACATATCTCTGAATTCAGAGATCCTTAATAGTATATTATTATTATATGAGGACATTATACTGACTAAATCTATCTTTTCGATGTAAATCTATTTTTGCTTACTACTTTAACATATTACGTTTTTGTATCCATTGATTTTAATAATAACTTTCATAATTGATAGCGTTTTCATAATTGTTGGTCCCGTATAAATAGATAACAGAGTTGGTATTCAACTTCTGTAATAATGTGGTATAAAATTTAGTCTATATATGCATTAATCCAATAAATAAAAAAGCTATTTAATCTCTATGAACATTAAATAATATTTTTTGTAGATTTTATAATGTATTGTATAAAATTATTTTTGTAGATTTTATAATGTAATTAGATGAATTTATTTTGTGCTTCGCTGCAGGCACTGTATTTATTAAAAACATAGTTATTGATTAGCCTAGTTGGCTTTAAGACATTTTTATTTTTTATTTACAGGTTCAAGGATTGGTTTTATTTATACTTTTTAGGCAACTGTGTTTGCCCTTCTGAAATGTCTTCCAATAAGCAAAATAATTATTTAATGACTAACTAGACTAGACTAGGAAAATGATTTTTAATGACTAACCTTTATATACTGTTTTAATTCTGTTACAACATGTAACAGAATTAAAACAGTAGTGTAGTAAAAAAATACAAATTGTTAGACCAAAATTGCCTTATATCTATGGGACTATCCATAAAATACATCACATGTTAGAGGAAGGATAATATTGTATAAAAGAGGTTGAAGGAGTCACATAGTCACTCCTACCCTCCTGGAAGCAGTGTCAGATTTTGTGACAGCATTTAAATTTTAGTATAAAAATATTAAATGTTAACTATTTTAGTTTATAACTTTTTAAATGTGTTATATGACGTAATTTAAAGGTGGCCCCCTAATTGAAGTGTGGTACTAAATTTACAAATTTATTATAATGTGACATTTTATGATTACACTATTCTATAGAAGAGATATTTAAAATATTATCAGTGAATGTGATTTTTTCCTTATGTTAAACCAGTATATTTATGTAAAATATAGCATTATAATATAACCAGCCAGAAATGATATGATAGTGATAATAGCGAAATTTAGCAAATATTATTACTATGATGATATTTATACAAAACTGTAACTGAAAATAAAATATTTATAAAAATTGTTATAATATTTATTAGTCTTAACACTACACAAAATATTTTATTTTATTGTTATTAAAATATTAATTTAAAACTAGTTATCACCTTGGTTGTTACAGTATAAAAGAAATATTAAATTATTGCACAGTTTATTGGCTGTTGTCCTTTTATTTCCCTTGGTTCGCTTCCATGAGATACATCATTCACAACCTGCGCTACTTCTTCATAGTCTGGTATGGCCATTGTCTGTATTTTGGAATATATCAGTTTATCATTTATTGTTATCTCAAAAGATCCTGTAAAAGTAATTCATTTTTATTATAAAACATTTTCTATTTTATAATTAAACCTACTTTTTATAGTTTGCTACATTAATAGTATTGAATCAAATTTAGGCTGATTACAAGCACATAATGTGAGACATTTGTAAATTATATTATTGCAATATAATTAGGAGCAACACTAGTACTTTGATAATCTTTGGGTTATATTGGCTGAGCCCTACCCTGAATGCGATAGTTAAGTAACGTTACTAGTAAAGTTTGATAGTTTAGCTCCCGGATAAAGTTTTTAAATTAAAAAAACCACTCATACCCTGCCTACCACGCTTACAAAGGACTATAGCATTAGGAGTGCTTTCTCGAATAGTTTTTGCCAGTGCCACACAATGACCCCCGTAATCACAGACTCCACTGAAATATTTAAAAAATTATGCACTTTTAACTTAAATGTAATTGTATTACATAAATCAAGAAACATGTTACTGAAAATTATATAAAATAAATAGTACCAATATTCAACATTTACTGTAATCACATTTTTATCGGGATCACTGACCGACATATTTTAATATATTTAATACGATGTTTATTATTAAGTAAGTCAACCCATCCGACTTTATAGCACCTATATCCGATTACTTAAACAATATTTATAGAAGAGATTTTTTAAATTAATTAATTTTAAAAGACTATGTTTACTTTTCCTCAGCTGATATCTATCAAATTCAAAATAGTGGATTGTTTAAAATTTGCCTTACAGCACAGGAATAGATATCAAATTGAATTGATAATTGTTATTCAGAATACAGTTAGAATAGCAGAGTGACAAACATAGAGTACTTTTGTTGACATCTGCGGATGACGTATGACAAACATAACAGTTATGTTACACCTGTGGCTATAACTGGCTATATTTTTATTACCTTATGATTTTTTTATTAGTATTGATTTTCAAATTGCTAAAGGTTATTTGTTTTAGTAGGTAGTAGAGTGTTACTGTGTTAGTTATAAATAGAGACCATACCTATAAACTCTTTATACTTTAAGTAAATAATTTTACAAATGTATTAAAAAGCATTCTGTGTAATATCCCTTTTTACAATGGATTACGATTATCTCATAAAACTTTTATGCGTTGGTGATTCCGGAGTAGGAAAAACTAGTTTTCTCTATAAGTACACGGATGGCGTTTTCCATACACAGTTTATTTCTACTGTGGGAATCGATTTTCGAGAAAAAACCGTGGTAAGAGCTTTTATGCAATGTATACATAAAATACTAATATTACATTCACATAGACACAATAAACAAATATATACTAACATTATTTTGAATTCCCTATTTATTTTTATGATTCACGTTTTTAGATCTATCAACAAAACGGACGACAACATCGAATACATTTGCAATTGTGGGATACAGCAGGACAAGAACGGTATGGATTGTATTCTTATCTGTGTAATTTAAAATAATTTAAAATAAAATGATTTTTTTACTGTATGTTTTGTAATTATTTTGTTTTTCTTATAATAAACTTTGTCATTGCAGATTCCGAAGTTTAACAACAGCATTTTATAGAGATGCAATGGGGTTCCTTTTACTTTTTGATCTCACTAATGAAGCATCATTTCTTGAAGTTAGAAATTGGATTGAACAGCTTAAGGTAAGATGAATGAAGAATTAATAATCTGATTTATATGAAATTGAAGTTTATTATATTTTTAGTTTTGGGACTACAATAGAAAACATTGATCAAAACAATATAGATGTGTATAATTGTGAATATTATTTGGCATTATTTATTAATCAACTAGCTGCTGCCCTTGATTTGTAAGGGTGCAGAAGTATTATACACATGAACATTCTTCAGAAGAAATTACCAAAATTTTGTTATCATATAAATAGGAGTATCTATCTTGATTATAGTGATAAATAGTTTTATTAATTCTTTAAGTGAGTATTATTTCACTTTTGTCAACTTAACGACTCAACCAATGCTCATATGTATAACAATTAGTTGAGTTTGTAAGTTGAATATTTATGACTTATATTTGGCACAGAGAAGAACACAATCAACTTATTATCCAGATTGAATCTATTAATCAAGCAATAATAATCACTGAGGATAAAGGCTGTGTATTATAATTTATGAAAATTTTATTTCGATATTATAATAAATTTATTTATTTATTTTTTTGTTTTTGTAATATGTCTTAATTCATGAACAAGTATATGTAGTAAACAGTAATTTTATTTTTCAATTTTCCAGACTCACAGTTTAAGTGATGATCCTGATATAGTTCTGTGTGGCCATAAATGCGATCTGCAGGAAAAGCGACTTGTAAATCAGAATAGAGCAAGGGAGTTCGCCAAGAATTACAATTTGCCTTACTTGGAGACAAGTGCCAAAAGTGGACAAAACATAGACCGTGCTATAGAAATACTGCTTGACAAAGTTATGTACAGGTATGTAAAAAAGTATTATAATGGAAAATTCAATTCTTATCTATTTGAATTACTTTATAGAGCAGATTGTGGAAAATTAATTATAGGGGTTCAGTGTAATTCTATTTATTTACTAAATGTGCCAATTACTAATTGATCCTTTATACATATAAATAAAATTGAAGTATCTATTTGTAAAATTGAAATAACCATTTTTTTACAACATGCATATGTATATAAATGCAGAGTATACACCAAACTAATATTTTTTACAATTTTTGTCTGTCTGTCTGTCTGTCTGTGTGTACCGGCTAATCTCTGAAATGACTGGGCCGATTTTGATGGGACTTTTTTGGCAGATGGCTGATGTAATAAGGAGTAACTTAAGCTACTTTTATTTTAGAAAAGTTCATGTGGATGAATTCGCGTGGAACAGCTAGTAGTATATAAGGTTACTAAAATAATGAGGAGAAATGTTATTTAAAGCAATTTTATTACTTTTGCCTTAGACAGTTCTTGCCATACCATGTACATATTATTTCTAAATTCTAATTTAATACAACTAATCTCTGTATGAAAGTAAACTAGAATTTCTGTTGTTTATTATTATTAATCTCATTCATAACTAGAAAATCGAATGTTTTACAGAATGGAGACCTCGGTGGAGTATGCAATGCTTTGTGCGTCAGGACGTCGCAGGCAATCATTACAAAAACTGCAGGCGAAACAAGATAGAAAAATTTGCACTTGCTAGTATTTCGATATATCTGTGATTTTATATTTCCTAATATTCTATTGTTTGTGTATCTGATCTCAGCATAGATTTTCTATAATTATAAATTAAGAGAAAAGTCTATTTCACAGTTTCTTGATAAACACTTACATTTTATCTATTAATGTGTGTGTTCTAGTTTTTTAGCATTAGAAGTTATACTTGAACATATTGTATTTTCTTTCTATTCATACAGGCGAAAATATTACTGAGCAGCTAATGTATGAATAATGTGCATTTAAAAATTCCTATATTATTCCTACTAATTTTATTTAAAATAAATTATTTATATATAACGGTAATAGACAAATTGGTCACTCGAGTAGCTGTCAAGAAATATCAACCTTCATGATCTGTTCTACTAATTGACTTTTTGTTGAAATCTATCATATCATGGTAGTTTTCACACAATTATAATTTTTAATATATGTGTACGTAAATATACTTATGTATCCCTATAGTAAACGTAATTAATGTTAATGAATATCTCTACACTATTTATTCGTTTTATGCACCATGAAAACATGCCTGATTGGTTTATACTCATCATGACATTAGAGGAATAGTAAAAGGAGGTACAAATGATTTGATCAGAAAGCTGTGAAGCAGGCTCTAGCATATAATTTTAATGTATATGAAATTTGGAACCAAATTTACCCATGCAGGGGGATACATTAAGAGACTGATTTATATTTTCATTGTAAATTGAGGCTTTTATTTTTCCATTACTTGTATTTAATTGTTGAAAATTTTTAATACCTAGGTGTTTTGACTAAAGATACTTAAAGTATAACAATACTTTACTATGATACTGATACAAATAGGTATCTCAGACATGATACTAATGCTAGTAGTTTATTTTTTGTGAAATGGAAAAAGGTAAAGTAATTATACTGTAGTAGATGTCGACTAGATTGTTGGGTCATGCAGTAACAAACAGAAGGCGCACTAGCGTTTGATTGTTTCGTATGATTTCAAAACAGGACAACCTTGTAAAATACCTTCCATTGTAGCATTAATTCGAATATTTGAAAGTGTATTTTAATTTTTGTCAATGCCGTAATGATTCTAAATTTAAATTTAAACAATGCAATAATATTGCAAAATAAAATTTCTAGTCACATTTGCGATGATTCGTTCATAATTAATTTAATTCGCTACTTTTTAAAAATTTTATGATATTACAGTTTAGTCTGATTGTTGTATTTAACAAAACCGTTGCATTTTAAAATGATCTAGTCAATTGAATATTCATTCATTCATTATTGAATCGACAATTCAATAATAGTCATACGATAGAACGAAAAAAATACTCTAAGGTTAGTTAAATTATATTGTTTTATGAGGAAAATAAAACAATATAATTTATCTGACCTTAGAGTATTTTAATTGTTTTATTTTACTGTCACTTGTAGTATACAAGTAAGTAAAATAATACTTTAACATACAATTGTACTTCCATGTACAAATGAATCATAGATATGTAACGAGTGCGGAGTATTTTTCCTCTTCTGTTGTTTTTCTGATAAAATATCTATTATGATAAAAAATAGCTGTTTCTTACGTAAAGTACAGGGTTCTAATTGTAGTCAAGTTCTAGTTATGTGATGTAGAGTAGTTTATTTTGGAATTTTGCTAGTTATTTTATATTATGTACTGAAAACTAATTTATTATTACCCCAATAGTTATACGTAAATTGTAAACCATTCTATTTTTATGTAAGTTTACAAATTAGCATCGGAGAAGTAAAGTAAAGTTTGACTGTTCGCTACCTTTTGGCGCATTACTGGTTAAAACTATTCATACAATTGACATTAAATTTGTCATTCAAGTAGTATATGGGATAGAAACGCATATGAGTTACTTTTTATTTCGGTTTATCATGTTATCTTCTTAACAAGTGCGATTGCACAGATGAAAAGATATTTATAAAGAAGTTTAAATGCTTCAATAATATTAAAACTTTGCTTTTTATATATTGTAATTTAATTAATGTAAAATAAAATAATTGTCAAAAATATTAATTTAAAAAAAATAAGTACTGTACTATATTGTAAAGTGTGGATAATTGCATATTAAACTTAAATCTTACTTCTTGAGAGTGAAAAAGCAAAGGTGTAATATGGGCTACAAATGTGTTATGAATCACCACATATATTTTATATGTTAGGAAATTTACAAACGAACAAAAAAAGAAAAACGGTTTCTACCACATATTTTGTTACATACGGTGACAAAACATGTGTAAATAACCTTTTTTTAAATTCTAGATTATATTTTATAAAACCAGCTGAAACAAGTTGTTTATAAAATTAATTATCGCGAGCTATATTTTATTTGCACGTGTGTGTTTTGCTAAGCACAAAGATTTCTAATTATTGTTACATTACATTAAGTGTGTAGTATTGTTTGGAATAGGTAAACATGAATATTTAATATGTTACAAATTATTTACCTGCTATTCTGGATATAAATTGCTTAATACATTAAGTGATTTATATTAATAATATGTTGATTGTTAAGCAAAATGAGCAAGTTGGTCTAAGGAGTACATGAAAAGTTAAGCTGCTACCTATAGTATCAATAAAACCCTATGTACTTTATTTACTACATGTATTTATATACAGTCTTTAAAAATGTTTAAACGTTTTCTTTAATTGGATAACATAAAATAAGTATATCAATTTATATGGTAGTTAGAAATATACTCTTATTTTCTACCTAGCCATCAACCTAAAACAACAATATGCATATTAGCTTATTTAAATTATGTCTACTTATTCAATGTGTTTATAAATATTATAAATTTCGTAAAATAAAATTGAAGTTCTAGTCAAATATACTAAAATTTATAACTGATTTATCTGCGTATTGTATTATTAATATACTAAATATTTTATATAGTTATTACAGAAAACTGTTGAAATTAAATATATGATCACATAACGTTAAGTCAACTCTAAGGATACAAATAATTTCCATTTATTATCAAATAAAAAGAAACCCTAATAGTAAAGTAAGAACGCAGGCACAATTTAATATTAAAATCTAACATTGTTTTTAACATTACAAATTATTAATAGTACAAAATAACTTTTTTTACTTATATTTAAATTACTTTTACTCTTTCTTTTAATTGTCATGGTTGTTAGTATGTTCTACATATATATGTTTCATATAAATTACACTTCGTACATATTTAAATTTCTTTTGATAGTATTAAAAATATCTTTCTAAGAATAAATATACAATCCGTGTACATTGCTCAATTTTGGTATTAGAGTACTTGTTAAGTACCTAACTACATGGTCAGTATGTACTACTAAGTGTCCTTTTTTTAAACATAAATAAGAATTTTAAACATGCGAACTTACTATTATCTCAGACGGACAGAATTTTTACATATTTTTGTTATAATTTTAAAGAATATAATGAAACCATTTCATATCATTAAGTGCCCTTTGATTTACCGTATACCTGTTTATATAGTTTGAAAGAAATATAGCCAGATTTTATACATAAGACTTATTGCTTAGATCAATTGTTGTAAAATAATTTGTACTCAAATTATGTATTGCTATTTTATACATATACCCTGTTTTTGGGGAACTATGCTCAAAACTGTCACTTCGGACTGGTGTGCCCTTTTAGTTCTAAATACTTTTAAATATTTGAAATTCTTAAGATTTCATAAATATTAATATACAAAAAGAATCCGATTTTTTTACGGTTTAAATCTCTGTATCACAGTGCAATTAACAATGGCATCTCTCTTATAAGAACCGAACTAAAATTGAATATATGCAACAAAGTAATGCACAGTTTTACTCAAAATTATATATTATTAATAAATTGGTTGAGGCATGCTGAATATGCACACAAAATATTGTAAATGGATCTATATGTCAAATATGCTGATTAAAAATTATATATTTTTTTAATCCTAGTGACTCGAAGCTTGCTCTGTATGTATAATTACAAAATTTTCATAAGTATTTCATGCCACCATCACCATATGGTGTAAAACCACGGCTATCGGTCATTAGGGCTGCAGAGTTACGATCTCCCTAGTGCCTATCGTGATAGAAATGCTCCAACCCAAAGGTGGTCTATCTATATAGAATTTAAAACATTAAAATATTTACTATATTTTATTTGAGGCCATTTTGTGCAATATAGCAAAATAACTATATTGGATGGAATACGCCAGACATATATTATATATTATTGCTTTCCTATGTAATATATCTAAGTCTATTGTAAGTTAATAAGAATTACAAATTTTGTGATAATTTGGCTTAAAATAAAATATTTATAAAGGTAATACCTAATCTATTTAAAGTGTAGACATTTAAAATTTATCCTTGACCAAACTGCCATTTATATCTAAAGTGTGTCAATTTGTGAACAATTATATACTTATGTAAAAGTTTCCTGTGCATTAAAGTGGAGTTATATGAATTAAAATTGTTTATATTATTTACATTTCTATAACTTTTAATTTCGTTTTAATTACAATCCGTATTACATTTTCTATTTTATTATTTCATTGAATTAGTGCTAATCGGTGGTTTGTATTCACACACTTAAACTTAAATTGTAAGTAAGAATAAATTATATAAAAGAGCAACACACAAGTTTCTTGCTTGTTCTTCTTGTGATGAGACAGCCGTACATACCGAGACATACCGAATGAGCGGTAGATTAAAAAAAATATGACTATTCAAAAGTGGTTTAATGTAAGTTTATTTGAATAAATGATTTTCTATTCTATTCTATGCTATTAATTTACTTCGGTTTCCTCGTTGAACAGTGAAGAACACATTCAATTCATTAGTTTTACTTTTAAAATCATACATGTACTGATAATTTATGTTCATATCAAGCTTAAGTGTGCCTCTTGGGAATACTTACAATAAATGCAGCAACATTTTTTTATACCACTGAAATGACATAAAAATCTCATAATAATAACGAATATGTCATTATTCGAGAATGCCTGTTACAGTTGGAAATTCTTATGCGACTTCTCTATAAATATAGGAATGCAGAAATTCTAGAGTAGTAGCAACAGCTGTACCTATGTAGTTTTTTTTTATTTATTTAAAATATCTGTTATATAGCAAAGGTAATATTTCCGTCTCATCTTCTACCCCCACAAACTGTTATTTTTGCTGTATTAAGGGTGAGATATAGTAATTTCATTACTGGAATCACATCTCAATTCTTAGAAATGGCAACTTATATGTGACACGGGCATCTTATTATATTTTGTGACGACCATAGAGGTGTTTCTATTTAGAGGAGACATAACAGTGCTCCAGTTGTCAAAATGTTAAGAGTATTTGTAGTAATAGTATACTACCTGAGATCACGACATCTTACAGTTGTTATTCAGAATAATAATAAACAAGAATAACAATACTGTTTGCAAATCGATTACAATTAAACAATCTGTAATTTATAAGTGAAGTTTATTACTATACGTCGTTATATATATTAATATAGACCTACATTAGTAAAAACCGCACTTAAATCGGCTAAATTATTTCCGAAATTAACGTGGAAAGGCACAAATAAACTGACAGAAATTCTAACAACTGTTTTTCTGAAGTTTAACAAAGTCCGCCGATAATAATTTTCACACATTTCAGTTATATTTTTATTATACGTATGTACGAACTATGGAGGTACCTATATTAATATGTGCATATATCTATCCTTGTTTACCGATGTAGGTACATTTTGTAGAGATTTTCTATATTATTCCAGACTAGTATCACATGAATGCTATTGACATTTATCAACTGGAACTGAAATGCGAAATAGGCAGGTATGTAGTTCAAATAGCAGCCACGATCAGAATATCTAAGCTTCCGTAGAGGATTATTCTCAACATATCTCACTACCAAACGCATAGTTGAAGCTAAATGAGGAATTAAACAATAGATTTGTGGATTCTATTGTACTGTATATATTCTACTAACGTTTGAGTTTAGATAAATAACAGTACTGGAAAACTTAAAAGTGATCTCTGTAATGCAAAAAATTTTTGGTCACATTAAAATGTTAATGACATTAGTTACTCATATAAATCAACTCGCTAATCACCTAATGACTAATATCACATATTTTCTTTCATATGAATAGGTACTTCGGACGGTTTCCAAAAATTATTGACTCCGACACGTTTTTATACAATATTTTTACTTAGGTGTTTTGAATGTAAATTAAGAATTTTATTCAGGGTATGTTGCTATATAACTATAGATATTATTATTCTGTCAACCCCGTCGATGGCCTGGCGCGAAGTCAGATATACAGTCTTTTACGTTCCCATAATTATAAACTATGTATAAACGCTGAAAGTTTGTTTTTTGTTTTACATTCTTGGTACATACATATTTTATGGGAGGAATTTGCTACACATGAATATATTAGTTCCATGTAGCCTGGTCGTTCTGTAATGCGCAATGCTCATTGGATAATAAATGAGGATAGCTAAATGAGTTTGCGTGTGGTTTTCGGGCATAATATTGTAAATTTGTTTAATAACATTTTTCGAAAAATAACTAGTATATCTTATAAATATAAAAATTTTATACAATTCGTTTACAATATAGATAGAGTACGGATGCATACAAGCATACTTTGTGACCAAATAAATTAGTAATTTATAGTTTCTGTCGCGTACTAGATAAAAACTATAGGTAGATAGACAATGAATATTTAATACAAGTCCCGGTATTTTGATAGTTATATATACTTATATTCTGTTATATTTGTATTGTATCTCATCTACTTAGCGTATATGACAGAACTAACTAGGTTCTACATTTTTGCGTATCCGTCAGGTGGGATTTGGCCTTCAGCCACTCCATAAGTCCTTCCGCGGGTTTGGAGTGCCATCTGCACTCGCCCCCTATCGTCCGGTGAAGCTGTAATGGCCAGCTGCGGCCAACAGCATTAGAGTAGTCCGAAAAAAATCTACATCTTTTTTGTGCAAATAGCTGTTGTTTGCAGATGTTGTCTTTAAGAAAATTTGCGCTTGGTGCTAATGATTAATTATTAAAGAATATAATGAAATAATTAATTATGTTCGTTAATTAGCTATTTATAAATATAATAAGTTGGTATTAATTGGGAGATATTAGTTGTTACCAGCTCATCGAAACTATATTTCTCCTACGTACCTACTAGCAATACTGCTAGTACAAGTAGGTAGACTTGATATTCTCGGGAAGTACGCAGCTACCGGTAAATTAATTATTTATTTATTAAAATGATGTGTGAAATGTGATCTTAAATTGCTGGTGCAGACAATTACCAGTTTTTTTATGGATTGCTATTTATTAATAGTAATTTTTTTACACAATTAAAATAAATGTGTAAATATATCTTTTAATAAAAAAAAATCGAATACCAACTAATATTAATAGGTGCAATGGGGTATTAGAAACTAGATACGAGGGGTGAGTTCACAAACTCTGCATTCCCTCTGCCCCCTCTTTACACGTGATGTGCACGGGTGCAGTATTTTTGTGTTCATTCAATCTGTTTTAGACTCAAATGCTTAGAAATAAAGTTGTAAGTTCCTTCATATGGTACTGTTAAGTGAGATTAGGGTTCGGACATCCTTTCCAGATGGACTCTGTTGTCGGGAAGTAGTGTCTAAATTGGCCCAATCCGACAGTCGCATCGTTAAACCCCACGGCGCAGTCGCGGAAGCTACATAGATACGTCACACTGGTGTTAATCTTGGGCCTACAAAGCTTCGCTCTTGTATCGCTTTAAAAGCAGGCTATAAAATTCATAATTCTGAATTCATATACAAATAAATGTACCAATTATAACTACTGTGACAAAATATTAAATATTCACAGTCTTAATATATTAAGATAGGTACGTAGTAATATAAAATTTACATTCGTAAGCGATATTCATGCGATATTATGAAGATCGCTGTGGAGTCGTAGCAGCAACCGTACGTGGCTATCTTCATCCCAATTGCCAGTTTGTTTATGTATTGAAAGACAACAGATTGGTGCAGCCGGCTTCTGCGGGCTCCGTAATTGAAGCTCGCGTGTTTTTCAGTAAGACGGTCGGCTTGAATGAAGCAACAAAACTGCTTTGATCCCAACGTGCTTGTTGTTATCTAGATAGGCGTGTGAACGAACGGGCGGTCGATTTGTCTGGTGCAAGTGCAGTGTTGACGTTTCGTGTTATCATAGACTGATTATAAGCAGTGACAATAAACTACTGAGGATTCTCATTCAGGAATAGTGACAATGCTGGTAAGCATAAATACAAAGGTTTTATATTTCATATCATGATTCAGATTTATGCCCGGAAAAGTATTCTATACCTTACGTCTTAAAATTGACCTTCCTATTGGCTAACTGAGGCCATACTGCAACAATTAAATAATTACTGGTACACAAGTATAGGTCAATAATTAATTTTATAACCGTTAATTTTAGAAGAAATATCATATGAAGTCTACTATATCCTTATATTTATTATTGTTCATTATTATTTAAGTAATTTAAATATTTTGGTGGTATTTTAAGCACTTTATTAATAAGTCAAGAAAGAATATTCTCATTTTACTATTATTAGGATATGGATAGATATAAAATAAACACTATAATGACATATCTCTCTATGAAGGAAGTGGGTTTAATTATTAATTTTAGTGTAAATAATTATTTACATAAATATATTTCCCTCATTCGCTTATTATTGCACTTTGATTACTATGATAACTGTTTATGTATCTTTAAAAGTAGGTACCTATCTACGTTTGTGGTTGAGAAGACAATATTTCGACTAGAAAAAGAAATAAGTACCTAAAGAACAAAGTCATGTAAAAGAAAACAATTGTTGTCAATTTCGTCATCCGTTAAATACCGGGGTGGGAAGCTTGTATCTCTCAGTATAGTATAGTTGCTCTACTCATATATCCGCACATATCTACCATTAAATACGAGTATACGATAATTGTTGCCAGGATACTGTGTCCCCTATATTTGTGAAACGAAATTGGTACTCGCAAATATTAGTACGTTGCAATGGTTAATAGTGTAAGTGTTCAGTTCTGTTACCCCAATTTATTTTAATTAATCTTAATTATTCGCTAATTTCCAGAGCTGTTTAAGTATGTAAGCCATTGTCATGCACCCACACCAGAACAATTAACTAGTATATTAAACTCGATTTGTAAACTACACTTAGCTAAGATAAATAAGAGCATTTTACGTAGTAAAAGTGATTTTATATGATCTTTGTATAACGAACTAAGAATTAAAAGAATATGCGACACAAGAAACGATTAAATGCTATTGACTATTAATGATATTCCATAAGCTCTATTTTATTATAGAATGTCAAGAATTTAAATACTTACATATATATATTAAAAAAATTGTTGATTTTAAAGGTATGCCTATAAAATTCATCTACATCGCAAAATTTCAACGTTATTTTATCTACTGGCTCTAATTAATTAATTTAATATAATGACGGAATAAGATGCTGTACCAATATTTGCTATTGCTGTTAAATTTCAGAATTAAATAATAGATTAGGCGTGCCAATCTAAGAAGTCCCTACTAAAATTTATTTCTTGATTACTAGTATTGCGTTATTATAAAATACGAATTCATAGACATCATTTCGAATAAAAGTGTTTAATGAAACATAATTTATCTTATATGAGATGATAGCACGTTTATGTTACATTTAATTATATTTTATTATATTTTATACCCCACATTATAGTGGGGTTAAAAGCAACAGCAATTTTGTTTGTCTAATTCTCCTTTAGTCATGAGGAGAGTATTAAACATAATCCTATGTTGTAATTGCACCGTAAAGTCAAAGTCAAAATAATTTATTTGAATAAGATATTTTGTTTGTCACATATGCAAAATTTCTTATGACTAACCCTACCGAACAATTCGGATAACTTCAATCGAAAAGAACTGGCTAGAAACTCAACTGGTACTTTTTTTGCATACAGTGCATTAAAATTAATTACTTTATTTAAGTTGTTAGGTAGGTACTTAAATATAAGCAGACAAGTACGAATACGCCTACATAATAAAATCAATTCTTGCGCCTATGAATGGGAAGAAAACTTCGAGGCTGTTCACGCTCAAATTATTGATGAGGGCTGAGTAACTTTACTCTTTGGTTAACATCCCACAATCAATCTTTCGCAAACGGGCTTCAAACGTGCCAAATAGCACAAGCATGTGTTCGAACTCACTGCAAATATGTTGCCACTTTTGTTACCCATGGTATGTACGAGTACATTTTGTACAAAATTTAATCACAAAATATCTTACTTTTTATTATTATAGGCACTAATGATAAGTGAAATCTCTTATTGAGGTTACTTTGCTTTCGATTATGATTTAAAAATAGAACTTAGGTAAAATAATAGAAAAAATAATATTAAACATGTTTTTTATTCCGGGATGCGAAAAACTGTCGGGTCTCCAGTATATTTTATATAAGCTTCGCCCCGGCTTCGCACGAGTGTACATGTATTATGCACATAAATCTTCCTCTTGAATCACTCTAACTATTAAAAAAAATCGCTTCAAAAATCACAGCGAATTTGTTTTATACTATGTATTGATTAATAGCATTAGTTCCTGTATTGAATGGTTTTTAATCTTTATGTGCTTTTTAACCAATAAATGGTCTAAGGAATTATTGCATAAAAATATATTGCATAGAAGTCCTTAAAAAAAGAAGGCATTATCTAATTTAAAATTTAGTAAATAACGGATAGCAATATACTTAAGTGAAAAACACAGTTATTACCAGATCCTTGATAATGTTGTAAAATTTGTGGATTAATACGAGTACCTATACCTACTTAATACATGAAATTTGTTCATCTGTATGTATTTGAAGTTCTACAGACTGCTAACTATCATTAGATTAACATAATAAAATCCTAACTACAGTGATTGATTTATTAGGTATTCGATAGATTAAGTCCCATTAATTTTGGTAGCTCAATAGTTACTTTTATACCCTTTTTATGAAGCATATTCGAATAGTGTTTCCGTCTCCACTAACGGTATATTTTAGTGGGATATCATCAGTGAAAGACGAAAGGATGAGTATGAATTCAGTCAGTTAGTCTATTCCTATGAAATCACCTGGAATTCACCACGATTGTTTTCAGGAAACAGCGGGAGCACTAGTTCCCTATTACCTACTAACAAACTGCAGGCGCGAGCAACATTCATTTGTCATCAGAAAAAAAACGTCCTCTCGACACATTTCTACCAAATTATCTCAGATAGTCACACATTTTTGAAGATCTGTAAAGTTGTTGTAAAAGTTGTGACTAAAAACTATCTATTTACTTACAAATTATTATTATCACGGAACTCTTAATGCACAGCATAGCTTGAACTTGACCGATTTCTTTTTATTTACATTATTTGATACGTAAATGGAAGTACGTACAACCAGTACAACATTACAAAGATAGCATCTCCTTGTTATTTTATAATCATCTACATAAATACTGTTCATTTTGTATGTTATGGTTTTATTTCATCAAGATATATATATATCGAATATCTGAATAACGAAACTGTTTCTTGTTCGCGGTTTCTTTGAGTATTATTCAACACCTGTTATTCTTTTATCACTGTTTTTTAGGGTTCATCACAATTGAGTGTTGGAAAGGACATTATAAAATTATACTTTATGTTTTATTTTCACTAAACTTTAGAGTAGTCAATAATATAGATGATTACGGAGTCCACATAAAGACATTTGAAGATTCAAAAGTTTAGTTTAGTTTTAATCACATACATACAAGAGAACGTCTATAATAAGTACAGAAAAAAATTAATAATTCGAAAAATACATAATTTTTCATATATGTATAGGGATTTTCATATTCGCTATTCAGATGTATTCTTTTAAACTTCTACTTGGTTATTCATTTAACTAGTAGGGTGCAAGTTAATTAATAGGTTATAACTATAGGAATGTTCGGTATTTATTCAATATTATTATATTTAAATTCGAGTTCGTTAAAAAGTCCTATATAAAAAGTGAACAAATCTTTGAATACTGATTCAGTGAATTTTCCAAGCGTGTTTGTGTCCTTTATGGTATAAAGATGGGATAAGAATCGAATTATGTAAATTTAATCCTTAAAAGGGTGAAAAAAGTATTTTTATTCCAATTCCCTTGAGTTATAAACATGAAATTTTGAATAGAATTGTGTGCAACCGAGTTTTAGTGGATTTATATTAAATATAGAACCAACCTAAACAAATTCGCATGTTTCCCGGCTTTCTCATTGATTTGAATAAACAATTTACATTAAAAAATAGGGTAAGGTCACTACTTCCTCACCGAAGATGTGATGACTAAAGCTTTTTTTATGTTATAGTAACATGTGTAGGTGTTATGCAAGGGTATTAATTGATTTATAATCGATTGGAGGGGAACAAGAAGTACTTATATCAACATATTATATTTTACTGCATATGTGGAATTTTCTAGTTTAGTACTTACGTCAAAGTTACGTAGGTTTATTCTGAGGTATTTATCTAATATCGTCAAAGACTAAAAATGGTGAAGATTGATATTTATGCAATGTAATGAGAGATTCATCAAAAACTACGTTTATCCTGAAAATATTGTATCAAATCGAAGTATGTTTCTTAAATACATAAAAAATCGTACCTGCTGTGTTTTTATGTGATATAAAAACTTTTCGACCTTGGCGGTATTGTTGTAATACATATATATACTTTCTGATGGTTGTTAGTTCAATCTCTGTACATTGCTATATTTCGTATTCATAAGTATCAATCTTTTAATATAGATCTATATGTTCTGCGTCTATAGCACCAGCTCTGCTTATTTTCTGCGTATTTAATTTATTGAAGGCTATCTAATAATTTATTTTTAAAGTTATAAAATACAATTAATGATTCAAAAACATATTATATATTTTTTAAATCATGACTTTCAGAGATATGAGTACACTACTAAATCGTTTTTAGGATACATTTTATCTATGCTTTCTACATGCTCAATATAATAACAATAACAATATTCATACAATGTTAAACGTTTTCTTATCGCAAACCAAAAGAGTTTTGTTTCGGGTAGGTATATTTGCGTACAAAATTCAGGTTCTAACTAATACTACATATTAGGTACTTTGAATCACGGCCAAACGAAATCATTTGAAATTGAAATTTGCGAAGAGATCACGATAAATGGGGACGATGCGACGGCTTTACGATCTGGCAATGACGCTAGAAACTGTCCGTCCTTATCTAGAGTTGACCCAACCCTTTTCACTGCCACTTTCCTATGTATTGTATAACTACCTTTCGTTGATATCGGTAGATAGATCTACGGATATCAACGAAAGGTAGTTATAAGCGTAATAGATAGAATCATCTAGAAAAGTAATAAATACCGGAAGATCTGATGATTTTGGTATACTTTTGTTGCTTGCTTGTGAGTAACTGTATGTATGCATTTGGATTTTGATTTCGAGAAGATAATTGTTTTAATTAAATTATTTGCATTACTATTTATGTAGGTATAAACTGTGTATTTTACTTATGTTTATTTCTAACAAAAAATTACACCATGTTTATATGTAAACAGTTCAAATACACTTCCTTTTTTAATTTGTAATACTAGGCTCTAAAAACTCCTAACTCAGTTTTTCATGACGCTAACTTTTAAAGCGAAAAGGTAAAGGCCATCTATGAATACAGAGCATCCATGACGATGACAATGAAAAAGCGGTCACTTGTTTAGCATTCATAATATTCTGGAAAAACGTTTGAGACCGTAAATGACAGCTTAAAATGAATTAAAAATAGAAATTAGGTATTCAATAATATATAGACCAAAATTTTTTTTAAAACATCTCATGACAAATGAATGTAAATTATTCGGTGTGCATGCTTGTGCAACGTATGAAAATATCCGAAATTAAGGTACTAATTTCAGAATATCTATGTATTTTCTAATAATAATTAGCACATAATAAGCCTGATATCGGTTATAGTGACCTAACAATATTTGAAATGTCTAAATATAGGTATACCTATTCCATTTAGATAAGCTACGACCAATCTACGATACGCCAAGACCAAAATTCTTCGGATATAATTCTAATAATTATGCAAAATTTTGCTACTGACTTTCGGGATTTGGATTAGATTAATTATATACGGAAGGATTAACCACTCAGCATAAGGATATTCGCTAATTGCCCATCAGGGTGCGCCAGACCTTTAAAGTAAGTTGATAGGATGTCACAAATATAGCACATTTCCATCCACCCTCGTTGATGGAAATGTTCACTAACATACCGTATGTTATTCCGTTATAATTCTATGTATATGTGTACATGAATGTATAAAAAAGTAGATATGTAAGCCAGTGGAGTGAAACAACAAAGTAATATTGACGATGTTTACTGCCGTATTCTGTGTACCTATATTACTGTCACTGTGCATAAGACAATGAGATCAAAATACCGCGATCAAATTCATCGCTTTTCAAACCTAAGAAATCAATAAGAGAAAGAAGTAGGTGGTAGAAACGATAAAAGCAAAAATAAGGGCAGACCTTATCCTCGATTTTGTAGTATAGATGTCTTCTATTTTATGCCTCTCTTTTTTATAGATTAAAAGACATATTCTTGAACTTAATGTAATGTTACATATATGTATTGTAACGTTATTATTCGATCATATTATATTTATGAGCGCCTCCATTTTTAATTTTGGTCCATATAGATCGTAACATTTTTACGAGTCAATGTTATGTTGTGATGACGCAAAATAGGCAACTTCATGTTCCCAATTCTAGCCGATTAATATTTTATTGAATATGTGGCAACAATGTGGTTTAAAAAATGAGATCACCATTTTGTTTAGAAATGAGTATATATTATACTTTGAGTTTTACTCATATTTTTGGTCTTAGTTTAGAATGAAAAACTTATTTTTAGTAGTCAGTACTGCTCGGAAGTCTGCGGAATGTTTAAAGATATATCTTTGCCTGCAACAGTACGATTAGGAATTCTGTGCTAGAACACATAATTAAACAATGTCAATAGAACTGATGGTCGTAAATTACAAGGCATCTAACAACTACTTGCTTACAACTAGCGTAATAGGTCTATTTTGCGGAAAAGCAGCTATTTTGTTAAGTTCTGTAACCCATTTCTTAGTATTACCAGATACTAACAGAAATAGCGGTTAATTAACTTTCGTAGAATACGTATACACTAAGAGCGCAGTGTTATATGCATTTAGTTTAATTGTAAACTAAATAAAATTATATAAGATTTTTTAATATACAGAAGGTAAGTATCTATTGAAAACAAACTAATAAAGGGGCATAGAAATGGAAACTCTTTGCTATCGCCTCTGTAGGCGATCATGTCTGTACATGATCACTGCCATATCAAAAAAAACTTATGTGTCTCTACAAAATCCACTTATCTCTGACTTCACCATCTGGGACAACAGTCGTGACGATATCTAATATTCGTGAAACGCGAAAGTCTGTTTGGATGGACATATAAATATGTTTGTTCCTCTTTCATGCAAACACTACTGAAAGGATTTTGATGAAACTTTACAGTAATATCGTTAGTTAAAAATATTATCGAATTAAATTTGGTAGTTAAATATATCAATCTTTTTTTTTTCCATCCTAAATTTTGACAAATCTGCACCAGACAACACTAATACCGTCCTACTATAAATCCGCTGTCAGAGAGCTCTTCACTTATCGGCAGCTGTAGGTACTATTCACCCCTAAAGCTGTCCTGACTTTGTTATCGAGGGATTAGCATTTTTTTTCGAGTTAGCATCCCATGCAATATATTACGAGCAGACATTAGTCCTTGTTGCGTATTTATATCACGTGTTGTGGCTCTTTTTTTGACTAAAATATTTTTCTGTCAAATATCTTTAATAATCTCATAGTTTTCAGTATTTATTATTCTGTATTGAGCATGGATATCATAATAAAACTATGATTTTTATTTTAATGAATTTAATTACTGTTACAACAAGGATAGAGTCACTATACAACATTTTCGTTGTTTTGTCTAATAATGTAAACAAAACAAAAATTTGTTAATATTCATATTAATATCCTCCTTCTAATCTAACACTAATATAAATTAAAAGTATCAATAAAGTTATTTCAAATCCGAAGCCTAAATAGGAAATGAATTTCACATTTAAATTTTAAAATCTTAAATTTTTATACTCTTTAACATTCTCTGTTCTGTCTCTGTCTCTGAGAGAATTCTAAATAAATATAATGCTGATTATTTTTAGTAAATATACCAAGTGCCATGTGTGAAAAATAGAGAATATCTGCCAACAGTATATCCGGTACTAATAGTTATATATTATTATTATATTTTTTTTTATTATAATCTGTATAGGTATTTTAGTTAATAAATACATGAGTATGTAGGCAAGTTAATACATTTTACATTTTAATAAAGACTTATATATTGTTTCATAATCAAACGTAGTAAAATACTTAATAAGCAGTTAACAAATAGTAGACATAAATATCTTTTTGTAGAATTCATTGCTCATGGAAACGTTTTTTATTTTCACATTGCTCGCATTGAAAATAATTTAAGGATATCTGTTAAAGGCAGCCAAAAAAGGACTTGGCAATATACCAAGAAATATTCTGGCTTTATGATCGCTTCACGAGTTCAGTATTCCACAGAATATATAGAACACTGTCGCACTGACCTAGTAAAGCACATTTTTTGCGCTGATCAATATGTCAGTTTGAAATTAATTTTGACTTAACATGAATTCAACATCAACTCAACTTGCATGGTTGTTTATACGAGTAAAAACTCATATAAAGTACTTACGAAAGTACGAGTACTTATATATATATTATGGTGAAACCATTATTAATTGTTTAATGAATTTGTTATTGATTCACACACCGTATAGGGTTTCGTTTCCGACTGTCGTGGGTTCGATCTCTGCACAATTTTTGTATAAACATTTGGACTCATCATCAGGTATGTATGATATTTGTATTAACACGGAAAAAATTATTTATGCATAAAATATATTTGAAGTATGTTTATCAATCAATTACTAGCCATATTATCAGCTCTGCTTATCTTGATAGAGCATTGTGGGCAGTCTAGAGATATTCATGTATTTTAAAGAAATATTTATGCTGTATTATACTGATTCATCTCGTACTATAATAAGCTGCAGTATGTATGCAAAGGGTCATCGCCCAGTATTATCTTTGTGTAACATTACAAAGGTTCCCATTTATAATACGAGTATGTATTGCAGCTGAGAGGAATTTTGTTATGGCATGAATGGGCATATTGAATCGATGTGTTATATTATTGTTTCAGTTATTCAATTTATTGATGTAGGAACTTTAAGAGCAGAGGCATACTTAAAAATTACTTGCTGAACTCAAGTATTTTTTATATTTATTAAATAACAATATGTAAGTTTATTGTGTTTATTTTTTACCACCAAAATAAACCGAATGGATGTTTTATATTGTTTCTTACCTTTTCTACCCGCCAGGTGAAACATCTATACTGGCCTATAAATATAAAAATTACAACGGATGTACTAGATACTGGTACTCCTTTTTTTTTAATAATTGTTATTGTTATCATTTTTAAGAACTTATGTGACGATTCAGGATCCTTTAATTTTTAGTTTTATTATGTTATGTGTTTAATAGGTATATGTTGGTAAAAATAGGTGAGACTTTTGTGTCGATTATTTTTTATTTATTTATTATAAAATAAAATTGTAAGTTATTAGTTTGATGATAGAAATATAAAACACTTTCATGCCTGTATAATACTGAGAATGTTATTTCCACTGAAACTAATAATTTTGTTACTTTAACTGCCTACACTTGAAGCAACTTAATTAAATTATCTTAATCTGTCTTTGAAATTCCCATTGATATTGAGGTTAAAATTAAATTAATACCGATTGTTGTTTCGGTACGTTATTCCAAAATGATCAATTCATTTCGATATCGTCACGGTTATACGTTATGTTTTCTTATATGAAATTAAATTGCTTTGATAATTGTGATATAGGTAGGATTTCTATCTAAACATTTGTGTTTACATTTCATGATTAGTTACCGCTACTGCCGGTAAAAATATAAGTATGCAATAAATAACTTAGTCCAGTAGATATTATAGTGTATACATATAAATAATAACAATAAATTATCTATAATTAACTTTAGCTGTAATATATTTCTTATAATATTTTTTTAACCTGCTTTATTATGAGTTTTAAACTAATTTAATTATTCAGATACTAATAATATCCTTAAGTTAAAAATCAATAGTATTAAATAACGACGATGTTAATTTTATTTAAGAGATAACCAAATATTTAAAGAACCCTTTTCATAAAACGATATCAAATATCAGATCGTAAACTTTAATTTGTTTCATTTAAATAGGTATCTGTTTGGTGCAAGTTAACGTTACCTCGCCTGAGGGCACACCTAACAACAAAAGAAGTAAACAGCTCGGAGTAATTGATCAAAATGTACTGCAAACAACGTAGGTTTGTTATTGAAACTCTCATTATTGATGGCGCTTTGTGTAAGATAAAATCTATTTATTTGAGTAGCATCAAACTTCTTTACCCAATTTACAATACAAATACCTTGTCAACTACAGAACTATTCGTCTTCTTTGTCACCAAGTTTCGTATTGGATTTTTAGCTTGAAAGAACTTATTGTTAAACTATACTAATTTATTAAGTAAGGTTACACAAAAGTTCAACTAAAACCTCATTAGTTAATCGACATACTTTCATCTGAATGAAATAAAGTAAAATAATTTCAGTTAAAGTTATATTAAAGAATATTTTTATGAATTAATTACAGAAATAAATTTATACTATTATATAAATTAAAGAGAGTGCTAATTATGTGACTTTGTGAATAATTGTTGGAAATCTCAGAAACCACTTTACCTATTTTAAAAATTCTTTCACGAAAGCTATTTTACAGTGCTTTCATCGCTCCAGATATTACATAATATTATGTATTTTATTTTGGCTAGTTAAATCAATACGAGCCGATAAATTAGTATAGCTACTTTAACGGTGCAGTTTGTGTAGAAATATTATAAACTGTATATTGTATATGTAAGCATATATAATATACAGTTTATAATATTTCTAACTTATAAATTCTAATTTATAAATGCGATGTTTTCAAAAACAACTTCTTTATTTATTTTAATAAGATCATCTTCTACAGACTATTTTTAATCGTCTATAGGTGGCATTTTTCTATAGTGCATTATTTATATATTGCATAAAATAATTATTTTATATCATAACACATAATAGCTATATATAAATTAATTCTCTTTAGAATACTAAAAATATAACATGCAGAAATCAGCAGCATTAGAAATGCAGATACAGTGTCAGTTTTATACAGTACATTACATTTATCCAATGTCGTAATAGGATGTGTATTTTTATATCCATGTTATTTACGTACCTTACTGCGATGGGCTACGGCAATTACATTGACCTAAATTCATGCACCATTGGTTCTGCATCCTCATATCACTTGCATGCTATAAAAATTGCACTTTGAAAAGTAACATAAATAAAAATGTGGTCTGAATTAACAGTTTTATTAACTTTGATGCGGTGATATTTCGTTGTGGTAATAAACAAATATTGATATTTTTTGTATTTTCTGATTATCTGGAATCAGTAACATTACGTAACAATATTGATTGGTAAATAACAATACGAGTCTATAGTACATTTAAATAACTCTTGCATTAATATAGCTTATTGGCTCCATAATTAAAATTAAAAACTGAAGTGGTTTTTTTTCAAGTGCATAACATGCATCTTGAGGAGTTGCTGCAATACCTTCTAGGTGAACTCATTAGGGTGGGTCCTCGGTTGATTCTTATGTTTTTAGCAAGTTCGTAAGTACGAATAATATTAGTTTTCTGTGTAGTTAATAATCAATTGCGTAATACCTGATTTAAAATACATTATAGTAGGTAATCGACAATATACAAATTATGAAATATTAAAATATAAAAAATATGTATATTTTCGAATATCGAGTCCATAGCTCAGTGGCAATTATTATAATGTAATTTCAAACAAGTAAATTTGTAATAAGTTCATAGGTATTATGCCTATTTAAAAATATAATATAGGTTTATAATTAATTCATACAGTTTCGGCCACAACAATAATTATCTGCAAAAGTTCTTTAGGGATTTATAAATAATTAATTATACTCCAGACAAATTTTACGATTCATAAATTATTAACTATTGATACGAAAATAAGATATCTCTAGATGGGTCTCTATTTTTTGGTTTCTATACCGATGTAAATAGAAGTATAATTTTGAACTACCTATAGTACTATAAGAGAAGATCGCTGGATGTTTTTGTGTATGTTTATAATTTCCTTCTTCTATTTTTAGGTCATAAATAAAAGATATTATGTATAAAAACTGTTGTTATCTAGAAATCGTATCTTCACTATACAAGATGGTGGCAGCGGTAGGATAGGCTCCTCCGATCGATCCCCCATCCAATTCAAACGGGGATAAAAATTACAACGTCTAAGCCGAAGTTCGAACCCCTAACGGTGCCCTCAGACTAAAGTCCGACAAAAGTTGATTTCAGCCGCTTCATAATACTTCCGCGGGTTAGGAGTGTCATCTGCACTCGCCCCCCTATCGTCCGGTGAAGCTGTAGGCCAGCAACAGGATTAGAGTAGTCCGAAAAAAGAGGTGGGATATGGATAAAATACAAGAGATAGTGTTATATGCATATTGTACTAATATGCTTATAGTTGCTACTTGCGTGTTATCTTCAAATACCCTATACCAATGTCATACATGTATAATTGTATATACAGCCTAACTAGTCTAACTAGTCCTTGTCTTCTGCCCAGTATCGTGGTCTTTTGTTATGGTCAGGTACTTCAAATAGTGTCTTTAGATATTGCAACTGCACGGACTTTCCCTGTTAAGTTTGATGCTAAACTGAATACTGTAGGGCGTAACTGTTTTCAGTATTTTGATACGAGGTTTGTCATGGAAAGTAAGTATATAGAGAACAGTTTAGCTAACTACATTGAATAAAAATGCTAAATATCATAAATAGTATTGCAAAGGGTTTGCGATATTTTTTAAACATCAATTCATAGATAGATAATGATAGATAGATAGATACTTTAATGAAACTAGCGTTCAGTTCAGTTCATTAACATGAAACTATGTGTACATAAAAAAAAAACTTAATACAAAAGTTACGTAACTGTATCACGTAGGGAGTATACGCAGCCATAAACAATGCCAACTGAAAACCAGGACAGTTACCTAACCGTATACGTACATTATAGTATTGTAGTGGCAATATCGGGATTTCGAATAAGGCGATTCGTATAAATCAAGCTGACGGCTGACTTACCCACATACTATGGGCATGTCCTCCCTTTTGTCTGTCGAAAATTTATATTAAACTGTGATACATCAGCAAAAAAATCTATAGCTTTACGAGTAGGTTGAAATATATATGTACTAGCATACTCACCTGCGACTTTGTCTATTTTTAAGATAAAATATGGTCTGTTTTCGCCATTTCGATACACTCACATTAATATAAATTTGAGCTGCTTGATGAAACTAAGTAATAAACATATATACAGTTTATAATACATATATATATATATATATGTATTACGCATATTACTTTGTGCTATAGGTATATATTTCTGGAATTAATATTTTTGGGAAAATATTAAAACTATGTAGTTCGAAGTAAAATTACGCAGATTTATCATTAAGTATTTACACAGAGTTATATGGATTTTTAGTGACATGTATATTTTTAACCGCTATTTTCATTGTTGACTTATGATTTGTTTTCGACATATGACTGGATCCTTAGTATTTTGATTATTAAAGAATTTAAAAATATAAAAGGCGAAAGTGGCAAAAAAAATGCAACTTCATCTGCATTTAAAAACTAAAATAAATGCTAACATTGTGTTGAAAATAAAGTCCTAAAAAGTATTTGAGTCAGTAGGTAACCTAAACATTCTTGATAGTAACTGCGATAAAGTCTTAAAAAATAATAAAATACTGAACAAAAAAATAAATAAAAAAGTTGCTTATGCTGCAAACTTTCGATTAATGTTTGCGCTCGTAAAATTAACACCAGAGTAAAATCAACGTAGAGGGGGCAACTCTCATAACCTTAAATATAAACTTGTTCCCAACAACGAGAGGACGGCTAAACCCAGTCCCTTAACAGCGCAGCAGACCCTTTAGGAAATCACTAGGTGAGCCGTTCGAAGTAATAAAATACAAAATTCTTGGACGGTCTCGACCGAAAAGGGCCTTATTCCTTGGAATTACAGTTGAATCTAGATACTTCTATCGCATTGTTCGGGCACTTTCCCATTTCAGGGTAAGGGTCAATTTAATTAATTACAAGAACCGCGACACATACCCTATTAAAAGTATTAAACCGTTGCTATGCTGTATTATTTTACTTTATGCGTTTGTTACGTATTTATCGTTATTGGTTTTAATTGTGTACAGTATACAACCGTACTTAGTAATTATATAATTTTACTCGTCATCTCTAAGAGAAGTAATTACCTGTTTCTTACTCCGTGAGTTGTTTTTAAATATTTGGGGGTATATTTAGTAATAGGGACTAACGGCCATGTCTACTGCCATATTCGTGCTAATTTTAAATTTCTTAGTTTGTTATGACTGATAAGATGACTGACGACATGTCATATCACATTACCAATCGAAAGAAGATATCGAGAATTGATTTTCCAAATAGAATAGTTTCTCTAAACAAGGGTTCTACTATAATTTTATCAAAGTAAGAGACATTAAACTAAGTAACTCTTACAATATATTATAGATATGAAAGGTTAAGATGTTATTAAAATTAATAAAATAAAGACATGTGTACTCATAGATCAGGATAGTTTTGATGGACGATGGCCCTATTGTCATTGCCTTATGCCTTTGTCCCTTTAGTTGAGTTCGGCACAGTATATTATCTTCTTTTACTGAACCATAGAGATACCTATTTATCACACTAAGGAAACACAATCAATAACAAATAATAAGTGTATCGTAATATAGGAAAAGATTCATTCAAATAATTATGTTGCTCTATTATCGTTGATATCATTTGCTGCAAATAGTTCCATAGAAGTTGTACTCATACATCTACCACTCATTCCTGTTTCATTTTCATATATATATATATACAGTGATGTAAAACTTAAACTAGTACTTTCAAATACCATCTTTGTCTAACTGCGAGTATGTTGATTGATACCGACCACAGCTACACATTCCTAGTTATGTTTATCTTTTGATTATTATTCAAATGTGTGCGGAGTCAGTTTGTGTTTGTTATTAAAAGCTACCCAATGTCTTTGTACTTACACTTAGCTTGACGTGGGTCTATCCATTTACGTCACGGATAATGTAGGTAGGTATCTATCAATCACTGGACAGCAAATTTTGAATCATAACTAATTGAAATACTTACAAAGTGCAATAAAAAGTATTATAAATATTAAAATAATAATCAAGGACAATTCATACAACGACATTCTAGTACTATATGTACTAATAACTAATAGAAATTCTTAAATACATTTGTTTGTGTACATATTATAAAAAATACCTAGGCAATCATATAATATAAAGAATAGTACTTATGAATACAAACGTTTGTACAGTGCGTGGAATCGAGTGCGTATTCGGAAGGTGTTAAAATACTTGACCACTAAGCCCGTTTTATATACTATTTATTGATTTATAATCAATTTTTGGTTTCCTTCCATATTATGTTTACAAAACATGTACTAAAGGTAATTAAAATAAATTTTGTTTTCTTGGTTTTTAGATGCTCTTGATACACTGGTTGAAATTTTGTACATGCTACAAATATTTATGTATATATAAATTATACTAAGACAATTTAATAAAAATTAAAGAAATGTATTTCGTATTTAGAAAATATTAATTATTACATGTTTATTTTCATCGATTTACTCTAAATATTTACATTACAGCCGAGGCAGAGAGTACTTATGTAAAACGTAAAGCATCATTATAACAATGGTTTTACATAGCTGCTCTAGTGTCATAATGATATCAACTAGTTAACTTTATAGCCATTCGTAAGCTGAAAATAATGAACTACAAAAATAACCAATTTTTAATTGATTTCTAAATAAATAATTGCAAATTGCATAGACTTTGTTTATCTTGGACCATTTATGCGCACCTATAAATGTTGTTGTGTACATTGTTAGTCTATGTGAATGGTATGCCGAGATATTTGGACTAGGAAATTGGATGCCTACCTATGAATATCTTGGAAGCAGAGATTTTTTCTCAGATCTCGTAAAATTTTATGCTCGAGACAGGTTTGTAAACAAGCGTTTCATGTGTCTCGCTTGGATTTACAAACACGTTGCCTTGGAGACTAGTGTTACTAGACCAAGTGCTGAAGTAGCTTAATAATGTTTCTCACTCACCACTATCAAACTAAATATCCTGATGTTTAGTTTGATAGTAAAAAAAACTACGATATCAATTATTTTTTACACTTTGTCATATTCATACTCAATTTATTTCATCCATGAATGTTATATTGTGTGTATATTTTTTTAGTTATAAAAAATAAATAATAAAACTACTATATTTGGTCACTAATATTCCTGACATGTCTGAAAAATTCTGTTGCCTGGTAACTCTACAGGGACGCTTATAAACGAAATGTTTACTTGACATTCAAGATTTCGTTTATAAGCGAGTCTTTCTTTACATAACGATGTCGCCTTTTAGTTACTCAAGTTAGGCTTTTGATAAGCTTCAGGAGCGTTTTCCAAAACCTATTCATATTATGTATGAATATGTTTGGGAATACCAATATGGGAATGGGAATAATACGAAAATATTTTCTGGGATTTAATGTCCACTGGATAAATTATTTTTTTAAATATTATTTAATTCATGTATAATAATACATAAAGCATAAATCCGTTAAGTGGATTTAGACCATTTAGGTAGATGTATTTACGATAATATTCAGTGAAAAAATCTACCTAGATGTTTGATAGAAAAAATCGCATTTAAAAAGTTTTTAATAACAGTAGATTCTATTTGTGAATATACCGGAGAAATAGAAAGACATTGTAAGTGACATGACACGCTTGGGAGAGACTGATTCAGATGTCACTCGCAAGTCGTACACTTCCTATCGACCCCACCGCCATGTATATTGACGATTGCTCATTCGCTGCCTCTTATCACTTGTCAAATGAATTTGGTGTCATTTTTGACTGCAAAACGATAAAGCAACAATATCTATTAGTTTTTTTATTTATTAATTGACAGACATACCTTATTTGATCGGCCTCGGTGATCTAGCGGTTTAGCAGACCGCTTTACTACCGAGGATGCGGCTTCGATTCTTCGCACGATGCAATCATTTGTATTGGGAAGTATGATTAATTAACTTAACTACCAAGACGTAAAACTTCTTTGTTATCCTAATAATACATACTACTAATAGGGCTTATTGTTATATGCCCGTGTTTACACTAAACTATATGTTTGTATATAACAAAAATTATTTGTCTATAAAAAAATATACCTAGTTGTCATATACAATTATATTTGTAATTTACCTATATGTACGTCCTGGGTTAGAAAATAAGTTCGGGAGAAATACCAGTTCTAAAAGTCAGATTAGTTTGTGGGAACCCAAATGTTTGTAGGTTTCGTAACATCCACAGTGAATTATTTGTGTTTTGTACTAAAGTTAGTAAATAGATTTACCAAAAACATATCTACTGACAGGATGTGCTTTGAATATTGTTTTATACATATTGTGATATAAAAACATTCATTTAATGAATCCTCCCTCAGAGGAGTTATGATCTTTGTTTCTAACTATTTAATTACTTATATATTATTTATTCTACATAAAAATTGCATATTAAAAACTAGATAGTTATTGCTCAGGTACCTATTGCATTAACAGTATAGAAAAATATAGGTACAATTAAGATTTTGCAGTTCGGAAAATTGGATAATTTTATGGATAAGTTCTGATCAATATGATACATGTATATATACTTACTATGACAATTTTAAACATATATCGATCTTATAGTGTATAATTTACTAATTTACTTATTGCTATGTGCTAATACCAGTATCTGCATAAAATAAGGTAAAATTTCACTGAAAGTTCAGTATACAATAAATATTTTTTCTATTCGTACATTTAAAGTACATTTCAAAGTTTTGAATCACTGTAATATTATCTTATTGGTGGTATCACACAGTAATAATTTTGTGGATATTTACATCTCACGTAATGTATGGCACTGAAAATTAAAAGCAATGTCAGTAGAGAAAAATGCTGATAGATATTAAAGGTTATCTTGTATCTATCTTTATAACCTATTACTGAATTGCGTATACAGTGCAAATTAAAAAATGAGTCAATAATACACTCCCGGCCTTCACATCTAATGTGAGTCGACATCATACACAGAAATAATTCCGTTGTATGTAGTTATGTACCTACTGACCTCGTTGTTACTAGGTAACGTGAGCTCTATTTATGATGCACCTGCTTCTCCTATGCTCTGAGAAATAAGTTCTCGCCCGATATTATTCTCCTGACACAATAAATTGTGAGAAAATGTAGTCATAAATAAATAATGCCGAAGCGAGTTGTTATGTACTAGGAAGTATTTTAGCTTACAAGAGGAGTTCATCTGCTTATTATTTCAATATGCAATATATTCGTCTTCTTGAAGTCTTTAGATCATTATTTTAACTCGGTAGTTGTATAATTTTATATTTATATATCTAATTGAGGCCGTTATCGACAGGATTAGTTTATTTAGACTTAATAGTTAAGAAAATTAAGAATTGTGTGGACAATAAAATTCTATTCTATAAGATTCTTACATCTACATATACATATATGTACTAGTACAGAAATGGCAAAAATGTTACCACCGCTCAAGTGTATGATCACTCTTATTACATCTTATTCATTGCTATTTTCCAGGAATAATTTCACTCTTATATCTCAAACGGGAACACAGCTTGCAAAGTGAGTCGGTCTGGCGACAGAAATGAGTGGGTTGGAGGATGCTTACGCACGACTTATTGCAGTTCACCTCTGGAAAGGGAATTTTTATATTTGAAACTTATACTATAATTTTAGGCATATTTCCCTGTTTATCCTGCGTTAACTCCATTAAAAATAAAACAAAACGTTGTAATATACATGAGTTATTTTTATATACTCCTTTAGTATTTCAATTCCTAATAAAGAGATAATATATTATTAAAATTTTTACTCTGAGTTTACATATATATGTAGGAGTTTATTCTCTCAGAAAAATCAACAGATTTATGATTTTTTAATAAATAAAATAACATTTGGACAAAGTAACAATATTCTTAATAGGTATTTTAAATCTTGGTAATATATGGTAATATATACGGATACCTTGAGAAGTACTATGGGCGTCATAAGTCTACATAAGGACTTTACATGACGCTGTTCATGTATGTAGTCAACGATTACCACTTACCATTGGGAGTGCCGTCAGTTTAATTACCATTCCAGTAACAAAAAGAAACTAAAAAAAAATATATATTATTAATGTAATTTAATATCGTAATTTTACATAAGACCAATGTCATAGTAATTGGAATATGTGTTAAAATAACATTTATATATTATTAGCTACTAGCTACTCGCCCCGGCTTCCATAAACCTTCCTCTTGAATCACTCTATCTGTTAAAAACCGCTTCAAAATCCGTTGCGTAGTTTTAAAGATTTAAGCATACATAGGGACGGATAGACAGCGACAGCGACTTTGTTTTATACTATGTAATGATTAAAATAATTGATTTGTTATTTTGTTTAAATGAATACTTAGGTTTGTAGAGTGAAATTGCAATTTTAATGAAATCATGACAGAATTTATATACATACCAATATAGAAATAACGTGTACGAAATACGTTTTTATGATCCTCCAAATATAGGTACTTATGAGTTATTTATGTGTCTTAACTTCGCGAGTTTATGAGACATTTAAATGAATGCGGGGACTATCAATAAAGTTATATTTGAACGTACCACCCAAGCCTTTGTTTGTAACTTAATTCTCACCAATATTATACTAATGAAAAATACATGTAGCAAGGCATTGTTACATTATTTTTCATATTTTGATATAATTCGGCTTACGCATATGATACTCACGGGTAATAATGAATGAATAAGAATTTTGATAAAAATAGCTATTTACATACTAGCCTATAGTCTATTATAATTATAGGTAATAAATTTACAGTCAACAATAAATATTTCAACTTTTTTGTGTACACAGATCATGAAGGAATCGAATGAATATAAAAACCTCGGAGATAGATTACAGGAAACAAAGTGAAAGCATAAAAATTCAAAACTTTTCTTTCTATTTCATTATCAATTCACAATCCTACCCTTTCAATCACAAAAAATACTTCTGAACTTCGCTGGTACTACAGATATGAGATAACATACAAATCAAATTTAAAATTATAAAAACGAATAGATTATTATATTTTAGTCGTTATAGTAATAAAGTGGAATTTAATTCAAAGTAATACTTATAAAAAATACTACAAATAAGATATATTCACCTATTTTTAAGCAATTTTAGTTATGAGAATTAACGGAAAGGGTCAGCTAGCATCCGTGTTTGCTTCTTTTTTATGAAGATCAAGGACTTAGGCATTTTTAATGATGGATGATAATAAGCTGGTGAAAAAGAAAAATTTTGTGGTGGTAGGTAGATAATAATTAATATATTTATGTATTAACTATTGGCAATTAGATATATCCTAATCACAAAACGTAACACATTACCATCCAATGAGTAACATGTTCATATCTGAACTTTGGAATATTTAGCCTCACCATGACGCAATAGAATTTCTGCACTTCATCGATATAAGTGGCCGCCTGTGTTCCTATGGAAAATTATTAGCATCGTTAACTATAATTAGTGTTCTCTATCTAATTGAGGAATTGCGTCCAGTTTATGCATAGTAAGTTGCCTATCAGTATTGATCCTTAATATAATACATATCGTCCAATCCTAAACTCGGGCCTACAAATTGTAACAAATGCTAATTTTAATTTTGTATATTTGAATATTCCACATTTTATTTAGTGTAGCGTAATAGCTATATGTACCTACTCATATGTATTTGCCAATTGTTATCTTGCTGGTCAGGTGGATTGATGTAAGATTTCAGGTTTTGGTTTTCTTTTTCTTTCGTAGAAAGAAAGTGTCCTCTAAAATAATACGTATTACGTAATATCCTAACTACTAACGTATACGTTGTATGATATTATAGAGAGATATATCAAATGGCTAATTATTTATTTATTTGTTTCAGATTACAACCAAGACATATCCTTCTAAGGCAAACAATCTGAAAACTGTGATATAAAATGACCGCAATCTTCAAAACTAAGCTTTAAATGAAATGTCAATCACTTCGAAATACATGAACGAGATTGTTGTGATAGTCGAGTTGTGAATATTGTACTCGGGAGTGGCGATGGAGTGAGGAGGCGGCGATGACGGCCAGGGAAGTAGAACTTAGTGGTGGCGCGCCGTGGGGTTTCCGCATGCATGGAGGTGCCGATCACAATCAACCTCTCAGAATATCAAGGGTACGTATGTGTAAATATTTTTAATGTACAAATATAAATTCTAAACGGAGATGAAAATAAAATGTATATATTTTGTAGATTTATTGAGAAGCCTTTTAAAAGTATAGGTAAACAAATGTGGTAGTCTAATTGATTATGTATTTTGTAAAAAGATACAATAAAATATTATTAATAAAAATACAAATAATATAAGAAGTGAAAGGAAATCGAAATTTGATATTTGTGCAGAATGTTTCACTGAACAGAAATAAAAAATAATTTTGTATTGAAGTGAGTATATCCAGATCACATAGTAGACAGAGAGAAACAAATACTATAATCGTTATATAAGGGTTTTTACAATCTCACACATAACTCCTGGTTCACTCCAGTTATATAAGGCGTCTAATGTAAACGTAAATTCCGAAGGTAAAGTATATTTAGTTGATAGTAAATCGAAGAACGTAGTACTTAAATTATATTCTAGAGAGTGCTATTTTAGAGAGTGTTATTTCTATCACGTAGGTACCTATTATTTCTGTATAACGATTCTTTGACGAGCAAATAAATCTTTCACGTAGAATATTCATGGTTGTAAAGTAAATTATTTTAGTGATGTGTGAGTCTGTCTGTGCTTTCTAATGATCATGTGTTAGTTATGTAACTAAATATTGAACAAATATAAACTATACACGAGCAACTATCCAGGCCTCACTACAAAGGCACAACTCAAACGTAGGTACGAGTTTCTTTCTAATTCGTTCAGCAAACCATAGTAATTGGGTTACAACTTCTATTTTCGAGCTGTGTAGCTGTTAGGTGAGTTACGAAGTAAGAACGTGAATACTTGTGTATTCATCGCACGTAAATTAATTACAGAGCCTCTGCACACGGTGACTTTTAGCAGCGGAACTGTCGCTCCTTTAGAATATACCTAGGCACGTTACACTTACGTACCGCTTTGCAATCGCCTGGTTGCAGCATCGCACTCTACTCAATACCTGCCATTGTATGCAGGGGAACGATCCTCTGGTATATTCATTCACATCAACCAGATGAATGAGATATCATTGAAAGCTCGTATAATACACATTTTGAACGAACTATACGTGACTAAAGTTTGACAAGCAAAATCATTTTATAATATTAAAGATAGAGTAAAAATGCTAACTACTCGTATATAAGCGTATAGAAGTTCTGGAAACGGCCTGAACTATGCCTATCTTAATGATGAAATTCTAGTGAATTTAATAATATAAGGCAGATATTCATGAATTTATTTTGCGTGCGTTCAATATTTATTTGTATTTCACTTGATTTATATATATCATGCAAAATGTTTTAAAGTAATTTTTGGCATAAATGTCAAACACATGGAAGACTGATGGATTCCATAGATTACAAATTACACAAGTAAATTTATTGACTGACGTTATACAAAACACATTTTAACAACGGATTTTTCAATAGTATGTTTATTATTATGTATGATTAATTCATTCCAATAGTATCGGTGAAAATAGAGATAGAAAATACAGATATATTTAAAAAAATACAGGAGTTACAAAGAATAAAAACAAATAAATTTCAATTCTGAAATATACGAAACAAAATAGAGCCCTATAATTTTGATAAAAACGCGAAGAAACCTTCTTATATTAAAATATTATAACCATAGTGTAAGATTTATATAATTGTATATGCATATTGGTAAATGTAACTGGCTCTTAATAAAGATAGGTGACACTGCATGTTGTCAACTCACCCGGCCGGCCAGCGGTGGTTCTGGGCCAGGCGGGTAAGGTCTGCCTCGGTGCCACTGTTAGGCAAATTGTAACATTTGGGCTGAAGTTGTACAAAAGTGGAAATTAAAGAAATATAATAATATTAAAGTAAATTAAAAAAGGCACGGACGAATATGTCTGTGGAAAATTATATTTAAAAAAAAAAACATTATATTATCAAATACTACTTATAAATACCTGAGAATCGACCTCCTAGTAGTAATTTTTTTTATGAAATAATAACTATTGCTACTTAACGCTGTATCATTTTTTGTAAATTTTCGTAGTTGTTATCCTATCGTAATATCTGTCTTATCATATTTTCTGAAGGCGCGATTTGCCATAAACTAACCGAGTTGATTTTTGCATTCACAAATCAGCAGCCTAATCAGGCGGCGATCGAATAAATCTATTAATTATTTTATTATCAAACATTTTAGCAAAATCGGAAGCTATTTATTTTTGTCTGATATTTGTAGAATTGCGACTTTTGGATATAAAGTTAATGCATCTGGTAGTCTCATAATATGGATTTCCGTACTACGGAAATTTCATTTCCGTAATTGAAATAATCTGTAATTGAAAGAATGTCCTATGTTTGAACAAATAAATTATGTTTTTATGTCTCTTATTGAATGAAAATAACAGAAAACTATTTTGGGAATACTAGTAATACAGGTAAAAAAAATACGAAATAATGATCAAATAGTTCAATTCTTCATAACGCCGTTTAATTATTTTGCATGAGCAAGTCAGCTCAGTTAGTCATAATTTCACCAAAAAATTATCAGGTTGGTGGCCAGGGAACCGCGTGCAGGTCACATAGTACAATACTAGAAATGGAATCATTATGTCCACATAACTTACGATCCTCTTCCCCATATTATACTATGTATGTATTTATAAAAAAATGTATCTAAGATGTATATCAGTTGTCTAATACCTTGCCTTAGCTTGGGACTAGATGGCGTTGTATGAAATTTCCAGGAATATTATTATTATTATTAATTATGTTATCTGTGTTATTATTAAAAGTGATGAAGAATAGGCGAAAAAATTGCTAGATGAAGAATTTATTATGAAATTAAAATCAATAGGTTCTCTATTTTTAGACCTTTACAACATACTTATGACATTGTTATTATTTTAATTATCCATACAAAAATACAATTGACACATCTAACATCTTTCTTTTTAAAGTAAGATGAAAGAATTGATCATTCATCATTTTTAGATTTCAGACATAGCCAAGTGTCTGCTAAATAATAACGTAGGTTCTAGAAGATAGCTTAAATTATGAAATGAAAATATAATTTGAATGTATTACAATCATCTTAATTTTAATATCGTTTAAAGCAATTACTTGATACCATAGAACTAGATAATTAAATGGAATCCTAACAAGTGCAAATTGGTTCAAACAATGGTACCTACAAGGAAGTTGTTTAATTGTTAGCGAAACTATTGGACTTCCATGTCTGTGTACGCGTATTTTGAAAATAGCTACATAAATGTAATATTATTACCTTCATATTAAATATATTTTTAGATTTTGATAGGAACATCAAACTCTAAAAATATATTTAAATTTGTATAATTAAACTATTGGCGTATATATCGCGTAATATCATCAACTATCGTTCAAATGAATATTTCATAAAATATGGCTTAATTTTTCAAGCGTCAAGCGTATTTTTACCTATATAATAAATTTTACGGTGTAGAGTAGTTAAAAATAGAAACTAGATTTTCTTATTCTTTATGTAATATAATTTATTCGTATTGACATTATCTAACTATAAATAACTATCGCTTATATGAGATAATATCATGACTCTTTCAAGTATTTTTATCAAAATTTAATCAAAGTATATATTTTTATAGAGTATAAAAAGTAGTGACAATGCATATATACTGATGTCGTCCAGATAACTTTTTACACTGTGATCCGATTTTAATGATTGTTTTGAAGTATTAGATAGGGTATACTTTGAAGTTGTATGCGGTATACCTTAAAATTATTCTCTAGAAAATATTAATTTCGATTCATTTTTAATACTTAAACTGACCGACTTAAAGTCTTGGCTATAATTCGTAATTTTATATGTAAGTTTAAAATAACAGTATAATTTATTGTTACACACTTCATTTTCTTTCAGCAGCGCTACAGCGATTCTATTCAGCAATTCCATAATGTGAGTAAGATTGTGTGTCAAATTGTGTTTGTTCACCAAACAATAATCAATCACTTTTCGTACTAACAACAGAGTGTGTTCTTTATTAAATTTGCTTTAGTTTTAATGCACACATAACTAATTTTATTTTGTACTCTTCGGTAATTAGATTCGTAATGCTTGGTTAAAAACTCGATTTATAAAACATGAAATATTATATTTAAATATGAAACGTTTATAAACTCTCGTAAATCTACAATATTATACCTTTCAATGCTATATTCCTATTAAATTCATTGGGTGTACAAATCACTATTATGATGATGTAATGAGTGAGGTTTTAACCCTATCTATTACCTATTACAGAGATTTTGTGGTAAACTCAAGTGTGTGTGTGTGAAATTATGTACGTTCATCATTTCTGTAGCGAAGAACTATTGCAAATTCTTTTATTAGTATATGATTCAATGAACGCATAAATATAAGGAACAATATGAAATATAATTACCAATATGTGAATTGTTTTTAACTCATACTTCTGGCAAAGAACGTCAATAAGACCATTATCAATGTAGTTTGTATTGTAGACGCTATTAAAATCAAAATCTAGTCATTGTTTCAGTAGGTATACCTATACATTGTATATATTTTCATGCAATTACATGTATATGAGTAACAAGTTAAGAACAAACATTTTATAACTATAATTACTTACTACTTATTAAAATAACCATGTTAGTGTATCAATGAAAATCTTGAAATATTAAAATTAGTATTATGTTTTTTTTTAAATTTTCACAGGTTTTCATCAAAGAATTTTTTAAAGATAAAAAAATAAAATAAAAAAAGCTTGCAAACCGTAGTAATAAAGCAAGCAAGCAAAGCGAGTCATTATGATTTTTGTCCATAAATATTTCTATAATCTGGTGAAAGGCTCTTCATAATCAAGAGATCCCTCAGTAGACATCAAAACCTTTTTCGGGTATCATTACGAGTATTGTGTACGGTTGTCACAAATAAGTCGAATACGTACAATCCATTATTATTTTTTGTTACTGAACCGTTTTGTTTACGATCCTTAACAAAACTGGAAACCTTATATACATAATTAATTTTATTTATTTACATAAGTGTATATGTTTTTTGTTTTAATTTTGTTAATTTATTTCCTCATACTTATATACATATGCCGTCTATTTTAATTTTATTAATAGGTACTCTCTTTCCTAACATTGTTTGTAAGAGATTACGTTAGCGATAAAACCGCCTTCTGTACCTTCTTCTTTATTTAATGTATTGTTATATTTTTTAATATATCTGCTTTTAATATTAGTGCAATAAAGGATTATAAATAAAAAAAATATATAAACGCTTAGATACATTATTCATAAGTTGTATTTAAATTAATTTAATTAATATACCTTTCAATTGTTTTTAAGTATTTAATGAAGTACAGAAAGTAAATTTAAGTTCCTATAAAGTCGTAAAAGTACCAAGCAATATGTATGTAATCAATCAATGTCTTAGTGTTTACATATATGTATGTGAATATGTTGTACTTACCGAGTACTGTCTCAGTGGGTGGTACTTTAGTCTCTACTTTTTAATTGTTTCGGTTGCGGGTTGAAATAATGTAATATAAATGTAGTATTTAGTATACATGTATAAATGTAAATAAATGTAGTGCAATTATAGTATATGAGGCATTGTATCTCAGTCCTTCGGAATTGCAATAAATGAGTGGTATACGGGCGTTACACCAGTTACGTGTGTCTGAGTGCTTAAATGTATACATAAAAGGAGAAAATGTGGAAAAAAAACTCTCTACACTTAAAAAACACTTACCATTAGGTGAGCCGAAAGCTGTTTGCAATTACAAATATATGTATATAAAAAAATAACTAATGTATTATGTACTTCTCTATGGCAACAAACAATTTAAAAACGCTTTTATAAATACCACGTGACTAGCACAATAACACTTACATACAAAAGCGTCTATTGCGAAAGCTTCATTGTTTAAGGTTTTCTTAACGTTTTTGTCGCAAACTGTACCAGTAGTAAAAAAATATTAAGAATTTCATTTTCCTTATTGTAAAGTTGTAAGGAAATACAGTGAGGCTTTTTCTTCACGTAACATTTTCAAGGCAATAATTTACAAAAAAATATTTAATTTACTGCCAGATTTTTACCGGCTAAAAACCCCAAGGTGTTCCTAAACTTTCCTTTTTACCACAGTTAAGGTAATGTGCGAGCAGTCTTCTGCAACATATATACCGTACCTAGGTGAAGTCAAGGCGAGTCTATTTACGTTAAAAGTAAATAGAATTAGAAGTTTACTTAGTATAACAATATAAATTTATCTAGTAATATATTACAGTAAGATTAACTGTAGACCAGTGACTAGTGTTGAAGAGGGTGCAAAGCTGGTGCCATTATCTAGAGATTGCGCGCTCGACAATGCTTTGCTGTTTGTTGCTGCGTGAAGTATGCTTTACGCTTGACAATCACCAAGAGATGGTTCGATTGATATAAAAACATACAATTCTGTTTTTGTAAAGACTTTCTAAATTGTTTTAATTCATACAGAGTTTAGATTTGAGGCAGCTAAAAAACTTCTAAAAATTTTACCGCTTGTATTACTTTTTTAAATCGCGGTAGTCTAGTTAGTTTTTTATACTGTACCTATTATATTAACTACGATAAATATAGGTTATAATGTATAAATTATGTATTTGTTATGAAATTTAAATCCATGTACATATACATACTCTTCAAGATCATCTCAATTATTAAGATACTTGGTATGTACACTTATGATTTGTTTCTTACATAGCATATGACCATATCTTACTTATATCACAGATAATGTAATCTAATATTATAAACGCGAAAGTTTGTGAGTATGGAAGGATGTTTGTTACTACTCTATCATGCAAAAACTATTATCTTCCTTCATTGAGTAACAAAAAATTTTTAAAAGTTATAATTGAAAAAAAATACTAAAATATAAAACAACTTGGCATTGAAACAATTTGTGGCGTTTAGCTTTGCTCAAATATTTTATATCATATTACCACGACAAAGAAATTGTCTCGTAAAACAAATTGTTTAAAAATTTCAAAGTTCATGAATATCGAATTTCTTGGAATCCATTAGTTTTTATTTCTAATGCTCGACATTGCTTACAAAGTACAAAGTGATAAACGTACAGAGAATGTCCCGAAATAAGTAGGATAAATTGAGCATAGCGTAGGATTCAAGTAGATAGGAGGTGGATCGTGCAAGCGACGCACGTGCGTCGCGGAGTCACGCGGCTTACGTGTCCCGCATATCAACCTTACTTAGTTATAACTGCCCAATCATGCTTGAACCTCGATAGTTCACTATCTATCCCTGCTTTTATCTTTATTACTTTGTCAAGAGGAGGAAGAATGGCTCTAATTATCTTGGTGAATTCACAAAGCTCCCTATACAATGGAATTACAAGATTTATCCTATCGCACATCACTGTGTTTGTGTATTAGCGCGATTTGGTTGTATGATACCCAATTATCACTTTGAAACAGTAAATTGAAATATTAAATAATTAAGTATAGTAATAAATGTTATATATTGTATTCACCAAAGCGGTAGTTCCTAAGAAACTGAGTAAGCCTAAATGTAAAGTTGAAAATAGGTAAAAAGCTTATATAAAATAAATTGCGAGGTCGCATGATCGATACGCAAAGTCCAAATTATATTTTCAGTTTTCGAATTTGTTTCTTGACGAATGTGAATGCGATGCGAATGCATCATACACATGACCATAATTGACGGGGTTAAAAGTCCTTCTTCATTCCAAGATCTATGGAGCAAAGCCGAATTTCATAATTATTATGTAAGAAGAAATGTTTCTAAAAATAAACTATTGAAAAGTGCTTATATTATAAGCACTTTATATTAGTTTATTTTTAGAAACATAATAGTTTATTTGAATAAAATTAATCTTTATTCTATTTCTATAAACAAAATACCTTAGAACCTTTTTATAATATTATCTCATCATCTTCACAAAATTACCGATAATAAGAAGAATATCAAAATATCAATATAAAAGGAACACTGCCCATGCTGCCAGTGACAATTATTCAAGCATAACAGACGCATAAATAAATTATTAACAAATTAACTTTATTATTCCTAACATTTGATTAAATATTATCAACCAATTTAAACCAACTATGAATTACACTGCCATTTTACACTTTGGTTATTTATGCGCCATAAAAAGTGGGTGCCCGGATGCCAAACATTCATCGTAGTTGTTGACATAATCAAAACCACCTCTGCTTAACTCTTTTTGGTATTATACGCATTATGAATAACATTATATGCATAATGTTAAAGTTTTAAATGAATGAAGACGTCTAGTGTCGAGTGAGACTTCTCTCTTTATCTAATTATACTAACAAGAAACTATTAAGTACTTGTGCATTAATTACAACACAAGAAGATGTGACTCTTGTGGGAGCTTTTTGTGTGACGTCTTACCGTAAGTGAATTAATTCTGACTTACAATGTATAATTTAGTTTTATGTTATAAAGCCATAGTTAACTACGACAGTTGTCTTATACTTAAATAATTTGTCATTAGTAACATTGTTACTAGTAATAAAGTTGTATTAAAGAATTCTTCATATCATTCAACGATTGATATAACAATCAATCATTGAATGATATGTTGATAAGATTTCAATCGTAACTAAAGAAAATATTCAAAAGAATAGAGACATTAACTATAAAAACGTCGATCGTCTCTAATAAATTTAATTGTTGAAATATTTTATTCTTTTAATGAAAAAATACTCTAATAGTCTTAATAGTCTAAATGTATTTGTTTGAGCATTTTTTTAGTCAGACAAATAAACTTTTATTCATTAGTGACGATAAGCTTATTGGTTTGAACTTTTTAATTTTATTGCGATAGGTATATGTTTGTAGGTAGGAATATTTAAGGCGATAACATCTTCGATAGTTTTTTTTTATTTATATATTTGGCAACATACTTGGATCGAATAGAGGATATGATTTTAATAAGCTTCAGTTATTACGTAAACTGAATATTTAAGCAATGATAATGCCACGAATGCCACGAATACATCCTTTATATAAATTAATATAGGTATACACTGTTATTTATTTAGTTCCTGCTGTGAAAACATTATTTTCTTTTTTTATAAGCTATGCGTGAATAAAAAATCTCAAACATTTTAAATCATTTGAAATGTTATTTTCTTCTACAATCTATAATCTAAATATGTGGGTGTCATTGGCCTATTACGGATATACGAGTACTAAACTTGTAACTTGTAGACTTATGAGACGCTACACTTGATATACGCTACGTTGATAGTCCAACGACTTCGATTTGCCTTCAAATGGATTAATATTCGAAGCGAGTGATGAGCTCGCCGCCTACCGACGTAACAATAGGCGTGTGTGCTCAAACCCTCACGGCGCATGCATTTTCGTTTAATGCCCATATAATGTTCCAATGAAATTGGCTGTGACATCGCGTGTCCACCTTTAGTATCGCCTTTGGCCTTCTTGGGGTAACTGCACAAGTGCCTCTAGACTCACTTCTACCACTATTGTTTACCTTAATTATGTCATTCGAAACAGTAATTTTTGTTGTCTTAAGCTTGTTAAGTCATTAAGTTTTTGTTCAGTAATTCTAATAACATAATTTTTGTGAGTATATGTTTTTGTTGTGTAGTAATTGTGTGGAGTAATTCCAAGAGTAATCAGGCGTCTTGCGAAATAATAAACAATGATATGACAGCGAACGGATTTAATATTTGAGAGGCATTTTAAGGGTGTTTGTTGTACGAGAGTGAAATTGGGGGGTGGAGGTGGGTGGTTAGACTGTTCCGGAAGGAAACATGTTGAAGTTCTGTTCACCAGCGGCGCGACGCCGGGAACCGAATGCGGTTGGTAACTCAAATAAAGTTTTGCATATGTTTGTGTATAAATATACTTAGATGATGCAGTGAGGTTCCGATATCAGGACTACATGTTGGTATGTTGTAAAAAGGCAAATGAGTTGTGATTATAAACCTTGTTATTTTTTTCTGCCCACTAATAATAAGTAATTTAAATCTAGATACAAATATAAAACATTTGTAATAGACTAGTTTTAAGCAGTCGATTAAAAATTATTCATTACACCAAATAGCCCATGCAATCTAACTACATCATATAAACATCTTTATATAAATATGTTATAGTTAAGTAAACTATAATACAGTAAAGAATAAACTTAATTTATTAAAAATACTTTCTCAGTATAACTGAAAATATTCTTAAAAATCTAAAAAGCCAATTGAATAAATTCTGTACGAAGTTACCACTTTATTATGTTTATGAAAATATATGGAAGTAGCAATAAAAAATATTACATATGTTTTCTATATGTCTGATATTGTTAACAATGTCTTTTAAAATAATTCGTGCGACCCCAGAGATGATCCTATATATAATATATATAATCCTTACTTTCCTTACTAATATTATAAATGCGAAAGTAACTCTGTCTGTCTGTCTGTCTGTCTGGCTTTCACGCCAAAACTACTGAACCGATTTAAATGAAATTTGGTACGCAGATAGTCTATACGCCGAGGAAGGACATAGGCTACTTTTTAATGCGAAAAAAGGGTTGTAAGGGGTTGAAAATGGAAATACAAGGTTATCTTTATGCGGTTTAATACACACATAGTATAATACTGGCTTAACTAAAAAATTAGAAATTTTGGAAAGTCTACTTTATAACTGTGGTATTAAGTCTAACTTTAAAAATTTTAAATTTCTGAATTACACCAATATTGTACTAGATATGCGACATAAATAAACATAAATGTCATTTGTATAAGCAGCGCGCATGCGAAGTTGCGCGAGCAACTGATTATTGTCAATCCGTTGTCTCCTTATAAATTTAAATGTATAATCTCTGCAATATTATTTTATAAATACATAAATATAATCCTGGTACGGGCTATAACTGATGACCCTGCTCTTGGACAAGATCGTAATCACATATTATTAATATTTTTGAAGATTAAAACAATATATAATATTAAGAATGAAGTTGTCTATACATATGAACAACATTTCCTTGAAAGAAACAACATCTACCGTTCCATCCGAGCTATTCAGGGTCGGAATACGCGTTTCTCCCTTCTGGCCAGTAGAGTCAAAGTATGGTTTGCGCAAGTAGAGGGATGTTTGCAATTTAGCATTCACATCTATTATTTTGATTTAACAAATTTTTATTATGTTATTGGCCAACTGGACCACCAATTTACAAAGGAAGTTAAAGAAATTTTTAGACTATACATTAAATATAAATAAATATGACATTTAAATTTGTAAAAATGTCACCATTCAAGGGGTAAAGTAAAATAGCAGATAATAGTTTTTATGGAAATTCGTCATATTTGAAGCTAGAACGATGAAACTTTTTTCATTCGTTTTTTTGTCAGTTGGTCAGTTTAATAAATACCTTACTAATATTACGATAGTGAAAGTAACTCTGTCTGTCTGTCTCACTTAAATGCCAAAATTACTGTACTGATTTAAATGAAGTTTAAAATCTAGATCCTGAGAAAGGACATAGGTTACTTTTTAATCCGAAAAAGGGTTATAAGAGATTGAAAGAGGAGGTTATATAGAAGTATCGTCATTTTTAAAGGTTGAAGCTTGAATCTTATTTTTTGCGGTATTGATTAAATATAATTAACGAAAATGGGTCAAAAGGTGAAATATGGTAGGCAAGTATTGACATTTTTAAAGCTAGAAGCTTGAAACTTATTTTTTAGGCTGTTGAGAAAATATTAGTACCTACCTTCACAGGACTCAGCCATAAGTGAAATTTTCATTTTTGGAGCTAGAACGATGAAACTTTTTTATTGGGTTAGATTATTAATATATATATATTATTATTTGGTTAAGGTCACTATTTTACGCAGACGAAGTCGCGGGTACAGCTAGTATATATATATATATATATATATATATATATATATATATATATATTATACTAGAACAAAGTACATTTTGTATAACAAACTGATTCCCGTGAGAAATAAAAAAAACTATAGTAAACACTTTCATTTCGTAGGGAACATCATGAAATTTTATTTATAATTTCTTTTCAAGAGTACTAGAATGATGATTTTTCAATAGTGATTTGTGTTTGCATTTATTATGGATTTATTAATATATTCCAAAATAATTATATTGGAATATACTCAATTAACTTTTTTTTGGTAAATGTAAAAAAATACGTTATCGTTAATAAACATAGAAGAAATTACAGAATGAATACCGATGAATAAATATTTTGCATTATTGTGATAATCTATATAAATTATATACCACATAAAGAAAAAGTTTAGTAATTTATCATTAAATATTTAATATAGTTTATTTTTACATATATATATGAATTTTATAATTACATTTATTTTATTAGAGGTACTATTTTTGTTACATTAATAAGCACTGTTTTTTATTTATATCACGAGTGATAACGCTTACGACGTTTTAAGAACAATAATATAGTTTCCTAGTATACTATTAAATATATTATAATTAAATATAAGATAGTCGGAGCCAACGAATAGGTTGGCTCCGACTATCTTAATAATAAGCCAATTTTCACATATACATAGGTATTTCATATCATATATATAGGTATTTTAATTCAGTAACTTCTTTTGTCAAGTAACACAGCGCCATCTAGATCCAAGATAAACTAGCTAATGTTCGTGTTATGGGTACTAGATTACTGATACAAATATACATACGTATTTTTTTTTGTAAATATAAACATATTATACATAGAAAACACCCAGACCGATACAAACAATCATACTCATGAATACAAATGTTTGTGCCGTGCGAGGAATCGAACCCGTGACCATCGGAAGTAAGGCGGTGTGCTAAACCACTAGACCACCGAGCCCATCGTTTATTTACCAAATAGAATAAGGTAATAACTTTGGTCATTCTCTCCCATATCAATAACAATTATATCTCATATAACAATAATATATACAACTAGCTGTACCCGCGACTTCGTCCGCGTAAAATAGTGACCTTAACCAAATAATAAAATATATATATTAATAATCTAACCCAATAAAAAAGTTTCATCGTTCTAGCTCCAAAAATGAAAATTTCACTTATGGCTGAGTCCTGTGAAGGTAGGTACTAATATTTTCTCAACAGCCTAAAAAATAAGTTTCAAGCTTCTAGCTTTAAAAATGTCAATACTTGCCTACCATATTTCACCTTTTGACCCATTTTCGTTAATTATATTTAATCAATACGCAAAAAATAAGATTCAAGCTTCAACCTTTAAAAATGACGATACTTCTATATAACCTCCTCTTTCAATCTCTTATAACCCTTTTTCGGATTAAAAAGTAACCTATGTCCTTTCTCAGGATCTAGATTTTAAACTTCATTTAAATCAGTACAGTAATTTTGGCATTTAAGTGAGACAGACAGACAGAGTTACTTTCACTATCGTAATATTAGTAAGGTATTTATTAAACTGACCAACTGACAAAAAAACGAATGAAAAAAGTTTCATCGTTCTAGCTTCAAATATGACGAATTTCCATAAAAACTATTATCTGCTATTTTACTTTACCCCTTGAATGGTGACATTTTTACAAATTTAAATGTCATATTTATTTATATTTAATGTATAGTCTAAAAATTTCTTTAACTTCTTTTGTAAATTGGTGGTCCAGTTGGCCAATAACATAATAAAAATTTGTTAAATCAAAATAATAGATGTGAATGCTAAATTGCAAACATCCCTCTACTTGCGCAAACCATACTTTGACTCTACTGGCCAGAAGGGAGAAACGCGTATTCCGACCCTGAATAGCTCGGATGGAACGGTAGATGTTGTTTCTTTCAAGGAAATGTTGTTCATATGTATAGACAACTTCATTCTTAATATTATATATTGTTTTAATCTTCAAAAATATTAATAATATGTGATTACGATCTTGTCCAAGAGCAGGGTCATCAGTTATAGCCCGTACCAGGATTATATTTATGTATTTATAAAATAATATTGCAGAGATTATACATTTAAATTTATAAGGAGACAACGGATTGACAATAATAAGTTGCTCGCTCAACTTCGCATGCGCGCTGCTTATACAAATGACATTTATGTTTATTTATGTCGCATATCTAGTACAATATTGGTGTAATTCAGAAATTTAAAATTTTTAAAGTTAGACTTAATACCACAGTTATAAAGTAGACTTTCCAAAATTTCTAATTTTTTAGTTAAGCCAGTATTATACTATGTGTGTATTAAACCGCATAAAGATAACCTTGTATTTCCATTTTCAACCCCTTACAACCCTTTTTTCGCATTAAAAAGTAGCCTATGTCCTTCCTCGGCGTATAGACTATCTGCGTACCAAATTTCATTTAAATCGGTTCAGTAGTTTTGGCGTGAAAGCGAGACAGACAGACAGACAGACAGACAGAGTTACTTTCGCATTTATAATATTAGTAAGGATTGTCTTACGAATGCAACATATAAATAAAAATGGTAACATATGATTTTATTAACAATCTTACTTTATTATAAACGCGGAAGTTTGTGAGTATAAATAGATGTAAAGATGTTTCTTACTCTTTAAAAAAAAATACTGAACGTACATATTTTAATGAAACTTTATAGTAATGTACCATATTCATCAGAATAACACAAGGCCTATAAATTTAACGAGGGTGAAACTACGTACACAGTAAATGAGTCTAAAATTATAAATTTCCTTAAATATATTCAATAAATAAAATGATTAACAATTTAAAGGATGCATAAGGTTCATATATTAAATTTCTCACAGTACTGCCCCGTTTATTTATTTGTTTCATAATGATAACAATACCACAATTTATAAATAAACATAATTTCCTTCCATTATTCCAATTTACATCCTTCGTGTGCTGCCGTATTTTAACCGTAATGTTATTTATACATTATTTCAGGTGAATCCGGGGCGGAAGGCGTCGCTGAGCGGTATACGCGAGGGCGACGTGATATCATCCATTAATGGTAGATCTACACGCGGCATGAACAATGCTGATGCCCACGCCATGCTCAGATCAGCTGGTCCGGTACTTCGACTTGGCCTCAACGAGTAAGTATCGGAAGTATGAATATATGATTATCATTCATGATACAGAATACTTTATTGCCTTTATTATAGACAACTCTCTTCTGATATGATGAGGAGGAGTTTTTAAATGGATGATAATGGAATGTATCCTATAGGATCCATTGGTGCTTCACCAGCGTATATGGTATACCATATACGCTGGTGAAGCACCAATGGAGGATAATAGAATGAGCATGTGGTCAGGACGTGGCGAATTCTCTAGGAAACCACGGTTTCCAATCATTTATTGGTTTCCAGAGAAATCGCTTGGTGGTTAAATTAAGATATATATTGTAATGAAAGAATCACTAGACTCCAATACTATTAATACCCTTCCCACCAGAAAAGAACGATTAAAACAGGAGGAGAGAGAAGAGAAAAATGGAAATGCTTTTTTATTTACTAAATCCTTCATTCCCCTGTAGGGGGCTGTTCTTTCCTTGCATAGTAGATGTATAGTTGTGATCTATTCATCTAGATGTCTCTTATATCTTGAGAATAAAAATTAGTAGTGGTGATACATTGTAAATTATGATAACTGTATATCATAGTGCAATAAAGAATATATGTATATATATATTATTGTATTAAAGTTATTTATGTACTTAATTAAAACATATTGGTAATTTGTTATTAATAGTTACTAGAATGACTAGTTAGTAATGTTTCATAGTAACTTGCTGTGGTAATATTAACTATTTAAAATCAAAGAGGTAAGGTACTATAATAATGATCATCATCGAATATTACATATTAAAGAAGTGGTATCCTAACTACTGTATGAAATTGTAGTAATAATTTACGGTTCAAATTTAAATAATCCTATTAAAATTGTTAATGTCCCTTAAAATGTTTCATTATCAGTTTAAAATATTTATCGCTTTCTGTATAATCTTATACCATATTTAAATTAAATTCAGACTACACAACAAAAACAGACTACAAATAAAACTTGTTGACGAATTATAAAAAATGGTAGACTCTAAAAGTGATAATAAAACATTTTTCGGGACATTAACAACTTTAATTGACTTAATACTACGATATTGGATCTTATGGCAGATCTATTTGAGTCTTACTTTGGGCAAATTGGATGAAATTGGGCTTGGCATCTGCTTATTAGCAGATAATTGTTGGATTTTTTATGGCTCTGTAACTGCATCTGATTGATATTAATTTTATAGTTTTTATCAATATCTATTGTAATCCACTACTTAGATGTTCAGTTGTTCATGTATAATACATAAAGCTGACATCTCTTCGTTACTTTGCAAGAGAACTGAACATTGCCTTTCTACAGATTACTCAGAAAGCAAATTGAAGCACTTAGTCTCTACATGATTTATAAAGTGGACATTTTGTGTGTACGAGTACAGTGCTATGTTTTGTGACAGATCACAAAGCCTTTTCTTTGACTTGTCCCAATACTTACACATAGAAAATTATATGGATTTATATGTTTATATTTGATTTTGTTTCGACATTTATATGTTAGAGATCTGTTGTTTTTTTAATTATTACTTACGTTTGATTACCATACTAAAGGCACATTTTATGCCTATTTTGGTTGAAACTTAACTGCTCACGAAACTGTAAGTAAAACGGTAAAAATAATAATTAAAAAAACATGTATTATTACTGTTTTTCACAACGTTTTGCCGTATATAATTTATGCTTTTTTATAATATAAGTAATAGACGAATGTTAGATATATAACCATTCAGAAAAATATGTACAAAGTTCTTCTAGTCATAGAGGTGTAGTATTTTGCTCAGATTTACCTAAAGAAATAATTTTAGATATCGCAATTTATACGTTCACTAAGGGAAAATTGCGACTATGCCGTAAATTATAATAGATTTTTTATTTCGATGATACAATATTTATAACTTGGATTCAAAATTTTATTCTAATCTAAGTTTTGTTGTCGCCAGAGACAGGGAAATGTCACCGAGAAGAAGATCAATTGGCAAGAGTACGGAGTTGAGAAGTAAGTTTGGCAATAAGTAAAACTTATACAAGCTACGCTTATATACGTATACTATCTATATAAACTTATATATATATATATACGTACATATTTAAATGGATGATTATAGATTGGTGTACACATCTGTATTAACGGTTTACGCTGGCTGGGCATCAGTGGAGGATAATAATTTGAATATGAGGTCAAGTCAATTACCTCATCATGACAGGAATTTATTATGATGGTGTCTAAGGGGAACCGCGTGGAGGCCGAACCGAACCGAACATGGTACATTGGTACAATGTGGTATTGGTACAATACCGCCCTCGAACTAATTAGTAACTCAACTAATTAGTACGTCGACATTATATCTAGACCTAAACTTGAGAGAAGTTTCTTTTCCATTCAGTGACATTATAATATAATCTATTTATATAAATATTAAATTTCATCATCTGATAAAACAATAAATAGATGTCATTATGGTCGAAGCATTCGTAACATGTAATAGTCGTGCATATAATTACTCAATACTTTAGTATTATATGATATGTTATACTACATATTTTTACATCCAAAACTTATGGAAGTGTATTCAAAATTTTATAGTTTTTTATTTTTATCTCTATTTTTGCATTTAACATTTACATTGTTTCCTGTATGTGAAACATATTATGAAATACGTATTTATACACTTTTTCTTGGTTTCAGGACCGTCTCAGTTGATTACAGAGTTTCAAAGTGGCAGAGCAACTCCACAAGCTCCTGTATATGCAACAATAAGACCACCTATTATATCGCAAAACCGACCGATATCGTCAACAATGGGATCTTCTCTTAATTCTATACCAACGGCTCTTAGTTCCACAACACTAGTAAAATCTGTTACGACTAATGACGAACCACTCAAATTCCATCCAACTAATCCTTTTTATACTACATTACCTTCAAATTATACCAGTGCTTCCAAACTGCCATTACCAAATAACAGAGCTTATTTCTCTGGTGTAGATAGAAATAAAACCGATGAAAATATATCTTCATATAACGATATCAGCACAGATTTTAAATCATCGACGCTTTTTAATAGTAAAAACGAATCAGGTCCTAGTAGTTTTCCTCATGAAAATATTAATGACTTGAAATTTACGAATGGTTATGACGACTCAAATAACAAACAATTTTTGAATAATGATAAAAACGGCTATCTTAATAATAGTGCAACATATCAATATCACGATGAAAGTCTTCCAAATATCACTAAAGGAGAAGGGTCTAATCCTTTTGAATCAAAAAGAAATAGTGATCCATTTGAAAAATATTTGCGGAAAGAAAATAAAAAATACGAATATAAATCAACGTTGCCTAATTCTCAGAGTGAGACAAATTTTCAAAAGAAAGAGGAAATCAGAAAGCATACCGTTACCGAACATAAAATAAGTGAAACCGAGGAAGTGAAAACCATTAAAAAAATAATATTTAATGGTTCTAATGACCATTGTCAAGATAATACTGATAGCAAATATGGTTTTTCCGAAAACAAAGACATAAATGAATCTAAGCTGCAACATATTTTAAATAAAGAAAAAGTGAACATATCAAATGAACGACCTTTTCCTACTACATCACGCCAAGAAAATAATTATTATAACAACTTCGAGAAGTGCAAGCAGGATGATAGTAATTGTACATATTCTTCGACATTTGAAGATTTTTACAGCAATTCTCAATCAGGTAAGTCTATAATATTTTTTATTGTTTCATTTAAGAATATAATAATGATTATTAATCGTCTTGCTTCATTTAAGAAATGTCTTCAATTTGTTTTATTAGTGGAAATTTCTAGATACTACTATGTATATTCTCGTAAAAAAAACGTTGGAGCGTTATTATCTCAATTCAAAAGTTGATTTTAGAAAACAAATATTTTAATATAAAGTTGCTAATCAAGAAGTAAGGTAATTTTTCAAAGTCAGTGAATTTTTTAATTATTATAACAACCTAAAGAAGGAGTGTTGAAGTACAATTAAGCAGTATTTTATAATTATTTACATTTCAGTTTTAAACTTATACATAATTTTTTCTGTAGTCTATTTACGTAATTCAAATGAAAAAAGTTATTGTTCGATACTGAAAAATATTACGAGTACGCTGATTTATATGAACGACTTTATCACATTCCACATATGCATAACTCATAAACTTCTGCTCTGCTGCTAAAGAACTACTGTTAATCATCACTAAAGAAAAAGATATTGAAAAACTGCTAACCAAATATTGCATATTAAAAAAAATATCTTGTCAGCACTTAATGTAATTTCATTTGAAATACAGACGTATAACATTTACTTACAAATTACTGACTGTTTGTTAGAAAAGTTTGAAAAGAAACAAATAGGAACAACTTGTTTTTGTCTCTAGGAACCTAAGGCTAAAAAGATGAATTATTCGCCGTCAAGTCAATTACTTGATCTAAATTAATGAAAAAACTTCCGAAGGGTTATCTATTCGCTTTTAAATCAAGATATCGATTGAAAAAACAGTTCATTATAAAAGTGGCGTTCGTTGATAGAATTCTGTGAGTTTTAGTGACTTGCATCATTACGGCAACTCTCGGAAACTTCACTTACTTTAAAGTCGGAAGAAGTGACTAAGTCGGTACGCAAGTGTTCCAGACTTGTTTAAAGAGCCATCGAGGCGTTGAGACATTCGTACATACTCTCATGAATGCAGATTACATAAGAGTAATTTTGTCGTTTTATCTATTGTATACTAAATTTTTATCATACCTATGTATATTGCGTCTTAGTAAGCAATTTTAAATTATTTCAGGAACGTAGATTTCTCCTAATCTTTTAAACATATTACATTATTTACAGTAGGAGAAATCTACGTTCTGAAATAATTTAAAATTGCTTACTAAGACGCAATATAGGTATGATACTATACTATACTATATGATATACACAGAGATGGAGTACTCAGTACTCAAATAATAAAAACATATATATCTTAATCAATAATATTAGTTCGGTATTATATTGTAATCAATTCGTATAGAGCAAGGTACGATATTTGCCTTACATGTATTTTGCTATTTTGTAATGGCAGGCGTTACTAAAATATAACTTGCACTTTTAAACTCTTGTCATTGTAGCAGAGCGACAAAGTATATTTTATCTATTCATCTATATATTCAACAAATAAAGATGGACTAGTTTTTAAGTCATTGCTATACTATTATTATTAAATAATAATCATGAGTTAGGACCCTATTTAGTAATACTACTACTTCGTTAGTTTTATTTATAAATATTATTTTATATATTTCTGTAGTACAAAACAAAGTCATCCCCGCTTAGATCTTTTAAACTACGCAATTACAAGAGAAGAACGTAATTCAAGAGGACTATAATATTTTTATATCTATAATACACATGCACTAGGTGAAGCTAGGGCGGGAAGCTAGTCTATAATATAATAATTAAATATTACTGTCACTCAACAAGTGAAGCTAAATGCCGTTTTTCCTTTAAAATTCCAGAGATTAACCTACTTATATCTGTAGCTTCCTTAATCGTGTCTAATAGTTTTTAAGAAGAGAAGTGTAACGGAAATTGACCTCCTCTGAGAATTATCCGCGTCGGAGCAGAAAATAATCTTCAGTGGCATAATTACTTTTTCGACTGTTTATTTCTTTCCTGCTACATTTTGGTGTTTACTTTTATTATTTTATATATATATTTATTTATTAGGCAGTTACGTTACAATTTTTATATACAAGATGTTTTACAGAATCTGTAACAAATTACTATTTATGAAAATAGTTTTAAATAAGAATATGGTAATTTAAAACAGTAATTCAGAGAAATGTTATTACGTATTCAAAACCAGAATCTCTAAAGCTTTAGGTCGTCAGTACTGATCTGGTCGAAACTAACATTTTCTATCTCAATATTTTATCTCTAACTCTTGTGCAATAAGAAACACCGATAACAGAATAAATTAATTCGAGAAACGGCATAAGGATTACCTTCTCCCACGTTGAATGCGTCACACGTTCTACATTAATAATTGACAATTAACTTTCCCATCTGAAGTTGCAGTAGTGAAGATATAGCTATTTATTTAGTTTTTTATTCGGAACACCAGGAAGAAGCACTATTGTCCTCTAGATTTAATATATTGTTAAGAATCTAGTGCATTTGGATAAAGGTTAGTTTGTTCAATTATGCATGGAACTAGGTTAAGATGCTATTGTTAATTCTACGTTCATTAACGTAAGTAGTTAGTTATATACACGTTACGGATCATAAAATCCAATATTAAAACACGTATTGTTATCAAAAAATGTAAAGCTGACATATCATAATAAAGAAAAAATTATATAAGTAAGAAAGCAAAGTATTAGCATCAAAAGTGCGAATAGTAATATATAATATGTATACTATAGTTTGTCAATAAAAACCATGTAAATAAGGTCTTATCAAGAAATAATGGACCAAACAATCATATAAAATATACTTTAATTATAACAGCTATCCATACTAATAATAAAACGAATATGTGTAAGTCTGTTTGTTACCTTTCATGATTAAACAGTTGAACTGATCCTAATGAAATTTGGCGTGAAGATATACTCTATCAAAACACGGATATACCTATCTGTTATCTAATACAAAGCTGAAGAAATCATAACTGATACTAATTATAGACATATCCACTAACAGAGTATATTCACGATACTTACAATGGCGTTTGCTTATCCCTGAAATGTTGCGAGGCCGCAACAAGTATGGTATGGTGTAGAAATCGTCCAACCTCGCTTCCGCAAACACACCAGATGCGCAGATAAACCAAGACAGCTACAAGCCTTATTATATTGAATATGCAAAACTTTGATACCTCTAGGCGTATATCTCATTTACAGAAGAAGCAGAATGTTAATGCTCAGAAGAAGTCATTTGTATATTATTTGTCTATATAATATATTTGTTATATTTACATGACTTTAAAATGGCTGAACGGACTTTAATAAAATATGACGTGGTGATAGATTGCATCATGAGTACGCGTTCTGTTATATTTTGTGTTAAAAAAATATATGAAAAACTATCAAATGGGGTGATAACAGATTGCAGAAATTTTCTCGACTTAGTTGACTAAAGTATCGACATTCAATTATAATTTGCATAATTACTTTTTAATGTATATCCTATGAGTTCTTAATAAAAATAATATCGTAGATGCTTTGTCATACTATATATACATAACTTAATTATATAACAAAGAGCCTAAAATTATAAAAAATATAATATAATAACTAAATGTGTAATTCTAACATATAGGCAATATTACTGTAAGTTAACGCAGATCGGGTGTAACGACATAGGCTAATATTATAAGTAATAGAAACCATTGTGACCAAGGATATGAATGGTAACCAGTTGTTTTAATATAGTCTTTATTCTTGTTTAATGACTTCGCAACAAAAGTTCCTAAGTCATTGTGTATAGCAAGCTGTCCATCAATTACTCGCCTTGGACTAATGAGACAGCCAAGGTCCCACGGGCTTGCCCTTAGGAGTGGCGTTACGGTCTACAGACGATCTGGTTGAAGCTTCCCGATTCTTACTCAGTACGTCGTTGACTTTGACAACGTTCTTCAAGACTTCATTGTGAATAGTCGTGTTTATGCTTTAAAAGTTAATATCTATACTATACTATAGAATTCTTGTAAGTGATCTTGTAAGTTATTTTCGAGAGGATATGGTATTCGTGTTTTAAAAAATGAACTCACCTTGTTTTGCAAGTAGTCCGTACATATTCCATCCAGTGTCTGATTCGTCTGCTACGGAAACTGATGATAGTGAGGATTCAGGCCGCGAAAAGACAGTCAGCGACGGACAACGAACGAAAAAATATAGCGATCCGAAACGAAGAACAATAACCAAAGTCAGCAAGAAGATATTAAAGGCTATTGAAAAGTTAACATGTAATATAAAAAGATACAAGAAAAATAAGAAGGTTTTTGAACCTACACCACTGAAAAAGGGTTAGTTGTAGCTGCTATAATGATTTTTAAGATAGGTCTTTCTATCATTTACAACGCTTATGTCTGATTCTTTTAACAATAGATTGATTAAACTGTTAATGTTTTATTTAAGAATGTTAATATGACATGCTGTACCTAATATATTGTGTTGAAAATTAGAAGTCATAAATACATTTAATCAAAACGTAATCTTGAATAAATAATACTTACACAAATTACCGATTAAATTCTACTCTATTAAATTACAAATTAAAAATTTTCACAATTTACAAAATACTAAAAAAAGGATTTTGAATTCAGCTTCAGCTATCACTTATTCTTATATTTGTGTTTCATTATATATATTATATTTACTATATATATTTAATAATAATTTGTTACTAGTATATATCGCTCGATCGATGTGCGTTATCGTATATAATCAAGAGAGGTATTTTCTATCATAAATTCTATTAGTTGGGATTAATATACTCTCGATCCTATGCAAAGGACGGTCTTGCGCTTAACGTCTATTATGTTAATCATAATTTTCCTTCCATTTATCTTTTACTATATTATAGAAAGATAAGCTTCATATGAAAAATATATTTTTTTCAATTAGATATCTACTGTACTATCTATCTGTCTATTGAAAAATTTGTATCAGCTGGGTGCTAAGTTGATTATTATGCATCTTCGCTATATCTGGCATTATCGATGCTTTAATAAATTTAGTTTTTGTTTGTGTGAAAAAAAATTGCCATTTAATATTTATTTATTTTTCATTATTATAATTATTTTAATTATATAAAAATTTAGCAGGTAATACAATACCTATTTCTTTTTTTTTCCTTTGTTAGTGTAATTACTTGGTGACCTAACCAATTTCTGTTCTAAAAAGTACAATAAAACCATAACCTAACGTTTGTATATCGAATTGAGGTATTCATGACAAATTCTTTAGATATAATGTATATCATTTAATACAAATACTAGGACATCTAAAGTGCTATTCTATATAAATACGAATTGATATACGATTGAAAATATAAAAGTTTTATTACTTCCTACTTAAATGTATTAGTATCCCATGTACTACGCCTACTTTGTAACAATACATACTCATCAATAGTCAGGAAATCACGCCTCACTTAGAGCAGCGGTCGTAAAGTGCACGTACGAGTCAAGTTTAGTTTCAAGAAATAAGTGTGTGATTTCAAAGGGAGCATCGTAAACTGCCTGCTGTAAATGAGGGTCAATGGTAGCTCCCTCCTTATTAGGACGAATATTTTTTACAGAGAGCATACATGTAAAAGTAATTTTATGGTATGACAATATTTTTTATGTTTCGGATTGAAGGGTGAGATTTGGCAGTTATATTACAGTCGTCCAATATGGTAACAAATGAGGAATACATAACGTGATGTCCGTGATATTGTTCACATATACATACATACCTGTACCGTTAGTTTCTTTTCCAAGTCTGGTACATAAAAACTTCAAATCAAAAGAAATTATTACAATTAATATTAAAATAAATAATCTACTTTTGAAAATGATAGAACAAGAATAGAGAATTTTGTTTTTTATAAATATGGATAGATATATATTATCTTATCTGTGGTTATAGTTAGTTTTTATAAATATAAATACTTTACATATTTACGTTTAGCTGTGTTAACAGTATGGAATAAAAATATACCATGTGGACTTTTCGTAAAAATACATTTAAATGAAGATCTATAAATATTTCTCTAAAATTATGCTTTAAAAGTTCTATCTGATTTATCTTTTGTCTTCGCCAACTCGACCATATCTTCCATATAAAACACAGTCTTTCATAGGAAACGTTCTCTTAGCTAAATGGCTTCCTATTCATCAATGTAGACAAAGCAGATTACTCTGCACTATTTTCTGCATTATTATGAATGCAATACTATTTTTAACTTTCATCTTTTATAATATTTTTAATTACATTTTCAAATACACATATTTGGTTGTAGATTTGTTTACCTATGTATACTTATATAATATTGTTGCCTAAAGATATAGCCTCGGGGTAAATATTATATTTAGTCACAGTGATATTTCTGTGCTATATTTTGGTTTTCATCATTTTATTTCATGATAAAAGATGTATATTATTTTCGTTTACTTTCTGGCAATCTGTATTGTACCTACAATCTTTACATTACGTTATCATACAATCTTGAAAGAGTGCAAATATTATGAATAGATTCGTTGTATTCGCAGTTTGGACGGGCTAGACAGTCCTTGATCTTCACGAAATTATGATAAAAGGGACTTCAATCTCGACGAGATGCCGTTAGGTAGATATATGTTTTCTTTGATATGATAAATAAAGGTATTTCCTTCAAAGTACTTATTAAAAAATAGTTACAATAAAAGATGTAGCAAATTACATTGTCATGTAACTACTCAATATGCATTTCCATGGGATATTATTAAGACAATTGATTATCACCAACATTATTTGTACTTAATATACAACAAAGTTAAATTATTTTAAGAATCCTATTGTTCTACTAACTTTACAAATGATACTTCCCGAATGAGATAGTCACAGGCAAAGTCAATTAAACGCAACACTTGACATCCTTATCTACATTTGTTGGACAGATTTGAATCCAAAGGTGGCAGGAGGCAAGCCTAATGCCATCTCTCATATTAGGTTTAGGTTTTGTTATCGGCGTTGCTTCACCGGAGAGTTAGCCATAAACGACACAGATTTTTTTTTGGTGTCAGCCTGATTTGAACGCTCTACATTTTGGATGTAATTAGAGACCAGAATAGAAATAGTAATTTATGAATAAACTAACATTATTATAATAAGATTATGATATATGTCTGAATCTCCTTCCATTGCGTCCTCCTCCTCCTTTTATAATTCCAGTATGATTTTTTCGTGTAATTTGCCACAAGTATTTCATTTTCTACATATATTTAAAAGGAATGGTTACTAACAAGCAACAACTACTTGTTACTGTACTAAAAAATATAGGAAAATACATGAAATTTTGCTACTCTGTGTATTTAATAAGACTTTTATCTTTTAATCCCTTCCCTAATATTTTACTGACGTCATGTGGCTTATATCACTCCCCTAGTAAGACGAATTTAATTACACTCCATTCATAAAAATCCATCAAGCCGTTTAGATTACACGTGACCCGCTACTCTGCATCTACATATATATATACATACATACTTATATGCCTCCATACCCACATAACGAGCAGCCGGGAAAAGAGTTTGGTCGTGAATTTGGAAGACTGTCAATCTTTTGCTAGTTTTGAGTTCGCTAGGAATTTTGTGTTTATATACCTACTTAATTAAAATATTCGAGAAGCTATAAATGAACAGTACTACGGGCATCATGTTATATATGTGATACCAGTGATACCACTCCAGCGTTGGTATACCAGAGGATTAAGATATACTGGGCTTATCATAGAAACCGCTTAACCTTCTTGGATTGCGGATTGTAACAAGCTTCACGTTTATTTTTTTCCAATCTGTTCAAAAACAAATATTCCATGAACTATTCTTATTCTATTACTATAAATACTAAAGTCACGGGGTCTATAACTCAAAATATTATGATTTGATTTAAAGAAAAATGGCTATACATATAGAAATTTTGAAAATATTAAAGTATTTTTTTGTAGCAAAATCTTCAATTATTACAAAAGATCTGAAACTTGACCGACCACCCGATAGACTGATAAAATCTTTAGCCACGATATCGGAGTATCAGCATTATACCATTAAGTACCTAGATACTTAATCTGTAAAATAAATTTATAATGGATGGTTGTTAATGAAACTTGTATTCTGTATTTTTTTTTTTACAACACAGCTGTTTACTGTACACCTACTTAATCAGTCAATTAATTATATTGATTGATTGACTGGCAGAAGAAAATGTGTTCTTTTATTACGTAATTAAAATGGCAAACAAACTGACGACCCATCCAATGGTAAACAGTAACAGTCGCCTATATACATAAACCGTACTACAGACATCATGTTACCAGGTGACATTCATACCAACACTCATGCGTTACCATTCCAAATTTCTAAGATGTTATTAGTTTAATAATTATGATATACATAAATCAGCATGATTTACATTTTAAAAAAACAATGCATTATCCCTGTATGAAATGAAATAGCTGTACAGGTAATATTATTATATTCAAACGATTTGTTTATGTAGTTCCCCTTTTAACAAAGATGCTGGCTTTTAGTAAAATTATCTTCAATATTTAACATGCGTATTCCCTAGGATCGGCTCGTTTATTCCCATGCTGTACCTACAAACTTCGAAGATATTGTGAAAATAAATAGGTGCAGTAAACCTTACCGTGAATGATCGGAAACACGCATTGGTTACATTATAGACCGCTATTTATTTGTGCCGGGTCAACGAACCTGCACTATGTTGCACTTATATGCTTATGGAATTCATAGGTACGTACAATTACTTGCACTACACCAAATTAGTTTAGTGTGCGTTGCTTAAAATATATTGAGAATAGAATATTGGAATCAGTTACGAGAGTTTCGTTATAGTTACATTTTATTATTTAAATAAATAAAGTGTTTTATTATTATTTCTATAATTTTAATATTGTAGTATTAAAACTTAGTCATAATACCACTTATTCAAAGTTGTATTATTACTAAGTTTTAACCTAATTTTTAATACCTTCTGTGTTGTAAATTTTAAAATATACTATTTTCATGTTTTTAATAAGTAGGTCAATCAGATAGAGTACATTACTAGCTATGAGGCTACTGGTCTCCATTATCAACAATCCCTTCCGCCCAAATTAGGTATTTATGTATATCGAATTTGACACAATTAATGCCATTCATTCAATCCATACCATAGAGAACAGCCATAGCCAACTTTATGTCAGATCAGTTACACCACCGGATCCACAACAATGCTTTTACACTACACTGTACTATATACAAACAAAACGTAGAGGGTGCGCCTACGCATTACATCTGACAGCCAGAGTTCCGTCCCTTTCATTGATTCTCCATTGGTCGAACGATTTCCTCGGTCCAGTAAAAATGTACACATATGGACAATCGTGTTCTTGCCTAACTATACCTATTGATGATTTTTCCCGCGCAATAGCTCAACCAATATAAATAGAACGCTCTACGTGTTATTGATTGGTTGATTGTTTATTGAGTGCTTGAATTTAGCAAGGATCATTCAATATTGGCCGTCGAATAGTGAATGAAAGCGACCGAAGTCAGCCTTCCCACGCAAATAATTGAATTGTTAGGATGCAATCCAATCTAGTTACGTAAGATATTTGATTCTATTGAATAGTCTGACGATACGTAACTGTGCGGCTAGATTGTCGGTATAACCTTCGTGGCCCATATTTTAACCTTTTTATATACTTGCTGTAACCTGCATCTTTAATGAATCAAGATAAAAATATCACAATGGTTTACTATCCTATGGTTTACTTTTGCATATACAATATATTTGTGTCTATAGTAAATAGACGAAATGGAGTCTTTTTCATGTGGAATGTCTGAAATATATTAGTCAGGCAATAGTTAATTTCCGTTTAAAACATTAATGTATTTTCATGTATTTCGTCTGCTATTTATTTATTAATTTACTTGGACCAAATTACGGATAACTTGTAAATTCATAACATGACGACAACGAGCGAAAATGACATATTTCATGGTATTTCATTTTACTTGCCATATTAATTTTATGTATGAAAAGTAAACAAGACTGCCTAATATTATATGGTAGATAATATGAATTCTAACATTGATTTGTTCACAAAATTAAACTTAAATAACACGAGTTATTTTAATTAGTGTAGCGAATTAAATCTCAATTCTAAGTACTTGTATAGTACTCTATATACACTTGTATATAGTTAATCGACTTTTATGTTATACTAGCTGATATCGGCGATATTGTCTGCTTTTTTATGATAAAAGATATCCTCTTATCCTCTGTTTAAAAACGATACTGTACTAAATATCAATCCCTACCTATCCCATAAAAAAACTGACTATAGCCCGTCCTCGTAGTACAATCTTTTTATCTAAACATAAGATTTCATTAAAAATCTGTTTAGCCATCTAGTCATTGAGAGTTGCAAACATACAGATTTACACACTTACAGTATTAGTGTAGATATGAAATATATTAATATTAATCTATAATATAACAAAATAAAAAGAAATATAGAAACCCTCAAATAATTATCTATTGTAAAAATAAATATCTGTTTCTACCCTAATTTCTAAAATTAGATAAATACTATTGTGGGAGTTCAGTCTCCATGAGGTGTGATGAAACATCTTTTATTGCTCTCTCTTGAGGTTCTAAAATCGAATAATAAACAACTGGAACATAAAATTATTACACTTAATCCCAGAAGTACACAATACTTTAAACAATATAGGTACTAGCGAATGTAAATGGATACTTTAGCATTCAGCCTTGCAAAGAAACGGGAGTTTTCGAGAATTTAATCGCAGCTCTTTCACAACAATACAAATGCTTGATTAAAAACTCTCTTTCCATTGGATTCACTCTGTTTACAACGGTAATGAGATCTTGTATAATAAGATTTTCAATATTGTCTTATAATTTTAAAAAGATAGTGGTTTATTAAATGAATTTATTAACCTGTTGTGTATATTTCTGTCCAAATTATTTTCGCTTTTAAAAAATCATAATTAATTGCGGTGTATTTTTGTGTCCGGTTATTTCAGCTGTCATTGGAATAAGTATATTAAAGGCATTGTGTAAGGCGGTGTAATTACAGAGACATGACATCTTAGTCCTTCAGAATAGCAGTCTGAGTCACGTCTTATAATCAAGCGGGTCGTCAGTTCGTTTACCATTTCAGTTGCATCAGAATCCAATTTCATTATATAAAGTGTGGGTGCAACGTGCTATCATGATATGATGTATTTCAATTTTCCCACAAACAATTTGGTTAAAATTGACACTGTACTAATAGATAATTAATAAACAGACAGTATGACAAATGGTTTCACCGTTACCTACTTTATGAGTTCTACTTTTACGATAGTTAATAGAACGCAGTTGAATGGAGCTATGACACGTATCAGGGTGATGGATGGTTCAAACTGAACTTATTTGGTCACACAATTAACCTGACAATCCGGCACACCTTGCTTTTGTACAATATATTGTATGTCAATCACAGAGCACGCACTGAATTGTGCATTATCGCACAGTGCTTTTCTGACATTTAAGGTCAAATCTGTCGCTAAAAAATTAAGAATATATTTATTATTAATATTTACTATATACTGATGCATGCATGTTATATTGTTAATGCTGACTAAATGATGAAACACCTATGATGAGTGAGGTAAAAATTGTTAAAAACGTTGTCGTGTACGTGGGTCTCATCTATTTCAGCCACCAATCAGGTTGATTTGGAAGAAGTTGATTTTGAATGTGACAGTGCAGTGATATTACAGAATAAGAAGTATGATATGTTAGACCTTCGGAGAGTTAACACATGTGCGTTATTGTGGATCACATTATAATGTGATGTTCGCAATGCTTTATTACCAATCTAATTTATTAAATTAATATTTAAAAAAACTGACGTTTTTCGGTATATAAATTTCGTAAAATAGTTATTATTTTAATTGTAAACTTTAAGCACTAAAAAGCTTTATTGGTTATTTTGAAAATAGCAAATAAGACTTGTCCTTGTATAATATATTATATTATTAGATATACATCATCGATGTAAACATATGTAAAATAACATATAATTTTCATTTATAATTTAATTTTAAGTCATAACAAAGTAAGGAATGAATTCCTATTCAAAATAACCTGAAAACGGTTAATGGTCATTAACTGTTACTAATCTACCATTAGCTGACTCTGAGTAAAACATTTTTAAATCTACACTAAGAAGTTACTTAAGTAATCTTGAAATGTCTCTGAGTGCGGCGATAAGTATTATAAGTACATTTACAGTTACAAATTTGTAGCCGAATAGGGGTGTGTAATATTTACTTATTTAACTATCACTGAGCTAGAACTTATTGTTCTTGCATAGTCCTATTTCCAATACGGAACATCAACAGTACTAATAAATCACCATAAGCTTTGTCTGCTTTAAAGCAGAACCCTAACATTTTACACAGCCATGGCTCAATCCTTATACTGCAAATCATAGAGTCCAAATTAATTCAATTTTTGAACAAAATCCAAATGTGGCCAGGATGTCGCGTTCGGTGTTTAGTTCAGCGTGTCGTAATCATACACAAAGCGGGTATTTTATTGTGATTTACATACAGAAAGTGTCCATTGTGGGCGCGCGCCCTGTCCACGGGTTGCCCTCCGGCCTCGCGTGTCGTCGCCGACATTGGTCCGAACTAGATAGGATTGCAAATAGTGGTAAATTTATCTGTGCAGTGAACATTTTGTGGACTTTGTTAACCTGGAAATATAAAATAGTATTATTAGGTGAGAACTCTAAAAACTACTAAAATATTATTCGTCTTCCAACTTCGAGCAATGTAACTACAAACTTCAAGCTTCAACTTCTCGTAACTGAAAAATACGTTGAAATCGCTATATTTTGAATTAAATGTAATGTAAAATTTTCCTTTCTAAGGTTCCTGGCCGTTACTTTGTTACTTTACAACGATTTCGCGGTCCTCAATTATTGTGATATGCGAGCAACGACAGTCTTGGTAACAAGAATTTGTTGAAGTTGA